>NC_067248.2:82972500-85472500 GCF_019359855.2 Lolium perenne | reverse complement strand
CAGAAAAATGAAAAACCAAAGCACATAGTTTTCTTATGTCACATACATATATATAGTAAGCATTCAAAAGTTGATAAACAAGGTCTAGCTAGACATATTCAAATAAGACAAATCATGTATCTACCCCTCTAAAACCATAAATAACCCTGTCTTATGAAGTCAAGCATGAAGAGAAGTGGTTTTTGGTTTCAAACATGGAAATTTCAAAAACCTCCCAAAATTAAAGCTTCATTTTAGAGTGACTAGTTAAGAAGGATCCAGGCTTACCTTTTCATTTTCATGTTTTAAACTTGTTTAAATCTTGGTCAAACCTAGGATTTGACCAATATTCAAATGGGCATAAAATAAAAAAATAAATAAAATAAAGAACCAAAGCACATAGTCTTCTTATGTCATATAGTAAGCATTCAAAAGTTCATAAACAAGGTCTAGACATATTCAAACCAGACAAATCATGTACCCCCTAACCCTAAACTTTGTCTTAATTATATATGAAGTCAAGCATGAAGCAGAGAAGTGTGGTTTTGGGTTTCAAACATGGAAATTTCAAAAACCTCCCAAAAAGCTTCATTTTAATTAGACTGGCTGGTTAATTAAGAAGGATCCATGATTAATTACCTTTTCATTGTCATGTTTTAAACTTGTTTAAATCTTGGTCGAACCTAGGATTTGACCAAGATTCAAATGGGCATAAAAATTCAGAAAAAATCGACAGAATGAAAAACCAAAGCACATAGCCTTCTTATGTCATATAGTAAGCATTCAAATTGATAAACATGGTCTAGACATATTCAAACCAGAAAAATCATGTATCTACCCCTAACCCTAAACTCTGTCTTATGAAGCCAAGCATGAAAAGAAGTACGGTGGTTTTGGGTTTCAAACATGGTAAATTCAAGAACCTCCCAAAAGCTTCATTTTAGAGTTACTAAGAGAAAGATCCAGACTTAATTACCTTATCATTTTCACATGTTAAACTTGTTTAAATCTTGCTCAACAAACCTAGGATTTTACCAAGATTCTCAAATGGGCATAAAAATCAAAAAAATGAAATACCAATGCACATAGTCCTCTTATGTCATATAGTAAGCATTCAAGTTGATAAACAAGGTCTAGACATATTACTATACTAAACGTGAACCAACTCCATTTTTCTCCTAATTTTGAATTTTTTTTCCGGATTAACAGCTGTGTGACACGTACCCTTTTATTGGTTTGCTTTTCATCGTCACTTTCATGTGTGCAATTTAGGTGCTCTGTGCTATTTTCCAGAGGTGTTGTGTTGTCCACACCTTCAATGTGTTTTCTCTCTTGGGGATCCCTATGGGTGGATGTAGTCATTTATGGTGGGTCCACGTCTTAATTACCGCACCACCACTTTGACCACCGCTCTGTCCATGGAGAAAAATCTTGCCCCCACTAGACCCTCCTCTGCTTTCTCTTCTTCACCACACGTCCCGCTCCACCTTACGGCCCCGCATCACCGGCGACACCGCTTGCTGCCACATCGGAGGGGATGTCGTGCCGTAGTGACGTCCACCGGCGCTCATCTTCATGGCCGCCGCGAGGCTGGTGGCCGCTCCACTCCCTCTCGCAGCCTCCCGCGCCCGTGCCTCGCCGGCGCGGCTCATCTTCGGCCTGCCCCGACGGCAGGGCCGACGCCGCGGAGGTGGACGAGGCGAAAGATCCGACGGTGGCGGCGGGGAAGGGGTGACGGAGGGCAAGGCGAGCTGTTGCGCCACGGGAGGCTCCGCCACACCGCCGCCGACAAGTGCGACGAGGTCCGTCGCAGGGAGCGCCACGCCAGGCAGCCGTCGACTCCGTCGCCTCGCCGCCAGCGAGCATGGGGTGTGAGGAAGAGGCGCGCCACGGGGAGGACTCCGCCACGCCGCCGTCTTTTCTCGGTCTCTTTTCTCTTCTTCGCACGGATCTTTGCGTGGGGCTGCGCCTGCGTGTGGTGGTCGTTGATACGTCTCCGACGTATCGATAATTTCTTATGTTCCATGCTACTTTATTGATGATACCTACATGTTTTATGCACATTATATGTCATATTTATGCATTTTCTGGAACTAACCTATTAACAAGATGCCGAAGAGCCGATTCTTTGTTTTCTGCTGTTTTTGGTTTCAGAAATCCTAGTAAGGAAATATTCTCGGAATTGGACGAAACTTTCGCCCAGGGTCCTATTTTTGCACGAAGCTTCCAGAAGACCGAAGAGATAACGAAGTGGGGCCACGAGGCAGCCAGAGGCTAGGGCGGCGCGGCCCAGGCCCTGGCCGCGCCGACCTGCCACCTGGGCCCCTCGTGTGGCCCCCCGCGTTGACCTTCCGCCTACTTAAAGCCTCCGTCGCGAAACCCCCAGTACCGAGAGCCACGATACGGAAAACCTTCCAGAGACGCCGCCGCCGCGAATCCCATCTCGGGGGATTCAGGAGATCGCCTCCGGCACCCTGCCGGAGGGGGGATTCATCTCCCGGAGGACTCTACACCGCCATGGTCGCCTCCGGAGTGATGAGTGAGTAGTTCACCCCTGGACCATGGGTCCATAGCAGTAGCTAGATGGTCGTCTTCTCCTTGTTGTGCTTCATTGTTGGATCTTGTGAGCTGCCTAACATGATCAAGATCATCTATATGTAATACTATATTTTGTGTTTGTCGGGATCCGATGGATAGAGAGTACTATGATTATGGTGATTATCAATCTATTGTTTATGTGTTGTTTATGATCTTGCATGCTCTCCGTTATTAGTAGAGGCTCTGGCCAAGTTTGTACTCTTAACTCCAAGAGGGAGTATTTATGCTCGATAGTGGGTTCATGCCTCCATTGAATCTGGGACAGTGACAGAAAGTTCTAAGGTTGTGGATGTGCTGTTGCCACTAGGGATAAAACATTGATGCTATGTCTAAGGATGTAGTTGTTGATTACATTACGCACCATACTTAATGCAATTGTCTGTTGCTTAGCAACTTAATACTGAATGGGGTTCGGATGATAACCTGAAGGTGGACTTTTTAGGCATAGATGCAGTTGGATGGCGGTCTATGTACTTTGTCGTAATGCCCAATTAAATCTCACTATATTTATCATATCATGTATATGCATTGTTATGCCTTTCTCTATTTGTCAATTGCCCGACTGTAATTTGTTCACCCAACATGCTTTTATCTTATGGGAGAGACACCTCTAGTGAACTGTGGACCCCGGTCCTATTCTTTACATAGCATACAATCTACTGCAATTGTGTTTTACTATTTTCTTTGCAAACATCTTCCACTCGATACGTTTAATCCTTTGTTACAGCAAGCCGGTGAGATTGACAACCTCACTGTTTCGTTGGGGCAAAGTACTTTGGTTTTGTTGTGCAGATTCCACGTTGGCGCAGGAATCCCTGGTGTTGCGCCGCATCACATTTCGCGACCATCAACCTTCAACGTGCTTCTTGGCTCCTACTGGTTCGATTAAACCTTGGTTTCTTTCTGAGGGAAAACTTGCTACTGTGCGCATCATACCTTCCTCTTGGGGTTCCCAACGAACGTGTGAGTTACACGCCATCAAGCTCTTTTTCTGGCGCCGTTGCCGGGGAGATCAAGACACGCTGCAAGGGGAGTCTCCACTTCTCAATCTCTTTACTTTGTTTTTGTCTTGCTTTATTTTATTTACTACTTTGTTTGCTGCACCTAAACAAAACACAAAAAAATTAGTTGCTAGTTTTACTTTATTTATTGTCTTGCTCTCTATATCGAAAACACACAAAAAATTAGTTACTTGCATTTACTTTATCTAGTTTGTTTTATTTACCGTTGCTAAAATGAATACTCCTGAACATACTAAGTTGTGTGACTTTACAAATGCAAATAATAATGATTTCCTATGCACACCTATTGCTCCACCTGCTACTACAGCAGAATTCTTTGAAATTAAACCTGCTTTACTAAATCTGGTTATGAGAGATCAATTTTCTGGTGTTAGTTCTGATGATGCTGCTGCCCATCTCAATAATTTTGTTGAACTTTGTGAAATGCAAAAGTATAAGGATGTAGATGGTGATATTATTAAATTGAAAGTGTTTCCTTTCTCATTAAGAGGAAGAGCTAAAGATTGGTTGCTATCTTTGCCTAAGAATAGTATTGATTCATGGACTAAATGCAAGGATGCTTTTATTGGTAGATATTATCCTCCCGCTAAAATTATATCTTTGAGAAGTAGCATAATGAATTTTAAGCAATTAGATACTGAACATGTTGCTCAAGCATGGGAGAGAATGAAAACTTTGGTAAAGAATTGCCCAACCCATGGACTGACTACTTGGATGATCATCCAAACCTTCTATGCAGGACTAAATTTTTCTTCGCGGATTTTATTGGATTCAGCTGCTGGAGGTACCTTTATGTCCATCACATTGGGGGCGGCTACAAAACTTCTTGATGATATGATGATAAATTACTCTGAATGGCACACGGAAAGAGCTCCACAAGGTAAGAAGGTAAATTCTGTTGAAGAAACCTCTTCCTTGAGTGATAAGATTGATGTGATTATGTCTATGCTTGTGAATGGTAGATCTAATGTTGATCCAAATAATGTTCCCTTAGCTTCATTGGTTGCTCAAGAAGAAAATGTTGATGTGAATTTCATTAAAAATAATAATTTCAACAACAATACTTATAGGAACAACTCTGGTAATAACTATAGGCCATATCCTGCTAGTGGTAATAATGGTAGATATGAGGAAAGGATGCTAGAAATTGAAAGATCCACTAAAAACTTTATGCAATCACAATATGAGCAAAATCAATTGTTTACTAAAACTATGAATGAACAATCTACCTTGTTGAAAAATATAGGAAATCAACTTGAAAACTTGAATAGGGAGATTTCTGGGCTGCAAACTAAAATTTCAAATGCTGAAACCCGAATCTCATACATGTCTGCATCACAATCTTCTTTGATTAATAAAATGGCTGCTAAACCTGATGATATTGATAGTAAGATTACTACTACAGCAAATGCCATCCAAGTTAGAATTAATGAGAATATAAGATTAATGGCTGAACTGCGTGCTAGGTGGGATAGAGAAGAAAATGAAAAACTAGCTAAAGAGAATAATGTAGCTAAAGTTTGGACTATTACCACCACTAGTAATGCTAATTCTTCACATGTTGCTGCACCTCCTACTATCAATGGTAAAATAATTGGTGTTGGCAATGTTTCTACTCCTAGTGCAAAGCGAACAAAACTGCCTGAAATTGCTAAAACTGCTGAAACTGCTTGTGATAAAACTGCTGAAATTTTTTCCAACCTTGGGAACAATGATCCCATTGCTGTAGCTCATAATGATTTAGATTTTGATGATTGCCACATCTCTGAAGTTATAAAGTTCTTACAAAAACTTGCTAAAAGTCCTAATGCTAGTGCTATAAATTTAGCCTTTACAAAACATATTACAAATGCTCTCATAAAAGCTAGAGAAGAGAAACTAAAACTTGAAACTTCTATTCCTAGAAATTTAGAAGATGGTTGGGAGCCCATCATTAAAATGAAATTCAATGACTTTGAATGTAATGCTTTATGTGATCTTGGTGCAAGTATTTCTGTTATGCCTAAAAAGATTTATGATATGCTTGACTTGCCACCATTGAAGAATTGTTATTTGGATGTTAATCTTGCCGATAATGTTAAAAAGAAACCTTTGGGGAGGATTGATAATGTGCATATTACGGTTAACAATAACCTTGTCCCCGTTGATTTTGTTGTCTTGGATATCGAATGCAATGCATCTTGTCCTATTGTGTTGGGAAGACCTTTTCTTCGAACCGTTGGTGCTGTTATTGATATGAGGGAAGGTAATATTAAATATCAATTTCCTCTCAAGAAAGGTATGGAACACTTCCCTAGAAAGATAATGAAGTTGCCTTTTGATTCTATTATTAGAACAAGTTATGATGTTGATACTTCATCTCTCGATGTTACTTGATTTGCACTTTCTGCGCCTAGCTGAAAGGCGTTAAAGAAAAGCGCTTATGGGAGACAACCCATGTTTTTACCTACAGCAATTTTTTGTTTTGTTGAGTCTTGGAAGTTGTTTACTACTGTAGCAACCTCTCCTTATCATGTTTTTGTGCCAAGTAAAGTTTCTATGTCAAAGTTGATGTTATATTTGGGATCGCTGCGCAGAAACAGCATTGCTGTCTGTCACGAATCTGGGCACAATTCTCTGTAGAAAATTCGAAAAAATCTGCCAATTTACGAGCGAGATCCCCAGATATGTACGCAACTTTCATTAGTTTTGAGTTTTTCCATTTGAGCAAGTCTGGTGCCAGCTTTAAATTCGTCTTTATGGACTGTTCTGTTTTTGACAGATTCTGCCTTTTATTTCGCATTGCCTCTTTTGCTATGTTGGATTTATTTCTTTGATCCATTAATGTCCAGTAGCATTATGCAATGTCCAGAAGTGAAAATAATGATTGTGTCACCTCTGAATGAGTGAATTATTAATTGTGCACTAACCCTCTAATGAGTTTGCTTGAAGTTTGGTGTGAAGGAAGTTTTCAAGGGTCAAGAGAGGAGAATGATATACTATGATCAAGAGGAGTGAAAGCTCTAAGCTTGGGGATGCCCCCGTGGTTCACCCCTGCATATTTTAAGAAGACTCAAGCGTCTAAGCTTGGGGATGCCCAAGGCATCCCCTTCTTCATCGACAACATCATCAGGTTCCTCCCCTGAAACTATATTTTTATTCAATCACATCTTATGTTCTTTACTTGGAGCGTCGGTTTGTTTTTGTTTTTGTTTGAATAAAATGGATCCTAGCATTCACTTTGTGGGAGAGAGACACGCTCCGCTGTTGCATATGGACACATATGTCCTTAGGCTTTACTCATAATGTTCATGGCGAAATTTCTTCTTCGTTAAATTGTTATATGGTTGGAATTGAAAAATGCTACATGTAGTAATTCTAAAATGTCTTGGATAATGTGATATTTGGCAATTGTTGTGCTCATGTTTAAGCTCTTGCATCATATGCTTTGCACCCATTAATGAAGAAATACATAGAGCTTGCTAAAATTTGATTTGCATATTTGGTTTCTCTAAGGTCTAGATAATATCTAGTATTGAGTTTTGAACAACAAGGAAGACGGTGTAGAGTCTTATAATGTTTACAATATGTCTTTTATGTGAGTCTTGATGCACTTGTTCATCCTTGAGTTTGCTTCAAATAACCTTGCTATCCTAAACCTTGTATCGAGAGGGAATACTTCTCATGCATCCAAAATCCTTGAGCCAACCACTATGCCATTTGTGTCCACCATAACTACCTACTACATGGTATTTCTCCGCCATTCTAAAGTAAATTGCTTGAGTGCTACCTTTAAAAATTCCATCATTCACCTTTGCAATATATAGCTCATGGGACAAAATAGCCTTAAAAACTATCGTAGTATTGAATATGTACTTATGCACTTTATCTTTTATTAAGTTGCTTGTTGTGCGATAACCATGCTTCTGGGGAACGCCATCAACTACTGTTGAATATCATGTGAGTTGCTATGCATGTCCGTCTTGTCTGAAGGATCTATCATTTTAGTGGTTGGAGCATGCAAAATTGTTAGAGAAGAACATTGGGCCGCTAACTAAAGCCATGAATCATGGTTGAAGTTTCAGTTTTGGACATATATCCTCAATCTCATATGAGAATAATAATTGTTGCTACATGCTTATGCATTTAAGAGGAGTCCATTATCTGTTGTCCATGTTGTCCCGGTATGGATGTCTAAGTTGAGAATAATCAAAAGCGAGAAATCCAAAATGCGAGCATTCTCCTTAGACCTTTGTACAGGCGGCATGGAGGTACCCCTTTGTGACACTTGGTTGAAACATGGCATGCAAAGATCCGGTAGTCCAAGCTAAGTAGGACGAGGTGCGGACACTATTAGTATACTATGCATGAGGCTTGCAACTTGTAAGATATAATTTACATAACTCATATGCTTTATTACTACCGTTGACAAAATTGTTTCATGTTTTCAAAATAAAAGCTCTAGCACAAATACAACAATCGATGCTTTCCTCTTTGAAGGACCATTCTTTTACTTTTATTGTTGAGTCAGTTTACCTATCTCCTTCCACCTTAAGAAGCAAACACTTGTGTGAACTGTGCATTGATTCCTACATACTTGCATATTGCACTTGTTATATTACTTTATGTTGACAATATCCATGAGATATACATGTTATAAGTTGAAAGCAACCGCTGAAACTTAATCTTCCTATGTGTTGCTTCAACACCTTTACTTTGATTTATTGCTTTATGAGTTAACTCTTATGCAAGACTTATTGATGCTTGTCTTGAAGTACTATTCATGAAAAGTCTTTGTCATATGATTCACTTGTTTACTCATGTCATTACCTTTGTTTTGATCGCTGCATTCATTACATATGTTTACAAATAGTATGATCAAGATTATGATGGCATGTCACTTCAGAAATTATCTTTGTTATCGTTTTACCTGCTCGGGACGAGCAGAACTAAGCTTGGGGATGTTGATACGTCTCCGACGTATCGATAATTTCTTATGTTCCATGCTACTTTATTGATGATACCTACATGTTTTATGCACATTATATGTCATATTTATGCATTTTCTGGAACTAACCTATTAACAAGATGCCGAAGAGCCAGTTGCTGTTTTATGCTGTTTTTGGTTTCAGAAATCCTAGTAAGGAAATATTCTCGGAATTGGACGAAACTTTCGCCCAGGGTCCTATTTTTGCACGAAGCTTCCAGAAGACCGAAGAGATAACGAAGTGGGGCCATGAGGCAGCCAGAGGCTAGGGCGGCGCGGCCCAGGCCCTGGCCGCGCCGACCTGCCCCCTGGGCCCCTCGTGTGGCCCCCCGCGTTGACCTTCCGCCTACTTAAAGCCTCCGTCGCGAAACCCACAGTACCGAGAGCCACGATACGGAAAACCTTCCAGAGACGCCGCCGCCGCGAATCCCATCTCGGGGGATTCAGGAGATCGCCTCCGGCACCCTGCCGGAGAGGGGATTCATCTCCCGGAGGACTCTACACCGCCATGGTCGCCTCCGGAGTGATGAGTGAGTAGTTCACCCCTGGACGATGGGTCCATAGCAGTAGCTAGATGGTCGTCTTCTCCTTGTTGTGCTTCATTGTTGGATCTTGTGAGCTGCCTAACATGATCAAGATCATCTATATGTAATACTATATGTTGTGTTTGTCGGGATCCGATGGATAGAGAGTACTATGATTATGGTGATTATCAATCTATTGTTTATGTGTTGTTTATGATCTTGCATGCTCTCCGTTATTAGTAGAGGCTCTGGCCAAGTTTGTACTCTTAACTCCAAGAGGGAGTATTTATGCTCGATAGTGGGTTCATGCCTCCATTGAATCTGGGACAGTGACAGAAAGTTCTAAGGTTGTGGATGTGCTGTTGCCACTAGGGATAAAACATTGATGCTATGTCTAAGGATGTAGTTGTTGATTACATTACGCACCATACTTAATGCAATTGTCTGTTGCTTAGCAACTTAATACTGAATGGGGTTCGGATGATAACCTGAAGGTGGACTTTTTAGGCATAGATGCAGTTGGATGGCGGTCTATGTACTTTGTCGTAATGCCCAATTAAATCTCACTATATTTATCATATCATGTATATGCATTGTTATGCCTTTCTCTATTTGTCAATTGTCCGACTGTAATTTGTTCACCCAACATGCTTTTATCTTATGGGAGAGACACCTCTAGTGAACTGTGGACCCCGGTCCTATTCTTTACATAGCATACAATCTACTGCAATTGTGTTTTACTATTTTCTTTGCAAACATCTTCCACTCGATACGTTTAATCCTTTGTTACAGCAAGCCGGTGAGATTGACAACCTCACTGTTTCGTTGGGGCAAAGTACTTTGGTTTTGTTGTGCAGATTCCACGTTGGCGCAGGAATCCCTGGTGTTGCGCCGCATCACATTTCGGGACCATCAACCTTCAACGTGCTTCTTGGCTCCTACTGGTTCGATTAAACCTTGGTTTCTTTCTGAGGAAAAACTTGCTACTGTGCGCATCATACCTTCCTCTTGGGGTTCCCAACGAACGTGTGAGTTACACGCCATCAGTCGTCAGATTCATGGTGGTGGAGGGGCTACTGATGGGCGGGGAGCCCGAGACGTGGCAGAGAGTCCGTGGAGGCCGCTCAATCTCAAAGCGGGTAGTCGGGGCGTCCTCTCTGCCGCGACCGCGTTGCTCGAGGCCGCACTGAGCTGCTCCTCCAACCCGAGTCCACCCCGTCTTCGTCCCGCGCGAACGGAGGCGTCAAGAGACAAGCTCCACTTCCCGGAGCTCCGGCCACTGCCGTACCCGGTGGCCGCTCCCTGCGAACCGCACCCTCCACATCCTCGCCCAGCGGCGATGGGGGTGCGCGTCCGCGTCCACCTGGGCGCCGGCGCCGCGGGAGGAGGACATGACGGCGGCGGTCGAGGCGGAGTGGTGCAGCGCGCCCTCGTGCGCCTCGCCGCTGGCGTACTCGGAGAGCGCGGCGTCCTGCCCCGCGTGCGCCCGACAGCGCGTGCCGCGCCTCCACGGCCCCCTGCAGCAGTTTCTTCTACTCCTGTCACCATGCCACCGCACCCTCCACATCCTCCTTGCACTGCCCGCACACCATCGCGCCCTCACACGCTGAGCGGCGAGGTCGTGCGTGTGCGCACGGACTGGGAGTTCGCGCAGCTGTTGGCCGAAGGTGTACCTCGCGCTGGGAGCTGCCTCCGCCGGTTTGTTAGGGTTGGGGCGCCTTCGCCTTAGGCGCCTCATTGTGTTGGAGCAATCGAGCTAGCTGGCTCAGTCCGCATCTCCGGCATCATTTGCTGCAACAATACTTTTCCTTGATTTGCATCAGGTACTGTGCTTCGTCCCATGCTATTTCCTTGCCACGGTTTTAATTTCTCCTTAAAATTTTGTGAGAAGAAGACATAATGAAATTACATTTGGTAACAGTTAAGGTTTTAAGAATAAGAATCTGAAGATGGATTGCACGCCTCTAAAGGATTTATCTCGGAATTCCTATGGATGGAAGGTCAAGGTCCGGTTTGCTAGGATCTGGGAGCTCAGAAATACATATGGGATTCTCTTCTCACTTGATTATGTTGTCGCTGATCAGCAGGTTAGATCTATTTGCACTGCTTTCCTATCTACCAGATTGTTTAGATCTAATGTATCAGTCAATCTGTTCGTGTGCCCGCTCTCGCATCACGTCCCTTTCTTTGTAGTGCCTCACGCTATGTGTGCCTATCTTCCGTTTTTCTTTTCTCATTTTCTTATTCATATGTTTGGTGCGCGACTAATATGGCCTGTTACAAGTCAAATTGATAAATAGGTAAACTTTCTTTATTGTTGTCATCTCTCTCATTGTTGCTCGGCTTAGTGATTCTCTCGATTTGCCACTATATTGCTCTACTTTATTATTACAGAATTTATTTTCCTCTTTGTTTTTGCAATGCTTTACAGAGGAAGGTTTAGTTCTTAAAGATTAGTTAAAGGAAGGGTCTGTTTACATCATGGAGAAATTGATTCTATATGGTCCTAGAAAGAGCTACAGATCGGTTCCTTTGAGGACCTGTTTTACTCTAAGAACTGTCCTGACACCATCGGAAAATTTTCCTATATTTGCCTATACTGTTCTGCTGTTTAGCATGCTGTCAGATTGCATTGATCAAAATATACTCCTATCTGGTACGTATATGGGTGATCCGAACATTGATTTATTCCTCTATTCTCTATTTTTTTGGGCAGAAGTAGTTTTGTGCTGTGTTCATTTAGCTATTCTGTGTATATTTACAGATGTTGTTGGATTGGTTAACAAAGTGACGGATGTCTTTCCTCCCTCTGGTAATGCTAAAAGTCAGAAGCGGCAGAAACATATCACAGATGACAGGTGCTATTCACTGCTATTCTTTATTTTTATTTATTTATCTGGGCAGCCATTTACTACTTCTAATTATTTTCTATTTCATATTGGTGTTATTTTATGAAGCGAGCACGCCATTGTTACTTTGTGGAGGGGAGCAGGCTGATTTATCTGATGCTGATGGATTAATGGAGGCATCAAATGAAGAACCAGGTATTGTCTTATTTGTCAGTATGACTGTCAGTATTCAGGTGGTACACTCTCACCTCTACTTTTCGTGCTATCTTCGGCTACAATTTTTTCCTTCTTTCCTTGTTCCTGCTAACTGTGACCTCTAATAATGCGCTACAGGTTTGTTGGCTTTCAAAAGTACATCTGTTACAACATGGTATGTGAATATGCCGATTCCAGAGAATGCCGCTGTCCGAGATAGGTCTGCTCTCTAGGAAACTAGCTCCTGTCGCATGTTGAGGTAGCTACTCTTTTGAATAACATGTCTGTTCTGCATATGCATAGGTTCAAGCATCTGCCGTGGCGTATCGAGTTACACAGTGGAAACCAAGGTCGCACTGAGCCGAAAGTATCGACTATCGCAGAGATTGCGACCTTTGAGTCTAATTATATTATGGTATTATCAACGCCTTACACTCAGTCCTTCTCCCTTGCATTCTCTCCTTAAATCAGTTGGTAACTGTATTTAGGGTAAACATTACAAGCTATCCATTAGAATTAGTGAGGTTCTCGCAGACAAAGCCTGGTATTACGTAAGCTGCACAGAATGTTGTTTCTGGCTATGGCTACTATACCTGAAAATTTGTGATGTCTTATGTCCTGTGTGCCAGCATAATAGATCACGTTATGGGTTACCTGAGGATTAGTTCATCTTTGCATGATTAATCATCTATCAAAGATGGATCCATAATTATTTGATGCGTTGTAAATTTTCATTGTCTGTACTTTTTGTCGAAATCATATATGGATTCATTATGTTAATGTTAGATGACTCTCTTTGAAGGTGTGTTATTGTCAAATGCGTTCCAATCAGTGTGTTGTGGCTCTCAAGGTTTCCAGGCACCGGTGAAATGAGAGTAAAAGAACGTAAGCGGATTAAATTTATTTGTTGCCTGAGCTTTTCATCTGGAAGAGAGGAATCACGTGAACCAACTGAATTTAACATCCATAATACTTGAATGCTATTTTATACAGATCCTGCTATAATAGAAGTGACCCTAATCAGATCATATTCACAGATGTTGCCATGTAACATGAGCATATCCGAGGAAGCGAATTAGCAGATCTTTCTCTTCAAATGTATGCAATCAGCCAGTTGTTTGATTTGCCAAGAAACCATTATCAGATCATATTCAGATGCTTTAATCACCTCTACACATATGCAGTAAGCGAATAAGCACATCAATTCATACAGATACTTGGTCCATATTTTGGGTCTTTGGGAACTCCATGACCCTCTGCAATGTACACATACACCTGGTACTAAACATTCTATGGGTTTATTAGCTGGTTCCCTCTTATCGGATATATAATTACTGCCCATCATGTTTATTACTCCCCAGCATGGTTCATTTAGGCAGTAATTTTGATATGCTCTGCTCAGAAACTGTATCAGGTTTGGAACCTTTGATATGAGCCTTTTCAGGTAAAGAAAGATGACAATAAGATCCTATATGACAGATGAAGGGTGTGAAATCCCTGCTGTGTAGACAAAAGCTAAGTTTTCTGTCCGCGTGACTGCCATTGTCCCTTACTCCTGTTCTATCCCGTGTGGAGTCCTACTTATGTACCGAATAGAGAAGCATTTAGGTTTGTAGTCTACTTACGTGTGCCAACATACGATTATATTTTTGTTGGTTCCTGATTGTTTTCTTTGTCTGGAAAACAAGGTATATATACCTCTTCCGCTTTCTTTTTGCCTCCCTTTTTAGATCTATACACACTCTCTTATATTACTTATAAATTTGATCAGTATGTTATTTGCCTCTGCATTTTGCGCCCGTACCATCACAGGCGGTGTTTCCGCTACTGTAATATACAGTTACATATACATTGCTGAATGTTTAGTTGATGTTCTTTGGTCCGGTTGGCGATTAAAGAAGCCGCTTGCTCTATATGATATTGAGCATGGCTTCGTTATTTTGTTTCAAACCTTATGAGCGAGTTGATATTTACCTTTTGTGCTCCCATCAGTTTAGGAATTAGTCATTCTCTTCCGTTCATTAGAATACAAGAATATTACTCCTTACTGTTCTCCTTGTTCTGAAATTAGCAGCAACATATATGCATGTTGTATTATCTCCTAATGCTATGTTTAATCAAATTGATCTTCTTTGCAAGGTGAACTATTGCCTAATACTGACAATCTACTATTGAATTTCTTTTGTGGGGTGTTGCTTCTTCACCAACTTGACGGTAATTGTTTTCCATTTTACATGTAAGTATGCATCGACAAGAAAGAGCTGCTGCATTTTATTATATATTTTTTGCTAGCTTCACCATACCAGTGCATCTCAGGAAAGGGAATCAAAAATATGGCACTGTGTGTGTGGTGCCAACTTTAGTGACACCACTCTGAAGAGGCCCTTACTCTTCGTTATATGTAGAAATTGAAGTTGGCTTTTCGAGAAAGGCTTATTTCAGTTCAATGATTCAGGGATTTTGGTACATGTTAATAGAGAATCTTATGAAGGTTCATGTATGGTGCAAGTGCTTAGGCAATTTGTTATTTTCTTTTACCACATAGACAGTATTTCAACATTTCATACATCTCCGTGCGGCTATCTATCTTGGAGCTTTTATAGTGTCCGATGAATATTTGTAAGCTGCTCCTCTCTGAATGGGCATGGGCACTTACAGGTGATCTTAAAATTCTTCACATAATCGGAAAAAAAAAACCTGTTCCACAGAAGTGGAAGAAGCAATTCTTATTTGGGTTGATGTCTAAAAAATGTTACATCTCACTCAAATATGTCGTGTTCTGTACTTCTGACTTGTGTAACTTGCAATGTTATATGCGCCTGAAAAAATAGTGTATACCATTAGC
Source organism: Lolium perenne (assembly GCF_019359855.2). Lineage (NCBI taxonomy): Eukaryota > Viridiplantae > Streptophyta > Magnoliopsida > Poales > Poaceae > Lolium > Lolium perenne. The sequence goes on along the minus strand of NC_067248.2, from coordinate 85,457,522 downwards.
TTACTTGGTGCTTCTATTGTTTTCTGACTAATACATTTTGTGTAGGGATAGATAAGATAGTTTAAGTTCATGTCATCAATAGTCATGTTTCGCATTGATCTTATTTGATCTCAAGCACCTCTCCAATTTAAAAACTAAGAGAGATTGTTTCAATAGTTATAAGTTTTTTCTGACTGGACAGTGCATTATTATGTTTACTGTCAGACCAGTTAGTTAATTCATGTGCATATGATTTTCAAGTTCACATCAACATGGAACCTAAGGTTCAGTTTTGTACATCTTCAGAATTAGCCGCCCTGCCAATTGGTGGTACTACCAATTGTTTGACGACGGAATTGGCGCCCTAGACATTCCCACGAATTGGCCAGAAAATACAGTTGAACCGAGCCAAAACTTTGGCTTGAACCAGATAACAACTAGATTTCATAGGCGTGCCAAAAAAATTTTTTGGTAAGGCCAGCTTTGGCTCAAATCCAAACAGGCCCATAATTTCCAAGTTGTCTAGAGGCTCTTTGTGCGAGGATCTACCTTTTTGTCCGGCTGCGTACATTGCACGCGACCCACTTTGCCCGACATCGTCACCTGGATCAAGCTCGAGAAGAGCATCATTGCTAAGTCCATGCCGCCCACAATCCAGCCACGACCGCTGACATCGCATCTTCCTCGGCAACGGAGTGGGTGCCAAAGGAAGCCTATTCGCTTTACACAGGCAACATCGAGATTGTAGACATATCATCCGATGGAGAAGACGGGAGTGGCTAAAATAGAGTTCGAGCATGGAGTTAGAACATTTTGTACCATGTACTATTGTAGTGGGTGATGCTCACCGTCTTTCTCTATGCCCTTCCGCTATCATTGTATCCCATTACTTGATTTCAAGGTCAACTTTTTATGCACATAACTTCAGTATGTGAACGCACTATTTAAACAAGAAAATATTTATCAACTCAAGTGTGGCCTTAAATTATTATTACCACCGTATTACACAGTCGGCGCGGCGGCCATATTTATCAATTCAAGTGTGGCCTTAAAATAATTACTACCACTGTATTACACAGTTGGCGCGGCGTGCCGCCGCGCCCTTCCATGCTAGTATTCAAACAAGACAAATCATGTATCTACCCCCTATCGACCCTAAACTTCGTCTTATGAAGTCAAGCATGAAGAGAAGTGGTTTTGGGTTTCAAACATGGAAATTTCAAAAACCTCCCAAAATTCAGCTTCATTTTAGAGCGACTAAGAAGGATAGATGCTTACCTTTTCATTTCCATGTTTTAAACTTGTTTAAATCTTGGTCAAATCTAGGATTTGACCAAGATTCAAATGGGCATAAAATAAAAAACCGAAAAATGAAAAACCAAAGCGCACATAGTCTTCTTATATGTCATATAGTAAGCATTAAAGTTGATAAACAAGGTCTAGACATATTCAAACTAGCTAGACAAATCATGTATCTACCCCCTAAAACCCCTAAACTCTGTCTTATGACGAAGTCAAGCATGAAGATAAGTGGTTTTAGGTTTCAAACATGGAAATTTCAAAAACCTTCCAAAAACTTCATTTTAGGGTGACTAATTAAGAAGGATACATGCTTCCCTTTTCATTTTCATGTTCTATATATACTTGTTTAAATCTTGGTCAAACCTAGCTAGGATTTGACCAAGATTCAAATGTGCATCAAAATTCCAAAAAATATCAGAAAAATGAAAAACCAAAGCACATAGTTTTCTTATGTCATATAGTAGCATTAAAGTTGATAAACAAGGTCTAGACATATTCAAACAAGAAAAATCATGTATCTACTCCCTAACCCTAAACTTTGTCTTATGTAGTCAAGCATGAAGAGAAGTGGTTTTGGGTTTCAAATATGGAAATTTCAAAAACCTACCAAAAGCTTCATTTTAGAGTGACTAAGAAGGATCAATGCTTACCTTTTCATTTTCATATTTTAAACTTGTTTAAATCATTGTCAAACCAGGATTTGACCAACATTTAAATGGGCATAAAATTAAAAAAATCAGAAAAATGAAAAACAAAAGCACATAGTCTTCTTATGTCACATATATATATAGTAAGCATTCAAAAGTTGACAAACAAGGTCTATACATATTCAAATAAGACAAATCATGTATCTACCCCTGATGCGCGTAGATGTACACGTCCGTTGGGAACCCCAAGAGGAAGGTATGATGCGCACAGCGGCAAGTTTTCCCTCAGAAAGAAACCAAGGTTTAATCGAACCAGGAGGAGCCAAGAAGCATGTTGAAGGTTGATGGTGGTGAAATGTGATGCGGCGCAACAACAGGGATTCCGGCGCCAACATGGAACCTGCACAACACAACCAAAGTACTTTGCCCCAACGAAACAGTGAGGTTGTCAATCTGACCGGCTTGCTGTAACAAAGGATTAACCGTATTGTATGGAAGATGATTGTTTGCAAGAAAACAGTAAAACAAGTATTGCAGTAGATTGTATGCGATGTAAAGAATAGGACCGGGGTCCACAGTTCACTAGAGGTGTCTCTCCCATAAGATAAAAGCATGTTGGGTAAACAAATTACAGTCGGGCAATTGACAAATAGAGAAGGGCATAATAATGCATATACATGATATGATAAATATAGTGAGATTTAATCCGGGCATTACGACAAAGTACATAGACCGCCATCCAACTGCATCTATGCCTAAAAAGTCCACCTTCAGGTTATCATCCGAACCCCATTCAGTATTAAGTTGCAAAGCAACAGACAATTGCATTAAGTATGGTGCGTAATGTAATCGACAACTACATCCTTAGACATAGAATCAATGTTTTATCCCTAGTGGCAACAGCACATCACAACCTTAGAACTTTCATCACTTTGTCCTGTATCAATGAAGGCATGAACCCACTATCGAGCATAAATACTCCCTCTTGGAGTTAAGAGCAAAAACTTGGCCAGAGCCTCTACTAATAACGGAGAGCATGCAAGATCATAAACAACACATAAACAATAGATTGATAATCACCATAACATAGTATTCTCTATTCATCGGATCCCGACAAACACAACATATAGTATTACAGATAGATGATCTTGATCATGTTAGGCAGCTCACAAGATCCAACAATGAAGCACAATTAGGAGAAGACGACCATCTAGCTACTGCTATGGACCCATAGTCCAGGGGTGAACTACTCACACATCACTCCGGAGGCGACCATGGCGGTGTAGAGTCCTCCGGGAGATGAATCCCCTCTCCGGCAGGGTGCCGGAGGCGATCTCCTGAATCCCCCGAGATGGGATTCGCAGCGGCGGTGTCTCTGGAAGGTTTTCCGTATCGTGGCTCTCGGTACTGGGGGTTTCGCGACGGAGGCTATTTTTAGGCGGAAGGGCAGGTCAAGAGGCGGCACGAGGGGCCCACACCATAGGTCGGCGCGGCCAGGGCCTGGGCCGCGCCGCCCTGTGGTGTCGCCACCTCGTGGCCCCACTTCGACTCTCCTTCGGTCTTCTGGAAGCTTCGTGCAAAAATAGGACCCTGGGCGTTGATTTCGTCCAATTCCGAGAATATTTCCTTACTAGGATTTCTGAAACCAAAAACAGCAGAAAACAGCAACTGGCTCTTCGGCATCTTGTTAATAGGTTAGTTCCAGAAAATACGTAAATACGACATATAATGTGCATAAAACATGTAGGTATCATCAATAATGTAGCATGGAACATAAGAAATTATCGATACGTTGGAGACGTATCAACCCCTAACCCTAAACTCTGTCTTATGAAGTCAAGCATGAAGAGAAGTGGTTTTTTGTTTCAAACATGGAAATTTCAAAAACCTCCCAAAAGCTTCATTTTAGAGTGACTAAGAAGGATCCAGGCTTACCTTTTCATTTTCATGTTTTAAACTTGTTTAAATCTTGGTCAAACCTAGGATTTGACCAATATTAAAATGGGCATAAAATAAAAAAATAAAAAAAACCAAAGCACATAGTCTTCTTATGTCATATAGTAAGCATTCAAGTTCATAAACAAGGTCTAGACATATTCAAACCAGACAAATCATGTATCTACCCCCTATCGACCCTAAACTTCGTCTTATGAAGTCAAGCATGAAGAGAAGTGGTTTTGAGTTTCAAACATGGAAATTTCAAAAAACCAAAAGCTTCATTTTAGAGCGAGTAAGAAGGATCGATGCTTATCTTTTCGTTTTCATGTTTTAAACTTATTTAAATCTTGGTCAAACCTAGGATTTGACCAAGATTCAAATGGGCATAAAAATTCAGACAAAAATCTAAAGAATGAAAAACCAAAGCACGTACATAGCCTTCTTAATTATGTCATATAGTAAACATTCAAGTTGATAAACAAGGTCTAGACATATTCAAACCAGAAAAATCGTGTATCTACCCCTAACCCTAATTAAACTCTGTCTTATGAAGTCAAGCATGAAGAAAAGTGGTTTTGAGTTTCAAGCATGCATGGAAATTTCGAGAACCTCCCAAAAGCTTCATTTTAGAGTGACTACGAAGGATCCATGCTTATGATACGTCTCCAACATATCGATAATTTCTTATGTTCCATGCTACTTTATTGATGATACCTACATGTTTTATGCACATTATATGTCATATTTATGCATTTTCTGGAACTAACCTATTAACAAGATGCCGAAGAGCCGATTCTGTCGTCTGTTTTTGGTTTCAGAAATCCTAGTAAGGAAATATTCTCGGAATTGGACGAAACTTTCGCCCAGGGTCCTATTTTTGCACGAAGCTTCCAGAAGACCGAAGAGATAACGAAGTGGGGCCACGAGGCAGCCAGGGGATAGGGCGGCGCGGCCCAGCCCCTGGCCGCGCCGGCCTACCCCCTGGGCCCCTCGTGTGGCCCCCCGCGTTGACCTTCCGCCTACTTAAAGCCTCCGTCGCGAAACCCCCAGTACCGAGAGCCACGATACGGAAAACCTTCCAGAGACGCCGCCGCCGTGAATCCCATCTCGGGGGATTCAGGAGATCGCCTCCGGCACCCTGCCGGAGAGGGGATTCATCTCCCGGAGGACTCTTCATCGCCATGATCGCCTCCGGAGTGATGAGTGAGTAGTTCACCCCTGGACCATGGGTCCATAGCAGTAGCTAGATGGTCGTCTTCTCCTTGTTGTGCTTCATTGTTGGATCTTGTGAGCTGCCTAACATGATCAAGATCATCTATCTGTAATACTATATGTTGTGTTTGTCGGGATCCGATGGATAGAGAGTACTATGATTATGGTGATTATCAACCTATTGTTTATGTGTTGTTTATGATCTTGCATGCTCTCCGTTATTAGTAGAGGCTCTGGCCAAGTTTGTACTCTTAACTCCAAGAGGGAGTATTTATGCTCGATAGTGGGTTCATGCCTCCATTGAATGCAGGACAGTGATGAAAGTTCTAAGGGTGTGGATGTGCTGTTGCCACTAGGGATAAAACATTGATGCTATGTCTAAGGATGTAGTTGTTGATTACATTACGCACCATACTTAATGCAATTGTCTGTTGCTTAGCAACTTAATACTGAATGGGGTTCGGATGATAACCTGAAGGTGGACTTTTTAGGCATAGATGCAGTTGGATGGCGGTCTATGTACTTTGTCGTAATGCCCAATTAAATCTCACTATATTTATCATATCATGTATATGCATTGTTATGCCTTTCTCTATTTGTCAATTGCCCGACTGTAATTTGTTCACCCAACATGCTTTTATCTTATGGGAGAGACACCTCTAGTGAACTGTGGACCCCGGTCCTATTCTTTACATAGCATACAATCTACTGCAATACTTGTTTTACTGTTTTCTTGCAAACAATCATCTTCCACTCGATACGCTTAATCCTTTGTTACAGCAAGCCGGTGAGATTGACAACCTCACTGTTTCGTTGGGGCAAAGTACTTTGGTTTTGTTGTGCAGATTCCACGTTGGCGCAGGAATCCCTGGTGTTGCGCCGCATCACACTTCGCGACCATCAACCTTCAACGTGCTTCTTGGCTCCTACTGGTTCGATTAAACCTTGCTTTCTTTCTGAGGGAAAACTTGCTACTGTGCGCATCATACCTTCCTCTTGGGGTTCCCAACGAACGTGTGAGTTACACGCCATCAAGCTCTTTTTCTGGCGCCGTTGCCGGGGAACTGAAGAAAAGTTACACCACAGAGAATTGCCTCCCACGGCAACAGCTCTTTTTCTGGCGCCGTTGCCGGGGAGATCAAGACACGCTGCAAGGGGAGTCTCCACTTCTCAATCTCTTTACTTTGTTTTTGTCTTGCTTTATTTTATTTACTACTTTGTTTGCTGCACCTAAACAAAACACAAAAAAATTAGTTGCTAGTTTTACTTTATTTACTGTCTTGCTCTCTATATCAAAAACACAAAAAAATTAGTTACTTGCGTTTACTTTATCTAGTTTGTTTTATTTACTGTTGCTAAAATGAATACCCCTGAAAATACTAAGTTGTGTGACTTCACAAATGCAAATAATAATGATTTCCTATGCACACCTATTGCTCCACCTGCTACTACAGCAGAATTCTTTGAAATTAAACCTGCTTTACTAAATCTTGTCATGAGAGATCGATTTTCTGGTGTTAGTTCTGATGATGCTGCTGCCCATCTTAATAATTTTGTTGAACTTTGTGAAATGCAAAAATATAAGGATGTAGATGGTGATATTATTAAATTGAAAGTGTTTCCTTTCTCATTAAGAGGAAGAGCTAAAGATTGGTTGCTATCTTTGCCTAAGAATAGTATTGATTCATGGACTAAATGCAAGGATGCTTTTATTGGTAGATATTATCCTCCCGCTAAAATTATATCTTTGAGAAGTAGCATAATGAATTTTAAACAATTAGATACTGAACATGTTGCTCAAGCATGGGAGAGAATGAAAACTTTGGTAAAGAATTGCCCAACCCATGGACTGACTACTTGGATGATCATCCAAACCTTCTATGCAGGACTAAATTTTTCTTCGCGGAATTTATTGGATTCAGCTGCTGGAGGTACCTTTATGTCCATCACTTTGGGGCCGGCTACAAAACTTCTTGATGATAGGATGATAAATTACTCTGAATGGCACACGGAAAGAGCTCCACAAGGTAAGAAGGTAAATTCTGTTGAAGAAACCTCTTCCTTGAGTGATAAGATTGATGTGATTATGTCTATGCTTGTGAATGGTAGATCTAATGTAGATCCAAATAATGTTCCTTTAGCTTCATTGGTTGCTCAAGAAGAAAATGTTGATGTGAATTTCATTAAAAACAATAATTTCAACAACAATGCTTATAGGAACAACTCTGGTAATAACTATAGGCCATATCCTTCTACTAATGGTAATGGTTATGGTAATTCTTATGGGAATTCTTACAATAATAATAGGAGTGTACCCTCTGGTCTTGAAGCTATGCTTAAAGAATTTATTAGTACACAAACTGCTTTTAACAAATCTGTTGAGGAAAAGCTTGATAAAATTGATACTATCGCTTCTAGAGTTGATAGACTTGCCTCTGATGTTAATCTTTTAAAATTGAAAGTTATGCCTAATAATGATATTGATAATAAGATTACTACTACAGCAAATGCCATCCAAGTTAGAATTAATGAGAATATAAGATTAATGGCTGAACTGCGTGCTAGGTGGGATAGAGAAGAAAATGAAAAACTAGCTAAAGAGAATAATGTAGCTAAAGTTTGGACTATTACCACCACTAGTAATGTTAATTCCTCACATGTTGCTGCACCTCCTACTATCAATGGTAAAATAATTGGTGTTGGCAATGTTTCTACTCCTAGTGCAAAGCGCACAAAACTGCCTGAAATTGCTAAAACTGCTGAAACTGCTTGTGATAAAACTGCTGAAATTTTTTCCAACCTTGGGAACAATGATCCCATTGCTGTAGCTCATAATGATTTAGATTTTGATGATTGCCACATCTCTGAAGTTATAAAGTTCTTACAAAAACTTGCTAAAAGTCCCAATGCTAGTGCTATAAATTTAGCCTTTACAAAACATATTACAAATGCTCTCATAAAAGCTAGAGAAGAGAAACTAAAACTTGAAACTTCTATTCCTAGAAAGTTAGAAGATGGTTGGGAGCCCATCATTAAAATGAAATTCAATGACTTTGAATGTAATGCTTTATGTGATCTTGGTGCAAGTATTTCTGTTATGCCTAAAAAGATTTATGATATGCTTGACTTGCCACCATTGAAGAATTGTTATTTGGATGTTAATCTTGCCGATAATGTTAAAAAGAAACCTTTGGGGAGGATTGATAATGTGCATATTACGGTTAACAATAACCTTGTCCCCGTTGATTTTGTTGTTTTGGATATCGAATGCAATGCATCTTGTCCTATTGTGTTGGGAAGACCTTTTCTTCGAACTGTTGGTGCTGTTATTGATATGAGGGAAGGTAATATTAAATATCAATTTCCTCTCAAGAAAGGTATGGAACACTTCCCTAGAAAGAGAATGAAGTTGCCTTTTGATTCTATTATTAGAACAAGTTATGATGTTGATGCTTCTACTCTCGATGTTACTTGATTTGCACTTTCTGCGCCTAGCTGAAAGGCGTTAAAGAAAAGCGCTTATGGGAGACAACCCATGTTTTTACCTACAGCAATTTTTTGTTTTGTTGAGTCTTGGAAGTTGTTTACTACTGTAGCAACCTCTCCTTATCATGTTTTTGTGCCAAGTAAAGTTTCTATGTCAAGGTTGATGTTATATTTGGGATCGCTGCGCAGAAACAACATTGCTGTCTCTCACGAATCTGGGCACAGTTCTCTGTAGAAAATTCGAAAAAATCTGCCAATTTACGAGCGCGATCCTCAGATATGTACGCAACTTTCATTAGTTTTGAGTTTTTCCATTTGAGCAAGTCTGGTGCCAGCTTTAAATTCGTCTTTACGGACTGTTCTGTTTTTGACAGATTCTGCCTTTTATTTCGCATTGCCTCTTTTGCTATGTTGGATTTATTTCTTTGATCCATAAATGTCCAGTAGCTTTATTCAATGTCCAGAAGTGTAAATAATGTTTGTGTCACCTCTGAACATGTGAATTATTAATTGTGCACTAACCCTCTAATGAGTTTGCTTGAAGTTTGGTGTGAAGGAAGTTTTCAAGGGTCAAGAGAGGAGAATGATATACTATGATCAAGAGGAGTGAAAGCTCTAAGCTTGGGGATGCCCCCGTGGTTCACCCCTGCATATTCTAAGAAGACTCAAGCGTCTAAGCTTGGGGATGCCCAAGGCATCCCCTTCTTCATCGACAACATCATCAGGTTCCTCCCCTGAAACTATATTTTTATTCAATCACATCTTGTGTTCTTTACTTGGAGCGTCGGTTTGTTTTTGTTTTTGTTTTTGTTTGAATAAAATGGATCCTAGCATTCACTTTGTGGGAGAGAGACACGCTCCGCTGTTGCATATGGACACATGTGTCCTTAGGCTTTACTCATAATGTTCAAGGCGAAGTTTCTTCTTCGTTAAATTGTTATATGGTTGGAATTGGAAAATGCTACATGTAGTAATTCTAAAATGTCTTGGATAATGTGATACTTGGCAATTGTTGTGCTCATGTTTAAGCTCTTGCATCATATGCTTTGCACCCATTAATGAAGAAATACATAGAGCTTGCTAAAATTTGATTTGCATATTTGGTCTCTCTAAGGTCTAGATAATATCTAGTATTGAGTTTTGAACAACAAGGAAGACGGTGTAGAGTCTTATAATGTTTACAATATGTCTTTTATGTGAGTTTTGCTGCACCGGTTCATCCTTGAGTTTGCTTCAAATAACCTTCCTAGCCTAAACCTTGTATCGAGAGGGAATACTTCTCATGCATCCAAAATCCTTGAGCCAACTACTATGCCATTTGTGTCCACCATACCTACCTACTACATGGTATTTCTCCGCCATTCCAAAGTAAATTGCTTGAGTGCTACCTTTAAAATTCCATCATTCGCCTTTGCAATATATAGCTCATGGGACAAAATAGCCTTAAAAACTATCGTAGTATTGAATATGTACTTATGCACTTTATCTTTTATTAAGTTGCTTGTTGTGCGATAACCATGCTTCTGGGGAACGCCATCAACTATTGTTGAATATCATGTGAGTTGCTATGCATGTTCGTCTTGTCTGAAGGATCTATCATTTTAGTGGTTGGAGCATGCAAAATTGTTAGAGAAGAACATTGGGCCGCTAACTAAAGCCATGAATCATGGTGGAAGTTTCAGTTTTGGACATATATCCTCAATCTCATATGAGAATAATAATCATTGCTACATGCTTATGCATTTAAGAGGAGTCCATTATCTGTTGTCCATGTTGTCCCGGTATGGATGTCTAAGTTGAGAATAATCAAAAGCGAGAAATCCAAAATGCGAGCATTCTCCTTAGACCTTTGTACAGGCGGCATGGAGGTACCCCTTTGTGACACTTGGTTGAAACATGGCATGCAAAGATCCGGTAGTCCAAGCTAAGTAGGACGAGGTGCGGACACTATTAGTACACTATGCATGAGGCTTGCAACTTGTAAAATATAATTTACATAACTCATATGCTTTATTACTACCGTTGACAAAATTGTTTCATGTTTTCAAAATAAAAGCTCTAGCACAAATACAGCAATCGATGCTTTCCTCTCTGAAGGACCATTCTTTTACTTTTATTGTTGAGTCAGTTTACCTATCTCCCTCCACCTTAAGAAGCAAACACTTGTGTGAACTGTGCATTGATTCCTACATACTTGCATATTGCACTTGTTATATTACTTTATGTTGACAATATCCATGAGATATACATGTTATAAGTTGAAAGCAACCGCTGAAACTTAATCTTCCTATGTGTTGCTTCAACACCTTTACTTTGATTTATTGCTTTATGAGTTAACTCTTATGCAAGACTTATTGATGCTTGTCTTGAAGTACTATTCATGAAAAGTCTTTGCTATATGATTCACTTGTTTACTCATGTCATTACCTTTGTTTCGATCGCTGCATTCATTACATATGTTTACAAATAGTATGATCAAGATTATGATGGCATGTCACTTCAGAAATTATCTTTGTTATCGTTTTACCTGCTCGGGACGAGCAGAACTAAGCTTGGGGATGCTGATACGTCTCCAACGTCTCGCTAAGTTCTTATGTGCCATGCTCCTTTATTGCTGATACCTTCATGTTTTATGCACATTATATGTCATATTTATGCATTTTACGGAACTAACCTATTAACAAGATGCCGAAGAGCCGATTCTGCTTCTGCTGTTTTTGGTTTCAGAAATCCTAGTAAGGAAATATTCTCGGAATTGGACGAAACTTTCGCCCAGGGTCCTATTTTTGCACGAAGCTTCCAGAAGACCGAAGAGATAACGAAGTGGGGCCACGAGGCAGCCAGGGGATAGGGCGGCGCGGCCCAGCCCCTGGCCGCGCCGGCCTACCCCCTGGGCCCCTCGTGTGGCCCCCCGCGTTGACCTTCCGCCTACTTAAAGCCTCCGTCGCGAAACCCCCAGTACCGAGAGCCACGATACGGAAAACCTTCCAGAGACGCCGCCGCCGCGAATCCCATCTCGGGTGATTCAGGAGATCGCCTCCGGCACCCTGCCGGAGAGGGGATTCATCTCCCGGAGGACTCTTCATCGCCATGATCGCCTCCGGAGTGATGAGTGAGTAGTTCACCCCTGGACCATGGGTCCATAGCAGTAGCTAGATGGTCGTCTTCTCCTTGTTGTGCTTCATTGTTGGATCTTGTGAGCTGCCTAACATGATCAAGATCATCTATATGTCATACTATATGTTGTGTTTGTCGGGATCCGATGGATAGAGAGTACTATGATTATGGTGATTATCAATCTATTGTTTATGTGTTGTTTATGATCTTGCATGCTCTCCGTTATTAGTAGAGGCTCTGGCCAAGTTTGTACTCTTAACTCCAAGAGGGAGTATTTATGCTCGATAGTGGGTTCATGCCTCCATTGAATGCGGGACAGTGACAGAAAGTTCTAAGGTTGTGGATGTGCTGTTGCCACTAGGGATAAAACATTGATGCTATGTCTAAGGATGTAGTTGTTGATTACATTACGCACCATACTTAATGCAATTGTCTGTTGCTTAGCAACTTAATACTGAATGGGGTTCGGATGATAACCTGAAGGTGGACTTTTTAGGCATAGATGCAGTTGGATGGCGGTCTATGTACTTTGTCGTAATGCCCAATTAAATCTCACTATATTTATCATATCATGTATATGCATTGTTATGCCTTTCTCTATTTGTCAATTGCCCGACTGTAATTTGTTCACCCAACATGCTTTTATCTTATGGGAGAGACACCTCTAGTGAACTGTGGACCCCGGTCCTATTCTTTACATAGCATACAATCTACTGCAATACTTGTTTTACTGTTTTCTTGCAAACAATCATCTTCCACTCGATACGCTTAATCCTTTGTTACAGCAAGCCGGTGAGATTGACAACCTCACTGTTTCGTTGGGGCAAAGTACTTTGGTTTTGTTGTGCAGATTCCACGTTGGCGCAGGAATCCCTGGTGTTGCGCCGCATCACATTTCGCGACCATCAACCTTCAACGTGCTTCTTGGCTCCTACTGGTTCGATTAAACCTTGGTTTCTTTCTGAGGGAAAACTTGCTACTGTGCGCATCATACCTTCCTCTTGGGGTTCCCAACGAACGTGTGAGTTACACGCCATCAGCTTACAACTTTTCATTTTCAAGTTTTAAACTTGTTTAAAACCTGGTCAAACCTAGGATTTGACCAAGATTCAAATGGGCATAAAATTCAAAAAAATAGATAAATGAAAAACCATAGAACATAGTCTTCTTATGTCATATAGTAAGATTCAAGTGGATAAACAAGCTCTAGACATACTGAAACCAGACAAATCATGTATCTACCCCTATCCCTAAACTATGTCTTATGAAGTCTAGCATGAAAAGAAGTGGTTTTGGGTTTCAAACATGGAAATTTCAAAAACCTCCCAAAAGCTTCATTTTGGATTGACTAAGGAGGATCCAGGCTTACTTTTTCATTTTCATGTTTTAAACTTGTTTAAATCTAGGTCAAACCTAGGATTTGACCAAGATTCAAATGGACATAAAAAATCAACAGTTTACAACAGCACACAAAATAAACATGAAATTACATCTAAATCCCTAACTTTTACATGGAGGACCCCAGGCTGAAAGCAAGAAATGCGATCGGGTCTTGAATCTTGATGCATCTTCTCTTGACAAAGAAGATTGCTGGGAGTTTGCGTACGTACATCACGTCACTTGTGCTCACTGAAGTGTGGGACATGACGCATGCATGGGCAACACACGTAAGTGACATGGATTCAAGGGTAGGGAAGCCAAGAGAAAAAAACGAGAATTTGGACAAAAATAACCCAATCTTGCTAGTATGTCGAAAGTTTGTTTTTCCCAATCTTTTCGACTTTGGGTTATTTCTGTCTATTTTGCCGAAAAAACGAGGACAGAGACTGGAAACGGTGATGCATCTAGCTTCAGAGTACGTCAGATTAAGACTTCATGAGCAACACTAGTCTGACGTAAGTACAGTGTATACAGACAAGACAGGGACTAGACATTGCTACCCACGTCCCTCTGCGCCCCTTCAAAGAAATCATACTCCGTACTAGAATCTCGAAACGTAAGAATTAGTCTGACACGATTTCTGATTGTTTAATTCATAGGATTGCAATTTTCAGAATTCATTGACAATACATTTTTATACAAAAACAAAAAATCCTTCATTGTGTAACCGTATGTTACTACTAGTATTTCTTTTGGTTTTCACACGCAATCAAATGTTATTGGATCCAAATACCGTTGTTTCTCAATCCTATATATTTGGAGATGATCATCACTCTCTAATCATACAATTTTCATATTCCCGCACTTTGAAAATCTTGCGAATAATCAAAGCAGCCAAAATGTATGGTGTGTATTGTATATGTTTATGCCATGCTTAGTTTCATCGAATATTGTTTGGTTGCATCGCGGGGAAACCGCGTGAATTTAGATTAATTGTTGCATGTTTGTTTGTGGTGTGACCAACTGCTTTTGCAACGAAACAACCCCCTCCACCATGTACGCATTGTTTGGGTCGCATGCATGATGTGTACAAAATGTTAAAATAGAAATAATGTAGGAATTGAATATGATTGCATGTTGAATTAATCCTATATGAGAGAAATCACACAAATTTGAATTGCATGTTCTTTGGTTGTAGTGCTACACAAAAAACACGTGAATTAGTATGAATTATCATGTATTCAAGAATCAAAGGAGCCACTGAGATTTGAATCCCACAAAATTTCTATGAATTTTCTTCGAACCAAACAAGCCCAACAAGATTCCAAAGGAATATAATACAACGAATCAAACAACTTCCGTTGTTGGAATATTTCCTTAGGACATCAATCCAATAGAAACTATATGATCCAGTTTCAGCGACAATCTGGTCGGTGTAGGCTCGAGGAGGCCAATTGTATATATATGTTTGGACCCGGTTGGTTGAGTGATCATGCTCGTGACATCCAGCCTGAAAGGTAAAATTCGGGCAAGGCCAGCGTGACGCCACAATACTTTTGAAATATTCAAAAGCGCGTAATATTTGTGAAATTTTAATAATAGCTACTACTTATGTGAATTTTTTTCGTTCATACGCTTATTGGGGGGTAGGCTAACCCTAATGGCCTCCTCAAGATCCCTACCTCTACCAAGGTTTCCCGAGTTCATCCACCTCGATGGGTTCCTTGCCACTTTCGACCATGTTGTGGGCATCATTTCGGGTTCCCGTACCACGGCCAGTCCTTTTCAGGAGTCCCGAACCCGATGCCATAATATTTGTTTGAAAAAAAATTCAAGACCGCACAATATTTGTTGAAATAAATGAATAAGCATTTTTAAATAGCTAAATAAAAGAAGTATGAATTTTGAAAAATTTATTTTTTCTAAAACATTAATTGGAGCATTGACATGTTGAACCCACTTGTCGATTTTGCTATCAACATGACTAACTAGCTGATTAGATAACCAAGTGGTGAAATTTGCAACATATTAGACCACCACATGGTGGAAACAGGAAAAAAAATGTCCAAGTGGTGGTTTGTGCAACATATAGAGCAGTACAGTATATGGTAGTACAAGATGAATGTGCACTGCCGTGGGCCCGTGGTAATATATCATGATGATGGCAAAGGATCTTTTCTCTGCTGAAACTGTCCAGAGCTGATTTGATGAGACAAAATACAGCTCCACGGCGTGCAAGGACAGTATACAGTACATTAGCTTCTTCTCGGGTCACACGCCTTCAAGACAGGTGCAGTAGTGCAGCAGAGACCAGAGAGAGAAGGCACGCCCGTAGTACTCGTATTATTGATTTCAATTCAATTTGTTTTTTTTTGCCAGCTTCTCCGTCTTCTTCATCTCCATCTTCTCTGGCGACCCCGCCTACACCAGCAGCCCCTGCACCACCGCCGCCATGCCTTTTTCGGATCATCTCGAGCCACCTGTTTGATGGTACTAGTAGGAGTTGTGGACTTTTATCCATATCGCTCTACCAGCTGCCGCTCGCACTGTCCTCCAATACCTCATACCCAAACGCCAGCGTCCCACTCCCACACCCCCACACCCACTTGACCGCATCCTTCCAATGGCGAGATCGATCAATGAGAGTGGCAGTTCTTGGGTGTTTCCTGATGGCCCCCTTGAAGAAATCGCATCCCGATGCGATGTCATCACCGCCGCGAGCCTCGTCGGTTCATGCAAGTTTTATCATGATTCAGCAACACAAAGTGTAGCTCTGCCTACATCTCAGCCGTTTGGCATGCCATGTGTTCTTCATACTCACCAAACTGAGGTACCGCCCGCGCACAATCCCTTCTCCCGCGTCCACAAGTTCAAGCAGCAGGGTGCGCAGAAGGACAAGCAGCATGATGCAAAAGATCGCAAGGGTACCTTGTGCCAACTGACGCCGCTGGACAGGATCTCTTCCGATGCCGTGATTCCAGATGGTGGTACGGGCATGTGGGCAGGCGCAAATGGAGATTGGATCGCCCTTCTTGGCTTCCCCTGGAATTGGGAGCTTGTCAATGTGTACACTGGTCGCCGGATTCCTCTACCACCAATAAGTGAGTTTAAATCCACCCCGGATAAACTTGTGTTCGAGTCTAATGATCAACATCTTCAACTGCTGAAGATAGCTATTTGCCGAGTTCCAACAGCTGCTTCAAATTATACTAGTTTCTCTGTTCTTGCCATCTTCAACGCGGCAATTGCAGTCCTTCACTGTGCTTCTAGCAGATGGACAGTTCTTGACAACCAGTTCTTAGCGTACGGCTACTCCGATGCAATCATCCACAAGGGTATTGTATTTGCTGTAACTCAGACAGGCGAAGTTTATGCATGGAATCAACTTTCTTGGGGTAATTTTTCTCATCTCATATGATGTGTTTTCGCTATTACCTGCTAGTTTCAGATTTAGCTTTAGCCTTTTTCTTTTTGTTGTGCAGTTTTCGTGTCATGCCTGTACCTTTCCCCCTCTATATTCAATCAAAATCAGCAGCGATATGCCTTTGAGTCAAAATAAAGTACTCCCTCCGATCCAAATCAAATTGACTCAGCTTTGTCTAGCCAGTGCATCTAGCTAGACAAACTTGAGTCAATTAATTTGTGCATATCTAGCTAGACACATCCAGTTGAGTCAATTAATTTGGATCGGAGGCAGTATTTTAGCTACATCATTATTCATGTATGTAATGAACTAATCAAGTTTTGCTGAACTGACTTCAAGCTGTGCTTTCCTTTGCAAGGTCCTTTGTTGATCAGCACGGCACCTATTCCGCCAGAACTTGATGAACAAGGTCGGTACAATCTTGGCTCCTGGTGGTTAGCACGATCTCCTGATGGTTCTAGACTTTTTCTGGTCCATACCTGGGGCGTTACTGACGGGCGGGATTATACTGGACTGGTTCGGATTTTACCTGCTGCTGCTACCTCTGAGGGTCGTCATGGTCGCACTATTCGCGGGTATGGTAAGGGTTTACTTGGCTGCGAGGTGTACAGCATGGACACCAGTCAGTTGATGCCACCGAGGCCATGGAGGAGGATTATTTCCCTTGGATCATATTCTCTCTTCCTTGGAGTGAACTATCCGATTATCATTCCAGTAGAAGACGGGGCAGAACATGACCGTCCAAATATGGCGAGAAGCAACTCTGTTTACACATCGCACCATGCAGTAGGCCTTGCATATCCTCCTTCTCCAGAAATTTGCCGCTTCAGTTTGAATTCGAAGACTGCATCGTTGGTTTCCAAACCAACATTAGATGGACATGGCGGCAGGTTCCGTTGTGGCTCATCCCAAGCTTCGCCAATGCCCGGCAATGGAACCTGCCTTCGCGTCACAGGTCCAGAAAGAAGGGCTGATGTACTTTATGTAATACTCGTGTTGTAATGCAAGATTTGTATCTGTTGAACTATTTCATTTGCATGTTTATCTCTACCTAGGCTACTCCCTTTCCGTAGTTGTGTTGTACTATCTGTTGAACTATTTCCTTTGCATGTTATCTCTACCTAGGCTACTCCTCCGTAGTTGTTAAATTGATGTAATGCTCCTACAATGCACGCTACACTGGGCGTGTGGCCTGTAATGTTATCAAACACCTTTTGTACTCGTTCTAGTAAGCATTTCACACTATAGCTCACATAATTAAAGTACTCCTACAACGTATTAGTTGAAAGATATCTCTCATAAGTAAGTACCCCTCTTTGAGCTTATGCGAAACATAAATGACTATTTTAGAAATATATACTCTCGACACAAGATTATATTAAAAACAATGGTACATAGTTCTATTAGAAAAAGAAAGTATGAATAGTAGAATGATGGAGAAGTGTTTTTTGAGGCCTGTGCATAGCTAGTGTTCATGGTGCAAAAGCACTTAGACTAGTCACAATGGGAAGTATACTAGTCTATGATACAACACCTTCAATGCATAGTATCATGAATTAGTATCATGCAATGTTGCGAAAAACCAATTATTCATTTCTTTCCAAATAGACTAGCTTTGCGAGGATGACAAAACATTTCTTTATTGCCCTCTCGTATGAATCTCCTCCATACATCACCTCTCATACCGATTGAAAGCCATGCCAAATCGTTGGTTCAAGACCATGAATACCAAGCCAATTTTGTTAGCTGGTTGGACCACCCTCGGATTGAGAACCAACGGTTGAAAGAAAGGTGGGCGCCAACTCATATTTTTTTCTCGAGAGTCCGACACTTGATGTTGATTACAAAGTTCACAAAGGCCAAAATTTTAACATCCTCTTTGTGCAAGTCTTGCCACCATCCAAACTCGGTTTTGAAGTACCAACCAAGAAAAAAAAAGCTTGCACTTTGGAGGACCCCATGGACCATGAAAATTTTGAAAAACTTCCAGTAAATCATGCATATTTCGATTTATATTTTGGTGAAGTTTCATTCGATTTGAATCATAGGTTTGTGAGCAAATATATATTTAGTTTAAACTAGTGCTCGAGTACGTAAGAATCTATTTAATCACAAGCTAGTCATCCGAATGGGATGAAATATTCATAGATTTTAAAACAAGGAATCTACATATTACTGGATTTTTTTTTCAAAATTTTCTTAATAGTTTTTCTTTTTTAGCTTCGAAATAAGAGATAGTTTGGAACGTTGGATCTCAAATGGATGGTAGATGGTGGGACACAGTCACAATGTATCTTGGAAGCATCAAGTCACTGAAGCTCTGTCCGGTTTCCAAACCAAGCTAGGAAAGGCATTGAAAATGAAGTTCTGCTCTAAAACATTTCTCATTCCATTTTGGTGCTCGCGCGGTTGCATGCTGCCCACGTGTTAAGGTACGTGTCTCTGGCATGTAGAGAACTACGATTATTGGCGAAAAATATATCGAAATGGAAACTGTAAAAAAAAAGCCCTCTCTGGTCAACCTGATGTGACGAGACATCACTGCACCAAACGTCGTCGCAAATTTATAGATGGGTGGCGTGCTAGTCTACCAACAGTCAAATCGGCGCCCAGTCGCAGCAGCAGCCTAGAGTACTACCTAGTTTTTGCCCCTTGCATGTCTATCATCTTCTTCTTCACCCCGTTACAAAAAAAAAATCTTCTTCTTCACCCTCCCAGAATCACGCGCACGCGCAGGATCTCGATCCCCACCACGCCGCATCACTAGTACTACTCTGTATACCTTTCTCTCCTTACCCCGGCCGGCCGCGCGCCGCATCGTTCCTTCCATAGCGCTCGCCCTCTCCTCCGAAAACCCCAAGCGCAGTTGCATCCGCCATCCACCTAAATCCATCTTCACGTGATGGATTATTCTAGGCTTTGCCGGGGAGGCGGGGACGGCCACTTGGAGGCTCTCACCGGCGACAACATCGACCTCATCGCTGCGCATCTGGACGTTACCTACACCGTCCGACTTGCTGCATGTTCCAGGGAGCTCTACGACATGATCAGCAAGGATGAAGGTAAGATGCACCATTGGGATGAACCACGCTGCCGATGCCTCCGCCTGCTTATTGGTTCGATGAACACTGGGACGTGGCGAGAGCATCTCGTCTGCATGATACCGTGTACGACCTGGTGCCCCTCGACCATCCTCGCCGTTCTGTCGCCCTGCCATTCATGCACGACAGAAAATGGCTTGGCGCGAACGGCGACTGGATCGCCGCCGCCGATCATCATGAGTGGTGCCTCGTGAACGTCTACACCGAGCGACATATCCCCCTTCCATCCCTACCTGATTCGAAGATTCATCATAGTATTGTTTCATATCGACCTGCATACTCTTTTAACTGGCGTCCAGCAATTTATTTGTTGAAGATTGTAATCTGCCAAGTGCCCACAAAAGGTGGGAGGTACGCAGATTACAAGCTCATCGCCTTGTTCGACAAAACGATTTTCTACCTTGAAGGGGGTGGCGACTGGAGAATGCTGGAGGCCCTTACACCTGCACCTGATTATCCAAATTACTGTGATGCCATTGAACTCCGTGGCCACGTTTTTGCTGTGAACGAAACCGATGGCTCCACGTACTTCTGGGACACCGCAAATGGTATTTTTCAGTCCTTATGTTGCATTGCATGATACACTGCCTTAACCAATGAAATTATTCATGAACTACCTTGTTTATATTTTACCTTTCTTATATGACTTAATGATCACACCCCCTTTTGCTGAATATGAATGAACCGTTGCTTGCAATGAATTAGTAGTACTAATTAGTCACCAACAAACATAGTATGCTCGCATGTGATTGCATTCCTGAATTAGTAACTCTACGCCATCGCAGAATATGGGTGTAATTAACCAAGATCTCAAAAGATAACGTGGCACTATGAAGGCACCCTTTTTGATAACCTTTTACACCCATTGTTTCATATATAACTAATTGATTTTGCCTCCAAAAGGAGGACGAGAGACCTCGCCATCCGCATCGAGAGAGATGCATAAGGACTTTCATAAGTATATGACTTAACGATCACATCCTTTATCTGAATATGAATGAACCGTTGCTTGCAATGAATTAGTACTAGTCAGTCATCAGCAAACATAGTATACTCCGTATGTGAATGCATTCCTGAATTAGTAACTCTATGCAACTGCAGAATATGGATGTAATTAACAAGTATCTCAAATGTTAACGTAGAAACAGAAAAATAGAAGAAAATCGTTTGTAATTACATGCGTAGCTTATATTTTCTAGAGATCGGGGAAAAAGCCTTGATTGGATGTACCTACATGCAGATCAAACAGTTCTTCGTTTATATCGGTGAACAATCTGCAGAATGGTATAATTAATTTTGTTTTTGATACATTTTTTCTCCCATTTTCTTGAATAGATTTCAGTTTCCCACAATTATCTTTCATTAGTGATTGTGACGTCCCCTCATTCAAAATAACTCAGGTTATCTTTTTCCTAATTCAATGATATTTAAGTTTGAGTAAGTTTACGATTAATATCTACAACCTCATATATATATAAGATTTAGCACTGCAGCCTAACAAAGTTAGCTGCCTCTAGTCCCCTGTATAGTTCTTTCTTTTTGCTTTCTCGCTTTTCGTAGCCTTGCTACAACCCTGTATGCTCTAATATATAATGATGCACGACTAGGCATGTGTTCGAGAAAAGAAAATCTAAATATCTTTTGTAATATATGAACCTATATTGATGTTTTAGATGTTGGTAGTATAATTTTCGATAAACTTGAACAGACTTAAATCAGTTTAACTTAGCACAACCATATAGCGTACCTTTTTTAGAACGCGAAAATGAGGTAAACAAATACCATGTGTACCCTTTACTATCAATAGTAGAGAAGAGATTATGAACCTTCAACTCTAAAATGCAAATTCTTCTACTGCATGGATAGCTGGATCTGCTACCTCTTTTGCAAATGTTACGGACTTGGGGTTAGCTACAAAGATCATTTCTTTCTTGTCAAGGTTCATGCACTACCAACACAACCAAAAGTCCGAACTGATCGCAAGGGCGGCAATCCACTTATACAATTCAACACCCCCCCTCACGTGTGATGGGAGACAAGTCAACATGTGGAAAGACTCAGAGGTATAGCTCAAGAGGCATATACATGGACTCCGAGGGGGCAACAACAATTTTAGGCTAAATTGCGAAAGCCAGGACTCGAACTCGAGACCCTGGCTCTGACACCATGTCAAGCTTCATGGACTAGCCAACGCAACCAAAAGTCCGAACTGATGGAAAGGTCTAGGCAATCCACTTATACAGTTAAACATTTCTTACCCTTCGGGTGGTCACAGGGAAGCTCTCTAATAGATCACTTAAGACAAAGGGAATTAACTATGACACATGACTTAACCTTAAGATGATATATATTTGTCAAAATTTGAATGTATCTATATGCTTTCACTGTCTAGATACATCTGAATTTGGACAAATCTCAGACACTTTCGGTGGGACAGAGGTAGTATATAACTGTGTATACACTAACTAGTGTCTAGTTTTGGCGAAGTTTAGACTAGTTTCGTGGGATGGATGCAGTATAATTGATATATTGGACACTTGATTTGAACACATGAATGACCAATGTCCTTAGCTTACATAGTCGTATTTATACTGTGAGCATGAACGATGAACAATGCTGCTGTTTGAATATGGTTGCTAGTAACACCCTATTCGTCTCCATTTCTAATATTGCAGAAAACCTGATGCTCCCGTTTGTAATCCCGCCACCGGTGGTGGATGATCAAGACGCGTGGTTCCTCGCTCCATCTGCCGATGGCAAGCGATTGATGATCATCCTTACAAGAAACAAGATTGGGATTGCCAATGCTGAAGTACCTCCATACATTCCCTATGTCGCTAATGGGCTTCGACTACGGCAGTATCCTCCCGTTGCCACCTACGTCTTTGAGCTGGATCCCTTATCATCGCACATGCAGGGGACTTTCTTTGGAGGCAGGTTAACAGCCTCGACGACCACTCTGTTCCTCGGACTCAATTACCCAATCATTGCCAACCTGAAGAAGCGTGAATCCAAAGCTCCTGATGGCACATTGGTTCCATTCATGAGGAAAAACTGCGTCTACACAGCATACCGGAATATTTGTTATAATCAATACCCTAAAATTTTGCGCTGCAACCTCCAGCCAGATGAAGGTGAGACTGTGGGAGTTATCAGCCTTCCCAAGGATGGTTGGGATAGTGTCCGACAAGCGGCTATGTGGTTTAAGCCTGCTTTAAACATTGCCCGTTCGGTGTTACCTTTAAAAAAACAGTGACACTTTTTTATTATGCTTGAAGTGTTGAGAAGTAGTACACTGTTTTTAGTATGTACTAGTTTGAATCAGTTTATTTGAACACTGCCCTGCTTTTGTATTTCGTGTTGCCTTCATATTATAACCCATGCATGGCTGTTTTAGGATTGACTTTATTTCAGCACTATAATTAAAATGTGTGTACGTCCTTTATAATATAGCCACCTCTTGTTGATCATACTCATGAGAGGACCATTCCTATTTTTTCGCCGCTAAAGGGTAAAGTACATCCACTGGCACGGGGGTATGTTCGGTTCCACCCCATCCCCAAACCGAACATGCATCAACTACGAGCAAGGAAGTAGATGTGCGACCTAGGTGACTGTGCGGACCCCACATGTGAACCAAAGAAAAAAACATGTCAATACGGAACTGATGTACATACGACAACTCCTATATGATATGCGTATGTACGATTGAGCATCTGGAGGTGTGCTGCCACCTGCTTCCTCACAGGAAGGGTTGGATCTTGTGTTTCGTACACGGATCGGACTGAAATTGTCGTGTGCATAGCAAGGTTCATGTCAATAAGGCTGAGTTTGGCATCTAAGTCTAGGCAACAAATACTTTTGGGTTCCAACGGCCATCTACAAGGTATTTGATATAGGCCTACTTGCTCCGGCTGTCGAAGCCCAATAACTACAAATGGGCCTTTCTGCTCATGCAATGTTGGCCCTTTTCTAAAGAACCACAGATCCTATGATTGGCAAAAAACAAAACAACGGAGATTCTACATAAAAGTTGTTTGTATTTATTTTGAATTATTGGGTTGCAATTTTTGAAACTGCTCATGGCCAATATGAAAATCCTTGATCGCTCCATACCCACATAGATCACGGTATTTTAAAAAATTCATAAAGTGGATTTGAAATTTAAAACATATCCTAATAATTCCATGATTTATTCTATTAACTTGCAAGATCTTGGAGCGAAAGAGCTTGTATTAGTCTGCGAAAATAATACTGATAAACCTGTCGTTAACAAGAAATGAAGGTTTATCGTTCAGAGAGGATGCCATGTGGGACCCATGAGACAGTAGTGTCCTCAACGTTTCAAAGAAAAAGGCAAGTAGCCCGAAAATAGGGGTAAAAAATAAATCCTACAAAGGAAACATTTATAGTTCATAGAGGCTGACATGTGGGACCGATCTGCCAGCTGCATCCTCATCATTTCGAAGTCGGCAGGGATCAGAAGAAAAAGGCAAATAGCCAGAAATTAGGGGTAAAAAATAAATCCAAAAAGGAAACTTTTATTCTTAATAGAGGATGACATGTGGGACCGACCTGCCAGCAGCGTCCTCATCGTTTCAAAGGCCGCAGGGGATCAAAAGAAAAAGGAAAATAGCCAGAAATTAGGGGTAAAAAATAAATCCAACAAAGGAAAGGTTTATTGTTCATAGAGGCTGACATGTGGGACCCATGAGCCAGCGGCGACCTCAATTTCAAAGGCGGCATATGATCGAAAAGAAAAAGGCAAGTTAGCAAAAATCAGTGGGTAAAAAAAATCTAAGAAATGAAACTTTATTGTACAGTCCCAGTGGGTAAAAAAAAGGCAAATAGCCAGAAATTAGGGGTAAAAAATAAATCCAACAAAGGAAAGGTTTGTTGTTCATAGAGGCTGACATGTGGGACCCATGAGCCAGCGGCGACCTCAATTTCAAAGGCGGCATATGATCGAAAAGAAAAAGGCAAGTTAGCAAAAATCAGGGGGTAAAAAAATCTAAGAAAAGAAACTTTATTGTACATAGAGGATGACATGCGGGTCCCATGAGCCAGCACCTTACTCAACGTTTCAGAGGCGGCATGAGATCAAAAGAAAAAGGAAACTGACCAAATATCAGGAGCAAAAAATAATCCAAGAAAAGTAACTTTTATTGTACATAGAGGATGACATATGGGTCCCACTTACACAAGCTCTTTCGCTCCAAGATCTTGCAAGTTGATTGTACATAGAGGATGACATGCGGGCCCCTTGTGTCAGCAGCTTAATCAATGTTTCCAAGGCGGCAGGGGATCAAAAGAAAAAGGAAATAGCCAAAAATAAGAGGGTGAAAAAAAATCCAAGAAAAGAAACTTTTATAGTATAGAGGATGACATGTGGGTCCCATGAGCCAGCAGCTTCCTCGATGTTTCAGAGGCTGCATGAGATCGAAAGAAAAAGGCAAGTGACCAAAAATAAGAGGGTAAAAAAATCCAAGAAAAGAGACTTGATTGTACATAGAGGATGACATGCGGGTCCCATCGATTGACTTACTCAACGTTTCCAAGGCGGCAGGGGATCAAAAGAAAATGGAAATAGCTAAAGATCAGAGGGTGAAAAAAATCCAATAAAAGAAACTTTTATAGTACATAGAGGATGACATGCGGGTCCCATGAGCCAGCAGGTTCTGCAACATTTTCAAAGGCGGCATGAGATCGAAAAAAAAGGCAAGTGACCAAAAATTAGAGGGTGAAAAATAATCGAAGAAAAGAAACTTTTATTGTACATAGAGGATGACATGCTGTCCCATTTTGCAGCAGAGGTCCCAACGTTTCAAATGCGGCTTGAGATCGAAAGAAAAAGAAAGTAGCCAGAAATTAGGGGGTAAAAAAACTCGAAGAAAAGAAAGTTGATTGTACATAGAGGATGACATGCGGGACCCACGAGTTAGCAGTTTACTCAACGTTTCCAAGCCGACAGGGGATCAAAAGAAAAAGGAAATAGCCAAAAATCAAAGAGTGAAAAAAAACCCTAGAAAATAAACTTTTGTAGTACATAGAGGATGACATGCGGGTCCCATGAGCCAGCAGGTTCCTCAACGTTTAAAACGTGGCATGGGATCGAAAGAAAAAGGCAAGTGACCAAATATCAGGAGCCAAAAATAATCCAAGAAAAGAAACTTGATTGTACATAGAGGATGACATGCGGGTCCCATTTTGCAGCAGCGGTCCCAACGTTTCAAATGCGGCTTGAGATCAAAAGAAAAAGAAAGTAGCCAGAAATTAGGGGGTAAAAAAAAACTCCAAGAAAGGAAAACTTTATCGTTCATATAGGCTGACATGTGGGACCTATGAGCCAGCAGCTTACTCAACGTTTCAAAGGCGGCAGGGGATCAAAAGAAAAAGGAAATAGCCAAAAATCAGAGGGTGAAAAAAAATCCAAGAAATCAAACTTTTATTGTACATAGAGGATGACATGCGGGTCCCATGAGCCAGCAGATTCCTCAACGTTTCAAACGTGGCATGAGATCGAAAGAAAAAGGAAAGTGACCAAATATCAGGAGCCAAAAATAATCCAAGAAAGGAAACTTTATTGTACATAGAGGATGACATGCGGGTCCCATTTGCAGCAGTGGTCTCAACGTTTCCAAGGTGGCACAGGACCAAAAGAAAAATGAAGTAGCCAGAAATCAGGGGGTGAAAAAAATCCAAGAAAAGAAAGATTTCAATTGGGCTGCATCTGGACATCTGGGCCTTCGAACTATCCTTCTGGGCCTTTTGATTCGTACAATTTCAGCCCACTCCAGAACATGGAAGTACGGATTTTTCTCAAAAAAAAACAGGAATGTCCTATGCTTCGCAAAAACAAAAAACAAGGAGATTCAAGATATAAGTTGTAAAAATAAAGATTTAATTTATCCGTTTGCAATAGCTCAAAGCGAAATACACTGTTTATTGTCTGCAAAATAATCAAGATATCACATGTTTCTTGTACGGGGAGGCTGACATCAGGGACCCATGAGCCAGCAGCGTCGTTAACGTTTCAAAGGCAGTTGGTCGAAAATAAAAATAAATAAAAAAGTCAGTTGGTAAAAAAATCCAAGAAAAGAAAACATTTATCGTTCTGAGAGGATGACATGCGGGACCGATGAGGCAGCAGCATCCTCAATGTTTCCAAGGCGGCAGGGGATCAAAAGAAAAAAAAGGAAATAGCCAGAAATTACTTAGGGGTCAAAAATAAATCCACCAAAGGAAACTTTTATTGTTCATAGAGGATGACATGTGGGACCGACCTGCCAACAGCGTCCTCATCGTTTCAAAGGGGGCAGGGGATCAAAATAAAAAGGCAAATAGCCAGAAATTAGGGGTCAAAAATAACTCCAAGAAAGGAAACTTTTATTGTTCGTAGAGGATGACATGCGGGACCCATGAGCCAGCAGCTTACTCAACGTTTCAAAGGCGGCATGAGATCGAAAGAAAAAGGCAAGTGACCAAATATCAGGAGCCAAAAATAATCCAAGATTTATTGTACATAGAGGATGACATGTGGGTCCCATTTTGCAGCAGCGGTCTCAATGTTTGAAATGCGGCTTGAGATCAAAAGAAAAAGAAAGTAGCTAGTAATTAGGGGGTCAAAAAAAATCCAAGAAAAGAAAGTTGATGGACATAGAGGATGACATGCGGGTCCCTTGAGCCAGCAGCTTACTCGACGTTTCAAAGGGGGCAGGGGATCAAAAGAAAAAGGCAAGCCAAAAATCAGCGGGTGAAAAAATCCAACAAAGGAAACTTTTATAGCACATAGAGGATGACATGCGGGTCCCATGAGCCAGCAGGTTCCTCAACGTTTCAAACGTGGCATGAGATCGAAAGAAAAAGGCAAGTGACCAAATATGAGGAGCCAAAAATAATTCAAGAAAAGAAAGTTTTATAGTACATAGAGGATGACATGCGGGTCCCATTTCGCAGCAGCGGTATCACCGTTTGAGAGACGGCAGGGGATCAAAAGAAAAAAGAAATTGCCAAAAATCAGAGGGTGAAAAAAAACCAAGAAAATGAACTTTTATAGTACATAGAGGATGACATGCGGGTCCCATGAGCCTGCAGGTTCCTCAACGTTTCAAACGTGGCATGAGATCGAAAGAAAAAGGCAAGTGAAAATATATCAGGAGCCAAAAATAATTCAAGAAAAGAAAGTTTTATAGTACATAGAGGATGACATGCGGGTCCCATTTAGCAGCAGCGGTATCACCGTTTGAGAGGCGGCAGGGGATCGAAAGAAAAAGGCAAGTGAAAAAATATGAGGAGCCAAAAATAATTCAAGAAAAGAAAGTTTTATAGTACATAGAGGATGACATGCGGGTCCCATTTAGCAGCAGCGGTATCACCGTTTGAGAGGCGGCAGGGGATCGAAAGAAAAAGGTAAGTGACCAAATATGAGGTGCCAAAAATAATTCAAGAAAAGAAAGTTTTATAGTACATAGAGGTTGACATGCGGGTCCCAGTTAGCAGCAGCGGTATCACCGTTTGAGAGGCGGCAGGGGATCGAAAGAAAAAGGCAAGTGACCAAATTTGAGGTGCCAAAAAAAACTCCAAGAAAAGAAAGTTGATTGCACATAGAGGATGACATGCGGGTCCCATTTAGCAGCAGCGGTCTCAACGTTTCCAAGGCGGCAAGGGATCAAAAAAAAGGGATTTCTATTTTCGTGCCCTCGGGTCCTTAGTTGTGCTCAGTTTTCCCCAGCTCCTTAGTTTTTCCTCAGTTTTACCCAAACGTTTGTCTGAAACCATCACACGTGATGTAACGGCCGGTTGCCCGACGGTTGACCGTTATCTTCTGACTAGTGGGGCCACGTGGAGCCCGCAAAGACACGTCAGACCATCCATCTTTGTTTGACCGTAAGCATCGCTGTATCCCTGACCAAAACGCGAACGAGTGGGGCTTCGGTATATCGAATGACAAGTGGGGCCATGACGCTGATACAAGGGGCAATACACGGGTAGGATTAGATTTTTAAATGGAGCTCTACAGCGATGGCACGGAGGAGGTGGCATGCGGGGTGCCGAGATGAGATCGACGTCCACAAAGAACTTCATGAGGCGAGACCAGACGCATTAGATAGATATGAACTAGACGCGTTTAACCATGCAAAGAAGAGAAGAAATGGTCGACGACATCGAAGACTACGTCAAAACTTTGACTGACCGTGTCGGACACGAACACGAGCAATGTAGAGAAAACTAGTGTCTCTCCTTTCTGGCGTGTATAGGTGGGTGCTAGGAGAGTGTGGTGGCGAAGGGAAAGACCTCGCGGCGGTCTGTGGCGTCCAGCATAGTGGGTCGGCGTGGCCGTGCCCACAGCGGCGTGCATGCATGTTCGGCATTGGCATCAGCATGTACGTTCGGCATTGGCCTCGGCGGTATCTCTGGTGTGTCAGTGATCGAATGAGGGGAGGGGATTGAGGGTGCATCCCGACGTTGATCTAGCAGTGGCGGCGAGCATAGCCGTTCTGACCATGCCGATATCGGCATCGGCATCGTTTGGAGGCTGTGGTGCTCGAATCAAGTTGGGATTTGTTTCTCGTAGGCCAAAATGAATTTGAAACAAGTTTCATGTTGAAGGTTAGGTAACGAAAGTTTGTAACTATCCCAAAATTATACTAGCGCCATGGTGAGGTTCTTTTTGATAGAGCTATACGGTTGGGCAAACTTTTTTGACACTTTTTAGATAGGGTTCCTTGTTGTTACACGTATGGCATCATGTATGGAAAATTTGTGGTCATTTGGAGATGTTCGAAAAAATCACTTTGCTTAAGCGCATGCCGTTTCGTCTCGCTGAAACCAGCTTTTCTAACAAGGTGATTTTTTCTACCTTCTCTAAATTTTCTCAAATTTCATACAGCTGATCTTCTATACATAGATAGATAGATTGTTTCGTTTTTACATTTTTCGAACTTTTTATTTCCCTTTATAATACCCAATTGATTTTCAGGTCAAAACCTCGAAAAACAGCATCATGTATGGCATCATTTCACCCTAAATTTCAAATTTTCTGAAACTTTCCCTTTTAGATATTCCTTGTTGTTATAGGTATGCCATCATGTATGCCAAACTTGGTTAGGTCTCACTGAAACCAGCTTTTGTAACAAATTAGGTGATGGTTTATCATTTTTTTTGCGTGAAAAGTAATGGCAACAACAAATCGGTGATGGTTTATCATATTTTTTTGCGTGAAAAGTAATGGCTACAACAAATTGTTGATGCTTTATCATTTTTTTGCGTGAAAAGTAATGGCTACAACAAATTGTTGATGGTTTATCATTTTTTTGCGTGAAAAGTAATGGCAACAACAAATCGGTGATGGTTTATCAATTTTTTTGCGTGAAAAGTAATGGCTACAACAAATTGTTGATGGTTTATCATTTTTTTGCGTGAAAAGTAATGGCAACAACAAATCGGTGATGGTTTATCATTTTTTTTTGCGTGAAAAGTAATGGCTACAACAAATTGTTGATGGTTGGTTATTGTTAACCGTAATGCGCACATTATCAATCCTCCCCAAAGGTTTCTTTTTAACATTATCGGCAAGATTAACATCCAAATAACAATTCTTCAATGGTGGCAAGTCAAGCATATCATAAATCTTTTTAGGCATAACAGAAATACTTGCACCAAGATCACATAAAGCATTACATTCAAAGTCATTGAATTTCATTTTAATGATGGGCTCCCAACCATCTTCTAACTTTCTAGGAATAGAAGTTTCAAGTTTTAGTTTCTCTTCTCTAGCTTTTATGAGAGCATTTGTAATATGTTTTGTAAAGGCTAAATTTATAGCACTAGCATTAGGACTTTTAGAAAGTTTTTGTAAGAACTTTATAACTTCAGAGATGTGACAATCATCAAAATCTAAATCATTATGAGCTACAGCAATGGGATCATTGTTCCCAAGGTTAGAAAAAAATTCAGCAGTTTTATCACAAGCAGTTTCAGCAGTTTTAGCAATTTCAGGCAGTTTTGTACGCTTTGCACTAGGAGTAGAAACATTGCCAACACCAATTATTTTACCATTGATAGTAGGAGGTGCAGCAATATGTGAAGAATTAGCATTACTAGTGGTGGTAATAGTCCAAACTTTAGCTACATTATTCTCTTTAGCTAGTTTTTCATTTTCTTCTCTATCCCACCTAGCACGCAACTCAGCCATTAATCTTATATTCTCATTAATTCTAACTTGGATGGCATTTGCTGTAGTAGTAATCTTATTATCAATATCATTGTTAGGCATAACTTTCAATTTTAAAAGATTAACATCAGAGGCAAGTCTATCAACTCTAGAAGCAAGAATATCAATTTTATCAAGCTTTTCCTGAACAGATTTGTTAAAAGCAGTTTGTGTACTAATAAATTCTTTAAGCATAGCCTCAAGACCAGAGGGTACACTCCTATTATTATTGTAAGAATTCCCATAAGAATTACCATAACTATTACCATTAGCAGAAGGATATGGCCTATAGTTATTACCAGAGTTGTTCCTATAAGCATTGTTGTTGAAATTATTGTTTTTAATGAAATTCACATCAACATTTTCTTCTTGAGCAACCAATGAAGCTAAAGTAACATTATTAGGATCAACATTAGATCTACCATTCACAAGCATAGACATAATCACATCAATTTTATCACTCAAGGGAGAGGTTTCTTCAACAGAATTTACCTTCTTACCTTGTGGAGCTCTTTCCGTGTGCCATTCAGAGTAATTTATCATCATATCATCAAGAAGTTTTGTAGCCGCCCCCAAAGTGATGGACATAAAGGTACCTCCAGCAGCTGAATCCAATAAATTCCGCGAATAAAAATTTAGTCCTGCATAGAAGGTTTGAATAATCATCCAAGTAGTCAGTCCATGGGTTGGGCAATTCTTTACCAAAGTTTTCATTCTCTCCCATGCTTGAGCAACATGTTCAGTATCTAATTGCTTAAAATTCATTATGCTACTTCTCAAAGATATAATTTTAGCGGGAGGATAATATCTACCAATAAAAGCATCCTTACATTTAGTCCATGAATCAATACTATTCTTAGGCAAAGATAGCAACCAATCTTTAGCTCTTCCTCTTAATGAGAAAGGAAACACTTTCAATTTAATAATATCACCATCTACATCCTTATACTTTTGCATTTCACATAGTTCAACAAAATTATTAAGATGGGCAGCAGCATCATCAGAACTAGCACCAGAAAATTGATCTCTCATGACAAGATTCAGTAAAGCAGGTTTAATTTCAAAGAATTCTGCTGTAGTAGCAGGTGGAGCAATAGGTGTGCATAGGAAATCATTATTATTTGCATTTGTGAAGTCACACAACTTAGTATTTTCAGGGGTATTCATTTTAGCAACGGTAAATAAAATAAACTAGATAAAGTAAATGCAAGTAACTAATTTTTTGTGTTTTTGATGTAGAGAGCAAGACAGTAAATAAAGTAAAACTAGCAACTAATTTTTTTGTGTTTTGTTTAGGTGCAGCAAACAAAGTAGTAAATAAAATAAAGCAAGACAAAAACAAAGTAAAGAGATTGAGAAGTGGAGACTCCCCTTGCAGCGTGTCTTGATCTCCCCGGAAACGGCGCCAGAAAACAGGCTTGATGCGCGTAGATGTACACGTCCGTTGGGAACCCCAAGAGGAAGGTATGATGCGCACAGTGGCAAGTTTTCCCTCAGAAAGAAACCAAGGTTTAATCGAACCAGGAGGAGCCAAGAAGCACGTTGAAGGTTGATGGTGGCGAAATGTGATGCGGCGCAACAACAGGGGTTCCGACGCCAACGTGGAACCTGCACAACACAACCAAAGTACTTTGCCCCAACGAAACAGTGAGGTTGTCAATCTCACCGGCTTGCTGTAACAAAGGATTAAACGTATTGTGTGGAAGATGTTTGCAAAGAAAACAGTAAACAAGTATTGCAGTAGATTGTATGCTATGTAAAGAATAGGACCGGGGTCCACAGTTCACTAGAGGTGTCTCGCCCATAAGATAAAAGCATGTTGGGTGAACAAATTACAGTCGGGCAATTGACAAATAGAGAAGGACATAACAATGCATATACATGATATGATAAATATAGTGAGATTTAATCCGGGCATTACGACAAAGTACATAGACCGCCATCCAACTGCATCTATGCCTAAAAAGTCCACCTTCAGGTTATCATCTGAACCCCTTCCAGTATTAAGTTGCAAAGCAACAGACAATTGCATTAAGTATGGTGTGTAATGTAATCGACAACTACATCCTTAGACATAGAATCAATGTTTTATCCCTAGTGGCAACAACACATCACAACCTTAGAACTTTCTGTCACTGTCCCAGGTGTCAATGAAGGCATGAACCCACTATCGAGCATAAATACTCCCTCTTGGAGTTAAGAGTACAAACTTGGCCAGAGCCTCTACTAATAACGGAGAGCATGCAAGATCATAAACAACACATAAACAATAGATTGATAATCACCATAACATAGTATTCTCTATCCATCGGATCCCGACAAACACAACATATAGTATTACAAATAGATGATCTTGATCATGTTAGGCAGCTCACAAGATCCAACAATGAAGCACAACAAGGAGAAGACGACCATCTAGCTACTGCTATGGACCCATAGTCCAGGGGTGAACTACTCACTCATCACTCCGGAGGCGATCATGGCGATGAAGAGTCCTCCGGGAGATGAATCCCCTCTCCGGCAGGGTGCCGGAGGCGATCTCCTGAATCCCCCGAGATGGGATTCGCGGCGGTGGCGTCTCAGTAAGGTTTTCCGTATCGTGGCTCTCGGTACTGGGGGTTTCGCGACGGAGGCTATTTGTAGGCGAAAGGGTAGGTCAAGAGGCGGCACGAGGGGCCCAGGGGGCAGGCCGGCGCGGCCAGGGCCTGGGCCGCGCCGCCCTATCCCCTGGCCACCTCGTGGCCCCACTTCGACTCTCCTTCGGTCTTCTGGAAGCTCCGTGCAAAAATAGGACCCTGGGCGGTGATTTCGTCCAATTCCAAGAATATTTCGTTACTAGGATTTCTGAAACCAAAAACAGCAGAAAACAGCAACTGGCTCTTCGGCATCTTGTTAATAGGTTAGTTCCAGAAAATGCGTAAATACGACATATAATGTGCATAAAACATGTAGGTATCATCAATAAAGTAGCATGGAACATAAGAAATTATCGATACGTTGGAGACGTATCACAGGTCTAGCTTGTTGAGTCCTTGTGCTGGTCCAGCTTCATAGTTTGCACCGGGTATGGCAATGTCGATTACCCGAAGGGTTATGCCCACGTCAGTAGCCCCCGAGTGTCTGGCCGAAGTAAAGCTTCGGGCAGAGACTAAAGTTGTCTTTGCCGAATGTCTTGATCATCTATTGAATCTTGTGCTTGATGTAGAGTCGAAGTTGCTTTCTGTCGGGTGCGCGAAGCGCTCCCGATGGGAGTAGCCCCCGAGTCTATGGGCGGGTGCTTGCAACCTCGCATAGACTCAAGTTGTACTACTCGAAGATCTTGATTGTTGATGCCGATGTCTTCAACTTTATTCTTCTTTGTTGACGAGGTTGCCATATTTTTTATCGGGTGCGCGGCAAGCGCTCCCGATGGGAGTAGCCCCCGAGCCTGTAGATAAATATGAAATAGTTATGTATAGGGTGTAAAAAATGCTAATTCAAACACCGTAAACTTTTTCAAGTTCCGAGAACTTGATGCCGATGACTCTGATGATGCCATAGATAGAGGAGTTGATGATTCAGATGATGGCCCTGAGAGGAGCCGATGATTGAGACGATGGCCCTGAGGGGAGCCGATGATTCGGATGATGGCCCTGAGGGGAGCCGATGATTGAGATGATGGCCCTGAGGGGAGACGATGGCCCTGAGGGGAGCCGACGATTCGGATGATGGCCCTGAGGGGAGCCGATGATTGAGATGATGGCCCTGAGGGGAGCCGATGATTTTATCGGATGCGCGTCCAGCGCTCCCGATGGAAGTAGCCCCCGAGTCTGGGCAATGATGCTTGCAACCGTGAGTAGACTCAAGTCGAGCAACCCGATGTTTACAGTTTTCTTCAGGTGTCGTTGACACATTGTTGTTTATCTCAAGGGGCAATCCTCAATGCCCCTTTGAGCATCGTTGATGCCATTGTTTGTAAGTTTTTCGGTAGGTACATGTATATGCACTTTTACCGTGTTAATGCCGTTGGCAAATTTTGAAGGAGCAAATCTTAATTGCCCGTTTAAGCATATGTGTATTCGTTGGTCAGCAAATTGTTTGAGTGATCAGCTCGTGTTGCGGGTCTTGCTAAACCCGTTGTATGTGCAACTTTGCTTTCAACCGATGCATGTCTTGACCGTAGGTCGTTTTCGTACGTGTTTCATGATCCTTGCTATCTGCGGCACTCTTTGAGGCATCTATAGCAAAGGAAAAGAGCAAGGTCCCCGTTGCTTCATGATCCTTGCTATTTGCGGCACTCTTTGAGGTATCTATAGCTAAGGAAAAGAGCAAGGTCTTCGTTGTGTCATGATCCTTGCTATTTGCGGCACTCTTTGAGGCATCTATAGCAAAGGAAAAGAGCAAGGTCCCCGTTGTTTCATGATCCTTGCTATCTGCGGCACTCTTTGAGGCATCTATAGCAAAGGAAAAGAACAAGGTCTCCGTTGATTTTGCATCATAGCACTCGTAATTTCAGAGGCTTTTTCATTATCCTTGCTATCTGCGGCACTCTTTGAGGCATCTATAGCAAAGGAAAAGAGCAATGTCCCCGTTGATTACCATCCATTGCAGCACTCGTATTTTCAGAGGCTTTTAGATGATAATTTCAGGTATAAAAAGTCTTCATATCTTCTTGAATTCCGGCGTGGATTCCAGCGAACCAGCGCCCAGCGAACCGGCGCTCCCGATGGGAGTAATAGTATTTCGTCTGGTTGGATTCCAGCGTGGATTCCAGCGAACCGGCGCTCCCGATGGGAATGGTAGTCTTCAGGGGACCGTGAGCACAGTCGAATCTTCAAGGGACCGTGAGCTCAGTCGAATCTTCAAGGGACCGTGAGCACAGTCAAATCTTCAAGGGACCGTGAGCACAGTCGAATCTTCAAGGGACCGTGAGCACAGTCGAATCTTTAAGGGACCGTGAGCTCAGTCGAATCTTCAAGGGACCATGAGCACAGTCGAATCTTCAAGGGACCGTGAGCACAGTCGAATCTTCAAGGGACCGTGAGCACAGTCGAATCTTCAAGGGACCGTGAGCACAGTCGAATCTTTAAGGGACCGTGAGCACAGTCGAATCTTCAAGGGATCTCCAAGTAATTCCAGCACACCGGCGCTCCCGATGGGAGTAATAATTCCAGCACACCAGCGCTTCCGGTGGGAGTAATAGTGTATGGAGTCTTCATTTTTCCAGCGCTCAACGAACCGGCGCTCCCGATGGGAATAAACATAATAGTTGAAGATCTTCCGGGAGCTCCCGAGTAATCCCAGCACACCGGCGCTTCCGGTGGGAGTAATAATTCCAACACATCGGTGAATCCACCGACCCGAGAGTGCATCGGGAGAAGATATATCCATAGCCGAAGAAGATAAATCCAGTAGCCCGGCTGCGGCGAGGCCAATATGGAAGCAGGTCGCACTGCGGGCGCAGTCGAAGTAATCATCCGTCCAGAAATAGTTGATGTGACGGGCGTAGTTGAAACGCCACCAAAGATACTCCATGTGGCAGACGCAGCTAAAATAGTTGATGTAGCCACGCGGAGCCTAGCTGGCGTGGCCGATGAAGAGGACGCGGTTGACATGGCCGATCCGCGGCGGGTGAGCGTCCGAATATATCAGGTTCGTAACGTCGGGTCCGCAACAGGCGAGCTCCCGAGAAGTCGAGTCCGCAATATCGGGTTCAGGATAGGCGAGCCCTGAGTGCACGGTGGCGGGCGCGGCCAACCGCGCGGAGTAGTCGAAGCTTTGTTTTAACTGATAGTTGTTGTGTCGGATGGGGATTTGATCGGACGTAAGACAGCAAACTTTGGCTGAGACCGGGATGGTAGAACCTGACATAATCAACAGAAAGGCTGCGTTTGGTGATGCTTCCAAGGTTCGTTTCTCCAGGTCGGATGTAATTGAGTTGTATGTCTGACGAAAATTGTTCTTGCTATGCTGCGCCATATGCGCAATGCCACACTTGTTGATCGGCGCGAGTTTTACCTTGATCGATTAGATCATAGCTGTCGCCGCCTTGTACCGGGATTTTCTTCTAATTGACTTGCGGCGCGCAGGTCAGGGTTGATTTCTCCGGATGAGATCTATCCAGATGACTTGACAATGACGTTTCGCGATCTTGGCTCCATTGCTTTGGCTTCGTTGTTCAAGTAGTACTTGTTTTGTCACCTTGGCCGTGCACGCGCGTACGGAGTATTCGACAGTTAAAGAACGAATCAGCTGATTGATTCTCCTGAGCACGCACGGCAGCCGACAATACGGCCAGCCGATTGCTTTACAAGCGCGGGATAATTTCTTTTCTTCTTCTTCTTGGAACTTGGATCCAGCTAGCTGCTTGATTATTTCCCGTTGTTTCCAGCTGATCGATCTTGATGATTTCACCTGTAAACAGTGCCCTGGCCGCGTACTCGATTTTTTCCGATCTGAATAGACACGACGGCTGCAGATTTGATGTTTTTGATTGTTTGATGATGTTGGCATGATCTTTTCCTCTTCCTCTTTTTGCTTCGCGTGGCCTCGATTGATTCAGATTCTTCAGCTTGAACACGCTGATGCGTATGATTTGGCACGATCCGATCTGAAACAATCTTGTCCTCAATGTTGATGATGATGATCCCGCCCGGATAACAAAATCCAGTCGACGCTTTCCCACAGACGGCGCCAATTGTCGAGGCGGTTCCTCGGCAATGCCCACTTTGAGGGGCTTGGGTTTTAGAGAAAGGCGACGACGGAAGTTCCGGGAGCGAGGCGGTACACGACGTACCCAGGTTCACGCCCCCGCGGTGGAGGGTCGCTACGTCCTGCTAGCAATCCACTATATGAATATATGTATACAGGGGGCCGCCATAGGCGGAGTTGTTGGATCTAGTCTAGTTCTAATCCGCGGGTTGCGGTGTCTAGGCGTGTTGCCTCTAAAATTATGTTTCTGATTGTGTGTCCCCAAGGGGTGCCCCTGCCTGGCTTTATATATCAGCCAAGCTAGGGTTTACAAGAGTCCTAGTAGGATTCATATTGGAGTCTTCTTTCCTTGTAGTCCAAGTTGAGGCGCGTGCAGGTCTAGCTTGTTGAGTCCTTGTGCTGGTCCAGCTTCATAGTTTGCACCGGCTAAGGCAATGTCGAGTACCCGAAGGGTTATGCCCACGTCACATCTCCTTGCATTCGATATGTCTAATCTTTTGTGTTCAACAAACCGGTGAGATTGACAACCTCACTGTAAGTTGGGGCAAAGTACTTTGGTTGTGTTGTGTGCAGGTTCCACGTTGTTGCTGATGCCGGTAGCGCGCCCTGCCACTAGTCAGCCAGCAACACCTTCAAAATTCACGCCTTTCTCCTACTGGTCGATTAAACCTTGGTTTCGTACTGAGGGAAAACTTGCTGTTGTCCAACAGCGTGTCCGCATACGTCGAGTACACGCCATCAAGATTGTTTCTAGCGCCGTTGCCGGGGAGAAAGAGGATTTCTGCAAGGGGAGTCTCTCATCTGCAATCTCTTTACTTTGTTATAATTTGCTTACTTTACTTTACTTTATTATTGTTTGCTTCTTTATATCAAAAACACACAAAAAAATAGTTTACTTTTATAGTTGTCTTTATATCTAAAACACAAAACAAATTAGTTACTATTATAGCTGTTATTTCTATTGCTTAGTTTTAATTTTGCTAAAATGGGTTCCGCTGAAATACTAAGTTGCGTGACTTTACTAGAACCAACAACAATGATTTTATTTGTACACCTATTGCTCCACCTGCTTCCGAAGCAGCCTTCTATGAAATTAACCCTGCTTTGCTAAATCTTGTCATGAAAGAGCAAATTTCTGGTGTTAGTACTAAAGATGCCGCTTCTTATCTTAATAATTTTGTTGAAATTCGTGAGATGCAAAAATATAAGGATATAGATGATGACATTATTAAACTGAAATTGTTTCCTTTCTCTTTGAGAGGTAGAGCTAAAGATTGGTTGCTATCTTTGCCTAGAAATAGTATTGATTCTTGGGTTAAATGCAAAGATGCTTTTATTGGAAAATATTATCCTCCTGCTAAGATTATATCTTTGAGAAGCGACATAATGAAATTCAGACAATCTGATAATGAACATGTTGCTCAAGCTTGAGAGAGAATGAAATCTTTGGTAAAGAATTGTCCCACTCATGGACTGACTACTTGGATGATCATCCAAACTTTTTATGCATGACTAAATTTTTCTTCAAGAAATCTCCTGGATTCAGCTGCTGGAGGTACCTTTATGTACATTACTTTGGGGGCTGCAACTAAATTACTTGATGATATGATGATAAACTATTCTGAATGGCACACCGAGAGAGCTCCACAAGGAAAGAAGGTAAATTCTGTTGAAGAATCCTCCCCCTCGAGTGATAAGATTGATACTATTATGTCTATGCTTGTTAATGGTAAAGCTCATGTTGATCCAAATAATATTCCGTTAGCTTATTTGGTCGCTCAAGAAGGGAATGTTGATGTGAATTTCATTAAAAACAACAATTTCAACAACAATTCTTATAGGAATAATTTTGGTAGCAACAATTATAGGCCATATCCTTCTAATAATGGTAATGCCTATGGCAATTTCTACATCAACAATAAAAGTGCACCCTCTGATATTGAAGTCATGCTTAAGGATTTTATTTGTAAACAAACTGTTTTCAATAAAACTATTGAGGAAAAGCTTGGCAACATTGATATTCTTGCTTCTAAGGGCATCTCTAGCGGCGCGACGCAAATATTCGCTGAGCGACCGTTTTCGTCCGCCGTGACCGGAAATGCGTCTGGTCCCTGCTCCAGCGGGGCGACGCAAAGTGACCGGGCCGTCTGCGGAGACGCAAACCTGGCCCAAATATGCGCCAGGTTTGCGTCTCCGCGGACACTGCGCGGACGCGCCGAGCGTCCTCCATTTCTTACCCGGTCCCGCAAGTAAGCAACAGCGAAATCGACCGCTTCGACTTGTTTCTTTTTCCCCTTCGTTGCTGCCATAGTGCGACGCCCCCACCCCAACCCCAGCCGCCGCCGTCCGCCGCAGCGCCGCAGTACTCGCCGTCGGCATCGTTGTCGCCGCGCGGGAGAGCAGGATCGTACTCGGGGTTGGCTCCGGCGCGAACCTGCCGGCTGTTTTCGGGCCAAACGTTGCCGGTTGCGCCGCCCTTCCGCGCCGCCCACGACATGTTCGACCAATTGTGCCGGTAGGTTCCTTCTCCTTTTTTCGGCACGATTTGTGCGTGGCCATTGATCAACAGTTCGTACCCACGCAGATGGACGCGTGGCATATGGTGGAGAAGTTCCGCGCGGAGATCGTTGACTCCTCTTCGGACGACGAGTCCGATCAGTCGGCGCAGACATTGGCAACTACTGCGGCCTCCATGATCCACGAGTTCACCTCAAACCCGGGGCCGCAGCACCAGGGCTCTGTGAAGGGGCGCTCCAAAAACTTGCCGCGCAACAGAGTGGCAGGGCAGGCCCGCCTCCACAAGGACTACTTCCACCTCACCAATCCGCTCTTCCCGGAAAAACTGTTCCGGCGCCGATACAGGATGTCAAGGGACCTGTTCTTGGTCATTCTACGGGGCGTCAGAAACTACGACCCCTACTTCCAATGCAGGCCCGATGCAACAGGTGCGCTAGGCTTCACCTCCTACCAAAAATGCTCTCATATGGAATGGATGTTGATATATTCGATGAGTATCTTCGAATGGGTGAGAGCACCTGCCTTGAGTCCATGTACAGGTTTTGCCGAGCCGTGATTGCCGTGTTCGGAGAGTATTACTGTAGGGAGCCAAATGTTGAGGATACAAGG
Source organism: Lolium perenne (assembly GCF_019359855.2). Taxonomy (NCBI): domain Eukaryota; kingdom Viridiplantae; phylum Streptophyta; class Magnoliopsida; order Poales; family Poaceae; genus Lolium; species Lolium perenne. The sequence goes on along the minus strand of NC_067248.2, from coordinate 85,416,908 downwards.
CGGCTCCTGTCTATCAACGAGTCTAGAGGGTTCCCAGGGATGATTGGCAGTATAGATTGCATGCACTGGGAGTGGAAAAATTGTCCATTTGGATGGCAGGGTATGTACAGCGGGCATGAGGAGACGGACTGTCATTCTTGAAGCTGTCATATCTCAAGATTTATGGATTTGGCATTCATTCTTTGGCATGGCCGGTTCCAACAATGACATCAATGTGTTGCACCGATCACCGGTTTTCGAAGGCTCATGCAAGGCAAAGCTCCCCGGGTGAGCTATGAGATCAATGGAAATGCATATGACCAGCCATATTATCTTGCTGATGGCATCTACCCTGACTGGGCCACATTAGTGAAGACTGTCCGTACTCCAAACTCCGAGAAGACGAGGAGGTTTGTGAAGATGCAAGAGGCTTGCAGGAAAGATGTGGAGCGTGGATTTAGTGTGCTCCAAGCTCGGTGGGCAATTGTCCGTCACCCGGCAAGAACATGGTCGCTCAAGACCATGCATGAGGTGATGACATGCTGCGTGATCATGCACAACATGATCGTTGAGAACGAGCGTCCTGATGGCCGCAATGAGAACCGCTGGAAAATCCAAGGTGAGTTGGTTGCGCCAGTTCCTGGAGCTTTATCTTGGGCGGACTATCTACATATGAATGTAGAAGTCACAAACGAGATCGTCTCCAAACAGCTGCAGACGGATCTGATTGAGCATCAATGGATATTGGCTGGCCATGAAGATCATGCCTAGAGGAGTACTATCTTATTTTCATGTAGACTTTATAAATTTTAATTGTAATAACTATGACTTCGTTGAATTCCTTGTTTTGTTGTTTCGAAAAACTTCATATTTGATGCAAACGCGGAAATGCGTCGCACCGCTGGAGCCACCCCAAGGTGCAAACGGACGCACGGACAAAAACGGTCTGTCTCGCGTCCGCCGCGCGACGCAAACGGACATTTCGGACGTCCGAAATGCGTCGCGCCGCTGGAGATGCCCTAAAGTTGATAGCCTTGCTCATGATGTTGATTTTCTTAAATTAAAAGTGTTTCCTCAAAAAGTAAAACTTTGAATGCCATTCAAGTTAGAATTGATGAAAATGTTAGGATGTTAGCAGAATTGCATGCTAGGTGGGAAAGAGAAGATGAAATTGCTAGAAATAATAATTTGACTAAAGTTTATACCACCACCAGTAGTAATGAAGTTTCAAATGCTATCCACTCTCCTACTATTGATAATAAAGTAAATGGTGTAGGAAAAGTCCTCGCTCCTTCTGCAAAATTGCCTAAAACAACTGAAACTGCTCCTAATAAGAGTGCTGAATTTTTTGGAGTATGGGAGACAAGATTCCTTTTACCTTTGATAAAAATGAGTTTGCTTTTTATTATTGCAATATCTCTGAAGTAATTAAGTTCTTACAAAAGCTTGCTAGAAGTTCTAATGCTAGTGCTATAAATATGGCTTTTACAAAGCACATGACAAATGCTCTTATGCAAATGAGAGAGGACAAATTAAAACGCGAAGCCTCTATTCCTAAGAAGCTAGAAGATGGATGGGAGCCCATCATTAACATGAAAGTAGATGGTTTTGATTGCAATGCTTTATGCGATCTTAGTGCAAGTATTTCTGTTATGCCTAGAAAAATCTATGATATGCTTGAATTGCCACCGTTGGAAAAATGTTATTTCGATGTTCACCTTGTTGATATTGCTGCAAATAAACCTTTGGGGATTTAATAATGTGCTTATTATGGTTAACAACCTGTTCCCCGTTGATTTAGTTGTTTTGGATATTGAATGCAATGCTTCTTATCCGATTATATTGGGAAGACCGTTTCTTAGAACTGTTGGTGCTGCTATTGATATGAGGGATGGGATTATCAAATATCAATTCTCACTCAATAAAGGTATGGAACACTTGCCTAGAAAGAGAAATAAGTCATCTTATGACTCTATCATTAGAAAAAATTATGATCTTGATGCTTCTTCACTTGATAATACTTGATGCTTGCATTTTTGCTGCGCCTAGCTGAAAGGCGTTAAAGAAAAACGCTAATGGGAGACAACCCATTTTTTATTTACTGTAATTTTTATTTTTTGTTGAGTCTTGGAAGTTATTACTACTGTAATGACCGCTTATTATCCCTTTTATTTCGTTTTTGTGCCAAAAATAACCTCTAATAGGAAGAAACTAATGTTTGGGGAAGATGCTGGCCTGAAAACAGATTATGTGATGTTACCATAAAAATTAGTAAAAATATCAAGAGCGTAATTTTGAGCTGTAATTTTTTATTCATATGCCCCAAGTTATTATCTAACTTTAGTTAGTTTACCACTTTTCTAAATAAGCAACAGAGCATTTTCGGAAATTTTCGATATTTACCTGTTGTTCTGTTTTGACAGATTTCTGCACTATTTGCATTCGCCTCTTAAATCTCTTTCTTTTTGAGTTCTTTTGATCAGAGAACTTTTTGAAAGGTTGCTACAGTAGCTTATGCTTTAATATATGTTTGATATATGTTAGTACTGAACACAAGTGAATTTGTTTATTTTGATTGCACTAATGCTGCTAATGAAGAATTGTGCGAAGTTTTTGTATGAAGGAAGTTTTCAAGTGTAGGGAAAGAAGAATGATGTGATGGGATGAAGAATAGACAAAATCTCAATCTTGGGGATGCACCTGCACCCCAAGACATATTCAAGAGGTACAAGCGTCAAAGCTTGGGGATGCCCAAGGCATCCCCTCTTCATCAACAAAGCAACAGGTCATCTCTCTATACGCTATATTTTTATTGCTTCATACGCTATGTGTTGTTCTTGGAGCATCTTTATTTTTGTTTTTTGTTTTGTTTAGTTTTTTTTTGATGTATCATATGTTGTATCCCGGCACATTTGTTTTGGAGAAAGACCCGCTCCTTTTTAATTGCATAGAACGCTCTAGTTTTCGATGTTATTATTCTGCGAGTATTCTAGTTTTCTAGTACTGCCTTTAGCTCTTGTTCTTTCACTTGAATTTTGTTCATAGCACGTTAGTATTCTTTATTTGTGTATGATTAGATCTCTGGTCCATATTGTATTTCATCTCTGAGAGTTATTTCAAATAAGTTGATTGGTGTTGGATACGAGTAAATTATTTTATGACTATAGTGATGCAAAAGGAAGCTTGTCTAAACTGTGGCATAGACTTTGGCATGTCATGTTGGATGTTATTCTTGTCATATGCTTAGTATTTATGGTTTTAGCATGACTTGTTTCAAATGGTTGAGAGTGCATAATGTGTCATTTAAAGAATCATGTGTTGGTTCTATCATAAAAGCATAGTATTGTGGTATTCTCCTTTGATGCTTTATTGGGTTGACTTGGCGCATGCTTATACCATGTTATGACTATAACCAGTCAACTAAAGCCTCTATGATTGTTTAGTTTTTGATTCATAATATCACTTTATGCTTTGATTTATAAACGTTTTGTCGCTATGCATGATTATGGCCATTATTGCTCTCTTAGTTGGTCGCTTCCAATCTTTTACTAGCCTTCACCTATACTGAGTATGAGCTCTACTCGTGCATCCAACCACCAAAAACCAAAGTTTCCAATTGTGTCCAACATATCTACCTATATGTGGTATTTCTCCTCCACTCCAAAGTAAATTGCTTGTGTGCTACCTTTAAACCTTCAAAAATAATCACCTATTTTGTGTAATTTATATAGCTCATGGGAAAGTAGTCTAAAAACTATTGTGGCAAGTACTATGTTTTATGCATTTTTAGTTCTTATAAGTTGCTTGTTGTGTGATAACCATGTTGTCATGGGGAACACCATCAGTATGTTGTTGTTGAATATCATGTGAAGTACTATGCATGCTCATCTTGTTTGAAGTAAGGGAGATTTGCCATTATTTGCAAAGATTTTGAGTATGCATATTGTTAAAGAGGAACATTGGGCCACCAACTAAAGCCATGTTCACATGATGGAAGTTTCAGCTGGGCAAAAGTCCAAATATCTGTTGTCCTTGCTTTCCCAGTATGGATGTTCAAAAAAGTTGAGATTCATCAAAATTGAGAAATCAAATGAGATCCATCTCCTAAGGACCTTTGTACAGGAGGCAAGGAGGTACCCCTTTGTGACACTTGGTTAAAACATATGTATGCGATGAAAATCCATGGAAGTCCAAGCTAATTCGGACAATTATGTATAAGCCATACTATTTATCACTACCGTTGACATAAGTAGCACCTCTCAAAATAAATATTTTCAACACTTCTATTGCTTTCAAAATAATAAAAAGCTCTAGCACATGGGTAATCTCTGCTTCCCTCTGCGAAGGGCCTTTCTTTTACTATTATGTTGAGTCTTCATCTTCTACCTTATGCACCGATTAAGAGAGCATAGTTGTCATTCTTAGTGCTATGTGCATAGTCCAAAAATTATTATTGATTGATTCATGATTGTGTTATTGGTTGCTCTCAAATTACTTGTATCTAGTCACCCTTTAAACTTTGAAGGTGTCCTTGCATTTAGGTTTTGCTATTCTATAAGGACATGTTGATTACCACTTTGTTATGTTTACTCTATGATTATAAACACGCAGTTCCTTTTAATGCACTATTATTCATGATCCTTTGTTTGAGTTACTCTTCATGTTATAACATAGTTGCTAAGTTCAATTGAATTATATCTATCATGCCTATGTTAGAGTACTTAGATCCCAGCTCACAATGCTTTACATGCTTGATCAAGATTGTGTTGGCTTCATGTCACCTCAAAAATTATTTTGTTATCACTTACATACTCGAGGACGAGCAGGAGTTAAGCTTGGGGATGTTGATACGTCTCAAACGTATCTATAATTTTTGATGCTCCATGCTTGTTTTACACCAATTCATATATGTTTTGTTTACACTTCGTTGCACTTTTACATGATTTCCGCCACTAACCTATTAACAATTTGCCACGGTGCCAGTTCCCGACGGAGGGGGAAATCATCGCCGGAGGCATCTACATCGCCATGCCCGCCTCCGAAGTGATGTGTGAGTAGTTCATCCCTGGACTATGGTTCCATAGCAGTGGCTAGATGGTTGCTTTCTCCACTTTTTGCTTCATGTATCGATCTTGTGAGCTGCCCTACATGATCAAGATCATCTTTATGTAATCCTCTATGTTTGGTTTGTTGGGATCCGATGAATGTTGAATACTATGTTAAGATTGATTATATATTCATGTCATATGTTATTTGTGATCCTGCATGCTCTCCGTTGCCGTTGCTAGTAGAAACTCTGGCGAAGTGGACACTTGTAACTCCAAGAGGGGGTATTTATGCTCGATAGTAGGTTCATGCCTCTAGTTTCCTGGGAGAGTGACTTTATAACTTCTAAGGTTGTAGATGTGTTGTTGCTACTAGGGATAACCCAACAATGTTTTATCCAAGGGTAACTCTATTGTTTACTTTACACACATTGCTTAATGCGATAGTTTGTTGGTTGCAACTTTATACTGGAAGGGGTGCGGACGCCAACCTGAAGGCGGATTATTAGTCATAGACGTAGTTGGATTATGGTCTATGTATTATGTTGTAATGCCCAATACCAAATTATCATAGTAATCATCTTGTCATGTATGATCGATATTCTGTCAATTGTCAGCTGTAATTTGTTCACCCAACATGCTATTTCTTTATGGAGAGACACCTCTAGTGAGCTGTGGACCCCGGTCCTATTTCCTTTACTGATAATTCAACTGCAATCTTGTTCTGTTTAGTTTCTGCAAACATCTCCTTCCATTCGATATGTCTAATCCTTTGCGTACATCAAACCGCTGAGATTGACAACCTCACTGTAAGTTGGGGCAAAGTACTTTGGTTGTGTTGTGTGCAGGTTCCACATTGTTGGTGACACTGGTAGTGCGCCCTGCCACTAGTCAGCCATCAACACCTTCAGAAGTCACATCTTTCTCCTACTGGTCGATTAAACCTTGGTTTCGTACTGAGGGAAAACTTGCTGCTGTGCTGATCACACCTTCCTCTTGGGGTTCCCCAACACCGTATCCGCATACATCGAGTACACTCCATCAAGCTTGTTTTCTGGCGCCGTTGCCGGGGAGAAAGAAGATTTTTGCAAGGGGAGTCTCTCATCTCCAATCTATTTAATTTGTTATAGTTTGCTTAGTTTACTTTACTTTGTTCTTGTTTGCTTATTTATATAAAAAAACAAAAAAAAAGTTTACTTTTATAGTTGTCTTTATATCTAAACACAAAAAAATAGTTACTATTATAGCTGTTATTTCTGTTGCTTAGTTTTAATTTTGCTAAAATGGGTTCCGCTTAAAATACTAAGTTGTGTGACTTCACTAGAACCAACAACGGTGATTTTAATTTTGCTAGATTCGCCTTAAGTTGTGCATGGACATCTGCATCTCGAATTTCATTCTGCATATGAGGAAAATCGGCAAATTCTTAGGGTACATGCTCTACCTCAGCGAGTGGCCCTTGATAATCAAATGATTGATCATCCTGCACAGGTGCGTCGCGCTCGCTCTCAATGATCATGTTGTGCATGATCACACGGGCGTTCATCACCTCCCACATCTGAGACTCAGACCAAGTGAGAGCAGGGTACATGACAATGGCGAAACACTGCTGAAGAACCCCAAAAGCACGCTCAACATCCTTGCATGCTGCTTCCTGGCATGCTGCAAAATAAGCTTCCATCTCGTTTGCCAGAGAGAGAATTGTCTTTGATCAGTTTCATTCTTCAATCATGGATATCACATTTGCATATATACGTGATAGTGGTTCATTGTGTAGTGTAGCAAAGTTTTAATTATTAAGCTATAGGGAGTACATGCACATAGTGTTTGAAATTACTCCCAATAGTAGGCCAGTATGTCATGGTGATTTCCCCCTCTTTTGTCAATGAGTATATGAAAATTGAATGAGTATATGCAATGCAAGCGATGAATACAATAGCAAAGAAAAATGCAATCAATAGCTACAGGTTACTAAGGCATATCTAAATACAGAGATATAAGAGCTAAAAAACAATAAAAGCGTATCCAAATACAAGATTCATATCCTATAACTGAAGAAGTTTTAAATGGTAATCAACTTTACATAGTTACTCCCTATTACCGGAAACAAACCAGAATGCATAAGGCAAAATCTCTTTTCCTTAGTACAAGTGAATTAATGGCTCGGGCTATTGGCGACTACAGATAAAACCAAGAACACAAACGTAATCCAACACGTGTACAAATATGAAAAAAAAAACAGGAAAGAATCACCTTCCTACTATTTTGGCTGGCAAGTGGCCGAATTTCTAAATGAAACTTGAGAGTATGAAAAGCTATCATGCACCTAAGTCTCGAAAATTCCTCCAAGCTTGCAAGAATAATTGACTACAGAAAAGGCATGTAGAGGCTCTTTAAATCTAGAATGTACCACAAGCCAAAAAAAACTAAGTTAGTGGGACCTGTAGAAATACCTGGAAACATCAACCTTCATTAATGATTATCCCAATGGCTTTTGATTTTACAAGTTGGGAAAGATATCAGTGGTGCAATATTCTGAAGTAGGTGTATTCCTAGGAGATACAGAGAGAATTTTTTTTCTAGTCTCTCTAAGATCCTTTGGCAAACCCTACACAATAGCCGCATCACTGGAAAGTGCAGCAACGAAGTGTCCCTCCTCACAGAGAAACAAAAGGATTGAATTTTGAATTACAAGATAGGACAATATTAGTAATAGACAAGCAAGCAAACTCAAAATCAGAAAACGGAAGGAGAGAGTGACCTTATGCCCTTTCACGAGTTGCGGCTTGTATTTCAGGAATAACAAGAGTGGCATTTAAGAGTGATGTCTACGTGTGCTTCTATTCTTGTAGACAGTGTTGGGCCTCCAAGAGCAGAGGTTTGTAGAACAGCAGCAAGTTTCCCTTAAGTGAATCACCCAAGGTTTATCAAACTCAGGGAGGTAGAGGTCAAAGATATTCCTCTCAAGCAACCCTGCAATTAAGATACAAGAAGTCTCTTGTGTCCCCAACACACCTAATACACTTGTCAGATGTATAGGCGCACTAGTTCGGCGAAGAGATAGTAAAACACAGGTGGTATAAATGGTGGTAATATTGCAGGAAGTAAAGATGCAGTAAAACAGTAAACAAGCGATGTTTGCAGTATTTGGAAACAAGGCCTAGGGATCCTACTTTCACTAGTGGACACTCTCAACATTGATTACATAATAAATTAATAACTTCTCCTCACTTGTGCTACATACACTCTCTTGTTGGATAACAAACACCATTCATTGTGTAGGGCTACAAGAGCTCCCTCAAGCCGGAGTTAACAAGCTCCACAACATTCGGCATTCATATTTAAGTAACCTTTAGAGCATAATAGACCTTTGCAATTTAGACCGAGTACTAACATAGCATACACACTGTCACCATTACACTATGAAAGGGGGAATAGATCACATCAATACTATCGTAGTAATAGTCAACTCCATAATCTACAAGAGATTACAATCATAATCTATGCCAAGTACTACATGATGCACACACTGTCACCATTACATCATGAAGGAGGAATAGACTACTATAATAACATCACTAGAGTAGCACATAGATTAATAGTGATACAAAGCTCACCATATGGATCTCAATCATGTAGGGCAGCTCATGAGATCATTGTATTGAAGTACATGAGAGAGAGATTAACCACATAGCTACCGGTAGAGCCCTTAGCCTCGAGGGAGAACTACTCCCTCCTCATCATGGGAGACATCAACGACGATGAAGATGGCGGTGGTGTCGATGGAGATGGCTTCCGGGGGCAATTCCCCGTCCCGGCGGCGTGCCGGAACAGAGACTTCTGTCCCCCGAACTTGACTTCGCGATGGCGGCGGCTGCGTAACTTTTCTCGTCCCGTGGCTTATCTTTTTAGGGTTTTCGAGTCGGAGAGACTTTATAGGCGGAAGGGCAGCCTCGGAGGGGACCTGGTGGTCCCACACCATAGGGGGGCGCCCCCCCTTGGCCGCGCCACCTTGTGGGGTGGGGCCCCCAGGGCTCCCCTCTGGTCCCTCTCTGGCTCTCTGGAAGCTTCCGTGAAATATAAGATCGTGGACTTTTGTTTCGTCCAATTCCGAGAATATTTCCTGTGTAAGATTTCTGAAACCAAAAACCGTAGAAAACAGGAACTGGCGCTTCGGCATCTCGGTAATAGGTTAGTGCCGGAAAATGCATCAAAACATCATAAAGTGTGAACAAAACATGTAGGTATTGTCATCAAACTAGCATGGAACATCAAAAATTATAGATACGTTGGAGACGTATCAAGCATCCCCAAGCTTAGTTCCTACTCGCCCTCGAGTAGGTAAACGATAAAAAGAATAATTTCTGAAGTGACATGCTACCAACATAATCTTGATCAACAATATTGTAAAGCATATGAGATGAATGAAGTGATTCAAAGCAATGGTAAAGATGATGATTAAACAACTGAATCATATAGCAAAGACTTTTCATGAATAGTACTTTCAAGACAACAATCAACAAGTCTTGCATAAGAGTTAACTCATAAAGCAATAGATTCAAAGTAGAATGTTTAAAAGCAACACAAAGGATGATTAAGTTTCAGCAATTGCTTTCAACTTGTAACATGTATATCTCATGGATAATTGTCAACATAGAGTAATATAACAAGTGCAATAAGTAAACATGTAAGAATCAATGCACACAGTTGACACAAGTGTTTGCTTTTAAGATAGAAAGAAGTAGGTAAACTGACTCAACATAAAGTAAAAGAAAGGCCCTTCGGAGAGGAAAGCATGGATTACTATTTTTGTGCTAGAGCTTTTTATTTTGAAAACATAGAAACAATTTTGTCAACGGTAGTAATAATTCATATGTGTTATGCATAATACTTCCTACAAGTTGCAAGCCTCAGGCATAGAATATCAATAGTGCCCGCACCTTGTCCTAATTAGCTTCGATTTACATGCATTATCATTGCATAACATATGTTTCAACCAAGTGTCACAAAGGGGTACCTCTATGCCGCCTGTACAAAGGTCCAAGGAGATAAATCGCATTTGATTTCTCGTTTTTAATAGATCTCTACATCCATACCGGGACAACATAGAAAACAGATAATGGACTCCACTTTAATGCATAAGCATTCAACAATAGATAATATTCTCATAAGAGATTGAGGATGAATGTCCAAACTGAAAACTTCCACCATGATACATGGCTTTCGTTAGCGGCCCAATGTTCTTCTCTAACATATGCATACTCAAACCATTTGATCATGATAAATCACCCTTACTTCAGACAAGGCGAACATGCATAGCAACTCACATGATATTCAACAAAGGTGTAAAAAGTTGATGGCGTCCCCAGAAACATGGTTACCGCTCAACAAGCAACTTATAAGAACTAAGATACATAGCTACATATTCATCACCACAATAGTTTTTAAGCTATTTTCCCATGAGCTATGTATTGCAAAGACAAAGGAATGAAATTTTAAAGGTAGCACTCAAGTAATTTACTTTGGAATGGCAGAAAAATACCACATAGTAGGTAGATATGGTGGACACAAATGGCATGGGTTTTGGCTCAAGGTGTTTGGATGCACGAGAAGCATTTCCTCTCAGTACAAGGCTTTGGCTAGCAAGGTTGTTTGAAGCAAACACAAGTATGAACCGGTACAGCAAAACTTACATAAGAACATATTGCAAGCATTATAAGACTCTACACTGTCTTCCTTGTTGTTCAAACACTTTTACCAGAAAATATCTAGACCTTAGAGAGACCAATCATGCAAACCAGATTTCAACAAGCTCTATGTAGTTCTCCACTAATAGATTTAAACTACATGATGCAGGAGCTTAAACATGATCTATGAGAGCTCAAAACAATTGCCAAGTTTCAAGTTATTCCAAACCATATGAAGCATTTTCTGATTCCAACCAAATAGCAATCAACGAAGCAATTTTCAGCCTTCGTCATGAACATTAAAGCATAACTAAGAACACAAGTGTTCAAATGAAAAAGCGGAGCGTAATATCTCCAATACAAGGATTGTGGGATCCAACTTTATTCAAACCAAAACAAAAACAAAAACAAACAGACGCTCCAAGTAAAGAACATAAGATGTGATGGAATAAAAATATAGTTTCACTAGAAGTGACCTGATAAGTTGTCGATGAAGAAGGGGATGCCTTGGGCATCCCCAAGCTTAGATGCTTGAGTCTTCTTAAAATATGCAGGGATGAACCACGGGGGCATCCCCAAGCTTAGACTTTTCACTCTTCTTGATCATATTATATCATCCTCTTCTCTTGACCCTTGAAAACTTCCTCCACACCAAACTTAAAGCAAACTCATTAGAGGGTTAGTGCATAATCAAAAATTCATATGTTCAGAGGTGACACAATCATTCTTAACACTTCTGGACATTGCCCAAAGCTACTGAAAGTTAATGGAACAAAGAAATCCATTCAACATAGCAAAAGAGGCAATGCAAAATAAAAAGACAGAATCTGTCAAAACAGAACAATCCGTAAAGACGAATTTTTCTAAGGCACTTAACTTTCTCAGATGGAAAAACTCAAAACTAATGAAAGTTGCGTACATATCTGAGGATCACGCACGTAAATTGGCGGATTTTTTTGATTCTTCTACAGAGAGAAGGACGCGAATTCGTGACAGACAGCAAATCTGTTTCTGCGCAGTAATCCAAATCTAGTATCAACCTTACTATAGAGACTTTACTTGGCACAAAAACATGATAAGGAGAGGTTGCTACAGTAGTAACAACTTCCAAGACTCAACAAAACAGTAGCAAAATAAAAACATGGGTTATCTCCCAAGAAGTGCTTTCTTTATAGCCATTAAGATGGGCTCAGTAATTTCAATGATACTCTCGCAAGAAATAAGAGTTGAAGCAAAAAGAGATCATCAAAAAGCAAGTTCAAAACACATTTAAGTCTAACCCACTTCCTATGCATAGGAACCTTGTACACAAATAAATTCATGAAGAACAAAGTGGCAAGCATAGAAAAGCAACACAAGCGCAACTTCAAGATTCTCAACATAAAGAGGGGAAACTTAATATTATTAAGATGCATATAACCATGTTTCCCTCTCTCATAATAACTTTCAGTAGCATCATGAACAAACTCAACAATATAAGTATCACATAAAGCATTCTTGTCATGAGCTACATGCATAAAATTATTACTCTCCACATAAGCATAATCAATTTTATTAGTTGTAGTGGGAGCAAATTCAATAAAATAGCTATCATTATTATTCTCATCACCATAATCATCATATATAGGAGGCATATTGTAATCATAATTAACTTTCTCCTCAATAGTAGGTGGACTGAAAATATCATATTCATCATTGCAAACATCATATATAGGAGGTAAAGTATCATCAAAGTAAATTTTCTCCTCCATGCTTGGGAGACTAAAAATATCATGCTCCTCAAAACCAGCTTCCCCAAGCTTAAATTCTTCCATAGCATTAGCAATAATAGTGTTCAAAGAGTTCATGCTAATAACATTGCTACAACTATTTTGTAAACAAAGTTCCATGGGTTTTTTAATTTTCTCTTCAAACACATCATGTCCTAACTCAAGATAAATATGGGCGACGAGGTGCCAAGAGCGCAGGAAAGCATCCGAGACGCAACGGAACAAGTCAGATGTGGAGCAATTGGAGCTAGTCCACTCGCCCTTCACTGGCCCTCTTTTTCCTGTAGAGATATATGGCGGCAGAGTCGGCGTGCAGCGGGGCGGATAAGGCCGCGTCGTCTGGCGCTATGTGCTGGCGTGGGCTGATGATTGGGCGATGAAGAGATGGCGGTGGCGTCCGGGGAGACGAGGCAACGGCGTTGCCGAGATGCGGCGAGGAACTCCGGGAGATCGAGAGCCGGTGGGTTGAGGAGGTTCCTGGACCATGACGGGAAGGAGCTGGTGCGATGGCTGGCGCGGGGCACCTCAATGGTGCGACGGGCGCGGTGACACTCCAAGGCGGCGACCGTGGGCGGAGAGATTGTAGGAGGCGGCGCATTATTGTGGGCGGAGAGTAAACGTGTGGATAATATCCAATTGATTCATTTGTTTGTATTACTTGCTATATTATGGCTAATTGAACATAGAGGAAGAAAATGCCATTATGGTTAATTAAATGAGAATCGATTTAATTGATCCTGTCATTTGCGGGGAGGAGTGGCAAAGTGATCGAACGAAGCAGAAACGTCAGATCGGATCGAACGGTTCGAATGCTCCGAATCTCCTTCACCAAACGCGTTGTATGACCTACGACCAACTCCAATATAAAAGTATAGATAAATATTCTGTGGCAATGTATTTTTTATTATAATTTTGCGATCAATTTTGAATATCTCCTTTCCTCCTCTTTTTCTTTAAAACACAGTTGAAGCTTTGCAATTCCATTGGTGGACAACACGGTAGAGCCTGTCAATAATAGGGTGAGAAAGGTGTAATCGGCGAGGGGGTCATGAGGTTGTATGAGGCGCTGGGGCTGATAATTTGCGGAGGAAGGAGAGCGGATTTCGAGCTAAAAAAGTAGGCTATGTTTAGAAAAAACGTACCATTAAATATATACACATGGAGTATAAAGTTGTATGTGTTTTACATAGTTAATACATAATGACAATAATGCTCTGATTCTGTGGCAACGCACGGACATTCAACTAGTATATATATAGTAGAGATAAGGCATCATATTTTTTTAGCAGTATTATATAAGGCAGCAGATGGGAGCCCGTTTTGGAGCGAACACCAAAAGGCCCTTGGGGGGCATCCGAAGGCCCTTGTGGCGATGGTCTTAACCGGCTGGCCCGGTAGCCCTGCAGGTTGGTAAAAGAAAGAGTGGAGCGGAAGTAGAATACAAGGCAATCCGTGACGCGCCGCAGCCATGACCTACCGTGCGCCGGTGCGCCTCCTTCCTTTTCCCCTTCACAAAAGCAGCCCCTGTTTTCTCCCCTCCCTCTTCATCATCACGCCCAAACTCATCATCAACTCTCTCTCTCTCTCTCTCTCTCTCTCTCTCTCTCTCTCTATCCTATAACTGAAGAAGTTTTAAATGGTAATCAACTTTACATAGTTACTCCCTAGTACCGAAAACAAACCAGAATGCATAAGGCAAAATCTCTTTTCCTTAGTACAAGTGAATTACTGGCTCGGGCTATTGGCGACTACAGATAAAACCAAGAACACAAACGTAATCCAACACATGTACAAATATGAAAAAAAAACAGGAAAGAATCACCTTCCTACTATTTTGGCTGGCAAGTGACCGAATTTCTAAATGAAACGTGAGAGTATAAAAATCTATCATGCACCTAAGTCCCGAAAATTCCTCCAAGCTTGAAAGAAGAATTGACTACATAAAAGACATGTAGAGGATCTGTAAATCTAGAATGTACCACAAACCAAAAAAAACTAAGTTAGTAGGACCTGTAGAAATACCTGGAAACATCAACCTTCATTAATGATTATCCCAATAGATTTTGATTTTACAAGTTGGGAAAGACATCAGTGGTGCAATATTCTGAAGTAGGTGTATTCCTAGGAGATACAGAGAGAAATTTTATCTTTTTTCTAGTCTCTCTAAGATCCTTTGGCAAACCCCGCACAATAGCCGCATCACTGGAAAGTGCAGCAACGAAGGTTTGAATTTTGTATTACAAGATAGGACAATATTAGTAATAGATAAGCAAGCAAACTCAAAATCAGAAAATGGAAGGAGAGAGTGACCTTATGCCCTTTCACGAGTTGCGGATTGTATTTCAGAAATAACAAGAGTGGCATTTAAGAGCTTGGAAATCGCCAGCATCATAGATTCTAACAAATGAAAATATGTCATGATCCTAGGGCATAATGGCATGGGATGTGGAAATTTACACAAGGAAACTTTCCGAAGAGTGTATTTTCTCAAAGCCACCATAAATCTTTGCATAAATAAAACCATTGTGCTAAGCTGGAGCTGCTACATGGTATTCAAACAGGTTAGTCCATGGTTTAAGAATGGTTTGAATTAGAAGGGAAAAAAATCATAAGGTCAATAAGATTTACTGAATATAAAAATAATACCAATTTAAATAAACAAAAAGTTCCTAAAATGGTATAAGTTCCTAAAATCTATTCAACACTGGACATAATATTCCTGGTACAAAATAAATTCGCTCAGTGGTCTTTTCACTGAGCACTTAGCAATCAAATCAGAGTAAAAACCATGTGAGTCCTGTAGGGATAAATCAAAGTAAAAAAAATAAGAGCACAAGTCTCTAAATCTCTACCACAGGGAACATAGTCAACATTAAAAGGTGCAAGAAGAGAAGTGTAGATCAGCAATTCAGCGGAAAGAAAAAAAAATCCTCCAAAACCAGTGAAGGCACCTCATAGCTTGATGATTGATCCAGAGACTATGTGTATTGCATAATCTATATTTCTTTTTCATTGGATTGTTTTAGTAATACACAAATGGAACCTCCTGAGATCAGAAAAACATGATTAATAGACGCTAGCTGGTTCCAACCGAAAAATCTCAAAACTAGATCGCAATACCTTAGGGATGATGGATGGATGCATGCGAGATGTCTCTCTTGGAGACAAATAAAAAGGGCGGCTATCAATGCAAGCACCTCTGAGAAGCCTCGGCCCATTGATGCCCTGTCCTCCTTCTGCCTCCGCCATCATCCTCTTTGGTATTTTGTCGGCCTCCAACGACCTTCAAGCCCCTGCACATCAAGTTGTAGACGTTCACCTTGTCCTCCCCAGTGTCTCCATCGTTTCAGATCACCCAGAAAGTCGGTCACCCAAAAACTCTCCATAGTCTGAGACCACCAAACATGTTTCACTGATGCATCCGCAAAATAAGACATTCAACTATCTGATCTAGCCTAATCCATACGCCATAATTTGATGGGAGAAACCTAGAAGGAATGTTTACGCATTTAAATTGACAGCTACATGGAATAAAAACCATACCTTTTGCTCCTTCCGAAAAGAATACCCAAAAACAGCTTTACCGATGACAAATAGTCACACTTAATTCATTAATATCTCAGAAAAGACTGAAGGTAAGTTGCTTGCATCTGAGTTTGGATCACATGTCGGTTCTTATTTTTCGACGTATCAGCACACTTAATTTCTTCAGCCAAATATTATGACCGCAGCTATATTTGCAAGGAGAAACACACCAAGCAAATCAACTTTATTTCACAATCAGTATTTTTGGCGTAATTTCAGCATATCATATACAGAGTACGTAAGAAATAGACCGTTTGTTTACTAATCTATTAGTTCTAAATTTCACACGTGTGGAATTAAGTTATTTGCAACTCTGTACAACCTCACACACCTGCAGAGCTAAATTCATTATACTCTGATAAACAGTTAGTACACAAACATCTAGTATCTTGATAATTCTCCCACGACTAAGCTAACCATAATCCATTATGTCACATGTTCTTCTACAACCTAAACGGCTTAGAATAACATATGAAATTCTCAGAGCTCAAAACCAGAGGCAAAAATTGAAACAAACTACTTACTACTGGTTGGGCGACGAGGTGCCAAGAGCGCATGAAAGCATCCGAGGCGCAACAGAACAAGTCAGATGTGGAGCAATTGGAGCTAGTCCACTCGCCCTTCCCTGGCCCTCTTTTCCTGTAGAGATATATGGCAGCAGAAGTGGCGTGCAGCGGGGCGGATAAGGCCGCATCGTCTTGCGCGATGTGCTAGCGTGGGCTGATGATTGGGCGAGGAAGAGATGGCAGTGGTGTCCGGGGAGATGAGGCAACGACGGTGCCGAGATGCGGCGAGGAACTCCGGGAGATCGAGAGCTGATGGGTTGAGGAGGTTCCCGGACCATGACGGCAAGGAGCTGGTGCGATGGCTGGCGCGATGACACTCCAAGGCGGCGATCGTGGGCGGAGAGCTTGTAGGAGGCGGTGCATTATTGTGGGCGGAGAGTAAAGCGTGTGGCTAATATCTGATTGATTCATTTGTTTGTATTACTTGCTATATTATGGCTAACTGAATGCAGAGGAAGGAAATGCCATTGTGGTTAACTAAATGAGAATCAATTTGATTGATCCTGTCATATGTGGGGAGGAGTGGAAAAGTGATCGAACGAAGCAGAGACCTCAGATTGGATCGAACGGTTCGGATGCTCCGAATCTCCTTTGCAATGCCATTGGTGGACAACACGGTAGAGCCTGTCAATAATAGGGTGAGAAAGGTGTAATCGGCGATGGGGTCATGAGGTTGTATGAGGCGCTGGGGCTGATAATTGGCGGAGGAAGGAGAGCGGATTTCGATCTAAAAAAGTAGGCCATGTTTAGAAAAAACGTACCATTAAATATAAAGTTATTTGTAAGAGTTATGTGTTTTACATAGTTAATGATAGTAATGCTCTGATTCTGCGGCAACGCACAGGCATTCAACTAGTATATATAGTAGAGATAAGGCAGCATATTTTTAGTAGTGATGGTCTTAGTGGTGGTCTTGCTTTATTCTGGCATGAGAGTATCTGTGTTGATATAAAATCCGTTAATGAAAGATTTATTCATGCTTATATCCGTGAGTCGCCCAGCGCACCTCAGTGGCGCTTGACGTGTGTCTGTGGCGAGCCCCGTGTAGAAAATCGTTATCGCATATGGAATAGCCTAAAAATGCTGAAGGCAGAGTCACACCTTCCTTGGCTTGTCATGGGTGATTTTAATGAAGCTTTGTGGCAGCAAGAGCACTTATCGTGTACCCCTCGGGCTGAGCCCCAGATGGCGGCCTTCCGTGAAACCCTTGCTGTTTGTAACCTTCTTGATCTGGGGTTTAAAGGGCTCCCATTTACCTATGATAACAGAAGAAGTGGGCGGGGCAAATGTCCGTGTGAGACTTGATCGAGCGGTGGCTACTACCGAGTGGCGGAATGTATATGGTGAATCTCTGGTAGAACATTTAGTCTCACCTGTTTCTGACCATTGTTCTCTGCTTGTACGTCTAATGCAGGAGAGCCGATCAGTGCCAAGACAACCCCGACGACACTATGAAATATGGTGGGAACGGGCAGCTGAGCTAACAGAATTGATAGCATCGGCCTGGGAGGAAGCTGGCCTGAAATCTGACCTGAAGTCTGTACGTATGGGACTGGACAAAGTCATGCATGTGTTATTGGCTTGGAGCAGGAAGAAGTTTGGGAATCTGCTAAAGAAATTGGAGATATGCAGAAAGAAACTAGAAGAATTAATGCGTGCTAACTCTGACCGTGGAGCCATCAGACAAGTCCAAGACCATATGAATGAACTATTGTACCGGGAAGAAATGCTATGGCTGCAAAGATCACGGATTAATTGGCTAAAGGAAGGTGACCAAAATACCATATATTTTCACCAGAAGGCAATTTGGCGTGCGCGGAAAAATAAAATTAAACGACTTAAGAACGCGGAGGGAGTCTGGAAGGACGCCCCCTCGGACATGGAAAGGATGGCTACCTCATACTTTAAAGAGCTTTTTGACCGTGATCCTAATATTAATTTTGGTGAGTTGTTAAATTTGCTGCAGGAGCGGGTAACGTCAGAGATGAACGAGGAGCTCTGTAAGGAATTTTCTGCGGAGGAGATTGGAGATGCCCTATTTCAAATTGGGCCTCTCAAAGCTCCTGGAATTGATGGTTTCCTGGCAAGATTTTACCAGAGGAATTGGGCGACACTGAAAGCGGAGGTAGTCAATGCAGTTAAGTTATTCTTTTTTACAGGGAGGATGCCCGATGATGTCAATGACACCGCCATTGTATTAATCCCTAAGATTGATCATCCGGAGTCCCTGAAGGATTTTCGCCCTATTAGCTTATGCTCTGTGCTTTACAAGATTATTACCAAGTGTTTGGTGAACAGGTTGAGGCCTATTTTGGGCGACATTATCTCCATCAACCAAAGTGCATTTGTACCTGGACGCCTCATCACGGATAATGCGTTGGTTGCCTTTGAATGTTTGCACTTTATTGAGCATAACAAGAAACAATAGGATAACTTATGTGCATATAAGCTGGACCTATCCAAGGCCTATGACAGGGTGGACTAGTGTTTCTTAAGGAACGCGATGGAAAGGTTGGGTTTTGCTCACAGATTGGTGGACTGGATAATGGCATGCGTCACCACTGTGAGGTATTCGGTGAAATTCAATGGAACCCTCCTGGATTCGTTTTCCCCTTCTCGAGGTCTTCGACAAGGTGATCCACTCTCCCCCTTTCTCTTCCTTTTTGTAGCTGACAGTCTCTCGGCTCTGTTGCAAAAAGGAGTACAGGAACAACATATTCAGCCACTGAAGGTCTGTAGGCGTGCCCCAGGTGTTTCCCATATTCTGTTCGCCGATGATAGTTTACTATTTTTTCGTGCAAATGTGGAGGACGCTCAACATATCCAATCAGTTTTGGAATCATATGCTAGTAGCACAGGCCAATTGATCAACCCAAACAAGTGCTCTATCATGTTTGGGGATGCATGTCAACAGGAGGACAGGGAAGTTGTTAAGCAAATATTACAGGTTACCCAAGAAACTTTTGAAACAAAATATTTGGGGCTGCCAACGCCAGAGGGGCGGATGTCAAAGGGGAAGTTTAAGAGCTTGCAGGAGCAGTTGATAAAACGCCTCATCCAGTGGGCTCAAGGTTACCTGTCGTAGGGAGGTAAAGAGGTGCTTCTCAAGGCGGTGGCGCAAGCCTTCCCAGTGTATGTCATGGGAATTTTTAAACTCCCATTTGGTTTGCTTGATGAGCTAACAAAACTGATGCGGGGCTTTTGGTGGGGCGCGGAAAATGGCAAAAGAAAAACCCACAGGATAGTATGATGCGGCCGAAGGATAAAGGAGGCATAGGATTCAAAGATATGCGCCTATTTAACCAAGCCTTGCTTGCAAAGCAGGCTTGGAGCCTCCTGCAACAGCCAGACAATCTATGTGCACAAGTTCTGAAGGCAAAATACTATCCACAAGGTCTGCTCACGGACACGGTGTTTTCTGGTAATGCGTCACCCACGTGGCGGGGCATTGAGTATGGACTTGAGCTGGTCAAGAAGGGTATGATCTGGAGGATTGTCAATGGAGCAAGTGTTAGAGCATGGCGGGCACCCTGGATCCCGCGTGAGTCCTTCTTGAAGCCGATTACTAGGCAAGGCCGGTGCCGATTGCGGTGGGTCTCTGATTTTCTCAACCCAGATGGGTCGTGGAATGAACAGCTCCTGGATAGATGGTTCCTCCCAATCGACGTGCAAGAAATATTGAAGATACGAACTTCCAACCGCAATGAAGGGGACTTTATCGCTTGGCACCATGAAAAACTTGGCATGTTCACAGTAAGGAGTGCGTATAGACTCGCTTTTGAGGAGCAGCTTCGTGCGGCTGGGAGACAAGCAACTAGTGCACAACCGCTGGGACGGAATGCAGATTGGAAGCTAATCTGGCAGTGCCCAGTGCCACCCAAAGTGTGGATTTTCGCTTGGAAGCTGGCACAAAATGCACTTGCCACTGAAGCCAACATGGCACATCGTGGAATTAGAACCCTGCCTACGTGCATGATCTGTGGCAGTGCTGATGAGACGACATTTCATGCGATGATCACATGCCTGCATGCCCGGGGCCTATGGGAGGTCATACGGGAGGTTTGGGACCTGCCAAAGGATGAGATTCTCTTTGAGAATAATCCGGACTCGTTTATGCATGCCCTCAAGCGCCTGGATGTCGACCAGCGAGTGGCCTTCTTGATGGTTCTATGGAGGATATGGCATATACATAATGAACTCACACATGATAAGAGGCCAGCACCCCTTGAAGGCTCGAAGCGATTCCTAATGGGCTATGTCTGTTATCACCAGATTTTGGACAAATCAAGAGATGGGCCGCGATGGAGATGGGCTTGAAGGATATACACATAATGTGTTTCTGAATCGGCCTCGTACGAGAATTTGGGCTAGATTGCCCTTGCAATCACCAGGACATGTGCCGGAGCATTGCGGGCCATCGCCCGAGGGACCAGGGCCCACCAGCAGTCCTGGGAGCCTCCCGGCTCTCCGTGTTGCCTGTCGCTGCTCGCCGGTGGGTTTTGGCAGGCAACAATGTCAGAACGCTACTGCTGATTGAGTAGAACCAGAACGTCGACACAGATAAGGGCAAACAGAGCATAGATGAGGTCAAGGGGTTCAGCAAGAAGGGGAAAAGTATAGAGGACCGGCCACACATCAAGCAAAAATGGAACCCACCAGACGAGGGCGACACCAAGCTGAATGTGGATGGAGCCTTCTCGCATGATGGTTAAGCTGGGACGGGCATGATCCTTCAGCGTTCTGATGGTTCCGTTATTTTTGCAACATGCAGGCGGTTACGAGTATGCACTAATGCGCTGGAAGCGGAGCTTGCCGCCATTGAAGAAGGGCTCGCCTTGACCTTTGCTTGGGAGGCAGTGGCCTTTGTGTTGGAAACCGATAGTGTGGGGACCCCGGACTAAGTGTCCGAAATACCCTGTTATGTATTCCTCTCACGACCCCATGATCAGTCTGCCGTGAGAACATAACCGAACTGAATATCCAGATTACAACATCCATTACAAGTACCGAATAAATAGTCTTACAACAATAGGGTCACATGACCCAGTCTTTAACAAATGCCACACCGGGCAAGTTCACACAAACATAGCAGCGGATACACGTCAACATCGTCGGGCCCAAGTCATGCCTTAGACCTACAGGCAGCTGACTTGGAGATTCCTAGGTCGCATAGTCGTCCTGGTAGCCTCCGTCATCTTCATAGTCCTCCTCATAGTCTGGCCAAGTAAATAGCCAGGGACAAAAGTCGTGAGTACATTTGAAATTGTACTCGCAAACCATCACAAGGGTGCTAACATAAGCTAACTAAAGGAGACAAGAGAGGAAGGATAGTTTCACTTGTGGATATAGCATGCATCAGTTTCTCTTGTGGATATAGCATGCATCAGTTTCTCTTGTGGATATAGCATGCATCAGTTTCTCTTGTGGATATAGCATCCCGACATCTCAAGTGATGGGGACACTCGGGTGGTCCTATGACATCTCTATATCTTTGTTAAAGAAGATACTTCAAAAGATATTCTATGACATCTCAATATCTTTGTTAAAGAAGAGTTAGCATACCGCCATCTCAATTGATGGAGATGCTGGGGAAGTCCTATGACATCTCTATATCTTTGTTAAAGAAGATTTCCTTTACATGAAACATTAGGAATAGTCCCCCACTTTGATTTATTTTTCCGTGACCATCTCCATATGGTCGACACACGCCTTTCCCATACCCTTCCGGTACATTCAACTCAACACTTCTCTTTGCAAACATTTGTCAAAACAAAACCCGACACAACTCGGTAACGGCCATCCCAACCGTCCATGACCGCGGACGCGGCTATTCGAATAGATTGATACTCTGCAGAGTTCGCGCACTTTCCCCACAAGAACCAACAAATCCGCCGGGATCATCCCCGGGTCGTCATACAAAAGTATGCGAGTATCGGATAGTCAGTCAAAGCCTTTCGCCTATCCAACTTATCTTGGGATCCTACCCGATGGAGTATGTACCTCCTCGGCACCGTGGCAGCTCACCTCACTTTGAGCGTGACTCCGCCGCCACGTCAGGAGACCCATAGTGTCTTCCGGACGGGTAGCCCCGAAGGCATCCCGTTATACTATTGCCTCCCACTACGACAATCCGGACTCGGGGGTACTCTTACCCTTGTATAGTTGTGCGGTGTCCCATAGATAAGAAGAACGGACTACGAGCTAAGCCCCGTGCCCACGTTGGGATAATGTGGTTGCGCAGTTTAGTTGTTCCGGGCGAATACAAAGAAACGTGTGTCGTTTTCCTCAAAAACCCAAGTCACACACACTTTCCTCTTTCCAACCATCTTTGTCAAGATCCTTTCCTATCATAAACCATACACTCGGGTAAGGTCGACTCACCCAAGGTTTTCTCAAAACTTTTACAACAAGGTCAACCTTGAGGGGTTCCCATCCTAAAGTTTCATGAGAAGGATCTAATAATATCACCATGGCCGAGATGATGATCATCATGCCGTGGAGGGGGTTGTGTGAGTGATAAAAAGAGAGCTCGTACTTGCTTAAGGTAAGCATGTATATGACGACACATGTGGGATTTAATTTGTGGTGCTATCTACCATCTTAAATGTAGTGTAGAATAACCAAACATTTGTACTAGGGTGCATAGGCATATTCATCTCAATTTGAGAATACACCAAGATCATGGCATTGATACCTTTATAGTATTAAAAAGGGGTGTGGTGCATCTTGTGACTCAAAAAGAAGCATGCTCAAGCTAAGCATATGATACGTCTCCAACGTATCTATAATTTCTTATGTTCCATGCTAGTTTTATGACAATACCTACATGTTTTGTTCACACTTTATGATGTTTTGATGCATTTTCCGGCACTAACCTATTAACAAGATGCCGAAGCGCCAGTTCCTGTTTTCTGCTGTTTTTGGTTTCAGAAATCCTACACAGGAAATATTCCCGGAATTGGACGAAACAAAAGCCCACAGTCTTATTTTTCCACGGAGCTTCCAGAAGACCGAAGAGGAGACGGAGTGGGGCCACGAGGTGGGGACCCCATAGGGCGGCGCGGCCAAGGAGGGGCCCGCGCCGGCCTATGGTGTGGGGCCCCCGTGCCTCCTCCGACTCTGCCCTTCCGCCTACTTAAACTCTCCATCGCGAAAACCCTAGTACCGAGAGCCACGATACAAGAAAAGTTACTGAGACGCCGCCGCCGTCAATCCCATCTCGGGGGATTCTGGAGATTGCCTCCGGCACCCTGCCGGAGAGGGGAATCATCACCGGAGGGCTCTACATCACCATGCCCGCCTCCGGACTGATGCGTGAGTAGTTCATCCTTGGACTATGGGTCCATAGCAGTAGCTAGATGGTTGTCTTCTCCTCTTGTGCTATCATGTTTAGATCTTGTGAGCTTCCTAACATGATCAAGATCATCTATTTGTAATGCTACATGTTGTGTTTAGTGGGATCCGATGAATATGGAATACTATGTCAAGTTGATTATTGATCTATCATATATGTGTTGTTTATGTTCTTGCATGCTCTCCGTTGCTAGTAGAGGCTCTGGCCAAGTTGATACTTGTAACTCCAAGAGGGAGTATTTATGCTCGATAGTGGGTTCATGCCTCCATTGAATCTGCGACAGTGACAGAAAGTTCTAAGGTTGTGGATGTGCTGTTGCCACTAGGGATAAAACATCAATGCTTTGTCTAAGGATATTTGTGTTGATTACATTACGCACCATACTTAATGCAATTTTCTGTTGTTTGCAACTTAATACTGGAAGGGGTGCGGATGCTAACCCGAAGGTGGACTTTTTAGGCATAGATGCATGCTGGATGGCGGTCTATGTTCTTTGTCGTAATGCCCTGATTAAATCTCATAGTGATCATCATGATATGTATATGAATCTTTATTTGTCAATTGCCCACCTGTAATTTGTTCACCCAGCATGTTATTTATCTTATTGGAGAGACACCACTAGTGAACTGTGGACCCCGGTCCATTCTTTTACATCTGAAATACAATCTACTACAATCTCTGTTCTCTGTTGTTCTTCGCAAACAAACATCATTCTCCACACCATACGTTTAATCATTTGTTTTCAGCAAGCCGGTGAGATTGACAACCTCACTGTTACGTTGGGCAAAGTATTTTGATTGTGTTGTGCAGGTTCCACGTTGGCGCCGGAATCACTGGTGTTGCGCCGCACTACACTCCTTCACCAACAACCTTCACGTGGCCTTCATCTCCTACTGGTTCGATAAACCTTGGTTTCATACTGAGGGAAACTTGCTTCTATATGCATCACACCTTCCACTTGGGGTTCCCAACGGACGTGTGCTTCACGCGTTATCAGCATACAAGCTAACCATGGAGGGGGTAGCACGGCCATATTGCCATGCAACCAACACATAAAACAATGGGGAGTAGATAACCACTAGGGTTACCATGCTTGCGTCCAAGCATACATGACAACAAAATGATAGAGCAACACACAAAGAATCAAGAGACTATGGATAGCATCACATTGGCCTACAAAGAGGCACCATAACAGAGGTCAAAGATGGCTTGCCTTGGTTGGCTTGTCCCTGGTCTTCCTCAAGTTCTTCTCCAAACGCCTCCCCTTCAACTTCACCCTCGTTCGTATCTAGTGTCGCAAAAGTAAACGATACATACAATCAATACATAACATAAGAACCAAGGGTAAGTTAAATAAAATATGCAAAACATGCAGGGGAGTTGTTTGGAAGTAACCAAAAGATGGGTTGGTTATTTTTAAAATCAAAAGGTGGCAAAGGTTTGAATAAAACAAACAAACTTTGAACCTATCACACACATACATTCATAACCAGAGACAAACTTTTATGAACAGAGACTAATGATATTTTTCCTAGGTGCACAGTAACAAAATTAGATTAACACAATTGGATTCATTCAAAAATATTAATTTTTCAATTTTAGGAATTAATAATACTAACCAGAATATAGTGATCATTTTTAATACATTAAAAATCGTAAAAAAATCCTAAAAATACAAGGTCAGCGGCATTGGATACATACTAGGAAGCATTGGCGCGGCGGCACGCCGCGCCCGTGATATTACCTTTTTTACGACTTCTTGAAAAGGTACAAATTTGAGTTTGGATGTATATCTTATAAGCTGCAAATATTTATGAAATATTATACTTGCCGGCCCTTAGAAGTCATTTGCAGCGATGTAGATTTGAAAAATTCATAGCAGTTGTACATGTTACCACATGCAGGACAAAAGTGTTTGAACGCGTTAAACATAATATATCTATAATTTCAACTTGAGAATTTGAAAGTTGGGCTTGGAAGATCAAGAACAGAAGATATTATCTAATGGGTAATTATGTAGCCCAGTACACGTATTGTTCTCTCAAACTTGTGAACTTAAATTGCAAATCTGGGCTTAATTAGACAAAACACACATCAATTTTATGTGATCTGTTGTGTTGTTGTTTCTTTGTACTTGAACACATGAGCATATGGTATTCAAAATAAATCAGAACATGGAGTAAAGTAAATCGATTTGTACAATTGAATATTGCACTTAAGCCTTTTTTTTCCTAACACCAATGAATACTTCTTCAGTTAAATGACCTACAAATAGGAATGTCAATTTGTACTATAACAATCTTGGTAATTTTCTTTCCAAACAGTTGTGTTTTTTTAGCATATTTTAATTTTTAAGCTATTAGGCTGGAAGAAGAATTAAATGTATTTAACCTATGAAGAAACATTTTTTCCTCTATAAAAGAGTAAATCAATATTTTAGAAAGTTTAATAAACAGGTAACGCTAATAGAATACAGAAAAGAAAGATGAATTTTAACATGGCTAATTTTATTTTCAACTATGTTTACTGTATTATTTGAGTGTGATAGGGAGATAAAAATAGAGTTAACACAATCTAAGATGTTTATTCTTCACTCTATATCACCTACACATGTTATGCACCCACTGTGAGTCCCGTGAGGCCGTAACACACCAACTTGTCTGTGGCTAGTGCTTGCCGCTGCAGCCTACAACCAGCCATCACTCCCTGTCGCAGTGATAGCATGGATGCGTAGCGAATGCAGCCCACTGCGCCCAGGCGCCCACAAATGTGAGGGTCACCTTTTGTTGTATATGACGCGGAGATAGGGACTGAACCAGAAAAAGGGAGAAATGGCGAAAACACTGTGGACGGGATGGGGAACGGGGACGGCCACCGTGAGAGTGTCCGGTCATCAGCTCTGTGGGCGGCATGCTCTCCTGTCGTTTCTTCTTCAAGGTCGTGGCTGCTGGGGGCCGGGGGTGTGACGGCGGATCCTGACTGTACGCAGCTCCGAGGCGCTCCGCCGTGGGGGTGCCGACACCAACAGTGTGTGCTCCTTCTCGAGCTGGGGGGAGGGCGGTTTTCCTTCTTGCCCGCTGCAGAGCGACCGGTGAGCTAGCTGAAGCATGAGCAAGCATGGACTGACACAGCAGCGGTAGGTATGGTATCTTTCCCTTGTCTTTCCAGTACTGCTATGTTTGCTGTAACTACTTAGTACATCGGAATCAAAGTTACAACCTCTAGTTTGGTCAATATCTTGAAACGTGCCATTAGTTTTCTCAGGCTGGTGAATTTAAAACTCGATAGCACCACGGATGGTAACTAAAAACCAAAGGAAAAACAAATCGTTAGTCTGCTCACTTTGGTGCAATTAGTCCACAACACCACGTTTGGTTACAAAAAAATTGAAGGAACAACAGAAAGCGTTGATGAATCAGCTTTAAACTTGTGAGCTCGATTATTTACTGGAATATGTTAGCAGTTTGTTTTGTCGATACTCCTCCTGTCGCAGGTTTCCTACTGAATTTGTAAGCTTGTTTGATTTAGCGGCTTTAGGTCCAGTAGGTTGGTTCAAACTTGAGAGGTCACAACTGCGGGGTCGAAATTTACTGAACTGAACCCTACCGGCGCCGTGTGTTTCTGCATGCTCTCGACAACAATGATAATCAACATAAAAAAGAGCAAACATAAAAGCAAAATTTCATATGTTTGGGTACCGCAGATAAGCAGACAGTGAAGAAATCGGTTACAGGTCATCACAGGAAAATGCATAGAAAATAAAAGAGTGGCTGCGTACTTTTTGCACTGAGTAAAAACATACAGCAAAACTAAGCACTGGCCGTATCAATTAAACGACTTGAGTTCTTAAGCTTCTGCACATAGCCTTTAAACCGAGAAACCATCAACATGAACTGTCTTTTCTTTAGATGGATCACTGAGTATGAACTTGTATGGTCAACTCTGAACCTGTGTATTTTTAAAAGAAATAAGAGAGGCGATTAGAATCTAAGAGGTCACCATGGCAGTAACTAAAGAGAAGTTCTATAAAATGATGGAATTCCCACTTGCCACCAAATTTGAAAACATACCTATCCATTTGCCCAACACTATGATTCGAACTAATAACCAAGTTACCTCGGAAGAACAGAAAATTTAGGAGAGTGGGCATAAATATTTTCTAAATGAAGTTTAAGGATAAGTATAAGCTTACAAAATAGCATTACTTTGCACATTTTCTACCTCAACACTGCCATCATTTCCGTTCTTCTATTAGAGATGTCAGAAAACCTTTGGACCAAATAATAATGCCACTTGTCTACCCTTATATAATCTAAAAATTTAAACCTTTGGACCAAATAATAATGATCTCTAAATTAGATCTGAATAACAAAGTGGTAATATGAGAGTCGACTCATATATGTACTACATACAATACTTTCTCATTTGGGGCTTCACAAAGGTCATAGAAAGGCTAGTGGTGCCTTAAAAGTTTATAAATCTGAATGAGATATAAACTAATTCACTTCTGAGATGTAATATATATATATGCGGCATTGTGGTAAAATTATACCATGCTGCAAAGAAAAGGAAATTCAGTTAGCATGGGGCTTTATCTTACTGTGGTTGTGCAATGGTCTTCATGCTCTACGTCTTAGAGACTTAGACCAAAATAAACTGCTCTGGTTCAGCTGTAAGGCACGAACAGCAAAATAAAATTAGGAAAACCAAAAGGCGCATACTAAAGGAAAACCAACCAGTTTCCTAGAGGAAACACAGTGAGTAAGTTAAATTTGGCAGGGATTGTTCTCTTAGAGAGAGTTCTAAAATTGTTGCGAACATGAAAAATGGATAGTGGATGGATGAGATAACAAAATCTGCAGTTAACCATGGATGAAAACTGCAATTTGATGTCAAGAAATATATATCAACTGGAGTTTAGCTACCAATGTATGTATACCCAACACCAGCATGACAGTCAATAGAGTCAAAAAATCAGCGACTCAACCGAACAAAATAGATGGTAAAATGAAAATATTACAAATGCAATTTTTTACTTGGTCCCTCTCCCTAAAGTGAAATATGCAAGCATGAAGGTGAAGGACTATAAGCGGTACTAATATTGTTTAAGCAGTAAGTAGGTAATGTGCACAAGTATAAAATGAGGTTACCAACTGAAGATTCAGCCTGTGAAATGCCTGAGAGATGAGTCACCTTAATCATTTTAGAACATCTTAATCAGAAGCAAAATATTCATAACAATATCTAAAACTGTGATGTTCACACCAGGTATAAAGTGTGGCCAGGCAGTGAAATCATTATGCAAACATCAACGCCATCTTATTTAAAAATATTAGTACGTCTCCCTATTGCTAACACAAAGTAGACTATTTCTGTAATTTTATGGTCAGGTTGTTGATCTGAAATTTACTTTTAGCAGAACCTGGTCTGATAAACTAACCTTGGTACCTACGACACTAATTTGCACTTGTACAATAATACAACTAATGCTTGGTTTACCGAATCTATAGTAGATAAAACTTCCTTGCCCAAGTTATTAAGTTTTTAATAGATTCAGACTTGTAGGTGAACCTAAGAAATAACATCGCATCAAAAGCTGATGTGCACACCATATCTTAGCCTAGGTGTAAGTTTAAAATAATTAATAGATTCAGAGTTGTAGGTGAACCTAAGAAATAACATTGCATCAAAAGCTGATGTGCACAACATATCTTAGCCTAGGTGTGCACATCATAAGCAAATGAATCCTTGCCCACAGCTTCATCAGCTAGCTTCACCCTAGAATTGACCTCATCTTGACCTTGCATACCGTTCCTCTTCTCTCTAGTTTGCTTCAAACTTCAGCACTTACATGCAAAACAAATATTCAGTAAAATCAGTGAGCAAACATATGAAAAGCCCGAGGACTGCAGAATTACTCTAAACAAATGTAGACAGTGAAGCGGATGAGGTGAATACCATCAGACGTTCTTGTGGCACGGCGAAGTTGCCCGAACACTGCAAGAAGGCAAAGAAAAGAGTATGAACAATTCCCTTTCTCTTCCTCTGTAGCATGGCTTGTCGCACACTGTCAGTCTGTGCGATACGTGACGCGACATTAGTACACGACGCAAAATATATATGGAAACTACATATTGATTCTCGACTCTTGATCCTTCAACGGAAGG
The DNA here is from genome assembly GCF_019359855.2 of Lolium perenne. NCBI lineage: Eukaryota > Viridiplantae > Streptophyta > Magnoliopsida > Poales > Poaceae > Lolium > Lolium perenne. The sequence continues at coordinate 85,386,756 of NC_067248.2, read as the reverse complement.
CTTGGAAGCTCCCCTATAGTGCGTCCACTCGAAAGCTTAATTGACAATGGATGCTATCTGATCTGCTTCAGACTGCCATCAATGTGCATACAATTGTTAGCTTGATTATCCTAAAAATAGATGCTGAATTGAGGCAAAATTGGAAATTGAGTAGATTCATAGTTTAGAAATGAGCTGCAATACCTGCACAACCAGCTGGAGGAGACGGTCAGCTACTGTCTTCCTGTAGTCCTCCATGCGCCCATCGACCCGACATCTGCAAGACCACAGTATAACAATCTCTATGACAATGCAAATAGATGGGAAACGAAGTGCATACTGCATCGTAAGCAGTACATACTGGTAAAGTCTGACGTAAATCCGTGTACTCATTCTGGAGCCTAGGGGATGAGCCAACATTGCAACCCAAGGGAACTCACTTTTACTACCATCGCTTCCATACAACAACCAAGAAACATCGTTGAAAAGCAAACGAATCCGAACACATATTATTGTTGATAAAAGTTAGGTTCCCTTTGCTACTCATTAGCTTTTAATTTCCACATCTTTTATCATTTACTCAGTACGAATTAGAATCTTTTTTAAGTAATACGATTTGGTGAGTAGTAAAGACCAAGTAGCAATATAGGATTCATGAGATGTTTGGATAGAGTTTACTTTCTGAATTCTGACAACATATATACTTTTAGATACTACTGGATGTGGATGGTGATCATCAAATGTATATAAAGGCATGAATATTAAGGACTCATGGACTGGATAACTTGACATGATAGTGGTAGAAAAATGAAAACATATGACTATCTAACCTGATTGGCAACATCAACCATTGTCTTAGCTCTGCACTTCGAAGTCTCAATAACTTCCATCACTTGGGATACGGTCTTCTGGTTGATGTAACCAAACAATGAGCTTTCATTAACCATTACCAAATTAAAGCAAATGTATCATTTTCACTACTTCTCTAAAAAGTAGCTACCAGAACCTTTTCAGTCCAACACCACAGCAGGCAATGGTAACATACTCTGGATGCTCATGCCCTCCTGATTGATCTACGTACAAAAAAGAGACACAGAAAAAAACTTCAGTAATAGAAGCATAGATATTTACAGGTGCATGTTTGACTAATTTCATAGTTAGGTGGACATGCTTACCTGACGGTGGTTACCTCGTCGGGGCTGCAGCAGTTGCAGGAGACGCTAGCAATCTGAGATGTTGAAGAACTTGGACACGGGAAACCGGGTGAGCGGCGACATGGCAACCCGGTGTCCAACGATAGGGGATGTTCGGAGGACGTCTTGGCCCATATCGGGCATGGCCCTTGCGACGCGACCGGCATCCACCACCAGTCATGGCGCTTACAGCCATGAGGTCGAAGCGGCACATACGGCCTTGGACGTCCTGCGACGGGTAGGAGCCGGATAAGACACCGACAAAGCTCGCCCACTTCCCTTAGCTGCTCGGGAAGGAGAAGATGGCTCCAATGGTTGCCTCAAGAAGGAGAAGAGGGTTTCGATGTGCTCCTCAGTACCATTAGCCTCCATGGGAAGAAGGTGGGCGCGCCTAATTCCTCCCGTCGACTCCTCCCATAGCCGCACTTCCTCTCGAGGGAGAGGAGCGCGTCGATGCCATCAGCCGCCTTGGGAAGGAGATGGGAGCGTCGAACTCCTCCGGGCCGCCCGCCGCCTCGGGAGGGAGAGGAGAAGATTGGGACGGCGACGATTGGGAGGAACCGAGGCGTGGAGTTTCTGGAGTGTTTGACAGTTAGGCCCGCTTTGACCACCGATTAAACAAAACCGGGAGAGCCACACATGGATAGGAAGGAAAGAACTCCTCAGCCGGTAACCGGTTGCCCATTCACCCAGGAAAAAAGGAGAGGCAAAACTACTTACGGAGAAAACCATGGAAGAAAAAAAAAAGACTGCTACGTGTGAGGTAACAATAGGAGTAAAGAGTGGATAAATAGGCAATGAACAGTGCGTGGAGCAATCAGCGCATCCTAAAACAACCAGCTTTTATATAGGTTATAATTTTTATACTAGTTCTACTGCAATTTGAATCACCTTATTTGGATCTACCAAACTCAAGTTATAAGCAAAACAGTACACTGGAAGATTTCAATTTTTATTAATTGTTTAAAAAAAATTAAACAATTTGTTTTGGCGGGAAGTGCTCTGGGCCGTGCTGGTGCTGTGAGGTTGGGCTGGCCCAGTGGGGCTCTCCGGTGGTCGGAGTAAAAAAAGAAAAAGGCCGGGGCCCGTGTCGGGCCAAGCCAGCCGACGTGGCCATGCACGCCGACGTGGCCGTGCATGCGCCATGCACCCGCCCGATCTGGATCCGACGGTCCAGATCCGGCGCGTCATCGACGTCCGCGGCGCTCGCCGGCGCAGAAGAAGAAAAGGGTGCTGCTAGGGCTTACCGGTGGCTGGCAGTGGCGTGGCGACATGCAGGCGTGCGGGTGGCGTGGGTGTGCGTCGTGTGCGTGTACGGGCGGCGTCCAGGCACTGCTTCTCCTCCTCGCTCGGCGTCGTCTGCGTCTCGGACGGTGTCGGAGCATCGAGAGCAGAGGCGTTCTGCGGCGTCCCTCGGGAGAAGAAGAAAGGGGCAGGGTCAGGAGACGCAGAGGGTGGCGATGGTGAAGAGAAACAGGGGAGGGGAGCGTCGTTGGTGTCGTGGCGGTGACCTCCTGCGCATCACCCGCGCGGTGACTGCGGTGAGCGTCTCGGCGTGGCGACGGCAACGGCTCGGGCTGCCGCTCGAGCAGCCAGGGAGAGGGAGGGGCAGCCTAACGGCGTAGTGGGTGGGGAGCTGAGGGGAGCGGGCGGCTCTCGGTGGGCTTTTATAGCCAGAGAGGGGCGCGGGAGTGGAGCGGGCGGTGGCGATGGCTGATGTCTACGGGTGCTTCTATTCTTGTAGACAGTGTTGGGCCTCCAAGAGCAGAGGTTTGTAGAACAGCAGCAAGTTTCCCTTAAGTGGATTACCCAAGGTTTATCGAACTCAGGGAGGAAGAGGTCAAAGATATCCCTCTCATGCAACCCTGCAACCACAAAGCAAGAAGTCTCTTGTGTCCCCAACACACCTAATAGGTGCACTAGTTCGGCGAAGAGATAGTGAAATACAAGTGGTATGAATGAATATGAGCAGTAGTATGGCGCCAGAAAATAGCTTCAAGGCGTGCGATTGATGGTAGTAATATTGCGGGAAGTAAACATGCGGTAATGCAACGATAGTAACGTGATAAAACGATAACAAACGATGATAGCAGTATTTAGGAACAAGGCCTAGGGATTAGACTTTCACTAGTGGACACTCTCAACATTGATCACATAACAGAATAGATAAATGCATACTCTACACTCTTTTGTTGGATGATGGACACCACTAACTGTGTAGGATTACACGAACCCTCAATGCCGGAGTTAACAAGCTCCACAGTATTCGATATTCATGTTTAAGTAACCTTAGAGTGCAAGATAGATCAACACAATTACACCAAGAACTAACATAGCATGCACACTGTCACCTTCACGCTTATGTAGGAGGAATAAATCACATCAATACCATCATAGCAATAGTTAACTTCATAATCTACAAGAGATCACAATCATAGCCTACGCCAAGTACTCACACGGTGCACACACTGTCACCTTTACACACGTGGAGGAGGAATAGAGTACTTTAATAACATCACTAGAGTAGCACATAGATGAATAGTGATACAAAACTCATATGAATCTCAATCATGTAAGGCAGCTCATGAGATCATTGTATTGAAGTACATAGAGAGAGATGAACCACATAGCTACCGGTACAGCCCCGAGCCTCGATGGAGAACTACTCCCTCCTCATGGGAGCAGCAGCGGTGATGAAGATGGCGGTGGAGATGGCAGCGGTGTCGATGGAGAAGCCTTCCGGGGGCACTTCCCCGTCCGGCAGGGTGCCGGAACAGAGACTCCTGTCCCCCAGATCTTGGCTTCGCGATGGCGGCGGCTCTGGAAGGTTTCGCGTACCGTGGCTTCTCTCCGTCAGGGTTTTTAGGTCAGGACCTTTAAATAGGCGAAAGGGGAGCCTCGGAGGGGCACCAGGGTGCCCTCACCACCAGGTGGCGCGGCCAGGCCCTGGCCCGCGCCCAGGTGTGGTGTGGGCCCCCCCTGGCCCATCTCTGGCCCCTCTTCGGTGATCTGGAAGCTTCCGGGAAAAATAGGAACCTGGGCGGTGATTTCGTCCGATTCCGAGAATATTTCGTTACTAGGATTTCTGAAACCAAAAACAGCAGAAACAGAACGCGCACTTCGGCATCTTGTTAATAGGTTAGTTCCAGAAAATGCACGAATATGACATAAAGTGTGCATAAAACATGTAGGTATCATCAATAAAGTAGCATGGAACATAAGAAATTATCGATACGTTGGAGACGTATCAGCATCCCCAAGCTTAGTTCTGCTCGTCCCGAGCAGGTAAAACGATAACAAAGATAATTTCTGAAGTGACATGCCATCATAACCTTGATCATACTATTTGTAAACATATGTAATGAATGCAGCGATCAAAACAATGGTAATGACATGAGTAAACAACTGAATCATAAAGCAAAGACTTTTCATGAATAGTACTTCAAGACAAGCATAAATAAGTCTTGCATAAGAGTTAACTCATAAAGCAATAAATCAAAGTAAAGGTGTTGAAGCAACACAAAGGAAGATTAAGGTTCAGCGGTTGCTTTCAACTTATAACATGTATATCTCATGGATATTGTCAACATAAAGTAATATAACAAGTGCAATATGCAAGTATGTAGGAATCAATGCACAGTTCACACAAGTGTTTGCTTCTTAAGGTGGAGGGAGATAGGTAAACTGACTCAACAATAAAAGTAAAAGAATGGTCCTTCAAAGAGGAAAGCATCGATTGCTATATTTGTGCTAGAGCTTTTATTTTGAAAACATAAAGAGAGCATAAAAATAAATTTTTGAGAGGTGTTTGTTGTTGTCAACGAATGGTAGCGGGTACTCTAACCCCCTTGCCAGACAAACCTTCAAAGAGCGACTCCCATTTTATTTTATTTTTGGGCGGCACTCCTTCCAACCTTTCTTTCACAAACCATGGCTAACCGAATCCTCGGGTGCCTGCCAACAATCTCATACCATGAAGGAGTGCCTTTTTATTTTAGTTTTATTATGATGACACTCCTCCCCACCTTTGCTTTCTCAAGCCATGGCTAACCGAATCCTTCGGGTACCGTCCAACAATCACATACCATGGAGGAGTGTCTATTTTTGTTAATTAATTTGGGACTGGGAATCCCATTGTCAGCTCTTTTTGCAAAATTATTGGATAAGCGGATGAAGCCACTAGTCCATTGGTGAAAGTTGCCCAACAAGATTGAAAGATAAACACCACATACTTCCTCATGAGCTATAAAACATTGACACAAATAAGAGGTAATAACTTTTGAATTGTTTAAAGGTAGCACTCAAGCAATTTACTTTGGAATGGCAGGAAATACCACGTAGTAGGTAGGTATGGTGGACACAAATGGCATAGTGGTTGGCTCAAGGATTTTGGATGCATGAGAAGTATTCCCTCTCGATACAAGGTTTAGGCTAGCAAGGTTATTTGAAACAAACACAAGGATGAACCGGTGCAGCAAGACTCACATATAAACATATTGTAAGCATTATAAGACTTTACATCGTCTTCCTTGTTGTTCAAAACTCAATACTAGAAATTATCTAGACCTTAGAGAGACCAATTATGCAAACCAAATTTTAGCAAGCTCTATGTATTTCTTCATTAATGAGTGCAAAGTATATGATGCAAGAGCTTAAACATGAGCACAACAATTTCCAAGTATCACATTATCCAAGACATTTTACCAATTACTACATGTAGCATTTTCCAATTCCAACCATATAACAATTTAACGAAGAGGAAACTTCGCCATGAATATTATGAGCTAAGAACACATGTGTTCATACGAACCAGCGGAGCGTGTCTCTCTCCCACACAAGGATGAACTTATTCAGAGAACTAAGATAACAAAACAAAAATAAAAGCACACACAGACGCTCCAAGTAAAGTACATAAGATGTGACCGAATAAAAATATAGTTTCAAGAGAAGGAACCTGATACTTTGTCGATGAAGAAGGGGATGCCTTGGGCATCCCCAAGCTTAGATGCTTGAGTCTTCTTAAAATATGCAGGGGTGAACCACGGGGGCATCCCCAAGCTTAGAGCTTTCACTCCTCTTGATCATAGTATATCATACTCCTCTCTTGACCCTTGAAAACTTCCTGGAACCGAAGTATGAGTGCCTTTTACCTTTCCTCCCCGGCAACGGCGCCAGAAAAGTGCTTGCTGTCTACGGGTGCTTCTATTCTTGTAGACAGTGTTGGGCCTCCAAGAGCAGAGGTTTGTAGAACAGCAGCAAGTTTCCCTTAAGTGGATTACCCAAGGTTTATCGAACTCAGGGAGGAAGAGGTCAAAGATATCCCTCTCATGCAACCCTGCAACCACAAAGCAAGAAGTCTCTTGTGTCCCCAACACACCTAATAGGTGCACTAGTTCGGCGAAGAGATAGTGAAATACAAGTGGTATGAATGAATATGAGCAGTAGTATGGCGCCAGAAAATAGCTCGCTGGCATGCAGTTGATGGTAGTAATATTGCGGGAAGTAAACATGCAGTAGTAACGCAGCAGTAGTAACGCAGTAAAACAGTAACAAGCAGTGATAGCAGTATTTAGGAACAAGGCCTAGGGATTAGACTTTCACTAGTGGACACTCTCAACATTGATCACATAACAGAATAGATAAATGCATACTCTACACTCTTTTGTTGGATGATGGACACCACTAACTGTGTAGGATTACACGAACCCTCAATGCCGGAGTTAACAAGCTCCACAGTATTCGATATTCATGTTTAAGTAACCTTAGAGTGCAAGATAGATCAACACAATTACACCAAGAACTAACATAGCATGCACACTGTCACCTTCACGCTTATGTAGGAGGAATAAATCACATCAATACCATCATAGCAATAGTTAACTTCATAATCTACAAGAGATCACAATCATAGCCTACGCCAAGTACTCACACGGTGCACACACTGTCACCTTTACACACGTGGAGGAGGAATAGAGTACTTTAATAACATCACTAGAGTAGCACATAGATGAATAGTGATACAAAACTCATATGAATCTCAATCATGTAAGGCAGCTCATGAGATCATTGTATTGAAGTACATAGAGAGAGATGAACCACATAGCTACCGGTACAGCCCCGAGCCTCGATGGAGAACTACTCCCTCCTCATGGGAGCAGCAGCGGTGATGAAGATGGCGGTGGAGATGGCAGCGGTGTCGATGGAGAATCCTTCCGGGGGCACTTCCCCGTCCGGCAGGGTGCCGGAACAGAGACTCCTGTCCCCCAGATCTTGGCTTCGCGATGGCGGCGGCTCTGGAAGGTTTCGCGTACCGTGGCTTCTCTCCGTCAGGGTTTTTAGGTCAGGACCTTTAAATAGGCGAAAGGGGAGCCTCGGAGGGGCACCAGGGTGCCCTCACCACCAGGTGGCGCGGCCAGGCCCTGGCCCGCGCCCAGGTGTGGTGTGGGGCCCCCCTGGCCCATCTCTGGCCCCTCTTCGGTGATCTGGAAGCTTCCGGGAAAAATAGGAACCTGGGCGGTGATTTCGTCTGATTCCGAGAATATTTCGTTACTAGGATTTCTGAAACCAAAAACAGCAGAAAACAGGAACTGGCACTTCGGCATCTTGTTAATAGGTTAGTTCCAGAAAATGCACGAATATGACATAAAGTGTGCATAAAACATGTAGGTATCATCAATAAAGTAGCATGGAACATAAGAAATTATCGATACGTTGGAGACGTATCAATGGCCAACCAGTGGCCAAGGGCTGGCATCACAGGCTGGCCCCACGATGACGTCGCCCTGGTGGCGTTAGCGAGGGAGGGAGCCGAGGCGGGTGTGCGTGCAGTCGAGGCTGATGGCGTGCCGCACGAGGCGACGCCATCATGTCTCCTACCAGCGTGTGATACGTCCATTTTGCATCACTATTTTATATCATAATTTACTGTTATTCATTGATATATTTCATATTTAGAGATGATACTTATGTTATTTCACCTATTTTGCATTTTTCATGATTATTGGAGAATTATTCACCGGAGTCAGAATTCTGCTGGAAAAAGCACCGTCAGGATACAATATTTCTGAAGATCAACAATTGACGGAAAATTCACCGAAGCTCCTATTTTCCCAAATGACGGAGCCAACCAAAAGGGGAGACCGAGGAGGGCCGCCATGGCCCCCTCATAGGCCGGCGCGGGCTCCACCCTGGTGATACGTCTCCAACGTATCGATAATTTCTTATGTTCCATGCTACTTTATTGATGATATCTACATGTTTTATGCACACTTTATGCCATATTCGTGCATTTTCTGGAACTAACCTATTAACAAGATGCCGAAGTGCCAGTTCCTGTTTTCTGATGTTTTTGGTTTCAGAAATCCTAGTAACGAAATATTCTCGGAATTGGACGAAATCAACGCCCAGGTTCCTATTTTGCCCGGAAGCATCCAGAACACCCGAGAGCCGCCAGAGGGGGGCCCTGTGGGCCCCAGATGACATGGTGGCGCGGCCAGGGCTGGGCCCGCGCCACCCTATGGTGTGGGCGCCCCTTCGACCCTCCTGCGCCGCCTCTTCGCCTATTTAAAGCCCCTGCATCGAAAACCCTTACAGAGGAAGCCACGGTACGCGAAACCTTCCAGAGCCGCCGCCATCGCGAAGCCAAGATCTGGGGGACAGGAGTCTGTTCGGCACCTGCCGAGCGGGGAAGTGCCCCCGGAAGGCTTCTCCATCGACACCGCTGCCATCTCCACCGCCATCTTCATCACCGCTGCTGCTCCCATGAGGAGGGAGTAGTTCTCCATCGAGGCTCGGGGCTGTACCGGTAGCTATGTGGTTAATCTCTCTCCTATGTACCTCAATACAATGATCTCATGAGCTGCCTTACATGATTGAGATTCATATGAGTTTTGTATCAGTATTCATCTATGTGCTACTCTAGCAATGTTATTAAAGTAGTTTTATTCCTCCTGCACGTGTGTAAAGGTGACAGTGTGTGCACCGTGTTAGTACTTGGTTTATGCTATGATCATGATCTCTTATAGATTGCGAAGTTAACTATTGCTATGATAATATTGATGTGATCTATTCCTCCTACATATGCATGAAGGTGACAGTGTGCATGCTATGTTAGTACTTGGTTTAGTCTTTTGATCTATCTTACACTATAAGGTTACTAAAATATGTGTTGGAGATATGCCCAAGAGGCAATAATAAAAGTGGTTATTATATATCTTTATGTTTATGATAAATGTTTATATACCATGCTATAATTGTATTAACCGAAACATTGATACATGTGTGATATGTAAACAAACAAAGAGTCCCTAGTAAGCCTCTTAACTAGCTTGTTGATTAATAGATGATTAGTTTCATAATCATGAACATTGGATGTTATTAATAACAAGGTTATATCATTATATGAATGATGTAATGGACACACCCAATTAAGCGTAGCATTAGATCACGTCATTAAGTTATTTGCTATAAGCTTTTATTACATAGTTACCTAGTCCTTATGACCATGAGATCATGTAAATCACTTATACCGGAAAGGTACTTTGATTACATCAAACGCCACTGCGTAAATGGGTGGTTATAAAGGTGGGATTAAGTATCCGGAAAGTATGAGTTGAGGCATATGGATCAATAGTGGGATTTGTCCATCCCGATGACGGATAGATATACTCTGGGCCCTCTCGGTGGAATGTCGTCTAATGTCTTGCAAGCATATGAATAAGTTCATAAGAGACCACATACCACGGTACGAGTAAAGAGTACTTGTCAGGAGACGAGGTTGAACAAGGTATAGTATGATACCGATGATCAAACCTCGGACAAGTAAAATATCGCGTGACAAAGGGAATTGGTATCGTATGTGAATGGTTCATTCGATCACTAAAGTCATCGTTGAATATGTGGGAGCCATTATGGTTCTCCAGATCCCGCTATTGGTTATTGGTCGGAGTGAGTACTCAACCATGTCCGCATAGTTCGCGAACCGTAGGGTGACACACTTAAAGTTGGATGTTGAAATGGTAGAACTTGAATATGGAATGGAGTTCGAATATTTGTTTGGAGTCCCGGATGTGATCCCGGACATCACGAGGAGTTCCGGAATGGTCCGGATAATAAGATTCATATATAGGATGTCATTTTATGTGAATAAAATGTCGCGGAAGGTTCTATGGAAGGTTCTAGAAGGTTCTAGAAAAGTCCGGAAGAAACCACCAAGGAAGGTGGAGTCCACAAGGGACTCCACCTCCATGGCCGGCCAACCCTAGTGGGGGAGGAGTCCCAAGTGGACTCCCCCTTAGGGGCCGGCCACCCCCATATGGTAGGTGGAATTCCCACCTCTAGTGGGAATCCTAGCTTGGGAAGGTTTCCCATCATATGGAAGGTTTTGGGTTCGGGTCTTATTCGGAGACTTGTAGTCCAACACTTGGGGCTTCCACCTATATAATGAGGGGCATAGGGGAGGGGGCCGGCCACACCAAAGCCACCACCTTGGCCGCCCCCTTTAGTGGCCGGCCACCCCCTCTCCCCAAACCCTAGCGCCCCGCTCCTCCACCATATCCCGCACGCTTAGCGAAGCTCCGCCGGATTTCTCCACCGCCACCGACACCACGCCGTCGTGCTGTCGGATTCAAGAGGAGCTACTACTTCCGCTGCCCGCTGGAACGGGGAGGTGGACGTCGTCTTCATCAACAACCGAACGTGTGACCGAGTACGGAGGTGCTGCCCGTTCGTGGCGCCGGAACCGATCGTGATCAAGATCTTCTACGCGCTTTTGCAAGCGGCAAGTGAACGTCTACCGCAGCAACAAGAGCCTCCTCTTGTAGGCTTTGGAATCTCTTCAAGGGTGAGTCTCGATAATCCCCTCGTTGCTACCGTCTTCTAGATTGCATCTTGGCTTGGATTGTGTGTTCGCCGTAGGAAAATTTTTGTTTTCTATGCTACGTTATCCTACAGTGGTATCAGAGCCGTGTCTATGCATAGATGGTTGCACGAGTAGAACACAATGGTTTGTGGGCGTTGATGCTCTTGTTATCTTTAGTTGAGTACTTTGCATCTTTGTGGCATAGTGGGATGAAGCGGCTCGGGCTAACTTTACATGACCGCGTTCATGAGATTTGCTCCACGCTTGACATGCAACTTGTATTGCATAAGTGGCTTTGCGGGTGTCTGTCTCTCCTACTATAGTGAAGATTCAACTTACTCTTCTATTGACAACACTAGTATCACCGTTGTGGTTCATGTTCGTAGGTAGATTGGATCTTACTCGAAAACCCTAAACCACGTAAAATATGCAAACCAAATTAGAGAACGTCTAACTTGTTTTTGCAGGGTTTGGTGATGTGATATGGCCATAATGTGATGATAACTATGTATGAGATGATCATTATTGTATTGTGGCAACCGGCAGGAGCCTTATGGTTGTCTTTAAATTTCATGTTGAGTAGTATTTCAAAGTAGTTGTAATAGTTGCTACATGGAGGACGATCATGAAGACGGCGCCATTGACCTTGGTGCTTCGCCGACGATGATGGAGATCATGCCCGTTGATGATGGAGATCATGTCCGTGCTTTGGAGATGAAGATCAAAGGCGCAAAGACAAAAAGGGCCATATCATATCACATATGAACTGCATGTGATGTTAATCCTTTTATGCATCTTATTTTGCTTAGATCGCGACGGTAGCATTATAAGATGATCCCTCTCACTAAAATTTCAAGATAATAAAGTGTTCATCCTTAGTAGCACCGTTGCCAAGACTTGTCGTTTCGAAGCATCTCGTGATGATCGGGTGTGATAGAATCAACAAGTGCATACAACGGGTGCAAGTCAGTTTTGCACAAGCGGATACTAAGGTGGCCTTGACGAGCCTAGCATGTACAGACATGGTCTCGGAACACGTGATACCGAAAGGTAGAGCATGAATCATATGATTGATATGATGAACACTTTGAGTGTTCGCCATTGAAATTACATCTTGTCTCGTGATGATCGGGCATAGGTGTGATGGATTTGGTTCGTGTGATCACTAAGACAATGCGAGGGATATTGTTTTGAGTGGGAGTTCACCTAGATTTTTAATTATGTTGAATTAAAATTTGAACTCAATTTGTCATAAACTTAGTCTAAACTATTGCAAATATGTTGTAGATATGGCGTCCCCAATCAATTTTAACCAGTTCCTAGAGAAAGAAAAGCTTAAGAGCAACGGTAGCAACTTCACCGACTGGTTCCGTCATGTGAGGATCTTCCTCAATGGCGGAAATCTGCAATATGTGCTTGATGCACCGCTAGGTGACCCTCCGTAAACTGAAACCGATGAAGTAAAGAATGTTTACGCGACTCGGAAAACTCGGTACTCTCAAGTTCAGTGTGCCATCTTATGCAGTCTGGAATCCGATCTTCAAAAACGTTTTGAGCACCACGATCCTCATGAGTTGATGAAAGAGTTGAAGACTATTTTTGAGACTCATGCGGCCGTGGAATGCTATGAAGCATCGAAACATTTTTTCAGCTGTATGATGGAAGAAGGCAGCTCCATTAGTGAGCACATGCTCGTCATGACCGGGCATGCGAAGAAACTCAGTGACTTGGGAATAGTGATTCCTAACAGACTGGGGATTAATCGTGTCCTTCAATCACTACCACCAAGTTACAAGAACTTTGTGATGAACTACAATATGCAGAACATGAACAAGGAGTTTCCTGAACTCTTTGGCATGCTAAAAGTCTTGAGATTGAGATCAAGAAAGAACACCAAGTGTTGATGGTCAACAAGACCACCAGTTTCAAGAAACAGGGCAAGTCTAAGGGAAAATTCAAGAAGGGTGGCAAGAAAGCTGCCACGCCTCCTGTGAAACCTAAGTCTGGCCCTAAGCCTGATGCTGAGTGCTATTACTGCAAGGAGAAGGGACACTGGAAGCGTAATTGCTCCAAGTATTTGGCGGATCTGAAGAGCGGCCTTGTCAAGAAGAAGAAAGAAGGTATATCTGATATACATGTTATAGATGTTTACCTCACTGGTTCTCGTACTAGTACCTGGGTATTTGATACTGGTTCGGTTGCTCATATTTGTAACTCGAAACAGGAACTAAAGAATAAACGAAGACTGCTGAAGGATGAAGTGACGATGCGCGTTGGAAATGGATCCAAAGTCGATGTGATCGCTGTCGGCACACTTCCTCTACATCTACCTTCGGGATTAGTTTTAAGCCTAAATAATTGTTATTTTGTACCCGCGTTAAGCATGAACATTATATCAGGATCTTGTTTAATGCAAGACGGTTATTCATTCAAGTCTGAGAATAATGGTTGTTCTATTTTTATGAATAATATCTTTTATGGTCGAGCACCTGAAAAGAATGGCTTATTTCTGTTAGATCTCGATAGTAGTGATACACATATACATAACATTGATGCTAAGCGAATTAAATTGAATGATAATTCTACTTATATGTGGCACTGTCGTCTTGGTCATATTGGAGTGAAACGCATGAAGAAACTCCATACCGATGGATTACTTGAATCACTTGACTTTGAGTCACTTGATAGATGCGAAGCATGTCTGATGGGAAAAATGACTAAGACTCCATTCTCGGGTATGATGGAGCGAGCCATCGACTTATTGGAAATCATACATACAGATGTGTGTGGACCAATGAGTGTAGCATCGCGCGGTGGTTATCTTTATGTTCTAACCTTCACAGATGATTTGAGTAGATATGGGTATATCTATTTAATGAAACATAAATCCGAAACTTTCGAGAAGTTTAAGGAATTCCAAAGTGAAGTAGAAAATCAACGTAACAAGAAGATTAAATTTCTACGATCTGATCGCGGAGGTGAATATCTGAGTTATGAGTTTGGCATGCATTTAAAGAAATGCGGAATACTTTCACAATTGACACCGCCGGGAACACCACAACGAAACGGTGTGTCTGAACGTCGTAATCGAACTCTCTTAGATATGGTTCGTTCTATGATGTCTCTTACTGATTTACCTTTATCATTTTGGAGTTATGCATTAGAGACAGCCGCATTCACTTTAAATAGAGCACCATCAAAATCCGTTGAAACGACACCGTATGAATTATGGTTTAATAAGAAACCTAAGCTGTCGTTCCTAAAAATTTGGGGTTGCGAAGCCTATGTAAAAAGGTTACAACCGGACAAGCTAGAACCCAAAGCGGAGAAATGCGTCTTCATAGGATACCCTAAGGAAACTATAGGGTACACTTTCTATCACAGATCCGAAGGCAAGATCTTTGTTGCTAAGAACGGAACCTTTCTTGAGAAAGAATTTCTCACTAAAGAAGTGACTGGAAGAAAAGTAGAACTCGATGAGATTGAAGAATCTCTACTCGTTGATCAGAGTAGCGCAGTACCAGAAAATGTTCCTGTACCACCTACACCGGCAACAGAGGAAGCTAATGATAATGATCATGAAACTTCAAATGAGACAGCATCGAACCTCGCAGATCGACAAGGGATCGTACCACTCCATTGGTATGATCCTTGTCTAAATGTCATGATTGTGGATAACAATGATGAAGACCACTGCGACGTATGAAGAAGCGATGATGAGCCCAGATTCCAACAAATGGCAAGAAGCCATGAAATCCGAAATGGGATCCATGTATGATAACAAAGTATGGACTTTGGTAGACTTACGATAGCCGCAAGGCTGTCGAGAATAAATGGATCTTCAAAAGAAAAAGCAGATGCTGATGGTAATATTATCGTCTATAAAGCTCGACTTGTCGCAAAGGGTTTCCGACAAATTCAAGGTGTTGACTACGATGAGACTTTCTCACCTGTAGCGAAGCTAAAATCTGTGAGGATTTTGTTAGCAATAGCTGCATTTTTCGATTATGAGATTTGGCAGATGGATGTCAAAACGGCGTTCCTTAATGGAGACATTGAGGAAGAGTTGTATATGGTACAACCCAAAGGTTTTGTCGATCCTAAAAATGCTGACAAAGTATGCAAACTTCAGCGTTCAATCTATGGACTGAAGCAAGCATCGAGAAGTTGGAACCGACATTTTGATAAGGTGATCAAAGACTTCGGGTTTATACAGTGTCATGGAGAGGCCTGTATTTACAAGAAAGTGAGTGGGAGCTCTGTAGCATTCCTGATATTATATGTAGATGACATATTATTGATTGGGAATGATATAGAACTATTAAGCAAAGCAGTAAAGGGTTATTTGAATAATAGTTTTTCAATGAAAGACCTTGGTGAAGCATCATACATATTAGGCATCAAGATTTATAGAGATAGATCAAGACGTCTAATAGGGCTATCACAGAGTACATACTGGACAAGATTCGAAGAAGTTTAGAATGGACGAAAGTAAGAAAGGATTCTTACCTATGTTACTGTGCAAGGTCTTGAGTAAGACTCAAGGACCGGCTACGGCAGAAGAAAGAGAAAGGATGAGTCAGATCCCTATGCCTCGGCGATAGGCTCTATCATGTATGCCATGCTATGTACAAGACCGGATATAGCACATGTTGTTAGTTTGACTAGCAGATATAAAAGTGATCCAGAATAGAACACCGGACGGTCAAGAATATCCTGAAGTACTTGAAAAGAACTAAGGATATGTTTCTTTGTTATGGAGGTGACCAAGAGCTCGTTGTAACAAGTTACACCGATGCAAGTTGGAACACTGATCCTGATGACTCTAAGTCACAGTCTGGGTACGTGTTTATATTGAATGGTGCTGCAGTAAGCTGGGCAAGCTCGAAGCAGTGCACGGTGGAGAAATCCTCAACAGAATCGGAGTACATAGCGGCTTCAGAGGCTTCATCAGAAGCGGTATGGATGAAGAGGTTCATTGTAGAGCTCGGTGTGGTTCCTAGTGCATTGGACCCACTAGTCATCTACTGTGACAACATGGGTGCCATCGCCAATGCACAAGAACCAAGGTCACACAAGAGGCTGAAGCATATCAAGCTGCGTTACCACTCGATTCGCGAGTACATCGAAGATGGAGAAGTAAAGATTTGCAAAGTACACACTGATCTGAATGTAGCAGATCCGTTGACTAAAGCTCTCCCTAGGGCAAAGCATGACCAACACCAGAATGCCATGGGTGTTAGGTACTTGACAATGTAATCTAGATTATTGACTCTAGTGCAAGTGGGAGATCATGGAGATATGCCCAAGAGGCAATAATAAAAGTGGTTATTATATATCTTTATGTTTATGATAAATGTTTATATACCATGCTATAATTGTATTAACCGAAACATTGATACATGTGTGATATGTAAACAAACAAAGAGTCCCTAGTAAGCCTCTTAACTAGCTTGTTGATTAATAGATGATTAGTTTCATAATCATGAACATTGGATGTTATTAATAACAAGGTTATATCATTATATGAATGATGTAATGGACACACCCAATTAAGCGTAGCATTAGATCACGTCATTAAGTTATTTGCTATAAGCTTTTATTACATAGTTACCTAGTCCTTATGACCATGAGATCATGTAAATCACTTATACCGGAAAGGTACTTTGATTACATCAAACGCCACTGCGTAAATGGGTGGTTATAAAGGTGGGATTAAGTATCCGGAAAGTATGAGTTGAGGCATATGGATCAATAGTGGGATTTGTCCATCCCGATGACGGATAGATATACTCTGGGCCCTCTCGGTGGAATGTCGTCTAATGTCTTGCAAGCATATGAATAAGTTCATAAGAGACCACATACCACGGTACGATTTAGTAAAGAGTACTTGTCAGGAGACGAGGTTGAACAAGGTATAGTATGATACCGATGATCAAACCTCGGACAAGTAAAATATCGCGTGACAAAGGGAATTGGTATCGTATGTGAATGGTTCATTCGATCACTAAAGTCATCGTTGAATATGTGGGAGCCATTATGGATCTCCAGATCCCGCTATTGGTTATTGGTCGGAGTGAGTACTCAACCATGTCCGCATAGTTCGCGAACCGTAGGGTGACACACTTAAAGTTGGATGTTGAAATGGTAGAACTTGAATATGGAATGGAGTTCGAATATTTGTTCGGAGTCCCGGATGTGATCCCGGACATCACGAGGAGTTCCGGAATGGTCCGGATAATAAGATTCATATATAGGATGTCATTTTATGTGAATAAAATGTCGCGGAAGGTTCTATGGAAGGTTCTAGAAGGTTCTAGAAAAGTCCGGAAGAAACCACCAAGGAAGGTGGAGTCCACAAGGGACTCCACCTCCATGGCCGGCCAACCCTAGTGGGGGAGGAGTCCCAAGTGGACTCCCCCTTAGGGGCCGGCCACCCCCCCATATGGTAGGTGGAATTCCCACCTCTAGTGGGAATCCTAGCTTGGGAAGGTTTCCCATCATATGGAAGGTTTTGGGTTCGGGTCTTATTCGGAGACTTGTAGTCCAACACTTGGGGCTTCCACCTATATAATGAGGGGCATAGGGGAGGGGGCCGGCCACACCAAAGCCACCACCTTGGCCGCCCCCTTTAGTGGCCGGCCACCCCCTCTCCCCAAACCCTAGCGCCCCGCTCCTCCACCATATCCCGCACGCTTAGCGAAGCTCCGCCGGATTTCTCCACCGCCACCGACACCACGCCGTCGTGCTGTCGGATTCAAGAGGAGCTACTACTTCCGCTGCCCGCTGGAACGGGGAGGTGGACGTCGTCTTCATCAACAACCGAACGTGTGACCGAGTACGGAGGTGCTGCCCGTTCGTGGCGCCGGAACCGATCGTGATCAAGATCTTCTACGCGCTTTTGCAAGCGGCAAGTGAACGTCTACCGCAGCAACAAGAGCCTCCTCTTGTAGGCTTTGGAATCTCTTCAAGGGTGAGTCTCGATAATCCCCTCGTTGCTACCGTCTTCTAGATTGCATCTTGGCTTGGATTGCGTGTTCGCCGTAGGAAAATTTTTGTTTTCTATGCTACGTTATCCTACAATATGAACATTAATTGTGGAGCTTGTTAACTCCGGCATTGAGGGTTCGTGTAATCCTACGCAATGTGTTCATCATCCAACAAGAGTGTAGAGTATGCATTTATCTTTTCTGTTATGTGATTAATGTTGAGAGTGTCCACTAGTGAAAGTCTATTCCCTAGGCCTTGTTCCTAAATACTGCTATCACTGCTTGTTACTGTTTTACTGCGTTACTACTGCTGCGTTACTACTACATGTTTACTTCCCGCAATATTACTACCATCAACTGCCCGGCAACTAAGCACTTTTCCTCCCTCATCAACTACGCGCCAAGCACTTTTCTGGCGCCGTACTACTGCTCATATTCATTCATACCACTTGTATTTCACTATCTCTTCGCCGAACTAGTGCACCTATTAGGTGCGTTGGGGACACAAGAGACTTCTTGCTTTGTGGTTGCAGGGTTGCATGAGAGGGATATCTTTGACCTCTTCCTCCCTGAGTTCGATAAACCTTGGGTAATCCACTTAAGGGAAACTTGCTGCTGTTCTACAAACCTCTGCTCTTGGAGGCCCAACACTATCTACAAGAATAGAAGCACCCGTAGACATCAAGCACTTTTCTGGCGCCATTGCCGGGGAGGAAAGGTAAAAGGCACTCATACTCCAGTTCCAGGTAACAGTACTTTTCTAGCGCCATTGTGTGTGTGCTCGAAGCTATTTCCTTTAGACTCTGCAATTGCGACATTTGGTTTCTTGTTTACACTAGTTAGGCATAATGGACAACAATGACCTTTTTATTCTATTTCCTGATTTAAGACATGGATGGTTTGATGCGAAAACTAAAAAAAACCATGGAACATATTAATATGAATGCTTTGAACACCATTGTTGTTAATGATATGGAAAGTTCTAAGCTTGGGGAAGCTGGCTTTGATGAGCATGATATTTTTAGTCCCCCAAGCATTGAGGAGAAAATTTACTTTGATGATACTTTGCCTCCCATTTATGATGATTATAATGATAGTAGTATTTTGTTACCACCTGTTATGGAGGATAAATTTGATTATGATTACAATATACCTCCTATATTTGATAGCTACTTTGTTGAATTTGCTCCCACTACAATTAATAAGAATGACTATGCTTATGTTGGGAGTAGTAATTATTTTGTGCATGAGACTCAAGATAAGAATGCTTTAAGTGATAGTTATATTGTTGAGTTTGCTCATGATGCTACTGAAAGTTATTATGAGAGAGGAAAATATGGTTGTAGAAATTTTCATGTTACTAAAACACCTCTCTATGTGCTGAAATTTTTGAAGCTACACTTGTTTTATCTTCCTATGCTTGTTACTTTGCTCTTCATGAACTTGTTTATTTACAAGATTCCTATGCATAGGAAGCATGTTAGACTTAAATGTATTTTGAATTTGTCTCTTGATGCTCTCTTTTGCTTCAAATACTATTTCTTGCGAGTGCATCATTAAAACTGCTGAGCCCATCTCAATGGCTATAAAGAAAGAACTTCTTGGGAGATAACCCATGTGTTTTTTTTTTACTACAGCAATTTTTGTTTTGTTGAGTCTTGGAAGTTTTTTACTACTGTAGCAACCTCTCCTTATCATGTTTTTGTGCCAAGTAAAGTTTCTATGTCAAAGTTGATGTTATATTTGGGATCGCTGCGCAGAAACAGCATTGCTGTCTGTCACGAATCTGGGCACAGTTCTCTGTAGAAAATTCGAAAAAATCTGCCAATTTACGAGCGTGATCCTCAAATATGTACGCAACTTTCATTAGTTTTGAGTTTTTCCATTTGAGCAATTCTGGTTCCAGCTTTAAATTCGTCTTTACGGACTGTTCTGTTTTTGACAGATTCTGCCTTTTATTTCGCATTGCCTCTTTTGCTATGTTGGATTTATTTCTTTGATCCATTAATGTCCAGTAGCATTATGCAATGTCCAGAAGTGAAAATAATGTTTGTGTCACCTCTGAACATGTGAATTTTGATTATGCACTAACCCTCTAATGAGTTTGCTTGAAGTTTGATGTGAAGGAAGTTTTCAAGGGTCAAGAGAGGAGTATGATATACTATGATCAAGAGGAGTGAAAGCTCTAAGCTTGGGGATGCCCCCGTGGTTCACCCTTGCATATTTTAAGAAGACTCAAGCGTCTAAGCTTGGGGATGCCCAAGGCATCCCCTTCTTCATCGACAAAGTATCAGGTTCCTTCTCTTGAAACTATATTTTTATTCGGTCACATCTTATGTACTTTACTTGGAGCGTCTGTGTGTGCTTTTATTTTTGTTTTGTTATCTTAGTTCTCTGAATAAGTTCATCCTTGTGTGGGAGAGAGACACGCTCTGCTGGTTCGTATGAACACATGTGTTCTTAGCTCATAATATTCATGGCGAAGTTTCCTCTTCGTTAAATTGTTATATGGTTGGAATTGGAAAAATGCTACATGTAGTAACTGGTAAAATGTCTTGGATAATGTGATACTTGGCAATTGTTGTGCTCATGTTTAAGCTCTTGCATCATATACTTTGCACCTATTAGTGAATAAATACATAGAGCTTGCTAAAATTTGGTTTGCATAATTGGTCTCTCTAAGGTCTAGATAATTTCTAGTATTGAGTTTTGAACAACAAGGAAGACGGTGTAGAGTCTTATAATGTTTACAATATGTCTTTTATGTGAGTTTTGCTGCACCGGTTCATCCTTGAGTTTGCTTCAAATAACCTTGCTAGCCTAGCCTTGTATCGAGAGGGAATACTTCTCATGCATCCAAAATCCTTGAGCCAACCACTATGCCATTTGTGTCCACCATATCTACCTACTACATGGTATTTCTCCGCCATTCCAAAGTAAATTGCTTGAGTGCTACCTTTAAACAATTCAAAATTTATCACCTCTTATTTGTGTCAATGTTTTATAGCTCATGAGGAAGTATGTGGTGTTTATCTTTCAATCTTGTTGGGCAACTTTCACCAATGGACTAGTGGCTTCATCCGCTTATCCAATAACTTTGCAAAAAGAGCTGGCAATGGGATTCCCAGTCCCAAATTAATTAACAAAAATAGACACTCCCCCATGGTATGTGATTGTTGGACGGCACCCGAAGGATTCGGTTAGCCATGGCTTGAGAAAGCAAAGGTGGGGAGGAGTGTCATCTAAATAAAACTAAAATAAAAAGGCACTCCTTCATGGTATGAGATTGTTGGCAGGCACCCGAGGATTCGGTTAGCCATGGTTTGTGAAAGAAAGGTTGGAAGGAGTGCTACCCAAAAATAAAATAAAATGGGAGCCGTTCTTTGAAGGTTTGTCTGGCAAGGGGGTTAGAGTACCCACTACCATTCGTTGACAACAACAAACACCTCTCAAAACTTTACTTTTATGCTCTCTATATGTTTTCAAAATCAAAGCTCTAGCACAAATATAGCAATCGATGCTTTCCTCTTTGAAGGACCATTCTTTTACCTTTATGTTGAGTCAGTTCACCTATTTCTCTCCATCCCAAGAAGCAAACACTTGTGTGAACTTTGCATTGATTCTTACATATTTGCATATTGCATTTGTTATATTGCTTTGCATTGACAATATCCATGAGATATGCATGTTATAAGTTGAAAGCAACCGCTGAAACTTAATCTTCCATTGTGTTGCTTCAATGTCTATACTTTAAATTATTGCTTTATGAGTTAACTCTTATGCAAGACTTATTGATGCCTGTCTTGAAAGTGCTATTCATGAAAAGTCATTGCTTTATGATTCAGTTGTTTACTCATGTCATTACCATTGTTTGGATCGCTGCATTCATCTCATATGCTTACAATAGTATGATCAAGGTTATGATGGCATGTCACTTAAGAAATTATCTTTGTTATCGTTTTACCTGCTCGGGACGAGCAGAACTAAGCTTGGGGATGCTGATACGTCTCCAACGTATCGATAATTTCTTATGTTCCATGCTACTTTATTGATGATATCTACATGTTTTATGCACACTTTATGTCATATTCGTGCATTTTCTGGAACTAACCTATTAACAAGATGCCGAAGTGCCAGTTCCTGTTTTTTGCTGTTTTTGGTTTCAGAAATCCTAGTAACGAAATATTCTCGGAATTGGACGAAATCAACGCCCAGGTTCCTATTTTGCCCGGAAGCATCCAGAACACCCGAGAGCCGTCAGAGGGGGGCCCTGTGGGCCCCAGATGACATGGTGGCGCGGCCAGGGCTGGGCCCGCGCCACCCTATGGTGTGGGCGCCCCTTCGACCCTCCTGCGCCGCCTCTTCGCCTATTTAAAGCCCCTGCATCGAAAACCCTTACAGAGGAAGCCACGGTACGCGAAACCTTCCAGAGCCGCCGCCATCCCGAAGCCAAGATCTGGGGGACAGGAGTCTCTGTTCCGGCACCCTGCCGGAGCGGGGAAGTGCCCCCGGAAGGCTTCTCCATCGACACCGCTGCCATCTCCACCGCCATCTTCATCACCGCTGCTGCTCCCATGAGGAGGGAGTAGTTCTCCATCGAGGCTCGGGGCTGTACCGGTAGCTATGTGGTTAATCTCTCTCCTATGTACCTCAATACAATGATCTCATGAGCTGCCTTACATGATTGAGATTCATATGAGTTTTGTATCACTATTCATCTATGTGCTACTCTAGCAATGTTATTAAAGTAGTTTTATTCCTCCTGCACGTGTGTAAAGGTGACAGTGTGTGCACCGTGTTAGTACTTGGTTTATGCTATGATCATGATCTCTTATAGATTGCGAAGTTAACTATTGCTATGATAATATTGATGTGATCTATTCCTCCTACATATGCATGAAGGTGACAGTGTGCATGCTATGTTAGTACTTGGTTTAGTCTTTTGATCTATCTTACACTATAAGGTTACTAAAATATGAACATTAATTGTGGAGCTTGTTAACTCCGGCATTGAGGGTTCGTGTAATCCTACGCAATGTGTTCATCATCCAACAAGAGTGTAGAGTATGCATTTATCTTTTCTGTTATGTGATTAATGTTGAGAGTGTCCACTAGTGAAAGTCTATTCCCTAGGCCTTGTTCCTAAATACTGCTATCACTGCTTGTTACTGTTTTACTGCGTTACTACTGCTGCGTTACTACTACATGTTTACTTCCCGCAATATTACTACCATCAACTGCCCGGCAACTAAGCACTTTTCCTCCCTCATCAACTACGCGCCAAGCACTTTTCTGGCGCCGTACTACTGCTCATATTCATTCATACCACTTGTATTTCACTATCTCTTCGCCGAACTAGTGCACCTATTAGGTGTGTTGGGGACACAAGAGACTTCTTGCTTTGTGGTTGCAGGGTTGCATGAGAGGGATATCTTTGACCTCTTCCTCCCTGAGTTCGATAAACCTTGGGTAATCCACTTAAGGGAAACTTGCTGCTGTTCTACAAACCTCTGCTCTTGGAGGCCCAACACTGTCTACAAGAATAGAAGCACCCGTAGACATCACCTGGCCGCGCCGCCATCTGGGGAGGTGGCCCACGACCCCCCCTCAGCCATATCTCATTCACGTACTTCATCTCCCGAGAACCCTAAGGTGCAGGGGGCATCGAGAATAGACACAGCCGCTTCTGCGGGGCGGAAAAACACCAGAGAGAAAAGAGCTCTCCGGCGGGCAGAAATCCGCCGGGGAAATTCCCTCCCGGAGGGGGGAAATCGTCGCCATCGTCGCCGTCATCAAGCTGGACTTCATTGGGATCATAATCATCATCTCCACCATCGACATCGTCATCTCCACCGCTGCACCTCGTCTCCGCTGTAACATCTTGGGTTCAATCTTGGTTATTTCATAGGGGAAACTCTCCCGGTGTTGATTACTCCTTGTTATTGATGCTATTGAGTGAAACCATTGGATCAAGGTTTATGTTCAGATTGTTATCCGTCATCATATCACCTCTGATAATGTTCCAATGATGTCTCGTGAGTAGTTCGTTTAGTTCTTGAGGACATGGGTGAAGTCTAAATGTTAGTAGTGAACTATGTTGAGTAATATTTAATGGTTTGATTTTAAGTTGTGGTGTTATTCTTCTAGTGGTGTCATGTGAACGTCGACTACATGATACTTCACCTTTATGGGCCTAGGGGAATACATCTTGTATTCGTTTGCTAATTGTGGGGTTGCCGGAGTGACAGCAACCTGAACCCCCGTTGGTATATCGATGCAGGAGGGATAGCAGGATCTCAGAGTTTAAGGTTGTGGTTAGATTTATCTTAATTACTTTCTTGTATTTGCGGATGCTTACAAGGGGTTTAATAACAAGTATGTATTAGTCCTAGGAAGGGCGTTACATTAGCATAGGTTCACCCACACAACACTTATCAAAACAATGAAGATTAATCAACTATATGAAGCGAAAGCACTAGACTAAATTCCCGTGTGTCCTCAAGAACGTTTGGTCATTATAAGTAAACAAACCGGCTTGTCCTTTGTGATAAAAAGGATTGGCCCACTCGCTGCAATTATTACTCTCGCATTTTATTTGCTTGTACTTTATTTATCTGCTATATCAAAACCCCCTGAAAACTTGTCTATGAGCATTTACAGTGAATCCTTCATCGAAACTGCTTGTCAACACCTTCTGCTCCTCGTTGGGTTCGACACTCCTATTTATCGAAAGTACTACGATACACCCCCTATACTTGTGGGTCATCAAGACTATTTTCTAGCGCCGTTGTCGGGGAGTGAAGCGCTATTGGTAAGTGGAATTGGTAAGGAAAACTTTTACTGTACGTGTTGTTTTTATTTCTGCCTACTGCTATAATTCATTATGGAGAGATCTTCTCTTGAGTTCTTATTTGGGAAATCTACTACTACTGCAACGGTAGTGGATGAGGCGCCAGGTGAGGAAGTAATTCCGTATAAAATACCTATGAAAATTATTGAACGTGTTGTGGATAACCGCTATGAAGGGGATGGATTTGTTCATCCTGGAGATCATTTACTGTTTTTACATGAATTATGCGGGTTATTCAAGTGTGCAGGTATTTCTATGGATGGAGTTAGGAAGAAATTATTCTCTATGTCGCTATCTGGTAAAGCGGCGCATTGGTATAAACTGCTGAAGGATGGGCAATCTCTTGATTGGAAGGATATTGTGCCTCTATTTTATTCTAAATTCTATCCTCCAAGTAATGACTTGAGACATTATTTTTGGGATGACCCACACTTATATAAAGAAGGAGTGGATGGTATTATGCGAAGATGTGTCCCCGAATATGAACAACGAGAAATATTGAGTAAGTGTCATGGTAGTGCTTATGGAGGACATCACGCCGGAGATAGAACTGCACAAAAGGTTCTACAGTCGGGTTTTTATTTGCCAACTCTCTTTAAAGATGCAAGAAAGTTTATTTTATCTTGTGATGAATGTCAAAGAGTTGGTAATATCTCTAGACGCAATGAAATGCCTATGAATTATACTCTTGTTATTGAACCATTTGATTGTTGGGGATTTGACTTCATGGGTCCTTTCCCTTCTTCAGAAGGTAACACTCATATACTTGTCGCTGTTGATTATGTTACTAAATGGGTGGAAGCCATACCCACCAAAAGTGCTGATGGTGAGACCTCTTTAAAAATGCTTTTAGATGTTATCTTTCCTAGGTTTGGAGTACCTAGATATCTTATGACTGATGGAGGTTCTCATTTTATTCATGGTGGTTTTAGAAAAATTCTTGCTAAATATGGTATTAATCATAGAATTGCTTCAGCTTATCATCCTCAAACTAGTGGGCAAGTAGAATTATCAAATAGAGAAATTAAATCTATCTTGCAAAAGACTGTTAATAAATCTAGAAAAAATTGGGCTAGTAAGTTAAAAGAAGCATTGTGGGCTTATAGAACTGCTTATAAAAATCCTATGGGAATGTCTCCTTATAAAATGGTTTATGGAAAAGCTTGTCATTTACCTTTAGAATTAGAGCACAAAGCTTATTGGGCTGTAAGAGAACTTAATAAAGATTTTAAACTTGCCGGTAAGAAAAGGTTGCTACAATTGAGTTCTTTAGATGAATGGAGAAGTGAAGCTTATGAAAATGCTAAACTTTTTAAGCGGAAAGTTAAGAAATGGCATGATAGAAGAATTATTAAAAGAGAATTTAATGTTGGAGATAAAGTCCTATTGTATCGGTCTCGTCTCAGATTTTTTGCAGGGAAATTACTCTCAAAATGGGAAGGACCATATGTCATTGAGGAGGTGTATCGTTCAGGAGCAATTAAAATTGCCTCGTTGAAAGATGATGCCACACAAGTGGTGAATGGACAAAGACTCAAGCATTATATTTCTGGAGATTCTTATAATGAAGATGTTGATGTTATTCAAGTGGTGACTCCGGAAACTTTCATCAAAGACCAAATTGACAGTTCTGCAGAGTTCGATTTTGAATAGGTAACAGTTTTAGTAGTAAAAAGTCCGCGTTTAACTTTCCGAACAATATTTCTGCTATTTTTGGAAAATATGAAAAATTACGAGATCGAATCGGAGTGGAGGAGACGCGCGGGGCACGTCCCCACGTGGGGGCGCGGGCCCTGCCCTGGCCGCGCCGCCCTATGGGGACTGCCCCTCGAAGTCCCTTTTCCACTTGTTTTCGACCTGGTACTTTCCTTTTGTCGTGAATTTTTTTGCTATATAATCCCCCGGACCCTCCGAGATCCGTATATCGTTTTCTCGTCGTGTTTTGTTTCGAGCTGTTTCTGCCAGGATTTGTTTTTGATCTAGAAGCACCATGGTCTCCAACAACAAGGACAAGGGGCCTTTGGAGGAGGATATTCAAGACCCCTATTTGAAGGAAGAAGTCGAGAGCGAGGATGAAGGAGAAGTGGAGGAAAATCCACGGGTATACCCGCGCACCACTGTCGCAAGCATCGGGGTGGTAGCGAATCCATCCAACCTCAAGAGAAGCGCACGGATAAGCACTGGAG
Organism: Lolium perenne; assembly: GCF_019359855.2. Lineage (NCBI taxonomy): Eukaryota > Viridiplantae > Streptophyta > Magnoliopsida > Poales > Poaceae > Lolium > Lolium perenne. The sequence goes on along the minus strand of NC_067248.2, from coordinate 85,359,700 downwards.
GGAAAGTTCCACGTCACTTCCTAGCTCCAAGGACATCTTCTCCAGGCATCAATAACCCTTTCCACACTCTAATTTATAAGATTCAAATTGAAAGGACTCCTAAGGCAAAATTGCCTAGTAGGTGGGATATGGATCGTTCTAACAATGCAGGAAGGATGAAACCTGAAGATGAGGAGTGGGGAAACAATTCTAAGAGTTGGGATTCTCCGTCTGACATACTCATTAACCGCGTCGAGCACAACTCAGAGCTGATCCGCAACCTCACCTACGAGATTGATGAACTAAAGGAGCTTGTTAAGAAGCTTATCAAGAATTTTCCACCATCACCATCGAAGGAGTAATTCATCATTGGTATTGGCATCCCCTTGGCTTGTTCCAAGCTTGGGAGGAGTGTCGCGGTATCACATCATCACTATCTTTTACCTTTTTACTATCAAGTAGTGTCATATCATGAGTAGGGAAGTTATCATATAAGATGGTTTGCAGTGTGGAAGTATATCTCTTTTAGTTCGTTCTCTATGTATCCCTTGGTGTGAGTTATCGTTATGGAATATTAATGAGAAGACTTATCATTTACTTTTTGCACACCTTATTTTAGTTTGCAATTTCTGTTATATGATTGATCTTGTTGTTAGTACTGATATCACTTTGGGAGCATCAAGTAAATCTATTTGGTTTTGGCAAACTTAGCATTGGTCAATAGCAACAATACTTTGATGTTTAAGTAGAAAAGAGGGAAGTACATGTAGATATATTATTTCATTATCTTTCTTTCTTGTTAGCTAATGAGCTTAGTATTCTGAAGTTAAAATTTCTTGTGCTTACAAGGAAGATGCATGATTGTTTCTATCACATGTATATTTGTTTGTTTCCCTCAACTCTTATGCTTGCTAACCAACCTTGCTAGCCAAAGATCTGTACTGAGAGGGAATGCTTCTCGTGCATCCAAAACCTTAAACCAAACCCATGACAATTGTGTCCACCATAACTACCTACTATGTGGTATTTTGCCACTCCAAGTAAATATTTCATGTGCTACCTTTAAACAATTCAAACTCTATTACTCCTTAATTGTGTCAATGTTTATAGCTCATTGTCTCTCTGATACGTCCAAAAACGTATCTACTTTCCCGAACACTTTTGCTATTGTTTTGCCTCTAATTTGTGTATTTTGGATGCAACTAACGCGGACTAACGCTATTTTCAGCAGAATTGCTCTGGTATCTCGTTTTTGTGCAGAAATCCAACTTTCGGGAAAAAATCCTCGGAATTTATGCGAAAGGTCCTATTTTCCCAGAATATTGACGGAGCCAGAAGGGCAAGCCAGGTGGGGGCCCGAGGCCCCCACACACTAGGCCGGCGCGGCCCAGGAGGGGGGCGCGCCGCCTTGTTGTGTGGGCGCCTCGGCGGCCCCCCGACGCTCTCCTTTCGACTACATATGCCTTTCGACCTAAAAACGCCAGGGGGTTCGACCATATTTCCAGAGACCATCCAGTACGCCGCCACCATCACGAAACTCCGTCTCGGGACCAGAAACTCCGTTCTGGCACTCCGCCGGGACGGGGAATTGGAGGGGATCTTCACCGCCATCACCACCGACGCCTCTCCATCGACCAGCCATGTTTCCCCCATCCATGTGTGAGTAATTCCCCCGCTGTAGGCTGAAGGGGATGGTAGGGATTGGATGAGATTGATCATGTAATAGTCACAAGATTATTAGGGCATGGTGCCTAGTATCCGTAGATGTTACTTTTATGATATTGTTGCAACTTGTTATGCTTAATGCTTGTCACTAGGGCCCGAGTGCCATGATCTCAGATCTGAACATGTTATTGTTTCATCATGATATGCATTGTTTTATGATCTTACCTGCAAGTTGTATACACACGTTGGTGTCCGGAACCCGAGGCCCCAAAGTGACAGAAATTGGGACAACCGGAGGGGAAGGCGGTGATGTGAGGATCACATGTGTTCACGGAGTGTTAATGCTTTGCTCCGGTACTCTATTAAAAGGAGTACCTTAATTTCCAGTAGTTTCCGTAGAGGCCCGGCTGCCACCGGCTGGTAGGACAAAAGATGTTGTGCAAGTTTCTCATTGCGAGCACGTACGACTATATATGGAACACATGCCTATTGATTGATTAGTACTTGGATACCGCTTTATTATTACCTGCAAATGCCCTACCATGATTGTTACATGAATTCTCTCATCCATGCAACGCCCGTTCATCCATCCATGTGCCTACAGTATTTTAATCCTGCTGTTTACTATAATCACTACTGCTGTCTTTATTTCACCGCTGTTGTTATTTCACTATTCCTACTGCTATAAAACTGTTGCTACTGATAAACTCTTGCGAGCAAGTCTGTTTCCAGGTGCAGCTGAATTGACAACTCCGTTGTTAAGGCTTACAAGTATTCTTTGTCTCCCCTTGTGTCGAATCAATAAATTGGGTAATACTTCCCTCGAAGACTGTTGCGATCCCCTATACTTGTGGGTCATCAAGACTATTTTCTGGCGCCGTTGCCGGGGAGCATAGCTTTATTTGCAAGTTCACTTGGATTGATATTGTTCGCTGCAAATTATCCATCATGGGTAAACCTCGCGATAGTAAAGTCGCCATATTACTATCCACGACAAGAAAAGGTACAACTCTGAGTACCTCCGCTGCTCTTGATTCACCATCTGTGATAAGTCAACTTGTTTCACCACCACAAACTTCACGTGTTGGTATTTCTGTTGAATCTGAAAATTGCTCTGATAATTTTGATGATGCTTCTACTGTGCTTGATAATACTGGTTCATTAGGTCCTTTTCTAGATGCTACAATTGCTAGGTCTAGACAAATTGAAAATACTGAAACTCCTAATGAAAATATTGTTACACCTGTTAATTCACCTGAGATTGATGATCTTGATGAAGATTATGTGGAACTTGATGATGATTTTATTGATAAATGCAATGCTACTACTAGTACAAGTAACCTTAAAAAGCTTATTGCACAACATGCTGCTAGATATAAACTATCTCCTGATCCTAAATTTGCCACATCTCCTATAAACATTAAGGATAAAGATTATGACTTTTCTCTTGATTTATCTCATATATCTATTGTTGAGAAAACACCTTTTTGTGGTACTGAAAAAGAAAGTGATGTAGAACATATGAATGAGCTTTCCACTTTAAGTAGCTTGTTTTCTGATGATGTTAAGATGTGTACTTATTTTGTTGCTAAGATTTTCCCATTCTCATTAGAGGATGATGCTAAGATTTGGTATAATAATTTGCCTCCTGATTCTATTGATAGTCCAAGTTGTTTGCTTGATGTTTTCTTTCAGAAATACTTTCCCGCTAGTGCTCAACATATGGCTCTGCAGAGAATTTATAGCTTTGATCAAGAAGATGGAGAGAAATTGCCTGAAGCTTGGGCAAGGTTTTGCTCTCTTATTAGAGCTCGGCCTGGACATGATTTGGAAAAGCATGATTTACTTGATATATTTTATAGTGGACTAACCATTGAGTCTAGGGCATACCTGGATAGTTGTGCTGATTGTGTTTTCAGGAAGAGAACTCCTGGATTTAAGTCAAGAATTATTGGCTAAAATAAGCAAAAATCATGATGATTGGTCCACACCTGAACCAACTCCGACACCAATACTGAAGAAGAGGGGTATGATTGAATTAAATGATGAATATATGAGGGAAGCCAAGAAATCTCTTATGGAGAAAGGTATTAAATCTGAAGATGTGAAGAATTTGCCTCCAATAGAAGACCTATGTAAGATAATTCCCCCTTCATCCACAATCGAGGTACATTCTCTTCAACGCTTTGATAGAGGAGATATTCCATATTCAAAACCTCCTGATCAATGTTTAGATGAATTTGATAATTATATTGTTAAGCAAAATAATTTTAATATGAGAGTAGAGAATCATCTAATGGAAAATTCTCAAGCTATTGGTAAATTGCATGATATTGTGGAGAGAACCTCCAATGATGTTAAGATGCTTGTTAAACATTTTAATATGATTCAAACTCAAATTGATCAACTTACTAAAGTGCAAAATGACTTGTTAAAAAATACTCATGAAGTGAAACATGCTTATGAAGTAACAACTAGAGGCGGTGTTTCTACCCAGGATCCTCTATATCCTGAAGGGGGAACATTATAATGATTCTCAACGAACTAAAGAAATTAGTAGTCCTTCTAAGAAAAAGAAGAAGAAACATAAAACTGTTGTAGAATCCTCTGAACCTGTTAATGATCCTAATAGTATTTCTATTTCTGATGCTGAAACTGAAAGTGGTAATGAACATGATGAAGATAATGATAAGAATGATACACCTGATAAAGAAGAAATTGAAAAAGAACCTGAAAAGCATGCTAAAAATAAAAAGTACATTAAAGAAGATTTTATTACAAAGAAACATGGTAATGAAAGAGAACCTTGGGTTCAAAAGCAAATGCCTTTTCCTGCTAAGAAACTGAAATCAAAGGAGGATGAACATTATAATAAATTTTATGATTGGATGAAACCTTTATTTTTGCAAATCCCTTTGACTGATGCTATTAAATTGCCTCCTTATTCAAAGTATATGAAAGATATTGTCTCTAACAAAAGGAAAATTCCTAATGAGGAGATTTCCACTATGCTCGCTAATTACTCCTTTAATGGTAAGGTTCCAAAGAAGCTGGTGTAGGATAACGTAGCATAGAAAACAAAAATTTTCCTACGGCGAACACGCAATCCAAGCCAAGATGCAATCTAGAAGACGGTAGCAACGAGGGGATTATCGAGACTCACCCTTGAAGAGATTCCAAAGCCTACAAGAGGAGGCTCTTGTTGCTGCGGTAGACGTTCACTTGCCGCTTGCAAAAGCGCGTAGAAGATCTTGATCACGATCGGTTCCGGCGCCACGAACGGGCAGCACCTCCGTACTCGGTCACACGTTCGGTTGTTGATGAAGACGACGTCCACCTCCCCGTTCCAGCGGGCAGCGGAAGTAGTAGCTCCTCTTGAATCCGACAGCACGACGGCGTGGTGTCGGTGGCGGTGGAGAAATCCGGCGGAGCTTCGCTAAGCGTGCGGGATATGGTGGAGGAGCAGGGCGCTAGGGTTTGGGGAGAGGGGGTGGCCGGCCACTAAAGGGGGCGGCCAAGGTGGTGGCTTTGGTGTGTCCGGCCCCCTCCCCTATGCCCCTCATTATATAGGTGGAAGCCCCAAGTGTTGGACTACAAGTCTCCGAATAAGACCCGAACCCAAAACCTTCCATATGATGGGAAACCTTCCCAAGCTAGGATTCCCACTAGAGGTGGGAATTCCACCTACCATATGGGGGGGTGGCCGGCCCCTAAGGGGGAGTCCACTTGGGACTCCTCCCCCACTAGGGTTGGCCGGCCATGGAGGTGGAGTCCCTTGTGGACTCCACCTTCCTTGGTGGTTTCTTCCGGACTTTTCTAGAACCTTCTAGAACCTTCCATAGAACCTTCCGCGACATTTTATTCACATAAAATGACATCCTATATATGAATCTTATTATCCGGACCATTCCGGAACTCCTCGTGATGTCCGGGATCACATCCGGGACTCCGAACAAATATTCGAACTCCATTCTATATTCAAGTTCTACCATTTCAACATCCAACTTTAAGTGTGTCACCCTACGGTTCGCGAACTATGCGGACATGGTTGAGTACTCACTCCGACCAATAACCAATAGCAGGATCTGGAGATCCATAATGGCTCCCACATATTCAACGATGACTTTAGTGATCGAATGAACCATTCACATACGATACCAATTCCCTTTGTCACGCGATATTTTACTTGTCCGAGGTTTGATCATCGGTATCATACTATACCTTGTTCAACCTCGTCTCCTGACAAGTACTCTTTACTCGTACCGTGGTATGTGGTCTCTTATGAACTTATTCATATGCTTGCAAGACATTAGACGACATTCCACCGAGAGGGCCCAGAGTATATCTATCCGTCATCGGGATGGACAAATCCCACTATTGATCCATATGCCTCAACTCATACTTTCCGGATACTTAATCCCACCTTTATAACCACCCATTTACGCAGTGGCGTTTGATGTAATCAAAGTACCTTTCCGGTATAAGTGATTTACATGATCTCATGGTCATAAGGACTAGGTAACTATGTAATAAAAGCTTATAGCAAATAACTTAATGACGTGATCTAATGCTACGCTTAATTGGGTGTGTCCATTACATCATTCATATAATGATATAACCTTGTTATTAATAACATCCAATGTTCATGATTATGAAACTAATCATCTATTAATCAACAAGCTAGTTAAGAGGCTTACTAGGGACTCTTTGTTTGTTTACATATCACACATGTATCAATGTTTCGGTTAATACAATTATAGCATGGTATATAAACATTTATCATAAACATAAAGATATATAATAACCACTTTTATTATTGCCTCTTGGGCATATCTCCAACAGTCTCCCACTTGCACTAGAGTCAATAATCTAGATTACATTGTCAAGTACCTAACACCCATGGCATTCTGGTGTTGGTCATGCTTTGCCCTAGGGAGAGCTTTAGTCAACGGATCTGCTACATTCAGATCAGTGTGTACTTTGCAAATCTTTACTTCTCCATCTTCGATGTACTCGCGAATCGAGTGGTAACGCAGCTTGATATGCTTCAGCCTCTTGTGTGACCTTGGTTCTTGTGCATTGGCGATGGCACCCATGTTGTCACAGTAGATGACTAGTGGGTCCAATGCACTAGGAACCACACCGAGCTCTACAATGAACCTCTTCATCCATACCGCTTCTGATGAAGCCTCTGAAGCCGCTATGTACTCCGATTCTGTTGAGGATTTCGCCACCGTGCACTGCTTCGAGCTTGCCCACCATCGCACGCACCATTCAATATAAACACGTACCCAGATTGTGACTTAGAGTCATCAGGATCAGTGTTCCAACTTGCATCGGTGTAACTTGTTACAACGAGCTCTTGGTCACCTCCATAACAAAGAAACATATCCTTAGTTCTTTTCAAGTACTTCAGGATATTCTTGACCGCATTGTCCGATGTTCTATTCTGGATCACTTTGATATCTGCTAGTCAAACTAACGGCATGTGCTATATCCGGTCTTGTACATAGCATGGCATACATGATAGAGCCTACGGCCGAGGCATAGGGGATCTGACTCATCCTTTCTCTTTCTTCTGCCGTAGCCGGTCCTTGAGTCTTACTCAAGACCTTGCCTGGTAACATAGGTAAGAATCCTTTCTTACTTTCGTCCATTCTAAACTTCTTCAGAATCTTGTCCAGGTATGTACTCTGTGATAGCCCTATTAGACGTCTTGATCTATCTCTATAAATCTTGATGCCTAATATGTATGATGCTTCACCAAGGTCTTTCATTGAAAAACTATTATTCAAATAACCCTTTACACTGCTTAATAGTTCTATATCATTCCAATCAATAATATGTCATCTACATATAATATCAGGAATGCTACAGAGCTCCCACTCACTTTCTTGTAAATACAGGCCTCTCCATGACACTGTATAAACCCGAAGTCTTTGATCACCTTATCAAAACGTCGGTTCCAACTTCTCGATGCTTGCTTCAGTCCATAGATTGAACGCTGAAGTTTGCATACTTTGTCAGCATTTTTAGGATCGACAAAACCTTTGGGTTGTACCATATACAACTCTTCCTCAATGTCTCCATTAAGGAACGCCGTTTTGACATCCATCTGCCAAATCTCATAATCGAAAAATGCAGCTATTGCTAACAAAATCCTCACAGATTTTAGCTTCGCTACAGGTGAGAAAGTCTCATCGTAGTCAACACCTTGAATTTGTCGGAAACCCTTTGCGACAAGTCGAGCTTTATAGACAGTAATATTACCATCAGCATCTGTTTTTCTTTTGAAGATCCATTTATTCTCGACAGCCTTGCGGCTATCAGGTAAGTCTACCAAAGTCCATACTTTGTTATCATACATGGATCCCATTTCGGATTTCATGGCTTCTTGCCATTTGTTGGAATCTGGGCTCATCATCGCTTCTTCATACGTCGCAGGGTCTTCATCATTGTTATCCACAATCATGACATTTAGACAAGGATCATACCAATCTGGAGTGGTACGATCCCTTGTCGATCTGCGAGGTTCAGTAGCTGTCTCATTTGAAGTTTCATGATCATTATCATTAGCTTCCTCTGTTGCCGGTGTAGGTGGTACAGGAACATTTTCTGCATCGCGCTACTCGATCAACGAGTAGAGATTCTTCAATCTCATCGAAGTTCTACTTTTCTTCCAGTCACTTCTTTAGTGAGAAATTCTTTCTCAAGAAAGGTTCCGTTCTTAGCAACAAAGATCTTGCCTTCGGATCTGTGATAGAAAGTGTACCCTATAGTTTCCTTAGGGTATCCTATGAAGATGCATTTCTCCGCTTTGGGTTCTAGCTTGTCCGGTTGTAACCTTTTTACATAGGCTTCGCAACCCCAAATTTTTAGGAACGACAGCTTAGGTTTCTTATTAAACCATAATTCATACGGTGTCGTTTCAACGGATTTTGATGGTGCTCTATTTAAAGTGAATGCGGCTGTCTCTAATGCATAACTCCAAAATGATAAAGGTAAATCAGTAAGAGACATCATAGAACGAACCATATCTAAGAGAGTTCGATTACGACGTTCAGACACACCGTTTCGTTGTGGTGTTCCCGGCGGTGTCAATTGTGAAAGTATTCCGCATTTCTTTAAATGCATGCCAAACTCATAACTCAGATATTCACCTCCGCGATCAGATCGTAGAAATTTAATCTTCTTGTTACGTTGATTTTCTACTTCACTTTGGAATTCCTTAAACTTCTCGAAAGTTTCGGATTTATGTTTCATTAAATAGATATACCCATATCTACTCAAATCATCTGTGAAGGTTAGAACATAACGATAACCACCGCGCGATGCTACACTCATTGGTCCACACACATCTGTATGTATGATTTCCAATAAGTCAGTAGCTCGCTCCATCATACCCGAGAATGGAGTCTTAGTCATTTTTCCCATCAGACATGCTTCGCATCTATCAAGTGACTCAAAGTCAAGTGATTCAAGTAATCCATCGGTATGGAGTTTCTTCATGCGTTTCACTCCAATATGACCAAGACGACAGTGCCACATATAAGTAGAATTATCATTCAATTTAATTCGCTTAGCATCAATGTTATGTATATGTGTATCACTACTATCGAGATCTAACAGAAATAAGCCATTCTTTTCAGGTGCTCGACCATAAAAGATATTATTCATAAAAATAGAACAACCATTATTCTCAGACTTGAATGAATAACCTTCTTGCATTAAACAAGATCCTGATATAATGTTCATGCTTAACGCGGGTACAAAATAACAATTATTTAGACTTAAAACTAATCCCGAAGGTAGATGTAGAGGAAGTGTGCCGACAGCGATCACATCGACTTTGGATCCATTTCCAACGCGCATCGTCACTTCATCATTCAGCAGTCTTCGTTTATTCTTTAGTTCCTGTTTCGAGTTACAAATATGAGCAACCGAACCAGTATCAAATACCCAGGTACTAGTACGAGAACCAGTGAGATAAACATCTATAACATGTATATCAGATATACCTTCTTTCTTCTTCTTGACAAGGCCGCTCTTCAGATCCGCCAAATACTTGGAGCAATTATGCTTCCAGTGTCCCTTCTCCTTGCAGTAATAGCACTCAGCATCAGGCTTAGGGCCAGACTTAGGTTTCACAGGAGGCGTGGCAGCTTTCTTGCCACCCTTCTTGAATTTTCCCTTAGACTTGCCCTGTTTCTTGAAACTGGTGGTCTTGTTGACCATCAACACTTGGTGTTCTTTCTTGATCTCAATCTCAGCAGCTTTTAGCATGCCAAAGAGTTCAGGAAACTCCTTGTTCATGTTCTGCATATTGTAGTTCATTACAAAGTTCTTGTAACTTGGTGGTAGTGATTGAAGGACACGATTAATCCCCAGTCTGTTAGGAATCACTATTCCCAAGTCACTGAGTTTCTTCGCATGCCCGGTCATGACGAGCATGTGCTCACTAATGGAGCTGCCTTCTTCCATCATACAAATTGAAAAATGTTTCGATGCTTCATAGCATTCCACGGCCGCATGAGTCTCAAAAATAGTCTTCAACTCTTTCATCAACTCATGAGGATCGTGGTGCTCAAAACGTTTTTGAAGATCGGATTCCGTGATCGCATAAGATGGCACACCGAACTTGAGAGTACCGAGTTTTCCGAGTCGCGTAAACATTCTTTACTTCATCGGTTTCGGTTTACTGCGGGAGGGTCACCTAGCGGTGCATCAAGCACATATTGCAGATTTCCGCCATTGAGGAAGATCCTCACATGACGGAACCAGTCGGTGAAGTTGCTACCGTTGCTCTTAAGCTTTTCTTTCTCTAGGAACTGGTTAAAATTGATTGGGGACGCCATATCTACAACATATTTGCAATAGTTTAGACTAAGTTTATGACAAATTGAGTTCAAATTTTAATTCAACATAATTAAAAATCTAGGTGAACTCCCACTCAAAACAATATCCCTCGCATTGTCTTAGTGATCACACGAACCAAATCCATCACACCTATGCCCGATCATCACGAGACAAGATGTAATTTCAATGGCGAACACTCAAAGTGTTCATCATATCAATCATATGATTCATGCTCTACCTTTCGGTATCACGTGTTCCGAGACCATGTCTGTACATGCTAGGCTCGTCAAGGCCACCTTAGTATCCGCTTGTGCAAAACTGACTTGCACCCGTTGTATGCACTTGTTGATTCTATCACACCCGATCATCACGAGATGCTTCGAAACGACAAGTCTTGGCAACGGTGCTACTAAGGATGAACACTTTATTATCTTGAAATTTTAGTGAGAGGGATCATCTTATAATGCTACCGTCGCGATCTAAGCAAAATAAGATGCATAAAAGGATTAACATCACATGCAGTTCATATGTGATATGATATGGCCCTTTTGTCTTTGCGCCTTTGATCTTCATCTCCAAAGCACGGACATGATCTCCATCATCAACGGGCATGATCTCCATCATCGTCGGCGAAGCACCAAGGTCAATGGCGCCGTCTTCATGATCGTCCTCCATGTAGCAACTATTACAACTACTTTGAAATACTACTCAACATGAAATTTAAAGACAACCATAAGGCTCCTGCCGGTTGCCACAATACAATAATGATCATCTCATACATAGTTATCATCACATTATGGCCATATCACATCACCAAACCCTGCAAAAACAAGTTAGACGTTCTCTAATTTGGTTTGCATATTTTACGTGGTTTAGGGTTTTCGAGTAAGATCCAATCTACCTACGAACATGAACCACAACGGTGATACTAGTGTTGTCAATAGAAGAGTAAGTTGAATCTTCACTATAGTAGGAGAGACAGACACCCGCAAAGCCACTTATGCAATACAAGTTGCATGTCAAGCGTGGAGCAAATCTCATGAACGCGGTCATGTAAAGTTAGCCCGAGCCGCTTCATCCCACTATGCCACAAAGATGCAAAGTACTCAACTAAAGATAACAAGAGCATCAACGCCCACAAACCATTGTGTTCTACTCGTGCAACCATCTATGCATAGACACGGCTCTGATACCACTGTAGGATAACGTAGCATAGAAAACAAAAATTTTCCTACGGCGAACACGCAATCCAAGCCAAGATGCAATCTAGAAGACGGTAGCAACGAGGGGATTATCGAGACTCACCCTTGAAGAGATTCCAAAGCCTACAAGAGGAGGCTCTTGTTGCTGCGGTAGACGTTCACTTGCCGCTTGCAAAAGCGCGTAGAAGATCTTGATCACGATCGGTTCCGGCGCCACGAACGGGCAGCACCTCCGTACTCGGTCACACGTTCGGTTGTTGATGAAGACGACGTCCACCTCCCCGTTCCAGCGGGCAGCGGAAGTAGTAGCTCCTCTTGAATCCGACAGCACGACGGCGTGGTGTCGGTGGCGGTGGAGAAATCCGGCGGAGCTTCGCTAAGCGTGCGGGATATGGTGGAGGAGCGGGGCGCTAGGGTTTGGGGAGAGGGGGTGGCCGGCCACTAAAGGGGGCGGCCAAGGTGGTGGCTTTGGTGTGTCCGGCCCCCTCCCCTATGCCCCTCATTATATAGGTGGAAGCCCCAAGTGTTGGACTACAAGTCTCCGAATAAGACCCGAACCCAAAACCTTCCATATGATGGGAAACCTTCCCAAGCTAGGATTCCCACTAGAGGTGGGAATTCCACCTACCATATGGGGGGGTGGCCGGCCCCTAAGGGGGAGTCCACTTGGGACTCCTCCCCCACTAGGGTTGGCCGGCCATGGAGGTGGAGTCCCTTGTGGACTCCACCTTCCTTGGTGGTTTCTTCCGGACTTTTCTAGAACCTTCTAGAACCTTCCATAGAACCTTCCGCGACATTTTATTCACATAAAATGACATCCTATATATGAATCTTATTATCCGGACCATTCCGGAACTCCTCGTGATGTCCGGGATCACATCCGGGACTCCGAACAAATATTCGAACTCCATTCTATATTCAAGTTCTACCATTTCAACATCCAACTTTAAGTGTGTCACCCTACGGTTCGCGAACTATGCGGACATGGTTGAGTACTCACTCCGACCAATAACCAATAGCGGGATCTGGAGATCCATAATGGCTCCCACATATTCAACGATGACTTTAGTGATCGAATGAACCATTCACATACGATACCAATTCCCTTTGTCACGCGATATTTTACTTGTCCGAGGTTTGATCATCGGTATCATACTATACCTTGTTCAACCTCGTCTCCTGACAAGTACTCTTTACTCGTACCGTGGTATGTGGTCTCTTATGAACTTATTCATATGCTTGCAAGACATTAGACGACATTCCACCGAGAGGGCCCAGAGTATATCTATCCGTCATCGGGATGGACAAATCCCACTATTGATCCATATGCCTCAACTCATACTTTCCGGATACTTAATCCCACCTTTATAACCACCCATTTACGCAGTGGCGTTTGATGTAATCAAAGTACCTTTCCGGTATAAGTGATTTACATGATCTCATGGTCATAAGGACTAGGTAACTATGTAATAAAAGCTTATAGCAAATAACTTAATGACGTGATCTAATGCTATGCTTAATTGGGTGTGTCCATTACATCATTCATATAATGATATAACCTTGTTATTAATAACATTCAATGTTCATGATTATGAAACTAATCATCTATTAATCAACAAGCTAGTTAAGAGGCTTACTAGGGACTCTTTGTTTGTTTACATATCACACATGTATCAATGTTTCGGTTAATACAATTATAGCATGGTATATAAACATTTATCATAAACATAAAGATATATAATAACCACTTTTATTATTGCCTCTTGGGCATATCTCCAACAGCTGGGAGACCCAGGTATACCGACTATTCCCTGTTCCATCAAGAATAATTATGTTAGAACTGCTCTATGTGATTTGGGAGCAGGAGTTAGTGTGATGCCTTTTTCTCTTTACAAGAGACTTGATTTAGATAAGTTGATACCAACTGATATATCTTTGCAAATGGCTGATAAATCTACTGCTATTCCTGTTGGTGTATGTGAAAATGTTCCTGTTCAAGTTACTCAACATTGCTTGATATTAACTGATTTTGTTGTGTTGCAAATGCCTGAAGATGATAATATGTCTATTATTCTTGGAAGACCCTTTCTTAATACTGCAGGGGCTGTTATTGATTGCAATAAAGGAAAAGTTACTTTCAATGTTGATAACAAGGAACTTACTGTCTATTTTCCAAAGAGGATTGATAAAGTATATGGAGTTAATACAATTTGTAATGTGAAAACTATCAAGGTGGGATCCATTGATTGTCCTATATATGAGCCTAAAGAAGAATATCAAACTCTTGTGATTGGATCTATATCAATTCAATATAAGGTAACATGATTGATTTGAGGTTTATTTCTTCTTATGTCATATAAAATTTATTTGGTAGCAAGACTTGATCAACCTTATTAACAAGTATATTTTAATGCATAAGAGAGCTAAACAACATTTCTTTCTTTCTTCCTCCACTTGTTTTACTTGTTGTAGCACTTTTTGTTTTGCAATATGCTTTAGTTATTTAAGATTTTGGAAATCATTTTCCTGCGCAGTAATAATTACTTTAACACCCAGAAATGTGCATTTCTCGAAGTTCTCAAAAATTTACAAAAATTATACTGGTAGTCTTATTTTTTGAAGGGGCACCTGGGAGCACCTGGGGATGACCAGTGGGGCACCCCAGGGTGGCACCCCACAGGCCGGCGCGGCCAGCAAGGGGGGCGCGCCACCCTAGTGTGTGGGCCCCTCCTTGCCCCACTTTTTCACTTCTTCCTCCCATTCTCTTCTCTCTCCCGAAAAAACTCGTACTCACTTTCTCTCACTCGTGTTTCTGCTCAAGAACTCGGGATTTCTCGATCTCTTTGCTCAGCCCAGATTTCTGTCTGAAATTTGGCACATTTGCTCTCTGGTATGTGACTCCTTTGATTATCCAATTAGAATTTTGTTTGGTTGAGTATATCTTGAATATTTTGCTGCTGTAGGTAACATGTTTAGTGAGCTTGCATGCTTGTTCTAAGTGGTAGAAACTAGTTTTGATGCATGTTTAGTACTCTAGCAAGTTCCTATAGTAGTTTTCCTCAATTATATACCTTGAAATCAAATTTTATAATGATTGTTCAAAAAATTCAGAAAAGGAAAATGAACAACTACAACTTTGGAGAGGTGTTCGAAGGAGGGACGACGAGCACGGGGAGGCCCTCAAGGGCATCCACTCGGATTAGACGATCCTATAATGAGGACGTGATTGCACCAAGCTTCGATGAGGACAATGGAGCCCCTAATGCTTCAACTTTTCCATGTTATAACTTTTTGAGCAATGCAGGGTTGCTGGATGATTTCTTGACTCTCGTCAGAAAGGCGGGTTTAACCGCCTATATGGAGGATGAGAGGAAGCAATACTACATGCTTACTAAAATCTTTGTGGAGAGCTTCAAGTTCAACAACAAGCACTTCCACCCGTCGGTTGCATTCAAGATCTATGGTAATCCTGTTACTATGAAGTTGAAGGATTTTTGTGCTGCATTGGATATTGCCCCTGCAGGTACATCAAGGAAGATCGAGGACAACCCTAGGGTTTTGCTGGAGCTCTATCGAGAAATTACAAATGACGATTGCCGCACCATTCAGCGTGGCAAGATAAGAAACATTCAACTCCCCCCATTAAGTATTTTACTTATTACCTCGCTACTAGCATTCTTGGTAGGGAGAACACTAGTAATATTTCTAGTTATCATCTTGCTTTCTTAATTGCTGCACTCACTGGAGAGACACCTTATCATCTTGGTGCTCTTGTTGCTCGCCGTTTGTCTAACAAGGGGCCTATTTATGGGGGAATAATTGCATCACGTATTTTGGCACGTCTAGATCTTCCTCTTGATCCTACTGATGTAGAAATACCACCTGTTAGGTTAGATATTGCTGCTATGAAGAGTCACCAATTTGTTACAGCTGACTCTAGTATGGATAATATTGTTTATAGAATGTTATTTGCTGACGGGGATGAGAGGGAAGTCCTCTTGCCCCAAACAGATTTGTTCAGTGTTGGCAGGAAACCATGGTCGCGCTCTAAGGAGGAGGTGGATGAGCAACTGAAGATACAAGGCTTCCACCAGCTACATGACTCCGAGGACGCTGAGCCCCAGAGGCGGGCCCAGAATTTAGAGTATGGGTATTCAAAATTATAAAATATTTTAAATACGAATTAGTGATCACACATATCTCCTATTTAAGTACAAACAATTGAAATATTAAAGGAATATTGAATCACACATATTAAACTCTTAATGAATAATATTTGTCTACCAACCTTTCTCACCTTTAACTAACCGATCCAAAACCAAGAGAGAAAAAAAGAAAGAAAGAAAGAAAGAAAAGTGCATCATGTGTATAAATTCTTACAAATTTCTGAAAATTGGAGTTAACATGAAAATGTAAGAGTAAACAAACAATATATCACTTTTCTATAATAATAACAAATACATTAAAAAGTTATCTAAAATAAGGAATAAAATGCTTTACATGGGATTTGAACTCATGACCCAATGAAAAAAGGGTTCCATCCAAACCATTTGACCTACTTCAACATTAATGTTAAAAATGGACAGTTTTTATTTTCATATATTTCGTAGAACATTCATATATCAGTATTTTTTTGTGAAATATTTGGATATTCATCTGAATACCCTTGAATTGAAGTGGGCCTGCCCCTGCTGAGCCCTCCTACGACTACACCGTCACGTACCCTATTGCTTCTTCCAGCACATACCTAGAACCGGGTCGTTCTTCGTCATACTACGGAGACACCACTTCATGGGGACCGTGGGAATGAACTCCACTTAGGCCAAAAGCCTAAGCTTGGGGGGAGTTATACCGGCATCACTCATTCTTTGCATATTATGGTTGCTGGATACTTGTACATACTTGTTTAGTTTCTTAGAGTGGTTTTCTAATGAGAGGGAGATGATATTTGGGGAAGTGTTGTCCAAAAACAGATTCTGGGCTGTTACCAAAAAAATTCGTACGCACAGCCAGAACGTTATTTTGAGTTGAAATTTTTTTATCATGTGCCCCAGGTTGTTATCTAACTTTCATTAGTTGAACACTTTTTGAGCTGAGCAACGGAAGATTTTTGTTAAATTCAATTTCTGTACTGCTGTCAGGTTTTGGCAGATTTCTGTCTTCTTGCTTTTCTGTGTTTCTGTTAGTTTGCATTCTCTTGTTTTCGCTTTGTTTCTTTCCTAAAACACAAAAAGACCAAAAATATTTCTGTTGTTTCTCTTCACCATTTGTTTATTTGGTTCTTTGCTCTTATTTTACTTTATTTGCTATCGTTGGTTTGCTATGAGAAAACCCAAAAAGATTTTGTTTTGTTTTCTTGTTTCCTTTTGTTCTTGTTTCTAACCCGAAAACACCAAAAATATTTGTTGTTCTTCTTTGGTTTTGTAAAGTTCATTAGGGAGTTAAGAGGTCTCCGGTGGTTGGAGCTTGGTTTCATTTCATGTTATTATTCAAGCTGCACAAGTGAAAGGCAATAATGACGATCTATGGCAACTTGACTGTGGTAAGAGGCTGGTATGAACTCTATTTGTTTTCATTTTTGTACATATACTCATCCATGTGAGCATGCTTAGTTGGTTCATGTGAGATATATGTCATTTAATGAAAGTCTAGTAGTTTATGATCTCTCATGATTAGTTCCAATCTATTAATAATGAGTAGCATGTCATGAATATTCGCTTGCATTGTTTTATTCATAGATCAGTATGACATTGTGGTATCCTCCTCTGAATAATTCACCTGAATCGACTTGGCACATGCTCACGCATGCACATGACTAAACAAAAGTCAATTAAGCCTCGATGATTTACTTTGCTTCAGAGTTCTTGTATCACTTTTATGCCTCCGTTAATTTTATTTTGTCGCAAGCATGATTATGACAGTTATTGCTCTCTTGATTGTCGCTTCCCAGTCTATTGCTAGCGTCCACTTGTACTGAGCGGGAACGCTGCTCGTGCTTCCAAACACCTGAAAACCAAGTTGTTCCAAAGAGTCCACCATAAATACCTATGCATGGCATTTCAAACCATTCCAAGTAAATTCTCATGTGCTACCTTTAAACCTTCAAATTACTTCTCAATTTGTGTTAATGTTTTATAGCTCATGAGGAAATATGTGGTGTTTTATCTTTCAACCTTGTCATTTACTCCGGACAGACTTTCACTAATGGACTAGTGGCACATCCGCTTATCCAATAATTTTGCAAAAAGAGCTGGCAACGGGGTTCCCAGCCCCAATTAATCAACCTTCATTAATAATTCTCTTCACGTGTTTTGCTCTGATTCATCAGTAAGCAACTTAACCTGCAAATAGACACTTCCCCATGGTATGTGAATGTTGGAAGGCACCCGAGGATTCGGTTAGCCATGGCTTGTGTAAGCAAAGGTTGGGGGGAGTGTCATCCATAATGAAACTAAAATACATGTGTAAACAAAAGAGAAGAGGGATGATCTACCTTGCTGGTAGAGATAACGTCCTTCATGGGAGCTGCTCTTGAGAGTCTGGTTGGCGAGGTGGTTAGAGTACCCACTATCATTCGTTGACAACAACAAACACCTCTCAAAATAATTTTACTTCTATCTTTGAAAAATGAAAAGCTCTAGCACATGTTAATCCCTGGTTCCCTCTGCGAAGGGTCAATCTTTTACTTTTATGTTGAGTCACCATCCTTTCTTTGAGCACTTTCTTGAGAGCATGACTGTCATTCTTAGTATAATATGCTTGTCCCAAAATATGATCAGCTGTGGTATAACTTTGATGCTTTTATCTTTGACAATTTTACTTCTAGTCTTTCTATGAACTTCAGAGGTGCCTGGGCATTTATGTTTTGCTACAAATACAGGCAAGCGAGATACCACTTTATCATATCCTTCTATGAACATTGCAATCCTGCTTATTGAAGTGTTTCATGATGCTTGTTATTAGTTTGTTGGTATCTCTTTTATGATTGACACAGTTACTAGATGACTTTATTTGCATGTACCTTATTATGAATTGCTTAAGCACTTGCCATATCATGAGAATATTTACATCATATGAACAAATGTGTTCGTGAAAGTTCTTTTATCGCACTCAGTTGTTAACTGAATTGCTTGAGGACAAGCAATAAGCTAAGCTTGGGGGAGTTGATACGTCCAAAACGTATCTACTTTCCCAAACACTTTTGCTATTGTTTTGCCTCTAATTTGTCTATTTTGGATGCAACTAACGCGGACAAACGCTGTTTTCAGCAGAATTGCTCTGGTGTCTCGTTTTTGTGCAGAAATCCAACTTTCAGGAAAAATCCTCGGAATTTATGCGAAAGGTCCTATTTTCCCAGAATATTGACGGAGCCATAAGGGCAAGCCAGGTGGGGGCCCGAGGCCCCCACACACTAGGCCGGCGCGGCCCAGGAGGGGGGCGCGCCGCCTTGTTGTGTGGGCGCCTCGGCGGCCCCCCGACGCTCTCCTTTCGACTACATATGCCTTTCGACCTAAAAACGCCAGGGGGTTCGACCATATTTCCAGAGACCATCCAGTACGCCGCCACCATCGCGAAACTCCGCCTCGGGACCAGAAACTCCGTTCTGGCACTCTGCCGGGACGGGGAATTGGAGGGGATCTTCACCGCCATCACCACCGACGCCTCTCCATCGACCAGCCATGTTTCCCCCATCCATGTGTGAGTAATTCCCCCGCTGTAGGCTGAAGGGGATGGTAGGGATTGGATGAGATTGATCATGTAATAGTCACAAGATTGTTAGGGCATGGTGCCTAGTATCCGTAGATGTTACTTTTATGATATTGTTGCAACTTGTTATGCTTAATGCTTGTCACTAGGGCCCGAGTGCCATGATCTCAGATCTGAACATGTTATTGTTTCATCATGATATGCATTGTTTTATGATCTTACCTGCAAGTTGTATACACACGTTGGTGTCCGGAACCCGAGGCCCCAAAGTGACAGAAATTGGGACAACCGGAGGGGAAGGCGGTGATGTGAGGATCACATGTGTTCACGGAGTGTTAATGCTTTGCTCCGGTACTCTATTAAAAGGAGTACCTTAATTTCCAGTAGTTTCCGTAGAGGCCCGGCTGCCACCGGCTGGTAGGACAAAAGATGTTGTGCAAGTTTCTCATTGCGAGCACGTACGACTATATATGGAACACATGCCTATTGATTGATTAGTACTTGGATACCGCTTTATTATTACCTGCAAATGCCATACCATGATTGTTACATGAATTCTCTCATCCATGCAACGCCCGTTCATCCATCGCTGTGCCTACAGTATTTTAATCCTGCTGTTTACTATAATCACTACTGCTGTCTTTATTTCACCGCTGCTGTTATTTCACTATTCCTACTGCTATAAAACTGTTGCTACTGATAAACTCTTGCGAGCAAGTCTGTTTCCAGGTGCAGCTGAATTGACAACTCCGCTGTTAAGGCTTACAAGTATTCTTTGTCTCCCCTTGTGTCGAATCAATAAATTGGGTAATGCTTCCCTCGAAGACTGTTGCGATCCCCTATACTTGTGGGTCATCACTCTCGGCCAAAAACAAAGAGAGAAAAGAGAGAGAAAGAAAAGGGGGCAGGGATGAAAAGAGAGGGGGCCATGCCATGTGCATGTGCCAAGGTGTGGCCAAAGTGTATATGCACATGTGTTGGAGAATAAAGAAAGAAAATAGAGTGGTGGTGGTGTTGATGGTGGAACCAGGGCCGGCCCATAGGTCGGGGCAACGGTGCGGCCGCCCTGGGCCCCCGAGAGAAAAGGGCCCTCGCCCAGGTAATAGTTATTCCTGCCTTAGATCCAAGAAAATGAGAGAAATAAACTTTGATGGCCCAAGTAGAAGGTCAGGCCCATAGGCCGGGGCAACTAGTTTTAATCTCTACTCATCGACTCGTCTCCTCCCCAAATTTCTAATTACAGAGAACAGGCGCCCCTCCACTTCCCGATTCCAAGTCCGCGGCAGCCATTAGTGGAGGCCGACAGAGCAATTTCGTTCTTCAATCAGCTCTCTTTCTATTCTGAATAATCTAGGCGTTCTTCGTGAGGACCGTGACCCCATAAACAAGATATTTTAGGGATCAGATATGGTACGTCTCTCCGCCCTACCCGAGTCCCTTTCCTCAATTCAATTCGTTGTTAAACAGATCTACTCTCGGGCTTTGCTAGTCTGACTAAGTTTGCTTTATTGTGCCATATGCAGGGGAGCTTTGGCAAAGCTTTATTGGGGTGAAAACATGGAGTGAAAAACACAGATGGAAACTAATGTAAGTTCATTGACAACGCCTGCTTATGCGTTAACATTATATCCAATGGCAACGAAAGTGGCAACCAGTATTGAGAAGGTTATTTGTTTTGCTGAAGAAAATGATGGTCTCTTTGTCACACTTTGAAACGCAATTTCTTGGGCTTGGATCAGAGGCCTCCATAACAGCTATGTATATCCTTACTTGTAGAACAATATTGTTTCAATGATATCATGATGTTGTTCCTTGGATTGTTGCAAAATAATTTCGGTTTGTAGTGTTAGTTGTATACTATAGTTTATCTAAAGATCACCCATCTACATTAAGCAACTGATTTCTTTCGAAATAACTCGAAGTTTATGTTTGTCGACTTTTATCAAAGGCCTTTCTTATAGTCTTTGCCCCAGGGCCACGAATATGTATGGACCGGCCCTGTGGAACCCTAGGTGAGTTGGTGGTGGTGATGTGAAGAGGGGAGAGTGCTCCCTCTTATCTGGAGGTGATGATCACAATTTTAGGGTTAGGGTTGGATGAGACAAAGTGCATTAGTGATGGTGTTGTTTGTCTAGGTGGATCAAACCCTAATAATTTAAAGAGGGGTGCATGATTTAGTTGATGGTGTTTTCACATAAATTAACACACCAAGTGAAATGTTGAGTTAAGTTAGGCAAGAATCTAACCTACACTCAATCACAAACACTAAATAAAAGTTTTTGTTGGCTCAAATTTTCAAGTTGTTTGAAAATATGCAGGTTCTGAAAAATGGGGTGTTACAGACCTTCCCCCCTTAAAAGAATCTCGTCCCGAGATTCCGAGGCTAAGAGCTTGAATAGGTAGGGGAACTCCTTCCTGAGGTAATCCTCTCGTTCCCAGGTGGCTTCATCTTCTGAGTGGTTACTCCACTGTACTTTGAAGAACTTAATCTTCCTCCGACGGGTAACTCTTACGGCTTCCTCCAAGATGCGAATGGGGTTCTCCCGGTAGGTTAAATCATGATTTAGATCAATAGCGCGGTAGTCAATGTCCTTGAAGACTTCTGGCTTGTCCGGTACTTGGAGACATTTTCGAAGTTGAGAGATGTGGAAGACGTCATGGAACTCTGATAATTCCCGGGGCAATTCTAGTTGATACGACACTTCTCCTCTTCGGCCTAGTACTTTGAAAGGTCCAATATATCTTGGCGCTAGCTTGCCCTTAACATGGAAACGCTTCATTCCCTTGAGAGGTGTAACTCAAAGATAGGCAAAATCTCTGACGCTAAAAGTCACTTCTCGACGTTTGGTGTTGGCGTAGCTCTTCTGACGAGACTGTGCGGCTTTCAAACGGTCGCGGATGAGTTGAACTTGTTCTTCCGCTTGTCGAAGTATGTCAGGTCCAAACACTTGACTTTCTCCGGTCTCGGACCAGTTGAGAGGGGTTCGACACTTCCTTCCATACAGGGCTTCGAAAGGTGCCATTTGAAGGCTAGCCTGGTAGCTATTGTTATACGAGAACTCGGCGAAGGGTAAGCAGTCTTCCCATTTGGCCCCATAAGCAAGAACACAAGCACGGAGCATATCTTCTAGAATCTGGTTGACTCGCTCAGTTTGTCCGCTGGTCTGTGGGTGGTAGGTAGTGCTGAAGGATAACTTGGTTCCCATTGCTTCATGAAGTTTCTTCCAGAACCGGGAAGTGAATTAGGGGCCTCGGTCTGACACTATGACCTTGGGAACTCCATGAAGACTGACGATTCGGGAGATGAAGAGATCAACAAGTTCACGGCCGTTGACATGGGTATACCCTTCGGGTACCCATTATTGGTATACCTGGATCGGCTTGGCCCAATATGGAGAAGGCCCAACAAGGCAACCCGAAGAAGTAGTCGACTAGGACTCTTGTAAAACCCTAGGCTGGTTGCATATATAAAGCTAGCCAGGGCACCCGAAAGAAGGAGGCCAACAGATAGACAGAATATAGACAACATAGCTCCGCCTATGGCGGCACCCTGTAAACACATCTATCATCATATAGTGGATTGCTAGCAGCACGTAGGGATCCTCCACCGAGGGGACCCGAAGCTGGGTACGTCGTGTGCCTAATCTCGTCCCCGGAATCTCCATCGCCGCTCTCTCCCGAAACCCTAGTCTACAATCCGTAGGCATTGCCGAGGTGATCCCTCGTCAATTGGCGCCGACCATGGGGAACGCGACGACTGGATTTTGTTATCCGGGCGGGATCCGTCAAGTTCACGTCAACAACATCAACGATTTGGAAAATAGGAAGAGGAAGCAAGATCGCATCTGGTTGATTTGTATTCGCCGTCGTGTTCAACTTCATCGACAACTTCGCCTGACGGCTAGTGTGTTTCATGTGGACAGCGCGTGGGATGCTTCATGAAGATTGGTTTAATCATCGCTAAATCGATCGCAAGGCTCACGGCGGCGGCAGGCTGACCGTAGCTCAGAAGAAATTACCGTCATCAGGACTGCAGCCATTGTACGCTGATCGGACGTGGCGTAAAGTTTTTCGTTCGCCTAATCGTTGTGAGATCCGTCTACCGTGCAAGACTTTGGAGCTAATTTTAGCTGTTACGGTTCGCTGGACTATCGGCTTTGCTGGCTGCGCATCATGCGAGAAAAGGTAAAAGTAATCAAAGATGGGCCAAGTCCCCAGGAGGTGTTTCATGGAAGGAGGCCAAAAGAAGAGAACGACAAGGCAAAACAGGATCATGCATTCTCAGATCAAGAAACATTGAATAAAGAAGGCACGCATTGAGCAGACTTCGGATGTTAAAGCTCCAATCACAATAATAAATTATCAGGATGCGTCTCGTATATGGCGAGAAGAATACTTCTTCGACTCCGCCAGCGTATGCCCGACACTTAGAGTCGCAAATTTGTCGTCCGACGCAAAGGCTATCAGGTGCTATATTTTCAGTTAATTATTATTCGTAAAGTTTACTTCAGTCAAATATTTTCTTGGCTCGTACTATTATTTGCGCACAGGTTTTTGCACCGTAATATAACTGCAGATCGGAACAAGCTTCAACTGCTTCGCCGCGCACAGTCGCCACACTCGAGGGCTCGCTTGTCGCATCGCTAACTCAACACACTCGGGGGCTTACCCGTCGAGGATCCATCACATCGACTGCGTCCTCTTCATCGACTACTCCCAGCCAGGCGTCGCGTGACCACATCGACCGCGTGCGTCGCACGGCCTGCTTTCATGTTGACTCCACCAAAACCGATATAGAGCTAAGTGTTTTTCTTCAAATAGTCAATTATTTCGCCACACCCGAATACTCAGGGGCGGCACCTTTGCATTATTACAACAAATTCATCCAAACACTGGGGGCTGCGACTTCGTTACCACAAATATAAATGGCTACTTGGTGAATTTCTTTTCTTCGGCTCTGGATATATCTTCTCTGGCTCAGTGAAATTATTTTCTTCGGCTAAGTGGAATTATTTTCTTCGACTTAGTGGATTTATTTTCTTCGGCTCACTGGATTTATTCTCTCTGGATTACTCGATTGGTTTTCTTTGGGTTATCATTGGTTCACTTATACAATATTACCCGACGCGTTTCCGGGTCAATGGATTCATCTTCTATGGTTATTTATGGAACTATTTTCTCCGGCTCAATGGATTCATCCTCTATGGTATCAACGGATTCATCTTTTATTACTGGATTTTTCGGCTCAATGCATTCATCCTCTATGGTATCAATGGATTCATCTTTTATGGTTATTACTGGATTTATTTTCTTCGGGTCAATGGATTCATCCTCTGTGATATCGGCGGATTCATTTCCAATATATGATGGTGTAATCTTTAATATGGATTCATCTCAAGTACTTCATCTCGGACTTCATCTTCAGTATTTCATCCTTAAATGGCCTTCTTTCGGCGACACGGATAATACTCGGGGGCTCGACAACGATTTCGCCTCGGGTCACGACTGCGACATGATACGTCTCCAACGTATCGATAATTTCTTATGTTCCATGCTACTTTATTGATGATACCTACATGTTTTATGCACATTATATGTCATATTTATGCATTTTCTGGAACTAACCTATTAACAAGATGCCGAAGAGCCGATTCTTTGTTTTCTGCTGTTTTTGGTTTCAGAAATCCTAGTAAAGAAATATTCTCGGAATTGGACGAAACTTTCGCCCAGGGTCCTATTTTTGCACGAAGCTTCCAGAAGACCGAAGACCTAACGAAGTGGGGCCACGAGGAGGCCAGGGGGGTGGCCGGCGCGGCCCAGGCCTTGGCCGCGCGGCCCTGCCCCCTGGGCCCCTCGTGTGGCCCCTCGCGTTGACCCTCCGCCTACTTAAAGCTTCCGTCGCGAAACCCCCAGTACCGAGAGCCACGATACGGAAAACCTTACAGAGACGCCGCCGCCGCGAATCCCATCTCGGGGGATTCTGGAGATCGCCTCCGGCACCCTGCCGGAGAGGGGATTCATCTCCCGGAGGACTCTACACCGCCATGGTCGCCTCCGGAGTGATGAGTGAGTAGTTCACCCCTGGACCATGGGTCCATAGCAGTAGCTAGATGGTCGTCTTCTCCTTGTTGTGCTTCATTGTTGGATCTTGTGAGCTGCCTAACATGATCAAGATCATCTATATGTAATTCTATATGTTGTGTTTGTCGGGATCCGATGGATAGAGAGTACTATGATTATGGTGATTATCAATCTATTGTTCATGTGTTGTTTATGATCTTGCATGCTCTCCGTTATTAGTAGAGGCTCTGGCCAAGTTTTTACTCTTAACTCCAAGAGGGAGTATTTATGCTCGATAGTGGGTTCATGCCTCCATTGAATCTGGGACAGTGACAGAAAGTTCTAAGGTTGTGGATGTGCGGTAGCCACTAGGTATAAAACATTGCTGCTATGTCTAAGGCTGTAGTTCTTGATTACAGTACGCACCATACTTAATGCAATTGTCTGTTGCTTTGCAACTTAATACTGGAGGGGGTTCGGACGATAACCTGAAGGTGGACTTTTTAGGCATAGATGCAGTTGGATGGCGGTCTATGTTCTTTGTCGTAATGCCCGGATTAAATCTCACTATATTTACCATGTCATGTATATGCATTGTTATGCCTTTCTCTATTTGTCAATTGCCCGACTGTAATTTGTTCACCCAACATGCTTTTATCTTATGGGAGAGACACCTCTAGTGAACTGTGGACCCCGGTCCTATTCTTTACATAGCATACAATCTACTTGTTTTACTGTTTTCTTTGCAAACATCTTCCACTCGATACGTTTAATCCTTTGTTACAGCAAGCCGGTGAGATTGACAACCTCACTGTTTCGTTGGGACAAAGTACTTGGGTTGTGTTGTGCAGGTTCCTAGTTGGCGCCGGAATCCCTGGTGTTGCGCCGCATCACATTTCGCGACCATCAACCTTCAACGTGCTTCTTGGCTCCTACTGGTTCGATTAAACCTTGGTTTCTTTCTGAGGGAAAACTTGCTACTGTGCGCATCATACCTTCCTCTTGGGGTTCCCAACGAACGTGTGAGTTACACGCCATCAAGCTCTTTTTCTGGCGCCGTTGCCGGGGAGATCAAGACACGCTGCAAGGGGAGTCTCCACTTCTCAATCTCTTTACTTTGTTTTTGTCTTGCTTTATTTTATTTACTACTTTGTTTGCTGCACTAAATCAAAACACAAAAAAAATAGTTGCTAGTTTTACTTTATTTACTGTCTTGCTCTCCATATCGAAAACACAAAAAAATTAGTTACTTGCATTTACTTTATCTAGTTTGTTTTATTTACCGTTGCTAAAATGGCCAACCCTGAAAATACTAAGTTATGTGACTTCACAAATGCAAATAATAATGATTTCCTATGCACACCCATTGCTCCACCTGCTACTACAGCAGAATTCTTTGAAATTAAACCTGCTTTACTAAATTTGGTTATGAGAGAACAATTTTCTGGTGTTAGTTCTGATGATGCTGCTGCCCATCTCAATAATTTTGTTGAACTTTGTGAAATGCAAAAGTATAAAGATGTAGATGGTGATATTATTAAATTGAAAGTGTTTCCTTTCTCGTTAAGAGGAAGAGCTAAAGATTGGTTGCTATCTTTGCCTAAGAATAGTATTGATTCATGGACTAAATGCAAGGATGCTTTTATTGGTAGATATTATCCTCCCGCTAAAATTATATCTTTGAGAAGTAGCATAATGAATTTTAAACAATTAGATACTGAACATGTTGCTCAAGCTTGGGAGAGAATGAAAACTTTGGTAAAGAATTGCCCAACCCATGGACTGACTACTTGGATGATCATCCAAACCTTCTATGCAGGACTAAATTTTTCTTCGCGGAATTTATTGGATTCAGCTGCTGGAGGTACCTTTATGTCCATCACATTGGGGGCGGCTACAAAACTTCTTGATGATATGATGATAAATTACTCTGAATGGCACACGGAAAGAGCTCCACAAGGTAAGAAGGTAAATTCTGTTGAAGAAACCTCTTCCTTGAATGATAAGATTGATGTGATTATGTCTATGCTTGTGAATGGTAGATCTAATGTAGATCCAAATAATGTTCCTTTAGCTTCATTGGTTGCTCAAGAAGAAAATGTTGATGTGAATTTCATTAAAAATAATAATTTCAACAACAATGCTTATAGGAACAACTACGTAATAACTATAGGCCATATCCTTCTGCTAATGGTAATGGTTATGGTAATTCTTATGGGAATTCTTACAATAATAATAGGAATGTACCCTCTGGTCTTGAAGCTATGCTTAAAGAATTTATTAGTACACAAACTGCTTTTAACAAATCTGTTGAGGAAAAGCTTGATAAAATTGATACTATTGCTTCTAGAGTTGATAGACTTGCCTCTGATGTAAATCTTTTAAAGTTGAAAGTTATGCCTAATAATGATATTGATAATAAGATTACTACTACAGCAAATGCCATCCAAGTTAGAATTAATGAGAATATAAGATTAATGGCTGAATTGCGTGCTAGGTGGGATAGAGAAGAAAATGAAAAACTAGCTAAAGAGAATAATGTAGCTAAAGTTTGGACTATTACCACCACTAGTAATGCTAATTCTCCACATGTTGCTGCACCTCCTACTATCAATGGTAATATAATTGGTGTTGGCAATGTTTCTACTCCTAGTGCAAAGCGTACAAAACTGCCTGAAATTGCTAAAACTGCTGAAACTGCTTGTGATAAAACTGCTGAAATTTTTTCCAACCTTGGGAACAATGATCCCATTGCTGTAGCTCATAATGATTTAGATTTTGATGATTGCCACATCTCTGAAGTTATAAAGTTCTTACAAAAACTTGCTAAAAGTCCCAATGCTAGTGCTATAAATTTAGCCTTTACAAAACATGTTACAAATGCTCTCATAAAAGCTAGAGAAGAAAAAATTAAAACTTGAAACTTCTATTCCTAGAAAGTTAGAAGATGGTTGGGAGCCCATCATTAAAATGAAATTCAATGACTTCGAATGTAATGCCTTATGTGATCTTGGTGCAAGTATTTCTGTTATGCCTAAAAAGATTTATGATATGCTTGACTTGCCACCATTGAAGAATTGTTATTTGAATGTTAATCTTGCCGATAATGCTAAAAAGAAACCTTTGGGGAGGATTGATAATGCGCATATTACGGTTAACAATAACCTTGTCCCCGTTGATTTTGTTGTTTTGGATATCGAATGCAATGCATCTTGTCCTATTGTGTTGGGAAGACCTTTTCTTCGAACTGTTGGTGCTGTTATTGATATGAGGGAAGGTAATATTAAATATCAATTTCCTCTCAAGAAAGGTATGGAACACTTACCTAGAAAGAGAATGAAGTTGCCTTTTGATTCTATTATTAGAACAAGCTATGATGTTGATGCTTCTACTCTTGATGTTACTTGATTTGCACTTTCTGCGCCTAGCTGAAAGGCGTTAAAGAAAAGCGCTTATGGGAGACAACCCATGTTTTTACCTACAGCAATTTTTTGTTTTGTTGAGTCTTGGAAGTTGTTTACTACTGTAGCAACCTCTCCTTATCATGTTTTTGTGCCAAGTAAAGTTTCTATGTCAAAGTTGATGTTATATTTGGGATCGCTGCGCAGAAACAGCATTGCTGTCCGTCACGAATCTGGGCATAATTCTCTGTAGAAAATTCTAAAAAATCTGCCAATTTACGAGCGTGATCCTCAGATATGTACGCAACTTTCATTAGTTTTGAGTTTTTCCATTTGAGCAAGTCTGGTGCCATTTCAAAATTCGTCTTTACGGACTGTTCTGTTTTTGACAGATTCTGCATTTTATTTCGCATTGCCTCTTTTGCTATGTTGGATTTATTTCTTTGATCCATTAATGTCCAGTAGCATTATGCAATGTCCAGAAGTGAAAAAAAATGATTGTGTCACCTCTGAATATGTGAATTATTAATTGTGCACTAACCCTCTAATGAGTTTGCTTGAAGTTTGGTGTGAAGGAAGTTTTCAAGGGTCAAGAGAGGAGAATGATATACTATGATCAAGAGGAGTGAAAGCTCTAAGCTTGGGGATGCCCCCGTGGTTCACCCCTGCATATTTTAAGAAGACTCAAGCGTCTAAGCTTGGGGATGCCCAAGGCATCCCCTTCTTCATCGACAACATCATCGTGTTCCTCCCTGAAACTATATTTTTATTCAGTCACATCTGGTGTTCTTTACTTGGAGCGTCGGTTTGTTTTCGTTTTTGTTTTTGTTTGAATAAGATGGATCCTAGCATTCACTTTGTGGGAGAGAGACACGCTCCGCTGTTGCATATGGACACATGTGTCCTTAGGCTTTACTCATAATGTTCAAGGCGAAGTTTCTTCTTCGTTAATTTGTTATATGGTTGGAATTGGAAAATGCTACATGTAGTAATTCTAAAATGTCTTGGATAATGTGATACTTTGCAATTGTTGTGCTCATGTTTAAGCTCTTGCATCATATGCTTTGCACCCATTAATGAAGAAATACATAGAGCTTGCTAAAATTTGATTTGCATATTTGGTTTCTCTAAGGTCTAGATAATATCTAGTATTGAGTTTTGAACAACAAGGAAGACAGTGTAGAGTCTTATAATGTTTACAATATGTCTTTTATGTGAGTTTTGCTGCACTTGTTCATCCTTGAGTTTGCTTCAAATAACCTTGCTAGCCTAAACCTTGTATCGAGAGGGAATACTTCTCATGCATCCAAAATCCTTGAGCCAACTACTATGCCATTTGTGTCCACCATACCTACCTACTACATGGTATTTCTCCGCCATTCCAAAGTAAATTGCTTAAGTGCTACCTTTAAAATTCCATCATTTACCTTTGCAATATATAGCTCATGGGACAAAATAGCCTTAAAAACTATCGTAGTATTGAATATGTACTTATGCACTTTATATTTTATTAAGTTGCCTGTTGTGCGATAACCATGCTTCTGGGGAACGCCATCAACTATTGTTGAATATCATGTGAGTTGCTATGCATGTCCGTCTTGTCTGAAGGTCTATCATTTTAGTGGTTGGAGCATGCAAAATTGTTAGAGAAGAACATTGGGCCGCTAACTAAAGCCATGAACCAAGGTGGAAGTTTCAGTTTTGGACATATATCCTCAATCTCATATGAGAATAATAACTTTGCTACATGCTTATGCATTTAAGAGGAGTCCATTATTTGTTGTCCATGTTGTCCCGGTATGGATGTCTAAGTTGAGAATAATCAAAAGCGAGAAATCCGAAATGCGAGCATTCTCCTTGGACCTTTGTACAGGCGGCATGGAGGTACCCCTTTGTGACACTTGGTTGAAACATGGCATGCGAAGACCCGGTAGTCCAAGTTAAGTAGGACGAGGTGCGGGCACTATTAGTATACTATGCGTGAGGCTTGCAACTTGTAAGATATAATTTTCATAACTCATATGCTTTATTACTACCGTTGACAAAATTGTTTCATGTTTTCAAAATAAAAGCTCTAGCACAAATACAGCAATCGATGCTTTCCTCATTGAAGGACCTTTCTTTTACTTTTATTGTTGAGTCAGTTTACCTATCTCCTTCCACCTTAAGAAGCAAACACTTGTGTGAACTGTGCATTGATTCCTACATACTTGCATATTGCACTTGTTATATTACTTTATGTTGACAATATCCATGAGATATACATGTTATAAGTTGAAAGCAACCGCTGAAACTTAATCTTCTTATGTGTTGCTTCAACACCTTTACTTTGATTTATTGCTTTATGAGTTAACTCTTATGCAAGACTTATTGATGCTTGTCTTGAAGTACTATTCATGAAAAGTCTTTGCTATATGATTCAGTTGTTTACTCATGTCATTACCTTTGCTTTGATCGCTGCATTCATTACATATGTTTACAAATAGTATGATCAAGATTATGATGGCATGTCACTTCGTAAATTATCTTTGTTATCGTTTTACCGCTCGGACGAGCAGAACTAAGCTTGGGGATGCTGATACGTCTCCAACGTATCGATAATTTCTTATGTTCCATGCTACTTTATTGATGATACCTACATGTTTTATGCACATTATATGTCATATTTATGCATTTTCTGGAACTAACCTATTAACAAGATGCCGAAGAGCCGATTCTTGTTTCATTGCTTTTGGTTTCAGAAATCCTAGTAAAGAAATATTCTCGGAATTGGACGAAACTTTCGCCCAGGGTCCTATTTTTGCACGAAGCTTCCAAGACCGAAGACCTAACGAAGTGGGGCCACGCGGAGGCCAGGGGGTGGCCGGCGCGGCCCAGCCTTGGCCGCGCGGCCCTGCCCCTGGGCCCCTCGTGTGGCCCTCGCGTTGACCCTCCGCCTACTTAAAGCTTCCGTCGCGAAACCCCCGCACCGAGAGCCACGATACGGAAAACCTTACAGAGACGCCGCCGCCGCGAATCCCATCTCGGGGATTACTGAGATCGCCTCCGGCACCCTGCCGGAGAGGGGATTCATCTCCCGGAGGACTCTACACCGCCATGGTCGCCTCCGGAGTGATGAGTGAGTAGTTCACCCTGGACCATGGGTCCATCGCAGTAGCTAGATGGTCGTCTTCTCCTTGTTGTGCTTCATTGTTGGATCTTGTGAGCTGCCTAACATGATCAAGATCATCTATATGTAATTCTATATGTTGTGTTTGTCGGGATCCGATGGATAGAGAGTACTATGATTATGGTGATTATCAATCTATTGTTCATGTGTTGTTTATGATCTTGCATGCTCTCCGTTATTAGTAGAGGCTCTGGCCAAGTTTTTACTCTTAACTCCAAGAGGGAGTATTTATGCTCGATAGTGGGTTCATGCCTCCATTGAATCTGGGACGATGACGAGAAAGTTCTAAGGTTGTGGATGTGCTGTTGCCACTAGGGATAAAACATTGATGCTATGTCTAAGGATGTAGTTGTTGATTACATTACGCACCATACTTAATGCAATTGTCTGTTGCTTTGCAACTTAATACTGGAGGGGGTTCGGACGATAACCTGAAGGTGGACTTTTTAGGCATAGATGCAGTTGGATGGCGGTCTATGTTCTTTGTCGTAATGCCCGGATTAAATCTCACTATATTTACCATGTCATGTATATGCATTGTTATGCCTTTCTCTATTTGTCAATTGCCCGACTGTAATTTGTTCACCCAACATGCTTTTATCTTATGGGAGAGACACCTCTAGTGAACTGTGGACCCCGGTCCTATTCTTTACATAGCATACAATCTACTTGTTTTACTGTTTTCTTTGCAAACATCTTCCACTCGATACGTTTAATCCTTTGTTACAGCAAGCCGGTGAGATTGACAACCTCACTGTTTCGTTGGGACAAAGTACTTGGGTTGTGTTGTGCAGGTTCCTAGTTGGCGCCGGAATCCCTGGTGTTGCGCCGCATCACATTTCGCGACCATCAACCTTCAACGTGCTTCTTGGCTCCTACTGGTTCGATTAAACCTTGGTTTCTTTCTGAGGGAAAACTTGCTACTGTGCGCATCATACCTTCCTCTTGGGGTTCCCAACGAACGTGTGAGTTACACGCCATCACGACACAACAATCATGACATCACCTCAGCAACGCTCGGGGGCTCGGCTATTTCTTCATCAACAATTTCGCGGCATCCACTTTTGCTATTTGGTGGTTTCTACTTTGGCTAGATTTCTTATCTACACTCGAAGACTTCATCATGCATCGACTTCGTCGTGTCCAAAAAGCTAAGTGTTCTTTTATTTTGCATAAAGTTAATTATCATTTACTTTCGCCGTACCCCACACTCGGGGGCTGCGCCATATTTCTTCACTATACATCTCAGGTTGGCAAAAGAAGAACCGTGCCTACAAAAATTGTCTTCAAGAGAGAACCCCGACGAAATTGTCTTCAAGAAAGAACCCGACGAAATCTTCTTCGGGAGGAACCCGACGAAATCAAGAGAGAACCCGACGAAATCTTATTCATGGAGGACCCGAAAAATTTGCCTGAAGAAGGACCCGACGAATTTGCCTCAAGAAGGATCCGAAGAATTTTGCCTCAAGGAGGACCCGAAAAATTATCTTCAAGGAGGTCCCGAAAAATTATCTTCAAGGAGGTCTCGAAAAATTATCTTCAAGGAGGTCTCGAAGAATTTGCCTCAAGAAGGACCCGACGAATTTGCCTCAAGAAGGACCCGAAAAATTATCTTCAATGAGGTCCCGAAGAATTATCCTCAAGGAGGTCTTGAAAAATTATCTTCAATGAGGTCCCGAAGAATTATCCTCAGAGAGGACCCGAAGAATTGTCTTCAAAGAGGACCCGAAGAATTGTCCTCAGGGAGGACCCGAAGAATTGTCCTCAAAGAGGACCCGAAGAAATTTTCCTGAAGGAGGAACTCGACGAAATTTTCATCAAGGAGGAACCCAAAAAAAAACAGTGGACAAATCTTTGGGTCCATTGACTCGTCATTTGTTCCGATCAAGAACATCGGTGATATGCCTGACGACAATATAGAAGAACGCAATATATTTGGCTGACTCTTCAAGCCCGAGAGAAAAATAGAAGAACCCGCAAAATGGGTCATTGCATCAGCCGAACAAGGCACTCGACAATATATTCTCAGAGCGCTAAAAGTCGCGAATAATCTCTGAATGCCGCAAAACTCTACGAAGGTAAGACCCTGGGATCCGTCCTGTGCGGCGTGGCATCGCCAAAGACTGCGCTCTGCTACTTTTTTCCACATCAACAGATGTGAAGAAATATCCCGGCGGACGCGCTGTGGATCCGATAACATTACTGGAATTCGGATCATGGTAAGTCCTTAAGCGGCACGTGACGAATTACGCCAGGTCCCGAGATCATGTCCAAAGACGTGATCTTGAAGTAGGTTCTTGCGGGATTGCCACAAGAGCAGTTAACTGGTACCTGATCCGTCAGATGAACCAGCCCCATTTACCATTATCCCTGAACAACATAAATAGCAACGGCCTGGAGTCGATAAAAAGAGGGGCTGCGCCCAGAAATATAGTCAAGTTCTTTATCGAGTAGTACAACTTGAGCCTATGCCTAGGTGCAAGCACCTGCCCATAGGCTCGGGGGCTACTCTTATCGAGAGTATTGTTCACCCTCCCGATAAGATACAAGAAAGAAGAAAAATTGTGGTGTCGATTAAAAGCAAGTTGAGCCTACGCCCAAGTGCAAACACTTGGCTGTAGCCTCGGGGGCTACTCCCATCGGGAGCGCTGGTCGCGCACCCGATAGAAAAATAATTTCGACAGCATCTACGACAATCAAGCTTTGTAGACTCAACTCGATTCTACAATTCGAGTGGAGCCTACTCCCATCGGGAGCCCATGGATTTCATCAAGTCCTCCAGAAATATAGTTAAGTTCTTCATCGAGTAGTACAACTTGAGTCTATGCCCAAGTGCAAGCACTTGCCCATAGACTCGGGGGCTACTCCCATCGGGAGCGCTGTCGCGCACCCGATAGAAAAATAATTTCAAGAATCGTCGACATCATCTACGCTACACATGATCTACGACAGGGACCTCGCCTTTGGAGATGATTATGCTTGGAGTCTCTACGCAAGTCTTCGACTTCCCTAGACACTCGGGGGCTACTGACATGGGTATACCCTTCGGGTACCCATTATTGGTATACCTGGATCGGCTCGGCCCAATATGGAGAAGGCACAACAAGGCAACCCGAAGAAGTAGTCGACTAGGACTCTTGTAAAACCCTAGGCTGGTTGCATATATAAAGCTAGCCAGGGCACCCGAAAGAAGGAGGCCAACAGATAGATAGAATATAGACAACAAAGCTCCGCCTATGGCGGCACCCTGTAAACACATCTATCATCATATAGTGGATTGCTAGCAGCACGTAGGGATCCTCCACCGAGGGGACCCGAAGCT
Organism: Lolium perenne; assembly: GCF_019359855.2. Taxonomy (NCBI): domain Eukaryota; kingdom Viridiplantae; phylum Streptophyta; class Magnoliopsida; order Poales; family Poaceae; genus Lolium; species Lolium perenne. The sequence continues at coordinate 85,324,339 of NC_067248.2, read as the reverse complement.
GGGTACGTCGTGTGCCTAATCTCGTCCCCGGAATCTCCATCGCCGCTCTCTCCCGAAACCCTAGTCTACAATCCGTAGGCATTGCCGAGGTGATCCCTTGTCAGCCGTTGTAAGTGGTCTTGACCGGGATAAATGGGCCACTTTGGTGAGTCGATCTAAGATTACCCAGATAGAGTCGTGTCCTCATTTGGATCGGGGAAGTCCGGTGATAAAGTCCATTCCGAATTCCGATTTCTTCCCATTTCCACTCGGGAATCTGTAAAGGTTGGAGAAGTCCAGCCGGGCGTTGGTGTTCTGCTTTAACCTTCTGACAGACATCACATCTGGCGATAAAGAATGCTATGTCCCGCTTCATTCCGTGCCACCAAAAGGTGTCTTTCAGATCTTGGTACATTTTGGTTCCTCCGGGGTGAATAGAGTAAGGGGTGTTATGGGCTTCTTCTATGATCAAATTTTCCAAGGCAGGGATGCTTGGGACGCAAAGACGTCCGTTATACCACAAGATTCCCTCTTGGTCAATGGAAAATCCAGCCACTTCTTCTTTGCCCATCCGGCGCTTGATTCCTTCAATGCTTTCGTGATCAGCTTGTGCTTCCTTAATTTGGTCGTGTAGGGTAGGTCTGGCTTCCATTGCGGCTAAGAATCCATGACTAACCAGCTCTAATCCGAATTCTTCAAACTCTTGGTACAACAAGGGTTGCTCGATTTTTAAGCAGGCATTGAGAGAGCAAGGTTCTCGGCTGAGGGCATCGGCGACTACATTCGCCTTTCCAGGGTGGTAATGGATACTGATATCATAATCCTTTATCAACTCGATCCATCTTCTCTGACGCATATTTAACTCCCTCTGAGTGAAGATATATTTGAGGCTTTTGTGATCGGTGTAGATGTCACACCGATTGCCGATAAGGTAATGACGCCAAGTTTTGAGAGCATGAACTACGGCGAATAACTCAAGATCATGAGTCGGGTAGTTCACCTCATGGGGTTTGAGTTGTCGGGAGAGGTAAGAGATAACATTTCCATCTTGCATTAAGACACTTCCAAGACCAAGCTTGGATGCGTCGCAGTAAATCACAAAATCTTTGGTAACATCAGGCATGGTTAGGATTGGGGCTCAGACAAGTCGCTTTTTGAGTTCCTGAAAACTTTCTTCGCACTTGTCCGTCCATTCAAACTTCTTATCCTTCTTGAGCAAAAGAGTCAGGGGTTTGGCGATGCTAGATAATCCTTCTACAAACTTGCGGTAATAACCGGTCAATCCGAGAAAGGATCTTACCTCGGTTGGGTTGGTAGGAGGTTGGCGCTCCATGATGGATTTGATTAGGGAGGGGTCGACAGACAGTCCTCCGGCTGATAAGACATGACCAAGGAATCCAACTTATTTGAGCCAAAACTGGCATTTGCTGAACTTGGCATAGAGTTGATGCTTCCTAAGCGTACCCAGAACAAGTCTCAGATGCTCTTCATGCTCTTCTTCAGTTTTGGAATAAACTAGGATGTCATCGATGAACATCACAACAAATTTGTCGAGGTACTCCATGAAGACTTTGTTCATGAGGTTCATGAAGTAGGAAGGGGCGTTAGTAAGTCCGAAGGACATTACGGTGTACTCATACAGTCCGTAACGGGTAGTGAAAGCAGTCTTGGGAATGTCCGATTCCCGAACCTTGAGCTGATGGTATCCGGTGCGGAGATCTATTTTGGAAAAGACTTTGGCTCCATTCATCTGATCGAACAGGTCATCGATCTTGGGTAGGGGTATTTGTTTTTGATTGTAACATTGTTGAGCTTTCGATAGTCCACGCATAGGCGAATGGTACCATCTCGCTTGTCCACGAAAATCACGGGTGATCCCCATGGCGAAGCACTTGGTCGAATCAGACCTTTGCTCAACATGTCATCTAATTGTTTCTTCAACTCGATCAGCTCTTGAGGGTTCATACGGTATGGTCTCTGGGCTATAGGTGTGGTACCCGGGATTAACTCAATGATGAATTCGATATCCCGATCTGGGGGCATACTGGGCAACTGTTCAGGAAACACATCCGGATATTCACAGACGATTGGGACTTGATCTAAAGTTGGTCCGGAGATACTCTTCTTGCAGTAGGCCTTGGATGAGTGTATGGTGGCGGTGTATTCTAATGGTAAACCTTGACCATTAGATAGGGTGATGGATTTTTGGGCGCAATCTATGTGTCCCTTATAACATTGGAGTTGTTTTGCTTCAGGTTGAAAAACTCATCACACTTCATCTTGATCAAACCTGTGGGAATGTGAGCCTTGCGGAACTTGGCGGTGAATTCTTCCCAGTTGATGACATGGTTGGCGGCTTGCATAGCCTTGACGTTCTCCCACCATGCTCTTGCGGGTCCAGAGAGAAAGTGTGTGGCAAGAAGAACCTTCTCATGCTCTCCAACGGCAGCGACTTCAAGGTTGTTCTCGATGGTACGGAGCCAGTCGTCTGCGTCGAGGGGAGCGGTGCACTTGGAGAACACGGGTGGGTTGGTGTTCTGGAAGTCCCTAAGGCGTGACCTTGGAGCTTGATGCGCGTAGATGTACACGTCCGTTGGGAACCCCAAGAGGAAGGTATGATGCGCACAGTGGCAAGTTTCCCTCAGTAAGAAACCAAGGTTTAATCGGACCAGTAGGAGTCAAGAAGCACGTTGAAAGTTGATGGTGGCGAAATGTGATGCGGCGCAACAACAGGGATTCCGGCGCCAACGTGGAACCTGCACAACACAACCCAAGTACTTTGCCCCAACGAAACAGTGAGGTTGTCAATCTCACCGGCTTGCTGTAACAAAGGATTAACCGTATTGTGTGGAAGATGATTGTTTGCAAGAAAACAGTAAACAAGTATTGCAGTAGATTGTATGCGATGTAAAGAATAGGACCGGGGTCCACAGTTCACTAGAGGTGTCTCTCCCATAAGATAAAAGCATGTTGGGTGAACAAATTACAGTCGGGCAATTGACAAATAGAGAAAGGCATAACAATGCATGTACATGATATGATAAATATAGTGAGATTTAATCCGGGCATTACGACAAAGTACATAGACCGCCATCCAACTGCATCTATGCCTAAAAAGTCCACCTTCAGGTTATCATCCGAACCCCATTCAGTATTAAGTTGCAAAGCAACAGACAATTGCATTAAGTATGGTGCGTAATGTAATCGACAACTACATCCTTAGACATAGAATCAATGTTTTATCCCTAGTGGCAACAGCACATCACAACCTTCGAACTTTCTCACATCGTCCTGTATCAATGAAGGCATGAACCCACTATCGAGCATAAATACTCCCTCTTGGAGTTAAGAGCAAAAACTTGGCCAGAGCCTCTACTAATAACGGAGAGCATGCAAGATCATAAACAACACATAAACAATAGATTGATAATCACCATAACATAGTATTCTCTATCCATCGGATCCCGACAAACACAACATATAGTATTACAGATAGATGATCTTGATCATGTTAGGCAGCTCACAAGATCCAACAATGAAGCACAATAAGGAGAAGACGACCATCTAGCTACTGCTATGGACCCATAGTCCAGGGGTGAACTACTCACTCATCACTCCGGAGGCGACCATGGCGGTGTAGAGTCCTCCGGGAGATGAATCCCCTCTCCGGCAGGGTGCCGGAGGCGATCTCCTAAATCCCCCGAGATGTAATTCGCGGCGGCGGCGTCTCAGTAAGGTTTTCCGTATCGTGGCTCTCGGTACTGGGGGTTTCGCGACGGAGGCTATTTGTAGGCGGAAGGGCAGGTCAAGAGGCGGCACGAGGGGCCCAGGTGACAGGGCCGCGCGGCCAGGGCCTGGGCCGCGCCGCCCTGTCATCTGGCCACCTCGTGGCCCCACTTCGACTCCCCTTCGGTCTTCTGGAAGCTTCGTGGCAAAATAGGACCCTGGGCGTTGATTTCGTCCAATTCCGAGAATATTTCGTTACTAGGATTTCTGAAACCAAAAACAGCAGAAACAAAGAATCGCTCTTCGGCATCTTGTTAATAGGTTAGTTCCAGAAAATGCGTAAATACGACATATAATGTGCATAAAACATGTAGGTATCATCAATATAGTAGCATGGAACATAAGAAATTATCGATACGTTGGAGACGTATCAGCATCCCCAAGCTTAGTTCTGCTCGTCCCGAGCAGGTAAAACGATAACAAAGATAATTTCTGAAGTGACATGCCATCATAATCTTGATCATACTATTTGTAAACATATGTAATGAATGCAGCGATCAAAACAATGGTAATGACATGAGTAAACAACTGAATCATATGACAAAGACTTTTCATGAATAGTACTTCAAGACAAGCATCAATAAGTCTTGCATAAGAGTTAACTCATAAAGCAATAAATCAAAGTAAAGGTATTGAAGCAACACAAAGGAAGATTAAGTTTCAGCGGTTGCTTTCAACTTATAACATGTATATCTCATGGATATTGTCAACATAAAGTAATATAACAAGTGCAATATGCAAGTATGTAGGAATCAATGCACAGTTCACACAAGTGTTTGCTTCTTAAGGTGGAGGGAGATAGGTAAACTGACTCAACATAAAAGTAAAAGAATGGTCCTTCAAAGAGGAAAGCATCGATTGCTGTATTTGTGCTAGAGCTTTTATTTTGAAAACATGAAACAATTTTGTCAACGGTAGTAATAAAGCATATGAGTTATGTAAATTATATCTTACAAGTTGCAAGCCTCATGCATAGTATACTAATAGTGCCCGCACCTTGTCCTACTTAGCTTGGACTACCGGATCTTTGCAATGCCATGTTTCAACCAAGTGTCACAAAGGGGTACCTCCATGCCGCATGTACAAAGGTCTAAGGAGAATGCTCGCATTTTGGATTACTCGCTTTTGATTATTCTCAACTTAGACATCCATACCGGGACAACATGGACAACAGATAATGGACTCCTCTTTAATGCATAAGCATGTAGCAAAATTATTATTCTCATATGAGATTGAGGATATATGTCCAAACTGAAACTTCCACCATGATTCATAGCTTTAGTTAGCGACCCAATGTTCTTCTCTAACAATATGCATGCTCCAATCATTAAGGTGATAGATCCTTCAGACAAGACGGACATGCATAGCAACTCACATGATATTCAATAAAGAGTAATTGATGGCGTTCCCCAGAAGCATGGTTATCGCACAACAAGCAACTTAATAAGAGATAAAGTGCATAAGTACATATTCAATACTACGATAGTTTTTAAGGCTATTTTGTCCCATGAGCTATATATTGCAAAGGTGAATGATGGAATTTTAAAGGTAGCACTCAAGCAATTTACTTTGGAATGGCGGAGAAATACCATGTAGTAGGTAGGTATGGTGGACACAAATGGCAAAGTGGTTGGCTCAAGGATTTTGGATGCATGAGAAGTATTCCCTCTCGATACAAGGTTTAGGCTAGCAAGGTTATTTGAAGCAAACTCAAGGATAAACCGGTGCAGCAAAACTCACATAAAAGACATATTGTAAATATTATAAGACTCTACACCGTCTTCCTTGTTGTTCAAAACTCAATACCAGATATTATCTAGACCTTAGAGAGACCAAATATGCAAACCAAATTTTAGCAAGCTCTATGTATTTCTTCATTAATGGGTGCAAAGCATATGATGCAAGAGCTTAAAAATGAGCACAACAATTGCAAAGTGTCACATTATCCAAGAAATTTTAGAATTACTACATGTAGCATTTTCCAATTCCAACCATATAACAATTTAACGAAGAAGAAACTTCGCCAAGAACATTATGAGTAAAGCCTAAGGACATATTTGTCCATATGCAACAGCGGAGCGTGTCTCTCTCCCACAAAGTGAATGCTAGGATCCATTTTATTCAAACAAAAACAAAAACAAAAACAAACCGACGCTCCAAGTAAAGAACATAAGATGTGACTGAATAAAAATATAGTTTCAGGGGAGGAACCTGATGATGTTGTCGATGAAGAAGGGGATGTCTTGGGCATCCCCAAGCTTAGACGCTTGAGTCTTCTTAAAATATGCAGGGATGAACCACGGGGGCATCCCCAAGCTTAGAGCTTTCACTCCTCTTGATCATAGTATATCATACTCCTCTCTTGACCCTTGAAAACTTCCTTCACACCAAACTTCAAGCAAACTCATTAGAGGGTTAGTGCACAATTAATAATTCACACATTCAGAGGTGACACAAACATTCTTTTCACTTCTGGACATTGCATAAAGCTACTGGACATTAATTGATCAAAGAAATTCATCCAACATAGCAAAAGAGGCAATGCGAAATAAAAGGCAGAATTTGTCAAAACAGAACAGTTCGTAAAGACGAATTTTAAAGTGGCACCAGACTTGCTCAAATGGAAAAACTCAAAACTAATGAAAGTTACGTACATATCTGAGGATCACGCTCGTAAATTGGCAGATTTTTTCGAATTTTCTACAGAGACCTGTGCCCAGATTCGTGACAGACAGCAATGCTGTTTCTGCGCAGCGATCCCAAATATAACATCAACTTTGACATAGAAACTTTACTTGGCACAAAAACATGATAAGGAGAGGTTTCTACAGTAGTAAGCAACTTCCAAGACTCAACAAAACAAAAAAATTCTGTAGTAAAAACATGGGTTGTCTCCCATAAGCGCTTTTCTTTAACGCCTTTCAGCTAGGCGCAGAAAGTGTAAATCAAGTAACATCAAGAGTAGAAGCATCAACATTATTAACTTGAGGGTTGGGAGTTTTCTCAACCAAGCATAGTATATTGGATACATAAGTTTTAGCGTCTCCCTTTTCATTAGTCTTGGGCTTGCTATTCTCATCGAACAAATTTTCAGGAACAAGCCAAGCATAGTTATTTTCTAGTGCATCATTCATAGCTAGGAGTTTACATGGTATTGGTGCTTTGATCTCCCCACCATCATTAATATTATTAATGTACCTTATTCTATCCATGTCCATTTTTTCAAGGAGACCAACAAAATTAGTATGAGAACCTAGCATATTAAATTTAGCAAAGACCTTTCTAGCCTCTCTTGCTAGACCACCAAATTCTCTAAGAAGAGTTTCTAAAACAAAATATTTCTTTTCCCCTTCTTCCATATCACCGAGTGTAAGAAACATGTGTTGGATTATAGGATTGAGATTAACAAATTTAGTTTCCAACATACGAACTAAAGCAGCAGCAGCAATTTCATAGGTAGGTGCAAGTTCTACCAAGTGTCTATCTTCAAAATCTTCAGTAATACTAACATGATTGAAAAATTCTTCTATATTATTTCTCCCGACTATAGACCCACGTCCTACCGGTATGTCTTTTGTGGTAAAATTAAAAGGAAACATGATGAATGAAGTAAAGTAAATGCAAGTAGCTAATTTTTTTTTTGTGTTTTTGATATAGAGAGCAAGACAGTAAATAAAGTAAAACTAGCAACTAATTTTTGTGTGTTTCGTTTAGGTGCAGCAAACAAAGTAGTAAATAAAATAAAGCAAGACAAAAACAAAGTAAAGAGATTGAGAAGTGGAGACTCCCCTTGCAGCGTGTCTTGATCTCCCCGGCAACGGCGCCAGAAATTTGCTTGATGCGCGTAGATGTACACGTCCGTTGGGAACCCCAAGAGGAAGGTATGATGCGCACAGTGGCAAGTTTCCCTCAGTAAGAAACCAAGGTTTAATCGGACCAGTAGGAGTCAAGAAGCACGTTGAAAGTTGATGGTGGCGAAATATGATGCGGCGCAACAACAGGGATTCCGACGCCAACGTGGAACCTGCACAACACAACCCAAGTACTTTGCCCCAACGAAACAGTGAGGTTGGCAATCTCACCGGCTTGCTGTAACAAAGGATTAACCGTATTGTGTGGAAGATGATTGTTTGCAAGAAAACAGTAAACAAGTATTGCAGTAGATTGTATGCGATGTAAAGAATAGGACCGGGGTCCACAGTTCACTAGAGGTGTCTCTCCCATAAGATAAAAGCATGTTGGGTGAACAAATTACAGTCGGGCAATTGACAAATAGAGAAAGGCATAACAATGCATGTACATGATATGATAAATATAGTGAGATTTAATCCGGGCATTACGACAAAGTACATAGACCGCCATCCAACTGCATCTATGCCTAAAAAGTCCACCTTCAGGTTATCATCCGAACCCCATTCAGTATTAAGTTGCAAAGCAACAGACAATTGCATTAAGTATGGTGCGTAATGTAATCGACAACTACATCCTTAGACATAGAATCAATGTTTTATCCCTAGTGGCAACAAGACATCACAACCTTAGAACTTTCTCACATCGTCCTGTATCAATGAACGCATCAACCCACTATCCAGCATAAATACTCCCTCATGGAGTTAAGAGCAAAAACTTGGCTGAGCCTCTACTAATAACGGAGAGCATGCAAGAGCAAAAACAACACATAAACAATAGATTGATAATCACCATAACATAGTATTCTCTATCCATCGGATCCCGACAAACACAACATATAGTATTACAGATAGATGATCTTGATCATGTTAGGCAGCTCACAAGATCCAACAATGAAACACAATAAGGAGAAGACGACCATCTAGCTACTGCTATGGACCCATAGTCCAGGGGTGAACTACTCACTCATCACTCCGGAGGCGACCATGGCGGTGTAGAGTCCTCCGGGAGATGAATCCCCTCTCCGGCAGGGTACCGGAGGCGATCTCCTGAATCCCCCGAGATGGGATTCACGGCGGCGGCGTCTCAGTAAGGTTTTCCGTATCGTGGCTCTCGGTACTGGGGGTTTCGCGACGGAGGCTATTTGTAGGCGGAAGGGCAGGTCAAGAGGCGGCACGAGGGGCCCAGGTGACAGGGGGCCGCGCTGCCAGGCTGGCCTCGGGCCGCGCCGCCCTGTCATCTGGCCACCTCGTGGCCCCACTTCGGCTCCCCTTCGGTCTTCTGGAAGCTTCGTGGCAAAATAGGACCCTGGGCGTTGATTTCGTCCAATTCCGAGAATATTTCGTTACTAGGATTTCTGAAACCAAAAACAGCAGAAACAAAGAATCGGCTCTTCGGCATCTTGTTAATAGGTTAGTTCCAGAAAATGCGTAAATACGACATATAATGTGCATAAAACATGTAGGTATCATCAATAAAGTAGCATGGAACATAAGAAATTATCGATACGTTGGAGACGTATCAGAGCTTCCTCGCCATGTCCTTCTCCTTCTTCATTGTCGCGGTTTCCCGCGGCGGCTTGCGTGATCTACCGAAGGGCGGCGATATTGGCTTCACTTTCTTGGCGAGCACGCTGACGGTCCTCCAACAAGAGGCGCATGATCTGGGCCATGTCGGGATCCGGGGGTGGTGGTGGCGGCGGGTTTGGGTTTCGGCGGGTGTCAACCATCTGAGGAAACTAGATATGAGACCATGGAATAACTTCGGTAGGCAAGATCTTTCCAAGGGGGTAGGGAAGGTGTATGCATGAAAGAGAATTTTTAAGTAAACTTGAAGATGCAAATAAAGACTTTCAAAGAAACAACCATAAACCAACATCCATACTACCAAAAGAGGTCATAGTTCACAACCATCACACGGTTACATAAGGACCAACAAAGTACGTAGCATCATGCGGGACAACATAACATAGAACAAGTCTCGGGGGTTTACATCTAGAAATCGTCAAGAGGGGCGGAGAGGCCATCAAACGGGGGCTCCTCGGGGTCCTCCTCATCATCCGGAGTGGTCTCAATGGTGTGAAGAGGCTCGGGGTCCTCGGGCGCGTCGTTGATGAAGGCGCGGTCATCGTCGTCCTCGTCATCATCATGCCCGTTCCCTATGAGTCCGTCCTCCTCCATGAAGTCATCATCATCGCTGATGAGAGTAGTGTCCTCCTTGCGGATATCCTCGCCGTCATCTTGGAGGCTCTCAAGCTTGTCCTCGGCGTCACGGAGGGCGGCCTTGAGGTGCATGACCTTGACCTTCAACATGTAGTTGGCCTCACGGACGCGGAGCTTCTGCTTCTGTTGGCGGCGGTGCTTGAGCTTGGCCAGCTTCAGGTCCATCTTGAGTCCCTCAAGCTCATGCTTCAGCACTTTATTCTCCATTCTGTTGGAAGCGAGGCTGAGCTGAGTCTTGTACAGCAAGTTCTCCATCTGGGCCGCCTGGCGTCCGAGGGGGCAGGTGTAGGGGATCATAGTGGGAATCCCCTCCTCGTTGGGGCATCCCAAGAAGGCGTGAGGGAGCCTCTTGGCCTCCAACTCGGCACGGTGGTGGTAGACAAGGCGGGAGAGGGCTGCCTGAAGCACCCTCACAAGTCCATCCTCCCACGTGCGATCGAAGACCTGGACCTCGATCTCCTCAAGCTGCTTCACATGAGAGCCACAGAGTGTGCAGACCACCATCCAGGACATCTCGCCGTCCTTGGTGCACTCCACGGAGGGCGGTCTCAAACAAGTAGCGGGGCTGATCATAGCCCAGCTGGCGGCTCTCGGTGAACATCGGTGGATCCATCTACACAAAATTTTAAGTTCTTAATTAGTAACATGATAAAAGTGTGCAAAATTTTAAGTGCATAAAGTAAAAACATTAAGGATTAATGCAAGTAGTATTAAGTCTAAGAGAAATTAGGGGAGAGACTAGGCATTATTTCAGCATATAGTCATCTCGTTTTTGTATAGAAAATAGTTTTTGTACTACCTTAATGTCCATGCTAACTAGGGTCTCCTAAGGTCAGGATGGCTCTGATACCAGCTCTGTGGGGACCCCGGACTAAGTGTCCGAAATACCCTGTTATGTATTCCTCTCATGACCCCATGATCAGTCTGCCGTGAGAACATAACCGAACTGAATATCCAGATTACAACATCCATTACAAGTACCGAATAAATAGTCTTACAACAATAGGGTCACATGACCAAGTCTTACACAAATGCCACACCGGGCAAGTTCACACATACATAGCAGCGGATACACGTCAACATCGTCGGGCCCAAGTCATGCCTTAGACCTACAGGCAGCTGACTTGGAGATCGTCCTAGGTCGCATAGTCGTCCTGGTAGCCTCCGTCATCTTCATAGTCCTCCTCATAGTCTGGCCAAGTAAATAGCCAGGGACAAAAGCCGTGAGTACATTTGGAATTGTACTCGCAAACCATCACAAGGGTGCTAACATGAGCTAACTAAAGGAGACAAGAGAGGAAGGATAGTTTCTCTTGTGGATATAACATGCATCAGTTTCTCTTGTGGATATAGCATGCATCATTTTCTCTTGTGGATATAGCATCCCGACATCTCAAGTGATGGGGACACTCGGGTGGTCCTATGACATCTCTATATCTTTGTTAAAGAAGATACTTCAAAAGATATCCTATGACATCTCAATATCTTTGTTAAAGAAGAGTTAGCTGATACGTCTCCAACGTATCGATAATTTCTTATGTTCCATGCTACTTTATTGATGATACCTACATGTTTTATGCACATTATATGTCATATTTATGCATTTTCTGGAACTAACCTATTAACAAGATGCCGAAGAGCCAGTTGTTGTTTTCTGCTGTTTTTGGTTTCAGAAATCCTAGTAAAGAAATATTCTCGGAATTGGACGAAACTTTCGCCCAGGGTCCTATTTTTGCACGAAGCTTCCAGAAGACCGAAGAGATAACGAAGTGGGGCCACGAGGCAGCCAGGAGGGTGGCCGGCGCGGCCCAAGCCCTGGCCGCGCCGACCTACCTCCTGGGCCCCTCGTGTGGCCCCCCGCGTTGACCCTCCGCCTACTTAAAGCTTCCGTCGCGAAACCCCCAGTACCGAGAGCCACGATACGGAAAACCTTACAGAGACGCCGCCGCCGCGAATCCCATCTCGGGGATTACGGAGATCGCCTCCGGCACCCTGCCGGAGAGGGGATTCATCTCCCGGAGGACTCTACACCGCCATGGTCGCCTCCGGAGTGATGAGTGAGTAGTCCACCCCTGGACCATGGGTCCATAGCAGTAGCTAGATGGTCGTCTTCTCCTTGTTGTGCTTCATTGTTGGATCTTGTGAGCTGCCTAACATGATCAAGATCATCTATATGTAATTCTATATGTTGTGTTTGTCGGGATCCGATGGATAGAGAGTACTATGATTATGGTGATTATCAATCTATTGTTCATGTGTTGTTTATGATCTTGCATGCTCTCCGTTATTAGTAGAGGCTCTGGCCAAGTTTTTACTCTTAACTCCAAGAGGGAGTATTTATGCTCGATAGTGGGTTCATGCCTCCATTGAATCTGGGACAGTGATAGAAAGTTCTAAGGTTGTGGATGTGCTGTTGCCACTAGGGATAAAACATTGATGCTATGTCTAAGGATGTAGTTGTTGATTACATTACGCACCATACTTAATGCAATTGTGCATTGCTTTGCAACTTAATACCGGAGGGGTTCGGATGATAACTTTGAAGGTGGACTTTTTAGGCATAGATGCGGTTGGATGGCGGTCTATGTACTTTGTCGTAATGCCCAATTAAATCTCACTATATTTATCATATCATGTATATGCATTGTTATGCCTTTCTCTATTTGTCAATTGCCCGACTGTAATTTGTTCACCCAACATGCTTTTATCTTATGGGAGAGACACCTCTAGTGAACTGTGGACCCCGGTCCTATTCTTTACATAGCAAACAATCTACTTGTTTTACTGTTTTCTTTGCAAACATCTTCCACTCGATACGTTTAATCCTTTGTTACAGCAAGCCGGTGAGATTGACAACCTCACTGTTTCGTTGGGACAAAGTACTTTGGTTGTGTTGTGCAGGTTCCGCGTTGGCGCCGGAATCCCTGGTGTTGCGCCGCATCACATTTCGCGACCATCAACCTTCAACGTGCTTCTTGGCTCCTCCTGGTTCGATTAAACCTTGGTTTCTTTCTGAGGGAAAACTTGCTACTGTGCGCATCATACCTTCCTCTTGGGGTTCCCAACGAACGTGTGAGTTACACGCCATCAAGCTCTTTTAAAGCGCCGTTGCCGGGGAGATCAAGACACGCTGCAAGGGGAGTCTCCACTTCTCAATCTCTTTACTTTGTTTTTGTCTTGCTTTATTTTATTTACTACTTTGTTTGCTGCACTAAATCAAAATACAAAAAAAATTAGTTTCTAGTTTTACTTTATTTACTGTCTTGCTCTCTATATCAAAAACACAAAAAAATTAATTACTTGCATTTACTCTATCTAGTTTGTTTTATTTTACTGCTACTAAAATGAGTAATCCTGAAGTTGAAGTTCGTTCTTTTAAGCAACAAGGTGGAGAAAGTTTTAAAGATGCTTGGTATAGAATTAGTAATGCTCATCAAAGGTGCATTAAGAAACACTCCACCACTATCCTTCTTAGGAACTTTTATGTTGGTTTATCTAGTTGGAATAGATATGTTCTTGATACTCTTTCGGGAGGTAATTTCCTAGGTACTCCCGCTCTAGAAGCTAGTTGCATCATTGAGAGTCTAGTTGGAATACCACCTGTTAATGAAGTTAAAATTGAAATCTCTCTTGAGGATGTTATGAAAAAATTGGAAACCATAGAGAAAAAATTTCCAAGTATTGAAACTAAATTAGAAATGTTATTGGATAAAACTGATGAACTTGATAAATCCCTAGGAGGAATTGATGAAAGAATTAGTGTCCTAGGAACTTGTGTTATCCATGATAATCAAACCAATAGGATTGATGAACTTGAAAAAGCTATGGGAACCTTGGGTTCAACCTTTTCTTCTCTCAAGTATAATGAGAAAGCTTATGTGGGTAAAGAGCAAAAATTCATGTACGCCTCTAAAGTGCCTAAACAAAAGAATTACTATAGGCCTAAAATTGCTAAAACCCCTAGCACCACCATAGAAAATTTAGATAATGGAGCACCTAAAGTACCCTCTGCAACAAGTTGTGTTTGCATGGAAAATAATAATGTTGATGCTTCTACTCTCGATGTTACTTGATTTGCACTTTCTGCGCCTAGCTGAAAGGCGTTAAAGAAAAGCGCTTATGGGAGACAACCCATGTTTTTACCTACAGCAATTTTTTGTTTTGTTGAGTCTTGGAAGTTGTTTACTACTGTAGCAACCTCTCCTTATCATGTTTTTGTGCCAAGTAAAGTTTCTATGTCAAAGTTGATGTTATATTTGGGATCGCTGCGCAGAAACAGCATTGCTGTCTGTCACGAATCTGGGCACAATTATCTGTAGAAAATTCGAAAAAATCTGCCAATTTACGAGCGTGATCCTCAGATATGTACGCAACTTTCATTAGTTTTGAGTTTTTCCATTTGAGCAAGTCTGGTGCCATTTCTAAATTCGTCTTTACGGACTGTTCTGTTTTTGACAGATTCTGCCTTTTATTTCGCATTGCCTCTTTTGCTATGTTGGATTTATTTCTTTGATCCACTAATGTCCAGTAGCATTATGCAATGTCCAGAAGTGAAAATAATGATTGTGTCACCTCTGAATGTGTGAATTATTAATTGTGCACTAACCCTCTAATGAGTTTGCTTGAAGTTTGGTGTGAAGGAAGTTTTCAAGGGTCAAGAGAGGAGAATGATATACTATGATCAAGAGGAGTGAAAGCTCTAAGCTTGGGGATGCCCCCGTGGTTCACCCCTGCATATTTTAAGAAGACTCAAGCGTCTAAGCTTGGGGATGCCCAAGGCATCCCCTTCTTCATCGACAACATCATCAGGTTCCTCCCCTGAAACTATATTTTTATTCAATCACATCTTGTGTTCTTTATTTGGAGCGTCGGTTTGTTTTCGTTTTTGTTTTTGTTTGAATAAGATGGATCCTAGCATTCACTTTGTGGGAGAGAGACACGCTCCGCTGTTGCATATGGACACATGTGTCCTTAGGCTTTACTCATAATGTTCAAGGCGAAGTTTCTTCTTCGTTAAATTGTTATATGGTTGGAATTGGAAAATGCTACATGTAGTAATTCTAAAATGTCTTGGATAATGTGATACTTGGCAATTGTTGTGCTCATGTTTAAGCTCTTGCATCATATGCTTTGCACCCATTAATGAAGAAATACATAGAGCTTGCTAAAATTTGATTTGCATATTTGGTTTCTCTAAGGTCTAGATAATATCTAGTATTGAGTTTTGAACAACAAGGAAGACAGTGTAGGGTCTTATAATGTTTACAATATGTCTTTTATGTGAGTTTTGCTGCACTTGTTCATCCTTGAGTTTGCTTCAAATAACCTTGCTAGCCTAAACCTTGTATCGAGAGGGAATACTTCTCATGCATCCAAAATCCTTGAGCCAACTACTATGCCATTTGTGTCCACCATACCTACCTACTACATGGTATTTCTCCGCCATTCCAAAGTAAATTGCTTGAGTGCTACCTTTAAAATTCCATCATTCACCTTTGCAATATATAGCTCATGGGACAAAATAGCCTTAAAAACTATCGTAGTATTGAATATGTACTTATGCACTTTATATTTTATTAAGTTGCCTGTTGTGCGATAACCATGCTTCTGGGGAACGCCATCAACTATTGTTGAATATCATGTGAGTTGCTATGCATGTCCGTCTTGTCTAAAGGTCTATCATTTTAGTGGTTGGAGCATGCAAAATTGTTAGAGAAGAACATTGGGCCGCTAACTAAAGCCATGAATCATGGTGGAAGTTTCAGTTTTGGACATATATCCTCAATCTCATATGAGAATAATAACTTTGCTACATGCTTATGCATTTAAGAGGAGTCCATTATCTGTTGTCCATGTTGTCCCGGTATGGATGTCTAAGTTGAGAATAATCAAAAGCGAGAAATCCAAAATGCGAGCTTTCTCCTTAGACCTTTGTACAGGCGGCATGGAGGTACCCCTTTGTGACACTTGGTGGAAACATGGCATGCGAAGACCCGGTAGTCCAAGTTAAGTAGGACGAGGTGCGGGCACTATTAGTATACTATGCGTGAGGCTTGCAACTTGTAAGATATAATTTTCATAACTCATATGCTTTATTACTACCGTTGACAAAATTGTTTCATGTTTTTAAAATAAAAGCTCTAGCACAAATACAGCAATCGATGCTTTCCTCATTGAAGGACCATTCTTTTACTTTTATTGTTGAGTCAGTTTACCTATCTCCTTCCACCTTAAGAAGCAAACACTTGTGTGAACTGTGCATTGATTCCTACATACTTGCATATTGCACTTGTTATATTACTTTATGTTGACAATATCCATGAGATATACATGTTATAAGTTGAAAGCAACCGCTGAAACTTAATCTTCCTTTGTGTTGCTTCAACACCTTTACTTTGATTTATTGCTTTATGAGTTAACTCTTATGCAAGACTTATTGATGCTTGTCTTGAAGTACTATTCATGAAAAGTCTTTGCTTTATGATTCAGTTGTTTACTCATGTCATTACCTTTGCTTTGATCGCTGCATTCATTACATATGTTTACAAATAGTATGATCAAGATTATGATGGCATGTCACTTGTAAATTATCTTTGTTATCGTTTTACTGCTGGACGAAAGCAGAACTAAGCTTGGGGATGCTGATACGTCTCCAACGTATCGATAATTTCTTATGTTCCATGCTACTTTATTGATGATACCTACATGTTTTATGCACATTATATGTCATATTTATGCATTTTCTGGAACTAACCTATTAACAAGATGCCGAAGAGCCGATTCTTTGTTTTACTGCTGTTTTTGGTTTCAGAAATCCTAGTAAAGAAATATTCTCGGAATTGGACGAAACTTTCGCCCAGGGTCCTATTTTTGCACGAAGCTTCCAGAAGACCGAAGAGATAACGAAGTGGGGCCACGAGGCAGCCAGTAGGGTGGCCGGCGCGGCCCAAGCCCTGGCCGCGCCGACCTACCTCCTGGGCCCCTCGTGTGGCCCCCCGCGTTGACCCTCCGCCTACTTAAAGCTTCCGTCGCGAAACCCCCAGTACCGAGAGCCACGATACGGAAAACCTTACAGAGACGCCGCCGCCGCGAATCCCATCTCGGGGATTACGGAGATCGCCTCCGGCACCCTGCCGGAGAGGGGATTCATCTCCCGGAGGACTCTACACCGCCATGGTCGCCTCCGGAGTGATGAGTGAGTAGTCCACCCCTGGACCATGGGTCCATAGCAGTAGCTAGATGGTCGTCTTCTCCTTGTTGTGCTTCATTGTTGGATCTTGTGAGCTGCCTAACATGATCAAGATCATCTATATGTAATTCTATATGTTGTGTTTGTCGGGATCCGATGGATAGAGAGTACTATGATTATGGTGATTATCAATCTATTGTTCATGTGTTGTTTATGATCTTGCATGCTCTCCGTTATTAGTAGAGGCTCTGGCCAAGTTTTTACTCTTAACTCCAAGAGGGAGTATTTATGCTCGATAGTGGGTTCATGCCTCCATTGAATCTGGGACAGTGACAGAAAGTTCTAAGGTTGTGGATATGCTGTTGTCACTAGGGATAAAACATTGATGCTATGTCTAAGGATGTAGTTGTTGATTACATTACGCACCATACTTAATGCAATTGTCTGTTGCTTTGCAACTTAATACTGGAGGGGGTTCGGATGATAACCTGAAGGTGGACTTTTTAGGCATAGATGCAGTTGGATGGCGGTCTATGTACTTTGTCGTAATGCCCAATTAAATCTCACTATATTTATCATATCATGTATATGCATTGTTATGCCTTTCTCTATTTGTCAATTGCCCGACTGTAATTTGTTCACCCAACATGCTTTTATCTTATGGGAGAGACACCTCTAGTGAACTGTGGACCCCGGTCCTATTCTTTACATAGCAAACAATCTACTTGTTTTACTGTTTTCTTTGCAAACATCTTCCACTCGATACGTTTAATCCTTTGTTACAGCAAGCCGGTGAGATTGACAACCTCACTGTTTCGTTGGGACAAAGTACTTTGGTTGTGTTGTGCAGGTTCCGCGTTGGCGCCGGAATCCCTGGTGTTGCGCCGCATCACATTTCGCGACCATCAACCTTCAACGTGCTTCTTGGCTCCTCCTGGTTCGATTAAACCTTGGTTTCTTTCTGAGGGAAAACTTGCTACTGTGCGCATCATACCTTCCTCTTGGGGTTCCCAACGAACGTGTGAGTTACACGCCATCATTAGCATACCGCCATCTCAATTGATGGAGATGCTGGGGAAGTCTGATACGTCGCAAACGTATCTATAATTTCTTATGTTCCATGCTACTTTTATTACAATACTTGAATGTTTTATACATACTTTACAGCATTATTATACATTTTCCGGCACTAACCTATTAACAAGATGCCGAAGTGCCAGTTGCTGTTTTTCTGCTGTTTTTGGTTTCAGAAATCCTAGTAAGGAAATATTCTCGGAATTGGACGAAATCAACGCCCAGGGTCCTATTTTTGCACGAAGCTTCCAGAAGACCGAAAGGATAACGAAGTGGGGCGACGAGGCGCCGCCACACCAGGGCCACGCGGCCAGGCTAGGGCCCGCGCCGCCCTGTTGTGTGGGGCCCCCGTGACGCCCTTTGACCTACCCTTCCGCCTACTTAAAGCCTCCGTCGCGAAACCCCCTGTACCGAGAGCCACGATACGGAAAACATTACTGAGAGGCCGCCGCCGCCAATCCCATCTCGGGGGATTCAGGAGATCGCCTCCGGCACCCTGCCGGAGAGGGGAATCATCACCGGAGGGGCTCTACATCATCATGCCCGCCTCCGGATTGATGCGTGAGTAGTTCATCCTTGGACTATGGGTCCATAGCAGTAGCTAGATGATTGTCTTCTCCGCATGTGCTTTCATTGTTATAGATCTTGTGAGCTTCCTAACATGATCAAGATCATCTATTTGTAATGCTACATGTTGTGTTTGGTGAGATCCGATGAATAGAGAATACTATGTTAAGTTGATTATCAATCTATCATATATGTGTTGTTTATGTTCTTGCATGCTCTCCGTTGCTAGTAGAGGCTCTGGCCAAGTTGATACTTGTAACTCCAAGAGGGAGTAATTATGCTCGATAGTGGGTTCATGCCTCCATTAAATCTGGGATCGTGACAGTAGGTTCTAAGGTTGTGGATGTGCTGTTGCTACTAGGGATAAAACATTGATGCTTTGTCTAAGGATATTTGTGTTGATTACATTACGCACCATACTTAATGCAATTATCTGTTGTTCGCAACTTAATACTGGAAGGGGTTCGGATGATAACCTGAAGGTGGATTATTTAGGCATAGATGCATGCTGGATAGCGGTCTATGTACTTTGTCGTAATGCCCTGATTAAATCACATAGTAATCATCGTTGATATATATTGAATCTTTATTTGTCAATTGCTCACCTGTAATTTGTTCACCCAGCATGTTAGTTATCTTATTGGAGAGACACCTCTAGTGAACTGTGGACCCCGGTCCATTCTCTACATCTGAATACATTCTACTGCTTTTACTGTTCTTTGCAAACAACCACCATCTTCCACTCGATACGCTTAATCCTTTGTTTTCAGCAAGCCGGTGAGATTGACAACCTCACTGTTACGTTGGGGCAAAGTACTTTGATTGTGTTGTGCAGGTTCCACGTTGGCGCCGGTTTCACTGGTGTTGCGCCGCACTACATTCCTCCACCAACAACCTTCACGTGCTTCTTGGCTCCTACTGGTTCGATAACCTTGGTTTCTTTCCGAGGGAAAACTTGCTGCTATGCGCATCATACCTTCCTCTTGGGGTTCCCAACGGACGTGTACATCTACGCGCATCAAGCTCTTTTTCTGGCGCCGTTGCCGGGGAGATCAAGACACGCTGCAAGGGGAGTCTCCACTTCCAATCTCTTTACCTTATTTTTGTCTTGCTTTATTTTATACTTTGTTTGCTGCACTTAAACAAAACACACAAAAAATTAGTTGCTAGTTTTACTTTATTTACTGTCTTGTTCTCTATATCAAAAACACAAAAAAAATTAGTTACTTGTCTTTATTTTATTTGCCTAGTTTACTTTACTACTGTTATAATGAGTAATCCTGAAGTTGAAGTTCGTTCTTTTAAGCAACAAGGTGGAGAAAGTTTTAAAGATGCTTGGTACAGAATTAATAATGCTCATCATAGGTGCATTAAGAAACACTCCACTACTATCCTCCTTAGGAACTTTTATGTTGGTTTATCTAGTTGGAATAGGTATGTTCTTGATACTCTTTCGGGAGGTAATTTCCTAGGTACTCCTGCTTTAGAAGCTAGTTGCATCATTGAGAGTCTAGTTGGAATACCACCTGTTAATGAAGTTAAAATTGAAATATCTCTTGAGGATGTTATGAAAAAATGGAAACCATAGAGAAAAATTTTCCAAGTATTGAAACTAAATTGGAAATGTTACTTGATGAAACTGATGAACTTGATAAATCCTTAGGAGGAATTGATGAAAGAATTAGTATCCTAGGACCTTGTGTTGTCCATGATAATCAAACCAATAGGATTGATGAACTTGAAAAAGCTATGGGAACCTTGGGTTCGACTTTTTCTTCTCTTAAGTATAAGGAGAAAGCTTATGTGGGTAAAGAGCAAAAATTCATGTATGCCTCTAAGGTGCCTAAACAAAAGAATTATTATAGGCCCAAAATTGCTAAAACCCCTAGCACCACCATAGAAAATTTAGATAATGAAGCACCTAAAGTACCCTCTGCAACAAGTTGTGTTTGCAAGAAAAATGATATTGATGCTTGATACGTCTCCAACGTATCGATAATTTCTTATGTTCCATGCTACTTTATTGATGATACCTACATGTTTTATGCACATTATATGTCATATTTATGCATTTTCTGGAACTAACCTATTAACAAGATGCCGAAGAGCCAGTTGCTGTTTTCTGCTGTTTTTGGTTTCAGAAATCCTAGTAAAGAAATATTCTCGGAATTGGACGAAACTTTCGCCCAGGGTCCTATTTTTGCACGAAGCTTCCAGAAGACCGAAGACCTAACGAAGTGGGGCCACGAGGCAGCCAGGGGGGTGGCCGGCGCGGCCCAGCCCTTGGCCGCGCGGCCCTGCCCCCTGGGCCCCTCGTGTGGCCCCTCGCGTTGACCTTCCGCCTACTTAAAGCTCCCGTCGCGAAACCCCTAGTACCGAGAGCCACGATACGGAAAACCTTACAGAGACGCCGCCGCCGCGAATCCCATCTCGGGGGATTCTGGAGATCGCCTCCGGCACCCTGCCGGAGAGGGGATTCATCTCCCGGAGGACTCTTCATCGCCATGATCGCCTCCGGAGTGATGAGTGAGTAGTTCACCCCTGGACCATGGGTCCATAGCAGTAGCTAGATGGTCGTCTTCTCCTTGTTGTGCTTCATTGTTAGATCTTGTGAGCTGCCTAACATGATCAAGATCATCTATATGTAATTCTATATGTTGTGTTTGTCGGGATCCGATGGATAGAGAGTACTATGATTATGGTGATTATCAATCTATTGTTCATGTGTTGTTTATGATCTTGCATGCTCTCCGTTATTAGTAGAGGCTCTGGCCAAGTTTTTACTCTTAACTCCTAGAGGGAGTAATTATGCTCGATAGTGGGTTCATGCCTTCATTGATACCCGGGACAAGGATGAGAAAGTTCTAAGGTTGTGATGTGCTGTTGCCACTAGGGATAAAACATTGATGCTATGTCTAAGGATGTAGTTATTGATTACATTACGCACAATACTTAATGCAATTGTCTGTTGCTTTGCAACTTAATACTGGAGGGGTTCGGATGATAACTTTGAAGGTGGACTTTTTAGGCATAGATGCGGTTGGATGGCGGTCTATGTACTTTGTCGTAATGCCCAATTAAATCTCACTATATTTATCATGTCATGTATATGCATTGTTATGCCTTTCTCTATTTGTCAATTGCCCGACTGTAATTTGTTCACCCAACATGCTTTTATCTTATGGGAGAGACACCTCTAGTGAACTGTGGACCCCGGTCCTATTCTTTCCATAGCATACAATCTACTTGTTTTACTGTTTTCTTTGCAAACATCTTCCACTCGATACGTTTAATCCTTTGTTACAGCAAGCCGGTGAGATTGACAACCTCACTGTTTCGTTGGGGCAAAGTACTTTGGTTGTGTTGTGCAGGTTCCTAGTTGGCGCCGGAATCCCTGGTGTTGCGCCGCATCACATTTCGCGACCATCAACCTTCAACGTGCTTCTTGGCTCCTACTGGTTCGATTAAACCTTGGTTTCATACTGAGGGAAACTTGCTTCTATACGCATCATACCTTCCACTTGGGGTTCCCAACGGACGTGTGCATCTACGCGTATCAAGCTAAATTTCTGCGCCGTTCTTGCGGGAGATCAAGACACGCTGCAAGGGGAGTCTCCACTTCTCAATCTCTTTACTTTGTTTTTGTCTTGCTTTATTTTATTTACTACTTTGTTTGCTGCACTAAATCAAAATACAAAAAAAATTAGTTGCTAGTTTTACTTTATTTGCTATCTTGTTTGCTATATCAAAAACACAAAAAAATTAGTTACTCGCATTTACTTTATCTAGTTTGCTTTATTTACTGTTGCTAAAATGGCCAACCCTGAAAATACTAAGTTGTGTGACTTCACAAATGCAAATAATAATGATTTCCTATGCACACCTATTGCTCCACCTGCTACTACAGCAGAATTCTTTGAAATTAAACCTGCTTTACTAAATCTAGTCATGAGAGAACAATTTTCCGGTGCTAGTTCGATGATGTCGCTGCCCATCTCAATAATTTTGTTGAACTTTGTGAAATGCAAAAGTATAAAGATGTAGATGGTGATATTATTAAATTGAAAGTGTTTCCTTTCTCATTAAGAGGAAGAGCTAAAGATTGGTTGCTATCTTTGCCTAAGAATAGTATTGATTCATGGACTAAATGCAAGGATGCTTTTATTAGTAGATATTATCCTCCCGCTAAAATTATTTCTTTGAGAAGTAGCATAATGAATTTTAAACAATTAGATACTGAACATGTTGCTCAAGCATGGGAGAGAATGAAAACTTTGGTAAAAAATTGCCCAACCCATGGACTGACTACTTGGATGATCATCCAAACCTTCTATGCAGGACTAAATTTTTCTTCGCGGAATTTATTGGATTCAGCTGCTGGAGGTACCTTTATGTCCATCACATTGGGGGCGGCTACAAAACTTCTTGATGATATGATGATAAATTACTCTGAATGGCACACGGAAAGAGCTCCACAAGGTAAGAAGGTAAATTCTGTTGAAGAAACCTCTTCCTTGAGTGATAAGATTGATGTGATTATGTCTATGCTTGTGAATGGTAGATCTAATGTTGATCCAAATAATGTTCCTTTAGCTTCATTGGTTGCTCAAGAAGAAAATGTTGATGTGAATTTCATTAAAAATAATAATTTCAACAACAATGCTTATAGGAACAACTCTGGTAATAACTATAGGCCACATCCTTCTACTAATGGTAATGGTTATGGTAATTCTTATGGGAATTCTTACAACAATAATAGAAGTGTACCCTCTGGTCTTGAAGCCATGCTTAAAGAATTTATTAGTACACAAACTGCTTTTAACAAATCTGTTGAGGAAAAGCTTGATAAAATTGATACTATCGCTTCTAGAGTTGATAGGCTTGCCTCTGATGTTAATCTTTTAAAGTTGAAAGTTATGCCTAATAATGATCTTGATAATAAGATTACTACTACAGCAAATGCCATCCAAGTTAGAATTAATGAGAATATAAGATTAATGGCTGAGTTGCGTGCTAGGTGGGATAGAGAAGAAAATGAAAAACTAGCTAAAGAGAATAATGTAGCTAAAGTTTGGACTATTACCACCACTAGTAATGCTAATTCCTCACATGTTGCTACACCTCCTACTATCAATGGTAATATAATTGGTGTTGGCAATGTTTCTACTCCTAGTGCAAATCGTACAAAACTGCCTGAAATTGCTAAAACTGCTGAAACTGCTTGTGATAAAACTGCTGAAATCTTTTCCAACCTTGGGAACAATGATCCCATTGCTGTAGCTCATAATGATTTAGATTTTGATGATTGCCACATCTCTGAAGTTATAAAGTTCTTACAAAAACTTGCTAAAAGTCCTAATGCTAGTGCTATAAATTTAGCCTTTACAAAACATATTACAAATGCTCTCATAAAAGCTAGAGAAGAGAAACTAAAACTTGAAACTTCTATTCCTAGAAAGTTAGAAGATGGTTGGGAGCCCATCATTAAAATGAAATTCAATGACTTTGAATGTAATGCCTTATGTGATCTTGGTGCAAGTATTTCTGTTATGCCTAAAAAGATTTATGATATGCTTGACTTGCCACCATTAAAGAATTGTTATTTGGATGTTAATCTACTTGATAATGTTAAAAAGAAACCTTTGGGGAGGATTGATAATGTGCATATTACGGTTAACAATAACCTTGTCCCCGTTGATTTTGTTGTCTTGGATATCGAATGCAATGCATCTTGTCCAATTGTGTTGGGAAGACCTTTTCTTCGAACTGTTGGTGCTGTTATTGATATGAGGGAAGGTAATATTAAATATCAATTTCCTCTCAAGAAAGGTATGGAACACTTCCCTAGAAAGAGAATGAAGTTGCCTTTTGATTCTATTATTAGAACAAGCTATGATGTTGATGCTTCTACTCTCGATGTTACTTGATTTGCACTTTCGCGCCTAGGCGAAAGGCGTTAAAGAAAAGCGCTTATGGGAGACAACCCATGTTTTTACCTACAGCAATTTTTTGTTTTATTGAGTCTTGGAAGTTGTTTACTACTGTAGCAACCTCTCCTTATCATGTTTTTGTGCCAAGTAAAGTTTCTATGTCAAAGTTGATGTTATATTTGGGATCGCTGCGCAGAAACAGCATTGCTGTCTGTCACGAATCTGGGCATAATTCTCTGTAGAAAATTCGAAAAAATCTGCCAATTTACGAGCGTGATCCTCAGATATGTACGCAACTTTCATTAGTTTTGAGTTTTTCCATTTGAGCAAGTCTGGTGCCATTTATAAATTCGTCTTTACGGACTGTTCTGTTTTTGACAGATTCTGCCTTTTATTTCGCATTGCCTCTTTTGCTATGTTGGATTTATTTCTTTGATCCATTAATGTCCAGTAGCATTATGCAATGTCCAGAAGTGAAAAGAATGATTGTGTCACCTCTGAATGTGTGAATTATTAATGATGCACTAACCCTCTAATGAGTTTGCTTGAAGTTTGGTGTGAAGGAAGTTTTCAAGGGTCAAGAGAGGAGAATGATATACTAAGATCAAGAGGAGTGAAAGCTCTAAGCTTGGGGATGCCCCCGTGGTTCATCCCTGCATATTTTAAGAAGACTCAAGCGTCTAAGCTTGGGGATGCCCAAGGCATCCCCTTCTTCATCGACAACATCATCGGGTTCCTCCCCGAAACTATATTTTTATTCGAGTCACATCCGGTGTTCTTTACTTGGAGCGTCGGTTTGTTTTCGTTTTTGTTTTTGTTTGAATAAGATGGATCCTAGCATTCACTTTGTGGGAGAGAGACACGCTCCGCTGTTGCATATGGACACATGTGTCCTTAGGCTTTACTCATAATGTTCAAGGCGAAGTTTCTTCTTCGTTAATTTGTTATATGGTTGGAATTGGAAAATGCTACATGTAGTAATTCTAAAAATGTCTTGGATAATGTGATACTTGGCAATTGTTGTGCTCATGTTTAAGCTCTTGCATCATATGCTTTGCACCCATTAATGAAGAAATACATAGAGCTTGCTAAAATTTGATTTGCATATTTGGTTTCTCTAAGGTCTAGATAATATCTAGTATTGAGTTTTGAACAACAAGGAAGACAAAGTGTAGAGTCTTATAATGTTTACAATATGTCTTTTATGTGAGTCTTGCTGCACTTGTTCATCCTTGAGTTTGCTTCAAATAACCTTGCTAGCCTAAACCTTGTATCGAGAGGGAATACTTCTCATGCATCCAAAATCCTTGAGCCAACCACTATGCCATTTGTGTCCACCATACCTACCTACTACATGGTATTTACCCGCCATTCCAAAGTAAATTGCTTGAGTGCTACCTTTAAAATTCCATCATTCACCTTTGCAATATATAGCTCATGGGACAAAATAGCCTTAAAAACTATCGTAGTATTGAATATGTACTTATGCACTTTATATTTTATTAAGTTGCTTGTTGTGCGATAACCATGTTTCTGGGGAACGCCATCAACTATTGTTGAATATCATGTGAGTTGCTATGCATGTCCGTCTTGTCTGAAGGTCTATCATTTTAGTGGTTGGAGCATGCAAAATTGTTAGAGAAGAACATTGGGCCGCTAACTAAAGCCATGAATCATGGTGGAAGTTTCAGTTTTGGACATATATCCTCAATCTCATATGAGAATAATAACTTTGCTACATGCTTATGCATTAAAGAGGAGTCCATTATCTGTTGTCCATGTTGTCCGGTATGGATGTCTAAGTTGAGAATAATCAAAAGCGAGAAATCCGAAATGCGAGCATTCTCCTTGGACCTTTGTACAGGCGGCATGGAGGTACCCCTTTGTGACACTTGGTTGAAACATGGCATGCGAAGACCCGGTAGTCCAAGTTAAGTAGGACGAGGTGCGGGCACTATTAGTATACTATGCGTGAGGCTTGCAACTTGTAAGATATAATTTACATAACTCATATGCTTTATTACTACCGTTGACAAAATTGTTTCATGTTTTCAAAATAAAAGCTCTAGCACAAATACAGCAATCGATGCTTTCCTCTGCGAAGGACCATTCTTTTACTTTTATTGTTGAGTCAGTTTACCTATCTCCTTCCACCTTAAGAAGCAAACACTTGTGTGAACTGCATTGATTCCTACATACTTGCATATTGCACTTGTTATATTACTTTATGTTGACAATATCCATGAGATATACATGTTACAAGTTGAAAGCAACCGCTGAAACTTAATCTTCTTATGTGTTGCTTCAACACCTTTACTTTGATTTATTGCTTTACGAGTTAACTCTTATGCAAGACTTATTGATGCTTGTCTTGAAGTACTATTCATGAAAAGTCTTTGCTATATGATTCAGTTGTTTACTCATGTCATTACCTTTGCTTTGATCGCTGCATTCATTACATATGTTTACAAATAGTATGATCAAGATTATGATGGCATGTCACTTCAGAAATTATCTTTGTTATCGTTTTACCTGCTCGGGACGATGCGTAACTAAGCTTGGGGATGCTGATACGTCTCCAACGTATCGATAATTTCTTATGTTCCATGCTACTTTATTGATGATACCTACATGTTTTATGCACATTATATGTCATATTTATGCATTTTCCGGAACTAACCTATTAACAAGATGCCGAAGAGCCGATTCTTGTTTTTGCTGTTTTTGGTTTCAGAAATCCTAGTAAAGAAATATTCTCGGAATTGGACGAAACTTTCGCCCGGGGTCCTATTTTTGCACGAAGCTTCCGGAAGACCGAAGACCTAACGAAGTGGGGCCACGAGGCAGCCGGGGGGTGGCCGGCGCGGCCCAGCCATGGCCGCGCGGCCCTGCCCCTGGGCCCTCGTGTGGCCCCTCGCGTTGACCTTCCGCCTACTTAAAGCTCCCGTCGCGAAACCCCTAGTACCGAGAGCCACGATACGGAAAACCTTACAGAGACGCCGCCGCCGCGAATCCCATCTCGGGGGATTCTGGAGATCGCCTCCGGCACCCCTGGGAGAGGGGATTCATCTCCCGGAGGACTCTTCATCGCCATGATCGCCTCCGGAGTGATGAGTGAGTAGTTCACCCCTGGACCATGGGTCCATAGCGATAGCTAGATGGTCGTCTTCTCCTTGTTGTGCTTCATTGTTAGATCTTGTGAGCTGCCTAACATGATCAAGATCATCTATATGTAATTCTATATGTTGTGTTTGTCGGGATCCGATGGATAGAGAGTACTATGATTATGGTGATTATCAATCTATTGTTCATGTGTTGTTTATGATCTTGCATGCTCTCCGTTATTAGTAGAGGCTCTGGCCAAGTTTTTACTCTTAACTCCAAGAGGGAGTAATTATGCTCGATAGTGGGTTCATGCCTTCATTGATACAGGACGATGTGAAAGTTCTAAGGTTGTGATGTGCTGTTGCCACTAGGGATAAAACATTGATGCTATGTCTAAGGATGTAGTTATTGATTACATTACGCACAATACTTAATGCAATTGTCTGTTGCTTTGCAACTTAATACTGGAGGGGGTTCGGATGATAACCTGAAGGTGGACTTTTTAGGCATAGATGCAGTTGGATGGCGGTCTATGTACTTTGTCGTAATGCCCAATTAAATCTCACTATATTTATCATGTCATGTATATGCATTGTTATGCCTTTCTCTATTTGTCAATTGCCCGACTGTAATTTGTTCACCCAACATGCTTTTATCTTATGGGAGAGACACCTCTAGTGAACTGTGGACCCCGGTCCTATTCTTTCCATAGCATACAATCTACTTGTTTTACTGTTTTCTTTGCAAACATCTTCCACTCGATACGTTTAATCCTTTGTTACAGCAAGCCGGTGAGATTGACAACCTCACTGTTTCGTTGGGGCAAAGTACTTTGGTTGTGTTGTGCAGGTTCCTAGTTGGCGCCTGATGACCCACAAGTATAGGGGGTGTATCGTAGTACTTTCGATAAATAAGAGTGTCGAACCCAACGAGGAGCAGAAGGTGTTGACAAGCAGTTTCGATGAAGGATTCACTGTAAATGCTCACAGACAAGTATTCAGGGGGTTTTGATATTGCAGATAAATAAAGTACAAGTAAATAAAATACGAGAGAAATAATTGCAGCGAGTGGCCCAATCCTTTTTAGCACAAAGGACAAGCCGGTTTGTTTACTTATAATGACCAAACGTTCCTGAGGACACACGGGGATTTTAGTCTAGTGCTTTCGCTACATACAGCTGATTAATCTTCATTGTTTTGATAAGTGTTGTGTGGGTGAACCTATGCTAATGCACCGCCCTTCCTAGGACTAATACATACTTGTGATTATACCCCTTGCAAGCATCCGCAACTACAAGAAAGTAATTAAGATAAATCTAACCACAGCCTTAAACTCTGAGATCCTGCGATCCCTCCTGCATCGATATACTAACGGGGGCTTAGGTTTCTGTCACTCCGGCAACCCCGCAATTAGCAACCGAATACAAGATGCACTCCCCTAGGCCCATAAATGGTGAAGTGTCGTGTAGTCGACGTTCACACGACACCACTAGAAGAATGACACCACAACTTAAATATCATAACATTGAATATTACTCAACCATAATTCACTACTAGCATTTAGACTTCACCCATGTCCTCAAGAACTAAACGAACTACTCACGAGACATCATATGGAATACAATCAGAGGTGATATGATGATGAATAACAATCTGAACATAAACCTTGGTTCAATGGTTTCACTCAATAGCATCTACAACAAGTATAGAATAACACCGGGAGAGTTTCCCCTATCAAACAATCAAGATTTAACCCGAATTGCTACAGCGATGACGAGGTGCAGCGGTGGTGATGGCGGTGTAGATGGTGGAGATGATGATGATGATGATGGAGATGATGTCCCGCTCGATGACGATGGCGATGGCGTCGATTTCCCCCTCCGGGAGGGAATTTCCCCGGCGGATTCCTGCCCGCCGGAGAGCTCTTTTCTCTCTGGTGTTCTCCGCCCCGCAGAGGCGGCTGTAACCCTTCGTGAGGATCCCTCTGTGGCTTAGGTTTTCGGGACGAAGGAGTACGCGAAGAAAAGGAGGCGAAAGAGGCTGTGGGGCCCCTGCAGCATAGGGTGGCGCGGCCAGGGCACAGGCCGCGCCGCCCTATGGTCTGGGCCCACGATGGCCCCTCTCTTCTTCCCCTTCGGCTCCCTCCGTCATCCGGAAAAATAGGAATTTTCGTGAAATTCCCTTCCACAGTTGATCTTCCGAAATATTGCGTTCTGACGGTGCTTTTTCCAGCAGAATCCTGGCTCCGGTGCTTGATCCTCCAATGATGATGAAACATGCAAAATAGATGGAATAACATAAGTATGGTGTCCCAATATGAAATATATCAATGAATAACAGCAAATTATGATACAAAATAGTGATGCAAATTGGACGTATCAACTCCCCCCAAGCTTAGACCTCGCTTGTCCCCAAGCGAAACTGAGCTCGATAAACAAGACCACATGTTTATGGAGTGAAGAGTCGATAAATAAAATACGGACAAGAAGCATCATATTCATTCACACAAGACATTCTAGTAAACAACTTCCTCATATAACTCATCTCGAAATAAGTAAAGAGAAATCACAAGTAAAGGTGCATAAGAAATCATAGTTGGTGATGGCAAACTTTGTTCTTGGTCAGAGAACTGCTAACGGATTGTACTTCTAAGCAAAGCTTTCATATTAGAATTTATAGCTGAGCCTTCATATTTAAGCATAACAATCTCTTCATAATCATTGATAACTTCAAAGTCATATTCATTCAGATAAAATTGGTACTAAACAAGAAAGTATAAAAGACATGATCAACTGAATCATAGCATAAATGATTGGTTCACAACAACTCAATTGCTTGCTTGAGATAGAGGGAAATAGGTTTACTGACTCAACATAAAAGTAAAAGATAGGCCCTTCGCAGAGGGAAGCAGGGATTAAATCATGTGCTAGAGCTTTTCAAGTTTTGAAATCATATAAAGAGCATAAAAGTAAGATTTTGAGCGGTGTTTGTTGTTGTCAACGAATGGTAGCGGGCACTCTAACCCCCTTGCCAAACGAACCTTCCAAGAGCGGCTCCCATGAGGGACGGCATCTCTACCAGCAAGGTAGATCATCCCCCTTCTCTTTTGTTTACACATGTATTTTAGTTTTATTTAGGATGACACTCCCCCCAACCTTGGCTTTCTCAATCCATGGCTAACCGAATCCTCGGGTGCCTTCCAACATTCACATACCATGGAGGAGTGTCTATTGCAAAATTAAGTTGCTTACTGATGAATCAGAGCAAAACATGTGAAGAGAATTATTAATGAAAGTTATTAATTGAGGCTGGGAACCTCATTGCCAGCTCTTATTGCAAAGTTATTGGATAAGCGGATGTGCCGCTAGTCCATTAGGAAAAGTTCGCCCAACAAGATTGAAAGATAAAACACCACATACTTCCTCATGAGCTATAAAACATTGACACAAATGAGAAGTAGTATAGTTTGAATAATTTAAAGGTAGCACATGAAGTATTTACTTGGAATGGCAGAAAATACCATGTAGTAGGTAGGTATGGTGGACACAAATGGCATAGGTTTGGTCTAAGGTTATGGATGTATGAGAAGCATTCCCTCTCGATACAGGTCTTTGGCTAGCAAGGTTTGATAGCAAGCATAAAGGTTGAGGGAAACAAACAAATATACATATGATAGAAACAATCATGCATCTTTCTCATAAGCACAAGCAATTTTAACTTAAGAATACTAAGCATAGAGATAATGGAGTAATGTATCCAAGTGTATTTCTCTCTTTTATTAAACATCAGGATGTTGTTGCTATTGACCAATGCTAAGTTTGCCAAAACCAAATAGATTTACTCGATGCTCCTAAAGTGATATCAATACTCATGTTAAGAGTAATCATATATTGGAGATTGCAAACTAAAATAAGGTGTGCAAAAAGTAAATGATAAGACTTCTCATTAATATTCCATAACGATAACCCACACCAACGGATGCATAGATAACTAACTAAGAGAGATACTTCCACATTGCATACTATTCTATATGATAACTTCCCTACTCATGATATGACACTACTTGATAGTAAAAGATAAAGGTGGTGGTGATGTGATACCGCGGCACTCCCCCAAGCTTGGAACAAACCAAGGGGATGCCAATACCGATGATGAATTACTCCTTCGGCGATGGTGGTGATGAATTCCTGACAAGCTTCTCAATAAGCTCCTGGAGCTCGTCAATCCTGTATATGAGATTGCGAATCATCTCTGAATTGTGCTCGACGCGGTTAAGGAGTCTGTCCGACGGTGAGTCCCAACTCTTGGAGTTATTTCCCCACTCTTCAGCCTCAGGCTCCTTCTCTCCTGCAGTGTCAGAACGGTTTATATCCCAATTACTTGGCAACACTACCTTGGGGGTCCTTTCAGTTTGGCGATCGTAAATTAGATTGCGGTAAGGGTTGTAATGGCTCGGATAAGATGTCCTTGGAGCCAAGTAGTGACGTGGAACCGCCCCTCCGGTGGCGATTCGTGCACTCCTCTTGATGTTGGATGGACTTGATATCACGCCAATACTTGCGACGGTGGCTTGTTGGCGTTCCTGCGGAGCTTCCTCCACTTCTTCATCCTCTCTTACATCTTCTTTCTTCAGCTCCGGGTCTTGAATATTTTCCTTCGAAGGTTCCTTGTCCTTGTTGTTGGAGACCATGGTGCTTCTAGATCAAAACAAATCTGGCAGAAAACAGCTCGAAACAAAACGCGACGAGAAAACGATATTACGGACCTCCAGGGGTCCGGGGGATTATATAGCAAATATTTTTACGACAAAAGGAAGGTTCCAGGTCGAAAACGAGTCGGAAAGGGGCAACGAGGCGGCCAGACCATAGGTCGGCGCGGGCCCAGGTCAGGCCGCGCCGGCCTATGGTGGCACCCCCTCGTGCGTCTTTTCCACTCCGTTTCGATTCCGTAATTTTTCATATTTTCCAAAAATAGCAAAAATAATGTTCGGAAAGTTAAACGCGGACTTTTTATTACCTATACTGTTACCTATTCAAAGTCCAGTTCTGGCGGACTGTCAATTTGTCCTTTGATGAAAGCCTCCGGTGTTTCCACTTGAATAATATCAACATCAACATTATAAGAATCGCCCGAGATATAATGCTTGAGTCTTTGTCCATTCACCACTTGTGTGGCATTGCCTTGGAGAGAGCTAATTTTAATTGCTCCTGAACGATACACCTCCTCAACAACATATGGTCCTTCCCACTTCGAGAGTAATTTCCCTGCAAAGAATCTGAGACGAGACCGATACAATAGAACTTGATCTCCAACATTAAATTCTCTTTTAATGATCCTTCTATCATGCCACTTCTTAACTTTTTCTTTAAAGAGTTTAGCATTTTCATAAGCTTCACTTCTCCATTCATCTAGAGAACTTAATTGCAACAACCTCTTATTACCGGCTAATTTAGGATCTTTATTTAATTCTCTAACAGCCCAATAAGCTTTGTGCTCTAGTTCTAAAGGTAAATGACAAGCTTTTCCATAAACCATTTTATAAGGCGACATTCCCATAGGATTTTTATAAGCAGTTCTATAAGCCCATAACGCTTCTTTCAATTTGCTAGGCCAATTCTTTCTAGATTTATTAACAGTTTTACCCAAGATAGCTTTAATCTCTCTATTTGATAATTCTACTTGACCACTAGTTTGAGGGTGATAAGCAGAAGCAATTCTATGATTAATACCATACTTAGCAAGAGTTTTTCTAAAACCTCCATGAATGAAATGAGAACCTCCATCAGTCATAATATATCTAGGTACTCCAAATCTAGGAAATATAATATCTACCAGCATTTTTATAGAGGTCTCACCATCAGCACTTTTTGTAGGTATAGCTTCTACCCATTTAGTAACATAATCAACAGCGACAAGTATATGAGTGTTACCTTCTGAAGCAGGGAAAGGACCCATGAAGTCGAATCCCCAACAATCGAATGGTTCAATAACAAGAGTGTAATTCATAGGCATTTCATTGCGTCTAGAGATATTACCAACTCTTTGACATTCATCACAAGATAAAATAAATTTCCTTGCATCTTTGAAGAGTGTTGGCCAATAAAAACCTGATTGTAGAACCTTTTGCGCGGTTCTATCTCCAGCGTGATGTCCTCCATAAACACTTCCATGACATTTATTCAATATCTCCTGTTGTTCATATTCAGGAACACATCTTCGCATAATACCATCCACTCCTTCTTTATATAAGTGTGGGTCATCCCAAAAATAATGCCTCAAGTCATAAAAGAATTTCCTCCTTTGCTTTGGTGAAAAGGTTGGAGGCAAATACTTCGAAACAATAAAGTTAGCATAATCTGCATACCAAGGGCTCTCTCGCGAGCTCACCTTTATTACAGCCAATTGTTCATTTGGAAAACTATCATTAACAGGAACAGGATCATAAGCAATATTTTCCAATCTAGACAAATTATCAGCAACAGGATTATCGGCACCTTTCCTATCTATAATATGTAAATCAAATTCTTGCAACAGAAGTACCCATCTAATAAGCCTTGGCTTAGCATCTTTCTTTGTCATAAGGTATCTAATTGCAGCATGATCAGTATGAATTGTAACTTTTGAATCAACAATATAAGGTCTAAACTTATCACAAGCAAAGACTACAGCTAACAATTCTTTTTCAGTTGTAGCATAATTTCTTTGAGCAGCATCAAGAGTCTTACTAGCATAATGAATAACATTTAATTTTTTATCTACTCGCTGTCCAAGAACAGCGCCTACAGCAAAATCACTAGCATCACACATAATTTCAAAAGGCAAATTCCAATCAGGAGGTTCAACTACAGGAGCAGTTGTTAAGGCTTTCTTTAAAGTTTCAAAAGCTTCCTTACAATCATCATCAAAAACAAAAGGTACATCTTTTTGAAGAAGATTAGTAAGAGGCTTTGAAATTTTAGAGAAATCTTTAATAAATCTCCTATAAAACCCAGCATGACCAAGAACACTACGAATACCTTTAACATCCCTCGGATAGGGCATCTTCTCAATTGCTTCAACTTTAGCTCTATCAACTTCAATACCTCTCTCAGAAATTTTATGCCCCAATACAATTCCTTCATTAACCATAAAGTGGCATTTCTCCCAATTAAGAACAAGGTTAGTCTCTTCACATCTCTGCAAAACTTTATTGAGGTTTCGCAGGCAATTATCAAAAGAATTCCCATAGACAGAAAAATCATCCATGAACACCTCTACAATACTTTCGCAAAAACCATGAAAAATAGCAGACATGCATCTTTGAAAAGTAGCAGGAGCATTACATAAACCAAAAGGCATACGCCTATAAGCATAAGTTCCATAAGGACAAGTAAAAGTGGTTTTCTCTTGATCTTTAGCTTTATGACAATTTGTGAAAACCCAGAATAACCATCAAGAAAGCAAAAATGAGTATTTTTAGACAACCTCTCTAACATTTGATCAATAAAGGGTAAAGGGTAATGATCTTTCTTAGTAACTTTATTAACTTTTCGAAAATCAATGCACATTCTATAACCTACAACTATTCTTTGAGGAATAAGCTCATCATTATCATTAGGCACAACAGTCATTCCTCCTTTCTTAGGAACACAATGCACAGGACTAACCCATCTACTATCAGCAATAGGATATATAATACCAGCTTCAAGCAGTTTTAATACCTCATTCCTTACCACTTCCTTCATCTTCGGAATTAGACGACGTTGATGTTCAACAACAGGCTTTGCATCTTCTTCCATATTAATAGCATGTTGGCAAATAGAAGGAGAAATCCCTTTCAAATCATCAAGAGTATAGCCAATAGCTCCTCGGTGTTTCTTCAATATTTCCAATAACCGTTCTTCCTCAATCTCTGAAAGCTTAGAACTAATAATAACAGGATATATTTTCTTATCATCAATATGAGCATATTTAAGATTATCAGGTAAAGGCTTTAGATCAAAAACAGGATCTTCCTTCGGTGGTGGTGTTGTACCCGGATCTTCCACTTAGGTAAATCATGCTTGAGAATAGGTTGGCGACGAAAAATTTCCTCAAGCTCATCTCTTTCTTTCCTAAAAGCTTCACTTTCACTATTCTCCAAATGTTCTTGCAAAGGGTTATTAGGAACAAGAACAATAGATGCACACTTTGCTCCATTTTAAAATCATTACTAGGCAAGTCAACTTTATAAGGAGTTTTGGTAAATTTAGAAAAGTTAAATTCATAAGGTTCACCAGCAAATCTAGTCAAAATTTTCTCTTTCTTACAATCTATAATAGCTCCACAAGTATTTAGAAAAGGTCTACCAAAAATGATAGGACAATAATCACTAGCGGCAGTAACCAAGTACCAAAAAGTCAGCGAGGATATTTAATCTTACCACATAGAACTTCCACATCTCGAACAATACCAATTGGAGAAATAGTTTCTCTATTAGCCAGATGAATAACCACATCAATATCTTCAAGTTCACAAGAACCAATTTCGTGCATAATCTCCGTGTAAAGTTCATAAGGTATAGCAC
Source organism: Lolium perenne (assembly GCF_019359855.2). Classification (NCBI taxonomy): domain Eukaryota; kingdom Viridiplantae; phylum Streptophyta; class Magnoliopsida; order Poales; family Poaceae; genus Lolium; species Lolium perenne. Next base: position 85,288,034 of record NC_067248.2, on the reverse strand, counting down.
TAACACTTGCACCAATATCACATAAACCATAATAGCAATGATCACCAATTCTAACGAGATAGCATAGGAACACTAACTTGTTTGGGTTTATTAGGATGTGAAACAATATTAGAAGCATCTTCTGAGAAAATAATATGACTATCCTCCACATTCTCGATCACAAGATCTTTAACTATTGCAGCAAGAGTTCAATTTTAATTTGTTCTTCGGGTTCTTTAGGTTTCTTTTCACTTTTATTAACTGCACTAGATATGACAGAGTACTCCTTCATTTTAGCGGGGAAAGGAGTTTTTTCAATATAAGCTTCGGGAATAACATTATCGGCCAGTTTCAATCACTACACATTTGTTTACAGATGAATCAATTTTATCTTTATACGGTTCATGATACTTATCAAAATTCTTCTTAGGCAGTTCATAATGAGAGGCAAAAGCTCTATAAAGATTTGCAACAACTTGGGAATCAAGACCATATGTAGCACTCATATTACGAAATTTATCAGTATCCATAAAAGCTTCAATGCATTTATAATCATAAATTATACCTGATTCTCTATCTTTGTCATTCTCCCATCCTTCAGTATTTTCTTGGATCCGATCAAGAAGGTCCCTTTTAAACTCTTCTTTGTTGCGTGTAAATGATCCAGAACAAGAAGTATCCAACAAGGTCTTGTCTTGAAAAGAAAGTCTTGCATAGAAATTATCAATAATAACATTACCAGGAAGCTCATGAATGGGGCATTTGAGCATTAAAGACTTCAATCTCCCCCAAGCTTGGGCAATACTTTCTCCATCATGAGGCCAGAAATTATATATGCGGTTCCGATCTTTGTGAATTTCACTTGGAGGATAAAATTTGGAATAAAATAAAGGCACAATGTCCTCCCAATCAATAGAATCACCATTCTTCAGCAATTTATACCAATGCGCCGCTTTACCAGACAGCGATATAGTGAATAGTTTCTTCCTAACTTCATTCATAGAAACACCTGCACATTTGAATAAACCGCATAATTCATGCAAAAACAAGATAAATGATCACCGGGATGGACAGTTCCATCCCCTTCATAGCGGTTATCCATAACACGTTCAATAATTTTCGTAGGTATTTTATATGGTACTACTTCCTCACCTGGCGCTTCATCCACTACCGTTGCAGTAGTAGTAGATTTCCCAAATAGAAATTGAAGAGAAGATCTCTCCATAATGATTTATAGCAGCAGGCAGAAATAAAATCAGCACAAACAGTAAATTTCCTTACCAATTCCGCTTACCAATAGCGCTTCACTCCCCGGCAACGGCGCCAGAAAATAGTCTTGATGACCCACAAGTATAGGGGGTGTATCGTAGTACTTTCGATAAATAAGAGTGTCGAACCCAACGAGGAGCGAGAAGGTGTTGACAAGCGGTTTCGATGAAGGATTCACTTGTAAATGCTCACGGACAAGTATTCGGGGGTTTTGATATTGCAGGATAAATAAAGTACAAGTAAATAAAATACGAGAGAAATAATTGCAGCGAGTGGCCCAATCCTTTTAGCACAAAGGACAAGCCGGTTTGTTTACTTATAATGACCAAACGTTCACGAGGACACACGGGGATTTTAGTCTAGTGCTTTCGCTACATACATTTGATTAATCTTCATTGTTTTGATAAGTGTTGTGTGGGTGAACCTATGCTAATGCACCGCCCTTCCTAGGACTAATACATACTTGTGATTATACCCCTTGCAAGCATCCGCAACTACAAGAAAGTAATTAAGATAAATCTAACCACAGCCTTAAACTACGAGATCCTGCGATCCCTCTGCATCGATATACTAACGGGGCTTAGGTTTTGTCACTCCGGCAACCCCGCAATTAGCAACCGAATACAAGATGCACTCCCTAGGCCCATAAATGGTGAAGTGTCGTGTAGTCGACGTTCACACGACACCACTAGAAGAATGACACCACAACTTAAATATCATAACATTGAATATTACTCAACCATAATTCACTACTAGCATTTAGACTTCACCCATGTCCTCAAGAACTAAACGAACTACTCACGAGACATCATATGGAATACAATCAGAGGTGATATGATGATGAATAACAATCTGAACATAAACCTTGGTTCAATGGTTTCACTCAATAGCATCTACAACAAGTATAGAATAACACCGGGAGAGTTTCCCCTATCAAACAATCAAGATTTAACCCGAATTGCTACAGCGATGACGAGGTGCAGCGGTGGTGATGGCGGTGTAGATGGTGGAGATGATGATGATGATGATGGAGATGATGTCCCGCTCGATGACGATGGCGATGGCGTCGATTTCCCCCTCCGGGAGGGAATTTAACCGGCGGATTACATCCCCCCGGAGATCTCTTTTAAATCTGGTGTTATCCCCCCCGCAGAGGCGGCTGTAAACCATAGTGAGGATCACTCTGTGGCTTAGGTTTTCGGGACGAAGGAGTACGCGAAGAAAAGGAGGCGAAAGAGGGCGTGGGGCCCCCGAGCATAGGGTGGCGCGGCCGGGCACAGGCCGCGCCGCCCTATGGTGCAGGCCTGATGGCCCTCTCTTCTTCCCCTTCTGGCTCCCTCCGTCATCTGGAAAAATAGGAATTTTCGTGAAATTCCCTTCCACAGTTGATCTTCCGAAATATTGCGTTCTGACGGTGCTTTTTCCAGCAGAATCCTGGCTCCGGTGCTTGATCCTCCAATGATGATGAAACATGCAAAATAGATGGAATAACATAAGTATGGTGTCCCAATATGAAATATATCAATGAATAACAGCAAATTATGATACAAAATAGTGATGCAAATTGGACGTATCAGCGCCGGAATCCCTGGTGTTGCGCCGCATCACATTTCGCGACCATCAACCTTCAACGTGCTTCTTGGCTCCTACTGGTTCGATTAAACCTTGGTTTCATACTGAGGGAAACTTGCTTCTATACGCATCATACCTTCCACTTGGGGTTCCCAACGGACGTGTGCATCTACGCGTATCAATGCTCCATCTCTTGAAAATACTTGATTTGCACTTTCTGCGCCTAGCTGAAAGGCGTTAAAGAAAAGCACTTCTTGGGAGATAACCCATGTGTTTATTTTACTACAGCAATTTTTGTTTTGTTGAGTCTTGGAAGTTGTTTACTACTGTAGCAACCTCTCCTTATCATGTTTTTGTGCCAAGTAAAGTTTCTATGTTAAAGTTGATGTTATATTTGGGATCGCTGCGCAGAAACAGCATTGCTGTCTGTCACGAATTCTGGCACAAGTCTCTGTAAAAAATTCTAAAAAATCTTCAAATTTACGAGCGTGATCCTCAGATATGTACGCAACTTTCATTAGTTTTGAGTTTTTCCATTTGAGCAAGTTAAGTGCCCAGTCCAGATGCATCTTTACGGACTGTTCTGTTTTTTACAGATTCTGTCTTTTATTTCGCATTGCCGCTTTTGCTATGTTGAATGAGTTTCTTTGTTCCATTAACTTTCAGAAGCTTTGTGCAATGTCCAGAAGTGTTAAGAATGATTGTGTCACCTCTGAATATGTGAATTTGTGGTTATGCACTAACCCTCTCATGAGTTTGCTTGAAGTTTGTGTGAAGGAAGTTTTCAAGGGTCAAGAGAAGAGGATGATATACTATGATCAAGAAGAGTGAAAGGTCTAAGCTTGGGGATGCCCCGGTGGTTCATCCCTGCATATTTTAAGAAGACTCAAGCATCTAAGCTTGGGGATGCCCAAGGCATCCCCTTCTTCATCGACAACATTATCAGGTCACTTCTAGTGAAACTATATTTTTATTCCATCACATTCTTATGTTCTTTACTTGGAGTGTCGGTTTGTTTTTATTTTTGTTTTGTTTTGAATAAAGTTGGATCTCACCATCCTTATATTGGAGATATTACGCTCCGCTTTTTCATATGGAACACTTGTGTTCTTAATTGTGCTGTAATGTTCATGGCGAAAGCTTATTGCTTCGTTAAATTGCTATTTGGTTGGAATTGGAAAATGATGCATATGGTTTGACAATTTGGCAATTGTTTGAGCTCTCATAGATCATGTTTAAGCTCTTGCATCATGTAGTTTAATCTATTAATGAAGAACTACCGTAGAGCTTGTTTAATTTGGTTTGCATGATTGATCTCTCTAAGTCTAGATATTTTCGGGTAAAGTGTTTGAACAACAAGGAAGACAATGTAGAGCCTTACAATACTTGCAATATGTTCTTGTGTGAGTTTTGCTGTACCTGTTCATACTTGTGTTTGCTTCAAACAACCTTGCTAGCCCAAACCTTGTACTGAGAGGAAATGCTTCTCGTGCATCCAAACACCTTGAGCCAAACTCCATGCCATTTGTGTCCACCATATCTACCTATTACGTGGTATTTTTCTGCCATTCCAAAGTAAATTACTTGAGTGCTACCTTTAAATTTCATTCCTCTACCTTTACAATATATAGCTCATGGGACAAATAGCTTAAAAACTATTGTGGTGATGAATATGTAGTTATGTGTTTTAATTCTTATAAGTTGCTTGTTGAGCGGTAACCATGTTTTCTGGGGACGCTATCAACTTTACCTTTGTTGGATATCATGTGAGATGCTATGCATGTTCGTCTTGTCTGAAGTAGTGGATTACATGATCAAATGGTTTGAGTATGCATATGATTAGAGAAGAACATTGGGCCGCTAACTAAAGTCATGTATCATGGTGGAAGTTTCAGTTTGGACATACAACCTCAATCTCTTATGAGAATATTAACTATTGTTGAATGCTTAAGCATTAAAAAGAGGAGTCCATTATCTGTTGTCTATGTTGTCCTGGTATGGATGTCTAAGTTGAGAATAATCAAAAGCGAGAAATCCAATGCGTGCTTTCTCCTTAGACACTTGTACAGGCGGCATAGAGGTACCCCTTTGTGACACTTGGTTGAAGCATATGTATGCGATGAGAATCCGTGTTTTCCGAGATAGTAGGACAAGGTGCGAGCACTATTGGTACTCTATGCATGAGGCATGCAACTTGTAGGAAGTATTATGCATAGCACATATGAATTATTACTACCGTTGACAAAATTGTTTCTATGTTTTTAAAACAAAAAGCTCTAGCACAAAAATAGTAATCAATGCTTCCCTCTGCGAAAGGCCAATCTTTTACTTTATTGTTGAGTCAGTTTACCCATTCCCTTCTATCTTAGAAGCAAACACTTGTGTTAACTGTGTGCATTGATTCTTACATGTTTACTTATTGCACCTGTTATATTACTCTATGTTGACAAATATCCATGAGATATACATGTTACAAGTTGAAAGCATCCGCTGAAACTTAATCATCCTTTGTGTTGCTTCAATGCATTATACTATGAATTTATTGCTTATGAGTTATCTCTTATGCAAGTCTTATTGATGCTTGTTTGAAAGTATTATTCATGAAAAGTTTTGCTATATGATTCATTTGCTTAGTCATTATCTTTGTTAGCAATCTTTTGTTCAGATCACTCCATTCATCTCATATGCTTTACAATAATGTTGATCAAGATTATGTTGGTAGCATGTCACTTCAGAAATTATTTGTGTTATCGTTTACCTACTCGAGGACGAGTAGGAACTAAGCTTGGGGATGCTTCATACGTCGCAAACGTATCTATAATTTCTTATGTTCCATGCTACTTTTATTACAATACTTGAATGTTTTATACATACTTTACAGCATTATTATACATTTTCCGGCACTAACCTATTAACAAGATGCCGAAGTGCCAGTTGCTGTTTTTCTGCTGTTTTTGGTTTCAGAAATCCTAGTAAGGAAATATTCTCGGAATTGGACAAAATCAACGCCCAGGGTCCTATTTTTGCACGAAGCTTCCAGAAGACCGAAAGGATAACGAAGTGGGGCGACGAGGCGCCGCCACACCAGGGCCGCGCGACCAGGCTAGGGCCCGCGCCGCCCTGTTGTGTGGGGCCCCCGTGACGCCCTTTGACCTACCCTTCCGCCTACTTAAAGCCTCCGTCGCGAAACCCCCTGTACCGAGAGCCACGATACGGAAAACATTACTGAGAGGCCGCCGCCGCCAATCCCATCTCGGGGAATTCAGGAGATCGCCTCCGGCACCCTGCCGGAGAGGGGAATCATCACCGGAGGGGCTCTACATCATCATGCCCGCCTCCGGATTGATGCGTTAGTAGTTCATCCTTGGACTATGGGTCCATAGCAGTAGCTAGATGGTTGTCTTCTCCGCATGTGCTTTCATTGTTATAGATCTTGTGAGCTACCTAACATGATCAAGATCATCTATTTGTAATGCTACATGTTGTGTTTGGTGAGATCCGATGAATAGAGAATACTATGTTAAGTTAATTATCAATCTATCATATATGTGTTGTTTATGTTCTTGCATGCTCTCCGTTGCTAGTAGAGGCTCTGGCCAAGTTGATACTTGTAACTCCAAGAGGGAGTAATTATGCTCGATAGTGGGTTCATGCCTCCATTAAATCTGGGATCGTGACAGTAGGTTCTAAGGTTGTGGATGTGCTGTTGCTACTAGGGATAAAACATTGATGCTTTGTCTAAGGATATTTGTGTTGATTACATTACACACCATACTTAATGCAATTATCTGTTGTTCGCAACTTAATACTGGAAGGGGTTCGGATGATAACCTGAAGGTGGATTATTTAGGCATAGATGCATGCTGGATAGCGGTCTATGTACTTTGTCGTAATGCCCTGATTAAATCACATAGTAATCATCGTTGATATATATTGAATCTTTATTTGTCAATTGCTCACCTGTAATTTGTTCACCCAGCATGTTAGTTATCTTATTGGAGAGACACCTCTAGTGAACTGTGGACCCCGGTCCATTCTCTACATCTGAATACATTCTACTGCTTTTACTATTCTTTGCAAACAACCACCATCTTCCACTCGATACGCTTAATCATTTGTTTTCAGCAAGCCGGTGAGATTGACAACCTCACTGTTACATTGGGGCAAAGTACTTTTATTGTGTTGTGCAGGTTCCACGTTGGCGCCGGTTTCACTGGTGTTGCGCCGCACTACATTCCTCCACCAACAACCTTCACGTGCTTCTTGGCTCCTACTGGTTCGATAACCTTGGTTTCTTTCTGAGGGAAAACTTGCTGCTGTGCGCATCATACCTTCCTCTTGGGGTTCCCAACGGACGTGTACATCTATGCGCATCAAAGTCCTATGACATATCTATATCTTTGTTAAAGAAGAGTTAGCATACCGCCATCTCAATTGATGGAGATGCTGGGGAAGTCCTATGACATCTCTATATCTTTGTTAAAGAAGATTTCCTTTACATGAAACATTAGGAATAGTCCCCCACTTTGCTTTATTTTTCCACCATCTCCACATGGTCGACACACGCCTTTCCCGTACCCTTCCGGTACATTCAACTCAACACTTCTCTTTGCAAACATTTGTCAAAAAAACCCGACACGGCTCGGTAACGGCCATCCCAACCTTCCATGACCGCGGACGCAGCTATTCAAATAGATTGATACTCTGAAGAGTTCGCGCACTTTCCCCACAAGAACCAACAAATCCGCCAGGATCATCCCCGGGTCGTCATACAAAAGTATGTGAGTATCGGATAGTCAGTCAAAGCCTTTCGCCTATCCAACTTATCATGGGATCCTACCCTACGGAGTATGTACCTCCCCGGCACCGTGGCAGCTCACCTTACTTTGAGCGTGACTCCACCGCCACGTCAGGAGACCCATAGTGTCTTCCGGACGGGTAGCCCCGAAGGCATCCCGTTATAATATTGCCTCCCACTACGACAATCCGGACTCGGGGGTACTCTTACCCTTGTATAGTTGTGCGGTGTCCCATAGATAAGAAGAACGGACTACGAGCTAAGCCCCGTGCCCATGTTGGGATAATGTGGTTGCGCAGTTTAGTTGTTCCGGGCGAATACAAAGAAACGTGTGTCGTTTTCCTCAAAATCCCAAGTCACACACACTTTCCTCTTTCCAACCATCTTTGTCAATATCCTTTCCTTTCATAAACCATACACTCGGGTAAGGTCGACTCACCCAAGGTTTTCTCAAAACTTTTACAACAAGGTAAACCTTGAGGGGTTCCCATCCTAAGGTAAGCATGTATATGACGACACATGTGGGATTTAATTTGTGGTGCTATCTAACATCTTAAATGTAGTGTAGAATAACCAAACATTTGTACTAGGGTGCATAGGCATATTCATCTCAATTTGAGAATACACCAAGATCATGGCATTGATACCTTTATAGTATTAAAAAGGGGTGTGGTGCATCTTGTGACTCAAAAAGTAGCATGCTCAAGCTAAGCATACAAGCTAACCATGGAGGGGGTAGCACGGCCATATTGCCATGCAACCAACACATAAAACAATGGGGAGTAGATAACCACTAGGGTTACCATGCTTGCGTCCAAGCATACATGACAACAAAATGATAGAGCAACACACAAAGAATCAAGAGACTATGGATAGCATCACATTGGCCTACAAAGAGGCACCATAACAGAGGTCAAAGATGGCTTGCCTTGGTTGGCTTGTCCCTGGTCTTCCTCAAGTTCTTCTCCAAACGCCTCCCCTTCAACTTCACCCTCGTTCGTATCTAGCGTCGCAAAAGTAAACGATACATACAATCAATACATAACATAAGAACCAAGGGTAAATTAAATAAAATATGCAAACATGCAGGGGAGTTGTTTGGCAGTAACCAAACGATGGGTTGGTTATTTTTAAAATCAAAAGGTGGCAAAGGTTTGAATAAAACAAACAAACTTTGAACCTATCATTGCATGTGACACACATACATTCATAACCAGAGACAAAATTTTATGAACAAAGATTAATGATATTTTTCCTAGGTGCACAGTAAGAAAACAAGATTAACACAATTGGATTCATTCAAAAATATTAATTTTTCAATTTTAGGAATTAAGAATACCAACCAGAATACAGTGATCATGTTTAATACATTAAAAATCGTACAAAAATCCTAAAAATACAAGGTCAGTGGCATTGGATAGATATTTTTATACTGGTTCTACTGCAATTTGAATCACCTCATTTGGATCTACCAAACTCAAGTTATAAGCAAAACAGTACACTGGCAGATTTCAATTTTTATTAATTGTTTAAAAAAATTTAAACAATTTGTTTGGGCGGGAAGTGCTCTGGGCCGTGCTGGTGCCGTGAGGTTGGGCCGGCCCAGTGGGGCTCTCCGGTGGTTGGAGAAAAAAAAGAAAAATAAAAAGGCCGGGGCCCGTGGCGGGCCAGGCCAGCCGACGTGGCCATGCACGCCGACGTGGCCGTGCATGCGCCATGCACCCGCCCGATCTGGATCTGACGGTCCAGATCTGGCGCGTCGTCGATGTCCACGGCGCTCGCCGGCACAGAAGAAGAAAAGGGGGCGGCTAGTGACGAGGGATCACCTCGGCAATGCCTACGGATTGTAGACTAGGGTTTCGGGAGAGAGCGACGATGGAGATTCCGGGGACGAGATTAGGCACACGACGTACCCAGCTTCGGGTCCCCTCGGTGGAGGATCCCTACGTGCTGCTAGCAATCCACTATATGAACACAAGTATCTTTACAGGGTGCCGCCATCGGCGTAGCTATGTTGTCTATCTCTATGTCTATATCTTGGCCCCCTTATTTCAGGTGCCTGGCTAGCTTTATATATGCAACCAGCCTAGGGTTTTACAAGAGTCCTAGTCGACTACTTCTTTGGGTTGCCTTGTTGGGCCTTCTCCATATTTGGCCGAGCCGAGCTAGGTATACTAATAATGGGTACCCGAAGGGTATACCCATGTCAGTAGCCCCCGAGTATCTAGGGAAGTCGAAGACTTGCGTAGAGACTCCAAGCATAATCATCTCCGAAGTCGAAGAAATACGAGGCGAGGTCCATGTCGAAGATCATGTGTAGCGTAGATAATGTCTTGAAATTATTTTTCTATCGGGTGCGCGGCAGCGCTCCCGATGGGAGTAGCCCCCGAGTCTATGGGCAAGTGCTTGCATTTGGACATAGACTCAAGTTGTACTACTCGATGAAGAACTTAACTATATTTCCGGAGAACTTGATGAAATCCATGTGCTCCCGATGGGAGTAGGCTCCACTCGAGTTGTAGAATCGAGTTGAGTCTACAAACCTTGATTGTCGTAGATGCTGTCGAAGTTATCTTTCTATCGGGTGCGCGACCAGCGCTCCCGATGGGAGTAGCCCCCGAGGCTACAGCCAAGTGTTTGCACTTGGGTGTAGGCTCAACTTGCTTGTAATCGACTCCACAATTTTTTCTTTCTCTTGTATCTTATCGGGAGGGTGAACAATGCTCTCGATAAGAGTAGCCCCCGAGCCTATGGGCAGGTGCTTGCACCTGGGCATAGACTCAAGTTGTACTACTCGATAAAGAACTTTACTATATTTCTGGGTGCAGCCCCTCTTTTTATCGACTCCAAGCCGTTGCTATCCATATCTATATTGTACAGGAATAATGGTAAATGGGGCTGGTTCATCTGACGGATCAGGTACCAGTTAACTGCTCTAGTGGTAATCCTCAAAAACCTACTTCAAGATCACGTCCCTGGACATGATCTCGGGATACTGGTGTTAACTCGACATGTGCCGCTTAAGGTCTTACCATCTGTCGAGTCCTAGTCATATTTTATCAGGTACCTAACGCGTCCGTTAGGATTTTTCTTCGTATCTGTTGATACGGAAAAATGTAGCAAACCGACGTCAGAGACGGTGCCACGCCACTCAGAACGGATCCGGGGTCTTACCTTCGCAAAGTTTTGCGGCATTCAGAGATTATTCGCGACTTTTAGCGCTCTGAGAATATATTGTCTAGTGCCTTGTTCGGCTGATGTAATGACCCCTTTTTCGGGCTCTTCTATATTTTTCGCGGCGTGATGGGATAGCCGAATATATTGGATTCTTCTATATTGTCGTCAGGCATATCGCCGATGTTCTTGATCGGAACAAATGACGAGTCAATGGACCCGAAGATTTTTTTTTTGGGTTCCTCCTTGATGAAAATTTCGTCGAGTTCCTCCCTGAGGACAATTCTTCGGGTCCCCCCTGAGGACAATTCTTCGGTTCCTCCCTGAGGACAATTCTTCGGGTTCCTCCTTGAGGCAAAATTCTTCGGGTCCTTCTTGAAGCAAATTCTTCGGGTCCTTCTTGAGGCAAATTCTTCGGGTCCTCCCTGAATAAGATTTCGTCGGGTTCTCTCTTGAAAACAATTTCGTCGGGTTCTCTCAAGATTTCGTCGGGTTCTCTCTTGAAGACAATTTTTGTAGACACAATTCTTCTTTTGCCAACCTGAGATGTATAGTGAAGAAATATGGCGCAGCCCCCGAGTGTGGGGTACGGCGAAAGTAAATGATAATTAACTTTATGTAAAACAAAGGAATCACGTAGCTTATTGGGCACGACGGAGTCGGCGCAATGAAGTCTTCGAGTGTGGAGAAGAAGTCGAGCCGAAGTAGAGATCACCAAATAGCGAAAATAAATGCCGCCATATTGTGTGAGGAAGAACTAGCCGAGCCCCCGAGCGCTGCTGGGGTGATGTCATTACTGTTGCTTAGACACCGTGTCACAGTTGTTACTCGGGACGTAGTCATTGTCAAGCCCCCGAGTATTATCTGTGTCGCCGAAAGAAAGCCATTAAGGATGAAATACTGAAGATGAAGTCCGAGATGAAGTACTTGAGATGAATCCACATTAAAGATTACACCATCATATATTGAAAATGAATCCGCCGATATCATAGAGGATGAATCCATTGACCCGAAAAATCCAGTAATAACCATAAAAGATGAATCTGTTGATATCATAGAGGATGAATCCATTGAGCCGGAGAAAATAATTCCAGTAATAACCATAGAAGATGAATCCATTGACCCGGAAACGCGTCGGGTACTATTGTATAAGTAAACCAATAATAACCCAAAGAAAACCAATCCAGTAATCCAGAGAGAATAAATCCACTGAGCCGAAGAATATAAATCCACTAAGTCGAAGAAAATAATTCCACTGAGCCGAAGAAATAATTTCACTGAGCCGGAGAAGATATACCAGAGCCGAAGAAAAGAAATTCACCAAGTAACCGATTATATTTGTGGTAACGAAGTAATGGCGGATCCCCGAGTGTCGGGTGTATTTGTTGTAATAATGTAATGGTGCAGCCCCCGAGTATTCGGGTCTGGCGAAAATAAATTGACTCTCGGAAGAGGAAAACTTAGCTTTTTAATCGGTTGCGGTGGAGCCGGCATGGAAGCAAGTCATGTAGTGAACACAGTCGATATAGTCGCGCGGCGCATGGCCGGAAGTAGTCGATGAAGAGTACGCAGCCGATATGGCGGATCTACGACAGGTAAACCCCCAAGTGTGGCGGGCGCGGTCGTTCTCAGTTAAATTATAGTGCGCAAATTCGCGCGCAGGTAATAGCACGAGCCGAAAATATTTGGCCAAATAAATTTCGCGAATAGTAGTTTAATTAGAAATATAGCACCTGATTATTTTTTCCGGATGACGAACTCGCGACGATGAGTCCATGTTGTTCATCCATGAACTTCTTGCGGCTTGTTCGCCGCCAATGGATCGTACAATTAAATTTGGGAAATACCAAGCAATCGAGTGATTGATAATTTCTTAAGCTTAAATCAGTAATGGATAATGTATGTATGACTTTACGTGATAGTTCCTTTTGTAACGAAACCAAAGAAAATAAAGCAAGGATGTAAACTTAGCTTGGTTGGATTTCACGTGAAGAAGGAAAGACTAATCCTTGTCTAACACGATCAAAACACGAGCAGGCATGTTCACGGAAAAACGATGTGGCACGGAAGCACTTGATTGATCCACTTTTTCTTGGCTTATTCTTTCTTCTCTCAGTACACGATGTCGGCGCGCAGGTCTGCTGTGATGAAGACACAAATCACTGCGATCGCATCTCAGATCCTGCGCTTGCTTTCGATTTTTTTTCTTTTTCTTTGCTTCACGCGTAGTGGAACGTCCAGCTTCGGAAATCATATGATGTAGAGGATCAGCCAATTCTTCGACTCGGCCACAGCTTTGCGCGAAAAATTCTGGCCGGCCGCCACACGAGGTTGCTGATGAGAAACTCGATGATGTGAACGTTGTTGATGATGATGACGGATCTCGCCCAGATAACAAAATTCAGTCGCCGCTATTCCCACAGACGACGCCAATTGACGAGGGATCACCTCGGCAATGCCTACGAATTGTAGACTAGGGTTTCGGGAGAGAGCGACGATGGAGATTCCGGGGACGAGATTAGGCACACGACGTACCCAGCTTCGGGTCCCCTCGGTGGAGGATCCCTACGTGCTGCTAGCAATCCACTATATGAACACAAGTATCTTTACAGGGTGCCGCCATCGGCGTAGCTATGTTGTCTATCTCTATGTCTATATCTTGGCCCCCTTATTTCAGGTGCCTGGCTAGCTTTATATATGCAACCAGCCTAGGGTTTTACAAGAGTCCTAGTCGACTACTTCTTCGGGTTACCTTGTTGGGCCTTCTCCATATTGGGCCGAGCCGAGCTAGGTATACTAATAATGGGTACCCGAAGGGTATACCCATGTCAGCTAGGGCTTACCGGCGACTGGCAGTGGCGTGGCGACGTGCAGGCGTGCGGGTGGCGTGGGTGTGCGTCGTGTGCGTGTACGGGCGGCGTCCAGGTGCTGCTGCTCCTCCTTGCTCGGCGTCGTCTGCGTCTCGGACGGCGTCGGAGCGTCGAGAGCGGCGGCGTTCTGCGGCGTCCCTGGGGAGAAGAAGAAAGGGGACATGGTCAGGAGACGCAGAGGGTGGCGATGGTGAAGAGAAACAGGGGAGAGGAGCATCGTTGGCGCCGTGACGGTGACCTCCTGCGCGTCACCCGCGCGGTGACCGCGGTGAGCGTCTCGGCGTGGCGACGGCAACGGCTCGGGCTGCCGCTCGAGCAGCCAGGGAGAGGGAGGGGCAGCCTAACGGCGTAGTGGGTAGGGAGCTGAGGGAGCGGGCGGCTCTCGGTGGGCTTTTATAGCCAGAGAGGGGCGCGGGAGTGGAGCGGGCGGTGGCGATGGCCAACCAGTGGCCAAGGGCTGGCGTCACGGGCCGGCCCCACGATGACGTCGTCCTGGTGGCGTTAGCAAGGGAGGGAGCCGAGGCGGGTGTGCGTGCAGTCGAGGCTGATGGCGTGCCGCACGAGGCGACGCCATCATGTCTCTTGCCAGCGTGGCGCGCGTGTGCGTGTAGGCTAGGTTTTTGGGCGCGGGAGAGGGGGTGCTGGTGGTGTTCTGGGCCAGAAGAGAGGGGGTGGTGCGGCTAGGGTTGGGCCAAGACAGAGGAGAGGGTTGGTGGTGTCGACCACGGCCCAATCCAGGGAGAAAAAAAGAGGGAAGATAGAAAGAAAAAGAGAGGGGGAAGTGTTCCCCCCTCTTGTCTCTCGGCCAAAAACAAAGAGAGAAAAGAGAGAGAAAGAAAAGGGGGCAGGGATGAAAAGAGAGGGGGCCATGCCATGTGCATGTGGCAAGGTGTGGCCAAAGTGTATGTGCAGATGTGTTGGAGAATAAATAAAGAAAATAGAGTGGTGGTGGTGTTGATGGTGGAACCCTAGGTGAGTTGGTGGTGGTGATGTGAAGAGGGGAGAGTGCTCCCTCTTATCTGGAGGTGATGATCACAATTTTAGGGTTAGGGTTGGATGAGACAAAGCGCATTAGTGATGGTGTTGTTTGTCTAGGTGGATCAAACCCTAATAATTTAAAGAGGGGTGCATGATTTAGTTGATGGTGTTTTCACATAAATTAACACACCAAGTGAAATGTTGAGTTAAGTTAGGCAAGAATCTAACCTACACTCAATCACAAACACTAAATAAAAGTTTTTGTTGGCTCAAATTTTCAAGTTGTTTGAAAATATGCATGTTCTAAAAAATGGGGTGTTACAGATAGTGCGGAGGCCATCAAGCTTATCGCTGAAGGAACACCAAATCTGTCTCAACGTGCCATGCGGATCAAGGTCATTAGGGAGAGAATTAGGGAAAGAGAGGTGGTCTTATGCAAGGTGAGCCGTGATGCAAATGGCGCCAGCCATGGCTTAGCCCAGCAAGGACTGATGTTTGGCAACATTGTTACCCGCCTGAAATCGCTGAGGCGATCAAGGCGAATTGTAATACCTCTGTCATTTAATATATAAACTCTTTTCCCGGCAAAAGAAAAGGCAGCAGATTTTTTTTTTGAGCAGTATTATACAGTATAAGGCAGCAGATGGAGCGAGCAGCAAAAGGCCCTTGGGGAGTTGGGGGGGCATCCGAAGGCCCTTGCTCTTAACAGCCTGGCCCGGCCCGGTAGCCCCGCAGGTTTGGTCTACCCTACCGAAAAAGAAAGATTGGAGCGGAAGTAGAAGGCAGCCCTGGCGAGCCCGTCACGCGCCGCGGCCGTGACCTACCGTGCGCCGGTGCGCCTCCTTCCTTTTTTCTCCTCCTCGCTCGCCCCTTCACAAAAGCAGCCCCTGCCTGTTTTCTCCCCTCCCTCTTCGTCATCATCACACCCAAACTATCTCTCTCTCTCCCTCTCTCTCTCTCTCTCTCTCTTCGCCGCCACCGAATCCCACCCTCCGCGGCGCTCACTCCCCCAACCCCGCCGCCCCGCCCCAGCCGCCGATGTGCTCTCATCGTCGGTCTACGACCCCCAAGGTACCCAACCACCCCCCCCGTCCCTGCCGCCGCGATCGGGCTAGGGTTTTCTAGGGGATCCTTTTTTTTTGTTATACTGTTGCTGATTGTTTTCACGGCGTGTTCCTCGCGAAGGCGAGGCGCAGGTGAGGAATCTCGATCGGAGATGGCGGCGGCGGCCATGGCGGCGCACAGGGCCAGCTTCCCGCTGCGCCTGCAGCAGATCCTGTCGGGAAGCAGAGCCGTGTCGCCCGCGATCAAAGTTGATTCAGAGCCGGTGAGTCATAGATTACGTTCGTTCGCCTTGTTTTATTCTATTCTATTCTATTCTAGGGTTTTGATAGTTGCTTGTCTGGCTCACTAGTTAGGCTAGGGTTATGATTCGTTTCTGTGGTTTGTGGCAAGTGTTCCGATGCATGAGCTGGGCTTGGGCTAGCATGGGAATTGGTGCAAGGGCAGTACCTCGTAGTGTTAAGGGTGAACTTTGCTTCTTATACCTACCGCAAGTGCTTATTTAGTGGATACCGTACTCTTCCAAGGTGCAATAGTTCCCTCGCATTTGTAGGATCAGGTTACATATGATAGGAGGGCATTTCTTACAACATTATAGTATGCTTGTTTAGTGAAAACTATAGGATGTGCATTTCTACGCTGATTCATATAGTGATGATGGAAACACCTGACATTTTGGTTATAAATTTTCTCTGCGTCTATTTTCAGCCACCAAAAGTTAAAGCGTTTATTGACCGTGTCATCAACATTCCGCTACATGACATTGCCATACCGCTATCAGGCTTCCGTTGGGACTTCAGTAAGGTGATTATTATCTTGCTTCTCCACAACAGAATCCCGTTTCCATTATGTCTCTGCACCAATTTTCACTTATTTTAAACACTCGCTCGCTTGCAGGGGAATTTTCACCATTGGAAGCCTCTCTTTGTGCACTTCGATACCTACTTCAAGGCATACCTTTCTTCTAGGAAGGATCTTCTCTTGTCTGATGATATGGCTGAGGAGGCTGAACCATTGACAAAAAATACAATATTACAAATTCTCAGAGTTATGCAGATTGTCTTGGAAAATTGCCAGAACAAATCTTCTTTTGCTGGCATTGAGGTAAGCTGGTTTTTATTTTTTATTTTTGCTTTTCAACTCTTCGCTATTGTTACCCTTGTTTTAAATCCACTTACTCATCATTGTCCTCTACTCTTGTGTCAGCATTTCAAGCTTCTGCTGGCATCATCAGATCCTGAGCTTGTTGTGGCGGCTTTGGAAACCCTCGCTGCATTGGTGAAAATCAATCCTTCAAAATTACATATGAATGGGAAACTGATCAATTGTGGAGCTATAAACAGTCATCTTTTATCATTGGCCCAAGGATGGGGCAGCAAGGAGGAAGGTCTTGGTTTATATTCTTGTGTCGTGGCAAATGAGCGAAATCAGCACGAGGGTTTGTGCTTATTCCCAGCAGACATGGAGAACAAATATGATGGCACACAACATCGTCTTGGGTCCACGCTTCATTTTGAGTATAATTTGGCACCTGCCCAAGATATTGACCAAACCAGTGACAAGAATAAGTCATCTAATCTCTGCGTGATACATATCCCAGACCTGCACCTCCAGAAGGACGATGACTTGAGCATATTGAATCAATGTATTGACAAGTTTAATGTGCCTCTAGAGCACCGGTTTGCCTTGTTTACGAGGATAAGATATGCACATGCCTTTAATTCCCCAAGGACATGCAGGCTATATAGCCGCATAAGTCTCCTTTCTTTCATTGTCCTTGTTCAGTCAGGTGATGCCCATGATGAGCTCACATCCTTCTTCACAAATGAGCCGGAGTACATAAATGAGTTAATCCGCCTTGTTCGGTCAGAGGATATTGTTTCCGGGCCCATCCGTGCATTGGCTATGCTTGCACTGGGAGCACAGCTAGCAGCATATGCATCATCTCATGAGCGAGCTAGGATACTGAGTGGCTCAAGCATCATCTCTGCTGGTGGAAACCGAATGGTCTTGCTCGGTGTTCTGCAGAAAGCAATATCGTCCCTCAGTAGCCCTAATGATACTTCATCTCCTTTAATTGTTGATGCACTCCTGCAGTTCTTTTTGCTTCATGTATTGTCGTCTTCAAGTTCTGGGACTACTGTTAGAGGTTCAGGGATGGTTCCTCCTCTCCTGCCCCTCTTGCAAGATAAGGATCCTTCCCACATGCATCTCGTCTGTTTGGCTGTAAAGACCCTTCAGAAGCTGATGGAGTACAGCAGTCCTGCTGTTTCCCTGTTCAAAGATTTGGGTGGTGTGGAACTTTTGTCTCAGAGGTTACATGTGGAGGTGCAGCGTGTTATTGGTGTTGCTGACAGTCTTACTTCAGTGGTCGCTAGTGATACATTGAAATCAGAAGATGACCATCTCTACTCCCAGAAGCGACTAATTAAGGCTTTGCTCAAGGCATTGGGTTCTGCCACATATTCTCCTGCAAATCCTGCTCGCTCGCAAAGCTCCAATGATAACTCTTTGCCCATGTCACTTTCCCTTATATTCCAGAATGTAGGCAAGTTTGGTGGTGATATTTACTTCTCTTCAGTTACTGTTATGAGTGAGATAATACATAAGGACCCTACATGCTTTCCTGCTTTGAAGGAACTTGGTCTTCCTGATGCTTTTCTGGCATCAGTGACTGCAGGGGTGATACCATCTTGTAAAGCTCTTATATGTGTACCTAATGGCCTGGGTGCAATTTGCCTCAATAACCAAGGACTTGAGACTGTCAGGGAAACTTCAGCCCTGCGTTTTCTTGTTGAGACGTTCACAAGTAGGAAATACTTGATACCAATGAATGAAGGTGTTGTCCTTTTAGCCAATGCGGTGGAAGAGCTGCTTCGTCATGTGCAGTCCCTGAGAAGTACTGGTGTTGACATCATCATTGAAATAATCAACAAACTTTCTTCACCTTGTGAAGATAGAAACTCGGAATCAACCAGCTCCGAAGAAAGAACAGATATGGAGACAGATGTTGAAGGGCGTGATTTAGTGAGCGCTATGGATTCTGGCTCGGATGGAACTAACAATGAGCAGTTTTCTCATTTGAGCATTTTCCATGCCATGGTATTGGTGCACCGGACAATGGAGAATTCAGAAACTTGCCGGCTATTTGTAGAGAAGGGAGGTCTACAGACTCTATTGACACTCTTGTTGCGACCTAGCATCACCCAGTCATCTGGTGGGATGCCTATTGCCTTGCACAGCACTATGGTATTCAAGGGCTTTACTCAGCATCATTCTACTCCACTTGCACGTGCATTTTGTTCCTCTTTAAAGGTGCACTTGAAGAATGCACTACAGGAACTTGATACAGTTTCTAGGTCATGTGAAATGATTAAGTTGGAAAAAGGAACCATTCCATCGCTTTTCATTGTTGAATTTCTGCTCTTTCTTGCGGCATCAAAAGACAATCGCTGGATAAACTCTCTACTCTCAGAATTTGGAGATGTCAGCAGGGATGTCATGGAAGATATTGGCCGAGTTCACCGTGAAGTGCTTTGGCAAATCTCAGTTTTCGAAGAGAAGAAAGTAGAGCCTGAAGCTAGTTCTCCTTCAGCAAATGAGGCACAGCAAGCTGACTCTACTGTGGGCGAGAGTGATGATAACAGATACACTTCCTTTAGGCAATATCTTGATCCTCTTTTGAGGCGACGGGGTTCTGGGTGGAACATAGAGTCTCAGGTGTCTGACCTTATTAATATCTATCGTGATATGGGCCGCGCAGCTACTGACTCTCACCGAATTGGTGCTGATAGATACCCTAGTACAGGATTTCCCTCGAGTTCCCAGGATCAGACTTCAAGCTCGTCCAATACAAACCCAAAATCAGTTGAGGAGAAGAAAAAATCTGAGCATTCATCCTGCTGCGAAATGATGAGGTCACTTTCTTACCATATAAACCATCTGTTTATGGAGCTTGGGAAAGCAATGCTGCTTACAGCTCGTCGCGAGAACAGTCCTGTAAATTTATCCCCTTCTGTTGTATCTGTTGCTAGCAACATTGCTTCTATTGTGTTGGAGCACCTCAATTTTGAGGGGCACAGAATCAGTTCAGAGAGAGAGATCACTGTTACCACCAAGTGCAGATACCTTGGAAAGGTTGTTGAGTTCATTGATGGGGTATTGTTGGACAGGCCAGAATCATGTAATCCAATCATGGTGAATTCCTTCTATTGCCGTGGTGTCATTCAGGCTATCTTAACCACATTTGAAGCTACCAGTGAGTTGCTTTTCGCAATGAACAGGCCACCGTCGTCGCCTATGGAGACTGATAGTAAAGGTGGGAAGGAAGAGAAAGATGCAGATTGTTCATGGATTTATGGCCCTCTGTCCAGCTACGGGGCAATTATGGACCATCTTGTGACGTCCTCGTTTATTCTTTCTTCATCAACAAGACAATTACTAGAGCAGCCTATTTTTAGTGGAAGTGTTAGGTTTCCACAAGATGCAGAGAGGTTCATGAAGTTGCTTCAGTCTAAAGTCTTAAAGACTGTTCTTCCCATCTGGGCTCATCCCCAGTTTCCAGAATGCAATATTGAGTTAATCAGTTCAGTCACGTCCATCATGAGGCATGTCTACTCTGGGGTAGAAGTGAAAAATACTGTTAGCAACATTGGTGCTCGTTTGGCTGGTCCTCCCCCTGACGAGAATGCAATTTCCTTGATTATAGAGATGGGCTTTTCTCGTGCCAGAGCTGAAGAAGCATTAAGACAGGTTGGAACAAATAGTGTTGAGATTGCAACTGATTGGTTGTTCTCACACCCGGAGGAAGCACCAGAAGATGATGAACTTGCTCGAGCTCTTGCAATGTCCCTAGGGAATTCTGATACACCTGCTCAGGAGGAAGATCACAAATCTAATGATCTTGAGCTCGAAGAAGAAAATGTTCAGCTCCCTTCCATGGATGAAGTATTATCTTCATGTCTTAGGCTGCTACAGACAAAAGAAACATTAGCTTTCCCTGTACGGGATATGCTTGTGACTATTAGCTCACAGAATGATGGCCAAAACCGTGTAAAGGTGCTTGAGTATTTGATTGATCATCTGAAGCAATGTCTGGTGGCATCTGATCCTTTAAAGAACACCGCACTATCTGCACTTTTCCATGTTCTTGCTTTGATCCTCCATGGAGATACTGCTGCTCGGGAAGTTGCTTCAGTGGCTGGTCTTGTCAAGGTTGCTTTGAATCTGCTGTGCAGTTGGGAGTTGGAGCTAAGGGAAGGCGAAATAGCCGAGGTACCGAACTGGGTTACTTCCTGCTTTCTTTCTGTTGATAGAATGCTCCAGTTGGAACCCAAGTTGCCAGATGTTACTGAGCTTGATGTTCTCAAAAAGGATAATTCATGTGCACAAGCACCGGTTGTGATTGATGACAGCAAGAAAACTGATTCAGAGTCTTCCTCAAGTGTAGGGTTATTGGACTTGGAGGATCAGAAGCAACTTTTGAGGATCTGCTGCAAATGCATTCTGAAGCAGTTGCCTTCCGGTACAATGCATGCTATTCTTCAGCTGTGTGCCACACTGACAAAAGTCCATGTGGCTGCTATTAGTTTTCTTGAGTCTGGTGGCCTGCATGCATTGCTAAGTTTGCCAACAAGTAGCTTGTTTTCTGGATTCAACAGTGTGGTTTCTACAATTATTCGTCATATTTTAGAGGATCCACACACCCTTCAGCAAGCCATGGAATTAGAGATACGCCATAGTCTTGTCACGGCTGCTAATCGGCATGCAAATCCCAGGGTTACACCACGTAACTTCGTTCAGAATTTGGCGTTTGTTGTATACAGGGACCCCGTGATATTTTTGAAAGCTGCTCAGGCTGTGTGCCAGATTGAGATGGTTGGAGATAGACCTTATGTTGTTCTATTGAAGGACCGTGAGAAGGAAAAGAGCAAGGAAAAAGAGAAGGATAAGCTGGTTGATAAGGATAAATCAACAGGTACTGTCACAAAGATTGCGCCAGGGGACATTGTTTCAGCATCTCCTGCAAGTGCTAAAGGGAAACAATCTGATTTGAATTCTAGGAACATGAAATCCCATCGCAAGCCGCCACAAAGCTTTGTCACAGTTATTGAGCATCTATTAGATCTAGTTATGTCCTATGTTCCACTGCCGAGAGCTGAGGACCACCCTGATGGTTCCTCATCCATGGACATGGATATTGACTCTAGTTCAGCCAAAGGGAAAGGGAAAGCGGTAGCTGTCACACCTGAAGAGTCCAAGCAAGCAATCCAAGAGGCTACTGCATCTCTAGCTAAAAACGCATTTGTCCTGAAGCTGCTGACCGATGTACTTTTGACTTATGCTTCATCCATTCAAGTTGTTCTCCGGCATGATGCTGAGTTGAGCAGCACACGGGGTCCTACCCGGACCACTTCTGGTTTAGGCAGCGGTGGTATATTTGGTCATATATTACAGCATTTCCTTCCAAATGCTACAAAGCAAAAGAAAGAGAGAAAACCTGATGGTGATTGGAGGTACAAATTGGCAACGAGGGCTAATCAATTTTTAGTGGCTTCATGCATTCGTTCTCCAGAAGGTCGAAAAAGGATCTGCTCTGAAATCTGCAGTATATTTGTTGAGTTCACAGATTCTTCTACTGGTTGCAAACCTCCATTGTTGAGGATGAATGCGTATGTTGATTTGCTCAATGATATTCTGTCAGCCCGCTCACCAACGGGCTCCCCACTTTCAGCAGAATCTGTAGTTACCTTTGTTGAGGTTGGCCTTGTTCAGTGTCTAACGAGAACCCTTCAAGTTCTTGATTTGGATCACCCTGATTCAGCAAAAATTGTAACTGCTATTGTCAAGGCTCTTGAAGTGGTTACTAAGGAGCATGTTCATTTAGCAGATTTTAACGCCAAAGGGGGGAACTCAACAAAGATTGTTTCTGAGCAGAACAATGTAGATTCATCATCTAATAGATTCCAGGTTCTTGACACAACTTCTCAACCTACTGCAATGGTTACTGATCGCAGGGAGACATTCAATGCTGTTCGCACTTCACGAAGTTCAGATTCAGCAGCAGATGAGATGGATCATGACCGTGATCTAGATGGAGGCTTCGCCCGTGATGGCGAAGACGATTTTATGCATGAGATAGCTGATGATAGAGCTGGAAATGAGTCCACAATGGATATTAGATTTGACATTCCACACAGAGAAGATATGGCTGAAGATGATGATGACAGTGATGAGGATATGTCAGCAGATGATGGCGAGGAGGTTGATGAAGATGATGAGGATGAAGATGAGGAAAATAATAACCTGGAGGAAGACGATGCCCATCAAATATCTCATCCTGATACAGATCAGGATGACCGTGAGATTGATGAAGAAGAATTTGATGAAGATCTGCTAGAAGAAGATGATGATGAGGATGATGATGAAGAAGGGGTCATCCTTCGCCTAGAGGAGGGGATCAATGGGATTAATGTGTTTGACCATATTGAGGTTTTTGGGGGGAGCAATAATTTGTCTGGGGATACTCTCCGTGTGATGCCATTGGACATTTTTGGTACAAGACGGCAAGGCCGTAGTACATCTATATACAATCTTCTTGGGAGAGCAAGTGATCAAGGTATACTTGACCACCCACTTTTGGAGGAACCTTCGATGTTACTTCCACCACAGAGACAACCAGGTATCTATATAGTTTGTTATTATGTACATATTTCAGTAGGTAGGTTCTCTGCTGTACACCGTCCATAGTTACCCAAAATTTTCTTTTTTCAGGAAATTTAGTTGAAATGGCTTTCTCTGACCGGAATCATGAAAATAGTTCTTCCCGTTTGGATGCAATATTCAGAAGCTTGCGAAGTGGGCGGAATGGACACCGCTTCAATATGTGGCTGGATGATGGTCCTCAACGCAGTGGGTCTGCTGCCCCTGCAGTACCTGAAGGCATTGAAGAGCTCTTGCTCTCTCAGTTGAGACGGCCTACGCCAGAACATCCTGATGGTGACCAGAGCACACCTGTTGTTGATTCTCAAGAAAACGATCAGCCCAGCCATTTGCACGGATCAGAAACTGAAGAAAAGGAAGAAGAGCAAGCAGACCAGAACGAAAACAATGATGATACTCCTGTAGCAAGGTCTGAGGTGGATGGCTCTGCAAGTGCTGGTCCCGCACCTCCTCACAGTGATGAACTTCAAAGAGATGCATCCAGTGCAAGTGAACATGTTACAGATATGCAGTATGAACATAGTGATACTGCTATACGTGATGTGGAAGCAGTAAGCCAAGCAAGCAGTGGTAGTGGTGCTACTCTAGGGGAAAGCCTCAGAAGTTTAGATGTGGAAATTGGAAGTGTTGAAGGGCATGATGATGGTGACCGGCATGGGGCTTCAGATAGGACACCTTTGGGTGATATACAAGCAGCTGCTCGACCACGGAGGCCTTCTGGAAGTGCTGTACCAGTGAATAGCAGAGACATATCTTTGGAGAGTGTTAGTGAGGTCCCCCAAAATCCAGTACAGGAATCTGATCAGAATACCAGTGAAGGGGATCAGGAGCCTAACAGGGCTACTACTAACACAGACTCAATTGATCCTACATTTTTGGAGGCTCTTCCAGAGGATTTACGGGCTGAAGTTCTTTTGTCACGTCAAAATCAAGTGACTCAGACTTCCAGTGAGCAGCCTCAGAGTGATGGGGACATTGATCCTGAATTCCTTGCTGCATTGCCACCTGATATACGTGAAGAGGTTCTAGCTCAACAACGTGCCCAAAGGTTGCAACAACAGTCTCAGGAACTTGAAGGACAACCAGTTGAAATGGATGCTGTGTCAATTATTGCAACATTCCCTTCAGAAATACGGGAGGAGGTATAATTTATGTTATTGATCTGTCTTAGTGTTATTTTTTGATAGATCTTGCTCTATTATTTCTCTGTCAACTGCCGGTAGTTGATCTACTTCGAATTGACATTGATTTTTTTTTTCTTATTGATTCCAGGTGCTTTTGACGTCTCCAGATACCCTACTTGCTACATTGACACCTGCCCTAGTTGCTGAAGCTAATATGTTACGGGAGAGATTTGCTCATCGATATCACAGTGGCTCGCTTTTTGGCATGGGCTCCAGGAACAGGAGGGCTGAGTCCTCCCGTCGTGGTGATATGATCGGTACAGGTCTCGATAGAAACGCTGGTGATTCCTCCCGTCAAACGACCAGCAAGCTAATTGAAACTGAAGGGACTCCTCTTGTTGACAAAGATGCTCTCAATGCACTTATTCGGCTACTTCAAGTTGTTCAGGTAATTCCCTTTTGCGTCTGTTGGTTATGCTGTTTTTGGTGGTGTCAAAAGCAAGTATTGTAATGATAAATTGGCCTCTATTATGTGCAGCCTATATACAAGGGCCAGTTGCAGAGGCTTCTCTTGAATCTTTGTGCTCACCGGGAAAGCAGGATGTCCTTGGTTCAAATTCTAGTGGACATGCTTATGCTTGATCTGCAGGGCTCTTCTAAGAAATCAATTGATGCAACTGAGCCACCATTTAGGCTGTATGGCTGCCATGCAAATATCACATATTCACGCCCTCAATCCTCAAATGGTATTTAATTTTTCTTTTTTTGTTGGCAACTAATGGTTGTGTTGGTATATCCTTGCTGAGAATTGTATTTGAATTTTGTATTAAGTGATTCCTTTGCAATTAACAGGCGTGCCGCCATTGGTTTCCCGTCGGGTGCTCGAAACTCTGACATACTTGGCAAGAAATCATCCAAATGTGGCTAGGCTCTTACTTTTTGTTCAGTTCCCTTGCCCACCTACCTGCCATACTGAAACACTTGATCAGACACGTGGAAAGGCTGCCCTTGTAGAAGATGTGGAACAGCAGAAAGCTTTTGCGCTTGTTCTACTTTTAACTCTCTTGAATCAGCCACTTTATATGAGAAGTGTAGCTCATCTTGAACAGGTTTAAAATTTGTTTTCACCATTTTTCTCTATGGATCTTCAATTAATTTTCCTCAGTTTTTTTTCTCAATATTTTTGAACATTTGCAGTTACTTAATCTTCTGGAAGTTGTCATGCTTAATGCTGAGAATGAAATTAACCAAGCCAAGTTGGAGAATTCACCTGAGAAACCATCTGGACCTGAGAATGTAACAGAATATACCCAAGAGGATGCAAGTGTTCCTGGATCATCTGGAGCAAAGCCCACCGCTGAGGATAGTGGTGAAATCCCTGCAGACAATGGAGGAAGCCTGCAAGCAGTGTTACATAGTCTTCCCCAAGCTGAGCTTCGATTGCTATGTTCATTGCTTGCGCATGATGGGTATGAACTTCTAACTAGGGTGAATTACAGTAATTACAATTTTCGTTCCCTATTGGCTGGCTAGCTGCTGTATTACCAATTTGTTTTTAGAAGTTATGCATGCTCTTTGTTTTGCTCAGTTTTATTTGATTTGATACGTTGGGTGCTCTTATATCAGTTTCACTCTTAATACAAATAACTAACATAAGCAAGGCTGTTCCTGTTTATTTCCAGGTTATCAGACAATGCATATCTCCTTGTAGCAGAGGTTCTTAAAAAGATTGTAGCTTTGGCTCCTTTCTTCTGTTGCCATTTCATAAATGAGCTTGCACATTCGATGCAAAATTTGACCCTGTGTGCTATGAAGGAGCTTCACATGTATGAAGATTCTGAAAAGGCAATTCTGAGCACATCATCGGCCAATGGTACTGCCATTCTTAGAGTTGTGCAGGCTTTGAGTTCTCTTGTCACTTCTCTGCAAGAGAGAAAGGATCCAGAGCTTTTCGCAGAGAAGGACCATTCAGGTGCAGTGTCCCAGATCTCTGAAATTAACACATCACTGGATGCATTGTGGTTGGAGCTGAGCAACTGCATAAGCAAAATAGAGAGCTCTTCAGAGCATACATCAAATTTGGGCCCCACTTCTTCAAATGCAACTACAGTATCAACAGGTGTAGCACCTCCATTGCCAGCTGGAACCCAGAACATACTGCCATATATAGAATCATTTTTTGTGACGTGTGAAAAGTTACGTCCAGGACAACCGGATGCTGTCCAAGAGGCTTCAACATCTGATATGGAGGATGCTTCAACATCTAGTGGTGGGCAAAAATCATCTGCAAGCCATACCAATCTTGATGAGAAGCACAGTGCTTTTGTTAAATTCTCAGAGAAACACAGAAGATTGTTAAATGCTTTTATCCGACAGAATCCTGGGTTGCTAGAGAAATCGTTCTCACTGATGTTGAAGATTCCTCGCCTTATTGATTTTGACAACAAGCGTGCATATTTCCGCTCTAAAATAAAGCATCAGCATGACCATCATCATAGTCCTGTTAGAATTTCTGTCCGTCGAGCATATATTCTGGAAGACTCGTATAATCAGCTTAGAATGCGCTCACCCCAGGACTTGAAGGGTAGACTCACTGTTCACTTCCAAGGAGAAGAAGGCATTGATGCTGGTGGACTCACAAGAGAGTGGTATCAGCTGCTATCACGAGTGATTTTCGACAAGGGTGCCCTTCTATTTACAACTGTTGGAAATGACTTGACTTTTCAACCAAACCCTAACTCTGTGTATCAGACTGAACACCTCTCATATTTCAAATTTGTCGGACGAGTGGTTAGTAATGAAGCTCCTAAGTATGATTATATTATTATATTGCTTCCGGCAACTACTAACAATTTTGCCACCCCAGGTCGGAAAAGCTCTCTTTGATGCCCAACTGTTGGATGTACATTTCACCAGATCTTTCTACAAGCACATACTTGGTGCCAAGGTTACTTACCATGATATTGAAGCAATTGATCCTGCTTACTACAGGAACCTGAAATGGATGCTTGAGGTATGTGTAAACTGTGTACCTGTGGTCCTGTCAACAGGTGACAGTCCAGTTGTGACATATTCCTTTTTCCTTGTGCAGAATGACATAAGTGATGTTCTGGACCTCACATTTAGCATGGATGCGGATGAAGAGAAGCTGATATTGTATGAGAAAGCTGAGGTATACAGACACCCGCCTCTCTCTCTCTCTCTCTCTCTCTCTCTCTCTCTCTCTCTCTCTCGTTATGGTGGTGATTTGAAGTACCAACTGTGTGCTGTGTGCAGGTAACCGATTGTGAGTTGATTCCTGGAGGACGTACCATTAGGGTCACCGAGGAGAACAAGCACGAATATGTTGACAGGGTAGCAGAGCATCGTTTAACCACTGCAATTAGGCCTCAGATTAATGCATTCATGGAAGGATTTAATGAACTCATTCCTCGTGAGCTGATATCCATCTTTAATGACAAAGAGTTTGAACTACTAATCAGTGGACTCCCAGATATCGACTGTGAGTTAGAAGATTTAATTCAGTGCTGTGATGATCTGTTCAGATCTTGCATGTAATTTACTAATTTTGTATGTCTGGTTTCAGTGGACGACCTAAAGGCAAATACTGAGTATTCTGGATACAGCATAGCTTCTCCAGTTATTCAATGGTTCTGGGAAATTGTCCAGGGCTTCAGCAAGGAGGATAAAGCTCGGTTCCTTCAGTTTGTTACTGGCACATCAAAGGTATTTGCTGAAAGCACCTATACTACTTTCTTAATTTTGAAGCTATTGTCTTTATTTGAAAATTGTACCTTGTAGATGGCATGATTACCTTATTTCAGTAAATACGTCCACTACTTTGTAACCATCTTTAGAGAATTTCTGAACCTTTGGCGCTGCATCCGTTCTGTTGAGTGACGGTTTTAATGTTATGCTATAGTAGCTTAGTGGTCGTGCGATTGCTACGTGATAATAAATAAATTATACATGTAGATATTATCTAACTTGGTTTTCAATTTTTGGATTCCTTGTGAGTGTCATTTTAAACATATCCAACCCTAGAAATGTTGTACTAATAATGTGGCAACTTGCAAAAGCTAAGATCTTTCCGGTCTCCACCAGAAGTTAAGCTTTATCTCATATGCCCATCTCTGATACAACATATACGTATTTTCTTTTCTTCTAATGCTAGTGGTTGCATGTGTACACATTGTATTTACTTCGTCCTGAATACACAAGGGACACAAATATTGGAGATGCAACATATGGGCTTTTGCTGAGAAGGGTTGACATGACCTCTTGTCCGGAGATGAATTGGTAGTTTGATAACAGTTATACTCCCTCCAATTCATATTACTTGACTCTAGTATAGATGTGTCTAGAACTAAAATATGTCTAGATCCATTCATATTAGAGTCAAGTAATATGAATAGGAGGGAGTAATAAATGGTGGAATTGAGTCGCATGACATGAGCTCAGAATTTTATAAGTACAGAATAATGCATAGCAAAGTAGTTAGTCTAAAGTTTTTGCTTGAGCTAAATTTATTTGGCGTTTTTATTAATCACCTAATTATTACTCCCTCGTTACAATGTAGTGCATATAAGATTTTTAGAAAGTCAAAAGTTGTTATGTTTGACCATTTTTTTTAGAAAATTATCTAACATCTACCATACCAAATATATACCATTTGAAAATATACAACGTTAGGAATCTAATGGTATTAACTTGATATTCTAGATGTTGATAAGACTTCCGTTTGACTTTTAACATTTCTTCTACGGACTACATTTTGGCAAGGAGGGAGTATCTCATATGCAACTATTATTAGTTATTTTTTATTGGAGAAAAAATGTTACATGCTTTTTGCTAAAAAAAAATCGTTACACTGCCCTACATATATATGTGGTGCTGAGTGATGCTTTTAGTGTTATATGTGGTGTTTTATGCTTTGAGCTGTGACCTGCAGGTACCTCTGGAGGGATTCAGTGCGCTTCAAGGAATTTCTGGGCCACAAAGGTTCCAGATACACAAGGCATACGGCAGCACCAATCATCTACCCTCGGCTCATACTTGGTAACCAATCTTTATCTTTTTTACATGACTTCACTAGGCAGCTACCATAATTGTTTGGTACATGTACTGATTGATTCCGCTTTTGCTTACGGCAGCTTTAATCAACTTGACCTGCCTGAGTACACATCCAAAGACCAGCTCCAGGAGAGGTTGCTATTGGCTATTCACGAGGCAAATGAGGGGTTTGGATTTGGTTAATCAGTCACTCCCTGCACTTGTGCTGTCGGGTATTTGTACAGATAGTATTGGAGTTGCAGCACTAGCCAAGCTGGATATGTGCTGGCTTGTTCCACAGCCTACAACATCCACTAGGACTTGAAGCATCAGCGTTGGTCCCTACCAGGAGTTCTTCACAGTTGTTGAGAAATGATGGCGATGAAATATGTCTAGGATATTTCACATTGTGAACCAGTTACTTCGAAGAATGTGCAGCAAGGAAGCGGGAGTTGAAAAAGAAACCAGCTATTTGATGTTCATAATATTGTTTATCTTTATGGTTAGCTTTGGCTGTTGCTGTCTTAAATAGGTCATCTTGGACTTTACTGGAATATACTTAAGTCTTAACATTTTATTCTTCCATGTTTGTTTTGGGGCAATAAGTCAGTGCAATTTGCCCGTGTTTCTGGGCTGTTGATTGGAAGTTGTACTATTAATTCCCAAAGTTCTTACAGTTTGGTTTCAGATCTGTCTTGTTGTGACTGATACTGACTCCAATATCTCCCTCAGCATGTGCTTTCCAGAAAGACTGGCAGCTTCTATTCCGTTGGAATCGGATCAGCACATAATTCATATCTGGTAAGTCGAGCAGTTCTACGGTCCTATTTGATTCGGAGGACATGAAAAACATAATATTGCAATAGCATGCCTACTGCAGTCTTACGTGAATTTATATAAATCACAACAGGAGAAAGCAAACTTTGTTTCCACCATAGGAAAATCAAGGTATATATTTGATTTTCTATGAAATTCCGGTGAAATCAATTATGTACATTATACAATTATTATAGGAACTTTTGTCCTAACAACTATTGTTGGTATGCATGAATTGAGTTAGCCTCAATTTGAGTGGTAGTGAGCACATACGAATTTTATTTCTGAAAAGGAGAATGCGCCCTCTGTCGGAAAAGAATCGTTCTCAAAATGGAAAGTGGGATCATAAAGGAACTTTTACTTCAAAATCGGTCTATCAAGCTTATTTCCAAGCAAAAGTTCCAAGTAGTCTGGCTGAGGGAATTTGGAAACCACGGGCCCCTTTGGTTGTAAAATCGGTGTCTGGTTATTCATGAAAGGAAGGGTGTGGACAGCGGATAGGCGAGCTGTCTCATATTGAGCATTGTGTTTTCTGCAATTCTGTCGCGGAGAGTGCTCAACATCTTTTTATTGGTTGTGCGGTCGTAAACATTATATGGGAAGCAATCCTAAACTGGGCTAGATTTCATTAGGTAGTGCCTTCCATTGATAAGCCTCTCACTTCATGGTGAACTAGCCTCTCAGTTCATGGTGAACTTATCTACGCCGATTCAAACCTTCATTGCCCAGATCAAGGAGGAAGCGAAACTCTGGGCAGTTGCAAGTGCCGGCCGTTTTAGACCTCTGCTGGAGTAGGCCTGCTGGTCGCCTTCTTAGTTATGTAGGTTGTTTTCCTTTTTATTATTTCTCATGTTCTCTTGATGCTCCGGTAAGACATTGTCTTTCTTGGCTTCTTTCTTCTTATATTTAGCATGCAGATTCTCAATTTTTTTTTGGAAAGTGGCCCTCCTTCATCTCCCTAGTTCCCAATTTTCCACTAGTTCTACACAGACGCAACAGGATATAGCAACACGATAAAACAAATAGAGTAAAAGCAACATCCAACACAGTCCCCCATCCCCGGGTGCATGCCAAGAGGCTTCCCCCTAGAAACCCTACCTTTTCTTCCTTCTTCCTCCAACCGCCTGTTCCCATAGCCAAAACTCCATGCTGTAGGATAGCATGCTCTAGAATGAAAAAGCGTTAATGCAATTTTCTTTGGCTAAGCTTCTCTTGACATGATCACTCACTATTAATTGACTTAAGGATGAAACCGTTCTCTCGTTCAATGGCAATGTTGAGAGTTATCTAGAAGAAATGGAGTAGAAACTTGTTCATCTAGTTATTCTTGTTTATGATGGGGATATACCCTTGGGGTTCAATCACCAAGCTCACTCGCCGGGGAGATTGAGGCTCAGGAGGAGGTCACTCGCCGCCGGCTGGCCCAGGAACACTGGCGACCGAAACCCACGAAGTTTCCTTGGGAAGTAGGTTATGGCCCATCCGGCCTTTTAGCTTGCTCCAACTGCAATTTTTATCCTTGTAAGCCCTAGCCAGGGGTGATCATATAAACTCCAGGCAAAACCCTAGAAGGGATCCGATCTCATCTCCACTGTAACGCCATAGCTCGTAGTCACCCTTAGCCGACTCGCTGAGCACCCGCATTTGTAATCTCTCCAATCGATACAATCTAGCAGAACATAGACCTATTACTCTCCGGAGGGGCTGAACCTGGGTAAAATCACGCTCGTGTAATCTCGTTCAGCAGATGGCTTCGTCCTCCTTGCCTCGCACCAACGAAGTGCTACGCCCTACATTACCTGGCGTGGTTAAAACCCACCGTGGGGCGTGGGGCGACTGGTCTTAGATCTGCAGCGAGACCCTAGTCGCCAATCTGCCTGACAATCGCCACCGGCCGGATGATCTCCACCATCGGTTTCTTCCACATCCGGCCGATCACCTATTACCCGGCGTCAGCGCCCGTCACCCACACTGTGATGGTGTTGATCAGCACGATCAATCTGTTTGTCGGCATCACTGGCGACGTAGACTCGATTGAGTCGGCGGGCGAGTCCGCCGTTCGCCCAGCCCGTCGTGTCAATTCGACGCGCTGGGGCAAATCTACAACCGCCACCCTCCCAATCTGTGAGACATCCTCGATGATGTCGACGCTGCTTTACTCGACGACGCTAAGATAACGGGCCAAGCATGAGCCTGGAAAATCAGCCCCAAGAGCAACTCGGCCCGGGATCGGGCTTCAATTTTGGCCGGAAATATGGCCCGGCCCAACCTCCACTTCCCAGGCGGGGTGGTGCCCTGATCCCCTAGTCCCCAGACTCTCACCTATCTCCACACACACAAGGCTCACTCGACGAACGAGCCGTGACCACAGTTCCACCAAGTTGCCACTAATGGTCAACTCGTCGATGCGCGCATCCACATCGCTAACACCCAAGCATGGCAAGCTCGACAAACGGGCGACTTACGCGACAACATTAACAACAACCGAGCCAATCACCAGAACCATGAGCTGCATGTGGAACCAGCTCGCCACAACTCGGTCTCTAGATTCGGCCTAACGTGCTTTGGCCTAGTGGTCAGAGGGGAGCCTTACCCCATGGGTTCAATGGCCCTCATGACATTGAAAAGTACGACCCTCCCTCGAACCTTGGGTTTGTATTGATGCATACACCGTGGCCATGGGAATCGCCGGTCACTCCGAGCTACTCGCCGCTCGGTATCTGCCCGTGATGATGGATCGAGCCACTTGCCAGTGGTTCAACACACTCCCCCCAACAACATCATCTCATGGGAGGAGCTCGTGCGGCGTTCATCACTTAGCAAGCTCTTACACCCGCGCCACCACCATCGAAGACATGTAGGGCTGCATCCAGGGTCCAAGTGAGTCGACGTGTTGCTGGGTCCAGCGTTGGCAAGATCTCTGGACCAGCGCCGCCGGTATCAGCGCTGACACACCAATTAATTGCTTCAAATGATGGTGCCGCTATGAGCCCATCATCGCCAAGTTCAAGAGATGCAACAAGTAAATCCTCACCATGACCGAGATCATGGACGTCTCCAAGCGCTATGGGGAGCGCGACTAGAACAAGGACCAGCGCAAGGAGAAGGAGCAGCCCGAGGAATTTTTTGGCATGTGCTGTCGCCGTAAACGTCGTCGTTGCTGACGTCCCTCGGTGGCTCAGTTGGTCCGAACAAGACATCACCTGGAGCCGTGAGGACCACGCGCACAAGATCGAGTACCTAGGGCGAGTTGCCCTGATAGTCAAGCCCAAGGTCGCCGATATTTGGCTCTCCAAGACCCTGATGGATGTAGGAAGCTCCATCAACATCATGTACTACGTCATCTTCAAGCGCTTGCAGCTCTCCGACTTGCGCCTCGAGAAGATGGCGTCCCTGATGCAAAGCGAACCCAATCAGCAAGGTCACTGTACCAGTAACCTTCAGCGCACCCACGGTCGACACCTTCCGCAGCCCGTACCACTGTGTTCTTGGTCTCCAGGAGTTCGCCAAGTTCATGGCCGCGGCACACTATGTCTACAACATAATGAAGATGCCCGGGCCGCGCGAAATCATCACTGTCCTGGTGACCCGAAGATGGCCCTGGAATGCGAGGACAACTGCGCCAAGATCGCCGTAACCGTGATCGCCGAGGAACGTGACAACGCCGCAGAACTCGCAAAGTACCATTTGGACCCAAAGGACCCGATAATCCTGGAAAAGCCGACTGAGTAGCACTCGACATCTCTAGCCTTTCAGGCCGCGATAGACAGATGCCGAGTTGACCTCGTCGACGACGATTCTAGCAGGCAGATCACTATTGGGACGGCCTTGACCCCCCAATAGGAAAGCGTGCTCATCGGGTTTCTCTGTGAGAACCTTCTCCGTGAGAACCTGGACATTTCCCATGGAAACCTCTAACATGCCATGTGTCCCAAGGAAACTCGGTGAGCACAAACTTCAAGTCGACCCGGAAGCACGTCCTGTCAAACGGACGCTGCGACTGGTGAATGAAGAGCACGGACGCGCAATCACCGAAGAGGTGAACCGACTACTCGCCAATGGGATCATCATGGAGATCAAGCACCCTAAGTGGATAGCAAACTCAGTCTGGTGCTCAAGAAGAACAAGATATGGAGGATGTGTATCGATTACACCAGCCTCAATCGGGCATGCCCCATGGATCCATTTGTCCTGCCACTGATCGACTAGATCTTCGATGTCACGGCTGGACCGGAGTCGCTCTGCTTCCTCGACGCATACTCCAGTTACAACCAGATTAAGATGTCCATGGAAGATCAGGAGAAAATCGCATTCATCACGCCACTTGGCGCGTACTGCTACATCGCCATGACCTTCGGCCTCAAGAACACCGGAGCCACGTACCAACGATGCATGCAAAATTGCCTCGAGTCATAGATTGGGCGGAACATGCATGTCTACATCGACGACGTTGTGATTAAATTGATTCGGAAGGACGAAATAGTCTCCGAGCGAAAAATCGAGGCCAACCTGGAGAAGATCGCAGCGATCACCCGACTCGCCAAGCCCGCGTGTCTCCGTGACCTCCAGAAGCTCGCTGGACGAGTCGCTGCTCTCAGTCACTTCATCCGTTGCTTGGTGTCAGTGTAATGAGACCAGGGGTCCTCCCGATTACGCCATGGCGCGCCGGCCCGAGTCCATGGGACACGGCTATAGTTATGATGAGCAGAGTAGGTACAAACTGTGGTGAATCGCGTGTAACATTGCTAAGTTTCTTTGATCTCGTAGCCTCGTAGGCACTCTTGTGGCAAACAAGCAATATTGAACAAGGACGAGACAACTGTTTCAAAAAGAAAGAAAACATGACGAGCCAAGACAACGATTGCCAGACAAGCGGGAGTACATCTAATTTAGCAGGCCGCCTTTCAAGATGTATCATGACAGGCCCGCTACAGTATGCCCACAAACACCAATCCTCGTCTCCTCGGTGGCTGCAGCGGTGTAGATGGAGATGAGCGGGATCGACGCCGCTCATGCACTCCTCGTCCGCGACCTTGCGCACTCCGTCATCGTCGCGGTCGAGCAGGGACTTTCCTCCACCGACCGCCACATAGTAACTACCCACACCAATTCTTCTTTGCTCCTATGGTTCTTCCACATGATACGAGAAATCACTTCTCAGTATTTCTGGGTTTACATCCGAGTGTGTGATTACTGCAGCTGAATTGGGCGCTCTTCTACACGAAATCCTACATCGGTAACGTATAATGTTTTGTTCTTGATATTGTTATTGATTTGATATTATTAAAGCAGTGGAAAGAATGTTCTGAAAATAATTAGTCTATTGACATCATATTTAGTATTTTAGTTGGCAGATTTATTGACTTTGCATGTCAGGGCAATGCGGTCTGTAGTTGGTCATTGCGGTGTATTTGTGTGAGTTATCATCTCCATAAGTTCTTAGAGGAAAAAATGGACAGGTAAATTGGCCACTCAGAAGCATATATATTTGTTTTTTTACTATACTTAGTTCTAAAATACCTTGACCTTTAGTCTGTGTGCAGTGTTATGCTTGTTTAGGAGAATAATTTGGTTCTGGAAAGTTGTAGTCACAATTGATTAATTAGCAGTGTAAAAAGAGGAGATGGCTTGGACAGCTGCTGCTCCATTCCAAAGGTGGATGAGACCCACTAGGTTTCTATTGTTAGGTTAGTATCAGCAAGATCTTTCCTTGTTTCTCTGACTCATATATCGAGATAATATTTGTGCAGGGTTGAAGTTAAAATCCGGTTGACTGAAAGCAAAGAGATAATATATATATTTTGCACTCAAGGGATGAGCATGGAAGCACTTGCAGTTTTACGCACATCCTCTTAATCGTAAAATACCATGCCCACTTGTCGTAGAACTGGAAAATATGGGTTTTAAAGCTAACAATCTACTAACTGATAATTAAGAAATGTTTCAAACTGTTTAAGTGCTCAATTACTTATTTTTTATTGTCTTACATGACTGCATGTTACTGCCTTTTGCTGTTCAAATATTAATTAGGGGCTTATGTCACTGTTCAAATGTTGTGTCGAAACTTGGTGATTGACGAATAATTATACAGTTTTTTCGTATTGTACTTAGTTCATCTTGTTATTGGTGCAAGCACGAATGTCCTTACACTAGAGCCAAAGGAAGAATCTATAATTGTTTTTCATAGTTTTGAAGATAAACAGAAATATGACCTCATTTGTTTCAACTGTTAGATCACCATACACATCTTTTCCAAAATCTGAAACAGGCCAACATGACACCGTAAAGAATTACATCCCTGCACTTGGGAACAAATACTCTCTTGTGTTTGAGCTTTATGTGATATGATTTGGACTTATAGACTAACTGGTTGTCTCTTGATTCCTCAGTAGCAACCTCTGATCTTTCCTATCAAAAGAAACAACTTTTTTTTTTTTGGTTATGTCTCCTTCTAAATAAAAACATGCCCCAGCACTATCTTCGTGGTAGTACATGTTACCAACCACCGAAATTTGGAAGAGGACTCTATTGCAGAGGTCAAACTTTCATTTGTTCGGCTTTCGTCGTTAATAATAACATCCTCCTTATGTCACGACTTAATACAGTTTTTCAATTTCTATGCTCCATGCAACTATTCTTTATTCCATCTTTTGCGCACCTTATCAGCTTATTTAGCCCCCTTTGTTGTTGTAGTAGTTGGTAGCTGATTCCTATTTATTGCAGGTTATTGCATGCGTGCTTATGGTGTGGTTGTGGGGATAATAGCTGAAATTAGTACGACTGGACTAATATATGTAAGTCAAATTTCTTGCTCTCATATTAACCTCTTTTTTCCCAACCTAATGGAAACCTTAGTAAAATATCTATGACCAAAGAAGCATCGCACCAGCCTTTCTACATTTTGTGTTTTGCCTGAGTGAGATGAGGTGATCAGATATTAGTAGTATTAAATTAACGTGAATATAAATCTGCATGACTGTTGGAGGACCCAAAAAAACCCCCTCCCGGGTCGCCACGCACGGGCGACTCCGGAGGCGCCTCTCCAAACCCTAGAGGCCGCCGCCAGGGATTCTTCCTCCGGCCGCCGCCTGTGCCGGTGGTGGCGGCCACGCCCGGCCGTCAAAGACGGAGGGTGAGGGCGGGCGCTCCCCGGCGGGTCCCCTGCGTGCGGAGGCGGGGCGTCACGGGCGGCGCGATTGGCGAGTGCGGCCGGCGGCGCGGGGCTTCGAGGGCTTCTGCGACGCATGGCTGGGGTCCGGGAGGTGTGGCGGCGCGGCGTGGTGGAGGAGTCCGGCGAGGTTTGCAGAGGCTAGCAGGCGGCGGAGTGGAGTGGCGGCGGCGTCAGGAGGCAAGGGAGCGGCCGGTGCCGGAGGCGGGGGCGCGGAGAAGCTCGGCCAGGGAGAGCCCTGGGCGAGCAGAGGTCCTCCGCCTCACGCACGGTGCTGCCTGCGTCGCCCGGTGGCCGGGAGCGGAGGCTGGAGTTCCGGGCCCGATCTGGGCTTCAAGGCCCGATCTGGGCCTGATGGGCTGGGGTAACCTACACGTGGGCTGGGGCCTGGAGTGGGCGAGACCGCTGCGTGCAGAGTTTGCTCGGGCCGGAGGGGAGCGCGGTGGCTGCGGAGCCTGGTCGGGCTGGGGGTGGAGAGGAAGGTTGACCGGATCCTCGGCTTTGTGGGATGTGTCGGAGTGGTCTGCAGTTTTTTGCGACTTCATCGGCGAGGTGTTGTGGCGGCAGCGGTGCGAGGCTCTAGGGCGGACTGCCCCATGCTCTGGGTGTTTCGGAGTTGGTCGACGACTCGGACGAAAGTCATGCCCGGCTTCGGTCGGGCCAGTGGCGACGGCGCCCGTGGGTGTCGTTCCTCTCCTTGGAGGCGTCGCCGTGGAGTGTCGGCCTCTCCCTACCCTGATGGAGTTTGGCTGTCTTCGGGTGAAAGCCTTGATCCGGTGCGGATCGGCATGATGGTGGCGTCTTCGACGTCGTGATTCTGTTGGGAGCTTCGTGCTGGAAGACACGGTGTAGAGGTCCTTGGCGGCTTTAATCCGGTGACGCAACGGTCCACGGCAGTTCTTCAAGGCGCTATGCACACCACTGCTGGCATGTTCGAGGGGACAGCTGCTGGGATCCGCCAAGTCCCGTCATTGATCTCCTTCGGATGGTGCGTTGACAAGGAAGATCCTTTTGGAGTTGTCCCTTCTTCGGAGGTGCTTGGCATCGGTCGAGACGTGGCTTGGTTTTTTGCTTACGACAGGTTTTTTGTGTTGTGGTTGTTTGGTCTGTAGCCGGTGTTGTGTGGGGTTTCGCTCGTTGCTTGTGGTGCCGTTCTTGTACTCAAACCTCTGCCTTCTATAAAGATATGGTACGCCTTTGGCGTACTCTCGAAAAAAAATTTAACGTGAATATATTATACCGACTAAATAGATAAAAATTTCAAGCCTCCACCACAAATATTTAAAAGTACTAAAAAATCTTTGTTGTATGTTCTTATCATTTCTGTACATAAAAGTATGATCGACTAAATTAGCTACTCTAGTAATGTATCATGTCGAGTGATGATTTTTTTTCAAATTTCATCTTTACATTGCACTGAATATTGTTCTTTTACTACCAACATATTGAGTAGTACAACTATACATAGAAACAATAAGTGCCCATGAGTTTAGAATGACCTTCAAGTTGATTGGTTGAAGACAATGTCTTCCAATATAGTAAATTTAGATCCATTTCTTTCTGTTTAGTTGTTGGCTGCCTTAAAGAGTTGTACACTATCAATTATATCCTAGAACGCATATACGCATTCTATTCATTGTTTAATTAATTTGCCCAGTCCATGGTTTGGAGCTTTCCTCAAAACAGTTGCATATATAATGATTTTGACTTTGGTGTTATATTTGGTTCTACCGATTCAGTTCTCGAGCCAACATGAGTTGCAAGAATGCATCTAGGGGGTTATTGTTTGCACGAAGTTTGCAGATACTGTCCCTCTTTAAAAGAAAGGACATTGAAATTTTGCATGATGCAACTTTGTTAAAGACATGCATCAGACTGGATAGAAGTGGTTGTTCGAGTTCGAGGAGTTTGTTTAATATTTTTCCATGGTATGTGTCAAACAATGATGTTCTGTTATGTAAATAATGCAGAGGCATCATTTAGATTTAGTAGTTTATGAAGATCTGGTTTGTAGCGGCTGCCTTTTGTATATCAGTTGTGTAATGTTTAGATTTACGTATTTATACCATTCGCTTTGTCAATATGTTCTTGAGTATATATTGTTTTCCTCCTTAAAATGTGTGCCACACGTTCTTTACAAATAGACAGCCAATGCACTATACACCTTCCACTTTGCCAATGGATTGTTTGCTATTAGTTAAAGAACAAAACGGATGGTAACCAAACAACATAACATGTCACTCTCTTTCCACTAACCCTGCAGCAAACGAGATGAAACTAAACAACAATTTAATGGAATTCAACCAGACTAAAACATTCACACCTCCTGCAAAAAATAAAATACGTTGACAGCCCACACTATTAAGGCCCACTCTGCAAGATGGATGTACCTCATTGCACTCAAATAAAAATAATTTACTATCTAATATTTCCAGAAAATGCTGAACTCTCCATATGTTTGTACACCATATCGATCATTTCTACAAATATTGGCGGATGGTCTAGTATGTATATCTCTGGGAGTATGTACTACTAGCACACTTTCCGTGCGCTGCCACAGAATCATAATCAGTACAACAGAACCTACAATAATATTATTCTATTCCAATATATTCAAATGTTGTGAAACAGCAAAAATGATAGGCTAAAACGTACAAAGTGAATGAAACCATAAAGTGCTAGCACAAAATTTCTGTGCTTATATGAATAAAAAAGGAACAAAAGAATATATCATGGAGTTAAAATAATTGAATAAGAAACTCGCATTGTATGTCGATGTCTGGACTTATTCCAATCCAAATCAAGCATTGCTTCAGAAAACTACACTCGTGTAGTTGCTTCAGAAAACTATACTCTCGTAGCTGCAAAATGGCAAATGGTAGGACAATATCTCCGACTAATTTTCATGTTTGTCGCCAGGGTTTCTATACCCTATTGATAACCATGCCATAGTTTGATTCAACATCTTTGGTATGGTGTTGAAGCACCGGCCAGCTGCAGACCCCAGCTGCAGGAGCTTCAGCCTCTTGTATATCGCTGCAATGCGTTTTTTCAGCTAACAACAACTTGGCACGATTGGAAAGCTCTTGTTGAACTATGCATCTCCTCAAGCAATTGTACACCGTGGCATTTATTCTTTTCTCAGCCCATTCGATTCAATAATATCGGGAATCATTTGATAGATCTAAGTACTTTTTGAGCCATAATTATATTTTATACCTCAACTATTACTTACGCTTTTCTGTTTAGTTGTTGGCTGAACTTAAAGAGTTATACACTATCAGTTATATCCTAGAACACATATAGGCATTCTATTCTTTGTTTACTTAATTTGCGCAGTCCATGGTTTGGAACTTTCCTCAAAACAGTGCCATACATAATGCTTTTGACTTTGGTGTAATATTTGGTTCTACCGATTCAGTTCTCGAGCCAACATGATTTGCAAGAATGCATCTAGGGGGTTATTGTTTGCACGAAGTTTGAAGATATTGTCCCTCTTTAAAAGAAAGGATATTGAAATTTGGCATGATGCAACATTGTTAAAGACATGCATCGAACTGAAGGGTGATAGAGGACTGGATAGAAGTGGTTGTTCGAGTTTCGGGAGTTTGTTTAATATTTTTCCAGGGGTATGTGTCAAACAATGATGTTCTGTTATGTAAATAATGCAAAGACTTCCTTTAGATTTAGTACTTTATGAAGATCTGGTTTGTAGCGGCTGCCTTTTGTATATCAATTGTGTAATGTTTAGATTTTCTTACGTATTTATACCATTCGCTTTGTCAATATGTTCTTGAGTATATATTGTTTTCGTCCTTAAAATGTGTGCCACACGTTCTTTACAAATAGACATCCACTTTGCCGATAGATAGATTGCTATTAGTTAAAGAACAAAACATATGGTAACCAAACAACATAACATGTCACTCTCTTTCCACTAGCCCTGCAGCGAATGAGATGAAACTAAACAACAATTTAATGGAATTCAACCAGACTAAAACATTCACACCTCCTGCAAAAAAAAATACGTTGAGAGCCCACACTATTAAGGCTCACTCTGCAATATGGATGTACCGTATGATGAGCACAGTAGTAAGTTTTCTTTCAGTAAGAACCAATGTTTAATTGACCAGTAGGAGAAAGGCGTGACTTCTGAAGGTGTTGCTAGCTGACTTGTGGCAGGGCGCACTACCGGCGTCAGCAACAACATGGAACCTGCACACAACGCAACCAAAATACTTTGCGCCAACTTACAGTAAGGTTGCCAATCTCACCGGTTTTGCTGAATACAAAGGACTAAATGTATAGTGTGGAAAGATGATGATTGTTTGCAGCGGAATGAAAGAGAACAGTGCTTGCAGTAAGTAAACAGAACATGATGATTGTATCAGTGTAAAAGAAAGGATCGGGGTCCACAGTTCACTAAAGGTGTCTCTCCATAAAGATAAATAACATGGTCTCTTTTCCACCTAGCATGCAATTCTGCCAATATCCTAACATTGTAATCAATTCTAACTTGAAAGGCATCCAAAGTTTTGCTTTCTTTAACATCATGAGGCATAACCTTTAATTTAAGAAATTCAACATCATGAGTAAGGCTATCAACATCATGAGGACTCATTGGACAATTGGGGCTTCTGGAACTTCCTATTAAAGGGAGAGCATACACTTGGTCAAACATGCAGAAAGATCCATTGCTAGAGCAATTGGATTGGTTTCTAACTAGTGCAAATTGGATCACTTCTTTTCCTAATACTATGGTTCTTCCATTGGCCAAAAATGGTTCTGATCATGTGCCATGCATTGTTAATATTGATACAGATATACCCAAGGCTAAGATTTTCAGGTTTGATAATTATTGGGTCAGCATGCCTGGGTTTTTGGAGTGTGTTTCTAATTCATGGGAAAAAGATTCACATAAATCCTATAGTTCAGCTATAGTGACAGACAAGATGAAAAGGCTAAGATATGAGCTGAAAAATGGCATGTTAGCTTGGCCAAATTAGAAGCTCTGATACAAAAATGCAATGAAGTGATCTTGGCCTTGGATACTTTGGAGGAAAAGAGGCCTCTTTTCTGAGTTGAATTTAACTTCAGAAATATTGTCAAGCTACATTTGGATGAATTATTGCTGGCAGAATGTAACTATTGGAGAAAAAGATGCACCATCAGATGGATCAAGCAAGGGGAGGATAATACCAAGTTTTTCCATGCGATGGCAACTGAAAGATATAGGAGGAACACAATTGCTATGTTGATAGATGAGGACGGCAATGAAGTAAATGATCATGAAACCATGGCAGGGATGTTATGGGCAGAATATAAAGGAAGAATGGGATGTTCTGAGGGTATTTCCATGCAATTTGATCTAGAAAGAATTCTTCAGAGAGTGGATGATCTGGATGATCTTACAAATCCTTTTGATCAAAAAGAAATGGATGAAGTAATTAAGGGAATGCCAGTTGATAGGGCACCTGGACCTGATGGTTTTAATGGCCTATTT
This sequence comes from Lolium perenne, assembly GCF_019359855.2. Classification (NCBI taxonomy): domain Eukaryota; kingdom Viridiplantae; phylum Streptophyta; class Magnoliopsida; order Poales; family Poaceae; genus Lolium; species Lolium perenne. Next base: position 85,244,947 of record NC_067248.2, on the reverse strand, counting down.
CTTAAGAAATGTTGGCACATAGTGAAGCATGACTTTTATAAGTTGGCTGCAGATTTTCATGATGAAAAAATACAATTGGAAAATATCAATGGGTCATACATTACATTAGTGCCCAAGAAGCAAGTGCCTACCAGGGTGAATGATTTTCGTCCCATTTCTTTGACTAATGTGTGTGTAAAATTCTTGACAAAGTTGGCAGCTAACCGTTTGCAAGGAAATTTTTTGAGATGCATTCATAAAAATCAGTATGGCTTTCTCAGGTCCAGATCTATCCATGATTGCTTAGCTTGGTCCTTTGAATATCTCTATCTTTGTCAGCTCTCAAAAAGACCAATTGTCATCTTGAAATTGGATTTTGCGAAAGCCTTTGATACAATTGAGAATGAAGCAATTCTTAAAGTGATGGAGTTTAAAGGGTTTAATAGAAAATGGATTAATTGGGCTAAGACTATAATGTCTTCTAGGACATCTGCAATTTTGTTAAATGGAATTCCAGGAAAACAGTTTCACTGTAAGCGTGGTGTTCGTCAAGGTGATCCAATCTCACCTTTGTTCTACATTTTTGGCTCTGATCTGCTTCAGTCTGCAGTAAATGATATGGTGCAGCTAGGCACTTTGTGTAAACCCATTGAAACTAGTGATGATGATTTTCCTATAGTACAGTATGCTGATGACACTTTATTGATCTTTCCTGCTGATGAGAAGCAATTATTGGCTCTTAAGGAAACATTGCAGAAGTTTTCACTTTCTACAGGTTTAAAGTTAAACTATGAGAAGTCTTATATGTTGCCCATGAATGTGTCTGAAGATAGAATTCAACATTTGTCTCAGGCATTTGGGTGTCAAGTGGGTAAAATGCCTTTCACATATCTAGGTTTACCCTTGGGTACAACGAAGCCGACGATCACAGAATTGACACCTCTAGTCTGTAGGCTGGAAAGGAAATTGACACCTAGTTCTTGCTTTTTATCCCAAGGTGCTCGTTTACAGCTGATAAACTCTGCTCTGGCCTCCATGCCATTACATTTCTTATGTACCTTGCAACTGCTAGTTGGTCTAACTAAGAAGTTGGATAGAATTCTTAGACAATGTCTCTGGAGAGATAAGGATGGGGAACCAAAACAGTCTCTGGCAGCCTGGGAAATGGTGTGTAAACCTAAATTAAAAGGTGGTCTGGGGATTGTGGACTTCCAGAAGCAAAATGCTGCTCTGCTGATTAAATTTCTTGATAAGTTTTACAATAAGCAAGATTTGCCATGGGTGAATCTAGTGTGGGATGCTTATTATCAGGACAAAATTCCACATGCTGAGAATATCTGTGGATCATTTTGGTGGAAAGATGTGATAAAGCAAGTGGATAATTTCAGAGGGGTGGCTAGAGTGCACCATGGCAAAGGGGATACCTTACTTTTCTGGTCTGATAATTGGGTGTTACAGAATTCCTCTAGGCCAATGTGTAGAAGATTCCCAAGATTATACTCTTTTGTGATTAATGAAAATTGTTCAGTGGATCATATGTATCAGGCCCAAGAGATGGGGAATTTGTTTCATACACCTCTGTCAACACAGGCTTATCAGGAGCTTTTGGAGCTGCAAGTCATTATGCAGAATAATCCATTAACTGAGAATAAGGATGTTTGGAAGTACTGCTGGGGTGAGAAATATACTTCTAGAAGCTTCTATGAGCATATACATTCACATATACAAGTACCCAGGGTATATAAGTGGCTGTGGAAGTCTTGTTGTATTATGAAGATAAAGGTTTTAGCATGGTTGTTATTGGTGGATAGGCTTAATACCAGGGATTTGTTGCAAAGAAGGAATTGGAAGGTGACAGATGATACACATTGTGTGTTGTGCCCAGGAAGGATCTATGAGGATAGAATACACTTGTTTTTTGAGTGTAACTTCAGTGTGAGAATATGGAATTATTTGCAGATTGAATGGCATCACCATGACCATATGCAAGATGTGTTAGACCAAGCAAGGAGAAGCTTTGGACATCCTTTCTTTATGGAAGTCATGATGGTAGCCTGCTGGAGCATTTGGATAATCAGGAATGAGAAAATTTTCAGAAGTGAGAGGAGCTCTTCCACTAAGTGGAGAAGTGATACGCGTAGATGCACACGTCCGTTGGGAACCCCAAGTGGAAGGTATGATGCGTATAGAAGCAAGTTTCCCTCAGTATGAAACCAAGGTTTAATCGAACCAGTAGGAGCCAAGAAGCACGTTGAAGGTTGATGGTCGCGAAATGTGATGCGGCGCAACACCAGGGATTCCGGCGCCAACGTGGAATCTGCACAACAAAACCAAAGTACTTTGCCCCAACGAAACAGTGAGGTTGTCAATCTCACCGGCTTGCTGTAACAAAGGATTAAACGTATCGAGTGGAAGATGTTTGCAAAGAAAACAGTAAGAGCAGTAGTAACGCAGTAAAACAGTAACAAGCAGCGATAGCAGTGTTTAGGAACAAGGCCTAGGGATTAGACTTTCACTAGTGGACACTCTCAACATTGATCACATAACAGAATAGATAGATGCATACTCTACACTTTTGTTGGATGATGAACACATTGCGTAGGATTACACGAACCCTCAATGCCGGAGTTAACAAGCTCCACAATAATGCTCATATTCTAGTAACCTTTAGTGTAAGATAGATCAAAAGACTAAACCAAGTACTAGCATAGCATGCACACTGTCACCTTCATGCATATGTAGGAGGAATAGATCACATCAATATTATCATAGCAATAGTTAACTTCGCAATCTACAAGAGATCATGATCATAGCATAAACCAAGTACTAACACGGTGCACACACTGTCACCTTTACACACGTGCAGGAGGAATAGAACTACTTTAATAACTTTGCTAGAGTAGCACATAGATAGTAGTGATACAAAACTCATATGAATCTCAATCATGTAAAGCAGCTCATGAGATCATTGTATTGAGGTACATAGGAGAGAGATTAACCACATAGCTACCGGTACAGCCCCGAGCCTCAATGGAGAACTACTCCCTCTTCATGGGAGCAGCAGCGGTGATGAAGATGGCGGTGGAGATGGCAGCGGTGTCGATGGAGAAGCCTTCCGGGGGCACTTCCCCGTCCGGCAGGGTGCCGGAACAGAGACTCCTGTCCCCCAGATCTTGGCTTCGCGATGGCGGCGGCTCTGGAAGGTTTCGCGTACCGTGGCTTCCTCCGTAAGGGTTTTCGATGCAGGGGCTTTATATAGGCGAAGAGGCGGCGCAGGAGGGTCAAAGGGGCGACCACACCATAGGGTGGCGCGGGCCCAGCCCTGGCCGCGCCACCATGTCATCTGGGGCCCACAGGGCCCCCCTCTGGCGGCTCTCGGGTGTTCTGGATGCTTCCGGGCAAAATAGGAACCTGGGCGTTGATTTCGTCCAATTCCGAGAATATTTCGTTACTAGGATTTCTGAAACCAAAAACAGCAGAAAACAGGAACTGGCACTTCGGCATCTTGTTAATAGGTTAGTTCCAGAAAATGCACGAATATGACATAAAGTATGCATAAAACATGTAGGTATCATCAATAAAGTAGCATGGAACATAAGAAATTATCGATACGTTGGAGACGTATCAGCATCCCCAAGCTTAGTTCTGCTCGTCCCGAGCAGGTAAAACGATAACAAAGATAATTTCTTAAGTGACATGCCATCATAACCTTGATCATACTATTGTAAGCATATGAGATGAATGCAACGATCAAAACAATGGTAATGACATGAGTAAACAACTGAATCATAAAGCAATGACTTTTCATGAATAGCACTTTCAAGACAGGCATCAATAAGTCTTGCATAAGAGTTAACTCATAAAGCAATAATTTAAAGTAAAGGCATTGAAGCAACACAATGGAAGATTAAGTTTCAGCGGTTGCTTTCAACTTATAACATGTATATCTCATGGATATTATCAACATAGAGTAATATAACAAGTGCAATATGCAAGTATGTAGGAATCAATGCACAGTTCACACAAGTGTTTGCTTCTTGAGGTGGAGAAAGATAGGTGAACTGACTCAACAATAAAAGTAAAAGAAAGGTCCTTCAAAGAGGAAAGCATCGATTGCTATATTTGTGCTAGAGCTTTTATTTTGAAAATATAAAGAGAGCATAAAAATAAAGTTTTGAGAGGTGTTTGTTGTTGTCAACGAATGGTAGCGGGTACTCTAACCCCCTTGCCAGGCAAACCTTCAAAGAGCGGCTCCCATTTTATTTTGTTTTTGGGTGGCACTCCTTCCAACCTTTCTTTCACAAACCATGGCTAACCGAATCCTCGGGTGCCTGCCAACAATCTCATACCATGAAGGAGTGCCTTTTTATTTTAGTTTTATTATGATGACACTCCTCCCCACCTTTGCTTTCTCAAGCCATGGCTAACCGAATCCTTCGGGTGCCGTCCAACAATCACATACCATGGAGGAGTGTCTATTTTTGTTAATTAATTTGGGACTGGGAATCCCATTGCCAGCTCTTTTTGCAAAATTATTGGATAAGCGGATGAAGCCACTAGTCCATTGGTGAAAGTTGCCCAACAAGATTGAAAGATAAACACCACATACTTCCTCATGAGCTATAAAACATTGACACAAATAAGAGGTAATAACTTTTGAATTGTTTAAAGGTAGCACTCAAGCAATTTACTATGGAATGGCGGAGAAATACCATGTAGTAGGTAGGTATGGTGGACACAAATGGCATAGTGGTTGGCTCAAGGATTTTGGATGCATGAGAAGTAATCCCTATCGATACAAGGTTTAGGCTAGCAAGGTTATTTGAAGCAAACTCAAGGATGAACCGGTGCAGCAAAATTCACATAAAATACATATTGTAAACATTATAAGACTCTACACCGTCTTCCTTGTTGTTCAAAACTCAATACTAGATATTATCTAGACCTTAGAGAGACCAAATATGCAAACCAAATTTTAGCAAGCTCTATGTATTTCTTCATTAATGGGTGCAAAGCATATGATGCAAGAGCTTAAACATGAGCACAACAATTGCCAAGTATCACATTATCCAAGACATTTTAGAATTACTACATGTAGCATTTTCCAATTCCAACCATATAACAATTTAACGAAGAAGAAACTTCGCCATGAACATTATGAGTAAAGCCTAAGGACACATGTGTCCATATGCAACAGCGGAGCGTGTCTCTCTCCCACAAAGTGAATGCTAGGATCCATTTTATTCAAACAAAAACAAAAACAAAAAACAAACCGACGCTCCAAGTAAAGAACACAAGATGTGACTGAATAAAAATATAGTTTCAGGGGAGGAACCTGATGATGTTGTCGATGAAGAAGGGGATGCCTTGGGCATCCCCAAGCTTAGACGCTTGAGTCTTCTTAAAATATGCAGGGGTGAACCACGGGGACATCCCCAAGCTTAGAGCTTTCACTCCTCTTGATCATAGTATATCATTCTCCTCTCTTGACCCTTGAAAACTTCCTTCACACCAAACTTCAAGCAAACTCATTAGAGGGTTAGTGCACAATTAATAATTCACACATTCAGAGGTGACACAATCATTATTTTCACTTCTGGACATTGCATAATGCTACTGGACATTAATGGATCAAAGAAATAAATCCAACATAGCAAAAGAGGCAATGCGAAATAAAAGGCAGAATCTGTCAAAAACAGAACAGTCCGTAAAGACGAATTTAAAGCTGGCACTAGACTTGCTCAAATGGAAAAACTCAAAACTAATGAAAGTTGCGTACATATCTGAGGATCACGCTCGTAAATTGGCAGATTTTTTCGAATTTTCTACAGAGAACTGTGCCCAGGTTCGTGACAGACAGCAATGCTGTTTCTGCGCAGCGATCCTAAATATAACATCAACTTTGACATAGAAACTTTACTTGGCACAAAAACATGATAAGGAGAGGTTGCTACAGTAGTAAACAACTTCCAAGACTCAAATATAAAACAAAGTACTGTAGTAAAATAAACACATGGGTTATCTCCCAAGAAGTTCTTTCTTTATAGCCATTAAGATGGGCTCAGCAGTTTTAATGATGCACTCGCAAGAAATAGTAGTTGAAGCAAAAGAGAGCATCAAGAGGCAAATTCAAAATACATTTAAGTCTAACATGCTTCCTATGCATAGGAATCTTGTAAATAAACAAGTTCATGAAGAGCAAAGTAACAAGCATAGGAAGATAAAACAAGTGTAGCTTCAAAAATTTCAGCACATAGAAAGGTGTTTTAGTAACATGAATTTTTTTACAACCATATTTTCCTCTCTCATAATAACTTTCAGTAGCAACATGAGCAAACTCAACAATATAACTATCACATAAAGCATTCTTATCATGAGTCTCATGCATAAAATTATTACTCTCCACATAGGCATAATAAATTTTATTAGTTGTAGTGGGAGCAAATTCAACAAAGTAGCTATCATTATTATTCTCATCATCAAATATAGGAGGCATAGTATCATCAAAGTAAATTTTCTCCTCAATGCTTGGGGGACTAAAAATATCATGCTCATCAAAACCAGCTTCCCCAAGCTTAGAATTTTCCATAGCATTAGCAACAATGGTGTTCAAAGCATTCATAGTAATAACATTCCCATTAGCATGCATATAAAGTTCCATGGGTTTCTTAATTCTTTCTTCAAACACATCATGTCCTAATTCAAGATAAAGTTCATAAAGATCTCTCATATTTTTGTTGTTTTCCATTATGCCTAACTAGTGAAAATAAAAACAAGTACAGGACTAGACATGATAACAAAATAAATTAAATGCAAGTAACTAATTTTTTTGTGTGTTTTTGATATAGAGAGCAAGACAGTAAATAAAGTAAAACTAGCAACTAATTTTTTTGTGTTTTGTTTAGGTGCAGCAAACAAAGTAGTAAATAAAATAAAGCAAGACAAAAACAAAGTAAAGAGATTGAGAAGTGGAGACTCCCCTTGCAGCGTGTCTTGATCTCCCCGGCAACGGCGCCAGAAATTTAGCTTGATACGCGTAGATGCACACGTCCGTTGGGAACCCCAAGTGGAAGGTATGATGCGTATAGAAGCAAGTTTCCCTCAGTATGAAACCAAGGTTTAATCGAACCAGTAGGAGCCAAGAAGCACGTTGAAGGTTGATGGTCGCGAAATGTGATGCGGCACAACACCAGGGATTCCGGCGCCAACGTGGAATCTGCACAACAAAACCAAAGTACTTTGCCCCAACGAAACAGTGAGGTTGTCAATCTCACCGGCTTGCTGTAACAAAGGATTAAACGTATCGAGTGGAAGATGTTTGCAAAGAAAACAGTAAGAGCAGTAGTAACGCAGTAAAACAGTAACAAGCAGCGATAGCAGTGTTTAGGAACAAGGCCTAGGGATTAGACTTTCACTAGTGGACACTCTCAACATTGATCACATAACAGAATAGATAGATGCATACTCTACACTTTTGTTGGATGATGAACACATTGCGTAGGATTACACGAACCCTCAATGCCGGAGTTAACAAGCTCCACAATAATGCTCATATTCTAGTAACCTTTAGTGTAAGATAGATCAAAAGACTAAACCAAGTACTAGCATAGCATGCACACTGTCACCTTCATGCATATGTAGGAGGAATAGATCACATCAATATTATCATAGCAATAGTTAACTTCGCAATCTACAAGAGATCATGATCATAGCATAAACCAAGTACTAACACGGTGCACACACTGTCACCTTTACACACGTGCAGGAGGAATAGAACTACTTTAATAACTTTGCTAGAGTAGCACATAGATAGTAGTGATACAAAACTCATATGAATCTCAATCATGTAAAGCAGCTCATGAGATCATTGTATTGAGGTACATAGGAGAGAGATTAACCACATAGCTACCGGTACAGCCCCGAGCCTCAGTGGAGAACTACTCCCTCTTCATGGGAGCAGCAGCGGTGATGAAGATGGCGGTGGAGATGGCAGCGGTGTCGATGGAGAAGCCTTCCGGGGGCACTTCCCCGTCCGGCAGGGTGCCGAAACAGAGACTCCTGTCCCCCCAGATCTTGGCTTCGCGATGGCGGCGGCTCTGGAAGGTTTCGCGTACCGTGGCTTCCTCCGTAAGGGTTTTCGATGCAGGGGCTTTATATAGGCGAAGAGGCGGCGCAGGAGGGTCAAAGGGGCGACCACACAATAGGGTGGCGCGGGCCCAGCCCTGGCCGCGCCACCATGTCATCTGGGGCCCACAGGGCCCCCCTCTGGCGGCTCTCGGGTGTTCTGGATGCTTCCGCGCAAAATAGGAACCTGGGCGTTGATTTCGTCCAATTCCGAGAATATTTCGTTACTAGGATTTCTGAAACCAAAAACAGCAGAAAACAGGAACTGGCACTTCGGCATCTTGTTAATAGGTTAGTTCCAGAAAATGCACGAATATGACATAAAGTATGCATAAAACATGTAGGTATCATCAATAAAGTAGCATGGAACATAAGAAATTATCGATACGTTGGAGACGTATCAAGAAGCAAGTTTATTCATGAAATCACTTTTCTGCAATATAGGATCAAATTCAAGCACAGAGATAGTTTTCTTTCTTGGATAAAGTCTCTACCTTAGAGGCCTAGTCCATGGTTTGTTAGCTTTTTTAGTAGTTCTAGCTTCTTTTCTTCTTTTGTATTTATTGCAGACTTTCTTGCTCTTTTAAATAATGAAAAAATGCTGTGGGGCTTTGCCTCACAGTCCAGGGTCAAAAAAAACTTTAGAAGGACGAACATCAATTTTGCCAAACTTTTCCACAACAGATTTATTAAAAGCAGTTTGTTTACTAATAAAGTCCTTAAGCATGACTTCAAGATAAGATGGTGCACTTCTATTGTTGCTATAGGAATTACCATAAGAATTTCCATAAAAATTATCATTATTAGAAGGATATGGCCTATAATTGTTGCTACCAAAATTATTCCTATAAGAATTGTTTTTGAAATTATTGTTTTTAATGAAGTTCACATCAACATGCTCTTCTTGAGCAATCAAAGAAGCTAACGGAATATTATTTGGATCAACATGAGCTTTACCATCAACAATCATAGACATAAATCAATCTTATCACTCAAAGAGGAGGTTTCTTCAACATAATTTACATTCTTACCTTGTGGAGCCCTCTCGGTGTGCCATTCAGAATAATTTATCATCATATCACAAGGAGTTGTGTTGCAGCCCCTGATACGTCGCAAACGTATCTATAATTTCTTATGTTCCATGCTACTTTTATTACAATACTTGAATGTTTTATACATACTTTACATCATTATTTTACATTTTCCGGCACTAACCTATTAACAAGATGCCGAAGTGTCAGTTGTTGTTTTTCTGCTGTTTTTGGTTTCAGAAATCCTAGTAAGGAAATATTCTCGGAATTGGACGAAATCAACGCCCAGGGTCCTATTTTTGCACGAAGCTTCCAGAAGTCCGAAGAGGAGATGAAGTGGGGCCACGAGGCGGCCAGACACCAGGGCGGCGCGGCCTGGGCCTGGGCCGCGCCGACCTGTTGTGTCGCCACCTCGTGTCGCCCTTTGACCTACCCTTCCGCCTACTTAAAGCCTCCGTCGCGAAACCCCCTGTACCGAGAGCCACGATACGGAAAACATTACTGAGAGGCCGCCGCCGCCAATCCCATCTCGGGGATTCAGGAGATCGCCTCCGGCACCCTGCCGGAGAGGGGAATCATCACCGGAGGGGCTCTACATCATCATGCACGCCTCCGGATTGATGCGTGAGTAGTTCATCCTTGGACTATGGGTCCATAGCTGTAGCTAGATGGTTGTCTTCTCCGCATGTGCTTTCATTGTTATAGATCTTGTGAGCTGCCTAACATGATCAAGATCATCTATTTGTAATGCTACATGTTGTGTTTGGTGAGATCCGGTGAATAGAGAATACTATGTTAAGTTGATTATCAATCTATCATATATGTGTTGTTTATGTTCTTGCATGCTCTCCGTTGCTAGTAGAGGCTCTGGCCAAGTTGATACTTGTAACTCCAAGAGGGAGTAATTATGCTCGATAGTGGGTTCATGCCTCCATTAAATCTGGGATCGTGACAGTAGGTTCTAAGGTTGTGGATGTGCTGTTGCTACTAGGGATAAAACATTGATGCTTTGTCTAAGGATATTTGTGTTGATTACATTACGCACCATACTTAATGCAATTATCTGTTGTTCGCAACTTAATACTGGAAGGGGTTCGGATGATAACCTGAAGGTGGATTATTTAGGCATAGATGCATGCTGGATAGCGGTCTATGTACTTTGTCGTAATGCCCTGATTAAATCACATAGTAATCATCGTTGATATGTATTGAATCTTTATTTGTCAATTGCTCGCCTGTAATTTGTTCACCCAGCATGCTAGTTATCTTATTGGAGAGACACCACTAGTGAACTGTGGACCCCGGTCCATTCTTTTACATCTGAATACATTCTACTGCTTTTACTGTTCTTTGCAAACAACCACCATCTTCCACTCGATACGCTTAATCCTTTGTTTTCAGCAAGCCGGTGAGATTGACAACCTCACTGTTACGTTGGGGCAAAGTACTTTGATTGTGTTGTGCAGGTTCCACGTTGGCGCCGGTTTCACTGGTGTTGCGCCGCACTACATTCCTCCACCAACAACCTTCACGTGCTTCTTGGCTCCTACTGGTTTGATAACCTTGGTTTCTTTCTGAGGGAAAACTTGCTTCTGTGCGCATCATACCTTCCTCTTGGGGTTCCCAACGGACGTGTACATCTACGCGCATCAGCCCCCAAAGTAATGGACATAAAGGTACCTCCAGCAGCTGAATCTAGAAGGTTTCTCAAAGAAAAATTCAGTCCTGCATAAAAAGTTTGGATGATCATCCAAGTAGTCAGTCCACGAGTGGGACAATTCTTTACCAAAGATTTCATTCTTTCCCTAGCTTGAGCAACATCTTCATTATCAAATTGTCTAAATTTCATTATGTCACTTCTCAAGGATATAATCTTAGCAGGAGGATGATATTTTCCAATAAAAGCATCTTTGCATTTAACCCAAGAATCAATACTATTTCTAGGCAAAGATAGCAACCAATTTTTTAGCTCTCCCTCTCAAAGAGAAAGGAAACAATTTCAGTTTTATAATGTCACCATCTACATCTTTATACCTTTCCATTTCACAAAGTTTAACAAAATTATTAAGGTGAGAAGCAGCATCATCAGTACTAACACCAAAAAATTGCTCTTTCATAACAAGATTTAACAAAGCAGGTTTAATTTTATAGAAAGCTGGTTCAGGAGCAGGTGGAGCAATAGGTGTACAAATAAAATCATTATTATTTGTGCTAGTAAAGTCACACAACTTAGTGTCTTCAGGAGTACCCATTTTAGCAAAATTAAATAGAGCAACTGACAAGGTATTAACTTGTCAATGCCTACAAGTTGTAGACTTGGGTTTCGCGGAAGTAGAGGGCAAGTAGATCTCGAAGGTTTCAGCCGAAAAGATGCTCGACTACTAAAAGTTAGGGTTGTGTTGACAATGAGATTGATCCTTTCTTTGTCCCTCGACTCCCCCTTATATAGGAGGCGGAGCCGAGAGTTTCGTATTACACAAGTTACAAACGTCGGGAGACTCTTCGAGTTCGTCCCGTAAAGTTACAGGTCTCTTTATTCCTAATCTATCTCTATTTACCATATTCGATGCTTTAGTGGGCTTCCGGGCTTCATAAGCTTCGAGTCGTGGGCCTTCAGTAAACCCCGGGTACCTTCTTCGACAGACCCATCTGGGATGCCTATGTCAGTAGCCCCCGAGGTTTTGCTTGAATCGTAGAGTCGAGTAAAATCTCCATCGTACAATTCATCCATAAATTCTTCAAGTTATCACAAAAAGTTTATTCGAGACATACATCTTTTGTGCAGGGATAATGGTAAATGGGGCTGGTTCATCTGACGGATCAGGTACCAGTTAACTGCTCTCGTGGCAAACCCGCAAAAACCTACTTCAAGATCAAGTCCCTGGACATGACCCCAAAATACTGGCGTAATTCGACATGTGCGACTTTAGGACTCAGTCATGAATCGAATTTCAGTCATATCTATAAAATCTATAGCACGTCCGCTAGGAATGTTTCTTCGCATATGTTGACACGAAAAAAAGTAGCAGAGCGCATTCGGGTGTGATGCCACGCCACTCAGAACAGAACCTGGGGTCTTACCTTCACAAAGTATTACGGCATCCAGAGGTTTTATCGCGATGGACGCGCTCCAGGAATATATTGTTGAGTAACTTTATCGGCTGCTGGAGTGGCAAATTTTCTCGAGTCATATAATGATAATATCTTGTTCTCCCGATGGGAGTACATGACGAGTTATATGTAACTCGAAAATGTATGACAATAACTATTCGCCTTATATTTTGTCCGCATATTTTATCGGGTGCGCGACCAGCGCTCCCGATGGAAGTAGCCCCCGAGGCTACATTCGAGTATTTATACTTGGCTGTAGGCTCATCCTTTGTTACCTTTTAACGACTGTATTTTTATCTTCCATATTATCCTCTATATTATCCTCTATCAGAAGTATGAACGATACTTCTGACAAGAGTAGCCCCCGAGCATGTGAACAAACACTTGTATTTGATCACAGGCTCCCGAAGTTTCTTTGTTGGAACAGTCGACACTTTCTTGTTGCTATTTTTGAATAGATCAGTCGAAATTTCTCTTGTCACGACGTCATTGCTGACGATAGCCACGACCCCTGCGTTGGAAACGCGCGACTCGTGTCACTTCCCCTGCTCTGTGTGTCCAAACTTCTGCACGATCGACACGTTGTGCAAGTGGGGGACATGTCCTACGCAATTTCCGGCACGCGCGTCGTAACTCCTGTCTAGTAACTTCTTGCTGAAATGACTGTTATACCCTTGTTGACAAGCGTAAGGCGTAAGATTCATTTCTTTTTCATCCAACGGTGCGACGGATCGGTTCCTTGATATAAATCGGCCACTTCGTCCTCATTCTCCCCTTTCGCTGCGCCGCTCGTATTTTCTCCTCTCTCCAAGTTCGTCATTGCCGTCCCCAAGATCTTCACGCTCGTGCCTCCGCTCGTCCCTTTTCTCCACCAAAGCTCGTTTTGATGCCGCCGCGCACGAAGATGACCAAGCACACCGCTCCAGGGACCAACGCGCCGATGGAAAAGACGGAGATATCTGGATGGGAGAGAACCAAGATCTCAAACCAGGACCAGACGACCCTCAAGAAGCTAGGCCTGCTGAAGAAGAAGGACTCGGGCGACGAAAGCTTCCCGCATCCACCGATTGGATACCGGGTAACTTTCATCGCCACCTCATTCGCGGCCTCTCCACTCCTATCCACGAGTTCCTTCGTGGCCTTCTTTTTGTTTACGGGATTCAGCTGCACCAGCTGACTCCCAACTCTATCCTCCACATCTCGATATTTATCACTATGTGAGTGCTTCCTCGGGACCTATCCCCATTGGGGCCTGTGGAAGCGCATTTTCTATCTTCGGCGCAACAACTTCCGCAACGCCGTCTACAATGTGGGCGGCGTTTGCATCTGCGTCCGTCCCGACGTTGACTACTTCGACGTCAAGTTCCCCGACTCCGTTCAAGGGTGGCGCCGGAGGTGACGAGTACAAAAGCTCCCAGGAGTACGACATCGCTCCATTTGATGGTGCCGACGAAATTCTGAGACGTCGATCCTGGGACATAGAGGCCACCGCCGAGGAAAAGGCGGATACTGAAGCCTTGATGAAGCGCATCCACCAACTACAGAATACCCACGGCGAAGAACTATCGGTTATTTAAATAACTACCTATTTCCTTAGGATCAGGGTGCAACCTCTCTAGGCCCGCAAAAACCCCTCTGGATGTACGCTGGCGAAAAAGACGTTGATCGCTTGTCCAAGGACCTCTCCGTGAAGGACTTGGAGAAGCTGATCCGATGTTTTTCTTCTTTGAGTAAGAAACACGAGGTTCCAACCTCCTGTCACGTGGAGCCATACATTGGCAGCCACGTCCTTCCCGAAGTAAGTAGCGTTTTCCTCGAGTTTTGCTTTTATTTTTCGACTGTTTCTTCATTTGCCTTGTGTATTTAACTTGAACTTGCTTCTGGAGAACCACCAAGTCCTATCTTCTCTTCCCCCCTTCCTAAAGGTGGAGAGGTGGATGAGCGAGCCGTTGTTACCGATGACTCGCAAGAATCCTCTCGTCCTGAGAGTGAAGTCGCAGGATCCCACAAATCCGCGGCTTCCTCCGAAAAAGAAACTGATTCAGAGCCTTCTGAATCTGGCTGCTCCGTCTCTCCTCCTATCGCCGTTCTCCAAGGAACAAGAGGAAAAGAGGTGAAGTTTAAGATTTCGGCATCTCCAAACCCATTGGGTCACCTGCCGAAGAAACTTCACCTGAAGACGAGGGTACCTTTAACCCTTATGATGACGCTGGCTCCGTCAGCTCGTAAGCTTCTTTTATTGTTATTTTTTGCCCAACTCTTTTTTTTCTTCGCCATGCTTATTTTTCTATACTTGCAGATCTAAGGAGGGAGAAAAGGAAGAACCCGCAATTCTTGGCACGGCTCCTGCGAGCACGTCCAACACTGTGATCCTTTCCGAAGAAATCCTCAGTAGAACATGGAGACTTCAACTCCATCGTCCAGCCCCCGAGCGTCTTCACCGAAAAGAGCAAAGACCGGGGTTGGCGATATTCACGCACTTGTCATGGGGAGTTCCTCGACTCCTCTGCTAAATGATGTAAGTTTCTTTGGTTTGCTATTTTGATGCCACTTGTTGTGTTTTTCTTTTTGTCCCGAGCTTTACTCTCCTTATTCGATTGTCCTTTTCTGAATTTCTTTTCAACCCTGTTTTTCGACAGCCTCTGATGGAACACTTCATCCGTCTCGGCTCCCAGTCTATTGGGTTCCGCAACAAAGCCGATGCTTTGAAGGTAAGTTCACTATTTTTGATAACTCGCTTTTTTGGCTCACCCCCTTTCTTTTATCCTCAAATAATTAGTGTTCATCCTTTGCTTTTTATCAGTTGCACTACGCCAAGTCGAAGAACGCGCTGAAGCTCTTGCGGCTAAGCTAGAACTTAGTGAAAAAGCTCGTGAGAAGGCTGAAGCGGATGTTGCTACCGTCGAGGATCTTCGCCAGCGGCTCAGCAATGCGGAAAGTGCGTTGAGCGACAAGATTGCTCAACAAATCAGGCGCGAGCAAGGCATAATAGATCGATTCGACTGCCAAAATCGGCGCTTTGTCAGTAAGTTCTTCCTTCGTCCTTAAGCTTATCTTGATTTGGTTGCCTGCATGGTAATGAACTCGTATTTTGTTCCAGCAGGAAGAATGGGTGAAGAATTCAAATTGCAAGAGGCTGAGGAGGATCGTTTTCTCGACACCCTCTCAATCCTCGAGTTGCAAGGAGATCTGGCGCGCACCAATATTTCTGATGCAAGGGCTTCCTTCACGCGCCTCTTACCCCATTTCTTCCCCAAGCAGACGCAGCCGCAAATTTTCTCCTAGCTTGTCAATCGCTTCCTTCCCCAGGAAGACCTTGCATTGGCCCATCGACAAGACAATCTGAAGATTGGAGTCGAGGGGACCATTGCTTTGGTTACTAACAGCCAACAAGAAGTCGACTGGGCGAAGGCTGGTAATCTCGAGAAGATGAACAAGGAGAAGTGGAAGGCGTTGGTGAAGGATGCCAAGCCTCACTCGAAGAAAATCATCGCCTTCCTCAGTCCAAAGCCTGCTGCTTCCGCTAGTACCGCCAAGACGGAGGTCAAGTAGACCATCCTGTCCCTACGTTTCTTTTTTCCCTTTTGTGGTTGTCGCCCTTTTCTATGAATGACGACAACTTTTATCGACTCAATAGGAGTCAACTTTTGTAATGAATCATGTAAATATCTTGATGATTAATGAAGTACCACTTGCCAAATGATTGATGTCGATATTTTCTTTTTCCAGTTGGTTTTTGATAACTATTCCGCGTCTGCTGGGCCTTCTGATGCTCCGCCTGCCACCTCTTATTCGAGAAGGGTTCATGTCGATGATTTTGCTGCTGATTCCTCATGTGCTGACCTATCTCAAGAATTAAGTGAACTTCGACAACAACTTCAATCACTGAAGAGACAAGCTGTTGTTTATTATGGACCAGTCCCGGAAATCTTTGGATCGTGAACGAGCTGCGCTTCAACATGCTCAAGAATCTCTGAAGTTGAAAGAGACTGCTACTGCCGAAGCTTCACGTGCTGCCCAACGCGAAGATTATATGCTTGATCTCCTGGCTGATGCAAGTCAGGATTTGTCGGGTGGGTGACGCTCCTTTATCCTTTTCCTTCTTGTATTTCCTCATTCTTCCTTTCTTTACTCCTTTTTTCTTTCCCTTGTTGCATATAGGATCATTTTTAGACGCCGCTGCTGAAGACCAACGTGTTAATGCACGAGTCGAAGTTCTTCGTCGTCTTGCTGAACAGAGCGGTAGTGACTTCTGGGCAGACGCGGACCGTACTCGTCGGATTCTACAATTTCAAGACCGCGCGTCTCAAGCTCGAGATTTTCTGGACTTCTGCACCAGCACGTTGGCCATGGTATACAATGCTATGTTTCCTCAAAATCCTCAACCAGGAGGTCTTTCTCGTTGATGGACAAGTTCAAGAACGTGCACCAAATTCACTTTTTTGTAAAGGCTCAGCTGATGGACGACGCCAGGTTTGCTTTGATCTGGTTGTAAATTTGCTATCCGAAGTTGGACTTGAACAGTGTTATTGATATCTGCAACACTCAGTTAAAGCCAAGGAGAAAAAACGCGGACAAGCTCAACGATGCTGTGACGCCTATTGCCGAGAAAATGATTGAAGATCTTCTAAAGTGGGATGCCGCTTTTTTCCAGAAATACCGTTATGCTGACGCCTTGGATGTTCCTGCTGGAGGCGAAAGAATAAACATAGATGACTTGATATAGATCTTCCTCTTCTCTTTCTGCTGTCGTGTTTTATCTGAACTATAGCTGCAAAAATTTGTATATTGCAAGATTTGTCTATATATTGTATATAAGGCAAAACTTATGTAAAGTTAAGACGATATATGTTTTTTCTCTGGTTTTTGAATGAACCTCCTTGTTGTGATTGTATTTTTTCGCGAGGTTTATGATAGAACCAAGGCTTTGTATTTTGCGGGTGTCGAATATATTGATAATTTTGTCGGGTGCAAGCCCCCGAGCCTTTTTTGTAAGAGAATCATATGCAACCAATATTTTTATTTCAATCATACTATATTGCAGCTTCGCAAGCCCGCCTCATTAAAAACCTTTCAGCCCCACTCGGTGCCTTGAAAGGAAAAAAGTGTGTTTGAAAACTTGCGAGCTATTCAGATACAATGTGTGTTTACAAAGACTTTGTTCCTTGGTCTTCTAGGCGTAGAACCGTCGTAGCTGCGCCTCGTTCCACGGGTTCCCTTCTTCCTTGCCCGATTTTTTGTCCTTCAATCTGTAGGCTCCTCCTGGGATAACTTCGGTAACAATGCATGGGCCTATCCATGGAGACTCGAATTTTTCATGGCTGTCCTGGGTGAGCCGAAGAACCAGGTCGCCAACTTAAAAGGACCTTGGCAACAAACGTCGACTGTGGTAATTCTTCAGGTTTTGTTGATACGTGGTGACTCTCGACAGCACCTCGTCCCTGTCTTCGTCGAGTGCATCTACATCATCTTCTAGCGCCTTCCTTGAAGTCTCTTCGTCATATTCTGCAACTCTCGGAGAATTATGCTCTATTTCTATCGGGAGCACCGCCTCGGCTCCATGGACAAAAAAGAACGGAGTTTCTTGCGTTGCTGTGTTGGGCGTTGTTCGTATGCTCCAAAGCACACTTGGCAACTCATCAACCCAAGTATGTCGAGCTTTTTCCAACGGTGTTAACAAGCGCTTCTTGATGCCGTTGCAGATGATGTCGTTTGCTTTTTTGACTTGGCCATTGGTTTGCGGGTGCGCCACTGATGCAAAGTGTAGTTTGATGCCTACCTCTTCACAGTACGCCTTGAATTCTTTGGAGGTGAAGTTGCTGCCGTTCGTGATGATGCTGTTTGGGACACCAAATCGAAAAACTATGCCTTTGACAAAACTCACCACTGATGCTGCATCTGCCGAAGTTACTGGTACTGCTTCGATCCACTTGGTGAACTTGTCGACAACTACCAGCAAATATACGTATCCTCCTGGCCATGCCTTGTGCAATTTTCCTACCATATCGAGCCCCCATTGTGCGAAGGGCCAAGATAATGGTATTGGCATCAACTCTGTTGCCGGAGAATGAGGTTTTGCCGCAAATCTCTGGCATGCGTTGCACGTGCGAACTATGTCTTTCGCGTCCTCTATTGCTGTTAGCCAATAAAATCCTGCCCTGAAAACTTTGGCTGCTATCGCTCCGCTGCTTGAGTGGTGGCCGCATACTCCTTCGTGCACATCTTTCAGTATGACCCGTCCTTCTTCGGGTGTGACGCACCTTTGCAATACTCCTGAAATACTTCGTTTGTATAATTCTCCTTTAACCACGGTAAAGGCCTTGGATCGTCGGATGATTCACCTTTCCTCGACCGGATCCTCGGGTATCTTTTTTCTTGTGATATTTGCCACATAAACCTGCATCCAAGGAACTTGTATCATCATAACTTCGTGTGGATCTTCCTCATCCTCTGACATATTTGCCTCTGACTCTGCTAGAGCCCTCGAGTCTTTCTTGGGGTTCTCCTTCTTCCTCAGTTGCTTCGGTGTTTTCTTCGGCATGGTAGATCTTTCACTTATCTCCTCCCAAAACACGCCAGGTGGTATCGGCAGGCACTGCGACCCGATATTTGCCAAAACGTCGGCTTCGTCGTTGCTGAGTCTGCTGATATGGTTAACTTCGCAGCCGTCAAAGAGTTTTTCGAGTTTATTGTATACTTCCTTGTATGCTATCATGCTGTCATTGACTGCGTCACACTTGTTCATCA
This sequence comes from Lolium perenne, assembly GCF_019359855.2. NCBI lineage: Eukaryota > Viridiplantae > Streptophyta > Magnoliopsida > Poales > Poaceae > Lolium > Lolium perenne. The sequence continues at coordinate 85,225,955 of NC_067248.2, read as the reverse complement.
CCTATTGAGCTACCAACTGGGAGTCGCCAAAGATTTTTAGGCGAGTGGCACCGCACGCCTTTGCCATCTTCATCCCATGTATAAGTGCTTCATATTCTGCTTCGTTATTGGACGCGTTGGAGAAGGTCATCCGCAGTATGTACTTCATTTTGTCGCCTTGGGGTGACACAAGTATCACACCTGCTCCGGCTCCCTCCAATCTCTTGGACCCATCGAAATTCATAGTCCAGGTACTCGATAAATCTAGAGGTCCCGTATTTTGCAGCTCCATCCACTCTGTGATGAAGTCTGACAGAATCTGCGACTTTATTGCTTTTGTTTTTTCATAGGTGATGTCCCGAGGGGAGAGTTCTATTCCCCAAAGGGAGACACGTCCCGTGGCTTCTAGGTTGTTCAGGATGTTGGAGAGGTGCTTCATTGACCACTACTATTGGATGTGCCGAAAAGTAGTGTCGCAATTTTCTTGCTGTTGTGAACACTCCATACGCCAGTTTCTGATATTGCGGGTAACATTGCTTTGATGGCGATAATACCTCACTGATGAAGTATACCGGCCACTGAACCCCATGAATTTTTCCTTCTTCTTCTCTTTCCACCACGAGAGCCGTGCTGACCACTTGAGGCGTGGCCGCGATATATAACAGGAGAGGTTCTTTTCCCCTGGAGCCACCAGTATTGGGGGTGTCGAGATTGTGCGCTTGAGGTCTTCAAAACCTCTATCCGCTTCTTCGTTCCACTCGAACTTTTCCCCTTGCTTGATCAGTGCGTAAAACGGCAACACTTTTTCTCCCAGTCTGACGACAAATCTGCTCAAAATTGCGACTCATCCAGTGAGCTTCTGTATTTCTTTGAGCTTGGTTGGCTTCCTCATTGTTACGATTGCTTGGATTTTCTCCAGGTTGGCCTCGATCCCTCTTGCTGACACCAACTATCTGAGGAGTTCTCCCGCAGAAACACCAAAGGAATATTTTGTCGGGTTCAGCTTGAGGCAAAACTTATCGAGATTGTCAAAGGTTTCCTTGACATCGTCGATCAGAGATGAACTTTGCTTTGTCATTATGACGACGTCGTCGATGTACACTTGAAAGTGGTTGCCAATCTGTGTGGCGAGACACTTCTGCATCATCCACTGGTAAGTGGCTCATGTGTTTTTGAACCCGAAGGGCATTGTTCTATAACAAAACACGCCGCGGTTATAAAAGCCGTTTTGACTTCATCCTCTTCTTTTAAGCGGATCTGGTTATAACCCGAATACGCATCCAGGAAGGAAAGACGTTCGCAACCCGCCGTGGAGTCGATAATTTGATCGATCCTAGGGAGGGGAAAATGATCCTTTGGACAGTGTTTATTGAGACACGTGAAGTCGACGCACATGCGAAGGACATCAGTGTTTTTCTTCGGGACTAGAACTGGGTTGGCGACCCATGTAGCCTCGGTGTGTAGCTCCTTGATGAAGTTTGTCTCTCTGAGCCGGTTAACCTCAGATAGCATTGCTTTGCGGTTTGGCTCGGAGAAACGCCACAAAGGTTGTCGAATTGGTCTGGCTCGTGGATCCAGATTAAGGGGGTGCTCCGAAAGTTCCCTGGGTACTCCTGGCATGTCAGCTGGACACCATGCGAAAATTTCCCAGCGCTCACGGATGAACTCGATGAGCGCGCTTTCCTATGCGCTATCCATGTTTGTCGCGATAGCTGTCGTCTTCTTGGGATCTGTCGGGTGAATCTGCACTTCCTTAGAGTTTTTGGTGGTGTCGAAAGTTTGCTCCTTGAGCGGCCTTCCTCCTTCAGGTAACACATCGTAACCAGTTAATAATTTTGACCTGTTGTATTCCGCTTGCATCCCGAAGGTTTTCGAAAATCTGTGAAAGTCCTTGTCGCATTTATCTGCCAAGGCAAAGCTTCCCTTCACTGTGATAGGACCATTGGGACCGGGGACCCTCCATAACAGATACGTGTAATGCGACACCGCCATGAACCTGGCATATGCGGGTCGCCCCAATATGGCGTGATATTGCGATGGAAAATCTGTAACTTCGAACTCCAGCTTCTCCCTCCTGTAATTCTCGCGAGTTCCAAACTGAACGTCGAGTGAGATCTTCCCCAACGGATAATTCGGCTTCTTAGGTGTGATGCCGTGGAAACGCGTGTCCGTTGGTGCTAAGTTTGCCAGAGATATGTTCATCTTCCTCAATGTATCTGCGTACATGAGGTTCAAACTGCTCCCTCCATCTATGAATACTCGCGAAACCTCGAATCCCGCGATAACAGCTGGTAAGATCATGGCCGATTGCCCTGGACGTGGAACTTGAGGTGGATGGTCCGCTTGAGTGAACCCGATGTCCTGTGCCGACCAATTCAAATATTCGATCGTTGGTGGAGGCATCTTTTCCGCCATATATACCTGTCGCGAAATCACCTTTTGCGCCCTATTCGAGGGTCTGCCTTTCTGAATCATTGACACCGCTCCCGTGATGTCAATGTAAGGACCATTGTTGGTTGGAGGTGCCGCCAATTGCAATTGATGCTGGTTTTCGCTTGTTATTGTGGGTGGACGTGGCAAATGTACTTCACTCCTTGGCCCCTGTACGTGCCCCCTGTTCTCTCCTTGTGCATTGGCGTGCCCTGCATATCTATGCAAGGCTTGGAAAGTTCGGCAGTCTTTCTGAAGATGGCCTGACTGTCTTTTTCCGTCGTTGTCAAGATAAAAATGCATCTGGCACAGTCCGATCAGAAGATCTTCGGGTGATATATTGTATGGCCTCTGGAACCTTGGTTGATTGTTTTGCCTGCTAGAACTTGGAGCGTCTCTGTGATCACCGCGCTGTTCGTTGCTTCTCTGATAATCATCCCGATTATTTCCTCCACTATTTCCTCGGAAGCCAGCCGCCACTTGGCTGGGACCGTCATAATCTGTATATGGACGAGAATATCGTCTCCTATTTTGGTTGCTGCTTCTGTTGCGATCTTCTTCGGGTGACCTATGCCGTTTATTATGCACGACACCTTCTCCATCTGCCCAGCGATTCGGTATGTCCATAAGCTCTGCTATTGTTCTCGGGTTGGATCGACCCAAATCCTCGATTAGGTCTTTCCTTTGGATCCCCCCAACAAATGCATCGATTGCTCTTTCGTCGGATACGTTTTCCGCCGAATTTTTTATGATGTTCCAATGCTGGATGTACGTTCTCATTGGTTCACCATGCTTTTCCTTGCAAGCCCTTAGTTGCTCTATGGACGCGGGTTTCTTGCACGTGGAACGGAAATTCTTCACAAACAAGTCCTCGAAGGTCTCCCAGCTCTCGATGGATCCCACTGGCAACTTCTTTATCCAGGATCTTGCGGCTCCACTGAGATGGACTTGGACGCTCTGCATGGCTGTTGCTCTGGTTCCACCCAACAGTTTCACTGTTTCCAAGTAGACGATTAACCAATCTTCGGGATCTTGCAGACCGTCAAACTTTTTATAACCGTCTGGCAATTTGAAGCCAGAAGGTACCCGCGTTCTACAAACTCGTCGAGTGAAGTAGGGGAGTCCACACATGTCCTCTTCATCGACTTCTGGTGAGTGTTGCATGGATCTATTTTCACGTGCTCTATCCACACGATCCTGTGCCTCTGTATTTCTCGCCGCGTCTGCTTGTGGAGGATCTCGCGCCACCGTGGTGGGTCGAGGGCTGTTTCGCCTCAGAGCACTTTCGGGTTGTGGTGTGCTTGGACTTGCGAACGCTGCTCCCATGACTCCAACTCCTGCCATATCCATCTGATACACTGCTTCTCTCGGGTCTCCTGCAGGTGGCCTTGATGCTAATATATAAGCTTGAGTCGCCATATACCCAGCTTCCGGTGTTTTGGGGATGATATTCCCTCTTGTATCTATCGACATAAATTACATATCGAGGTTCTGGATCAGTTGCTCTCGCTCGTGCTTAGGTAGATGCGCTAGGCGAGATCTTCCCCTTGCACGTGATGCTCTGTGGTTGTCTCCCGAGGTTCCTGATTGTCGACTTAGCTCTGCTCTTCGCGCGCTCGACGCAGAGGCTGCAACTCTTCTTCGATCAAGTGCAATTTTTTGTTTTTCGAGTTCTCGTCCAGCACAGGAGAGTTTATATTGGTATGCTTGCAGCTCGTCAGCCGTGGCTGTGGCGGCTCCGTGCCATCCATGGCTCTTGATGATCTGTCCCAAGCTGCTTGTGGAAGTTGCAAGTTCTGGCGAGATTCGGTCCCGATATATTTGGTTCCCAATCCTCGCGTGAGATCAGCGGGATCGATGTATGGATTTCCCAGATCATCGAAAGCTTCTGAAGTTTCATCTTCTTGGCGACTTGAGTCTCCAATTGCGCAGACTTGATGATATATTGGAAGTTTATCTTCCTCTTCAGGGTCGGTGACACCGTCGTATAGATCGGCGAAGACCTCCCGAATAGAAGTAGATCTGTCGATGAAGTCAAAGCTGTCGACGCTCTCTGAGTCGCTGCTTATATCTGAGTCCGCAGACGACCCGAAGGACATGCTACTGAAGATATCGGGGGGTTTTCTGCTTGAAGCGGGCTTGGTGAAGCTTGACGGCGAGATCTCTTCGTCGCCTGACTCGAATAATGATGATGATCCCGAAAAATCGGAATCGACCGCTGATGATCCTGATGAATTCGGTATCACGAGACGGTGCAATCCTTCTTTTCCGACGCGGAAGTGGAAGCTCCCAAACTTCATCTCCATGGGCTCCTCCAGATACGCATATGCATTCACACGGGAGGGAGGGTGAGGAACAAAATCAACGAGACCAGTTTTGATCTGTTTACCTCCGTCCATCGCGTTGCTTGCCACCGAAGATGTTGACGATGTTGTCAAAGATGTTGACGATGCCATCGAGATCATCTCCTTGTCGCCTCTAATCCCCATGGTCGGCGCCAATTGACAATGTACTTGTCAATGCCTACAAGTTGTAGACTTGGGTTTCGCTGAAGTAGAGGGCAAGTAGATCTCGAAGGTTTCAGCCGAAAAGGTGCTCGACTGCTAAAAACTAGGGTTGTGTTGACAATGAGATTGATCCTTTCTTTGTCCCTCGAATCCCCCTTATATAGGAGGCGGAGCCGTGCGTTTCGTATTACACAAGTTACAAATGTCGGGAGACTCTTCGAGTTCGTCCCGTAAAGTTACAAGTCTCTTAATTCCTAATCTATCTCTGTTTACCATAGTCGATGCTTTAGTGGGCTTCCGGGCTTCATAAGCTTCGAGTCATGGGCCTTCAGTAAACCCCGGGTACCTTCTTCGGCAGGCCCATCTGGGATGCCTATGTCAGCAACAGAAATAAAAGCTATGATAGATACTATTTTTTGTGTTTTTGATATAATGAAGCAAACAAGACAAAGTAAAATAAACTAAGCAAAACTATAACGAAGTAAAGAGATTGGAGATGAGAGACTCCCCTTGCAGAAATCCTCTTTCTCTCCGGTAAAGGCGCCAGAAAAAGAGCTTGATGAGCGCAAATTGAACACCGTTGGGGAACCCCAACAGTAAGGTATGATGAACACAGTAGCAAGTTTTCCCTCAGTAAGAAACCAAGGTTTAATCAACCAGTAGGAGAAAGGCGTGACTTCTAAAGGTGTTGCTAGCTGACTTGTGGCAGGGCGCACAACCGGCGTCAACAACAACGTGGAACCTGCACACAACACAACCAAAATACTTTGCCCCAACTTACAGTGAGGTTGTCAATCTCACCGGTTTTGCTGAACACAAATGATTAAATGTATAGTGTGGAAAGATGATGATTGTTTGCAGCGGAATGAAAGAGAACATTGCTTGCAGTAAGTAAGCAGAACATGATGATTGTATCAGTGTAAAAGAAAGGACCAGGGTCCACAGTTCATTAGAGGTGTCTCTCCAAAAAGATAAATAACATGCTGGGTGAACAAATTACAACTCGACAATTGAAAGAATAAAGACCATACATGACAAGATGATTACTATGAGATTCGTTTGGGCATTACAACATAATACATAGACCGTAATCCAACTGCGTCTATGACTAATAATCCAACTTCTGGTTATCGTCCGAACCCCTTCCAATATTAAGTTGCAAGCAACAGATTATCGCATTAAGCAATGTGTGTAAAGTAAACAATAGAATTACCCTTAGATAAAACGTTGTTGTTTTCTCCCTAGTAGCAACAACACATCTACAATCTTAGAAGTTATTGTCACTCTTCCAGAAAACTAAAGGCATGAACCTACTATCAAGCATAAATACTCCCTCTTGGAGTCACAAGCATTTACTTGGCCAGACTATCTACTAGCAGCGGAGAGCATGCAAGATCACAAATAACATACGAAAAATATATACTCGATCTCAACATAGTATTCAATATTCATCGGATCCCAGCAAACACAACATGTAGCATTACATAAAGATGATCTTGATCATGATAGGTAACTCACAAGATCTAAACATGAGGCACAAGTTGGAGAAGACAACCATCTAGATACTGCTATGGACTCATAGTCCAGGAATAAACTACTCACACATCACTTCGGAGGCGGGCATGGCGATGTAGATGCCTCCGGTGATGATCTCCCCCTCCGGCAGGGTGTCAGGAAGAGCTTCAGAACCCTCCCGAGCTAGGGTCTGTGATGGCGGCCACGACGGAACTTTTCATGGATGGAGGCTCGGGTGTTTAGATTTTTCCCGAGATCATGAATAAATAGGCGGAAGGGCGAGGTCAGTGGTGGCCAGGGGCCCCATAGCATGCCATGGCACGGCCAGGCCTAGGCCCGCGCCATGGGGTGGTATGGCCGCCCTGTGGCGCCTCTTCGTCCCCCCTCTGGACTCCGTCTTCATTACGGTAAAATATTGAGTTCGGCTTTTGTTTTGTCTAATTCCGATAATATTTCATGTACAACTTTTCTGAAATACAAAATAGCAGAAAACAAGAAACTGGCACTGTGGCATCTTGTCAATAGGTTAGTGCCGGAAAATGTATAAAAGTGCAACGAAGTGTAAGCAAAACATATATAAATTAGTGTAAAACAAGCATGGAGCATAATAAAATATAGATACGTTTGCAACGTATCACTCCTCCTCGACGCGTCGGGGCCTGAGGCCAGAGCAGCAGCCACCACCGCAGGCTCCGCCGCCAAAGAGCGACGACGATTCTGATGGCAGTGGCGACTACACGACGTTCTACCGCCATTTTGGCATGTAGAACGCTATTTTATTAGTTTTTTATCTACTATATGTACGCCGGTTTGGAATATATGTACGAATTTAGCGTAAAATTAACGAACTAGCCTACATTATATGAATCCCTGTAAATTTCACCTAAATTTTACTATGTTTGTTTATTTATTTGATTGAATTCTATCACTGAATTCATAATTTCGCCTTGCTTCCCTGGGCTCGCCGATGAGAAACTGGGCCTTCCAGATCAAATGTTTCATTCATGCGGTGCTAGATTTTGGTGTGGGGAGTGCCAAAGATGCTATGAAGCCCCGATCAGACGACCCTCCATGATAACTCTCCGGGTGGCAGGACCAAAATGCGATTAGCCGATTATTGTGGATTTGATCGATGGCAGATAAATAGAAAATTAAGAGCATCTCCAGCCGCGTTCCCGAAAGCGACCCCCAAACATTGCCGAATTTATCGTTTAGGGGACGCGTTTTCTTCATGCCGCGTTTGGGGGACGTCGCTCCCCAGCCGTACCCCCCAAACACGGCCCTAAACTTATTTTTGATAGGGTTTTCGAAAACACAACCATTTTATTAAACATAGCATACAAATAAATATGTTAACCAAAATTGTTTTCAAATTAAAATACAACAAACAATAAAATAACTTAACAAATATAATATGTGAGGCCAGATCAAGGCGCCGCGACATTTTCTGATAATCCTTTGACCCTCCATATATGCTCAACGAGATAATTTTGAAGTTGCCCGTGAATATTGATGTCACAGATCTCTGCGTGCATGGCGAGGAAATCAGCAAAATCTGTAGGCACCTCATGATCAACCTCCACAAGAGGGTCCTGACACTCATATGGACCAAATGTCTCCTGACCTGATTCTTGCGGTCATCCTCGATGATCATGTTGTGCATGATCACACAAGCCTGCATCACCTCCCACATTTGGTCGTGAGACCAGCTTAGAGCAGGGTACTGGACAATAGAAAATTGAGCTTGAAGCACACCAAATGCCCGCTCGACATCCTTCCTGCAAGCCTCCTGTCGCGAAACAAAATGGCAATTCTTCTGACTTGATGGAGCCGGGATTGTTTTGACAAAAGTGGCCCATTTTGGACATATACCATCGGCTAGATAATAACCTTTGGTGTATTGGTGGCCCTTGATCTCATAGTTACATGGTGGAGCATGACCTTCCACTAGTTTGTTGAACACCACGTTGATGTCATTGTGTGATCCCGCCATGTCAAAGAACGAATGCCAAATTCACAGGACATAATCCGCCATAGTTTCAAGCAACACACTGCAATATCCATGACTCTCTTTGTATATACCTTGCCAAGCAAACGGGCAGTTCTTCCATGACCAGTGCATGCAATCGATGCTTCCAAGCATCCCAGGGAATCCTCTCGCAGCATTTTGTGCCATGACCCTTGTAGTCTCTTCTTTAGTTGGCCCTCTCAAGTAGTATTTGCCAAACTTTCCCACCACAACTCGACAAAACTTATACATGCACTCAATGGCAGTAGACTCACTCATGCAAAGGTAGTCGTCATGTGTCTCGATAGGTGCTCCGTACATGGCAGCAGTGCACTTATGAATCGACGAGAACCCGACAACGCCTACAACTTCGTGCTTCAGTTTGAAGTAGGGGTCGCACTCTCGAACGCCGTGGAGGATATTCATGAACAAACCCTTGGTCATCCTATACCGGCGCCGAAAATTGTCGGCCTGTGTCGCGTCATCTGCGAAGTAGTCGTTGTGCAACATGGTATGGCCCTCCATCCTCTGCCAGGCCTTCGACTTCTTTCTTCCCGGCCTTGATCCTCCGCGGCGCGGCCTCTTCCGCTTCTCCGCCTCGGCGTCAAGCATGTTCTGGAGGGACGCGATGATCGACAAATGCTCCCGAATGTCGTCGTCGAAGGCTTGCTCGTCCTCCAACAGTCGAATAATCATCTCGTCATCGCTATCCATGTATGAAGCAAAATAAAATGTTAAAATTCAGCCGCGGCAGAGGAGGCAACGAACATCGACCTATCACGCCTACCTGACAAGACGTCGAACACCTTCTGTGCGTGGAGGTGGGGCGAATTTGACGTCGCGTTCTAGGACACGTTAGTGAAGTGCTGGCGGCAAAAAGACCGGCGAGGGAGCCAGCCGACACGACTGTGCTCGACTCAGAAGAGATTTTCCGTCGAGACGACCGTCAAATCGAGTGGCGGTGGAGGGTGGGAGGCGCGAAGAGAAATAAAAGGCGGGAACCAACCGTTGTGGATGTGGTCGCCGACAGGTGGGAGCCCGCCTCGCTTTTCGTTGTGTCTGACGTGCTCGGAGCGTCCCCTGTGAACTAGGGACGGGCTCGGGGCACCGGACACCGTATTGAGCCACGCCGGACGGAAGGAGGCTTTGAGCCGCGCGGATGAGAAAGAAAAACTATTCGGCGCATCCCAAATACCTTTAGGGAAAGTTTCGCGGACGGAGATGGAGATGCTCTAAGAGCTTCTCCAACAGGAGCTGTATCCAAAAAAACGACTAGTTTAGCGCGTGAGAGATGCAAACTGATGCTCCAACAGATGATTTAACTGGTGCTGTAAAGTGGAGCTCGCTGCAAAAGCGCTATCTCGTGCGCTATATCTACTGCGCCAGAAAGAGGACGCGATAACAACTACTCAGTTTTAGAGCTCCATAATTTAGAGGTTCTCTCGGAAAAGAATAGCCTCACCCGCGAAACACAGATGAAGTTTGTAGCGCCAAAATTTAGTGGGACTGTTATTGAAGATGATATAATAGTGAGCGAGCAGTCTCCGCCCTTTCTCTCCGGTTCACTGTGCGCCGCTTCCTAGTTGCAACTCTCCGCCGTCTGGACGTCGGAGACGAAAATGACGGAAGAGGCATCGGCCGACGTCGTCCTCCACAACGCGTATGTCGTTACCATGGACGGCGCCCTCATGGTCCTCCGGAACGGCGCCATCGCGGTCGTGGGCGACCACATCGCTGCCTTGGGCCCTTCGGCGGACGTCCTCGCGGCCTTCCCCCGCGCCGCTCAGACCCTCGACCTCGCGGGCCGTATCCTCCTGCCCGGTTGGTGTTTCAGCGTCTCCTCCCAAACCTTAGGCCAATTCTGGGTGATGTTTTCATTTTGCTGCTTCATTCTTTGATTGCTATGCTAGGGTTCGTGAACACGCACGTGCACACGTCGCAGCAGCTCGCGCGGGGGATCGCCGACGACGTTGACCTGTTGACGTGGCTGCACGGTAGGATCTGGCCCTACGAGTCGCACATGACGGAGGAGGACTCCTACGCCTCCACGCTCCTCTGCGGCATCGAGCTCATCCGATCTGGGGTGAGCCAATCCTCCACTGCCACCAGTTTCTCTGTAATTACTAGTACTAGTTTGGTGCTGATGCCTGGAATCCGTAATCTTGGCTGCCTGATTGCGAATGCATCAGTGAAGACGATGCTTAAATCACACATGGATTCCGAATGTTGCTTTTACACTGGGTATTTGGTTGTACAGCTCCAGCTGTCGATGGCTCGGCGGAGTGTCTTTTCATTGGCTGTAGGGTTTCAGGCATAAAGGCATGATTCGTCAAGACTCAGAATAGAGCCCGGGCTGCCACTTGCTTGCTTGGTCTCTGCGTAATTTAACTGCAAGAAAGAATATTGTTTCACGGTGTTGCATTGTGCTCTGTTTTTAATGGAAATCTTGCAATGTGCTATTTTGGACCAAGGCTGATTCCATGTGAACCAAGGGCAGTTCCATTCCACCAGCAAATTATATGGGATTTGTGGCATCAGCTCTAAGAATCTCCATGAATCTTTGACACATTGGCTGACTTGGAGCACCCTGCCACCACCTAATGATTGCTTACTGTCTGGTCTGTATGCCCTTAGCATGTTGGAGTGAACTGTGCAATGTTAGACCAAGGGTTTCCAATTTTTCTATTTACTAGTTGATTTTTATCTGATAAGGGCTGCTTTATTAAACTCAAAAGTTCACATCAAGGCGATACAACCACAAATTTATAGTTGATAAGAATGCGTAAATTCATTCGTTGATCCAGAAGTCTCATTTTTCTTGTACTCAGTGGCACTAAAATATTAAATAGTTAGTACAAATCACTTTCTAAGCTGATTAAGTTCAATTTCTTTTGTGCTGTTAACCGTAAAGAAACCAGATTTAAGGCTTCAGGCTTGTTTAATCTTGTAGTATATCCTCTTTGTATCTTCATGGGTATGTAGTTGGCTCCTTGTGTAGGTTTTGGTGTGGGGTAAGTAGCATTTGTGTTGATTTTAGAATTATGTCATATCTTTCTTGTGATGGTCTGCAGATTTCTCTGCACTCTAAAAGTTGGACATTAGATAGAGGTATTTTTTTCTATGAGACGGGAATGCCTGAAGGCAATACCGAGCAGAATTATTTTTTATATTGTTTAAATCAGTATTTGGTATTGTGTTCATCTAGAGCTAATTCACAAACAACAACCTCGCATGTGTTTTTGGAGAAAAAGAAAGGAACGTCACGTGTGTTCTTTATAGTATTTCATTTTATATGTTGAATATGATTGGCCTGTACTCAGCTTCCTGAATGTCTAATATGCTTAAACCAGTTGCCACCCTGATGATTTCCACTGTCCCAAGATACCTGAACATTTTTTTCTTTGGTCATTTAATGGTGCAGGTAACATGCTTTGCCGAAGCAGGTGGCCAGTATGTTTCAGAAATGGCACGGGCAGTGGAATTGCTCGGATTGCGTGCATGCTTGACAAAGTCAACAATGGATTGTGGTGATGGGTTACCTCCAAATTGGAGTACTTGCTCCACTGATGATTGCATTCAGGTTTTTTCCTGCCCTCGGGGCGACTTTCTCTTGAATATTGTTAAATTCATTTGACTCAAGTCTTTCTACCAAACACATAGCACCTCTGGTTCCATTATTGTTCCATAATTTGCAATGTTGACTCATAATAAGAGTGACCGTGGCCCACATCTCTAAGTCCGCTTCACCTTCAGGGCCTGTATCATAGTACATGGGGACAGGTTTTCACTTTATCATTCTATAGGCATGTGCATGTGCACTTGTGCAGTATGACATGAGTCATTCGGAACACGGAATGCGTTGTAGCAGCAGCATCTTGGCCGTGGAAGCAGCAGCCACTTCAGGAGGCCCTTGCAGCTAGCCGACATGTCAATTGGAGTGCAGAAGCTGATCATGCTGATGACACGTAGCATCTCATGTGTTTATCTTGTTTTAAAGTGCATCTCATATATTGGTTAGCATTAATTTTATAGGGCTGGCCCTATTTTAAATGGCACAGCTGGTGAATATCCGGTAAGAAGAAATGAATTAAGCAAAATTAGCCCCTAATGTCCTACTGCGATCTTCACCTTGATCTGCTATTCTAAACTAACTCCTCCCCTAATCTGTCCCCTCATTCACCTACCACAGCTCTTCAAGTTGTCTCTGTCTGACCTGACCGGTGTTTATCCTGTTATGTACTAGTACTACATGATTCTCAGTAGCAAAAGCTTATGGAGCAGATTCCATTCTATTAATATCACACTATTAGTACCCGAGTCTTCATTTAGGAACAAAGTCACTCTAAGTACATGTGGTACATTAGATTCTATGTTTAGTTGTTTACTGCTGAAGTTAGACATATGCTGGTAGCTAATGGAAATTCAATGTCGATGAGAAGTTTGCCAGGAAATATAAACAATTCCTAAGTTTGAAAAATTAACAGAGAAGGCATGATTCAGTAGAAAACAAAGTAGGAAGGAATAAAGAAGGTTACCAAAAATTGTTACACTCAGTGGTCCTTGTTTTTCCTGTGCTACAGATATTGGGGATTGATCCTTACCACAATAAGGCTAATTCATATTTGATTGGTTTACATTTACCAAAATAAGATCCATCTAATTACAAATAAGTATGTGATTAATCTTCACATACTTGGCTGTTATGTGATGTGAATGACTTGCATTTCTTTTATGCAGTCGCAGAAGGATCTATATGGAAAACATCATAACACAGCTGATGGGCGTATCAGGATATGGTTTGGGCTGAGACAGATCATGAATGCGACAGACCGGTTACTGCTTGAAACAAGGGATGTCGCACAGGAATTAAATACCGGAATCCATATGGTAATAACATAAAGAAATTTATTTGTGCAACAAAGTTTTTCTCTCTTGTCCCTTCTGTGGGCAAGTCGTAGATCGTTATTGATCCTTACAGTCATTACAATCTGACTGAATAATGTGAATCATAAAACCATGGATAATATGAAAGCAAAGAAAGGAGAGTCAATGCTAAGGGCTTCTTTTGCGCATAAGTGCAGTTTGCCATTTGCTTCTCTACTTATACACTGGAGCTTGAAACCGTGGAATGATGAGATCAGTTACTTTCGTCTCCTATTTTTAGACTACTATTTGAGTTCCCTGAGAATTTTCTTTCTTAATTTAGCGGTATCTGTTCCAATACTGTTTTTGAGGGTCTGAACCCGAAACAAGTATAGTGTTTTACTGTCCAGTAGAAGTTTGCAGCCTAGCTGTAGTAAATTGCTTCAACCTTTGGTTTTTATTATTTTTGCAGCATATTGCGGAAATACAATATGAGAATCAGCTTGTAATGCGGACCAAGGAAATTGATCATGGGACAGTTACATATTTAGAGAAAATAGATTTTCTGAGAAGCAATTTGCTCGCTGCACACTCTGTTTGGTTGAATGAGCCTGAGGTGAGTAAGGTTCTCCACAATCGGATTCTACTTTTGCATTAAGTACCATGATTGTACTCTAAGAACGTGTGGAATACACAATTTATGACTAGGTTAAACTGTATGGCTGTTAACTGTAGGAAGGTTGCCCCTGTGTATGTTCAGTTATGCCAGAAGTCATCACTATACAGAATCAGCATATAACCTTTTGCCGCAGCTATACGTGCTTCTTTTACTACCTTTTAATTTGTTACTACCTCTGATCCAAATTAGTTGTTGCAGGTTCACAACATTAGGCAATATTTTGCCTAAATCTGGGACAATTAATTTGGATCAGATGGAGTAGTTTAAATTCCTTACCATGCACTGTCTACCTTATGATAGACTGATAGAAATACGAAGTATAACTTTAGCAAACTTTTCATTTGAGGTTCTCACTTTCAGATAAGTCATTTTTCAAAGGCTGGTGTCAAGGTTTCTCATTGCCCAGCATCTGCAATGCGGATGCTGGGGTTCGCTCCTATTAAGGAAATGCTGGATTCTGGTGTTTGTGTCTCTCTTGGTACTGATGGAGCACCAAGCAATAACAGAATGAGCATTGGTATGCTTAATAATTTCTCTATGAACCCTTATTAATTATTATGAGTCTGCCTAGCTTTCGTCTTTATTTGATACCCATCGACAGCGACCTAGTGAATGGGGGTTCTGTTGAGTTTTCCATCTAATATTTTTTGCCTTTTCAGTTCTTTCATGATTCTTTTGAACACATAAATATTTCATTGCATGCTATACATGTATAATACATAATGCTCTCCATAGTGCGTCGTCCTTTTATTCTCTGAATAATAGTCGTGCTATATTTTTTTGTTATGTTCTGTGTCCATGTACCCATCGAAATAGTTGTGCAGATGTTATGCCTAAAAAGATGTAGTCCACTCTATAATTTACAACATTACTGTGTGCTATACAGTTGATGAGATGTATCTAGCCTCCCTTATTAACAAAGGGCGTGAGGCCTATATCAGTGGTACAACAAACCCAACTGCACTTCCTGCTGAGACTGTGCTGGCGATGGCTACTATTAATGGTGCAAAAGCAGTTCTGTGGGATAATGAAATAGGATCACTGGAGGTTGGCAAAAAGGTGCTGCCCTAAGCTGCTATTTTTGTCATATGTGGTGTTTGATAACTCTGGTTTGTGCATTCGCTTTGGAAGTGGATTCATCTCTACTGTTTAATCATCTTAAATTAAAACTCGTTAATATATTTGGAGCACATTCCCTGAATAACATATTGTCTTACGGAACCACATAAGGATCTTATGGCCAGATTATGGTTTCCTAGAATGATCAAATGGTCCAGATCTTTCAATTTTTGTTTTACACTAGATATTTATTTGCAGGCTGACTTGATAGTGGTGAATCCATTTAAGTGGTCCATGCTTCCATTACATGACAGGTGCGCACCACTGCTATCATTTGTTGTTTTCAAGATCAAACTGCTGTATTTTTGTAGCGAGTTCACATAGTTCTATTTTAACTCATTGACCAAGCATCCTGTGTGTGCAATCCATGTTTAGAACATTGCAATAGCATCTGTTCATATTCTATCATGAAGAATTATTTGTTTTATATACAGGATTGTCATAATACATATGACTTTGTTACTTTATATATTTTAAATTCTGTAGCCTACGTACAATGCAATGTTGTAAAGTTAATGAACTTCCGCTCTGTGTTCTGGCATAAAATCAAAAAGGAACTTATGCATACTCAACCTTAGATTTTGTGGTAAACAAAATGTGGCAATAAGGAATGCAATTTGAAATCATGACATATTTTTTATGCTATTACAGCATTGCCAACATTGTTTATTGCATGCGGTCAGAAAATATTGAATCTGTTATGTGCAATGGTCAATGGATTATGAAGGATCAGAGGATTATGAACTTAAATGAGGTAAATCGCTCCCTATCGTTATCTTATTAATATTGTGATGGAGGCAAAATGTACCAGGATTATTTCTACCACTTGAAACCTTCCACTTTGCAAAAAGGCTATAGGAGGGTGGAGAGCTGTAGTTTCATGCAACATTTCTCTGTGGATGGTACTCGTTTTGAAATTATACTTTATTTATTTTCTTTTGCTAGGGTGGTACTCTGAGTCTTCCTGCAGACATGTACCCCCTATGTTCCATATTATGGGGTCTATGGAAATTAATTGCTTCAGCTGGCCGAAACGGCAAGCTGCACGGTTACGAGTTAGGTAAAATTTATGGGAGGTATTTTGGGAAGAAATCGGTCGGGAAGTTTATACACCTAAAATTGTGGAACAAGTGGGAGAAAAGTTATGCCCTATAATATGAAATGGACAAAGTATCAACAATGGAGCCAGGGCTGGACTCTTCTCATAGAAAAAGGCCGGTTCAAAACACTCACATAATTTATAATACTCCCTCCGATCCATAATAAGTGTCGTGGTGAGGCACGACACTTATTATGGATCAGTTTGAACTAAAACCACGACACTTGTTATCGATTGGAGGGAGTAACAACCATTTCATTTTTCTTTTGAAAACTGTGCTGTTGTGAAAGTCTGAAAGATGAACCAACAGAGCAGTTTCGACAAATAATGTTGTGTTGCCGCCTTGGCTGCTCAGCATGTCACTATGTCAGCAACTAGTTGGAGTAGGGAAAACAAAGCAATGCTGGAATATTCATGTGCTGAAAAAAAATGCATTTTGCCAAGCAATGCTTGTATCCCATAAGCATAGCTGAGATTAAGATATACAACACTGATGGTGCTTCTGCTGCTTCTAATTTTAACTCTGGTCTAGGAGGAGGTAATTTCGGTGGCGGTGAAAAGAGCAACGGTCCTCCTAGGGCGAGCTGGGATCAACCTCCCCGAAAGGATGAACCACTTGTGATATTTACCATGCTCTTCATGCATAACCTCTTGTGGTGCTGGAGATTAGGCTGCAGCTGTATGCATGTTTGGCAGCGTTGTCCCTCTTGTATGGTGCTGTGATGCTTATAGAGACCTCGCCATGGCACAATGGCTGCAGCAAGACTTGCTTTCCGTATAGCCTCAAATAATGTGTTGTATCTTGTCCGCATTTTAGAATAGAAGTTGCCATGGAGGTTTGTCTGTCACTGCCATGACGAGTGAGGTGGTAAATGGTTGCTTGTGGAGGATAAACAAACCAGAATGTTGCTTGTGGAGGACAAACAAACCATAATGTTGCTTGTGGATGGTTAAAATGGAAGGAGAAGCAAAAACTCATCTCATCTCCGATTGCTGGCCTTCATGTCAACAGGTACAGTTGTAGTTACAGCTGGCGTGGATGACCATATCTTGAATAGCACCAGTACAGCGCATATAGTTGTGAGACTGTTCTGCTAAGAACTTGGAGGAACTTTTCTACCTCCTCTCTAGTCTTAGAGCATCTCTAGTAGAGTCCATAAATGGGCCAAAACCGAAAAATAACCGTCAGTTTAAGGGTTCGGGCTAAAAAATGGCGCCGATCAGTTACCGTAAAAGGGCCAAAACCGAAAAACTTTTTTCGGGCCGAGAGCGAAAACCCAAGTCGGCCTGTATATTTTTTTTCCGAACAGGGAAATATATTAACACTAAAGCTTAGAGTACAACATTTCTCGACGACAAAGCGTCGAGTGGGGATCAAAGGTGCCTAAACGCACAACATGAAAGAAAGATGATCTAAACACATGTAGTTGATACCAAAGATTGCATATGAAGCCAAACAACGATCGTTCATCTATCGACAACCCGGATTCGATATTGTTGCATCTGTAATCTTCAAGGGCCTCCATCGTGCTCCATAGACGGTCTATCCGGCGTATGCACTCGAGGCTTAGGTGGATTGAGCTGAAGATTTTGATGAACCATCACCAAGCTCAATCTCAGCGGGTCCCCGCCGATAAATCTGGGGATCAACGACAGAGGTGTTGTCGTCCAACTCTGGTGACACATCCCGAACGGCATAAGGACGACATCTACAAAGTGATCATCTGGCAAGTAAAACAATGTGCCTTTTGAACTCATCAAGAATATATCCTGCACCCCTAAAGTGTTGCCACCATTGATAGTCTTGCAAGCATATAGGCAATTCCAATATACTTTCAGCCTGTGAATCCCCTTTGTTGTGTACGAGTAAAACTGATGGTTTTGCCGCTCTTGAATCTTCCTGGTTGTGTGCAAACAAATTTATCTGGTAAAGCTGCATCAGTTATATTAGCATGGCTCCACAAGTTCACACTAAGCAATCTAATTTCAATCTGACATTTCCAACAATGAGCAGTAAATATAACATGTCTGAAGCACAACCCAGGGATCTTCGCCGAGGTACCTACCTATCCTCCCCATCTATTCCGTAGGAGGTATTGCATGCGGCGTAGCTTGTTCATCCGAATCGTCAAGGCCTGCGAAGCCAATTCGAATTACTTCAAGCAACGTAGGAATGCCGCCGGGGTGATGGGTTTCAACGCGTTCCAAAAACTCTCTGCTGCCATGAGGGTCATTGCGTATGGCATCTCTGCGGATTACACCGACGAGTATCTTCGAATTGGCAAAGATACTACATCGGAGTCGGTTGTTTGGGCCAACCTATCTCCGAGCTCCCAATGAGGATGACACCAAACGATTGATGGAGATAAATGAGAAAAGAGGTTGACCGGGCATGCTTGGTAGTCTTGATTGTATGCATTGGACATGGAAGAATTGTCCAAAGGCATGGCATGGTCAGTACCGTGGCAAGAGCAAAGATGCAACCATTGTACTTGAGGCCGTTGCATCACAAGATTTGTGGATTTGGCATTGTTTTTTTGGTTTGCCGGGGACACTCAATGACATCAACGTGCTGCAAAGGTCCCATTTGTTTGCCAAATTAACAAATGGGGAAGCACCCACTTGCAACTACAAGGTCATGAACAATGAGTACACAATTGTATATTACCTAGCCGATGGCATCTATCTGGAATGGGCAACTTTTGTTAAGTCTGTCAAGGATCCTCAAGATAGAATAGAAGCTAAATTTTCCAAAGCTCAAGAAGCAGCTCGCAAGGACATTGAGAGAGCTTTTGGTGTTTTGCAAGCAAGGTTTGCCATTGTTCGTGGCCCAGCCCGATTTTGGGACAAAAAAACCCTTGTCAACATCATGACATGTTGTGTCATTCTTCATAACATGATCATCGAGGATGAAAGAGAGTTGAGCTTGGCCTGCTTCTATGACAATGTTGGCACCCGAGTGGAACCCGAACGCAATCTGGATCGCATTGAATCTTTTCTTAAAACTCATCGGCAGATTGAGAATGCCAATACCAATGCCCAGCTCGTCTATGATCTGAAGATGCACCACTGGCAACGACATGGCCGTCGCCTTTGATCCTACCATTCCATTCATTTGTTTGTCACATGTATCATTGTTGAGACATTTGTTCATTTGTCCAATTTTTCGAGAATTGTTGTAATTTGGTTGAGACATTTTTCATTTCTTCAATTTTTCCAAAACTGTTGTAATAGTTTGGTTCTGACTATTGTTTATGTGTTGTAATAATTTGGATAATTATTTGATTAATTATGATCGATTGTTGTATGTGTTGCATATGAATTCTATGAAAAACCTTGCCTTTACGGGTTCGGAAGCCGCTAGCACAGAACAGTGCCCGTAAACCAAAACTGTAAAACAGATTACAGTTTTGGTTTACGGGCTCTGTTCTGCGCCAGCCATTTTACGACCCGTAAACACGAGTTCGATGCACTGAACTCCAGGTTTTCAGTTCGCGTTTTTACGGGCTCCGCTAGAGATGCTCTTATACCCTTTGTGGAGGTTCTTCTCGCAACCTGTCACCCGTGGCTGATGTCCTCCCATGAACCGTTGACTTTTGGAACATGTTATAGACGTCCTCCCATGAATACTACTTACATTATACTGTATTAGCGAGTAGTTTATCTATCTGTGTACATCCACTGAAACGAAAAACTTACAACACAAGAGTTGTGTGTAATGATGAGGTGAAGCTACTCCTGTAGGGATTCGTAGCATAGAAAACAAAAAAATTCTACTGCAAGAACGAATAACAAGCCAAGATCTAATGTAGTATATGGTAGCAACGAGGTGAAGATAATCATACCCTTGAAGATCGCTAAGCGTTAACGAGATTAGATCTCGTGGTTGATGTAGTCGATCACTTGCCGCTTGCAAAATCGCGTAGAAGATCTTGACGGTGCCACAATCGGGTAGTATCTCCGAATTCGGTCACACGTTCGGTGTTGATGACGACGTCTTTCTCCCCGTTCCAGCGGGCAGCGGATGTAGTAGATGCTCCTCGGAATCCCGCCAGCACGATGGCGTGGTGGCGGTGGTGGTGGAGATCTCCGGCAACGCTTCGCCTAAGCACCGCGGGAGAATAGGGAGGAGGGGAGTGGCTAGGGTTTGGGGAGAGGGGGCACTTGGGGCGCCGGCCTTGGTGCCCTTGGGTGGTGCGGCTGGTGTGGTGGTTGGCCCCTCCCTCTCCCCCTCTTTATATAGGTGGAACCCCCTAGGATTTGCCTAAAAACCGAATAAGAGTCCAACTCAAAACCTGCCATATGGGTGAAACCTAGGGGACGTGGGATTGCTCCCTTTCCTTCCCCTATGGCCGGCCAAGGTGGTGGAGTCCACCATGGACTCAACCTTCCCCTTTGGTTGGCCGGCTAGGGTTGGTGGAGTCCATCCGGGACTCCACCTTCCATGGTGATATCTTCCGGAAGGTTCTAAAACATTCTAGCGTCTTCCATAAATGCACCGGATCATTTCCAAACTTGGAAATTGACTTCCTATATATGAATCTTATTCTCCGGAACTCCTCGTGATGTCCTGCATCCCATCCGAGACTCCGAACAACATTCGAACTCCATTCCATATTCCATATCTACTTAAAACGATATCAAACCTTAAGTGTGTCACCCTACGGTTCGTGAACTATGCGGACATGATCGAGACTCCTCTCCGATTAATAACTAATAGCGGGACCTGGAGATCCATAATAGCTCCCACATATTCAACGATGACTTCGTGATCGAAAGAACCATTCACATAAAATAACAATTCCCTTTGTCTCGCGATATTTTACTTATCCGAAGTTTGATCGTCGGTATCTCCATACCTAGTTCAACCTTGTTACCTGATAAGTACTCTTTACTCGTACCGTGATATTATATCCCTTGTGAGTCAGTCACATGCTTGCAAGCTAATTGGATGTCATTCCATCGAGAGGGCTCAGAGTATATATATATCTGTCATTTGTCAGAGCGAAATACACTGTTTATTGTCTGCAAAATAATCAAGATATCGCATGTTTCTTGTATGGGGAAGCTGACATCGGGGACCCATGAGCCAGCAACGTCGTCAACGTTTTAAAGGCGGTAGGGGATCGAAAATAAAAAAAAACAAAAATCAGTTGGTAAAAAATCCAACAAAAGAAAACATTTATCGTTCTGAGAGGATGACATGCGGGACTCATGAGGCAGCAGCATCCTCAACGTTTATTATTTATAGAGGCTGATATGTGGGACACGTGAGCCAACAGCGTCGACAACGTTTTAAAGGCGGCAGGAGATCGAAAGAAAAAATAAGCCAAAAATCAGTTGGTAAACAAAATCCAAGAAAAGAAATATTTATCGTTCTGAGAGGATGACATGCGGGACCAATGAGGCAGCAACATCCTCAACGATGCCAAGGCGGTAGGGGATCAAAAGAAAAAAAGGAAATAGCCGCAAATTAATTAGGGGTCAAAATAAATCCATCAAAGGAAACTTTTATTGTTCATAGAGGATGACATGTGGGACCGACCTGCCAACAACGTCCTCATCGTTTCAAAGGGGGCATGAGAGAAAAAGGCAAATAGCCAGAAATTAGGGGTCAAAAATAACTCCAAGAAAGGAAACTTTTATTGTTCGTAGAGGATGACATGCGGGACCCATGAGCCAGCAGCTTACTCAACGTTTCAAAGGCGGCATGAGATCGAAAGAAAAAGGCAAGTGACAAAATATCAGGAGCCAAAGATAATCCAAGAAAAGAAACTTTATTGTACATAGAGGATGACATGCGGGTCCCATTTAGCAACAGTGGTCTCAACGTTTCAAATGCGGCTTGAGTTCAAAAGAAAAAGTAAGTTGATTGTACATAGAGGATGACATGTGGGTCCCATGAGTCAGCAGCTTACTCAACGTTTTCAAAGGCGGCATGAGATCGAAAGAAAAAAGCAAGTGACCAAAAATCAGGGGGTGAAAAATAATCCAAAAAAAGAAACTTTTATTGTATATAGAGGATGACATGCGGGTCCCATTTGCAGCAGCGGTCCCAACGTTTCAAATGCGGCTTGAGATCAAAAGAAAAAAAAGTAGCCAGAAATTAGGGGGTCAAAAAAACTCCAAGAAAGGAAAGCTTTATCATTCATACACGTTGGCATGTGGGACCTATGAGCCAGCAGGTTACTTAACGTTTCAAAGGCGGCAGGGGATCAAAAGAAAAAGGAAATAGTCAAAAATCAGAGGGTGAAAAAATATCCAAGAAAAGAAACTTTTATTATACAGAGGATGACATGCTGGTCCCATGAGCCAGCAGGTTCCTCAATGTTTCAAACGTGGCATGAGATCGAAAGAAAAAGACAAGTGACCAAATATCAGGAGCCAAAAATAATTCAAGAAAGAAAGTTGATTGTACATGTCATGGACGATGGCGCAACCAAATATTTGGTTAATTTTATGATGTTGTATACGCTCATTATTTTTATAACAATTATATATATTTTGTAGTGAAAGCGTTAGATGTTGTAAGGTTTATATGTGCGTTTGGTACAAGTTCGATTTTTTCTCAAAATTATCGATGTTACATACTCTCATTATTTTTGTAACAAACACCTGTGATTTTTGTTGTGAAGACAAACACGAGATGTTGTAAGGTTTTCAGGACGTTTGCTGTAAATTTGTTATTTTTTCAAAACATTTGATGTTGTAAATACATGATTATTTTGTTGTCATAGTTTATGTCTTTTGTTGGAATAGCAGGTGATTTTTGTTGTCAATTAATCTGTAGCAAAACAAAATGTTGTTAACCACTTTTCCATTGGTAGAAACATATTAATTTTTGTTGTAACAGTTTGTGATTTTGGTTAAAGCTCCTGGATATTTTTGTTGTCAATCAAACTACAACAAAAAGATTGTTGCTTAACCACCTTTTTTGTAGCATTATATTTTTAAAAATAATTTCACTGTAATATTGTAATAGTATATACTTTTTATATGTGGTGTAATGAATTTTTGTTGTAACTAGTACAAATGCCCATGCGTTGCTACGGGGTTCTTAAATTTCATTTCTAAATGCACATATATAATTCACAACTCACTATGAAAATTAAAAATAAATCAGAGATATCATAACGTACTACAACATGATAATACCGAACACAATAACAAGATAAACATTGTTGTGCATCTGCGTGGTTCCAAGTTCTAGATCTTCTTGTTAGTCTTCCGCGGCGAGTCCCACGTCTTTGTTCTAAGCAGTCATAACTATCAAACAACACTTTGATATTCATAAATATTCGAAGACAACCCTGGATCGCAGCCTTTTGTGTTCAACATATAAAAGGGCTTAGCAAATCTTCAATAACGGCTGCAGTTGATACGCGCGAAGCACACGTCCGTTGGGAACCCCAAGTGGAAGGTATGATGCGTATAGAAGCAAGTTTCCCTCAGTATGAAACCAAGGTTATCGAACCAGTAGGAGCCAAGAAGCACGTGAAGGTTGTTGGTGGAGGAGTGTAGTGCGGCGCAACACCAGTGAAACCGGCGCCAACGTGGAACCTGCACAACACAATCAAGATACTTTGCCCCAATGTAACAGTGAGGTTGTCAATCTCACCGGCTTGCTGAAAACAAAGGATTAAACGTATCGAGTGGAAGATGGTGTTTGTTTGCAAAGAACAGTAAAAACAATGATTGCAGTAGAATGTATTCAGATGTAAAAGAATGGACCAGGGTCCACAGTTCACTAGTGGTGTCTCTCCAATAAGATAACTAACATGCTGGGTGAACAAATTACAGGTGGGCAATTGACAAATCAAGATTCAATACATATCAATGATGATTACTATGTGATTTAATCAGGGCATTACGACAAAGTACATAGACCGCTATCCAGCATGCATCTATGCCTAAATAATCCACCTTCGGGTTAGCATCCGCACCCCCTCCAGTATTAAGTTGTAAACAACAAATAATTGCATTAAGTATGGTGCGTAATGTAATCAACACAAATATCCTTAGACAAAGCATCGATGTTTTATCCCTAGTAGCAACAACACATCCACAACCTTAGAACTTTACATCACTTTGTCCCAGATTCAATGGAGGCATGAACCCACTATCGAGCATAAATACTCCCTCTTGGAGTTAGAAGTATCAACTTGGCCAGAGCCTCTACTAGCAACGGAGAGCATGCAAGAACATAAACAACACATATATGATAGATTGATAATCAACTTGACATAGTATTCTGGATTCATCGGATCCCACCAAACACAACATGTAGCATTACAAATAGATGATCTTGATCATGTTAGGCAGCTCACAAGATCTAAACAATGACAGCACAAGCGGAGAAGACAACCATCTAGCTACTGCTATGGACCCATAGTCCAAGGATGAACTACTCACGCATCAATCCGGAGGCGGGCATGATGATGTAGAGCCCCTCCGGTGATGATTCCCCTCTCCGGCAGGGTGCCGGAGGCGATCTCCTGAATCCCCTGAGATGGGATTGGCGGCGGCGTATCTGGAAGGTTTTTCGTATCGTGGCTCTCGGTACAGGGGTATTCGTGATGATGGCTTTAAGTAGGCGAAAGGGTAGGTCAGGGGGCACCACGAGGGGCCCACACCATAGGGCGGCGCGGGCCCCCCTCTGGCCGCGCGGCCCTATGGTGGCGGCGCCTCGTCGCCCCACTTTGTTATCCCTTCGGTCTTCTGGAAGCTTCGTGTAAAAATAGGACCCTGGGCGTTGATTTCGTCCAATTCCGAGAATATTTCCTTACTAGGATTTCTGAAACCAAAAACAGCAGAAAATAGCAACTGGCGCTTCGACATCTTGTTAATAGGTTAGTGCCGGAAAATGTATAATAATGCTGTAAAGTATGTATAAAACATTCAAGTATTGTCATAAAAGTAGCATGGAACATAAGAAATTATGGATACGTTTGAGACGTATCAGCATCTCCAAGCTTAGTTCCTACTCGCCCTCGAGTAGGTAAACGATAACACAAATAATTTCTGAAGTGACATGCTACCAACATAATCTTGATCAACATTATTGTAAAGCATATGAGATGTATGGAGTGATCTGAAGCAAAAGATTGCTAACAAAGATAATGACTAAACAAATGAATCATATATCAAAACTTTTCATGAATAGTACTTTCAAGACAAGTATCAACAAGACTTGCATAAGAGCTAACTCATAAGCAATAAATTCAAAGTAGAATGCATTGAAGCAACACAAAGGATGATTAAGTTTCAGCAATTGCTTTCAACTTGTAACATGTATATCTCATGGATATTTGTCAACATAGAGTAATATAACAGGTGCAATAAGTAAACATGTAAGAATCAATGCACACAGTTAACACAAGTGTTTGCTTCTAAGATAGAAAGAAGTGGGTAAACTGACTCAACATAAAGTAAAAGAATGGCCCTTCGCAGAGGGAAGCATGGATTGCTATTTTTGTGCTAGAGCTTTTGTTTTGAAAACATAGAAACAATTTTGTCAACGGTAGTAATAATTCATATGTGCTATGCATAATACTTCCTACAAGTTGCAAGTCTCATGCATAGAGTACTAATAGTGCTCGCACCTTGTCCTAATCAGCTCGGATAACACGGATTATCATTGCATGACATATGTTTCAACCAAGTGTCACAAAGGGGTACCTCTATGCCGCCTGTACAAAGGTCTAAGGAGAAAGCACGCATTGGATTTCTCGCTTTTGATTATTGTCAACTTAGACATCCATACCGGGACAACATAGACAACAGATAATGGACTCCTCTTTTAATGCTTAAGCATTCAACAACAAATAGTATTCTCATAAGAGATTGAGGTTGTATGTCCAAACTGAAACTTCCGCCATGATACATGGCTTTAGTTGGCTACCCAATGTTCTTCTCTAACATATGCATACTCAAACCATTTGATCATGATAAATCACCCTTACTTCAGACAAGACGAACATGCATAGCAACTCACATGATATTCAACAAAGGTGTAAAAAGTTGATGGCGTCCCCAGAAACATGGTTACCGCTCAACAAGCAACTTATAAGAACTAGAACACATAGCTACATATTCATCACCACAATAGTTTTTAAGCTATTTTCCCATGAGCTATATATTGCAAAGACAAAGGAATGAAATTTTAAAGGTAGCACTCAAGTAATTTACTTTGGAATGGCAGAAAAAATACCACAAATAGGTAGTTATGGTGGACACAAATGGCATGGGTTTTGGCTCAAGGTGTTTGGATGCACGAGAAGCATTTCCTCTCAGTACAAGCCTTTGGCTAGCAAGGTTGTTTGAAGCAAACACAAGTATGAACAGGTACAGCAAAACTTACACAAGAACATATTGCAAGCATTATAAAACTCTACACTGTCTTCCTTGTTGTTCAAACACTTTACCAGAAAATATCTAGACCTTAGAGAGACCAATCATGCAAACCAAATTTCAACAAGCTCTACGGTAGTTCTCCACTAATAGATTTAAACTACATGATTCAAGAGCTTAAACATGATCTATGAGAGCTCAAAACAATTGCCAAGTATCAAATTATTCAAGACCATATGAAGCATTTTCTGATTCCAACCAAATAGCAATCAACGAAGCAATTTTCAGCCTTCGCCATGAACATTTAAGCATAACTAAGAACACAAGTGTTCAAATAAAAAAGCGGAGCGTAATATCTCCAATACAAGGATGGTGGGATCCAACTTTATTCAAACCAAAACAAAAACAAAAGCAAACCGACGCTCCAAGTAAAGAACATAAGATGTGACAGAATAAAAATATAGTTTCACTAGAAGTGACCTGATAAGTTGTCGATGAAGAAGGGGATGCCTTGGGCATCCCCAAGCTTAGATGCTTGAGTCTTCTTAAAATATGCAGGGATGAACCACCGGGGCATTCCCAAGCTTAGACTTTTCAGTCTTCTTGATCATATTGTATCATCCTCTTCTCTTGACCCTTGAAAACTTCCTCCACACCAAACTTAAAGCAAACTCATTAGAGGGTTAGTGCATAATCAAAAATTCATATATTCAGATGTGACATAATCATTCTTAACACTTCTGGACATTGCACAAAGCTACTGAAAGTTAATAGAACAAATAAATCCATTCAACATAGCAAAAGAGGCAATGCGAAATAAAAGGCAGAATCTATCAAAACAGAACAGTCCGTAAAGACGATTTTTTCAGAGGCACTTAACTTGCTCAGACGGAAAAACTCAAACCTAATGAAAGTTGCGTACATATCTGAGGATCACGCACGTAAATTGGCAGATTTTTTTGATTTTTTTAGAGAGAGATCTACGCAAATTCGTGACAGACAACAATTCTGTTTCTGCGCAATAATCCAAATCTAGTATCAACTTTACCATAGAGACTTTACTTGGCACAAAAAACATGATAAGGAGAGGTTGCTACAGTAGTAACAACTTCCAAGACTCAACAATACAGTAGTAAAATAAAAACATGGATTATCTCCCAAGAAGTGCTTTTCTTTAACGCCTTTCAGCTAGGCGCAGAAAGTGCAAATCAAGTAACATCTAGAGAAGAAGCATCAACATCATTACCTCGGGAGTTGGGAGTTTTCTCAACAATGCATTGTATCTGGTCTATGTAAGTAACTCCTCTTTCATTGCTCTTAGGCTTACTATTCTCATCAAACAAATTTTCAGGAACAAGCCAAGCATAGTTATTTTCTAGAGCTTCATGGATCCCTAGGAGCTTACTAGGTATTGGTACTTTAATCTCCCCCTCACCATTGACATTATTAGTGTACTTTAATCTATCCATGTCCTTCTTTTCAAGTGTTTTTGCAAAATCAGTATAAAAGGCAAGCCTCTTATGCTTAATAAAAACTTTTCTAGCTTCTTTAGCTATATCACCAAATTCTCTAAGAAGGACCTCTAAAACAAAATCCATCTTTTCTCCCATTTCCATATCATAGAGTGTATTTCCATATCATAGAGTGTAAGAAACATATGTTGCATTATTGGATTAAGATTAACAAATCTAGCCTCCAACATGTGTACTAAAGAGGCAGTAGCAATTTCATAATTAGGAGCAAGTTCTACCAAGGATCTATCTTCAAAATCTTCAACTATACTAACATGAGTGAAAAATTCTTCTATATTATCTCTTCCAATGATAGACCCTTGCCCTACCGGTATATCTTTCAGAGTGAACTTAGGAGGAAGCATGATGAAATAAACAAAAGGTAAATAAAGTAAATGCAAGTAACTAATTTTTTTGTGTTTTTGATATAGAGCAAGTAAACAAGACAGAAAGTAAAGCAACTAATTTTTTTTTGTGTTTTTAATATAAAGCAAACAAGACAGTAAATAAAGTAAAGTAAAGCAAGACAAAAACGAAGTAAAGAGATTGGATGTGGAAGACTCCCCTTGCAGCGTGTCTTGATCTCCCCGGCAACGGCGCCAGAAATTTAGCTTGATACGCGCGAAGCACACGTCCGTTGGGAACCCCAAGTGAAAGGTATGATGCATATAGAAGCAAGTTTCCCTCAGTATGAAACCAAGGTTATCGAACCAGTAAGAGCCAAGAAGCACGTGAAGGTTGTTGGTGGAGGAGTGTAGTGCGGCGCAACACCAGTGAAACTGGCGCCAACGTGGAACCTGCACAACACAATCAAGATACTTTGCCCCAACGTAACAGTGAGGTTGTCAATCTCACCGGCTTGCTGAAAACAAAGGATTAAACGTATCGAGTGGAAGATGGTGTTTGTTTGCAAAGAACAGTAAAAACAATGATTGCAGTAGAATGTATTCAGATGTAAAAGAATAGACCGGGGTCCACAGTTCACTAGTGGTGTCTCTCCAATAAGAAAAATAACATGCTGGGTGAACAAATTATAGGTGGGCAATTGACAAATCAAGATTCAATACATATCAATGATGATTACTATGTAATTTAATCAGGGCATTACGACAAAGTACATAGACCGCTATCCAGCATGCATCTATGCCTAAATAATCCACCTTCGGGTTAGCATCCGCACCCCCTCCAGTATTAAGTTGTAAACAACAGATAATTGCATTAAGTATGGTGCGTAATGTAATCAACACAAATATAATTAGACAAAGCATCGATGTTTTATCCCTAGTAGCAACAACACATCCACAACCTTAGAACTTTCTGTCACTGTCCCAGATTCAATGGAGGCATGAACCCACTATCGAGCATAAATACTCCCTCTTGGAGTTACAAGTATTAACTTGGCCAGAACCTCTACTAGCAACGGAGAGCATGCAAGAACATAAACAACACATATATGATAGATTGATAATCAACTTGACATAGTATTCTGGATTCATCGGATCCCACCAAACACAACATGTAGCATTACAAATAGATGATATTGATCATGTTAGGCAGCTCACAAGATCTAAACAATGATAGCACAAGCGGAGAAGACAACCATCTAGCTACTGCTATGGACCCATAGTCCAAGGATGAACTACTCATGCATCAATCCGGAGGCGGGCATGATGATGTAGAGCCCCTCCGGTGATGATTCCCCTCTCCGGCAGGGTGCCGGAGGCGATCTCCTGAATCCCCCGAGATGGGATTGGCGGCGGCGTCTCTGGAAGGTTTTTCGTATCGTGGCTCTCGGTACAGGGGTATTCGCGACGAAGGCTTTAAGTAGGCGAAAGGGTAGGTCAGGGGGCGCCACGAGGGGCCCACACCATAGGGCGGCGCGGGCCCCCCTCTGGCCGCGCGGCCCTATGGTGGCGGCGCCTCGTCGCCCCACTTTGTTATCCCTTCGGTCTTCTGGAAGCTTCGTGTAAAAATAGGACCCTGGGCGTTGATTTCGTCCAATTCCGAGAATATTTCCTTACTAGGATTTCTGAAACCAAAAACAGCAGAAAACAGCAACTGGCGCTTCGGCATCTTGTTAATAGGTTAGTGCCGGAAAATGTATAATAATGCTGTAAAGTATGTATAAAACATTCAAGTATTGTCATAAAAGTAGCATGGAACATAAGAAATTATGGATACGTTTGAGACGTATCAGCAGTCAAACTTCGTCGGTAGGCTGGTGGTGCGGATGCTATTTTTTTGGCAGCGATGTATCCTCATAGACGAGAGTATTTATTCTCATGTGAACTTGTAAAGGGTATCTTAGAATATTCAAATACACAATGATAATAATGATAGTGTAACCCAGGAAAAAAAAGATAGCGTGAATTTATATGTGAGTGGTGTATAGTATATTATTATAAGAGGAGATTAGTACAAAGATACAAATGAATTGCCATCGGTCATCTACTCCTTTTGCCTACCAATCACACATGAATTATCGTAGTGAACAACCCCTTTCTATCCACACCTCGTCTTCGCGCCACCAACATAGGACCCCCGCCCCAATCTTGCTCGCCAACCCCTCGTTCCGCCCCATTTTATAATTCTTTGGCACCACCCCCATCTCCTTCCTCGAATTCTCCGGCGCGCCACCTAGCACAAGGACTCGTCAACATGCACCGCATGCCACCACCCAACCTAGGGACTCATCGTCATGCACTGCGTGCCATCGTGAGAGTATCAACCTAGCAACCATTCACATATTCAATCCATATAATTGGATCGTGTAACATCAAAGAATTGGTCTCACCTGCGCCGTGCTACCAGTGCATCCCGCGGATAGCGGCGACCATCAGCAGCCCTCCTATGGTTGCCTGCACAAGGAAGATGCATTTTTTCAGAATTGGGGAGAAGAGGATTGGGGGTTGCGGGCTAGAGCACTGCTCATACCTTGAGAAGCACCAGCGGTGGTCGATGTTCCGGCGCCGACGATGCAACTGGATGGCTCCATCCACACGGCTATGGTCTCCCGGCGCGAGGACCCGGTGGTGAAGGGAGCCTAGGAACGGAGCTGTGAGGCGAGATCGGGGACGCGGAAGACAATGGAGGAGGTGTCGCGCGTAGCCTGACCCGTGCACTCCACGACGTCGGCCGGCCCATCGGCGAGGGATTTTGCGGGAGGTACGTGCCAAAGCAGTGTTGGACAGTGGCGATGTCGGGGTGGCCTGGCCGAAGGCAAGAATAGAGAGCCAGGCCTAAGGCAAGGTCAGGGAGAAGGAGGGCGAAGGTAGCATCTATCTAGTCAAGCTGGGTGCGCTAGAGGTGGAGAGATACCTAGGACGATTTGGAGATGTGAAATCCCCCAAATCATGGAGACAATTTCTGCACAATCTGCCTTATAGGTTTTTTCCCCTTATGCCAGCCTAATGTGATTTGGTGGGAGGGCAAAATAATCTTATTTGAAAAAGTGTTAGACAAAATCAGCAACCGGAGAAAAAAGAGAGAATCGTCCTTTTTAAGTAGTAGAGATAGAGATATCCCTTGTTCTGAAGTCCAAAGATTCATGCACCAACATACTAATATATGCCCAAATCTAGTAAAATCTTAATAAATAGCATGGCTTTCTTATTTTCTTTTCTTATCTTGAAGCTATACCAGATGAACATAGTATAATATATTTGAGGAGATTTGGGACAGTAGGTCTACAACTAAACATTTGGCATATGAATTCACAAGTGTCAAGATTAGGAAGCTGACATGCTACCAAATCTTCCCCAGTTATCTAATTCTTGAATTGAGTGGCAACCCTAATAAGTGCAGAAGAAACAAAGCGTGCAATAATTTTACCGATAAATACAAAGAAGTGCATGCCATATCACATTAAAAGATCATGTGCTTACTTTTAGTTGCCATCTCAGTGCATCCCTAGTACAAACTGTACAGGAAAACAAAAGAACCGCTCACCAACAATCACTCTGAGCACCTCAAAAAAAATTAGCAGAATTAAACTTGTGGGCGCCGAGTGAGACTGCATGACCTTCTCTAGGTGATAACACAACTTCTTGACAACTGTAAACCCTTTCAACACAAATTGGAGTGTGTGCTAGGCCATCATCGCATAGTACGTGTTAATGCCGCTGCCATGTGCCATGGACAACTGAAGGAAGAGAACGAAACACCTGTGGGGTTAACTGGTACTACAACGATCCTCCATCAACCTGAGGTAGATCTGCTTCAGTGCCACACATCCGTATGATTTACCTGAGGAAGAGAGATACATACTTGGGCTCCAATCAGTCAGGAGGTAATTTTTTTTAATAAATTGGCAACTAAAGGCATGGTGCTAATGCTTATTTTTCCTACACAACATTACATCTTTTCCTTGACACTCCCAATTTGATATGTACATGCAAAAACCAAAAGTGAAGCACCTTGAGCATACTCAACTCGAAAATGCAACTGGTTCTACACAAACTAACCATTGTATTTTTACTGTCCATAAGAAAAGAATGAGGATCAGCATAGGTTTTTAAGTATTTTTATTCAGCAAATAGAGTTTCGGGGGGCATATCTGCTGAATATTTGAACTTCTGTAGGAAAACGTATGTGAGCCTCAAAGGGAACATTTTCACGGTATTAATTATATTTAGTTTTGTTTCTCTCAACATACTACTTATATACAAAACATTATCAAATTAATTAATATACAGGTACACAAGTCGCTGCCATTAGAATGGTCAATGTCAAGAACTCTCTAATTGGTAGCCAGCATGAAGAGAAGAACACTTTCCCTTGCAGAAAATACCTCATTACTGCTAGGGGTATAGCAACTGACCTGCCAACAATATGCCATATACACTGCTGGCTCATAGTGCTCTCCCAGAAACCGAACATGAAGAGATGATCCACGAGATCCCCCTGGAAAGTGAACAAACATTGTTCTTCAAGAAAATCGTCTATAGACGGCAACTAACTGCCATTTAAGGTACGTGCAAACTTCATCGAGCAAACTCTTCATGTATAACTGGTTAGCGATTTAATGTACGTGCAAACTTCATCGAGCAAACTGGTGAGACTTACCAGAAGCAACATAAACATATCAATTTCACTATAAGATAAGCAACTATACATGTATAAATTGACACACACAGTAGCAGCAAAGCACAAGAAAGCTTCAGTTGTGTATCTTTCTGCACACATACTTCACACTCTCAGAGTTACTTACCGAAAAGGAAATCCAACCAATAGTTCAGTTCATGCATGCTGAGATAAAAATCTGAAAAAATATGGAGAAAAAATGGATAATTACATAAGAGAACCCACTTCTTGATGCAAGCTTTAAAGCCGACACAAAAAATGCACATAAGAGAGCTCTACAAACTCACTAATATTTGAGTAAGGAAAATAAATGATAGGGAAGGGATATATTGCTACAATTCTCACCTTATTTCAAGCTTGTCATCTCATCTAAATTATTGATGTCTTGGTACCTCTAAAGCTGCAACAACAAAACTACATATACAATCTTCAGTGGGCATAATTTCAATCAAAATACATGTTTTAAATCCCGACAACAGTGCCACAAGTGTTGCTGCTCTTCTCTGCCAAGTACCGGTGTCTGGCACTGAAGAGGATCTAACTCGCGTATTGATTGGTTACACCCACCTTCAGGTTCTTGTCACACATATTATATATCTGAGTAAGTTAGAGTGACTCACAAAAGGAATTAAGAGCTTCAAAGCTAAATTTGCGCTAGTACTCCTACCGGTATTTTTCGTAATCATTTGATTTGTCGATGGATAAATCTACAACAAAAATATTTAGCAAGTCGTACATCAATTACATTGCAAGACAACCACCTATTTACAATTTGAAAAAGGCATATGACTGCACATATTTAGCAAGGGGCAAATAGAATATTAGGAATTTCGTGCCATGTGGAGATGAGAGGAAAGTAGCAAACCTTGTGGAGACATAGCCTGTAGGAGCGTTTGAGAGGCACGGCAGGGGTGCGGACGCACGCAAGAAGCCACCATA
This sequence comes from Lolium perenne, assembly GCF_019359855.2. Taxonomy (NCBI): domain Eukaryota; kingdom Viridiplantae; phylum Streptophyta; class Magnoliopsida; order Poales; family Poaceae; genus Lolium; species Lolium perenne. The sequence continues at coordinate 85,191,874 of NC_067248.2, read as the reverse complement.
TCGATCCGGCAGCGTGTTTCCCTCGACACCAGCCGTATGCTCCGCCTCCTCTGGATTGATCTGGGCCAGATGGCGCGCCTGATAGTAGGTCGGCCGCGTAGCAGCGGCCGGAGCTCGTGGACGCGGAGTCTGCGCGAGGGAAGGGCGCAGACTGCGGGAGGTGGCAGGGTGGGTAGGCCGCGACGCAACAGGTCATAGGGGCGGCGTTGGAGCAGGGGCGCTCGGCCCCGTCGTTGGCGAGGCGGAGCGGTGCGCGTGGGGAGGGAGACTGGGAGGGAGGAGAGAGAGAGAGAGAGAGAGAGAGGATAAGGAGGTCGTCGGCGCCGCATTAGGGGTCGTCGGCGAGCACTAGAGAGGAGGGGTCTCCAAGCGGCAGCGCACATGCGAGGGGGGAGAGGGGACTGCACGAGGGTTTCATGTCGTTCGGGATTTCGGGACAGGGAAAGGTGGGGCGCTGATTGCGGGACGAGAGCGACGGCGAAAAGATTTGACGTACTGGTGGTTGGGGAGAATAGGGATTAAGTTTAGTCTTTTTAAGAAATGAAGGTAACAAAAATAGGGAATCATACTAACACTTGTGCATTGAGGGTAACAAAAATGATCCGAACCCTGACGCCGGTGAAGACCCCCATTTTATACCACAAGGGTCCACCTCAACGGCTTAGTCCAAGCAGCGCCCAAGGGCGTTCCCGGGCTCAATCGTTTGGACCACACAAGCGCCAGACATGTGGATGGCGCGAGTAGCCAATGGACGGCCACGGGCGGTGCACCGTCATACTCGATGGTGGTGTGACAGCTCGGGCAGCGAGCAGTCACTCCTGACCGCTGCGTAGGCCTCTGCTGGCCCGCACCATGATGACGCGTAGGGGCACAGGAGCTTCGCCTGTTCCCCATGCTGTTCCTGACACGCCTTGTCAGGTTCGGTTGACCTCCGCTCCCGGGTTGCGCCTGGCCAAGGAGAGGTGGTCTCATGGCCCTTCCCGGGGCAGTTCAGGCCATGATCCCTATCCTTGTTTCCAAGCATTGAAACACTGTTTACAACCAGTTCTGCTACATGTTTGCCTGCTGCCATTTTTATTTCAGGTTCTAATTACTACTCCTAATCATCCATATTACTTGTATTTCACTATCTCTTCGCCGAACTAGTGCACCTATACACCTGACAAGTGTATTGGGTGTGTTGGGGACACAAGATACTTCTTGTATCGAAATTGCAGGGTTGCTTGAGAGGGATATCTTTGCCTCTACCTCCATGAGTTCGATAAACCTTGGGTGATCCACTTAAGGGAAACTTGTTGTTGTTCTACAAACCTCTGCACTTGGAGGCCCAACACTGTCTAAAAGAATAGAACGTGCGTGGACAACAAGCTCTTTTCTAGCGCTGTTGCCGGGGAGGTAAGGTAAAAGGTACTCACATTCTCTGGCTACTAAGTGTTGGGTTCGTTGCATAGAAAACAAAAAAATTTCCTACCGCAGAGACGAATAAATCCAAGATCTAATCTATGGAACACCCAAGATCTAATCTACAAGATCGGAGCAACGAGATTGATGTGAGACTAACCCTCGAAGATTTCCAAAGCCTATGAGATTAGATCTCGTTGTTGGTGTAGATGATCGTCCCGGTGCTGCAATCCGGCAACACTTCCGTACTCGGTCGCGCGTATGGTGTCGATGAAGCCCCTTCCTCTCCCCGTTCCAGCGGGCAGCGGAGGTGTGGTAGATCTCCACGGAATCCCAACAACACGACGGCGTGGTGGTGGTGGTGGTGGAGAAGAATTACTGCAGGGCTTCGCCTAAGGCTGCGCAGTATATGGAGGAGGAAGAGAGGGGGCGGCCAGGGTTTCTGGATTGGTGTGGTGGCCGGCTGTAACATCCCAGAAATTCAAAACAAAATAAATAAATTTCCCTAGTTCCAAATTTTGGAACCAACAAAAACTTTTATTAAATTAAGTTTTGGTACATAGTAATCTTGCTTAATTCTTGTGCTATTGCCATGATTGCTTGTTATTAGTATTTGAAATAATCTTAAACCCTTAAACCCCACCCCTCTTTTCATCATCCAAGTTAAAATAAAATAAAAGGAAGTTAAATAAGAAAAAGGCATATGTGCCTATGGCTATTTTTATAAATCTTTACCCTAAGCTCCTCTACTTTGTTTAGTGGTTTGGAAAACCATTGTACACCCTATCTAGTAATTATTAAACCTAATTCAAGTTGTTTCCAAAGAAAATAAAAAGAAACTAAAAATGCCATAAAGGCATATGAGAGTAAAATAGCAAATATGTGAATTTGAGAAGATTGACCCTAGGACTTGTGTAAATGGTTGGATCACCTCCATATACCCTTTCAACAATCAACAACACCATTTTGAATCCAACCAAGTCAAAATAAAATTTAAATGCACCATATGCATAGAGGCATATGTGACACATAACCATTTCACCAAACCATGCCCTATGACTTTAAACCTTAACCAAATGATGTGAAACCTTCAACAAACTTAATATAACTCTAAATTGATCCTAACCCATGCCCAAGTAGATCAAGAGGAACCACTTACAAAAATAATGAAATTGGACACATCATCTTTATGTGTTATGGCCATTTTTGCAAATCCTTGAACAAGACCTTTATAAATGGATTCAATGATCTTAAAACGTTTCTAAACTAATAAGAACCACATTAGAGTCAACACAAGTCAAATTAAATGGAGAGAAAGTAAATAGGGAGAAAATCCCAATTTCACTCACATACACAATATGCCAAATTGCAACTCTTCAACCTAGGCCAAAATTGCTTGCCCTCTTGCTTGTAAAATACTTTAATATGATAAACTAACACAAATGCATCCTTGGATCAAGAATCAAACCCAAAGAAATCAAGATTTCTTCATACATGTGATAATGGTCATATGGCCCAAAAATAATTTCTTCACTACTTTACCCCTCTGTTTTTCTCAATTCTTAAACTAAACTTGGTCAACTAGTGCCATGTCATCCAAGACCATGTGAAAGTAAACAACTTTGCTGTTGACCATCAATGTTGACTCTGCCTAGGTTGACCAGAAAAGAAGGGACAAGTGGTGATGTTGAAACTAAGTGAAGATCAACCTCAAATTTGAAACTTTGCAAAACACCTCCAAATTGAACACAACCACCACCATTCCAACCCTTTAATTATATGATTAAGCTGTACCAAAAAGAATTTCAAAATTCGAAAAGAATGTTCATGCGGCCATTTCATCATACACTTGGCAAGCAACAATTTGATTTGGACATACACTCTTTTACACACTGGATTCTTGACTAAACCTTGCATGATCAGAGGTGATCATCACTCCCCTACCTTCCCTGCATCTCTACATGTACTTCTTTGGCTGATTAAAGTGAGGACATGAGCACTTTGGCAACCATGCCGTGCACCATGCTCACCCACATACACTTAATCAATCTGAGCCCCTCCTCTCTACTACACCATGTCTAATAGCCTCTCTGGAACATAAGGATCATGCCAGTACCCTTCCCAGCTAAAGGCTTGCACGACATTGGCCGGAACAGACACGCCCAGGACCATGCCAGTGCACGCCCAGGCATGCCAGTCGGCATGATCACCACGCGCGGGACGCGCCAGAGCGTGGCAACGCCCCATCGCCTCAGTACCTCCCTGCATCCCTACCTCTGCATCGGGCTTGGCCACCACCTCCTCTACCCCGTAGACAAGCTCACTAGCTCGCGCACGCCCCATCACCGTCGCCATGATCGTCGTTCTGCCGCGCCTGTACCGCGAGCACTCGAGCGTCGCCAGTACTCCCTCGTCCTTCCCTTGCTGCGCCATCACGCGCGCTAGCTCCGCCTAGTCACCGCCTACCTCGCGCGCCCCCTAGCTTGCCCCTTCGCTTCCTGGAACGACCTCGTCGTCGTCGACCCTTCCCAGCACCCCGCGGCCACCCCTCGACCCTATAAATGGAGACGATCGGCTCCTTCTCTATGCACACCATCCACTCCCCTCTCCTCACTGAGCCTCCTCCACCAGCCAATTTCACCACCCATCGCCGGAGGAGCTCCAATTGCGAGCTCGCAGTCGCCGGAGCCCGTAGATCCTCTACATCGCCTGGAACCGCCCCGAGCTCTACCGCTGTACCAGGGGCCTCTACACCCTCGACAACATCGCCTCGACCCTCTCCCTCGACCACCGGCGACCTACAGCGTCCCCCGACCCCCTACCTCTGCCGCCAGCACGCCCTCCTCTCGCCGGAGAAGAAGACAAGCCACGACCGTGCGATCCTCATCTGATCCAACGGCCCCCATTCGCAGGTACCGATTCGGTAGAATTAAGTCGCTGACACATGGGACCCCCTGTCAGCTGGCCCGTGGCGTGTGAAACATTACTGGGCTGGCCCCTTTGGCTTTTTAAACAATTCGGCCCATTTGTTTTCCCGCGTGGCCCAGTAATTCAAATATGATTTAATCTATTTAGTTCAAATCCAATACTGCTGCCCACTTCAAATTTGAATAGTTTGAAATCTACTACACCAAATTTAACCAATTTTATATATTTGGAAAGCTCATGAAATTATCTAAATAATGCCACTGGCCTCATGTCCAAATTCGAAATTAAATTTAAATGATAAAAATAACAAGGCAGGGCCTTTTCTGACTTCAAATAAATATTAAAAATTCTCTGTAAATGATTTTAAGTTGATTCCAACTCTAATAAATCACATTTGACATAATCTAATTGTTTATGCAAAAATATAGCATAATTGTTTTGCATGATCATGGACTAAAGTCAAATAATGGCTATGGAGCCATTTCTAGCCCATTTAATACATACACATAAACTTATTTAAATAGTATGGGGGCTTCTCTCTCATTTAAATTGTGATCTTAAGTAATTCAACTAGAGGTACTGACCTTGGTCAAATAAGTCTCATGCTTGGTTACTTAGAGATTTTAAATCATTTAGAGGATAGTTTAACTTATATGAGGTATAGCTTCTCACTTAAATCATTACTCCAAATGGTTCAATGAGAATTGATAACACATGTATTAATAACCCATAGGTTCCTATTTGAAAATATTTAATCATTCTCATAAGTACTATTTAAATATTTCAAACCTATTTATTAAATCATATGAGATACTTTGGTCTCATTTAAATCTTGCCTCAACCAAATTAATATGAGGTAGATCCCATGGTCAATTAAAACTCGCCTTAGATTAATTAATGATATTAAACCATTGCAAGGTGTTATTAAAATGGTATGGGGTGCTCACCTCATTTCAATCATCTTTCTCAAATAATATGAAGTAATGTGTTGACCTTTAATTTCCTAGGCTCATACTTTCTCACTTATAGATCTTAAATCTAAATAGTATATAAATTTTCCAAAGATTAATTAGATCACATGAGATGATGAATCTCATTTAACTCACTTTTCTCAAATACTAAGTGTGAAGTGTTGACCTTGGTCAACATGGGATCATCCCTGATTATTTGAAAATATTAAATCACCTCAATAATAGTCCTTTAAATTAGTTACAATTATGTGTTAAATCATAGGAGAGGTACGCCTCTCATCTAAAATCTTGTTCTCAAATAATTCAACATGAGGTAGTGATCATGGTCTATGTAACCTCATATTGAATTATTTGGTGGCATTAAATCACTACCAGGTTAGTATTAAATTACATGAGGTATGGAACCTCATTTAAATCCTTGTCTCAAATGGTAAGTATGAAGAGGTTGACTTTGGTCAACCTAGGTCATATATTATTCATAAGGGAAATTAAATCTTAAGAAGATTCAATGAGAGGAAATTATTTTCTTACAAACTAAAGAGAAACCCTAACTCCATTTTCAATGAGAGGAAATTATTTTCCTATTACTAAATAAGGAAACCCTAGCATAATCTTGTAATAAATGTTAAGTAGTGATACTAGATCATTGTGTGAGCCACTAAGGCTAATTAAGAGTACTTAAGTGTTGTTTGGTGATTGTATCCTCGTATTCGTTTATAGACGCTAGTACCGGAGACTATCAAGAGGAGGAGGTATTCTACCAAGAGGAAGAAGAAGAACACTTTGATCACCTCACCAATCAAGGCAAGCTAATATTCTTGCAAGCTAGACTAATGCAAGCTATTTTGTTTGCAAGCTAATAAACTTGCTAACCATCATAGTGCAAAGCTCTACCAGAGCAAGGCATCATTACATTTTACTTTATGAACCTATCCCAAAGTTTTTACTTTACAAGCTTTACTTGATTTTATTTATCAAAGTTATTTTTTTTGTTATGATTCACTTGGTTGGATTATAGAGTAGTACAAGAGAATCACACCTAGCCTAAAAAGCTCCAAGATACATAACACCCCTCATGAAGTAGTTGCTAGTGCTAATCAATCAAAAATTGGACTACTCTAGATGGGAACATGTGACTTTGAAATGAAGTTGAAACCTTGGAATGATGGTTCATTCGATTGAATGATTTTGAAGGTGAATATGACCAAGCGAAGATGGTGATTTTTGATATAAAACTGATGGTTGGGTTCGGATGCGATACCATTCCAATTTTGAAAGTACCCCCACAATACCCAATATGGGTAAGGGCTTAACTAGAAATTTATGTGCTTTAGTATGGGTTCCCTCTAAACAAGCGTCATCGGGGTTATGCCAAGGGCTGCCTCCAAAGAAATATGAGATGATGTGAAATGACGTGAAATGAGGTGAATTGTCCGGCCCAAGCCCTGTGCAGTTCCCAGGCTGACTGTCTGTCTTCACTGGGAGGCCAAGCTCATGGGGAGAGGTGCCTATACTAGGGTATGTAAGTGAAAGGTTATGTTTGGTAGTCCGCACACGGAGTGTGATAAATCAGGGCCAGTTAACCCTGACGGATTATTGCAAATGTTGTGGCACAAGTGTACGACCTCTGCAGAGTGTAGAACTATTCGAATAGCCGTGTCCACGGTTACGGACGATTGGAAAGGCCATACTGTTCCGTCATCAGACCATTTTCAAAAATGTGACATATGACTGGTGACTTGAAGTTGAAAGGTGAATGGTGACTTTGAATTGAATCACAACAGAGTTGTGGGAATGACACTAATGTTCCCACTTGAGGTAGTCTAGTGATTCAAGCATCTTTACTAAATGTTTATGAAATAAAATTGGCTTTATGCAAATAAACCTAGAGCTTAGTATCCCCTTACCACAATTGATAGTGCTTACACTAGTATTAGTATGCGAGTACTTTAAAAGTACTCATGGCTTTGTTCCTGGCTATTCAAATGGCCAGACTATGAAGGAGAACAGCAGTACGAGGAAGATGGACAGCAGGACGTCTACGACAACTAGGACTGCTCCTGACGTCAAGCGTTGGCCTGTGGATTAGATAGCCACTACTACTTCGCTTCCGCTCTTTGTGATGTCCGTTGATCAATAGATCAACTACTATTGTAATATTGGATCATGTGATCCATCTTTGTAAGACAATTATGTGTTGTAATAAATGATGACTCTATGATATTCAACTATTATGTCTCGCAACAACAATATTCCTGGGATTGCGATGTACGGCATAATAGGCATCTGGACTTAAAAATCCGGGTGTTGACACCGGCCACCCCTCCCCTCTTTATATAGAGGGAGGGGTCGGCCTAGGGTTCCCCTGGGCCCACCACTTCCCTTGGCCGGGGCATGAGGGGGGGGGGGGGACTTTTCTTCCCCCTCAAGCCTTCCCCTTATCTCTTCATTTAAACACTTTATTTTAGAGATAGATCTTATCTCTAGATTTAAACCATTTAAATTAAGAGATAGATCTTATCTCTAAGGGGTAGGCCGGCCTGGGCCCACATGTCATAGTGGGCAGGTCCCACCATGCCATGTGGCGCCTATGTGGCCTCTCCCGGGGTGGTGGGCCCACTGGTGGCCCTCTAGAACCTTCTAGAAGCTCCGGTCAAAACACCGGACTCTTTCCCGAACCCCGGAAAATGACTTCCCTTATATGAATCTTATTCTCCGGACCTCCTCGTGATGTCCTGGATCCCATCCGAGACTCCGAACAAAAACTTCGGACTCCATCTTATATTCCGAATCTACTTATGCGACATCGAACCTTAAGCGCGTCACCCTACGGTTCGTGAACTATGTAGACATGGTCGAGACTCCTCTCCGAGCAATAACCAATAGCGGGATCTGGAGATCCATAATGGCTCCCACATATTCAACGATGACTTAGTGATCGATTGAACCATTTACATACGATGTCGATTCCCTTTGTCACGCGATATTTTACTTGTCCGAGGTTCGATCATCGGTATCTCCATACCTTTTTCAGCCTCGTTACCGACAAGTACTCTTTACTCGTACCTTGGTATGTCATCTCTTATGATCCAATCATATGCTTGCAAGCTAATCAGACAACATTCCACCGAGAGGGCCCAGAGTATATCTATCCGTCATCAGGACGGACAAATCCTCACTATTGATCCATATGCCTCAACTCACACCTTCCGAATACTTAATCCCATCTTTATAACCACCCATTTACGCAATGGTGTTTGATGTAATCAAAGTACCCTTCCGGTGTAAGTGATTTACATGATCTCATGGTCGAAGGACTTAGGGAACTATGTATCGAAAGCTTATAGCAAATTGAACTTAATGACTTGATCTTATGCTACGCTTATTTGCGTGTATGTCCATTATATCATTCACCCAATGACATAACCTTGTTATTAACAACAACCAATGTTCATGATCACGAAACCATGATCATCTATTAATCAACAAGCTAGTTATACAAGAGGCTTACTAGGGACTCCTTGTTGTTTACATAACACACATGTAACAATGTTTCGGTTAATACAATTATAGCATGGGATATAAACATTTATCACGAACACTAAGATATAACAATAACTAATTTATTATTGCCTCTTGGGCATATCTCCAACAGTCTCCCAATTGCACTAGAGTCAATAATCTAGTTTACATTTGTAAAGATATAACACTTTGGCCTTCTGGTGCTTATCATGTTTTGCTCACGGGAGAGGTTTTAGTCAACGGATCTGACACGCTCAGAACCGTATGCATTTTGCAATTCATTTGCGTCTCTACGCATCACTCATTTTCCAGATGAGTCGGCATTAATTGTATATGCTTAGTCCGCTGGTGGAACCTTAATTCCGCGGTCTGAAAATAAGTCACTAATATTTTCATACACAATATAGCTTCAAAGTTCTGACACTATCGGAACTACACCAAGTTCTCAAAGAACTCCTCGACTTAACATCCTCAGTCATTGTCAAAACAATGAAATACTCTGCCTTCGTTTGTAGAATCCGTCACAATATTTAGAACTGATCCAAATCTAGCATAGACTTCTTCTAGCTCATTGTGCTACCTTTTAAACAACACTTAGCCTAATTGAGATTGAAATTTTATTTTTATATGTGATCAAACTAATATCGGTGCAACACCTTACAACGATTTGTTTGTCATTACCCCATATAAAAACTATATATATATATATCCTTGGTTCTTCTAAAGCACTCAGGGATATTCTTACTGTTGTCCAATGATCATTACATGAATCATTCTGATATATGCTCGTAACACTTTAGAGCACAGGACATCTGACTTTGTACATATTATTCGTGATCTAAAATCACTCATGTGTTTTTACTCATCGAGTGTCAAATACACTCAAGTCTTGTTAAACCTTCACATGGAAAAGAACACCTTCTTAACATTTTTACATTGAACTACTTCAATATTCATTCTGTGTACTTTGACTTAAACTTATTTTATGTTTCAATCTATCTTCATAGATCTTGACACTTAATTTGTTTGAGTCCATATCCTTTCATTGAAGTTAATTCTCAATGAAACCTTTTAATCAAATCAAGTATATAATTACATCAATTATAATCAATGATATGTCATCCATATATAACTATGCCTCAGTACTCCCACTTAATTTCTTGCAAATGCAAGCATCTTCATCGTTTCTGATGAAATCAAAAACTCTTTGACTATTTCATCCGGTGAAGATTCCAACTCCGCGATACTCACTTCATCCAATTGAAGTTTGTATACCTATCTAGTATTCCACGGACCAGCAAAACTCTTGGTTTGTATCTAGTATACATCCTTAGTACACACTTCTGGTAAGGAATGCATTTCTACCATCCTACTATCATATCTCATAAAAGAAATATGTAGTGGCTACTAGAATAATCCATATAGACTATAAGCATTACTATGAAAGATCTAATCTTATCGTAGTGAACTCTTCGAACTTTGTCAACTTTTCGACAAGTTGAGCTTCTTCAAGGATATTCCATCCAAGTCCATCAATTTTATAGATCCATTTACTTTCAAAAAGTATTCACCTATCTTGGATTTCATGGCGCATAGCCATTGTTACGGAGTAAGGGCCCATCATAACTTCTTTGTATGTAGTTGGTTTATCATTGTTCAAAATCAATCCTTTGTCCACAAATCATTCATTTGATCACAAAGTAAACCACATCTACAAGGTTCAATAGGTACTTTGATCTCCATGATATAACACTTTTGTAGACATGGGAGCCATGATCGTCGTGGCCGCTTCCGGAACCATTTTCGATGCTGCGCTACTCTGATCATCATGCTCAGGTTCATAAACCTTATCAAGTTCCATTGTCCTCCCACTCAAATACTTCGCTAGAAACAATTTCTAGGAAATAAGTAAGAAACATCGACAAACACTTTTGTCTTTGACTTCATAGTGGGAAGAATTCCCAATCAATTCTCTAGGATAACCAACAAAGACATTCATCCGATTTTGGTTGTAAACTCATTTACTTATGCTACGCATACCAAAATGTAAGAAAGGACTATTAGGGTTTATACCCATTCCATAACTCATATGGTGTCATTTCAACGGATTATGATGACGCTCTATTTAGTGTAAAAGCGGTAGTCTCTAAAGCATAATCCACAAAAATATAATGGCGTCATTTTATTTTATCTCATCATTAATCCAACAGGTTTGGATACGTCTATCAGATACTCTATCATCACTATGATACTCCAAGAAACGTGAGGTTCTAGAACAATTTCATAACTCTCTTAGATGTTCGCCAAAACTCGTAATTCAAATATTTCCACCATGATCCAATCACAGATATCTGACTTTTCTATTACGATGATTTCCACTTCATGCTGAAATTTATTTGAATCCATTCAAAATTTTCAAACTTCTTCCTTATCGAATAAATATATCTACATATATATACTCAATCCATTGTTGGAAGTTTTCACGAAGTAGAAGAATCTCCCGCACACAACTATGCCCAGTGAACCACATACATCATAATGTATGTTTCCACTAAGTTAGTTGCCCGTTCAACTCTTGGCCTATGAACGGTATTTAAGTCATTCTCTTTAGAAGAGATTTGCAAGCGCCAAACGATTCGAAATCGAATGACTCCAAAAATCCATTTGCATGGAGTTCCTTCATGTGTCCCTTTCTAACATGACCTAAATGACGGTTCCACTAATGAGTGGGATTCACATCATTTGCCTTATGGCATTTTAGCGTCAGTGTTATGCATGTGTGCTTCACCATAAAGATTTATAATAACTTATCCATCGTACATGGAATACTGTCATAATTTGAACAACTCATTGTTTTCCTTTAACTAGAACATAACAACAATTGTAAAGTTCTTTATTATAAATCTGAAGGGATAGGTAGAATGCCAACGACGAACACAATAACACTTTATTTTGTTCCAGACGTGCATTCCTACCATATTCCTTGTCAGTCACTTAGGCCATTGTATTCTTGTATTGCGTTGTTTCGTATGACACCTCATACCAACCAATATGGTACAAATACCCAAGAATTTCATTGTATGACCAAACAAGGAATACATTCATAACATGTATATCATCTATATACACATGAGCTAGACTTTCTAGTCTTTTCTTTTCTTTCCGCCACAAATCTTTTGTAGTTTGTCTTTTAGCTTTCCTCATTCTCAGAAAACACTTCACCTTCAATAACTTCTAGGTCCATTGGTCAAATACCAATAACCTTGAGGTTCTTACTTTGAAGTTGATCATCACATGACAAGTGTTCTAGATTTCACTATTAGTGACCTTTTAATATGATGAATAATTTTATCCATCAAATCATGATGACTTTCCGAGACCATGTCTGTACATGCTAGGCTCGTAAAGTTTAACCTTAGTACTCGTATGTGCAAAATCTGGCTTGCACCCGTTGTATGCACACGTAGAATCTATAACACCCGATCATCACGTGATGCTTCGAAACGACGAGTCTCAGCAATGGTGCATACTAAGGACGACCACTTCATGGATATGTGAATATCGTTAGTGTCCAACTAGTTGGAGGATTGGGACGCCTGGCGTCTTCAACCTTCGTACATTCTCATAAAACTTATGAGTTTATGTAGTCTCACTAGATTATATTCGATCATCTTGCAATAAGGTCTTAGATATCAGATATATCTCATACCTTCAAAATTTCTGGAAACAAAATTTCCAGCTCCTTACTTTTCAAACGGATTTGAACTTCAAGTTTCACGAAGACAAGATGATTTTAGGTACTAATTGAAACCATTGCTCTTTGAATCATCAATGTGAGGTTTACTAAAAGTTTGCATTAGGACTTAATCATATCTTGATTCTTTAACAATACGGTACCAGTCCGTAAAGTTACTTGTCAGACTTAACAGTATTTCTATCTCAATTACAAGACTAGCGCATGGTAGATAACGGATGCCAATTCTACAAATTTAATTCAAAATACTATTCAGACTATGTTCATGATAATTAGTTCATGTTTTAATCTAATTAGTAATGAACTCCCACTTAACACAACATCCCTCATAGTTGCTTAGTGGTACACGATCCATATCCACTACACCAAAACCGATCATCACCTGAGATGATGTAGCGTCAATGGTGAACATCAACATGTTGATCATATCATCCATATGACTCGTGTTCAACCTTTCGGTTTCCTGTGTTCCGAGCCCATGTCTGTACATGCTAGGCTCGTCAAGCAAACCCAAGTATTTCCGCGTGTGCAACATGGCTTACACCCGTTGTATGTGAACGTAGAATCTATCACATCCGATCATCACGAGATGCTTCAAAACGACGAACTGTAGCAACGGTGCATACGAGGGGAGAACACTTTATTATCTTGATATTGATGTGAGGGATCATCTTATAATGCTACCATCGTGATCTAAGCAAGATAAGATGCATAAAGGATTAACATCACATGCAATTCATAATATGTGATATGATATGGTATTTCTTCTTGTGCTTTTGATCTCCATCTCCAAAGCACATGAGCATGATCTCCATCATCACCAGCATTGCACCAAGGTCCATGGCGCCGCTTCATGGTTGTCCATCACTTATAGCTACTATAACAAATACTTGAAATAAAGCTATTACATGATGAATAGACATGCAGGTCTTAACAAATTTAAAGACAACCATTAGGCTCCTGCCGGTTGCCATAATACAATAATAAACATCTCATACATCAAATATAATCATCATCACATCATGGCCATATCACATCACCAAACCCTGCAAAAACAAGTTAGACGCCTCTAATTTGGTTTGCATATTTTACGTGTTTTAGGGTTTTCGAGTAAGATCCAATCTACCTACAAACATGAACCACAACGGTGATACTAGTGTTGACAATAGAAAGTGCAAATTGGAATCTTCACTATGGTGGGAGATACAGACACCCGCAAAGCCACTTATGCAATACAAGTTGCATGTCAAGCGTGGAGCAAGTCTCATGAGACGCGGTCATGTAAAGTTAGCCCGGGCCGCTTCATCCCACCATCCCGCACGATGCAAAGTACACCAACCAAAAGCAACAAAAGCATCAATGCCCACAAAACCTGTTGGAGATATGCCCAAGAGGCAATAATAAAATGGTTATTATATATCTTTGTGTTTATGATAAATGTTTACATACCATGCTATAATTGTATTAACCGAAACATTGATACATGTGTGTTATGTAAACAACAAGAAGTCCCTAGTAAGCCTCTTGTATAACTAGCTTGTTGATTAATAGATGATCATAGTTTGATGATCATGAACATTGGATGTTATTGATAACAAGGTTATATCATTATGTGAATGATGTAATGGACACACCCAATTAAGCGTAGCATAAGATCACGTCATTAAGTTCATTTGCTATAAGCTTTCGATACATAGTTACCTAGTCCTTTCGACCATAAGATCATGTAAATCACTTAGGGATTTCTATTTTCGTGCCCTCGGCTCCTTAGTTGTACTCAGTTTTCCCCAGATCCTTAGTTTTTCCTCAGTTTTCCCCAACCCCTTGTCTATAACCCGCAGAAGGAGCTCGGACGGAAGGAATCCCGTTTAGTTGACGTTGGTTGGTGCTGGCAAGTGGGGCCGCTGTTGGTGCCCCGCAGTGGACACGTCTCCACTTATCCAGATCATCGTGGGACCCACAACTTGTCCACGTTAGCGCGCCGGACCCACAGCTTACCCAGGTGACCGTTGCAAAATGGGAGCCCGAGCTAGCCCCGCGCCCGTGCCCGTGCCATTGCTTCCCCTTTCTTTCTCCGCGCCCCATTGTTCTTCTTCTCCGCCAGCGGCAGCCCTTCTCCGGCACGCGGGTGATGTCTAGTTTCTCTTCGACCTCCCGTTCTTCATGGCCGCAGTATGGACCCGTGCCTTTGACAAGATGCCCTGACTGCCCACGCCAGGAGCCTCTGAAGCGGTCGATCTGTAAGACGGACGAGAACGACAACCGTGGACGTGAGTTCGTTGCATGCGAGAGCTTGCCATATAGAGAGGGGGATAAGGTTAGATCTCGCTCCAATTTCTCTGTTTTCTCTCGATTTTCTTGTTATTCCCTCGAATTTGGGATTTAGGGTTCACGTTGTTGTTTTCAGATCTTGAAGAAATGCAGGCATTTCGAGTGGATCGATGTGTACGTTCAGAGGCTTCAGTTGCAGGAATCAATTGGCGCTATTGGGGGCGCAATTTGGGAGGGGGGGACTTGCTGTAGAGAATGCGGCGGAGAGAGGAGCCGTTCCGATTAGGGACCTTCCGATTATGCCTAATGCTCCCAATGCAGAACTGGTGGAAGTGAAGGGAGAACTGAAGAAAATGAACAAGCAGTTAAGGCAGCTGATCGAGTTGAAGAAGCAAGCTAATATGATGGCTGGTTGTTTTTTTTGTTGTATAATTACGATCGGATTCTTATCATTGCTCACCAGGCGCTAGAAGTTGTTACAAGGGATACCTTGTTACAAATCCATTATTCAGTTACATGTACTTGTAGTTGTTTCCAAAGTTAGTGTGTGCATTCACCGAAATTACCAACTATATTCCCTAAAAGAAAAGGAAAGCTAAAGATAGTTGATAATTGTTAGAGGGCTGACAAATAATGCAATCCCCGAAATCCGCAAATATGTATGCCTCATGTTTATACCAAAATTATACCACTTTTAGGCCGTTTCAAAATACCAATACTATATCCCAAACTATATTCCCTAAAAGAAAAGGAAAGCTAAAGATAGTTGATAATTGTTAGAGGGGTGACAAATAATGCAATCCCCGAAATCCGCAAATATGTATGCCTCATGTTTATACCAAAATTATACCACTTTTAGGCCTTTCCAAAATACCAATACCATATCCCAAACTATATTCCCTAAAAGAAAAGGACAGCTAAAGATAGTTGATAATTGTTAGAGGGGTGACAAATAATGCAATCGCCGAAATCCGCAAAAATGTATGCCTCATGTTTATAACAAAATTATACCACTTTTAGGCCGTTTCAAAATACCAATACTATATCCCAAACTATATTCCCTAAAAGAAAAGGAAAGCTAAAGATAGTTGATAATTGTTAGAGGGGTGACAAATAATGCAATCCCGAAATCCGCAAATATGTATGCCTCATGTTTATACCAAAATTATACCACTTTTAGGCCTTTCCAAAATACCAATACCATATCCCAAACTATATTCCCTAAAAGAAAAGGACAGCTAAAGATAGTTGATAATTGTTAGAGGGGTGACAAATAATGCAATCGCCGAAATCAGCAAAAATGTATGCCTCATGTTTATAACAAAATTATACCACTTTTAGGCCGTTTCAAAATACCAATACTATATCCCAAACTATATTCCTCATGTTTATTCTCCACCGACAGAGAGAGAGAGAGAGATGGGTGGCCACGAAGAGAGAGAGAGAGAGAGAGAGAGAGAGAGGTTGCCACGAAGAGACGGATAGGGGTATACTGCCTGTTAGATCAGTGGATCAACGGTTCGTGGAGTCGATCCGTGTGACAACGGCTCAACCAATCAGGATAAGTTTGGGCTTCTCAGAGCATTTGTGACAGTACTTGAGGGCAAAACTGAGTAGTACTAAGAATCCAAGGGCACATAAATAGTAAATAGACTAAGGGATTCAAACAAAAGAATTACAAAATGAAAAATGTGTGTTTTGTACAATATAATTCATATTGGGCTACATCAAATTATTTGCAATTCAAATATACATGAGTGTGACAATTATGGCATCATTTAGACAAACTATGTTTTGGGAAAGATGTTTTGCAAAGGGGTTTGGGTGGAAAACCATGCATCTTCATAGCTACACTAGTGATTCTGAGAAGTGGCAATTTGTGGTAAAACTTGATTTATATATGTTTGTTAAGGTTTTCTAGGTGGCAGGTTGCGTAGGAAGACTCCATGAGTAGTTGCCACTATGTTTTTATTTTTTTGGATTTTTTTGCGCATGAAATGACTCAATTAGCTATGTTAATCTCATTTGTTGACTCTCTGTTGACCAGCTACTTGAGGGTAAAACTGAGTATATTGCACTTGCCGGTCTAAGTCCTCGAGGGGAAAACTGAGTACAGATAAAATTTCTGTATAAGGCCTGAGGTTATAACTGAGTACACCAAACGTCCCAGGGTTAGACTCGTGTAGCGGTGCACGCTGCAGCCGTGCATAGCGGACGCGTGTTGCGGTACACGCCACCTTCGTCTTTATAGAGCCCCTCTTTCTCTCCCTCGACGCACGTTCTCACTGGCTCACTGCAACCGCCTCTCCTGTCCCATCATCTTCTCCACAACCGAAGAAAAAACCCCGAAGAAAACCGTCGGCGATGGAGAAGAATGAGATGCCCATTGTCGGCGCATCGGCCGCCACCCCCGTCCAGGCCCCTGTCGCTGCTTCCAACGTAGCAGCCGGCGCATCGGCCGCCGCCCCCGTCCAGGCCCCTGTCGCTGCTTCCAACGTAGCAGCCGGCGCATCGGCCGCCGCCCCCGTCCAGGCCCCTGTCGCTGCTTCCAACGTAGCAGCCGGCGCATCGGCCGCCGCCCCCGTCCAGGCCCCCGTCCATTGGGACCCGTACGAACCAGTGCAGTACGACGCGCCGAAGAACCCCTACGACACCACCATCGTCGACTACGAGTCGGAGGTAACCCTTTGTTCCCTTGTTCTTATCTCATTTCAATCATTTTGTGTTAGATCTAGCGTTATTACGGTTCGTCTGTTCCTAGTTCAATCCTTTTGTGTTAGATCTTGCGTTATTACTGTTCGTCTCTTCCTAGTTCAATCCTTTTTTGTTAGATCTTGCGTTATTACTGTTCGTCTGTTCCTAGTTCAATCCTTTTGTGTTAGATCTTGCGTTATTACTGTTCGTCTGTTCCTAGTTCGATCCTTTTGTGTTAGATCTTGCGTTATTAGTGTTTGTGATTTGCTTTTGTTTCAGATTTGTGCCGATGATGATGAATATTTGGGCATCCCTAAATTGATTCAGGGTTTGGTCAGTAAACAATTGGTGTGTACAAATTTGTTGTGCATGATCTTTGGTTTACTTACTCAAATCCTGGATATAAGTGTGTCCAATGTAACTGAGGCTACCTCTTTTTTTCGAGCCCATATTATCATGCATGATTTTTTGTTCACTCTCTGTTCAATCATCGTTGCAATTGACTCCGTGTTTTTTGCACGATCTTTGGTGCTACGTGACAGGTCGAGAGCAGCGACGTCGACAGCGACGACGAGTCCTTCCACACCAAGACTCGTCACGTCCTCAGGAGGCTGCAGGCCGGCCAATACGGTCGCCCCTTTGCTCAAGGCATTTACAAGTGCCCCTTCTGCAACAGGAGGCTCTTCGACACCAACTTCAACACCCTGCTGAACCATGCTGAATCCATTGGCAGACATGGCGCTAGAGTTGGAAGTACCGTGAACGTGCATGCGTACATGGCCAAACACAAAGCACTTGGGATTCACCTGCGCAACCTCCAAGCGAGTCACACGCGCCACCTGGAGGCGTTGAACGTGCCTACTGCACTCTCTGTATGTGACTGCTCTATCTGTAGAGCAGCTTAAATTCATGTAAAATGTAGCTTATGTTGGATCTATCGGTACTACATTTGGATCTGTCCTGAATATATCTATGCTATGTTGGTTGCTGTATGCAGCTTATCCTATATTTTCTCTCTGGATTTGTGCCCTAGATTTCCTACCTGATTGGGTAAAAACGAAGGCATAAAGAAATGAATGGCGTTAAAAAACAGAAGGAGAAGCTTCTCTAGATTTGCTACCAATTTGGGCTATCAAATATGAATGAGATCGAGCGATAGAGAGGAAAAAGGTACATTGAAAACTGCTAATCTGGGCGAAAGAGACAGAAATCACTCGTGCCCCCGTCCCGGACCCACACGGCTCCACACGCTACGGCCCTACACGCTACGGCCCCACAAACACGGCCTCGTCCTGTCCCACGCGGTCCCTTCCTACCAGCCCCACACGACGCGGTCCCACACGACGCGTCCCCACAAACGAGATGACCCCACTCGTCAGCACGGAACGGTCAACTTAACGGATTCCTTCCGTCCGAGCTCCTTCTGCGGTTCAGACAAACGTTTGGGTAAAACTGAGGAAAAACTAAGGAGATGGGGAAAACTGAGTACAACTAACGAAGCAGGGGCACGAAAATAGAAATCCCAATCACTTATGCCGGAAGGGTACTTTGATTACATCAAACGCCACTGCCTAAATGGGTGGTTATAAAGGTGGGATTAGGTATTCGGAAAGTATGAGTTGAGGCATATGGATCAACAGTGGGATTTGTCCATCCCGATGATGGATAGATATACTCTGGGCCCTCTCGGTGGAATGTCGTATAATTAGCTTGCAAGCATATGAATGGTTCATAAGAGACCACATACCACAGTACGAGTAAAGAGTACTTGTCAGAGACGAGGTTGAATAAGGTATCGTGACACCGATGATCAAACCTCGAACAAGTAAAATATCGTGTGACAAAGGGAATCGGTATCGTATGTAAATGGTTCAATCGATCACTAAGTTATCGTTGAATATGTGGGAGCCATTATGGATCTCCAGATCCTGCTATTGGTTATTGGTCGGAGAGAAGTCTCAACCATGTCTGCATAGTTCACGAACCGTAGGGTGACACACTTAAGGTTTGATGTCGTTTAAGTAGATATGGAATCTAGAATGGAGTTCTAAGTTTTGTTCGGAGTCTCGGATGGGATCCAGGACATCACGAGGAGTTCTGGAATGGTCCGGAGAATAAGATTCATGTATAGGAAGTCATTTTCCAAGTTTGAAAATGATCTGGTGCATTTATGGAAGGTTCTAGAAGGTTCTAGAAAAGTCCGGAAGAAATCACCATGGAAAGTGGAGTCCCGGAGGGACTCCACCTTGCATTGCCGGCCAACCCTAATGGGGAGGAGTCCCAGGTGGACTCCACCATGGGGGCCGGCCAAACCCACCCAAGGAAAGGTGGGAGTCCCACCTTGAGTAGGACTCCCATCTTGAGTAGGTTTCGTCCTTATGGCAAGTTTTTTGTTGGGGTCTTATTCGAAGACTTGGACTACAACTCTTGGGGGTTTCCACCTATAAAAAGAGGAGAAAGGGGAGGGGGCCGGCCACTCTAGCCTCCAACCTTGGTCGGCCCCCTAGTGGCCGGCGCCCAAGCCTCCCTCTCCCAAACCCTAGCGCCCCTCCTCCATGTACTACTCCCGCATCGCATAGGCGAAGCCCTGCCGGAGTTCTCCACCACCACCGCCACCACGCCGTCGTGCTGCCGAGATTCCGAGGAGGATTTACTACTTCCGCTACCCGCTGGAACGGGGAGGAGGACGTCGTCTTCATCAACACCGTACGTGTGACCGAGTACGGAGGTGCTGCCCGACTGTGGCACCGTCAAGTTCTTCTACGCGCTTTTGCAAGCGGTCAAGATCTTCTACGCGCTTTTGCAAGCGGCAAGTGATCGAC
Organism: Lolium perenne; assembly: GCF_019359855.2. Taxonomy (NCBI): domain Eukaryota; kingdom Viridiplantae; phylum Streptophyta; class Magnoliopsida; order Poales; family Poaceae; genus Lolium; species Lolium perenne. Next base: position 85,171,511 of record NC_067248.2, on the reverse strand, counting down.
TACATCCACCACGAGATCTAATCTCGTTAGGCTTTGGAAATCTTCGAGGGTTAGTCTCATGATCTTCTCGTTGCTACCATCTACTAGATTAGATCTTGGCTTGTGTTTTCGTTCTTGCGGTAGGAAAATTTTTGTTTTCTATGCTACGAATCCCAACAGTGGTATCAAAGCCGTGTCTATGCATAGATTGGTTGCACGAGTAGAACACAATTGTTTTGTGAGCGTTGATGCTTTGTTGTCTTTAGTTCGTGTACTTTGCATCTTGCGGCATAGTGGGTTGAAGCGGCTCGGGGCTAACTTTACATGACCGCGTTCATGAGACTTGTTCCACGCTCGACATGGAACTTGTATTGCATAAGTGGCTTTTTGGGTGTCTGTCTCTCCCACTATAGTGAAGATCCAATTTACTCTTTCTATTGACAACATTAGTATCACCGTTGTGGTTCATGTTCGTAGGTAGATTGGATCCTACTCGAAAACCCTAAACCACGTAAAATATGCAAACCAAATTAGAGGCGTCTAACTTGTTTTTGCAGGGTTTGGTGATGTGATATGGCCATGATGTGATGATGAATATGTATGAGATGATCATTATTGTATTGTGGCAACCGGCAGGAGCCTTATGGTTGTCTTTATATTTCATGTTGTAGTATTATTTCAAAGTAGTTGTAATAGTTGCTACACACGGTGAACAACCATGAAGACGGCGCCATGGACCTTGATGCTACGCCGACGATGATGGAGATCATGCCCGTTGATGATGGAGATCATGTCCGTGCTTTGAAGATGAAGATCAAAGGTGCAAAGACTAAGGGGCCATATCATATCACATATGAATTGCATGTGATGTTAATCCTTTATGCATCTTATTTTGCTTAGATCGCGACGGTAGCATTATAAGATGATCCCTCACATTAATATCAAGATAATAAAGTGTTCACCCCTCGTATGCACCGTTGCTATAGTTCGTCGTCTCGAAGCATCTCGTGATGATCGGATGTGATAGATTCTACGTTCACATACAACTGGTGTAAGCCATGTTTGCACACGTGGAATACTTGGGTTTGCTTGACGAGCCTAGCATGTACAGACATGGCCTCGGGACAACGGAAACCGAAATGTTGAACACGAGTCATATGGATGATATGATCAACATGTTGATGTTCACCATTGAAGCTACATCATCTCACGTGATGATCGGTTTTGGTGTAGTGGATGTGGATCGTGTGCCACTTAACAACTATGAGGGATGTTGTATTAAGTGGGAGTTCATTAGTAATTAGATTAAAACATGAACTAATTATCATGAACATAGTCTTAATAGTATTTTGAATTAAATTTGTAGACTTGGTATCCGTTTTCTACCATGCGTTAGTCTTGTAATTGAGATTGAAATACTGTTAAATTTGACAAGTAACTTTACGGACTGGTACCGTATTGTTAAAGAATCAAGAAATTATTAACTCCTATTGCAAACTTTTAGTAAACCTCACATTGTTGATTCAAAGAACAATGGTTTCAATTAGTACCTAAAATCATCTTGTCTCCATGAAACTTGAAGTTCAAATCCGTTTGAAATTAAAGTAAGGAGCTGGAAATTTTGTTTTCAGAAATAAGCGAGGTATGAGATATATGTGATATCTAAGACCTTATTGCAAGGTGATAGAATATTAATTGGTGAGAGTACATAAACTCATAAGTTTTATGAGAATGTACGAAGGTTGAAGACGCCAGGCATCTCAATCCTCCAACTATTGGGGCACTAACAATATTCGCATATCCATGAAGTGATCGTCGTTAGTATGCACAGTTGCTAAGACTCGTCGTTTCGAAGCATTTCGTAATGATCGGGTGTTATAGATTCTACGTGTGCATACAACGGGTGCAAGACAGATTTGCACATGCGAATACTGAGGTTAAACTTTACGAGCCTAGCATGTACAGGCATGGTCTCGGAAAGTCGTCATGATATGATAGAATTATGAGTGAAATTGTTCATCATATTACAAAGTTACTAATAGTGAAATCTGGAACACTTGTCATATGATGATCAACTTCAAAGTAAGAACCTCAAGGTTATTGGTATTTGATCAATGGACCTAGAAGTTATTGAAGGTGAAGTGTTTTCTGAGAATGAGGAAAGCTAAAAGAGAAACTACAAAAGATATTTTGGCAGAAAGAAAGAAAAGACTAGAAAGTCTAGCTCAGGTGTATATACATGATATACATGTTATGGATGTATTCCTTGTTTTGTCACATAATGAAATTCTTGGGTATTTGTACCAGAGTGGTTGGTATGAGATGTCATACAATACAACGCAATACAAGAATACGATGGCCTAAGTGACTGATAAGGAATATGGTAATAATGCACGTCTGGAACATAATAAAGTGTTATTATGTTTGTCGTTGGCATTCTACCTAGCCCTTAGAATTTATAATAAAGAACTTAATAATTGTTATTTTGCTCTGTTCAAATGAAAACAATGAGTTGTTCAAATTATGACATTATTCCATGTACGATGGATAAGTTATTGTAAATCTTAATGGTGAAACACACATACATAACACTGACGCTAAAATGCCATAAGGCAAATGATTTGAATTCCACTTATTTGTAGAACCGCCATTTAGGTCGTGTTAGAAAGGAATGGATGAAGAAACTCCATGCATATGGATTTTTGGAGTCATTTGATTTTTGAATCGTTTGGCGCTTGCAAATCTTTTCTAAAATGGAATGACTAAAATACCGTTCATAGGCCAAAAGTTGAACGGGAAACTAACTTAGTGGAAACATACATGATGATGTATGTGGTTCACTGGGCATAGTTATGTGCGGGAGATTCTTCTACTTCATGAAAACTTCCAACAATGAATTGAGTATATATATGTGGATATATTCGATAAGAAGAAGTTTGAAACATTTGAATGAAATAAATTTCAGCATGAAGTGGAAATCATCGTAATAGAAAAGTCAAATATCTATGATTAGGATCATGGTGGAAATATTTGAATTACGAGTTTGAACATCTAAGAGAGTTATGAAATTGTTCTACAACTCACATTTCTTGGAGTAACATAATGATGATGGAGTATCCAAGAGATGTATCCAAACCTTGTTGGATTAATGATGAGATAATATAATTTAATGCCATTATATTTTTTGTGGATTATGCTTTAGAGGCTACCACTTGTACACTAAATAGAGCATCATCATGATCCATTCAAATGACACCATACCAGTTATGGCATGGGTATGAACCCTAATAGTCTTTTTCTTAAATTTTGGTATGCATAGCATAAGTAAATGAGTTTACAACCAAAATCAGATGAATGTCTTTGTTGGTTATCCCAGAGAATTGATTGGGAATTCTTTCCACTATGAAGTAAAAGACAAAAGTGTTTGTTAATGTTACTTGCTTATTTCTAAGAAATTGTTTTCTAGCGAAGTATTTGAGTGGGAGGACAATAGAACTTGATAAGGTTGATGAACCTGAGCATGATGATCAGAGTAGCGCAGCATCAGAAATAGGTTCTGGAAGCGGCCACGATGATCATGGCTCCCATGACTACAAAGTGTTTTAGCCATCACTACAAGAAAAGTTCTGATAGACAACGTCCCAAAATCGTCCACTAAGGGGTATTTTTCGTCGCCTATGGGCCTAACCCGACGATATGGGTTCTGTTGTCGAAACTGCGTCAGGCAAAGTCCTACGACGTTTTTTTCGGTCCGTCGCGTTTGGGCGCCCTTCCGCCACGGAAAATCGGACCGTTGCGCAAGTGTTTTCGGGAGCCCGTTGACTGCTGACGTCATGCAAACTGACACGTGGCAGACGCCGTTAACTGGCAGTTAACGGCGTTAACCGGCTGAAACCCCGTGGTAGATGGTAGGCCCACACGAGGCCTGCCACGTCTTAAGCGGGCCGGGCCAGATGACATAGTTTGACCGGTCAACTATATAGCTGGGCTGGTCCATTAGTTACGTGGGCCGGGCCTAACCTCTAAGGTTGACTGGTCAAAACTTAAATGGGCCGGCCCATTTAACATGTGGGGTCCACCTTACAGCAACTGGGCCGGCCCAAGAAGCAAGTGGGCCGGGCCAAAAACACAGGTGGGTCCCACTTTCCTGTTAAAGGGCCGGCCCATTTAGTGTGTGGGGTCCACCATATAGCAAGTGGGCCGGGCCAAAAACACAGGTGGGTCCCACTTTCCAGTTAAAGGGTCGGCCCATTTAGTATGTGGGGTCCACCATATAGCAAGTGGGCCGGCCCAACAAGATAGTGGGCCGGGCCAAAAACACAGGTGGGTCCCACTTTCCTGTTAAAGGGCCGGCCCATTTAGTATGTGGGGTCCACCATATAGCAAGTGGGCTGGCCCACCAAGATAGTGGGCCGGGCCAAAAACACAGGTGGGTCCCACGTTCCTGTTAATGGGCCGGCCCATTTGGTATGTGGGGTCCACCATATAGCAAGTGGGCCGACCCAACAAGATAGTGGGCCGGGCCAAAAACACAGGTGGGTCCCACCTTCCTGTTAAAGGGCCGGCCCATTTACCATGTGGGACCACCATATAGCAAGTGGGCTGGCCCAACAAGATAGTGGGCCGGCCCAATAAGCATGTGGAGCCCACTATCGTGTAACCGGGCCGGCCTACTAAAGAAGTGGGCCGGCCCAAAATGAAAGTGGGTCCCACACTACTGTAAGTGGGCCGGCCCAATCTGTTGTAGCCTTGTAGGGCCCTACTTGTTTGACTACTCAACTTGCATTAAATTTCATGAGCCTAAAATCTGATATCAATGATACACACAATTACATACACAAATAAAACAAATAGGAAAATTACAAGGCAATTAATGTTCCCAAATAAAAAAATTACATAGAATCATTGAGGACTTCTATTAGCATCATCAATAACACGTTGACATTTGGCAATCGCCTTGATTGAATCTTGTGTACCCTTTGTCAACATATCAGCTACAGATCTTAAAGCAGCAATACCTGTCGGGGGGAAGACCCCGGGTAGGGCAATGGACGCGGAGCGGCCGGCTTGAGGTCGGCCGGCTCGCGGCAAAGGCCGGCTGAGGAGCAGCCGGCTGGAGCCGTGGCCGGCTGCCTCGGGAGCCGGCTGGCTCTAAGTCCTAGTCGGCCTGGCTGCGGCCTTTAACGCTGTAGCTGGGCCGGCTTCTACAAGCCATATCCGACTGGGGTTTGTACCTCAGACCGACTCGAGGCTGGCGAGTCTTGCACTAGAAGGAACCGGGTAGGTGAGCCGGGTTCAAAGGTCCACGCTGACCTCATCTCCCGTAAAGTACGGGGCACTGTAGAGCAGCAGTGCCACGCGCCAGACAGGCCATCATGGCGTACGTCGAGCCGTACGCGCTACAGAGCATGATGACGACAACGACAGCACCTCCACGCCGCTGACCTGAGCAGGCGGATGGGACGTGCCACTACGCTCAACGGCTCTCTGGCGTCAGCGCCTCGGGAAGGGACGGGAGCCGAAGCCGGCCCATGCTGGCCACTAGACTCTAGGGACTTATATGTAAAGTGCCGGTGCCTATATAAGCCGGGCTACCCCCCTCGTGCGGGGGACGATCGATCAGTTCCCATTCACTAGTCTTAGAGCTGCCCTGTGAGAGAGACCTTCGTCTACCTTAGCCTCCCAGGGGCAGCCGGATACAGCTCAAGGAGCACCATTGTACTGTGTGATCATCTTATACACTCATAGCAGGAGTAGAGGTGTTACCTCCATCGGAGGGCCTCGAACCTGGGTACGTCGCCGTGTCGCTCGTGCCCATACCCGCTTCCGGATACCGCCGTGAGACCACTAGGAACCACCTCGATTAGCCACCCTATGGCATATGTCATGACGATACCACGACATTTGGCGCCCACCGTGGGGCCTTCAGCGTCCGCGGCCGGTGTTTCCATCCGGACGGGCCTCACCACCACCGGCGAGAGGGTCGCTTCAGGCTTGGTCTGGAGATTCGGCTCCCTCGACTGCGTCAGCGACAACGCTGGCTGCTTCGCCGACCGGCCATTCCCTGCCGGCGGCAACATCATCAGCTTCGGCGGCTTCGACGTCTACGTCGCCACCGTCGCACCACCGCGCTACCCGCGCGAGATCGTGCGCTGTGCAAGCCCTCCCCCTGGAGCCGGCGCCAGCCTCACCACCACCGGCCCTTGCATCATGCAGGAGGTCATGGCCACCGGCGACGACGCCGGAGGCAAGTCCACGCGCGTCCGCGGTCCTGAGTTGGAGCGCAACAAGGAAACCGGCGCATCCGCCTCGGGCGCAAAGGCGCCGCCACCACCATCCCGGCTGGACGAAGTCCGGGCCAAGCTGAGCACTCCGCTCACGCCTGGCGCCGACCCCACCACCATCGAGAAGGACCTGGAGGAGCACCGCCAGCTCCTCCTCAAGCAAACAGAAGAGCTGGCTGCTGCAAAGCGCCAGTGGGAGATCTCCCAGCGCGAGTTCAACCGCGCCCACGGCCTCACGCCCGCCGGCGACAACCCAAGCCGAGCCGGCCAGATCCGCCGCAGAGGAGGCGGCCTGGGCGCAGAGATCGCCCGGGACGGCGCAGCATCGCCGGCTCCGTCTACGGAGCTGCCCATCTACAACACCCCCGACAAGAACATGCTCGCGGCTGAAGCTGCCGCGGAAGAGCTGCACCGCCTCGAAGGCGCAGAGTTACGCCGCCAAACTGAGCGGGTGACTGAGCTGCTGAAGGCGGCCAACCGGCTGACCAAGGACCCCAGGTACGCCCATGCCCCCAGAGCTTCTCACGCTCATGGCGCTGCAGGCAGGGACCGAGACGGTCCGAGGGACACGGCCGAGTCCACCTCCCCCGCACCAAGCCGGCGAGCCGACAGCCGGAACACCCACGCAAGTTCCAGCCGCACAAGCCGGCCGCCCAGTGGCAACAGCGGTCGCAGCCGGCCACCATCAAGCCGGCATGACGACGAAGAGTACGAGTACGAGAGGCCATCCACCATCAAGCATCGCGCGGCTCCAGAGGCCAGCGGCCAGCGCCAGCCGGCCCGCTCCCGGCTGGGCCCGCGCGTCGAGCCGGCAGACGCCAGAGATCGCCTCGACCGGCTGGTCGAATCCCGCATCGCGGAGGAAGAAGGGCCAGCCGGCCCCAAGTGCTTCGGGCCGCGGATCATCAACGAGCCCATGATCGACGGCTTCCAGCTCCCCCGCGACACGCCCAAGTACGACGGCACGGCCAAGCCGGAGGACTGGCTGCAGGACTACTCCACTGCAGTCGGCATCGCCAAGGGCAACAAGCGCTGGGCCGTGCGCTACTCCCCCCTCATGCTGCTCGGCTCCGCCCGCACCTGGCTCAACAACCTGCCAGCCGGCAGCATCAACGGCTGGCTCGACTTCGAGGCGGCTTTCATCAGCAACTTCACCGGCACCTACCGCCGGCCGGGTCGCCCCCAACAGCTCGAGATGTGCAAGCAGGGCGCAGACGAGACGGACCGTGCATACCTGACGCGCTGGTGCGAGATGCGCAACTCCTGCGAGGGAGTGCACGAGATCCAGGCAGTCGGCTTCTTCATGGCCGGCTGCCGGCAGAACACCATGCTGTGGCACAAGCTGCGCCGCAGTGAACCCAAGACGATGGCTGCCTTGATGGCCATCGCAGATAAGTATGCGCTGGCTGAAGGAACCAGCAGCACGCCGGCTGAGATTTCGCCGGCTCCATCCAGGAGGGACAACAACAACAAGCCGGCCGAGGGCGGCCACCATGGCAGCCGGCGGGACAACTACCGCGGCAAGAGGCACAGCGACCAGCCGGACCGCCGGTACGGCTCGGCCCACGTGGCAGCCGTGTCAGACCACGCGGCGGCTGGCGGAAGCCGGCGCCAGAAGCAGACGGACCGGCCCTGGAAGCCGAAGTACACTTTCGAGCAGATGCTCGACTCGCCGTGCAAGTACCACAGCGGCAAGAACCCCTCCAACCACTCCACCCGCGACTGCCACTTCATGAAGCGGCTGACGAGCGGCGAGCCCCTTCCGCCTCCCCCCCCGCCTCCACCAGCCGGCGGGCCGGGTGGCCAAGCCGGCGCAGAAGCCAACAACCTCGAGCACCACGAGGCTAACCAAGTGCACCATGGCGGCCGGTACCTGGCTGAGGATGCCACCTACATCATCTTCACCTCCGAGCCCGAGGACAAAACGAGCCAGCAGCGCCGTTCCCTCGAAGTCAACGCGGTCATGCCGCCGGTCCCCCAGTACCTACACTGGTCAGAGCAGGCCATCACTTTTGATCGCCGCGACACACCGGCTGTCCTACCAAAGCCGGGCAGCTACGCCATGGTCCTCGACCCCACCATCGGCACAACCCGGCGCAGCGTGCGCTTCTCGCGCGTCCTCATGGATGGGGGCAGCAGCATCAACATCCTCTACCGCGACACCGCCCGCAAGTTGGGCATCCAGGAGGCCGAGTTGCGCCCCACCCCCACCGTCTTCCATGGCATCGTGCCAGGCCACTGCTGCCAGCCGATCGGCCGGATCACCCTGGAGGTCATGTTCGGCAAGCCGGACAACTTCCGCACGGAGAACATCGAGTTCGAGGTGGTGGACCTCGTGAGTCCCTACCACGCGCTCCTGGGTAGGCTTGCCCTGACCAAGTTCATGGCGGTGCCCCACTATGGGTACCTGAAGATGAAGATGCCTGGCCCTAAGGGGGTCATCACCGTAGCCGGCGACTACCGCCGCTCCATGGACTGCGCCACGCAGAGCTCCAAGATGGCCCAGACGCTGGTCATCGCCACCGAGAAGCAGCTCATCCACGACGCCGTTGCCTTGGCCAAGGCCGCGCAGGCGGACATGCCGGCTGTGGGCAACCCGGCTAGGACGACTCATTTCCAGCCGGCCGACAACACCAAGAAGATCCTGCTCGACCCGGCCCAGCCGGACAAGTACGTCACCATCGGTGCCGGCTTGAGCAGCAAATAGGAAAGCGAGCTCACCAGCTTCCTCCGTGAGAATCGGGACATCTTCGCATGGTCTCCAAGGGACATGCCGGGTGTACCGAGGGAGTTGGCTGAGCACCACCTCCACGTCAGGCCTGAAGCCAAGCCGGTGAAGTAGCCTCTCAGGCGCTTCGCCGAAGAACGAAGGAAGGCCATCGGTGAAGAAATTGCCCGGCTCCTAGCTGCCGGCTTCATCATGGAAGTGCTGCACCCGGACTGGTTGGCGAACCCGGTCCTGGTTTTGAAGAAGAACGGCTCCTGGCGCATGTGTATCGACTACACCAGCCTCAACAAGGCGTGCCCGAAGGACCCCTTCCCCCTGCCGCGCATAGATCAAGTTATAGACTCGACTGCCGGCTGTGAACTGTTGTCTTTCCTAGATGCCTACTCAGGCTACCACCAGATTCCTTTGAATCCGGATGATCAAATAAAGACTTCGTTCATTACCCCGTATGGGGCTTACTGCTACACGACTATGCCATTCGGCTTGAAAAATGCAGGCGCCACCTACCAAAGGTGCATGCAAAAGTGTTTGCAGGATCAAATCGGCAGAAATGTTCACGCATACGTGGATGATGTCGTTGTAAAAACCAAGGAGATGCCTACCCTCCTTGATGACTTGAGAGAAACCTTCACCAATCTGCGAAGATTCCGGATGAAGCTCAACCCGGCCAAGTGCACGTTCGGCGTGCCAGCCGGCCAACTCCTGGGCTACCTCGTCTCTCAGCGAGGAATCGAAGCCAACCCAGAGAAGATCAGTGCCATTGAGAAGATGGAGCTGCCGCAGTGCCTCAAGGACGTCCAGAAGTTCACCGGATGCCTGGCCTCCTTGAGCCGCTTCGTCAGCCGGCTGGGGGAGAAGGCACTGCCCCTGTATCAATTGATGAGGAAGTCGGACAAATTTGTCTGGTCACCACAGGCGGATGAAGCCTTTCGTGACTTAAAGCGCGTGCTCTCAACCGCGCCAATCCTTGCAACGCCAGGTTCAATGGAGCCAATGCTGTTGTACATCGCAGCCACCAACCGAGTGGTTAGCGTTGTCCTGGTGGTGGAGCGCAAAGAAGCAGCCAACAGGGAGCAGCTGGTTCAGCGCCCAGTCTACTATCTCAGCGAGGTGCTGTCCCAGTCGAAGCAAAACTACCCCCACTAACAGAAGGTCACCTACGGCGTGTACATGGCGGCCAAGAAGCTCAAGCACTACTTCCAAGAGCACCCCATTAGAGTGGTGGCCACAGCGCCCTTGGCGGAAATCATCGGCAGCAAGGATGCCAACGGCCGGGTTGCCAAGTGGGCCCTAGAGCTAGCCGCCCACACCATCCTCTACGAGCCGCGCACAGCCATCAAGTCGCAGATCCTCGCGGACTTCTTCGTCGACTGGGCCGAGATGCAATACCTGCCACCTGTGCCTGACTCCACACACTGGAAGCTGCACTTCGACGGCTCGAAGATGCGAAACGGCTTGGGAGCCGGCATCGTCGTCACTTCCCCCAAGGGAGATCGGCTGGACTATGTCCTGCAGATCCACTTCGCCGCATCCAACAATGTGGCGGAGTATGAAGCGCTCATCCATGGGCTGAAGCTGGCCAAGGAGATTGGCGTGCATCGCATCCTCTGCTTCGGCGACTCCGACTTGGTTATACAGCAAGCATCAGGCGACTGGGACGCGAAGGACGCCAACATGGCTTCATACCGCTTCCACGTCCAGCAGCTATCCGGCTTCTTTGATGGCTGTGAATTCCACCATGTGCCACGAGCAAACAATGAGGCGGCAGATGCCCTATCCAAGATTGGCTCGACCCGGCAAGCCATTCCGCCGGGCGTTGCCTTGGCGATTCTCAAGAAACCGTCCATCATACCGTCACCGGACTCGGATTCCATATTCGTGCCGGCTGACCCGGGGGCTTCTCAGCCAAACCCGGGGGCTTCATTGCCCAAGTCGGGGGCTTATCAGCCAAACCCGCCGGCTTCTCAGCCGAACCCGGGGGCTTATCGGTCCAACGCGGGGGCTTCTCAGCCAAACGCGGGGGCTTATCAGCCAAACCCGCCGGCTTCACAGCCGAACCCGGCGACCACGCAGTCGAAACCGGAAGCTCCGAAGATGGAGGCCTTGGTGGTTAGCGTGTTTGAAATAAAATGCGTACCATCATGGGCACAAGAATTCCTCTCCTACCTCACCGATGGTGTGCTGCCCAATGACAGGGTTCAAGCTAGGCAGATTGAGAGAAGGGCCAAGGCCTATACAATCATCAACCACGAGCTGTACAAACGCAGCGTAAGTGGGGTGTTCCAGCGGTGCGTCGAGCCGGCTGAAGGGATTGAACTCCTACGGGAAATCCACCAGGGAGAGTGCGGCCATCACGCCTCCTCCAGAGCCATAGTGGCCAAAGCCTTCCGGCACGGTTTTTACTGGCCGACTGCGCTCAGAGACGCAGAAGACTTGGTGAAGAAGTGCAACGGCTGCCAGCGCTTCGCAAAGCAAAGGCAAACGCCGGCTTCCGCCCTAAAAACCATCCCCATTACCTGGCCGTTTGCCGTATGGGGCTTGGATATGGTGGGCCCATTCAAGACAGCCCGAGGCGGCATGACGCATCTCTTGGTGATGATTGATAAGTTCACTAAGTGGATCGAGGCCAAGCCAATCAAGAAGCTGGATGGCTCCACAGCCGTCACATTCCTCAAGGAGATAATCGCGAGATACGGCTACCCGCATAGCATCATCACCGACAACGGCAGTAACTTCGCCGAAGGCATTTTCAAGCGCTATTGTGGGGAGATGGGGATCCGAATGGACCTGTCATCCGTGGCACACCCGGAGACCAACGGCCAAGTGGAAAAAGCAAACGGCTTGATCCTAGCCGGCATCCGGCCTCGGCTGGTAGAGCCGCTTGAGCGCTCAGCCGGCTGCTGGATTGAGGAGCTGCCCAGCGTGCTGTGGAGCCTGCGCACAACACCCAACCGCTCAGTCGGCTTCACGCCCTTCTTCCTCGTGTACGGGGCCGAAGCCGTCCTGCCAACTGACATCGAGCACGACGCGCCAAGGATCAAGCTATACACAGAAGCTGAAGCCAAAGAAGCTCGCGAAGATGGAGTCGACCTGATTGAAGAGGTCCGGCTGATGGCCGAATCCAGATCCGCCGTATACCAGCAGAGCCTCCGTCGCTATCACAGCCGGAAGGTTAAGTCCTTAGCATTCCGAGAAGGAGACCTAGTGCTCCGGCTGATCCAACGGACAGCCGGACAACATAAACTAGCATCCCCATGGGAGGGTCCCTTCATCGTGAGCAAGGCAGTAGGCAATGATTCCTACTATCTCATAGATGCCCAAGAGGCCAAAAAGAACAAGGCGAGCAAAACTGACGAGGAGACAAAACGTCCCTGGAATGTCAGGTTGCTTCGACCATTTTACACTTGAGAGCAGGAATGTATGTATCCCTTGTATCCCTTTCGTAAGCTATGAAAAAGCATGCGCCAAGAGCGCCGTTTCCGACAAGTTTTTCGCGCACTCTATTTCGTTTCGCCAATTGGCTTGAACCCTTTCACGCGACGGCCTAGTAACGTGATCTGATTTCCGACAGCCGGCTTCCGACCAGCTACAGACCGCAACCCGGCTGTCCGGCTGGCGGGAGTAAGGCCTAGGGAGCTGGCACGCGAAAAACGGCTAAGGAAAGAGTAAAAGCGAGTTGACTTGCAACCTTTCATAAAAGTGTCGGACTGCCGAAATCGACTCGTTCGACTGAAATACTATCGGCCTCACCCAGCGGCACGCTCTTGATCCGGCGACGGACCGCAAGTCGGACGTACGACCGGCAAGGGCACAGCCAAAGAGTGGGGCGGATGGGAAAAAGCGAACAAGTCAGAAGAAAGCAAGCCGGCACACAAATGATTAACAAACACATTAAAGTGCGTCATAATAAAAAAGGAGATAATATTGTCTTTACATAAGGCACCCGGCATTCCGGGGATTTAATAACTTGTCTTGGCAAAAGCGAAATTGCATAAACAGGAAAAGTCTAAACACCGGCTGGAGCAGGACCAGTCGGATCAACAGCAGGCGGCGGAGAATCCATCTCGACCCCTTCGTCTTCAAGTTCCTCCTCCTCATCAGAGTGAGGGTTCGGGTCCGCGATGAAGAGGCGCTTGTCGACGAAGTCGGCGATGGCGCTGGCTCGGGCAAGCCGGGCGGCTTTCTGTTCGGCCGAGAGCTCCTCCTCCACTCCGGCTCGCCGATACTCGAGCTGCCCCAGGTCCACCTCGTTGTACCAGGAGAGGACAAAAGATAGAGCCATGTCGGCGCCGGCACGCGTGGCAGACCCCTTCCAGTCGATGAAGCGATCTGGCGCCTGCTCGATCAAGGAAGTGAGGCTGGAAATGTCTTGCGGCGCCTCCCTGTCGGGCCACAGCATCGGCACCAGCTCCTCAGCCGCCTTCCGGAGCTCCCAGCCAAACTTGGTGATGGGCTCGACGCGGGCAGCCAGGGACGACAGGTGGTCCTCCATGGTGAAGCTCGCTGAGCTGCCCTCGCCAGTCGCCCGCCCCCTGGCCTCGCGCGCAGCGCCAACGGCATCCAAGGCCACGTCCTGCGTCTCCGGGAAGGCCGCTGCAAGAAGGAAGCATGTCAGAAGTCATAAAAGCCGAAATAAGCTGAAAAATGCAAATTTTCGAAGTCCTAAAGTAAGACTGGCGGCAGCCGGCACGAGCCGACTGCCCCCAGCCCGAAGATGGAGATTCCGAAGCTCTAAAGTAAGACTGGCAGCAGCCGGCACGAGCCGACTGCCCCCAGCCCGAAGATGGAGATTTCGAAGGATAAAAGAAAAAGACTGGCGGCTGCCGGCACGAGCCGACTGCCCCCAGCCCGAAGATGGAGATAGCGAAAAAAGATAAGTTTCTGGAGCCGGCTACCAACGGAGGCTGGCAGCCGACAGCCGAAAGCCGCCAAAGGGGAAGGAAACATAAACTCACCCGAAAAACCGACATCGATCGCGCTAATCAGGTCCGTCCAGTGCTTGGCAGTAGCCGTCAGCTCCGTGGACTTGGCGGTAACTTCCTGCTGAAGCGCAAGACGCTGCTTCTCCACCTCGGCCAGCCGCCGGCTCAGATCCTCTACCTTCTCCTTCTCTGCCGCCCTAAGGGAGGTGAGCTCGGCGAGATGGTTCTTCTCCAGCGCGCGCAGCCGCGTCAACTCCCCATCAGCCACTCTGAGCTTGGCGGCGGCAGCGCGGCCCGCCTCCTCGCTCTCGGCGCACTGAGCGCGAGCAACCCGGAGGTCCTTCTCCAGCTGCGGGACCCTGGCGGCCTCAACTGTAAGGCAGCCGGAAAGAGATGTCAGCCAACAAAGACAAAAGAAAAAAGACATTGAGCCAAAAGAAACAGGAGCTTACCCTTGACGGCTTCCAGCTCACGAGCCAAGGTGGCCCGCTCAAGCTTGGCCTTATGGTAGCTAGTCACCACCTTGTTGTACAAGACGGTGCGTCGCTCTTCGACCTCCTGAAAAAGAGAACCGTTTAGGCGAAACCTGGGTCGGCTCCGAGCAGCCGGCCCATGCCTCGGAGGGCTACCAGGATAACACTAAAATCACAGAAAATAAGATGGGAAGCCACCTACCTTGTCAGCATCTTCCAGCGTCTTTAGCTGGGCCAAAGTCTCGGTGGCCTTGTTCTTGAGGCTGGCGCGGTAGCCGGAGTAAAGCATCTTCAAGGGCGCCGTGCCAGGCTGCCCATCCCGACTGATGATCTCGCAGGTGTCCGCCTGGTTCCAGGCCTGCTCCATGGTACCAGCCGAGCCGAAGCTGGAGTCTGAGGCGGACGGCACGCTCACCAACCGGGCACCCTTGGCCACGTGAAGGCCAGTGGGCGACACCGCCGGGCCCTTCGATCTCACCAACGCTCGGGAGTCGGCGTCCTCAGCACGCGCCGGCTCCTCCCGCTGCGGCTCCGTCCTCGGCGGCTCCGAAGCCGGAGGCGGCGCGGCGGGCCCGGTAGGAACCACCTCCGGCCCCTCAGGTGGCGCAGCTCCGCCGGCTCCAGCTCCTGCCGCCGGTGGCACACCTCGGCCGGCTCCAGCAGCCGGCCCCAGCAGCGGCGCGCGGTGCGGTAACAGGTCGCCAAGAGTGGGCCTCTGGGCCGACTCGCCCTGGGCGCCCTGGCCCGGCGCTGAAGGAGGCGCAGCAGAAGAAGACGCCCCCGCGGAGGCGGCGAAGCCGCAGCGGCGTAGCCACGGGCGGCACAACGACAACAGCGGCGTGCGTGCACGTGTCGAAGGCGGCGGCGTCGGCTCCCTCTGCCGGCGGAACGGCGGCGCAACACGCGCAGTCGGCCCAGAGCTGCCGCCCTGGGTGAACTTGATGACGGCCCTAGTCGAACAAACAAAGGAAGATGAGTGCAAGGCAAGGAAAGAAAAGGAATCAAACAACAAAGAAAACAAAAAGGACTTACCCGGCCATCTCAGCGACCTTCTTGGGCCCTTGCTGGCGTTGTCTCTTGGCCTGGCCCTCCAGCCTGGCCGTGTTCCCACCGGCGGCCCGCTTCTTCTTCTTCGGCGCGGAAGTCGCCGAGGCGGCAGGCGGCCTCGTGCGCAAAGGCACCGCCCGGATCGGTCCCGGCCCCGTGGTGGACGTGGCCGGCTCCGCCTCCTCCTCCTCCCGCTGCTCCGGCGAAGGCGGCGGGTTGTGCTCCCCTTGGCCGCCCTGGTCGGGCACCGCCGGCAGGTCATCATCGCCGGCTTGGTCGCCGGCTTGGTCGCCGGCTTGGTCAGCCGGATCCACGAGATCCGCCGTCCAGATCTTGTGCGCCAAGTCGCCGTCCTCGAGCTCTTGGCGAGGGAAGATCTAGAAAACAAGAACAGATGAATAACAAGCGAGCCACGCAGCCGCAAGTCGAAAAGCACAAACTAGAACACAACTTACCCGCTTAGGCGGCGCGGCCCGGTCGTAAGGCGGCAGCCCCCACGCCCAGTCTTCCGGCATGTTGGCCTTCGTGATGCTGTTCACCCGGCGAGCGACTTGGGCCTTGGTGAGCGCTATCCTCGACGTCCGGGTCGGATCCAGCCGGCCGGACATAAGCCCGATCTTGTGGACACGGCCCTGGAGCGGGATCACCTGGCGCTCCACGTAGGTGCAGAGGAGGTCCTCGGCGCTCAGCCGGCCCTCAGTGACGCACTCCCCCAGGAAGTCCCAGAGGAGGTTGACCTCCGCGTCCGGATCCGCCGACTTGGCGTTGTGGCCCCAGTTGAGCCGGGTGGTCGGAGGAGCCGGATTATACTCCGGCAGGTTGATCCGGTCGAAGGCTGGGTTGGCGTTCTTCACGTAGAAGAACGTCATCTGCCAGTTCTTCACCGAGTCGACAGTCGGTATCTTCGGGAAGAGCGAGCCGGCGCGGGGATAGATGGAGGCGCAGCCGCAGGTCCCCAGGCGGCCCTCAGTCATTTGCGACTTGAGGTAGAAGAGCCGGCCCCAGAAGTCGACGTCGGGCCACAAGCCGGCGTAGCCCTCCATAAAAGCCACATAGCAGCTAAGGAGGACGCACGCGTTGGCCGGCAAGTGGTGCGGCTGCAGGCCGATGAAATCCAAGAACCGGCGGAAAAAGGCCGAAGCCGGCAGACCTAACCCGCGGTCGAGGTGCGCGCCGAAGACGACGCGCTCACCGGGCTCCGGCTTGGGCTCCACCTCCTCGCCGGGCGCTCGCGTGACTACCTCCCGAGGAATCCGGCGGAGGCGCACCAGCCGCTCGATGTCGTCGTCGTTCATAAGCGAGCCCCTCCAGGACCCGCTGGCAGAGGCCATGGACGAAGAGGAGGAGGAAGAAGACCAATCGAGATCAAAGGGAGAAGAGGAACCGCTCCTCACCGGAGGAAAGCGCGGCGGCGATGAACGCAGCGTCGAGCCGCGGGGCCCCGTGGCGCCGGTTTGGCGTGCGGACGGCTGCCGAACGGCGGAGAACTCCGGCCGCGAAAAGTCACCGAGGTTCGCCAGGAGGTCACCGGAGAAGGATCGACGGCGTGCGAGAGCGCTCGAGCGAAGAGAGCGAGAAAGAGAAGAGGCAGTGGCGCAAGGAAGAAGAAGGGTGCCTCGGTACCGCGCGGGGGGCATTTATAGCCGTCCCGCACGCCCGTTACGCAGCCACGTGGCGATCGTGGGCCACGATGGGATTAACTGCGCCGAAACCGCCCCACACGACGCCGGCAGTTACCAGAAACGGTCGCCCCACTTCGCCCACGACCGCAGAAAATCCGGAAGGGGACAGTGATGTGACCATACGAAACGACCGCGCTGACGAAGCCGTCAGAACGGTCAAGTCGGGCGCGGGACTCGAGGCGGCGGAGTTGCCGTTGCACCCGAGCCAGAGCCGGGCGATAAAATCGACCCGGCCCCAGATTCTGGCGACAAGCCGGAAACATCTTCAACACTTAAGAAAAAGTGAAAACGACAGGAGCAAAAAAGGGCGTCCGGCTGGAGGAAGCCGGACGGGGCGAGCCGGACGAGGGCGCAGCCGGCTGAATGAAAATTCTCAGCTGGCCCCTCCGGGAGCCGCCGGAAACAAGCGAGAGATATGCAAAGCCAGGGAAACCTGCCTAGGTCCTCCTAGACGTAGGACCTTGCCAGCTTCGGGGGCTAATGTCGGGGGGAAGACCCCGGGTAGGGCAATGGACGCGGAGCGGCCGGCTTGAGGTCGGCCGGCTCGCGGCAAAGGCCGGCTGAGGAGCAGCCGGCTGGAGCCGTGGCCGGCTGCCTCGGGAGCCGGCTGGCTCTAAGTCCTAGTTGGCCTGGCTGCGGCCTTCAACGCTGTAGCTGGGCCGGCTTCTACAAGCCATATCCGACTGGGGTTTGTACCTCAGACCGACTCGAGGCTGGCGAGTCTTGCACTAGAAGGAACCGGGTAGGTGAGCCGGGTTCAAAGGTCCACGCTGACCTCATCTCCCGTAAAGTACGGGGCACTGTAGAGCAGCAGTGCCACGCGCCAGACAGGCCATCATGGCGTACGTCGAGCCGTACGCGCTACAGAGCATGATGACGACAACGACAGCACCTCCACGCCGCTGACCTGAGCAGGCGGATGGGACGTGCCACTACGCTCAACGGCTCTCTGGCGTCAGCGCCTCGGGAAGGGACGGGAGCCGAAGCCGGCCCATGCTGGCCACTAGACTCTAGGGACTTATATGTAAAGTGCCGGTGCCTATATAAGCCGGGCTACCCACCTCGTGCGGGGGACGATCGATCAGTTCCCATTCACTAGTCTTAGAGCTGCCCTGTGAGAGAGACCTTCGTCTACCTTAGCCTCCCAGGGGCAGCCGGATACAGCTCAAGGAGCACCATTGTACTGTGTGATCATCTTATACACTCATAGCAGGAGTAGAGGTGTTACCTCCATCGGAGGGCCTCGAACCTGGGTACGTCGCCGTGTCGCTCGTGCCCATACCCGCTTCCGGATACCGCCGTGAGACCACTAGGAACCACCTCGATTAGCCACCCTATGGCATATGTCATGACGATACCACGACAATACCATGTCTTTTATAAAGTACAGCCTTGAGATATTTACTGTTTGATGAAAGAAATGGTCTAGGTTGACGGCTATGAGAAGATGCATCAGAAGAAAGATTAGAACTTTTTGTGGGCCTCACTTCTAATGAAGATTGCTTCATCACAACTGCATTCTGATAATAATGCAAAAAGAGTTAAACGATGAACTATGCAAACATTTATTATGCAATGTAGATATAAGATAATAACAAGTTGCATAAATAAGACATGTATGGAACTTGTACTAAGCACAAACTTACATCATAATGTTGCACAGGGTCGCTACAGATCCTTTTTTGGCGACTATCTTCTAATGATGACTGCTTCATTAAAACTGCATTCTGGTAACATTGTAAACATAGTTACAACAATTAACTATTCAAACATGTATTACGCAATGTAGAGATCAGATAAAATAATGTATAATAATTAAGCACAAGATAAGATAAGATGCATGTACTAAGCACATACTGGCTCACTGCAGGTCCTTCTCTTGCGTGCACTAGTCGTGGTCAACATGCCTATCATTTTAGGTTCAGCCATCAAGTGAAATGCTAATCCTCCTGCTCCATTGTCCTTAATCTGTGTTTAGATATCACATTTAAGACCAAGTCAGCTGGTTTCAAATAACAAAAAACTTGAGCTGCCAAATGAATAAGCCAATATTTACCAGATATCAGATTAAAACCAACTAGATGTTGCTTTGCATGAGATACGAATTTCAGACATTCAGATTTAGAGTAGGGTAATGCCAAGGTTTTCCACATAAAGTAAACTGGCGTTAAGAATGACCAAATGTCAGGTTCAAATCACCTTCGCAGTTTCTCCAAGACAAACATATCAAATAGGCAGAAACATAGTAAAGCATGAATGGCATTGCTATGGCAGGGTTCCAAGTGTTAATCTCTTGCATAAGGAACAATGCATATAGGTTATAGATAATAACGGAAGTAAACTGCCAAAATTACCAACCAAGAACTCAGATTCCAACCTTCCCTAGCGTCCCCGCTGTTAATGTTGGATGTTCTAATAAGTGGTTCGCATGATCAATCCCAATGAAAAATAACATTGACAAGTCAGTCTACGATAATACAAAGACCAGACATGCACGCAACAATAACTATATAAGCTAAAGACGAGGTATAAGAGCAAGCAGATTGGAAATGCACATAGCATGATTATAAAAGCAGTGTGAGAATAGCAGACACGAGAAAACAGCTAGCAGCTAGCGGTGAGCTAATGACGTGGTATAAGAACAAGCAGATTGGAAATGCCCATAGCATGACTATAAAAGCAGTGCGACAATAGCATGCAGTACAAAAACAGTTGGCAGCAAATGAATGGGTACAAGGCTATAAATATGTGGATGCACACAGGTGTCAGTAGAATGAACAGGATGGTAGCGACCGGATAATGCTTTTGTACTGTACAATATTTAAACAAACTTCATGCGAAGCAACACATCAAGAAAGTTAACGGCATATGAGATCTGCAAATAACTACACAAAACATGGCTAAAGAAACACCGCGATCTAACGGGCCAGCGTACTAACCAAGCTGCGGCGGGGTGGACGGGGGCGGCAACTTGCATTCCAGCGGCGGCGAACGCGGGAGACGATGAATCGACCCTGTTTCAGTAGAAGCGGGCGTTAGTGAAGCAGATCTGGTTGGCTGGCAAGGTATTCGGTGAAGTTGATACAGCCACTGCGGCGAGGTAGTGGGTGGCGAGGTCGGCGGTGAAGCAAATCCGTCGGTGGCGAGGTCGGCGGTGAAGCAGATCCGTCGGTGACGAGGGCGGCGGGGGAGCAGATCAGGTGGGTGGACAGCCAACACAATCAACGCTACGCTGTGGAGGAGTATGCCGGCGGCGAAGCAGATCTAGTACTGTAGAGAGTCAGAGCTTTGGCGTGTGAGAGTATTTTTGAGCTAATGGGGCGAATGGTTGGTGGGTGGGTGTGGTCCTGTGGGGAGGGTTCGGGATCTAGGCAAGATATTTCATTGTTACCGAATGAGCCCTCCATGGTCGGTGGGTTGTAGCTTCCGGACCAGGGTTAAAACGGTAAAACTGGTCACGGGATTTTCGAATGGATGCGGCGGGATGATTTGGCGCGCGACCGAAATTTTCAGTTTCAAGCTACGAGCAGAACGACAAAAATAATGTTCTTCCCCAGGGAGCTCTCATTTCTTCCTCTTCTCTTTCTCTATCGAGTCTCTCCCACTCCCCCGGCTCCTCTCCCCCTTCTCTCCGGCGGCCTCGCCGGCCGGAGACGAGGCCGACTTCTCTCTGTATATTATACACCCTCCGAACTAAATTAATTGATTCAACTTTCCTTAGACGTGTATGTATCTAGAGTAAAAACATGTGTGGATACATCCATATTTAGATAAGCAAAGTTGAGTCAGCTAATTTGGATCCGAGGGAGTTAGTGTTGTTGTAAGCTTAGATCCAGTGTTTCCCATGAGCAGAATGGCGCACTGGAGTCGGGGATCTCGTCATCGGCTTCAGATCTGGCCTATGGTGAATCTGGCGGATCTTGCCGGCCAAACCCCGATCTGGTGCCATCAATGTGATGGCGCTAACGGTGAGGCTTGCTTTGGTTAGTGCTTCAGACACTAGTAGGAAAACCCTTATAGGCAGAGCTTAGTTCTGTGGCGCACCACAGAAAATGCGCCACAGAATTTTATTTTGTGGCGCACCATGCTGGGTGCGCCACAGAAATAGCTTACTTTTGTGGCGCACTGCTGAACATTGCGCCACAGAAATTGTATGGGGCCCACATCCTGCCACCACCAATTATTAGTGTAGGTATTTCTGTGGCGCACATGTCATGCTGCGCCACAGAAATAACTCTTTCTGTGGCGCACGTGCTTCTGTGCGCCACAGAAGTAACTGATTCTGTGGCGCACTTGCTCTGGTGCGCCACAGAATTAAGGTAACTTATATCATCTCGCTCGTGCCCTCCCCCGCCTGTTCACCTCTATCTCCCCTCTCCCCTCTCCCCTCTCCTCCGATCCGCCGCGCGCCACCATGGTCGTCGCCATCACCGTCGCCGCCGCCTTCCTCCGCGAGGGCCGGATGCCGCCACGGTCCTCCCATCCCCGCCACCTGCAGCACAAGCTGCCGCTACGGCGAGGAGGGGCCGCCGCGAGGAGGGGCCGCCGTCGCGTGAAGGTGGAGGAGCCGCCGCGTCCTCCTCCTCCTCCACCGCTGCCATCGTCGTCAACCTCCTCCTCCACCCCTGTCGTCGGTGAACTCTCTCCCCTCCCCTCCCTCTTCCTCTCCCGCGCGAGCACAATGTGCTCGACGAAATGCTCATGCTTCTAGGTTGTGCTGATGATGCTCTGCATGCATTGCTGTTGCTCTGGATGCATTGATGTTGTTGCTCTGGATGCATTGCTGCTAGTTTCTTTGATTCAGTGATGCTGCTCATGTGCAGTATCTGAATAAATTACTTTGTTGCCTGCATATGGATATTTTCATTTGGAGTGACATGCTATATTGGCTCTATATATATCTGCTCCAAAGGTTCCATTTGGAGCCTGGATTGCTAGTGGTTAGTATATTGTTATGCCGCTAATAAAAAGGTGCTAGTGGTTAGTATATTGTTGCCAGCATATGGATAGTGTTGTTTGTGGAGGTTTACTGCCACTTGTTATTGATGAACCATGTGATGGTAATGATTCAATTTAATTCAATGATGTTAATTTGATTTCCATCCTTTGTTGGAAATAAATCCATGTCTGAACCTGTACAAGGTAATGAAGACTTGCTCACTTGGTATTGCTTGCCAGTTGGACATTTGGTTGGTTTTGATGCTACTGGTTCATTTAAATGCATGAAATGCTACTATGGTATGCTACTGTGGTATCCTTGTGAAGAAAATGATGGATTCTTGTGAGCTTATGGTATGCTACTATGCTACTGTGGTATCCTTGTGAAGATTTACTTGATGGATTCTTGTGAGCTTATGGTATGCTACTATGCTTATAATGCTCTGATTAGTGGGGATGCTTACTGGATCATGTGCATATAGTTCATATAGTTCCCTAAAAAGAAAGAATGCTCCCTGGCCAGATGCTTGATGTCTTGGCTCAGCCAATGATGCAAAGGCTGAGGCAAAAACTTGGATAAGAACAGATACTAAAATTTGTGATTTAAATGGAATGCTTATGATGGTATACTAAAATAGAGATATTCACATTAGGGAATCATGTAAATGAATGCCACTGTGGTATCCTTTTCTTGTTGGCTTTGATGAAAATAGAGATATCCACAGTAGGGGATCATGTAAATGAATGCCACTGTGGTATCCTTTGAAGAAAAAGGACTGCTTTCGATGGTTTTAAAAGGCTAGGTGGTGCTAGGTGATTCAGTTGGCTACCAAGACTTGTCTCATCTGGTTAGCTGGGATATGCTATGTGTTGTTGCTTGTTTAGGCATATCTATCACTTACTGGATTTACTGGTTCTTGATTGGCCTCTCTTTTGCCAGAGATCACTTGGTCTATATACCAAGTGATGAATAATCCCTTTGGAGCATCTGCTCCATGCATGCTATGTGTGTTTGAGCATCTTGACTTATGTCACCATGGTTGCTGGTTTGGTGGTGTTTTGAACTCAACTGAGTAATGATAAATTTCTATTTCTTGTTGGCTTTGATGAAAATAGAGATATCCACAGTAGGGGATCATGTAAATGAATGCCACTGTGGTATCCTTTGAAGAAAAAGGACTGTTTCTGATGGTTTTAAAAGGCTAGGTGGTGCTAGGTGATTCAGTTGGCTACCAAGACTTGTCTCATCTGGTTAGCTGGGATATGCTATGTGTTGTTGCTTGTTTAGGCATATCTATCACTTACTCGATTTACTGGTTCTTGATTGGCCTCTCTTTTGCCAGCATCACTTGGTCTATATACCAAGTGATGAATAATCCCTTTGGAGCATCTGCTCCATGCATGCTATGTGTGTTTGAGCATCTTGACTTATGTCACCATGGTTGCTGGTTTGGTGGTGTTTTTGTACTTGTCGATGATTAGATGGTTGGTTGATCACTCGTACACTCCGGGGTGTCGCTAGTGAGCCTGGTGTGATGGCACAAATATCAATCTCTTGTGCATCCTACCTGGCCTCACTAACGCCATCCCGGGATGTTCACATTTGTTTCGACCAACAAAGTATGAGGCATTCCATTTAGTTCATACTAGCTACTTCTTAATTGCATTGGCCTTTCTTCCATTCTAGTGCCGATGATTAAATTGTTTGGTCACTTGTACACTCTGGGGTGGGGCCACTGAGCCTGGTGCGATGGCACAAATATCAATCTCTTGTGCATCCTACCTGGCCTCGCTGACCCCATCCCTGAATGTTAATATTTCTTTCGACCAAAAAAGTATGAGGCATATGATATCTAGTTGAGATACCACTTGGCTCTTTCTTCCATTTTAGTGCCGATGATTAGAATGTTTGGTCACATATACGCCGCAATATACTTTGTAGACGGGCCCCCCTTTCCCCGGCCGCCGTTCCGTGAACGAGTCTTTGACGAGACAACAACGCCGACATGTCTCTTCGGCGCAGAACCACGCCAGTCCCAGCCGTCTCCCTTGTGGCTATGTCTAGTGGGCTCTGCGCTTTTCTCAATGGCCGGACCACGATTGGACTCACCAGGGAAATACTGATAATCGCCATCACCACTATCGTCAAAGTCCATAGGTGTAGAGTACTTTGCAGCAGATGCCGCTTTTCTTCTCTCGCCGTCCAGTGAACGAGTCCTTGATGCAAAGACCGTGCCGGCCTCTGGGCAGGCCGGCACGGTCTTTGCATCAAAGACTCGTTCAATGCACGGCGAGGGAAGAAAAGTGGCATCTGCTGCAAACTGCTATGCTCCTGTGGAGTCTGGAGATAGTGTTGATGGCGATTATCATTATTCCCCCGGTGAGTCCAATCGTGGTCCGGCCATGCAGAAGAGCGCAGGAGACGCGGCCACAAGGGAGGCGGCTGGGACTGCCGTGGTTCTGCGCCGGAGAGGCAGATCAGCGTTGTTGTGTCGTTAAGGACCCGTTCACGGAACGGCGGCCGGGGAAAGGGGGCCCTTCTGCAAAGTATACTGCGGTGTATACTGCAACTATGGTTTCTGACCATAGTATTTGTGTTGACCAATAATGTATGAGGCACTTATTCCATTTTGTCATTCCATTTGCTTTGAGATTTTCAAAATGCCGATGATTAAAATGTTTGGTCCCCGTACACTTGGGGGTGGCGTAAGTGAGCCTGGTAAGATAGCACAAATATCAATCTCTTGTGCATCGGACTTGGTCTCGCTTACGCCATCCCTAAATGTTAATATTTGTGTTGACCAACAATGTATGAGGCATTTATTCCATTTCTCTTGTGCATCGGACTTGTTGGTCTCACTTTCTTCCATTTTCATCATAGTACGAAGTGGATATGAAGACCCCGATGCAAGCGAGCCTGGTGGGTAGAGATGAGGGAGCAAAGGAGGAACCGCATCGAGCCTGGTGGGTAGAGATGAGGGAGCAAAGGAGGAACCGGATGAAGACTACTTTGTATCTCGAAATTGTGAAATTTGTATGAATTAAGAGTTGTATGCAAAACATTTGACACTTAATTGCCACTATATATGTATCTCGATCGGGCTCTAAGTAATGTGATGATGATGTCTATGTTATATCTGTGCAATGTACATGATATTTATATTATATCTGAATGTTGCTGTATATAACCTGTATCTCTGTATATTGATGTGTATAAACTGCATGTGTATAGCAGGCAGCACAAAATCGAGTATAATACAAGCAATTTCTGTGGCGCACTGAAAACCAATTCTGTGGCGCACCTAGGAACACGTGCGCCACAGAAACCTTAATTCTGTGGCGCATGGGAAGGTGCGCCACAGAAACCTTATTTTTGTGGCGACGTTTCTGTGGCGCATCTCCCATGCGCCACAGAATCCATTTTTGGTGCGCCACTGATGAGGCTTTTCCTACTAGTGAGATCTGGCCAATGGGGAAGTCAAGCTGCTAAAGTTCACAAGCTCGGGGCATACGACAGCGTCATCCGTCTTCCCCGTGCACATCTTGGCCTTTCAGCGGCCCTTCTCAGAGCCAATATGCCGTTGATGAGGCCCTTCTTCTCCTTCGTCCTGGCGACTACCGGCGACACCGTCCCAAGTGGAAAGGATGCGGAGCAGAGATCTGATGTGCGGTCGAGAAGGACTCGATTGATTTTCTTCTATATGTTTTGGGGTCCTTTTTGTAAAGTTGCAGGTTCTATTAGTTATTGTATAGTACTTTTGGTCCTCTATGTAATTTTTTGGACTAGTTTCCATTGGCACTGATAAACTTGTATTTTGAGAAGTTCACGGGGAAAAAAATTCCTTTGCACATATGGCCTATCATGTATAAACATTCTTGAGATTTAAACTATATGTAATGTGCCATGCATTAACCCTAAACCATATATATGTAACTAACCCTAGCTGATCAAACCCTACTTAATTAAAACAAATAACCCTAAACTATACGCATGCACTTTATGCGCAAAGGCGCGGGTGCCTCTAATAATGTGTGTGCGCACTCGAACGATGATCCCTAAACCTTATACAACCCTGAAACCCTAATCCCTAATCCCTAAACCCTAAACACCGTAAACACTAAACCCTAGACCCTAAACCCTAACCCTAACCCTAAACCCTAATTAAACCCTATATATAGGCCAACGAAACTTAATTGTGCATCAAGCAGGCCAGGGGTGCCTCGCGGTCCTCTAATTAAATTAAATGTGCCATGCATTAACCCTAAACCATATATATGTAACTAACCATAGCTAATCAACCCTACTTAATGAAAACACATAACCCTAAACTATACTAGCTATAACCCGATCTAATAAAAACATGCTCTATATATAGCAGCTAGCTAGCAAACCGTAGATTAACACCAATTAATATATACATGGCCTATATCGATCATGTTGTATAACATATCCCTGAGATTCATTAATTAATTATATAATTATCGTGATAAATTAATTAACTTTAATTTTGACAAGTTCTCTCGAATGAAAACACATTTGATTAAGTTGCCTCATAATATATATATATATAATTAGTGTGCATGCATGGCCTACCATGCATTCGTGCATATATTTTAATGTATATTTGAACATATTCTTGGGGATTTCAATCTCTCTCTCTCGATCATCTATATATCGTTGGTGGCCAAAAAAACACACATATATATGCATGCAATTTATGCGTAAAGGCGCGGGTGCCTCTAATAATGTGTGTGCGCACTCGATCGATGATCCCTAAACCTTAAACAACCCTAAAACCTTAAATCCCTAATCCCTAAACCCTAAACACTAAACCCTAAACCCTAGACCCTAGCTAACCCTAAACCCCAATTAAACCCTATGTATAGGCCAACGACACTTAATTGTGCATCGATCGAGCAGGTCAGGGGTGCCTCGCGGTCCTCTAATTAAATTAAATGTGCCATGCATTAACCCTAAACCATATATATGTAACTAACCCTAGCTAATCAACCCTACTTAATTAAAACACATAACCCTAAACTATACTAGCTAGCTATAACCCGATCTAATAAAAACATGCTCTATATATAGCAGCTAGCTAGCAAACCGTAGATTAACACCAATTAAAATAGGGATTTCTATTTTCGTGCCCCTGCTTCGTTAGTTTTACTCAGTTTTCCCCAGCTCGTTAGTTTTTCCTCAGTTTTCCCCTCCCTCTAGTTTGAAACCCATCGAAGACGCGGGTTGCCGTCAGGTCAGAGGCCTTACCGTTACCGTGAGGTCAGTTCCTCGCTGACCGTCTCGTGCTGACGGGTGGATCCATCTACCGCTGACGCGTGGGCCGTTTTATTTACTGATTGTATACGCGGTGCTGCCAATGACAAATGGGGCCGCTCTATGGGGCTGCCGCAGCCAATGACCAGTGGGTCGTCTATTTATTTATAGAAAATTATATAGGGATCCCAATTATATATTGCCGCTCTGTGGGGCCTCCGCAGTCAATGACCGCTGTGGTCGTCTATTTTATTTAGAGAATATAATATAGAGCCGCTCTGTAGGGGCCGCCTCAGCCCATGGCAGGTGACTATTTTCGCAGCTTAATCTAAAGTGACTTTTGTGCTAAACATTGTGCATCCCGGCGTTGACCTAGCAGTGGCGGCGAGGATGTGGTGCTCGAATAATAGTGGAAATGCGATATTATTTTTTACATGCATAATATATAGAAAATAGCTAGATCTCTAAATCGATGCATATGAAGCTACATATATATTCTTGGTCATGATCCCCTTAATTATCTAAAGGGGATGGATGCATGGCTTCACGTCGTCGTCGCTTTCATCATCAGTATCTTCGTCGTCTGAGTAGTAGTACCTCCTGCACATTGTTCCATCAAACACCTTCACTGTGAGCACATCATCGCCTTCATATTTGAAGTGTACGAACCAGCCGAAATCCACACCGTGCGCGATGGCGAATTTCTCCCAGCCCTTGTCGAGGTACATCCGGCCTTGTCCGTCAAATAGGACCTCCACGGTCCAGAGACGAGGACCGCAGTCAGCTGCTCGCAGATACACCTTAGCTGGCTCCTTGCCGTCAAGATAGTCCGCAAATTTTTTTGGGAGTTCCTGCAAAGAGATCGAGCGCCGATCGTTTGAAATTAGGGAACCCTTGAAATTAAAGGTTTTTTAGAACATGCCCATAATTAATCACATGCATCATATATGTGGGAACGCGTACGTACCTTCTTGACCAAAGGGTCTTCATAGACGACGATGAAGAACTCCTCTATGATCAATGGCAGTGTTGACGGTGGTGGTGGCAATGATGATGATCCACTTCCCATTCCCCTTCCCCTTCCCCTTCCCCTTCCGGTCCGCGTCCGAGATGTGGAAGCCATGGCAATGGATAAAGTGTATGTGAACGAAGAAGAGAGAGGCAGAACCTATTGACAAAAGGGATGGCCGTGTGGGTGTTTATAAGGGAGAGATGACCGTTGTAGGGGTTTACACAATAAAATAAGGAGGAGATGACCGTTGTGGGGGTTTATACACAATAAATTAAGGAGGAGACGACC
The DNA here is from genome assembly GCF_019359855.2 of Lolium perenne. Lineage (NCBI taxonomy): Eukaryota > Viridiplantae > Streptophyta > Magnoliopsida > Poales > Poaceae > Lolium > Lolium perenne. The sequence continues at coordinate 85,142,883 of NC_067248.2, read as the reverse complement.
GTTGTGGGGGTATATATCTCAACAAAAAAAGTAATGTGGACTATGTTGACTAGTTTATCATTTTACGGTGAAAAGTAATGCCTAAGACTACTCATAGTGGGAGTAACTTGGGTAGTAACATAGAGCTATGTTACCATAACATCACATTTTCCAAGATTATATGAGTCTACAACCTAATTAATATGGCTTTGCATGACACTACACATATGTTACTTCCCACTATGAAGGTAGTAACATAGAGTAGTAACATGTGCATGTTACTACTCTATGTTACTCTCCACTATGACTAGTCTAAAAGAAAAGTAATGGCTACAAGAAATCGGTGATGGTTTATCGTTTTTTGCGTGAAAAGTAATGGGTACAAGAAATGGGTGATGGTGTATCATTTTTTTGCGTCATAAGTAATGGGTCCAAGAAATGGGTGATGGTGTATCATTTTTTGCGTCATAAGTAATGGGTCCAAGAAATGGGTGATGGTGTATCATATTTTTGCGTGATAAGTAATGGCTACAACAAAATCGGTGATGGTTTATCGTTTTTTGCGTTGAAAGTAATGGCTACAAGAAATGGGTGATGGTGTATCATTTTTTGCGTGAAAAGTAATGGCTACAACAAAATCGGTGATGGTTATCATTTTTTGCGTGAAAAGTAATGGCTACAAGAAATGGGTGATGGTGTATCATTGTTTGCGTGAAAAGTAATGGCTACAACAAATCGGTGATGGTTTATCATTTTTTGCGTGAAAAGTAATGCCTAAAAAGAGTTTATAATTTAGCTCGTGAAAAATAATGCAGAAAACCAAACTTTAGCGTACTAGGTAACCGCCCTTTCGCATACATAGAGTGTGGAAGCTAACCGACGACAGAGAGAGAGAGGGTGGTGGCCCCGACCAGAGAGAGAGATAGGGGTTATCCTGCCCGTTAGATCATACGATCAACGGTCGGCGGGCAAGATCCGCGTGACATGGGCTAGACCAATCAGGGCAATGTTGGGCGTCTGTGAGAGTTTGTGAAGGGAGAGGGCAAAACTGAGTAGTATCAAGAAACCAAGGGCAAGTGAGTAGTAAACAGACTAAGGGATTCAAATATGAGATTTAAAAATGGAAAATGCGTGTTTTGTACAATGAAACCCATCTTGGCCTACCTCAAACTATTTGCAATACCAATATACATCAGTGTGAGAATTGTGGCCTCATTTAGACAAAGTATGTTTTGGGGAAAGCTGTTTTGGGTAGGGCTTATTATGGAAAACCATGCACCTTCATAGCTACTAGGTGATTTGAGAAGTGGCAATTTGTGGTGAAACTTGATTTATCTATGATTTATCTATGATTTGAGAAGTGGCAATTTGTGGTAAAGACTCCATGAGTAAGTGCCACTCTTTTTCGGATTTTTTTGCACATTAAATAACTCATTTAACTAGTTAATCCCATTTGTTGACTCTCTGTTGACCAGCCACTTGAGGGTAAAACTGAGTATATTGCACTAGCCAGTATTAGCACTCGAGGAGAAAACTGAGCACACAAAAAATGCTAGTATATGACTCGAGGGTATACCTGAGTATATCTAAATTTCCAGGGTTAGACTCGAGGACGCGTGTTGCGGTGCAGAAGTGGAAGACGTGCCATTGTTGACGCGTGTCGCGGTGCAGACGTGCAAATAGTGGACGCGTAGGACGCGGGTCGCATTTAGGACGCGTAAGCCCCTCCCTCCCTCCCTCTGCACACAGTCGTCTCATTCTCGCTCACGCACGAAACCACCCCTCTCACGTCCCATCAACTTCTCCAAATCGAAACCCCAACCGCCGTACGCACGCTACCCTGCCGGCGATGGAGAAGAAGAATGCGCCGGCGGCCGTCGCCTCCGAGCCCGTCGCCTCCGAGCCCGTCGCCTCCGCGCCCGTCGCCGCCGAGAGCCGCCGCCGAGCCCGTCGCCGCCGAGCTGGCCGCCGCCGAGCCCGTCGCCGCCGAGCCGAGCCGCCGCCGAGCGCGTCGCCTCCGAGGGCGGCGCATCCAAGCGCGCTCCTCCGTGAACTGGCCTCTCTCGGCTGATGGACCACTTCACCAGATCGGCGAATGCTTGCTGGCGAACGAGGAGTACGCCGACACGTACTCTGCCATGAGGCAAGTCTGTAGAAATTGGCGCTCAGGTTTGCCTGAGCCCGACGTGCACCTGGACGAATGGATCATGCTACACCACGCCCTTCCACACGTCGCTGAGTTCACCTTCCTCCAACTCGGCACATCACGCTACGTCACCATAGATCTATCCGAAGTTCATACAAGGTTCAACTTCCTCCATATCTACCTCTTTATTTTCAATCTTAAACATCTTAATTAGTGCTGAATGTTATCGTGCTTGCCCAGATACTACTTCGTCGGATTTTGCCGTGGCGTCATCGTGCTTGCCCAGAAGAACCCGCCGCACAAGATACGGCTTCTGAACCCACTCACAAAGAAATACACTATGTTTGAGGCGCAGATGCCATCTATTTTCCTGAAATCAGTCGCTGTGATCAAATCCCCGACTATGGTCTTCGTTACCGCACATTACCCGTCGGAAATTGGTTGGGTCGATGAGAGCACTCCAACTAAGGATATAGATAAAGATTGGGAAAACAGATTTTCGATCAAGAACCATTGTCTGCGTTGCATTACACCGTTCAATGGTGAACTGTATGCACTAGCTGTGGACAATTTAGAGCACGGAAGAATAGTGTGCACCAATGTACAGTTGCAGCAGCGCATGAGCACTGTCAAGATGGAGACACTAATTTCATTTCCAGAACTTGGACATCAGAAGTTCTACCTCGTGAAGTCGGATGGTGATCTGCTGCTTGTGTTGTTGGTCAGCGTGGCTTTGGCGGGCAGACCATTGGTGTACCGTGTGGACACTCAGAGCCGCTCTCTCCATCCGGTCAGTAACATTGGCAGTAATGCCTTCTTCGTGAATTATATCCGGTGTATCTCCGTCGACACCAGAGTGTACCCGACACTTCGACCTGGCTGCATCTACTACACGGATTTGGGTTATATCAGAGAGTACTCTCATGATACAAAGGCCTGGGAGGAGTGGCCAGAACGTGTGGATAGAATAGGAAACTACGGTATGAGAAATGAACACAAGCCATACCGTTTGGAGGATGTATTGGCCGCACACTGCAGACGGAGGGAGTTCAATCAATATTTCCTTGGGGAAATGCACGGCTGGAGGAACGACGAAATATATGAGGAGGAATGAAGAACAAATTCATTCATCCTAATCTTCTTGTTGTCCATACATTGCGTGCGTCTTGTATATTACAACGTTATTGGCTGCTTTTGGCTGCTGTATGCAGTTTCCCTATGTATTATACTTAGCTTTCTGATTATGCAGTTGTCAATTTATCATATACTAGCTTCTACATTTGGTACTAGATTTGCTGCCATATTGGGCAAAAAACGAGGGCCAAAAGGCATAAATAACCCCAGAGATTTGCTACTAGATTTGCTGCCATATTGAAGAAAGACAGAAATAGAAGCTTCTCTAGATTTGATACTAATTTGGTGAAAAAGACAGAGAGAGAAAGAGGGGAAAAGGTGCTCTTCAAAATGCCAATTTGGGCCGAGAGAGACAAAACCCAGCTCCTGCTCACGTGCAACCAAACGCTTCTCGTCCTGTCCCACGCGGTCCCTTTCTACCAGCCCCACGCGACGCGGCCCCACACGTCGCGGCCCCACAGACGACGCGGCGCAACACGCCAGCACAGAACGTCCAAATAAACGGATTCCTTCCGTCTGAGCTCGTTCTGCGGGTTTCAAACTAGAGGGAGGGGAAAACTGAGGAAAAACTAAGGGGCTGGGGAAAACTGAGTACAACTAACGACCCGAGGGCACGAAAATAGAAATCCCATTAAAATATACATGGCCTATATCGATCATGTTGTATAACATATCCCTCAGATTCATTAATTAATTATATAATTATCGTGATAAATTAATTAACTTGAATTTTGACAAGTTCTCTCGAATGAAAACACATTTGATTAAGTTGCCTCATAATATATATAATTAGTGTGCATGCATGGCCTACAATGCATTCGTGCATATATTTTAATGTATATTTGAACATATTCTTGGGGATTTCAATCTCTCTCTCTCGATCATCTATATATCGTTGGTGGTCCAAAAAACACACATATATACGCATGCACTTTATGCGTAAAGGCGCGGGTGCCTCTAATAATGTGTGTGCACACTCGATCGATGATCCCTAAACCTTAAACAACCCTAAAACCCCTAAATCCCTAATCCCTAATCCCTAATCCCTAAACCCTAAACACCGTAAACACTAAACCCTAAACCCTAAACCCTAAACCCTAACCCTAACCCTACCCCTCTACCCTAGCTAACCCTAAACCCTAATTAAACCCTATGTATAGGCCAACGACACTTAATTGTGCATCGAGCAGCCCAGGGGTGCCTCGCGGTCCTCTAATTAAATTAATTGTGCCATGCATTAACCCTAAACCATATATATGTAACTAACCCTAGCTAATTAACCCTACTTAATTAAAACACATAACCCTAAACTACACTAGATATAACCCGATCTAATAAAAACATGCTCTATATATAGCAGCTAGCTAGCAAACCGTAGATTAACACCAACTAAAATATACATGGCCTATATCGATCATGTTGTATAACATATCCCTCAGATTCATTAATTAATTATATAATTATCGTGATAAATTAATTAACTTGAATTTTGACAAGTTCTCTCGAATGAAAACACATTTGATTAAGTTGCCTCATAATATATATATAATTAATTAGTGTGCATGCATGGCCTACCATGCATTCGTGCATATATTTTAATGTATATTTGAACATATTCTTGGGGATTTCAATCTCTCTCTCTCGATCATCAATATATCGTTGGTGGCCAAAAAACACACACATATATACATATACGCATGCAATTTATGCGTAAAGGCGCGGGTGTCTCTAATAATGTGTGTGCGCACTCGATCGATGATCCCTAAACCTTAAACAACCCCTAAAACCTTAAATCCCTAATCCCTAATCCCTAAACCCTAAACCCTAGACCCTAAACCCTAGACCCTAAACCCTAACCCTAACCCTAAACCCTAGCTAACCCTAAACCCTAATTAAACCCTATGTATAGGCCAACGACACTTAATTGTGCATCGAGCAGGCCAGGGGTGCCTCGCGGTCCTCTAATTAAATTAAATGTGACATGCATTAACCCTAAACCATATATGTAACTAACCCTAGCTAATCAACCCTACTTAATTAAAACACATAACCCTAAACTATACTAGATATAACCCGATCTAATAAAAGCATGCTCTATATATAACAGCTAGCTAGCAAACCGTAGATTAACACCAATTAAAATATACATGGCCTATATCGATCATGTTGTATAACATATCCCTCAGATTCATTAATTAATTATATAATTATCGTGATAAATTAATTAACTTGAATTTTGACAAGTTCTCTCGAATGAAAACACATTTGATTAAGTTGCCTCATAATATATATATAATTAATTAGTGTGCATGCATGGCCTACCATGCATTCGTGCATATATTTTAATGTATATTTGAACATATTCTTGGGGATTTCAATCTCTCTCTCTCGATCATCAATATATCGTTGGTGGCCAAAAAACACACACACATATATATATATATACGCATGCAATTTATGCGTAAAGGCGCGGGTGCCTCTAATAATGTGTGTGCGCACTCGATCGATGATCCCTAAACCTTAAACAACCCCTAAAACCTTAAATCCCTAATCCCTAAACCCTAAACACCCTAAACACTAAACCCTAAACCCTAGACCCTAAACCCTAACCCTAACCCTAACCCTAAACCCTAGCTAACCCTAAACCCTAATTAAACCCTATGTATAGGCCAACGACACTTAATTGTGCATCGAGCAGGCCAGGGGTGCCTCGCGGTCCTCTAATTAAATTAAATGTGACATGCATTAACCCTAAACCATATATATGTAACTAACCCTAGCTAATCAACCCTACTTAATTAAAACACATAACCCTAAACTATACTAGATATAACCCGATCTAATAAAAGCATGCTCTATATATAACAGCTAGCTAGCAAACCGTAGATTAACACCAATTAAAATATACATGGCCTATATCGATCATGTTGTATAACATATCCCTCAGATTCATTAATTAATTATATAATTATCGTGATAAATTAATTAACTTGAATTTTGACAAGTTCTCTCGAATGAAAACACATTTGATTAAGTTGCATCATAATATATATATAATTAATTAGTGTGCATGCATGGCCTACCATGCATTCGTGCATATATTTTAATGTATATTTGAACATATTCTTGGGGATTTCAATCTCTCTCTCTCGATCATCTATATATCGTTGGTGGCCAAAAAACACACACATATATATATATATACGCATGCAATTTATGCGTAAAGGCGCGGGTTCCTCTAATAATGTGTGTGCGCACTCGATCGATGATCCCTAAACCTTAAACAACCCCTAAACCTTAAATCCCTAATCCCTAATCCCTAAACCCTAAACACCCTAAACACTAAACACTAAACCCTAAACCCTAGCCCTAACCCTAACCCTAAACCTTAGCTAACCCTAAACCCTAATTAAACCCCATGTATAGGCCAACGACACTTAATTGTGCATCGAGCAGGCCAGGGGTGCCTCGCGATCCTCTAATTAAATTAAATGTGCCATGCGTTAACCCTAAACCATATATATGTAACTAACCCTAGCTAATCAACCCTACTTAATTAAAACACATAACCCTAAACTATACTAGATATAACCCGATCTAATAAAAGCATGCTCTATATATAACAGCTAGCTAGCAAACCGTAGATTAACACCAATTAAAATATACATGGCCTATATCGATCATGTTGTATAACATATCCCTCAGATTCATTAATTAATTATATAATTATCTTGATAAATTAATTAACTTTAATTTTGACAAGTTCTCTCGAATGAAAACACATTTGATTAAGTTGCCTCATAATATATATATAATTTTAGTGTGCATGCATGGCCTACCATGCATTCGTGCATATATTTTAATGTATATTTGAACATATTCTTGGGGATTTCAATCTCTCTCTCTCTCTCGATCATCTATATATATCGTTGGTGGCCAAAAAAACACACATATATACGCATGCACTTTATGCGTAAAGACGCGGGTGCCTCTAATAATGTGTGTGCGCACTCGATCGATGATCCCTAAACCTTAAACAACCCTAAAACCCTAAATTAATTATCGATCTCCCTGTGATTCATTAATTAATTATATATATAATTATCGATGATAAATTAATTAACTTGAATTTTGACAAGTTCTCTCGTATGAAAACACATTTGATCAAGTTGCCTCATAATATATATATAATTAGTGTGCACGCATGGCCTACCATGCATTCGTGCATATATTTTAATATATATTTGAACATATTCTTGGGGATTTCAATCTCTCTCTCTCGATCATCTATATATCGTTGTTGGTGGCAAAAAAAACACACATATATACGCATGCACTTTATGCGCAAAGGCGCGGGGTGCCTCTAATAATGTGTGTGCGCACTCGATCGATGATCCCTAAACCTTAAACAACCCTAAAACCCTAATCCCTAATCCCCTAAACCCTAAACACCCTAAACACTAAACCCTAGACCCTAAACACCCTAAACACTAAACCCTAAACCCTAGACCCTAAACACCGTAAACACTAAACCTTAAACCCTAAACACCCTAAACACTAATTAAACCCTAAACCCTAGACCCTAAACACCCTAAACACTAGACCCTAAACCCTAGACCCTAAACACCCTAAACACTAAACCCTAGACCCTAAACACCGTAAACACTAAACCCTTAACCCTAGACCCTAGCTAAACACCCTAAACACTAAACCCTAAACCCTAAACCCTAGCTAACCCTAAACCCTAATTAAACCCTATATATAGGCCAACGACACTTAATTGTGCATCAACCAGGCCAGGGGTGCCTCGCGGTCCTCTAGTTAAATTAAATGTGCCATGCATTAACCCTAAACCATATATACATAACTAACCCCTAGCTAATCAAACCCTAGTTAATTAAAACACATAACCCTAAACTATACTAGCTATAACCCGATCTAATAAAAACATGCTCTATATATAGCAGCTAGCTAGCAAATTAAACGGTAGATTAACACCAATTAATATATACATGGCCTATATCGATCATATGTTGTATAACATCTCCTTGAGATTCATTAATTAATTATATAATTATCGATGATAAATTAATTAACTTGAATTTTGACAAGTTCTCTCGAATGAAAACACATTTGATTAAGTTTCCTCATAATATATATATAATTAGTGTGCATGCATGTCCTACCATGCATGCATTCGTGCATATATTTTAATATATATTTGAACATATTCTTGGGGATTTCAATCTCTCTCTCTCTCGATCATCTATATGTCGTTGGTGGCCAAAAAAACACACACATATACGCATGCACTTTATGCGCAAAGGCGCGTGTGCTTCTAATAATGTGTGTGTGCGCACTCGATCGATGATCCCTAAACCTTAAACCCTAAATAAACCCTAATCCCTAATCCCTAAACCCTAAACACCATAAACATTAAACCCTAAACCCTAGACCCTAAACCCTAACCTCCTAACCCTAAACCCTAAACCCTAATTAAACCCTATATATAGGCCAATGACACTTAATTGTGCATCAAGCAGGCCAGGGGTGCCTCGCGGTCCTCTAATTAAATTAAATGTGCCATGCATATATATATGTGTTTAATTTGGGGATTTCAATCGCTCTCTCGTATGTAGCTCTCTCTCTACCTCTCTCTCTCTGTCTCTCTCTCTCTCGTTGGTGGCCAACAACACACACATGCAATTTGTGCGCAAAGGCATGCGCCTCTAATAATGTGTGCGCAGTCGATCGATCTAGTTTTGATTAATCATAGCACACAAATAAAGAAGTTGTATTTGAATCCACACAACCTAATCTAAAACACATAACCCCTAACATGGCCTAATTAATTAACCCCTTCTCGATCTCTACCTAATTAGTGGAAATTGCACAAAATCAAAAGGGGTCCCTCACTAATTATGCATATCTGCTAGATTGTGATAAACTTTTGCCCCATATATATTTGGTGGATGGGTGCATCTTGGCATGTAAAACAATTAGTGTTTGCAAATGGCGTTGTCAAAATTTATGTACAAATGATTTCTTTCCATCCAAAGTGCATAAAATGGGAGTATTAATGAAGAAAGTACAAATAAAACAGCTCAACATGCTTCCACACCCCGATTTTCACACGAAGTAGAGCATATTTAAAGGATAATTCCAGAGTTTTACTATTTTTCAAGCAACTTTGCTAATTTTCCCCCACTCACATGACTTTATGTCGATTTAACGAAAATATGGCGAATTTAAACTACATGGGCGGGATAGTTTGAATTGTGCGCGCGGCAAAGGGAACCGCCTATTCCTCAACCTTGTGCACGGCAAATTACACACGCAACTCCATTAAACGCCACCTACCGACCTTAATTATCACCCCGGCGGCCCGGCCGCATGACCCCCCACCCACCCCTACACAACTTATCCCCGTCCGTGCGAAGAGCTTCCCCTCCCCGTCCCGTCCGTGCGAAAAAGAAGCTTCCCCTCCCCGTCGTTCTTCTCGAGACGCACCGGCGGTCAAGTTGATCCACGGTGGGGCTGCTATCTCTAGCTCAATCATGTATCGGGCAAGACAGCCTAACGATTTATATTTTCTTCAGGCTGCTAAAAAATTCGTCAGTATGCTCGAACTAATTGGCACTTTATAGTTTTCCGCTCGATTTGTCATCGATCAATTTGTTCATTTGCGTGGGCATATAGATTCAGTTCTGCACTCGATCCGTTAATTTGCTGAAATGCCATGGCAGAGTTTTGTACACGATCTGTTTGCTAAAATGTCGATGGGCATTTTTTGTTTTGTACTCGACATGATTGCTGAAATGCATAATCATGTAGTATAGTTTTGTACTCGAAGGATATACATTTCCTACTTCGCCTTAAATTAATCACCAACCACTGTATCTCATAATTAAACAGATGGACAGAACTTGGATACTGCATGGACACTTATGTTCCCCTTCATATATAAATGGTGTTCAACCCTTTATGGGGTTTATTAGAGCTCATGATGGTCACAACCTAGACGTGTATTGCCCGCGCTGCACATGTATGAATGGTGAGAAGAGGCCTCACCCTGTAGTGGCAGATCATTTACACATTTTTGGGATGGACCGCACATATGTTAGGCGGGTTTAGCATGGTGAACCATATAATGATCCTTTAGCAGGAGAAGCAGATCTTGCTCACACTGTATGTGTGCTGGCATATGTAGTTAATTATTTATATTGATGCTGCCACTGTTTCAATCAATAGTTTGCATTGCTGTGCAAGGTTCTGTACTCAAATTTAACTTGTTGCAGATGGATGGACGGGAAGGAGAGAAAAAGCGCTTGCTTCAGGAAACGGGTTTCAGCTCTGGGACATGTGTTGTGCCAGATGAGAAGGTAAATATGTAAAACGTCATTTGTTCAGGTTGCATCCCTTAGATGTTTGTCTAATCGGTTGATGTATTAATTGCAGAAGCATAGAGTTGAAGAGGTCTCTCAGTTTGATGGGAGATTTGAAGATGAATCTCAGTTTGATGCACCTGTGGATGGTACTGATGACGAGCCTTTCATAGACGAAGGTCCTGCACCTGAGATTATCCAGTCTACAGAAGGAGGCCGTGGACCGAGTACACAGCTTTGCGTTGAAGTGGATGCACGCCCGGAGATCATCACGGGCGTCCGGGTAGTCTCAAGACCACCCAGCCCTGATGCACCTGTGGATGGTACTGATGACGAGCCTCTCATAGACGAAGGTCCTGCACCTGAGATTATCCAGCCTACAGAAGGAGGCCGTGGACCGAGTCCACAGCTTTGCGTTGAAGAGGCCGCACACCCGGAGATCATCAGGGGCGTCCCGGTAGTCTCAGGACCACCCAGCCCTGATGCAAAATGTTGAGCTACTTTATGATTCGTACTCTTATGTTCTGGTGCTGTAGTATGTTATGATTTGTACGCCTTTGGCGCTAGATTAAGCATTCAGTGGATGATCGCGTTGCAAAATTCGACACCCACACAATCAGTTCATCGTATGAGTAGTAGCACAATTACTTCTACAGCGATTCCTGCCAGCGCATTAGTTGGTAGCATGAAACACTTTCAGGTACTCCCCTCTGATTCATATTAATTGACTCAATTCTGTCTAGATATGGATGTATCTAGATGCATTTGTTAACTAGACTAACAAACTTGAGTCAGTTAATATGAATCCGTGTAAACCGCCCAAGTCCTCGAGCAGCTAGTTTATTGACTCTGGACTCCAAGCCTCTCGCGGCAAGCCATCGACGAAGCTTTGACCAGATCTTGGCCCGCAATTTTTTTTGTGTGGCGAATAGCAAAGCTTTGACCAGTTCCTCTCGGGATACAGCACGCCGGTGAGCTTGCACGGTTGCCATGAGCACTTTCCGGCGGAACTTCCTCTTCAGCGCCCTCAAGCCGCTGCTGCGAGACAGCACGCAGTGCCTCGAGGTGGACGGAATTCTGGATCTCAGGGCGGGTGGTCCGCATCGTCCGGGAACGATCTCCAGCGGGTTTACGACGTAATGCATGGCGGCCAGGGGATTTTTTTTTTGGTTTGAGCTTGGGATTTGGGGTTTTTTCGAATAGGGGAGGAGGAACCGAGGAAGAGGAAGGAACAGCCGCGTGCTTGGCGCGTGGCGGTGTGCTTGAATTTCGAATTTTTGTGAAATGTTTCATTTCCCCGCTACAATTCGGGGGTTTCTTGACGCGCCAATGCGTCCCGCCGGGCAGCTTCAAGTGAATTTGGGGTGCCACACTATGGGCCCTAGTTTCAGTGAGACATGTAATGACTAGTCACATCAGTAAGTTCACTGTGTAATAAAATATGTTACCCCTCCCCTTTATGTAGCACCCCTTCTCTCCCGATCGAGTGCCGATTGCCGACGGATGCAAGCCGCTAGCTCGATCCCCTCCTTTCGCCTCCACCGTCCAGGCATCCAGCTTGGAGGGGCAAGCTGCATCTAGACCAAGCGGATTAGGTAGGACTAGTAATGTTCTTTCCTTTCTCGAGATCGGTTCTTTTTTCCTCTCCTCGATATCTTGCGCATCTCTTTCCTATTCTGGGCGAAGGGGTGTCTTTCTTGTCACCCTCGAGCTAGGAGTGATTGATGGGGGTGGGGGCGGGGGCTACCTTTGCTTGGATTGGGGTGTTCTTCCTTTATTTGTCGACATTTGCAACTTTGTAGTTTCTACTGATCCTCACTGTATCTTTTGTCAGCTTGTACAGGAAAGGAAAGACCTCGGCGGTGGGGGCAATGGAGCGTAAGGCCACCACGCATGTGGGCAGTTGGCTGAGCCTGAGCTACGTCCCCAGCCCCGCGAAGCAGGTACTCCGTTTGCTTATCCACTCTTTACCTTTTAAGTGTCTCTCTGCATCCTCAATCTGTTCCTGTTCTGGAATATGCTTAAAGTAGCACATGTCTTCAGCTGTTTTTGCGTAAAGCCTCTATGACGCCATGCTCTATATTCTCTGTATCAGGTTGGTACCTCCAGGTTCCGTGTTGAGGCTATGGGGAACGAGAATAGCGCCCCACCTGCTGCAGGAGCATGGCCCGATCTGCAGCACAAGAAGCGAAATGCCACTGCCGAGCTGGGCAGGGACCGCCCAGGGGTAATTTTTTTTAACCAACTTACCATGATGTAGTCTGAATCTGATACTCCCTCAGATCCAAATTAATTGACTCAACTATCTGTAGATATGGATGTATCTAGATGTGTTTTAGCTCTAGATACTACTGCCTCCATCCCAAAGCTTTGGGCTTATATTATTTTTAGAAAGTCAAACTATACCATGTTTGACTAAGCTTTTACCAAAATCAGTAACATGCAAAATACAAAATTAATATCATTAAATAGATAATAAAATATATTTTCCTACGGTATCTACACAGTATTATATTTGTTGATAGAATGTTCTAAAATTTTGGTCAAACTTTGCTTGTTTTGATTTCTAAAAAATAAATAAGGCTTAAGCTTTTGGATGGTGGTAGTACATTCATATCTAGACAAAGCTGAGTTAACTAGTTTTTTTGTCTGTCCATAGCTAGTGTTCACGCTGCAAAAGGCTAAGAGCATCCACTATATGCATCAGTCTATCTCATACAGTAATTCAATATCACTGTTGAGGTCTGCCTTTTGTTTTGCTATTCATATGCAGACTGAAACTTTAGGGCCTTTACTCAAAAGGAAGATCAAAACTGCGGCTGATCAGGTTGCCAGTATGTTGATGCCGCCCCCATCTTCTAAATGCCTCTACATGCACAAGGCCACGCGCCAGCTGGGTGGTGATCTTTTAATGAATATGGTATATTTTCTTAATCCACAAAACATGCCTTGATTTTTCTCTGTTTATTGTCGGTTTTTTCTACGCTTGCCAAAAGTTTACAACAACAACAACAACCAAGCCTTTCAGTCCCAAACAAGTTGGGGTAGGCTAGAGTTGAAACCCATAAGATCTCGAAGCCAAAAGTTTAGAAACACCAAATTCGTTTGCTTACAATCATCATACAGTAATGTTCATCTACTCCAGTTCCCCTAACCCAACAAAAAATGATGTTAATTACGATTTTTAGATTAAAAGAGCACCATTAGGCGCTGTTAATTACGACTTTGAGATTAAAATGTCATTTGCAATTGTTAATTACAATTTTGAGACAAATGGTTAGTTTAACCTCGATCTCTTCTGCTCTCCATTTTTCCCAACCGAACAAAAATGTAACCATTCCATTCCTCTGAAATGGAACCATTCCATTCCACGCTGTTTCAGAACCGAACACACCCTTGCATTGTTGTGAATTGTTGTCCATACACGGCCATACCCTTCCACATACATCCAGCACTATATGCATCAGTCTGTCTCAGAGTCATTCAATATCACTGCTGAGATCTGTTCCCATTCTTATGCAGGCTGAAACTGCTGCGCCTTTACTCAAGTGGATGCAAAATGAGGCTAATGAGGCTGCTGTGAGGACGATGGTGCCGGCACCATCTTCCGAAAACCTCTACAAGCACGAGGCCATGGGCCAGCTGGGTGGTGACCTTTTAATGAATCTGGTATATTTTCTTAATCCACATACATGATTTCATTATTATCTGTTTAATTACTGTTGGCTTTGTCTAATGCTTACCAAAAGTTCAGAAACACTGCGTTTGCTTACAATCATCATACACTAATTTTTCACTTTTCAGTATGTCTCATCCAGTATATAAACTGTTGATTTCCATTGGCTTCTTCTGTAATCATTTGCATTGTTGTCAACTGTTCTCTATGCACAACCCTATTCTTCCACTTACACCCCGCACTATTTGCATCAGTCTATCTCATAGATTTATTAAATATCAATGATGAGTTATGTTGCTATTCATATGCAGGATGAAACTTCTGTGCCTCTACTCAAATGGATAAAAAATGATCCTGATGAGGCTGCTGTGAAGACGATGGTGCCGCCACCATCTTCTGAAAACCTCCTCAAGCACAAGGCCACGGGCCAGCTGGGTGGTACCCTTTTCAGTAAGCAGGTATATTTTCTTAATCCTCATACATGATTTGATTTTTGTCTATTTATTGCCGGCTTTGTCTAATGCTTACCAATAGTTCAGAAACACACACACCTATTCTTCCACTTACATCCAGCACTATATGCATCAGTGTCTCATAGATTCATTTTATATATCATCACGATGTCCGTTGCTCTTCAATTTTCATATGCAGACTGAAACTGCTAAGCCTTCATTGGTCAAAAGGATTGCAACTGCTGCTGATGAGGCATCTGCAGAGGCTGCCACCAAGTTACTGTCAGCCCCACCTTCTGGATGCTTATATAAGCTCAAGTCCAAGGACCAGCCGGGCCGTAACCATCCAAGGGTTCGGGTATATTTTCTTAAGCCACATATACATGCCATGATTTATGTCTGATATTATCACCGGCTCTGTCTAATGCTTTTTGGAATTCGGAAACACCAAATTAGCATGCTTATATTCATCATACACTAATTTTTCACTGTTCAGTTTGTAACATAGTGTTATGCACTCGCTTGTCAACATTTGCATTGCTCTGAACTATGCACTTTACACAACCTAATTCTTCCACTTACATTCAGCGCTACGCACCAGTAGTACCTCCCATGTTTCCTTCACCATCCCGATGCCGATCTTGCGGGAATATGGCGGGCCCATGTACATACCCCGCATATAACACCTCCTATGGCTCTATCTACCTTTCTAGTAGCTCCTTCACAGAGTTACAGGTATGTATTCTCAGTGGTTTAGCATGAATTGGCATATAGTAAAGTCTTGTTTTTAGTCTTCCTGCTTCTTACATTTGTATCAATTTTTACATGCAGACTGTACCTTCTGAACTTCGTCCAATGATTAACCAGATGTGTCCGCATGAAGGGTCTTTCACTATGCTTGGAAATGGCAAATTGATGAACACCTACACGGTCTATGAGGTGTATGTCTACAAGACGCAGGCCATCACATATTTGTATGGACATTATTGGAGAAAGTTTGCTTTTGACTACGGTCTGAAGAAGGGCGACGAGCTGAGGATCAGAAACTCAAACGGGCAGATATACGTAATCGCTACGTAGTTGGAGACACTTCCAAATATATAATATGTAACTTTTTTCTACTCATATCTTTTGATAACTGCGTTCTGAGCAGTTGTTCTCAACCCATCCCTCTGTTTCTAGCTTGCTGGTTTAACATGATCAAAGCTGCAGATCCCCTGATGGAACAGGAGCGGATGTCACAAAGGGCAACCACACCAAAGACCGGCACCGGCTTCCCACTCTCCCGCATCAGCACCGGTTCCTCGTACTCAGCTCCGTTTATCGCATCTACCCAGCAGTCCCCTACATCAGCATTGGTTCTGTAGAGGCCCCATATACTACACATGCCCAAGCAGGCTCCCCGCATCGCATCCGGTTCCTCTAGCCGCACCGTATACTGCACCTGCCTAACAGTCTCCTGCATCAGCACCGGTTCCTCTAGAGGCACCGTTTACTGCACCTGCCCAGCAGTCTCCTGCATCAGCACCAGCTCGTGTACCAGCCCAGGCTCATGCACCTGCCCCAGCCAGATCACCGAGGTCTCAGCTCATTGCTGTGGCCACCCGTGTGGTGACCAGGACGCATCTGAAGGCTATGTTCGTGAGTATATGACAGCACAACTGCTCTTATCTTGATGTCTTCTCTGCTCAAAGTCTCACATGGTTCAGTGCATTTGTGCCATTGACTAATTTTTGGTGGTATCTCTTGCTTTGAATCAGAAATTGCCTAAAAGTATCTCCAAGGATCTCAATGCTGGCCGAAGGGGCAAGATATCCCTCGTCATGGAGAGTGAAGGTCTCACCGAGGACGGACGGTACTCCGTCAGTCCCCCCCCTGGCCGCTTGGCTGTTACTTCCAGGTGGAAAAAGTTCATTGACGGTGCCAAACTTCGCATTGGATCAAAGTTGAAGGTCAAGATCTTTCGATGCCGTTGTGACATGCTGGTCATAAAGTTCGCGGTTGTCTAGTTCTGTTGTCCCATGAGCCCTTAGCAAATGCATTTGTAGTTATACTTATATAAGGTTATCTTATCTCGAATCGCTAATTAATTGTATGGGTGGTAAAACTCTGGCAAGCTTTTGCTCTTAGCAAGTATGTATGTATGATCAGCTATTATGATAACTAATGTTTGTGTTCATCTTAATTTGCATTTCCGTTTTAGAAAAAAACTTAATTTCTATTTTGGCTGACCTGTTAGAGAACTATCAGATTGAACCCACAACATGATTCATATAGATTCATTACACCGAGCCACATGTCTTGACCTTGCTATACACTACTTCCATTAATCAGTGCAAGAAGGCTTACCTGAGCTGCCTGAACCATGGCAGATTCGAATCCACCTTATCTATCTAAAAATACAACCTTTGCAGAAAGAGGATTTGCAGTATGGGGAGGCTGACATTGGGGACCCATGAGCCAGCAGCGTCGTCAACGTTTTAAAGGTGGCAGGAGATCGAAAGAAAAAATAAGCCAAAAATCAGTTGGTAAACAAATTCAAGAAAAGAAACATTTACCTTTCTGAGAGGATGACATGCGGGACCCATGAGGCAAGCAGATCCTCAACTATTTCAAGGCGGCAGGGGGATCAAAATAAAAAGGAAATAGCCAGAAATTAATTAGGGTAAAAATAAATCCATCAAAGGAAACTTTTATTGTTCATAGAGGATGACATGTGGGACCGACTTGCCAGCTGCGTCGTCATCGTTTCAAAGGGGGCAGGGATCAAAAGAAAAAGGCAAATAGCCGTAAATTAGGGGAAAAAATAAATCCAACAAAGGAAACTTTTATTGTTCATAGAGGATGACATGCGGGACCCATGAGCCAGCAGCTTCCTCAACGTTTCAAAGTCGGCATGAGATTGAAAGAAAAAGGCAAGTGACATAATATCACGAGCCAAAAATAATCCAAGAAAAGAAACTTTATTGTACATAGAGGATGACATACGGGTCCCATTTTGTAGCAGCGGTCTCAACGCTTCCAAGGCGGCACAGGACCGAAAGAAAAATGAAGTAGCCAGAAATCAGGGTGTGAAAAAAATCCAAGAAAAGAAAGATTTCTATTGGGCTGTATCTGGACATCCGGGCCTTCGAACTATCCCGCCGGGCCTTTTGACTCGTACAATTTCAGCCCACTCCAAAACAGGAAAGGTCGGATTTTTCTCAAAAAAAAAACAGGAAAGTCCTATGCTTCGCAAAAACAAAAAACAAGGAGATTCAACATATAAGTTTGTTTATGTAGATATAAAGATTTAATTTATCCGTTTGCAATAGCTCAGAGCGAAATACAACGTTTATTGTCTGCAAAATAAAATATCACATGTTTCTTGTACGGGGAGGCTGACATCGGGGACCCATGAGCCAGCAGCGTCGTCAACGTTTCAAAGGCGGCAGGGGATCGAAAATAAAAAAAGCCAAAAATCGGTTGGTAAAAAAATACAAGAAAACAAAACATTTATCGTTCTGAGAAGATGACATGCGGGACCCATGAGGCAGCAGCATCCTCAACGTTTCAAAGTCGGCATGAGATCGAAAGAAAAAGGCAAGTGACATAATATCAGGAGCCAAAAATAATCCAAGAAAAGAAACTTTATTGTACATAGAGGATGACATGCGGGTCCCATTTTGTAGCAGCGGTCTCAAAGTTTCCAAGGCGGCACAGGACCAAAAGAAAAATGAGGCAGCAGCATTCTCAACAATTCCAAGGCGGCAGGGGATCAAAAGAAAAAAATGAAATAGCTAGAAATTAATTAGGGGTCAAAAATAAATCCACCAAAGGAAACTTTTATTGTTCATAGAGGATGACATGTGGGACCGACCTGCCAACAGCGTCCTTATCGTTTCAAAGGGGGCAGGGGTTCAAAAGAAAAAGGCAAGTAGCCAGAAATTAGGGGTCGAAAATAACTCCAAGAAAGGAAACTTTTATTGTTCGTAGAGGATGACATGCGGGACCCATGAGCCAGCAGCTTACTCAACGTTTCAAAGGCGGCATGAGATCGAAAGAAAAAAGGCAAGTGACCAAATATCAGGAGCCAAAAATAATCCAAGATTTATTGTACATAGAGGATGACATGTGGGTCCCATTTTGCAGCAGCGGTCTCAATGTTTGTAATGCGGCTTGAGATCAAAAGAAAAAGAAAGTAGCTAGTAATTAGGGGGTGAAAAAAAATCCAAGAAAAGAAAGTTGATGGACATAGAGGATGACATGCGGGTCCCTTGCGCCAACAGCTTACTCAACGTTTCAAAGGGGGCAGGGGATCAAAAGAAAGAGGCAAGCCAAAAATCAGAGGGTGAAAAAAAAATCCAACAAAGGAAACTTTTATAGCACATAGAGGATGACATGCGGGTCCCATGAGCCAGCAGCTTACTCAACGTTTCAAAGGCGGCATGAGATCGAAAGAAAAAGGCAAGTGACCAAATATCAGGAGCCAAAAATAATCCAAGATTTATTGTACATAGAGGATGACATGCGGGTCCCATTTTGTAGCAGCGGTCTCAATGTTTGTAATGCGGCTTGAGATCAAAAGAAAAAGAAAGTAGCTAGTAATTAGGGGGTGAAAAAAAATCCAAGAAAAGAAAGTTGATGGACATAGAGGATGACATGCGGGTCCCTTGAACCAACAGCTTACTCAACATTTCAAAGGGGACAGGGGATCAAAAGAAAAAGGCAAGCCAAAAATCAGAGGGTGAAAAAAAATCCAACAAAGGAAACTTTTATAGCACATAGAGGATGACATGCGGGTCCCATGAGCCAGCAGGTACCTCAACGTTTCAAACGTGGCATGAGATCGAAAGAAAAAGGCAAGTGACCAAATATGAGGTGCCAAAAAAAACTCCAAGAAAAGAAAGTTGATTGCTCATAGAGGATGACATGCGGGTCCCATTTAGCTGCAGCGGTCTGACCGTTTGAGAGGCGGCAGGGGATCGAAAGAAAAAGGCAAGTGACCAAATATCAGGAGCCAAAAATAATTCAAGAAAATAAAGTTTTATAGTCCATAGAGGATGACATGCGGGTCCCATTTAGCTGCAGCGGTCTCACCGTTTGAGAGGCGGCAGGGGATCGAAAGAAAAAGGCAAGTGACCAGATATGAGGTGCCAAAAAAATCCAAGAAAAGAAAGTTTTATAGTACATAGAGGATGACATGCGGGTCCCATTTAGCAGCAGCGGTATCACCGTTTGAGAGGCGGCAGGGGATCGAAAGAAAAAGGCAAGTGACCAAATATGAGGTGCCAAAAAAATCCAAGAAAAGAAAGTTTTATAGTACATAGAGGATGACATGCAGGTCCCATTTAGCATCAGAGGTATCACCGTTTGAGAGGCGGCAGGGGATCGAAAGAAAAAGGCAAGTGACCAAATATGAGGTGCCAAAAAAAACTCCAAGAAAAGAAAGTTGATAGCTCATAGAGGATGACATGCGGGTCCCATTTAGCTGCAGCGGTCTCAACGTTTCCAAGGCGGCAAGGGATCACAAGAAAAAGGAAGTAGCCAGAAATCAGGGGGTCAAAAAAAATCCAAGAAAAGAAAGAAATTTGGTTCATAGAGGATGACAGGCGGGACCCATGATCCTGCATCGTAAACGGCTCGATCGGAGAGCGTTGAACGAGATGGTGCGATCGAGAAAAAAAACAATGCTAGAGAGGCTGCCATGTGGGCCCTACATCCCTGGGCGGTGCGGATTTGCGTTGACTCGGCCGGCGAACCCGAGAATTCGCGATGCACCACGTCCCGGGCCACCATACGCGACGTTTTGGCCGCTTTCGTCGGGCTAGGTGGCCTCAAAAAAGAGAAAAAAAAAAGTTTTGACATGAACCACGGAGGGACCAAAAATCGTCGGCCATGGTGCACCAGCAACCACGGCGCGACTTCAACTTCGTCGGCCATGGCAACTTTTCTTGTAGTGCATGGAGATCGAAGTACCTATTGAACCTTGTAGGTTTGGTTTACTTTGTGATCAAATAAATGATTTGTGGACAAAGGATTGTTTTTTGAACAATGATAAATCAACTACATACAAAGAAGTTATGATGGGCCCTTACTCCGTTAAAATGGCTATGCGCCATGAAATCCAAGATAGGTGAATACTTTTTGAAAGTAATTGAATCTATGAAATTGATGGACTTGGATGAAATATCCTTGAAGAAGCTCGACTTGTCGAAAAGTTGTTTACGACAAAGTTCAAAGAGTTGACTACGATAAGATTAGATCTTTCGTAGCAATGCTTATAGTCTATGTGGATTATTCTAGTAATCACTACATATTTCTTTTATGAGATATGTTAGTAGGATGGCAAAATATATTACTTAACAGAAGTGTGTATTAAAGGTGTATACAAGATACAACCCAGAGTTTTGCTAGTCTGTAGAATACTAGATAGGAATACGAACTTCAATTGGATGAAGTGAGTATTGCGGAGTTGGAATCTTCACCGGATGAAATAGTCAAAGAGTTTTTTATTTCATCAGAAACGATGAAGATGCTTGCATTTGCAAGAAATTAAGTGGGAGCGCTGAGACATATTTGTAATACTTTATGTAGCTAACATATTGTTGATTATAAATATTGTAATTATATAATTGATTAAAAGGTTTCATTGAAAATTAGCTTCAATGAAAGGATATGGACTGAAACATATTTAGTGTCAAGATCTATGAAGATAGATTGAAACACATAATAAGTTTAAGTCAGAGTACATAGAATGAATATTGAAGTAGTTCAATATAAAAATATAAAGAAGGTGTTCTTTTCATGTGAAGTTTTAACAAGACTTGAGTGTATATGACACTCAATGAGTAAAAACACATGAGTGATTATAGATCACAAATAATATGTACACAATCAGATGTCCTGTGCTCTAAAAGTGTTATGAGCATATACCAGAATGATTCATGTGATGATCATTGGACGACAGTAAGAATATCCTTGAGTACTTTAGAAGAACCAAGGATATATATATATATATATATATATAGTTTTGTATGGGGTAATGACAAACAAATCGTTGTAAAGTGTTGCACCGATATTAGTTTGGTCACATATAAAAATGAATTTCAAATCTCAATTAGGCTAAGAATTATTTAAAAGGTAGTACAATGAGCTAGAAGTTGTCTATGCTAGATTTAGAAGAGTTCCAAATATTGTGACGGATTCTACAAATGAAGGTAGAGTATGTCATTGTTTTGACAATGACTAAGGATGTTAAGTCGAAAAGTTCTTTGAGAACTTGGTGTAGTTTCGATAGTGTCAGAACTTTGAAGCTATATTGTGTGTGACAACATTAGTGACATATTTCAGACCGCGGAATTAAGGTTCCACCAGAAGACCAAACATATTTAATGCCGACTCATTTGGAAAATGAGTGATGCGTTGAGACACAATATACATACGTTTCTGAGCGTGTCAGATCCGTTGACTAAAACCTCTCCCGTGAGCAAGACATGATAAAGCACCAGAAGGCCAAGGTGTTATATCTTTACAAATGTAAACTAGATTATTGACTCTAGCGCAAGTGGGAGACTGTTGGAGATATGCCCAAGAGGCAATAATAAAATTGTTATTATATATCTTTGTGTTTATGATAAATGTTTACATACCATGCTATAATTGTATTAACCGAAACCTTGATACATGTGTGTTATGTAAACAACAAGAAGTCCCTAGTAAGCCTCTTGTATAACTAGCTTTTTGATTAATAGATGATCATAGTTTCATGATCATGAACATTGGATGTTATTAATAACAAGGTTATGTCATTATGTGAATGATGTAATGGACACACCCAATTAAGCGTAGCATAAGATCACGTCATTAAGTTCATTTGCTATAAGCTTTCGATACATAGTTACCTAGTCCTTTCGACCATGAGATCATGTAAATCACTTATGCCGGAAGGGTACTTTGATTACATCAAACGCCACTGCGTAAATGGGTGGTTATAAAGGTGGGATTGGGTATTCGGAAAGTATGAGTTGAGGCATATGGATCAACAGTGGGATTTGTCCATCCCGATGACGGATAGATATACTCTAGGCCCTCTCGGTGGAATGTCGTCTAATTAGCTTGAAAGCATATGAATGGTTCATAAGAGACCACATACCACGGTACGAGTAAAGAGTAATTGTCAGAGACGAGTTTGAACAAGGTATCGTGATACCGATGATCAAACCTCGGACAAGTAAAATATCGCGTGACAAAGGGAATCGGTATCGTATGTAAATGGTTCAATCGATCACTAAGTTATCATTGAATATGTGGGAGCCATTATGGATATCCATATCCTGCTATTGGTTATTGGTCGGAGAGAAGTCTCAACCATGTCTGCATAGTTCACGAACCGTAGGGTGACACACTTAAGGTTTGATGTCGTTTAAGTAGATATGGAATCTGGAATGGAGTTCGAAGTTTTGTTCGGAGTCTCGGATGGGATCCAGGACATCACGAGGAGTTCCGGAATGGTCCGGAGAATAAGATTCATGTATAGGAAGGAATTTTCCAAGTTTGAAAATGATCTGGTGCATTTATGGAAGGTTCTAGAAGGTTCTAGAAAAGTCCGGAAGAAATCACCATGGAAAGTGGAGTCCCGGAGGGACTCCACCTTGCATGGCCGGCCAACCCTAAGGGGGAGGAGTCCCAGGTGGACTCCACCACGGGGGCCGGCCAAACCCCCCCCCCAAGGAAAGGTGGGAGTCCCACCTTGAGTAGGACTCCCATCTTGAGTAGGTTTCGTCCTTATGGCAAGTTTTTTGTTGGGGTCTTATTCGAAGACTTGGACTACAACTCTTGGGGGTTTTGTTACCCTCCAAAACCCCCCGACGGGCTTTGGTTAAGCAACACGAAGAGCCGGGAGGCTCCTAGGGCCGCTTAGTGGATCCCTGGCACCTCGCGTCGTCCCGCAAATCTTCTGGCGCGCGTCCTGGCGGTTGCCTGGGCGTGCCACCTGACCTAGACCTGGTCAGGAAGGTGTTAGTGCTTCGATTGTTCCTGCATGGTAGACACGTGCACATTAAATACGAGCCTTATCGGCTCTCAGGTTTCCCTGTGGATCGGCTCAAAGAGCCGATCGCCCCATGGTCCTTGATGGATTAGCAATGGCATGGGGATCCTGCTTGATCAGGACGAAGCTAAAACGATCCACGATAGTTTAGGGTTTTCACCGCATAATCGGAACGTCCTACGTGCGATCGGGCCTAGCAGCTACGAGAGATGGTGCAAACTACCCCTACCAGAGGCCTAAAAACCAACATAACGTTGATCCCCGGAACATCCCTCGCAGGGACGGTAAATAGCATCTAACGCACCACCGGATCCTCTGACCCCAGCATAAGGCCTAACTATGCAGATATTAAACTAATCCCTGCAGATGCAGGGAGCAACTATAACGGATCGGATCTACTAAGCATGATCAAGCAAGATGCTGCCCTTACGTCTGGATAGACGTAAGGGCAGCTAGATATGCAAGGGTTGCACCACGATAGCATATTACGTGAAGAACAATGCTAACCCTAACACATCTAATGATAACTACGTTGCTCGCCATCAAAAAGGCTTCAGTACGAGCAACGCATGAACAATACTAAGCTTTACGCTGCCTAGATCGCGAGATGCGATCTAGGCAGCATGATGCTTACCGGTAAGAACCCTCGTAGGAAAGGGGTGGCGATGCGCCGAGATTGGTTTGTTTTGGTTGAACGGTGATTGTCCTCCTTTTCCGATAACCCTAGATACATATTTATAGTCCAAGGGACTTTCTAATTGAGGCGTGCACCTAACCGTGCACGGGCCGGACTCTATCTCTTTAATCTAAATTACAATACGATCTAATATGTTACAGATACATGGGCAATTAAGCCCGAACTCTCAGCGCAAGGCCGCCTCAAAGATGCTCCACGTGTAATACTTCAAGCCCATCTTCACTTACGGCCCATCTCCTGATTTGGCCAACATCGGGCGATAACACATGCCCCCCTGGTTTTGGTAATGATAATATCAAAACCATCTGTTTTTTCGAGGGGTCATGTCGTGGTAGAGCCGTCGCAGTTTTCTTCATGATGACGTCTGGCCTCCTCGCCTTCTCTGCATGACTTGACGGTTCTGGCACTACGCCCTTGGGAACAGCTTAGGCATTTAAACCACGTATTCTCCCTTTTATTTAGCCCCTTCCTGTGGTTTCTTCCTTCATCCCCCTGCTCCACAGTAGCCGTCGGCAAACCGAAAAACCCTCCTCCACCGCCATGTCTTCCTCTTCGTCTTCTTCCTCATCTGGTCTTTCCACCCAATCCTCCACCTCCCGCGAGCCAACGCCTGAATGGGGCCCACAGGAGGCCCACGCGGCCAACATCCGCCGCGCCATAGCCGACGGGGACGAGTCGACCCACGACTCCTTCGTTTGGTCCGAAGACGACCAGTCCTTAACGGACGGGGAGAGCGACCTTTGCTTCCTTGCCGTTGGGCAATCGGAGGAGGAAAGCGACGACGACGGCTTCTCCTGGGACGGCTACTCCTCCGCCGAGGAGGTGAAGGAAGAGGAGGAGGATACCTCCTCCTCCGACGAACCGCCGGCCAAGCGTCTCTGCCCCTGGGCGGGCAACATCTGCGACTTCGACAGCGACTATGGCGACGCTAGCAAAGAAGATGAGGACAATGAAGGTTCCGCCGGTGGTTTCTTCAGCAGTGAGGACGAGCCGACCGGGAGCAGCGCCGATGGTGGCGACGGCGACGATGAGGACAGCAGCGGCCCTTAGATAGGATAGAGCTAGGAGTAGTAGATGGGACAATGTTCCCCCTAGCAATTCCTTTTGAGAGCAATCGGCTCTTTATGTAAGAAATCTCTGCTTATCAATGAAGAAATTCCCTTTAACCTGATTTTGCCGATTTCTTTTGTACTGAGTCCGCCGACTGTCAATTCGGTACATGCTTAATGAGCCGATGGCAAAGCATCAGCTTTCCAATGGATTGCAAAACAGATCGATCTAATTGCCTTCTCAGATATCGACTTGCAGTCCATGAAATTCAGACCCAAATTTTCAATCAAACGGGTCCGACGTGCAGCCTTGAGACCCTAAGACCTTTAGACTTTTAACATCATCCGATCATGATGTTCGTCCTGATAGCAAAACTCCTGGGTTAATGCTCCCAGGAAAGCCTCTTGGCCCATTGCTGACGACCTTGACGTTGAAGCTGACACCTCTGCTCAACAGGTGTTTGCTCACAGCTTTCCTTGCGATGTTATACTCCTTTGCCGCAACGAACTGGTCTAGGGCCTAACCACTGATGATGGCTCCTTCTTCAAACTCCTCCTGTCAACCCTGGTGGTTTTACTCTGCAAGAGCTCTCCTGTTCAGCATGGTCATGATGCAGAGACAGCCAATTTCAACACCATCGGTCCTTCAGAATGAGGAATTTTCAGAGCTAGCTGCCCCCCGAGCCTCGGTCAAGGCGAGAATAGAAGTGCCCCAGCCGCATCGGGCCACTATCAGCTTCTCCACTGTGGTGCAGCGTCAGCCGATTCCAAATAAATCGGCTTCCAAAAGCAGAGAACCTCCAAGGTGAGCTGCCCCCCGAGCCGCTCCATCTCTTCATCAAAACTGGGCATGAAAGCTCGCGCCCAAGGAGACAGTGCACTAGGACGGTTCTGGAAGGGCCAGCAGCTCCCTTGAACCAAGAAGCTTCATTCTTGGCTCCATTCTTGCGCCTTGCTGCTCAGATTGGTCCATTACCTCGGGCGGACTGACGCAGCTTCTGGTGAAGATGTTGATGAAGCTGTCACCGTGGTCCAGCCCCATGAGGAAATATCACAGCCGAGTGAATGTTCATTGGCTGTTCTCATGATCCTAACCTGATCTGCATGCTTACGCAGGCGCTGCTGATCTCGGAGATTTGCTAAGTAGAACCTCGCTACGTACCTCGGTGACTGCTCCATTAGGCTTCTACTTGTAACAGTTCCTTGAGTCGATGGCCGTGCATCGGCTTTGAACTCTTAAGTCGATGACTCCGCATCGGCTGTGCTCAAAATTTTTGTATTTTCGACTTTTTATGGCCGATTTATTTATGTATCGGCCCCCATGCTTGAGCTACTCTGCTGGAAAATTGACATCCGTTCCCAGCTCTGTATCCTCGTATCTCATCCATCTATGTGCCCCCCCGAGCCGATTCTGTCAAGTAATTGATGGTATCGGCTCTTCAGGCATCTGTTGGATCGACGCTGATCACAGACGAAGGTATGTTGAGGATGATTTTGGCCGATTGCGGGAATCGGCCTCCCTTTTCTTTGCAATACTTTGACGATGATTTGCAACCTCTTGGATTTCCATCGTAGCTACGTGGCAGGTTGAAGATAAGATCCTTTATTTCTCATTTTTTTGAGGGCCGATCGCAGGGATCGGCCTTGCCACGTATGTCCAAAGTCTTGGACGTGCTATTCCGTTAGGCCGGTGGATAAAACCAGCCTTACCCCATTCTTCGAGGCTTCGATGCGCTCACAACCCTCTAAACTGATCCCAGAGAGCGGCTCTTGGTCATCTGCTTCCCACACGCTCATGGCAGCTAATGATATCTCGATTGAGTCATCCGCTTGAACGACTTCCACTTCATCTCCGTCCCACTGTATGATGCATTGATGCATTGTAGATGGGATACAACAGTTAGCATGAATCCAGTCCCTTCCCAATAGGACGGCATAATTGCTTTTGCTGTCAACGATGAAGAACGCGGTAGGTATGGTTTTCCGGCCCACAGTAAGCTCTACATTCAGAACACCTTTTGCTTCTGACGCCTGGCCGTTGAAGTCGCTTAATGTGATGTTGGTCTTGATCAGATCGTCGCTGGAATGCCCTAAACGACGTAGCATGGAATACGGCATTATGTTGACGGCCGCTCCGGTATCAACCAACATCTTGCTGATAGGCTGCCCATTGATGTAACCCTTCAAGTATAGGGCTTTCAGATGCCTGTAGCTTCTATCTTGTGGCTTTTCAAAAATAACTGGTCGTGGACCGCAGTCGAATTGAGCCACTGAAACTTCCTCGTCGCTTGGAGCGCGAAACTCTAACGGGAGTATGAACACCATGTTTGTACCAGCCGATGCATCTGCATCGGTATCAGCCGATGCCTGTGCATCGGCTTTCGCCTGTTTGGGGCGCCATACTTTCTTTGGCGGGCGCGCCTTCGTCTCTACTGTTTGCTGGATTTTCGCGGCCAGATCGGGCCGCGCTCTTCTCAACGTGTACAGGTACTGTGCCTCGGCTTCTTCCAGGTTTCGCAGCCGCTGCACTCTACGCTTTTGAGAATGGCTGAGTCCATCAGGGCACCACCTTGGTCGGTGATACCTATCTTCTTCTCCATCTGACTCCTCGAAGTCTTCTTCTTGAGATGACTCAGCTCGTTTACTCTGAGGTGGGAGAGGTCCTAGACGTTTGAACACTGAAACTTCGCTTGCCCCCCTTCTTCCTTGCTGTTTGCATTCTGGGCAGTTCTCGATTGTTGGCAATCGGCTCATTCCTGAGTCCCAGCAATGTTTGAAAAAGGGACAGCTCCAGTGTTTATCCACGTTGTCTTGCTCCTTAGACCTCCCTCTAGCGCGACGTTCGTACCCGTCGTTGTTGCCGCTGTTCTGACGATACCTCCTGTTTGCATCAGACCGACGATATCCTTCATCGTCGTTGTCGTAGCGGCGACGTCGGTCGTACTGCTGTCATGCTGACGATACCTCCTGTTTGCATCAGACCGACGATATCCTTCATCGTCGTTGTCGTAGCGGCGACGTCGGTCGTACTGCTGTTCATATTTGCTGAGGAGATGCACGGATAATGGGCGTGGATACCGTATGTTTCTCACCTCCTCCTCGGTCAGGTATCGTCTATCGTCGTCTTGGGGCCGGTCACGTGGAACGGCCTCCTCTTTATCTTTGCCACGAGAGTGGCTGCTCTCTGCTTTGTCCGCGCCATGGCGAATCACGAACCCTGCCATATTGACATCGAAAGAGAACCCTGGTTCTCTTATGGAGTGGCTTAGGTCCACCATGTTGACGTCTGGAAACGGACGCCTGTCTACCTTCATGGCAAACTGTCCGAACGTTAATCGGCCTGCTTCTATCGCCATCTGAATTTGTGCGCGCAGTACCTTGCAGTCGCTGGTGGTGTGCGTGAACGTATGATGCCACTTGCAGTATGGCCTCTTGTTCATCTCTTGTGCCATAGGGATCTTGTGGCCTTCGGGTAGCTTCAACTGTTTCTCTTTCAGTAACAGATCGAAGATCTGTTCGGTTTTGGTCACGACAAAGTCCAACCCTCTTGGAGGCCCTGGTGGATTCACCCATTGGCAGGACACAGGCACTGGCGTCCGAGTCCACTCGGCTACCGCAATTTCCTGATCTTCCGTAGAATCTTCATCTTCATCGGCATTGACCAGGCTGATCGCGCGCTTGAACTTGTCTTGGTACAGTTCTGGATGGCGCTGTTCATATAAGGTCAGTCTGTTGACCAGGTGCGTCAGCGAGTTATACTCAACTTGGAACGTCAGATCCTTGAACGACGCTGCCAGGCCTGCCACGGCCAGCTCGACTGCCTCTTTCTCAGTTATATGAACCGAATAGCATCGGTTCTTGACAGTTCTGAAACGCTGAATGTACTCAGCCACTGTCTCTCCTCGCTTTTGCCGAACCTGTGCTAGTTCGGCAATACCAGCTTCAGTAGTCTCTGAATGGTATTGGGTGTGGAACAGTTCCTCCAGCTGCTTCCATGATTGCACTGAATTTGGCTGCAAAGAGGTGTACCACCCAAAAGCTGGACCGGTGAGGGATTGCGAGAAGCACCTCACCCGCAACTGATCTGATGCCGAAGCCATGCCCAGTTGGGCCAGGTATCGGCTCACGTGCTCGATGGAGCTCGACCCTTCTGCCCCACTGAATTTGTTGAAGTCCGGAAGCCGGTACTTAGGCGGTAGTGGGATCAGGTCGAACTCATTGGGATACGGCTTGGAATAGCTGATTATCTTCTTCTTCGGCAAGATGCCGAATTGATCTCTCAGGACTGCGCTGATCTGATCTGCGGTGGAGGTAGTAGCAGCTGAGCTTTCTCGGATTGGTGCAGTGGCGTACTTGGCTAGCCACGCTTGTTTCTCAGCTTCTGCTCCTAGACTCCCCGCTGCTGTAGTTGTCCTTCCTGCCGGAACAATTGCTCCTGCTCCGGCAATCCCTCCTGGTGGAGCCTGGATCGCCTGCGTCCAGTTGTTGCAGTCCGGCACATACGCACACATGTATCCGTGTGGGATTTCCTTGGGCGGGTCAGGTAAGAACTGGTAGTCGCCCGGGTCACCCCCATCTTTGTAGACGACGTATGCCGGCGAGCCTTGTTGCTGTGGAGCCGCCGTTGCGTACGGCAGAGGCGGCCTGGTGTGGAGTTGCATCTCTCCCTGGTGAGTCCCTAGAACAGGTCCTGAAGGGGAGTAACGACGCTCCATGATCTCTTGCACCACCCGGAGCGCAACGCGCTCCAAAGTGTTCACCAGGCTCTCAGAGTGCCGATGCAGTGAATGGGCCACCATGTAGTTGATCTCCTGACGCAGGGCTCTGGTACGTTCCTCTGAAGGGAGAGACAGATCCAACCCATCGAGGATGCCTTGTGGTGCGAATCCTTTGAACCTGACGCCGTGCGACCGGGTCTTCTCAAAGGAGCCGATGAGTTCGGCCTCGAGGATGACCTTCAGGTCATCGTACTTCTTCTTGTGTTCCGTGGGGAGATCCTCGTACGTGATCGGTTTCTCCGCCACCTCGGACGTCGATGCCGACATGGATGTTGACGTGGATGTTGCAGAAGAGGTCCCACCGGGCGTGCCAGAATGTGTTACCCTCCAAAACCCCCCGACGGGCTTTGGTTAAGCAACACGAAGAGCCGGGAGGCTCCTAGGGCCGCTTAGTGGATCCCTGGCACCTCGCGTCGTCCCGCAAATCTTCTGGCGCGCGTCCTGGCGGTTGCCTGGGCGTGCCACCTGACCTAGACCTGGTCAGGAAGGTGTTAGTGCTTCGATTGTTCCTGCATGGTAGACACGTGCACATTAAATACGAGCCTTATCGGCTCTCAGGTTTCCCTGTGGATCGGCTCAAAGAGCCGATCGCCCCATGGTCCTTGATGGATTAGCAATGGCATGGGGATCCTGCTTGATCAGGACGAAGCTAAAACGATCCACGACAGTTTAGGGTTTTCACCGCATAATCGGAACGTTCTACGTGCGATCGGGCCTAGCAGCTACGAGAGACGGTGCAAACTACCCCTACGAGAGGCCTAAAAACCAACATAACGTTGATCCCCGGAACATCCCTCGCAGGGACGGTAAACAGCATCTAACGCACCACCGGATCCTCCGACCCCAGCATAAGGCCTAACTATGCAGATATTAAACTAATCCCTGCAGATGCAGGGAGCAACTATAACGGATCGGATCTACTAAGCATGATCAAGCAAGATGCTGCCCTTACGTCTGGATAGACGTAAGGGCAGCTAGATATGCAAGGGTTGCACCACGATAGCATATTACGTGAAGAACAATGCTAACCCTAACACATCTAATGATAACTACGTTGCTCGCCATCAAAAAGGCTTCAGTACGAGCAACGCATGAACAATACTAAGCTTTACGCTGCCTAGATCGCGAGATGCGATCTAGGCAGCATGATGCTTACCGGTAAGAACCCTCGTAGGAAAGGGGTGGCGATGCGCCGAGATTGGTTTGTTTTGGTTGAACGGTGATTGTCCTCCTTTTCCGATAACCCTAGATACATATTTATAGTCCAAGGGACTTTCTAATTGAGGCGTGCACCTAACCGTGCACGGGCCGGACTCTATCTCTTTAATCCAAATTACAATACGATCTAATATGTTACAGATACATGGGCAATTAAGCCCGAACTCTCAGCGCAAGGCCGCCTCAAAGATGCTCCACGTGTAATCCTTCAAGCCCATCTTCACTTACGGCCCATCTCCTGATTTGGCCAAAATTGGGCGATAACAGGTTTCCACCTATATAAAGAGGAGAAAGGGGAGGGGCGGCTGACAAAGGATTAACTTGTCAATGCCTACAGATTGTAGACTAGGGTTTTGCTAGAAGTAGAGGGCAAGTAGATCTCGAAGGTTTAGGCGAAAAGTACTCGGCGATTATGAAAACTAGGGTTATGTTGACAGTAGATTCGATCCTTTCTTTGTCCCTCGACTCCCCCTTATATAGGAGGTGGAGCCGAGGGTTTCGTATCGTACAAGTTACAGAGTTCGGGACGGTTTCTAACTCGTCCCGCCAGATTACAAATAATACTTCCTATTACAACTCTAGCTTTCCTTAATACATCTTGGGCTCCCGAATCTTCTTATTCTTCGGATAGTGGGCCTTCAGTAAATCCCGGGTACTATCTATGGCAGGCCCATTTGGGGTGCCTATGTCAGTAGCCCCCGAGATTTTGCTTGAATCGTAGAGTCAGGGAAAATCTCTCCCGTTTATTTTTGTTCGAGAGCTTTTATTCATACTCCACATAAAATTCTATATTGTACAGGGATAATGGTAGTTGGGGCTAGTTCATCTGACGGATCAGGTACTAGTTAACTGCTCTAGTGGCAATCCGCAAAAACCTACTTCAAGATCACGTCCCCGGACATGATCTCGGGATACTGGTGTAAACTTCGACAGGTGCCGCTTAAGGTCTTACCATTCTGTCAAGTCCCAGTCAAATTTATCGGGTACCTAACGCGTCCGTTAGGATTTTTCTTCGTATCTGTTGATACGGATAAAAGTAGCAGAGCGCAGTCTTTGGCGATGCCACGCCCAGCAGAACGGATCTGGGGTCTTACCTTCGCAAATTTGCGGCATTCA
Organism: Lolium perenne; assembly: GCF_019359855.2. Taxonomy (NCBI): domain Eukaryota; kingdom Viridiplantae; phylum Streptophyta; class Magnoliopsida; order Poales; family Poaceae; genus Lolium; species Lolium perenne. Next base: position 85,110,222 of record NC_067248.2, on the reverse strand, counting down.
GAAATTGATCGCAACTTTTTGGCGTTCTGAGAATATATTGTCGAGTGCTTTTCGCCTTTGGAATAGCACATTTTATTGAGTCATATTTGATGACTTTATTTTGTCTTCCCGATGGGAGTATATGTAGAGTTATTTGCGTAACTCGAAATATACTCACTTCTTTTTCTCTATTTCTGATCAAATTCATCGGGCACGCGAACAGCGTTCCCGATGGGAGTAGCCCCCGAGGCTACAGCCAAGAACTTGTGCTTGGGTGTAGGCTCCACAGATTAACATCCTTTGCCGCTATTTTTATGATCCTTTTCGATATTTTCATATTTATCGGGTGCGCGACCAGCGCTCCCGATGGGAGTAGCCCCCGAGGCTATGAACAAATTCTTGGATTTGGTCATAGGCTCTCGCCATTTCTATATTGTCATACTCGAAATTTTCTATTTTTCCAGAGTAGCCCCCGAGCATTTGAGCAAAAACTTGTATTTGATCAAAGGCTCCAAGAGTATTCGAATATTTAACCCTGTCGCCATTCTCTTTTTATTTTTCTTGTCGACATATTTTCCCTTGTCAAATTCTCTTCATCTCTGTCAATAATTGGATTTTTGTTTCTGCCTTGTGGGTCCACTGTTCCCACCACGTTGACACGTCGTGCAAGTGGGGGACACACGTCCTCCGCTTTTCCTGGCGCACGTTCTGTAACCTCGTCAATGTTGAAATACTAATTTGCCCTCGTTGCCACGTGGTAATCATCTCCTGCATTCTTTCTTCATCCAACGGTTCCGTCGCTTCACCGCACCTCTATATAAGATCTCCTTCTTCTTCCTCGAGCACTTCCGCTCGCGCCGTTCTCTGCTCTCCTCTGCAAAATCTCCCCTTGCGCTCCACTGCTGCCAAAGCTCTTCTCTTCGCTGCTGCTCGCCATTGCCATTGTTGATGCCACCGCGTCGCTTAACCAGGCACAGCACTCCTGATTCTTCCATGGCCGCCGCGGATCTAGGAACTGCGGAGTGGGAGAGGTCCAAGATCACAAACCAAGACCTGAACCTCCTGAAGAAACTGGGAATCACCACGAAGCCCAAAGCGGTTTGCTTCCCCAGTGAAGAAAGCTACCCAGCCCCTCCAATGGGGTACCGGGTAAGTTTTGTCGACCATCTTATCCGTGGTTTATCCACCCCCATCCATCCTTTCCTCCGTGGATTACTTTATGTCTACGGTCTCCAGCTTCACCACCTCACGCTAAACTCAATCCTCCACATTTCTATTTTCATCACGCTTTGTGAAGCCTTCCTTGGCGTCTCACCCAATTGGGCGCTTTGGAAGCGCATTTTCTTCTGTCGCCGCAATGGTTCTCCCAATGTCGCCTATAATATAGGCGGCGTTGTTATTTCTATTCGCTCCACTGCTGATTACTTCGACGTCAAGCTCCCTGATTCCGTTCAAGGTTGGCGCAAGAGGTGGCTATACATTCGCGAAGAAAACGATGGCTGCCTCGAGGATAATATTCCTCCTTTTGACGGTGCCGAGAAAATTCTTCGTCGCCGTTCCTGGGATGCAGAGGCTACCGAGGAAGAAAGAACTTTGACTGAATCCCTGATGGCTCGCATCCATGAGTTGCAAAATACTCGCGGCAAAGAATTGTCAGGTATCCAGATTATAGTGTATTTCCTTAAGAGTAGAGTTCAGCCTCTTCAAGCTCGCAAATTCCCTCTCTGGAAATATACTGGCAACGAAGACGTGGATCGGCTGTCGGTGGATTTGGAAGTCAAGGACCTGGAGAGGCTTGTCCGAAAAATCACCTTCCTCAGCAAAAAAGATGCCATCCCTTCTTCTTGTCGCGTAAAACCATACAGCGCCACCCATGCGCTTCCTAAGGTAAACATTGTCGCGCAATTTTTTTTACTGCCTTGCTTTTTTGCATTGTTTGCTTCGTTCTGATATCCTTCCCTCTTTTTGGACAGAATCATCCAAATCTTGTTTCACTTCCTCCTCTTCCTGAAGGTGGGGAAGTCGAAGAAAGGACCGTTATCTCTAATGATAACCAAGAGGCCTCCTCTTTTGTGAATGAACCCGCAGATTCTCGAAAATCTGCGGGATCTGCTGAAAAAGATGCTGCTTCTGAAGACACTACATCGGCCCAGTCTCCTCCGCCTGCTGATTCTCCAAAGAACAAAAGGAAGAGGGGTGATGTCGAAGATTCCGGGACTTCTAAACCCGAAGAAGCTGCTCCTTTACCGCAAAAGGCAGCTTATGACCCATATCTTGCGAGTATCATCAGTTCGTAAGTTCCCTCTTTTATTTTTCTATTCGAAGAATTTTTGCTTGCCTTGCTTTTTACACTGCCACCCTTTTGCAATAGTGATGATGACGAGGAAACGCCAGCTTTGGATGTGGCTGCTCGAACGAGTATGTCACATACCCTAGTTATTTCAGAGCCACGAGTTGAAGGAGAGGAATCCTCGCCTCCTCAACAAAACATCGGCGCTTCTACTCCTCCTTCGAGCCCCCGAGCCCCTTCACCGAAAAGGGCAAGGACGGAGATTGTCTCGGAGCCTACTCTCCAATTGAGTAGCTCTTCGAACCTTCTCATGGAAGATGTAAGTTCTTTACTTTTTGTCAATGTCTATGTTTTCTCTGTTTGCTTCTGTGCATCACCATATTTTTCTCATACCCCCATTTTCTCTTTGTTTTCTCTTTTTGGTTAACAGCCTGTGATCAAGGATCTTCTTCGCATCGGTGCCCAATTTGTTGGGTACCGTGAATATGCGAATAAAGCTGAAGGTAATGCTCTGCTCCTTCTTTTTGCCTCTGTTCTTTTGTTCCTTCTTTGTTGTCGAGATTTGTAACTATATTTATCTTCCATTGTAGAAAAACTGGCGGAAGCCAATGATCGTGCCAATACACTTGCTCAGCAATTAGAGCAAAGTGAAAAGGCTCGCAAAAAGGCTGAGTCAGATGCTATTGATGCACGAGCAGAGGCTGATAAAGCCAAGGCTGACGCTGCTGGTGTCGAAGACCTTAGAAAGAGGCTTCACACCGCTGAAACTTCCCTGAGCGATCACATAGCCGCCCAGTCTGCTCGCGAGGAGGCGATCCGTAAGCGTTTAACGACGCAGAGTCGCCGCTTCGTAGGTAAGTACCACTCATTATTCTCTTGTATTTTCTTCTCTGCACTCGTTTGTTGCTCAATTTTTTCTTTCTTGACAGCTAGAACAGCTCAAGAATTTCAACTTGATGAACCCGCCAATGATTCTCTTCTTGACGCCCTTTCACTCCTTGAAGTTCATGGATCAGAGGCACGCGGAGGCATTGATCAGGCTAAAGCGGGGTTGTCGCGGCTTTTTCCTTATTTCTTCCCAAAGAAAGAGGAACCCGCAACTTTCCTTGACCTCGCCAAGTGTTTCAATCCGTCTGAAGATCTTGGGTTAAGGGTGCGCCATGAGAATATGAAGATTGCCGTGGAAAATACTGTCGCCTTGGTTGCTGATAGCCAACAATCTATCGACTGGTCGAAAGTTGGCGACACTGATCAGATAGAACAGTCAAGGTGGAGGTCTTTGATCAAGGCAGCTAAGCCCAACACGAGGAAAATCCTGGCTTATATCGGGATCAAGCCATCTTCGACTCCTAGCTCATCAAAGCCGGAGGTCTAGTTGAATGCCTCTGCTTTTTCTTTTTTAGCATTCCTCTTTCTTTTGGCTTTGTCGCCGTAGTGTTATTGGCGAGAACTATTTCAGTATCCCTCTAGAAGGTCCTTCTTTTGTAATAGACATGTATATATTATGGAGATGAATGAAAATCTATCTTTTGCTCAGTGATTGATGTCGAAATATTTCTTTTTCCAGTTAATTTTTGACAATTATACGCCAGCTCCTGGTTCTTCCAATATTTTGCCTTCTCCCCCAAGGAGAACTCCTGCTGATGCTTCGTCTGCCGAGGATTCCTTGTCGCAAGAATTAGACGAACTTCGACACCAACTTCAGTTCGTGAAGAAGCAATCACTTGTGCTGATGGAGAAGGCTCGTAAGTCATCTGAAGCCGAGGAAATTGCACTCCAACAAGCACAAACTGCCATTGCTGAAAAGGACTCTGCTGTTGCTGAAGCTGACGCGGCTGCATCTCGAGAAAATTCTATGCTGCAGCTGCTAACAGATGCTAGCTTGGATATGGCGGGTAAGTTTCATTGTCTTTATCTCGCTTCTTCGTTTCCTTTGCTGCTTGCCTCCTCATTGCCCACTGAATTGTTTTATGAAACCATAGGTGCTTTTTTGGATCCTATAACTGAAGATGAACGTGTCGAGGCTCGTTCCAATGTTCTCCTTCGGCTTGCACATGAGCACGGATCGACTTTTTGGGGTACACCTGAGCGGACCCGCCAAATCGTGAGATTTCAAGATCGTGCACTTCAGGTTCGCGAATATCTTGACTTCTGTACAAGAACTTTGTCTCTGGTGTATGGTACCATGTTTCCTCGCAATAAGATGCCAGAAACCCTTCCTGCATTGATGGACAAATTTCGAGATGCTCCTCGCATCCACGGCTTTGTACGAGCCCAACTAGCTGCTGGTGCAAGGTTTGCGATGATCATGATAAAGATTTGCTACCCGAAGTTAGATGTAGGGCAAATTGTCCCAAAGTGCCTGGAGAAGATGTCGAAGAGGAAGAGGAACTTCGGCAAATATGATGACATAGTTACTCCTGTTGCTGAAGATATGATGGATGAACTTCTTCGGATGGATTCCGAATTCTTCGTGAAGGGTAGCTATGCTGAGCATAGTACTCGCGCTGTAAATAACGAGCGCTTAACCATAGATAATATATTGGGAAATCCTTGACATTTATTCCGAACTTTGTATCCTGTATAGACGAGCTATATTGTAAAGTCATTGTATTTTATTTTTATCGCCAAGCCCCCGGGCGTTTTGATTGCAGTGTCTTTTGTTTAATATCATGCGAGGTTGTCCCAAGGCAAGATAATATACACTGTATACTATTTTTGTGGGTGTAAGCCCCCGAGTCTTTTGTTGATCACTATTTTGTCTGTATCTCTTTTTATTTTGGCGAGGTATGTTTACCAGGGCAATATGCTTCTTTTGCGTTTGTCGACACTGTGTTTATATATATATTGTATCATGTAGGGGAAAACCCCTGATCTTGTCGAGAAGAAGATATATAATTCCACTATCTTTATTATATTGCAGCACCACGAGCCCGCCTCATTAAAAACCTTTCCCGGCCCCACTCGGTGCCCCGAAAAAGGAAAAGAGTGCGTCTGAAAACTCGTGGGCGTTTCAGTACATTGAAGCTTTACAAAGGACTATATTTTCAACACCTAGGCGTAGAATCGCCTAAGCTGTGCCACATTCCAGGGATTTGGCTCGTCAATCCCTGTCTTCTTGTCTTTGATTCTGTATGCTCCTCCTTCGATTACTTCTGTGACGATGTAGGGTCCGAGCCATGGTGATTCGAGTTTTTCGTGACTTTTTTGGTTGAGCCGCAGAACTAAGTCACCAACTTGAAAAGACCTTGGCCGCAATCGTCGACTGTGATAGTTTTTCAGGTCCTGCTGATATTTGGCGACTCTTGACAGGACTTCGTCTCGAGCTTCATCGAGTGCGTCGACATCATCCTCCAAAGATTTCCTCGATGTTTCTTCGTCATATTCTGTGACTCTTGGAGAATCGTGCTCTATTTCTATTGGCAGGACTGCTTCGGCGCCATGAACCAGAAAGAACGGTGTTTCCTGTGTCGCCGTATTTGGTGTTGTTCGGATACTCCACAACACACTTTGTAACTCCTCCGGCCAAGTATGCCGGGCTTTTTCCAATGGTCCTAGCAGGCGTTTCTTGATGCCATTGCAGATGATGCCATTGGCCTTCTCGACTTGTCCATTGGTCTGAGGATGTGCAACAGACGCAAAACTTAATTTAATGCCCACTTCTGCGCAGTATGCTTTGAACTCCTTGGACGTGAAATTGCTGCCGTTGTCTGTCACAATACTGTGAGGAACTCCAAATCTGAAGACAATGCTTTTCACGAACTTAATCGCTGACGCGCCGTCCGGTGAATTTATCGGCTTTGCTTCGATCCATTTTGTAAACTTGTCGACAGCAACAAGCATATACTCATAACCTCCTGGCGAAGCTTTGTGTAATTTACCTACCATGTCGAGGCCCCATTGAGCGAAGGGCCAAGACAATGGGATTGGCATAAGTTCTGCGGCAGGAGAGTGAGGTCTTGCCGCAAATCTTTGGCACGCATCGCAAGTTCGCACTATTTCCTTCGCATCCTCGATTGCTGTTAGCCAATAAAATCCTGCTCTGAAAACCTTAGCCGCGATAGCTCTGCTACTCGCGTGGTGCCCACATATTCCTTCATGCACGTCCTTTAGGATGATCCTTCCTTCTTCGGGTGTAACACACCGTTGTAGCACACCCGAAATACTGCGTTTGTACAGTTCCCCTTTTACCACAGTGAAAGCTTTTGATCGCCTAATTATTCGCCTTGCTTCGACTGGATCGTCGGGTATGACTTTCCTTAGGATGTATGATATGTAAGCCTGCATCCATGGAACTTGTACCATCATGACTAGTTCTTGCTCTTCTTCTTCTTCTTCTGCTGTGCCCTTGGTGACAGTCGAGGTTTTCTCTTTCTTCTCCTTTTTTGTTTTTGCCGGCTTTGTTGATCTTTCGCTTATCTCTTCCCAAAACACACCTGGAGGGATTGCGAGGCATTGTGACCCGATGTTTGCGAGAACGTCGGCTTCATCGTTGCTCATCCTGCTGATGTGGTTTACCTCACAACCATCGAATAGCTTCTCCAGCTCATTGTACACCTCCTTGTATGCTATCATACTCTCGTTGACTGCGTCGCATTGGTTCATTACTTGCTGTGCTACCAACTGTGAGTCGCCGAAAATTTTCAATCGGGTTGCACCGCAAGCTTTCGCCATCTTCATCCCGTGTATGAGAGCTTCATATTCTGCTTCATTGTTAGATGCGTTTGGGAACGTCATCCGCAGAACATACTTCAACTTGTCGCCTTCAGGTGAAACTAATATCACGCCTGCTCCGGCACCTTCCAATCTCTTGGACCCGTCGAAGTTCATGGTCCAAGTCCTCGATAAATCTGGGGGTCCTGTGTTTTGTAGCTCCATCCATTCTGCAATGAAATCTGGTAAGACCTGCGACTTTATTGCTTTTCTTTTTTCATACGTGATGTCCCGAGGGGAAAGTTCTATTCCCCAAAGGGAGACACGACCCGTGGCTTCTGGGTTGTTCAGTATATTTGATAAGGGAGCCTCATTGACCACTATTATCGGGTGCGCCGAAAAGTAGTGTCGCAATTTTCTTCTTGTCGTGAATACTCCATATTCTAGCTTTTGGTATTGCGGGTACCGCTGTTTTGACGGCGACGATTTCGCTGATGAAATATACTGGCCTTAGAACTCCATTAAGATTGCCTTCTTCTTCCCTTTCGACCACTAGGGCCGTGCGACCACCTGAGGTGTAGCTGCAATGTACAAGAGGAGAGGTTCTTTCTCTTTTGGCGCCACCAATATCGGCGGTGTCGAAATTGCTCGCTTGAGATTTTCGAAAGCTCTGTCTGCTTCCTCGTTCCATTGAAATTTTTCCCCTTGCTTGATTAACGCATAAAACGGCAGCGCCTTTTCTCCTAGCTTTGGCGACGAATACTGCTTAAAGCTGCGACTCGCCCCGTTAATCGTTGTATTTCCTTCAACTTTTTTGGCTTTCACATAGTGACGATGGCCTGTATAATATCGGGATTAGCTTCAATCCCACATGCAGATACTAAGAACCCGAGAAGTTCTCCTGCGGGTACTCCAAAAGAGCACTTTGTCGGGTTCAGCTTGAGGCAGAACTTGTCGAGGTTGTCGAAGGTTTCCTTCAAATCTTCAATCAACGTTGACCCTTTCTTTGATGTTATTACGACATCGTCGATGTAGACTTGTACATTTTTCCCGATCTGTGTTGCTAGGCACTTCTGCATCATCCGCTGATATGTTGCTCCCGCGTTTTTCAGACCAAAGGGCATTGTTTTGTAGCAAAACACGCCATAAGGTGTGATGAACGCTGTCTTGGCTTCATCTTCTTCTTTCAATCTGATCTGGTTATAACCAGAATATGCGTCCAGGAAGGAAAGACGTTCACATCCTGCCGTGGAGTCGATGATTTGATCGATCCTTGGGAGGGGAAAGTGATCCTTGGGACAATGTTTATTGAGACACGTAAAGTCGACGCACATGCGAAGGACTATTGTGTGTTTCTTCGGCACCATCACTGGGTTAGCTACCCATGTGGCTTCTGTAGATATTTCTCTGATGAACCCGGCATCTTTGAGTCGATCTATTTCTGATAACATAGCTTTGCGGCTAGGCTCTGAAAAACGCCGCAAAGGTTGCTTTACTGGTCGTGCAAGAGGATCCAAATTGAGGTGGTGCTCGGCAAGTTCCCTGGGTACTCCTGGCATGTCGGCTGGACACCATGCGAAGATTTTCCAGTGCTCACGGAGGAACTCGACGAGCGCGCTTTCCTATGCGACATCCATGTTTGCAGCAATGGACGTCGTTTTCTTTGGATCTGTCGGGTGGATCTGTACCTCTTTTGAATCTTTATTTATATTGAAAGTTGGCTCCTTAGATCTTCCTACCTCTGGCAGCACATCATAATCAGTGAGCCTAGGTGCCGCATATTCTGCTTGCATCCCGAAAGTTTCTGACAGTCGATGGAAATCTTTGTCGCATTTATCGGATAGTGCAAAGCTTCCTTTGATTGTGATAGGTCCCTTAGGCCCAGGCAACCTCCACAACAGATATGTATAATGCGGCACTGCCATGAACCTGGCGTACGCTGGTCGTCCCAACAAAGCGTGATATTGCGACGGGAAATCCACAACTTCGAACTCCAGGTTCTCTATTCTGTAGTTTTCTCGGGTTCCAAACTGAACGTCGAGGTTGATCTTGCCCAATGGGTAACTTGGCTTCTCTGGTGTGATCCCGTGAAAGCGTGTGTCAGTTGGTTTCAAGTTTGCCAGGGATATGTTCATCTTCCTCAATGTGTCTGCGTACATGAGGTTTAGACTGCTGCCGCCATCTATGAAAACTCGCGACACGTCGAACCCAGCAATTACTGCGGGTAGAATAAGTGCTGATTGTCCTGGTCGAGGAACTTGCTGCGGATGATCCGCGATTGTGAAGCCTATGTCTTGCCACGACCAATTTAGATACTCGACTGTTGGTGGAGGCATCTTCTCTGCCATAAACACTTGTCGAGATATGACCTTCTGCGCCCTGTTGGACGGCCTAGCTTTCTGAATCATCAAAACTGCGCCATTGGAATTGGGATCGACATATGGGGGTGGTTGTGGTGCTGCCGCTATTCTGAGCTGGTGTCGATTTTCTTCGGTTATTGCGGGAGGAGGTGGAAGGTGAATCTCGCTCCTTGGCTCCCGAGGATTTCTGTTATTTGCTTGGGCATTTGCGATTCCTGCGGCTCGCAACATTGCACGAAAATTGCGGCAGTCTTTTCGGAGATGTCCTGACTGTCTCTTTCCATTGTTGTCGAGGTAAAAGTGCATTTGACACGGACCGTTCATCATCTCCTCGGGAGACACGTAAGGTCTTTGAATCCTTGGTCCACTATTTTGTCTGTTGCCGCGAAAATCACCTCTATTGTCGCCTTGTTGCTCGTTGCTCCTTTGATAATCATCTCGACTATTTCCTCCAGGGTTTCCCCGAAAACCAGCCGATATATGGCCAGGAGCATCGTTGTTGTAGAACTGGCGAGAAAATCGCCTTCTATTTTGATAATTTCGACTACGATCCTCTTCTGGCGACCTGTGTCGTTTGTTGTATATTGCGTCTTCTCCATCTGCCCACTTGTTAGCGATTTCCATCAACGCTGAGATTGTCTTGGGATTAGTTCTTCCCAAGTCCTCGACGAAGTCTGCTCGTCGGATTCCTGCCACGAACGCATCTATTGCCCTCTCGTCAGATATGTCTTCTGCCGAGTTTTTGATAATGTTCCACCGCTGTATATATTTTCTCATCGACTCGTCATGTTTTTGTCGACACGCTCGTAATTCTTCCAACGACGCGGGTTTTTTGCAGGTGGATCGGAAGTTCTTCACGAAGATGTCCTCAAAGGTTTCCCAGCTGTCGATGGAGTTCAAAGGGAGTTTCTTTATCCAAGATCTTGCGGCACCACTCAGGTGAACTTGGATACTTTGCATAGCTGTTGCTCTGGTTCCTCCTACCAGTTTCACCATCTCGAGATAATCCACGAGCCAATCCTCGGGATCTTGCAGGCCGTCGAACTTCTTGAAATTCTCGGGTAACTTGAACCCTTTTGGGACTCGGGTTTTTCGCACTCTTCTCGTAAAGCATGGGAGCCCACACATATCTTCGTCGGCAAGCTCTGGCGAGTACTGACGGTCCCTCCTTTCTTGTCGCGCTCTGTCCACCCTTACTTGGACTGCTGCGTCTCTTGCTCCACTTGCTCTTGGTGGGTCTTGAACTGCTGCGGTGTGTCGTGGACTATTTTGTCTGGGATTTTCTTCGGGAGGCGTTGTTGCAAACGCTGTTCCCATAACCCCTACTCCAGCCATTGCCATATTGAACAATGGTTCTCTCGGGTCCCCAGGAGGTGGTCTGGACGCCAAGATGTATGCTTGTGTTGCCATGTAACCTGCCTCTGGCGTTTTCGGGATGATATTTCCTCTTTCGTCGATCGACATAAAGGACATGTCGAGATTTTGGATTATGTTTCCTCTTTCTGCTTCAGGTATGTTTTGCAGTCGAGACATTGCTCTCCTCCGAGCTTCTCTGTGACTATCTCCTGTATTTCCTGAAAGGCGACTTAAATCTGCCCGGCGTCTGCTTGATGCAGAAGCTGCTTCTTTTCTCCTATTCAAGGATGCTGTCTGTTTTTCCAACTCTCTGCTTACTCGAGCAAGTCTATATTGATATGCTTGAAGTTCTTGTGCAGTAGCGGTGTTGGTCATGGGTTCTGAACCATCCATGGCTTTCGCGGCCCTATCCCACGCACTTTGCGGGAGCTGTACTCTTGCGCGAGTTGTGGTTCCAGGATATTTGGTGCCTAGACCATGTCTGAGATCAGCGGGATCGACGTATGGATTTCCCAATTCGTCGAAAGCCTCTGATGTTGGCGGGTCTGATGTGCCTGCCCCTTCTACCACATAGATCTGATGATATTTTGTGCATTGATTTTTGTCGGGACTGGTGACACCATCATATAGAGTGGTGAAGACCTTTCCAATGGCAGCAGACTTGTCGATGAAGTTGAAGCTGTCGACGCTGTCGGAGTCGCTGCTTATAAAGGAGTCCGCAGATGACTCGAAGGATGTGTTGCTGAAGATCTTGGCGAGCTTTCCGCTTGCCTTGTTGTCGACGAAGTATGTCGACGAAAACTCCTCGTCAGTCGACGAAAAGTTGGAGTCGACCGCTGAAAATTCCGACGAGATCGGAACTTCGAGACGGTAGGATCCTTCCTTGTTGACGCCAAATCGGAATTCTCCGAACGTCATGACGATGGGCTCCTCCAGATAGGCACATGCATCCATACGGGAGGGCGGGTGAGGAATAAAATTGAATAGATCAGTTTTTCCCTTGTTACCTCGATCCATCGCGTTGCTTGCTGTTGATGAAGTCGAAGATCTTGAACGTGCCATCGAGATCAGATCCTTGCAGCCTCTAATTCCCACAGACGGCGCCAATTGACAAAGGATTAACTTGTCAATGCCTACAGATTGTAGACTAGGGTTTTGCTAGAAGTAGAGGGCAAGTAGATCTCGAAGGTTTAGGCGAAAAGTACTCGGCGATTATGAAAACTAGGGTTATGTTGACAGTAGATTCGATCCTTTCTTTGTCCCTCGACTCCCCCTTATATAGGAGGTGGAGCCGAGGGTTTCGTATCGTACAAGTTACAGAGTTCGGGACGGTTTCTAACTCGTCCCGCCAGATTACAAATAATACTTCCTATTACAACTCTAGCTTTCCTTAATACATCTTGGGCTCCCGAATCTTCTTATTCTTCGGATAGTGGGCCTTCAGTAAATCCCGGGTACTATCTATGGCAGGCCCATTTGGGGTGCCTATGTCAGCGGCCACTCTAGCCTCCAACCTTGGCCGCCCCCCTAGTGGCCGGCGCCCAAGCCTCCCTCTCCCCAAACCCTAGCGCCCCTCCTCCACATACTACTCCCGCAGCGCATAGGCGAAGCCCTGCCGGAGTTCTCCACCACCACCGCCACCACGCCGTCGTGCTGCCGAGATTCCGAGGAGTATCTACTACTTCCACTGCCCGCTGGAACGGGGAGGAGGACGTCGTCTTCATCAACACCGTACGTGTGACCGAGTACGGAGGTGCTGCCCGACTGTGGCACCGTCAAGTTCTTCTACGCGCTTTTGCAAGCGGTCAATATCTTCTACGCGCTTTTGCAAGCGGCAAGTGATCGACTACATCCACCACGAGATCTAATCTCGTTAGGCTTTGGAAATCTTTGAGGGTTAGTCTCATGATCTTCTCTTTGCTACCATCTACTAGATTAGATCTTGGCTTGTGTTTTCGTTCTTGCGGTAGGAAATTTTTTGTTTTCTATGCTATGAATCCCAACAAAACCATTGTGTTCTACTCGTGCAACTGATCTATGCATAGACATGGCTCTGATACCACTGTAGGGTTCGTTGCATAGAAAACAAAAAATTTCCTACCGCAAAGACGAATAAATCAAAGATCTAATCTATGGAACACCCAAGATCTAATCTACAAGATCGGAGCAACGAGATTGATGTGAGACTAACCCTCGAAGATTTCCAAAGCCTACGAGATTAGATCTCGTTGTTGGTGTAGACGATCGTCCCGGTGCTGCAATCCGGCAGCACTTCCGTACTCGATCGCGCGTACGGTGTCGATGAAGCCCCTTCCTCTCCCCGTTCTAGCGGGCAGCGGAGGTGTGGTAGATCTCCACGGAATCCCAGCAGCACGACAGCGTGGGTGGTGGAGAAGAATTACTGCAGGGCTTCGCCTAAGCCGGCGCAGTATATGGAGGAGGAAGAGAGGGGGCGGCCAGGGTTTCTGGATTGGTGTGGTGGCCGGCCACCCCCTCCCCTCTAAGGGGTAGGCTGGCCTGGGCCCACATGTCATAGTGGGCAGGCCCCACCATGCCATGTGGCGCCTACGTGGCCTCTCCCGGGGTGGTGGGCCCACTGGTGGCCCTCTAGAACCTTCTAGAAGCTCCGGTCAAAACACCGGACTTTTTCCCGAACCCCGGAAAATGACTTCCCTTATATGAATCTTATTCTCCGGACCATTCCGGACCTCCTCATGATGTCCTGGATCCCATCCGAGACTCCGAACAAAAACTTCGGACTCCATCTCATATTCCAAATCTACTTATGTGACATCGAACCTTAAGCGCGTCACCCCAGGGTTCGTGAACTATGTAGACATGGTCGAGACTCCTCTTTGAGCAATAACCAATAGCGGGATCTGGAGATCCATAATGGCTCCCACATATTCAACGATGACTTAGTGATCGATTGAACCATTTACATACGATGCGGATTCAACCTCGTTACCGACAAGTACTATTTACTCGTACCGTGGTATGTCATCTCTTCTGATCCAATCATATGCTTGCAAGCTAATCAGACGACATTCCACCGAGAGGGCCCAGAGTATATCTATCCGTCATCAGGACGGACAAATCCCACTATTGATCCATATGCCTCAACTCACACCTTCCGAATACTTAATCCAATCTTTATAACCACCCATTTACGCAATGGCGTTTGATGTAATCAAAGTACCATTCCAGTGTAAGTGATTTACATGATCTCATGGTCGAAGGACTTAGGCAACTATGTATCGAAAGCTTATAGCAAATTGAACTTAATGACTTGATCTTATGCTACGCTTATTTGGGTGTATGTCCATTATATCATTCACCCAATGACATAACCTTGTTATTAACAACATCCAATGTTCATGATCACGAAACCATGATCATCTATTAATCAACAAGCTAGTTATACAAGAGGCTTACTAGGGACTCCTTGTTGTTTACATAACACACATGTATCAATGTTTCGGTTAATACAATTATAGCATGGGATGTGAACATTTATCATGAACACTAAGATATAACAATAACTAATTTATTATTGCCTCTTGGGCATATCTCCAACACTAAGTTTTTTTAGTTGATGGTGAGTACTCGAAGTTATTTCCTTTAGATTCTGCAATTACATTTTTTTGTTTCTTCTTTTTATTTTCACTAGTTAGGCTTAATGGGAAACAACAACAAAATTAGAGAGTTTTATAGTATTTATCTTGAGTTAGGACATGAGGTGTTTGAAGAGAAAATTAAAAAAACCTATGAAACTTTACTTGCATGCTGGTAGAAATGTTATTAGTATGAATTCTTTAAACACCATTATTGCTAATGCGATGGAAAAGTCTAAGTTTCGGGAAGCTAGATTTTATGAAAATGATCTTTTTAGTTCCCCATCTTTTGAGGAGGAAATTTGCTATGATGATACTATGCCTCCAATATATGATGATTATTTTATTTTTAGTCCACCTACTATTGAGGAGAAAGTAAATTGTGATTACAATATGCCTCATATATTTGATGATTATGGTGATGAGAATAATAATGATAGTTATTTTGTTGAATTTGCTCCTACTACAATTAATAAGAATGACTATGCTTATGTGGGGAGTAGTAATTATTTTATGCATGTAGCTCATGATAAAAATGTTTTATGTGATAGTTATATTGTTGAGTTTATTCATGATGCTACTGAAATTTATTATGAGAGAGGATAATATGGTTATAGAAGTTTTCATGGTACTAAAACACCTCTCTATATGCTGAAAGTTTTGAAGTTACTCTTGTTTTATCTTCCTATGCTTATCACTTTGTTCTTTGTGGATTTATTTGTGTACAAGATTCCTATACATAGGAAGTGGGTTAGACTTAAATGTGTTTCATATTTTCTCTTTGATCATCTCTTTTGCTTCAATTCATATTTCTTATGTGAGCATCTTCTCAAATTACTGAGCCTAGCTGAAAGGCGTTAAAGAAAATCACTCTTGGGAGATAACCTATGTTTAATTTCTGTAATTTTTATTTTGTTGAGTCTTGGAAGTTATTACCACTGTAATAACCTCTCCTTATCATTTTATTTTGTTTTTGCGTCAAAAATAGCCTCTAATAGGAAGAAAGTAAGATTTGGGGAAGTTGTTGTCCTGAAAACAGATTCTATGTTGTCACCATAAAAATTGTATACACAGCCAGAGTGGAATTCTGAGCTACCAATTTTTTTGCATATTTCCCAGGTTATGATCTAACTTTCGTTAGCTTAACACTTTTTGAGATGAGCAACATAATATTTTTGAAAAAATCGATCTTTACATGTTGTTCTGTTTTGACAGATTTCTGCCACTATTTGCGTTTGCTTCTTAATCTCTTTCTTTTTAGTTCTTTTGATCAAAGAGCTTTTTGAAGAGGTTGCTACAGTAGCTAATGCTTTGATAGGTGTTTGATATATGTTAGAACTGAACCCAAGTGGATTTGTTATTTTGATTGTACTAATGCTGCTAATAAAGAATTGTGTAAAGTTTTGTATGAAGGAAGTTTTCAAGTGTAGGGAGAGAAGAATGATGTAATGAGATCAAGAATGGACAAAAGCTCAAGATTGGGGTGCCCATTTCACCCCAAGAAATATTCAAGAGGTACAAGCGTCAAATCTTCTTCATCAACAAAGCAACAGGTCATCTCTATGCACTATATTTTTATTGCTTCATACGCTATGTGTTGTTCTCCTCATCTTCCTCTTCTTCATCGGAAATGTACTCGGCTCCAACAAAGGCTCTTACCTTGTTCTTCTTGTATCGATCATTGATTAGGTTTGGCTTCAATCTTGGCTTGACCCCTTTGACAAACTTTGGCTTGTCTACCCTTTTCTCATAAGGGCACTCATTTGCAAAGTGACCATCTTCATCACAGTTGTAGCAGGTTCTCTTCTTCTTCTTCTCATTGAGGAGCATTGGAAACTTTGCCTTGTACTTCTTGGCAAAGAAAGCAAAATCTGTAGCAATGTCACTTGTTGAAGTCATTTCTTCACCTTCTTCAATTTCATAGGCTTCTTGTCTTTCATGGTCAGCTCTAGCCTTTAGGGCAAGGTTGTGTGAGCCTGGATCAACACGGTTCATAGCCATGAGCCTTTCTCCTGTCTTGGCCATGTTCTCATTTGCTGCCACATAGGAGACTAGATCATCGGCGTTCAGATCAGCACTCTTGGTAATGATTTGCAAGTTGAGTGCAAGGTTGGTGTCCTTTTGCTTGACTGCAATCATGGCAATGACCTTGGACTTTGTGAAATGTTCATTCATCTCAAAGCCATCGTTGTACTTTTCACATCCGAGCCCTTTGACCTTCACTCTAAGAGCACCAAGCCTTCCATAGGCATCAGCCACAGACTCTCCTTCTCTAATCATGAACATAGTTGCCTCTTGCTTTGCGGACTCATAAAGAGCTGATTGGATTAGATCGGCTCTCTCTTGGAGTACTATGATCCGATCCCACAACTCTTTAGCGGAGTCAATGTCATTGACTTGATCAAGGAGCTTGCGGTTGATGCCACTCCTAATCTTGTCACGTGCGGAGGCATTGAGTTGACGGTTGTAGAATTCGGTAGAGGTCAATCGAGCGGGATCTTTTGGATTTCGGTATCCATCAACAATGATCTCCCACAACTCCACACTGCAGCTGCGAATATGAGATTCCATAGAAGATTTCCAAAAAGGAAAGTGAGTTCCATCAAAATGGGGAACATTGCCACTATGGTTTATATGAGGCATGGGTGAAGTGTTTTTGGGATAGTCATGGTTGACTTCATGGAAGCTTTCCTGAGAAGCCGAAGCCCCACTAGGAGTCCCACTAGTCAGGTTTTTAAGCATGGCAGTCATTTGTGCCATTTGGCTTTGTAGTTCATCCTCCTTCTTCTTTTTCTCAGCATCATATGCCAAGAATCTGGATTTCATCTCCCTAACCGAAAGGTTAGATTCTTCATCCAAACCCTCGAATAGTTTATCCATCTCACTCTTAAGGCTGTGAAGCCCTTAAAAAGAGTCCAGGCTCTGATACCAATTGAAAGATCAGAGATGGTAAACCTAGAGGGGGTGAATAGGTTTCTACAAATTTTAATTCTTTCTTTGCAATATTAGGCTTTGCGGAGGTAGAGATGAGCCTAACGCAAACTAGGTGAGACAACCTATATGACAATGCAAGTAACTCAAGCACGAAGGCTCTCACAGGCAATTATATCACAAGTAAGGAGTTCGGTTAGAGATAACCGATAGCACGCGGAGACGAGGGTTTATTCCTGTGTTCCCTTCCTTTGCAAGAAGGTACGTCACGTTTGGAGGGGTGGAGGTCCCACGAAGGATTCCCCAACGCCACGAAGGCTCACCCTATTCTCTGGAGCCTATCCCATGAAGGAACAGCTCTCTCACTTGTGGTAGACTTTGAGGTAGCCTCCAAACCTTCAAAATCTTGTCAGGAGCAAATCCACAGCCCGGATGCTTCCGGACCACTCTTGCCCGCCTAGGGTTTCCAAGGAACCCTAGAGAGCAAGTTTCTTGATGAATACAAGGGGGAATGAGATTTGGCTTGGTAGAACGGTAGATCGGGCCCTCCTCTATGTTTTCCCCGGAGGGATTTGAATTTGGGTGGAGGAGGAGGGAGATCTGAGGCTTTTGGTGTTTCTAACAATGGAGTATGAGAGAAAGAGAGCTCAAGAATAGCTTATAGTGTAGTGCCTACCCCTTCAGAGGTAGGAGAAGGGGTATATATAGTGTCACTTGAAATATGGCCGTTGATGACTTGCCACCTCAGCAGTTTTCTCGAGCAGCCCGGTCAACCGGGCCAGGGACCGAGCCGTCCGGCGCAGGGTCCGGTCAGACCGGGCCTGGGACCGGACCGGCCGGTCCAAACTGGAGCTGAAGCTTGATCTTGACCGGAGCTAGAAAATGTCCCGCGGAACATCGTCAGGGCAGTGGCCGGTTGGCTCCGGGGTGCCTGATCCATAACCCGGTCCGACCGGGCCTGGGATCTGACCGACCGGTCCAAACCGGCCAGCGATCGGACCCCGACCGAGTGAGCCTCCGAGCTTACTGGACTCCACCCGGTTGGCACTAGTCCAGGGGTCAGTCATCGCCGGGCTGGCCGGTGCCAGGGCCGGTCTGACCGGGCCACTGACCGGCCAAGTGCTGAAACGCCCTTGTTAAATTTTTCATTGAAGTGGGGGGTCTCCCATTGCCTTCTTGTTCCATTGATACACCATTATACCTCTTTGGCTAATACCTGGGAATAATCTTGTAGACATGTATTAGACCAAATGCTCTAGCACGGTGTCATAGTTACCAAAATAATGGATAAGGGTAAAATACCCTTACAATCTCCCCCTTTTTGGTATATGATGACAAACCGAGCTAGAGTCACATATAGATATTATGATAAGCTTTAAACCTTGATTCCATATGAGATATTGAGACAGCTCCCCCATAATGTGTGCACTTGGAGAATTTTTGTTTGAATGCAAAGTGCACCATTTGTGGAATATGAGAAGCTCCCCCAATATCTTTAGGAAACAAGCATGGTATGGACATGTGAATATCAAGATATATAAGCATAACACATAATCATCCTAACATAGAGATTAAGCATATAAGTGCATGTCCATACACGAATTATTTAAAGTAGCAAATGGTTCTTGGAATGAAAAAGCAAGCAAATAAGCACAAGCGGAATAAGAACCAAATAAAATGTCAAGCATGGCTTGTGCAACCAAGGAACCCGTGATCCTAGACTCTACTCTCTTTTCCCCCTTTGGCATCGGAACACCAAAAAGGCGAAGAAAAGAGTAGGGATGCTAGCGCTCCCATCAATAGAACTCTGTCCCCGTGGGTGGAGTGCTGCCATCATCATCATCACCATCTTCTTCATCATCATCCTCATTGTACTGTTCCTCGTCTTCATCATCATCTTCTCTATATCCAGAAGTCTCAGGGTCCTGAGCAGATCGAGGAGGAAGACCACCGTGCGCATACATGGAGAGATCAAAATTCTAAAGCATCTCATCATCAATGGGAGGCATCTGCCAGGTAGGTGCAATCCCAGGCTCCATCTCAGGTCCAGGAGGAAGAACAGGGGCGTTTCTTGCAGCCATGAACTCATTATGTCGCCTCCTAGTCTCCTGGTTCAAGGCAAGACTTTGATGGGAAACATCATTGGTGTTTTTGCACATCTGCCACAAACTGGTCAAGAAGCGAGAGGCACCACGCTTGGGGCGCCTAGAGTAGGTGGAGCTAGCAGGGTCATGCCTTTCCTTGGACCGGCGCTCAGAAGACATCATGGATGGGATTTCCGGTCTATCTCCTTGTTGAGGCCGTTTGAAGGGTTCCATCTTGACCCATTGATCTTGCCTATTGCGAGGAGATTGAACAACCGTGTCAATGAGCTGCTGAATGTACTGAGCATAATTTGGAGTCATCCTTTCGCGAACAGAGCGCCTCAGTTCACAGTAGAGGAGATCACAACCATCAATGGTCTTCACGTTTTCAGGGCGGCAGTAGTACATCAAATTCAGATGGTAGGCGCGACATTCACTTGTATCTCCTGAATTGCTGATGAGATTCTCACGGAATAGATTGGCAAGCACAAGATAGGAGTAGTACATGTCGGAGATAGTGGGAGGTCCAGCTGTGGGTTCCTGGGGATAGCAGAAGGAAATGTCCCCATGAGTGAACTTCTTCTGAGAGTAAATCTTGAACCCGTGGGCACGGTCACCACCGAACCCCATGGCTTCACAGAAGTCAATGTAGTTGCAAGAATACTTGTCTTGTCCTATCATCCAAGTCATTGTGCGGGCGGGGTCATCATGAAAGAACACAGTGCAATGGAATTGCCTCACTTGGATTGGACAATAGTACCCATCACCTTTTCCATCACCAGGCTTCAAGCACAGGAGATCAAACAGCCCCATCCTTTGCAAGGTGTCAACCACAAAGCGATACTTGGTGGCTTGATGCATAGTGAGAACGTCCGTGTTGATGTCCTTGGGCATCACAATAGTACCATTCTTCATACACTCTTGAGAGTCATAGAAATCATCCCACGGATGCTGCTGGGTCTTGGTCCAGAAGAACTTATCTCCATGAGTGTAAGTGCGTTCCTCATATTGATAGGGGTTCTCCTCTCTGAGTTGTCTCCAAGCAGCAACATGTACTGTGCCAACATTGAACATTGGCACCCTCTCAATAACATCATCATTTTCAGCTGCACGTTTGTCATTCTTCCTCTTGGCAACTGACTTGCTCCGACCCCCAGCTGAACTACCTAGAACACTGGCCTGAGCAGCTTTGCTAGTTGTGCGAGAGCTAGTGCGGCACCCCGGAGGCCTTACAGGCCTACCTCTCTTGGCAGTACCACCAAGACCATCATCACTTGAATTACCTGTGAATGAGCAAATAGGGCGAAGATAGCAATGGGATAAGTGTACATGTCATCAGAGACGCGCGACAAGCGCACATGCCGGTCGACCGGGCCAGTGACTGGGCGGCCCGGCACCGAGGCCGGTCCATCCAGACCAGTGACCGGCCACCTCAATTTTGCCTCGTTTTGCCCCTAATCTTTGTGCAATTGTGTGTGTATGCTTAGAAGATGACATGTACATATAGATAGATAGATGTATGATGAGATGAGCATAGACATGGGGTAGAAAACACAATGTTTTCTAGGCATACCCATTGGAGTGAAATCGAAACAAGATGTAAATAGCAACAATGGGCATGATTCGAATTATATCAAGAATCATAAATCATTTTGGAATAGTTTTGCAATAAGATCATTTAGCCTTACATAGTGAAGTCAGTTTGCAATCTAGGCTTAATGAGGGGCGGGGGATTACTCCCCCTATGTGAAAGCGCAAATGTCATGAGACCTCGAAGAGACATGCTTGGGTCCATATGATGACATTGGGTCTATTTATGTTGCACACATAGGTATGCATCATACCAATACAAGGTAAGATGACTATCCCCATATGTGCTGAACCTCTAAGCTAGATAGCAAGATAAATGCAAGAATATAGTGCAAGAAGTTATTCAATCTAAGTTTTTAGGATCAAGAATACCAAGTTCTCCTCTCAAGTTCAGAAACCGGGCTTCATCCAAAGGCTTAGTGAAAATATCCGCCAATTGGTACGCTGTCCCCACATGAGTGAGATCAATGTCCCCATCAGCAACATGGTCACGTAGGAAGTCATGGCGAATGTCAATGTGTTTGGTGCGACAATGTTGAACCGGGTTATTGGCGATCTTTATTGCACTTTCGTTGTCACATAGAAGAGGCACCGTACCAAGAGACACACCATAGTCTTTCAAGGTTTGCTTCATCCATAACAACTGAGTGCAACAAGATGTCGCGGATATGTATTCGGCTTCGGTGGTGGATAGAGCGGTGGAGTTTTGTTTCTTGGATGACCAACTCACCAATGACCGGCCAATAAATTGGCAAGCCCCGGAGGTATACTTCCGGTCAACCATATCACCGGCCCAATCGGAATCCGAATAGCCAATAAGTTCAAAGGTTGACCCCTTTGGATACCACAGCCCGAGAGTAGGAGTAAGAACAAGGTATCTTAGAATCCGTTTGATCGCCATCAAATGGCTCTCCTTAGGAGTAGATTGAAAACGAGCACACATCCCTACACTTAGCATGATATCCGGCCTAGAGACGCAAAGGTAGAGCAAGCATCCTATCATGGAACGGTATACCTTTATATCCACATCCTTCTCACCATCACATGAGCCAAGTTGCCCCTTTACAGGCATGGGTGTCTTCATTGGACTTGAATTGGCCATGTAGAACTTCTTGAGCATGTCCTTTACATACTTTTATTGAGAGATGAAGGTGCCTTGTGCAAGTTGCCTCACTTGGAAGCCTAGGAAAAACTTCAACTCTCCCATCATGGACATCTCAAATTTCCTAGTCATCAATAGCTCAAAAGCTTTGTTATGATTGGGGTTAGTTCCACCAAAGATAATATCATCAACATATATTTGACATATAAATAATCCACCCCCTTTAACCCGCTTGGTGAAAATGGTGGAATCGACCGTACCCATAGAAAACCCATCATGTAGTAGAAAATCTCTAAGGAACTCATACCAAGCACGTGGAGCTTGCTTTGAGACCGTAGAGTGCCTTATGGAGTAAATACACATGGTTGGGTCGGCGTGGATCTTCGAAACCCGGGGGTTGAGCTACATATGCAGTTTCTTTTAGGGGACCATTCAAAAATGCACTTTTCACATCCATTTGATATAGTTTGAAATTCTGGAAAGATGCAAATGCAAGCAAAATACGAATAGCTTCAAGACGGGCTACCGGCGCAAAGGTATCCTCAAAATCCATACCTTCTATTTGGGCAAACCCTTGCGCCACTAACCTTGCTTTATTTCTAATAACAATGTCATTCTCATCTTGCTTGTTCTTGAATACCCATTTGGTCCCAATGACATTGATGTGATGATCCTTGGGTTTCTCAACTAGAGACCATACTTCATTACGAGTGAAACACTCAATTCTTCTTGCATGGCAATTACCCAATCCAGATCAACCAAGACTTCATGTACCTTGAGTGGCTCAAAACTAGACACAAAAGCATGATGTTCACAATAAGTGATAAGTAATGCATGGTGTCTACGAGTTACCACTCCTTTTGAGATGCTACCAAGGACTTGATCTACTTTCATGTCACTTGCCCTTGTAGCAGCCTTGATCTTACGAATGGTTCCTTCATGATCAATAAATTCATCTCTTGCTAGGACACGATCATGAGGGACAACTTGAGCTTGATCATGTGTTGAGGATGTTTCTTGATCACCATCATGGTCTTGCTCAGTGGGTTGAGGGCTTTCTTCTTGTTCTTCAGAATGTGGCTCATCTTGAGTAGAGGATGATTCTTGAGTTGCTCTTGATGGTTTAGCTTGAGTTGAGCTAGGCTCTACTTGGGCTGAGCTTGATACGTCTACTCCATCATTCTGATCATCATTATGGATTTCCGTGGGCCGGACGTGTCCAATGCCCATAAGTTTGATGGCACTAGAAGGATCATCATCATTACCTTCAACACATGGAACAACTTGCTCCACTTGGGAGCCATTATCCTCCAAGAACACCACGTCACAAGATACTTCAATAGTCCCAATGGACTTGTTGTAGTATCTATAGGCGTGAGAGTTCTCCGCATAACCAACAAATATGCCCTCAATAGTTCTAGTTTCAAATTTAACAAGTTTCCATTTATTGTTCTTAACAAGACATTTGCATCCAAAGACACGAATGTACATGACATTAGGCTTGTTACCTGTGAGAAGCTCGTATGGAGTTTTGTTATGTACACTACAAGAAAAGTTCTGATAGACAACGTCCCAAAATCGTCAACTAAGGGGCATTTTTCGTCGCCTATGGGCCTAACCCGACGATATGGGTTCCGTTGTCGAAACTGCGTCAGGCAAAGTCCAACGACGATTTTTTCGGTCCGTCGCGCTTGGGCGCCCTTCCGCCACGGAAAATCGGACCGTTGCGGAAGTGTTTTCGGGAGCCCGTTGACTGCTGACGTCATGCAACCGACACGTGGCGACGCCGTTAATCGATTAACGGCATTAACCGGCTGAAACCCTGTGGTAGATGGTAGGCCCACACGAGGCCTGCCACGTCTTAAGCGGGCCGGGCCAGATGACATAGTTTGACCGGTCAAATATATAGCTGGGCTGGTCCATTAGTTACGTGGGCCGGGCCTAACCTCTGAGGTTGACTGGTCAAAACTTAAAAGGGCCGGCCCATTTATCATGTGGGGTCCACATTACAGCAACTGGACCGGCCCAAGAAGCAAGTGGGCCGGGCCAAAAACACAGGTGGGTCCCACTTTCCTGTTAAAGGGCCGGCCCATTTAGTGTTTGGGGTCCACCGTGTAGCAAGTGGGCCGGCCCAACAAGCTAGTGGGCCGGGCCAAAAACACAGGTGGGTCCCACTTTCCAGTTAAAGGGTCGGCCCATTTAGTGTGTGGGATCCACCATATAGCAAGTGGGCTGGCCCACCAAGATAGTGGGCCGGGCGAAAAACACAGGTGGGTCCCACATTCCTGTTAATGGGCCGGCCCATTTGACATGTGGGGTCCACCATATAGCAAGTGGGCTGGCCCGACAAAATAGTGGGCTGGGCCAAAAGCACAGGTGGGCCCCACTTTCCTGTTAAAGGGCCGGCCCAATTAGTATGTGGGGTCCGCCATATAGCAAGTGGGCCGGCCCAACAAGATAGTGGGCCGGGCCAAAAACACAGGTGGGTCCCACTTTCCTCTTAAAGGGCCGGCCCATTTAGTATGTGGGGTCCACCACAAAAGCAAATGGGCTGGCCCAACTAATTAGTGGGCCGGCCCAGTAGTGTGTGGGGTCCACCTTAAAGCAAGTGGGCCAGCCCAATTATAGTGTGGGGTCCACCATAAATCAAATGGGCTGGCCCAACTAATTAGTGGGCCGGCCCAGTAGTGGGTGGGGTCCACCTTAAAGCAAGTGGCCAGCCCAATTAGAGTGTGGGGTCCACCTTAAATCAAATGGGCTGGCCCAAGAAGTAAGTGGGCCAGCCCGTTTAGTTGCTGTTTATATGCCGGCATAATATGCGCTTTAGGATTTTGCGGGCAGGCACATATGTGATTTCGCTTAATTGGGCCGTTTAAGGGATGGGAATTCGTGATTTAGATACTGAGAATATTTACGCAGCATTGATTTCTGTCGGATAGCCTCACTTACCACAAGCACCAAAGAAAAAATGCGCGAAAGAACTATAAAAACTAACTAAATATTACATCAGCTGCAAGGCATTGAAAAAATATTACAGAACCCAGAGAAATTGAATGGTAATTAAACCTAGCAATACAATGAAGCGATCCGGCAATCTTTTAAGTTGTCCATGCAGCACCTATATCTGAAACAAAGACATTACAAGTTAAGACAGCAACAATGGAAAGGCAAAGACACTCCAATATTGTTTGGCAAAGAATTTGGAACTCATCATTTCGTCGTTATAACAAGATCATTGTAATGCGCACAATAAGCAAACAAAGAGTGCATGCCGCATACCAACAGCCAATATAACAGAGCATGTTAGAATGAAACAGCAGACTTACTACTGTCGAGTCCCATGCAAACCAACATGTTCAGGGAGTACAAAATTGGTATGAACAACATAGTAGCAGGCTATAAATTTTGTAACAACGATCGCAAGAAGATGAAGTTATGATGGCTACATCTACAGAGCAGGGAATGTAAACCAAAAATAGAAGTTACGATGGCAGAAGCTAAAGAGGAGGGAATGTGAACCAACATGTGCCAAGTGCAATTACTTCATTTTGGCCGTGAACTAAATAATACTCCTGAACTTATAGTGAAGGGGATGCAAATCAAGATGTTTCGGGATATAAACTTGTAATGAGCAACACATAGAGGATAGTTAATGCTGGAGCTTAGGATGGACCAGATACAGAATATAGTGGGATCACCTGTGAACTTGTATAAGAGGGAATGCAAACCAATATGTTCAGCTTTCCATATGTGAGCGTCATGCCAAGTCAGAGAAACAAGTCAATAATGCAGCTTTTGAAGAACAAGATGGCACGCAAAATTATTATCTAGTAGTATGACAAGTTTATTTGTACTACAGGCTAGATAGCAGAGTGATATCATGCCAAACTAAGTCCTTAATTTGTTAGCTTACAATGAACTAGATACAAAACAATGGCATCACCTGTAGTACAGGGAATGCAAGCCAACATGTTCATGGAGTAAAAAATTGGCACAAACAACATAGTAGCAGGCCATAATTTTTGTAACAACGACTGAGCAAGATAAAGTTATGATGGCTAGATCTACAGAGCAGGGAATGTAAACCAAATATAGAAGTTACGATGCCAAAAGCTATAGAGCAGGGAATGCGAACCAACATGTGCAATTACTTAAAATTGGCCATGAACTAAATAATAGCAGGATGTTACTATAATACCTATAATTTTTGTAACAACGATCGAGCAAGATAGAAGTTATGATGGCTACATCTACGAGCAGGGAATGCAAACCAAAATGTTCAATCGCTTAAAGTTAGCAATGAAGTAGAAAATAGCAAGGTGTTACGGTCATAGCTAGGAATGAACTAAAAGAGCTTCGAGACAAACAAGCATCCGAACCCGTAACATGGCGCTAAAACAAGGGACTTACATTAGGAGAAGCACTCGTGGGAGTCACAGCAGATCTTCACGGGGTTGATAGATCCGGTGATGAAGTACGCTACATGTGCTACTTGGGGTTGGAGAGACGGCCATTACACTTCATGGTTACTCATCTCGTCTGCAAAAACGTAACGGCGCGTCGTTAGCACAAACAGGTTCCCCCAAGATTAAACAAGAACTTGCAGGCAAGCAATAGAAAAGCGACAGTAGAAGAGTTTAGATCATGCACGGCGCCGGTGAAGCAGATCCGGTTCATGCACAGCGGTGTCGGTGAGCAAGATCCGATGCGGTGGACGACGGATCCGGCGAAGCGGCTCCGGTGGGGTGGACGATGCCGCAGCTGAAGCGATCATGCGGTAGACTCTTTGGATGAGCATATGGTTTCGAGGTTCGGCGGGGATGATCCGGTCCGGTTGATGACGGCGTCGATGAAGCGGCTCCGGCAGGCAGCCGGATGACGAGGATCGCGAGGCCTCGGGTAGGCCAGGGAAGTCCGGCGGGGATGTTCCGGTGCGGTGGTCGTGGAGGTGGGAGAGAGAGGGACTTGGGAAGTTCCGGTGGGTGGTCTCAGAGGAGAGAGTGAGGGAAATGAAATTTTTTTCGGGGAGTTTCCGGAGCTAGGGAGGTGGTGATCGAAAAAAAATGACGGGTAGACCCCCCACCAACCGACTTATACATGGACATTGTTGTCATCTTTACGAGGGTAGAATGGGAAGTTAGAAGCGTGTGAAATATTTGTATTTTTCGGGCGGGAAGTTTTGCCGCTGGAATGAGATTTCGAATTTGGCTACAGTCCAAGTAATACAAAAATATGAGACCGTACTAGTACGGCCAAATGTCACATCAATTCATCATCACGTTGAAAATCGGTTACAACGATCATAATTATTGGCCGTTGGCACAACAGTTCTCCAACGCTTGATCCAACGGTCAAAGTTCCTTTTTTTAAGAGAACGGTCAAAATTCATTGGATTCGCTCGGGAACTGCGCGCGCCAAAACGAGTCAGACGAAGATGTTTCTAGAGTTCTCACGGACGCGTCTTGGCGATACATTGAATGCAAATCTTGCAAGGTCAAAAAAAATGCAAATCTTGCAGGATCGTATGTGGCTGCTATGAGCTGAAGTACTCCATGAAACCGTGAACATACATGTAGATGGGAATCCCATGTAGACGATCTGAAGAACGACCCGCTGCATCTTTCACAAATCCATCTACATGACATGATAAACTTTAATTAAGAAGCAGCCACGTAACAATTATTGCCCAAAATCTAACGGGTTCGACAATAAGCTGGTAATTCTCTATTATATATAAACACCAAAAAAATATAGCAAGTAAGAAAGGAGTGTCAATGCCACCAGGACTTACAAAAAAGGGAATTAGCACTTCGTAATCTCTTTGTTTTTACACATACCTTCTGCTCAGGAATCCAGGGCCTAGGGTCACATCAAGTCATAATCAGAAACCAAAGTCGGTTCCCATGTTCTCCAATTCAAAACGCGTACAAAATATTTCAGTGTGTGAAATAATGTTGAGATTTTGAATTAGAGGGTTGTTAAGCTATTGATTATATGGAGTCGAAATTTGGTAGCATACATAAGTATCTCTGTTCACAACTCGCCTGTACAGAAGCAGGAACAGCTGTTGTGTTGCAGCACAACACAAAGGAGAAGCCACTGTTCCGTTCATTGCACTCAATACAGCGATGAATGAACCAGACCAGTTGACAAGCTTCTAGACCTGGGCTATATGTAGAAAGATGGAAATCAATGGATCACAGAAAATCATCAGTGTCAAGCTTTAATGCACTAGCCAACGCGACCAAAAGTCCGAACTGATGGAAAGGGCTAGGCAATCCACTTTATACATCGCAACAAAAAGTCCAAACTGACAGAAAAGGCTAGACCGGGAGAAGAGAAGAGAAGGTTTGTGAAAGCGATGACTCGAACTTGAGACTATGGGCTCTGATACCACGTCAAGCTTCATCCACGAGCCAACGGAACCACAAGTCAGAACTGATGGAAAGGGCTAGGCAATCCACTTATAATATTAACAATCAGCAGGGTTCCGGTTCAAAAAAATCCACATCAAAACAAGGAAACGACCACCAAGATCATAGCAATTGCAGATAAATGCACCTACGAAATATGCTCAGACTAAGGAACCATTTTACAAGACCAAGGTAATGACCTGTCACTGTCCCCGTTCATCTCCAATTATCTAGCAGATACTCTTCTTACTACTTACTAGCATTCCTAACCTGCTCCAGTAGGACCTCCTTCTGTGTTGCTATCGTTCTAAAATTGTCGACTTCTAGTCTTAGCGCAGCCGATGCAGCTCGTTCTACTTGGAGTTGCTCCTTTAGAACTTGAGCATGCAAATACTTTGACTTGGACATGGACTTGCACTTCAGAAGTCCAGCATTCCGTAAGAAAGTGTTTTTGGCAATGCCTTTCTTTTTTATTGCCATAGAAAATGCCTTCACACATTCTTCATCGGTTTTTTCCATACCGTTTTTACCAGTTTTTGCCATCTCTAATTTCATATCTTCCTGCAAAAAATTCAGTTCGTACACATGTGTAAACATGATAGTTACTACAGAGAAACTTGCTGATAGTAGATTTATCATGTGTATGACCTACTTTTATTCCTACAGTTTGGCATGTCTGATTCACATCACATGAATTTTAATAAACATATATAATATCATATTGACATGTACTTTACTACTCCTACAAGTTGGGATGTGAGTCGTCACAAAATTTCAATCTTTGAGAAGACTTACAAGAACACTCTGTGCGACTTCTCCAATCACTTCAAGTTTGTTCTTCTGGCATGCTTCAAAAATCTCTGGCAGAGTCATCTCTTTGTTTGGTTCCCTTTTACTTGCATTATGTAACATCTGCATTTTAGTACTACCATTTATAAATCGAATAACGTGGTTGAAATGGAGGATCATAATATAAGCTGCACACTGGTGTATATACTCTGCATGATCTTTTACTAAAATATTTCTAAATAGCAGTATAAAACAACATGTCCTTACTTTTTGCCGAATGTGCACTATAAGGTTACGAGATCCCGTACGGCTAGGTAAAAGTAGTTTACCGCGGTTTTCCTGATTCTGTTTAGCCAAATTCTGCAAAAAGGAGACTAGTGAGACACTGCTATAAATAAGAATCCAAGATGTGATCTGGTCTCAGTCTTACAAATCATACCATATTCTTTGGATCAGACCAGTGCTTCACAAGATCTCCCCACTGTTTGTCAGTCATTTGCTTAAAAGGAGATATAGTTGGAACACTCCCAAAGAATCTTTCCGGTGAAGTATTTCTTCTTTAGCTCGCTGCGATATCGCAGATACCTGAGAATAGACTGTTGAGAACATGCTTTACTTCCTCTTGGTCCTCATCGAACTCGAACCTTAACTGTTCACAACAATATAAACCGTTGGTATGATATACATAGATCCAACAACAAGCTAGAAGGAACGGGACGTGCCAATGTGGTATACTAGTATGAGTAACATTACCAAGAGAAAGATGACTTACGTGTAACCTGTGCACTAATTTTTCAAAATGCGCAGAGGTGTCTACGTGCTCTTTCCATGTTGGGAAGATAGGAATTTCATTCCTGACGAAAATTCCTACATCCGATGCTAATTTACAAGATTCTTCTGGGTCCAGTGGCCTTCTGCCACCTACGATAGATGAAAGGCGAAATCTTGATTCCATCCCAGCAAGCTTAGCTACGAACATTTTCCCTACTGTTGGGCCCCTCGTTTTTCTTGATCGTGGTGCAACTACAAAGTTAAGCATTACATCAAGCTATCAAGGTAGGTATATATATATATATATATATATCTATAAAGTATAACTTTATAACGGAGAATGAAACTATAAGCATTGGAAAATGTACCTTCTTCGGTGTGGGGCTCATCCTCAGGGGAGTTGTCTATGGCAGAACTAATATGGGTCAGTGGGAGATCATCAACAGTTTGTTGATGTTGTGCTAGCAGTGTTTGGCCAGTTGTGGTTGTGTCAGCTGGGACTGGTACAGTGTGTCCTTGGGCAGTATTTCCTACCACAGCTACTGCTGATCCCAATTGTGGCTGAGAAGTTGCCGTGGAAACTTGTTCTGCTGCCAATTGTTGTTGAGAAGTTGCTGTGGAAACTGGTTCTGCTGCCAATTGTGGCTGAGAAGTTGCTGTGGAAACTGGTTCTGCTGCCGATTGTCGCTGGTTGACTGGATTGGTAACAGGTGGCTGATTCAACCGCTTGGGGTGTTCACCATGTTTTTTTATTTCAGTACTCTTAGAATTTTCGTTATTTTCTTCAACTGGTGCCATGAATCGCTGAGACTGTCTAGTAGCAGAAGCAGGTTTCTTTTTTGGTTGCAGCTGTTCTATCACCGATTCAGGTGCCTGTTGATTGGTCTTCCTCTCATTGGTGGTTCCTGCGAAATTCTTACTTGAAGCTGCAGATTCCTAGCACACATAAACGATATTTCAGTCTACAGAAGTCCCATATATGATGATATGCAAATGGAATAGAATGAAGAACAGTAAAGGATGACGTGCATGCTGAAACATATATATGATGCATTAAGGAGACCTAGAGGTGGCATGTGAACATGTTTGGTGGGATTCAGGATACAAGTATACAACACATGGAAGTTGCAACAGATATCTCAAAGTAAAAAACACAGAAATCACCTTGTGGGGTTGAGGAGAATGGTCAGACAAGGCATCTTCCTGAGTCTGCTCTCCAAGAGGCTCAGCATGATCAAATTGTGAATCATAACATTGTTCTTTATCTTTGGGGAGGGGAAAGGGTTCTTCTCCGATTTTGTTCAGGTTTGCACTAGAGGCAATAGCGTTACACATGTTTGTGCCCACACGGCTTGCATATCTTATACATATATTCCGTATCCGTTTCTCTTTTAATTCATTCTTCTGTATTGCAATAATATCTAGCATGCATTACAAAAAAAAATGCTAATGAGATGGCGGTGCAAGTAAGCAAAAAAATACTTTTCGAAATCACATGCATAACGAATGCGGCCATATCAACCTTCTTGGAAGTGGGCGCGTGTACGCTTTGGTTTCCAGCCGTGGAACATCATGGAGGCGCTTTCTGTACCCATCTCTCCAGTCCGGTGGACGGAAGGAGTCGGGGATTAAGATACGAGAACCCGGCGATGGTGACTGTCGCTGACAAGGCGGCGGTGGAAGTCGGCTACGGAGGAGCTCGTATGGTACAGTGGTCGTCGGTGGGGGTGGGGGAGGTGGAAGCTACTCCGGCTTGCTAAAAAGCAAGGGAGACGGCGGAACGTCGTCGGTCACTACGGTGGCCGATGAGAAGGCAGTAGTGCTGGTGTGGGAGTGGGACAGTGGGCCGGCGCCGGCGTGTGAGATGATCCGGTGGGTCATGCAGGGTGGAAGCGTGAGAGAGAGATGCGGGGTTCGGCGCCGCCGGTGATAGGTCTGAATTGAGCGGTCCGGGGGGATAAGATCGACACTGTACTTATTTCACATCACTTTGAATTTTGGAAGCGGGGGGGGGGGGATTTCGGCGGGAATTTTGGGGCAGAGTTGAAATTATTACTGGTTGCTGGAAAACTGTGGAACCCTAGCCTACGAAATCCCAAGTCTGAAGCTGAGGGCCCTTTTGCTGTGGCTTTTTGGCTTTTGGATTTTGGAAGCCAAAAGAATATAATATTTGGTTTTGGCTTCCAAAATCCAAAAGCCAAAAAGGCAAAAAAAAAGCCACAACAAAAGGGCCCTGAGTATGTTCGGGTTCAAGGGGATATGCTTGTTGGTTCTTGGGTGCATATGATCTCTTTATTTCGAAATTCATCTTCTATACATTTTGAAATGTCAAAAAAGAATAAAACGAAAAATGCATGTGTACTTCTTCGCTTGCTTTATACACATAAAATATTTCAATGGAAAATCGAATAGTAATTTGGGCTATGTAAAAAAGAGTTACTCCGTAAAAAAATTGTGCTAACCATAAGGCCTTTTATGAGACATGTTTTCTCTCTTTTTTTACATCGACCATGAAAAAAACTTGTTTTTTTTTACATCAACCATGAAAAATACTTTTTTTACATCGACCATGAAAAATACTAGGAATTTGCTAAGAGCATCCACAACGTGTAGCCAAAAGTGGTTCCATATTTGATTTTTGGCTTTTTGAACTAGTTCCATACATTGTAGAGGTAGTTCCAGAACCAGAAAAACAGGGAACCGGAGCAAATAGGTGCTCCGATGCCAAATTTCACTTTTGGCATTTGGAACTAGTTCCCTACATTGTGAGAGTAGTTCCATATTGGCTTTATGTGTTGTTTTAGCTTGATGGCGGGACCCACGTTATAAATATTTGGAACCACTACATTGTGGAGCTATTGCTATATTTCACACCAAAGCCAAATTCACCATCGTATCAGATTTGGCAATAGCAACATTGTGGATAGCCTAAAGTTATATTTTCCATCTTGTACACAATTAAAAATATCTTTAAAACAAACAAATCTCTAATGTCTAGGTGTACCATCTCTACTAGTACTAGTATATATACACGTGCCCTGCACGTGAGGGCTCTTTTTTTTAGTGAAACAACTTCGACGCAATAAGAATTCGATCTTTTTTTTAACAAAGGAGGGGGGCCCAAGGGCTTGGATACCATTAAGTGCAACAGAGGGGTACATATTACAGATTGCAGTCAATAGTCACTTGGGTTGGAAGCCAATGCAAGCCCGCCTACATGATAGCAGGATTTTGTGAAGCTTTTTAACTTAATTGGTCAAACATGCGAAGCATGTGCCATTTACTTGTACAACTTTATCGGAAAAAAAATACTTGTACAAGCTAGTTCCCCTAAGTACTACCAGCACATAAGTAAACAAAATAACCAGGGACATCATCAACTGAAAACAACAATCTATTCATATAGCGGCTCTTGCATCACCCTTTGAAAATCATCTACCTGCAAAGATGAGTGCAGAGTTTCTGCTCGTGCTTTCACCTGTTCCAAGATCGTCCAGTTGATCTCATGGACATCTGCATCAGCCAAAGCGGTAACCAAGTTGCCAGCCACTAGCTTCTGCAGATCAGCAACAGCATGTAGGCCATCTTGAATTGTAGAATTCCATCCTCGGTTCATTTCTTTGTTCCGCCAAGTGGCCACATCCAAGTCCTTTTGAAGACGCCTAATCTTAGCTTCCCCAGTGCCACATCCTTCTGTTTTGTTCCTACAAACGTTTGCATCACTGGAACTCTGGACATCTGTGCTACAATGCTGCTTGGCAGGGACATGAGCAGTCACTTGCTTCTGCGATTTGCCATGCATAAAATCAATCAGCAGATTAAAAGGAAATATGTTGGTTGATTCATGTCACCACTTTCAGCAACCCATGAGTTTCTAAACCTTAAATAGAGTCTAAAACATTGCAATAAAAGGGTGGGTGCATCATTTGGATGCAGAGGCCGGGGCGACCCTATTTTCAAGAAAAAATTAGGAAATCTGAAATCTATATCTATATCTCTACCATCTATACCACTCCACTCCTGTTGACAGTTTGATCTCTTTCAGTACATTAGATTATGTCATGTTTAAAACACTATTATAAAATTACCTCCTTAATGTTGAGCTCAGGAGGATCCAGATGTGCTGATCCTAGGCGGCCCCTCAAATGATTGCTTGCTAGAACAATAGGACCAAATCCCGCCTCCTTTCTACCAATGTCTGCATCACTGGCGCGCTCACTGTCTTTGTTAGGAACATGAGCAGTGGCTAGCTGCTGCAAATCAAAGTTCATCAAATCAATCAGCAAACAAGACATATGAAATTTGAGCAGTGCGGCTAAATACCTTCTTCAGCAGCTGCCCCACGGAATCGTCCTTTTGGCGACACATCACACGTGTGAAAAATCTCGGCAACGACTTGGGGTGCGGTGATTTTGTCCCATTCCACAGTATGCCGAGCTTGGCTGCAATTATCATATTCTGCAAGATATTTTGCCTCCGAGATTCTTCGTAGGCATTCTCGAGGGAAATATCTAGCAGGCATTACAAAAAAAAATAGATGCTAATAACAAGCAGTGGAAGCAAGCAATAAACTAGTCTCGGAAATCAAATACATAACAAAAGCTGCCGGACAAAGTGTTCAACCTTGGTCGACTGGGGAGGTGGCGCGTTGGCCGTTCGGTTTGGTTCGGTGGATCATGGTGGCGCTTTGTGTACCGATCTCGCCGGCCGGTAAGATGAACCAGTGAGTCGGGGAAGCAGATCCGACGAAGCGGACGGAGTGTGGTTGACGGCGTCGCTGAGCTGGCTCCGGCGCGGTGGATGTCGGCTACGGATGGAGGACTGAGAGGGAGCGAGACGGACTAGGTGCGAGGTAGGGAGAGAGGCCCTTGCTTGTCCGTGGGTGGGGCTGGATATAGGGGAAATGAAAGCCTTAGAAGATAGCATCCTGCTAATTTATGGTGCTGAACTAGAAAATCCCGCCAATATATGGTGCTGAATTGCGGGCGGCTCATAGCTTGTGCACAAATAAAATGGGAAAATCCAAAAAATGTAGTTCAACAAAAAAAAACTCTAGTAGGCAAAGTCGCTAGCTCGCCATGAGAAGATGCACTCCGCCAAAAAAATGTCATGACAAGCTAGTTTGCTATGGATCTTGCATTAACCCTGCTCGATAAAATGGTGGGCAAAAAAAGACAAGCTAAATCAAAAATAATGGTGGTAGAAAGATGTAACTCTCAAATGTAAACTCTACTAAACAGGTCCAGCTCAAAAATATGCCTCATATTATTAGTACTTCCTCCGGTCCATATTAACTGCCACTAACATACATCGAGAAACAAAAAAGAGAAATCTGTCATGAATAGTTCCCGAATTCAAATCTGAGTTTCTCTGTAGACTATTCCCATCTGAGTTTCTCTTTTTTGTTTCTCGATGTATGTTTCGAATTTTGATCTGAAATTTTTAGGGGTTATCTTAATATGAGCTGTGAACGTGCATGATTTGTTTCAGATTTTTTCCGCAATGTTTAAATTTGGATTTAGGCCGCATGTCACCTCGCTACCGCTCGAGAAATGGAGCCCCTCTCCGCTGGGCTCCATAAAAGCTTCACTGCTCGTGTCAGACTGTTGAAGACACTGGCAAGTGCATGTCAGGGGGACAGAGAATAAATTTCGTCCACGCGTCGGCGCGTGCTGTCTACCCCAAACCCTAAACTCTGTCTTTATGAAGTCAAGCATGCATGAAGAGAAGTGGTTTTTTGTTTCAAACATGGAAATTTCAAAAACCCTCTCAAGAGCTACATTTTGGAGTGACTAATTTTTCATATTCATGATTTAAACTTGTTTAAATGGGCATAAAAATAGGCATAAAATTCAAAATAAATCAAAATAAAGGAAAAACCAAGGCACATAGAATTCTTATGTCATATAGTAAGCATTCAATTAAGTTGATAAACAAGGTCTAGACATATTCGAACCAGAAAAATCATGTATCTACCCCCTAACCCTAAACTCTGTCTTATGAAGTCAAGCATGAAGAGATGTGGTTTTTGGTTTCAAACATGGAAATTTCGAAAACCCTCCCAACAGCTTCATTTTGGAGTGACTAAGAAGCATACATGCTTACTTTTTTATATTCATGTTTTAAACTTGTTCAAATCTTGGTCAAACCTAGGATTTGACCAAGATTCAAATGGGCATAAAAATTCAAAAAAATGAAGAAAAAAATGAAAAACCAAGGTATTCTTATGTCATATAGTAAGCATTCAATTAAGTTGATAAACAAGGTCTAGACGTTTTAAACCTGAAAAATCATATATCTACCCCCTAACCCTAAACTCTGTCTTATGAAGTCAAGCATGCATGGTGAAGAGAAGTGGTTTTTGGTTTCAAACATGGAAATTTTAAAAACCCTCCCAAGAGCTTCATTTTGGGGTGACTAAGAAGGATACATGATTACTTTGTCATATTCATGTCTTAAACTTGTTTAAGTCATGGTCAAACCTAGGATTTGACCAAGATTCAAATGGGCATAAGAATTCAAAAAAAACAAAGCACATAGTCTGTGTATGTCATATAGTAAGCATTCAAGTTGATAAACAAGGTCTAGACATATTCAAACCAGAAAAATCATGGAAATTTCAAAAACCTCCCACGAGCTTCATTTTGGAGTGACTAAGAAGGATCGATGCAGGTTACTTTTCATATTATTCATGTTTTAAACTTGTTTAAATCTTGGTCAAACCTAGGATTTGACCAAGATTCAACAAATGGGGATAAAAAATGAAAACCCAATGCACATAGTCTTCTTATGTCATATAATAAGCATACAATTAAGTTGATAAACAAGGTCTAGACATATTCAAACCAGAAAAATCATGTATGTGGCTACCCCTAACCCTAAACTCTGTCTTATGAAGTCAAGCATGAAGAGATGTGGTTTTTGGTTTCAAACATGGAAATTTCAAAAACCCCTTCCAAGAGCTTCATTTTGGAGTGACTAAGAAGCATACATGCTTACCTTTTCATATATATTCATGTTTTAAACTTGTTCAAATCTTGGTCAAACCTAGGATTTGACAAAGATTCAAATGGGCATAAAAATTCAAATAAAATGAATACCAAGGTCTTCTTATGTCATATAGTATGTGCGCATTCACTTAAGTTGATAAACAAGGTCTAGACATATTAAACCTGAAAAATCATGCATGTATCTACCCCTAACCCTAAACTCTGTCTTATAAAGTCAAGCATGCATGGTGAAGATAAGTGGTTTTTGGTTTAAAACATGGAAATTTCAAAAACCCTCCTAATTAAGAGCTTCATTTTGGAGTGACTAAGAAGGATACATGCTTACTTTTACATATTCATGTTTTAAACTTGTTTAAGTCGTGGTCAAACCTAGGATTTGACCAAGATTTAAATGGGCATAAAAATTCAAAAACAAAATCAAAAACCAAAGCAAGTCTTTGCATGTCATATAGTAAGCATTCAAGTTGATAAATAAGGTCTAGACATATTCAAACCAAAATATCATGTATATATCTACCCCTAACCCTAAACTCTATCTTTATGAAGTCAAGCATGCATGAAGAGAAGTGGTTTTAGGTTTCAAACATGGAAATTTCAAAAACCATCCCAAGAGCTACATTTTGGAGTGACTAAGAAGGATATATAGATGCTTAATTTTGCATATTCATGATTTAAACTTGTTCAAATCTTGGTCAAACCTATGATTTGACCAAGATTCAAATGGGCATTAAAAAAATAGAAAAATGAAAAACCAAAGCACATAATCTTCTTATGTCATATAGTAAGCATTAAAGTTGATAAACACAAGGTCTAGACATATTCAAACCATACAAATCATGTATCTACCCCTAACCCTAAACTCTGTCTTATGAAGTCAAGCATGAAGAGATGTGGTTTTTGGTTTCAAACATGGAAATTTCAAATACCCTTCCAAGAGCTTCATTTTGGAGTGACTAAGAAGCATACATGCTTACTTTTTCATATTCATGTTTTAAACTTGTTCAAATCTTGGTCAAACCTAGGATTTGACCAAGATTCAAATGGGCATAAAAATTCAAAAAAAATGAATACCAAGATCTTCTTATGTCATATAGTATGCGCGCAATCAATTAAGTTGATAAACAAGGTATAGACATATTAAACCTGAAAATCATGTATCTACCCCTAACCCTAAACTCTGTCTTATAAAGTCAAGCATGCATGGTGAAGATAAGTGGTTTTTGGTTTCAAACATGGAAATTTCAAAAACCCTCCTAATTAAGAGCTTCATTTTGGAGTGACTAAGAAGGATACATGCTTACTTTTTCATATTCATGTTTTAAACTTGTTTAAATCTTGGTCAAACCTAGGAAAATCATAAATATATCTACCCCTAACCCTAAACTCTGTCTTATGAAGTCAATCATGAAGAGAAGTGGTTTTGGGTTTCCTACATGGAAATTTCAAAAACCTCCCAAAAACTTCATTTTAGAGTGACTAAGAACGATACATGCTTCCCTTTTCATTTTCATGTTTTAAACTTGTTTACATTATCTTGGTCAAATCTAGGATTTGACAAGATTCAAATGGGCATCAAAATAAAAAATCAGAAAAATGAAAAACCAAAGCACATAGTTTTCTTATGTCATATAGTAAGCATTAAAGTTGACAAACAAGGTCTAGACATATTCAAACCAGACAAATCATGTATCTATACCCCCAACCCCTAAACTATGTCTTATGAAGTCAAACATGAAGAGAAGTGGTTTTGGGTTTCAAACATGGAAATTTCAAATACCCTTCCAAGAGCTTCATTTTGGAGTGGCTAAGAAGCATACATGCTTACCTTTTCATATTCATGTTTAAACTTGTTCAAATCTTGGTCAAACCTAGGATTTGACCAAGATTCAAATGGGCATCAAAAATAAAAAAATTAGAAAAATGAAAAACCAAAGCACATAGTTTTCTTATGTTATATAGTAAGCATTCAAGTTGATAAACAAGGTCTGGACATATTCAAACCAGAAAAATCATGTATGTGGCTACCCCTAACCCTAAACTCTGTCTTATGAAGTCAAGCATGAAGAGATGTGGTTTTTGGTTTCAAACATGGAAATTTCGAAAACCCTTCCAAGAGCTTCATTTTGGAGTGACTATTTAAGAAGCATACATGTTTACCTTTTCATATTCATGTTTTAAACTTGTTCAGATCTTGGTCAAACCTAGGATTTGACCAAGATTCAAATGGGCATAAAAATTCAAAAAAAATGAATACCAAGATCTTCTTATGTCATATAGTATGTGCGCATTCAATTAAATTGATAAACAAGGTCTAGACATATTAAACCTGAAAATCATGTATCTACCCCTAACCCTAAACTCTGTCTTATAAAATCAAGCATGCATGGTGAAGATAAGTGGTTTTTGGTTTCAAACATGGAACTTTCAAAAACCCTCCTAATTAAGAGCTTCATTTTGGAGTGACTAAGAAGGATACATGCTTACTTTTTCATATTCATGTTTTAAACTTGTTTAAATCTTGGTCAAACCTAGGAAAATCATGTATATATCTACCCCTAACCCTAAACTCTGTCTTATG
Organism: Lolium perenne; assembly: GCF_019359855.2. Taxonomy (NCBI): domain Eukaryota; kingdom Viridiplantae; phylum Streptophyta; class Magnoliopsida; order Poales; family Poaceae; genus Lolium; species Lolium perenne. The sequence goes on along the minus strand of NC_067248.2, from coordinate 85,070,702 downwards.
AAGTCAATAATGAAGAGATCGAAGTGGTTTTGGGTTTCCTACATGGAAATTTCAAAAACCTCCCAAAAACTTCATTTTAGAGTGACTAAGAACGATACATGCTTCCCTTTTCATTTTCATGTTTTAAACTTGTTTAAATTATCTTGGTCAAATCTAGGATTTGACAAGATTCAATGCAAATGGGGGCATCAAAATAAAAAAAATCAGAAAAATGAAAAACCAAAGCACATAGTTTTCTTATGTCATATAGTAAGCATTAAAGTTGACAAACAAGGTCTAGACATATTCAAACCAGACAAATCATGTATCTATACTCCCTAACCCCTAAACTATGTCTTATGAAGTCAAGCATGAAGAGAAGTGGTTTTGGGTTTCAAACATGGAAATTTCAAAAACCTCCCAGAAGCTTCATTTTAGAGTGACTAAGATGGATACATGCTTCCCTTTTCATTTTCATGCTTTAAACTTGTTTAAATTATCTTGGTCAAATCTAGGATTTGACAAGATTCAAATGGGCATCAAAATAAAAAAATCAGAAAAATGAAAAACCAAAGCACATAGTTTTTTTATGTCATATAGTAAGCATTAAAGTTGACAAACAAGGTCTAGACATATTCAAACCAGACAAATCATGTATCTATACCCCCTAACCCCTAAACTATATATGTCTTATGAAGTCAAGCATGAAGAGAAGTGGTTTTGGGTTTCAAACATGGAAATTTCAAAAACCTCCCAGAAGCTTCATTTTAGAGTGACTAAGATGGATACATGCTTCCCTTTTCATTTTCATGTTTTAAACTTGTTTAAATTATCTTGGTCAAATCTAGGATTTGACAAGATTCAAATGGGCATCAAAATAAAAAAAAAATCAAAAAAATGAAAAACCAAAGCACATAGTTTTCTTATGTCATATAGTAAGCATTAAAGTTGACAGACAAGTTCTAGACATATTCAAACCAGACAAATCATGTATCTATCCCTAACCCTAAACTATGTCTTATGAAGTCAAGCATGAATAGAAGTCGTTTTGGGTTTCAAACATGGAAATTTCAAGAACATCCCAAAAGCTTCATTTTAGAGTGACTAAGAAGGATCCATGATTACCTTTTCATTTTCATGTTATAAACTTGTTTAAATCTTGGTCAAACCTAGGATTTGACCAAGATTCAAATGGACACAAAATTTTAAAAATCAGAAATATGAAAACCAAAGTACATAGTCTTCTTATGTCATATCGTAAGCATTCAAGTTGATAAACTCGGTCTTATGAAGTCTAGCATGAAGAGAAGTCGTTTTGGGTTTCAAACGTTTAAGCCAAAAGCCCCATTTCAAATATTTCAAACTTATTCAAATTTGGTTCAAATTTGAAAGACATACAAGTTATAGCACACATAGTGCATACATGTTCACACATACTGCACTAGATGCTAACCCTACAGTTTAGGGGCGGACCTAGGATAAATTTTTAGAGGGGGCAAACATATGATAAGTGATGCAAATATCATATTACAAGGTTTCAGAAAATTGAGCGGGGGCAGCTGCCCCCCTTGGCTATAGTCTGGATCCGCCCATGCTATAGTTTGAGGCCATTTGGATGACGTCGAAAAAATCTTTGATTAGAAATGGGGTAGTTCGAACCCCGTAGTTGGATTTTTTTGAACCTTGATCTGTAGTACTGGGCAAAACCCTAGTTTAACCTAGTATATTTAATTATAGATTCGTAGGTCGAATTTTCTACCTTTTTATTATTACTATGCAGCACATATGTCTTTGCCCGTCGAGTGAAACTCGGAGGAAGAGGGATCACTCGGAAGGAGAGAAGAAGGGAGAGCATTATGGTGTCTCCCCTTTTTCGGGTGATGATGTTGACTTTTGTGCAGGGTTTGTCAGTGAGCAGGAGGTGCGAGCGAGCGAGCGAGCGAGTCGAGCGAGGCCGAGAATGAGAGAGATTTGTTTTTTTTTGAGAGGGGCAACCGAAGGATCCTGAAGGACCCAGAGACTTCCAATACGCATCCTGATGCGTCTTCTCTTGACAAAGAAAATGGCTGGGAGTTTGCGTACCTATTGCACGTGACCTGTGCTCACTGAAGTGTGGGACCTCACGCATGGGCACCACACGTAAGTGACAGACCTGTTGGTGTAAAAAAACTCGGTTGATTAGTATAGTGCATTAGAACAAAGTTTCCTATGGATTCAAGGGTAGGAAATCCAAGTTAACTCATTTACATGACATTATTTTTTCCATTAAGCAAAGTTAACACATCTATCAATTGGTACATTTTGGAGTGACTAAGAGGGATACAGGCTTACTTATTCGTTTTCACGTGTTAAACTTGTCTAAATCTTGGTCAAACCTAGGATTTGACAGAGATTCAAAAATTCAAAAAAAAAACAGAAAAATGAAAAACCAAAGCACATAGTCTTCTTATGTCATATAGTAAGCATTAAAGTTGATAAACAAGGTCTAGACATATTCAAACCATACAAATCATGTATCTACCCCTAACCCTAAACTATGTCTTATGAAGTCAATCATGAAGAGAAGTGGTTTTGGGTTTCAAACATGGAAATTTCAAGAACCTCCCAAAAGCTTCATTTTGGAGTGACTAAGAAGCATACATGCTTACCTTTTCATATTCATGTTTTAAACTTTTTCAAATCTTGGTCAAACTTAGGATGCCTCTCTCTTGACAAAGAAGATGGCTGGGAGTTTGCCTACCTAGCGTACGTGACTTGTTCTCACTGAAGTGTGGGACCTCACGCATGGGAACCACACGTAAGTGACAGACTTGTTGCTCTAATAACTCGGGTGATCATTATACTGTATTAGTACATAGTTTCCTATGGATCCTTCTTAGTCACTCCAAAATGAAGCTCTTTGGGAGGGTTTTTGAAATTTCCATGTTTGAAACCAAAAATAAGAAGACTATGTGCCTTGATTTTTCATTTTTTTTAAAATTTTGCCCATTTGAATCTTGGTTTGACCATGATTTAAACAAGTTTAAAACATGAATATGAAAAATTAAGCATGTATCCTTCATAGTCACTCCAAAATGAAGCTCTTGAGAGGGTTTTTGAAATTTCCATGTTTGAAACCAAAAAAACCGCGTACTTCTCTTCATGCTTGACTTCATAAGAGAGAGTTTGGGGATAGGGGTAGCTTGATACATGAATTTTCTTGTTTGAATATGTCTAGACCTTGTTTATCAACTTAATTGAATGCTTACTAGATGACATAAGATGACTATGTGCATTGGTTTTTCATTTTATTGTTTTTTGAATTTTTATGCCCATTTGAATCTTGGTCAAATCCTACGTTTGACCATGATTTAAACAAGTTTAAAACATGAATATGAAAAATTAAGCATCTATCCTTCTTAGTCACTCCAATAAGTAGCTCTTGGGAGGGTTTTTGAAATTTCCATGCTTGAAACCAAAAACCACTTCTCTTCATGCATGCTTGACTTCTTCATAAGACAGAGTTTAGGGTTAGGGGGTAGATACATGATTTTCCTGGTTTGAATATGTGTAGACCTTGTTTATCAAATTAATTGAATGCTTACTATATAACATATAAGAAGACCTTGTTTTTTTGAACTTTTATACCCATTTGAATCTTGGTCAAATCCTTGGTTCCACCAAGATTTGAATAAGTTAAAAACATGAATATGAAAAAGTAAGCATGTATGCTTCTTAGTCACTTCAAAATGAAGCTCTTGGGAGGGTTTTTGAATTTCCATGTTCGAAACCAAAAACCACAAATCTTCATGCTTGACTTCATGAAACAGAGTTTAGGGTTAGGGGTAGATACATGCTTGATTTAAACAAGTTTAAAACATGAATATGAATATGAAATTTTTTGCCCATTTGAATCTTGGCCAAATCCTAGGTTTGACCATGATTTAAACAAGTTTAAAACATGAATATGAAAAATTAAGCATGTACCATTCGTAGTCACTCCAAAATGAAGCTCTTGAGAGGGTTTTTGAAATTTCCATGTTTGAAACCAAATAACCACGTACTTCTCTTCATGCTTGACTTCATAAGACAGAGTTTGGGGTTAGGGTTAGCTTGATACATGAATTTTCTGGTTTGAATATGTCTAGACATTGTTTATCAACTTAATTGAATGCTTACTAGATGACATAAGATGACTATGTGCATTGGTTTTTCATTTTTTTTTGAATTTTTATGCCCATTTGAATCTTGGTCAAATTCTAGGTTTGACCATGATTTAATCAAGTTTAAAACATGAATATGAAAAATTAAGCATCTATCCTTCTTAGTCACTCCAATATGTAGCTCTTGGGAGGGTTTTTGAAATTTCCATGCTTGAAAACCAAAAACCACTTTTCTTCATGCATGCTTGACTTCATAAGACATAGTTTAGGGTTAGGGGGTAGATACATGATTTTCCTACTAGTTTGAATATGTCTAGACCTTGTTTATCAATTTAATTGAATGCTTACTATATGACATGAGCAGACCTTGGTTTTAATTTTTTATACCCATTTGAATCTTCGTCAAATCGTAGGTTTGTTGACCAAGATTTGAACAAGTTTAAAACATGAATATGAAAAAGTAAGCATGTATGCGTCTTAACTAGTCACTCCAAAATGAAGCTCTTGGGAGGGTTTTTGAAATTTCCATGTTTGAAACCAAAAACCACTTCTTCTCTTCATGCTTGACTTCATAAGTCAGGGTTAATTTAGGGATATATAGGGGGTAGATACATGATTTTTCTGGTTTGATATGTCTAGACCTTGTTTATCAACTTAATTGAATGCTTACTATATGACATAAGAAGACTACGTGACTTGTGCTCACTGAAGTGTGGGACCTCACGCATGGGAACCACACGTACGTAAGTGACAGACTTGTTGCTCTAATAACTCGGGTGATCATTATACTGTATTAGTACATAGTTTCCTATGGATCCTTCTTAGTCACTCCAAAATGAAGCTCTTTGAGAGGGTTTTTGAAATTTCCATGTTTGAAACCCAAAACAACTTCTCTTCATGCTTGACTTCATAAGACAGAGTTTAGGGTTAGGGGTAGATACATGATTTGTCTGGTTTGAATACGTCTAGACCTTGTTTATCAACTTTAATGCTTACTATATGACATAAGAAGACTATTTGCTTTGGTTTTTCATTTTTCTGATTTTTCCTATTTTTGATGCCCATTTGAATCTTGGTCAGATCCTAGGTTTTACCAAGATTTAAACAAGTTTAAAACATGAAAATGAAAAGGGAAGCATTTATCCTTCTTAGTCACTCTAAATGAAGTTTTTGGGAGGTTTTTGAAATTTCCATGTTTGAAACCCAAAACCACTTCTCTTCATGCTTGACTTCATAAGACATAGTTTAGGGTTAGGGGTACATACATGATTTGTATGTTTTGAATATGTCTAGACCTTGTTTATCAACTTGAATGCTTACTATATGACATAAGAAAACTACGTATGTGCTTTGGTTTTTCATTTTTCTGTTTTTTTTGAATTTTCCGCCCATTTGAATCTCTGTCAAATCCTAGGTTTGACCAAGATTTAAACAAGTTTAACACGTGAAAACGAAAAGGTAAGCATGGATCCTTCTTAGTCACTCCAAAATGTACCAATTGATAGATGTGTTAACTTTGCTTCATGGAAAAAATAATGTCATGTAAATGAGTTAACTTGGATTTCCTACCCTTGAATCCATAGGAAACTTTGTTCTAATGCACTATAATAATCAACCGAGTTTTTACACCAACAGGTCGGTCACTTACGTGTGGTGCCCATGCGTGAGGTCCCACACTTCAGTGAGCACAAGTCACGTGCAATAGGTACGCAAACTCCCAGCCATTTTCTTTGTCAAGAGAAGACGCATCAGGATGCGTATTGGAAGTCTGTGGGTCCTTCTGGATCCTTCGGTTGTCCCTCTCACAAAAAAAAACAAATCTCTCTCATTCTCGGCCTTGCTCGACTCGCTCGCTCGCTCGCTCGCACCTCCTGCTCACTGACAAACCCTGCACAACAGTCAACATCATCACCCGAAAAAGGGGAGACACCATAATGCTCTCCCTCCTTCTTCTCTCCTTCCGAGTGATCCCTCTTCCTCCGAGTTTCACTCGACGGGCAAACACATATGTGCTGCATAGTAGAGTAATAATAAAAAGGTACGTAAAAAATCGACCTACCAATCTATAATTAAATAGGTTAAACTAGGGTTTTGCCAAGTACTACAGATCAAGGTTCAAAAAAATCCAACTACGGGGTTCGAACAACCCCATTTCTAATCAAAGAATTTTTTCGACGTCATCCAAATGACCTCAAACTATAGCATGGGCGGATCCAGACTATAGCCAAGGGGGGCAGCCGCCCCCACTCAATTTTCTGAAACCTTGTACTTAGAAATATGTTAAGCTAAAGCTGGTTTGCCCGCACTTAGAAATGATATTTGCATCACTTACCATATGTTTGCCCATTTGAATCTTGTCAAATCCTAGATTTTACCAAGATAATTTAAACAAGTTTAAAACATGAAAATGAAAAGGGAAGCTTGTATCCTTCTTAGTCACTCTAAAATGAAGTTTGGGGAGGTTTTTGAAATTTCCATGCTTGAAACCAAAAACCACTTCTCTTCATGCTTGACTTCATAAGACAAAGTTTAGGGTTAGGGGTAGATACATGATTTTTCTGGTTTGAATATATGTCTAGACCTTATTTATCAACTTAATTGAATGCTTACTATATAACATAAGAAGACCTTGTTTTTTTTATTTTGTTTTTTAATTTTTATACGGATTTGAATCTTGGTCAAATCCTTGGTTTCACCAAGATTTGAATAAGTTTAAAACATGAATATGAAAAAGTAAGCATGCATGTATGCTTCATAATTAATCACTTCAAAATGAAGCTCTTGGGAGGGTTTCTGAAATTTCCATGTTTGAAACCAAAAAACCACATATCATCATGCTTGACTTCATGAGACAGAGTTTAGGTTAGGGGGTAGGTACATGATTTCTCTGGTTTGAATATGTCTAGAGACCTTGTTTATCAACTTAATTGAATGCTTACAATATAACATAAGAAGACTATGTGCCTTGGTTTTTCATTTTTTGTTTTTTTTAAATTATGCCCATTTGAATCTTTGTCAAATCCTAGGTTTGACCATGATTTAAACAAGTTTAAAACATGAATATGAAAAAGTAAGCATGTATCCTTCGTAGTCACTCCAAAATGAAGCTCGATCTTGAGAGGGTTTTTGAAATTTCCATGTTTGAAACCAAAAAACCACATACCTATCTTCATGCTTGACTTCATAAGACAGAGTTAATTAGGGGTTAGGGGTAGCTTGATACATGATATTTCTGGTTTGAATATGTCTAGACCTTATTTATCAACTTAATTGAATGCTTACTATATGACATAAGAAGACCTTGGTTTTCATTTTTTATACCCATTTGAATCTTGGTCAAATCATAGGTTTGACCAAGATTTGAACAAGTTTAAAACATGAATATGAAAAAGTAAGCACGTACGTATGCTTCTTAGTCACTCCAAAATGAAGCTCTTGTGAGGGTTTTTGAAATTTCCATGCTTGAAACCAAAAACCACTTCTCTTCATGCATGCTTGACTTCATAAGACAGAGTTTAGGGTTAGGGGTAGATACCTAATTTTCTGGTTTGAATATGTGTAGACCTTGTTTATCAAAATAATTGAATGCTTAATATATAACATAAGAAGACCTTGTTTTTTTTTTGAATTTTTATACCCATTTGAATCTTGGTCAAATCCTTGGTTCCACCAAGATTTGAATAAGTTAAAAACATGAATATGAGAAAGTAAGCATGTATGCTTCTTAGTCACTTCAAAATGAAGCTATTGGGAGGGTTTTTGAATTTCCATGTTCGAAACTAAAAACCACATATCTTCATGCATGCATGCTTGACTTCATGAAATAGAGTTTAGGGTTAAGGGTAGATACATGCATGATTTTTCTTGTTTGAATATGTCTAGACCTTGTTTATCAACTTAATTGAATGCCTACTATATAACATAAGAATACCTTTTTGTTTTTTCTTAATTTTTATACCCATTTGAATCTTGGTCAAATCCTAGGTTTCACCAAGATTTGAATAAGTTTAAAACATGAATATGAAAAGGTAAGCATGCATGTATGCTTCTTAATTAATCGCTTCGAAATGAAGCTCTTGAGAGGGTTTTTGAAATTTCCATGTTTGAAACAAAAAAAACCACGTACTTCTCTTCATGCTTGACTTCATAAGACAGAGTTTGGGGATAGGGGTAGCTTGATACATGATTTTTCTGGTTTGAATATGTCTAGACCTTGTTTATCAACTTAATTGAATGCTTACTAGATGACATATATAAGATGACTATGTGCATTGGTTTTTCATTTTATTGTTTTTTTTTGAATTTTTATGCCCATTTGAATCTTGGTCAAATCCTAGGTTTGACCATGATTTAAACCATTAAAAACATGAATATGAAAAATTAAGCATGTATCCTTCGTAGTCACTCCAAAATGAAGCTCGATCTTGAGAGGGTTTTTGAAATTTCCATGATTGAAACCAAAAACCACTTCTCTTCATGCTTGAATTCATAAGTCAGGGTTTAGGGATATATAGGGGGTAGATACATGATTTTTCTGGTTTGAATATGTCTAGAGCTTGTTTTTCAACTTGAATGCTTACTATATGACATACGAAGACTGTTTGCTAACGGAGGGATTAAGCACTCTAGCTATGAAAAGTACCAAACGATGCATACCAAAATGATTTTTTAGAGTAATACTAGTTCGGATTATATAATTTTATATTAGCAGGCCAAAATCGAACCCCGTAGTTGGATTTTCAGAAATTGATCCGTAGTACTGGGCAAAACCCTAGTTTAGCTTATTTAATAATAGATTCGTAGGTCGATCTTTTTACGTTATTATTATTATTACTAGGCAGCACATGTGTTTGCCCGTCCAGTGAAACTCTTTCATTTCATTTTTCTTTTCCGCAAGGTCGGGAGTCGGAGGAAGAGGGATCACACGGGAGGAGACGAAGGGAGAGCAGTCACGGGTCCCCACTTATTTATGGTCTCTATCCTTTTTCTGGTGATGTTGACTGTTGTGCAGGGTTGTCAGTGCGCAGGGGGGTGCGAGCGAGCGAGAAAGGCCGAGAATGAGAGAGATGTTTTTTTAGAGGGACAACCGAACGATCCTGAAGGACCCAGATTTCCAATACGCATCAGAGCGCAGTTTACAGCAGGACACAAAATAAACAGGAAATTACGTCTAAATCCCTAAGATTTACATGGTAGACCCCATGCTGAAAGCAAGAAATGCGATCGGGTCCTTAATAGGCACCGTCCGGATTGATCCTCGTCGGAGCCGGGGACGAACCACTTGGCGCGACCAAATCGCCATGGCTACAGAGCCTGCACACCATGGCCTACGAGCTGAGGTAGAAACGACCTGCCAAAACCGGCAGCCAACGGAGGTGGATAATTGGAGAGAGAGAGAGAGAGAGAGAGAGAGTTGATGCCTCTCTCTTGACAAAGAAGATGGCTGGGAGTTTGCTTACCTAGCGTACGTGACTTGTGCTCACTGAAGTGTGGGACCTCACGCATGGGAACCACACGTAAGTGACAGACTTGTTGCTCTAATAACTCGGGTGATCATTATACTGTATTAGTACATAGTTTCCTATGGATCCTTCTTAGTAACTCCAAAATGAAGCTCTTTGGGAGGGTTTTTGAAATTTCCATGTTTGAAACCAAAAATAAGAAGACTATGTGCCTTGATTTTTCATTTTTTTAAAATTTTGCCCATTTGAATCTTGGTCAAATCCTAGGTTTGACCATGATTTAAACAAGTTTAAAACATGAATATGAAAAATTAAGCATGTATCCTTCATAGTCACTCCAAAATGAAGCTCTTGAGAGGGTTTTTGAAATTTCCATGTTTGAAACCAAAAAAACCGCGTACTTCTCTTCATGCTTGACTTCATAAGAGAGAGTTTGGGGATAGGGGTAGCTTGATACATGAATTTTCTGGTTTGAATATGTCTAGACCTTGTTTATCAACTTAATTGAATGCTTACTAGATGACATAAGATGACTATGTGCATTGGTTTTTCATTTTATTGTTTTTTTTTTGAATTTTTATGCCCATTTGAATCTTGGTCAAATCCTAGGTTTGACCATGATTTAAACAAGTTTAAAACATGAATATGAAAAATTAAGCATCTATCCTTCTTAGTCACTCCAATATGTAGCTCTTGGGAGGGTTTTTGAAATTTCCATGCTTGAAACCAAAAACCACTTCTCTTCATGCATGCTTGACTTCTTCATATAAGACAGAGTTTAGGGTTAGGGGTAGATACATGATTTTCCTGGTTTGAATATGTGTAGACCTTGTTTATCAAATTAATTGAATGCTTACTATATAACATATAAGAAGACCTTGTTTTTTTTTTTAACTTTTATACCCATTTGAATCTTGGTCAAATCCTTGGTTCCACCAAGATTTGAATAAGTTAAAAACATGAATATGAAAAAGTAAGCATGTATGCTTCTTAGTCACTTCAAAAATGAAGCTCTTGGGAGGGTTTTTGAATTTCCATGTTCGAAACCAAAAACCACAAATCTTCATGCTTACTTCATGAAACATAGTTTATATTAGGGTTAGGGGTAGATACATGCTTGATTTTTCTTGTTTGAATATGTCTAGACCTTGTTTATCAACTTAATTGAATGCCTACTATATAACATATATAAGAAGACCTTTTTTGTTTTTTTTTTATTTTTATACCCATTTGAATCTTGGTCAAATCCTAGGTTTCACCAAGATTTGAATAAGTTTAAAACATGAATATGAAAAAGTAAGCATGCATGTATGCTTCTTAATTAATCACTTCGAAATGAAGCTCTTGGGAGGGTTTTTGAAATTTCCATGTTTGAAACCAAAAACCACATATCTTCATGCATGCGCTTGACTTCATGAGACAGAGTTTAGTGTTAGGGGGTAGATACATGATTTCTCTCGTTTGAATATGTCTAGACCTTGTTTATCAACTTAATTGAATGCTTACTATATGACATAAGAAAACTATGTGCCTTGATTTTTTTTAAAATTTTGTCCATTTGAATCTTGGCCAAATCCTAGGTTTGACCATGATTTAAACAAGTTTAAAACATGAATATGAAAAATTAAGCATGTACCATTCGTAGTCACTCCAAAATGAAGCTCTTGAGAGGGTTTTTGAAATTTCCATGTTTGAAACCAAATAACCACGTACTTCTCTTCATGCTTGACTTCATAAGACAGAGTTTGGGGTTAGGGTTAGCTTGATACATGAATTTTCTGGTTTGAATATGTCTAGACATTGTTTATCAACTTAATTGAATGCTTACTAGATGACATAAGATGACTATGTGCATTGGTTTTTCATTTTTTTTTGAATTTTTATGCCCATTTGAATCTTGGTCAAATTCTAGGTTTGACCATGATTTAATCAAGTTTAAAACATGAATATGAAAAATTAAGCATCTATCCTTCTTAGTCACTCCAATATGTAGCTCTTGGGAGGGTTTTTGAAATTTTCATGCTTGAAAACCAAAAACCACTTTTCTTCATGCATGCTTGACTTCATAAGACATAGTTTAGGGTTAGGGGGTAGATACATGATTTTCCTACTAGTTTGAATATGTCTAGACCTTGTTTATCAATTTAATTGAATGCTTACTATATGACATGAGCAGACCTTGGTTTTAATTTTTTATACCCATTTGAATCTTCGTCAAATCGTAGGTTTGTTGACCAAGATTTGAACAAGTTTAAAACATGAATATGAAAAAGTAAGCATGTATGCGTCTTAACTAGTCACTCCAAAATGAAGCTCTTGGGAGGGTTTTTGAAATTTCCATGTTTGAAACCAAAAACCACTTCTTCTCTTCATGCTTGACTTCATAAGTCAGGGTTAATTTAGGGATATAGGGGGTAGATACATGATTTTTCTGGTTTGATATGTCTAGACCTTGTTTATCAACTTAATTGAATGCTTACTATATGACATAAGAAGACTATGTGACTTGTGCTCACTGAAGTGTGGGACCTCACGCATGGGAACCACACGTACGTAAGTGACAGACTTGTTGCTCTAATAACTCGGGTGATCATTATACTGTATTAGTACATAGTTTCCTATGGATCCTTCTTAGTCACTCCAAAATGAAGCTCTTTGAGAGGGTTTTTGAAATTTCCATGTTTGAAACCCAAAACAACTTCTCTTCATGCTTGACTTCATAAGACAGAGTTTAGGGTTAGGGGTAGATACATGATTTGTCTGGTTTGAATACGTCTAGACCTTGTTTATCAACTTTAATGCTTACTATATGACATAAGAAGACTATGTGCTTCGGTTTTTCATTTTTCTGATTTTTTCTATTTTTGATGCCCATTTGAATCTTGGTCAGATCCTAGGTTTTACCAAGATTTAAACAAGTTTAAAACATGAAAATGAAAAGGGAAGCATTTATCCTTCTTAGTCACTCTAAATGAAGTTTTTGGGAGGTTTTTGAAATTTCCATGTTTGAAACCCAAAACCACTTCTCTTCATGCTTGACTTCATAAGACATAGTTTAGGGTTAGGGGTACATACATGATTTGTATGTTTTGAATATGTCTAGACCTTGTTTATCAACTTGAATGCTTACTATATGACATAAGAAAACTACGTATGTGCTTTGGTTTTTCATTTTTCTGTTTTTTTTGAATTTTCCGCCCATTTGAATCTCTGTCAAATCCTAGGTTTGACCAAGATTTGAACAAGTTTAACACGTGAAAACGAAAAGGTAAGCATGGATCCTTCTTAGTCACTCCAAAATGTACCAATTGATAGATGTGTTAACTTTGCTTCATGGAAAAAATAATGTCATGTAAATGAGTTAACTTGGATTTCCTACCCTTGAATCCATAGGAAACTTTGTTCTAATGCACTATCATAATCAACCGAGTTTTTACACCAATAGGTCTGTCACTTACGTGTGGTGCCCATGCGTGAGGTCCCACACTTCAGTGAGCACAAGTCACGTGCAATAGGTACACAAACTCCCAGCCATTTTCTTTGTCAAGAGAAGACGCATCAGGATGCGTATTGGAAGTCTGTGGGTCCTTCTGGATCCTTCGGTTGTCCCTCTCACAAAAAAAACAAATCTCTCTCATTCTCGGCCTCGCTCGACTTGCTCGCTCGCTCGCTCGCACCTCCTGCTCACTGACAAACCCTGCACAAAAGTCAACATCATCACCCGAAAAAGGGGAGACACCATAATGCTCTCCCTCCTTCTTCTCTCCTTCCGAGTGATCCCTCTTCCTCCGAGTTTCACTCGACGGGCAAACACATATGTGCTGCATAGTAGAGTAATAATAAAAAGGTACGTAAAAAATCGACCTACCAATCTATAATTAAATAGGTTAAACTAGGGTTTTGCCCAGTACTACAGATCAAGGTTCAAAAAAATCCAACTACGGGGTTCGAACAACCCCATTTCTAATCAAAGAATTTTTTCGACGTCATCCAAATGACCTCAAACTATAGCATGGGCGGATCCAGACTATAGCCAAGGGGGGCAGCCGCCCCCACTCAATTTTCTGAAACCTTGTACTTAGAAATATGTTAAGCTAAAGCTGGTTTGCCCGCACTTAGAAATGATATTTGCATCACTTACCATATGTTTGCCCATTTGAATCTTGTCAAATCCTAGATTTGACCAAGATAATTTAAACAAGTTTAAAACATGAAAATGAAAAGGGAAGCTTGTATCCTTCTTAGTCACTCTAAAATGAAGTTTGGGGAGGTTTTTGAAATTTCCATGCTTGAAACCAAAAACCACTTCTCTTCATGCTTGACTTCATAAGACAAAGTTTAGGGTTAGGGGTAGATACATGATTTTTCTGGTTTGAATATATGTCTAGACCTTATTTATCAACTTAATTGAATGCTTACTATATAACATAAGAAGACCTTGTTTTTTTATTTTGTTTTTTAATTTTTATACGGATTTGAATCTTGGTCAAATCCTTGGTTTCACCAAGATTTGAATAAGTTTAAAACATGAATATGAAAAAGTAAGCATGCATGTATGCTTCATAATTAATCACTTCAAAATGAAGCTCTTGGGAGGGTTTTTGAAATTTACATGTTTGAAACCAAAAAACCACATATCATCATGCTTGACTTCATGAGACAGAGTTTAGGTTAGGGGGTAGGTACATGATTTCTCTGGTTTGGATATGTCTAGAGACCTTGTTTATCAACTTAATTGAATGCTTACAATATAACATAAGAAGACTATGTGCCTTGGTTTTTCATTTTTTGTTTTTTTTAAATTATGCCCATTTGAATCTTTGTCAAATCCTAGGTTTGACCATGATTTAAACAAGTTTAAAACATGAATATGAAAAAGTAAGCATGTATCCTTCGTAGTCACTCCAAAATGAAGCTCGATCTTGAGAGGGTTTTTGAAATTTCCATGTTTGAAACCAAAAAACCACATACCTATCTTCATGCTTGACTTCATAAGACAGAGTTAATTAGGGGTTAGGGGTAGCTTGATACATGATATTTCTGGTTTGAATATGTCTAGACCTTATTTATCAACTTAATTGAATGCTTACTATATGACATAAGAAGACCTTGGTTTTCATTTTTTATACCCATTTGAATCTTGGTCAAATCATAGGTTTGACCAAGATTTGAACAAGTTTAAAACATGAATATGAAAAAGTAAGCACGTACGTATGCTTCTTAGTCACTCCAAAATGAAGCTCTTGGGAGGGTTTTTGAAATTTCCATGCTTGAAACCAAAAACCACTTCTCTTCATGCATGCTTGACTTCATAAGACAGAGTTTAGGGTTAGGGGGTAGATACCTAATTTTCTGGTTTGAATATGTGTAGACCTTGTTTATCAAAATAATTGAATGCTTACTATATAACATAAGAAGACCTTGTTTTTTTTTGAATTTTTATACCCATTTGAATCTTGGTCAAATCCTTGGTTCCACCAAGATTTGAATAAGTTAAAAACATGAATATGAGAAAGTAAGCATGTATGCTTCTTAGTCACTTCAAAATGAAGCTATTGGGAGGGTTTTTGAATTTCCATGTTCGAAACTAAAAACCACATATCTTCATGCATGCATGCTTGACTTCATGAAACAGAGTTTAGGGTTAAGGGTAGATACATGCATGATTTTTCTTGTTTGAATATGTCTAGACCTTGTTTATCAACTTAATTGAATGCCTACTATATAACATAAGAAGACCTTTTTTGTTTTTTTTAAATTTTTATACCCATTTGAATCTTGGTCAAATCCTAGGTTTCACCAAGATTTGAATAAGTTTAAAACATGAATATGAAAAGGTAAGCATGCATGTATGCTTCTTAATTAATCGCTTCGAAATGAAGCTCTTGAGAGGGTTTTTGAAATTTCCATGTTTGAAACAAAAAAAACCACGTACTTCACTTCATGCTTGACTTCATAAGACAAAGTTTGGGGATAGGGGTAGCTTGATACATGATTTTTCTGGTTTGAATATGTCTAGACCTTGTTTATCAACTTAATTGAATGCTTACTAGATGACATAAGATGACTATGTGCATTGGTTTTTCATTTTATTGTTTTTTTTTGAATTTTTATGCCCATTTGAATCTTGGTCAAATCCTAGGTTTGACCATGATTTAAACAATTTAAAACATGAATATGAAAAATTAAGCATGTATCCTTCGTAGTCACTCCAAAATGAAGCTCGATCTTGAGAGGGTTTTTGAAATTTCCATGTTTGAAACCAAAAAACCACGTACTTCTCTTCATGCTAGACTTCATAAGACAAAGTTTGGGGTTAGGGGTAGCTTGATACATAAACTTTCTGGTTTGAATATGTCTAGACATTGTTTATCAACTTAATTGAATGCTTACTAGATGACATATATAAGAGTTTTTGAAATTTCCATGCTTGAAAACCAAAAACCACTTCTCTTCATGCATGCTTGACTTCATAAGATAGAGTTTGGGGTTAGGGGGTAGATACATGATTTTCCTGCTAGTTTGAATATGTCTAGACCTTGTTTATTAATTTAATTGAATGCTCACTATATGACATGAGCAGACCTTGGTTTTAATTTTTTTATACCCATTTGATTCTTCGTCAAATCCTAGGTTTGTTGACCAAGATTTGAACAAGTTTAAAACATTAATATGAAAAGGTAAGCATGTATGCTTCTTAATTAGTCACTCCAAAATGAAGCTCTTGGGAGGGTTTTTGAAATTTCCATGATTGAAACCAAAAACCACTTCTCTTCATGCTTGAATTCATAAGTCAGGGTTTAGGGATATATAGGGGGTAGATACATGATTTTTCTGGTTTGAATATGTCTAGAGCTTGTTTTTCAACTTGAATGCTTACTATATGACATACGAAGACTGTTTGCTAACGGAGGGATTAAGCACTCTAGCTATGAAAAGTACCAAACGATGCATACCAAAATGATTTTTTAGAGGAATACTAGTTCGGATTATATAATTTTATATTAGCAGGCCAAAATCGAACCCCGTAGTTGGATTTTCAGAAATTGATCCGTAGTACTGGGCAAAACCCTAGTTTAGCTTATTTAATAATAGATTCGTAGGTCGATTTTTTACGTTATTATTATTATTACTAGGCAGCACATGTGTTTGCCCGTCCAGTGAAACTCTTTCATTTCGTTTTTCTTTTTCGCAAGGTCGGGAGTCGGAGGAAGAGGGATCACACGGGAGGAGACGAAGGGAGAGCAGTCACGGGGCCCCACTTATTTATGGTGTCTATCCTTTTTCTGGTGATGTTGACTGTTGTGCAGGGTTGTCAGTGCGTGGGTGCGAGCGAGCGAGAAAGGCCGAGAATGAGAGAGATGTTTTTTAGAGGGACAACCGAACGATCCAGAAGGACCCAGATTTCCAATACGCATCAGAGCGCAGTTTACAGCAGGACACAAAATAAACAGGAAATTACGTCTAAATCCCTAAGATTTACATGGTAGACCCCATGCTGAAAGCAAGAAATGCGATCGGGTCCTTAATAGGCACCGTCCGGATTGATCCTCGTCGGAGCCGGGGACGAACCACTTGGCGCGACCAAATCGCCATGGCTACAGAGCCTGCACACCATGGCCTACGAGCTGAGCTAGAAACGACCTGCCAAAACCGGCAGCCAACGGAGGTGGATAATTGAAGAGAGAGAGAGAGAGAGAGAGTGTTGATGCCTCTCTCTTGACAAAGAAGATGGCTGGGAGTTTGCTTACCTAGCGTACGTGACTTGTGCTCACTGAAGTGTGGGACCTCACGCATGGGAACCACACGTAAGTGACAGACTTGTTGCTCTAATAACTCGGGTGATCATTATACTGTATTAGTACATAGTTTCCTATGGATCCTTCTTAGTCACTCCAAAATGAAGCTCTTTGGGAGGGTTTTTGAAATTTCCATGTTTGAAACCAAAAATAAGAAGACTATGTGCCTTGATTTTTCATTTTTTTAAAATTTTGCCCATTTGAATCTTCGTCAAATCCTAGGTTTGACCATGATTTAAACAAGTTTAAAACATGAATATGAAAAATTAAGCATGTATCCTTCATAGTCACTCCAAAATGAAGCTCTTGAGAGGGTTTTTGAAATTTCCATGTTTGAAACCAAAAAAACCGCGTACTTCTCTTCATGCTTGACTTCATAAGAGAGAGTTTGGGGATAGGGGTAGCTTGATACATGAATTTTCTGGTTTGAATATGTCTAGACCTTGTTTATCAACTTAATTGAATGCTTACTAGATGACATAAGATGACTATGTGCATTGGTTTTTCATTTTATTGTTTTTTTTTTGAATTTTTATGCCCATTTGAATCTTGGTCAAATCCTAGGTTTGACCATGATTTAAACAAGTTTAAAACATGAATATGAAAAATTAAGCATCTATCCTATTTAGTCACTCCAATATGTAGCTCTTGGGAGGGTTTTTGAAATTTCCATGCTTGAAACCAAAAACCACTTCTCTTCATGCATGCTTGACTTCTTCATAAGACAGAGTTTAGGGTTAGGGGGTAGATACATGATTTTCCTGGTTTGAATATGTGTAGACCTTGTTTATCAAATTAATTGAATGCTTACTATATAACATATAAGAAGACCTTGTTTTTTTTGAACTTTTATACCCATTTGAATCTTGGTCAAATCCTTGGTTCCACCAAGATTTGAATAAGTTAAAAACATGAATATGAAAAAGTAAGCATGTATGCTTCTTAGTCACTTCAAAAATGAAGCTCTTGGGAGGGTTTTTGAATTTCCATGTTCGAAACCAAAAACCACAAATCTTCATGCTTACTTCATGAAACATAGTTTATATTAGGGTTAGGGGTAGATACATGCTTGATGTTTCTTGTTTGAATATGTCTAGACCTTGTTTATCAACTTAATTGAATGCCTACTATATAACATATATAAGAAGACCTTTTTTGTTTTTTTTTAATTTTTATACCCATTTGAATCTTGGTCAAATCCTAGGTTTCACCAAGATTTGAATAAGTTTAAAACATGAATATGAAAAAGTAAGCATGCATGTATGCTTCTTAATTAATCACTTCGAAATGAAGCTCTTGGGAGGGTTTTTGAAATTTCCTTGTTTGAAACCAAAAACCACATATCTTCATGCATGCGCTTGACTTCATGAGATAGAGTTTAGTGTTAGGGGGTAGATACATGATTTCTCTCGTTTGAATATGTCTAGACCTTGTTTATCAACTTAATTGAATGCTTACTATATGACATGAAAAAGTAGGTGCTTCCGCTGGCGTTATGCTCTTTTGAGACCTTGGAGGTGGCCATGACACCCCCGCCACCACAGTTGGAGCCTTCCCAGTCCCTCGCCTCTTTGGACTGTGGAGCAGTGTTGGCACCTAGTTCTGAGGCTCTTTTTGCAAAAGAGCTTTGCGGCTTGCTCGCTAGTTTGGAGGCGGCTAGCCCTGGATATGGCAAGGACATTGACTGCGTCTTGGCGGGAAAGGCCTCGGAGGATATGATTAGGAGGGTGGAGAAGTCTCTCAAGAAAGTATCTATCAGGAGCATAAGAAGGAAGAGGGGCGGCTGATTAGTTGTTGGACTCTTATTGGTTGTCATGTTCTTTTAGTGGGACGTTGTGCTCTTGGGCGTCGGTTCTAGTTGGTTTAGAGGTTGCATTCTTTCGATGTTTTCTCTCTAGTGGGTGTGCTGTTGGTATGGGCTTGGCCCTGCCGTTGTAGGTTTTCGCTCGGTTTTCTCCTAAAAACTGAGCAACTTCTTCTTAATTAATAGATGAGGCAAAGCTTTTGCCTCCATTTCAAAAAAAAAGACATAAGAAGACTATGTGCCTTGATTTTTTTTTAAATTTTGTCCATTTGAATCTTGGCCAAATCCTAGGTTTGACCATGATTTAAACAAGTTTAAAACATGAATATATATGAAAAATTAAGCATGTATCATTCGTAGTCACTCCAAAATGAAGCTCTTGAGAGGGTTTTTGAAATTTCCATGTTTGAAACCAAATAACCACGTACTTCTCTTCATGCTTGACTTCATAAGACAGAGTTTGGGGTTAGGGTTAGCTTGATACATGAATTTTCTGGTTTGAATATGTCTAGACATTGTTTATCAACTTAATTGAATGCTTACTAGATGAGACATAAGATGACTATGTGCATTGGTTTTTCATTTTTTTTGAATTTTTATGCCCATTTGAATCTTGGTCAAATTCTAGGTTTGACCATGATTTAATCAAGTTTAAAACATGAATATGAAAAATTAAGCATCCATCCTTCTTAGTCACTCCAATATGTAGCTCTTGGGAGGGTTTTTGAAATTTCCATGCTTGAAAACCAAAAACCACTTTTCTTCATGCATGCTTGACTTCATAAGACATAGTTTAGGGTTAGGGGGTAGATACATGATTTTCCTACTAGTTTGAATATGTCTAGACCTTGTTTATCAATTTAATTGAATGCTTACCATATGACATGAGCAGACCTTGCTTTTAATTTTTTTTATACCCATTTGAATCTTCGTCAAATCGTAGGTTTGTTGACCAAGATTTGAACAAGTTTAAAACATGAATATGAAAAAGTAAGCATGTATGCGTCTTAACTAGTCACTCCAAAATGAAGCTCTTGGGAGGGTTTTTGAAATTTCCATGTTTGAAACCAAAAACCACTTCTTCTCTTCATGCTTGACTTCATAAGTCAGGGTTAATTTAGGGATATAGGGGGTAGATACATGATTTTTCTGGTTTGATATGTCTAGACCTTGTTTATCAACTTAATGGAATGCTTACTATATGACATAAGAAGACTACGTGACTTGTGCTCACTGAAGTGTGGGACCTCACGCATGGGAACCACACGTAAGTGACAAACTTGTTGCTCTAATAACTCGGGTGATCATTATACTGTATTAGTACATAGTTTCCTATGGATCCTTCTTAGTCACTCCAGAATGAAGCTCTTTGAGAGGGTTTTTGAAATTTCCATGTTTGAAACCCAAAACAACTTCTCTTCATGCTTGACTTCATAAGACAGAGTTTAGGGTTAGGGGTAGATACATGATTTGTCTGGTTTGAATACGTCTAGACCTTGTTTATCAACTTTAATGCTTACTATATGACATAAGAAGACTATGTGCTTTGGTTTTTCATTTTTCTGATTTTTTCTATTTTTGATGCCCATTTGAATCTTGGTCAGATCCTAGGTTTTACCAAGATTTAAACAAGTTTAAAACATGAAAATGAAAAGGGAAGCATTTATCCTTCTTAGTCACTCTAAATGAAGTTTTTGGGAGGTTTTTGAAATTTCCATGTTTGAAACCCAAAACCACTTCTCTTCATGCTTGACTTCATAAGACATAGTTTAGGGTTAGGGGTACATACATGATTTGTATGTTTTGAATATGTCTAGACCTTGTTTATCAACTTGAATGCTTACTATATGACATAAGAAAACTACGTATGTGCTTTGGTTTTTCATTTTTCTGTTTTTTTTTTGAATTTTCCGCCTATTTGAATCTCTGTCAAATCCTAGGTTTGACCAAGATTTAAACAAGTTTAACACGTGAAAACGAAAAGGTAAGCATGGATCCTTCTTAGTCACTCCAAAATGTACCAATTGATAGATGTGTTAACTTTGCTTCATGGAAAAAATAATGTCATGTAAATGAGTTAACTTGGATTTCCTACCCTTGAATCCATAGGAAACTTTGTTCTAATGCACTATAATAATCAACCGAGTTTTTACACCAACAGGTCTGTCACTTACGTGTGGTGCCCATGCGTGAGGTCCCACACTTCAGTGAGCACAAGTCACGTGCAATAGGTACGCAAACTCCCAGCCATTTTCTTTGTCAAGAGAAGACGCATCAGGATGCGTATTGGAAGTCTGTGGGTCCTTCTGGATCCTTCGGTTGTCCCTCTCACAAAAAAAAAACAAATCTCTCTCATTCTCGGCCTCGCTCGACTCGCTCGCTCCTCCTGCTCACTGACAAACCCTGCACAAAAGTCAACATCATCACCCGAAAAAGGGGAGACACCATAATGCTCTCCCTCCTTCTTCTCTCCTTCCGAGTGATCCCTCTTCCTCCGAGTTTCACTCGACGGGCAAACACATATGTGTTGCATAGTAGAGTAATAATAAAAAGGTACGTAGAAAAATCGACCTACCAATCTATAATTAAATAGGTTAAACTAGGGTTTTGCCCAGTACTACAGATCAAGGTTCAAAAAAATCCAACTACTGGGTTCGAACAACCCCATTTCTAATCAAAGAATTTTTTCGACGTCATCCAAATGACCTCAAACTATAGCATGGGCGGATCCAGACTATAGCCAAGGGGGGCAGCCGCCCCCACTCAATTTTCTGAAACCTTGTACTTAGAAATATGTTAAGCTAAAGCTGGTTTGCCCGCACTTAGAAATGATATTTGCATCACTTATCATATGTTTGCCCATTTGAATCTTGTCAAATCCTAGATTTGACCAAGATAATTTAAACAAGTTTAAAACATGAAAATGAAAAGGGAAGCTTGTATCCTTCTTAGTCACTCTAAAATGAAGTTTGGGGAGGTTTTTGAAATTTCCATGCTTGAAACCAAAAACCACTTCTCTTCATGCTTGACTTCATAAGATAAAGTTTAGGGTTAGGGGGTAGATACATGATTTTTCTGGTTTGAATATGTCTAGACCTTGTTATCAACTTAATTGACTGCTTACTATATATATGCCATAAGAAGATCGACTATGTGCATTGGTTTTTCATTTTATTGTTTTTTTTTAATTTTATGCCCATTTGAATCTTGGTCAAATCCTAAGTTTGACCATGATTTAAACAAGTTGAAAACATGAATATGAAAAATTAAGCATATGTCCTTCTTAGTCACTCCAAAATGAAGCTCTTGGGAGGGTTTTTGAAATTTCCATGTTTGAAACCAAAAACCACATATCTTCATGCTTGACTTCATGAGACAGAGTTTAGGGTTAGGGGGTAGATACATGATTTCTCTGGTTTGAATATGTCTAGACCTTGTTTATCAACTTAATTGAATGCTTACTATGTGACATAAGAAGACTATGTGCCTTGATTTTCCATTTTTTTTAAATTATGCCCATTTGAATCTTGGCCAAATCCTAGGTTTGACCATGATTTAAACAAGTTGAAAACATGAATATAAAAAGTTAAGCATATATCCTTCTTAGTCACTCCAAAATGAAGCTCTTGGGAGGGTTTTTGAAATTTCCATGTTTGAAACCAAAAACCACATATCTTCATGCTTGACTTCATGAGATAGAGTTTAGGGTTAGGGGTAGATACATGATTTCTCTGGTTTGAATATATCTCTAGACCTTGTTTATCAACTTAATTGAATGCTTACTATGTGACATAAGAAGACTATGTTTGGCTATCTCTAGATCTTTTAATTTGATCAAATACGGTCTATGCACATGCATGGTTGTTTGGCTGTTTCAGTGTCCCTAGAGGCATACATATATACTGTTATTTAGCAATCTTTATTACAGTACAAAGGTCTTAACCTCATGGTTCACAGAAAGTATAAACGTAGATCAACCATCTAAACATAGAAGACATTCTAGTGTATGATTCTTATATATACACATCAACATCCTATCAGAAAATCATAATGTGAATTGTACTGGCTGTACAAACCCGTGCATCATTCTCTAGCCGGTTGCACCCAAAAACCAAATCGTGGTACTTCATAGTTGACTGTATGTAGG
Source organism: Lolium perenne (assembly GCF_019359855.2). NCBI lineage: Eukaryota > Viridiplantae > Streptophyta > Magnoliopsida > Poales > Poaceae > Lolium > Lolium perenne. The sequence goes on along the minus strand of NC_067248.2, from coordinate 85,047,369 downwards.
ACAATATACAGATCCAATGCGAAGCCATGGGTATCACCTGCATGACAGAACCATATTTCACATGGTTGGAGGTACTCCATATGGCATTTAAAATCATTCCTTGTCCTTCATATGGCCCTAAAAATAGTACAGTTGGATTTGTGGGTTTTAATTTTTTATTAACACACTCAATTGATTGCCCAAACATTGATTAATAATATTATTAAGGGGTGTGATGTTGAAAGCCATAAGAACAATGTGCCAAACAATCTTTGCTAGCGGACGGTAAATGTAACCCATCAGAAATAATCAGCAGACGTGCATGTTTCTTTGGTCAGAATAACTGCTGCACCATCTTAAAAGTAAATGGCATAACCATTTATTTGATTTGATAGCGTGCAGCTAGATGGCGTACATTACTATCTCTACTTCCTTGGGTCGCCCAAATCTGGAGTACAAAAAGCAAATCCAGGTGATTCATTTGACAAGACAACACAGATGCGTCCAAATTTCTCCGCCCATATTATTATAGTAATATACGAAATCTGGAGTGCGTTGCCTCGTTGCCTTCCAAGAGAAGCTGCATTCCTTGCCAAAAAAGAGAGAGAGGCTGTATTTATAACTACCTCACCGGCCGCCACTAGTACAAACCATCACTCCCTCTCCACCTCCACCTCCATCTCTTCCCTAGTAGCTCCACCTCCATATCGGCGACGGACCACAATCGCGCGGCTTCGACTTCCTCTTCGACGGCGGCGGCGACAGAGGCGTGAGGCACCTTCTCCGCGGCGCATCACTCATCCTCGTCCCGCGGCAACAATGGCTGTATGTGAAATCACCATACCCTTTTGTATGGTAGAGATGATGATGTGCGGATAAAAATTTATTGGCGGTTGCTTATCCTTGTTTGAATATTTGGTGTAGATTCACATCTAGGGCAGGGTGTCAAGCGGGGTGGGTAGCGGGCTAGCTAGTTTCAGTGCGAGTGCTTTAAATCTGCTCTAATCTCAACCACTATTTGCTCTAATTTTCTGCTTTGCGGGACGATTCGCGGACGCCGCTTGCAACCCTAATCTAGGGTATTGATCCTAGTTTAGTAGACTACTAGGATTTACATGCCAATTTGTTTTTAGACTAGATCCGGATATTTGTCAATACTACTACGTACTTCTTCCGTTCGTATTTAATTGACTCTAGTTGAAAGCATCGACAGTTCATTTTCTTCTCTCCCTCGCGTCGACTAATTAAAACCGAACAGAGGGAGTATTAGGAATCCATGTGCATCCGTACTACCAGTAAGGTATTGCGTTGTTGCAGAGGCTCAGTGTAATCAATATCTTTCGATATTAATATACTCACTTTATCAGAAAATAAATTAGTAATCCATGTTCAAACTTGCTAGTTTGATCGACGTTTGATGATGATTTGTGAGGCCATGTATGGGCCTAGTTTGTTTTGCCTGGTGGTCAGTAGGCTGATGATTTTTTTTTGCTTGGTCGATCTGTGGTCGTTCCATGGCCACTGCTGATTAAGCATTACTAGAATCAACAATTTTTTGCTTGTCTGGTGATTGGAAGTGTATGCGCTAGCACCATCGCACGATGATTAGTCTTAATGGAGATGCAGATGTCGATCAAGAGGGAGAAACATATCTTGATCATGCATTTCTCACGAGATTACTTGGTGATTGGAAGTAGAATCCACAATTTGTTGTGCAAACTTCTCAACATATGCATATATTCAATGAATTGGCTTTATGTGATCAATAGTACTTCTTATTGCAGATGGATGGAGGGGAAAGAGCGAAAAAACCGATACTTAGTGAATGACTTCTCATTCTGTGACTTCTGATATCCCGTATAACAAGGTAAATATATAGAACGACGATTCGTAGGTGATAAAAGCAGAATCCACAATTTGCCGTGCAAACTTCTCAACATATGCATATATTTGATTAATTAGTTTTATGTGATCAATAGTATTACTTATTCCAGATGGACGTAGGGGAAGGAACGAAAAAGCGGATGCTATGTGAAATGACTTCTAAATCTGTGTGTTCTGATATCCCAGATGACAAGGTAAACATATGGACCGACGCTTGTTTTGCCGCTGCCCCTGTTAGATGGCTACATGCTCTGGTCTAATTTCTGTTCATGTGCTTATTATTGCAGAAACATAGAGTTGAAGAAAACTCTATATTGTCTGATGACAAAGGTGAAATGGCATGCCAGTCTTTTAAACCTCCGACGCCACCTTGTTTACTGTCTATGGAGACTGATGCAGCTGGACCTGGTACTGCTGAGTCTATACCTGGCATCATCGTGTCACATGAAGAAGGTTGTGGATTGGGTTTACCCCCTGCTGTAGAAACTGGTGGTGCAGCTGGAGCTGCTAGTGTAGAGCCTCTAGTGAACGGTGTCGTGCCACGGGAATTCTCTGAACTGGAGCAAAACGGTTTACCTATTGTCAAGACCGATATAACTGGTGCTGATGCTGGAGGTGCTATCGATGATCCTGCACACGAAGGAGGTTTTGTATTGGTAGAACCCGTCATGACTATGCCCACAAGATCGATTGGTGGTGGTGGACCTGGAGCTGGCAGGGTAGAGCCTCTAGCGAAAGGTGTCGTGCCACGAGAATCCTCTGAAGTGGATATTGGTGGTTTACCCTCTGTAGAGACTAGTGGTCTACCTGGAGATGGTATTGTAGAGATTTCAGCAAACGGTCCTGTCCGAGAACATATCTGGTCCTACTATCCCTTTAGGTGCTACCGTGCTACCGACTCCTATGAACCGGAGCATGTACCTGATGTGCCTTCTGTTGAACCTGACGCACCTGTAAGTAGTGGTGATGATTCCGCTGAATCTGATCAGGAAGGATCTGCATCTCTAGGACAAGATGTCAGCTGTCATTCACCTGATTCTGAGCTGAAGTCAGCAACGGTAGCTTATATAGCACGGACTATCCTTCAAGCTCTAAAGATCCAGTTGGGTGGTTCACAGGACCAGCTACTCCAAGCCATTGTCACTACAAAAGACCAGCCAGCATGCTTCGTCATCTCCTGCATACTGTTTGACAAGTCAAGCACCGCAATCGGCGCATTGTTCAATCCCATCAGCATGGAGAGAGGAGCTATGTTTATGTCAAGATGATTCATGCTGATTTGGTAAGGTTCCATGATAAGATGTATGGGTGGGGTGAGGCAAGAGCCACATTTTGCAGATTCACACAGCTTTTCGCTCTTGAGCCGGACCCCATGGATGCTTACCCAAAGTGGTGCAGCTGTCCCGACTTGATATATGTTTTATGATCGGTATCTGCTGTCGTGGAACTGTGATGTGGAGCTACCTTTCTTATGGTTTCTAGGCTTTTGGTTTCAACATGTATTATGGAGCTTACCTTAGGACTTTCGCATGCGTTTGGCTGTTGACCTGTAATGTTTGTGGTTGGTTGTCTAATCTACTTGGCACAATCACATTGCAAAGGCAAATGTTCCTTTTCTCTTTAATTGTTATTATGACTTATGTGTTATAACCAGGCAAGAATATGCAATCTTGGTTCTCTGACCGATATATATGTACACACAACTTTTGTTCACATAATAACACTAGGCCCTGTTTGTTTGGGCTAGAGCTTGTGCTTCTGCTGCTTTTGGGTCCCTATAAGCACAAGCCCAAACAAACACCTAACTTTTGGATCCAGGCTTGTACAAGCGCTTGTTCATTTTGTACTACAAGCCCGGAAGCACCTTTGGAGGAACTTCCCGCAGCTTCCCGCAGCTGGTAATCCTCCCGCTAACTCATGCCACTCTGTATCTTCATATTTACGGCTAGAATGCCACCCGGTATATATACGGAAACCCCTCACAAAACTTCCACCAAATCTCACCCGTTTTCCTCATCCCCCCCGACCTGTCCCGAGATGCAAACCAGGGAGGCAGGGAGAGGCGGCTAAGGTTCTTCCAGGTCGCCGGCCTCTCCGGTCGCCACGCCGGCCGGCGCTCGCCGTGCGTCCGCCTCCACACGCTCGCCGCACGTCCATGTCCGCCTCCGCCCCCGCCGCACTTCTCCTCCCGACGGACGCTGCCCTTCCTCTCCCCGTCGCCGCCCCACCCGCCTCTCCCGCCTCTTTGGCCGCTCGCCGCGCATCCGCCTCCTCCACGTCTCTGCCCGCCCTCAACTCGCGGCGGCCCGCTGCTGCACTTCTCCTCCCGGTCGCCGCCCGCCCCAACTTGATTTAGGGGCTAAATCTTTGTTGTTATGTGTGTATATGTGTAGATGATTAATTATTGTGTTATATTACAGTGATTTAGGACTGAATCTTGATTCAATTGACAAAGTGTGCAGATGATACAATGTTGAAACTCGCTATAATATGGAACCAAATATTATTTGTACCTCTGTATGGTTTAATTGATTATAATCATTTATTAACAACTACAAAATTATTTTACCTAAAAAGTGATAAACCTATAATTTGAGCTAGCACACAAATCATAGTCAGATTATTAGATCAAATTAGTACTTATACATCATCTTCAGCATACAGGGTATTTCAGACAATCACCACCAGCTATATGTCCACCAGCTGTCCTAAAAGCAGGTTGCCAAACAGCAATTTTACATTTCACCAGATGTCCAGCTCCAGCCGCTTCTCAGATCCTACCAGCTCCAGCTGCTTCTTGTTCAGCTGCAGCCCAAACAAACAGGCACTTACACGGGAAAAGAGTAGCTTTTTCTGTTGGACAAACACCAAACCACAAAAGGTTAACAACACAATATCCAAACTAGGTACGGCACATGTTGAGCATACATGACTTTTGGCGTAAAATCACGTTAACCAACACTAGCATCATCTTGTTCTTTGCAAGGTGCTATGCTTATCAGTCTAATCCCAATACACCACCTACTTCAGGTGGCACGATGATGTCAAGTGCAGGCTCACCAGTACCAACTCTCTTGCATCAGTCTCCATTGAATGTAAGCCACTGCTGCAGTAGACACCATTAGCAATGCAAGCTGAAGGTGTTCTTATCCTCATATCAGGATCACATAATACAGGTGTCAAGCTTCATGCACTAGCCAACACAATAAAAAGTCCGAACTAGGATAGCTAGGAAAAAAACATGAAGATCTTTTTTTCGAATCCCACGCTGAACATCTTTTTTTTAACTAATTAGGTAAGCTCCTGCTGACAAACATATTACAGCAACTCCAGCAGTGGCTCTATATTTTGGCGCTGTGGGCTGAATGGCTGATGCTGCGCATGGAGCCGGCAATAGCTTCACCGGAAGCTGCAAACTGTGGCGGCCAAATGCAGGGCTGAAACAGCGTATTTTCAGAGGCGCTATAAATGCAGCGCCAAAAACAGAATATAATGAAAAATAGAGTGCAGTAAAACAGAAGATCAAACAAAGACTAGAAATAGACATAAAATAGGATAAAATTAGCTTTGATAGATACTCCGTAGTTCATATTTTTACAAAGTAGTGCGATAAAACTAAACTAAAACTCGACATCTGACGAGTCCGGTGTCGTGCCCGACACCGGATCCGACGAGAAGAGGTCAATCCAACGGGGGTCGTCCTCGCCAATGGTGGTCGGCCCGGCGAGCTGTGCTTCGATGAAGGCCCGCTTCGTCGCCTTCTCCGCCCTCCGTCGTGCGCGGTCCTCCTTCTTCGCTGCCCGCCTCGTCGCCTTCTCCGCCCTCCGTCTGCGGAAGTGCTCGTTCTCGGCGGCAACATCCTCGGGGAAGCGGGCCGCCCACTCGCGCGCCGCGCGCTCGTCCCGGTCGGCGATGCGCAAACGGCGCTCCGTCTCGCGGCGGCGGTGCTGTTCCTCCTGTCTAACGATGTACGGCGGCGGCGCGAGATCCTCGGCCTGCTGGCGCGTCCACACGTCATGGAAATTCATCAACGATCGCGGGCGCCCGAGCCGCCACGCCACGGCGTCGTACGCGCGCGCGGCCTCGTGCGCGGTCTCGTAGGTGCTGAGGCCGATGCGCTCGCCGCCGTCACGTATCTCCGCGTAATACGTACCTTTGGGGTGCGCGCGGACGCCGCGGTACCCCGTGCCCGAGACGCGGCAGTACCGCGAGCTCGACGCGAGACGAGGCATGGAGGCGGCGGCGGAAGCGGAGCCGCGGCGGCGATATTAGGCGCAGATGGGCAAATTTCAGCAACCCGTGTCCATCTTTTTTTTTGGCAGGATTACGCCATGTACCACCTTCCAATTAGAAAATAGTACTGTTCAGCCTTCCCCGTTGGGCCCAATATTTCACTTTGGGTTGCCAACGGCCATCTACATGGTAATTGCTCTCGGCCTACTTGCTCCGGCCGTCGAAGCCCAATAACTACAAATGGGCCTTTCTGCTCATGCAATTTCGGCCCTTTTCTAATGAAACACAGATCCTATGAATGGCAAAAGAAAAAAACGCGGAGATTCTACATAAAAGTTGTTTTTAGTTATTTTGAATTATTGGGTTCCAATTTTTGAAACTGCTCATGCCCAATATGAAAATCCTTGTTCGCTCCATACCCACATGGATAACGGTATTTTTAATAATTCATAAAGTGGATTTGAAATTTAAAAAATATCCTAATAATTCCATGATTTAATCTATCAACTTGCACGATCTTGGAGAGACATAGCTTGTTTTAGTCTCAGAATCCGCACCGTTTCAAAGGCGGCGGTGGATCAAAAGAAAAAGGAAGTAGCCAGAAATTAGGGTCAAAAATAACTCCAAGAAATGAAACTTTTATTGTTCGTAGAGGATGACATGCGGGACCCATGAGCCAGCAGCTTACTCAACGTTTCAAAGGCGGCATGAGATCGGAAGAAAAAGGCAAGTGACCAAATATCAGGTGCCAAAAATAATCCAAGAAATGAAACTTATTGTACATAGAGGATGACATGCGGGTCCCATTTTGCAAAGAAATGGTTTCAAATGCTTCAAATGCGGTTTGAGATCAAAAGAAAAAGAAAGTAGCCAGAAATTAGGGGGAAAAAAACTCCAAAAAAGAAAGTTGATTGTACATAGAGGATGACATGCGGGTCCCATGAGTCAGCAGCTTACTCAACGTTTCCAAGGCGGCAGGGGATCAAAAGAAAAAGGAAATAGCCAAAAATCAGAGGTGAAAAAAAACCAAGAAAAGAAATTTTATAGTACATAGAGGATGACATGCGGGTCCCATGAGCCAGCAGGTTCCTCAACGTTTTCAAAGGCCGGTGGGGATCAAAAGAAAAAGGCAAATAGCCAGAAATTAGGGGTAAACAATAAATCCAACAAAGGAAAGGTTTATTGTTCATAGATGCTGACATGTGGGACCCATGAGCCAGCAGCGTCAAGGCAAGTGACCAAAAATCAGGGGTAAAAAAATCCAAGAAAAGAAACTTTATTGTACATAGAGGATGACATGTGGGTCCCATGAGCCAGCACCTTACTCAACGTTTCAGAGGCGGCTTGAGATCGAAAGAAAAAGGAAAGTGACCGAATATCAGGAGCTAAAAATAATCCAAGAAAGGAAACTTTTATTGTACATAGAGGTTGACATATGGGTCCCACTAATACAAGCTCTTTCGCTCGAAGATCTTGCAAGTTGATTGTACATAGAGGATGACATGCGGGCCCCATGTGTCAGCAGCTTACTCAATGTTTCCAAGGCGGCAGTGGATCAAAAGAAAAAGGAAATAGCCAAAATCATAGGGTGAAAAATAAATCCAACAAAGGAGAGGTTTATTGTCCATGGAGGCTGACATCTGGGACCCACGAGCCAGCAGCGTCCTCTACGTTTAGAAGGCGACTGGGGATCGAAAGAAAAAAAGGCAAATAGCCAGAAATTAGGGGTACAAAATAACTCCAAGAAAGGAAGTGTTTATTGTTCATAGAGGCTGACATGTGGGACCCATGAGTCAGCAAAGTCTTCAACGTTTCAAAGGCGGCAGGATCAAAAGAAAAAGGAAGTAGCCAGAAATTAGGGGTAAAAAATAACTCCAAGAAAGGAAACTTTTATTGTTCATAGAGGATGACATGCGGGACCCATGCTCCAGCAGCTTCCTCAACGTTTCAAAGGCGGCATGAGATCGAAAGAAAAAGGCAAGTGACCAAATATCAGGACCCGAAAATAATCGAAGAAAGAAATTTTATTGTACATAGAGGATGACATGCGGGACCCATTTAGCAGCAGCGGTCTCAACGTTTCCAAGGCGGCACGGGATCAAAAGAAAAAGGAAGTAGCCAGAAATTAGGGTTCAAAAATAACTCCAAGAAAGGAAACTTTTATTGTTCGTAGAGGATGACATGCGGGACCCATGAGCCAGCAGCTTACTCAACGTTTCAAAGGCGGCATGAGATCGAAAGAAAAAGGCAAGTGACAAAATATCAGGAGACAAAGATAATCCAAGAAAAGAAAACTTTATTGTACATAGAGGATGACATGCGGGTCCCATTTAGCAAGAAGCGGTCTCAACGTTTCAAATGCGGCTTGAGATCAAAAGAAAAAGAAAGTAGCCGTAAATCGGGGGTAAAAAACTCCAATAAAGGAAAGTTTTATCTATGAGCCAGAAGTGTCCTCAATGTTTCAAAGGCGGCAGGGGATCAAAAGAAAAAGGAAATAGCCTAAAATCAGAGGGTGAAAAAAAAACCAAGAAAATGAACTTTTATAGTACATAGAGGATGACATGCGGGTCCCATGAGCCAGCAGGTTTTTCAATGTTTCAAACGTGGCATGAGATCGAAAGAAAAAAGGCAAGTGACCAAATATCAGGATCCAAAAATAATTCAAGAAAAGAAACTTGATTGTACATAGAGTATGACATGCGGGTCCCATTTAGCAGCAGCGGTATCACCGTTTGAGAGGCGGCAAGGGATCGAAAGAAAAAGGCAAGTGACCAAATATGAGGTGCCAAAAAAAATCGAAGAAAAGAAAGTTTTATTGTACATAGAGGATGACATGCGGGTCCCATGAGCCAGCAGGTTTTTCAACGTTTCAAACGTGGCATGAGATCGAAAGAAAAAGGCAAGTGACCAAATATCAGGAGCCAAAAATAATTCAAGAAAAGAAACTTGATTGTACATAGAGGATGGCATGCGGGTCCCATTTAGCAGCAGCGGTATCACCGTTTGAGAGGCTGCACGGGATCGAAAGAAAAAGGCAAGTGACCAAATATCAGGAGCCAAAAATAATCTAAGAAAAGAAATTTTACTGTACATAGAGGATGACATGCGGGTCCCATTTTGCAGCAGCGGTCTCAACGTTTCCAAGGCGGCACAGGACCAAAAGAAAAATGAAGTAGCCGAGAAATCGTGGGGTGAAAAAATCCCAAAAAAGAACGATTTCAATTGGGCTGCATGTGGACATCTGGGCATTCGAACTATCCTGCTGGGCCTTTTGACTCGTACAATTTCAGCCCACTCCAAAGCAGGATAGTTCGGATTTTTCTAAAAAAAACAGGAAAGTCCTATTCTTCGCAAAAACAAAAAACAAGGAGATTCAGCATATAAATTTGTTTATGTAAAAATAAATATTTAATTTATCCGTTGAAATAGCTCAGAGCGCAATACACTGCTTATTGTCTGCAAAATAATCAAGATATCACATGTTTCTTGTACGGGGAGGCTGACATCGGGGACCCATGAGCCAGCAGCGTCGTTTTAAAGCGGCAGGGGATGGAAAGAAAAAATAAACCAAAAATCTGTTGGTAAAAAATCCAAGAAAAGAAACATTTTCGTTCGAGAGGATGACATGCGGGACCCATGAGGCAAGCAGCGTCCTCGGCGTTTATTGTTCATAGAGGCCGACATGTGGGACCCGTGAGCCACAGCCGTCCTCAACGTTTTAAAGGCGGCAGGATATCGAAAGAAAAAATAAGCCAAAAATCATTTGGTAAACAATATCCAAGAAAAGAAACATTTACCGTTCGAGAGGATGACATGCGGGACCCATGAGGCAAGAAAGATCCTCAACGATTCCAAGGCGGCAGGGGATCAAATAAAAAAAAAGGAAATATCCAGAAATTAATTAGGGGTTCAAAAAAAATCCATCAAAGGAAACTTTTATTGTTCATAGAGGATGACTTGTGGGACCGACCTGCCAACAGCGTCCTCATCGTTTCAAAGGGGTAGGAGATCCAAAGAAAAAGGCAAATAGCCAGAAATTAGGGTCAAAAATAACTCCAAGAAAGGAAACTTTTATTGTTCGTAGAGGATGACATGCGGGACCCATGAGCCAAAGATCTTACTCAACGTTTCAAAGGCGGCATGAGATCGAAAGAAAAAGGCAAGTGACAAAATATCAGAGCAAAAGATAATCCAAGAAAAGAAACTTTATTGTACATAGAGGATGACATGTGGGTCCCATTTTGCAAAGAGCCGGGTCTCAATGTTTGTAATGCGGCTTGAGATCAAAAGAAAAAAAAAGTAGCTAGTAATTAGGGGGTGAAAAAAAATCCAAGAAAAGAAAGTTGATGGACATAGAGGATGACATGCGGGTCCCTTGAGCCAACAGCTTACTCAACGTTTCAAAGGGGCAGGGATCAAAAGAAAAAGGCAAGCCAAAAATCAGAGGGTGAAAAAATCCAACAAAGGAAACTTTTATAGCACATAGAGGATGACATGCGGGTCCCATGAGCCAAGAAAGTTCCTCAACGTTTCAAACGTGGCATGAGATCGAAAGAAAAAGTCAAGTGAACAAATATGAGGTGCCAAAAAAATCCAAGAAAAGAAAGTTGATTGCTCATAGAGGATGACATGCGGGTCCCATGAGCCAGCAGGTTCCTCAACGTTTCAAACGTGGCATGAGATCGAAAGAAAAAGGCAAGTGCCCAAATATGAGGTGCCAAAAAAAACTCCAAGAAAAGAAAGTTGATTGCTCATAGAGGATGACATGCGGGTCCCATGAGCCAAGGCGGGTTCCTCAACGTTTCAAACGTGGCATGAGATCGAAAGAAAAAGGCAAGTGACCAAATATGAGGAGCCAAAAATAATTCAAGAAAAGAAAGTTTTATAGTACATAGAGGATGACATGCGGGTCCCATTTAGCAGCAGCGGTATCACCGTTTGAGAGGCAGGGGATCAAAAGAAAAAGAAATTGCCAAAAATCGTAGGGTGAAAAAACCAAGAAAATGAACTTTTGTAGTACATAGAGGATGACATGGGGGTCCCATGTTCCAGCAGGTTCCTCAACGTTTCAAACGTGGCATGAGATCGAAAGAAAAAGGCAAGTGACCAAATATGAGGAGCCAAAAATAATTCAAGAAAAGAAAGTTTTATAGTACATAGAGGATGACATGCGGGTCCCATTTAGCAGCAGCGGTATCACCGTTTGAGAGGCGGCAGGGGATCAAAAGAAAAAGGAAATTGACAAAAAAAAGAGGGTGAAAAAAACCAAGAAAATGAACTTTTATAGTACATAGAGGATGACATGCGGGTCCCATGAGCCTGCAGGTTCCTCAACGTTTCAAACGTGGCATGAGATCGAAAGAAAAAGGCAAGTGAAAAAATATCAGGAGCCAAAAATAATTCAAGAAAAGAAAGTTTTATAGTACATAGAGGATGACATGCGGGTCCCATTTAGCAGCAGCGGTATCACCGTTTGAGAGGCGGCAGGGGATCGAAAGAAAAAGGCAAGTGAAAAAATATGAGGAGCCAAAAATAATTCAAGAAAAGAAAGTTTTATAGTACATAGAGGATGACATGCGGGTCCCATTTAGCAAAGCGGTATCACCGATTGAGAGGCGGCATGGGATCGAAAGAAAAAGGTAAGTGACCAAATATGAGGTGCCAAAAATAATTCAAGAAAAGAAAGTTTTATAGTACATAGAGGATGACATGCGGGCCCAGTTAGCAGCAGCAGTATCACCGTTTGAGAGGCGGCAGGGGATCGAAAGAAAAAGGCAAGTGACCAAATTTGAGGTGCCAAAAAAAACTCCAAGAAAAGAAAGTTGATTGCACATAGAGGATGACATGCGGGTCCCATTTAGCAGCAGCGGTCTCAACGTTTCCAAGGCGGCAAGGGATCAAAAGAAAAAGGAAGTAGCCGTAAATCGTGGGGTCAAAAATCCAAGAATAGAAAGAATTTTGGTTCATAGAGGATGACATGCGGGACCCATGATCCTGCATCGTAAACGGCTCGATCGGAGAACGTTGAACGAGATGGCGCGATCTAGAAAAAAACAATGCCAGAGAGGCTGCCATCTGGGCCCTACATCCCTCGGCGGTGCGGATTTGCGTTGACTCGGCCGGCGAACCCGAGATTTCGAGATGCACCACGTCCCGGGCCACCATACGCGACGTTTTGGCCGCTTTCGTCGGGCTAGGTGGCCTCAAAAACGAGAAAAAAAAAAGTTTTGACATGCACCACGGAGGGACCAAAAATCGTCGGCCATGGTACACCAGCAACCACGGCGCGACTTCAACTTCGTCGGCCATGGCAACTTTTCTTGTAGTGGTAGAGGACAAAGAAAGAGCCGATTGGAGTAGTAGACAGCCGTAGAGATGGCTTCTCCCCAGAAATTATGGGGTGAATTGAATTCACTCAACATAGTTCTTGCCATCTCAATAATAGTCCGGTTCTTCCTTTCAACAACACCATTTTGTTGAGGGGTGTATGGAGCTGAAAACTCATGCTTGATGCCCTCATCATCAACAAACTCTTGCATAGTGTAGTTCTTGAACTCTGTGCCATTGTCGGTCCTTATCGCCTTGATCTCAGATTCATACATACGTTGAGCCTTCTTGGTGAAGATGATGAACTCTCTATGGGTCTCATCCTTAGACTTGAGGAGAAAGACCCAAGATTATCTTGAGTAATCATCTACAATGACAAATCCGTACTTTCTCCCACCAAGAGTATCATAATGTGATGGCCCAAAGAGATCCAAATGAAGGATCTCCAAAGGCCTAGATGTGGTGACAATGGTCTTGATATGATGTTTCTTCTTGAGTTGCTTTCTGGCTACACATGCACTGCATAGACGATCTTTCTCAAAATAAATGTCGGTTAATCCAACAATGTGCTCACCCTTTAGGAGTTGTTTGAGATTTCTCATGTTAACATGACCAAGGCGGCGATGCCACAACCAACCTTCGTCATGTTTGGCTGCCATTAGACATGTGGAGGGAGAGGGGCTCTCTTTCGAGAGGTCAACCACGTAAAGGTTGTTCTCCACATATCCAACAAGGACCAATTTGAGATTGTCACTCCTAAAGACTTTCACACAATATTTAGTAAAATATGAATTGTAGCCGGCATCCGCAAGATGATATATGGAAAGCAAGTTATAACCAAGGGATTCAACAAGCATGACCGTCTCAAGGCATAAGTCCTTAGAGATTGCCACCTTGCCATACCCAAGTACCTTTCCCTTTGAGTTGTCACCAAAGGTGATGCTTGACTTCTTGTTAATATCTTCAATGAATTGGTCAAGCACACTTCTTCCTCCGGTCATATGATTGGTGCATCCACTATCAAACATCCATTTTGGACCACCGGAGGAATACCCTTACAAAATCAAGTAGAGGATTTAGGAACCCATCGATTAATGGGTTCCCTAGTCATGGAAACAAGATCTTTTGGTACCCAAATCGAGTACCCTCTATAAGCATAGCCATTACGAGGTCCTACATAGTTAGCATAAACATCACCATAATAATCAATAAATAAAGCATAGTGATTGTTTGGCCCCGTGCGGTCACCACTAGTGGCTTTGCCCTTTGAGGCTTTGCCGTCATTAGTGACCTTCTTGTTCTTTTCTTGAGCGGCCTTCTCCTTCTTATAGTTGTTCTTCTTGTAGGGCTTGGGAACATACCCAAGTTCATGCTTTTGATTGTTTGACCTTTCCTTACTCAAGAGGTCATCCACTCCCATCTTATTCTTGGTTGTGGTGAACTTGGCAAGTTCTTTCTTCAACCTAACATTTTCCTCAAGAATAGTTGCTTGCTCACAAGCCGATTCATTAGGATGATAGTTGAGACCATATTTGGTTACCAAAGATTCAAGATATGTATTGGTCTCAACATGCAAAGATAGTTCCTCTTGCAAACGAACATGTTCCTCAACAAGTTTGGCATGCTCACTAGTGAATGAAGTAGAGGAACTAGCAACATTTTTATCAACAATGGGATCATTCATTGATCCAAGAGCCTTCTTGTAGGTTTCTTGGAGTAGGTCATGGCTCTCTCCAAGTTTCTTGAGCTCATCCTTAGCAAGCTTGTTAGCTCTTTCAAGATGGTCAAGATCCTTAGTGAGAGAAGCATGAGCAACTTCAAGTTCCTTCTTTGAAGCGTCGAGCTCTTGGGCCAATGAATGAGCCCTTTCAATAGTTTCAAGATCCTTAACTTTATCTAGTTCAAAAGTTTCAATTTGTTGCTTAAGGCCTTGAGATATGCACCTTTCGGTTTTCAGCTCTTGTCTTAGGAGATTGAATCTTCGTTCTTTATCATTCAAATGATATTCTAATTCCTCAATGGACTCATCCTTTTCTTTGAGGGAGTCCATCAAGAAATCAAACTTGACAAGAGCTTCACCCCGAAGAGTGCATCTAACTTTGTAAAGTTCCTTAAGCACAGCTAATTCTTCTTGATTTTTAGTTTCATCATCAAGAACACTAGATAGAGAAGGTGGTGATTCCATTACCTTTGTTTCTCTTGCCATTAGACAAGAGCCAACGATCGTAGAGGAGGGAGAATCATTGGAGTCATCATCTTGAGTCGTTCTTGCCATGAAGGAAGAACCAACATCATTATCCGTGGAGTAATCCTTGGAGTAGTCATATGTGAAAAGTGACCTGGGCTTGGAGAAAGCCAAACCAGCCACTCCGGCCTCCTTCTCCTCATCTTCCTCTTCTTCATCGGAAATGTACTCGGCTCCAACAAAGGCTCTTCCCTTGTTCTTCTTGTATCGATCGTTGATTGGGTTTGGCTTCAATCTTGGCTTGACCCCTTTGACAAACTTTGGCTTGTCTACCCTTTTCTCATAAGGGCACTCATTTGCAAAGTGACCATCTTCATCACAGTTTTAGCAAGTTCTCTTCTTCTTCTCATTGAGGAGCATTGGAAACTTTGCCTTGTACTTCTTGGCAAAGAAAGCAAAATCTGTAGCGATGTCACTTGTTGAAGTCATCTCTTCATCTTCTTCAATTTCATAGGCTTCGTCTCTTTCATGGTCAGCTCTAGCCTTTAGGGAAAGGTTGTGTGAGCCTTCATCAACACGGTCCATTGCCATGAGCCTTTCTCCTGTCTTGGCCATGTTCTCATTTGCTGCCACATAGGAGACTAGATCATCGGCGTTCAGATCAGCACTCTTGGTAATTATTTGCAAGTTCAATGCAAGGTTGGTGTCTTTTTGCTTGACTGCAATCGTTGTACTTTCACATCCGAGCCCTTTACCTTCACTCTAAGAGCACCAAGCCTTCCATAGGCATCGGCCACGGACTCTCCTTCTCTAATCATGAACATAGTCGCCTCATAAAGAGCTGATTGGATTAGATCGGTTCCCTCTCGGAGTACTACGATCTGATCCCACAACTCTTTAGCGGAGTCAATGTCATTGACTTGATCAAGGAGCTTGCGGTTGATGCCACTCCTAATCTTGTCACGTGCGGAGGCATTGAGTTGACGGTTGTAGAATTCGGTGGAGTTCAACCGAGCGGGATCTTTTGGCTTCCGGTATCCATCAACAATGATCTCCCACAAATCCACACTGCAGCTGCGAATATGAGATTCCATAGAAGATTTCCAAAAAGGAAAGTGAGTTCCATCAAAATGGGGAACATTCCCACTATGGTTTATATGAGGCATGGGTGAAGTGTTTTTGGGATAGTCATGGTTGACTTCATGGAAGCTTTCCTGAGAGGCCGAAGCCCCACTAGGAGTCCCACTAGTCATGTTTTTAAGCATGGCAGTCATTTGTGCCATTTGGCTTTGTAGTTCATCCTCCTTCTTATTTTTCTCAGCATCATATGCCAAGAATCTGGATTTCATCTCCCTAACCGAAAGGTTAGAGTCTTCATCCAAACCCTCGAATAGTTTATCCATCTCACTCTTAAGGCTGTGAAGCCCTTAAAAAGAGTCCAGGCTCTAATACCAATTGAAAGATCGGAGATGGTAAACCTAGAGGGGGTGAATAGGTTTCTACAAATTTTAATTCTTTCTTTGCAATATTAGGCTTTGCGGAATATAGAGATGAGCCTAGTGCAAACTAGGTGAGACAACCTATATGACAATACAAGTAACTCAAGCACGAAGGCTCTCACAGGCAATTATATCACAAGTAAGGAGTTCGGTTAGAGATAACCGATAGCATGCGGAGACGCGGGTTTATTCCCGTGTTCCCTTCCTTTGCAAGAAGGTACGTCACGTTTGGAGGGGTGGAGATCACACGAAGGATTCCCCAACGCCACGAAGGCTCACCCTATTCTCCGGAGCATATCCCACGAAGGAATAGCTCTCTCACTTGTGGTAAACTTTGAGGTAGCCTCCAAACCTTCACAATCTTGTCAGGAGCAAATCCACAGCCCGGATGCTTCCGGACCACTCTTGCCCGCCTAGGGTTTCCAAGGAACCCTAGAGAGCAAGTTTCTTGATGAATACAAGGGGGAATGCGATTTGGCTTGGTAGAACGGTAGATCGGGCCCTCCTCTATGTTTTCCCCGGGGGGATTTGAATTTGGGTGGATGAGGAGGGAGATCTGAGGCTTTTGGTGTTTCTAACAATGGAGTATGAGAGAGAGAGAGAGAGAGAGAGGGAGAGAGAGAGAGAGAGAGAGCTCAAGAATAGCTTGTTGTGTAGTGCCTACCCCTTCAGAGGTAGGAGAAGGAGTATATATAGGAGAGAATTCCTTATTTCACCTTGCCTAAAGTTTGCCTTCCTTTTTTGGCCCTGGTAAAATTTGTCTTCCTTTTTGACACACAAAGTTTGATTGGTTCCTTATTTGGCCCTCTAGTACAATTTAACCACTAACGGTGTTAAGTAGATATCTAAGATTACACTTTTGCCCTGCTGTAATATTTGATCAGATTTAAAAAATAGGGAAAAGAGAAAATAAGGAAAAAGAAAAAACAACGCTGCATCAAACCCGACCCGCCCGACCCCGACGGGCCAAACCACCTCGCGATCTCCTCCCAAACGCCGGCCACTCCCATCGCCGCGCCGCCCCATCCCCAACCTCGCCGCCCCCTTCCAAACCCCGCCACCGCTACCACGACCGCACCCCCTCCTCGACCCTGACTCCCCGACCCCGACGGCGGCTGACCGTAGAAGCGGCGGCAGCGGCTCATCTCGCGGCGGAGCGGCGGTGGCGCGGAGGCAGGGACAGCCATGGGAGTAGAAGGTGCGGCGGAGGGAGAAGGTGCGACGGCGGAGCATCCATCCGCGAGCTCTACGGTGGGCGGGGCTGCGGCTTTGGGCTCGACGTTCGCAGGGTTCAGTCGTCGGCATCCCTGGGTGTTAGGGGCTGCTGCTGGCCTGGAGGGCGGCGGCGAGCCGTGGGCGTGGTCGGCGGAGAGGCCTAGGGGCGGGCGGCGGTGTCGCCTGGACTTGGGCCGTGGGGGATGGCCGACGGTGCCGAGTCCTGGGCGTGGGGCGGCGAGTACGGCAAGGGTTGGTGGTGGTGCTGGAGGCGTCTCTGCGAGCGGCCTCCGTCGCCACCTGCTCGCCCCGCACCTTGTCCACCCGCCGTCGGGGTCGGTTTGGTCAAGCCATCTGGATCGGTGTCGGGCCTTTTTTTTCTTCTCTATTATTTTCTCTGTTCCTTTACTGACCTACCGATGGGGGTATGAAAGTCCAGAAAAAAAATGTTTGACGGAAGTAGTTAACAGATCTGACGGGAGGGCCAAATAAGGAACCAACTAAACTTTGTGTGTCAAGAAAGGAAGCAAAAAAATTTCCAGGGCCAAGAAAGGAAGGCAAACTTCAGCCAGGGCCAAAATAAGGAATTCTCTCTATATATAGTGTCACTTGAAATATGGTCGTTGATGACTTGCCACCTCAGCAGTTTTCTCGAGCAGCCCGGTCAACCGGGGCAGGGACCGGGCCGTTCGGTGCAGGGTCCGGTCAGACCGGGCCTGGGACCGGACCGGTCGGTCCAAACTGGAGCTGGAGCGTGATCTTGATCGGAGCTAGAAAATGTCCCGCAGAACGTCGTCAGGGCAGTGGCCGGTTGGCGCCGGGGTGCCCGGTCCACAACCCGGTCCGACCGGGCCTGGGACCGGACCGGCCGGTCCAAACCGGGCCAGCGACCGGACCCTGACCGAGTGAGCCTCCGAGCTTACTGAACTCCACCCGGTTGGCACCAGTCCAGGGGCCGGTCGTCGCCGGGCTGGCTGGTGCCAGGGCCGTTCTGATCGGGCCACTGACCGGCCAAGTGCTGAAACGCCATTGTTAATTTTTCATCGAAGTGGGGGGGGGGGGTCTCCCATTGCCTTCTTGTTCCATTGATACACCATTATACCTCTTTGGCTAATACCTGGGAATAATCTTGTATACATGTATTAGACCAAATACTCTAGCACGGTGTCATAGTTACCAAAATAATGGATAAGGGTAAAATATCCTTACACTAAGTTCTATTGTTAGAATTATATCTATCATGTCTATGTTTAGAGTACTTTGATCCCAGCTCACAATGCTTTACAATGCTTGATCAAGATTATGTTGGCTTCATGTCACCTCAAAAATTATTTTCTTATCACTTACATACTTGAGGACGAGCAGGAGTTAAGCTTGGGGATGCTTGATACGTCGCATATCTATAATTTTTGATGCTCCATGCTTGTTTTACACCAATTTGTATATGTTTTTCTCATACTTCGTTGCACTTTTATACATTTTCCGGCACTAACCTATTAACAAGATGCCACAGTGCCAGTTCCATGTTTTCTGTTGTTTTGTATTTCAGAAAAGTTGTACAGGAAATATTCTCGGAGTTGGACGAAACAAAAGCCGAAGTCAATATTTTTCCGTAACGAAGACAGAGTCCAGAGGGGAGTCGAAGAAAGGCAGCAGGGCGGCCAGACCACACCTAGGCGTGGTCTGGCCCTGGCCCGCGCCTAGGGGCGATGGGGGGGCCCTGGCCTCCACCGACCTCGCCCTTCCTCATATAAGAAGCCTCCCGACGCGTGAACCCTAAATCAATAGGCCTCCATCCACGAAAAGTTTCGTAGCTCCATCGCCGTCGAAGACAAGATTCGGGGGACAGAAATCTCTGTTCCGGCACCCTGCCGTAACGGGGAATCGACACCAGAGCCATCTCCAACGACTCCACCGCCATCTTCATCGTCATTGCTGACTCCCACGATGAGAAGTGAGTAGTTCTCCCCCGAGGTTGAGGGTTTTACCGTTTGCTATGTGGTCTATATATCTCTCCATGTATGATCTTTATGTGATCTTGAGCTTTATAATCTAGTTGAATAAGTAGATGTTATTGTTCAACTATTGTGCTACTCAAGTGGTTTTATTATGTGATCTCCGGGGACACCTTGTCCAACGGTGTGAAGGTGACAGTGTGCACGCCGTGTTTGTTTCTTATGCTTAATTTATAAAAATACTTATGAATTGTGGTGACTAGTTAGTACCATCTTTGTATGCTCAAAGTGACAGCGTGGGGTGTCCATAGATTGGGAATGCGAACTTTAAAAAATGCTTATGCATACCTACGCAATGAATTTGTGTTTATTATCAAACCGGAGAGTGGTTTAGAGTAGCATAGTGAAGTGATAATATCTATGTATTCAATTATGGTATCATTGTTGAGAGTGTCTACTAGTGAAAGTATGATCCCTAGGCACTGTTTCCAAGCATTGAAATACCGTTTACAACCAGTTTTGATACATGTTTGCATCCTACCATTTTTATTTCAGATTGCAATTACTACTCATAATCATCCATATTACTTGTATTTCACTATCTCTTCGCCGAACTAGTGCACCTATACACCTGACAAGTGTATTGGGTGTGTTGGGGACACAAGAGACTTCTTGTCTCGTAATTGCAAGGTTGCTTGAGAGGGATATCTTTGACCTTTACCTCTCTGAGTTCGATAAATCTTGGGTGATCCACTTAAGGGAAACTTGTTGCAGTTCTACAAACCTCTGCACTTGGAGACCTAATACTGTCTACAAGAATAGAAGCGTGCGTAAACATCAGGTCTCTTGCCTGAACTACATTCCGTGGTAGGATTGGTCCGGGTGGAGCTTGTATAGGCGGATCGCTCCTCCACCTCAATGCCGGAGGCGGACGTTACGAACGAATACAGCCATGGTGTGGAACATGGTTGTCGACCAGTAAGGTGTCGGCATCGGGACGCCCGAAAGGAAGTGGTGCATGATGAAGGAGAGCAGATGGTCATGAAGAGACGTGGAGGAGGCCATTGCGTACCTTTATAAAGTTTAGTCTCAAAAGACGAAACGCTGCATCACTATGGCAACAAAAGAAAAGAAACGCTGACTTCATCTGGCATTCTGGCACAGCCGGGCGTCCACGAACAGCAGGCCAGAGTCCACACGGGTGACCTGCTTTTGAAGAAGGATGCCCCATCTAACCGGCCGCTGCAAGCCACATGGCTCTACACTGTGCCGTTTTGCGGCTACCTTCTGGCGCCATGTTGGCATCGACGTGCAACCGGGCATGCACGTTGATGTTCTTCACCTGGTGCAGCATGTGATTGTTAATACCATCATTACACTTAGCTACTCCCTCCATACCGGATTAATGGGCAATTACGCACTTCGAGAAACAAGTTTGACTACTAATTTAGTCAACAAATATAAGATATACATCGCAAAAATTATATTATTGGAAACATTTTTTGAATATGAATTCAACGGTATGATTTTTGTAGCATATATCTCATATTTCGTTGACCAAACTTGTTTCTCAAAATGCCCATTAATCCGGTATGGAGGTAGTAGATTGTTTCGTAATGCTATTTGGCAACTAATATTTGATTGATTCCTTCGTTCATATGGTAGCCTTAATATCGCTGATTGGATGTAGAGAAAGGAAATGGTATTATGATAATTGATTTAGTCCTTTCTTTTGAAGCTAACGATGAAATTATTTTGGCAAGAAAAGAGGGAGGGGGCAGGCTTTTGTTTCCACAAGCGGTGGATTGAAGAGGTTGTGTAGATTGAGCGGTTCAGATGCTTCGAATCTCCTTCACCAAACACGTTGTATGACCTACGACCAATTCTAATATAATTTTATAGATGTACACATCACACAGACGATCAATAAGATCACTCAGAACGCATCCAACAAAAAGAGTATTAGCTTCCTTGAACTCTTTTTGACCTCTTCAGGTATAGTTTCTTCAGGTATAGTTCCTTCAGATATGTCCTTACTAACTTTAAACACTTTCAGATAAGTAAGCTGGAACGTGACCTTAATCTGCCACCTCTTAGGGTGCACACCGGTAAACTTATCCTACCTCACTGCTTCATTAAAATTAGCCATAGGTAACTCAGGAACGGGCCAAAAGTTTTGCACCACACGCAAGCCAAGGCTACCAAACACGTCCATGTCGTGGCGTGGTGCGAGCCATGGCCTGGCAGCCGCGGTGAGTACTACTCCAAATATCCACACAGCCCTCATCGTTTTGGTCATCTTTACTTTTGTCGATCCCAGTCTAGCAACCAGTCCTTCAATTCCGCATGACACCTTAATCCGGGGCAGACTCCAAATCCTGATGGATGACCCTCTCTAGGTCAATCGATTGAACCAAAACTCCAAAAAAAATCACGTTGGAAACATTACTCCCTCCGGTTTAAAATGAATGTCCATCTGATATGTTTTAGTGTGTAGATACATCCATTTTACCAAATTATTTTAAACCGGAGGGAGTAGTTCATTTGATTGATCCAGAGGGTCCATGGGTACTTACAAGAATGCAAGTTGCAATCCCGGAATTCATACATCTAAGTTGCTCGATTTGAATCATGCATCATTTCCTTATCGACCAGATCTTCAAAACCAAAATGCTACAGTGTTCGTAGGGCCAAATTCTGTGTTTCCCGATATCATATGGATTGTTCAGGAAACGCAGTTTACTCCAAGTTCTACAAAACTCTATCGCTTCACAATTCCATAGGGACTTTGTGCCAATAGCAAAACCAGAAAAGCAAAAGTTGCGATCACATTACTAACATGACATGTGTACATCATTACCAGGCTTGAACAGAAAGCCATACCAAGAAGCCAGTCATGTGCACGATGCACGTACAAACTAAACGTGCAGCAGTCTGTTGACCGTCATTACCATGCACGTACGTACAGGACAGGGTTTGGCAAAACAGCACGTGAACATACTATCGACCAAACAGCCATATCAATTGGTTGGCCATCCCGGGTCAGATTGCCTAGGTGTTCAAGGGGGCAAATTCTACTTGTTAGTCTAGTCCCTACCTCCATTGCTTTCATTCATCATCAGACAAGCATACCACATTTTTAGGAGCCGCCGAGCCTCGGGGGTTACTGCTCAACCCAAGACTTCCTGTAAGCCATTCATCCAACGATATGGAATCAGAATCTGACTGCGGCGTGCCTGATGCGGAAGGCCCAACTCTCCTACTCAGCGGCGCATCCGATGTGGCTGGGGACACGCTAGATGCTCTAGTGAAACCTGGTGGTGATGTTAATTGCAGAGCTGGATTCGGAACTGAAGATACCGGCGATGGCAGGCGTGTTGGATGTGAACTTGACGGAACCTGTCGTGAACTTGATGGGCCCAAGGGTGCCGGTACAACTGGGTTTGGACCTGGGTGCAAGCTTGATGGTGATGGATGTCTTATATGTACTGGGGTCACAGGGATTGACTGTGTCCTTGCAGATGTATTGCCCTCCAGCCTAGTTGGAAGCTGCTGCTGATTTGCAGGGGCCAAAGAATGCACCAGTGGAAGCAACCGTCGCTGAAGATGAGGAGCAGGAGCACGTGCTAGTTCACTCTGTAGTCCAAAGCTTCCCCGTGGCAGAACTGGTGTGTGACTAAAAGGAACTGATGTTGATCTGACAATGTTGCCTGGTATGGAGGGACGAGGCCGGGGCACTTGTAAAGATGGTGATGAGGAACGAGACACCTGCGCCGATGATGGTCGATCAGCCTGTAATGGTTGAACATGATGTATCGGCACTGGTGGTCGAGCAACTGACGACGGCACAACTGCTGAAGGCCTCATAGGAACTTGATGAGAAACCTGTGGTATCTGGTGATTCGTAGGGCTGTGGGCTCTACCTGCAGATAAAAACGAGTATTAGAGACAATGTTTTTTTTAAGAATCAATTTAATTAATGCTGTAGTACTATTTTTTATTATCAAGTACAAGCCTATCCAACATTATGAATTAAGATTAATGTTGACGCCAGCTTCTCAGCAGCAGACAAGACAGGCGGATGGGGTCTTGTCGCCAGGGACCAGTACAGACACGTCAGTGGTGCAGGCACGGGAAGTTGCAGCATGTGGCCAGTGCAGCGAGCGCAGAGGCGCAGGCATGTGTGGCTGCTCTCCACCAAGCAGCGGCTTGGGGCATGACGCGAATAGGCATCAAAAGTGATGCCAAGAACCTAGTCCGAGAGGTCCAATCGACAACTCTTGATCTTGGTCCGGAGGGAGTAGTTTACAGAGACATTTGGTGTTTTGTCAATTTGATCTTTTTGTCAGTTTGCTTTTCTTATATTCCTAGAGTCTGTAATAAAGTGGCCCATGCTCTAGCAGCAATAGGGGAAAGTGCTCAGGCATCTACCCATGTGTGATGTTAATGTGCTGGTGTGGCCAGCGATTTGGCTGTGCCTACTAATTAATGGAATAAATGTGTTCCACGTAAAAAAAACATTATGAATAGCATGACAACCATTCGAACAACATTGGAATTAAGAAATCATATGCAACAGTAATTATAGAAATCAACCAAAAAGGGCATACACATAATACTAGCCCTAACTCCAAACACTGGGGAATAAAAAAATGGCATATTATGGAAAATCTGGACAACTTGAATGCAAATTTCATGCAACAAGGAAAGATTAGTTAAAATAGAAAATTGGCACATACGGATGTTTCAAATTTAACATTAATAATGTCAGCAATATTGATTTGGTGACGTCAGATGTGATTGCTTATTCAGTATACCTTGTGCTCCAGAAGAAGATATGAATTTCGCCCGAAAATCATCAGCTAGTGACTGGTTGAGGAGAACTTTCTCACACAAACCATCTAGTGTCTTTCTTTGCTGAAGATGAGTGGAATCTTGCTCTTGAAGTAACAAATCATACTTTTGTTTAACCTTCTCTATTTCTTGGCTACACTCAGTCCGAAGTTGTGATTGCTACACATAATTGAGAAAAAAAATGAAAACATGATGAATCCCAAACTCCTATAAGAAAATCACAACCGAGATATACATGAGCTAGAAGAAATAGCAAACCTTCAGTTCGTGGGTTTTATTAAGCGAGTCAATGTACAACCTTAATCTGTGCAACTCATTTTTCAATGGTTCATCACCAACTGGTGGATAATTAAACATCATTGATGCCACCGAAAAGAGTTGTGCTGAAGAACACGGTGCACCCTCAGGTTGATTACTTTGCTGACTCTGATCAGGGTGTGTTCTTTCAAGCAGAATACTGGATGCTGGAATTGATGGCTGCATTCCAGATAGCAAATGCTGAGCTGATGGTACACGAGAAAGGGCTGCTTGTTCTACTTCTTCTGAAAGTTGAGCTAGCACCATACTTGGTTGGGCTGACTGAATTGTCAGATCTGTCTGAGTATCAACCTCCCTAGAGACTGATGGTTGCATTTCAGGTTGCAATATCTGAGCTGGTGCTTCACCAGAAAGACCTACTTGTTCAGCCTCTCTTTGCAAAAGTTGTGCTGGCGCTACGCTTGATTGGGCTGGCTGCATCACAAGATTTTTCCAAGTTTCAACTTCTTTGGACATTTGTTCGGAAGCCTGGCTAGACACATGAGCCACAGTTTGTGGTTCTAAGTCAGGTGGATCTGCAAGAGTACTGTCGCTATTACAGGTGTTAACTTCCATTTCAGCATCTCCTAAATGATGGTCTATACCTCCCAGTAATGGTTGCAAACTCACATCAGTCTCTCCCTCGACATGTTCCGAGCCTCTATGATCACCAGTTGAAGAATCCTGGTATATGTTACCAGTACATATGATTAGTTGTTATTCTATACCATAATGGATACAATAAACATGGCCAAAAGGAATATTGAGTCAACCATACGTAATGAAGTATTAAAACATGCAGACTATCTGGAAGAACATTCAAGTAGACAAGCACATCATGACTCAAGCGAGTGTTCAGTACAAGAGGTGACATGCTGCATAGAGTTCTTAAAGCTAATTGTGATGCCACTCCAATGCTAAATGACCTCATAGTATCACAATAAGAACATTGTGTTAGCCTGAAGGTAATTTTGTCATGGTGTGATCTGCACATAGGTTGTGTGCAGGCTGTACTGTGAATAGCACACATAGGTTGTATGCTTTCTGTGTGTGAACAAGGCAACAACATAGGGGTACTACCCCTCCCATGTAAGAAAGGAACAAAGCATGGACTGCTAAGTTCTGTAGTAGTGTAGCATCCGTTGCTACAAAAGCTAATAAAAGAAGAAGGCATTCGTTGCATGAAACTACCGTGTGGTCTCCTCTGTAGTTCTAGTTCTTCACTCTTTGCTTCTACTCAAGAGAGAGAACAGAGAAGAGAAGAGAAGAGAGAGAGCAGAGAGGGAACGCTAACACATCGTACAAGCAAGAAAACAACATTTTCAAGGTATGTGCAACTATCCATGCCATACCTGATTGATGCAACTCTCAATTGCAGGATTAGAACTAGATGTGTGTTGAACAGCCAGAGACGCCCCTTGTGAGTCAATGTAATCAGAACTATTGTTGACCCTCTTCTCTGTCAAACCATTATCTTCTGATTCCTGCCTTCTTTCAGTCTGGATAAAAGTTTCAGCAGACTCATCTCTCGCAGCTCCTGCATTGATAACTTCAGATGAAATCGCACTTCGGACCAATGTAATTTCCATCGACCGCTGACAGTTTGCCAAAGTAGCGGTATCAACACAGCAACTGAAGTGGTTGAACTCCTCCATAACAAAACCTGAATCTGGTAAAGAAATGTCTTGATCAAAAGTATGGTCTAGTTGGCCAAGTTTCGCCTCTTGAAGATATTTTCCCTTCAAGAGCAACTCCTTTGCCCACACTGCTGATTGTTGCAAGTCAAGCTTCTCACGCTGATACCTGATGTGCTCCAGAAACGCATATAGGAGCATAGTGAACCATTCAACTATTAGCTTTATTTTAGCATCTCTGTCATCTGGGCCCGCGTAAGACCTACGAAGATGCTCCACAACTATTTTACATGCTTCCCTTAGTTTCAACACTCCCTTATGCTTTTTCATGGTGAACGCTGCAACCTCGTTTGCTTGTTTATCATGGATACTCTTTTCCCTCAAGGAGAAAACCATGTTAACTAAATTAATTTTTTTCTCTGTGATTCTGTTAACAAGTACATCCTTCGATAAATGTCGTTTTTCATGAAATTCTGGAACAGACGGAAGTTCCTTCTCTCTTGGTACAATTGTCTCAATCAATGAATCATGTGGATTCTCTTGACTTGATCTGTTTTGTAAATTGTCATCAACATATGTTACCTGGTTAGGGATTGATTCATCATTTGCCAATTTAATTGAGGTCTCCTGCTGGTTTGGTGATATGCTCTTTACTAAAGTTGATCGATTATGCTTGCTCGTTTCGCCTACTCTACGTGAAAACTTCTTCTTTAGGATCCTTAGCTTCTCATAAACAAACTCAGCAAGATCTTCATTGCACTCATAGTTCAGGTGTTTCGCAGCAAGTGCCAGTGATTCTCTACGACTAACCTTGTGCTTTAAGAGAGAAGCAGCACGCCAGCACTGAAGTAAAAGCATGAAATGAAGGAAAACATTCATGAAAAAGAACGGTAACATTAAACACTGAACATGAACTAAAAAATTACACGAGGTTCTTCTCTAACCAGTGCAATGTTGAACGCATGCAATATGCCCTTTGGCTCCTGACTGACTTGGTGATTCTTCAATGTATACTCAAGAAGTTCCTCACATAAGCATATAACACACCCCTGCATAATATGACCATACGATCAGAGAATGCATACAACTGCACAATGTAACCATCAATGGATTGAAGATGACACAGCAAGAACTAAAGCAAGCTTTAAAAAGTTAAAACTGGATCCAACTCGGCGGAAACTATAACTAGGTGCGTGTGACATGGCAAGAAATAAAGCAAATGCTTCTTGAGGCCAAAGAAATATTTGCTACTAGTAGCCACCTTGAATATTTTGCCAAAATTAGTAAATAAAAAAGAGAACAAATCAAGAGAACAATAAGCTATTATGTTTAGCCATACCGGTAGTTCCAACAGTTTATATAGTTTTGACAGCTCTGGCTTCAACTGGACATGAAGACCTTTTTGTGTGCCCTGAAGGTTTTCCACCCCTACAAAAAGGACAGAATTAGACCAATGCATTATTCACACCGAAAACAGATCTGTTAATTACTGTTACAGTAGTAATACCTTGTTCCTGCCATGTGTCATCAACTGATATTTGCTGAGAACTAGATATCGTCTTGATTTCAGGTAACATGGAGTCCTTGTCTTTGCCAACTAAAACATTAGCAGATGAATCCAAGGTTTCAGCAATTTTTCTACGTTTCATACTGGCTTCATCAGTTTCACTGGCAGGTATTTTCCCTTCTTCCATGTTTTGTATCTTTCTACGGCATCGTTGTCCTGGCTCAGTTATATATTGCCATCGAGGAGACTTCCCATCTAGCAAATTTACCCAGAAAGTACAGAACTTTGGCAGATCACCATCAGGTGCAGATATGCCCTCTCTCTCACCTAGTACAGCAATATCGCTAGAATAAGAAGGACCACGCAGATAAGCTTGTGATATGGCTGCATTGTTCATTTTACTGCTGGCATCAACTTCAGTGGATAACTTTGTTAAGCACTCCAAAATTACTTTGTCCATGAACAGTTTTTCGGCATCAGAATCTTTACTTAAGTACTCATTGTTTTTTAGCTCCTCGAGTCTACTGAAGAGAACTGATGCACCCCAACTAAGAAGAGAATGCCTTGAGATAGGAGTTATATTCTGGATATTGCTATCAACAGTATGATCATGCTTTGCAAGTATAAGAGCCTTTTCCTCCACCGTACAAGAAGAATACAAACGAAAAATGGGCACATGTTCAGATTGTGACTCTATGCTGATCTTCTTGAGGACTCTCAAGTCATTTGTGGGATTCCAATCACTACAATATATGATGATGACATCAACCGATGATAGTTTAATGCTTGGGACACATGCACGACTATCAATCAAGAAAATAAAACGACCCTTAGTCTTGTCATTGAACATACTCATTGCACTCTGTTTCTTTCGCTCATGCAAACCACGCTCCACACGTTCATATGACTCAAGACCGAATCTTTGACGGAAAAAATCATCCAAAATGTCACCCATTGGGTTGCCAGCCCCACCACCAGACTGCACAATGAAGAAAGTAACATCATATTGGACTGGTAGCTTGGGAAACCACAGAAGATCATATTGAATTCTAATGATGATACATCAAATATTCTCCTAACAATGAGCTTAATAAGGATACACATGTCAGCAATTAAAAAGGGAATATGGTTTCACACAAGCATGCTTGAAAAGGATCACATGTACAATATGTTAGAACATGTGTTCTCTTTGTTCCAAAACATAAATCAAATATGTGCATTGTACAAAAGAAATAATATTATAATGTTGCAGTACAATATTAGTACAATAAAATATGTGCATTGTACATTAATTTTTGTATGTGCAGTTTGTATATCTATACCTAATAATGAAGGAGCTACGGTTTCTCTCTTTGTCCTTCAGTTCATGTTTTCATCTGTTTTTCTAGGCATTTTCGTGGTATCGATCGATCGCTAGCTCCACCCGTACGTTGTTTGCTCGATCAACAACCCGACATGGGACAAACCATGTAATAATCGCTAGAAATAACGCCCCCCAGCCCAGCCAATGCCTTACCGAACTGGGCCCTCTGAATTTTATGGGCTGCACGCATCAAATCAAAGCCGAGCTAAGCATCGCGTCTTTGCTAGCTGCATCGCGCCGCATGTGGCCACGCTTGTACAATTTGGGTTTAATAGTCCCACCTCGCTCCATTATATGGAATCTCGCCGCTTTATATACGGCAAGTTCACCGGGTATCGACAAGCCAACTAGGAAACAACAGGCAGTAGCACCATTGTTTGGTCAGATGTGATCATGGGAGCGAAGGGCGGCGATTGAGAGTGTGATGCTGACCATGCCGGCGCAGAAGAGAGGATATCAAGCCAGTGCACTGACAAGGCCAGCGACCCGCAGTTCCCTTGGCTTGCAATCCCTGGAGCATCCTCAATCTATTCCGAGTCCCCACCCGCAGCCCCCTTCAATCCCCGTCCTGGCGCCTCCTCTTGGTTCCGCCCCGATATCGCCTCTGCCCCGAGATCCCGGCGCAAAACTGACTGAAAGGGGGATTAGTTGACTCACGAGATGTCAAGCTTGCCAGCAAGCAACCACCAATGTTGTGAATCAGGAAGCACCGCCAGCTCCTCCACCAGTGAAGAATCACTGAGGATGAAGACGGCCAACACGCACAGCAAACAAGCAGATGGCCTCCGCGATGGAGCTGAGCTAGCGTCCAGGTCAGCCTGCCGATCTAATCCTGGTCCCGGCCTCAAGCTTGTACTCATAGCCGTAAGCCTTCTGATCTCGAAACTTACTAGGCTGTCGCGGAGACCTTCGAACCAAGTCTTCAATTGGTTGTTTCTGTCTTCGCCCAAGTAAGTACATGTTGCAATCTCGAAATTTACTAGGTTGCCCATTCAGAGAAGCATCGAGTCTAATGCACATTTTTCTCCAAGTACTGTAGTATTGTGGGCAACACATCCCGTGTACCAGATGGCACAAACTATCAACAACTTCAGGATCATCATTTGTTAGAGCTCACAGAGATATGTGACATCATCATTTTGTGATCTTATAAGTAATGTTTAACATTCACATTAAAAAGCTAACCGTGACATTTTCCTGTCTTTGTTGTAAGTAGCACATGCACATTGCTAAAAAAAAGCTACTAACTTTTCGGTAAATAGTACTGTTATGTTTCTTCATCTTCAGACCTGCTTTCTTAACATACTCGATGGAATAATAGTATACGACAAGAAATGCAATAGATGCTCATCAATCAACTTGCTAAGACAAAAGAAATTCTTCTGATTAACTGGTGGTCGATTCAACTATGAGTTCTCCGATGATAAAAGTGAATGTATTTTGCAATTTAGAATCCACAGCAACCCGAGGAGAATATATAAAAAAAGTTAATTATAGAGATGGATCAACATATGGAGCATGGAGGTAACGGTGGATCTTAGCAATGGCGTATGCGTCGTCACATCGTTGACTAGGACGTGGCAAGGGGGTAAAAGGACACATAGTCTTTTCCTGATTTCTTCCTTGCCCACTTTTGCTGTCATGACAATTTTAACAATGTATCTCCTGTTGCAACGCACGGGCATTTTCTAAAATGAAGTAAGTTGTGAGTTTTCTGCAGGTAACAATGCATTCATAGACTTGTACGTCAAAAGGAGGAAATGGAAGCAAAATGATGCCTTCTTTAGAGAAAAACTGTAAGGGGACAGGATAAGTTCAAGCAAGAAAAGACAACGGGCAAGAGCCTAGGCGGTAGCAAGAGCCAGATAAAGAGGATCAGAGACGTCTCCTTGAATCTAAAGGATTGAACATGGATTTCTTTCAGGATGAGCCAGGATCTAACAATAGGGGCTAGTGTCAAAATTCGTGTGTTCAATTGTTTCAGGATAAGCCAGCAGGCCATGGTGAAGATGTCTAAGAATATAGACCCTGAGAAACCAGCAGTACCATGTCTTTGACACCCATCGCCCGACTCCAACTGAATGCTAAATTAGTTCCAACAGTTCACACTGAAGGGACATCTAGAAGAAAAGATGGACGCTGGTTTGAACATGGGGTATACATTGGAGACCACAAACTGCCAACTGTGCTGCCACTGGAGAGTTTTCTTGGTGTTTATCCCATAGGCACCCGATTTGCAATTTGAACTCGCGGTTTGCAACTCGCTACATCCTACATATCGGGTTCGCTATATGTATACATCTGCGGTTCGCGAACTGGAGATTGGGTTCGCAAACCCGCCATTTCCGGTATGAAATAGGTATAAGCCCTCCTGCTCATGCTCCCGGTAGATAGAGTGGAGCCTGTCCTCTGTGCTTGCATCCACAGCGAGCAGGAGGAACTGCTACCGCGCAAAAAAAGACGGGCCATCCACCAGGCCATTGCCACCGTCGTTGTTCGCATGTGCCTGGTCCTAGCGCCTGGGGAGAATGGTTTTATTTTTCTGTTTGCAGATCGATGACTCTGGGTGCATACTCTGACCAATCTGAGCAATCTTGAACGCTGATCTAGATCGATCTATGAGGATCAGGTTTGAAGCTCATTCTAGCAAATTCCGTAACTATGGTTTATATATAAACAATGTCTAAAAACTCCATGGCTCAATTCTTTATGCAGCTATTGATTTTGCAACTGAGGCAAGTCAGATGTCTCAAATGTTATATGCTTCATGATTTGACATGATGTGCACAGCAAAAAACACAGACAGCTTGAAACTTTTCCTCGTACGACAAGTTGATAATAATTGTGCATAACAGTGACAAACTGGGAAGTGAAGGAAATCATCAATGGATGCTTGAGTTGCCAAAAATAAATCAATGGAACCTTCAGAAAGGTAAAAAACTAAAAATACTAAGGGTTGCAAACTCTTTGGATAAAAGTAGTAATGATTCACCCATAACAGATTATGCATAAACTGTGCCAAGAAAAAAGCTGAAAGTAAAACATCTTATTTCAGGCATGGCACCACAAAAAGCTCACCTGGGAAAGAATAATAACTCTCAGCCCTTTTTCCCTGATTTCTCGGATCATTTTGTCAAGAAGCAGTAGCTTCCCACTTGCATGCACTCCAATATCTAGGATATCAGTTACTGGATGGCCCTTGATAAGTGAGACTTGCAGCGTTTCATCTACTAGATAAGGGTGGTCACAGCACTGTTTGCATGGTAAGATTAGTAAGACAGCGCTATGGCACAATGAGTATCGTTGCAGATTCAGCTGATGCCGTACTGTGAAAATAAATAAGTACTATGCTCAGAAATCTCAAAAGCTAACCTTTCGGAGGGATATAAGAATGTCACGAAGAGCGCCAACACTATCAGTTCTTGAATGTGATTGAAGCGCTGGTGAGTTTGATAGTAAGATATGACAGTAAATTTCTAGCTGCACCCTTGAAAGGCGAGCAGGAACCCAATACTCCACAAATTTTGACGAGTCCGCTTTGCGCTCAAATGCAACATGAAGTTTGAGTTTTGATTTCAGCATCTCTATGGTACCAGGTGTGTCAATAGATAAATCAACATTTGAAATGCTAGAAATAGCATTTCCTTCAGAGTTGAGGAAAGATAGTAGGTTGATGTAATCAAGAATATTTTCCTGCGAAACAACCAGAGTTAACACAGGCTATTTATAGAACAGACATTTTACAGGGGAAAATGTTGACAGCACCTTAAGTGGAGAACTCAAGAGAACCATCCTAAAATCAGTGTGAAGACAGGTAAGTTGTTCGAGGCATTTTAAAACTCTTGAGCTTTGACAATCATCAACTATGACCGCCTCCCAACCAATGCATTTCATGGTTTCGATGTCCTGTGTTATAGCGGGAAAAATACAGGAAAGTAAAAGGTTTATATATACAGAAAGATGATAGCTAAATTTGAGGACTACATAATGTTCAAGAAAGTAAGAAACAAAGTTATCTTAATCGTGCCTTTACAGTAAGCTACATGAGCTGAGAGTAACAGAATACTGTTACCTCTATGATAGCATCAGGGTGGGACAAGAGAACTTGCAACATCACAGAATCCTTCTCATAGAACTCCAAATCTTGAATTGTTTTGCGCACGCCTTTCTCCCCATTATACACAACTACATTGATGGATGGTGCCAAACGGTTGAACTTAGCCTCCCACAATGCGAGAGAAGCGGAAGTGGACACGATGAGAAGTGGACGGCAGACATCAGGCAATATGGACATAGCGAAAAGAATGGTCTTAATTACACGCTCCTGTATAATAGATGATTGTTAAACTTCAAGGGAGGGAAAACTTTTCAATCTTGAACTGGGCTTAACTCTAAAACCACTTGAAAAGTAGACTAGTAAATAGTTAGAATTGGCAATTAAAACTGTTGTGTATACGGATAAAAAATTTACTTCCGCAATATACTCAGGGTCAGAAAGTGAAGGCAAATTACCCTACTAACAACTCCCGCCGCGGCTCCGCCCCACAATATAAGACATTTTGGCAAGCATTTTTATAGCTTGCCAAAACATCTTATATTGTGGACCGGAGGGGGTAGAATTCAGTCCACCGCAAAAAAAAAGATAGATTCAGTCATGCCAGTGTCAGACAATAAGGATATAATAGCATCCTCAACAAAAAGAAATAAGTAGGAAAAATAAATTGAAGCAAAAAAAACACATTTTCAGTAAGACCTAAGTTCTACTTATTTTTTAGTAGTAAGTGAGAACTTAAGTGGAAGATGCACAAGAAACATATTTTTGGGGCAGGTTCTAATATATTACAATATAGATATATACCTTATCATCGACTAAGATAGCGCCATGACAATTGTGCCAGAACTCACGGAGCTGATTAAGCGAACTCAAATGAAGGTTATCTGAACCAGGAGGGTACCCATCTGGCAGCTTCAGAAGTTTCTGAAATGGGCATTGCTTAACCTGTGAAGACAAGAGACATGGTTTAATTTCACTAGAAATTCTTGAATTTAAAGCAACACATGGTTTTAGTTCAGAATTTCAGATTTTTTAGGTGAGTTCTCAAAGCCTCACCACCACGACAAGGCTTGGGCCCTGCCGCAGCCAGATGAGGGCAAGTGCCCTATCCTAACAGTTTGGAGTTTGAACCCTTATCCTACCCAAATTAACACACAATGCCAGTAATCAGAATGATAACAGAGAAGGTACAAGCATAAAAATTAAGAGTAATGCAGCGGAGTGGTAATTCAGAACATCTCCTGGAGAACGTGCTCCTACCAAAATAAGAAGGGTATTCCAATTGTCAAAAAGTTCTGAAAAACTTAACATGTACACCATGTCCATGCCCACACATAAATTTTCAGGAATAAGGAATATTTGTTGCGACCTGTGAAAAAAAAATAGGTGCTCCAAAAAATGCTTTTTTTGCAGCACCGCTTTTAAAATGTTTTTCTATGACAAAAGCGAATGTCTTTTTTCATGAAACTCTGCAGAAATGTGAAAGATACAAATCGTGTACAACGTCAACAAATCAGATTTCTTTGATTTTTTTCTGATCCTTACGAATTTATGGTTCATCCGGGAGCATGCGCTCCCAGGAGTCAAACACCATGTCCGCATCGGAGGTCCTAATTCAGTTTGAAGGGTTCCAGCTAGTGCTAATACTTAAAAACTTCATACCTACATCCTAGAAGTGCAATAAGCGATTCATAAGAGGTTCTATTGAGCCCAACTGGCCTCTGACTGGCACTCCTGTGGCACTTTGACCAACCACCAAGTCAGCATGGCAGCCCCCGTAGAATACCAGATGACAGGATTATTTGTGAAACAACCCCATTAGGTCTTCATTCTCCCTCAGCATGAAGCCCAACATCTCCACCATCGTCGCCGACCAGTTCGACGAACGCAGTCGCCACGGGTGTCTGGAAGTGCCACGCCTGACAACACCAAGGAGCTGCATGAGCTGAGCTGCTTCTCTAGGGCATGATGTCAGTCGGCATCATTGTTCACATTCACCGAATTGGCAAATTTCCGGGTTACATCCACCACTGCTTCACGTCTGCGATTGTTTCAATCTCAAAGCTCTTCTGCAGCCGTACTACCATGTCCAGTCATGTCCCTCCCTTGATGTCATCCCTCGCCGCTCACAGGAACTCTAGCCCTAGAATCACCGATTAGCTGAGATCCTTCGAATCACTAGACAACTCAGGTTGGGAATTAAATAAGGACCGTGAAATGAGAGACAGAACTTTCAAGGTCATTTTTTACTTAGTTTTCCCACTCATCAGTTAGCCAACGTGGACGCTCAGCCTACATGTAAGTGGTCAGCCCAGCATGCATGCATCAGACCTGTTTTGGCATATGGTAGGACCTGTAGTGACTTCACTAATTGTGCATTGCGCTTATAGCCCCCATGTGTGCACTTCAATATTATTGGGGCTAGCTCGACACACAGGAAATAGTTTTAGGACCTTCAGTTGCATTTTACTCAAAAACTAAATGCAATTATGTTACCCAATACTCCACCCACAGGCCATACAGGTATCTGGAAGCATCGGGGGCGGAGGGAGGGGGTTATTCTAGAAAATAGCTTGATTCCCAATATTTCGCCAATAGTGCACAGCCCAAAGCCCCAAAGCAACTAAAAGTGAGACCTGGTAAGAGCCCAATGCAAATACAATGCCACTGACCCTAGAACTCATCTGCCTCCAAATGTTGTCGCCTCCTCGTCCCTCATTCATGTGCAGCTCTCCCACATCTCCTCTCTTTCCCTTCCAAATGCATCTACCTCATCCACATAACTTGGTGACATGTTCTGTGGTTAGTGCATAGTATAAGTTGTAGTCTAGTGATTTATTATGTCATGTCCAGTGGCTATATTTGATATGGTTATTCATATTTAGGTATAGGACATGGTAACTACAAGGCTAGAAGCTCTCTAAATATTTTCATCTAAACATATCCATACATTCTTGTTTATGTCAGATATTATATCTCTGTATTTGTGTCGCCGTACACGTATGGCTTATGAGTAAACTAATACAAAACGCAATTCAGAACTACATTTGTTGCTTAAAGTGAAAGAATGGATTATACACATTGAAGGCACAGAAGTGGCAACATAGAAGGAGAAACATAAGGTCAATATGCAGATACTGTATAGAAAATTAAATTCCAAGGATTTCAACAGTTAATAAACAAATTGTTAAACAATACCGAACCGGTACATGAGCACAGCCAGGAGAGGCGGTCCGGAAAGCAACCCTCGAATCAGGATTGGAAAAACGGAAGGAAAGTAAGGCTCTAGCCATCTAGGGTTCCGTTCTCCTCACCGGCGGTTAACTCCGTTTCCAGTGGCCTTGGGACCTTGGAGGTGTGGCGGACCACGGCCCCTCGCCAGCGGTTCTTTTTTAGGTTGTTTTTTAGTGTCTTTTTCAGGATGGTGAGGCGGAGGCTACATCCTGAAGTCAGAATAAGGTCCTCCCCGCCGTATCCTCGCTCTGGTGGTGCGTCTAGTGTGCTGGCGGAGGGCGTGGAGTCGTGTGCCTGGCAAATCTCCTGGGATCCAGTCGGTTTTCGTGTTTGTTGGCGTGGTTTCATCTCAGTCTCTTTCGATCTATGGTTGTCATCATTGGTGATGGCTGCTGCTCTGGTGCACTTGTCTTTTGGGGCATTAGCACGGCGACTTCTTGTCTAACTATTACAACAAGCTCTACCACGACAAGCTCTGCTCGGCTCCAGTGATGGAGGGTCGAGGACAGTGGCGCGCCTTTGGCTCACGCTAGTGTCTACCTATTTGTAATTTTTATTACTTTTTGGGCTATTTGTACTACAGTTGATCATTATTAATAGATCGGTGGAATTTTCGCAAAAGAAAAACAAATTGTTAAAATTTTAACTTTTGAATTGTCACTAGTCACGAATGGCCATCTTGGTAACGTAAAAGCCAGTGAATAGAAGATGCAACAAATATTGTTTATGTTATCAGGGTTAGATTTTATGAATGTTATGTCAAGTAGATTAAGACAGAGCTATATTTAGTTGTGCATATATAGCCAAAATGTCAAAATGTACAGGTTACTAGCATAGTCCTTGTTCTATAAAGTAATGGTATGTCAGTTAATATGGATAACTACCCTTTAAGAATACCTTGTTTATTTTTGCAGTGTCAGAAGCTTTTCTTGCAGCCTCCCGGCGGATCTCATAGCTTCTTTTGAGTTCCTCAGCCTCAGGCGTACACAAAAATGATGAAGTCTCGAGTTCCCATGTCACATGCTCATAACCAAGATCCTTCCATTTTACTAGCCATTCGACATTACAAAATACCAATTTATTACCAACTGAATGAAAAAATTCTTCAGCTTCTTTTTGAGGCATAAGTGATCGTTTCTTCAACAACCGGTGTGGTTCCACCCATTCCTGCCTCCACATTATTGTCTAAGAAACCACATTAAAAAAGGAACACATCAGCGGGCGTACTTTAGCACTTATGCAGAGCTAGCAGCTCCCTCTTACAAACATAAATATCACAAGAGTAACAACCTTTTCTTTTTGAATTTTCTTAGTAAATTTAGAGACGAGATTATGACCTCCTGCGGTGCTATCAATTATA
The DNA here is from genome assembly GCF_019359855.2 of Lolium perenne. NCBI lineage: Eukaryota > Viridiplantae > Streptophyta > Magnoliopsida > Poales > Poaceae > Lolium > Lolium perenne. The sequence continues at coordinate 85,009,789 of NC_067248.2, read as the reverse complement.
TCACTTTCTGGGATCCACCGATTATGTACATGAGCTAAATTCTTGTACTTCACAAAATATTGTTTGCAGTTCTGCACTCCTAGAGTGGAAAAACAATGGTGTTAACAGAAAAATGGAGATAATTCAAGATGGAATGGTAGGTGTTTCAGGTTAAGCATACCCTCCTTGACATCCCACAAAGATTCAATTCCCTCACTGACTGAATATACACCAGACAGAAGTCTGTCTTTAGTGCATATACTGCACCACCATATACCTGGGGAGACACATTCCATGGGAAGACCCAAACAAGAAACATGGTACTTTCTTTTACAGCTATTTCTATCACAAGACCTGTAAGAAAATTGGCATAAAAACAGGCTTAGATACTGAGACCTTACAAATTAAGTAAAAGGGGAACCAAGGGAAAGATGCCCCACTGGGCCACTTCTCTACTCAAGTCCAACAGCCACATGTGCACTCTCTCCCTCCTCTCATGCCCTACAGCCCTATTCAGCTCCCAACTGCGCCAATTAAATAGAGTATACATATAAAAAAATCATGTTATTACACCTAATACTTGTTCAAGACCCCTCCCTCCTCTTTCGACAGTAGTACAATCACTACATGTTTTCTACACTGAAGAATAAACAATTTAACTGAACATCATTGCAGAATCCTTAGCAAGGGTGTCTAAATGAACAAGATCCCCTAAACTAAATGAAAGTGATGCATTGGTCCATCAATTGGCAACCTGGAGAAATGAATCAGCACAAAAGCTGCTAAAACATTGTTGCATGATCATGTTCTGATTTGACGCTAGAGTCCCATCTCCGCTACTAAGGGTCTGTTTGTTTGGGCTGCAGCTTTTGAGAAGCAGCTGTAGCTGGTGGGCTGTGAAAAAGCAGTTGTTGGAATCAGAGATTTGATGTTTGGTAGTAGTGCTTTTTATAGCTGCTCCTGTTGAATGTAGGTGTGAAATGTCTGCAATGACCCTGATTGCTAAAGATGTTGTTTAAGTGCTGATTTGAAACAGAATAGCTATTTTTGACTGTTTTAAATATAATTACAATGTTTAAGAGCAAAATTGACTCAACTAACCAATTTTCGCTAAAATAATTTGAAACACAGTTTTTGTATCAAAATAAATTTGAAGTGTTTGGTTAGAATTTATTGTGGTACAGCCAAACAATATACTGCTAATTATACTATCATGGTACCGTTATACTCACGTGCTAACGCGTAAAAGAGAAAAGGAATAATAAAAAAAAGCTCTGCTTCGTTGACTAGCTGGAAGCCTGGAATCTTGCATCCAGAAACGCTGTGCCAGCTCTCGCCGCATGAACCCAGCGCGCCGGCCAGACCCGCCTGCCCTGCCGGCGGCCAACCCTGCCTCCCTCCAGCTCCCCTGCGTCACGCTCCTCTCTCTCTCTCTCTAGCTCCTGCACCGTGCGCTCGTGGCGCTCCTGCACCGCGTGCTCATCCTCCTGGTCAGCAGCGCCGCCGCTGCACGCTCCCACGAGCTTGCAAGCGGCGTAGGCGGAAACAGCGTGGGGAGGAGACCTTGGACGGCGGCGGGGGCGGGGGACAGCGGCGGTGGCTAACCCTAACTGTCTGCCATGGAATAGAACGAGGAGGGGGAAATGAGCAGGGGGTGTCGGCCGGGACTGGGATTGGGATGGCAGTTTTTCCGTAATTTGTAGGAAGTGCAGAGGTCATTTTGGTCATTTTCAACCCGGGAAGCGGGGGAAAGCTCGGGAAGCACCTCCCAGGCTGCTTTTGCTCGCGACGGATTATCCAGTGCATTGCCACAGAGCCTTTTGCCAGCGCTTTTCCACTTTGTGGTGTTTGTTTGGGCTTCTGCTTTTCAGCCCCAAAAGCTCCAAAAGCAGAAGTAGAAGCCCAAACAAACACAGCCTAAAAGGAACTGGTAAACAAAAAGGATGAGTGAGATATATATTATAATGTATCTTTACTTACTTAAGAATTTCTGGGGTTTCCATACTTCCGCAAACATGACACATGTGCTTGTCGCAATCGCTTTCATCATATTGGGTAACTTCATCTTGCTTGGAAGTACAAGCCTCTTGAATCTCAATGGAAATATGTTCTTCAATTGCCTTCTTGGCCTAGAGCAGGATGCCACGAACATTATGTTCCAATTATTAATTCTATTCCCCCAAAACAGAAAGATGAACCGACACTCAAGTGGCATAGAAAATTGCTGTGATAACATTACAAGTCTACCTCTTTGGAATGGATAGTAGAGTTAGGACTACTTTGTGGTTCTGGTACAAAGTTTTTGCTGCAAAGCAAGAGGTGATCACGGAATCAGTTTGAGCTACCAAATGCATGCCCAGTGACATAAAGGTAGCACTGATGTAGCTAAGTTAAATAATCATTTCTGCAAGGCTTAGAGAATTACTTTGAATAACCATCGGTTGGCTCTTCCATTGCAGGACTGCTTTCAGCCACATTATTTTGTGAGCACAGATCAGTAGTCATATGTGTATCCAGTATCACATTGGAAGCTTCACACAGGCCAGAAGTATAACCTGCCTGGTTATCTTTTTCATGTCCGCCACTTTCTTCATACCCCAAAAGAGAACCATTGTCTTCCATGTGCACCTCAAAAGCATTTCCTTCATCGCCTTTGAGAGTAGTAGAAGGGAATACATGGCCGAAGATAGATAAGCAGATGAATGCATTAGGACCAAAAGAATTTAACTGATAACAAGCTATAAGTCTGTTGAAATGTTAAGTAACTATTTGAACAAGAGTGTTTTGACTAAAATGTCATGATGCAAATTTTTTAGAGCATGCAGAAGGCTAATAACACTTCATCTTAACTAAGCATGTCACAAGAACATGTCAAGCTTTACAGCATCAGCTATCTAAGATGAACCTACATCACATACGGCAAACAGCAAAGTCTCGGAGATGGCTGTTTGCATCAGACAGACTAAGTATTATAATGAAACGACTGTCAAGCAAAACATGAGTTCAAAATCACAGGGAAATCCGGTACCTGGGGATTTTTCCTTTTCTTCAGAAGATGGCCTGAAGAGCTTTGTATAGCTCTTTGCGGTTAGCCTTTTCTGCTTCTTCGCTGGCCTGGTACCGCTTTCGGTAGCATCATGCTTATTGTTCATTGAGTTATGTTCATCAGTTTGTCTTTTTGCGGTCTTGTGAGGGGTAGCCACTGGACTAGACATTCCATTTGAATCATTTGAAGCAGTAGAAGCTGAAGCCCTTGTCTTGTTTACTCTGTCGGACATTCTTGTGGTACTAGCCTTCCCTGTCGACCCTGCTACTCCTTTTAGCTTCTTTGGTGACGATTCTAGGGTTTCAGGTGTGCTGCCGCTGCTCCTGCTCCTTGTAGAAGATTTCTGGGGTGTGGTTAGTAAATTAGGATTCTTTCCCCTTGTTTCTCGATTGGACCTCCTGAGGTTTGGCTGCTGTGCATCACTTGTTTCGCGCGCAGACGAGCTTCTGGACTCCCTTGCAGTGGCAGCAGATGAGCTAGAGGTCGCGGCAGAATTGGAGTCTTTTGCTTTGGCAGCGTCAGCGGCACCGGCTTTCCTTGTGCTGGGAGCAGCACCAGTGTCCCCTGCTCCATCGTTGTTCGCCCCTCCTGACCGGGTATGGGCCATCCGCTCCAGTAGAAATCAACGCATTAGGGTAGGGTACCTGGATTAACGCAAACAGGGGGCAAACGGAGGTAAGAAATTGGTCAGTGGGTATGGTACCAAACCAGAGAATTAGTTGAATTTCGCGAAGCTTAAGCAGTGTAACTTGGTTTGGGGCGACACCACGCATTGAGGATGCGCCGTGCTGCTAAGGTAGGTGAAGAATAGTGGGGTTTAATCACTGGGTGGAGAAAACCTCATAATACCTGAAAAAACCTATGTCCGAGATTGGGGACGGTGCGGTAGCAGCAGGGACGAGATACCCCCACGACCACGATGGGGTAGAACGGGACGGCGGTAGCGGCGCAAGAGGCGGAGCGGAGGGATCGACGTGCGGCGGCCGGCGGGTGAGGCGCCAACGGTGATGCCCTAAGCTAAAAAGCACCGCTGCAGCCCTAGGGCACAGCACAGGGGTGGTACACGGAGAGAGTTGGGCGGAGAAGAAGAGGAAGGGTGGGTTGGGGTTGGGGTTGGGGATCTGATCGTCCCTGCCTAAAGTTTCACATGTACTCCAGCCCGGCAGGAGCAACTCTATTTATTTTTGGAAACCCTACAAGAAATCTTAGCAAATTCCTTAATAAATAATAAATATATTGAATGAAAAGTAAAATGAACCAAAGTTTTCGTTAGTTAAAGTTAGTCCTTTTTTAATGAAAACTTGTATTGCTGAAACTCATGTGCTAAAAAGTACTCGAATGCAATTTGGCAAAACGAGCACTCGCTCCGTGGCCGTCCGATGCGCGTGATCAAAATGCGCGACGACGCTTTCCAACAGCGACCGGTCAACCGGGGTATAATTATGGGGACCTTTAAACTTTCAGCGGGGATTGGCTACCCCTTGCTTGCGCTTAATTGGCCTTGGGATCAATCACTAGTGGTGTATTTACATGTAAATGTCTACACCTATCTATGGCTCCTCTCTTAAAGAAACACTAAAAAGACTATAATGAGTTTTTCACTAATTATGACAACAACACAAATGAAATAGAAATTTTTCTGAACACTTGCTCTTTTGAGTTACTCCACTTCACTTCCCTTCATCTTACTTTACTTTATTGCACTTTACTTGTCTTGCATTTTACTCATTGCATTTTAATTGCAGCACTTGTAGTTTCATAGTAAAAACCTCTTCACACACATCATATCGCCTAGCTTTGCATAGAAGGCCATATAAGTGGGATATAGGGCTTTAGGGAATAGATAGTTTACCTTCATCTCCTCGTGGGTTCGACACTCAATACTTATCGGATTGTACTGCGGCGATTCCCTTCACTTGGGGTCATCAAGATACTTTTCTGGCATCGTTGCCGGGGAGCGTAGCGCTAGGCTTCTATTCTTGATTGCATTGCTAGTTTACTTTTAGTATCTTTATTTTAGAAAATGGAAAATACCAAAAAAAATACTCCTTTTATGATCACAAGTATGAATATCAATGACACTTTGTTCATGTACTTGAATGCTGCCGAGATTGCTAACAAACATAGAGAATCAGAAGAAGGGAAAAGATTAGAATATTTCTTGAGACTTCTAAATTCTATTGCTAATGAATTGCTTGACTATCATTATTGTAAAAACTCTAGACAACATTGTAGACACTTTGAATTTCAATGTATATCCCATGAAGAATATGTTATTACATCTTATCATAGGGGTGATTATGCTCATTTAGGGATGGAATAATTCAAGCAATTTGTTGTTTCTATGGCGGCCTCTGAATTATACACCTTCGTTTGTAAACGTAAAGCTTGCCATGTAGTTTCTAAATTTGAAAATTTAATCTTTTGTATATTTTATCATGGTATGAAAAGCCACATTGATAATATCTATGTTGTTGACTATAATAAGGGAGTCAAAGCTGCCTAAGAGAGCACTAATATTTTGCAGGAAGAAGGTGATGAAAGCATAAGCTTGGGGATGTCCATACAGCCCCAAGATGAAGACAAAGAGGAACAGAAGAAGGAGGAAGAGGATGATAAAAGCATAAGATTGGGGATGCCCATGCAACCCCAAGGAGAGCATGAAGAAGAACAAGAGGAGGAATAATGGAGTAGCTACCCATCTCTAACTCTCAACAATGGTAACACACAAAACACTCCCTCTTATAATATTAATGATGATCCCCTATGTGATATAAGTTTGTCTAATTTACGGGAGGATCATCATGATGTAAAATAAATAGATGATACCACAAGCTCATTAGATGATTTGTCTTTATGTGGTGATTCTATTCACAATTATGTTATTAAGTTTACTCTTGATGCTTGCAAATATTATAAGAGAGGAAGAAACAAGAGACCTCTTTATATTTCTATGTTATTTAAAATGCAAGCTACTGATTATTATATGCATTGGCTACTATTAATTTTCTGTTATTTATTCATATACAAAATGCCAATGCATAGGAAGAGAGTTAGACTTAAAAGTTAATGGTTTCAAAGCTTGTGGTGTGCTCCATATGCTTTCAAGTAACTTTAAATTTGAGCACACCTTTATGTCCTTGTTAAGTAACTTTATTTCTCATTACATATTAATTAGTTTATAAGTTTTAATAAAAAAAACTATGGAAGTGTAAATCAGAAGGATGAGCAATGAAGAAATTGGGGTCGACCTTGAGCATTTGTTGTTCGTGCCAATGGAACCACTGCAAAGTCTATATCAATAAAACTCTTCCTACACTAAAACAAAATAAAAAAGAGTGTTTCCTTTCTATATATATATTAGCTTATTGAATAAAATGGTTTCTCAATGATTCCTATAATTTCCATCTTGGTAGAAATTATCATATCATTTGTTTGGAGAACTAACCATTTTATAGGCATTGGATACACCTACGAAAGGAAAGGTTCCCTCATGAATGCAACTCCAAGCTCAAGCCAAGAGGAGATGGTCCCTTCAAGGTACTCAAGCGCATCAACAACAACGCCTACGTCATCTACATACCAGCATCCAAGTATTTGGTGAGCAACACATTCAATATCTCGGACCTATCACCCTATCAAGGAGATGAGGAAGAACTAAAGTCGAGGACGACTCTTTCCCAAGGGGGGAGATGATGTAGCCCCGCCCAAGGACGACAGTACACCAAGGCAAACTAGTCCCCCAAGTGGACCGATGACTCGAGCCCGAGAGAAAGCTCTACGTGACAAGGTTAACTCAATCATATCTACACTCAACCTCGACACACCCTTGAATGGTTTGCTACTTCATTCCGAAACTCTTTGTGTGATCAGGTATGAACCTCGAGAAGAATACGCCAAGGATGGACCAACACCGGACAAGGAATGAGGAGGACAAGAACTTCAGCCGGAGGCCACAGCCTAGGGTCGGCACTGCCGCACTCCACAGGCCGGCACTGCTGGTGGAGACACCATGGCACTGCCGGTGGAAGCACCCCAGCACTATCGGTCGACGCACCCCGGCACTACCGGCCTCGACACGCCGGCGCTGCCGGCCGACGCACCCCGGCACTACCGGCCTCTACACGCCGGCACTGCCGCCAAAGTCACCTGAAACCGCAGCAGCAACCCTTGGCCGGCAGTGCCGCTGGGAGCACCCCGGCACTGCCGGCCCCACCCGCGTTGACTTCATCTGAATCGTTGATTTGCATCTAATGGATGTGTTTATTTTGCAAATGACTAAGTTACCCCTATTTTGGATCTGGACTATATATAGGGCTCCTCCAGCCACGAATTAGGGTTAGGCATAGATTGGATTATCTTTAGATCTTTGCTCACAAAACCTCTGGGATGATCTCCTATGTTCCTCAAGGCTACCTCTTGTGAGATTTGGATGATGTTATTGGAGATTCTAGTGTGATCCACTCTCTCTCCGATACCTTTGTTCATCTCCCTCACCAATCTCTCACACCGGGATTCTACTTCGCGGTCTCTCCCCGTGTGATTCTATCGGCATGGTTTATCGAGCCACGGGAGTGAAATTCATTTGTATCGGGTTTGTGTGCGTATGTTGTTCTTCGTGTTCATCTTGTTCTTCATCTCCCTCTTTCCCCCTTTTGATTTCGGGTCAATTCGTGAGATCTGGGCACATCCTAGCCCTTAGGCCTCATCATATGCTATCAGCAGCTCTTGGTTACCACGGATTTGACCCTCCATCCACCCAATTTCACCTCTAAAAAATTTCCAAAACAATTCCCCAAAAATAGCCCTAAATTGCCTTTGGTCGGATATGCGATTTTGTTGAGTTTTGAGTGGTTTTGGTCCATTGATTTCGTGTCCCTAGGGTTGATCTACCTTTCCCTTGCGTTTCTAGCCTTCAATTCCATCGCTTTCATTGTTTTGGTCGGATTTGGCTCTGTTTCGTGAAGAACGAATTCGTGTTATTCATCAGGGACCGGCACCGCCGCCCCTGCCAGGCCGGCACTGCTGCTAGGAGCCAAGAACTGCTCCTCCAGCTCAAATTCGACCACGATTTCACCTTTTGTTTGGTTTCTGGTTTTGAGTGCGTTAGTTGTATCCCCTAACACCGCAGAGAAGAAGCAAAAGCGAAGACAACCTCGGTACTCCGAATCTCCAAACGTACTTTGACACCCACCACCACCACCACCATCGCAAGTTGAGTGATCATCACCGCCTACAAACCATCTAGGTATAACTTGCATTGCCTTGTAGCCCCTCTTCCTTTTGCGACCTATCCTATCGAGCATTGCGTATCAAGTGTTGCGAGACATTGCACGTGGCCCCGATTGTGAGGTTGTGTGTGTAGTTTGGAGTAAAGCTTATAAGCAAGACACTCGTGCGGAAACATAGCAAAAGTGAGGCTAACACCATCATAGTGTGAGAAAAAGCCAGAAAAACACAAAAAGAGCAAACGAGTGCAAGTGCCACCATATACAAAAGAGTAAAAAGCTTTTAAGCAAAAGAGAGAAGAGAAAACGAGTGCAAGTGCCACCATATTCGTGAGATCTTTGATGCCATGGTTTCCCTGACTTCTATGACATATGCTCCTTACATTCAACTTCTTATCAATAGCACTGCTGTGGCGGAAGATATGAGTCAGTTTCCTTTTGTGGATCACAAGTTCAAGAAGGCTTACATCAAGAGTGAAAGATCGAGATGTCGCCTAGAGGGGGGGGGTGAATAGGCAATTACAAACTCTTTCGGATTTGTCTTGTAAGAATGCGGAATTAAACTATCGTTTAGTTTACAAGCACAAACCCTAGATATGCTAAGCTCAACTAGGTATAACAATAACAACTAGAGCTAAGCAAGATAGGCACAAGATATATGTAGCACAAGTGATAGCAAGATATATATATATACTTCAAGCACGATGGCTATCACAAGGAAAGAGAGCTCGGGTATAGAAATAACCGAGGCACGCGGAGACGAGGATGTATTCCCGTGTTCCCTTGCTTTGCAACAAGGTACGTCACGTTTGGAGGAGTGGAGGTCCCACGAAGGATTCCCCGCGCCACGAAGGCTCACCCTATTCTCCGAACCACACCCACGAAGGATAATGGCCCTTTCCTTATGGTTAGCTTTTCCTCCGCTCCGGAGATGGCAAGCTCCACAACCACTTCACAAGCTCCACGAAGGAGAAGCCCGGGCCTCTTCACAATCTTCTTGAAGAGATCACCGGAGCACCAACCGCCAAGCCAACTAGGAGGTTTCCCTCCAAGAGTAACAAGCTCACGGTCTCTCACTCGAACTAATCGTGGTGGAGAGCTCAACACTATGCAATGATGCAAAGCAAGAACACTAGAGGTGTTCAAATCCTTCACACTCAAATCCCACCAAAGCAACGAATGCTAGGATGAGATTGGAGAGGAAGAACAAGGGGGAAAGTCAACTAACGACTCCAAGATCTAGATCCCAAGAGATTCCCTCACTTAGAGAAGAATTGGTTTGGTGGAAGTGTAGATCTAGATCTCCTCTCTCAAATCCTCAAATATGAGCAAGAATCATGGGGGGGAACAAGAGAGAGAGCAACTTCTTCAAATGCAACAATGGAGGTGAGAGAATGGGGAAGAAGTTGTTGCTCAAGGTGGAAGAAGGGTCTATTTATAGCTAGGAGCAAATAAAACTGTTGGGGGAGAAAAAGACAAGAAAACGGGCAAAAAAAAAGCTAGAAAAACGTCCCAGGCCCAGCACTGACGGAGGCCGGGCCGAGGAGGCCGGTCAGCCATCCGGCCCAGCCAAGCCACCGACCGGAAGGAGCAGAGCGCGCACGGGCGGCGGTCACACAGCCGCGGGCGAGCGGGCGGGCCGCGTGGGCGGTGTGGCCCCGATCCGGCCAGAGTCCGTCCGGCCGGTGTGGCCGGCGGGCGGTTGGCCACCGGGCTGCGGCGATCCACGGGCCCAAAGGCCACTGGACCAGGCCGGATGGCACCAGTGCCGGCTCCGGTTTCGGACCGGGTGGGCCGGTTGCTGGGCCGGTCGGCCGGCCGGTCCCCTCCCCCCTTTTTTTTCTTTTTCTCTTTTTATTCTTTTCTCATTTTTCCTTTTATCTTTTTCTTTAATAACTTTTGCTCCCGAACCCCGAATGACATGAAACCAATTTTGTTGGAAAGATAACGACGAATAGAACCCCAACAAAAACTGGAAATATGGAGACTCCTCACAGGATATTTTTAGATGATTTTAGAGAGGAGGTCTCCCACCGTCAAGAAACGGTGAAGACGTCCAAACTCGAAAACGCAATAGAAGATGCATGCGGATTCCGTTTTCGATGAACTTGGGCTTGTTGTAAAGCTAGCAACAAGCTCAAGAACCTCACACAGAGAAACACCAAGAAGCAATAAGGATATGCAAAGTATGCAAAGGGTTGAGCTCCCTAAGACGATGTGATCAAGTTACCCAACCGAAAGCCCCTCTTAATAGTGCGGCTATCTATCCTATAATCCGGTCTCCCAACAACCACCTTGAGACCGGTAAAAGGAAAACCTATCAAGGTCATACCTTTGCCTTGCGCATCCCGCTTGATCTTGATGATAACACTTCACGCTCCACTCAAGCCGGAATGCATCACTTGATCATTGTCGCTTTGTGTATACTCACAAATGCTCCCCCATACACCATGATGGGAAAGCTTCATTGATGCACATCTTCACATGTCCATTATCACCAAATGGACGGCAAGCTTCAAGCATGTGATCCACTCAAGATGCTCATCTTGAACTTGCCCAACTCAACCTTGTATCTTCTCATACTCACTTAAGATAGAGCATGGCTAATATTGAGTTCCACATAAGAACTCCATCTTCATTTCTTCTTCTTGATCATATCACATATATATCTTCATACCGATGATCTTGATGCCAATACACAAGGTATATCTTTATCTTCATGGCATCCATACTTGAATCCAACACATGGAGAGCAAGTAGTACCTATGGAATATTCCTTCATATAAACTCAATGAAAACATTAGTCCATAGGGGTTGTCATTGATTACCAAAACCACACATAGGGGCAATATACCCTTACAAAGAGGAAGTCTGCTGCCCCAGTTGCCGGTTCATTTATGGGAGATGATCATTCTAGTGCCTAGGCACCCGGTCGCTCTGTTTCTCATAGGGAAGTGAAGAAACTCAACTAGTTCCAACGCAATGTCTTGTGCATGAACATCAAGCTTCACAAGGAGAACTTTGAGGCTAGCCGTCAGCGCGCAAATATACATCATACTCAGACGGTTATTCTACACAAGCTCAGTGGTGAGCAAGGGCCTCCTCCTCAGCCTCCTGTTCACCCCGCCTACAGTGGGTGGCACTCTTCTCAGGTTCAGTGGTCTGACATCGAGCAGGGTCTTTAGAGGAGCAACATCTCTCGCGACTCTCCACCAGCTGATGACAGTGTTGAAGAGTATGAGTCGGAGATGGGCTCCGAGTGATCTCCATGGGACGAGTAGCATCACTCTTTTCCCCCTTTTTGGCGTTTCAATGCCAAAGGGGGAGAAGTGTTCTATTTAGTACTTCTACGGGCTTTGCATGGGTAGGGCACAAGCATATGCGTTTACCATTCCTTTATTGCTTGTGTCCTCTTTCTTATCATCTGGTTGAACTATTTGGCTTGATTTGGTTGTTAAAACTATGTTCTATGTGTGGTTGCGAGACATATTGTTAAGGATTTCAGAATTCGTTATGGGAATTCTATATGTTGAGACCAAAGTTTATGATATGGTGAGTGATGTAAGGTATTCGGTATTTTATAACACCATATTGGTATGACCTCTATCACTTTATCTCAACTATATGCGATTATGTCTCTTGTTTTGTTCATGTTGGATATCTTTTGTGTTGAGGCACCTCGTACCTATGTGTAGTGCATTTGTATTCAAATGCAAATTACTTATATGCACACATGTAGGGGGAGTGCCTCTATCCTTGGCCAACATGACAGTTTTTTCTAGTAGTATTATTGCAAATCCGTATATTGTCATCAAACACCAAAAAGGGGGAGATTGAAAGAACATCTCTCAGATTATAGTTTTGAATGTTTAATGACAATATATGTGATACACTAATGTGTGTTGAGATAGTGCAGAATTTATATGTGGTTGAATTTGTGTGGAGAAACAAGAGAAAATGAAGCAAGGAAAAATTCACAGGCCGGATAATCTGGGGCTGGATATTTGTAAAATATCCGGGCCCTGAAAAACGGCTAAGGACTTTTTGGCGGAGCTCTCAATATGCCCCTGGATTCAGGCCGGATATTTGGCCGGACATTTCCAGGAGGCCGGATAATCCGGCCCTTACTTAGGCAGGATAATCCGCCCCCAAAAATCCTCCAACGGCTCGATTTTGGAAGGGGTATATATACCCCCTTCTTCGTCCACCTCAAGCTGCTCAATCCTGCCCAAGTTCATCCATCATTAGAGCCACTTCAAGAAACACAAGAATCACGAGATCTCCTCCTCCAACCATCCAAAGCTCTTGATCTTTGGAGAACCGAAGGAGAAGACCCCGATCTACATCTTCACCGAATCGATTTGCATTTTCCCCTCATAATATTGAGGGGCCTTTGCTAGTGTTCCTCTTTGGAAACCCTAGTTGTTTGTGGTTGATTTGTTCTTGTTGTTGTTGTGTTGTTACAGATATTGGGAACCTCCAATTTGGTTGTGGATGTGTGCCCCAAGAACCTTGTAAATGCCCGTTTTTCCCCTTGAGGAATTCCCTTAGTGGAAGTGGGCTAGGCCTTTGTGGCGTTGCTCACAGGCGACCTGAGTGAGGCCTTGTGGCGCTGGTCTGGCCTTCGTGGCGACCACACTCCTCCAAACGTAGACGACTTCCCCTCAAAAGGAAGGAACTATGGGAATCATCTATGTGTCTCCGCGTGCTCCACTCTCGGTTAGCTCTATCCTTATTATCTCTACTATATCTTGTCTAGCTATATCTTGCTTAGTTGTATATCTTGTCATATAGGTAAATTCACATAGTTGCATATCTAGAGAATTTACCTTTGTGTCAAGCCTAAATTGAAAAAGAATTAAAAATTGGTTAGCACCTAATCACCCCTGATAGGGCAAAGGTGTCTGATCTTTCGATGAGAGTGTGATAACATCGATTTGTTGGTGGAGTTCGTGCTTGATGATCCGACTACACGTGCAAAGCTCGTGCGCCAATGCAATCGCTAGACAATCTCCAGGAGTTACTGATCTTGCGGATGCACGATCAGCCTGACCAGCGAGGGTCTTAACTCCTACCTGAAATCGAAAACAAGTAAGAACTAAAGATGCACTCAGAATTATTGCAGATATAGATGAAAGCTTTATTGAAAAGGTGGGATTCCGAATAGTCGGTCTTGTTCTGGGCGTTGGCCTCAAAAGAAGTACACGAGAGTTGCAGCAATGTGATAACCCACAAGTATAGGGGATCGCAACAGTCTTCGAGGGAAGTGAAACCCAATTTATTGATTCGACACAAGGGGAGCCAAAGAACATTTGTAAGCCTTAACAGCGGAGTTGTCAATTCAGCTGCACCTGGAAACAGACTTGCTCGCAAGAGTTTATCAGTAGCAACAGTTTTATAGCAGTAGGAGTAGTGAAATAACAGCAACAGTGTAACAAATGCAGCAGTAGTGATTTTAGTAAACAGCAGGATTAAAATACTGTACGCACAGGGATGGATGAACGGGTGTTGCATGGATGAGAGAATTCATGTAACAATCAAGGCAGGGCATTGATACGTCTCCAACGTATCTATAATTTCTGATGTTCCATGCTTGTTTTATGACAATACCTACATGTGTTGTTCACACTTTATATCGTTTTGATGCATTTTCCGGAACTAACCTATTGAAAAGATGCCGAAGTGCTAGTTCCTGTTTTCTGCAGTTTTTGGTTTCAGAAATCCTAGTAAGGAAATATTCTCGGAATCGGACGAAATCAATGCCCAAGATCTTATTTTTCCCGGGAGCTTCCAGAACATCAAAGAAGAGTCGGAGACGAGCCAGGGGGGCCACACCACAAGGCGGCGCGGCCTAGGGCTGGGGCGCGCCCCCCTATGGTCTGGTGGCCCCAGGTCCCCTCCGAGGCTGCCCTTTCGCCTATATAAAGCCCCTGCGTCGAAAACCCTAAAAACATAAGCCACGGTACGAGAAAAGTTCCAGAGCCGCCGCCATCGCGAAGCCAAGATCTGGGGGACAGGAGTCTCTGTTCCGGCACGCCGCCGGGACGGGGAAGTGCCCCCGGAAGGCTCCTCCATCGACATCACCGCCATCTTCATCACCGCTGCTGTCTCCCATGAGGAGGGAGTAGTTCTCCATCGAGGCTAAGGGCTCTACCGTAGCTATGTGGTTAATCTCTCTCTCTGTACTCCAATACAATGATCTCATGAATTGCTTTGCATGATTGAGATCCATATGATGAGCTTTGTATCGCTACTAGTCTATGTGCTACTCATGTGATGTTATTAAAGTAGTCTATTCCTCCTGCATGGTGTAATGGTGACAGTGTGTGCATCGTGTGGTTCTTGTCGTAGATTATGATCATAATCTCTTGTAGGTTATGGAGTTGATTATCGCTATGATAGTATTGATGTGATCTATTCCCCCTTTCATAGTGTAATGGTGACAGTGTGTATGCTATGTTAGTACTCGATTTATTTTGCAAAGATCTATTATGCTCTAAGGTTACTTAAATATGAATGCTGAATGTTGTGGCGCTTGTTAACTCCGGCTTGAGGGAGCTCTTGTAGCCCTACACAACGAATGGTGTTTGTCATCCAACAAAGAGTGTATGTAGCACAAATGAGAGAAGTTATTATTTATTGTGCGATCAATGTTGAGAGTGTCCACTAGTGAAAGTATGATCCCTAGGCCTTGTTTCTAAGCATCGAATCTTCGTTTATTTATTGTCTGTTGCATGTTTACTCGCTGTCATATTTTATTCAGATTACTATTACCACTCATATACATCCATACTACTTGTATTTCACTATCTCTTCGCCGAACTAGTGCACCTATACATCTGACAAGTGTATTAGGTGTGTTGGGGACACAAGAGACTTCTTGTATCGTGATTGCAGGGTTGCTTGAGAGGGATATCTTTGACCTCTTCCTCCCTGAGTTCGATAAAACTTGGGTGATCCACTTAAGGGAAAACTTGCTGCTGTTCTACAAACATCTGCTCTTGGAGGCCCAACACTGTCTACAAGAATAAAAGCACCCGTAGACATCAAGCTATTTTCTGGCGCCGTTGCCGGGGAGGAAAGGTAAAAGGCACTCATACTCCGGTCCCAGGTAACTAAGTTATTTTCTGTTGCCGTTGTAAGTGCTCGAAGCTATTTCCTTTAGATCCTGCAATTGCATCTTTTTGTTTCTTGTTTTTATTTTCACTAGTTAGGCATAATGGAAAGTAACAATGAGCTTCTTATTCTATTTCCTGAGTTAAGACATGGATTGTTTGCTGCGAAAATTAAAAAACCTATGGAATCTTATTTGCATGCTAGTAGCAATGATATTAGTATGAACGCTTTGAACACCATTGTTGTTAATGATATGGAAAATTCTAAGCTTGGGGAAGCTGGTTTTGATGAGCATGATATTTTTAGTCCCCCAAGCATTGAGGAGAAAATTTTCTTTGATGATACTTTGCCTCCTATTTATGATGATTATAATTATAGTGGTCTTTTGGTGCCGCCTACTATGGAGAGTAAATTTTATTATGATTATACTATGTCTCCTACACTTGATGAGAATAATAATGATAGCTACTTTGTTGAATTTGCTCCCACTACAACTAATAAAATTGATTATGCTTATGTGGAGAGTAATAATTTTATGCATGTGGCTCATGACAAGAATGTTTTATGTGATAGGTATATTGTTGAATTTGTTCATGATGCTACTGAAAGTTATTATGACAGAGGGAAACATGGTTATATGCATCTTAATAATATTAAGTTTCCCCTCTTTATGTTGAGAATCTTGAAATTGCGCTTGTGTTCCTTTTCTATGCTTACCACTTTGTTCTTCATGAATCTATTTGTGTACAAGATTCCTTTTCATAGGAAGTGGGTTAGGCTTAAATGTGTTTTGAATTTGCTTCTTGATGTTCTATTTTGCTTCATTGTCTATTTTCATGAGAGCATCATTAAAACTGCTGAGCTCATCTTAATGGCTATAAAGAAAGAACTTCTTGGGAGATAACCCATGTGTTTATTTTACTACAGCACTTTTGTTTTATATTTGAGTCTTGGAAGTTGTTTACTACTGTAGCAACCTCTCCTTATCATGTTTTTGTGCCAAGTAAAGTCTCTATGGTAAAGTTGATGCTAGATTTGGATTACTGCGCAGAAACAGATTTGCTGTCTGTCACGAATTCGCGTAGAAGTCTCTGTAGGTAACTCAGAAAAATCTGCAAATTTACGTGTGTGATCCTCAGATATGTGCGCAACTTTCATTAGTTATGAGTTTTTCCATTTAAGCAAGTTAAGTGCTCCTGCAAAATTCGTCTTTACGGACTGTTCTGTTTTTGACAGATTCTGCCTTTTATTTCGCATTGCCGCTTTTGCTATGTTGAATGGGTTTATTTGTTCCATTAACTTTCAGAAGTTTTGTGCAATGTCCAAAAGTGTTAAGAATGATTGTTTCACCTCTGAACATGTGAATTTTTTTATTATGCACTAACCCTCTAATGAGTTTGCTTGAAGTTTGGTGTGGAGGAAGTTTTCAAGGGTCAAGAGAGGAGGATGATATATGATCAAGAAGAGTGAAAAGCCTAAGCTTGGGGATGCCCCGGTGGTTCAGCCCTGCATATTTTAAGAAGACTCAAGCATCTAAGCTTGGGGATGCCCAAGGCATCCCCTTCTTTATCGACAACTTATCAGGTCACTTCTAGTGAAACTATATTTTTATTCCGTCACATCTTATGTACTTTACTTGGAGCGTCTGTGTGCTTTTATTTTTGTTTTGTTATCTTAGTTTTCTGAATAAATTCATGCTTGTGTGGGAGAGAGACACGCTCCGCTGTTGCGTATGAACACATGTGTTCTTAGCTTTACTTTTAATGTTCAAGGGCGAAAGTTGATCGCTTCACTTGTTGTTATTTTGTTGGAATCAGAAAATGCTTCATATGGTTTTGAATAACTTGATACTTGGCAATTGTTTTGAGCTCTCATAAATCATGTTTAAGCTCTTGCATCATGTAGTTTAAATTTAGTAGTGGAGAACTACTGTAGAGCTTGTTGAAATTTGGTTTGCATGATTGGTCTCTCTAAGGTCTAGATATTTTCTGGTAAAAGTGTTTGAGCAACAAGGAAGACAGTGTAGAGTCTTATAATGCTTGCAATATGTTCTTATGTAAGTTTTGCTGTACCGGTTCATACTTGTGTTTGCTTCAAATAACCTTGCTAGCCAAAGCCTTGTACTGAGAGGAAATGCTTCTCGTGCATCCAAAACCTTGAGCCAAAACCTATGCCATTTGTGTCCACCATATCTACCTACTATGTGGTATTTCCTGCCATTCCAAGTAAATACTTCATGTGCTAGCTTTAAACAATTCAAAAGCTATTATCTCTTATTTGTGTCAATGTTTTATAGCTCATGAGGAAGTATGTGGTGTTTTATCTTTCGATCTTGTCATTTACTTTTGACAGACTTTCACAATGGACTAGTGGCTCATTCGCTTATCCAATAATTTTGCAAAAAGAGCTGGCAATGGGGTTCCCAGCCCCAATTAATTAACTTGCATTAATAATTCTCTTCACATGTTTTGCTCTGATCTATCAGTAAGCAACTTAAATTTGCAAATAGACACTCCTCCATGGTATGTGAATGTTGGAAGGCACCCGAGGATTCGGTTAGCCATGGCTTGTGTAAGCAAAAGGTTGGGGGGAGTGTCATCTAATAAATAAAACTAAAGTACATGTGTAAACAAAAGAGAAGAGGGATGATCTACCTTGCTGGTAGAGATAACATCCTTCATGGGAGCCGCTCTTGAAAGTCTGGTTGATAAGGTAGTTAGAGTACCCATTACCATTCGTTGACAACAACAAACACCTCTCAAAATTTTACTTTTATGCTCTCTATATGATTTCAAAACTTGAAAAGCTCTAGCACATGATTTAATCCCTGCTTCCCTCTGCGAAGGGCCTTTCTTTTACTTTATGTTGAGTCAGTTTACCTATTTCCTTCCATCTTAGAAGCAAACACTTGTGTCAACTATGCATTGATTCTTACATACTTGCTTATTTGCATTCATCATATTACTTAATGTTGACAATTATCCATGAGATATGCATGTTGAAAGTTGAAAGCAACTGCTGAAACTTATATCTTCCTTTGTGTTGCTTCGATGCCTTTACTTTTAATTTATTGCTTTATGAGTTAACTCTTATGCAAGACTCTTTGATGCTTGTCTTGAAAGTATTATTCATGAAAAGTTTTGCTATATGTCATCTATTTGTCAAACTATAGATCATTGCTTTGAATCACTCCATTCATGTCATATGCTTTACAATAATGTTGATCAAGATTATGATGGTAGCATGTCACCTCAGAAATTATTTGTGTTATCGTTTACCTACTCGAGGACGAGTAGGAACTAAGCTTGGGGATGCTGATACGTCTCCAACGTATCTATAATTTCTGATGTTCCATGCTTGTTTTATGACAATACCTACATGTTTTGTTCACACTTTATATCGTTTTGATGCATTTTTCGGAACTAACCTATTGACGAGATGCCGAAGTGCCAGTTCCTTTTTTCTGCTATTTTTGGTTTCAGAGATCCTAGTAAGGAAATATTCTCGGAATCGGACGAAATCAATGCCCAAGATCTTATTTTTCCCGGGAGCTGCCAGAACATCAAAGAAGAGTCGAAGACGAGCCAGGGGGGCCACACCACAAGGCGGCGCGGCCTAGGGCTGGGGCGCGCCCCCCTATGGTCTGGTGGCCCCAGGTCCCCTCCGAGGCTGCCCTTTCGCCTATATAAAGCCCCTGCGTCGAAAATCCTAAAAACATAAGCCACGGTACGAGAAAAGTTCCAGAGCCGCCGCCATCGCGAAGCCAAGATCTGGGAGACAGGAGTCTCTGTTCCGGCACGCCTCCGGGACGGGGAAGTGCCCCCGGAAGGCTCCTCCATCGACACCACCGCCATCTTCATCACCGCTGTTGTCTCCCATAAGGAGGGAGTAGTTCTCCATCGAGGCTAAGGGCTCTACCGTAGCTATGTGGTTAATCTCTCTCTCTGTACTCCAATACAATGATCTCATGAATTGCTTTGCATGATTGAGATCCATATGATGAGCTTTGTATCGCTACTAGTCTATGTGCTACTCATGTGATGTTATTAAAGTAGTCTATTCCTCCTGCATGGTGTAATGGTGACAGTGTGTGCATCGTGTGGTTCTTGTCGTAGATTATGATCATAATCTCTTGTAGGTTATGGAGTTGATTATCGCTATGATAGTATTGATGTGATCTATTCCCCCTTTCATAGTGTAATGGTGACAGTGTGTATGCTATGTTAGTACTCGGTTTATTTTGCAAAGATCTATTATGCTCTAAGGTTACTTAAATATGAATGCTGAATGTTGTGGCGCTTGTTAACTCCGGCTTGAGGGAGCTCTTGTAGCCCTACACAACGAATGGTGTTTGTCATCAAACAAAGAGTGTATGTAGCACAAATGAGAGAAGTTATTATTTATTGTGCGATCAATGTTGAGAGTGTCCACTAGTGGAAGTATGATCCCTAGGCCTTGTTTCTAAGCATCGAATCTTCGTTTATTTACTGTTCTGTTGCATGTTTACTCGCTGCCATATTTTATTCAAATTACTATTACCACTCATATACATCCATACTACTTGTATTTCACTATCTCTTCGCCGAACTAGTGCACCTATATATCTGACAGGTGTATTAGGTGTGTTGGGGACACAAGAGACTTCTTGTATCGTGATTGCAGGGTTGCTTGAGAGGGATATCTTTGACCTCTTCCTCCCTGAGTTCGATAAACCTTGGGTGATCCACTTAAGGGAAAACTTGTTGCTGTTCTACAAACCTCTGCTCTTGGAGGCCCAACACTGTCTACAAGAATAGAAGCACCCGTAGACATCAGGCATTTGAATAAAACGGTATCCAAGTACTAAACAATCCATAGGCATGTGTTCCGTATATAGTCGTACGTGCTCGCAATGAGAAACTTGCACAACATCTTTTGTCCTACCAGCCGGTGGTAGCCGGGCCTCTAGGGAAACTACTGGAAATTAAGGTACTCCTTTTAATAGAGTACCGGAGCAAAGCATTAACACTCCGTGAACACATGTGATCCTCACATCACCGCCTTCCCCTCCGGTTGTCCCAATTTCTGTCACTTTGGGGCCTCGGGTTCTGGACAGCAGGTAAGATCATAAAACAATGAATATCTTCGTGAATCAATAACATGTTCAGATCTGAGATCATGGCACTCGGGCCGTAGTGACAAGCATTAAACATAACAAGTTGCAACAATATCATAAAAGTACCAACTACGGATACTAGGCACTATGCCCTAACAATCTTATGACTATTACATGATCAATCTCATCCAATCCCTACCATCCCCTTCAGCCTACAGTGGGGGAATTACTCACACATGGATGGGGGAAACATGGCTGGTTGATGGAGAGGCGTCGGTGGTGATGGCGGCGATGATCCCCTCCAATTCCCCGTCCCGGCGGAGTGCCAGAACGGAGTTTCTGGTCCCGAGACGGAGTTTCGCGATGGCGGCGGAGTTCTGGACGTCTTCTGGAAATATGGTCGAACCCCCTGGCGTTTTTAGGTCGAAAGGGTTTTGTAGTCCGAAGGAGAGCCTCGGGGGGCCGCCGAGGCGCCCTCACCATAGGGCGGCGCCCCCCCTCCAGGCTGTGCCGGCCTATGGTGTGGGGGCCATGGGCCCCCTGGCTCGCCCTTTTGGC
The DNA here is from genome assembly GCF_019359855.2 of Lolium perenne. Taxonomy (NCBI): domain Eukaryota; kingdom Viridiplantae; phylum Streptophyta; class Magnoliopsida; order Poales; family Poaceae; genus Lolium; species Lolium perenne. The sequence goes on along the minus strand of NC_067248.2, from coordinate 84,988,767 downwards.
CTCGTAAGTTCTCTGTGAAAATAGGCCCATTGCGATTATTTCCGGGGATTTTCCTGAAAGTTGAGTTTCTGCACAAAAACAAGACACCAGTGCAATTCTGCTGAAAACAGCGTTAGTCCGTGTTAGTTGTATCCAAAATACACAAATTAGAGGCAAAACAATAGCAAAAGTGTTCGGGAAAGTAGATACTTTTTGGACGTATCAACTCCCCCCAAGCTTAGCTTATTGCTTGTCCTCAAGCAATTCAGTTAACAACTGAGTGCGATAAAAGAACTTTCACGAACACATTTGCTCATATGATGTAAATATTCTCATGATATGGACAAGTACTTAGGCAATTCATAACAAGATACATGCAAATAAAGTCATCTAATAGCTGTGTCAATCATGAAAGAGATACCAACAAACTAATAAGAAGCATCATGAAACACTTCCATAAGCAGGATTGCAATGTTCATGGAAAGATATGATAAAGTGGTATCTCGCTTGCCCGTATTTGTACAGCAAAACATAAATGCCCAGGTGATACGTCTCCGACGTATCGATAATTTCTTATGTTCCATGCTACTTTATTGATGATACCTACATGTTTTATACACATTATATGTCATTATTATGCGTTTTCCGGAACTATTGACGAGATGCCGAAGGGCCAGTTGCTGTTTTCTGCTGTTTTTGGTTTCAGAAATCATAGTAAGGAAATATTCTCGGAATCGGACGAAATCAAGACCCAGGTTCCTATTTTTCCACGAAGCTTCCAGAACACCCGGGAAGGACCAGAGGGGGGCCACAGGCCCACCAGACCATAGGCCGGCGCGGCCTGGGTGTGGCCCGCGCCACCCTATGGTGTCGCCGCCTCTTCGACCCTCTGACGCTGCCTCTTCGCCTATATAAGGTCCCTGACCTAAAAACCCCGATGGAATAAGCCACGGTACGCGAAACCTTCCAGAGCCGCCGCCATCGCGAAGCCAAGATCTGGGGGACAGGAGTCTCTGTTCCGGCACGCCGCCGGGACGGGGAAGTGCCCCCGGAAGGCTTCTCTATCGACACCGCTGCCATCTCCACCGCCATCTTCATCACCGCTGCTGCTCCCATGAAGAGGGAGTAGTTCTCCATTGAGGCTCGGGGCTGTACCGGTAGCTATGTGGTTCATCTCTCTCCTATGTACATCAATACAATAATCTCATGAGCTGCCTTACATGATTGAGATTCATATGATGATGCTTGTAATCTAGATGTCATTATGCTAGTCAAGTGGGTTTTACTTATGTGATCTCCGGAGACTCCTTGTCCCACGTGTGTAAAGGTGACAGTGTGTGCACCGTGTGGGTCTCTTAGGCTATATTTCACAGAATACTTATTCACTGTTATGAATGGCGTAGTGAAGTGCTTATTTATATCTCTTTACGATTGCAATGTGTTTTGTATCACAATTTATCCATGTGCTACTCTAGTGATGTTATTAAAGTAGTTTATTCCTCCTACACGGTGTAATGGTGACAGTGTGTGCACTCGTGTTAGTACTTGGCGTAGGCTATGATTCTGATCTCTTGTAGATTATGAAGTTAATTATTGCTATGATGGTATTGATGTGATCTATTCCTCCTACATGTGTGAAGGTGACAGTGTGCATGCTATGTTATTACTTGGTTTAGTCATGTCGATCTTTCATGCACTCTAAGGTTATTTAAATATGAACATTGAATTGTGGAGCTTGTTAACTCCGGCATTGAGGGTTAGTGTAATCCTACGCAATGTGTTCATCATCCAACAAGAGAGTGTAGAGTATGCATCTATCTATTCTGTTATGTGATCAAAGTTGAGAGTGTCCACTAGTGAAAGTCTAATCCCTAGGTCTTGTTCCTAAATACTGCTATCGCTGCTTGTTTACTGTTTTACTGAGTTGCTACTGCTGCGTTACTACTGCTTGTTTACTTCCTACAATATTACTACCATCAACTGCACGCCAGTAAGCTATTTTCTGGCGCCGTACTACTGCTCATACTTATTCATACCACCTGTATTTCACTATCTCTTCGCTGAACTAGTGCACCTATTAGGTGTGTTGGGGACATAAGAGACTTCTTGCTTTGTGGTTGCAGGGTTGCTTGAGAGGGATATCTTTGACCTCTTCCTCCCTGAGTTCGATAAACCTTGGGTAATCCACTTAAGGAAAACTTGCTGCTGTTCTACAAACCTCTGCTCTTGGAGGCCCAACACTGTCTACAAGAATAGAAGCACCCGTAGACATCAAGCACTTTTCTGGCGCCGTTGCCGGGGAGGAAAGGTAAAAGGTACTCACACTCCGGATCTCGGCTACTAAGCTATTTTCCGGCGCCGTTGTAAGTACTCGAAGCTATTTCCTTTAGACTCTGCAATTGCGACATTTGGTTTCTTGTTTACACTAGTTAGGCATAATGGACAACAATGAGCTTCTTATTCTATTTCCTGATTTAAGACATGGATGGTTTGATGCAAAAATTAAAAAACCCATGGAACATATTAATATGAATGCTTTGAACACTATTGTTGCTAATGCTATGGAAAATTCTAAGCTTGGGGAAGCTGGCTTTGATGAGCATGATATTTTTAGTCCCCCAAGCATTGAGGAGAAAATTTACTTTGATGATACTTTGCCTCCTATATTTGATGATGAGAATAATAATGATAGCTACTTTGTTGAATTTGCTCCCACTACAACTAATAAAATTGATTATGCTTATGTTGGGAGTAGTAATTATTTTATGCATGAGACTCATGATAAGAATGCTTTATGTGATAGTTATATTGTTGAGTTTGCTCATGATGCTACTGAAAGTTATTATGAGAGAGGAAAATATGGTTGTAGAAATTTTCATGTTACTAAAATGCCTCTCTATGTGCTGAAATTTTTGAAGCTACACTTGTTTTATCTTCCTATGCTTGTTACTTTGCTCTTCATGAACTTGTTTATTTACAAGATTCCTATGCATAGGAAGCATGTTATACTTAAATGTGTTTTGAATTTGCCACTTGATGCTCTCTTTTGCTTCAACTACTATTTCTTGCGAGTGCATCATTAAAACTGCTGAGCCCATCTTAATGGCTATAAAGAAAGAACTTCTTGGGAGATAACCCATGTGTTTTTTTTTTACTACAGTACTTTGTTTTATATTTGTGTCTTGGAAGTTGTTTACTACTGTAGCAACCTCTCCTTATCATGTTTTTGTGCCAAGTAAAGTTTCTATGTTAAAGTTGATGTTATATTTGGGATCGCTGCGCAGAAACAGCATTGCTGTCTGTCACGAATCTGGGCACAAGTCTCTGTAGAAAATTCGAAAACATCTGCCAATTTACGAGCGTGATCCTCAGATATGTACGCAACTTTCATTAGTTTTGAGTTTTTCCATTTGAGCAAGTCTGGTGCCATTTTAAAATTCGTCTTTACGAACTGTTCTGTTTTGACAGATTCTGCCTTTTATTTCGCATTGCCGTATTTGCTATGTTGGATGAATTTCTTTGATCCACTAATGTCCAGTAGCTTTATGCAATGTCCAGAAGTGTAAAGAATGATTGTGTCACCTCTGAACATGTAAATTTTTATTGTGCACTAACCCTCTAATGAGTTTGCTTGAAGTTTGGTGTGAAGGAAGTTTTCAAGGGTCAATAGAAGAGGGTGATATAATGTGATCGAGAAGAGTGAAAGGTCTAAGCTTGGGGATGCCCCGGTGGTTCATCCCTGCATATTTTAAGAAGACTCAAGCATCTAAGCTTGGGGATGCCCAAGGCATCCCCTTCTTCATCGACAACTTATCAGGTCATTTCTAGTGAAACTATATTTTTATTCGGTCACATCTTATGTACTTTACTTGGAGCGTCTGTATGTTTTTGTTTTTGTTTTTGTTTGAATAAATGCTTGTGTGGGAGAGAGACACGCTCCGCTGGTTCATATGAACACATGTGTTCTTAGCTTTTAATGTTCATGGCGAAGGTTGAAACTGCTTCGTTAATTGTTATATGGTTGGAAACAGAAAATGCTACATGTAGTAATTGGTAAAATGTCTTGGATAATGTGATACTTGGCAATTGTTGTGCTCATGTTTAAGCTCTTGCATCATATACTTTGCACCCATTAATGAAGAAATACATAGAGCTTGCTAAAATTTGGTTTGCATAATTGGTCTCTCTAAGGTCTAGATAATTTCTAGTATTGGGTTGAACAACAAGGAAGACAGTGTAAAGTCTTATAATGTTTACAATATGTCTTTTATGTGAGTTTTGCTGCACCGGTTCATCCTTGTGTTTGTTTCAAATAACCTTGCTAGCCTAAACCTTGTATCGAGAGGGAATACTTCTCATGCATCCAAAATCCTTGAGCCAACCACTATGCCATTTGTGTCCACCATACCTACCTACTACATGGTATTTCTCCGCCATTCCAAAGTAAATTGCTTGAGTGCTACCTTTAAACCATTCAAAATTTGTCACCTCTGATTTGTGTCAATGTTTTATAGCTCATGAGGAAGTATGTGGTGTTTATCTTTCAATCTTGTTGGGCAACTTTCACCAATGGACTAGTGGCTTCATCCGCTTATCCAATAATTTTGAAAAAAGAGCTGGCAATGGGATTCCCAGTCCCAAATTAATTAACAAAAATAGACACTCCTCCATGGTATGTGATTGTTGGACGGCACCCGAAGGATTCGGTTAGCCATGGCTTGAGAAAGCAAAGGTGGGGAGGAGTGTCATCATAATAAAACTAAAATAAAAAGGCACTCCTTCATGGTATGAGATTGTTGGCAGGCACCCGAGGATTCGGTTAGCCATGGTTTGTGAAAGAAATGTTGGAAGGAGTGCCACCCAAAAATAAAATAAAATGGGAGCCGCTCTTTGAAGGTTTGTCTGGCAAGGGGGTTAGAGTACCCGCTACCATTCGTTGACAACAACAAACACCTCTCAAAACTTTATTTTTATACTCTCTTGATGTTTTCAAAATAAAAGCTCTAGCACAAATATAGCAATCAATGATTTCCTCTTTGAAGGACCTTTCTTTTACTTTTATTGTTGAGTCAGTTTACCTATCTCTCTCCACCTTAAGAAGCAAACACTTGTGTGAACTGTGCATTGATTCCTACATACTTGCATATTGCACTTATTATATTACTCTATGTTGACAATATCCATGAGATATACATGTTATAAGTTGAAAGCAACCGCTGAAACTTAATCTTCCTTTGTGTTGCTTCAATACCTTTACTTTGATTTATTGCTTTATGAGTTAACTCTTATGCAAGACTTATTGATGCTTGTCTTGAAGTACTATTCATGAAAAGTCTTTGCTTTATGATTCATTTGTTTACTCATGTCATTACCATTGTTTTGATCGCTGCATTCATTACATATGTTTACAAATAGTATGATCAAGGTTATGATTGCATGTCACTTCAGAAATTATCTTTGTTATCGTTTTACCTGCTCGGGACGAGCAGAACTAAGCTTGGGGATGCTGATACGTCTCCGACGTATCGATAATTTCTTATGTTCCATGCTACTTTATTGATGATACCTACATGTTTTATACACATTATATGTCATTATTATGCGTTTTCCGGAACTAACCTATTGACGAGATGCCGAAGGGCCAGTTGCTGTTTTCTGCTGTTTTTGGTTTCAGAAATCCTAGTAAGGAAATATTCTCGGAATCGGACGAAATCAAGACCCAGGTTCCTATTTTTCCACGAAGCTTCCAGAACACCCGGGAAGGACCAGAGGGGGGCCACAGGCCCACCAGACCATAGGCCGGCGCGGCCTGGGTGTGGCCCGCGCCACCCTATGGTGTCGCCGCCTCTTCGACCCTCTGACGCTGCCTCTTCGCCTATATAAGGTCCTTGACCTAAAAACCCCGACGGAATAAGCCACGGTACGCGAAACCTTCCAGAGCCGCCGCCATCGCGAAGCCAAGATCTGGGGGACACGAGTCTCTGTTCCGGCACGCCGCCGGGACGGGGAAGTGCCCCCGGAAGGCTTCTCCATCGACACCGCTGCCATCTCCACCGCCATCTTCATCACCGCTGCTGCTCCCATGAAGAGGGAGTAGTTCTCCATTGAGGCTCGGGGCTGTACCGGTAGCTATGTGGTTCATCTCTCTCCTATGTACTTCAATACAATAATCTCATGAGCTGCCTTACATGATTGAGATTCATATGATGATGCTTGTAATCTAGATGTCATTATGCTAGTCAAGTGGGTTTTACTTATGTGATCTCCAGAGACTCCTTGTCCCACGTGTGTAAAGGTGACCGTGTGTGCACCGTGTGGGTCTCTTAGGCTATATTTCACAGAATACTTATCCACTGTTATGAATGGCGTAGTGAAGTGCTTATTTATATCTCTTTACGATTGCAATGTGTTTTGTATCACAATTTATCCATGTGCTACTCTAGTGATGTTATTAAAGTAGTTTATTCCTCCTACACGGTGTAATGGTGACAGTGTGTGCACTCGTGTTAGTACTTGGCGTAGGCTATGATTATGATCTCTTGTAGATTTTGAAGTTAATTATTGCTATGATGGTATTGATGTGATCTATTCCTCCTACATGTGTGAAGGTGACAGTGTGCATGCTATGTTAGTACTTGGTTTAGTCATGTCGATCTTTCATGCACTCTAAGGTTATTTAAATATGAACATTGAATTGTGGAGCTTGTTAACTCCGACATTGAGGGTTCGTGTAATCCTACGCAATGTGTTCATCATCCAACAAGAGAGTGTAGAGTATGCATCTATCTATTCTGTTATGTGATCAAAGTTGAGAGTGTCCACTAGTGAAAGTCTAATCCCTAGGTCTTGTTCCTAAATACTGCTATCGCTGCTTGTTTACTATTTTACTGAGTTAGTACTGCTGTGTTACTACTGCTTGTTTACTTCCTACAATATTACTACCATCAACTGCACGCCAGTAAGCTATTTTCTGGCGCCGTACTACTGCTCATACTTATTCATACCACCTGTATTTCACTATCTCTTCGCTGAACTAGTGCACCTATTAGGTGTGTTGGGGACACAAGAGACTTCTTGCTTTGTGGTTGCAGGGTTGCTTGAGAGGGATATCTTTGACCTCTTCCTCCCTGAGTTCGATAAACCTTGGGCAATCCACTTAAGGGAAACTTGCTGCTGTTCTACAAACCTCTGCTCTTGGAGGCCCAACACTGTCTACAAGAATAGAAGCACCCGTAGACATCACCAGGCACCTCTGAGTTTCATGGAAAGACTAGAAGTAAAGATTATCAAAGATAAAAGCATCAAAGTTATACCACAGCTGATCATATTTTGGGACACGCATATTATACTAAGAATGACAGTTATGCTCTCAGGAAGGTACTCAAAGAAAGGATGGTGACTCAACATAAAAGTAAAAGATTGACCCTTCGCAGAGGGAAGCAGGGATTAACATGTGCTAGAGCTTTTCATTTTTTGAAAGACAGAAGTAAAATAGTTTTGAGAGGTGTTTGTTGTTGTCAATGAATGATAGTGGGTACTCTAACTACCTCGCCAACCAGACTCTCAAGAGCGGTGATACGTCTCCAACGTATCGATAATTTCTTATGTTCCATGCTACTTTATTGATGATACCTACATGTTTTATGCACATTATATGTCATATTTATGCATTTTCTGGAACTAACCTATTAACAAGATGCCGAAGAGCCAGTTGCTGTTTCTGCTGTTTTGGTTTCGAAATCCTAGTAAAGAAATATTCTCGGAATTGGACGAAACTTTCGCCCAGGGTCCTATTTTTGCACGAAGCTTCCAGAAGACCGAAGAGATAACGAAGTGGGGCCACGAGGCGGCCAGAGGGGAGGCCGGCGCGGCCCAGGCCCTGGCCGCGCCGACCTGCCCCCTGGGCCCCTCGTGTGGCCCCCCCGCGTTGACCCTCCGCCTACTTAAAGCTTCCGTCGCGAAACCCCCATTACCGAAAGCCACGATACGAGAAAAGTTCCAGAGCCGCCGCCATCGCGAAGCCAAGATCTGGGGGACAGGAGTCTCTGTTCCGGCACCCTGCCGGAGCGGGGAAGTGCCCCCGGAAGGCTTCTCCATCGACACCGCTGCCATCTCCACCGCCATCTTCATCACCGCTGCTGCTCCCATGAAGAGGGAGTAGTTCTCCATCGAGGCTCGGGCTGCACGGTAGCTATGTGGTTAATCTCTCTCCTATGTACCTCAATACAATGATCTCATGAGCTGCTTTACATGATTGAGATTCATATGAGTTTTGTATCACTACTATCTATGTGCTACTCTAGCAAAGTTATTAAAGTAGTTCTATTCCTCCTGCACGTGTGTAAAGGTGACGGTGTGTGTGCAAGTGTTAGTACTTGGTTTATGCTATGATCATGATCTCTTGTAGATTGCGAAGTTAACTATTGCTATGATAATATTGATGTGATCTATTCCTCCTACATATGCATGAAGGTGACAGTGTGCATGCTATGCTAGTACTTGGTTTAGTCTTTTGATCTATCTTACACTAAAGGTTACTAAAATATGAGCATTTTTTTTGAAACTTTCTACTGTGGGGGAGTCCCCCACAGCCTCACTTTATTAAACCCAACCACCAAACAAAAGAGTTACAATATTTACAAAACAGGATAAAACAAACTAAAAACAAAAGGAAACTAGGGGAGAGACTTTAGCCATATTGACAAAGGATCCACATCAGCAGCTTTCACCCTATGCATAAGCATGGTGATGTCATGAAAAAATCCTGCCTTCCAACCTCTGAAAGTCGGTCTAATATGCTCAAAAATGCACACATTCCTCTGCTTCCAAATGTTCCAACATGCAATGATCACAATTTCCACGAAACATGGACCCTGGTAAGATCTCTTAGCCATAAAGAGTGATGCCAAAGTATCTCCCGGCTGCCAAGGTATTTGCAAGTAATTCCAAATGCGTGTGCTATACATGCAGTTAAAGAATAGATGTCTCCAATCTTCATATGAATCACTATGACACAACACACAACTATGATTATTCGAAACATTCCAATGTCTCCTTAAAAGCATGTCCTTAGTATTTATTCTGTCATGAAGTATAAGCCAAGCAAAGAATTTGTGCTTTGATGTGCACTTGCTCTTCCACAACCAAACAAAGGGAGTATGATTTAACACTGATCCAAAATGCAACCTGTATATCAGACTTGGCTTATATTGTCCATTCCCCTTTTCTACCAACCAGGTGTCCTTTGTCTCATCTGTTAATTCTACACTCTGCATGAGAGTTCTTAGCTGCAACATTTCCCCATGAGCTTGAGTGGATAAAGGAAGATGAAATCCATCTATAATATCCTCCATATTACAAAATTCCTTGACTGCTAAAATATGAGCATTATTGTGGAGCTTGTTAACTCCGGCATTGAGGGTTCGTGTAATCCTACGCAATGTGTTCATCATCCAACAAAAGTGTAGAGTATGCATTTATCTATTCTGTTATGTGATCAATGTTGAGAGTGTCCACTAGTGAAAGTCTATTCCCTAGGCCTTGTTCCTAAATACTGCTATCGCTGCTTGTTTACTGTTTTACTGAGTTACTACTGCTGCGTTACTACTGCTTGTTTACTTCCTACAATATTACTACCATAAACTGCACGCCAGCAAGCACTTTTCTGGCGCCGTACTACTACCCCGGTCCTATTCTTTACATAGCATACAATCTACTGCAATACTTGTTTTACTGTTTTCTTTGCAAACATCTTCCACTCGATACGTTTAATCCTTTGTTACAGCAAGCCGGTGAGATTGACAACCTCACTGTTTCGTTGGGGCAAAGTACTTTGGTTTTGTTGTGCAGATTCCACGTTGGCGCCGGAATCCCTGTTGTTGCGCCGCATCACATTTCGCCACCATCAACCTTCAACGTGCTTCTTGGCTCCTACTGGTTCGATTAAACCTTGGTTTCATACTGAGAGAAACTTGCTTCTATACGCATCATACCTTCCACTTGGGGTTCCCAACGGACGTGTGCATCTACGCGTATCAAGCTAAATTTCTGGCGCCGTTGCCGGGGAGATCAAGACACGCTGCAAGGGGAGTCTCCACTTCTCAATCTCTTTACTTTGTTTTTGTCTTGCTTTATTTTATTTACTACTTTGTTTGCTGCACTAAATCAAAATACAAAAAAATTAGTTGCTAGTTTTACTTTATTTACTGTCTTGCTCTCTATATCGAAAACACACAAAAAAATTAGTTACTTGCATTTACTCTATCTAGTTTGCTTTATTTATTGTCCTGCACTCTATATTTAAAATACAAAAAAAAATTCAGTTACTTTTATTACCATGTCTAGCTCTGAACCTGTTACTTCTTCACCTGAGGACTTAGTTTTTACTTTCAAACAAGGGGATGAGGAGAGTTTTAAGGATGCTTGGTCTAGAATTTTTACTTCTTATCGTAAAACTGAACCTCAAATGACTCTAAGTTTGCTCCTTAGTAATTTTTATTTTGGTCTTATGGTTCGCTATAGATATGCTTTGGACACTTTAGTAGGAGGAGATTTCCTTCATTGTAATGGGGATCAAGCTTTTAATGCCATAAAGAAATTGGTTGCATCACATGATTCAGCTAATAACTTTGATTCAGCCCTTATTAGCATTTATAATAGATTGAACAATCTCGAGATAAGTACATCTCGCTTAAATGAAAATTATCACTGTGTTCGTAATCGTCTTGAACAAGTCTTAGAGAATCCTAAACCTTCATTATGGGATCCTGCTGTTAAAATTGTTATCGGTGATCGAACTCTTCATGCCTACTGTGATATTATGTATGAATTTTGCCTTATGCCTGAAAATATTTATAAATCTTTGAAACTTTGGGGAGTCGATGAAGGGGGAGAAGAAATAGCTCTCATTGATAACTCTATCATAATTCCTAAGGGAATAGCTGCAGGTGTGCATACAACCATTCATGGAAGAACAATATCCATTGATTATCTTATTATTGAAACAGGAAAAATCATACTCGGAAGATCCTTGCTGAAACTATTGGGAGCAGTCATTGATGTGGGAGAAGGCACTCTGAAATTCACCTCTATACCAGGGGGAAATCATATATTTCCTAAACCAAAAGGAAAGAAAAACAATAAGAAAGGTAAGGATGAAGCCCAAGGTAAGGTTGACACGCCGTCTCTCGATGTTACTTGATTTGCACTTTCTGCGCCTAGCTGAAAGGCGTTAAAGAAAAGCGCTTATGGGAGACAACCCATGTTTTTACCTACAGCAATTTTTTGTTTTGTTGAGTCTTGGAAGTTGTTTACTACTGTAGCAACCTCTCCTTATCATGTTTTTGTGCCAAGTAAAGTTTCTATGTCAAAGTTGATGTTATATTTGGGATCGCTGCGCAGAAACAGCATTGCTGTCTGTCACGAATCTGGGCCCAGTTCCCTGTAGAAAATTCGAAAAAATCTGCCAATTTACGAGCGTGATCCTCAGATATGTACGCAACTTTCATTAGTTTTGAGTTTTTCCATTTGAGCAAGTCTAGTGCCAGCTTTAAATTCGTCTTTACGGACTGTTCTGTTTTTGACAGATTCTGCCTTTTATTTCGCATTGCCTCTTTTGCTATGTTGGATTTATTTCTTTGATCCATTAATGTCCAGTAGCATTATGCAATGTCCAGAAGTGAAAATAATGATTGTGTCACCTCTGAATGAGTGAATTATTAATGATGCACTAACCCTCTAATGAGTTTGCTTGAAGTTTGGTGTGAAGGAAGTTTTCAAGGGTCAAGAGAGGAGAATGATATACTATGATCAAGAGGAGTGAAAGCTCTAAGCTTGGGGATGCCCCCGTGGTTCACCCCTGCATATTCTAAGAAGACTCAAGCATCTAAGCTTGGGGATGCCCAAGGCATCCCCTTCTTCATCGACAACATCATCAGGTTCCTCCCCTGAAACTATATTTTTATTCAATCACATCTTGTGTTCTTTACTTGGAGCGTCGGTTTGTTTTCGTTTTTGTTTTCGTTTGAATAAGATGGATCCTAGCATTCACTTTGTGGGAGAGAGACACGCTCCGCTGTTGCATATGGACACATGTGTCCTTAGGCTTTACTCATAATATTCATGGCGAAGTTTCTTCTTCGTTAAATTGTTATATGGTTGGAATTGGAAAATGCTACATGTAGTAATTCTAAAATGTCTTGGATAATGTGATACTTGGCAATTGTTGTGCTCATGTTTAAGCTCTTGCATCATATGCTTTGCACCCATTAATGAAGAAATACATAGAGCTTGCTAAAATTTGATTTGCATATTTGGTTTCTCTAAGGTCTAGATAATATCTAGTATTGAGTTTTGAACAACAAGGAAGAAGGTGTAGAGTCTTATAATGTTTACAATATGTCTTTTATGTGAGTTTTGCTGCACTTGTTCATCCTTGAGTTTGCTTCAAATAACCTTGCTAGCCTAAACCTTGTATCGAGAGGGAATACTTCTCATGCATCCAAAATCCTTGAGCCAACTACTATGCCATTTGTGTCCACCATACCTACCTACTACATGGTATTTCTCCGCCATTCCAAAGTAAATTGCTTGAGTGCTACCTTTAAAATTCCATCATTCACCTTTGCAATATATAGCTCATGGGACAAAATAGCCTTAAAAACTATCGTAGTATTGAATATGTACTTATGCACTTTATATTTTATTAAGTTGCTTGTTGTGCGATAACCATGCTTCTGGGGAACGCCATCAACTATTGTTGAATATCATGTGAGTTGCTATGCATGTCCGTCTTGTCTGAAGGTCTATCATTTTAGTGGTTGGAGCATGCAAAATTGTTAGAGAAGAACATTGGGCCGCTAACTAAAGCCATGAATCATGGTGGAAGTTTCAGTTTGGACATATATCCTCAATCTCATATGAGAATAATAATCATTGCTACATGCTTATGCATTTAAGAGGAGTCCATTATCTGTTGTCCATGTTGTCCCGGTATGGATGTCTAAGTTGAGAATAATCAAAAGCGAGAAATCCGAAATGCGAGCATTCTCCTTAGACCTTTGTACAGGCGGCATGGAGGTACCCCTTTGTGACACTTGGTTGAAACATGGCATGCAAAGATCCGGTAGTCCAAGCTAAGTAGGACGAGGTGCGGGCACTATTAGTATACTATGCATGAGGCTTGCAACTTGTAAGATATAATTTACATAACTCATATGCTTTATTACTACCGTTGACAAAATTGTTTCATGTTTTCAAAATAAAAGCTCTAGCACAAATACAGCAATCGATGCCTTCCTCTTTGAAGGACCATTCTTTTACTTTTATTGTTGAGTCAGTTTACCTATCTCCTTCCACCTAAGAAGCAAACACTTGTGTGAACTGTGCATTGATTCCTACATACTTGCATATTGCACTTGTTATATTACTTTATGTTGACAATATCCATGAGATATACATGTTATAAGTTGAAAGCAACCGCTGAAACTTAATCTTCCTATGTGTTGCTTCAACACCTTTACTTTGATTTATTGCTTTATGAGTTAACTCTTATGCAAGACTTATTGATGCTTGTCTTGAAGTACTATTCATGAAAAGTCTTTGCTATAAGATTCAGTTGTTTACTCATGTCATTACCTTTGCTTTGATCGCTGCATTCATTACATATGTTTACAAATAGTATGATCAAGATTATGATGGCATGTCACTTCAGAAATTATCTTTGTTATCGTTTTACCTGCTCGGGACGAGCAGAACTAAGCTTGGGGATGCTGATACGTCTCCAACGTATCGATAATTTCTTATGTTCCATGCTACTTTATTGATGATACCTACATGTTTTATGCACATTATATGTCATATTTATGCATTTTCTGGAACTAACCTATTAACAAGATGCCGAAGAGCCGATTCTTGTTTTCATTGTTTTTGGTTTCGAAATCCTAGTAAAGAAATATTCTCGAATTGGACGAAACTTTCGCCCAGGGTCCTATTTTTGCACGAAGCTTCCAGAAGACCGAAGAGATAACGAAGTGGGGCCACGAGGCGGCCAGAGGGGAGGCCGGCGCGGCCCAGGCCCTGGCCGCGCCGACCTGCCCCCTGGGCCCCTCGTGTGGCCCCCCGCGTTGACCCTCCGCCTACTTAAAGCTTCCGTCGCGAAACCCCCAGTACCGAAAGCCAGGATACGAGAAAAGTTCCAGAGCCGCCGCCATCGCGAAGCCAAGATCTGGGGGACAGGAGTCTCTGTTCCGGCACCCTGCCGGAGCGGGGAAGTGCCCCCGGAAGGCTTCTCCATCGACACCGCTGCCATCTCCACCGCCATCTTCATCACCGCTGCTGCTCCCATGAAGAGGGAGTAGTTCTCCATCGAGGCTCGGGGCTGTACCGGTAGCTATGTGGTTAATCTCTCTCCTATGTACCTCAATACAATGATCTCATGAGCTGCTTTACATGATTGAGATTCATATGAGTTTTGTATCACTACTATCTATGTGCTACTCTAGCAAAGTTATTAAAGTAGTTCTATTCCTCCTGCACGTGTGTAAAGGTGACAGTGTGTGCACCGTGTTAGTACTTGGTTTATGCTATGATCATGATCTCTTGTAGATTGCGAAGTTAACTATTGCTATGATAATATTGATGTGATCTATTCCTCCTACATATGCATGAAGGTGACAGTGTGCATGCTATGCTAGTACTTGGTTTAGTCTTTTGATCTATCTTACACTAAAGGTTACTAAAATATGAGCATTATTGTGGAGCTTGTTAACTCCGGCATTGAGGGTTCGTGTAATCCTACGCAATGTGTTCATCATCCAACAAAAGTGTAGAGTATGCATTTATCTATTCTGTTATGTGATCAATGTTGAGAGTGTCCACTAGTGAAAGTCTATTCCCTAGGCCTTGTTCCTAAATACTGCTATCGCTGCTTGTTTATCGTTTTTCTTGAGTTACTACTGCTGCGTTACTACTGCTTGTTTACTTCCTACAATATTACTACCATCAACTGCACGCCAGCAAGCACTTTTCTGGCGCCGTACTACTACCCCGGTCCTATTCTTTACATAGCATACAATCTACTGCAATACTTGTTTTACTGTTTTCTTTGCAAACATCTTCCACTCGATACGTTTAATCCTTTGTTACAGCAAGCCGGTGAGATTGACAACCTCACTGTTTCGTTGGGGCAAAGTACTTTGGTTTTGTTGTGCAGATTCCACGTTGGCGCCGGAATCCCTGTTGTTGCGCCGCATCACATTTCTCCACCATCAACCTTCAACGTGCTTCTTGGCTCCTACTGGTTCGATTAAACCTTGGTTTCATACTGAGAGAAACTTGCTTCTATACGCATCATACCTTCCACTTGGGGTTCCCAACGGACGTGTGCATCTACGCGTATCAAGCTAAATTTCTGGCGCCGTTGCCGGGGAGATCAAGACACGCTGCAAGGGGAGTCTCCACTTCTCAATCTCTTTACTTTGTTTTTGTCTTGCTTTATTTTATTTACTACTTTGTTTGCTGCACTAAATCAAAATACAAAAAAATTAGTTGCTAGTTTTACTTTATTTACTGTCTTGCTCTCTATATCGAAAACACACAAAAAATTAGTTACTTGCATTTACTCTATCTAGTTTGCTTTATTTATTGTCCTGCACTCTATATTTAAAATACAAAAAAAAAATCAGTTACTTTTATTACCATGTCTAGCTCTGAACCTGTTACTTCTTCACCTGAGGACTTAGTTTTTACTTTCAAACAAGGGGATGAGGAGAGTTTTAAGGATGCTTGGTCTAGAATTTTTACTTCTTATCGTAAAACTGAACCTCAAATGACTCTAAGTTTGCTCCTTAGTAATTTTTATTTTGGTCTTATGGTTCGCTATAGATATGCTTTGGACACTTTATTAGGAGGAGATTTCCTTCATTGTAATGGGGATCAAGCTTTTAATGCCATAAAGAAATTGGTTGCATCACATGATTCAGCTAATAACTTTGATTCAGCCCTTATTAGCATTTATAATAGATTGAACAATCTCGAGATAAGTACATCTCGCTTAAATGAAAATTATCACTGTGTTCGTAATCGTCTTGAACAAGTCTTAGAGAATCCTAAACCTTCATTATGGGATCCTGCTGTTAAAATTGTTATCGGTGATCGAACTCTTCATGCCTACTGTGATATTATGTATGAATTTTGCCTTATGCCTGAAAATATTTATAAATCTTTGAAACTTTGGGGAGTCGATGAAGGGGGAGAAGAAATAGCTCTCATTGATAACTCTATCATAATTCCTAAGGGAATAGCTGCAGGTGTGCATACAACCATTCATGGAAGAACAATATCCATTGATTATCTTATTATTGAAACAGGAAAAATCATACTCGGAAGATCCTTGCTGAAACTATTGGGAGCAGTCATTGATGTGGGAGAAGGCACTCTGAAATTCACCTCTATACCAGGGGGAAATCATATATTTCCTAAACCAAAAGGAAAGAAAAACAATAAGAAAGGTAAGGATGAAGCCCAAGGTAAGGTTGACACGCCGTCTCTCGATGTTACTTGATTTGCACTTTCTGCGCCTAGCTGAAAGGCGTTAAAGAAAAGCGCTTATGGGAGACAACCCATGTTTTTACCTACAGCAATTTTTTGTTTTGTTGAGTCTTGGAAGTTGTTTACTACTGTAGCAACCTCTCCTTATCATGTTTTTGTGCCAAGTAAAGTTTCTATGTCAAAGTTGATGTTATATTTGGGATCGCTGCGCAGAAACAGCATTGCTGTCTGTCACGAATCTGGGCACAGTTCCCTGTAAAAATTCGAAAAAATCTGCCAATTTACGAGCGTGATACTCAGATATGTACGCAACTTTCATTAGTTTTGAGTTTTTCCATTTGAGCAAGTCTAGTGCCAGCTTTAAATTCGTCTTTACGGACTGTTCTGTTTTTGACAGATTCTGCCTTTTATTTCGCATTGCCTCTTTTGCTATGTTGGATTTATTTCTTTGATCCATTAATGTCCAGTAGCATTATGCAATGTCCAGAAGTGAAAATAATGATTGTGTCACCTCTGAATGAGTGAATTATTAATGATGCACTAACCCTCTAATGAGTTTGCTTGAAGTTTGGTGTGAAGGAAGTTTTCAAGGGTCAAGAGAGGAGAATGATATACTATGATCAAGAGGAGTGAAAGCTCTAAGCTTGGGGATGCCCCCGTGGTTCACCCCTGCATATTCTAAGAAGACTCAAGCGTCTAAGCTTGGGGATGCCCAAGGCATCCCCTTCTTCATCGACAACATCATCAGGTTCCTCCCCTGAAACTATATTTTTATTCAATCACATCTTGTGTTCTTTACTTGGAGCGTCGGTTTGTTTTCGTTTTTGTTTTTGTTTTAATAAGATGGATCCTAGCATTCACTTTGTGGGAGAGAGACACGCTCCGCTGTTGCATATGGACACATGTGTCCTTAGGCTTTACTCATAATATTCATGGCGAAGTTTCTTCTTCGTTAAATTGTTATATGGTTGGAATTGGAAAATGCTACATGTAGTAATTCTAAAATGTCTTGGATAATGTGATACTTGGCAATTGTTGTGCTCATGTTTAAGCTCTTGCATCATATGCTTTGCACCCATTAATGAAGAAATACATAGAGCTTGCTAAAATTTGATTTGCATATTTGGTTTCTCTAAGGTCTAGATAATATCTAGTATTGAGTTTTGAACAACAAGGAAGAAGGTGTAGAGTCTTATAATGTTTACAATATGTCTTTTATGTGAGTTTTGCTGCACTTGTTCATCCTTGAGTTTGCTTCAAATAACCTTGCTAGCCTAAACCTTGTATCGAGAGGGAATACTTCTCATGCATCCAAAATCCTTGAGCCAACTACTATGCCATTTGTGTCCACCATACCTACCTACTACATGGTATTTCTCCGCCATTCCAAAGTAAATTGCTTGAGTGCTACCTTTAAAATTCCATCATTCACCTTTGCAATATATAGCTCATGGGACAAAATAGCCTTAAAAACTATCGTAGTATTGAATATGTACTTATGCACTTTATATTTTATTAAGTTGCTTGTTGTGCGATAACCATGCTTCTGGGGAACGCCATCAACTATTGTTGAATATCATGTGAGTTGCTATGCATGTCCGTCTTGTCTGAAGGTCTATCATTTTAGTGGTTGGAGCATGCAAAATTGTTAGAGAAGAACATTGGGCCGCTAACTAAAGCCATGAATCATGGTGGAAGTTTCAGTTTGGACATATATCCTCAATCTCATATGAGAATAATAATCATTGCTACATGCTTATGCATTTAAGAGGAGTCCATTATCTCGTTGTCCATGTTGTCCCGGTATGGATGTCTAAGTTGAGAATAATCAAAAGCGAGAAATCCGAAATGCGAGCATTCTCCTTAGACCTTTGTACAGGCGGCATGGAGGTACCCCTTTGTGACACTTGGTTGAAACATGGCATGCAAAGATCCGGTAGTCCAAGCTAAGTAGGACGAGGTGCGGGCACTATTAGTATACTATGCATGAGGCTTGCAACTTGTAAGATATAATTTACATAACTCATATGCTTTATTACTACCGTTGACAAAATTGTTTCATGTTTTCAAAATAAAAGCTCTAGCACAAATACAGCAATCGATGCCTTCCTCTTTGAAGGACCATTCTTTTACTTTTATTGTTGAGTCAGTTTACCTATCTCCTTCCACCTAAGAAGCAAACACTTGTGTGAACTGTGCATTGATTCCTACATACTTGCATATTGCACTTGTTATATTACTTTATGTTGACAATATCCATGAGATATACATGTTATAAGTTGAAAGCAACCGCTGAAACTTAATCTTCCTATGTGTTGCTTCAACACCTTTACTTTGATTTATTGCTTTATGAGTTAACTCTTATGCAAGACTTATTGATGCTTGTCTTGAAGTACTATTCATGAAAAGTCTTTGCTATAAGATTCAGTTGTTTACTCATGTCATTACCTTTGCTTTGATCGCTGCATTCATTACATATGTTTACAAATAGTATGATCAAGATTATGATGGCATGTCACTTCAGAAATTATCTTTGTTATCGTTTTACCTGCTGGAATGACGAGAACTAAGCTTGGGGATGCTGATACGTCTCCAACGTATCGATAATTTCTTATGTTCCATGCTACTTTATTGATGATACCTACATGTTTTATGCACATTATATGTCATATTTATGCATTTTCTGGAACTAACCTATTAACAAGATGCCGAAGAGCCGCTTCTTTGTTTCTGCTGTTTTTGGTTTCAGAAATCCTAGTAAAGAAATATTCTCGGAATTGGACGAAACTTTCGCCCAGGGTCCTATTTTTGCACGAAGCTTCCAGAAGACCGAAGAGATAACGAAGTGGGGCCACGAGGCGGCCAGAGGGGAGGCCGGCGCGGCCCAGGCCCTGGCCGCGCCGACCTGCCCCCTGGGCCCCTCGTGTGGCCCCCCGCGTTGACCCTCCGCCTACTTAAAGCTTCCGTCGCGAAACCCCCAGTACCGAAAGCCAGGATACGAGAAAAGTTCCAGAGCCGCCGCCATCGCGAAGCCAAGATCTGGGGGACAGGAGTCTCTGTTCCGGCACCCTGCCGGAGCGGGGAAGTGCCCCCGGAAGGCTTCTCCATCGACACCGCTGCCATCTCCACCGCCATCTTCATCACCGCTGCTGCTCCCATGAAGAGGGAGTAGTTCTCCATCGAGGCTCGGGGCTGTACCGGTAGCTATGTGGTTAATCTCTCTCCTATGTACCTCAATACAATGATCTCATGAGCTGCTTTACATGATTGAGATTCATATGAGTTTTGTATCACTACTATCTATGTGCTACTCTAGCAAAGTTATTAAAGTAGTTCTATTCCTCCTGCACGTGTGTAAAGGTGACAGTGTGTGCACCGTGTTAGTACTTGGTTTATGCTATGATCATGATCTCTTGTAGATTGCGAAGTTAACTATTGCTATGATAATATTGATGTGATCTATTCCTCCTACATATGCATGAAGGTGACAGTGTGCATGCTATGCTAGTACTTGGTTTAGTCTTTTGATCTATCTTACACTAAAGGTTACTAAAATATGAGCATTATTGTGGAGCTTGTTAACTCCGGCATTGAGGGTTCGTGTAATCCTACGCAATGTGTTCATCATCCAACAAAAGTGTAGAGTATGCATTTATCTATTCTGTTATGTGATCAATGTTGAGAGTGTCCACTAGTGAAAGTCTATTCCCTAGGCCTTGTTCCTAAATACTGCTATCGCTGCTTGTTTACTGTTTTACTGAGTTACTACTGCTGCGTTACTACTGCTTGTTTACTTCCTACAATATTACTACCATCAACTGCACGCCAGCAAGCACTTTTCTGGCGCCGTACTACTACCCCGGTCCTATTCTTTACATAGCATACAATCTACTGCAATACTTGTTTTACTGTTTTCTTTGCAAACATCTTCCACTCGATACGTTTAATCCTTTGTTACAGCAAGCCGGTGAGATTGACAACCTCACTGTTTCGTTGGGGCAAAGTACTTTGGTTTTGTTGTGCAGATTCCACGTTGGCGCCGGAATCCCTGTTGTTGCGCCGCATCACATTTCGCCACCATCAACCTTCAACGTGCTTCTTGGCTCCTACTGGTTCGATTAAACCTTGGTTTCATACTGAGGGAAACTTGCTTCTATACGCATCATACCTTCCACTTGGGGTTCCCAACGGACGTGTGCATCTACGCGTATCAAGCGGCTCCCATGAAGGACGTTATCTCTACCAGCAAGGTAGATCATCCCTCTTCTCTTTTGTTTACACATGCATTTTAGTTTCATTATGGATGACACTCCCCCCAACCTTTGCTTACACAAGCCATGGCTAACCGAATCCTCGGGTGCCTTCCAACATTCACATACCATGGGGGAGTGTCTATTTGCAGGTTAAGTTGCTTACTAATAAATCAAGGCAAAACATGTGACAGAATTATTAACGAAAGTTAATTAATTGGGGTTGGGAACCCCGTTGCCAACTCTTTTTGCAAAATTATTGGATAAGTGGATGTGCCACTAGTCCATTGGTGAAAGTCTGTCAGGAGTAAATGACAAGGTTGAAAGATAAAACACCACATACTTCCTCATGAGCTATAAAACATCGACACAAATAGAGAAGTATTTTGAAGGTTTAAAGGTAGCACATGAGAATTTACTTGGAATTGTTTGAAATGCCATGAATAGGTATTTATGGTGGACACTTTGGAATAACTTGGTTTTCAGGTATTTGGAAGCATGAGCAGCGTTCCCGCTCAGTACAAGTGAAGGCTAGCAATAGACTAGGAAGCGACAATCAAGAGAGCAATAACTGTCATAATCATGCTTGCGACAAAATAAAATTAACGGAGACATAAAAGTGATACAAGAACTCTGAAGCAAAGTAAATCATCGAGGCTTAATTGACTTTTGTTTAGTCATATGCATGCGTGAGCATGTGCCAAGTCGATTCAAGTGAATTATTCAGAGGAGGATACCACAATGTCATACCTATCTATGAATAATGCAATGCAAGCAGATATTCATGACATGCTACTCATTATCAATAAATTGGAACCAAACATGAGAGATCATGAACTACTAGACTTTCATTAAATGACATATACCTCACATGAACCAACTAAGCATGCTCACATGGATGAGTATATGTACAAAAATGAAAACAAATAGAGTTCATACCAGCCTCTCACCACGGTCGAGTTGCCGTAGATCGTCATTATTGCCTTTCACTTGTGTGGATTGAATAATAATATGAAATGAAAACCAAGCTCCAACCACCGGAGACCGCTGAACTCCCTAATGAAATTTACAAAACCAAAGAAGAACAACAAATATTTTTGGTATTTTCGGGTTAGAAATAAGAACAAAAGGAAACAAACAAACAAAGCAAAATCTTTTTGGATTTTCTCATAGCAAACTAACGATAGCAAATAAGGTAAAATAGGAACAAAGAACCAAATAAACAAATGGTGAAGAGAAACAACAGAAATATTTTTGGTCTTTTTGTGTTTTAGGAAAGAAACAAAGCAAAAAACAAGAGAATGAAAACTAAAAGAAACACAGAAAAGCAAGATGGCAGAAATCTGCCAAAACTTGACAGCAGTATAGTAATCGATTTTTACGAAAATCTTCCGCTGCTCAGATCGGAAAGTGTTCAACTAATGAAAGTTAGATAATAACCTGGGGAACATTCAAAAAAATTGGCAGCTCAAAATAACGTTCTGTCTATTTTTGAGAATTTTTTTGGTATCTGTCCAGAATCTGTTTTCAAACAGTACTTCTCCAAATATCATCTCCCTCTTGTTAGAAACCACTTTAAGAAGCTAAACAAGTATATACAAGTATCCATCAATTGTAATATGCAATGAATGAGTGATGCCGACATACCTCCCCCCAAGCTTAGGCTTTTGGCCTAAGTGGATATCAACCCCACGGTCCCCATGAAGTGGAGTCTCCCTAGTATGACGAAGAAGGATCCTGTTATGGGTATGTGCTGGAAGACGCACCAGGATACGTGACGGTGTACCCGTAGGAGGGCTCAGCGTCCTCGGAGTCATGCTGCTGGTGGAAACCATGTATCCTCAGCTGCTCATCCACCTCCTCCTTGGAGCGCGACCATGGTTTCCTGTGAACACTGAACAAATCGGCTTGCGGCAAGGGGATTTCCCTCTCATCCCCGTCAATAAACAACATTTTATAGACAATATTTTCTAAGCTAGAGTTAGTTGTGACAAATTGGTGACTCTTCATAGCAGCAATATCAAGCCTAACAGGGGTTAGTTTCTCATCAGTAGGATCAAGAGGAAGATCTAGATGTGCCAAAATACGCGACGCAATAATTCCTCCATAGATAGGTCCCCTAGTAGATAGGCGACGAGCAATAAGAGCACCAAGATGATAAGGTGTGTTACCAGTCAATGCAGCAACAGGAAAAGCAAGATGATAACTAGAAATGTTGCTAGTGTTCTCCCTACCAAGAATGCTAGTAGCAAGATAGTAAGCGAAATATCTAATGGCGGGAAGTTGAATGTTTCTTATCTTGTCGCGCTGAATGGTGCGGCTATCATCATTGGTGACTTCTCGATAGAGCTGCGTCAACGCCTTGGGGCTTTTCTCGATCTTCTTTGCTGTACCTACAGGAGCAATATCCAATGCAATACAAAAATCCTTCAACTTCATAGTAATAGGATTATCATAAATCCTGAATGTAACTGTTGGCGTGAAGTGCGTGTTGTTGAACTTGAAGCTTTCAACAAAGATTTTAGTTAGCATGTAGTATTGGCTCCTCTCATCTTCCATATAGGTAGATAAGCCCACATTGTTGATGAGGAATAAGAAATCATCAAGCAACCCTGCATTACGCAAAAAGTCATAGCATGGAAATGATGAAGCATTAGGGACTCCATTATCCTCTTCAACTTCGAAGCTCGGTGCGATGACATCCTCATTATAGGATCGTCTAATTCGCGTGGCTGCCCTTGAGGGCCTCCCCGTGCTCGTCGTCTCTCTTTCGAACACCTCTCCAAAGTTGGGGTTGTCCATTTTCCTTTTCTGAAATTTTTCAACAATCATTATAAAATTTGATTTCAAGGTATATAATTGAGGGAAACTACTATAGGAACTTGCTAGAGTACTAAACATGCATCAAAACTCATTTCTACAACTTGAATCAAGCATGCAAGCTCACTTAACATGTCACCTGATGTCTACGGGTGCTTCTATTCTTGTAGACAGTGTTGGGCCTCCAAGAGCAGAGGTTTGTAGAACAACAGCAAGTTTCCCTTAAGTGAATCACCCAAGGTTTATCGAACTCAGGGAGGTAGAGGTCAAAGATAGTCCTCTCAAGCAACCCTGCAATTAAGATACAAGAAGTCTCTTGTGTCCCCAACACACCTAATACACTTGTCAGATGTATAGGTGCACTAGTTCGGCGAAGAGATAGTAAAACACAGGTGGTATAGATGAATATGAGTGGTAATGACAATCTGAAATAAATATGGCAGCGAGTAAACATGCAGTAGAACAGTAAGTAAGCGGTGTTTGCAGTATTGGAAACAAGGCCTAGGGATCATACTTTCACTAGTGGACACTCTCAACATTGATCGCATAATAAATTAATAACTTCTCCTCATTTGTGCTACATACACTCTTTTGTTGGATGACAATCACCATTCGTTGCGTAGGGCTACAAGAGCTCCCTCAAGCCGGAGTTAACAAGCGCCACAACATTCGACATTCATATTTAAGTAACCTTAGAGCATAATAGATCTTTGCAAAATAAACTGAGAACTAACATAGCATACACACTGTCATCATTACACTATGAAAGGGGGAATAGATCACATCAATACTATCATAGTGATAATTAACTCCATAACCTACAAGAGATTATGATCATAACCTACGACAAGAACCACACGGTGCACACACTGGCACCTTTACACCATGCAGGAGGAATAGACTACTTTAATAACATCACATGAGTAGCACATAGACTAGTAGCGATACAAAGCTCATCATATGGATCTCAATTATGCAAAGCAATTCATGAGATCATTGTATTGGAGTACAGAGAGAGAGATTAACCACATAGCTACCGTTACAGCCCTCATCCACGGGGGAGAACTACTCCCTCCTCATCATGGGAGCAGCAGCGCTGATGGAGATGGCGGTGGTGTCAATGGAGATGCCTTCTGGGGGCCTTCCCCGTCCCGGCGGCGAGCCGGAACAGAGACTCCTGTCCCCCAGATCTTGGCTTCGCGATGGCGGCGGCTCTGGAAGGTTTCTCGTACCGTGCCTTTTTCCGTATCGAAGATTTAGGTAAGGGAGGCTTAAATAGGCAAAGAGGCGGAGTCGGAAGGGTTACGGGGGCGCCACACAATAGGGGGGCGCCCCCTGGGCCGCGCCGCCACCTTGTGTGGTGGGCCTGTGGCTCTCCTCTGGCCCCTCTCCGGTGTTCTGGAAGCTTCGTGCAATTATAAGATGCTGGGCGTTGATTTCGTCCAATTCCGAGAATATTTCCTTACTAGGATTTCTGAAACCAAAAACAGCAGAAAACAGGAACTGGCACTTCGGCATCTCTTCAATAGGTTAGTTCCGGAAAATGCATCAAAACGATATAAAGT
Source organism: Lolium perenne (assembly GCF_019359855.2). Classification (NCBI taxonomy): domain Eukaryota; kingdom Viridiplantae; phylum Streptophyta; class Magnoliopsida; order Poales; family Poaceae; genus Lolium; species Lolium perenne. The sequence continues at coordinate 84,963,605 of NC_067248.2, read as the reverse complement.
GTGAACAAAACATGTAGGTATTGTCATAAAACTAGCATGGAACATCAGAAATTAAAGATACGTTTGAGACGTATCTTCACCTACAGCAGCAAATTTCTCAAGATATACTCAACCAAACAAAATTCTATTTGGATAATCGAAGGAGTCACATACCGGAGAGCAAATGTGCCAAATTTCAGACAAAAATCTGGGCTGAGCAAAGAGATCGAAAAATCCTGAGCTCTTGAGCAAAAACGCGAGTGAGAGAAAGTTGGTACGAGTTTTTTCGGGAGAGAGAGTGGAATGGGAGGAAGAGATGAGTTAGTGGGGCAAGGAGGGGCCCACACCACAGGGTGGCGCGCCCCCCTCCTTGGTCGCGCCGGCACATGGGGGCAGCCCTGGGGTGCCCCACTGGTCAGCCCCAGGTGCTCCCAGGTAGCTCTTCGAAAAATAAGACCAACGGTATAATTTTTGTAAATTTTTGAGAATTTCGAAAAATGCACATTTCTGGGTGTTAAAGTAATTATTACAGCGCAGGAAAATGATCTCCAAAATTTTAAAACAACTAAAGTATCTTGCAAACCAAATAGTACTACAGCAAGTAAAACAAGTGGAGAAGGAAAGAAATGATGTTTAGCTCTTCTATGCATTTAAAATATACTTGTTAACAAGGTTGGTCAAGTCTTGCTACCAAATAAATTTTACATGACATAAGAAGAAATAAACCTCAAATCAATCATGTTACCTTATATTGAATTGATATGGATCCAATCACAAGAGTTTGATATTCTTCTTTAGGCTCATATACAGGACAATCAATAGTTCCCACCTTGATTGTTCTCAAATTAAAAATTGTATTAACTCCATATACTTTATCAATCCTCTTGGGAAAATAGACAATATGTTCCTTATCTTCAACATTGAAAGTGATTTTCCTTTATTGCAATCAATAACAGCCCCTGCAGTATTAAGAAAGGGTCTTCCAAGAATAATAGACATATTATCATCTTCAGGCATTTCCAACACAACAAAATCAGTTAATATTAAGCAATTTTGAGTAACTTGAACAGGAACATCTTCACATACACCAACATGAACAACAGTAGATTTATCAGCCATTTGCAAAGATATATCAGTTGGTATCAACTTATCTAAATCAAGTCTCTTGTAAGGAGAAAAAGGCATCACACTAACTCCTGCTCCCAAATCACATAGAGCAGTTCTAACATAATTATTCTTGATGGAACAAGGGATAGTTGGTATACCTGGGTCTCCCAGCTTCTTTGGAACCTTGCCATTAAAGGAATAATTAGCGAGCATAGTGGAAATCTCCTCATTTGGAATTTTCCTTTTGTTAGAGACAATATCTTTCATATACTTTGAATAAGGAGGCAATTTAATAGCATTAGTCAAAGGGATTTGCAAAAACAAGGGTTTCATCCAATCACAAAATTTATTATAGTGTTCCTTGATGGCGTGTAACTCACACGTTCGTTGGGAACCCCAAGAGGAAGGTATGATGCGCACAGTAGCAAGTTTTCCCTCAGAAAGAAACCAAGGTTTAATCGAACCAGTAGGAGCCAAGAAGCACGTTGAAGGTTGATGGTCGCGAAATGTGATGCGGCGCAACACCAGGGATTCCTGCGCCAACGTGGAATCTGCACAACAAAACCAAAGTACTTTGCCCCAACGAAACAGTGAGGTTGTCAATCTCACCGGCTTGCTGTAACAAAGGATTAAACGTATCGAGTGGAAGATGTTTGCAAAGAAAACGAGAAGAGCAAAGAGTAACGCAGAAACAAGAATAACAAGCAGCGATAGCAGTATTTAGGAACAAGGCCTAGGGATTAGACTTTCACTAGTGGACACTCTCAACATTGATCACATAACAGAATAGATAGATGCATACTCTACACTTTTGTTGGATGATGAACACATTGCGTAGGATTACACGAACCCTCAATGCCGGAGTTAACAAGCTCCACAATAATGCTCATATTCTAGTAACCTTTAGTGTAAGATAGATCAAAAGACTAAACCAAGTACTAGCATAGCATGCACACTGTCACCTTCATGCATATGTAGGAGGAATAGATCACATCAATATTATCATAGCAATAGTTAACTTCGCAATCTACAAGAGATCATGATCATAGCATAAACCAAGTACTGACACGAGTGCACACACTGTCACCATTACACCGTGTAGGAGGAATAAAACTACTTTAATAACTTCACTAGAGTAGCACATAGATAAATTGTGATACAAAACACATTGCAATCATAAAGAGATATAAATAAGCACTTCACTATGCCATTCATAACAGTGAATAAGTATTCTGTGAAATATAGCCTAAGAGACCCACACGGTGCACACACTGTCACCTTTACACACGTGGGACAAGGAGTCTCCGGAGATCACATAAGTAAAACTCACTTGACTAGCATAATGACATCTAGATTACAAGCATCATCATATGAATCTCAATCATGTAAGGCAGCTCATGAGATTATTGTATTGAAGCACATAGGAGAGAGATGAACCACATAGCTACCGGTACAGCCCCGAGCCTCGATGGAGAACTACTCCCTTCTCATGGGAGCAGCAGCGGTGATGAAGATGGCGGTGGAGATGGCAGCGGTGTCGATGGAGAAGCCTTCCGGGGGCACTTCCCCGCTCCGGCAGGGTGCCGGAACAGAGATTCCTGTCCCCCAGATCTTGGCTTCGCGATGGCGGCGGCTCTGGAACTTTTCTCGTATCGTGGCTTCCTCCGTAAGGGTTTTCGATGCAGGGGCTTTATATAGGCGAAGAGGCGGCGCAGGAGGGTCAAAGGGGCGACCACACCATAGGGTGGCGCGGGCCCAGCCCTGGCCGCGCCACCATGTCATCTGGGGCCCACAGGGCCCCCCTCTGGCGGCTCTCGGGTGTTCTGGATGCTTCCGGGCAAAATAGGAACCTGGGCGTTGATTTCGTCCAATTCCGAGAATATTTCGTTACTAGGATTTCTGAAACCAAAAACAGCAGAAAACAGGAACTGGCACTTCGGCATCTTGTTAATAGGTTAGTTCCAGAAAATGCACGAATACGACATAAAGTGTGCATAAAACATGTAGATATCATCAATAAAGTGGCATGGAACATAAGAAATTATCGATACGTTGGAGACGTATCAGCATCCCCAAGCTTAGTTCTGCTCGTCCCGAGCAGGTAAAACGATAACAAAGATAATTTCTGAAGTGACATGCCATCATAACCTTGATCATACTATTTGTAAACATATGTAATGAATGCAGCGATCAAAACAATGGTAATGACATGAGTAAACAAGTGAATCATAAAGCAAAGACTTTTCATGAATAGCACTTTCAAGACAGGCATCAATAAGTCTTGCATAAGAGTTAACTCATAAATCAATAATTTAAAGTATAGACATTGAAGCAACACAATGGAAGATTAAGTTTCAGCGGTTGCTTTCAACTTGTAACATGTATATCTTATGGATAATTGTCAACATAGAGTAATATAACAAATGCAATATGCAAGTATGTAGGAATCAATGCACAGTTCACACAAGTGTTTGCTTCTTGAGGTGGAGAGAGATAGGTGAACTGACTCAACATAAAAGTAAAAGAATGGTCCTTCAAAGAGGAAAGCATCGATTGCTGTATTTGTGCTAGAGCTTTTATTTTAAAAACATCAAGAGAGTATAAAAGTAAAGTTTTGAGAGGTGTTTGTTGTTGTCAACGAATGGTAGCGGGTACTCTAACCCCCTTGCCAGGCAAACCTTCAAAGAGCGGCTCCCATTTTATTTTGTTTTTGGGTGGCACTCCTTCCAACCTTTCTTTCACAAACCATGGCTAACCGAATCCTCGGGTGCCTGCCAACAATCTCATACCATGAAGGAGTGCCTTTTTATTTTAGTTTTATTATGATGACACTCCTCCCCACCTTTGCTTTCTCAAGCCATGGCTAACCGAATCCTTCGGGTGCCATCCAACAATCACATACCATGGAGGAGTGTCTATTTTTGTTAATTAATTTGGGACTGGGAATCCCATTGCCAGCTCTTTCTGCAAAATTATTGGATAAGCGGATGAAGCCACTAGTCCATTGGTGAAAGTTGCCCAACAAGATTGAAAGATAAACACCACATACTTCCTCATGAGCTATAAAACATTGACACAAATCAGAGGTGATAAATTTTGAATGGTTTAAAGGTAGCACTCAAGCAATTTACTTTGGAATGGCGGAGAAATACCATGTAGTAGGTAGGTATGGTGGACACAAATGGCATGAATATTGGCTCAAGGATTTTGGATGCATGAGAAGTATTCCCTCTCGATACAAGGTTTAGGCTAGCAAGGTTATTTGAAACAAACACAAGGATGAACCGGTGCAGCAAAACTCACATAAAAGACATATTGTAAACATTATAAGACTCTACACCGTCTTCCTTGTTGTTCAAACTCTTTACTAGAAATTATCTAGACCTTAGAGAGACCAATTATGCAAACCAAATTTTAGCATGCTCTATGTATTTCTTCACTAATAGGTGCAAAGCATATGATGCAAGAGCTTAAACATGAGCACAACAATTGCCAAGTATCACATTATCCAAGACATTTTAGAATTACTACATGTAGCATTTTCCAATTCCAACCATATAACAATTTAACGAAGAAGAAACTTCGCCATGAACATTATGAGTAAAGCCTAAGGACACATGTGTCCATATGCAACAGCGGAGCGTGTCTCTCTCCCACACAAGGATGAACTTATTCAGAGAACTAAGATAACAAAACAAAAACAAAAATAAAAGCACACAGACTCTCCAAGTAAAATACATAAGATGTGACCGAATAAAAATATAGTTTCAAGAGAAGGAACCTGATACTTTGTCGATGAAGAAGGGGATGCCTTGGGCATCCCCAAGCTTAGATGCTTGAGTCTTCTTGAAATATGCAGGGATAAACCACGGAGGCATCCCCAAGCTTAGAGCTTTCACTCCTCTTGATCATAGTATATCATTCTCCTCTCTTGACCCTTGAAAACTTCCTTCACACCAAACTTCAAGCAAACTCATTAGAGGGTTAGTGCACAATTAATAATTCACATGTTCAGAGGTGACACAAACATTCTTTTCACTTCTGGACATTGCATAAAGCTACTGGACATTAATGGATCAAAGAAATGAATCCAACATAGCAAAAGAGGCAATGCGAAATAAAAGGCAGAATCTGTCAAAAACAGAACAGTCCGTAAAGACGAATTTAAAGCTGGCACCAGACTTGCTCAAATGGAAAAACTCAAAACTAATGAAAGTTGCGTACATATCTGAGGATCACGCTCGTAAATTGGCAGATTTTTTAGAATTTTCTACAGAGAACTGTGCCCAGATTCGTGACAGACAGCAATGCTGTTTCTGCGCAGCGATCCCAAATATAACATCAACTTTGACATAGAAACTTTACTTGGCACAAAAACTTGATAAGGAGAGGTTGCTACAGTAGTAAACAACTTCCAAGACTCAACAAAACAAAAATTGCTGTAGTAAAAAAAACACATGGGTTATCTCCCAAGAAGTTCTTTCTTTATAGCCATTAAGATGGGCTCAGCAGTTTTAATGATGCACTCGCAAGAAATAGTATTTGAAGCAAAAGAGAGCATCAAGAGGCAAATTCAAAACACATTTAAGTCTAACATGCTTCCTATGCATAGGAATCTTGTAAATAAACAAGTTCATGAAGAGCAAAGTAACAAGCATAGGAAGATAAAACAAGTGTAGCTTCAAAAATTTCAGCACATAAAGAGGTGGTTTAGTAACATGAAATTTTTTACAACCATATTTTCCTCTCTCATAATAACTTTCAGTAGCTACATGAGCAAACTCAACAATATAACTATCACATAAAGCATTCTTATCATGAGTCTCATGCATAAAATTATTACTCTCCACATAGGCATAATCAATTTTATTAGTTGTAGTGGGAGCAAATTCAACAAAGTAGCTATCATTATTATTCTCATCATCAAATATAGGAGGCATAGTATCGTCAAAGTAAATTTTCTCCTCAATGCTTGGGGGACTAAAAATATCATGCTCATCAAAACCAGCTTCCCCAAGCTTAGAATTTTCCATAGCATTAGCAACAATGGTGTTCAAAGCATTCATAGTAATAACATTCTCATTAGCATGCATATAAAGTTCCATGGGTTTCTTAATTCTTTCTTCAAACACATCATGTCCTAATTCAAGATAAAGTTCATAAAGATCTCTCATATTTTTGTTGTTTTCCATTATGCCTAACTAGTGAAAATAAAAACAAGTACAGGACTAGACATGATAACAAAATAAATTAAATGCAAGTAACTAATTTTTTTGTGTTTTTGATATAGAGAGCAAGACAGTAAATAAAGTAAAACTAGCAACTAATTTTTTTTGTGTTTTGTTTAGGAGCAGCAAACAAAGTAGTAAATAAAATAAAGCAAGACAAAAACAAAGTAAAGAGATTGAGAAGTGGAGACTCCCCTTGCAGCGTGTCTTGATCTCCCCGGCAACGGCGCCAGAAAAAGAGCTTGATGGCGTGTAACTCACACGTTCGTTGGGAACCCCAAGAGGAAGGTATGATGCGCACAGTAGCAAGTTTTCCCTCAGAAAGAAACCAAGGTTTAATCGAACCAGTAGGAGCCAAGAAGCACGTTGAAGGTTGATGGTCGCGAAATGTGATGCGGCGCAACACCAGGGATTCCTGCGCCAACGTGGAATCTGCACAACAAAACCAAAGTACTTTGCCCCAACGAAACAGTGAGGTTGTCAATCTCACCGGCTTGCTGTAACAAAGGATTAAACGTATCGAGTGGAAGATGTTTGCAAAGAAAACGATGGAAGAGCGTAGTAACGCAGAAAAACAAGAACAAGCGATAGCGAAGATTTAGGAACAAGGCCTAGGGATTAGAGTTTCACTAGTGGACACTCTCAACATTGATCACATAACAGAATAGATAGATGCATACTCTACACTTTTGTTGGATGATGAACACATTGCGTAGGATTACACGAACCCTCAATGCCGGAGTTAACAAGCTCCACAATAATGCTCATATTCTAGTAACCTTTAGTGTAAGATAGATCAAAAGACTAAACCAAGTACTAGCATAGCATGCACACTGTCACCTTCATGCATATGTAGGAGGAATAGATCACATCAATATTATCATAGCAATAGTTAACTTCGCAATCTACAAGAGATCATGATCATAGCATAAACCAAGTACTGACACGAGTGCACACACTGTCACCATTACACCGTGTAGGAGGAATAAAACTACTTTAATAACTTCACTAGAGTAGCACATAGATAAATTGTGATACAAAACACATTGCAATCATAAAGAGATATAAATAAGCACTTCACTATGCCATTCATAACAGTGAATAAGTATTCTGTGAAATATAGCCTAAGAGACCCACACGGTGCACACACTGTCACCTTTACACACGTGGGACAAGGAGTCTCCGGAGATCACATAAGTAAAACTCACTTGACTAGCATAATGACATCTAGATTACAAGCATCATCATATGAATCTCAATCATGTAAGGCAGCTCATGAGATTATTGTATTGAAGCACATAGGAGAGAGATGAACCACATAGCTACCGGTACAGCCCCGAGCCTCGATGGAGAACTACTCCCTTCTCATGGGAGCAGCAGCGGTGATGAAGATGGCGGTGGAGATGGCAGCGGTGTCGATGGAGAAGCCTTCCGGGGGCACTTCCCCGCTCCGGCAGGGTGCCGGAACAGAGATTCCTGTCCCCCAGATCTTGGCTTCGCGATGGCGGCGGCTCTGGAACTTTTCTCGTATCGTGGCTTCCTCCGTAAGGGTTTTCGATGCAGGGGCTTTATATAGGCGAAGAGGCGGCGCAGGAGGGTCAAAGGGGCGACCACACCATAGGGTGGCGCGGGCCCAGCCCTGGCCGCGCCACCATGTCATCTGGGGCCCACAGGGCCCCTCTGGCGACTCTCGGGTGTTACGGATGCTTCGGGCAAAATAGGAACACAGGGCGTTGATTTCGTCCAATTCCGAGAATATTTCGTTACTAGGATTTACGAAACCAAAAACAGCGAGAAAACAGGCTGGCACTTTGGCATCTTGTTAATAGGTTAGTTCCAGAAAATGCACGAATACGACATAAAGTGTGCATAAAACATGTAGATATCATCAATAAAGTGGCATGGAACATAAGAAATTATCGATACGTTGGAGACGTATCATTCCTCCTTGATACGTCTCCAACGTATCTATAATTTCTTATGTTCCATGCTACTTTATTGATGATATCTACATGTTTTATACACATTATATGTCATTATTATGCGTTTTCCGGAACTAACCTATTGACGAGATGCCGAAGTGCCAGTTCTTGTTTTCTGCTGTTTTTGGTTTCAGAAATCCTAATAAGGAAATATTCTCGGAATCGGACGAAATCAACGCCCAGTACCCTATTTTCACCGGAAGCTTCCAGAGCACCCGAGAAGGACCAGAGGGGGGCCACTGGGCCACCACACACCACCCCGGCGCGGCCCAGGGGGGCGCGCCCCCCTAGTGTGTCGCCGCCTCGTCAGCCCTCCGACTCCGCCTCTTCGCCTATATAAAGGTCCCTGAACTAAAACACGATACGAATAAGCCACGGTACGAGAAAAGTTCCAGAGCCGCCGCCATCGCGAAGCCAAGATCTGGGGGACAGGAGTCTCTGTTCCGGCACGCCGCCGGGACGGGGAAGTGCCCCCGGAAGGCTTCTCCATCGACACCGCTGCCATCTCCACCGCCATCTTCATCACCGCTGCTGCTCCCATGAAGAGGGAGTAGTTCTCCATCGAGGCTCGGGGCCGTACCGGTAGCTATGTGGTTAATCTCTCTCCTATGTACTTCAATACAATGATCTCATGAGCTGCCTTACATGATTGAGATTCATATGAGCTTTGTATCGCTACTAGTGTATGTGCTACTTATGTGATGTTATTAAAGTAGTCTATTCCTCCTGCATGGTGTAATGGTGACAGTGTGTGCATTGTGTAGTTCTTGTCGTAGATTATGATCATAATCTCTTGTAGGTTATGGAGTTGATTATCGCTATGATAGTATTGATGTGATCTATGCCTCCTTCATAGTGTGATGGTGACAGTGTGCATGCTATGTTAGTACTTGGTCTATTTTGCAAAGATCTATTATGCTCTAAGGTTACTTAAACATGAATATCGAATGTTGTGGAGCTTGTTAACTCCGGCATTGAGGGTTCGTGTAATCCTACACAATTAGTGGTGTTCATCATCCAACAAGAGTATATGTAGCACAAAGGAAAGAGAACTTATTTATTATGTGATCAATGTTGAGAGTGTCCACTAGCGAAAGTATGATCCCTAGGCCTTGTTTCCACCACAAAGAATTGCTTCCCACGCCAGCAAGCTATTTTCTGGCGCCGCTTGTTTACTGTTTTACCGCATCTTTACTTTCTGCAATATTACCACCATCTATACCACCTGTGTTTTACTATCTCTTCGCCGAACTAGTGCACCTATACATCTGACAAGTGTATTAGGTGTGTTGGGGACACAAGAGACTTCTTGCTTTGTGGTTGCAGGGTTGCTTGAGAGGGATATCTTTGACCTCTTCCTCCCTGAGTTCGATAACCTTGGGTGATCCACTTAAGGGAAAACTTGCTGCTGTTCTATAAACCTCTGCTCTTGGAGGCACAACACTGTCTACAAGAATAGAAGCACCTGTAGACATCACTCCTCCTTTGATTTTAGTTTCTTATCAGGAAAAGGCATTTGTTTTTGAACCCAAGGTTCTCTTTCATTACCATGTTTCTTAGCAATAAAATCTTCTTTAGTGTACTTCTTATTTTTAGCATGCTTTTCAGGTTCATTTTCAATCTCTTCTTTATCAGGAGTATCATTCTTATCATTATCTTTATCATGTTCATTACCACTTTCAGTTTCACCATCAGAAATAGAAATACTATTAGGATCATTAACAGGTTCAGAGGATTCTACAACAGTTTTATGTTTCTTCTTCTTTTTCTTAGAAGGACTACTAGTTTTTTTAGTTCGTTGAGAATCTTGTTCAACTCTTTTGGGGTGCCCTTCAGGATATAGAGGATCCTGGGTAGAAAGACCACCTCTAGTTGTTACTTCATAAGCATGTTTTTCTTTATGAGTATTTTCTAACAAATCACTTTGCACTTTAGTAAGTTGATCAATTTGAGTTTGAATCATATGAAAATGTTTAACAAGCATCTTAACATCATTGGAGGTTCTCTCCACAATATCATGCAATTTACTAATAGCTTGAGAATTTTCCATTAGATGATTCTCTACTCTCATATTAAAGTTATTTTGCTTAACAACATAATTATCAAATTCATCTAAACATTGATCAGGAGGTTTTGAGTAGGGGATATCTCCTCTATCAAAGCGTTGAAGGGAATGTACCTCAATCGTGGATGAAGGGGGAATTATCTTACATAGATCTTCTATAGGAGGTAAATTCTTCACATCTTCAGATTTAATACCTTTCTCCATAAGAGATTTCTTGGCTTCCCTCATATCTTCATCATTTAATTCAATCATACCCCTCTTCTTCAATACTGGTGTTGGGGTTGGTTCAGGTGTAGTCCAATCATCATGATTTTGGCTTATTCTAGCCAATAATTCTTCAGCTTCGTCCGGAGTTCTTTTCCTGAAAACACAATCAGCACAACTATCTAGGTATGCCCTAGACTCAATGGTTAGTCCACTATAAAATATATCAAGTAAATCATGCTTTTCCAAATCATGTCCAGGTCGAGCTCTAATAAGAGAGCAAAATCTTGCCCAAGCTTCAGGCAATTTCTCTCCATCCTCTTGATCAAAACTATAAATTCTCTGCAGAGCAATATGTTGAGCACTAGCAGGAAAATATTTTCGAAAGAAGACATCAAGCAAACAACTTGGACTATCAATAGAATCAGGAGGCAAACTATTATACCAAATCTTAGCATCATCCTTTAATGAGAAAGGAAAAATTTTAGCAACAAAATAAGTACGCATCTTAACATCATCAGAAAACAAGCTACTTAAAGTAGAAAGCTCATTCATGTGCTCTACAACACTCTCTTTTTCAGTACCACAGAAAGGTGTTTTCTCAACAATAGATATATGAGCATTCCTAGATACTTTTCGTTCAGCGACTCATTATGGACATTTAGAATAATAAATCAAGAGAAAAGTCATAATCTTTATCCTTAATGTTTATAGAAGATGTGGCAAATTTAGGATCAGGAGACCGTTTATATCTAACAACATGTTGTGCAATAAGCTTTTTAAGGTTACTTGTACTAGTAGTAGCATTGCATTTATCAATAAAATCATCATCAAGTTCGACATAATCTTCATCAAGGTCATCAGACTCAGGTGAATTAACAGGTGTAACAGTATTTTCATTAGGAGTTTCAGTATTTTCAATTTGTCTAGACCTAGCAATTGTAGCATCTAGAAAAGGACCTAATGAACCGATATTATCAAGCATAGTAGAAGCATCATCAAAATTATCAGAGGAATTTTCAGATTCAGAAGAAATACTAACACGTGAAGCTTGTGGTGGTGAAACAAGTTGACTTATCACAGATGGTGAATCAAGAGCAGCAGAGGTACTCAGAGTTGTACCTTTTCTTGTAGTGGATGGTAATATGGCGACTTTAGCATCGCGAGTTTTACCCATGATGGAGGACTTGCAGCGAACAATATCAATTCAGGTGAACTTGCAAATAAAGCTATGCTCCCCGGCAACGGCGCCAGAAAATAGTCTTGATAACCCACAAGTATAGGGGATCGCAACAGTCTTCGAGGGAAGTGAAACCCAATTTATTGATTCGACACAAGGGGAGCCAAAAAATATTTGTAAGCCTTAACAACGGAGTTGTCAATTTAGCTGCACCTGGAAACAGACTTGCTCGCAAGAGTTTATCAGTAGCAACAGTTTTATAGCAGTAGGAGTAGTGAAATAACAGCAGCAGTGTAACAAAGACAGCAGTAGTGATTTTAGTAAACAACAGGATTAAAATACTGTAGGCACAAGGATGGATGAACGGGCGTTGCATGGATGAGAGAATTCATGTAACAATCAAGGCAGGGCATTTGAATAAAACGGTATCCAAGTACTAAACAATCCATAGGCATGTGTTCCGTATATAGTCGTACGTGCTCGCAATGAGAAACTTGCACAACATCTTTTGTCCTACCAGCCGGTGGTAGCCGGGCCTCTAGGGAAACTACTGGAAATTAAGATACTCCTTTTAATAGAGTACCGGAGCAAAGCATTAACACTCCATGAACACATGTGATCCTCACATCACCGCCTTCCCCTCCAGTTGTCCCAATTTCTATCACTTTGGGGCCTCGGGTTCCGGACAGCAATATGTGTATACAACTTGCAGGTAAGATCATAAAAAAATGAATATCTTCGTGAATCAATAACATGTTCAGATCTGAGATCATGGCACTCGGGCCCTAGTGACAAGCATTAAGCATAACAAGTTGCAACAATATCATAAAAGTACCAACTACGGATACTAGGCACTATGCCCTAACAATCTTATGACTATTACATGATCAATCTCATCCAATCCCTACCATCCCCCACTACAAGAAAAGTTCTGATAGACAACGTCCCAAAATCGTCAACTAAGGGGCATTTTTCGTCGCCTATGGGCCTAACCCGACGATATGGGTTCTGTTGTCGAAACTGCGTCAGGCAAAGTCCAACGACGATTTTTTCGGTCCGTCGCGCTTGGGCGCCCTTCCGCCACGGAAAATCGGACCGTTGCGGAAGTGTTTCCGGGAGCCCGTTGACTGCTGACGTCATGCAAACTGACACGTGGCAGACGCCGTTAATCGCGATTAACGGCGTTAACCTACGAAACCCCGTGGTAGATGGTAGGCCCACACGAGGCCCGCCACGTCTTAAGCGGTCGGCCAGATGACATAGTTTGACCGGTCAACTATATAGTTGGGCTGGTCCATTAGTTACGTGGGCCGGCCTAACCTCTAATGTTGGATCGGTCAAAGGTAAATGGGCCGCCCATTTAACAAGTGGGGTCCCCTTACAAAGAATCGGGCCGGCCCAAGAAGCAAGTGGGCCGGGCCAAAAACACAGGTGGGTCCCACTATCCTGTTAAAAGGCCGGCCCATTTAGTGTGTGGGGTCCACCATATAGCAAGTGGGCCGGCCCAACAAGCTAGTGGGCCGGGCCAAAAACACATGGTGGGTCCCACTATCCTGTTAAAGGGCCGGCCCATTTAGTATGTGGGGTCCACCATATAGCAAGTGGGCCGCGCCACCAAGAAAGTGGGCCGGGCCAAAAACACAGTGGGTCCCACCTTCCTGTTAAAGGGCCGGCCCATTTAGTATGTGGGGTCCACAATATAGCAAGTGGGCTGGCCCACCAAGATAGTGGGCCGGGCCAAAAACACATGTGGGTCCCACATTCCTGTTAATGGGCCGGGCCATTTGTTATGTGGGGTCCACCATACAGAAAGTGGGCCGGCCCAACAAGATAGTGGGCCGGGCCAAAAACACAGGTGGGTCCCACCTTCCTATTAAAGGGCCGGTCCATTTACCATGTGGGACCACCATATAGCAAGTGGGCTGGCCCAACAAGATGGTGGGCCGGCCAAAAGCACAGGTGGGCCCCACTTTCCTGTTAAAAGGCCGGCCCAATTAGTATGTGGGGTCCACCATATTGCAAGTGGGCCAGCCCAACAAGATAGTGGGCCGGGCCAAAAACACAGGTGGGTCCCACTTTCCTCTTGAAGGGCCGGCCCGTTTAGTATGTGGGGTCCACCACAAAAGCAAATGGGCTGGCCCAACTAATTAGTGGGCCGGCCCAAAGAGTGGGTGGGGACCACCTTAAAGCAAGTGGGCTGTGCCAATTAGAGTGTGGGGTCCACCGTAACTCACATGGGTGGCCCAAGAAGTAAGTGGGCCGGCCCGTTTAGTTCTTTGTTTATATGGCGGCATAATATGCGCTTTAGGATTTTGCGGGCAGGCACATATGTGATTTCGATTAATTGGGCCGTTTAAGGGATGGGAATTCGTGATTTAGATACTGAGAATATTTACGCAGCATTGATTTCTGTCGGATAGCCTCACTTACCAGAAGCACCAAAGAAAAAATGCGCGAAAGAACTATAAAAACTAACTAAATATTACATCAGCTGCAAGGCATTGAAAAAATATATTACAGAACCCAGAGAAATTGAATGGTAATTAAACCTAGCAATACAATGAAGAGATCCGGCAATCTTTTAAGTTGTCCATGCAGCACCTATATCTGAAACAAAGACATTACAAGTTAAGACAAAGAACAATGGAAAGGCAAAGACACTACAATATTGTTTGCCAAAGAATTTGGAGCTCATCATTTCGTCGTTATAACAAGATCATTGTAATGCGCACAATAAGCAAACAAAGAGTGCATGCCGCATACCAACAGCCAATATAACAGAGCATGTTAGAATGAAACAATGAGACTTACTACGTCGAGTCCCATGCAAACCAACATGTTCGGGGAGTACAAAATTGGCATGAACAACATAGTAGCAGGCTATAAATTTTGTAACAACGATCGAGCAAGATGAAGTTATGATGGCTACATCTACAGAGCAGGGAATGTAAACCAAAAATAGAAGTTACGATGGCAAAAGCTAAAGAGGAGGGAATGTGAACCAACATGTGCCAAGTGCAATTACTTCATTTTGGCCGTGAACTAAATAATACTCCTGAACTTATAGCGAAGGGGATGCAAATCAAGATGTTTCAGGATATAAACTTGTAATGAGCAACACATAGAGGATAGTTAATGCTGGAGCTTAGGATGGACCAGATACAGAATATAGTGGGATCACCTGTGAACTTGTATAAGAGGGAATGCAAACCAATATGTTCAGCTTTCCATATGTGAGCGTCATGCCAAGTCAGAGAAACAAGTCAATAATGCAGCTTTTGAAGAACAAGATGGCACGCAAAATTATTATCTAGTAGTATGACAAGTTTATTTGTACTACAGGCTAGATAGCAGAGTGATAGCATGCCAAACTAAGTCCTTACTTTGTTAGCTTACAATGAACTAGATACAAAACAATGGCATCATCTGTAGTACAGGGAATGCAAGCCAACATGTTCATGGAGTAAAAAATTGGCACAAACAACATAGTAGCAGGCCATAATTTTTATAACAACGACTGAGCAAGATAAAGTTATGATGGCTAGATCTACAGAGCAGGGAATGTAAACCAAATATAGAAGTTACGATGCCAAAAGCTATAGAGCAGGGAATGCGAACCAACATGTGCAATTACTTAAAATTGGCCATGAACTAAATAATAGCAGGATGTTACTATAATACCTATAATTTTTGTAACAACGACTGATCAAGATAGAAGTTATGATGGCTACATCTACAGAGCAGGGAATGCAAACCAAAATGTTCAATCGCTTAAAGTTAGCAATGAAGTAGAAAATAGCAACGTGTTACGGTCATAGCTAGGAATGAACTAAAAGAGCTTCAGACAAACAAGAAACTGAACCCAGAACATGGCGCTAAAACAAGGGACTTACATTAGGAGAAGCACTGCGTGGGAGTCACAGCAGATCTTCCCGGGGTTGATAGATCCGGTGATGAAGTACGCTACATGTGCGACTTGGGGTTGGAGAGACGGCCATTACACTTCATGGTTACTCATCTCATCTGCAAAAACGTAACGGCGCGTCGTTAGCACAAACAGTTCCCCCAAGATTAAACAAGAACTTGCGGGCAAGCAATAGAAAAGCGACGAGAAGAGTTTAGATCATGCACTGCGCCGGTGAAGCAGATCCGGTTCATGCACAGCGGTGTCGGTGAGCAAGATCCGATGCGGTGGACGACGGATCCGGCGAAGCGGCTCCGGCGAGGTGGACGATACCGCAGCTGAAGCGACTACGGTAGACTGCTGGATGAGCATATGGTTTCGAGGTTCGGCGGGGATGATCCGGTCTGGTTGATGACGGCGTCGATGAAGCGGCTCCGGCAGGCAGCCGGATGACGAGGATCGCGAGGCCTCGGGTAGGCCAGGGAAGTCCGGCGGGGATGTTCCGGTGCGGTGGTCGTGGAGGTGGGAGAGAGGGACTTGGGAAGTTCCGGTGGGTGGTCTGAGGGAAATGAATTTTTTTTGGGAGGGTTTCCGGGCTAGGGAGGTGGTGATCCAAAAAATGACGGGCAGACCCTCCCACCAACCGACTTTGCTGCCATCTCCACAGGGGTAGAATGGGAATTTGGAAGCGTGTGAAATTTTTGTATTTTGTGGGCGGGAAGTTTTGCCGCTATGAGATTTTGAATTTGGCCACCGTCCAAGTATAATGATAAAAAATTGTGAGACCGTACTAGTACCTCTGTTCAAGGCCGAGTGCAAAATCAAATCATCATCACGTTGAAAATTTGTTACCAACTTACCATGATCATGATCTACCTCTGAAAATGGGCGCATCCACTAAAACTTGCAAAGTATAATGATACAAATTTGTGAGACCGTACTAGTACTTATGTTTAAGGTCGAGTGCAACATCAAATCATCATTATATTGAAAATTGTGTTACCATGATCATGATATTTCTCTGAATTTGGCGCAACCGCTAAATCTCGCAAAGGATAATGATAAAAAAAAGGTGAGATTGTACTAGTTCTTATGTTCAAGGCCGAGTACAAGATCAAATCATCATCACGTTGAAATTTGTTACAATGATCATGACATATCTCTAAAATTAGTGCATCCGCTAAATCTTGCACGTGGCGCATCTCGGTGCGGAGCAACAAGTCGGTGCTATCAAGGTTGAGGCGTCGGTAGCGTCATCGGGCTTTCATCTCTTGATATATCTTCTACATGGCGCGGCGCACCACCCGCCGATAAGCAGTCACATGTGAGACCGAGGTGGAGACGTCCCCGGCATCCTCGAGGCGCGTCCGCCCTTCTACGAGCCAGCGTCGACTCAAGGTATGAATCCATGTGGTGTCTTAGATTTATTGTTCTTCTCTTATGATTATTTTGAGCCGAACATGTGTGCTCTTTCTCTGAATGTATTGCTTGAAAAGCTTACCAAGTTACTTAAATTCACTTTGTTCTTAATCTTGCGAGCTAATATTGTTATTTTTAATGAACGGTGGTGTGCGCAAGCAGAGTTATTTGTGGATGTGTTGAGCTGTTAGGCATAAGTCGAAATCCTCATCTAAACGAGGCCTCAGATTAACACATAAAAAAGGTGTTCAATCTCGCCCACAATACCCTCTTCTTTCCTCTCCCTTTATTGGAACTTGTTTTGCAGACAAGGAAAGTGGCACGTGTAATGTGAGTAAAACCCTCTTAGCCAAAATCATCTACGAGCAAGATTTTCTATATTGTAGATGCCCCAATTGACTCTCATCCCCAAAGTAGTTTTTATGTCAAGATAGACTTCTTTATCGGATGTATACTATCGTACATGGCATGCATTTGCCTAATGAGCAACATTGTATTGCTATTCTAGCCAACCTTGATCGATATGTCAAGCTTCATGCACGAGATGCCATGTTTAATTTACTCCTCGCTACGATCCATTTTTCTTGGTGTGAAATGTATGTGAATCGGAGGGAGTACTTTTCTTAGATAGTACTATATCATTTCAAAAAAGTACTACTACATCACAAATGCATCAAAAGAGTACTACATCACAAGACCACCACGGTTGTACTAGTAGAGTTTAATGCTGAACTTCCAAAGGGATTAAGATTACACATATGAACTTTAAACATGACCAGGGAGCATGAGGGCCAGCAGGGGGCGTTGACGTGGAGCAAGCTAGGCAAGACGTAATTCTGGAGGAAGAGGCCATATGATGCGTACTTGGCCTTGGTTGCAGGGCGGTGTTTCCCCCTATGTACTTAGGCCTACACCCATCGCATGTTGGATCAGGTTGTGGATGTCCTTCTAGAGAAATTTGCCACATAATGGGCAAAATAGCTCCCCGCGCGCATGCAGAAACGAATTTCACCACCCTTCAGCCGCTTGAGAACATAGCGGCTTTTCCGGTCCCTGCGCACCTTGTTGTTGTCCATGTCATCAGAATACTCCTATGAATTATTAAGTACTACATAATCAGGTTTTTTATGATAGATCGAATAAATACTCCACTAACATAATCAAACCTTAGAAACCCTAAAATTAAATGTGTAGAACAAGTAAATGGCAGAAGAAATCGTAATAAATCATGAGAAACCCTATGAACAACCATGAACATTAGCCACAACAATTGCAAGTCCACTAAGTATGAACACATAAATTGATTATATGACTACATGGCAGATTAGTCGAAATTAAACTAGAATCTGATCTTACGAATCGTAGAATCAATTACATCTACAAGAACAAGGTAGGATATCAAATCAATCAAGAACCAGGCTCGTGCAAACCATGTGAACAGCAATATGACAAAAAGAGGGTTGGGACAGTTTCGGTAAAAGAGAAGTACCTCCTCGTCATCACCCTCAACATCCTCCTGGAACTGAACGTTTGGGCCGAAATCGTCGAAGGGGTCGAGGTTCGCGTCCAGCATCGGGCCTAGGAAGACCTCGCCGTGGTGGCCTGCAACGCCGTTTACATCTTCGGCGGGATAAACAACGTTGGTATCCACCTTCTGCTCGACGGCCAGGACGCCCGTTTCGACCGAGGTCGAAGAACCAGACAAGCAGAGGAGACGAGCGGCATGGGTGCCCGGTGAAGCCTCACCCGTCGTGACGGCCAGGATGCCCATTTCGACCGAGGTCGAAGAATCCGACAAGCAGAGGAGACGAGCGGCTTGGGTGCCCGGTGAAGCCTCACCCACCACGACGGCCACTACCGTAGAGGCATCCTCTGCGTGGGCGGTCGCCTATTGCTCCGCCTCGTATGCAATACCTTTCTTCATGCTGTTGTGGTTGGAAACGGGAAAGTCGATGCCTCAGAGGTGCGGTGAGTGGATGGGGGTTTTCACAGTGTGGGGGAGGCAAGTTGGGGGAGTGGAGAGGACGAGCTCGCGAGAGATGATGAGGCCGATTATGTTATAGCCTCCGACTCCCTGTATCCAGTAGTGGACGCGTGAAGTCATGCATGTACTCGACTTTCCACTTTCTGGGAGACGTGTACGAAACTTTTTTTTTTGGACCATTTAACTTCATGTGGGACTCATGTATACGAATACTTCCAAACGTCATAAGTAATTCAAAATCATTCAGAATAATATGAGACCTTAACATTTTATTTTTTGTGTCAGATATTGTCTATGAAAAATAACATCCTTCAAAAAATAAATCGCCTATGCCAATCCGATCATGCCCGTCTACTCCAACTAGCTTCCTCGAGTAATTTGTCACCTTACATTCTTAAAATGAACCAAAATTTGGCACAGGGGTGCATCATCACATGGAAAATGATGTTACCATTCTGTCTTCCCATTTTTTTTGAATTTTTCAAAATTGTCATGCCCTAACGGAAAAAATGTACTCCTTCTAAGAAGCATGTATCAGAATGGCATTACCAAAACCTAGGGGTGGGGTGGGGGGAGGGGGCACATGGTGGTGTGATGATACATCACATTTGGACCACACAACACCATTTGGACCAACCAAAAAAAAACACCCTACACAAACCCTGGTCAAAACTAGTTTGACCAATATTACAAAAGTTGTACGGAGTACATAATTCAGAAACCGTCAGAAATATACGAAGCATTCACGAGTCCCCAAAGTCAGTGACTTTGAGTCACTTACAACTCTGGTCCACATATCAGTCACGCAGCGTCATGGCAAAGTAAGCTAGTCAAAGTCACCGACAGACAAAGCAAGCGGTGAATGAGACAACTCCGTAGCACCGAAAAGACATCTCACGTAAAAGGCTAGTACTACCTTTTCTTCCCGGATAAGCAAAAATAGCTGATCGGTACTGACGAAATGCACCAGGTCCGCAATGTACTCCAGCTATAAGTGAAGCATGCCTACCACTGAAGAGGAAATTCAAGATTCCACCAGATCCCCATATCACTCTTTTGCATAAAACACGGACATATCTTTTGCACAATTCACCACTTGTTGGTCTAATCTATCGCAGCTTCCATCAGTTGGTCATCCAATTAACGATTTAACAGATTAGAAAAATAAGCGGTGGAATTAGAAGTACTAGTAGCGAAATGTGCAAAATATACCGCCCTTCCCGAGGGGGTTTGTCCAGAAGAGGGCCGGATGACAATGTCCCGGGTGCATCCAGAAACGAGAGGGGTAGTTTCTCTAATACATGTAAGAAATTACTTTACAAAAAGGTACATATTAAGTAGTACAACTATTAGTACAGTACTACTATTTCGAGGGAAAATGCCATGTCGTGCGACCTCTAATCAATGAGTAGAAGTTGTAGGTGCGCCTAACATGCATTGCTGAAAGCTGGTTCCGCTGGAATTTGAGCTCAGCTGGGCGGATTCTGCGAAGTTCGCCCGACGTCACTCATGTATCCCACCAAATCAAGCTTCACTTCTTTCAATGTCTCTTCTCTTTCACCGCAGCTCTCCAACATCAGGTGCATCAACTTATCTTGTGCCTTCTGCCTCTCGAGAAGGGCAAGGATGGCGATGTCAGCATATTCAAGGTTCAACTTTTGGAGCTGTACTTTATCCTGAAGAAGGATTTTGTACTCTATATCAGACTTGTCTCTGTCGAGGCACACAGTCTTGAGTATGCTGCTGGCTTTCTCCGCTGATGCTTTCTGCTTAATCAGCTTGTTCTTCAACATATCGCGCTCATTTCGAAGGCTGCAAATGAGCTCCACAAGACTTTTCGAATTCTTCTTCTTGGCAGCCAAATCGTCTCGGAGGCGATCACACTCTAAGCTGAGCTCCTCGTTTTTTTCCATCAAGATGGCGACAATGGTGTCGATAGTCGGCGCCGCTTCCTTCAGGGCGAAATCATCGGTAGCAAGTAAGCGCAAAGGAAGAAGAAGAAGAAGAAGAAGAAGAAGAAGATAAATACACAAAGGCTTGGTGCTACCTCATTTCGCCGGGTAGGGCCGGGTTGAAATCATCGGACGACGATGATTCCTTGGTCGTGGAAGTTGGTGCGAGGGGCGTAGTTGGAACTTCCCACCCTTGAAGAAGTATATCCATAGAGACTCATAAAGAGCTTGAGCCCGGGCAAGAAGAAACGAAAGTACATGGCGAAGGAAACTAACCCGGTGAGCACAGCACGGACGCGTTTCGGCAGCGGCGGCAGCGGCGGCGACGGCGAGCCCACTTGGTTTCTGGAACCGTCTCTCGAAATTTCGAGCCGGCGTTTTTTATCCGCGTACTTGACCGCCGGCGACCTGAAGTTTGAACACATTAATTGCTGGAGGAGAGAGCGACGAAAGAAACGAAAGTACATGGCGAAGGAAACTAACCCGGTGAGCACAGCACGGACGCGTTTCGGCAGCGGCGGCGGCGACGGCGAGCCCACTTGGTTTCTGGAAGCGTCTCTCGAAATTTCGAGCCGGCGTTTTTTCTTCGCGTACTTGACCGCCGACGACCTGAATTTTGAAGACATTGCTGGAGGAGAGAGCGACGAACAAATGTTTGTTAGGTGGAGAGAGGAAGAAAGTGAATGGAACGAGAGAGTTTAGCGTTTTGCCCTTATAGTCATAGTCGCTAACCGTGACGCGGGAAGGTTGGTCGTCGGCGTTTAATGGTCTCCCGCGTGGAAACCGAGGCGGCCACGAGGCAGCGGCTGGCCACGCGGCGTCCGGGCCGCCTACGCCGCCGTAAATGAGGGTAGTTGCCTACCACCACCAGGTGACATGCACCTTTTGCATGTCACCGTGTGACATGCGGCCTAAATTCAAATTTAAAACATTGCGAAAAAAATCATGCATCCGGTGACATGCCCATGGCATGCCACCGATGAAGAGTTCCGTGCCATGCACTACGGCACTCGCGCCGTCTTGGATCGAGAAAATGAGCGAAGAACGAGGACGAGGCACTAGTTCAAATTTAGGATGAAGTTTAAGATTTATTTTGGTTTAAATTAGATTAGAGGGAGTAGTACTCTTACTTTATTACTCGTACTTGTGTTAATGTAGTAGTATTATTATGGTGGTGTACTTGCGTTCGTGTACTTGTTTCAAATTGTTTTGGTGAAGGAGACATGCATCACCTTTTTGGGTGATATATCTAGTCGTCATGTAGCCCTCTACCATGTACTATTTTTGCTATGAATATATGTGGTATTGATTGTCAAAAAAAAAACCCCAAGATCTGAAAAACTGTTGGTCTATCCCGAGAAACGAGGAGGTTTAAGGAAACGAGGAGTCCAGCGCGTGCGGAAGGAGCTTTAATCGTGCGAGCATGCAGGGGCAAAATGAGGAAACTAGCGATTACTTTCTCTCCTGCCAGTCTTATACCTTAATAAATGGGCAAACTGAGCACGTTGTAGCTAATCCTTTTATTAATTAAACAGCTATATTAGTCAATAAGATTGCCTTATGTTTTTCCTCGGTTTCGCCAAGCCCTTATTTGTAACCCGCGAAGGAGCTCGGACGGGAGGATTCCAGTTTAGTTGACCGTTCCGTGCTGACGTGTGGGGCTAGTAGAAAGGGACCGCGTGGGACAGGACGAGACCGCGTTTGGTTGTACGTGAGCGGAGCTGGGTTCTGTCTCTCTCGGCGCGAATTGGCATTTTTAAGAGCACCTTTTCCCCCTCTCGTCTCTTTGTCTTTATTAACCAAATTAGTATCAAATCTAGAGAAGCTTGCATTTCTGTCTTTCTTCAATTATTTGTGCCTTTTGTCCCTCGTTGTTTGCCCAATATGGCAGCAAATCTAGTACTCCTACGGGTCCATATGTATGTAGTTAAATCTAGAAGCAAATCTCCAGGGTAATGTACTCCGTACGACAAATTCGCAGTAATAGTAAATCGAGAAAACAAAGTAGGGCCAACAAAATATACTCCAAGAGAATAGGGATAGATAATAGGGATCCCTCCCTAGATAATAAGCTGCATACACAAAGCAGCCAACGAGTTCGAGGTTCTTCACAACACCATCATACTAACAACATAACAACAAGGGATCCCTAGCTAACAACAAAATAGAAGCCGCTTTGCCAGCAGCAAAGACACGTCCGGGACTCCGCCTACCCCATCTGCCTCCACTTGTTGCTCCCCTTGGGAGCCTTGGGCTTGAGCGGAGGCATGCGCCCGGCGGAGATCTCCACCCGCCGGATCTTTGCGGAGGTGCATGCCGAGCGCCATGTGCTTGGCGCGGAAGGAGTGGGGGTTCACCGACGCGCCGACCTTGGGGTTGGTGTTGCCGATGTTCTCGGCATGCGTGAGGAGGCGATTGAAGTCGGTGCGGCCGAGCCTCCTAGTGCGAAGGGGCACTGTAGACACCCTTGGCGAAGTAGGAGACGATCGGCCGACTGCAGCCTCTGCAAAGACTGGCGAGTCTTGACGTCATGGTGCTCGTCGTCGCCGCCGACGTCGCCGCTGCATACCTGATCCATATCAAACGGGAACTATTAGTGAATGAGATGCAACGATGACTAACGTGCATGATAACAAAGTAAGGAAAACAGAGCCGGCCTCGGTTAGAGTGGACACGATTATATGTCTACTGTGGATGGTGTTAGCGAACCATAGCTCATGCACAACAGATTTGTACACGCAATGGTTCGCTGAACCCACTCTGTAAAAATTTGTGCCCAACGATTCATCATAGGCAAAGAAACAGATTCCAGATCTGATTTTGAACAGATTCGAGAATATTTGCAAAATTAAACGGTTGATATCTTTTGATTCCTGCATAAAATAACCGATCGAGATCCCATAAATTAACTGATTGAGATCCCATTATTACTTGCATAAATTAACCGAACGGTCGAACTCCAAATCTTAAACGAAATCAAGAAGGGATCAAAGCAAAATGGAATAAAATCGGCGCAAATATTAACCCAATACTCAACCATCTACAGATCGGCACTAATAGTTACTAGGGAACCAGCAAAAATAGGGTTAAAAAAGGAATGGGCGAAGAAAAAAGGGAGCAAACCATAGTTACCTCGTTCCATGGGTCGTCCATGAAGGTGTCGTAGGGGTTCGGAGGCGAGATGTACGGCACCGGCTCATAGGGGTCCCATCCCGGCGGGATACGACCGCCACCGGCGGCGGCGACGGCCTTTGAGGGGACGACGTCGAAGAGGGAGGCGTCGCGCTTGGAGCCGACGGCGTCATGGACGATGGGATTCGCATTCTCCATGTCCATCTCGCCTGCAGAGAGGGAGAGGGTTTTTGCTTTGGAGAAGATGATGGGACGTGAGAGGCGGCGTTGCATGAGCGAGTGAGAGTGACAGAGATAGTGCGAGGAGGCGTCTATAAAGGCGAGGGGTGGTTAATGCGACCCGCGTCCTACGCGTCCACCATTTAACGTCTGCACGTCTTGGGCTTCTGCAACGCGACACGCGTCCACAATTGCACGTCTTCGACTTACGCACCGCGACTCGCGTCGCACCGTCAACAATTGCACGTCTTCCACTTCGCACCGCAACACGCGTACTCGAGTCTAACCCTTGAAATTTAGATATACTCTCGAGTCTTATACTGTTTCTTTTTTTGTGTGCTCGGTTTTCCCCTTGAGTACTAATACCGGCTAGTGCAATATACTCGCTTTTACCTCAAGTGCCTGGTCAACAGAGAGTCAACAAATGGGATTAACTAGTTAAATGAGTCAACAAATGGGATTATCGGTTCGTTTTCACGTGTTAAACTTGTCTAAATATTGGTCAAACCAAGGATTTGACCAAGATTCAAATGGGCGAGAAAATTAAAAAAATCAGAAAAATGAAAAACCAAAGCACATAGTCTTCTTATGTCATATAGTAAGCATTAAAGGTGATAAACAAGGTCTACACATATTCAAACCATACAAATCAAGTATCTACTCCCTAACCCCTAAACTCTGTCTTATGAAGTCAAGCATGAAGAGAAGTGGTTTTGGGTTTCAAACATGGAAATTTCAAAAACCTCCCAAAAACTTCATTTTAGAGTGACTAAGAAGGATACATGCTTCCCTTTTCATTTTCATGTTTTAAACTTGTTTAAATCTTGGTCAAACCTAGGATTTGACCAAGATTCAAATGGGCATTAAAATTTAAAAAATCAGAAAAATGAAAAACCAAAGCACATAGTGTTCTTATGTCATATAGTAAGCATTAAAGTTGATAAACAAGGTCTAGACATATTCAAACCATACAAATTATGTATCTACCCCCTAACCCCTAAACTCTGTCTTATGAAGTCAAGCATGAAGAGAACTGGTTTTGGGTTTCAAACATGGAAATTTCAAAAACCTCCCAAAAAATTCATTTT
This sequence comes from Lolium perenne, assembly GCF_019359855.2. Classification (NCBI taxonomy): domain Eukaryota; kingdom Viridiplantae; phylum Streptophyta; class Magnoliopsida; order Poales; family Poaceae; genus Lolium; species Lolium perenne. The sequence continues at coordinate 84,938,162 of NC_067248.2, read as the reverse complement.
AGAGTGACTAAGAAGGATACATGCTTCCCTGGTCATTTTCATGTTTTAAAATTGTTTAAATCTTGGTCAAACCTAGGATTTGACCAAGATTCGATGGGCATCAAAATTTAAAAAAATCAGAAAAATGAAAAACCAAAGCACATAGTTTTCTTATGCCATATAGTAAGCATTCAAGTTGATAAACAAGGTCTATACATATTTAAACCAGACAAATCATGTATCTATAACCCTAAACCTTAAACTCTGTCTTATGAAGTCTAGCATGAAGAGAAGTCGTTTTGGGTTTCAAACATGGAAATTTCAAGAACATCCCAAAAGCTTCATTTTAGTGTGACTAAGAAGGATCAAGGCTTACCTTTTCATTTTCATGTTTTAAACTTGTTTAAATCCTGGTCAAATATAGGTTTGACCAAGATTCAAATGGGCATAAAATAAAAATATAGAAAAATGAAAAACCAAAGCACATAGTCTTCTTATGTCATATAGTAAGCATTAAAGTTGATAAACAAGGTCTAGTCTTATTCAAACTACACAAGTCATGTATCTACCCGCTAACCCCTAAACTCTGTCTTATGAAGTCTAGCATGAAGAGAAGTCGTTTTGGGTTCAAACATGGAAATTTCAAGAACATCCCAAAAGCTTCATTTTAGTGTGACTAAGAAGGATCAAGGCTTACCTTTTCATTTTCATGTTTTAAACTTGTTTAAATCCTGGTTAAATCTAGGATTTGACCAAGATTCAAATGGGCATAAAATAAAAAAAATAGAAAAATGAAAAACGAAAGCACATAGTCTTCTTATGTCATATAGTAAGCATTAAAGTTGATAAACAAGGTCTAGACTTATTCAAACTAGACAAATCATGTATCTATCCGCAAACCCCTAAACTCTATATATCTTATGAAGTCAAGCATGAAGAGAAGTGCATGGTTTTGGGTTTCAAACATGGAAATTTCAAAAAACTCCCAAAAAATTCATTTTAGAGTGACTAAGAAGGATACATGCTTCCCTTTTCATTTTCATGTTATATACTTGTTTAAATCTTGGTCAAACCTAGGATTTTACCAAGATTCAAATGTGCATCAAAATTCCAAAAAAATAAAAAAATGAAAAAACAAAGCACATAGTTTTCTTATGTCATATAGTAAGCATTAAAGTTGATAAACAAGGTCTAGACATATTCAAACAAGAAAAATCATGTGTCTACCCCCTAACCCTAAACTCTGTCTTATGTAGTCAAGCATGAAGAGAAGTGCTTTTGGGTTTCAAACATGGAAATTTCAAAAACCACCCAAAAGCTTTATTTTAGAGTGACTAAGAAGGATCCATGCTTATCTTTTCATTTTCATATTTTAAACTTGTTTAAATCATTGTCAAACCTAGGATTTGACCAAGATTCAAATGGGCATAAAATTAAAAAATCAGAAAATTGAAAAACTAAAGCACATAGTCTTCTTATGTCATATATATAGTAAGCATTTAAAAGATGATAAATAAGGTCAAGACAATTCAAATAATACAAAACATGTATCTACCCCTAACCCTAAACTCTATCTTATGAAGTCAAGCATGAAGAGAAGTGGTTTTTGGTTTCAAACACAAAAATTTCAAAAACCTCCCAAAAGCTTCATTTTAATTAGACTAACTTATTAATTATGAAGGATCCAGGATTGATTACCTTTTCATTGTCATGTTTTAAACTTGTTTAAATCTTGGTCAAACCTGGGATTTGACCAAGATTCGAATGGGCATAAAAATTAAGAAAAAAATCGTAAGAATGAAAAACCAAAGCACATAGCCTTCTTATGTCATATAGTAAGCATTCAAATTGATAAACAAGGTCTAGACATGTACAAACCAGAAAAATCATGTATCTACCCCTAACCCTAAACTATGTCTTATGAAGTCAAGCATGCATGAAGAGAAGTGGTTTTGGGTTTCAAACATGGAAACTTCAAAAACCTCCCAAAAGCTTCATTTTAGAGAGACTAAGAATGATCCATATGCTTACCTTTTCATTGCCATGTTTTAAACTTGTTTTAACCTTGGTCAAACCTAGGATTTGACCAAGATTCAAATGGGAGTAAAAATTCAGAAAAATTCAAAAAAAATGAAAAACCAAAGCACACACACACATATATATATAGCCTTCTTATGTCATATAGTAAGCATTCAAGTTGATAAACAAGGTCTAGACATATTCAAAGTAGAAATATCATGTATCATATCTACCCCTAACCCTAAACTCTGTCTTATGAAGTCAAACATATGAAGAGAACTGGGGTTTTGGGTTTCAAACATAAAATTTTCAAGTACACCTTCATTTTAGAGTGAGTAAGGAAGGGATTCATGCTTACCGTTTCATTTTCATGTTTTAAACTTGTTTAAACCTAGGATTTGACCAAGATTTAAATAGGCATAAAAATTCAAAAGAAATCAAAAAATGAAAAACCAAAGCACATATATAAAGCCTTCTTATATCATATAGTAAAAAATTCAAGTTGATAAACAAGGTCTAGACATATTCAAACAAGAAAAATCATGTATCTACACACCTAACCATAAACTCTGTCTTAAGTGGTTTTGGGTTTCAAACATGGAAATTTCACAAACCTCCCAAAAGCTTCATTTTACAGTGACTAAGGAGGATCCATGCTTACCTTTTGGCTTAAACGTTTGAAACCAAAAACCACTTCTCTTCATGCATGCTTGACTTCATAAGACAGAGTTTAGCTAGGGTACGTTAGGGGGTGTAGATACATGATTTCCTGGTTTGAATATGTCTAGAGACCTTGTTTATCAACTTAATTGATTGCTTACTATATGACATAAGAAGACTACGTGCCTTGGTTTTTTTTTTTGAATTTTATGCTCATATATTTGAATCTTGGTCAAATCCTAGGTTTGACCAAGATTTAAACAAGTTTAAACATGAAAATGAAAAGGGAAGCATGTATCCTTCTTAGTCACTCTAAAATGAAGCTTTTGGGATGTTCTTGAAATTTCCATGTTTGAAACCCAAAACGACTTCTCTTCATGCTAGACTTCATAAGATCAACATGGGGTAGATACATGATTTGTCTGGTTTGGATATACCTAGACCTCGTTTAACTTGAATGCATACGATATGACATAAGAAGACTACGTGCTTTTGTTTTTCATTATTCTGTTTTTTTGAATTTTGTGCCCACCCATTTGTATCTTGGTCAAATCCTAGGCTTGATAATGATTTAACAAGATTAAAATATGAAAATGCAAAAGGTAAGCATGGATCCTTCTTAGTCACTATAAAATGAAGCTTTTGGGAGCAAAACCACTTCTCTTCATATGCTTGACTTCATAAGACGGAGTTTAGGGGTTAGGGGGTATAGATACACGATTTGTCTAGTTTGAATATGTCTAGACCTTGTTTATCAACTTAATTGGCTTACTATATGACATAAGAAAACTATTTGCTTTGGTTTTTCTTTTTCCTGATTTTTTCAATTTTGATGCCCATTTGAATCTTGTCAAATCCTAGGTTTGACCGAGATAATTTAAACAAGCTTAAAACATGAATATGAAAAGGGAAGCATGTATCCTTCTTTGTCACTCTAAAATGAAGTTTTTGGGAGGTTTTTCAAATTTCCATGTTTGAAACCCAAAACCACTTCTCTTCATATGCTTGACTTCATAAGACAGAGTTCAGGGGTTAGGGGGTATAGATACATGATTTGTCTAGTTTGAATATTTCTAGACCTTGTTTATCAACTTTAATGCTTACTATATGACATAAGAAAACTATTTGCTTTGGTTTTCTTTTTTCTGACTTTTTTTTTTCAATTTCGATGCCCATTTGAATCTTGTCAAATCCTAGGTTTGACCAAGATAATTTAAACAAGCTTAAAACATGAATATGAAAAGGGGAGCATGTATCCTTCTTAGTCACTCTAAAATGTAGTTTTTGGGAGTTTTTTGAAATTTCCATGTTTGAAACCCAAAACCACTTCTCTTCACATGCTTGACTTCATAAGACAGAGTTTAGGGGTTAGGGGTATAGATACATGATTTGTCTGGTTTAATATGTCTAGACCTTGTTTATCAACTTTAATGCTTACTATATGACATAAGAAGACTATGTGATTTGGTTTTTCATTTTTCTGTTTTTATTTTTCTGCCCATTTGAATCTTGGTCAAATCCTAGGTTTGACCAAGATATAGACAAGTTTAACACGTAAATGAGTTAACTTGGATTTCCTACCCTTGAATCCATAGGAAACTTTGTTCTAATGCACTATTATAATCAACCGAGTTTTTACACCAACAGGTCTGTCACTTACGTGTGGTGCCCACGCTTGAGGTCCCACACTTCAGTGAGCACAAGTCACGTGCAATAGGTACGCAAACTCCCAGCCATTTTCTTTGTCAAGAGAAGACGCATCAGGATGCGTATTGGAAGTCTGTGGGTCCTTCTGGTTCCTTCGGTCGTCCCTCTCACAAAAAAACAAATCTCTCTCATTCTCGGCCTCGCTCGACTCGCTTCGCTCGCTCGCACCTCCTGCTCACTGACAAACCCTGCACAAAAGTCAACATCATCACCCGAAAAAGGGGAGACACCATAATTCTCTCCCTTCTTCTCTCCTTCCGAGTGATCCCTCTTCCTCCGAGTTTCACTCGACGGGCAAACACCCATGTGCTGCATAGTAATAATAATAATAATAAAAAGGTAGTACTCGTAGAAAAATCGATATACGAATCTGTAATTAAATAGGTTAAACTAGGGTTTTGCCCAGTTCTACAGATCAAGGGTTCAAAAAAATCCAACTACGGGGTTCGAACAACACGATTCTAATCCAAGAATATTTTCGACCTAGGTCACCCAAATGGCCTCAAACTATAGGGTTAGCATCTAGTGCAGTATGTGTGAAAATGTATGCACTATGTGTGCTATAACTTGTATGTCTTTCATATTTGAACCAAATTTGAATAAGTTTGAAATATTTGAAAAGGGGCTTTTGGCTTAAACGTTTGAAACCAAAAACCACTTCTCTTCATGCATGCTTGACTTCATAAGACAGAGTTTAGCTAGGTTTAGGGGATAGATGCATGATTTTCCTGGTTTGAATATGTCTAGACCTACTTTATCAACTTAATTGAATGCTTACTATATGACATAATAATACTATGTGCATTGTTTTTTATTTTTTTGATTTTTTTAAAATTGTATGCCCATTTGAATCTTGGTCAAATCCTAGGTTTGAACATGGTTTAAACAAGTTTAAATCATGAATATGAAAAATTAAGCATCTATATATCCTTCTTAGTCACTCCAAAATGTAGCTCTTGGGAGGTTTTTTCGAAATTTCCATGTTTGAAACCAAAACCACTTCTCTTCATGCATGCTTGACTTCATAAGACATAGTTTAGCTAGGGCGTTAGGGGGTAGATACATGATTTTCCTGGTTTGAATATGTCTATACCTGGTTTATCAACTTAATTAATTGATTGTTTACTATATGACATAAGAAGACTATGTGCCTTGGTTTTAAATTTTTCTGTTTTTTTTGAATTTTACGCCCATATATTTGAATCTTGGACAAATCCTAGGTTTGACCAAGATTTAAACAAGTTTAAACATAAAAATAAAAAGGGAAGCATGTATCCTTCTTAGTCACTCTAAAATGAAGCTTTTTGGATGTTCTTGAAATTTCCATTTTTGAAACCAAAAACGACTTCTCTCTTCATGCTAGACTTCATAAGATCGACAGGGGGCAGATACATGATTTGTCTGGTTTGGATATGTCCAAACCTTGCTTGTGTATCAACTTGAATGCTTACTATATGACATAAGAATGCTTACCATATGTTTGAATTTTAAAAGCATATAGTCTTCTTATGTCATATAGTAAGCATTCAAAAGTTTTTATTTGAGAGAGTAGCATGCATTCAAAAGTTGATAAATAAGATTTGTACATATTCAAACCAGACAAATCATGTATCTACCCATATGCATATATATATAACCCTATACTTTTGTCTTATGAAGACGTCAAGGATGAAGAGAAGTGGATTTGTGTTTCAAACATGGAAATTTCAAAAACCTCCCAAAACATGTATATATCTACCCCTAAACCCTAATCTTTGTCTTATGAAGCCAAGCATACGAAGAGAAGTGATTTTGGGTTTCAAACATGGAAACTTCAAAAACCTCCCAAAAGCTTCATTTTAGAGAGACTAAGAATGATCCATATGCTTACCTTTTCATTGCCATGTTTTAAACTTGTTTTAACCTTGGTCAAACCTAGGATTTGACCAAGATTCAAATGGGAGTAAAAATTCAGAAAAATTCAAAAAAAATGAAAAACCAAAGCACACACATATATATATAGCCTTCTTATGTCATATATATAGTAAGCATTCAAGTTGATAAACAAGGTCTAGACATATTCAAAGCAGAAATATCATGTATCATATCTACCCCTAACCCTAGCTAAACTCTGTCTTATGAAGTCAAACATATGAAGAGAACTGGGGTTTTGGGTTTCAAACATAAAATTTTCAAGTACCTTCATTTTAGAGTGAGTAAGGAAGGATTCATGCTTACCGTATCATTTTCATGTTTTAAACTTGTTTAAACCTAGGATTTGACCAAGATTTAAATAGGCATAAAAAATCGAAAGAAATCAAAAATTGAAAAACCAAAGCACATATATATAGCCTTCTTATATCATATAGTAAAAAATTCAAGTTGATAAACAAGGTCTAGACATATTCAAACAAGAAAAATCATGTATCTACACACCTAACCATAAACTCTGTCTTAAGAGGTTTTGGGTTTCAAACATGGAAATTTCACAAACCTCCCAAAAGCTTCATTTTAGAGTGACTATATAAGGAGGATCCATGCTTACCTTTTGGCTTAAACGTTTGAAACCAAAAACCACTTCTCTTCATGCATGCTTGACTTCATAAGACAGATCGAGTTTAGCTAGGGTACGTTAGGGGGTGTAGATACATGATTTCCTGGTTTGAATATGTCTAGACCTTGTTTATCAACTTAATTGATTGCTTACTATATGACATAAGACGACTACGTGCCTTGGTTTTCATTTTGGTTTTTTTTTTGAATTTTATGCTCATATATTTGAATCTTGGTCAAATCCTAGGTTTGACCAAGATTTAAACAAGTTTAAAACATGAAAATGAAAAGGGAAGCATGTATCCTTCTTAGTCACTCTAAAATGAAGCTTTTGGGATGTTCTTGAAATTTCCATGTTTGAAACCCAAAACGACTTCTCTTCATGCTAGACTTCATAAGATCAACATGGGGTAGATACATGATTTGTCTGGTTTGGATATACCTAGACCTCGTTTAACTTGAATGCATACGATATGACATAAGAAGACTACGTGCTTTTGTTTTTCATTATTCTGTTTTTTTGAATTTTGTGCCCACCCATTTGTATCTTGGTCAAATCCTAGGCTTGATAATGATTTAACAAGATTAAAATATGAAAATGCAAAAGGTAAGCATGGATCCTTCTTAGTCACTCTAAAATGAAGCTTTTGGGAGCAAAACCACTTCTCTTCATATGCTTGACTTCATAAGACGGAGTTTAGGGGTTAGGGGGTATAGATATACGATTTGTCTAGTTTGAATATGTCTAGACCTTGTTTATCAACTTAATTGGCTTACTATATGACATAAGAAAACTATTTGCTTTGGTTTTTCTTTTTCCTGATTTTTTTCAATTTTGATGCCCATTTGAATCTTGTCAAATCCTAGGTTTGACCGAGATAATTTAAACAAGCTTAAAACATGAATATGAAAAGGGAAGCATGTATCCTTCTTTGTCACTCTAAAATGAAGTTTTTGGGAGGTTTTTCAAATTTCCATGTTTGAAACCCAAAACCACTTCTCTTCATATGCTTGACTTCATAAGACAGAGTTCAGGGGTTAGGGGGTATAGATACATGATTTGTCTACTTTGAATATTTCTAGACCTTGTTTATCAACTTTAATGCTTACTATATGACATAAGAAAACTATTTGCTTTGGTTTTCTTTTTTCTGACTTTTTTTTTTCAATTTCGATGCCCATTTGAATCTTGTCAAATCCTAGGTTTGACCAAGATAATTTAAACAAGCTTAAAACATGAATATGAAAAGGGGAGCATGTATCCTTCTTAGTCACTCTAAAATGTAGTTTTTGGGAGTTTTTTGAAATTTCCATGTTTGAAACCCAAAACCACTTCTCTTCACATGTTTGACTTCATAAGACAGAGTTTAGGGGTTAGGGGTATAGATACATGATTTGTCTGGTTTAATATGTCTAGACCTTGTTTATCAACTTTAATGCTTACTATATGACATAAGAAGACTATGTGATTTGGTTTTTCATTTTTCTGTTTTTATTTTTCTGCCCATTTGAATCTTGGTCAAATCCTAGGTTTGACCAAGATATAGACAAGTTTAACACGTAAATGAGTTAACTTGGATTTCCTACCCTTGAATCCATAGGAAACTTTGTTCTAATGCACTATTATAATCAACCGAGTTTTTACACCAACAGTCTGTCACTTACGTGTGGTGCCCACGCTTGAGGTCCCACACTTCAGTGAGCACAAGTCACGTGCAATAGGTACGCAAACTCCCAGCCATTTTCTTTGTCAAGAGAAGACGCATCAGGATGCGTATTGGAAGTCTGTGGGTCCTTCTGGTTCCTTCGGTCGTCCCTCTCACAAAAAAAAACAAATCTCTCTCATTCTCGGCCTCGCTCGACTCGCTCGCTCGCTCGCACCTCCTGCTCACTGACAAACCCTGCACAAAAGTCAACATCATCACCCGAAAAAGGGGAGACACCATAATTCTCTCCCTTCTTCTCTCCTTCCGAGTGATCCCTCTTCCTCCGAGTTTCACTCGACGGGCAAACACCCATGTGCTGCATAGTAATAATAATAAAAAAAAGGTAGTACTCGTAGAAAAATCGATATACGAATCTGTAATTAAATAGGTTAAACTAGGGTTTTGCCCAGTTCTACAGATCAAGGGTTCAAAAAAATCCAACTACGGGGTTCGAACAACACGATTCTAATCCAAGAATTTTTTCGACCTAGGTCACCCAAATGGCCTCAAACTATAGGGTTAGCATCTAGTGCAGTATGTGTGAAAATGTATGCACTATGTGTGCTATAACTTGTATGTCTTTCATATTTGAACCAAATTTGAATAAGTTTGAAATATTTGAAAAGGGGCTTTTGGCTTAAACGTTTGAAACCAAAAACCACTTCTCTTCATGCATGCTTGACTTCATAAGACAGAGTTTAGCTAGGGTTAGGGGATAGATGCATGATTTTCCTGGTTTGAATATGTCTAGACCTACTTTATCAACTTAATTGAATGCTTACTATATGACATAATAATACTATGTGCATTGTTTTTTATTTTTTTGATTTTTTTAAATTGTATGCCCATTTGAATCTTGGTCAAATCCTAGGTTTGAACATGGTTTAAACAAGTTTAAATCATGAATATGAAAAATTAAGCATCTATATATCCTTCTTAGTCACTCCAAAATGTAGCTCTTGGGAGGTTTTTTCGAAATTTCCATGTTTGAAACCAAAACCACTTCTCTTCATGCATGCTTGACTTCATAAGACATAGTTTAGCTAGGGCGTTAGGGGGTAGATACATGATTTTCCTGGTTTGAATATGTCTAGACCTGGTTTATCAACTTAATTAATTGATTGTTTACTATATGACATAAGAAGACTATGTGCCTTGGTTTTAAATTTTTCTGTTTTTTTTTGAATTTTACGCCCATATATTTGAATCTTGGACAAATCCTAGGTTTGACCAAGATTTAAACAAGTTTAAACATAAAAATAAAAAGGGAAGCATGTATCCTTCTTAGTCACTCTAAAATGAAGCTTTTTGGTTGTTCTTGAAATTTTCATTTTTGAAACCAAAAACGACTTCTCTCTTCATGCTAGACTTCATAAGATCGACAGGGGGCAGATACATGATTTGTCTGGTTTGGATATGTCCAAACCTTGCTTGTGTATCAACTTGAATGCTTACTATATGACATAAGAATGCTTACCATATGTTTGAATTTTAAAAGCATATAGTCTTCTTATGTCATATAGTAAGCATTCAAAAGTTTTTCTTTGAGAGAGTAGCATGCATTCAAAAGTTGATAAATAAGATTTGTACATATTCAAACCAGACAAATCATGTATCTACCCATATGCATATATATATAACTATACTTTTGTCTTATGAAGACGTCAAGGATGAAGAGAAGTGGATTTGGGTTTCAAACATGGAAATTTCAAAAACCTCCCAAAACATGTATATATCTACCCCTAAACCCTAATCTTTGTCTTATGAAGCCAAGCATATGAAGAGAAGTGATTTTGGGTTTCAAACATGGAAACTTCAAAAACCTCCCAAAAGCTTCATTTTAGAGAGACTAAGAATGATCCATATGCTTACCTTTTCATTGCCATGTTTTAAACTTCTTTTAACCTTGGTCAAACCTAGGATTTGACCAAGATTCAAATGGGAGTAAAAATTCAGAAAAATTCAAAAAAAATGAAAAACCAAAGCACACATATATATATAGCCTTCTTATGTCATATATATAGTAAGCATTCAAGTTGATAAACAAGGTCTAGACATATTCAAAGCAGAAATATCATGTATCATATCTACCCCTAACCCTAGCTAAACTCTGTCTTATGAAGTCAAACATATGAAGAGAACTGGGGTTTTGGGTTTCAAACATAAAATTTTCAAGTACCTTCATTTTAGAGTGAGTAAGGAAGGATTCATGCTTACTGTTTAATTTTCATGTTTTAAACTTGTTTAAACCTAGGATTTGACCAAGATTTAAATAGGCATAAAAAATCGAAAGAAATCAAAAATTGAAAAACCAAAGCACATATATATAGCCTTCTTATATCATATAGTAAAAAATTCAAGTTGATAAACAAGGTCTAGACATATTCAAACAAGAAAAATCATGTATCTACACACCTAACCATAAACTCTGTCTTAAGAGGTTTTGGGTTTCAAACATGGAAATTTCACAAACCTCCCAAAAGCTTAATTCATTTTACAGTGACTATATAAGGAGGATCCATGCTTACCTTTTGGCTTAAACGTTTGAAACCAAAAACCACTTCTCTTCATACATGCTTGACTTCATAAGACAGATCGAGTTTAGCTAGGGTACGTTAGGGGGTGTAGATACATGATTTCCTGGTTTGAATATGTCTAGACCTTGTTTATCAACTTAATTGATTGCTTACTATATGACATAAGACGACTACGTGCCTTGGTTTTCATTTTTGGTTTTTTTTTTGAATTTTATGCTCATATATTTGAATCTTGGTCAAATCCTAGGTTTGACCAAGATTTAAACAAGTTTAAAACATGAAAATGAAAAGGGAAGCATGTATCCTTCTTAGTCACTCTAAAATGAAGCTTTTGGGATGTTCTTGAAATTTCCATGTTTGAAACCCAAAACGACTTCTCTTCATGCTAGACTTCATAAGATCAACATGGGGTAGATACATGATTTGTCTAGTTTAGATATACCTAGACCTCGTTTAACTTGAATGCATACGATATGACATAAAAAGACTACATGCTTTTGTTTTTCATTATTCTGATTTTTTTGAATTTTGTGCCCACCCATTTGTATCTTGGTCAAATCCTAGGCTTGATAATGATTTAACAAGATTAAAATATGAAAATGCAAAGGTAAGCATGGATCCTTATTATTTGTGACTCTAAAATGAAGCTTTTGGGAGCAAAACCACTTCTCTTCATATGCTTGACTTCATAAGACGGAGTTTAGGGGTTAGGGGGTATAGATGCATGCATGATTTGTCTAGTTTGAATATGTCTAGACCTTGTTTATCAACTTAATTGGCTTACTATATATGACATAAGAAAACTATTTGCTTTGGTTTTTCTTTTTCCTGATTTTTTTCAATTTTGATGCCCATTTGAATCTTGTCAAATCCTAGGTTTGACTGAGATAATTTAAACAAGCTTAAAACCTGAATATGAAAAGGGAAGCATGTATCCTTCTTTGTCACTCTAAAATGAAGTTTTTGGGAGGTTTTTCAAATTTCCATGTTTGAAACGACCCAAAACCACTTCTCTTCATATGCTTGACTTCATAAGACAGAGTTCAGGGGTTAGGGGGTATAGATACATGATTTGTCTAGTTTGAATATGTCTAGACCTTGTTTATCAACTTAATTAATTGGCTTACTATATGACATAAGAAAACTATTTGCTTTGGTTTTTCTTTTTCCTGATTTTTTCGATGCCCATTTGAATCTTTGTCAAATCCTAGGTTTGACTGAGATAATTTAAACAAGCTTAAAACATGAATATGAAAAGGGAAGCATGCATCCTTCTTAGTCACTCTAAAATGTAGTTTTTTGGAGGTTTTTGAAATTTCCATGTTTGAAACCCAAAACCACATCTCTTCATGCTTGACTTAATTTATAAGACATAGTTTAGGGGTTAGGGGTAGATACATGATTTGTATGGTTTGATATTTCTAGTCCTTGTTTATCAACTTTAATGCTTACTATATGACATAAGATGACTATGTGATTTGGTTTTTCATTTTTCTGTTTTTTATTTTATTTTTCTGCCTATTTGAATCTTGGTCAAATCCTAGGTTTGACCAAGATTTAGACAAGTTTAACACGTGAAAACGAATAAGTAAGCCTGGATCCTTCTTAGTCACTCAAAAATGTACCAATCGATAGATGTGTTAACTTTGCTTCATGGAAATAATAATGTCATGTAAATGAGTTAACTTGGATTTCCTACCCCTGAATCCATAGGAAACTTTGTTCTAATGCACTATTATAATCAACCGAGTTTTTACACCAACAGGTCCGTTACTTACGTGTGGTGCCCACGCTTGAGGTCCCACACTTCAGTGAGCACAAGTCACGTGCAATAGGTACGCAAACTCCCAGCCATCTTCTTTGTCAAGAGAAGACGCATCAGGATGCGTTTTGGAAGTCTGTGGGTCCTTCTAGATCCTTCGGTTGTCCCTCTCACAAAAAAAAACAAATCTCTCTCATTCTCGGCCTCGCTCGACTCGCTCGCTCGCTCGCACCTCCTGCTCACTGACAAACCCTGCACAAAAGTCAACATCATCACCCGAAAAAGGGGAGACACCCCCTTCTTCTCTCCTTCCGAGTGATCCCTCTTCCTCCGTGTTTCACTCGACGGGCAAACACCCATGTGCTGCATAGTAATAATAATAATAAAAAGGTAGTACTCGTAGAAAAATCGATATACGAATCTGTAATTAAATAGGTTAAACTAGGGTTTTGGCCAGTTCTACAGATCAAGGGTTCAAAAAAATCCAACTACGGGGTTCGAACAACACGATTCTAATCCAAGAATTTTTTCGACCTAGGTCACCCAAATGGCCTCAAACTATAGGGTTAGCATCTAGTGCAGTATGTGTGAAAATGTATGCACTATGTGTGCTATAACTTGTATGTCTTTCAAATTTGAACCAAATTTGAATAAGTTTGAAATATTTGAAAATGGGCTTTTGGCTTAAACGTTGGAAACCAAAAACCACTTCTCTTCGTGCATGCTTGACTTCATAAGACAGAGTTTAGCTAGGGTTAGGGGGTAGATGCATGATTTTCCTGGTTTGATTATGTCTAGACCTTGTTTATCAACTTAATTGAATGCTTACTATATGACATAAGAATACTATGTGCCTTGTTTTTTTATTTTTTTATTTTTTTAAAATTGTATGCCCATTTGAATCTTGGTCAAATCCTAGGTTTGAACATGGTTTAAACAAGTTTAAATCATGAATATGAAAAATTAAGCATCTATATATCCTTCTTAGTCACTCCAAAATGTAGCTCGGTCTTGGGAGGGTTTTCGAAATTTCCATGTTTGAAACCAAAAACCACTTCCCTTCATGCATGCTTGACTTCATAAGACGGAGTTTAGGGTTAGGGGTAGATATATACATTATTTTCTTGTTTGAATATGTCTAGACCTTGTTTATCAACTTGAATGCTTAATTACTATATATATATATGACATAAGAATGTTATGTCCTTTGGTTTTTCATTCTTTTGATTTTTTATGAATTTCTATGCCCATTTGAATCTTTTGGTCAAATCCTAGAGGGTTGACCAAGATTTAAACAAGTTTAAAACATGAAAATGAAAAGGGAAGCTTGTATATCCTTCTTAGTCACTCTAAAATGAAGTTTTTGGGAGGTTTTTGAAATTTCCATGTTTGAAACCCAAAACCACTTCTCTTCATGCTAGACTGCTTCATAAGTCAATTTAATTAGGGGTTAGGGGGTAGATACATGATTTGTCTGGTTTGAATATGTCCAAACCTTGCTTGTGTATCAACTTGAATGCTTACTATATGACATAAGAATGCTTACCATATGTTTGAATTTTAAAAGCATATAGTCTTCTTATGTCATATAGTAAGCATTCAAAAGTTTTTCTTTGAGAGAGTAGCATGCATTCAAAAGTTGATAAATAAGATTTGGACATATTCAAACCAGACAAATCATGTATCGATCTACACCCCCTAACCCTAAACTCTGTCTTATGAAGTCAAGCATGAAGAGAAGTGCTTTTAGGTTTCAAACATGGAAATTTCACAAACCTCCCAAAAGCTTCATTTTACAGTGACTAATTAAGGAGGATCCATGCTTACCTTTTGGCTTAAACGTTTGAAACCAAAAACCACTTCTCTTCATGCATGCTTGACTTCATATATAATTAAGACAGAGTTTAGCTAGGGCGTTAGGGGGTAGATACATGATTTTCCTGGTTTGAATATGTCTAGAACTGGTTTATCAACTTAATTAATTGATTGTTTACTATATGACATAAGAAGACTATGTGCCTTGGTTTTAAATTTTTCTGTTTTTTTTTGAATTTTATGCCCATATATTTGAATCTTGGTCAAATCCTAGGTTTGACCAAGATTTAAACAAGTTTAAACATAAAAATGAAAAGGGAAGCATGTATCCTTCTTAGTCACTCTAAAATGAAGCTTTTGGGATGTTCTTGAAATTTCCATTTTTGAAACCAAAAACGACTTCTCTCTTCATGCTAGACTTCATAAGATCGACACGGGGTATAGATACATGATTTGTCTGGTTTGGATATACCTAGACCTCGTTTATCAACTTGAATTCATACGATATGACATATGAAGACTATGTGCTTTAATTTGTTTTCATTTTTCTGATTTTTTTGAATTTTGTGCCCACCCATTTGTATATTGGTCAAATGCTAGGCTTGATAATGATTTAAACAAGTTTAAAATATGAATATGCAAAGTTAAGCATGGATCCTTCTTAGAAACTCTAAAATGAAGTTTTTCGGAGGTTTTTGAAATTTCCATGTTTGCAACCCAAAACAACTTCCTCTTCACATGCTTGACTTCATAAGACAGAGTTTAGGGGTTAGGGGGTATATATAGATACATGATTTGTCTAGTTTGAATATGTCTAGACCTTGTTTATCAACTTTAATGCTTACTATAAGACATAAGAAAACTATTTCCTTTGTTTTTTCTTTTTTTTGATTTTTTTTCAATATTGATGCCCATTTGAATCTTGTCAAATCCTAGGTTTGACCAAGATAATTTAAACAAGCTTAGAACATGAATATGAAAAGGGAAGCGTGTATCCTTCTTAGTCACACTAAAATGAAGTTTTTGGGAGGTTTTTGATATTTCCATGTTTGAAACCCAAAACCACATCTCTTCATGCTTGACTTAATTTATAAGACATAGTTTAGGGGTTAGGGGGTAGATACATGATTTGTATGGTTTGATATTTCTAGACCTTGTTTATCAACTTTAATGCTTACTATATGACATAAGATGACTATGTGATTTGGTTTTTCATTTTTCTGTTTTTTATTTTTCTGCCCATTTGAAACTTGGTCAAATCCTAGGTTTGACCAAGATTTAGACAAGTTTAACACGTGAAAACGAATAAGTAAGCATGGATCCTTCTTAGTCACTCAAAAATGTACCAATCGATAGATGTGTTAACTTTGCTTCATGGAAATAATAATGTCACGTAAATGAGTTAACTTGGATTTCCTACCCTTGAATCCATAGGAAACTTTGTTCTAATGCGATATAATAATCAATCGAGTTTTTACACCAACATGTCTGTCACTTACGTGTGGTGCCCACGCGTGAGGTCCCACACTTCAGTGAGCACAAGTCACGTGCAATAGGTACGCAAACTCCCAGCCATCTTCTTTGTCAAGAGAAGACGCATCAGGATGCGTATTGGAAGTCTGTGGGTCCTTACGGATCCTTCTTAGTCACTCTAAAATGAAGCTTTTGGGAGGTTCTTGAAATTTCCATGTTTGAAACCCAAAACCACTTCTCTTCATGATTTACTTCATAAAACATAGTTTAATTAGAGTTTTAGGGGTAGATATATACATGATTTTTCTGGTTTGAATATATATGTCTCTAGACCTTTGTTTATCAACTTGAATGCTTAATATACATATGACATAAGAATGCTATGTGCTTTGGTTTTTCATTCTTTTGATTTTTTTTTCTGAATTTTTAGGGCCATTTGAATCTTGGTCAAATCCTTGGTTTGACCAAGATTTAAACAAGTTTAAAACATAAAAATGAAACGGGAAGTCTGTATCCTTCTTAGTCACTCTAAAATGAAGCTTTTGGGAGGTTTTTAAAATTTCAATGTTTGAAACCCAAAACCACTTCTCTTCACATGCTTGACTTCATAAGACAGAGTTAATTAATTTAGGGGTTAATTAGGGGGTATAGATACATGATTTGTGTGGTTTGAATATGTATGGACCTTATTTATCAACAACTTTAATGCTTACTATATGACATAAGAAAACTATTTGCTTTGGTTTTTCTTTTTTCAATTTTTTTTTAATTTTGATGCCCATTTGAATCTTGTCAAATCCTAGGTTTGACCAAGATAATTTAAACAAGTTTAAAACATGAAAATGAAAAGGGAAGCATGGATCCTTCTTAGTCACTCTAAAATGAAGCTTTTGGGAGGTTTTTGAAATTTCCATGTTTGAAACCCAAAACCACTTCTCTTCACATGCATGCTTGACTTCATAAGACAGAGTTTAGGGGTTAGGGGGTATAGCTACATGATTTGTCTGGTTTGAATATGTCTATGATACGTCCAAAACGTATCTACTTTCCCGAACACTTTTGCTATTGTTTTGCCTCTAATTTGTGTATTTTGGATACAACTAACACGGACTAACGCTGTTTTCAGCAGAACAGCTCTGGTGTCTCGTTTTTGTGCAGAAATCCAACTTTCGGGAAAATCCTCGGAATTCTTGCAGAAGGCCCTATTTTACCAAAATATTGACGGAGCCAGAAGGGCAAAGGAGGTGGAGGCCCGAGGGCCCCACACCATATGGCGGCGCGGCCCAGGGGGGGCCGCGTGGCCATGTGGTGTGGCCCCCTCGGCTGGCCTCCGACGCCCCCCTTCGGACTACTTATTGGTTTCGACCCGAAAACGCACAGAGAGAAGTCGAAGTCGCCAAAAACCCTCCAGAGAGCCGCCACATCGCGAAACTCCGTCGCGGGAGCCAGAAGTCTCCGTTCTGGCACTCCGCCGGGACGGGGAATTGGAGGAGATCTTCACCGCCATCACCGCCAACGCCTCTCCATCGACCAACAATGTTTCCCCCATCCATGTGTGAGTAATTCCCCCGCTGTAGGCTGAAGGGGATGGTAGGGATTGGATGAGATTGGTCATGTAATAGTCATAAGATTGTTAGGGCATAGTGCCTAGTATCCGTAGATGTCACTTTTATGATATTGTTGCAACTTGTTATGCTTAATGCTTGTCACTAGGGCCCGAGTGCCATGATCTCAGATCTGAACATGTTATTGATTCATGAAGATATTCGTTGTTTATGATCTTACCTGCAAGTTGTATACACATGTCGCTGTCCGGAACCAATGGCCCCGAAGTGACAGAAATCGGGACAACCGGAGGGGATGGTAGTGATGTGAGGATCACATGTGTTCACGGAGTGTTAATGCTTTGCTCCGGTACTCTATTAAAAGGAGTACCTTAATATCCAGTAGTTTCCCTAGAGGCCCGGCTGCCACCGGCTGGTAGGACAAAAGATGTTGTGCAAGTTTCTCATTGCGAGCACGTACGACTAAATATGGAACACATGCCTATTGATTGATTAGTACTTGGATACCGTTTTATTATTATCTGCAAATGCCCATGCTTTGATTGTTACATGAGTTTCTCTCATCCATGCAACGCCCGTTAAATCCGTCCACTGTGCCTACGGTATTTTAATCCTGCTGTTTACTATAATCACTACTTCTTGTCTTTATTTCACATTGCCGTTATTTCACTATTTCCACTTGCCATAAAGCTGTTACTCTTGATAAACTCTTGCGAGCAAGTCTGTTTCCTGTGTGCAGCTGAATTGACAACTCATTTGTTAAGGCTTACAAGTATTCTTTGTCTCCCCTTGTGTCGAATCAATAAATTGGGTAATACTTCCCTCGAAGACTGTTGCGATCCACTATACTTGTGGGTCATCAAGACTATTTTCCGGCGCCGTTGCCGGGGAGCATAGCTTTATTTGGAAGTTCACTTGGATTGATATTGTTCGCTGCAAATTCTCCATTATGGGTAAACCTCGCGATACTAAGATCGCCATATTACCATCCACTACAAGAAAAGGTACAACTCTGAGTATCTCTGCTGCTCTTGATTCACCCTCTGTGATTGATAAACTTGTTTCACCGCCACATGCTTCACGTGCTGGTACTTCTGCTGAATCTGAAAATTCTCATAATATTGATAATGTTTCTGCTGTGCTTGATGATAGTGGTTCATTGGGATCTTTTCTAGATGCTACAATTGCTAAGTCTAGACAAATTGAAAATACTGAAACTCCTAATGCTACTACACCTGTTAAATCACCTGAACTTGATTATTCTAGTGATGATCCTGATGAAGATTATGTAGAGCTTGATGATGATTTTATTGAAAAATGCAATGCTACTACTGATGCAAGAAAAATTAAAAAGTTGCTTGCAGAACATGCTGTTAGATATAAACCATCTCCTGATCCTAAATTTGCCACATCTCCTATAAACATTAGGGATAAAGATTATGATTTTTCTCTTGATCTATCTCATATAGCTATTGTTGAGAAAACACCCTTTTGTGGTACTGAAAAAGAAAGTGCTGTTGAACACTTGACTGAGTTATCTACTCTTAGTGGCGTGTTTTCTGATGATGTCAAGATGCGTACTTATTTTGTC
This sequence comes from Lolium perenne, assembly GCF_019359855.2. Taxonomy (NCBI): domain Eukaryota; kingdom Viridiplantae; phylum Streptophyta; class Magnoliopsida; order Poales; family Poaceae; genus Lolium; species Lolium perenne. The sequence continues at coordinate 84,918,816 of NC_067248.2, read as the reverse complement.
GCTAAAATTTTTCCGTTCTCATTAAAGGATGATGCTAAAACTTGGTATAATAATTTGCCTCCTGGTTCTATTAAAAGTCCAACTGACTTGCGTGATGTTTTCTTTCGAAAATACTTTCCTGCTAGTGCTCAACATGCTGCTTTGCAGAGAATTTATAATTTTGACCAGGAAGATGGAGAGAAATTGCCTGAGGCTTGGGCTAGATTTTGTTCTCTTATTAGAGCTCAACCTGACCATGATTTGGAAAAGCATGATTTACTTGATATATTTTATAGTGGACTAACTATTGAGTCTAGGGCATACCTGGATAGTTGTGCTGGTTGTGTTTTCAGGAAAAGAACTCCAGAAGACGCTGAAGAATTATTGGCTAAAATAGGCCGGAATCATGATGATTGGTCTACACCTGAACCAACCCCGACACCGATAGTGAATAAGAGGGGTATGATTAAATTAAATGATGAAGATATGAGGGAAGCCAAGAAGTCTCTTAAAGAGAAGGGTATTAAACCTGAAGATGTGAAGAATTTACCTCCTATAGAAGATATATGTGAGACAATTCCCCCTTCATCCATGATTGAGGTACACTCGCTTCAACACTTTACTAGGGAAGATATTCCGTATTCAAAATCTCCTGCTCAATGCTTAGATGAATTTGATAATTATATTGTTAAGCAAGAAAACTTTAATATGAGAGTAGAGAATCATTTAATGGAAAATTCTCGAGCTATTAGTGAATTGCATGGTATTGTGGAGAGAACCTCCAATGATGTTAAAATACTTGTTAAACATTTTCAAATGGTTCAAACTCAAATTGATCAACTTACTAAAGTGCAAAATGACTTGTTGGGCAATAATTCTAAAGAAAAACATGCTTGTGAAGTAACAACTAGAGGTGGTGCTTCTACCCAGGATCCTCTATATCCTGAAGGGCATCCCAAAAGAGTTGAACAAGATTCTCAACTAATTAAAACTAGTGCTCCATCTAAGAAAAAGAAAAAGAAACATAAGAATGTTGTAGAATCCTCTGAACCTGTTAATGATCCTAATAGTATTTCTATTTCTGATGCTGAAACTGAAAGTGGTAATGAACATGATAAAGATAATGATAAGGATGATATTACTGATAAAGAAGAAATTGAAAAAGAACCTGAAAAGCATGCTAAAAATAAAAAGTACACTAAAGAAGATTTTATTACTGAGAAACATGGTAATGAAAGAGAACCTTGGGTTCAAAAGCAAATGCCTTTTCCTGCTAAGAAACTAAAATCAAAGGAGGAGGAACATTATAATAAATTTTGTGATTGGATGAAACCTTTATTTTTGCAAATCCCTTTGACTGATGCTATTAAATTGCCTCCTTATTCAAGGTATATGAAAGATATTGTTACTAACAAAAGGAAAGTCCCCAATGAGGAAATTTCCACTATGCTCGCTAATTACTCCTGCAATGGTAAGATTCCAAAGAAGTTGGGCGACCCAGGTATACCGACTATTCCTTGTTCCATCAAGAATAATTATGTTAGAACTGCTCTATGTGATTTGGGAGCAGGTGTTAGTGTGATGCCTTTTTCTCTTTATAAGAGACTTGATTTAGATAAATTGACACCAACTGATATATCTTTGCAAATGGCTGATAAATCTACTGCTATTCCTGTTGGTTTATGTGAAAATGTTCCTGTTCAAGTTACTCAGCATTGCTTGATATTAACTGATTTTGTTGTGTTGGAAATGCCTGAAGATGATAATATGTCCATTATTCTTGGAAGACCCTTTCTTAATACTGCAGGGGCTGTTATTGATTGCAATAGAGGCATGGTTACTTTCAATGTTGATGATAAGGAACACACTGTCTATTTTCCCAAGAGGATTGATAAAGTATGTGGAGTCAATACAATTTTTAATGTGAAAACTATCAAAGTGGGATCCATTGATTGTCCTATATATGAGCCTAAAGAAGAATATCAAACTCTTGTGATTGGATCCATATCAATTCAATATAAGGTAACATGATTGATTTGAAGTTTATTTCTTCTTATGTCATATAAAATTTATTTGGTAGCAAGACTTGATCAACCTTGTTAACAAGTATATTTTATTGCATAAGAGAGCTAAACAACATTTATTTCTTTCTTTCTCCTTCCATTTATTTTACTACTGTAGCAACCTCTCCTTATCTTTATTTTATTGCATTGTTGTGCCAAGTAAAGTCTCTAGTAAAAGGTTGATGCTAGATTTGGATTTCTGCGCAGAAACAGATTTCTATCTGTCACGAATCTGGGCATATTTCTCTGTAGGTAACTCAGAAAAATCTGCCAATTTACGTGCGTGATCCTCAGATATGTACGCAACTTTCATTAGTTTTGAGTTTTCTGATTTGAGCAACGGAAGTACCATTTTAAAATTCGTCTTTACTGGCTGTTCTGTTTTGGCAGATTCTGTCTCTGTTTTTTGCATTGTCTCTTGTGGACTTTAAGTGAGGCTTTCTAGACGTGGAGAACTGTAGCTAATGTTTTATTGAGTTCTTGCAATGTGTCACTACAGGGCCAAGGTGGATTAAAGTTTTTGAGTACTAACCCCTCTAATGAAGTTTATGAGAAGTTTGGTGTGAAGGAAGTTTTCAAGGGTCAAGAGAGGAGGATGATATATGATCAAGAAGAGTCAAAAGCCTAAGCTTGGGGGAGGTACACCGGCATCACTCATTCTTTGCATATTATGATTGCTGGATACTTGTACATACTTGTTTAGTTTCTTAAGAGTGGTTTTCTAATGAGAAGGAGATGATATTTGGGGAAGTGCTGTCCAAAAACAGATTCTGTGCTGTTACCAAAAAAAATTCGTACGCACAGCCAGAACGTTATTTTGAGTTGCCAATTTTTGAGCATGTTCCCCAGGTTGTTATCTAACTTTCATTAGTTGAACACTTTTCGGTCTGAGCAATGGAAGATTTTTGTTAATTTCGATTTCTGTACTGCTGTCAGGATTTGGCAGATTTCTGTCATCCTGCTTTTCTGTGTTTCTGTTAGTTTGCATTCTTTTGTTTTCGCTTTGTTTCTTTCCTAAAACACAAAAAGACCAAAAATATTTCTGTTGTTTCTCTTCACCATTTGTTTATTTGGTACCTTGCTCTTAGTTTGCTTTATTTGCTATCGTTAGTTTGCTATAAGAAAACCCAAAAAGATTTTGCTTTGTTTGCTTGTTTTCTTTCGTTCTTATTTCTAATTCGAAAACGCCAAAAATATTTGCTGTTCTTCTTTGGTTTGTAAAGTTCATCATGAGTTCAATGGTCTTCGGTGGCTGGAGCATGGTTTTCATTTTATATTATCCAAGCTACACAAGTGAAAAGGCAATAATGACGATCTACGACAATCTGATTGTGGTGAGAGGCTGGTATGAACTCTATTTGCTTTCATTTTTGTACATATACTCATCCATATGAGCATGCTTAGTTGGTTCATGTGAGGTATATGTTATTTGAGAAAGTCTAGTAGTTCATGATCTCTCATGTTTAGTTCCAATTTATTAATATGAGTAGCATGTCATGGATGTCTGCTTGCATTGTTTTATTCATAAGTAAGTATGGCATTGTGGTATCCTCCTCTGAATAATTCATTTATATCGACTTGGCACATGCTCACGCATGCATATGACTGAACAAAAAGTCAATTAAGCCTCGATGATTTATATTGCTTCAGAGTTATTGTATCACTTTTATGCCTCCGTTAATTTATTTTGCCGCAAGCATGATTATGACAGTTACTGCTCTCTTGATTTGTCGCTCCCTAGTCTTTTGCTAGCCTTCACTTGTACTGAGCGGGAACGCCGCTCGTGCTTCCAAACACCTGAAAACCAAGTTGTTCCAAAGTGTCCACCATAAATACCTATGCATGGCATTTCAAACCATTCCAAGTAAATTCTCATGCGTTACCTTTAAAACTTTCGAAATGCTTCTCAATTTGTGTTAATGTTTCATAGCTCATGAGGAAGTATGTGGTGTTTAGCTTTCAACCTTGTCATTTACTTTTGACAGACTCTCATATGGACTAGTGGCATACGCTTATCCAATAATTTTGCAAAAAGAGCTGGCAATGGGATTCCCAGTCCCGAATTAATAAAACTTAAATAGACACTCCTCCATGGTTTGTGATTGTTGGACGGCACCCGAAGGATTCGGTTAGCCATGGCTTGTGTAATCAAAGGTTGGGGGGAGTGCCATCATCATAATTAAACTTAAATAAAAAGGCACTCCTTCATGGTATGTGATTGATGGCAGGCACCCGAGGATTCGGTTAGCCATGGTTTGTGAAAGAAAGGTTGGAAGGACTGCCAACCAAAAATAAATAAAATGGGAGCCGCTCTTGTGAGTCCGGTTGATGAGGTAGTTAGTGTACCCATTACCATTCGTTGACAACAACAAACACCTCTCAAAATAATTTTACTCCTGTTTTACAAATGAAAAGCTCTAGCGCATGTTAATCCCTGCTTCCCTCTGCGAAGGGTTAATCTTTTACTTTTATGTTGTGTCTCCATTCTTTCTTTGAGCACTGTCTTGAGAGCACGACTGTCATTCTTAGTATAATATGCTTGTCTCAAAATATGATTGATTGTGGTATAACTTTGATGCTTTTATCTTTGACAATCACTACTTCTAGTCTTTCTATGAACTCAAGAGGTGCCTCGGCATTTATGTTTTGCCGATCAAATACAGGCAAGCGAGATACCACTTTATCATATTCTCTTATGAACATTGCAATCCTGCTTATATACATGATTCATGGTGCTTATTATTAATTGTTGGTACCTCTCCATGATTGACATAGCTGTTGGATGATCTTATTTGCATGTATCTCAGTATGAACTGCTTAAGTATTAGCCATAGCATGAGAATATATACATCATATGAGCAAATGTGTTCGTGAAAGTTCTTTTATCGCTCAGTTGTTAACTGAATTGCTTGAGGACAAGCAATAAGCTAAGCTTGGGGGGAGTTGATACGTCCAAAACGTATCTACTTTCCCGAACACTTTTGCTATTGTTTTGCCTCTAATTTGTGTATTTTGGATACAACTAACACGGACTAACGCTGTTTTCAGTGAATCGCTCTGGTGTCTCGTTTTTGTGCAGAAATCCAACTTTCGGGAAAATCCTCGGAATTCTTGCAGAAGGCCCTATTTTACCAAAATATTGACGGAGCCAGAAGGGCAAAGGAGGTGGAGGCCCGAGGGCCCCACACCATATGGCGGCGCGGCCCAGGGGGGGCCCGCGCGGCCATGTGGTGTGGCCCCCTCGGCTGGCCTCCGACGCCCCCCTTCGGACTACTTATTGGTTTCGACCCGAAAACGCACGGAGAGAAGTCGAAGTCGCCAAAAACCCTCCAGAGAGCCGCCACATCGCGAAACTCCGTCGCGGGAGCCAGAAGTCTCCGTTCTGGCACTCCGCCGGGACGGGGAATTGGAGGAGATCTTCACCGCCATCACCGCCAACGCCTCTCCATCGACCAACAATGTTTCCCCCATCCATGTGTGAGTAATTCCCCCGCTGTAGGCTGAAGGGGATGGTAGGGATTGGATGAGATTGGTCATGTAATAGTCATAAGATTGTTAGGGCATAGTGCCTAGTATCCGTAGATGTCACTTTTATGATATTGTTGCAACTTGTTATGCTTAATGCTTGTCACTAGGGCCCGAGTGCCATGATCTCAGATCTGAACATGTTATTGATTCATGAAGATATTCGTTGTTTATGATCTTACCTGCAAGTTGTATACACATGTCGCTGTCCGGAACCAATGGCCCCGAAGTGACAGAAATCGGGACAACCGGAGGGGATGGTAGTGATGTGAGGATCACATGTGTTCACGGAGTGTTAATGCTTTGCTCCGGTACTCTATTAAAAGGAGTACCTTAATATCCAGTAGTTTCCCTAGAGGCCCGGCTGCCACCGGCTGGTAGGACAAAAGATGTTGTGCAAGTTTCTCATTGCGAGCACGTACGACTAAATATGGAACACATGCCTATTGATTGATTAGTACTTGGATACCGTTTTATTATTATCTGCAAATGCCCATGCTTTGATTGTTACATGAGTTTCTCTCATCCATGCAACGCCCGTTAAATCCGTCCCTGTGCCTACAGTATTTTAATCCTGCTGTTTACTATAATCACTACTGCTGTCTTTATTTCACCGCTGCTGTTATTTCACTATTTCCACTGCCATAAAACTGTTACTACTGATAAACTCTTGCGAGCAAGTCTGTTTCCAGGTGCAGCTGAATTGACAACTCCGCTGTTAAGGCTTACAAGTATTCTTTGTCTCCCCTTGTGTCGAATCAATAAATTGGGTAATACTTCCCTCGAAGACTGTTGCGATCCCCTATACTTGTGGGTCATCAGTCTACACCTTGTTTATCAACTTTAATGCTTACTATATGACATAAGAAAACTATGTGATTTGGTTTTTCATTTTTCTGTTTTTATTTTTCTGCCCATTTGAATCTTGGTCAAATCCTAGGTTTGACCAATATATAGACAAGTTTAACACGTAAATGAGTTAACTTGGATTTCCTACCCTTGAATCCATAGGAAACTTTGTTCTAATGCACTATTATAATCAACCGAGTTTTTACACCAACAGGCCTGTCACTTACGTGTGGTGCCCACGCTTGAGGTCCCACACTTCAGTGAGCACAAGTCACGTGCAATAGGTACGCAAACTCCCAGCCATTTTCTTTGTCAAGAGAAGACGCATCAGGATGCATATTGGAAGTCTGTGGGTCCTTCTGGTTCCTTCGGTCGTCCCTCTCACAAAAAAAACAAATCTCTCTCATTCTCGGCCTCGCTCGACTCGCTCGCTCGCTCGCACCTCCTGCTCACTGACAAACCCTGCACAAAAGTCAACATCATCACCCGAAAAAGGGGAGACACCATAATTCTCTCCCTTCTTCTCTCCTTCCGAGTGATCCCTCTTCCTCCGAGTTTCACTCGACGGGCAAACACCCATGTGCTGCATAGTAATAATAATAATAAAAAGGTAGTACTCGTAGAAAAATCGATATACGAATCTGTAATTAAATAGGTTAAACTAGGGTTTTGCCCAGTTCTACAGATCAAGGGTTCAAAAAAATCCAACTACGGGGTTCGAACAACACGATTCTAATCCAAGAATTTTTTCGACCTAGGTCACCCAAATGGCCTCAAACTATAGGGTTAGCATCTAGTGCAGTATGTGTGAAAATGTATGCACTATGTGTGCTATAACTTGTATGTCTTTCATATTTGAACCAAATTTGAATAAGTTTGAAATATTTGAAAAGGGGCTTTTGGCTTAAACGTTTGAAACCAAAAACCACTTCTCTTCATGCATGCTTGACTTCATAAGACAGAGTTTAGCTAGGGTTAGGGGATATATGCATGATTTTCCTGGTTTGAATATGTCTAGACCTTGTTTATCAACTTAATTGAATGCTTACTATATGACATAAGAATACTATGTGACTTGTTTTTTATTTTTTGATTTTTTTAAAATTTTATGCCCATTTTAATCTTGGTCAAATCCTAGGTTTGAACATGGTTTAAACAAGTTTAAATCATGAATATGAAAAATTAAGCATCTATATATCCTTCTTACTCACTCCAAAATGTAGCTCTTGGGAGGGTTTTTCGAAATTTCCATGTTTGAAACCAAAACCACTTCTCTTCATGCATGCTTGACTTCATAAGACAGAGTTTAGGGTTAGGGGTAGATATATACATGATTTTCTGGTTTGAATATGTCTAGACCTTGTTTATCAACTTGAATGCTTACTATATATATATGACATAATAATGTTATGTCCTTTGGTTTTTCATTCTTTTGTTTTTTTATGAATTTCCATGCCCATTTGAATCTTTTGGTCAAATCCTAGAGGTTTGACCAAGATTTAAACAAGTTTAAAACATGAAAATGAAAAGGGAAGCTTGTATATCCTTCTTAGTCACTCTAAAATGAAGTTTTTGGGAGGTTTTTGAAATTTCCATGTTTGAAACCCAAAACCACTTCTCTTCATGCTAGACTTCATAAGACAATTTAATTAGGGGTTAGGGGTAGATACATGATTTGTCTGGTTTGAATATGTCCAAACCTTGCTTGTTTATCAACTTGAATGCTTACTATATGTCATAAGAATGCTTACCATATGTTTGAATTTTAAAAGCATATAGTCTTCTTATGTCATATAGTAAGCATTCAAAAGGTTTTTCTTTGAGAGAGTAGCATGCATTCAGAAGTTGATAAATAAGATTTGGACATATTCAAACCAGACAAATCATGTATCTACACCCCCTAACCCTAAACTCTGTCTTATGAAGTCAAGCATGAAGAGAAGTGCTTTTGGGTTTCAAACATGGAAATTTCACAAACCTCCCAAAAGCTTCATTTTACAGTGACTAAGAAGGATCCAGGCTTACCTTTTCATTTTCATGTTTTAAACTTGTTTAACTCTTGGTCAAACCTAGGATTTGACCAAGATTTAAATGGGCATAAAAAATCAGAAAAAAACAGAAAAAATGAAAAACCAAATAACATAGCCTTCTTATGTCATATAGTAAGCATTCAAGTTGATAAACAAGGTCTAGACATATTCAAACCAGAAAAAGCATGTATCTACCCCTAACCCTAAACTCTGTCTTACGAAGTCAAGCATGAAGAGAAGTGGTTTTGGGTTTCAAACATGGAAATTTCAAAAACCTCGCGAAAGCTTCATTTTAGAGTGACTAAGAAGGATCCATGCTTACCTATTCATTTTCATGTTTTAAACTTGTTTAAACCTTGATAAAACCCAGGATTTTACCTATTTAATCATAGATTCATAGGTCGATTTTTTACTTTTTTATTTTTACTATGCAGCACATGTGTGTTTGCCCGTCCAGTGAAACTCGGAGGAAGAGGGATCACACGGAAGGAGAAGAAGGGATAGCAGTCACGGGGCCCCTCTTATTATTTATGGTGTATATCTTTTTTCTGGTGATGTTGACTGTTGTGCAGCGTTTGTCAGTGCGCAGGAGGTGCGAGGCTGCGAGCGAGCGAGTCGAGCGAGGCCGAGAATGAGAGAGATGTTTTTTTCTTTTTCTTTTCCGTGAGAGGGACAACAGAAGGATCCAGAGACGACTTCCACTACGCATCCTGGTGCGCGTCTTCTCTTGACAAAGAAGATGGATGGGAGTTTGCGTACCTACTAATCTACTATAGTACTACTACTACACAAGAACCATATACATGTCAAACTTTTCAATCATGACCCACATGCATTTTATGTATATATTCACAACTTTTAATGCATGCATGAAAACTCAGCAAAATATGTGCATTTTGGGTTGTCGCACATAAATGTGCTTTTACTTGTCTGCCACCAATCCAATTTTCATGTGAGGGGGAAACATGACACACGATGGACATTTCCAATGTTTCACGAATTAATTATCTCAATTTGCATCCATATATATATGCGCCTGGTTACTGAAAGATCGAACCAATGGTGAACTTGAAACGTTTTCATTTTCATGTTTTAAACTTGTTTAAATCTTGGTCAACCCTTGGATTTGACCAAGATTCATAAAAAATTCAAAAACATAGTCTTCTTATGTCATACATTCAACATTAAACTTGATAAAACAAGATCTAAACATATTAAAAGAAGAATCATGTATCTACCCCCTAACCCTAAACTCTGTCTTTTGAAGTCAAACATGAAGATACGTGGTTTTGGGTTTACAAAATGGAAATTTCAAAAACCTCCGAAAAGCTTAATTTTGGAGTGACTAAGAAGGATACATGCTTACTTTTTCATTTTCATGTTTTAAACTTGTTTAAAGCTTGGTCAAACCTAGCTAGCTTGGATTTGACCAAGATTCAAGTGCGCATAAAAAATTCGAAAAAACCCCCAAAAATGAAAAACCATAACACATAGTCTTCTTGCGTCACATATATTGTAAGCATTCAAGTGTTGATAAACAATATCTAGACATATCAAACAAGAAAAATCATGTATCTATACCCCTAACCCTAAATTTGTCTTATGAAGTCAAGCATGAAGAGAAGTGGTTTGGGTTTTCAAACATGGAAATTTCGAAAACCGCCCAAAAGCTTCATTTCGGACTGACTAAGAAGGATCCATGCTTACCTTTTCATTTTCATGTTTTAAACTTGTTTAAATTCTTGTTCAAACCTAGGATTTGGCCAAGATTCAAATGGGCATAAAAACAATCGAAAAAATCAAAAATGAAAAACCAAAGCACATAGTCTTCTTATGTCACATAGTAAGCCATTCAACTTGATAACAAGGTCTAGACCTATTCAAACCAGAAAAATCATGTATCTACCCCTAACCCTAAACTCATCTGTCTTATGAAGTCAAGCATGAAGAGAAGTGGTTTTGGGTTTCAAACATAGACATTTCAAAAGCCTCCCAAAAGCTTCATTTTGGAGTGATTGAGAAGGATCCATGCTTAATTTTTCATTTTAATGTTTTAAACTTGTTTAAATCTTGGTTAAACCTATGATTTGACCAAAATTTGATTCGGCATGAAAATTCAAAACAAATCAAATAAATAAAAAACCAATGCACATAGTACATCTTCTTATGTCATATACTAAGCTTTCAAGTTGATAAGCCAGGTCTAGACATATTCAAACTAGAAAAATCATGTATCTACCCCTAACCCTAAACTCGTTTTGTCTTATGAAGTCAATCATGAAGAGGTGTTTTGGGTTTCAGACATGGAAATTTCAAAAACCTTCCAAAAGCTTCATTTTGAAGTTACTAATTAAGAAGGATCACTACAAGAAAAGTTTGGCAACTTTTCTTGTAGTGGATCCAGGCTTAATTTTTCATCTTCATGTTTTAAATTTTGGTCAAACCTAGGATTTGTCCAAGATACAAATGGGCATAAAAATTCAGGGTAGCATCATACCCCCCTCCTTCCCGCGTAGAAAAAGTGTTAGGCGAGTAGTAGAATGGCATGACCAACAAGTTTCAAGTAAAATTTTGAATATGACCAAAATATACCAATTGATAGATGTGTGTGACCCAAGATTGAGCCATGGTACATTTTGCCAACAAAGTAGCAATTGAGTTGGCTTTCTACCTTAGTAGGCGTGCATTGGAAGGATGCATTATGCCGGCAAAGTTTTCAAACGTTCAAACTTTTCCGGTTTCTCATACAAGATTTGGCTCCTTGAGAAGCATTGATGTGATCATATAAGGTTATCCAAAACTTCGCCTTTCCCGTATTTGCCCGAGCACTCGACACCCCTCGTCCCATGGCGACTCCTCCAGCCATAGCCCCGTGCACCCAGGCTCCACGACTCAGCCTCGGAGGGGTGTGCGCTAAAAGCTCGCAAATGTCTGTGTGCCATTGGTGTGCGATGAAGCAGGCGGCTCTGTGTCTTGCTGTGGCTAGACTCCTGGCGCCCTTTGATCTAGGAGAGGGAGAGGAGGGAGGGGGGTCCCATGAAGCGGCGGTGGCCTGTATCGGCGGCAGCCCAGCTGTGCGGCGGCAAAGTGGGCTGGTCGGAGCATAGGCATGCGCCGGGGCGAACCTCGCCGGGTGAGGATGCTTCCATTGTGAAGAAGCACTTGCCATCCAGGGCTTCGGGTTCGCCAACAAACTCAGCGCCTCGGTCCATGGCGTTGCCGTCGTGGGGACGTCGGGGGCGGCGGCGACGTGCTGCAGCCCCAGCCTTTAGTGGGGACCAAAGTGCGACCGACCACATCACGGCGTCGGCAGCATTGGGTATGCCGATGGGCATCCACTGCCACACACAGATTTGGGAGGTTCTGGCCGGGCCGAGTTCCAAACTTCCATCATCGGAGCCGAGGGCTTGGTACTTCAAATTCCGAATCAGGCAATCCTTCGACCCCAATCAGCCACAGCCTGTGGTCCAAATCCGCGAGACCTGGGCGGCAGCTATGCTGGTTAACCGTAGCCGGACAGCGGCAATCGACGATCCGCAAAACCTAGATGCCTTCAGAGGATTTGCAGCAGCCGTCAATGCACTCGTGGAGGCATCGCATGCTGGTAGCAGCGGCGAATGCGGGTATGTTGTTTTACTCCCTTTGTATGCTTTTGTCATAAAAATCAATTTGCTAATTCTCATTCGATTGAAAATCAGACCCATTCACCATCAACTCTCAAACAGTGGACACTAGTAATATGTAGAACTAGAAATTACACAAGATTTCTGATCGCTAGTACTATTACTTCGACGCTACATGTTGTTTACACGAGGAAATTGCACAAACTACCGCTTATTGCTGCCTTCGTTGCTTAAAACACTTTTTAAAACTGTAATTTTTTTCCGCACAAACCACCAACTATCGTGTTCTGTTGCAGGGAATTTAAAATTTAGGATTGAGCTGTTTAAGAGCAAATCAGATGATCGGGGACCACCAACTACTATAGTTTTAATTGCAAATAGAATAGATTTTGCAAAATTATGAAACGCACATAACGTTTGAATTACTGCAATTTTTTTGAAGGTTTGATATTTTCATCATTTTTGTGTGAATCTTACACCAAGTAACACAACTTTCAGACGGAATACAAAATATTTTCAAACTTCCTAGATTTGATAGCTCAAATATTTTTAATTACTAGTTTTTCAGTATTTTAAAAAGTCGAAACAATATATTTTGGCTGAATGTTAGAAAATATATTTCATGACTATCCCATATTAGTTAAGAAGTACATAAACTAGTAGTAGTAATAAAGAACAGAGGGAGTTTATGGAGATACATCCATTAAGGGCATGTTAGTGTGTGTTGGTGTATTACTTATGCCTTCTTTGGTTAATACACTTCTCAAGTGATCCCCGCAAACCCTCTATTCTTGCCTAGAATACAAAAACTCCCCATCAAAGTATTAGTGCATTTTTTGGATGAGTATTCGAGAGGATTGGGTGAACACCAAGGATTTGCATAGGGAATTGGTACAATTGAATCCTTGGCTGTTTGATTTGTAGGATTGTTTCCGATAGGAATTTTTCCTAAGGATTTCTTTGCACAGATTCCATAGAAAATTAAACATCTACTCATACCTCTTTTTAAGAATGCTTTACTTTTCCTATGGTGGAATCAAACAAAGTTTGGATTCTATGAATTCCTATAGGATTGGAGTGGACATGACATTGCAATCCTACATTTCCCTATTCCTACATCTTTCGGTAGGCATTTGCCTAGAATAAATAACCATGTGTATTACGGAGTAGCAATAAAATATAGGTTTATTTCTCTAAAGCATCTTGCACTGTACTAGTACATGGCTTAAGAGACAATATTTTTACCATTTTTTTTGCGAGAAGACAATATTATTACCATAGTTACTAAGTACATTTTATTGGATGATGAAGTGATAGCCCTCATCAATGCATTGTGAATTATTAGGGCATGGGTCACACGTGATTTACGAGTACACCGCACGATCGAGAGCCGCCGTCCCTCTTTGCTTTTTACCGATGCGGCGGAGCTCCTCCCCACACCCACGAATAACTGAAAGCCACAACTGCTGGGGAAAAGTCTTGCCCCGAGAAAATCTACAACCGTGGTTGAGTACATGTGTTTCTTAAGATACGAGTGCTCCAATGCATTTTTTTCTTTCCTTTTACTAATTTACCTTGAAAATCCTTCACGTCCACTTATTTGTGGACGGAGGGAGTATCACGCCAAGAGGAAGTAGGACAATAGTGGGCGCTTATAGCCCGCCTACGTGGTACTTTTGCCAGCTGTTGGCTCTTCTATTGTTCTTGCTCTAAAGAAACCCCGATTGTGAAAGGCCAAGGCGTACTTCTTTTGGTCACGCAAAATTCAAAATACTGCCATGGACATTGAATTGACATGACAACACATAGCTTGGGATGTCCAAATTTGCACGTTAGACCAGTGACTTGTTCTTCACCTTTTCAGAGGGAACAGTGACATTTTATTATGGGTCTATACACTTTCCAAGAAACAGGAGGAGATGCTGTAGAGTGTAGAGGAGCGAAGTCAAGCGCCCCGCCCCCACCTGCCCTATTTCTGTTCACCTCCATCGTCTACCTCCGCCCCCGCCCGCACCAATCGACCACCTTCCATAGCACGCGCCAGTGCCGCCGCCATGCAGCTTTAGAATCAATTCCACCGCCCAGTTTGAGAGCCTCCGTTCTTCATCTTCCCCGCCACCTGGCGCCATCGAACCCAAATTAAACTCCAATCAGTTGAACCCAAACCTCATAGACCCACCCCCTGCCCTGCGATGGCGGCATCGAACAAGGAAAATGATGACTCTGAACTGTTTCAGAAGGTCTTTTCCGAAGGTCCCCTTGAAGAACTCGTAACAAGATGCGACGTCATCACCGCCGCGAGCCTCGTCGGTTTGTCCAAACTATTTTTCGACTCTGCAAATGATAGTGCAACTCTATCTTTTTCTCTCCCGTTTGGCCTCCCATGTGTTCTTCATTCTCACCCGACGAAGGTAGCACGGGATTGCAAGCTGACGCCGCTGGACAGGTTCTCCTCCGACGCTGTGATGCCAGACGGTACGGGTAAGCAGTGGGTAGGTGCCAATGGAGATTGGGTTGCCATGGTTGACACTGGCTTTCCTGCTTGCAAATGGAAACTTGTCAACGTCTACACTCGCCGTGAAATTCCTCTCCCTGTGCCGTTTGAAACCACCCACATTCCAAATATATACCACCACAACCTTCGTGCTATTATATTTCACAAGATATATATTTGCCAAGTTCCCACAGCTGTTGGGGGGTACAAAAATTTCTCTCTTGTTGCTGTTTTTGACATCAGAGTTGCCCTCCTTTGCGGCGAAGATTCTGGATGGACAGTTCTTACAGAGCCCAAGTCCCACATCTTTTACAATTACAGCGATGCAATTCTCCACAATGGGCTTGTGTTTGCCACAACTCATACTGGCACTCGTTCACGCATGGAATCCTCAGGATGTTGGTAATTTTCCTCCGGACGTAAGTAGTGTATGATGAGCTTCATTATTCATGGCTGTAAAGATAATTTTAATGCACAAACTTATTAATTTTCGAACCTGACTGATCTGACTTGGAGGCTTGGGGCATATTTGCTTCGGATGAAATTTCATTGGTATTTAGACTTTTTATTCGAGATGATTACCATAGAAAAATTTGAGGATTGTATAATTAGGAGTTTTATTCTCAGATTGAATTATGTTGGATTTTGACCTCTACTTGAACTTCTTGAAATGAATCCTTTGGTTTCCCATGTGATGTACTGAAATACACCAATATGCTGTATTATTGAATGGAAATGCCATTATATCATCCCATCTGAATCCTAATGCGTTTTCCCAATTCTTACGTTTTCAGATTTGTGCAAACCAAACATACCCTTCTTAACAGTAATTTCGTTTTCAAGCAGGTCCTCCGCTGATCGTAGAGCCACCGCCCATTGTGTTTGAATGGCGGTGTGCACTTGATGATGCTCTTGGCCATGATCACGAGGTCGATTATGGCATGTGGTGGTTAGCAAGATCTATAGATGGTTCTAGACTTCTTGATCCATACACCGGGCATTCTTGATGAAAGGGAATATTCTGTAAAGTTTGCCATACGCTTCCGATCGTCGTGTTCATCATGGTCGCACCGTTGGCAACTATGCTTCGGGTTTGGTTGCCTGGTGTTCACGAAGGACACTAGTAAGTTAAATGAAGGTATTCCATGGGAAAAGATTGATGACCTTGGAGAATATTCTCTTTTCCTTGGAGTGAACTATCCGATTATGCTGCCATTAGGCGGTGCAGATGTTGTCCCAGGATGTCTGACGAGAAGAAATTGTGTGTACACCTTGCCGAATGAAGCATGGCTTCGCAATTCGCAGCTGCCTGAAATATGCCGATTCAGTCTGAATCGTGAAGATTGCGCCGTTGGTTTCCAAACCAACGCCTTGGAGAAAACATGCAAAACAAAAAAAGATAGGTACCTGGTAAAGACACCGCTTTGGTTCATCCCAAACTTCGCCAACGCCCGGATTGGAACAAGTGTGATGTTTAATTCTGAAACAGGGCCTGCAGCCATTGTAGCTACTGATAGTATGTAATTTCATAGCTAATGAACGAGGCAATTGTGGTCTACTAGTTACAACTGTTTTGTAAAGAGGTGGTCTATAAGTATACCCCTCTCTTCATTGATGCATTTGTGGTCTACATGATGGTACTCTTAAATATATGGGTGTGGCTCCTCAACACATAATGTGGGGGTATTATTGTGTTAAAGTTGAAGGCTTGATCAACTATAGGTTCACTTCTCTAGTTACATTACTAGGTAATCCGGTTGGCTATGTTGTGATGAAATTGTGTTGTTGTTCGGTGAAGACAAAAGTAGAACTATGGTATGCTTATGTTTAAGAGCAAGCGAGGGTTTAGCTTGAGATGTTAAAATTCAGATTTGAACTATTTTTTGATATGGAAATTTGAAATATATATGGTACTGTATATGATTATGTGTAACAACAAGCGACGAAAGGGCTGATGCTCCTATTCCTTGTCGGCGGGAGGACTATGTGTGCGGCGACTTGAGCCAAATTAGAAGGCCATAGCTATGTTGATTGGTCCTTGAAGTTGGAGGGGCTAGGATTTCGGATGAGCGGAGTGGGGGAAGTTGTTGCTCATGGAACATAAGTCCTTAAAATAGTAATGTTAGTATATAGGAGTACAAGGTATATACTTGTACTATTTTAGTACTATAATAAGTATATCGGGTTCATCAAAAAGAATTATCTCGGGTTCACAACCACGTGGGGTCAAGGTGAGGGAAAGTTGGTCAATACCTCTTACCGCTATATCCCCGCCCCAAGTTCTAATGCGCAAGTGCTGTTATTTTTTTTAAGGGAAATAGTGGTTCCTCTCCCCCGGAAACATGCCCCGCATCTCCACCTCCTAGTATCGTAGTACTACTACCGCATCTTCTCAAAAAAAACCCTCTTCTGTCTCTTTCTCCCGTTCACACCTCTCTCCCTTGCATTGGATTACCGACTCCAATGAAGCGAAGCGTAAGATTGAGGAGATTCCTGATTGCTACCACCGAGTCCATGGGGTGGGGCAACCTCCACTACCCACTGGTGGAGAACATAGCCGAGCGGGCGGATATCCTCAGACCGGTCGCCTCGCTCGAGGCATGATCGGCATGCGGCATGCCATCCGCGGAGCGCATAAGGTTCCGTTCGGTTTACCGAGCCTGCTCCATCATGCGACCCCGAGACATGGCCAGACGACCGCGACAATACGTAAGAGTATTTATTTATTTACTCATCTCGTTTCAGCTTGTGTTTTTTCAATCAACTTTTCTTATTGCCAAACATCATGCATGAATTTAGACTCAACATAATCACCTGATTTGGGAGTACCGTAAGGTTTGCTGCCTTCACTATGCACATGTACTCTTCGGAATTGCTTTATTTATCCATTACATCCGTGCTTCAGTTCCGCACAATCCGCTCTTCATTCTCACAAATACCTTGCATGCATAGACAATTTTGAAACAAATCCTATTTGCAGGGCATTCACGCGTTGTCGATGCCATTAGACAAGCCACAGCTTCCAGCATTTATCCATACCAAGGAGGAACTGGATGGACATGGACCCATGCACTGGGTGGGTTGTAACGGCGATCGGGTGGCATTTGTCCAAACTGGACGGGCACTTGACGATCCGCAACATATACATATCAGATACTATTAGTCCTCTTCCAACTCTCCAGGATGCAGGCAGGTCGGTGGGCACTACTAGTGACTGGTGGCCTGGCAGCCCACCATTCTGTTCAAATACAAAATAGATAAAAGTTTGGAACTGCTCAAAGTACGGATCGTCAAGAGGCCGTACAAAGATGATCTAGCAGGGCCATGGCATTACGAGGTAATCGTTGTATTTGACGAATTGATCGCTATCCTACAAGCGCCCTAGAAAGGAGTGGAATATCCCGAGAAACCCCGAATTCTTTGATAGAAACAGCTATGTCGATGCCATGGGCATTCCTGGATATGGTACAAGTTCACACCTACATCGTGTATACGCAGCTTACATATCCGTATGGAGATGTTCTGGTTTGGGAACCATATACCCGTGGTGAGTCTTTGTTTTATGTCTTAACTAGTAAATGGCATGCTGCACATGTTGGACCAATTACGATTCGCAATGCGATGTATAAAAGTTGCGTTCTAAATGTTGTTCATACTTTCACTACCACTAATAATTTGGTTATACCATCAAAATAAGTGTGAGCATACAGTTTATAAATATGAACAAAAATTTGGAACCTTTCTTAATCACTATCAAGTGGGACGTGTGATATCGGTGTGACACTGCTCTGATTTTTCTTCATAATGGAAACATGACGGTTCTAGAAACACGTGGACACTGGTGTGGTATTTTTTTCACGCGAATACCTCTAATCCCAACCGTTAGATTTTGGACACCAACAGTTGGAATTGCTGCTACATGTCTTGTTAAAAACTGGTGCCTTATAGTAGTAGAAAATAGAAGATAGAAGAGAAGAGATAATTTTCAGTGTAGTTCCTACTTGCTGCATTGTGGTTGATCTTTGTGCATTGCAGGGACACATGCAGCCCCGCGTCTCATTGACGCCCCTGTCATTGAAGATGAAGAAGCAGAAGTGGCTGCAATTTTCGCTCAAATCGAGGGAGATGCTGTCATGGAAGATGATGAAGCAAATGTGGCTCAAGGCGATGGAGGTGCCGATGAAGATAATGATGCTGATGAAGAAGAATTAGAAGAAGAAGAATTAGAAGAAGACGAATTTGATGATGAAGAATTAGATGATGAAGAATTAGATGATGATGGTGATAATCATAATTATGAAGATGAAGATGTATTTCTTGGATTTTACGACCAGCGCACTTGGTTCTCGGCACCAATGAGAGCAGAGTCCATTACTGGTGAATCTGATCTCGCGTGGATTCAGGTTAAAGGTTATCGGCCCATCCTCGGTCCTCCAATATTACATATGGGTAACAAGCTGAGGTCTTATCCTTTGGTACGGTGCTACGTTTTCTTGAGATCTGCCCATACCTTGGACCCTGTAGAAGAGGCAAGGTGGGAAAGATTGAACAATTTGAAGGGGCGTTCTTTATTTCTTGGACTCAATCACCCAATTTTCATGCTACCCCCGCCGCCGACGCAGAGGCTGCGCAGAAACAGATTTCCAATTGTTCAAACTCGACCGTGTCTTTGCTACCCACAATCGCGCCCGTGATACATGGATACGTCCAAGGCCAAATTGGTGCAGAATGCACGTCAATGGAGGTCCTGCCATAGGCTCAAGATTGCAGTACAATAAAGAGAAGACTGAACATAGAGCTGAAGCACCCATGTGGTTCGTCCCAACACTTCCACCTGTTTTTCCTTGAGAAATAAGAGACAGATGGTGACCTTATTTTATAGACAAAACATAGTGTTCGTGAACTTAACCTCATGAACATTCGTTGTTCGGTTTTTGCTGAAATCAAAATTTTGCAGAGATGAAGATCTTTGTTTGAATCCCGTGCTGAACATATTTTTCACAAATTAGCTGCCCGTATTGTGATGAATACATGCTGGTTTGTTGTTTGGTGCAAAGAGACATGAAGATCTTTGTCCTGAATACCACAATGGACATCTTTTTTTTCTTCAAAAATTAGCTAAGCTCACGCTATTAGGCGCAAATGCCTATTAAGAGATTTGGTGCTCTTGGGCACCATTGCTCCTGCTATTTTAGAAAAAAATAAAAAATATATTTATTTGTTCAAAAAATTAGAAAACAAATAATGGAGTAGCTAATGAATTGTCCCATAAACGTGCAAAATTTCAGTTTCAAATACAAAAAATTCTGGGCTACACAAAAGTAACAAACGTGTGGATCTGGGTATGCATATTTCAAATCTCCAAATTTCAACAGATTTTGTCTTTTTTGTGTAGTCTACAATATAAAGAATATCATATTAAAATTTTACACGCTTGTAGGTTACTTTATTTATTATGTCTACATTCATTTTCAGATTTTTTTGAAACAAATATGTATGCTATTTGATTTTTTTTAAAACAGCAGAGCACTGGTGCCCATTAGCCAAAGACACTTTTCGCAAATGCCTACAATAAAGGAACGGATGGTGACCTTATTTATAGAGAAACCATAGTGTTTGTGAAGTTAAAGTCATGAACACACGCTGTTCGGTTTTTGGTGAAATCAAAATTTAGCAGAGATGAAGATCTTTGTTTGAATCCCGTAATGAACACATTTTTCCTAAATTAGCTACCAGTATTGTGATGAATACATGCCGGTCTGTTTTTCGGTGGAGTAGCAGACATGCAGGGGATCGAAAGAAACGGCAAAGTAGCCGTAAATCGGGGTCAAATATAAATTCGAGAAAGGAAACGTTTATTCAACGATCAGCCGACATGTGGGACGTATCTTGCAGCCGCGGCCCCAACATTTATCATTCGAGAGGATGACATGTGGGACCCACGAACCAAGATCGTTCTCGGCGTTTCTCAAAGGGGGCAGGAGATCGAAAGAAAAAGGCAAGTAGCTCGAAATCGTGTGTCCAAAAAATCCAAGAAAGGAAAGGTTTATCGCACAAAGAGGCTGACATATTGTACCCGATTTGCAGCGGCGTCATCAACGTTTCAAAGGCGGTGGGGTACGAAAGAAAAAAGGCAAATAGCAGTAAATTAGGGGTCAAAAATAAATCCAAAGAAAGGAAACTTTTATCGTACAAAGAGGTCGACATGTGGGACCCAGCCAGCTGCGTCCTCAACGTTTCTAAGGTGGCAGGCAATGGAAAAAAGGCAAATACCCAGAAATTAGGGGTCAAAAATAAATGCAACAATAGAAACTCTTATTGTTCATAGAGGCTGACATGTTGGACCCATGAGCCAGCAGGGCCCTCAACGTTTCAAAGGTGTCACGGGATCAAAAGAAAAGAACCAAGTAGTCATTAATTAGGTGTCAAAAATAAATCCAAGAAAGTAAATGTTTTACTCTTCATAGAGGCTGTCATATGGGACCCATGAGCCGCCAGCGTCCTCAACATTTCTAAGGCGGTCGGGGATCGAAAAAAAGCGAAGTAGCCATTAATTAGGGGTCAACTATAAATCCAAGAAAAGAAATGTTTATTGTTCTTAGAGGCTGACATGTGGGAGCTATGCGCCACAGCGTCATCAACGTTTCAAAGGCGGTCGGGGATCCAAAGAAAAAGGCAAATAGCCAGAAATCAGGGGTAAAAAAATCCAAGAAAAGAAATATTATTGTTCATAGAGGCTGGCATGTGGGACCCATGAGCCAGCAGCGTCCACAATTTCAAAGGCGGCACAGGATCGAAAGAAAAAGGCAAGTGACCAAAAATCCGGGGGTAAAAATCCAAGAAAAAACTTTATTGTACATAGAGGATGACATGCGGGTCCCATGAGCCAACAACTTACTCGTCGTTTCGAGGGCCGAGGCGGCATGAGATCGAAAGAAAAAGGAAAGTGACCAAATATCGGAGCAAAAAATAATCCATGAAAAGAAACTTTCATTGTACATAGAGGATGACATAGGGTCCCATGTTGTAGCAGCGGTCCGAACGTTTCAAGGACGGCATGAGATCGAAAGAAAAAGGCAAGTGACCAAATATCGTGAGCCAAAAATAATCCAAGAAAAGAAACTTTTATTGTACCTTTGAGAGTCGGCATGAGATTGAAAGAAAAAGGCAAGTGACCAAATATCAGGAGCCAAAAACCTAGAAAAGAAACTTTTATTGTACATAGAGTATGACATGCGGGTCCCATGATGCTGCAGCATCCTCAACGTTTCCAAGGCGGCAGGGGATCAAATGAAAAGGAAATAGCCAAAAAGCAGAGGGTGAAAAAATCGAAGAAAAGAAACTTTTATTGTTCATAGTGGATGACATGTGGGACCCATGAGGCAGCAGCATCCTCAACGTTTCCAAGCAGCAGGGGATCGAAAGAAAAAGGAAATAGCCAAAAATCAGAGCGTGAAAAATAATCCAAGAAAAGAAACTTTTATTTTACATAGAGGATGACATGTGGGTCCCATTTTGCAGCAGCGGTCTCAATGTTTCATATGCGGCTTGAGATCAAAAGAAAACGAAAGTAGCCCGAAATTAGGGGGAATAAAACTCCAAGAAAAGAAAGTTTTTTGTACATAGAGGATGACATACGGGTCCCAAGGCGGCAGGGGAATAAAAGAAAAAGGAAATAGCCAAAAATCAGAGGGGTGAAAAAAAATCCAAGAAAAAAGAAACTTTTAGAGTTCATAGTTCATAGAGGATGACATGCGGGTCCCATGAGGCAGCAGCGTCCACAACGTTTCCAAGGCGTCAGCCAGGAACATAATATAATGGATGTACCCATGCTGGGCCTTTTGATCAATAATTAATCCAAGTTAAGGAAGATATAAATTGGGGCTGCCCGGCCCTCTGGGCCTTCTCACCCGCTGGACGTCTTTTGACTCGTACAATTTCAGCCCACTCCAAAACAAGAAAATCCTATGCTTCGCAAAAACAAAAAAAAAACAAGGAGATTCATATTAGTTCGTTTATGTAAAAATAAAGATTTAATTTATCCGTTTGCAATAGCTCAGAGCGAAATACACTTTTTATTGTCTGTAAAATAATCAAGATATCACATGTTTCTTGTACGGGGAGGCTGACATCGGGACCCATGAGCCAGCAGCGTCGTCAAAGTTTTAAAGGCGGCAGGGGATCGAAAGAAAAAAATAAATCAAAAATCAGTTGGTAAAAAAATTTAAGAAAAGAAACATTTATCGTTCTGAGAGGATGACATGCGGGACCCATGTGGCAGCAGCATCCTCAACGTTTCCAAGGCAGCACGGGATCCAAAAAAAAGGCAAAATAGCCAGAAATTAGGGGTCAAAATAACTCCAAGAAAAGAAAGGTTTATCGTCCATAGAGTCTGACATGTGGGACCCATTAGCGAGCAGATTCTTCAACGTTCAAAGGCGGCAGGGGATCAAAAGAAAAAGGAAGTAGCCAAAAATTAGGGGTAAAAAATAACTCCAACAATGGAAACTTTTATTGTTCATAGAGGATGACATGCGGGACCCATGAGCCAGCAGCTTCCTCAACGTTTCAAAGGCGGCATGGGATCGAAAGAAAAAGGCAAGTGACCAAATATCAGGAGCCAAAAATAATCCAAGAAAAGAAACTTTATTGTACATAGAGGATGACATGCGGGTCCCATTTAGCAGCAGCGGTATCACCGTTTGAGATGCGGCAGGAGGTCTCGAAAGAAAAAAGGCAAGTGGCCAAATATCAGGAGCCAAAAAAAATCCAAGAAAAGAAAGTTTTATAGTACATAGAGGATGACATGCGGGTCCCATTTAGCATCAGCGGTATCACCGTTTGGGAGGCGGCAGGGGATCAAAAGAAAAAGGCAAGTGACAAAATATGAGGTGCCAAAAATAATCAAAGAAAAGAAAGTTTTCAACGTTTCAAAGGCGGCAGGGGATCAAAAGAAAAAGGAAGTAGCCAGAAATTAGGGGGCAAAAATAACTCCAAGAAAGGAAACTTTTATTGTTCGTAGAGGATGACATGGGGGACCCATGAGCCAGCAGCTTACTCAACGTTTCAAAGGTGGCATGAGATCGAAAGAAAAAAACGCAAGTGACCAAATATGAGGTGCCAAAAATAATCAAAGATTTATTGTACATAGAGGATGACATGCGGGTCCCATTTTGCAGCAGCGGTCTCAATGTTTGAAATGCGGCTTGAGATCAAAAGAAAAAGAAAGTAGCTAGAAAGTAGGGGGTCAAAAAAAAATCCAAGAAAAGAAAGTTTTATAGTACATAGAGGATGACATGCGGGTCCCATGTGCCAGCAGCTTACTCAACGTTTCAAAGGGGCCAGGGGATCAAAAGTAAAAGGCAAGTGACGAAATATCAGGAGCCAAAAATCAGAGGGTGAAAAAAAATCCAAGAAAACAAACTTTTATAGCACATAGAGGATGACATGCGGGTCCCATGAGCCAGCAGGTTCCTCAACGTTTCAAACGTGGCATGAGATCGAAAGAAAAAGGCAAGTGACGAAATATCAGGAGCCAAAAATAATTCAAGAAAAGAAACTTGATTGTACATAGAGGATGACATGCGGGTCCCATGTGTAAGCAGCTTACTCAACGTTTCCAAGGCGGCAGGGCATCAAAAGAAAAAGGAAATAGACAAAAATCAGAGAGTGAAAAAAAACCATAGAAAATAAACTTTTATAGCACATAGAGGATGACATGCGGGTCCCACGAGCCGGCAGGTTCCTCAATGTATCAAACGTGGCATGAGATCGAAAGAAAAAAGGCAAGTGACCAAATATCAGAGCCAAAAATAATCCAAGAAAAGAAAGTTTATTGTACGTAGAGGATGACATGCGGGTCCCATTTTGCAGCGGCGGTATCACCGTTTGAGTGGCTGCACGGGATCTAAAGAAAAAGGCAAGTGACCAAATATCAGGAGCCAAAAATAATCCAAGAAAAGAAATTTTATTGTACGTAGAGGATGACATGCGGGTCCCATTTTGCAGCAGCGGTCTCAACGTTTCCAAGGTGGCACAGGACTCAAAGAAAAATGAAGTAGCCAGAAATCAGGGGGTGAAAAAAATCCAAGAAGAAAGATTTCAATTGGGCTGCATCTGGACATCTGGGCTTTCGAACTATCCTGCTTGGCCTTTTGACTCGTACAATTTCAGCCCACTCCAAAACAGGAAAGTTCCGAATTTTCTAAAAAACAGAAAGTCCTATGCTTCGCAAAGACAAAAAAACAAGGAGATTCAACATATAAGTTTGTTTATGTAAAAATAAAGATTTAATTATCCGTTTGAAATAGCTCGAGCGCAATACATTGTTTATTGTCGCAAAATAATCAAGATATCATATGTTTCTTGTACGGGGAGGCTGACATCGGGGACCCATGAGCCAACGAGCGTCGTCCAACGTTTTAAAGGCGGCAGGATGGAAAGAAAAAATAAACCAAAAATCTGTTGGTAAAAAATCCAAGAAAAGAAACATTTTCGTTTCCGAGAGGATGACATGCGGGACCCATGAGGCAGAAGATCCTCAGCGTTTATTGTTCATAGAGGTTGACATGTGGGACCCGTGAGCCAGCGGCGTCCTCAACGTTTTAAAGGCTGCAGGTGATCGAAAGAAAAAATAAGCCAAAAATCGTTTGGTCAACAAAATCCAAGAAAATAAACATTTACCATTCTGAGAGGATGACATGCGGGACCCATGAGGCAGCAGCATCCTCAACGATTCCAAGGCGGCAGGGGAAATTTCCAGAAATTAATGAGGGGTTCAAAATAAATCCATCAAAGGAAACTTTTATTGTTCATAGAGGATGACATGTGGGACCGACCTGCCAACAACGTCCTCATCGTTTCAGAGGGGGCAGGAGATCAAAAGAAAAAGGCAAATAGCCAGAAATTAGGGGTAAAAAATAACTCCAAGAAAGGAAACTTTTATTGTTCGTAGAGGATGACATGCGGGACCCATGAGCCAGCAGCTTACTCAACGTTTCAAAGGCGGCATGAGATCGAAAGAAAAAGGCAAGTGACCAAATATGAGGAGCCAAAGAAAATCAAAGAAAAGAAACTTTATTGTACGTAGAGGATGACATGCGGGTCCCATTTAGCAGCAGCGGTCTCAGCGTTTCAAATGCGGCTTGAGATCAAAAGAAAAAGAAAGTTGATTGTACATAGAGGATGACATGCGGGTCCCATGAGTCAGCAGCTTACCATACGTTTCCAAGGCGGCAGGGGATCAAAAGAAAAAGGAAATAGTCAAAAATCATAGGGTGAAAAAAAAAAAGAAAATAAACTTTTATAGTACATAGAGGATGACATGCGGGTCCCATGAGCCAGCAGGTTCCTCAACGTTTCAAACTTGGCATGAGATCGGAAGAAAAAGGCAAGTGACCAAATATGAGGAGCCAAAAATAATTCAAGAAAAGAAAGTTTTATAGTACATAGAGGATGACATGCGGGTCCCATTTAGCAGCAGCGGTATCAACGTTTGAGAGGTGGCAGGGGATCAAAAGAAAAAAAGAAATTGCCAAAAATCAGATGGTGAAAAAAAACCAAGAAAATGAACTTTTATAGTACATAGAGGATGACATGCGGGTCCCATGAGCCTGCAGGTTCCTCAACGTTTCAAACGTGGCATGAGATCGAAAGAAAAAGGCAAGTGAAAAAATATGAGGAGCCAAAAATAATTCAAGAAAAGAAAGTTTTATAGTACATAGAGGATGACATGCGGGTCCCATTTAGCAGCGTGTATCACCGTTTGAGAGGCAGCAGGGGATCGAAAGAAAAAGTCAAGTGACCAAATATGAGGTGCCAAAAAAATCCAAGAAAAGAAAGTTTTATAGTACATAGAGGATGACATGCGGGTCCCATTTAGCAAGACGGTATCACCGTTTGAGAGGCGCAGGGATCGAAAGAAAAAGTCAAGTGACCAAATATGAGGTGCCAAAAAAATCCAAGAAAAGAAAGTTTTATAGTACATAGAGGATGACATGCGGGTCCCATTTAGCAGCAGCGGTATCACCGTTTGAGAGGCTGCATGTGATCGAAAGAAAAAGTCAAGTGAACAAATATGAGGTGCCAAAAAAAATCCAAGAAAAGAAAGTTTTATAGTACATAGACGATGACATGCGGGTCCCATTTAGCAGCAGCGGTATCACTGTTTGAGAGGCAGCAGGTGATCGAAAGAAAAAGTCAAGTGACCAAATATGAGGTGCCAAAAAAAATCCAAGAAAAGAAAGTTTTATAGTACATAGAGGATGACATGCGGGTCCCATTTAGCAGCAGCGGTATCACCGTTTGAGAGGCGGCAGGGGATCGAAAGAAAAAGGTAAGTGACCAAATATGAGGTGCCAAAAATAATTCAAGAAAAGAAAGTTTTATAGTACATAGAGGATGACATGCGGGTCCCAGTTAGCAGCAGCGGTATCACCGTTTGAGAGGCGGCAGGGGATCGAAAGAAAAAGGCAAGTGACCAAATTTGAGGTGCCAAAAAAAACTCCAAGAAAAGAAAGTTGATTGCACATAGAGGATGACATGCGGGTCCCATTTAGCAGCAGCGGTCTCAACGTTTCCAAGGCGGCAAGGGATCAAAAGAAAAAGGAAGTAGCCAGAAATCAGGGGGTCAAAAAAAATCCAAGAATAGAAAGAATTTTGGTTCATAGAGGATGACATGCGGGACCCATGATCCTGCATCGTAAACGGCTCGATCGGAGAACGTTGAACGAGATGGCGCGATCTAGAAAAAAAACAATGCCAGAGAGGCTGCCATCTGGGCCCTACATCCCTCGGCGGTGCGGATTTGCGTTGACTCGGCCGGCGAACCCGAGATTTCGAGATGCACCACGTCCCGGGCCACCATACGCCACGTTTTGGTCGCTTTCGTCGGGCTAGGTGGCCTCAAAAACGAGAAAAAAAAGTTTTGACATGCACCACGGAGGGACCAAAATCGTCGGCCATGGTACACCAGCAACCACGGCGCGACTTCAACTTCGTCGGCCATGGCAACTTTTCTTGTAGTGCCCTTCAGCCTACAGTGGGGGAATTACTCACACATGGATGGGGGAAACATGGCTGGTTGATGGAGAGGCGTCGGTGGTGATGGCGGCGATGATCCCCTCCAATTCCCCGTCCCGGCGGAGTGCCAGAACGGAGTTTCTGGTCCCGAGACGGAGTTTCGCGATGGCGGCGGAGTTCTGGACGTCTTTTGGAAATATGGTCGAACCCCCTGGCGTTTTTAGGTCGAAAGGGTTTTGTAGTCCGAAGGAGAGCCTCGGGGGGCCGCCGAGGCGCCCTCACCATAGGGCGGCGCCCCTCCTCCAGGCTGCGCCGGCCTATGGTGTGGGGGCCATGGGCCCCCCTGGCTCGCCCTTTTGGCCTCGTAAGTTCTCTGTGAAAATAGGCCCATTGCGATTATTTCCGGGGATTTTCCTGAAAGTTGAGTCTCTGCACAAAAACAAGACACCAGTGCAATTCTGCTGAAAACAGCGTTAGTCCGTGTTAGTTGTATCCAAAATACACAAATTAGAGGCAAAACAATAGCAAAAGTGTTCGGGAAAGTAGATACGTTTTGGACGTATCACAATGGCTAACTTTTAATCTAATCAAAATCCGAGTCTAAACGTGACGGCTATGGGGGTATTTAAAGGAGGAAAAGGTGGGGTTTCGACCAGCCATGCATATGGTGGCCGAACCAAACCCTAGAAGGTCTTTCCCCCTTCAATACGGACTCTAAAAAGTGGCTGACTTAAATCCTGCGAAAATTACATGGGCCTGGCCCAAAACTAATGGTGTCGCAGCACCATGGACTCATGTGGACGAAATTATGAAGTGGAGAACTCTATATTTCGTCCATGTCTTCATCTCCAATTATGGTGGCTTCAAAGTTCTGAAATCTCCACTCGCGGCATCTTCTTCAATCCTCACATGTTTGCTGCCATCTCCATGTGTGATCATGCTCCAATGCTTGTCCCTCTCATCCATGCTAGGTCCATCATTCCTAAGAGTAACAAACACATCTGATTTAGGCAGCATCATATTCTCATGTATGTGAGGAATAGTTCCAAGAAACGAAAGTACCTTATAGTTAAGTTGTTTGGCACGAGCTCGAGTGATTGGTCCTTGAATTTGTGTGGCTGTAGGTACAGCGGTTGTATCAATAGATGGGATGTCCTCATCATGCTCCCCTTCTTGAATTGAAGTCGTCCTCGACGCGATCTCATCTTCTTCACCAAAGTAAGGCTTCAAATCTGCAATGTTAAATGTAGGACTAACCGGACCCAATTCTGCAGGAAGCTCAAGTTTATATGCATTATCATTTATTTTCTCTAACACCTTAAAAGGACCAGCGGCACGTGGCATGAGCTTAGACTTGCGCAATGCAGGAAAACGATCTTTGCCCAAATGCAACCAAACAAGATCACCAACATCAAACACAACATGCTTTCTTCCTCTATCCCCAGCAATTTTATACTTAGCTAGCATTCATGTGTTCTATGTTGTCTTTAGTAGTCTCATGCAATTTTAATATCAATTCAGCTCGTTGTGTAGCATCCAAATCATTTTGCACCGAAGATGGTAAAGGCAATAAATCAATAGGTGCACGTGGAACAAAACCATACACAATCTCAAAAGAGCACATCTTAGTAGTAGAATGCAGCAAACGATTGTAAGCAAATTCAATATGAGGTAAACATTCTTCCCACAATTTTAAGTTCTTTTTCAAAATAGCCCGCAGCATAGTAGACAATGTTCTATTTACTACTTCAGTTTGTCCATCAGTTTGGGGATGACATGTAGTACTAAACAGCAATTTAGTCCCCAACTTAGCCCATAAATATCTCCAAAAGTGGCTAAGAAACTTAGTATCACGATCAGAAACAATAGTATTTGGCACACCATGTAAACGCACAATTTCGCGAAAGAACAAGTCAGCAACATGTGCAACATCATCAGTTTTGTGACATGGAATAAAGTGTGCCATCTTAGAAAACCTATCCACAACAACAAAGATACTATCCCTCCCCTTCTGTGTACGAGGCAAACCCAAAACGAAATCCATAGAAATATCCTCCCAAGGTACACTAGGAACAGGAAGAGGCATATATAAACCATGTGGATTAAGTCGAGACTTAGCTTTTTGACATGTAGTGCAGCGTGCCACAAATCTCTCAACATCTCGACGCATACGTGGCCAAAAGAAGTGTGCAGCAAGTACATCCTCCGTCTTCTTCACACCAAAGTGTCCCATCAATCCTCCTCCATGCGCCTCCTGCAACAACAAAAGACGAACGAAACTATCTGGGATGCATAGCTTGTTAGCACGGAACACAAATCCATCATTGAAGACGAATTTGTTCCATGTTCTACCATCTTTACAATTCAGCAACACATCTTTAAAATCAGCATCATGCAAGTATTGTTCCTTTATAGTTTCCAATCCAAAAATCTTGAAGTCAAGTTGAGATAGCATAGTATAACGGCGCGACAAAACATCAGCAATAACATCATCTTTACCCTTTTTGTGTTTGATAACATAAGGAAAAGACTCAATAAATTCAACCCACTTTGCATGACGACGATTCAACTTAGCTTGACTACGAATATGCTTCAAAGATTCATGATCGGAATGTAGAACAAATTTTTTAGGCCATAAATAATGTTGCCAAGTTTCTAATGTCGGAACCAGCGCATATAATTCTTTATCATAAGTAGAATAGTTCAGACTAGGCCCACTCAATTTCTCACTAAAGTATGCAACAGGTTTGCCCTCTTGTAATAACACACCTCCCAAACCAATTCCATTAGCATCACATTCAAGCTCAGAAGTCTTATTGAAATCAGGAAGTTGGAGTAATGGAGCATGTGTTAATTTATCTTTCAATATCATGAAGGCTTCTTGCTGTACATCGCCCCACACAAAGGGCACATCCTTCTTTGTAAGCTCATTCAGCGGCGCAGCAATGGATCCAAAATCTTTCACAAAGCGCCTATAGAAACCAGCGAGGCCAAGAAAACTCCTCACTTGTCTGACCGTCTTGGGCTGCGGCCAACTCTCAATTGCCTCAATCTTGGCTGGATCAACTTCAATTCCCTGCGCAGTAACAACATAGCCAAGAAACGCAACTCGATTGGTGCAAAAGGTGCACTTCTCAAGATTACCATACAAACGTGCATCACGTAAAGCATTGAAAACAACACGTAAATGATCCAAATGATCCTCTAAAGATTTGTTATAAATCAGAATATCATCAAAGTAAACCACCACAAAGCATCCAATAAAAGCACGTAAAACTTTGTTTATCAGTCTCTTGAAAGTACTAGGTGCATTAGTGATACGTCTGAAACGTATCTATAATTTCTTATGTTCCATGCTACTTTTATGACAATACTCACATGTTTTATACATACTTTACATCAGTATTATGCATTTTCCGGCACTAGCCTATTAACAAGATGCCAAAGCGTCAGTTGCTGTTTTCTGCTGTTTTTGGTTTCAGAAATCCTACAAAGGAAATATTCTCGGAATTGGACGAAATCAACACCCAGGGTCTTATTTTTCCACGGAGCTTCCAGAAGACCGAAGGGGATACGAAGTGGGGCCACGAGGTGGCCACACCACAAGGCGGCGCGGCCAAGGAGGGGCCCGCGCCGCCCTATGGTGTGGGCCCCTCGGGCGCCCCCCTGCGTTGCCCTTCCGCCTACTTAAACTCTCCGTCGCGAAAACCCTATTACCGAGAGCCACGATACGGAAATACTTCCAGAGACGCCGCCGCCGCCAATCCCATCTCGGGGGATTCAGGAGATCGCCTCTGGCACCCTGCCGGAGAGGGGAATCATCACCGGAGGGCTCTACATCACCATGCCCGCCTCCGGATTGATGCGTGAGTAGTTCATCCTTGGACTATGGGTCCATAGCAGTAGCTAGATGGTTGTCTTCTCCTCTTGTGCTATCATGTTTAGATCTTGTGAGCTGCCTAACATGATCAAGATCATCTATTTGTAATGCTACATGTTGTGTTTGGTGGGATCCGATGAATATATAATACTATGTCAAGTTGATTATCAATCTATCATATATGTGTTGTTTATGTTCTTGCATGCTCTCCGTTGCTAGTTGAGGCTCTGGCCAATTTGATACTTGTAACTCCAAGAGGGAGTATTTATGCTCGATAGTGGGTTCATGCCTCCATTGAATCTGGGACAGTGACAGAAAGTTCTAAGGTTGTGGATGTGCTGTTGCTACTAGGGATAAAACATCAATGCTTTGTCTAAGGATAGTTGTGTTGATTACGTTACGCACCATACTTAATGCAATTGCCTGTTGTTTGCAACTTAATAATGGAAGGGGTGCGGATGCTAACCTGAAGGTGGACTATTTAGGCATAGATGCATGCTGGATGGCGGTCTATGTTCTTTGTCGTAATGCCCTGATTAAATCTCATAGTGATCATCATGATATGTATATGAATCTTTATTTGTCAATTGCCCACCTGTAATTTGTTCACCCAGCATGTTATTTATCTTATTGGAGAGACACCACTAGTGAACTGTGGACCCCGGTCCATTCTTTTACATCTGAAATACAATCTACTGCAATCTCTGTTTTCTATTGTTCTTCGCAAACAAACATCATTCTCCACACCATACGTTTAATCCTTTGTTTTCAGCAAGCCGGTGAGATTGACAACCTCACTGTTACGTTGGGGCAAAGTATTTTGATTGTGTTGTGCAGGTTCCACGTTGGCGCCGGAATCCCTGGTGTTGCGCCGCACTACACTCCTTCACCAACAACCTTCACGTGGCCCTTGACTCCTACTGGTTCGATAAACCTTGGTTTCATACTGAGGGAAACTTGCTTCTATACGCATCACACCTTCCACTTGGGGTTCCCAACGGACGTGTGCTTCACGCGTTATCAAGCTAAATTTTTGGCGCCGTTGCCGGGGAGATCAAGACACGCTGCAAGGGGAGTCTCTCACATCCAATCTCTTTACTTTGTTTTTGTCTTGCTTTACTTTACATTATTTTCCGTCTTGTTTGCTTTATATCAAAAACACAAAAAAATTAGTTGCTTTACTTTATTTCATTTGTCTTGTTTACTTTACTCTATTCTGTTTGCTTAGTTTACTTTTATTACTGCTACAATGGGTACTCCTGAAAATACTAAGGTGTGTGATTTCACTAGCACAAATAATAATGATTTTATAAGTACTCCTATTGCTGCACCTGCTACTACAGCAGAATCTTATGAAATTAAATCTGCTTTACTAAATCTTGTTATGAGAGAGCAATTTTCTGGTGTTAGTACTGATGATGCTGCTGCCCATCTTAATAATTTTGTTGAACTTTGTGAAATGAAAAAGTATAAGGATATAGATGGTGATATTATAAAACTGAAACTGTTTCCTTTCTCATTAGGAGGAAGAGCTAAAGATTGGTTGCTTTCTTTGCCTAAAAATAGTATTGATTCATGGACTAAATGTAAAGATGCTTTTATTGGTAAATATTATCCTCCTGCTAAGATTATATCTTTGAGAAGTAGCATTATGAATTTTAAGCAATTTGATAATGAACATGTTGCTCAAGCGTGGGAGAGAATGAAATCTTTAGTAAAGAATTGCCCTACCCATGGACTAACTACTTGGATGATCATCCAAACCTTTTATGCAGGATTGAATTTTTCCTCAAGGAACCTATTGGATTCAGCTGCTGGAGGCACTTTTATGTCCATCACCTTGGGCGCCGCAACAAAGCTTCTTAATGATATGATGATCAATTACTCTGAATGGCTTACTGAAAGAACTCCTCAAGGTAAGAAGGTAAATTCTGTTGAAGAAACCTCTTCTTTGGGTGATAAGATTGATGCTATTATGTCTATGCTTGCAAATGCTAGATCTCATATTGATCCTAATAATGTTCCTTTAGCTTCATTGGTTGCTCAAGAAGAGCATGTTGATGTGAATTTCATTAAGAATAATAATTTCAACAACAATGCTTATAGGAATAATTATGGTAACAACAACTATAGGCCATATCCTTCTAATGGGAGTGGTCATGGTAATTCTTATGGTAATTCTTACAACAATAATAAGAGTGTACCCTCTGGTCTTGAAGGCATGCTTAAAGAATTTATTAGTACACAAACTGCTTTTAATAAAACTGTTGAGGAAAAGCTTGGTAAAATTGATGTTTTTGCTTCTAAGGTTGATAGTCTTGCTCTTGATGTTGATCTTTTAAAACTGAAAGTTATGCATGAGGAAGTTAAAGATGCTAAGTTTGCTAAAACAAATGTCATCCAAGTTCGAATTAATGATAATATTACAATGTTGGCTGAATTGCATGCTAGGTGGGATAGAGAAGAAAAAGAAAAACTTGCTAAAGAGAATAATGTAGATAAAGTTTGGACTATTACCACCACTAGTAATGTTGATTCTTCACATGTTGTTAAACCTCCTACTATCAATGGTAAAATAATTGGTGTTGGCAATGTTTCTACCCCTAGTACAAAGCGTGCAAAATTGCCTGAAACTGCTGAAACTGTTTGTGATAATAGTGCTGAAATTTTTCAGATTATGATGATTGCCATATTACTGAAGTTATAAAGTTCCTACAAAAACTTGCTAGAATTCCTAATGCTAGTGCTACAAATTTAGCCTTTACAAAACATATTACAAATGCTCTCATTAAAGCTAGGGAAGAGAAATTAAAACTTGAAGCTTCTATTCCTAGGAAGTTGCAAGATGGTTGGGAGCCCATCATTAAGATGAAATTCAATGATTTTGATTGTAATACTTTATGTGATCTTGGTGCAAGTATTTCTGTTATGCCTAAGAAAGTTTATGATATGCTTGACTTGCCACCATTGAAAAATTGTTATTTGGATGTTAATCTTGCTGATAATTCTCTAAAGAAACCTTTGGGGAGGATTGATAATGTTCGCATTACGGTTAACAATAACCTTGTCCCCGTTGATTTTGTTGTTTTGGATATCGAATGCAATGCATCTTGTCCTATTGTCTTGGGAAGACCCTTTCTTCGAACTGTTGGTGTTGTTATTGAAATGAAAGAAGGAAATATTAAGTATCAATTTCCTCTCAAGAAAGGTATGGAACACTTCCCTAGAAAGAGAATGAAGTTGCCTTTTGATTCTATTATTAGAACAAATTATGATGTTGATGCTTCTTCTCTTGATGTTACTTGATTTGCACTTTCTGCGCCTAGCTGAAAGGCGTTAAACAAAAGCACTTCTTGGGAGATAACCCATGGTTTTATTTTACTACTGTTTTGTTGAGTCTTGGAAGTTGTTACTACTGTAGCAACCTCTCCTTATCATGTTTTTGTGCCAACTAAAGTCTCTATGGTAAAGTTGATACTAGATTTGGATTGCTGCGCAGAAATAGAATTGCTGTCTGTCACGAATTTGCGTAGATCTCTCTGTAGAAAAATCAAAAACATCTGACAATTTATGTGCGTGATCCTCAGATATGTACGCAACTTTCATTAGTTTTGAGTTTTTCCGTCTGAGCAAGTTAAGTGCCTCAGAAAAATTCGTCTTTACGGACTGTTCTGTTTTGACAGATTCTGCCTTTTATTTCGCATTGCCTCTTTTACTATGTTGAATGGATTTCTTTGTTCCATTAACTTTCAGTAGCTTTGTGCAATGTCCAGAAGTGTTAACAATGATTATGTCACCTCTGAATATGCGAATTTTTGATTATGCACTAACCCTCTAATAAGTTTGCTTAAAGTTTGGTGTGGAGGAAGTTTTCAAGGGTCAAGAGAAGAGGATGATACAATATGATCAAGAAGAGTGAAAAGTCTAAGCTTGGGGATGCCCCCGTGGTTCATCCCTGCATATTTCAAGAAGACTTAAGCATCTAAGCTTGGGGATGCCCAAGGCATCCCCTTCTTCATCGACAACTTATCAGGTCACTTCTAGTGAAACTATATTTTTATTCCATCACATCTTATGTTCTTTACTTGGAGCGTCTGTTTGCTTTTATTTTTGTTTTGGTTTGAATAAAGTTGGATCCCACCATCCTTGTATCGGAGATATTACGCTCCGCTTTTTCATATGGAACACTTGTGTTCTTAATTATGCTTTAATGTTCATGGCGAAGGCTGAAAACTGCTTTGTTAATTGCTATTTGGTTGGAATCAGAAAATGCTTCATATGGTCTTGAATAACTTGATGCTTGGCAATTGTTTTGAGCTCTCATAGATCATGTTTAAGCTCTTGCATCATGTAGTTTAATCTATTAGTGGAGAACTACCATAGAGCTTGTTGAAATTTGGTTTGCATGATTGGCCTCTCTAAGGTCTAGATATTTTCTGGTAAAAGTGTTTGAACAACAAGGAAGACAGTGTAGAGTCTTATAATGCTTGCAATATGTTCTTGTGTAAGTTTTGCTGTACCTGTTCATACTTGTGTTTGCTTCAAACAACCTTGCTAGCCCAAAGCCTTTTACTGAGAGGAAATGCTTCTCGTGCATCCAAACACCTTGAGCCAAAACCCATGCCATTTGTGTCCACCATATCTACCTACTATGTGGTATTTTTCTGCCATTCCAAAGTAAATTACTTGAGTGCTACCTTTAAAATTTCATTCCTTTGTCTTTGCAATATATAGCTCATGGGAAAATAGCTTAAAAACTATTGTGGTGATGAATATGTAGCTATGTGTTCTAGTTCTTATAAGTTGCTTGTTGAGCAGTAACCATGTTTCTGGGGACGCCATCAACTTTTTACACCTTTGTTGAATATCATGTGAGTTGCTATGCATGTTCGTCTTGTCTGAAGTAAGGGTGATTTATCATGATCAAATGGTTTGAGTATGCATATGTTAGAGAAGAACATTGGGCCGCTAACCAAAGCCATGTATCATGGTGGAAGTTTTCAGTTTGGACATTCATCCTCAATCTCTTATGAGAATATTATTTGTTGTTGAATGCTTATGCATTAAAGAGGAGTCCATTATCTGTTTTCTATGTTGTCCCGGTATGGATGTCCTAAGTTGAGATCTATTAAAAACGAGAAATCAAATGCGATTTATCTCCTTGGACCTTTGTACGGGCGGCATAGAGGTACCCCTTTGTGACACTTGGTTGAAACATATGTTATGCAATGATAATCCATGTAAATCCAAGCTAATTAGGAAGAGGTGCGGGCACTATTGGTATTCTATGCATGAGGCTTGCAACTTGTAGGAAGTATTATGCATAACACATATGAATTATTACTACCGTTGACAAAATTGTTTCTATGTTTTCAAAATAAAAGCTCTAGCACAAAAATAGTAATCCATGCTTCCCTCTACGAAGGGCCATTCTTTTACTTTATGTTGAGTCAGTTTACCTACTTCTTTCTATCTTAGAAGCAAACACTTGTGTTAACTGTGTGCATTGATTCTTACTTGTTTACTTATTGCACTTGTTATATTACTGTATGTTGACAATTATCCATGAGATATACATGTTACAAGTTGAAAGCAACTGCTGAAACTTAATCATCCTTTGTGTTGCTTCAATGCCTTCTACTTTGAATCTATTGCTTTATGAGTTAGCTCTTATGCAAGTCTTTTTGATACTTGTCTTGAAAGTACTATTCATGAAAAGTTTTGCTATATGATTCAGTTGTTTAGTCATTATCTCTTTGTTAGCAATATATTGCTTTGAATCACTCAATTCATCTCATATGCTTTACAATAATGTTGATCAAGATTATGTTGGTAGCATGTCACTTCAGAAATTATTGTTGTTATCGTTTACCTACTCGAGGGCGAGTAGGAACTAAGCTTGGGGATCCTTGATACGTCTGAAACGTATCTATAATTTCTTATGTTCCATGCTACTTTTATGACAATACTCACATGTTTTATACACACTTTACATCATTATTATGCATTTTCCGGCACTAACCTATTAACAAGATGCCGAAGCGCCAGTTGCTGTTTTCTGCTGTTTTTGGTTTCAGAAATCCTACAAAGGAAATATTCTTGGAATTGGACGAAATCAACGCCCAGGGTCTTATTTTTCCACGGAGCTTCCAGAAGACCGAAGGGGATACGAAGTGGGGCCACGAGGTGGCCACACCACAAGGCGGCGCGGCCAAGGAGGGGCCCGCGCCGCCCTATGGTGTGAGCCCCTTGGGCGCCCCCCTGCGTTGCCCTTCCGCCTACTTAAACTCTCCGTCGCGAAAACCCTATTACCGAGAGCCACGATACGGAAATACTTCCAGAGACGCCGCCGCCGCCAATCCCATCTCGGGGGATTCAGGAGATCGCCTCCGGCACCTTGCCGGAGAGGGGAATCATCACCGGAGGGCTCTACATCACCATGCCCGCCTCCGGATTGATGCGTGAGTAGTTCATCCTTGGACTATGGGTCCATAGCAGTAGCTAGATGGTTGTCTTCTCCTCTTGTGCTATCATGTTTAGATCTTGTGAGCTGCCTAACATGATCAAGATCATCTATTTGTAATGCTATATGTTGTGTTTGGTGGGATCCGATGAATATAGAATACTATGTCAAGTTGATTATCAATCTATCATATATGTGTTGTTTATGTTCTTGCATGCTCTCCGTTGCTAGTAGAGGCTCTGGCCAAGTTGATACTTGTAACTCCAAGAGGGAGTATTTATGCTCGATAGTGGGTTCATGCCTCCATTGAATCTGGGACAGTGACAGAAAGTTCTAAGGTTGTGGATGTGCTGTTGCTATTAGGGATAAAACATCAATGCTTTGTCTAAGGATATTTGTGTTGATTACATTACGCACCATACTTAATGCAATTGTCTGTTGTTTGCAACTTAATACTGGAAGGGGTGCGGATGCTAACCTGAAGGTGGACTATTTAGGCATAGATGCATGCTGGATGGCGGTCTATGTTCTTTGTCGTAATGCCCTGATTAAATCTCATAGTGATCATCATGATATGTATATGAATCTTTATTTGTCAATTGCCCACCTGTAATTTGTTCACCCAGCATGTTATTTATCTTATTGGAGAGACACCACTAGTGAACTGTGGACCCCGGTCCATTCTTTTACATCTGAAATATAATCTACTGCAATCTCTGTTTTCTGTTGTTCTTCGCAAACAAACATCATTCTCCACACCATACGTTTAATCCTTTGTTTTCAGCAAGCCGGTGAGATTGACAACCTCACTGTTACGTTGGGGCAAAGTATTTTGATTGTGTTGTGCAGGTTCCACGTTGGCGCCGGAATCCCTGGTGTTGCGCCGCACTACACTCCTTCACCAACAACTTTCACGTGGCCCTTGACTCCTACTGGTTCGATAAACCTTGGTTTCATACTGAGGGAAACTTGCTTCTATACGCATCACACCTTCCACTTGGGGTTCCCAACGAACGTGGGCTTCACGCGTTATCAATTAGTTAAACCAAACGGCATTACTAACCACTCATATAAACCGAACTTAGTTTTAAACGATGTTTTCCATTCATCTCCTAATTGCATACGAATCTGGTGGTAACCACTACGCAAATCAACTTTAGAGAACATAATAGAACCACTCAATTCATCAAGCATATCATCTAAACGAGGTATAGGATGAAGGTATCGAATGGTAATATTATTAATAGCTCTACAATCAGTACACATGCGTGAAGAACCATCTTTCTTAGGTACCAAGATAATAGGAACAACACATGGACTAAGAGATTCACGAATGTAACCTTTATCTTGTAGAACCTGAATTTGTCGTTGAATCCTTGGTCTCTTCAGGATTGGTATGATATGGCGCACGGTTGGGCAGCGAAGCACCTGGAATCAAGTCAATCTGGTGTCCTATCCCACAGATAGGTGGTAGTCCAGGTGGAACATCTTGTGGGAACACATCAATGAATTCCCGCAAAAGGTTAGCAACCGCATGTGGCAAAGAAGGAGACATATCCTCAAATGAAAACAAAACTTCTTTGCAAATAATAGCATAGCATTGAGTAGTGTTCACATCAAGTTCAACAATATCAGATTTGCTAGTAAGCAAACAAGGATTTTTCAAACGAATTTCAGTAGCATGGTTTGAATCAGATTTAGTATTAGTCTTATGTGGCACACAACCTGCAGCAACAATCTGATTTTCACTCTTAGTTTCTCCTCGTTTTTTACTCTACTAGCTCTAGCATGATCATCTTTTAATATTTGTTCAGGAGTCATTGGTTTGAGACCAATTTTCTTTCCATCATGCATTAGAGAATACTGATTAGTTCTACCATGATGAACAGATTCTCTATCAAATTGCCAAGGTCTACCAAGTAACAAAGAACAAGCTTGCATAGGTACAACATCACAATCAACAAAATCAGAATATGTACCAATAGTAAAATGCACACGTGTAGTTCTTGTTACCTTGAGCTTCCGAGAGCTCTCAAACCATTGAATGTAATATGGATGTGTGCACTGTCGTGTGGGTAGAGAAAGCTTCTCCACCATGTCAATGCTAGCCAGATTATTACAACTCCCTCCATCAATGATGATCCATATAGCTCGCTCTTTTACAACGCCTCTTGTTTGGAACAGATTGTGGCGTTGATCATGCTCAGATTTGCTCAATTGCACGCTCAACACACGCTGTGCAACTAAGCTCCTGTACTGATCAGCAGTGTCAGCTTCCATTACCTCCATCTCTCTCTCAGAATCAGAATTAGCACCATCGCGTGCAGCAATAAGGGCCAATGTATCTTCATCAAAGTCACTTGCAGAATCATATTCTCCATCTTCACGCACCAACATCACACGCTTGGTTCAGCATTCTCTTTCTATGTGTCCAAATCCCAAGCATTTGCGACATTGAATGTCGCGTGTCTTCCCCGTGGAGGCCATGGAAGAGGAACTCCGAGGAGGACCAACGGATAGTGGTGGAGTAGCAGCAGGTGGTGCTCGTGATGCAGGCGCGGTGTACTTGGAGGTAGAAGGTGCTGATGCAGCCCCACGAGATGGTGGCGCTGATTGTCGCGGAGTCCACGACGATGTACGACCTGCAGAAATATTAGCTCTCCTCCATGGTGGTTGACGATCCTGCACTTCACGTTCAGCTTTGCAAGCAAGATGAAACAAGCGAGTAATAGTGTTGTACTCCTTATAATCTAAGATATGCTGAATCTCTTTATTCAAACCACCAAAGAAACGTGCAAGCATAGCCTCATTATCCTCTACAATACCACAGCGAATCATGCCAGTTTAAAATTCTTGATAATAGTCTTCTACATAATTTTTCCCTTGTTCTAAGCGAGACAATTTTTTAAGCAAATCTCGCTGATAATATGGAGGAACAAAACGAGTACGCATAGCAAGTTTTAAACCAACCCAGGTAGTAGGAATATTAGCATGATGTACTCGACAATGTTCAGACCACCAAATAGATGCAAAATCTGTGAACTCACAAGTAGCAGCACTAACACGCAAGTGATCAGGGTATTTTAAACATGCAAAGCGTTGTTCTACTTCCAATTCCCATGTAAGATATGCATCAGGATTATATCTACCCTCAAATGGCGGAATATTCAGTTCCAGTTTAGCAACATGATCATCATCATTACGTACCGGGCGTGGAGGTGGGCGAGCGTTGCGGTTCAGTTGTCGTGGACGACCAGGTGCATGTTGTTCGACTTCCTCGCCGTCCAGCATGTTCTCGTCGACCTGCTCGTCCGCGTCCCCTTCATAATCTTCGTAGCCTTCATCAGAAGGCGCGTCATGTGCGGCTGCTACAGCAGGAGCGGTACCCGCATGCACATCCGCACGAGGAACGCGGCGTGCGCGTCGTCGCACGTTGTCGCGAGGTGGCGGCAACCGAGTCAAGAGCTCCTGGAACTTGGCGTCGAGCTTGGAGTTGAAAACTGCCTCGAGGCCATCCAGCTTGTCCAGCGCGTCGGTGAGTTTGGCATCCACGTCACCAATGCGCGCCTCGGTGTCACGTGCATGCCCGCCCAAAAGGTGGGTGAAGTGAGCATGCAACTCCTCACTCGTCATCTTGGCCGGGTCAACAGCGGCCGGTGTAGGTCCTGACATGGTTAGTACTCAAAAAGCACAAATGTATACGCCTACAAACTACGGAATATGGTGGTTCACGCGCAATTCGTCAAGCGAAATACAAAGCTCTTACAAGTTCTTACCAAACAGGAGGAAGGTGATACGGCAACCAACAAGGATCAGCGTCTTCAAAGATTGCCAAAGCGATTACCAGGTGTCGACACAGTGCACGTGGAGACAATATATAGAGCTGTAGGAAGGCTAATATGGTAGCAAACGGCAATTGTCAAAACAACAATGCAATATTGAAAGTATGCTGAACAACGGTACTGTGCTGGTCCTAGGCTAGACCGTACTAGAGACGCGAGCCTAGAACACTAACAAGGTCACGGCGCGACACACACGCAACTAGCAGCGATGAGGTGGCGGTGATGTGGCGAATCGAGATGCAAAAAATCACTATGATGGCAAGTGTCTCAAACTGATCCCCGAGGTCTAAAAACAGTATAGCCTCAGAAAAAAAAAATTGTCGAATTTTTCGGGAGTGCTCCGGAAAGCGCGCAGGTGCCAAAAAAATGTCGCTATAACGCCCAGTGGCGAAAAGTGATCGCCAAAGTGAAAAACCAATGTAGCCAGAAATTTTTTTTGGAGGCGTTTCCAGATTTTTTTTTTGCTCTCCTTCCAATTACTTACTGGCGGCCGAAAATTATCTCACGAAATTTTTTCTACAGCACAGACGAAATTAGAAGGCAACAGCTAAGAAGGAAAACAAATAAAACCTAATTCTACTCGGACTCTGTCGCGGCAGAGAAAGAACAACAATCCGTGTCGCGGTAGGATACGGGGTATATGGCAGGTGTATATGGTGATGGCAGAAGTATATGGCAGGTGTATATGGCGATGGCGGAAGTATATGGCAGGTGTATATGGCGATGGCGGAAGTATATGGCAGGTGTATATGGTAGTGGCAGAAGTATATGGTGGGAGATGATCTGCGAGCGATGCGAGTATGCGGCGGCGGCGTAACTACTATGATCAGAACTCGAAACTCTAAAGGAACTAGACGCTAAGACCAGTAACTCGACATGAAGATGCAGACACAAATTCAACTATGCAAAACTGAAAAGACAATGCAAGGCGTGGCAGGGGGTTTATGGGATGATGATCTAAAACCCTAACAGTATTTTTGGCTTTTTCGTGGTTTATGGGTATGATGGCAGATGCAATCTACACTAGGAAAACTGTAAATTCTCACCGAGCAGCCTGAACTCTGATACCACTTGATAGGGCAAAGGTGTCCGATCTTTTGATGCGAGTGTGATAACGTCGATTTGTTGGTGGAGTTCGTGCTTGACGATCCGACTACACGTGCAAAGCTCGTGCGCCAATGCAATCGCTAGGACAATTTCCAGGAGTTACTGATCTTGCGGATGCACGATCAGCCTGACCAGCGAGGGTCTTAAACCTGAAATCGAGAACAAGTAAGAACTAAAGATGCAATCAAAATTATTGCGGATATAGATGAAAGCTTTATTGAAAAGGTGGGATTCCGAATAGTCGGTCTTGTTCTGGGCGTTGGCCTCAAAAGAAGTACACGAGAGTTGCAGCAATGGCTAACTTTTAATCTAATCAAAATCCGAGTCTAAACGTGACAACTATGGGGGTATTTAAAGGAGGAAAAGGTGGGGTTTCGGCCAGCCATGCATATGGTGGCCGAACCAAACTCTAGAAGGCCTTTCCCCCTGCAATACGGACTCTAAAAAGTGGCTGACTTAAATCCCGCGAAAATTACATGGGCCTGGCCCAAAACTAATGGTGTCGCAGCACCATGGACTCATGTGGACGAAATTATGAAGTGGAGAACTCTATATTTCGTCCATGTCTTTATCTCCAATTATGGTGGCTTCAAAGTTCTGTAATCTCCACTCGCAGCATCTTCTTCAATCCTCACATGTTTGCTGCCATCTCCTCCATGTGTGATCATGCTCCAATGCTTGTCCCTCTCATCCATGCTAGGTCCATCATTCCTAAGAGTAACAAACACATCTGATTTAGGCAGCATCATATTCTCATGTATGTGAGGAATAGTTCCAAGAAACGAAAGTACATGATAGTTAAGTTGTTTGGCATGAGCTCGAGTGATTGGTCCTTGAATTTGTGTGGCTGTAGGTACAACGGTTGTATCAATAGATGGGATGTCCTCATCAACCCCCCACTAGGTGCGGCATACGATCTTTTCAGAGGCGAGCGGCACAGGGGATTTGTGGCGCGTGGCTATGGTGGCCTGGAGTGCAGGGGAAACAGTCGTGGCCGGCGACAGTTGGTGAGAGGGCGCTGCAGTTAGGCGAAATCTAGGCGAGAGCGCTGCAGTGCCAGATGCACGGCGGTTGTGGCGAGGCGGAGGCGTGCGCGCTGGGTGAGCGGGCAGGTGGTTCCGGAGACGCGCGCAGCGAGCGGAGATGTGGTGGTTCGACTAGCAGCATGGGCGGCGGGATTTCGAGAGGAATCGAAGGTATTGGGCTGAGAAAAATTGGGGAAGTGTAGATCAACACCCAAGACAACAGATTTGTGGACCAAACCACAAAAACCACAACAATCCTGAGATCCAAATTCGAGCTATTTTTTGGGATATTTTTTAGAAAATTTTTTGGGCGAAAATGGAGAGAGTGGGGGTGAAATTCGGGGCAACCTAGAGCTCTTATACCATATGATGAAGGCTAAGCCTCAATTGTGTGGCCTGATCTCAAAAATTAACCAAGACCACGCGGGGGTGAGGGATGAAAACAAAGAACAAACAACAACATGATGAACACATGCATAAATAGCCCGATACAATCTGTTTTGCTCTCAATATCCTAAGCCACCGTCCCGATATAATCACTCAAGGGAAAGACATGAGGTAGAATCCCTGATCAAGGGATAGATATGCAATCAATAGAATCACTCATATGAGAGACCGAAGTAGAATTACACAAGTGAGAGATCGATCACATAAAGAGGGCCTTGGATACAACTCTAAGATTTGTGTCTAAGAGAGGAGGGGGCTTCCCTAACCCACTAGGGATGGAGGCACAAACCAAGTCTCCCTTATGAAGGGAGAGGTGGGTGCCTATTTATAGTCTAAGGGCAAATGGGGATGTGAAGAGGTAAGTTACAACACAAAGACACGCAGGGCCGGAAGTTCCAGTCATAGGGAGTGGTAGTACCGCTAAGGCGGTAGTACCGACCAAGTCGGGCGGTACTACCGCCCTAGAGCGTCTA
Source organism: Lolium perenne (assembly GCF_019359855.2). Lineage (NCBI taxonomy): Eukaryota > Viridiplantae > Streptophyta > Magnoliopsida > Poales > Poaceae > Lolium > Lolium perenne. The sequence continues at coordinate 84,873,996 of NC_067248.2, read as the reverse complement.
ACTCCTATTCTTCCTTCTCTTCCATGCTTCCCTGATGTCGGACTTGAACGTAATTCTTGATGATGACCATGATGCGGCAAAAACCGAAGGTCAGACTGAATCACTAGAGCATGTGGTGTCGCCAGTGACGGGCCTAGACAATTTTCATAGTGTCTCACCTAACGAGAAGAGGAAGAGAAGGACAGATTATTTCTAGTTCAATTTATGTTATCTCCAACTTCTTCAATCGTAAGTAGTGGCACAAATGTAGGCTATGGAACGCAGTGGCCAAGTTCTGCGGGTAGGCAACATCCGTTGGGCATGTTAAAGTCACAGACTCTAATATTCAGCCGATTCTTCTCTGAAACACGATTTTTCATCTGAAACTTGTCGTTCCAGATATATACGTCGGCCAGGAAGCTCGCCAGAGTCCATGTAAGCAGCGTCGCTGAGCCCGGGCACGTGCCCATGGTGCATGGACGCTAAATTCGCCCCTGGGTGTCGCCACCACCAGGGCCGGGACAACATAATTCGGGACCCTGTGCGTAATTCTAAAATGGGCCCTATCTCTTTTAAAAAATTAACTATTCAACAATTATAATGTATAGTATGTCATAATATTTTACATATAAATTGGATACATTAACAAACATACCTATCAACTCCCATCTTCATAATGTTTATTTAAACATCATCATTGTTTGAGATTTTTCAAAATGAAATCTTCAATAACATCCTCGTAATTAATCTTCTCCAACACTTTACTTCCAAGTGATATTGTGGCCAAATAATTGAGTCTTTGTTGTGTCATCGTAATATGAATGTTTCAATCCAATTAGCTCAGCCACATGAATGTGCAATACTTGCATTATGAAAACAATCATGCCCGAAAAAATCATAACTTCTATATGGGCACAAGATTTATGCTTTCTCATGATGACTCGAACTTGATTGTTCAAACACAAGTTACGAAAGGATGAATAAAAATTAATTAAGCAGATGCGACGAGTTGAAGTATAACCAAGGAGGCATGGGCTGATATTAATCAGGAATTCTTACCTAGAGCTGAGAAGAAAAGATGTAGAACAAATACAAACGCACCTAGAAGGGTTAGATTCGGTCACGGATTCATATTTGCTGATAACCGTGAGAAGTCAAGCAGGAACGAGGTGACTCGGCGTCGGCATGTTGAGCCCTCGAGGTTTCTCGCGTCGTGACTCCTAATCGATCCATGGCAACGACGATTTCAGGCTGGCTAGCATCGATGATGGGAGTTGGGAATCGGGAGGCCTCTATTTTTGCGTAAGAATAATAAAGGCCCAGGGAAGGCCGACATGTCTAGCATTTATAACTTCCCAAGCGAACAAAGTCTCACCTAATAGGTTTTTTTTTTTTCTGGCAGCGTTGTATACCTATGCCAAAATTTGGGGCCCCTAGAGAATTTGGGCCCTGTGCAACCGCACAGTTGGCACTCCTGCTGGCCCGGGCCTGGCCACCACGAGATGTCGAGAAGATCGTTTTGAAGAAGATAACATCAAGGAAGAATAAAATGAACTAGCTTTGACAAGTTATAGGTGTTGCCGACTCACTAAAATACTTATGCTATGTGCCTACGTTGGTCCTTTTGTGATGCAACCAAAGACATCAAATTTGTACTCCTATTGTGATGCAACCAAAGACATCAATTTCTGCTCCTTTGGCTATGGTGGAGTTGAGTGTTCACTGAACATTATCATTTACATCTGCTTATTTCATATTTGTAATGTCTGTCATTGATTAATTTAGTTTGTAGGAAAATGCTGTAAAAATTGCGTCAGATTCAAAGTGCGAAGGGAGAGAGATGAGAGATGAGAGGGCAGGGGCAAAGTAGTCACAGCTGGTCTAAGATTAGAGTGAGAAACCTGTTAAATTCAAAGTAGGGCATTTCAGCAAAAGGATAAAGTAAAACGGGGCATTTCAGCAATGCCAAAGAAAACCGTTTGGGGCAAATGACAAAGTAAAGTGGGGCATTTTATCAAATAGCCCACATACCTTCCCCTCTCGAACCACGCGGCGAAGCCTTCCTGCCACCGCTCCCCCTCTGCCCCTCTGCTGGAGTGCAGTGCAGACCCATCCGGACTTTGACGATTTTCCGTTGGCAAGGAGCACAGCTCCCTAGCATGAGGAGCTGGGGTGGCCGCCCCGAGTCGTTCCTTTTCGCATCGTTCGTCGCCGCCTCTTGCCTTCTCCTCGTGTCCGGATCGGATCAGGTACTGCTTTATCAGTATTACCCCCTTTCCTCTTGCTGGATTACAGATTCGTGAGTGCAATTCTCGATTTGTCAGCCGTTGCGCTGCAAATGGTAGTTATTTTCGTGTCTGATTAATCTTTAAGTTCATTAGAATTTTTTTTTGCGTCAAATCTAGAGCTTGATCTGTATTTGTGGGTAGTATTCGGTCGAACCCAATGGTACGTGGTTTATTCTGGGCGTTCCTCAACAAGGTCTAGCCATCTTTTTATCCCAGTGATTCTTGTGACGTTTCTTGGAAGAATCTTAGCAAGTTATAGGATTTCGAGGCTCAACGCAGTCTGCCAACACCCACGAGCTTATCCAACTAGTTTTGCATGAAAAAATTGATATGTGATTCATGGTTCGCGTGCAAGTGACAATTTGCTAACGCAGTACTAGTGATCCAAATTGTGTCACAGTACTGCCGTGCGTTATGGCAATTACTATATCGTGTCAAACTACTACTTCATCTGGCCGGACTAGCTTCTTTGCATGCCTTCCATGAGTTCTTTCTAGAATAACAACACCCTTTGGGTTTCATATATATGAACTGGATCAATAATTGGCTTTCATCTCTGCGAATATTCAGATATTAATTATGTATAAGCATGTTGTGGCCTACGTAAAAAGATCAAAATTGTTACTAGGATTCTTTTGATGTACAGTGAGTACCATATTCCTCTGGGCTGGCTAATTTGACTTTTTTTTGATCTAGGAATTCCATGGAGGGACTGGATCCAGGTACCAAACTAAGTTGTTACAGATTAAACTGTGACTTATCGATAATTTTTTATTCTGGGCATCCCACATTAAATAAGTTCCTCATTCTATTTTTCTGCGCATGGCAATTCAAGTAAGGTCCTCACCCCGATCCTCCTAAAGTTACTCATTACCTATAACCTGTTAGAGCCTCTTGACCGGTGGAGGTACCTGTGGGCTGTGGCCAGGAGGCACTAGCGGGCAGACCAGATGTCTGTGGTGGGGTAACTGAAACAGGTCAATAATAGGGGTAGTGGAAATCGTCATTTATGGAAAAAATATTGATAAGTTGCCTTTACGTGACCTCATAGCCTCATAATATAGGACATGTCGTTACATATGGAGGTCAAGAACACTCATTACTAACTGGAATCTAAACTAGAACTACTCAAACTTAACAAGCTTAACCTGATACCACTCTAGATGATCAAACAGTTGCGTCTCTTATTCTGATCCAAACAGATAGGGACTACGTCTTTAGCCTGCCACCAGCTGGGCCTATATCCCAGCTGTAATGAATTCCCCACGTAACATAATCCTAAGAAAAGAAACACCAGAAACAGACTTGTCGACTCATGGAATCTTAAATGTTTTATGTAGAGTCTTGGGACACAATACTGAAGAGTTTTGTGTTTTCACTTGATGCCAGATTACTTCACCAAATAAAGTCACACGAGGTGCATTGCTCAAGAGAAAGGAGCCGTGCAGCTTGGAAAGCTGTTGACGAGGTAAGATATGCAATGCAATGTGACTGCTCACTGCATCTGTGCATCCATAATGACATTACAGGTTCAACTCTCTCTCTCTTTATGCAGTATTTGATGCCATTTGTGGAAAAGGAGAAATATGAACTCCCAAGCAAATGCAGGCTTCATCCTGAAAATGATATGTTTCGGGAACAAGAGCAACATAAGATCCATTTTGATATTAACGAGTGGCGCTGTGGCTTCTGCAAGAAATCTTTTCGGGCAGAGAAATTTATCGACCAGCATTTTGCAAACCGGCACAATAATCTGGTCGATAATGTATGCTTCTTACTGGCTGTCATGATTTCTTCCATTTTATGTCATTTTCCTAGGCTTGCACTCCAAGTTCTCATACTAGCAAGTTAGCTTGTTTGATCTATCATGGTCACTTCAACTTGTGCATTCGTTTTTATGTCGAGTCATGAACTGCTAAATCTTGAATCCTTAGAGTCAAGGAAGATGCTTGGCAGATCTTTGTGGTGCACTTCACTGTGATCTGGCTATGGAGTTCAAGAAACCAAAGAGTAAATGTAATGCTGCTGCAGCTGCAAGGAACCGCCATCTTTGTGAGGTTCTCATCATTTTGTTTGAACTGCCCTAAATATCTTTGTTTGGCCCATTTTTTGCTACTCTTGTAGGCTTGTTGCATACATGAAACATTCATAGATTCATACGTATTCCTATGCTTATATGTAGGTTTGCGTTAGATAACAACTAGATGTATTTTATTGCTCCCTTTTGTCTGTATCTATTGTGATCTTGTCTTTTTCCTGAAAAAGATACTGTTCGGCACTTTGATACTGATAAGCAAAGCATCAGTTCATGCATTCCTTTCATGCTGTTGTGCTTGTATTGTTTATTCGGTGCAATTGTGTGAACTTCTATTTACTATTGACATTTACATGTTTATCTACCTATGAATCAACTATTAGAAATTGGTTGTTGTACCTGCCGCGTCTAAACACTATAAGATGATCATGACTGTGAGAGAACTATGAAAGATTGCTTCAATTTCCGTTGTGTTCATTTAATATTATTTGGTGTTTTCGTTAATATTGTCAAATAGTTGATGCGTTATATGCCTATATAGATAGCATTTAAGGAGTATTTTCAGTGTCAGTATTGAACTCCCTTCTGCTTCTGTTAACAGAGCCTTGCAGACAGTTGCTTTCCTATTAATCAAGGGCATTCTGCCAGCCGGCTTCATGGTGAGTTAAACGCTAGGACCTATACTCGAAAGCTCTCAAATGTTCGCTTCTTTCTGATACAACCTGTTTACAGAATTTTTCTTGCACCAATTCTGTGATGCTCACACATGCAACGGGCGCTCCAAACCCTTCCCCAAAGGTGGCAGGGTGAGCAAACTTTTACCAAAAAACTTTGTTGCAAATATTAATTCTGAACTTAGTGCTAGCTTTTGTAATATCCAATTAAGCTTCATCTGAACAACATTACCAACATTACCTTTTAATGCAGATGGTAGCATAAGTTAACGTCATTTTTTCCCGAACAAATTGATGTGTTATTAAGCTTTTATTTCTTTTCCGTAAGGTGTGATCGTTCATTTTAGGAAAATTATGGAGTTACCCCATGGGGAATTAGCAGCACCCACAAATGATATAAATACTACTGTTGCTTTAGCTTTACTCACGTCAGCAGCATATTTTTATGCGGGTCTTAGCGAAAAAGGATTGAGCTATTTCGAGAAATATATTAAACCAATTCCAATCTGTAAATCTTCAGATTCATAGATTTCTTATGGTGTGCAACTGTGTACCTTTCTGAATAACTACAATCAACATTGGTACGCAGTGCAATTTGAGAATCTAATTCTATCACATAGCATGATAGTTTCAAAATGTTTGTTGTTGATGAAAATCGAAAATAGCTTCGCGCCTGTCATTATCTAGAATTGTGGAACATAGATGGTAATTTATAAATTATAAAGTATTAGAAAAGCTTCCAACTTATTGTTACCTTTTACCCCATTGTGCAGAAACAAACAAATAGATTCTACCTGGCTCTCTGCATCTTGACGTTGCTGCTTTTGCCACTGTTCTATCTCATAGTATTTTTGCACCAGAGGTTTGCGGCACTTTTTGAATATGATCCTTTTTTTTCACCTTCAACATTTCCAGCATTTTTCTCATATTTATTGTTCAGGGAAATGAAGAAAGGAGATAAAGTTTTTGAACGAATTGCAAAACGTGCGCACAAGAAAAAGCCATCCTAGTTGTAAGATCCCTTCCTGCTCATTACCCAAGCATCTTAGTGATCGATTCATCATTTACCTTTTGATGGCAATTTGATAGTCTTGTTTTGTCCATTCGTACATTCCTCCCCCATTTCCTTCAAGATGATTTCTCTCAAGTTTTGATATCTGCTGTTTAGATTGTCATATGGAAAATGTGTGTTTCATCTCGGAGGTGGGTTACTGCTTGGTCCAAATTGATTCCTAGAAGCACTTATCTAAAATTAGCCTGTGTAATTTTAGAGAGGTTGCAGAAGATATTCAAACCGGAACATTATTGACCTCGGCAATTAGCTCCTGGAATGCGGAGATTACATGACTTGTACTATTGTACAACATTCTGTGTATGGGAAAGTTCAAAGCTGTGTCGATGGTATCCCTGTATCTTGGCCAGAATTGAGTTCTCTACTGGTGCTGTAGATTGTGGATTAGGAGCGTTTACATAATTTTCTGTAATTATTGGAGGGCTATCTGTGATGTTCATAAGAGTGTTCAGTCTCTTCTGAGAGGATTCGGTCCATATGCATCAACAGATTACTCCAGGAACAGATTATAAGTGTCACATCGTCACTCTGATTAGACCTGTCCTGCAATGAAATGGAATTAAAATATGTTCTTTCAAACAAACCATAGTTCAAAAACGTTTCGTTTTGGCATGGCAATATAAAATTAAAGAAAAAAAGATGGATATTCCTTCCACGCACTTCCACTTCACGGTGAAACAATTCAACTCCACTTTTTTAGGGGAAACAAGTCAACTGCCCTTTTTAGGGGAAACAGCAGCAATCTATTAATTAAAGAGGTATTAGCACCTGGTACAACAACTTTAGGAGGAGCAAATTCATACAAGAACTTGCAAAAGTGAATGTTGTAGTGCACAAACTTGCATTGAGGGAGCAAATAGGTACAAAAGCAATGAGAAGGTGACATGTGGCATTGAAATTTTTACAAAAAGCCCAATGTATGTCTTTTCTTTTGAACTTGAGACCCTGAGCTGCATTTCACACAGTTCCCACCTGTAAGTGGCTTGCACAAATAATTAAAAACTATTACCTCCATCCCAAGGCTTAAGGCCTATATTTTTTTTTCAGAAAGTCAAACTATGTTAAGTTTGACTAAGTATTTATCAAAAATCATTAACATGAAAAGTACAAAATCAATATCATTAGATAGATATTGAAATATATTTTCATACGGTATCTACAAAATATCATATTTGTTCATAAATTCTTCTAAAGGTTTGGTCAAACTTTACTTTGTTTAACTTTCTAAAAAAATATAGACCTTAAACCTTGTGATGGAGGTAGTATATCGGACTGAGCCTTTGAACTCGAGAACAAACACCACAACAAACACAAAGATACCAGTACACCACGAGTACCACCATATGCCATTTCTTGGACATTGCCCTCTTCTAGAAGCGTTTCCTTAGTTTGCCCCGTATGATTTCCTTCGTCAGCTGTCATCCGTTGTTTGTCCGTGAGGCTTCCGTTTGCACCACAATGCGTTCGTATTGGTGAAGGAAAAGATAGAAAGTTAGAAACCAGCGACTATAAAGGAAACGGGTGTCCAACATATGCACGGCTCCTCCCGAAGTCCTATGTAGTTCCGATTGTTTTCTTGATAATCCATGCATCTATAAATTAGCACCCAGCTAAGCCTACGCCCTCAAGATCGAGCTCCAAGCGGCAAGCGCTGAGCTGAACGATTCATGGCCAAGGTCACGGCCGGCATCATGTCCAGCTCTGGATCCTTCTCCGCTCGTGTCGGCAACTTATGCGTGCCCGCGTTCTTTTTTTTTAGAACAAGGGTAGGGTGCTGAGCACCCTAATGCATTACTCATAGACATTGTACAGATACGAGCATTGTTCCTGACAGAGACACTCTGTTGATTGCTACAGAGACAGGGCAGGAAGAGCTACTATGAGTAGTATTATTGCAAGTACTTGTAGGCGAAACTCTACGCCGAGTTGTGGCCTGATGAGCAAAGGAATGCGCAATGGCATTGAGGCTTCGACTGATGTGCTTGATCCTGGGATGCAAAGGATTCAATCTTTCGTTAAATTGCACAGCTTGTCTCCGAATCTCCCAAAGGACGGTGAGATTTGATCGTCCATTCTCCTGTACAGCTGTCGCCAGGTTGAGGTTACCTGTGAAAAAGAAAGGTTCCTGTAACATAAGAGAGGAGGCGATGTCTGATGCAAGTAGTAGTCCTTCTGCTTCTGCCTGAATTGGGAAGGAAACTGGAGTGGACTTGGCTGATACAAACACGTCAGTAGTTTGTAGGCCATTCTTCCATGAAATGTGTATTCCAATGCCTGCCTTTGAAGGTTGTGCATTTGGCCTATTCTTCCAGGCTGCATCAACAAAAACTTTGGGTCCAGAATATGATAGCTCAGGTGGAGTTAGCAGAGGTTTAACAGGTAGAGCTGGTGCTGTATGAACCTGGAGGCTGTTAAGCAAGGCATTTGTTCTTATGATCACTTGATTAGGTTGGCCATTTAAATTGTTAAAGAGCTTCTCATTCCTCATTTTCCAAAGATACCAGAGGAAAGTGAAAATGTTTGTGAGGTTGATATGTGGGTGGTCCAAAGCTAGGAGATGCAACACAATAGTATGAACATCATGAGAGTTTTGTGCAATTAAATCCATTCTAAGATACCAGGGAGGATGGAACCAAGCAGCTCTAGCAAAAGTACAGGTGAAGAAAAGATGCACATCATTTTCTTGTAGACCACACCTGCAACAAATATTTGAAATATGTTTTGAGTACCTTGATGCTCTTTCTCCAGTGGGAATAGCTTGTCTGATAATTCTCCATGCAAATGTCTTGATTCTAGGCAGCAGTTCCTTATTGTCCCAGACCTTGTGTAGGAGATGAAGTGCTCTGTTATCTGGTGGAACTGGCTTAGGAGAACCTGCATCATGAAGAGCTTGGAGGCAAACTTTATAAGCAGATTTAGTATTGCATTTGCCATTTGGTGTTAATCTCCAGCATAGAATATCAGTATCATCAAAAGGAATAACTTGGACAGCTTTAATTGCTTCAGCAGTATTTCTTTGAAAAAGGTTATTTATGTGTCCAATATTCCATTTCTTTGTATTAGGAATCCAAAGATCCTTTACCATAGCAGGATAAGTAAAATGAGGCTCTTGAACAATAAGATCATCGTAGATATTTTCCCAAGAGGTATACCAGGGATTGCTCCAAATAGATATGTTTCCTTGTGACACTTGGTAGAAGGAATTTTGTTTCATGAGATGCATTATTTTCATAACAGAAGTCCAGTAGGCAGATTTAGGTAAATTTGACTTTGCTCTCCAGATGGCAGTGTCATGAAAATATTTTGACTTGAGAATTAAATGAATTTGACTCTGTGGGTTCTCTGCTATTCTCCAGATGGAAGTAAGAATGAGAGCCTAATTAACTGCTGTAAGGTTTCTAATGCCTAATCCACCTTCCTTCCTTGGGGCACAAATATTTTTCCAGGCTGCTAAGCAAAGAGGCTTATGATCAGGGTCATTGTTTATGCCAGTCCACCAAAAAGTCCTTATAATAGCAGTAATCTTTGCATGAAACTTTTTGAAAAAAATGATGTTGGACATGTAGTAAACTGGAATAGAGGAGAAAACTGACTTAATTAGCTCGAGTCTTGCCGCATGGGAAAGAGATTTGGCTTTGTAAGTTGACAGTTTGGATTTGAATTTTGTTAAGACGAAGTTATATGCTTCAGAACGATTTGTTGCTGGTAGGATGAGAGGGTGACCAAGATGGATAAAGGCTTCATTGATATCAGGGACATTAAAAATGCCCTTAAATTGATTTTTGGTATCATTGTCAACAGATTTACTAAAAAGGATCCCTGATTTACTCCAGTTGGGGATTTGACCTGAGTGTTGGCAAAAGTTATGGAGAATGTGTTTTATAGCCAGGCCTTCATCTTGGGTTGCATTACCACAAATAATAAGATCGTCTGCAAATAGGAGGGAGTGAATGGGAGGGCAGTTTGGCCCCAGGGTTATGCCATTTAGAGCAGCCTGTGAAAGGCCATGCTGAAGCTGGATGGATAATTCGTTAATTGCAAGCACAAAAAGGTATGGGGAAATGGGACAGCCTTGTCTAACTCCTCTGGAACTGGTGAAATTTTGATAAGCCTGACCATTGATAATAACTGAGAAAGAAGGGGTTGAAATACAGGCATGTATGAGATTTATGAAATGATCATGCAGACCTTTACGAGCAAGAGCCAAGAGAATAAAATTCCATTCTAGGCGATCAAAAGCTTTGGCAAGATCAATTTTAAGCATGAAAGCCTTTTGTTTCCAAGAGGAAAGCTGGAAGGAATGAGTTATTTCTTGGGCAATAATGATGTTATCACTGATTCTTCTCCCTTCTATGAAAGCTTGTTGGGATTGATGAATATGATCAGGCAGGTGATGCTTAAGCCTATTTGCTAGACATTTAGTGCTAATTTTGTAGATAACATTGCAAAGGCTTATAGGTCTGTAATCAGCAGGGACCTGAGATACCAGCTTTTTGGGAATGAGGGCAATATGAGTTTTGTTTGATTGAGGAGGCAGAATACCAGTATGGAAGAAATTATTGATAAGAGCATGCACATCATCACCTATCCAATTCCAAGTGGCAAGGTAAAATTCAACATTAAAGCCATCAGGGCCTGGGGAAGCATTTCTCTTCATACCTTTTAGTATTTCCCAAATTTCCTCTTTTGTGGGAATTGAGTCAGTGAAGTCATTGGTTTGGGGAGGAGAAGTGGGAATTGTAGGAGCAGCTTGTTGCACTGATTGAGAGGAAGAGATGGATCTGAAATAGAGCACAAAGGTATTTGCAATTTGGTCAGGCATAAAATGAGTTACATTTTGTTCATCAGTAACAGAGACAATGGAACTTCTCCTTCTCCTTCTTGCAACTGCTCTATGGAAAAAAGCAGTATTTCTGTCACCATCTATAGCCCAACTTTTCTTTGCTCTCTGCACATAGAAGTCATTCAGCTTAGTAGTAGTTTGTTCATACCTTGTGACCAAGTGTTGTTCCTTAGAAAGATCTTGTTGATTAATGGGAGCACTTTGGAGAGTTAAAATTTCCTGTTCTAGTTCCTTAAGTTCCTCCTAAAGAGGCTTTTTCTTCTTGCACCAAATTTTCAGAGAGTTTGCCAAATGATTAGTTCTATTATGGTAGGCCTTCCCTTTTGATTGATTCCATGTGTTCTTAGCATAAGATTGGAAGTCTTCTTCTTTTAACCACCAGTTCTCAAATTTAAAGTGTGTTGTTGTCTTATTAGTTTTTCCATTGGTGGAAAGAAGAATGGGAGCATGATCACTGAAGCTGTAAATAAGAGGCATGTTGTAGACTTTTGTTATGGGATAATTCACACACCACTGATTATTAGCTAGGCATCTGTCTAGACGTTGAAATAAAGGAGTAGAAGAAAAACGTCTATTCGTCCAAGTGTAGGCAGGCCCATTGTAACCAAGATCAAATAAACCAGCTTTTTTACAAGATTTTTAAACATAGCCATTCTCAAGTGGTTGACATTATCATTGCTTTTCTCAGATTCATACATAATATCATTCATGTCACCTAGGCATACGATAGGGAGGTTGCTATGAACACTAGCAAAATCTGCAACCTGATTCCAAATAGTACTGGTATAATTATGGTAAGGATCCCCATATATACAAGCTAGACCAAAGGAAGTATTAGTTGATTTATCCCTTGCTACTGCGAGAATGAGATGGAAGGAGTCCATGTGGATAGAAACATCCAACTCGTCAGTCCACAAAAGCCAGAGGCCTCCAGATCTTCTTCTCGAGGGTACTACAATACTGTCATACATATTAAAGCGAGAAGCAATATCTACAGCAGCAAATTTAGTCGATTTGATTTCCGAAATGAAAGTTACCTGAGGTTTAGTTGCATTGATCATCCTGGCAAGATGTAACATCTTAGGACTGCCCAGGCTCTTGCCGATACCTTGGCAGTTCCATCCCAAAGCTCTCATGGCGCCCGTGGCGCCTTAGAGGCTGGCGCCGCTGCCTGTTGATCCACCGATTCCTGATCGCTGCTTTGATTCTCTTGCAGAAGAATCTGACTAGGAAAATGACTGCGTGCAAGTTGATCTTGGGCTGAATCATGAGCATCGCTGTTGGTTGCATGATAACCAGGAGGAGAATAAGGATCCATGTAGATCCCGCGAGCCACTCCAGGAGGTGAGAAGTGACCAATGCGAGAATCATTGGTGCCTTGCGAGTCCAGTGATGGCGAGTGTAAGTCGTAATTGGCAGCCTCTGGGGAAAGTTGCGCACAGCCTGTGCTCTGCTCCTGAGCCATGGAGTGCAGACCACTTCCCATATCATTCCTCCAAGCAGCGCGCAAAGGAGAATTTCCACCCACTTCGCCGGCATTGCTAGTACGGTGCCAAACGGCAGCACCAGGGAGAGTGAAAGTGTATCCAGTAGGAGATCTGTTGATACCTCGAGGTGGAACTAGCGACGGCGAATCCCATCTAGACTTTCGACTGCGATTCCCAATCGCTGGACCGGCGGTACTGATGGCCATCGGAGAGCTCGGCGGTGCTGCCCGGGCATCAGGAAATTCGCACCGGTTGGATAGGATCTTCTATACGGACGTCGGCGTCGCCGTCACACACATGCACGTCGCAGCGAAGTACTCCATGCGGCACGAGGCCTAGAGCCAGACGGACGTGTTTGTGTTCACCGCCATCATCCCCTTGAACCACTGCTCCTCCCGACCGCCGCCACCCCATCGTCAGTGTCCCAAAAGACGACCTCCTCACACCTCTACAGGACTACTAGGTCTGCTTCAGGCACTAAGGTGCCACGGATGGCTAGCTGGCACAACCACCCTTTCGATTGTTACGATAATAACCGCCATGCACGATCATAGACGACACCGAGGCACGATGTTTGGTAACGCAGTTCAGCATAAGCCTACTCTGCGGGGCAATGATTACGGGCGCTCCTCCCCACTGATACCGCAACGGCCGCCCTAGGCGCCGGCACAAGTCGCCGGCTCCCCCTGCGAGCCTATTGCTATCAAGTCGTCATAGGTTACAACCGTGTGGTACCCCCCCCCCCCCCCACATTATATAGGAGGCCCAGGCTACAAGAGTTCCGACACAAGTCCTACTAACCTATCCACACATGGTACAACTCAGAGTCCTAACGTAACCCAACTTGTACATACTATATTCGACACAAATACAACAAACTCCACCTTGGCGAATATTCTCCGCCACCTTGAATTCGTTCATGCGCCAAACGTCCATGTACTCCGGACTTGAGTTGTCTTCTTTGTAGCTCACAGTGGGCTACCCGACGAGTCTTCCTCAAGCTCGCCGCCTCCGTGGAACACCTGTGTTAACCCTGCAACTCCAGTATCCATGACTCCACCTGCAACTAAGAGAGATTCTCCGTCACTACTCGAGTCACCACGACGAGCTACCACGTTAGCACTTCCACCATTGAGTTATGGACAGTCCCTCTTCCAATGTCCCCACTCGCCACACTTGTAGCATTGACCCTTCTTCTTCTTTCTGTCCTTCCCTGCCTCTTGTCCTTTCCAGCTTTGTTCACCCCTGACCAGCAAACCAGCAGCATGAGCGACTTCCTCCGCGTTCTTCTTCTTCCTCAGATTATAAGAAAGTAACGCTGCAGAGATTTCCTCAAACTCGACGGTTTCCTTGCCGTACGTCAATGTAGTGATCAAATGCTCATAGGACGGTGACAATGAACATAGATGAAGAATAGCCTTATCCTCGTCATCAATCTTCACACCTATGTGCTCCAGATCCGTGACAACCTGATTATAGGCGTTCATGTGCTCCACAAGATCCGACTGACATAGGCATCCCCAATGGGCCTGCCGAAGGTGGTACCCGGGGTTTATTGAAGGCCCAGGACTCGAAGAATAAGAAGATTCGGAAGCCCAATTAGTGTTAAGGAAAGATAGATTGTATTAGGAAATATAGCTAGAGACTTGTAATCTTACGGGATGGGTACGAAACCCTCCCGAACTCTGTAACTTGTGTATTACGAAAACCCTCGGCTCCACCTCCTATATAAGGGGGAGCCGAGGGACAAAGAAAGGATCGAATCTATTGTCAACATAACCCTAGTTTTTACAATCAGCGAGTACTTTTCGGCTAAAACCTTCGAGATCTACTTGCCCTCTACTTCTAGCAAAACCCTAGTCTACAATCTGTAGGCATTGACAAATTAATCCTTTGTCACCGACCCCTCCTGCATCTTCAGCTTATAGAATTTCTGCTTCAGATACACCTTGGTCGTAGCAGTCTTGGACAGGAACCGACTCTCCAGCTTCTCCCAAATCTTCTTCGGCACGACTTCATCCATCACATGATACATGACTTGATCCGACAGACACAGCCGTATGGTGCCGGCTGCTTGCATCTGCAACTCCTCCCAGTCATCCTTGTCCATCTTAGCCGGCATGACATCCTGCAACGCCTTCAAGCATCCCTATTGAGCCAACAGATCCTTCACCCTTGTCTGCCATAACGAGAAGTTTCCAGTCCCATCGAACTTTTGCACTTCAAACCTGGTACCCGATGGTGCCATGATAGCTGACTCGCGATGGATAACTTCTGCTCAACCCTGACGCCTTGCTTTGCCTTGATCGTCAAATGCCTCCCAATGAACTACCTCTGTATCGATGATTGGATTTTCCGCCAAAGAAAATTTGCCGCGATCTGTCAAGAAACCTTAAACCACACCCGTCGACTCGCCCTTCAGAAATTTCCGTAGAACCTTGCTGTATCGCGCAGCCTGCTCCACCTTTTTCTGAACTTGCAAATTGGTTTTCTGTGCGTTTAGCTAGCCTCCGCCACCACGCTTTTATACACGGCTTTCTTTCCTTGTCAGTTACGGAAACTAATTAAGTCTTAGGCTGTTACGACTTGCATTGTCCCTTGATAATACGAGTCCGAACTGACTCAAAAAAAAAAACACACACACGTCGCCTTTCCAAATCGATACCTCACGCTGACATGTTGTCCTTAGATAAATCCAAACTTGCATCGTGTATGTGCACGCATAGCTTGTACGCAAGTATGGTAATCCCCTGACTCCAATGGCAATACATAGTTCCTGATTTTTCCTTTTCGACGTATTGCAAACAACAACGGACATCTCCTGTCGCACACCACCTGCTCATCAATTCCGTGTATTTGCCTGGAAAAACTTCGCCGATCTAATCTGATGACAAGAGCTTCACCCGCTTCTAGACTTCTCGCCCGCGATTTGTTGCCTGCCCTGTCGAGCGTACCATATCGCCGACCCTGTGACAACAGCCGCCTCCTCACGCATCTCCGTGCACGAGCCGTGTTGTATCCTGGCCATCTACGTCGTCGACACAACCCGTCTGCAATGCCACACCGTCGCCCCTGTACGACACCCGAGCGCATCTTTCGATGCTCTCCCGCTCCGATCTCTTCGGCCGTCCCCGCGATTGGTCGCCGATCTGATCGCGAGCCGAAGTCGCCGCTTCCTCGACGCCTTCTCCAGCCACTTTGCCAGCTCGACCGCCACGCCTGGCGCGTCCCTGCTCGTTGCAGCTCATCGGACGGTTCAGGCCACCTGCCCGAAGTTTCCAACACAACCGACCGCATCCGCGATCGCCGCCATGCTCCACCTTGCGCCTATCGGACATTTCCAGGCACCCGCCCAGCATGATCCTCATACCTCTAGATGATCTTCTGCATAGCCTGCCTCACCTAGGCTCTGATACCACTTGTTACGATAATAACCGCCATGCACGATCATAGACGACGCCGAGGCACGATGTTTGGTAACGCAGTTCAACATAAGCCTACTCTGCGGGGCAATGATTACGGGCGCTCCTCCCCACTGATACCGCAACGGCCGCCCTAGGCGCCGGCACAAGTCGCCGGCTCCCCCTGCGAGCCTATTGCTATCAAGTCGTCATAGGTTACAACCGTGCGGTACCCCCCACCCCCACATTATATAGGAGGCCACATGCTCATCAATTCCGTGAATTTGCCTGGAAAAACTTCGCCGATCTAATCTGATGACAAGAGCTTCACCCGTTTCTAGACTTCTCGCCCGCGATTTGTTGCCTGCCATGTCGAGCGTACCATATCGCCGACCCTGTGACAACAGCCGCCTCCTCACGCATCTCCGTGCACGAGCCGTGTTGTATCCTGGCCATCTACGTCGTCGACACAACCCGTCTGCAGTGCCACGCCGTTGCCCCTGTACGACACCCAAGCGCATCTTTCGATGCTCTCCCGCTCCGATCTCTTCGGCCGTCCCCGCGACTGGTCGCCGATCTGATCGCGAGCCGAAGTCGCCGCTTCCTCGACGCCTTCTCCAGCCACTTTGCCAGTCCGACCGCCACGCCTGGCGCGTCCCTGCTCGCTGCAGCTCATCGGACGGTTCAGGCCACCTGCCCGAAGTTTCCGACACAACCGACCGCATCCGCGATCGCCGCCATGCTCCACCTTGCGCCTATCGGACATTTCCAGGCACCCGCCGAGCATGATCCTCATACCTCTAGATGATCTTCTGCATAGCCTGCCTCACCTAGGCTCTGATACCACTTGTTACGATAATAACCGCCATGCACGATTATAGACGACACCGAGGCACGATGTTTGGTAACGCAGTTCAGCATAAGCCTACTCTGCGGGGCAATGATTACGAGCGCTCCTCCCCACTGATACCGCAACGGCCGCCCTAGGCGCCGGCACAAGTCGCCGGCTCCCCCTGCGAGCCTATTGCTATCAAGTCGTCATAGGTTACAACCGTGCGGTACCCCCCCCCACCTGCCCGAAGTTTCCGACACAACCGACCGCATCCGCGATCGCCGCCATGCTCCACCTTGCGCCTATCGGACATTTTCAGGCACCCGCCGAGCATGATCGTCATACCTCTAGATGATCTTCAGCATAGCCTGCCTCACCTAGGCTCTGATACCACTTGTTACGATAATAACCGCCATGCACGATCATAGACGACACCGAGGCACGATGTTTGGTAACGCAGTTCAGCATAAGCCTACTCTGCGGGGCAATGATTACGAGCGCTCCTCCCCACTGATACCGCAACGGCCGCCCTAGGCGCCGGCACAAGTCGCCGGCTCCCCCTGCGAGCCTATTGCTATCAAGTCGTCATAGGTTACAACCGTGCGGTACCCCCCCCCACCTGCCCGAAGTTTCCGACACAACCGACCGCATCCGCGATCGCCGCCATGCTCCACCTTGCGCCTATCGGACATTTCCAGGCACCCGCCGAGCATGATCCTCATACCTCTAGATGATCTTCTGCATAGCCTGCCTCACCTAGACTCTGATACCACTTGTTACGATAATAACCGCCATGCACGATCATAGACGACACCGAGGCACGATGTTTGGTAACGCAGTTCAGCATAAGCCTATTCTGCGGGGCAATGATTACGTCCGCGATTGCCGCCATGCTCCACCTTGCGCCGAGCATGATCCTCATACCTCTAGATGATCTTCTGCATAGCCTGCCTCACCTAGGCTCTGATACCACTTGTTACGATAATAACCGCCATGCACGATCATAGACGACACCGAGGCACGATGTTTGGTAACGCAGTTCAGCATAAGCCTATTCTGCGGGGCAATGATTACGAGCGCTCCTCCCCAATACCGCAACGGCCGCCCTAGGCGCCGGCACAAGTCGCCGGCTCCCCCTGCGAGATGGAAAAATGAAGCTGCGCGGGTGGGATTCGATCCCACGACCTCATGGGCGCGCGCGGATAGATCAACGAGACCGACCATCTCCGCTTCGACAGTTTAGTGTTGAAAATGGAGACGTACACCTTTTATGTGCTATAGTAAACATGAAACGTAAAATTATGTCCCAACCTCGTTCCAAACTAAAAAAAAAAAAACTACCAAGCAAGCCGGACATTAAATGTAGATCGTGCATGCAAGATTAGACTAAACTAGATGATGCCCCGCACGTTGTTGCGGGATAATAGGGTCATAACTAAAGAAATATTTAAATGAAATAAACATATAATTTGTGGAAAGTAATTAAACTACAATGTCTATGTTGTTGAACCAAACAAAATATGAAATTTGCATAACATATGCAATAAACCAGTTTTGGTAATGGTTAAACATCATAATTCGTGGTACAAACTGTACAAAAAAAATATCAATAAAGGTATAGTTTTATAAAGAGTTGAACATGTTGGTTTGATTTTTATGGGCTCCACTAAAAGATGAAGATGCATAATTGCTTTAGGTCAGCTCCACCACTACAAATGGAGAAAATTGTTTCTAATATTGATCTTTGCATATTTATATTTGAGAAATAAAATAGCATATATTACAATCTAAAAAATAAGATTTTCCTTTGTTAGTTATCGGGCTTTTTTAGAGTAAAATTAAGATAAATATTAATCAGAATAGGGCATACAGATTTCAGAGGAGTAAGGCAGTTGTAACTCAAGCATCGAATTATTTTAGTCCCATTCACAGGATGAGAAAGAAATAAAGCAAATGCAGTAGATTGACAATTTTATTTATGATCTGGAAAATCCAAACCTGTGGCGATCTTAGGATATTGTAGTAGCCTAGTAGAGAAGGTATGAACCTGCATAATGTGCAACAGTGCAAGTATAGGGTGGCAAAGAAATTGTACAATAATAATAGTAAAGTAGGAACCAAGAAGCCAAAGATCGCCTGTTGAATGTAGGAACCAACAAAGAAAGAATATGACCTCTGTTTTAATAGATGTTGTAGTAGAAAATAGTCATTTGGGATAATCACTGCATACATTAAAGATATACATGGCACTGATAAACTCTTGCAGAGCCCGGTAAGCGATAAGCGATAGACACACACATGCAATAGAAATAATTGTTGATATTAGTCCTCATACTACGTGAACAGTCTAGTATTTTCTTATAATCCATAAAAATATTAAAATAATCTTAAATTTTCATCTTACAATCGTAAGAATCGCCGCATCGAGGACAGCGGTGTACCTTCTAAAAGACTGAAACTGGACGACAAACTCGAGAGCCGCTGGCGCGGGTAAACTGCACTGAGAAGCGATGGTGGCGTCCCGTATTGCCGCTATAGAATGGCATCGCCTCCATCAGGAGCTCACGTTTGGAAACTCCGGCAACACAACGCCGTACGGGCTTCCCTGCCAAGACCCATCCAAGCCGCCCATAGAAAAGCAGTTTTATGCAGATTTGTGTCGTGGAGGTGACCAACTGACCATGGGGAGAGGAAGAGGGTGTCACTCTCACAAGGTGTAGAGGATATTGGAGGAAGAAGTGCTTCTAGCGACGTTTTGTTCTGGAGATGAGTAGTGCCCCTTGCTGCCTGCTGGTTGCCTGGTTGGGAAGAGGAAACATAAAGACGTCATTAAACGTAAAATGTCATCTATAGTAAGTGGAAATTTAGTGGAGGAGTTAAACCCACCAACGTAATAGAAGCTGCTTCGAGAGAAGTTGAGCATCTGCCTGCATTTCTGCTTCTGAGTTGAATACGAGGTTGCTATTGTTTTCTTGGGAGAAGCTTTCTCAGAAGACGCTCCAATTACCTGGCGATTAGTATACCACGTGAAATTTTTAGCACAACCTGAACAGGCCAGCGGCAACATGCATGCATGGGATTGGATGACGTGGACAGGAGATGGCTAATTTGGTGGGACCGCTGAGGTGGCATAGCTGCATGTTTAGAGAAATATGTTAGTGGGGATGAACTTCTTAGTTATATAGGATTGTTGCTGGAGAGAGAATCTCTTATATTTTGCAAATTTAAACTATTTTATTTGAAAAGAATAATTACTATTTAAAATTCATTTTCACCAATAAATTTTTTCAACATAAGATCTTTAAAACTAGCGGCATGTTGATAAATTAAATTTTTTTCAGGAAAAAGTTATCACCCCCACCACATGTTATTTATCAGCAACAAAAATGTGAGAACTTAGTGATCTTAAAAATTAATTATATTTAAAAATATTTTAACCATATTTTTATCTCACAATTCATCAATCTTCTACACCGCTATTTATCAACCGTAAAATGTAAAAAATTACTGGCCCAAAAAACTAATTTCATTATGAATATTTCAACTCATTTTTAGCTCATAATTTATCAACCCTCTGCCTCGGTATTTATCAACGATAAAAGTGCATAATTATCTATCCGAAAAAATTAATTTCATTATGAATATTTTTGGCTCATAATTTATCAACCCTGTGCCGCGTTATTTATCAACGGTAAATCTGAAAAATTAACTACCCAAAAAGCTAATTTTATTTTCAATATTCTATCGAATTTTTTCGATCACAATTTATCAACCCTGTGCCGCGGTATTTATCAACGGTAAATGCGAAAAATTATCGACCCAAAAAAAAATTTAATTTAGAATATTTGGCTACTTCTTTAGCTTACAATTTACCAACCCTCTGCATCGTTATTTATCAACGATAAATCTGAAAAATTACCTACCCAAAAAGCTATTTTTATTTTCAATATTTTGGCAAAAAATTTAGCTCACAATTTATCAACCCCGTGCCGCGTTATTTATCAATGGTAAATGTGAAAAATTATCGACCCGAAAAGCCAAATTCAATTTAGAATATTTCGCTAATTTTTTAGCATAAAATTTATCAACCCTCTGCCCCGTTATTTATCAACGGTAAATCTGAAAAATTACCTACCCAAAAAGCTAATTTTATTTTGAATATTTTGGCTATCTCACAATTTATCAACCATGTACCGCTTTATTTATCAACGGTATATGTGAAATATTATCGATCCCAAAAGCCAAATTAATTTAGAATATTTGGCTTATTTTTAGCTTACAATTCATCAATCCTCTAACCCGTTATTTATCAACGATAAATGTGAAATATTTACCAACCCAAAGAAAAATTAATGTAGAATATTTTGGCGAATTTATTAGCTCACAATGTATCAACCATCTGTCTAGTTTTTTATTAACGGTATATGTGCACAATTACCTACCTAAAAATATAAAAGTTTACTCGAAAATCTAATTAAGTTGAAAGTGATATTAATGTGAGTTGCAAGTGTATTTTTTTTGAGTTGCAAGTGGTAGTTCATTTGTGTTGCAAGTGATTTTCCCACCCGTTATTTTTCCCCTCTTAAAAAACCACTAGCCCGTAAAAGGGAATTTAAAAATTATTTCAAATACCATGATTTTGTATACAAAAGTAAAAAAAAGGAAAGCGCGGATTAGCGCCATTAGCGGAAACAGCCATAAATGGAAATTAACTCGCGGAGCGAGCGTTGTCGCGCGGAAGCCAAGTAACCGCTGGCGCGGTCGAACGCCAAGAAGTGATCTCGACTTGTACATACTATATTCGACACAAGTACAACATCGATGACATACACGGGAAAACAGATGGGGTAAACTGGCCAACACGATGGAGACTCGCGCGGTCCTAGCTGCTGACGATGATCGATGTACAGGTCGATGGTGCTCCAGGCTCGCAAGCAGGGTGTTCAGCGCAATGACTACCTAGGATGTAGTTCGTACAAGCAACAAGGTACTACCATGAAATGAACGGGAATTGTCCACATAGGGGAATCGAGCACAGGGCATCTTCAACGGGGCGTCCGGCCAGGCCGAAAATACCTCTGGTACACGCTCCAACGGGGCGACGTATAGTGACCGGGCTGTCCGCGCGACGCTAGCCCAAATATGCGTCTTGAATCCGTCGCGGCGGACGCTACGTGGACGCGCAAAAATGTCCGGTCGCGTCTGGCGGATGTTTCGTTGGGCCCGCCTGGCAGTGACCAGCCTCGATGCGTCTTCTTAGCGGCGCCAGTAGTGGCGCCGAGGCGTCGCTTCGGCAGTCTGCGGCCGCGTAATGGCGATGCCTCGCGTTATGTGCCGCCGTCGCCTACCTCTGCGCATGAAGTAATGACGATGTCACGCGTGCCGCGGCCGTCGCCTGCCTCCGACTTATATAAACATGGGCGCGCGCATCTCTTCTCCTCCCACTCTAAACCCTAGCCGCCGCACAAACTCCACCGTAGCGCCGCTGCCGCTCAACCTCCACCTTTGCCACCATGAGCATCGTCGGCCGCGGCCAGGAGGCCGCGCCTCCACCTCCACCTCTGCCTCCCACTCCACCTCCCCCGGCCTCGAGCTCCGATGAGGAGTTCGACAACGACGACAACATCGACGACCTCCTCGACCCGGTCAGGGACGCTAAGGCTCTGGCTGAAGCGGAGAAGGAAGCAGAGGAGGAGCGAGCGGCCCACGCGGCATTCGACGCCGAGATGGAACGCCGCAGAGTGGCCACCGCCGCAACCGCAAAGGACGAAGACTCCGACATCTCATGGTCTTTCGATGACCCTGATGCGCCTACCCCGGAGGAGAAGGCGGCGGAGCAGAAGGCGTTAGTCGACTCTTTCGAGACGCTCAAGGACGACGCCGCGAACGCGAGGCTACGGCTGTGCCAGCTAGAGGACGCGGCGGCGCACCGAGCCCTAGCAGCCGCACGGCAGGCGGCAGAGAAGCAGACGAGGGAGAGACGCAACGATGGGGCCGGGCCGTCTTCAGCAAGTAGTATAGGTTTCTATAACTACTTTGTATAGTTTCTATGTAGTAGTTTTTATGCTTTTTAAATACGTTGCAAATCTAAAAATGAGTCGCCCCGCTGGAAGCACACCCAGACGGAAACGAACGCGCGGATAAAATATATCCACAGAACGACGGAAACAGACGCTCGCGATCATTTTTAGGCATCCGAAATACGTCGGCCTGTTGAAGATACGCTCGTGACTTCGGTATAGTGCAAAGACGGGGAGAAACACTCTGAACTATTGCTACGTTTCCGAATTAACTATTGGCTTTTTGTTTGAATAGTCTCAGCAGTCACCCCTCGCCCGCAGGGAGCTTGAGTCACAACTCACAAGCCACCGATCAACAAGCAACAACTGATGAGGACTTTTACGCTAGATGATACATCCAATCTGATAATTGGCTGTAAGTAGCTACGCGGGATTGTGAGCTAAACTGGATGGGGATGCATAATTGTGGTGGCATGAACCGATGAGATTTGGACTTTCCATGGTGTGTCAATGGACTCGATGAGAGATTTAAAAAGGAGACATGGCAGAGGCCAAACACATATTCGCACTTGAACAAGTGCCATGTCTCGTTACAGCAGCCGGTCTCTAGCCGTGGGCGCTTCATCAGTGAAATAGCGACAGCCGTGGAACCCTGTCAGAGTGAGCCAAGAGGAGGCCACGTATATATTCACCGGGTAGTCGGTAAACTTGCATCTCTCTCTTTCACGAGCTGCACATCCTAAACCGCTACTACACGCACAACCACCATAATGCCACAGTACTAGATGGAGAAAGATACCATGCTCGCTGCAAACCAAAAACTTAGCCCATATTTGAGATTTATTGCATTCGTTGATTTTTTAGCGCCCGGTGCAACGCACGGGTATGTTTCCTAGTTATATTTAAAGCGTGAATATACCTGTTCAAGCACAACACAGCGTGCACGATATGGTTGGGACTGCTGTGCGTCCCGGCCTCCGATGATGAGCCCACTCGTGTTCAACAACAAGAAGGGTGCTCGCAGCGGCGGCTACGGCTGTGCGAGCTCTTCGTGTGCAACCTGCCACGCAGGTTAGTACATAAAATTTTATGAGGGGAAAATATTTTTTCAAGTCACAAAAAATATCATTGTTTCTTAAAACTTTATTTGCGGACATAGAATGTGGACATAGAATGTGCAGATGTACATCTAAATTTTTTTTCGATGTTTTTTGACATTTTAAAATATATTCTATTTATAATCGATGCATCTACACCTATGAGCCATGAATTTTCGATTCCTCGTGTTGCTATATTAGTTGCTACGTTTACTTTTTCTTTTCCAATATGCATTATTTCCACGTTTCAAATCCATACTGGCAGCTTTTGTGTTTATGCTTCCGCAATATCTTATCCAAAGCTATTATGAAGGTTACTCTTCCGCATTATTCCTATAATAATAGTATGTCCTACCAATTAGCAAACAAAGTGATGTGTGGTGTATTGGCAGGCTCATGTTTCCTACAGCTTAGAAAGTCAGTTCGATTATGCCCTCTGCTAGTATAGTTTTAATTATTTTTTCAAGCAACTGACATGTGGGACCTTTGTGTAAGGCACCTCATGGTCTCAAGTTCAAAATAAAAACATACATGGATCTTTTTGAAAAAATTTCAATGCCACATGCCACTCCTGATTACTTTTGTAATATTTGCTCCCTCAGTGCAAGTTTGTGTCCTGTAGCATTCACTTATGCAAGTTGTATGAATTTGCCCCTCCTAAATAAGTTGTTGTACCTAGGATGCTAATACCTCTTAATTAAGGTATTAATTTGCCCTTCTAAATAAGTTGTTGTACCTAGTGAAAGGACACAAATGTCGCCTAAAAGAGGAGGGGGTGAATATGCGGTTTAAAACTTTTACGAGATGGGCTTAACAAATGCGGAATAAAACTAGCGTTTACTTTGTCAAGCCAAAGCCTATATACTATGGTTCACCTATGTGCACCAGCAACTTATGCTAAACAATACAATCAACTATGTGATAGTAAGATATATAACTTCAAGCATGATGGCTATCACAAAATAAAGTGCATAAGTAAAGAGCTCGGGTATACAGATAGCCGAGGCACGCGAGAGACGATGATTTATCCCGAAGTTCACACTCTTGCGAGTGCTAATCTCCGTTGGAGAGGCGCAGTGGCTTAGTGCTCCCGAACGCCACAAATGGCCTCACCTTGAGGTGTGGTTGCTCGATGTACACCAACGCCACAAAGGCCTCACCCTAAGATGCGGTATCACACCACACACCAAGCGCCACGAAGGCGCCTCACCTTATTCCCCGGTGACCCTCGCCACAAAGGTCTAGGTCACGGTTCCACTAAGGGATTTCCTTCGAGGCGGAAACCAGGCCTTACACAAAGCTTGGGGCACGCATCCACAACTTAATTGAAGGCTCCCAACAAATCTCCACAAAGGCCTAGATCCGTCTAGAGTTCCAAGAACCCAAGGGTAACAACCTTCTTGCTTTCACCACCACGAATCACCGTGGAGAAGTCAAACCGATGCACCAAATGCAATGGCAAGTCCCTCACTATCAAATTCCACCAAAGCTACAAAAGCTATTGGGGGAATAAGAGAGGAAGAACAAATAAATTCACAAAGAACACCAAGATCAAGATCTAGAGGATTTCACTCACAAAGAAATGGATTTGATTGGTAGAAATGTAGATCTAGATCTCCTCTTCCTTTTCCCTTAAAAGGATTCAAGAAGCATTGGAGGAGTAGAGGGATAAGGCAAGGTCTCAAGGTCAACAATGGTGGAGAGAAAAAGGAGGAAGAAGAAGTGAGGAGAGAGGAGGAAGAAAGCCTTAAAAAGGGGTCTCAGATTTCTGCCCGTTGGGGCCAAAATCGCGACAAGCCGATACGAAAATCTTAAGAACTTTTGCATCTGGACTCCGATTTCGATGATCTTGGGCTCGTTGAAATCACAACAACGAGGTCTACAACAATATGCATAGAAACATCATAGTACAACAAAGGAGGATAGAAACAAATTAATAAAGGTATTACCTATCTATAAAAGACAAACCGGTAAAACCTCCAATATGAAAAATGCAACAACTTGAGTTAGGAGACTTGGATTTAGGTGAAACCAATTTTGTTGTAAAGAGGATGAAAAGAGCTACCCCACCAAGAGCGAAAAACTTAAGAAAAAGTTGGGTAGATTTTTCTACGTATTTTAGAGCGAAGCCTCTCAATACGAGAAACCGAGAAAAACTCAATATCAAAAACGCAACAAGTGATTCATGCGGAATCCGTTTTCGATTAATTAGAGCTTTCTATGTAAATAAACACAAGCTCCAAATCAGCACATGGATAAGATCCAAATAACAACCAAGAAATATGATGCAAGGATGCAAATGTTTGAGCTCTCTTCGAACAATACGATCGAGTTACTCACTCGAGAGCCCTCTTGATAGTACGGCAACTAAACTATAAACCTGATAGGGCAAAGGTGTCCGATCTTTCGATGAGAGTGTGATAGCGTCGATTTGTTGGTGGAGTTCATGCTTGACGATTCGACTACACGTGCAAAGCTCGTGCGCCAATGCAATTGCTAGGATAATCTCCGGGAGTTACTGATCTTGCGGATGCACGATCAGCCTGACCAGCGAGGGTCTTAATTCCTACCTGAAATCGAGAACAAGAACTAATATTGCAATCAGAATATTGCGGATGAAAGATGAAAGCTTTATTGAATAAGGTGGGATTCCGAATAGTCGATCTTGTTCTGGGCGTTGGTCTCAAAATAAGTACACGAGAGTTGCAACAATGGCTAACTTTTAATCTAATCAAAATCCGAGTCTAAACATGACAGCTATGGGGGTATTTAAAGGAGGAAAAGGTGGGGTTTCGGCCAGCCATACGTATGGTGGCCGAACCAAACCCTAGAAGGCCTTTCCCCCTTCAATACGGACTCTAAAAAGTGGCTGACTTAATTCCTGCGAAAATGACATGGGCCTGGCCCAAAACTAAAGGTGACGCAACACCATATTATGCTATGGACGAAATTATGAAGTGGAGAACTCTATATTTCGTCCATGTCTTCATCTCTTCTTATGGTGGCTTCAAAGTTCTGAAATCTCCACTTGCGGCGTCCTCTTCAATCCTCAAACGCTTGCTGCCATCTCCTCCATGTGTGATCATGCTCCAATGCTTGTCCTCTTCATCCATGCTAGGTCCATCATTCCTAAGAGTAACAAACATATCTGATTTAGGCAACATCATATTCTCATGTATGTGAGGAATAGTTCCAAGAAACGAAAGTACCTGATAGTTAAGTTGTTTGGCACGAGCTCGAGTGATTGGTCCTTGTATTTGTGTGGCTCTAGGTACAGCGGTTGTATCAATAGATGGGATGTCCTCATCATGCCCCCCTTCTTGAATTGAAGTCGTCCTCGAGGAAAGCTCCTCTTCTTCACCAAAGTAAGGCTTCAAATCTGCAATGTTAAATGTAGGACTAACCGGATCCAATTCTGCAGGAAGCTCAAGTTTATATGCATTATCATTTATTTTCTCTAACACCTTAAAAGGACCAGCAACACGTGGCATTAGTTTAGACTTGCGCAATTCAGGAAAACGACCTTTGCGCAAATGCAACCAAACAAGATCACCAACATCAAACACAACATGCTTTCTTCCTCTATCCCCAGCAATTTTATATTTAGCATTCATGCGTTCTATGTTGTCTTTAGTTGTCTCATGCAATTTTAATATCAATTCAGCACGGTCTGTAGCATCCAAATTATTTTGCACCGAAGATGGTAAAGGCAACAAATCAATAGGTGCACGTGGTACAAAACCATACACAATCTCAAAAGGGCACATCTTAGTGGTAGAATGCAGCGAACGATTGTAAGCAAATTCAATATGAGGTAAACATTCTTCCCACAATTTTAAGTTCTTTTTCAAAACAGCCCGCAGCATAGTAGACAATGTTCTATTTACTACTTCAGCTTGTCCATCAGTTTGGGGATGACATGTAGTACTAAACAACAATTTAGTCCCCAACTAAGCCCATAAACATCTCCAAAAGTGGCTAAGAAACTTAGTATCACGATCAGAAATAATAGTATTTGGCACACCATGTAAACGAACAATTTCGCGAAAGAACAAATCAGCAACATGTGTAGCATCATCAGTCTTGTGACATGGAATAAAGTGTGCCATCTTAGAAAATCGATCCACAACAACAAAGATATATACTATCCCTCCCCTTCTGTGTATGAGCCAAACCCAAAACGAAATCCATAGAAATATCCTCCCAAGGTACAATAGGAACAGGAAGAGGCATATATAAACCATGTGGAGTAACTCGAGACTTAGCTTTTTGACATGTAGTGCAGCGTGCCACAAATCTCTCAACATATCGACGCATACGTGGCCAAAAGAAGTGTGCAGCAAGTACATCCTCAGTCTTCTTCACACCAAAGTGTCCCATCAATCCTCCTCCATGGGCCTCCTACAACAACAAAAGACGAACGGAACTATCTGGGATGCATAGCTTGTTAGCACGGAACACAAATCCATCATTAAGGACGAATTTGTTCCATGTTCTACCATATTTACAATTCAGCAACACATCTTTAAAATCAGCATCATGCAAGTATTGTTCCTTTATAGTTTCCAATCCAAAAATCTTGAAGTCAAGTTGAGATAGCATAGTATAACGGCGCGACAAAGCATCAGCAATAACATTATCTTTACCCTTTTTGTGTTTGATAACATAAGGAAAAGACTCAATAAATTCAACCCACTTTGTATGGCGACGATTCAACTTAGCTTGACTACGAATATGCTTCAAAGATTCATGATCAGAATGTATAACAAATTCTTTAGGCCATAAATAATGTTGCCAAGTTTCTAATGTCCGAACCAGCGCATATAATTCTTTATCATAAGTAGAATAGTTCAGACTAGGCCCACTTAATTTCTCACTAAAGTATGCAACAGGTTTGCCCTCTTGTAATAACACACCTCCCAAACCAATTCCACTAGCACCACATTCAAGCTCAAAAGTCTTATTGAAATCAAGAAATTGGAGTAATGGAGCATGTGTTAACTTATCTTTCAATATCACAAAGGCTTCTTGTTCTGCATCGCCCCACACAAAGGGCACATCCTTCTTTGTAAGCTCATTTAGCGGCGCAGCAATGGATCCAAAATCTTTCACAAAGCGCCTATAGAACCCAGCGAGGCCAAGAAAACTCCTCACTTGCGTGACCGTCTTTGGCTGCGGCCAACTCTCAATCGCCTCAATCTTGGCTGGATCAACTTCAATACCCTGCGCAGTAACAACATAGCCAAGAAAAGCAACTCGATTGGTGCAAAAGGTGCACTTCTCAAGATTACCATACAAACGTGCATCACGTAAAGCATTGAAAACAACACGTAAATGATCCAAATGATCCTCCAAAGATTTGCTATAAATCAGAATATCATCAAAGTATACCACCACAAAGCGTCCAATAAAAGGACGTAAAACTTCGTTCATCAGTCTCATGAAAGTACTAGGTGCATTAGTTAAACCAAACGACATTAATAACCACTCATATAAATCAAACTTAGTTTTAAACGATATTTTCCATTCATCTCCTAATTGCATGTGAATCTGGTGGTAACCACTACGCAAATCAACTTTAGAGAACATAATAGAACCACTCAATTCATCAAGCATATCATCTAAACGAGGTATAGGATGACAGTATCGAATGGTAATATTATTAATAGCTCTACAATCAGTACACATGCGTGAAGAACCATCTTTCTTAGGAACCAATATAATAAGAACAACAAATGGGCTAAGAGACTCACGAATGTAACCTTTATCTTGTAAAACCTAAATTTGTCGCTGAATCTCTTTGGTCTCTTTAGGATTGGTACGATATGGCGCACGGTTGGGCAGCGAAGCACCTGGAATCAAGTCAATCTGGTGTTCTATCCCACGGATAGGTGGTAGTCCAGGTGGAACATCTTGTGGGAACACATCAATGAATTCCTGCAAAAGGTTAGCAACCGCAGGTGGCAAAGAAGGAGGCATATCCTCAAATGAAAATAGAACTTCTTTGCAAATAATAGCATAGCATTGAGTAGTGTTCACATCAAGTTTAGCAATATAAGATTTGCTAGCAAGCAAACAAGAATTTTTCAAACGAATTTTAGTAGCATGGTTTGAATCAGATTTAGTATTAGTCTTATGTGGCACAAAATCTGCAGCAACAATATGATTTTCACTCTTAGTTCTCTCCTCGTTTTTTACTCTACTAGCTCTAGCAAGATCATCTTTTAATATTTGTTCATGAGTCATAGGTTTGAGACCAATTTTCTTTCCATCATGCACAAGAGAATACTGATTGGTTTTACCATTATGAGCAGATTCCCTATCAAATTGCCAAGGTCTACCAAGTAACAAAGAACAAGCTTGCATAGGTACAATATCACAATCAACAAAATCAGAATATGTACCAATAGTAAAATGCACACGTGTAGTTCTTGTTACCTTGAGCTTCCGAGAGCTCTCAAACCATTGAATGTAATATGGATGTGTGCGCTGTCTCGTAGGTAGAGAAAGCTTCTCCACCATGTCAACGCTAGCCAGATTATTGCAACTCCCTCCATCAATGATGATCCGTATAGCTCGCTCTTTTACAACGCCTCTTGTTTGGAACAGATTGTGGCGTTGATCATGCTCAGATTTGCTCAATTGCACGCTCAACACACGCTGTGCAACTAACTCCTGTACTGATCAGCAGTGTCAGCTTCCATTACCTCCATCTCTTTCTCAGAATCAGAATTGGCGCCATCGCGTGCAGCAATAAGGGCCAATGTATCTTCATCAAAGTCACTTGCAGAATCATATTCTCCATCTTCATGCACCAACATGAAACGTTTGGTCCTGCATTCTCTCTCTCTATGTGACCAAATCCCAAGCATTTGCGACATTGAATGTCGCGCGTCTTCCCCGTAGAGGCCATGGAAGATGAACTCCGAGGAGGACCAGCAGATGGTGGTGGAGTAGCAGCAGGTGGTGCTCGTGATGCAGGCGCGGTGTACTTGGAGGTAGTAGGTGTGGATGCAGCCCCACGAGATGGTGGCGCTGATTGTCGCGGAGACCATGACGATGTACGACCTGCAGAATTATTAGCTCTTCTCCATGGTGGTTGACGATCCTGCACTTCACGTTCAGTTTTGCAAGCAAGATGAAACAAGCGAGTAATAGTGTTGTACTCCTTATAATCTAAAATATGCTAAATCTCTTTATTCAAACCACCAAAAAAACGTGCAAGCATAGCCTCATTATCCTCTACAATACCACAGCGAATCATGCCAGTGTGCAATTCTTGATAATAGTCTTCTACAGAATTTTTTCCTTGTTCTATGCGAGACAATTTTTTAAGAAAATCACGCTGATAATGTGGAGGAACAAAACGAGTACGCATAGCAAGTTTTAAACCAACCCAAGTAGTAGGAATATTAGCATGATGTACTCTACAATGCTCAGACCACCAAATAGATGCAAAATCTGTGAACTCACAAGTAGCAGCACTAACACGCAAATGATCAGGATAGCGTAAGCATGCAAAGCGTTGCTCTACTTCTAATTCCCATGTAAGATATGCATCAGGATTATATCTACCCTCAAATGGCGGAATATTCAGTTTAAGTTTAGCAACATGATCATCGTCACGTACCGGCCGTGGAGGTGGGCGAGCGTGGCGGTTCAGCTGCCGTGGACGACCAGGTGCAGGTTGTTCGACCTCCTCGTCTTCCAGCACGTTCTCATCTACCCGCTCGTCCTCGTACCCTCCATAATCCTCGTATCCTTCATCAAAAGGCGCGTCAGGTGCGGCTGCTGCAGCAGGAGCGGTACCCGCAGGAACGTCCGCACAAGGAACACGGCGTGCGCGTCGTCGCACGTTGTCGCGAGGCTGCGGTAACCGAGTCAACAACTCCTGAAATTGGTGTCGAGCTTGGAGTTGAAGGCTGCCTCGAGGCCATCGATCTTGTCCAACGCGTCAGTGAGTTTGGTGTCAACATCACCAATGCGCCCATCCACGTCGGTTGCATGCCCGCCCAAAAGATGGGTGAAGTGAGCATGCATCTCTGGATTCGTCATCTTATCCGGGTCAACGGTTGCCGACTCTGTGCCTGTCATGGTTAGTATGCAACAAGAAAAAATGTATATGTCTGCAAACTACGGAATATGGTGGTTCACGTGTAATCCATCAAGCAAAATATGAAGCTCTTACAAGTTCATACCAAACAGTAGGAAGGCGATGTGGCAACCAGCAAGAATCAGCGTCTCCAAAGATTGCCAAAGCGATTACCAGGGGTCGACATAGAGCACGTGGAGACAATATGTAGAGCTGTAGGAAGGCTAATATGGTAGCAAACAACAATTGTCAAAACAACAATGCAATATTGAAAGTATGCTCAACAACGGTACTGTGCTAGTCCTAGGCTAGACCGTACTAGAGACGCGAGCCTAGTTCACCAACGAAGTCACGGCGCGGCACACAAGCAATGAGCAGCGAGGAAGTGATATGGTGGCGGTTGGCTCCAACAAGCACAAAGGAATAGCTCAAAAGCAAGATATAAGTGAAGAACACATGAATTTCCGGGTAGTAGACTTAAAGGTAAAAAATCTCAACCTTCCCGACATTTTTTGGCAATTCTGAGAGTTCGGACAACCCGAGAACCGTGAAATTTTTTTGGCTGGATAGAACTTTTTCTCCCGGTGATTTTGAGTGGTCGAACGTCGAAAACGGAGTTCGTATGCAAAAGTTATGCTCGGTCAAAGTTTGCTGTCCAAAACTGCCAAATTCAGAAGTTTTTTGTTTTGCTCTCCTTCGCAACTCTTGACCGGCAACGAGACTTATCTCACAGAATTCTCTTCTTCAGCACGGATGAAATTAGAAGGCAACAATTCAGGAAAACCTTAGTCTAGACGGACTCTGTCGCGGCAGAGAAAACATCACGAAACCGTGTCGCGGTAGGAAACATGGTATATGGTAGTTGTATATGGCGGCGGCGGAGGTATATGGCGGGTGTATATGGTGATGGCGGAAGTATATGGTGGGTGTATATGGTGATGATGGTGGTGATCTGCGTATGGTGCGAGCGGCGGCGTAACTACTATGACCAGAACTCGAAACTCTAATGGAACTAGACGCTAAGACCAGCAACTCGACACGAAGATGCAGACACAAATCAACTATGCAAAACTGAATAGACAATGCAAGGCGTGGCAGGGGTTTATGGGACGATGATCTAAAAACCCTAACCGTATTTTTGGCTTTTTCGTGGTTTATAGGTATGATGGCAGATGCAATCTACACTACGAAAACTGTAAAATCTCACCGAGCAACCTGAAATCTGATACCACTTGATAGGGCAAAGGTGTCCGATCTTTCGATGAGAGTATGATAGCGTCGATTTGTTGGTGGAGTTCGTGCTTGACGATCCGACTACACGTGCAAAGCTTGTGCGCCAATGCAATCGCTAGGACAATCTCCGGGAGTTACTGATCTTGCAGATGCAAGATCAGCCTGACCAGCGAGGGTCTTAATTCCTACCTGAAATCGAGAACAAGTAAGAACTAATATTGCAATCAGAATATTGCGGATGAAAGATGAAAGCTTTATTGAATAAGGTGGGATTCCGAATAGTCGATCTTGTTCTGGGCGTTGGCCTCTAAAGAAGTACACGAGAGTTGCAGCAATGGCTAACTTTTAATCTAATCAAAATCCGAGTCTAAACATGACGGCTATGGGGGTATTTAATGGAGGAAAAGATGGGGTTTCGGCCAGCCATACGTATGGTGGCCGAACCAAACCCTAGAAGGCCTTTCCCCCTTCAATACAGACTCTAAGAAGTGGCTGACTTAATTCCTGCGAAAATGACATGGGCCTGGCCCAAAACTAAAGGTGACGCAACACCATATTATGCTATGGACGAAATTATGAAGTGGAGAACTCTATATTTCGTCCATGTCTTCATCTCTTCTTATGGTGGCTTCAAAGTTCTGAAATCTCCACTTACGGCGTCCTCTTCAATTCTCAAACGCTTGTTGCCATCTCCTCCATGTGTGATCATGCTCCAATGCTTGTCCTCTTCATTCATGCTAGGTCCATCAATCCTAAGAGTAACAAACATACCTGATTTAGGCAGCATCATATTCTCATGTATGTGAGGAATAGTTCCAAGAAACAAAAGTACCTGATAGTTAAGTTGTTTGGCACGAGCTCGAGTGATTGGTCCTTGTATTTGTGTGGCTGTAGGTACAGCGGTTGTATCAATAGATGGGATGTCCTCATCATGCCC
Organism: Lolium perenne; assembly: GCF_019359855.2. Lineage (NCBI taxonomy): Eukaryota > Viridiplantae > Streptophyta > Magnoliopsida > Poales > Poaceae > Lolium > Lolium perenne. The sequence continues at coordinate 84,840,006 of NC_067248.2, read as the reverse complement.
CCCTTCTTGAATTGAAGTCGTCCTCGAGGAAAGCTCCTCTTCTTCACCAAAGTAAGGCTTCAAATCTGCAATGCTAAATGTAGGACTAACCGGATCCAATTCTGCAGGAAGCTCAAGTTTATATGCATTATCATTTATTTTCTCTAACACCTTAAAAGGACCAGCAACACGTGGCATTAGTTTAGACTTGCGCAATTCAGAAAACGATCTTTGCGCAAATGCAACGAAACAAGATCACCAACATCAAACACAACATGCTTTCTTCCTCTATCCCCAACAATTTTATATTTAGCATTCATGCGTTCTATGTTGTCTTTAGAAGTCTCATGCAATTTTAGTATCAATTCAGCACGGTTTGTAGCATCCAAATTATTTTGCACTGAAGATGGTAAAGGCAACAAATCAATAGGTGCACGTGGTACAAAACCATACACAATCTCAAAAGGGCACATCTTAGTGGTAGAATGCAGCGAACGATTGTAAGCAAATTCAATATGAGGTAAACATTCTCCCCACAATTTTAAGTTCTTTTTCAAAACAGCCCGCAGCATAGTAGACAATGTTCTATTTACTACTTCAGTTTGTCCATCAGTTTGGGAATGACATGTAGTAATAAACAGCAATTTAGTCCCCAACTTAGCCCATAAACATCTCCAAAAGTGGCTAAGAAACTTAGTATCACGATCAGAAACAATAGTATTTGGCACACAATGTAAACGAACAATTTCGCGAAAGAACAAATCAGTAACATGTGTAGCATCATCAGTCTTGTGACATGGAATAAAGTGTGCCATCTTAGAAAATCGATCCACAACAACAAAGATATATACTATCCCTCCCCTTCTGTGTATGAGCCAAACCCAAAACGAAATCCATAGAAATATCCTCCCAAGGTACACTAGGAACAGGAAGAAGCATATATAAACCATGTGGAGTAAGTCGAGACTTAGCTTTTTGACATGTAGTGCAGCGTGCCACAAATCTCTCAACATCTCGACGCATACGTGGCCAAAAGAAGTGTGCAGCAAGTACACCCTCCGTCTTCTTCACACCAAAGTGTCCCATCAATCCTCCTCCATGCGCCTCCTGCAACAACAAAAGACGAACGGAACTATCTGAGATGCATAGCTTGTTAGCACGGAACACAAATCCATCATTGAGGACGAATTTGTTCCATGTTCTACCATCTTTACAATTCAGCAACACATCTTTAAAATCAGCATCATGCAAGTATTGTTCCTTTATAGTTTCCAATCCAAAAATCTTGAAATCAAGTTGAGATAGCATAGTATAACAGCGCGACAAAGCATCAGCAATAACATTATCTTTACCCTTTTGTGTTTGATAACATAAGGAAAAGACTCAATAAATTCAACCCACTTTGCATGGCGACGATTCAACTTAGCTTGACTACGAATATGCTTCAAAGATTCATGATCAGAATGTATAACAAATTCTTCAGGCCATAAATAATGTTGCCAAGTTTCTAATGTCCGAACCAGCGCATATAATTCTTTATCATAAGTAGAATAGTTCAGACTAGGCCCACTTAATTTCTCACTAAAGTATGCAACAAGTTTGCCCTCTTGTAATAACACACCTCCCAAACCAATTCCACTAGCATCACATTCAAGCTCAAAAGTCTTATTGAAATCAGGAAGTTGGAGTAATGGAGCATGTGTTAACTTATCTTTCAATATCACGAAGGCTTCTTGTTGTGCATCGCCCCACACAAAGGGCACATCCTTCTTTGTAAGCTCATTCAGCGACGCAGCAATGGATCCAAGAAAACTCCTCACTTGCGTGACCGTCTTTGGCTGCGGCCAACTCTCAATCGCCTCAATCTTGGCTGGATCAACTTCAATACCCTGCGCAGTAACAACATAGCCAAGAAACGCAACTCGATTGGTGCAAAAGGTGCACTTCTCAAGATTACCATACAAATGTGCATCACGTAAAGCATTGAAAACAACACGTAAATGATCCAAATGATCCTCCAAAGATTTGCTATAAATCAGAATATCATCAAAGTATACCACCACAAAGCGTCCAATAAAAGCATGTAAAACTTTGTTCATCAGTCTCATGAAAGTACTAGGTGCATTAGTTAAACCAAACGGCATTACTAACCACTCATATAAACCAAACTTAGTTTTAAACGCCTTTTTCCATTCATCTCCTAATTGTATACGAATCTGGTGGTAACCACTACGCAAATCAACTTTAGAGAACATAATACAACCACTCAATTCATCAAGCATATCATCTAAACGAGGTATAGGATGACGGTATCGAATGGTAATATTATTAATAGCTCTACAATCAGTACACATGCGTGAAGAACCATCTTTCTTAGGAACCAAGATAATAGGAACAACACATGGGCTAAGAGACTCACGAATGTAACCTTTATGTTGTAAAACCTGAATTAGTCGCTAAATCAATTTGGTCTCTTCAGGATTGGTACGATATGGCGCACGGTTGGGCAACGAAGCACCTGTAATCAAGTCAATCTGGTGTTCTATCCCACGGATAGGTGGTAGTCTAGGTGGAACATCTTGTGGGAACACATCAATGAATTCCTGCAAAAGGTTAGCAACCGCAGGTGGCAAAGAAGGAGGCATATCCTCAAATGAAAACATAACTTCTGTGCAAATAATAGCATAGCATTGAGTAGTGTTCACATCAAGTTTAGCAATATCAGATTTGCTAGCAAGCAAACAAGGATTTTTCAAACGAATTTCAGTAGCATGGTTTGAATCAGATTTAGTATTAGTCTTATGTGGCACAAAATCTACAGCAACAATCTGATTTTCACTCTTAGTTTTCTCCTCGTTTTTTACTCTACTAGCTCTAGCAAGATCATCTTTTAATATTTGTTCAGGAGTCATAGGTTTGAGAGCAATTTTCTTTCCATCATGCATAAGAGAATACTGATTAGTTTTACCATTATGAACAGATTCCCTATCAAATTGCCAAGGTCTACCAAGTAACAAAGAACAAGCTTGCATAGGTACAACATCACAATCAACAAAATCAGAATATGTACCAATAGTAAAATGCACACGTGTAGTTCTTGTTACCTTGAGCTTCCGAGAGCTCTCAAACCATTGAATGTAATATGGATGTGTGCGCTGTCTCGTAGGTAGAGAAAGCTTCTCCACCATGTCAACGCTAGCCAGATTATTGCAACTCCCTCCATCAATGATGATCTGTATAGCTCGCTCTTTTACAACGCCTCTTGTTTGGAACAGATTGTGGCGTTGATCATGCTCAGATTTGCTCAATTGCACGCTCAACACACGCTGTGCAACTAAGCTCCTGTACTGATCAGCAGTGTCAGCTTTCATTACCTCCATCTCTTTCTCAGAATCAGAATTGGCGCCATCGCGTGCAGCAATAAGGGCCAATGTATCTTCATCAAAGTCACTTGCGAAATCATATTCTCCATCTTCACGCACCAACATGACACGTTTGGTCCTGCATTCTCTCTCTGATGTGGTCTAAGACCCCGATTGTGGCCCGATCTCGCGAATGACCCCAGAATCAAAGGGGGAAAGAGGGGGAGAGGCGGAAGAACACGAAGAACACGAAGAACACACGAAGATCCACGCACACCAACCCGATACAATCGATGCTTACCCTCACGGCTCGATGGACCGTGCCAATAGAATCCGCCCGGAAGAGACTCGAGGTAGAATTCCGAGAGGAGAGACCGGTGGGGAGGACGAATCAAGGAGTGGGAGAGAGAGTGGATCCACTAGAATCTCTCACTACCAAATTCATACATCCACAAGGGTGGCCTTGATTACAGAGGGATGATACCCAAGGGAGACTAAGCTCAAAGTTAGGTTTGAGTTCTAAACAAGTCTGACGGGAAAAAGGGGCGTCCAGGGTGCTTATATAGCGGTACAAGGCGACACGGGCCGAAAAGGTACAAAGGAAAACGTTTCGGGCCGAAAAGGCGTCTTTAGTCGTGCAGGCCGGTCAGGAGGCCGGTTGGGCCGGACCTGGGACCGGGCAGTCCGGTCGGTGACCGGATCCTGGACCGGGCAGTAACCGGGCGAGGTTCGGGGGCCCCGGGATGGCGTCCGGATGGCACCGGTTGGTAGCCCGGTTGTGGACCGGGTGGCCCGGTCAGGCGGCCGGTCAGCCGGATTCTGGACCGGGTGGCCCGGTCAGGGGGCCGGTCAGACCGGATTCTGGACTGGCCGCCCATCGTCTCTTCCTTGCGTTCTTGGGGCGACTTCGGGTCCAGCTCCGTGTACATCTTCTCAATCAGCTGTCCTTCTCCTTCCCTTGACCATGGCGTATCATCCTCTCCATGGTCTTGATGCTCCACGTACCTAATAACACAAAGGGTTTCGGCATGAGGTAGCATTCCATCCAATTGGGTATCTAGGTCGAGGGAAGTGAGGAGCGAGTTCACCTTGTCGTGTAGAGCTTTAACTCGAGCCCTTGTCATTGGTCCGCTTGGGGGACTTGTTGGTCTTGGTGAGGAGGTGTCCGAAGGCCACCCCGCATTATCTCCCCCCCCCTTGGGAGAGAGTCGTCCTCGACTCTTGTTCCTCCTCATCTTCATGATAGGGTGAGAGATCCGAGATGTTGAAGGTGTTGCTCACCAAGTACTTGGATGTTGGTATGTCTATGACGTAGGCGTTGTTGTTGATGCGCTTGAGGACCTTGAAAGGTCCATCTCCTTTTGGCTTTAGCTTGGAGTTGCGTTCTTGCGGGAACCTTTCTTTCCTTAGGTGGATCCAAACGAGGTCTCCTTCTTCAAACACGCGTTCCTTTTTCTTGGCGTTGATGCGGTTAGCTTGGCGAAGTACATGCTCTTGTATGGTTGCTCTTGTCTCTTCATGTAGTTTCTTCATGGCGGTGGTGCGCTCGTCGAAGTCCATGTTCGTCCTTTCATGAAGAGGTAGTGGGAGGATGTCGAGTGCCGTTGGAGGTTCGAATCCATAGACGATCATGAAGGGACTCCTTGAGGTTGTGGAGTGCTTGGCTCGACTGTAGGCGAACTCCGCATGGGGTAGGCAATCTTCCCATGACTTCAAATTTGTCTTCACAAGTGTGCGGAGGAGTGTGGAGAGGCTTCGATTGACCACTTCGGTTTGTCCATCGGTTTGAGGATGCGAGGACGATGAGAACAAGAGCTTCACTCCAAACTTCGCCATGAGCGACTTCCATAGGTAACTCATAAACTTGACGTCTCGATCCGACACAATGCTTGCCGGTATTCCATGTAGGCGAACCACTTCCCTGAAAAACAATGAAGCAATGTGTGAAGCATCATCGCTCTTATGACATGGTATGAAATGAGCCATTTTAGAGAACCTATCCACTACCACAAATATTGAGTCATGACCATGTTTTGTGCGTGGTAAGCCAAGTACAAAGTCCATGCTTATGTCCGACCAAGGTGCATATGGAATGGGTAAAGGCATGTAAAGACCATAGGGATTGGAAGTTGACTTAGCTTGTAAGCATGTTGTACACCGGCGGCAAAGGCGTTCCACGTCACGGTACATTCTTGGCCAATAGTAGTGGGTTGAGAGCATGGCATATGTCTTCTCTCGTCCAAAGTGACCCATGAGACCACCTCCATGTGACTCTTGCAAAAGCAACTTACGAAGAGAAGACTCGGGAATGCAAATCTTGTTAGCTTTAAACAAGTAGCCATCATGCAAATAGAAATCATCAAATCCGCGGTCAACGGAACACTTGGCAAAGATTGGACCAAAGAAAGCGTCGGAAGGGTAAAGTTCTTTGATCTCCTCAAGACCCAAAATGTGAAACTCCAAGCGGGTGAGTAGAAGAGTAATCTTGCGGGAAAGTGCATCCGCAACCACATTTTCCTTGCCCTTTTTGTATTTGATTACATAAGGGAAGGACTCTATGAACTCAACCCACTTAGCATGTCTCTTGTTCAAATTGTGTTGACTTTTCAAATACTTCAAGGACTCATGATCCGAATGAATAACAAACTCTTTTGGCCAAAGATAATGTTGCCAAACTTCAAGAACACGAACCAAAGCATAAAGCTCCTTGTCATATATAGGATAGTTGAGGCGTGCGCCATCCAACTTCTCGCTATAGTATGCCACGGGTTTTCCATTTTCCATGAGAACACCACCGATTCCAAGGCCACTCGCGCCGCATTCTATCTCAAATGTTTTTGCAAAATCGGGAAGGGCAAGTAGTGGTGCCTCGGTGAGTCTCTTTTTCAATTCATCAAAAGCTTTTTGTTGTGCTTTGCCCCAAACAAACGGAACATTCTTTTTTGTAAGCTCGTTTAAAGGGCAAGCAATGGTGCTGAAATCTTTCACAAAGCGGCGGTAAAATCCGGCAAGTCCATGGAAGCTTCGAACTTGACCAACATTTGTGGGAGTGGGCCAATTGTGGATGGCCTCAACCTTGGAAGAATCAACTTCAATCCCGTTGGCGGAAACCACAAAACCAAGAAAAACCAATTTGTTTTGAGCGAAATGGCATTTTGGTAGGTTGGCAAAGAGCTTCTCGTGGCGCAAGATGCATAAGACTTCTCTCACATGTTTAACATGGTCCTCGAGATTTTTGCTATAGATGAGGATATCATCAAAGTAAACAACCACGCTCTTGCCAATGAGAGGTCGCAAAATGTGATTCATAAGACGCATGAAAGTCGAAGGAGCATTGGAAAGACCAAATGGCATGACGAGCCATTCATAGAGAACAAGCTTGGTCTTGAATGCCGTCTTCCATTCATCACAAATTGCCATGCGAATTTGGAGGTTGTTGACGTCAGAAACCCACCGGCGGGCAGTGACTGGTCAACACCGTAGAGCCGGGAACAACTAGGGCTGCGGCTGGCCCCAGTCCCTCAGAGCGACGGCCCGCAAAGCCTCCTGGTCGCGCGCCGATGCAAATTGCAAGGGCGTGCCACCTGACCTATACCTGGTCAGGAAGGTGTGGATGATGCCTCGCTTAGTTTCCTGCAGGGCACACACGTACACGTTAAATACGAGCCTCGATCGGCTCTCAGGTTGTCCTGTGAATCGGCTCATGGAGCCGATCCACCCATGATTCGTCCAAGGTGGCCGAATATATGGTGGTCCTGCTTGATCAAGATAAAGCATATGAGATCCACGACGATCTGGGGTTTTCACCGCACAATCGGATCATCCTACTCACGATTGGGCCTCGCGCTCACGCACGGTGATCGTAAGCCAGCCCTAGACAAGGCCTAAAAACCAACACTAGGTTGATCCTCGGAACGTCCTGTCTAGGGACAGCAAACTACACCCTACATGCCGCTGGATCCTCCAACCCTTTGTAAGGCCTAACTATTGCAGATATTAAACTAATCCTTGATGAATCAAGGAGCAATCGTAACGGATCAGATCTACTAAATAACGATCAAGCGGGGTGCCGCCCCTGCACCCATGATGAGGTACAGGGACGGCTAGATGCGCAAGGGTTGCACTACGACAGCATATGATACTAGGAACAATGCTAACCCTAACACATATATGATAACTACGTTGCTCGCCATCAAAAAGGCTTCAGCACGAGCAACGCATGAACAACTGGGCAGGCTCGTGCTGCCTAGATCGCGAGATGCGATCTAGGCAGCATGGTGCTTACCGGAGGAACCCTCGAGACGAAGGAGTTGGCGATGCGCCGAGATTGGTTTGTGTTGAACGTTGGTTGTTGTTTATTCCATAAACCCTAGGTACATATTTATAGTCCAGGGGACTTTCTAATGTGGGCGTGCACTAAACCGTGCACGAGATAGATTCTAACTTCTAAACTGAGATGCGATCTAATATGTTACAGATACACGGGCAGTTTAGCCCAACTCGGTAAAAAAGGCCGATTCACGTATTTCCTCCATGTATAATCTTTCACGTCCATCTCGATCACGGCCCACCTCTAGCTTGGTCAAATTCTGGTGATAACACATGCCCCCCTGGTTTTGGAAATGACATTTCCAAAATCATTATGCTTCCTTTCGTCGGGTCACGTCGTGGCAGAGCAGAACTGTTGCAGCATCCGTCATCATGACACCTTGTCTTCCCCACTTCTTCGTGAAGTTTGACAGCTTTAGCATCACTTCCTCGGAAACTGCAATGGCATTGAATCTCCACTAGGCTCCTCATTATTTAACCATGCCAACTGACCAGCCCTCTTCATCCCCTTCCTCTGCTCTAGCGGTCGACACCAAAAAACCCTCTCCTTCTGTAGCAATGTCTTCCTCTTCCTCCTCCGCTTCCAGCTTCTCCCTCCAATCGGCGCCGAAGAACAAGGAAGAAGACGATCCCTGCTCCGGGGCGAATCCCATCTCCTCCGACAAGGAGAAGAAAGAAAAAAGAGTGGAAAGGACTGAGGCCTCCCCCTCCACCAAGTTCCCGCCGAAGAAGCGCTCCCGCATGTGGGCGGACAGCGAAGACGACGATGATGACGAGGAAGAGGAGGATGAGGAGGAGGAAGATGATTCCTCCTCCGCGGGATATCCTCCAACGAAGCGCCTCCGCACCTGGGCGGATAGCGAGGATGATGATGATGACGAGGAGGAGGAGGAAGCTCCAGCCGACAGCTGGGACAGCGATGGCGAGGAGCTTCCTGGGAGCAGCGCCGACGACGACGGCGACGATGAAGACGACGACGACTAGTGGAGTAGGATTAGCAGTGCACTAGGCACCAGATCCCTCTTTTGGGAGCCCTCGGCTCTTCTTGTAAAGCCGTTTCTTTGAATTAATAAGAATTGTTCGTTCGATCTTTCTTCCATTAATTCAATCTCCATCTTCCCGCTCGCCACACCAAGACCGATAGCAAACGAATCGGACTATTATTTTTCCTTAACCATGGTATTTTGCAATTCCACAGCCGATGATTGTTCATCGGCTAATCTGAGCAACCAGTCTCCTTCCCTTTCTTGCAGCAACCCCAATCGGCTCCTCCTGAGAATATAGAGCATCCACTAGATTAGCTGCCCCCCGAGCCTTAGTCAAGGCGAGGACATCAACAAGGACGTGCTCGAGGGAACTCATGAAGCTAAACTGAACATCCTCTTGGCGCAAATCTGAACTCCGTGGGTCTCGTATAATTGTTCTAGAGTCAATGGCGGCGACATCGGCTTTTTTTTTTTTACGGCCGATTGCGTCGGCCCCCATACTTTGGTACCTATGATTGGATCATCCCCTTTTGCTGGCCGATTCTAATCGGCCTTCCTACCTTAGTGCCCATCATCCCACATGCTTGGGAAATACTTCTTGAGGTGTTGACCATTTACGGCCACTGGGAACTTCTGCCCATCCAACTCTTCCAACATGTATGCATTACCTTTCAAGGCCTGGACGACTTTGTACGGACCGTGCCAATTAGGAGACCACTTGCCATATGCCTTGTCCCTGGTTCCTAACGGCAACACAGCTTCCCATACCAGGTCACCAACCTGAAACTCCTTTGGCCTAACCTTCTTATTGTAGGCCCGAGCTACCCGGGCTTTGTTTTCCTTGATCTTTTCCAACGACCAAAGCCTAAGCTCTGTTGCGTCCTCAATGGTGTCACTCATCAAAGTTGCATATTCGTCTGCCGTCAGGTCGTCCTGAAACGTGACACGCCTTGATCCAGCCGTAATCTCCCAAGGTAATACGGCTTCTTGCCCATAAACAAGCTGATACGGCGAAGTTTTTATAGCTCCATGGCATGACATGCGGTAGGCCCATAATGCCTCTGATAACTTCTCATGCCAATCCCTTGGGTTTTCTTCAATCTTTCTCTTGATCAGCTTGATTAGACTCTGATTGGACGCCTCAGCTTGCCCGTTCGCCTGAGCATAGTACGGAGATGATCGGATCAGCTTAATCCCAATGTCATCGCAGAATCCCCTGAACTCTTTAGACACAAAGACCGAACCTCCATCGGTCGTGATGGTTTGGGGAATCCCGAACCTATGAATCACGTGTTCTTTTACGAACTTAATCACATCTTCTGATTTTACCTTTTTCATAGGGACGGCCTCCACCCACTTGGTGAAGTAATCTGTGATGGCCAAAATCCATTCGTGTTTCTTACTCGAAGCCGGATGGATTTTTCCGATCATGTCCATGCCCCACCCTCGGAATGGCCAGGGTTTGATGATCGGGTTCATCGCTGATGCTGGTACCATCTGAATCTTCCCAAACATCTGGCATGCCTGGCACCCCTTGTAGTAATTGAAGCAATCTTCAAGCATGGTGGGCCAATAGAACCCTGAGCGCCTAATTAGCCACTTCATCTTGTGAGCCGACTGATGAGTTCCACAAGCGCCTTCATGCACCTCATGTAAGAGCCGATTAGACTCAGTTGGTCCCAGGCACTTGAGTAGTAACCCTTCCAACGTCCTGTAGAACATGTCGTCTCCTATGAGGACATACTTCATGGCTTTGTATCTTATCCGCTTAGGTGCCCCCCGAGCCGAATCTTTTAAGTATTTGAAGATTTCGGCTCTCCAATCATCTTGTTCCAGGAATTGGACCTGCACTTCTGACCCTTCAGGTGTATCTATGTAGCCTGACGCCATTTGCGCGAGATTGTTGGCCTCGGTATTCTGGGATCTTGGAACCCAATTGAAGTTGATGTATCGAAACTGCGTCATTAGCTCACGGCATTCCATCCAATATGGGAAAAGCGATTCACTCTCGCACTTATATTCATCCGTGAGCTGGTTGATTACCAACTTGGAGTCTCCAAAAAGTTCTACTGCTTCCGCTCCAGCTTCTAGCAGCAACTCCATCCCCTTTCGTACCGCCTCATACTCCGCCACGTTGTTGGTGCAGGGGGTCGACAACCTGATGGAGAAGGAGTACTCCGTCCCCCTAGGCGATACGAGCAAAATGCCGATGCCGCAACCACCGTCGCAAGCCGATCCATCGAAGAACATAGCCCATGCACGCATGGACAGTGCTGCTATATTGGTACTGATTCGCTCAGCTATGAGATCGGCTAATGCTTGTCCTTTGACTGCTCTCGCAGGCTGATACCGAAGGTCGAACTCTGACAACGCAAGCATCCATTTACCCAATCGTCCTTTCAACACGGGGGCCGACAACATGTGCTTGACAACGTCGGACTTGCATATAACGAAGATCTCTGCCGTCAAAAGGATATGGTGCAGCTTGGTGCAGGTGAAGACCAGACAGAGGCACAGTTTCTCGACCTCAGGGTACCTCGTCTCCGCGTCCAACATCCTTCTGCTGAGGTAGAAAACGACCCTTTCAACGCCCTCGTAGAGTTGCACCACCACCGAGGCGATGGATGTGTCAGCTACTGACAAGTAAATGTAGAACGGCCTGTCTTGTTGGGGCGGCACTAGCACGGGTGGTGTCGTCAGATACCGCTTGATGTCGTCGAACGCCTGCTGCTGTTCTGTCCCCCAGTGAAATTCGTCATCGGACTTAGTCTTCACCAAACCCATGAACGGCTCGATCCGTCCTGACAGGTTAGAGATGAATCGGCGAACGAAGTTGATCTTGCCGATAAGACGTTGTAGTTCCTTCTTCGTGGTGGGTGGCTGCATGGTGCGTACTGCCTCCTGACTCTTCAGGCCGATCTCAATTCCTCGCTCATGGACCAAAAATCCTAGGAACTGACCGGCCGTCACCCCAAAGGCACACTTCTTTGGGTTCATTCTCAGTCCGAACTTTCGAGTTCGGTCTAGTACGTGTCGTAAATCTTGCAAGTGTCCCTCCATGGAGACAGATTTGACTACCACATCATCGATGTAGATTTCCACCAGCTTGCCGATCAGATCGTGGAATATATAATTCATGGCTCTTTGATACGTCGCGCCGGCATTCTTCAACCCAAAGGTCATGACCACATATTCAAACAGACCTACTGCCCCTGGTACTCTGAATGCGGTCTTGTGTATATCTTCTGGGGCCATGAAGATCTGGTTATAGCCGGCGTTGCCATCCATGAAGCTTAAAACCTTGTGGCCAGCAGCTGCATTGATCAAAGTTTCCGCCACAGGCATCGGATATTCATCTTTTGGAGTAGCTCTGTTAAGGTCTCGGAAATCGATAGCCACACGCCACCGGCCGTCCTTCTTTTCTACTGGAACGATACTGGATATCCATTCCGCATACCTGCACGGCCTGATGAATCCGGCAGCTAACATCTTTTCGATCTCTTTCTTGACCTCCTCTAGGATTTCGGCCTTCATTTGTCGTGCTCGTTGCTGGAAGGGCCGAAATCCTTTCTTCAGGGGGAGTCGATGCTCGATGATGCTCCTGTCTAGCCCAGGCATCTCCGTGTAGTCCCATGCGAAGCAATCTGGGTATTCTTTTAACAGAGCAATCATCTGACTCCTGAGCTGTGGGTCTAACTTCCTGCTGATAAAAGTTGGCCGCGGCTTATCCCCGGGGCCGATGTCGACTTCCTCTAGCTCGTCAGCCGAGGTGAACCCGAACCCCAGCTTTCCGTCACCTGTGAGGTCGACGCCGAATACTGGGAGAGCGGGTGGTGCGTGTAATATGGTCCGATCGCTGGGATCGGCTTCTTCTTCATCCTTGCTGCGAGAGCAGCCGCCCTCATCACTACCCTCACCAGGGTGGTACCCCAGCTCCACCACATTGGTGCTGACGCCAAGGGAGCGGGCGTCGTGGGAATAGCCGATGAGGTCGGTTTCGAGGAGGATCTTGACTTCGTCATTCCGATCCTCGTACTCGACCGGAGTGCCTTCCGCCATCTCTGATGTAGATGGCGATGTGGTTGATGTTGAAGATGGTCCCACCGGGCGTGCCAGAATGTGTTGACGTCAGAAACCCACCGGCGGGCAGTGACTGGTCAACACCGTAGAGCCGGGAACAACTAGGGCTGCGGCTGGCCCCAGTCCCTCAGAGCGACGGCCCGCAAAGCCTCCTGGTCGCGCGCCGATGCAAATTGCAAGGGCGTGCCACCTGACCTATACCTGGTCAGGAAGGTGTGGATGATGCCTCGCTTAGTTTCCTGCAGGGCACACACGTACACGTTAAATACGAGCCTCGATCGGCTCTCAGGTTGTCCTGTGAATCGGCTCATGGAGCCGATCCACCCATGATTCGTCCAAGGTGGCCGAATATATGGTGGTCCTGCTTGATCAAGATAAAGCATATGAGATCCACGACGATCTGGGGTTTTCACCGCACAATCGGATCATCCTACTCACGATTGGGCCTCGCGCATCACGCACGGTGATCGTAAGCCAGCCCTAGACAAGGCCTAAAAACCAACACTAGGTTGATCCTCGGAACGTCCTGTCTAGGGACAGCAAACTACACCCTACATGCCGCTGGATCCTCCAGCCCTTTGTAAGGCCTAACTATTGCAGATATTAAACTAATCCTTGATGAATCAAGGAGCAATCGTAACGGATCAGATCTACTAAATAACGATCAAGCGGGGTGCCGCCCCTGCACCCATGATGAGGTACAGGGACGGCTAGATGCGCAAGGGTTGCACTACGACGGCATATGATACTAGGAACAATGCTAACCCTAACACATCTATGATAACTACGTTGCTCGCCATCAAAAACGCTTCAGCACGAGCAACGCATGAACAACTGGGCAGGCTCGTGTTGCCTAGATCGCGAGATGCGATCTAGGCAGCATGGTGCTTACCGGAGGAACCCTCGAGACGAAGGAGTTGGCGATGCGCCGAGATTGGTTTGTGTTGAACGTTGGTTGTTGTTTATTCCATAAACCCTAGGTACATATTTATAGTCCAGGGGACTTTCTAATGTGGGCGTGCACTAAACCGTGCACGAGATAGATTCTAACTTCTAAACTGAGATGCGATCTAATATGTTACAGATACACGGGCAGTTTAGCCCAACTCGGTAAAAAAGGCCGATTCACGTATTTCCTCCATGTATAATCTTTCACGTCCATCTCGATCACGGCCCACCTCTAGCTTGGTCAAATTCTGGTGATAACAGAGGTAGCCACTACGCAAATCAATCTTAGAGAAAATGGTGGCACCACTCAATTCATCAAGCATGTCGTCTAAACGCGGAATGGGATGGCGATAACGGACGGTAATGGCATTGATGGGTCGACAATCCATACACATCCGTTGCGTCTCATCCGGTTTAGGCACAAGAATGACGGGAACGGCACAAGGGCTAAGGCTTTCTCGGACGTACCCTTTAGCGAGGAGGTCTTGTATTTGGCGTTGGATCTCCTTGGTATCTTCGGGGTTGGTGCGGTAGGCGGCGCGGTTTGGTAGGGGAGCGCCGGGTATGAGGTCGATGCGATGCTCGATGCCCCGAAGCGGTGGTAGTCCATGAGGTAGCTCGTCGGGGAAGACGTCTTGGAACTCCTTCAAAAGAGACAACAAAGACGAAGGAATGTTGGTTAAGTTGTTAGTCTCCGACGAGAGGCCCTTGCAAATGAGCACATAGTGTATGGTGGTGGATGGGTTGTCTTTCACTTCTCTCCACTCGCTTTTGGTGGCTAGGAGGACACTCTTTCTCTCACTCATATGTGGGTGGTGGCGCTCACTCTCTTTTTGGTGGGTAGCTCCCTCTCCTCTCAACTCACTATGGTGGGTGTTGTGTTGTGCCCTCGCTAAAGCCTTCGCATTGTCGGCGATGATTTGGCTAGGAGTCATTGGGCGAAGCTCGAACTTCTTGTCCTTGACCTTGAAGGTGTATGCATTGGAGTAACCATCATGTATGGCCTTCTTGTCAAACTGCCATGGGCGGCCAAGCAACATGTGGCACACGGTCATAGGCACCACGTCACACTCGACGGTGTCTTCATAGGGTCCTATCTTGAAGTTGACGGTGACGGTGTGTTGAATCTTGACATTGCCCTTGTCGCTCAACCATTGAACATGGTATGGATGAGGATGCTTGCTAAGCGTGAGGTTGAGCTTCTCACATAACTCGGTGCTTGCCAAGTTGTGGCAACTCCCACCATCGATGATGACCTTGATAGACTTGCCACCAATGCCGGCCCGAGTTTGGAAGATGTTGCATCTTTGGTCTTCCATAGCTTGGGGTTGAGTGGTGAGCACTCGAGTGACCACAAGTGAAGGGCTTGGGTCGTGGGTGCATAAGAGAGGGTCTTCTCCACTTTCTTCATCATACTCTTCCTCATTAGCAACGGCGGCTTGCACTAGGGCTTCATATTCGCCCTCACTTAGCGTCTCTATGTCACCATTCTCCATAGTGATCATAACTTTGGTGTTATTGCACTCAAAGGACTTGTGGCCTTGAGTGCCACACTTGAAGCAAGTGACATTGGAGGGTCCCGTAGAGGCCTTGGAGGATGCGGTGGAGGATACCGTTTGCTTCATGCGACTTTGGATAGAAGGTTGCTTGGAAGGTGTAGAGGATGCGGTTGGATTGACACTTGTTGTGGGAGTTGATGTAGCAAGTTTGGAGGCGAAGTATTGCTTGGACTTCGAGTACTTGATGTCCTCATTCACTTGACGCTCGGCCTTGGAAGCTTGGTGAACCAACTCAACCATGTTGGAGTATTGTTGGAACTCCATAATCCTCTTGATGGGGTAGTTGAGCCCATTGAAGAACCTAGCAATGGTTTGGTTCTCGGACTCTTGGATGTTTGCTCGCATCATGGTTAACTCCATTTCCTTGAAGAACTCCTCAACGGTCTTGGTGCCTTGCTTCAACTTTTGGAGCTTGTTGAAGAGATCGGTCTTGTAGTGTGTAGGGACAAAGCGAGCTTGCATCTCCTCCTTCATATCTTCCCATGTGTCAATTGGAGGTTCACCCTTTTCTTCCCTAAGAGTGACAACTTGTTCCCACCAAGTGTTGGCATATTCTTCAAACTCGAGGGAGGCCATGGCTACTTTCTTGGCTCCGGAGTAGTTGTGGATGCGGAAGATCTTGTCAACCTTGAGTGCCCATGAGAGGTAGGCCTCGACGTCGTCTTCACCCTTGAACTTGGGCATGTTGAACTTGAGTTTCCCATACATGTTCTCTTCATCTTCCAAGTTTCGGCGGCGAGGACGGATGCCTTCATCTCTTGCGACTTGAGGTGGTAGAGGAGGTCTTCCACGACCAACCATAGCATTGGGTTGGCGGTTGAGGTGAACACTAGCTTCACTTGGCTCACGTTGATGAAGTTGTTGCGGATCTTGACGAGGTTGTTGACGTTGTCCAATGTTGGCCTTCTCATCTTGATCATGTTGTGGTTGTCCTCGGCCCCTTTGGTCATGGCGAGGATGGTTCCGGAGGTCACGCCTTGGTGGATCTTGATGACCTTGGTCTTGAGCATCCACATGGGCTTGACGATGAGGTGCCGGGTCCATGTTGTGGAGGACGTTATCTTGGGGTTGGTCGTCATGCCCATGGTGGGCATGGCGAGCCGCTTGATGACGATCTTGGTGAAGAGCTTGGTCTTGTTGAGGACGCTCATGAGGACGAGCATGGCGATGGAACTCTCCGCGCCTTGAGTTTGAGCGAGAATCATCATGACGAGCGTGCGGTCGACGAGAGCGATGATGATCTCCATGCCTTGAGTCGGAGCTTGAGGACGAATGGTGATCATGGGAGTAGTCATCATGTGAGGAGGTCGATGACGATGAGGAAGTAGAGCGATGTCGATGTCGGCGTCCCAAGTTGTTGATGGCGCGCTCGAGGCTATCCATGCGCCGCTCCATGTTTGCATCATTGGCCGTCACTTGGTCATGCAAGTTGTCCGTAGCTTCGCGAAGAAGAATCATATCTTGGTTCACTTGGCCGAAGTTGTGAGCCACTTCTTCATATTGTTCGTCGATGCGTGTCTCGAACAAGTTGAGTTGGTCCTTGAACTCTTGGCGTTGCACCCATAGGTTGTGTTGGGTGGCCAACCTTTCGGAAGGGTGTAGGACCTCATCCTCCTTTGCTTGGTCTCCGTGCCTATCCATGATCACAAGACAAGAACTATGTTGTGGATGTTAGTGGAAGGAGACTACCTCGCACTCTTACCGTGGTAAGATAGTATTGAGGCAATCAACCAAGCCGAAAGTAAGACCAATTGTATCGGGACACACACAAAGGCACACGCAAAAGCTAGCAAATATGGTGTTAGGAGTGGATGGTGGAAAGCCAAAAGACGAAATCCAAAATCGAGTATGTTGTTAAGAGTGGGTAAGGTCCAAAAATCAAGTGTCAAAGTGGAGATCACTATAAACACGGAAAAATGTGGAACTCACACACGAGATGAACGGGGTTAGTGCAACCAAGGAACGAGCGGAAAAAATGAAAAACCCCGAAGTAAGGGTGCTCAATGTCACACTAACGCAAGAAGAGATCGAAGCTAGGTTGCATAGAGGAGAAACACCAAGATTCGCACGAGGTCTCTGTTCTCTATCTCTCTTGCTTGCTTAAAAGCTTTTCACTCTTTTTGTATCGGTGGCACTTTGCACTTTGCTTTTCTCTTTTTTTTTCACTAGCACACTATGCTCTTACTCTTTTGCTGGCCACTCACGAGCTCCACTTATGAGCTTTACTCACACAACGCACACCCTCACGGTCGGGACCTCGTGCGATGTTTCGCAACACTCGAAAAGCTTCGCTCGTGGGATAGATCGCAAAAAGAAGAGGGCTACAAGGGTTACTGCAAGTTATACCTGCGATGGTGGAGATGATGGTGGTGGTGGTGGTCGGCGGTGGTGTTAGTCGATGTCGAAGACGAGGAGCCCGGTCGGTGGTCCGGTTGGACCGGAGTTGGCGCCGGCGTGTCAGTCTGCAGCGGCCTGGTCGGACCGGTCTCTGGGCCGGCTGTCCGGTTTGCGGCCGGTTGGCCGGGTTCTGCGCCGGACGGTCCGGTCTGGGGGCCGGTTGACCGGGTTCGAAACCGGGTTGCGCGATTTAGAGCTTTCTCTCTCCTGTTCTTCCCCAAACCAAAACCAAATCGACCAAAACGAAGGGAAACGGTGGAATTGGAGGCTAAAAGTTGGGGAAATAGTAGATCAAGCACAACAACACCAGATCCACGGAGCAAAACCACTCAAAACTCAACCAAATCACAGATCCGTCCAAAGGCAATTTAGGGCTATTTTTTGGAAAATTTTCTAGAAACGAAATTGGGTGGGTGGAGGGTCAAAATCGCGGTAACCAAAGGCTGCTGATACCATATGATGTGGTCTAAGACCCCGATTGTGGCCCAATCTCGCGAATGACCCCAGAATCAAAGGGGGAAAGAGGGGGAGAGGCGGAAGAACACGAAGAACACGAAGAACACGAAGAACACACGAAGATCCACGCACACCAACCCGGTACAATCGATGCTTACCCTCACGGCTCGATGGACCGTGCCAATAGAATCCGCCCGGAAGAGACTCGAGGTAGAATTCCGAGAGGAGAGACCGGTGGGGAGGACGAATCAAGGAGTGGGAGAGAGTGGATCCACTAGAATCTCTCACTACCAAATTCATACATCCACAAGGGTGGCCTTGATTACAGAGGAATGATACCCAAGGGAGACTAAACTCAAAGTTAGGTTTGAGTTCTAAACAAGTCTGACGGGAAAAAGGGGCGTCCAGGGTGCTTATATAGCGGTACAAGGCGACACGGGCCGAAAAGGTACAAAGGAAAATGTTTCGGGCCGAAAAGGCGTCTTTAGTCGTGCAGGCCGGTCAGGAGGCCGGTTGGGCCGGACCTGGGACCGGCCAGTCCGGTCGGTGACCGGATCCTGGACCGGGCAGTAACCGGGCGAGGTTCGGGGGCCCCGGGATGGCGTCCGGATGGCACCGGTTGGTAGCCCGGTTGTGGACCGGGTGGCCCGGTCAGGCGGCCGGTCAGCCGGATTCTGGACCGGGTGGCCCGGTCAGGGGGCCGGTCAGACCGGATTCTGGACTGGCCGCCCATCGTCTCTTCCTTGCGTTCTTGGGGCGACTTCGGGTCCAGCTCCGTGTACATCTTCTCGATCAGCTGTCCTTCTCCTTCCCTTGACCATGGCGTATCATCCTCTCCATGGTCTTGATGCTCCACGTACCTAATAACACAAAGGGTTTCGGCATGAGGTAGCATTCCATCCAATGGGGTATCTAGGTCGAGGGAAGTGAGGAGCGAGTTCACCTTGTCGTGTAGAGCTTTAACTCGAGCCCTTGTCATTGGTCCGCTTGGGGGACTTGTTGGTCTTGGTGAGGAGGTGTCCGAAGGCCACCCCGCATCACTCTCTATGTGACCAAATCCCAAGCATTTGCGACATTGAATGTCGCGCGTCTTCCCCGTAGAGGCCATGGAAGATGAACTCCGAGGAGGACCAGCAGATGGTGGTGGAGTAGCAGCTGGTGGTGCTCGTGATGCAGGCGCGGTGTACTTGGAGGTAGTAGGTGCGGATGCAGCCCCACGAGATGGTGGCGCTGATTGTCGTGGATACCATGACGATGTATGACCTGCAGAAATATTAGCTCTTCTCCATGGTGGTTGACGATCCTGCACTTCACGTTCAGCTTTGCACGCAAGATGAAACAAGCGAGTAATAGTGTTGTACTCGTTATAATCTAAAATATGCTGAATCTCTTTATTCAAACCACCAAAGAAACGTGCAAGCATAGCCTCATTATCCTCTACAATACCACAGCGAATCATATGCCAGTTTGCAATTCTTGATAATAGTCTTCTACAGAATTTTTTCCTTGTTCTAAGCGAGATTTTTTTTAAGAAAATCACGCTGATAATGTGGAGGAACAAAACGAGTACGCATAGTAAGTTTTAAACCAACCCAAGTAGTAGGAATATTAGCATGATGTACTCTACAATGCTCAGACCACCAAATAGATGCAAAATCTGTGAACTCACAAGTAGAAGCACTAACACGCAAATGATCAGGATAGCGTAAGCATGCAAAGAGTTGCTCTACTTCTAATTCCCATGTAAGATATGCATCAGGATTATATCTACCCTCAAATGGCGGAATATTCAGTTTAATTTTAGCAACATGATCATCGTCACGTACCGGCCGTGGAGGTGGGCGAGCGGTTCAGCTGCCGCGGACGATCAGGTGCAGGTTGTTCGACCTCCTCATCTTCCAGCACGTTCTCATCTACCCGCTCGTCCTCGTACCCACCATAATCCTCGTATCCTTCATCAGAAGGCGCGTCAGGTGCGGCTGCTGCAGCAGGAGCGGTACCTGCAGGAACGTCCGCACGAGGAACGCGGCGTGCGCGTCGTCGCACGTTGTCGCGAGGCTGCGGTAACCGAGTCAACAACTCCTGGAACTTGGTGTCGAGCCTGGAGTTGAAGGCTGCCTCGAGGCCATCGATCTTGTCCAACGCGTCGGTGAGTTTGGTGTCAACATCACCAAGGCACCCATCCACGTCGGTTGCATGCCCGCCCAAAAGATGGGTGAAGTGAGCATGCATCTCTGCATTCGTCATCTTATCCGGGTCAACGGTTGCCGACTCTGTGCCTGTCATGGTTAGTATGCAACAAGAAAAAATGTATATTCCTACAAACTACGGAATATGGTGGTTCACGCGTAATCCATCAAGCAAAATATGAAGCTCTTACAAGTTCTTACCAAACAGTAGGAAGGCGATGTGGCAACCAGCAAGAATCAGCGTCTCCAAAGATTGCCAAAGCGATTACCAGGGGTCGACACAGAGCACGTGGAGACAATATGTAGAGCTGTAGGAAGGCTAATATGGTAGCAAACAGCAATTGTCAAAACAACAATGCAATATTGAAAGTATGCTCAACAACGGTACTGTGCTGGTCCTAGGCTAGACCGTACTAGAGACGCGAGCCTAGTTCACCAACGAAGTCACGGCGCGGCACACAAGCAATGAGCAGCGAGGAAGTGATATGGTGGCGGTTGGCTCCAACAAGCACAAAGGAATAGCTCAAAAGCAAGATATAAGTGAAGAACACATGAATTTCCGGGTAGTAGACTTAAAGGTCAAAAATCTCAACCTTCCCGACGTTTTTTGGCAATTCTGAGAGTTCGGACAGCCCGAGAACCGTGAAACTGTTTTGGCTGGATAGAACTTTTTCTACCGGTGATTTTGAGTGGTCGAACGTCGAAAACGGAGTTCGTATGCAAAAGTTATGCTCGGTCAAAGTTTGCTGTCCAAAACTGCCAAATTCGGAAGTTCTTTTTTTTTGCTCTCCTTCGCAACTCTTGACCGGCGACCGATACTTATCTCACGGAATTCTTTTCTTCAGCACGGATGAAATTAGAAGGCAACAATTCAGGAAAACCTTAGTCTAGACGGACTCTGTCGCGGCAGAGAAAACATCACGAAACCGTGTCGCGGTAGGAAAAAGGGTATATGGTAGTTGTATATGGCGGTGGCGGAAGTATATGGCGGGTATATATGGTGATGGCGGAAGTATATGGTGGGTGTATATGGTGATGATGGTGGTGATCTGCGTATGGTGCGAGCGGCGGCGGCGTAACTACTATGACCAGAACTCGAAACTCTAAAGGAACTAGACGCTAAGACTAGCAACTAGACACGAAGATGCAGACACAAATTCAACTATGCAAAACTGAATAGACAATGCAAGGCATGGCAGGGGTTTACGGGACGATGATCTAAAAACCCTAACAGTATTTTTGGCTTTTTCGTGGTTTATAGGTATGATGGCAGATGCAATCTACACTACGAAAACTGTAAAATCTCACCGAGCAACCTGAAATCTGATACCACTTGATAGGGCAAAGGTGTCCGATCTTTCGATGAGAGTGTGATAGTGTCGATTTGTTGGTGGACTTCGTGCTTGACGATCCGACTACACGTGCAAAGCTCGTGCGCCAATGCAATCGCTAGGACAATCTCCGGGAGTTACTGATCTTGCGGATGCACGATCAGCCTGACCAGCGAGGGTCTTAATTCCTACCTGAAATCGAGAACAAGTAAGAACTAATATTGCAATCAGAATATTGCGGATGAGAGATGAAAGCTTTATTGAATAAGGTGGGATTCCGAATAGTCGGTCTTGTTCTGGGCGTTGGCCTCAAAAGAAGTACACGAGAGTTGCAGCAATGGCTAACTTTTAATCTAATCAAAATCCGAGTCTAAACGTGACGGCTATGGGGGTATTTAAAGGAGGAAAAGGTGGGGTTTCGGCCAGCCATACGTATGGTGGCCGAACCAAACCCTAGAAGGCCTTTCCCCCTTCAATACAGACTCTAAAAAGTGGCTGACTTAATTCCTGCGAAAATGACATGGGCCTGGCCCAAAACTAAAGGTGACGCAACACCATATTAGGCTATGGACGAAATTATGAAGTGGAGAACTCTATATTTCGTCCAAGTCTTGATCTCTTCTTATGGTGGCTTCGAAGTTCTGAAATCTCCACTTGCGGCGTCCTCTTCAATCCTCAAACGCTTGCTGCCATCTCCTCCATGTGTGATCATGCTCCAATGCTTGTCCTCCTCATCCATGCTAGGTCCATCATTCCTAAGAGTAACAAACATATCTGATTTAGGCAGCATCATATTCTCATGTATTTGTGTGGCACGAGCTCGAGTGATTGGTCCTTGTATTTGTGTGGCTGTAGGTACAACGGTTGTATCAATAGATGGGATGTCCTCATCAAAACCGGTCTCCAACTACACCATGAGACCGGTGAGAAACAAACCCTATCGAGAGGAAACCTTAATATTGCGCATTCCACTTGAGCTCGATGATGACGGTCTTGACCTCAACAAGATGGAACACATTTCTTGATTGTGCGTGCTTGATGAAGTCATGCGAATTGCTCTCCCATACTCCACTATGGGAGAGCTTCTTCTTCGGTGCATATTAACATATCCATGATCACCATATGGATGACAAGATTCAAGCATATGATCTCTTCGAATTCGCTCATCTTGAACTTGCGCTTCATTTCTTCATTATTCATCGTTAATGTCTTGAAGTTAAACTTGAGGGCTCACTTCATTTTCATCTTTTTTTTTGAAAGGATTCATTTTCATCTTCAAGACATACTTGACACTTGATCTTCTTCATTTGCTTCTTCTTGCAATCTTGAAGCCAACATATGGTTCAAACATTGCCTATGGACAAGTCATGCAAATATAACTCAATGCAAACATTAGTCCATAGGGATTGTCATTAATTAGTAAAACCACACATGGGGGCTCCATGCACTTTCAATCTCCCCCATTTTGGTAATTGATGACAATCTCTTTGAGAGGGTTTATATAAGAAATTTAAGTAACAAACAAGTTGAATACATAGAGAAAACTCCCCCATAATATATGCATGTGTGAATGAACTTGAATTTCATTGCATACATTGACATTCAAAGCCTAGTTGAGTTTCCTCTAAATATTCAACTATGCAAAGCAACAAGATGCAATGTAAGAAAGGCACATGCTTAAGCAGAAAGCAAAGACATAACCAAATTCCCTTAAACCCTCCAAACTTCTCCCCCATTAGCACCAATTGCCAAAATGGGTGAAAAATTTAGAAGGCCAATATAGTGAGAGTTCATCCATACCGTGTGCATTTCTCATAATTTGAGTGGAATCAAATGCACGTATCCAATGACGAATATTCGGAAGGAATAACACTATAGAGAGGATCAAAGATTGCAAAAAGATAACAAAGTCAAGAAGCTTTAACAAATGAAGCAAGCAACCAAATGAACCACAAAGAAGATACCAAAAGAAAGATAGATATTATGATAAGATCAAGAAGATTGCTCTAAATAATATGAGGAAGTTCCCCAAGGTTTATGCACAAAAATAGACAATTTGCATTGGAGTATAAAGTGCACAAACATGGAATCATCACTCCCATAATATCATTCAAAACAAAAGATACCAAGTGAATTAAACTCTAATGATCACCACAAAATAGTGCTTTAAATAAAATGAGAAAGCTCCCCAAGGTACATGCATAAATGAAAATGTTGTATTTGAATACAATATGCATAACATGGAATCCTCACTCCCTCATTACCATTTAAAACACACACATTTGCAATAGATCATAGATACAAAATGAAGCTTAACACTTGCAACGATAAATTAGTTGAGCAACAAGTAAGAGGCACCATAATAAAGGGCTCAACCAAAAGGATATGTGAAAGTCATGACAAAGCATATTATAAGACTATTACAAGAATGAGCAAAAAGCATCATCATAGTCTTCAATGAATTATATTGCTTAGCATGACCAATCAACACGCAACAAATAAATAAGATATCAAATGGAGATGTATCATCTCTGATGTGTATAAGTTTATCTAAGTGGGCAATATCACGAAGATGTTTATCCACACAAAAACATGCACACGCAAAATAGACACACAAGAAATATAGCATGATGCCCGAGACGAAGTCATGCAATATACCAATAAGAATTTTTTGCTTAATAGCATGGCCAAAGGCTCAATTTTATCTTATTGTTCAATCATGAAGTTCAATCATAAAACATAAAATACATCACAAATAACAACAAGGGATAGAAGATAGTTGGGATGCTTTGATAAAGGCAACAAGTATCACAAACCAGGATACCAAAAGAAATAACTCAATTTGCACTTTCATCGATATTGCACATGTGAGAGGCTTGAGGAATTGATATGCAATAAAATTTCTAGATAGGCATAGTCGGGATGGATGAATCATGTGCATGATTTTATATACTTCCCAACATATGTGCTCATCTCAATTTACTCACATTTGTAATAAAGAGGTTTCATTAAAATCTTTGCAAGAAGCATAATATTTGTAAATAAAGAGATTCATGCCAAGAGGCAACCACATGGTTGCATACTAGAAAAATATGCATGAGAAGATACTTGTTACCAATATAGCATTGGTGTGGATGTAGTATATGTGAGTTCGTTGACCATCCTAGCTTGCCTCAAATTACCATTGAGTCACCACTTCTTCCTAAGAGTGAGACAAGCATCCAATGCATCTCCATTGTACCTAACACAAAGGTAAGTACAATATGGTCCCCAAACTAATTGGGTCTAAAGTAGTTAGACACACTACAACATATAGGACAAACTCCACATAACTATGTACATATAGATATGAAATTGACTTTCATGCACATATTAGCCAAATTAGGATTTGATGGAGTTTACCCTATATATTGGATCAAA
Organism: Lolium perenne; assembly: GCF_019359855.2. Classification (NCBI taxonomy): domain Eukaryota; kingdom Viridiplantae; phylum Streptophyta; class Magnoliopsida; order Poales; family Poaceae; genus Lolium; species Lolium perenne. The sequence goes on along the minus strand of NC_067248.2, from coordinate 84,814,970 downwards.
GAAAGTAACACATGTCATAAGATATACATATATTAAACATGCATGCACAATACTTTCAAGAACCAAAGGAAGATACAATTTGGACAAAACACCAAATAAATCAAGAAACAATGGTTGTCCAAATTATATCAAAGAATAAAATCAACACAATATTGACTCCAAAGACTTGTCTCATTATAAGAAGCTAATTAAACCCAAAAACAAAGGAATGAGATAACCAACTCCCAAAAGAGCAAGGTTCCCACAAATAAACCAAACCATCAACACTTTTTATGATGGCACAAAGTACCAACAAGAAAAGGTTTGTCTCCCAAAGTCAAATTCCTGATAATGATCAAGAGATGTTAAGAATTATATAACAAATATAGGAGATCTCCCCCAAGATTAGTGCTTATCTAGGAATTTGCGTATGAATACAAAATTCACAAAACTAGGATCATCACGCTACCTATATCTACTAAAACTGCTAAGAAAGTTTAAATATAAAAATTAGATCCATAAGATGCAAGGAAGACACATGTGAGTCAAAGCACAACAAATTCATGGCAATAAATGAGGCAATTAAACACAAGAGCCAATGTAAATATGATCAATAAATATCTACCTCACAATAGATTGCCAATTGTCCTAGGACAAGAGGTATTAGGAAATATTTCTCGGTGGTAGTTTGTAAGTATACATAAGATCATATTTACAACAAATAAAGCATATGGTAAAAGATAAGAATTGACCATCATGCAAATAGAATTTCTTGATAACTTCAATTATTCATACCAACATGCAAAGCAATTAATAGCATTCATACCAATATGCAAAGAAATTAATAGCATGACTTGAAGCACATGGTTTCCCAAAAGTGTATTGAGGGACACGTTGTGAAAAACCATGTCAAGAAAAAATTTCACAAAGAAGATCCACAAAGATATTAGCAATGAAGCCATTTAAACAAATTGGAAATTGTTTGAGTAAACATGCCACATAGGAGAGAGATAATTTACGATATCAATTCTATGTGACACAACCTCAAATGTTCACATTTTCTAGGCTTGTAATATGCACAAAGCTTATTAATCCCCCATAATGTGATAAGGAATTTATTTTCACAAGAGGCAAATAAGATCCGACTAGAGATAATTAATGGACATTGAATTTGAATTTCTCATGAGGATGAAATACCACATAGAGACTAGATAATCTTGCAATATCAATTATAAGTGATATTCCTCATGTACACACATTTTTAGGATTGTGAAATTCCCAAAGGCATATCACTCCCCCAAAATATGATAGTGCATTAATCTCTCATAAGAGCCATATAAGATACAACAAGATGCAAAGAGGCTCCAACACAAACACAAATACATGGTGTGCAACCCAACATACATAGACTTGATTTCTCAAGAAAATCAAGTAGGAAGCACAACATACAAACATATGTTAGGAACAAAACTAACACATGCAAAGGGGCAAGTAACTTTCAATATAAATGAGTTGAGCACATGTTACCGCAAGGAGGAACATTGGATATATGATAGAAGCAAGATAACCAAAAGACTTGGCTTGAGATAATATAAATGATGAAGATCCCTTAATTCATCATGATGTAGATAGCCAAGTCTCCAATGCTCTCCAACAAGCACCTATTGATGAAGTTTTGGATTGTTGGTCCCCAACTAAGGTCCTAAGAGGTTAGTCACAATAGTCTTGGCAACCCAAATGATTCTTTTCTTGACACCACTTTGAGCACCAACAAATTTGGCAAACACATTGCCACACTCATCCTTACAAAGAGAATAAAAAACATCAATGGTGATAGAGTTGGATGAGGTACCAATAGTGCAAAAGGAGGAGATGTTGCCCTTCTCACGGCATATGTAGCAAGTTCTTTCCTTCTCCTTCTTCTCCCTAGATTTCTTCACAATGGGAGCATTGACTTGATTCTTCTTGGGAAGTGGCATTTCTTTAAGTTGAGGTTGAATATGAGTTTTAGCTTGAGGCCGCTTCCCTTTTTTGCTTCTTCTTCAAAGGACAAGATCTAACATGGTGCCCTTCAATATTGCAGTTGAAGCACACAATCTTGGTCGGGTCTTTGACTTGTACTTGGCCCTTCTTATTCTTGTTGTTCTTGGACTTCTTCTTGTTGTTGGATTTGAATCCAAGTCCACTCTTGTCATTGGGGATTGTTGCACACTCAACATCGTGTCAAGTTTGCATTTCCCTTCATGAATCTTTACCAAGTCATTCTTCAAAGAAGTGACTTGGGCCTTGGCTCTTTGATTTATTCTACATGGTTAGTAACAACACAAGTACTAGAGGAAGTAGAACCTTCATTGTTAGAGCAACAAGGCAAGGAAGATAATTCATCACAATATTTAGCAATATTATGAGTGGATGAATTACTAGGACTAGCACATGGTAATATAACATTTTGAGTAGTAGTGCTAGTATCCACATGAGGCTCACAAGGTGTTGCCTTTGATATGATAGCCTCATGAGCTAACTTTAGCCTATCATGGGAGGCTAGAAGATCCTCATGGGAACTAGAAAGATTTCCATGATTTTCTTCCAATTTCCCATGATTGCTAGTTAGCAATTCAAGTTGAGCCCTTAGCTCAACATTCTCCTTCAAGATACATGCTTCACAAGAAGAAGAGTTAGTAGCACAAGCATCATCACAAGACATATCAAGAAGAGAGGGTAACATAGCATGCTCTTTTAAATATGAAGCTTGTAGTTTCTCATGTGACTTGGTGAGGATAGAATGTTCGCTCTCCAAGGCCTTGTGGGCCTTGTCTAGATCATCTAGATCCTTAACAAGTTTATCATGACCAACACCAACTTTAGACTTTTCATTTTTAAGCATTTTTAATTGAGCTTTAGCATGGTCTCTTTCCTTAGTGAGTTTAGAAAATATTTCATTTTGAGACACTTCAAGGGTTTCAAGTTGCTCCTCAAGAGAGGCTACGGTCTCTTGTTCTTTTCTTCAAGATCATTCTTTAGGGATGCTACATCATTAGCGCATACTCTTGTTCAAGAGCACCCATTTTATCAATGGTGTTCTCACGCATCCAAATAATTTGTTGGCTCTCAATAGCGGTAGTCAAGATTTCAAAGAAGTGAGAGCTAGCAATTTTATCTTTGCAAAGAACCTTGAATACACTCTTACCCTTATCGCGTAGAGAGACAACCCAATCCTCTTCTTCATACTCATCCTCATCCTTATCACCACGAGAAATATTAGGTTTCATGGTAGGAGATACCGTGGAACCCTTGGCCATAAGGCATATATGAGAACCATGAGATAAAAATGAGGAGTTACTTGAGGCACCTTTCAAGATCTTGTCTTGACCAATAGATTCTGTGGTTTCCTCTACATTTTTAGTCACACAAGAACTAGAGGAAATCGAAGCATTTTTATCATGGCCACAAGACAAAGTAAGCATATCATCATGAGATTTATTCAAGCAACTTAGACATGATATGCAAGGACTATCAACACAAGCATGTAGATGATTTGTAGTGCTAGATGTGTTTACTTCCAAATATGAAGCATTGCAATGAGATAGAGACGAAGACTCATCAATAATAAGCTCAATATGAACATTGCAATTTCCATCACCACTCACCATATCATTACCTTGTATCTTGCCACACATTGGTGAAGTGGATGAAGATGGGAACTCATCACGACCGGAAGTGGAAGTAATACAATCATCCTCAATAATATTGGACACATCATATTTATCTTGAAGCTTTGTCCATAATTCATGAGCGCTTCCAAAATGCATGATTGATGAAGTAACTACATTGCTCACAACAATGGAAAACACATGAGAAGCAAGAGCATCGAGGCAAAAGTTTTTCTTCTCCTTATAAGATAAATTTTGGGGATCCTTAGGAGAAGAAAAAACCATGTCAAGAATTCGCTCCATGTCCGGGGAAATACCTCGCAAAATATTAAGCACATAAATTTTCCATAGATCATAATTTGTGCCATCAAATATAAACAAGTCATTGTGCGCTAAACCCCTAACCGACATCTTCACTCTCAAGGCGGTGAAGCCTAAGAATGAGAGACCTTCCTCTGATACCAATTGAAAGGACACAGATGTCGCCTAGAGGGGTGTGGATAGGAGGTTTAAAACTTTTACGAGATGGGCTTAACAAATGCGGAATATAACTAGCGTTAACTTTGTCAAGCCCAAAACCTATATACTATGGTTCACCTATGTGCACCAAATTTGAGGTTGTGTCACATAGAATTGATATATAACTTCAAGCACGATGGCTATCACAAAATAAAGTGCATAATTAAAGAGCTCGGGTATAGAGATAACCGAGGCATGCGGAAGACGATGATTTATCCCGAAGTTCACACTCTTGCGAGTGATAATCTCCGTTGGAGAGGCGCGGTGGCTTAATTAGTGCTCCCGAACGCCACAAATGGCCTCACCTTGAGGTGTGGTTTCTCAATGCACACCAACGCCACAAAGGCCTCACCCCAAGATGCGGTATCACACCACACACGGAGCGCCACGAAGGCGCCTCACCTTATTCTTTGGTGACCCTCGCCACAAAGGCCAAGGTCACGGTTCCACTAAGGGATTTCCTTCGAGGCGGAAACCGGGCCTTACACAAAGTTTGGGGCACACATCCACAACTTAATTGGAGGCTCCCAAGAAATCTCCACAAAGGCCTAGAATCCATCTAGGGTTCGAAGAACCCAAGAGTAACAACCTTCTTGCTTTCACTACCACGAATCACCATGCATAACTCAAACCGATGCACTAAATGCAATGGCAAGTCCCTCACTCTCCAATTCCACCAAAGCTACAAAAGCTATTGGGGGAATAAGAGAGGAAGAACAAAGAAATTCACAAAGAACACCAAGATCAAGATCTAGAGGATTCCACTCACAAAGAGATGGATTTGATTGGTAGAAATGTAGATCTAGATCTCCTCTTCCTTTTCCCTCAAAAGGATTCAAGAAGCATTGGAGGAGTAGAGGGATATGGCTGTAGGGATTCGTAGCATAGAAAACAAAAAATTTCCTACCGCAAGAACGAACAACAAGCCAAGATCTAATCTAGTAGATGGTAGCAACAAGGTGAAGATCAACATACCCTTGAAGATCGCTAAGCGTTAATGAGATTAGATCTCGTGGTGGATGTAGACGATCACTTGCCGCTTGCAAAAGCGCGTAGAAGATCTTGACGGTGCCACAGTCGGGCATCACCTCCGTACTCGGTCATACGTTTGGTGTTGATGACGATGTCCTCCTCCCCGTTCCAGCGGGCAGAGGATGTAGTAGATCCTCCTCGGAATCCCGACAGCACGACGCTGTGGTGGCGGTGGTGGTGGAGATCTCCGGCAGGGCTTCGCCTAAGCGTTACGGAAGAAGTATGAGGAGGGAGTGGCTAGGGTTTGGGGAGAGGGGGCAGCTGGGGCGCCGGCCTTCGTGCCTCTTGATGGTGCGGCCAATGCGGTGGCCAGACCCCTCCCTCTCTCCCTCATTATATAGGTGGAACCCCAAGGGTTAGCCCTAGAATCCAAATAAGAGTCCAACTCCCAAACCTTCCAAAGGGCAAAACCTAGGGGGAGTGGGACTCCCCCCTTTCCTTCTCACTTGGCCGGGCAAGGAGGTGGAGTCCACCATGGACTCCACCCTCCCACTTGGTTGGCAAGTTAGGGTTGGTGGAGTCCAACCGGGACTCCACCTTCCATAGTGATTTCTTCCAGAAGGTTCTAGAACATTCTAGCGCCTTCCATAAATGCATCGGATCATTTCCAAACTTGGAAAGTGACTTCCTATATATGAATCTTATTCTCCGGACCATTCCGAAACTCCTCGCGATGTCCTGGATCCCATCCGAGACTCCGAACAACATTTGAACTCCATTCCATAATCCATATCTACTTAAAATGACATCAAACCTTAAGTGTGTCACCCTACGGTTCGTGAACTATTGATGTCTACGTTCCCCCTCCTTTCCTGTAGACAGTGTTGGGCCTCCAAGTGCAGAGGTTTGTAGAACAGCAGCAAGTTTTCCCTTAAGTGGATCACCCAAGGTTTATCGAACTCAGGGAGGAAGAGGTCAAAGATATCCCTCTCATGCAACCCTGCAACCACAAAGCAAGAAGTCTCTTGTGTCCCCAACACACCAAATAGGTGCACTAGTTCGACGAAGAGATAGTGAAATACAGGTGGTATGAATATGTATGAGCAGTAGCAACGGTGCCAGAAAATAGCTTGCTGGCGTGTAGTTGATGGTGGTAGTATTGCAGCAGTAGTAACACAGTAAAACAGTAAACAAGCAGTAGTAACTCAGCAGTATTTAGGGACAAGGCCTAGGGATTACACTTTCACTAGTGGACACTCTCAACATTGATCACATAACAGAATAGATAAATGCATACTCTACACTTTTGTTGGATGATGAACACATTGCGTAGGATTACACGAACCCTCAATGCCGGAGTTAACAAGCTCCACAATAATGCTCATGTTTAGTAACCTTAAGTGTAAGATAGATCAAAAGACTAAACCAAGTACTAGCATAGCATGCACACTGTCACCTTCATGCATATGTAGGAGGAATAGATCACATCAATATTATCATAGCAATAGTTAACTTTGCAATCTACAAGAGATCATGATCATAGCATAAACCAAGTACTAACACGGTGCACGCACTGTCACCTTTGCACACATGCAGGAGGAATAAAACTACTTTAATAACACATCACTAGAGTAGCACATAGATAAATTGTGATACGATGCACATTGCAATCATAAAGAGATATAAATAAGCACTTCACTACGCTCTTCAACAGTGAATAAGTACTTCGTGAAATATAGCCTAAGAGACCCACACGGTGCACACTGCTTGTCACCTTTACACACGTGGGACAAGGAGTCTCCGGAGATCACATAAGTAAAACCCACTTGACTAGCATAATGACATCTAGATTACAAGCATCATCATATGAATCTCAATCATGTAAGGCAGCTCATGAGATTATTGTATTGAACTACATAGGAGAGAGATGAACCACATAGCTACCGGTACAGCCCCGAGCCTCGATGGAGAACTACTCCCTCCTCATGGGAGCAGCAGCGATGATGAAGATGGCGGTGGAGATGGCAGCGGTGTCGATGGAGAAGCCTTCTGGGGGCACTTCCCCGCTCCGGCAGGGTGCCGGAACAGAGACTCCTGTCCCCCAGATCTTGGCTTCGCGATGACGGCGGCTCTGGAACTTTTCTCGTATCGTGGCTTCCTCTGTAAGGGTTTTCGATGCAGGGGCTTTAAATAGGCGAAGAGGCGGCGCAGGAGGGTCAACGAGGCGACGACACCATAGGGTGGCGCGGCCAGGGCCTGGGCCGCGCCACCATGTCATCTGGGCCCACCAGGCCCCCCCTCTGGCGGCTCTCGGGTGTTCTGGATGGTTCCGGGAAAAATAGGAACCTGGGCGTTGATTTCGTCCGATTCCGAGAATATTTCGTTACTAGGATTTCTGAAACCAAAAACAGCAGAAAACAGGAACTGGCACTTCGGCATCTTGTTAATAGGTTAGTTCCAGAAAATGCATAAATACGACATATAATGTGTATAAAACATGTAGATATCATCAATAATGTAGCATGGAACATAAGAAATTATCGATACGTTGGAGACGTATCAGCATCCCCAAGCTTAGTTCTGCTCGTCCCGAGCAGGTAAAACGATAACAAAGATAATTTCTTAAGTGACATGCCATCATAACCTTGATCATATTGTTTGTAAACATATGTAATGAATGCAGCGATCAAAACAATGGTAATGACATGAGTAAACAAGTGAATCATAAAGCAAAGACTTTTCATGAATAGCACTTTCAAGACAGGCATCAATAAGTCTTGCATAAGAGTTAACTCATAAAGCAATAATTTAAAGTATAGACATTGAAGCAACACAAAGGAAGATTAAGTTTCAGCGGTTGCTTTCAACTTATAACATGTATATCTCATGGATAATTGTCAACATAGAGTAATATAACAAATGCAATAAGCAAGTATGTAAGAATCAATGCACAGTTCACACAAGTGTTTGCTTCTTAGATAGAAAGAATAGGTAAACTGACTCAACAATAAAGTAAAAGAATGGCCCTTCAAAGAGGAAAGCATCGATTGTTGTATTTGTGCTAGAGCTTTTATTTTGAAAACATGAAACAATTTTGTCAACGGTAGTAATAAAGCATATGAGTTATGAAAATTATATCTTACAAGTTGCAAGCCTCATGCATAGTATACTAATAGTGCCCGCACCTCGTCCTACTTAGCTTGGACTACCGGATCTTTGCATGCCATGTTTCAACCAAGTGTCACAAAGGGGTACCTCCATGCCGCCTGTACAAAGGTCTAAGGAGAATGCTCGCATTTCGGATTTCTCGCTTTTGATTATTCTCAACTTAGACATCCATACCGGGACAACATGGACAACAGATAATGGACTCCTCTTAAATGCATAAGCATGTAGCAATGATTATTATTCTCATATGAGATTGAGGATATATGTCCAAAACTGAAACTTCAACCATGATTCATGGCTTTAGTTAGCGGCCCAATGTTCTTCTCTAACAATTTTGCATGCTCCAACCACTAAAATGATAGACCTTCAGACAAGACGGACATGCATAGCAACTCACATGATATTCAACAATAGTTGATGGCGTTCCCCAGAAGCATGGTTATCGCACAACAAGCAACTTAATAAAATATAAAGTGCATAAGTACATATTCAATACTACGATAGTTTTTAAGGCTATTTTGTCCCATGAGCTATATATTGCAAAGGTGAATGATGGAATTTTAAAGGTAGCACTCAAGCAATTTACTTTGGAATGGCGGAGAAATACCATGTAGTAGGTAGGTATGGTGGACACAAATGGCATAGTAGTTGGCTCAAGGATTTTGGATGCATGAGAAGTATTCCCTCTCGATACAAGGTTTAGGCTAGAAAGGTTTATTTGAAACAAACACAAGGATGAACCGGTGCAGCAAAACTCACATAAAAGACATATTGTAAACATTATAAGACTCTACACCGTCTTCCTTGTTGTTCAAACTCAATACTAGAAATTATCTAGACCTTAGAGAGACCAATTATGCAAACCAAATTTTAGCATGCTCTATGTATTTCTTCACTAATAGGTGCAAAGTATATGATGCAAGAGCTTAAACATGAGCACAACAATTGCCAAGTATCACATTATACAAGACATTTTACCAATTACTACATGTAGCATTTTCCAATTCCAACCATATAACAATTTAACGAAGAAGAAACTTCGCCTTGAACATTATGAGTAAAGCCTAAGGACACATGTGTCCATATGCAACAGCGGAGCGTGTCTCTCTCCCACACAAGCATGAACTTATTCAGAGAACTAAGATAACAAAACAAAAATAAAAGCACACACAGACGCTCCAAGTAAAGTACATAAGATGTGACCGAATAAAAATATAGTTTCAAGAGAAGGAACCTGATACTTTGTCGATGAAGAAGGGGATGCCTTGGGCATCCCCAAGCTTAGATGCTTGAGTCTTCTTGAAATATGCAGGGGTGAACCACGGGGGCATCCCCAAGCTTAGAGCTTTCACTCCTCTTGATCATAGTATATCATACTCCTCTCTTGACCCTTGAAAACTTCCTTCACACCAAACTTCAAGCAAACTCATTAGAGGGTTAGTGCATAATCAAAAATTCACATGTTCAGAGGTGACACAATCATTCTTAACACTTCTGGACATTGCACATAACTTCTGAAAGTTAATGGAACAAAGAAACTCATTCAACTTAACAAAAGCGGCAATGCGAAATAAAAGGCAGAATCTGTCAAAAACAGAACAGTCCGTAAAGACGAATTTAAAGATGGCACCAGACTTGCTCAAATGGAAAAACTCAAAACTAATGAAAGTTGCGTACATATCTGAGGATCACGCTCGTAAATTGGCAGATTTTTTAGAATTTTCTACAGAGAACTGTGCCCAGATTCGTGACAGACAGCAATGCTGTTTCTGCGCAGCGATCCCAAATATAACCTCAACTTTGACAATAAACTTTACTTGGCACAAAAACATGATAAGGAGAGGTTGCTACAGTAGTAAACAACTTCCAAAACACAAATATAAAACAAAGTACTGTAGTAAAAAAAACACATGGGTTATCTCCCAAGAAGTTCTTTCTTTATAGCCATTAAGATGGGCTCAGCAATTTTGGTGATGCACCAACAAGAAATAGTATTTGAAGCAAAAGAGAGCATCAAGAGGCAAATTCAAAACACATTTAAGTCTAACATGCTTCCTATGCATAGGAATCTTGTAAATAAACAAGTTCATGAAGAGCAAAGTAACAAGCATAGGAAGATAAAACAAGTGTAGCTTCAAAAATTTCAGCACATAGAGAGGTGTTTTAGTAACATGAAAATTTCTACAACCATATTTTCCTCTCTCATAATAACTTTCAGTAGCATCATGAGCAAACTCAACAATATAACTATCACATAAAGCATTCTTATCATGAGTCTCATGCATAAAATAATTACTACTCCCAACATAAGCATAATCAATTTTATTAGTTGTAGTGGGAGCAAATTCAACAAAGTAGCTATCAAATATAGGAGGTATATTGTAATCATAATCAAATTTATCCTCCATAACAGGTGGTAACAAAAGACTACTATCATTATAATCATCATAAATGGGAGGCAAAGTATCATCAAAGTAAATTTCCTCCTCATTGCCCGGGGGACTAAAAATATCATGCTCATCAAAACCGACCTCCCCAAGCTTAGAATTTTCCATAGCATTAGCAACAATAGTGTTCAAAGCATTCATATTAATAACATTCCCATTAGCATGCATATAAAGTTCCATGGGTTTTTTAATTCTCTCTTCAAACACATCATGTCCTAATTCAAGATAAAGTTCATAAAGATCTCTCATATTTTTGTTGTTTTCCATTATGCCTAACTAGTGTAAACAAGAAACCAAATGTCGCAATTGCAGAGTCTAAAGGAAATAGCTTCGAGTACTTACAACGGCGCCGGGAAATAGCTTAGTAGCCGAGATCCGGAGTGTGAGTACCTTTTACCTTTCCTCCCTGGCAACGGCGCCAGAAAAGTGCTTGATGTCTACGTTCCCCCTCCTTTCCTGTAGACAGTGTTGGGCCTCCAAGTGCAGAGGTTTGTAGAACAGCAGCAAGTTTTCCCTTAAGTGGATCACCCAAGGTTTATCGAACTCAGGGAGGAAGAGGTCAAAGATATCCCTCTCATGCAACCCTGCAACCACAAAGCAAGAAGTCTCTTGTGTCCCCAACACACCAAATAGGTGCACTAGTTCGGCGAAGAGATAGTGAAATACAGGTGGTATGAATATGTATGAGCAGTAGCAACGGTGCCAGAAAATAGCTTGTCAAGGCGTGTAGTTGATGGTGGTAGTATTGCAGCAGTAGTAACACAGTAAAACAGTAAACAAGCAGTAGTAACTCAGCAGTATTTAGGGACAAGGCCTAGGGATTACACTTTCACTAGTGGACACTCTCAACATTGATCACATAACAGAATAGATAAATGCATACTCTACACTTTTGTTGGATGATGAACACATTGCGTAGGATTACACGAACCCTCAATGCCGGAGTTAACAAGCTCCACAATAATGCTCATGTTTAGTAACCTTAAGTGTAAGATAGATCAAAAGACTAAACCAAGTACTAGCATAGCATGCACACTGTCACCTTCATGCATATGTAGGAGGAATAGATCACATCAATATTATCATAGCAATAGTTAACTTCGCAATCTACAAGAGATCATGATCATAGCATAAACCAAGTACTAACACGGTGCACGCACTGTCACCTTTGCACACATGCAGGAGGAATAAAACTACTTTAATAACACATCACTAGAGTAGCACATAGATAAATTGTGATACGATGCACATTGCAATCATAAAGAGATATAAATAAGCACTTCACTACGCTCTTCAACAGTGAATAAGTACTTCGTGAAATATAGCCTAAGAGACCCACACGGTGCACACACTGTCACCTTTACACACGTGGGACAAGGAGTCTCCGGAGATCACATAAGTAAAACCCACTTGACTAGCATAATGACATCTAGATTACAAGCATCATCATATGAATCTCAATCATGTAAGGCAGCTCATGAGATTATTGTATTGAACTACATAGGAGAGAGATGAACCACATAGCTACCGGTACAGCCCCGAGCCTCGATGGAGAACTACTCCCTCCTCATGGGCGCAGCAGCGGTGCTGACGGGGGCGGGGGGGGGGGCAGCGGTGTCGATGGAGAAGCCTTCTGGGGGCACTTCCCCGCTCCGGCAGGGTGCCGGAACAGAGACTCCTGTCCCCCAGATCTTGGCTTCGCGATGACGGCGGCTCTGGAACTTTTCTCGTATCATGGCTTCCTCTGTAAGGGTTTTCGATGCAGGGGCTTTAAATAGGCGAAGAGGCGGCGCAGGAGGGTCAACGAGGCAACGACACCATAGGGTGGCGCGGCCAGGGCCAGGGCCGCGCCACCATGTCATCTGGGCCCACCAGGCCCCCCCTCTGGCGGCTCTCGGGTGTTCTGGATGGTTCCGGGAAAAATAGGAACCTGGGCGTTGATTTCGTCCGATTCCGAGAATATTTCGTTACTAGGATTTCTGAAACCAAAAACAGCAGAAAACAGGAACTGGCACTTCGGCATCTTGTTAATAGGTTAGTTCCAGAAAATGCATAAATACGACATATAATGTGTATAAAACATGTAGATATCATCAATAATGTAGCATGGAACATAAGAAATTATCGATACGTTGGAGACGTATCAACTATGCAGACATGGTTGAGACTCTTCTCCGACCAATAACCAATAGCGGGATCTGGAGATCCATATGGATCCCACATATTCAACGATAACTTAGTGATCGATTGAACCATTTACATACGATACCGATTCCCTTTGTCACGCGATACTTTACTTGTCCGAGGTTCGATCATCGGTATCACCATACCTTGTTCAACCTCGTCACCGACAAGTACTCTTTACTCGTGGTATGTCATCTCTTGTGACCTAGTCACATGATTGCAAGCTAATCAGACGACATTCCACCGAGATGGCCCAGAGTATATCTATCTGTCATCGGGATGGACAAATCCCACTCTTGATCCATATGCCTCAACTCACACTTTCCGAATACTTAATCCCATCTTTATAACAACCCATTTACGCAATGGCGTTTGATGTAATCAAAGCATCCTTCCGGTGTAAGTGATTTACATGATCTCATGGTGGAATGACTTAGGTAACTATGTATCGAAAGTTTATAGCAAGTTGAACTAAATGACTTGATCTTATGCTACGCTTATATGGGTGTGTCCATTATATCATTCATCTAATGACATAACCTTGTTATTAATAACATCCAATTTTCATGATCACGAAACCATGATCATCTATTAATCAACAAGCTAGTTATACAAGAGGCTTACTAGGGACTTCTTGTTGTTTACATAACACACATGTATCAATGTTTCGGTTAATACAATTATAGCATGGTATGCAAACATTTATCATAAACACAAAGATATTATAATAACCACTTTATTATTGCCTCTTGGGCATATCTCCAATAGTCTCCCACTTGCACTAGAGTCAATAATCTAGATTACATTGTAAGGTACCTAACACCCATGGTGTTCTAGTGTTGGTCATGCTTTGCCCTAGGGAGAGCTTTAGTCAACGGATCTGCCACATTCAGATCAGTGTGTACTTTGCAAATCTTTACTTCACCATCTTCGATGTACTCGTGAATCAAATGAAAACGCAGCTTGATATTGATAAGGGGTGGCCCGATCTTCTCAGTAAGCAATGGTGGTGATGATGATCACGGGGTGATAGCAGCGGAGAAACACGACGATGTAGTGGATGATAACTTGTATGACGCAACGAGATCTCTCGATTGGTCCCTGTCGCCAGATGCAACAGCTCTCAACCCTGCAAGATATTCGCAACTCCACACACTTGCGCACGTAGCCGCCGACCACGAAACGGTAAGTTGCAACCGTCTAATTCCCAATGGAACAGCAGATCACACAAGACTTAAACAGGATCTACACAATATCCAAGCAATATGGTGTAGGGAATTCAATAGTTTTGCAGAGCAAACAACTAAGAACTAGGGTTTATCTTAAACGTGGTATAAAACACCTTGTGGGGCGTCCCAGGGACTTATATAGGCGTCTGGGACGACCTCAGGTCCAAAAAGTACGAAAATAACCGACCCAGAATAGATCTGGTCGAGACAGACTCGGACTGGTCCGGTCTGGAATCCGGTCGACCGGGCTGTGGACCGGGCGGGCCGGTCTGTGGTCCGGTCAACCGGTCGGCAACCGGAAATCTGCGAGGTTTCCGGTTTCCGTCCGGTATGAAGGGCTTCCTCCGGTTGGCGGCCGGTTGGCGACCGGTCGACCGGACCAGGGACCGGGCGGTCCGGTCTGGTGGCCGGTCTGACCGGGTTCTGGACCGGCCTGGACGTCGTCTTCTCCTCTCGCGCATGCCTCCTGCTCCTCCCTCGCGCGTCCATGAGATACCTTCATGTCCAGCTCCATGTCCAGCTTCACGGCCATCTTGACGTCCGTCTTCATGTCCAGCTGCTCCTCTCCTCGTGCGATGCTCGTCTCCTCTTGATACCTGATGATACATAAGTAATAGGACTTAGGCAGTATAAAGTTCTCATCAATCAAAGTATCGTTTAGAAACAAGTTCACCTGTTGTTTAAGTAGCTTCGCACGAGCTCGTGTCATTGGTCCAATCCTGACTTCATTGGACTTGAGCTTCACAGCAGGTTCATCTTCAGTTGGTAATGACGGAGGTAGTAGTGAGGTAGGGATGTCCTCATCATCTCCCCCCCCCCCTTCAAAAGGCGTCGACCCCGACGCTCCAAGGTCTTCTCCGTCATATGGTGTCAAATCAGCAACATTGAAAGAATTACTGACACCAAACTCATCCTCTGGAAGATCTATCGAGTATGCATTATCATTGATCTTGGCAAGCACTTTGTAAGGACCAGCACCACGAGGCTTCAACTTAGACTTCCTCAGCTTTGGGAACCTATCCTTGCGAAAATGTACCCAGACCAAATCACCAGGCTTGAACAACATCTTCTTGCGCTTCTTATTCATCCTTGCAGCATTGCTCTTGCCTTTCTTCTCAATCAACTCTTTAGTCTTCTCGTGAATCTTCTTCACATAATCTGCCCTCTTTGATGCCTCCATATTAACTCTCTCATGTATGGGCAAAGGCAACAAGTCAAGTGGAGTAATGGGTTTAAAACCATACACCACCTCAAAAGGACATAGCTCCGTGGTAGAATGTACCGCCCTGTTGTAAGCAAACTCCACATGCGGCAAACACTCTTCCCACTCCTTCAGGTTCTTCTTGATCATGGATCTCAACAGTTGTGACAATGTTCTATTCACCACTTCAGTTTGACCATCAGTTTGGGGATGACAAGTAGTGCTGAAAAGCAGCTTTGTCCCCAGCTTTCTCCAAAGCGTCTTCCAGAAGTAGCTCATAAACTTCACGTCACGATCAGAAACAATAGTGTTTGGGACTCCATGTAGACGTACAATCTCCCTGAAAAACAGGTTAGCAATATGCGACGCATCGTCGCTCTTGTGGCAGGCAATAAAGTGGGACATCTTAGAAAATCTATCTACTACCACAAATATAGAATCATGGCCTCTCTTAGTACGCGGCAAACCCAACACAAAATCCATACTAATATCCTCCCATGGTGTAGTAGGTGCCGGTAAAGGAGTATACAAACCGTGAGGCTTCAGCTTGGACTTGGACTTGTTGCAAGTAATGCATCTCCTCACATATCTATCCACGTCCCGCCTCATCTTTGGCCAATAAAAGTGGTCAGCTAGCATGAGTAGCGTCTTCTCACGCCCAAAGTGACCCATCAAACCTCCAGCATGTGATTCCTGCAATAAGAGCAAACGCACAGACGATTATAGAACACATAGTTTGTTAGCCCTAAACAAGAACCCATCATGTATGTGATATTTTTCCCATGCTTTACCAAGAGCACATCGGCGATATGGTTCAGAAAAATCATGATCAGTAGCATACAAATCACCTAATATTTCTAACCCAGGAATTTTAACATCAAGTTGAGTTAATAGCATGTTCTTCCTAGATAGAGCATCAGCAACAATATTATCTTTTCCCTTCTTATGCTTAATAATATATGGAAAAGACTCAATGTACTCAACCCACTTAGCTAGACGCTTATGCAAAGTAGATTGGGCTTTCAGGTATTTCAAAGCTTCATGATCAGAATGTATGATAAATTCTTTTGGCCACAAGTAATGTTGCCAAACCTCAAGAACTCTAATTAAAGCATACAATTATTTATCATATATAGGATAGTTCAACTTAGCACCAGAAAGTTTCTCAGAAAAATATGCAATTGGGCGACCCTCTTGCATCAACACACCACCAATTCCAATACCACTAGCATCACATTCAATCTCAAATTGCTTATTGAAATCAAGAAGTGCAAGCAACGGTGCAGAAGTTAACAATCTCTTAAGTTCATCAAAAGCATGATCTTGGGCTGCGCCCCACTCAAAAACAACACCCTTTTTAGTCAAATCATTCAAAGGTGCAGCAATAGTACTAAAGTTGGGCACAAATCTGCGATAAAACCTAGCTAGACCATGGAAACTTCTTACTTGACTCACATTCATGGGAGTAGGCCAATTTTGAATAGCTTCAATTTTAGACACATCTACTTCTACTCCATGCTTAGAGACAACATAACCCAGAAATATGACCTTATCTTTGCAAAATGTGCACTTCTCAAGATTACCATAGAGTTGATTATCACGCAACACTTGCAAAACATGTCGAATATGTATAGTATGATCAGATTCAGTGCGGCTGTAGATTAATATGTCATCAAAGTATACAACCACAAATTTGCCAATAAACTCACGCAAAACATGGTTCATTAATCTCATGAAAGTACTAGGTGCATTAGTTAACCCAAAAGGCATTACTAACCACTCATATAAACCAAATTTTGTTTTAAAGGCTGTTTTCCACTCATCCCCTTCTTTCATCCTAATTTGATGATAACCACTACGCAAATCAATTTTCGAGAACACAGCAGCACCACTCAATTCATCTAGCATATCCTCTAAACGGGGAATAGGATGACGATATCGAATAGTAATGTTGTTTATAGCTCTACAATCTACGCACATACGCCAAGTACCATCTTTCTTAGGAACAAGAATAACAGGAACAACACAAGGACTAAGGCTTATGCGAATGTAACCTTTGTCGAGTAGCGCTTGTACTTGCTTCTGTATTTCCTTCGTCTCTTCGGGATTAGTGCGATATGGCGCCCTATTGGGCAGCGAAGCTCCGGAAATCAAGTCAATTTGATGCTCAATACCTCGCAATGGTGGTAGTCCTGCGGGTACCTCCTCCGGAAACACGTCGCCAAATTCCTGCAAAACATTAGAAACACCAAGAGGAAGAGGGGTCATGTCATTAGAAACCAATACCGTACCCCTGTACAAAAGCACAAGAGGCATGGCCGTAGGATCCTCACTAAATTCTCTCATGTCTTCTTTGGTGGCTAATGAAACTAAGGAATTCACTCTCTCACTTTTCGTTATATCACTCACGACATTACAATTCTCTCGCCTATCTAGAGGTGCATCCTCCAAATTTACTTCAATCTTCTGACGAGACTCATTGACAATTTGTTGTGGTGACATAGGCTGTAAGTTAATTTTCTTGCCCTTGTACTCCAAGTGATATGTATTGGCTCGACCATTGTGTTGCACAGAACGGTCATAGAGCCAAGGCCGACCCAATAGTAGGTGACAAACCGTCATAGGAACCACATCAAAGTCAATGCAATCCTTATACGGTCCAATTGAAAACTCAACACGCACCATGTGGTTTACCTTCATCTCACCATTGTCACTCAACCACTGAATATAATATGGATGCGGGTGCGGTAGATACTTCAACTTCAGCTTGGTACATAACTCCTTGCTTGCTAAATTACGGCAACTCCCGCCATCAATAATGACCTTGCAAGCCTTGTCAGGACCAACTAAAGCTTTGGTTTGGAACAAATTGCAGCGCTGAGTAGATGCACTAGGCAACACATTAAGAGCACGCTGCGACACAACAATGGTACGAGCATCAGAAGGATATGCATCTTCACCATCAGTGTCATAGTCATCATCGTCTGGAGCATTTGGATCAACATCATTGTTGGGGGGATGACCCCCGGTATGCCAAAGGCATGCCAAACCGGATGGTCTTATCCATCGAGATACCGGTTTAATATTTATACCGGAGCTCAAAGATAGGAATTTGGCTAAGTAAGCTAAGCCGGTATCCCCAAGAGGGGTATACCGGAACCAGGAAGGAAAGATACCGGAGCGCCGGAAGGAAGAACATGTCGGCTAGCTGGTCAAAGATTCCGTCAGGAGCTAAAAGACAAGGATGAGCTAAGCAAAGTAGCTTTAAACGAAGGCCTGAAGACAAAGAAGAGGATGACGGCCAAAGAAGCCGGAGGACGTCAGCCTCCCTGTTTAAAGAAGACCCCGGTGTCATCTATGATTAAAGTAGCTTTATAAAGTATCTTTGTAAAGTAGTTTGTCTAGTCAAAGATCCCATTAGGGTTTCTTGTCCTGTAAGCCACCCTCTCCCCTATATAAGGAGAGGGGGCAGCCTCCTTCATACGCGCGTGACATTAGAGACAGAACCCTGTAAGCTCAAACTTGTACCATGTGGAGATCAATGAAGATAGCGATCTAGAGCGAGTTCTTCCTTGTGTCTTTCTTCTTCAACCTCTGGCCTTGGCCAAGTTCTTGAGGAAACCATCCGGAAGTTCGTCCCATCTAGTCGCAAACCCTCCCCCGAATCCTCTAGCGTCCATTCGGCCCCAAGATAAGCCATCCCATGGCATCTGTTTGTTCCCCACGACGACAGTTGGCGCCCACCGTGGGGAATGAAGTGGCGCTTGCTGGAGTTCATATTCGGGCGGGCATCCTCGACATCAACGGCGAGCGCACGGTGTCCGCGCTCGTGCAACGCATCTACAACATGGACTTCATCAACGATAACGCTGGCTGCTTCACCAACGGCGGCAAGTTCCCGCAGAACGGCCGCGAGTTCGGCAGCATCCGCGTCTATTTCGGCACCGTCCTTGTGCGCCAGCGCCTCTCGCCGGTGCTGGTGGCGCCGGATCCGCCAAGATGGCTGTGTGCTGGCCGCGCCGCCGGCAGCGTGGAGGTCATGATGGCTGGTGCGGTCAACACCGGCAAGGGAGCTGTGGAGGAAGGAGATGAACGTGCGGCATCGACCCGCCCGGCAAAACCACCGCTGGAGCGTGACGCCGGCATCGCGGGAGCATCGTCAGCGCCACCGGCAACACCTCTTCAAGCAGCGATGCACACGCTGGCCACGCCCATCGCGCAGAACATCGACCCGGCAAAGGCTCAGGAGGAGCTGGAGGCCACGCGCAAGGCCCTGCTTACCGGTGGCGCCGACATCATCCGGGCGCAGCGCGAGCTGAACCTAACCCTACGTGAGTACAACGCTGCTCATGGCTTTGCTTCAGTTAGTGCTCATGCTGCTAGGATACCGGAAAACCGGCTTAAGGCTCGCAATCTAGATCAGGATTTGCGCAAAGAAGTTCTTACCGGCAAGAGTGCATCTGTATCCGTAAGCATCGTAGAAAAGCCTAAGTACAGTAGTCCGGATAAAACTATAAAAGCCGCTAAAGCTGCAGTAGAGTTATGTGAATCTCTTTCCGGTGACGAGTTGGCAAAGCAGCAAGAACGTGTAAAAGAGCTGTTGAAAACCATTGAGCAGCAAAATGCTGAGCAGCTAGCTAAGCTGAACGAGGCAGTGGCCTCAAAATCCGCGCGTTCAACAAAGAATGCCGGAAGCAAGTCCCAGGGGCAGGCATCGTCCCCTCATCCGGACAAAAGAAGAGAAAGAGAAAAGAACGCACGACAGATGACTGTGTATGATCCAGTTCTTGCCGGAAAGCAAAAAGCCGGGCAACATGATGCCGGTAGAAAAAGCCAAGGGGCAGATCGGGGCTACGCCAAGGGAGGCTATGCCGGAAACAATCATGCCGGTAGATATGAAACCGGGCAAAATTATCGAGCCGCAAGGGTGGCATATGTGGATGAAGAAATGCCACCACCAGGGTACCGGCAGGCAAGAGCCGCGGAACCGGAAGAATACGATGAGTCAGATTCCGAGGTGGAACGAACAAGAGTCCACCGGAACCCTTTGGGGGAACGCCTGGGGGAAAGATGTTTGCCAGACCGGGATGCGAGGCACAGGTTGGACAGGGTACATCTTTCTGCGATAGTTGAATGTGAGGGACCTCCTGGCCCAAGGTGTTTTGGCCCACGAATCATGAGAGAAGAACCACCGGTACGCAATTTCCAATTGCCCCGAGACACAAGAACGTATGATGGTACGACCAAGCCGGAAGACTGGCTGGCAGATTATGTCACAGCTGTTTATGTGGCTGGTGGTGGAGTAAACCGGCGTTGGGGGGTAAGAATCATACCGTCCTACCTCGTGGGACCTGCGAGGATTTGGCTTAACAATTTGCCGGCAGGAAGCATTAACGGATGGTTGGACTTTGAGGAAGCATTTGTGAACAACTTCAACAGTACCTACAAAAGGCCAAACCGGCCCCAACAGCTTGCGCTATGCCAACAACGTGCAGGAGAAACAGACCGGGATTATCTCACCCGGTGGAACTCAATGAGAAATACATGTGAAGGAGTGATTGAGGCACAAGCCATTGCTTGGTTCAGTCAAGGATGCCGGAGAGGATCACCTTTATGGCAAAGGCTGCAGAGAAGCATGCCTACAACCTTGGCGGAAATGATACGTGTGGCAGATAGCTATGCATTGGGAGACCCAATGCAACCGGCAGTACAAGCTGAGCCGGAGCAGTCGAATCCGCATCAGCAGCAATACCGGGATAACAGGAACAACAAAAGAAGGGAAGATTTCCCGGATCGAAGATATGCATCACAGCAAGTTGCTGCCGTGCAGGAAAATTATGACGCCAGCGGCAGTCAGAGACAGAAAACCGGATCGCAGCCATGGGCGGGTCCTAAGAAGCAGTGGGTCGAGAAGAAACCCTGGGGCCAGAAAAAGAATTGGCAAGAGCCTGTGAAATACACCATGGAAGCCGCCATGGACCAACCTTGCCGGTGGCACACGCCGAATCCGGATCACCCGTCAAACCATCTGACGAAGGACTGTTCATGGACCAAGTACTTGATGCAAAAGGGTGCAGTGAAAGATGCGCAAGGACAAGGGGGCGCCACAATGTTGCCGCCGCCGCAAGATATGCTGCGCCAACAACAACTGCCACCACCACCACCACTCACTGGAGCAAATGCTCTACCGGTTCAACCTCAGCCAAACAGGCAGCAATACCAGCAAGTTAACCGGGTGGAAGAGAATCGTGACCAACCACCTCCACCGGCACCTTTGGGCCGGAATGTTTACGAAGACCCACACTTGTGCATGGTTGTCTTTGTCACCGAGCCAACCGACAGGCAGAGCGTGCATCGCCGTTCCATGGAAGTGAATGCGGTGATGCCGGCAGTACCCAAGTACATGCTATGGTCAGATCAGGAAATAACATGGTCGTTCAAGGATCACCCCAAAATCATGCCGAATCCGGGTTGATACGCTCTCGTTGTGGACCCAATCATGAAGGGGCCGGAAACTCGACTAAAATTCAGCAAGGTGCTGATAGATAATGGCAGCAGCATAAACATCATGTACAAGCACACCATGCGTACGCTGGGCATAACGGAGAATATGCTGCAGCCAACTCACACAACTTTCCATGGGATTGTTCCCGGTTTGTCTTGCGCCCCGATAGGAAAAGTTCGGGTGGATGTGTCGTTTGGAGGACGTGACAATTGTCGTGTTGAGAACATTGAGTTTGAGGTGGTGGACTTAGATAGTCCCTACCATGCATTGTTGGGGAGACCGGCACTGGCAGCTTTCATGGCATCAACTCATACGGCTTACCTCAAGATGAAGATGTTGGCACCTCGTGGACCCTTGACTGTGGTGGGAAACTATAAAGTCTCAATGGAAACTGCTTCCGCCGGATCAAACCTGGCAGAATCACTGGTGATAGCGGAAGAAAAGAAAAGAATGCAAACTGCTGTTGCGCTGGCTCAGTCTTCAAAGTTGAGCTTAGCGGCAATGAGTGGAAACTTGGCTTCACCGGCATTCAAGCCGACAAACGAGACAAAGGACATTGTGCTGGATCCGGCTTACCCAGAGCGCACCGTTCGTATCGGTGCCGGCCTCAGTCAAGCATAGGAAAGCGCGCTCGTCAGCTTCCTCCGTGAGAATCGGAACATCTTTGCCTGGTCTACTGATGACTTGGTAGGGGTTCCGAGGGAGCTGGCTGAGCACTCTCTAAACGTCCGGAAAGATGCTAAGCCGGTGCGTCAACCTTTGCGCCGGTTCGCAGAAGATAGGAGGAAAATCATTGGAGAAGAAGTAACAAAGCTGTTAGTTGCCGGTTTCATCGTGGAGGTCACGCACACAGAGTGCCTGGCTAATCCGGTGATGGTCGAGAAGAAAAAAGAAGAGAACCTGGAGGCACAAGCTCCAAAGGTGTGGCGCATGTGCATCGACTACACCAACCTCAACAAAGCTTGCCCAAGAGATCCTTTCCCTTTGCCCCGAATCGATCAAGTGATTGATTCTACTGCTGGGTGTGAGTTGTTGTCGTTCCTGGATGCGTATTCCGGCTTCCACCAAATCCCTCTGAAAAAAGAAGATCAAATAAAAACTGCGTTCATTACCCCGCACGGGGCTTATTGCTATGTTACAATGCCTTTTGGTTTGCGCAACGCTGGTGCAACGTACCAGCGCTGTATGCAAAAATGCTTGTTTGATCAAATCGGAAAAAATGTGCAAGTTTATGTGGATGATATTGTGATAAAAACTAAAGTAAAAGATACCTTAATCGATGACATTCGGCAAACATTTGATAACCTAAGGCGGTTCCGGATGAAACTCAATCCGGCAAAGTGCACCTTTGGTGTCCCTGCCGGCAAGCTGCTTGGTTTCCTGGTGTCAAGCCGGGGCATTGAGGTTAATCCGGTAAAAATCCGGGCGATAGAAAGAATGACTATCCCACGAGAATTGAAAGATGTGCAAAAGTTTACCGGAAGCTTGGCATCGCTAAGCCGGTTCATAAGCAGGCTAGGAGAAAAGGCCTTGCCACTATATGCTTTGATGAAAAAATCGGATACTTTCGTCTGGACCACGCAGGCAGACGCAGCGTTTAAAGAATTGAAAAACATGCTCGTAACGGCCCCAATTTTGGCCTCACCCTTGGAAAGAGAACCTATGTTGCTTTATATAGCGGCAACAAACCGGGTGGTTAGTGTTGTGGTTGTGGTGGAAAGAGAAGAGGAAGGAAAAACCGTCCAGAGGCCGGTATACTACCTGAGCGAGGTGCTCTCCTCATCAAAACAAAACTACCCACACTTCCAAAAAATGACTTATGGCGTGTTCATGGCCGCCACGAAGCTCAAGCATTACTTTGAGGAGCACCCCATGAAGGTGGTGAGTGAGGCACCCATCTCCGATATCATGGGCAACAAGGATGCCAGCGGCCGGATTGCAAAATGGGCAATTCAGCTATCACCGTATGTACCGGTGTATGAAAGAAGAGATGCCATAAAATCGCAAGCTTTAGCTGATTTCTTGGTCGATTGGGCGGAGATACAATACAAGCCGCCAGAGCACAAAATAGAATACTGGAAGATGCATTTTGACGGATCCAAGCTCAAGGAGGGCCTAGGTGCCGGTGTAGTACTCACCTCACCAAAGGGAGATCATCTCCGGTATGTTTTACAAGTGCACTTCAGGGCATCAAACAATGTCGCTGAGTACGAAGCTTTGATACATGGGCTCAAGGTTGCAAAAGAAATCGGGGCACTCAGGATCATTTGCTATGGTGATTCAGATCTTGTGGTGCAACAGTGTTCCGGAGATTGGGACGCAAAAGATGCCAACATGGCCTCATACCGGTTCCATGTGCAAAAGATTGCCGGCTTCTTCGAAGGATGTGAATTTCACCATGTGCCGCGCGCAGAAAATGAGGCCGCGGATACTTTATCCAAGCTAGGTTCGTCCAGGCAAGAAATTCCTCCCGGAATAGCTCTGGCGCACTTGAGAGTTCCATCAATCAAGCCAAGTCCGGAGTCGGAATCAATTTTCGTACCGGAATCACATGTGGTGCCAATGGAGATTGACGAAGGAAACCCGGGGACTGTTCCGGCAAACTCGGGGACTGTACCGGTAAACTCGGGGACTGCGACGCCCATGCCGGAAGAGGCAATGCTTGTGGACAGCATGGACATAGACATGCCGGTGTTTGTGGTTAGAGAAGCACCATCTTGGGTTAAACCTATTAAGGAATTCCTGGTCAACGGCACCTTGCCGGTTGACGAAAATGAGTCCAGAAGGATACAGAGGAGGTCCAAAGCTTACACTATCATCAACGGTGAGGCATACAAAAGAAGTGTTACCGGTGTCTTACAAAGATGTGTGGAGCCGGAAGAAGGGAGAGAGATGCTTGAGGAGATTCATCGAGGAGAATGCGGGCACCACGCCTCGTCACGGGCACTGGTGGCAAAGGTGTTCCGGCATGGATTCTATTGGCCAACGGCTTTGGAGAATGCAGAGGATATGGTGAGAAAATGCAATGGGTGCCAGAGGTACGCCAAGCAAAACCATACCCCAGCATCCGGTTTAAAAACCATACCGCTAACTTGGCCATTTGCTGTCTGGTGCCTGGACATGGTGGGACCATTTAAAACCGCAAGGGGAAACATGACCCACATCTTAGTAATGGTGGATAAATTCACCAAGTGGCTGGAGGTGAAGCCTATCGCAAAGTGTGATGGCCACACAGCAGTAAAGTTCCTGAAAGATGTAATCCTGCGGTATGGATACCCACATAGTATCATAACTGACAATGGCACAAACTTTGCTCAAGGAGAGTTCAAACGATTTTGTGAAGACAAGAACATCCGGTTGGATTTGTGCTCGGTGGCGCACCCGCAAGGCAATGGCCAAGTTGAGAGAACGAATGCTTTGGTACTTTCCGGTATCAAACCAAGACTCATTGATGCAATGGAAAAATCGCCGGGATGTTGGATCGATGAGCTACCGTCAGTGTTGTGGAGTCTAAGAACAACTCCGAACCGGTCTACCGGATACACGCCATTCTTCATGGTTTATGGAGCAGAAGCGGTCATACCAACCGACATTCTCCATGATTCCCCAAGGGTGCAACTCTATACCGAAGAAGAGGTAAAAGAGGCACGGGAAAACGATGTGGACTTGCTAGAAGAAGCAAGAGAACTAGCTCTGGCAAGAACAACCATTTATCAGCAAAACCTCAGACTCTATCATAGCCGGAAGGTCAATCCAAGAGTGTTCCGAGAAGGGGACCTGGTGCTACGCCTGGTGCAGCGCACTGAAGGCCGGCACAAACTTTCCCCTCCATGGGAAGGACCTTTCATTGTGAGCAAGGCTCTCCACAATGATGCCTATTACCTAATTGATGCACAGGAATGGAAGAAAGGAAAGGCGGACAAGTCAGGAGAGGAGACCAAACGCCCATGGAATGTAGCTTTGTTGCGTCCTTTCCACTCTTGAAGTGGTGCTGTAAGAGTTCCTTTTTTGTACCTTAATTGTTATGAATAAAAAGATGTCGGAACTTCAAATGAATCTCGGGGACTTGCCTTATTAAGTTGCATGAAACATGTTTATTTTTTCTGTTGCCGGTTGCTTATTGAACGTTTTTTCTTTCCGGTTTAGTAATGTGCTAAACCCTACCGGAGTCTTCGACTCTGCTGTCGTCCATAACTTGGCTTCATGGCAAGCAAGATAAACCGGTAGGGGATAAGCACATGAACTGTGGAGAGGGAAACCGGGAAAGAACAATCCGGAAAAATTTAACTAACCCCGGTTATACCGGTTTTTTGCAAAATTTCGAATTGTTTCTAAGTTCAAGAAAATGCTTGTTTGGTGAAAGAACCTTGTGCTCATACGCCAAAGAACGCCCAAAGAAGGCAGGCAGAGCCAAGGCAAAAGAACCAAGTGTGCATCGAATTGGATGCAGAAGCAATCTGGAAATCTTTGCAGTACAGGATAAAAGCAGAACCAAAACGCAAAAATGCTAAGGCAAACTTAAGATAATTAGCTACCGGTATAACTTACCGGCACAAAATGTTGTACGTCAACCACAAGCAGACTTAAGGTTTTACATCATAAGCCCCGGCATACCGGGGCAGAATTTAACAGAACATTGTTTTAAGGCACGCAGGGCCAAACAGCACGACATGTGATATCTAAGACAAGGTCAGGCAGCAGGGGCTTCCGGGGGAGCGGCGCCGGCATCAGGAGTTGGCGGTGGCGCGTCCTCGCCTTCATCTTCCTCCTCCTCGCTCAGATAATCTTTGACATCTTCTGGAGGGGGGATGAAGGTGCGCATGTCAGCGTACTCCGCGATGTGGTACGCGCGGTCCTGCCGCTTAGCGGTGAGAACCGGATCCACGTCAGTAGGAGCACCTTCACGCACGCCGATGAAAGCATCCAGGTCCAACTCCGGATACCAGGAGCAGGCAATGCGGAGCGCGGAGTCCGCTCCGGCGCGGGCAGCAGAGCACTGCCACTCCCGGATCCTTCTGCAGGCACCTTTTAACCGGTCGCTGATCAGGGAGAAGGTATCCGGCACCGCTTCACCAGGCCAAAGGGTCTTGAAAAGCTGGGAGGCTACTTCAGGGATGTCGGAAAGGTTCCGATCCACTGAGCGCATGTGGGAGATCCGCGCGCTTAGAGCAACCAAGTGATCGTAGGGATCCCAAGGTGCACCCAAGTTGTCGCCGGCCTGCTTTGCCCGGTGCTCCGCAACCTTCTTCATAGCATGGGCCTGGGAGTCCGGAAAGAGCCCTGCGAGACAAACAAAAGCTAAGTATATGATACCGGAACGAGTAAGCTTCTAAGCAGAAACCGGAAAAGAGAAAAGGAGAAACTTACGGAGGGCAAGCGCGTCAGTCCGCGTGACCAGAAGGTCGTACTCCTTCTGTTCCGCTT
Source organism: Lolium perenne (assembly GCF_019359855.2). Lineage (NCBI taxonomy): Eukaryota > Viridiplantae > Streptophyta > Magnoliopsida > Poales > Poaceae > Lolium > Lolium perenne. Next base: position 84,787,692 of record NC_067248.2, on the reverse strand, counting down.
TCAGCCGCGCAACCTCGCTCTCGGCTGCTTTCTGGGCCTTCCTGGCCTCCTCCGCGGCAGCTTTGTGCGCTTTGGCGGCTTTGCCCTCGGCTGCTTTTAGCGCCTTGGCGCCCTCCTCCAGCTCTGCCTGCAACACCGCATTGGCATTGCCGGCATCCTCCAGCGCCTCGTTTAGCCTGGCCTCCGCGGCAGCTTCGGCGGCCTTCAGCTCCTCAGCGTACCGGACTCCGGCCTGCATAGCCTGGTCCTTGAGCTCTCTGGAGATCTCCTTTTGGGCGTCCAAGGCCTCCTGGTGATCCCGGATGAGCTGCTCCTTTTCAGCTAAGAGCCGGAACAGAAGATATTAGCAAAACACAAAGGCAAGTGAGAAGCAAGTCAACCGGAAAGATAGAAGTTGTACCTTGGAGTTTGGCAACCTGGTCCTTGAGGGCCTCAATGGAGGCTTCCGGGATAGCTGTTGTGCAAAAAACTTGTAAGTCACAAAGAAAAGAAAAACCTTCCGGTGAAAAGATGTCGGAGGTGCGAGAAATTACCTAGGCACTTGCTGTGCGCCTCAGCAAGGCTCCGGTGCTCCCATAGAAGCTCCTCAAAGAGGGCTTTCCGGGCGTCGGCCGTGCTCTGTTTAAAGAAGTAATGTTAGTGAAGAACAAAGGATTTTAACCCGAAACCCAGGGACTGGTGATGCCGGTTTCGTGCATTTCTAGTAAGTTTCACGCTAAGAGCAAGCTCTCAGCCCAAAACTCGGGGACTGGGAGTTTGCGGCATCTTTCAAAAAGAAAGTTTTGCGCTAAGAGCAAGCTCTCAGCCCAAAACTCGGGGACTGGGAGTTCGCGGTTTACTAAGAGAAAGATGCCGGTTTCGGAAGTTCTTTAAAAAGGAAGTTTCGCGCTCAGAGTTGCACTCTAAACCCAAAACTCGGGGACTGGGAGGATAGACAAGATCCGGAAAAAAGGAAAACCGGCATCAAGGAAATTTACAAGAGAAGTTGATAGAACTTACCACCACGTTGGCGGTGGCGTCGTACCACGCGCTGTCGAACTCCTTCACGGCACGCTTGAGGCGCGTGAAGTGTTCTACAGTTGAGCGAGGGCCGGCAGGATCTGGCGCTGGGAGGCGGTCCTTCCCCAAGCCGCGGGTAGCTGCGGAGATGTCCGCAGCGTTCCAGCGCTGGGCGTAAGGAAGGAGAGGCCCCAAGTCTTGGCCTCCGCGCTTAAGCTCAACGATCCGGCCCAAGAGGCCGGAAGGTTTGTCTTGAACCGCCATGGCGGCAGGCCCGGTGTGCAGCACTAAGGGCTGCGAGCCGCTTGAGGCGCTGCCGTCCGTAGCCTTTCCGCGCGACGCCCCCGGCTTGAGGGACGCTGGCGGCGGCTTAGGCGCTGTCGCGGGAGCTCCTTGGGTCGGTGGAGGCGTTGGCGTAGGCCCGGTTGTCTCAGGAGCTGAGGTTTCCGGTGGCGGCGGCGGTACTGAAGTTTCCGGCGCGGAAGCTTCCGGCGCGGTCTTGGAGGAAGTTTTCTTCCTTTTCTTCTTCTCAAGAACGGGAGGAACAGAGGGTTCCGCCCGCCCGGCAGTTTCTTTTCCGGCGCCCATGTTGCTGGCGCCGGTGTCTTGAGTCTCTGGAGGGGAGGCAAAGTCCTCCTCCGCACGGGGATCTGGCGGTATAGGGGCCGCGCGCCCCGAACTTGTTGTGCCCCCCAGAGGGGAGGCAGAGATGTTGCCGGCACCAGATGGTGCCGGGCTGGAGTGAGGAGGAGGAGTCGAGGTCCTGGCCGAGCCGGCAGAACCCTCAGGCCTGGGGCCAAGCTTGAGCGCGGGGCTGAAAGAAAGAAAAGGAAAAAAGTTGAGAAAAAAGCAACCGGAAAAGAACTTGGTGAAAACAGAACTAGCAGAAAAAAGAAGCCTTACCCGGTGGCCGTCGGCATCTGCTTGCCCTTGCGGCGCCTCATGGCAACGACCTTACCCGCGACGGGCTCGGTCCGGAAGCGTTTGGCAGGGGGAGCTTGTCTTGAGCCGGCATCAGAGGCCGGCGTCTTGTTCTTCTGGCCCTGGGCCATGAGTTTGTCCACAAACTCTTTGCCGGCCTCGGCCTGCAGCGGCGCCACATGCTCATGGACCTGTGGGTTGAGGTTGGCTGAGGGCACATCTACAGAAGAGCAATAGCAAAAGAATATGAGAGGAATGAAAGAAAAGCTACCTCAAGAATGGTCAACTCATCAGACGAACCGAAAGGTTCCGGCGGAGCTTTGCCAAGGCGCGCGGCGGGAGTTCGGCCCATCTTCAAGTCCTTCCAGAAGATGACGGGGTCGGGGTCAAACTTGTCGAGACCGCGCTTCCGGCAACGGCCTCGCTTGTCGGATTCGATCCGGGGGAAACGGTCCTTGGCCTGAAAAGAACAAAAAAGGAAGAAGAGGTTAGCCGCAATAAAAGCTTCCGGAGAACCGACCCGAGTTGTGTAATTTCTTACTTCTTGGGTCGGAGGGTTAGTGGAGCTAAAAGGCCGGAGGCCCCATTCCCAGTCTTCCAGCATGGAGGTCTGGCAGATCTGCCTGGCCTTGAGGACGACGTCCTTCTTCCTGAGAGGGAGGCCGGTGATCTTGGTAGGATCGCCGGGACCATACATCTCGCTCATCTTGTGGGCGCGGCGCTTAAGAGGAAGCACCCGGCGCAAAATGAAGGTGCGGATGATATCGTCGGAGCAGAGGTCGGTGTCCTTCATGCGCTGTTTCATGAAGCGTATGATCCGGTTTGTCTCGTTGTGAGACTCCTTCGGATTGTAGCTCCAGTTAGTTTTGGTGGGCGGCGCCGGATCAAAAGGAGGCAGATCTATGAGATCCGCGGCGCCGTTGTTCTTAACATAGAAGAAGGTCCCTTGCCATGACCGACATGACTCGAGACCGGAGAATTTGAAGAAGGGGCTCGCTTGGCGAGAGCCAATGATGCAGGACCCGCATTGAACGGGGGGTTTGGGTTTCGGAATGTCTAAGCCCTGAACGGAATTAATCCGAAGGGCGAAGAATCGAGCAAACGTCTCACGAGTGGGACGAATGCCGATGTATGCCTCCATGAAGGTGACATAGCAAGAAAGATAGAAGATGGCATTGCCGGGAAGATGGTGAGGTTGGAGTTTGTAGAAATCAAGAAAATCCCGAAAAAAGGAAGAGACGGGAAGGCCGAAGCCGCGCTCAAAGTGAGCAAGAAAGACAACACGTTCACCGGGTTCGAGCACCGGTTCGATCTCGTCGCCGGGAATCCGGCAGGAAACTCCTTCCGGAATCCTCCGGGACCGGTATAACCAGTCAATCTCGTACTGGCTAACGCTGGAGCCCATCCAGGCTCCGCGGGTGACCTCGGAAAGATCGGTGCCGGAAGCTTGGCTAGAACTTCCGGCATCTTGTTCTTGGGAGCTGTCGGTTTCCATCTGCGCAAGTTCTGCGCTGACCACGTCAGATGCGGGATCTTCCGGGTTACTGGAGGAAGAGGTGGAAGCGTATTGTTCGGAAGACATTCGGATTCGAGAAGTTTTCGGTATCTACCCGGAAAAAACAGGTTCCCTAAGAACTACCCCCGTGAGAAGATCTACGAAGGACAGAAAAAGCAAAGAAAAAGAAAGAATAAATATGCTTTCAACTCAAGATCTGAACTGCAAGTAAAAGAGGAGTAAAGGGGAAAAAGGACTAACCTGGGGCGGCAGAGTCGCACAGGGAAATGACCGCCGGCGTCGGGGCGGGCTCGCTGTAGGCAGTGAGGTCCGGCGACGGCGAGATGGAGAAGAACTCGAAGAAGCTCCAATGTCGCGGCAGAGAAGAAGGCACCGCGGAAGTTTTTCCCGCGGAGAAGTCCGGCGGCGTCCGGCGGCGCGCTCGTGAGGGTTTGCTGGGCGGCGGAACTCGAGCGAGCAAAGGAGCGGCGGAGGCGTACGAGCAAGGAGCAGTACTGCGCGAGAGAATGGGGAATGCGAAGAAGAAGAAGGAGAAGGGGCGGTTTTGCCCTTATAAAGAAAAAGAAGTGGGCTAAAAACCGCCGAACCGTAGCGGTTCAGCCGTGGGCCGCGACGGTTCGCCTCGCGTGTAGCCACGTGGCGCGAAGATACACGCGCGGAAGAAAGGGGCCACAGGGAGGCACACACGATCCGGAGAAGTGGTTGGGATCCGGTGCGGGTCAATTAATGCGCGCGCGGAAGCCGAACGGAAGTGACTACTGACACTGGCGCGACAGTCACAGTGCGCATGTCTCTGTCAGGCGCGGGACCCGATATATTCTCGACTTCGCCGAGGAAGTATTTAATGACCAAGATGCCGGAAGATAAGCTGCCGGAGAATGCCTTGCAAAGAGAAAAGGCATGAGTCCGGGCAAAGATGCCGGAGCCAAGTTGAGCGCCGGATAGATTAAACCGGTATACAAGAATGTGAGAACCTGGCATGGTCTGTTGGATAGAATCCGCCAGACTATACCAGCTTCGGGGACTAATGTTGGGGGGATGACCCCCGGTATGCCAAAGGCATGCCAAACCGGATGGTCTTATCCATCGAGATACCGGTTTAATATTTATACCGGAGCTCAAAGATAGGAATTTGGCTAAGTAAGCTAAGCCGGTATCCCCAAGAGGGGTATACCGGAACCAGGAAGGAAAGATACCGGAGCGCCGGAAGGAAGAACATGTCGGCTAGCTGGTCAAAGATTCCGTCAGGAGCTAAAAGACAAGGATGAGCTAAGCAAAGTAGCTTTAAACGAAGGCCTGAAGACAAAAAAGAGGATGACGGCCAAAGAAGCCGGAGGACGTCAGCCTCCCTGTTTAAAGAAGACCCTGGTGTCATCTATGATTAAAGTAGCTTTATAAAGTATCTTTGTAAAGTAGTTTGTCTAGTCAAAGATCCCATTAGGGTTTCTTGTCCTGTAAGCCACCCTCTCCCCTATATAAGGAGAGGGGGCAGCCTCCTTCATACGCGCGTGACATTAGAGACAGAACCCTGTAAGCTCAAACTTGTACCATGTGGAGATCAATGAAGATAGCGATCTAGAGCGAGTTCTTCCTTGTGTCTTTCTTCTTCAACCTCTGGCCTTGGCCAAGTTCTTGAGGAAACCATCCGGAAGTTCGTCCCATCTAGTCGCAAACCCTCCCCCGAATCCTCTAGCGTCCATTCGGCCCCAAGATAAGCCATCCCATGGCATCTGTTTGTTCCCCACGACGACAATCATCTCCAGTCTCATACTCATTGTCCTCATTGATAAACATGACTTTGCAGTTAGGACAATCTCTCTTGAAGTGACCCTTGCCACCACATGTATGGCAAAGCATATCGCGGTTGCGCGTTGTAGACACACTAGAACCACTCGTACTTGCCGCAGATTCGGACTTCTTTGCATTAGATACATTGGAGACCGGTTTGCTAGGCGGAGTAGAGTAAGGAACGGAGCGTGTCGAAGGCGCCGGCGCTGTAGAGGGCGCGCGGGGTGTAAAACGCCCAGCTCCCGTAGCACGTCCCTTAACCTTTGCTTCTTCAGCCAACTGTGATTCAGCTTCTCTTGCATGATGTAAAAATTGATTCATATTGGTGTAGGTGTAATGACGAACAATGCCTTTAACATCATACTTCAGTCCATTCAGAAAACGCTGCATTGTCATCTCTAGAGACTCACGAACACGACCACGCTGCATAAGCATCTCCATCTCCATGTAGTACTCATCAACAGTCTTCACACCTTGCCTCAATAGTGTTAGCTTATCAAATATATTCCGCATGTAATTTGTAGGCACAAAACGAGAAGTCATAACCTCCTTCATTGCACGCCATGTACGGATAGGCTGTGCACCATCTTCGTCGCGGTTGCGAACCAAAGAATCCCACCAACGCAATGCATAACCATCAAATTCAGAAGAAGCAAGCTTGATCTTCTTATCTTCAGAGTAATTGGGATGTAAGCTCCACAACTTCTCAATCTTGAGCTCCCAAGTGAGGTATTCTTCCACATCAGCTCCTCCTTCAAACTTGGGTATGGAAAACTTAGGCTTACCCAATCCATCTTCTTCATCTTGTCCACGACCATTGCGGCCAAGTGGAACCCAGCCACGAGGACGATGACCACGAGGCGCACCACGAGCATTGTGTGCGTCATCTTCAAGCTCAGGATCTTCATCATCTTCTTGTTGTTGTTGTTGTGCAGTCAAGTTCTCAATAGCGATGAGCATGTCTGCAATATTGCGCTGTATATCCGTCTCTTGATCAGCCAATCCAGTGACAGTTGCATTAGTAGCATCCAGCGTTTGCTTGATCTCATCAACTGTACCCTTAAGCTCATCATCCTGAGCGCGGAATTTGCACCAATCCTAGCGTCTCTCCTCAAACTGTACCTATTTGCACCAATAACAAGCTCTAGCGCTGACCGTAGACAACCAATGATACTCACACAAGGCGATATAATGGGGCAATGCAACTATATGGAGGAAAAGGTTGCAATGCACTAGAGAGACGCTAGCAAAGCTCAACGAGACAGGCACAAGATTGCTCAACTACAGGTGCAGTAAAGAAAACTTAGGCCTTTCACTTGATTCAACTAGCACGACACTTTTCTTTTTGTATTTTTCTTTTTGTAACACACGCAGCTATGTAGCTCTTTTTGCTTCTTTTCTATTTTCTCTCTTTTTTTTTGATTTTATGACTCAACTCCTTGATAACACGGCCAACAAGATATGCAAAGCATCAAAAACCCTAACGAGCAACCTGTCGAGCGGTAAAACTAGTCTCTTCTGGGGAAGTTCCTAGTCACGTATATCGAAAGGCTGTGTCTATGGTTGGGAACAAGCACACTGTACGCTATGTGGACTCAGAGTAACAAAACTGACACAATATGATAAACTAGATGATAGAGAAAACTCAAACCCTAACAATTCTACTAGAAGAAAGATAAAGGTACGCAAAAACAACTACGAAAAGCAACTAAAACTCGAAATTAGTGCAAGCTATGGCTATGGCAAACCCTAACCCTAAATATTTTTGGCTTTTTCTGGATAGGAAAACACTCACAACTCAACTATGGGGTGGATTGTGGATGGCTTACCGAGGAAAACTGGAAATCTGATACCAAGATGATAAGGGGTGGCCCGATCTTCTCAGTAAGCAATGGTGGTGATGATGATCACGGGGTGATAGTAGCGGAGAAACACGACGATGTAGTGGATGATAACTTGTATGACGCAACGAGATCTCTCGATTGGTCCCTGTCGCCAGATGCAACAGCTCTCAACCCTGCAAGATATTCGCAACTCCACACACTTGCGCACGTAGCCGCCGACCACGAAACGGTAAGTTGCAACCGTCTAATTCCCAATGGAACAGCAGATCACACAAGACTTAAACAGGATCTACACAATATCCAAGCAATATGGTGTAGGGAATTCAATAGTTTTGCAGAGCAAACAACTAAGAACTAGGGTTTATCTTAAACGTGGTCTAAAACACCTTGTGGGGCGTCCCAGGGACTTATATAGGCGTCTGGGACGACCTCAGGTCCAAAAAGTACGAAAATAACCGACCCAGAATAGATCTGGTCGAGACAGACTCGGACTGGTCCGGTCTGGAATCCGGTCGACCGGGTTGTGGACCGGGCGGGCCGGTCTGTGGTCCGGTCAACCGGTCAGCAACCGGAAATCTGCGAGGTTTCCGGTTTCTGTTCCGGTACGAGGGGCTTCCTCCGGTTGGCGGCCGGTTGGCGACCGGTCGACCGGACCAGGGACCGAGCGGTCCGGTCTGGTGGCCGGTCTGACCGGGTTCTGGACCGGCCTGGACGTCGTCTTCTCCTCTCGCGCATGCCTCCCGCTCCTCCCTCGCGCGTCCATGAGATACCTTCATGTCCAGCTCCATGTCCAGCTTCACGGCCATCTTGACGTCCGTCTTCATGTCCAGCTGCTCCTCTCCTCGTGCGATGCTCGTCTCCTCTTGATACCTGATGATACATAAGTAATAGGACTTAGGCAGTATAAAGTTCTCATCAATCAAAGTATCGTTTAGAAACAAGTTCACCTGTTGTTTAAGTAGCTTCGCACGAGCTCGTGTCATTGGTCCAATCCTGACTTCATTGGACTTGAGCTTCACAGCAGGTTCATCTTCAGTTGGTAATGACGGAGGTAGTAGTGAGGTAGGGATGTCCTCATCAGATATGCTTCAGCTTCTTGTGTGACCTTGGTTCTTGTGCATTGGCGATGGCACCCATGTTGTCACAATAGAACTAATGGGTCCAATGCACTAGGAACCACACCAAGCTCAATAATGAACCTCTTCATCCATACCGCTTCCGATGAAGCCTCCGAAGCCGCTATGTATTCAGATTCAGTTGAAGATTTCGCCACCGTGCACTTCTTGGAACTGCTCCAGCTAACTGCAGCACCATTCAATATAAACACGTACCCAGACTGAGACTTAGAGTCATCAGGATCAGTGTTCCAACTTGCATCGGTGTAACTGGTTACAACGAGCTCATGGTCACCTCCATAACAAAGAAACATATCCTTAGTTCTTTTCAAGTACTTCAGGATATTCTTGACTGATGTCCAGTGTTCCATTCTTGGATCACTTTGATATCTGCTGGTCAAACTAACATCATGTGCGATATCCGGTCTAGTACACAGCATGGCATACATGATAGAGCCTACTGCCGAGGCATATGGGATCTTGTCCATCCTCTCTCTTTCTTCTGTCGTAACTGGACCTTGAGTTTTACTCAAGACCTTACCTGGCAACATAGGCAAGAACCCTTTCTTGCTTTCATCCATTCTAAACTTCTTTAGCATCTTGTACAGGTATGTACTCTGTGAAAGCCCTATTAGGCGTCTTGATCTATCTCTATAAATCTTGATGCCTAAAATGTACGCTGCTTCACCAAGGTCTTTCATCGAAAAACACTTATTCAGATAACCTTTAATACTGCTTAATAGTTCTATATCATTCCCAATCAATAATATGTCATCTACATATAATATTAGGAATGCTACAGAGCTCCCACTCACTTTCTTGTAAATACAGGCCTCACCATGAGTCTGTATAAACCCGAAGTCTTTGATCACCTTATCAAAGCGTCGGCTCCAACTCCGGGATGCTTGCTTCAGTCCGTAAATGGAACGCTGAAGTTTGCATACCTTGTCAGCATTTTTAGGATCGACAAAACCTTTGGGTTGTACCATATACAACTCTTCCTCAATATCACCATTAATGAATGCCGTTTTGACATCCATCTGCCAAATCTCATAATCGAAAAATGCAGCTATTGCTAACAAAATCCTCACAGACTTTAGCTTCGCTACAGGTGAGAAAGTCTCATCGTAGTCAACTCCTTAAATTTGTCGGAAACCCGTTGCGACAAGTCGAGTTTTATAGACAGTAATATTACCATCAGCATTTGTTTTTCTTTTGAAGATCCATTTATTCTCGACAGCCTTGCGGCTATCAGGTAAGTCTACCAAAGTCCATACTTGGTTATCATACATGGATCCCATTTCGGATTTCATGGCTTCTTGCCATTTGTTGGAATCTGGGCTCATCATTGCTTCTTCATACGTCGCAGGGTCTTCATCATTGGTGTCCACAATCATGACATTTAGACAGGGATCATACCAATCAGGAGTGGTACGCTCCCTCGTCGATCTGCGAGGTTCAGTAGCTACCTCGTTCGAAGTTTCATGATCATCATCATTTGCTTCCTCTCCTAGCGGTGCAGGCTGCACAGGAACATCTTCCGGTACTGCGCTACTCTGATCTATGAGAGAAGGTTCAATAACCTCATCGAGTTCTACTTTCCTTTCAGTCACTTCTTTAGTGAGAAATTCCTTCTCAAGAAAGGATCCGTTCTTGGCAACAAAGATTTTGCCTTCGGATCTATGATAGAAAGTGTACCCAATTGTTTCTTTAGGGTATCCTATGAAGACGCATTTCTCCGCTTTGGGTTCTAGCTTGTCAGGTTGTAACTTTTTTACATAAGCTTCGCAACCCCAAACTTTAAGGAACGACATCTTAGGTTTCTTCCCGAACCATAATTCATACGGTGTCGTTTCAACGGAGTTAGATGGTGCCCTATTTAAAGTGAATGCGGCTGTCTCTAATGCATAACCCCAAAACAATAACGGCAAATCAGTAAGAGACATCATAGATCGAACCATATCTAAGAGATTTCAATTATGACATTCGGACACACCATTGCGCTGTGGTGTTCCCGACGGTGTCAACTGTGAAAGTATTCCGCATTTCTTTAAATGCATGCCAAACTCATAACTCAGATATTCGCCTCCGCGATCAGAACGCAGAAACTTAATCTTCTTGTTACGTTGATTTTCTACTTCACTTTGGAATTCCTTAAACTTCTCGAAAGTTTCGGACTTATGTTTCATAAAGTAGATATACCCATATCTACTCAGATCATCCGTGAAGGTTAGAACATAACGATAACCACTGCGCGATGCCACACTCATTGGTCCGCACACATCGGTATGTATGATTTCCAACAAGTCTGTAGCTCGCTCCATTGTACCAGAAAATGGAGTCCTAGTCATTTTTCCCATTAGACATGCTTCGCATCTATCAAGTGACTCAAAGTCAAGTGACTCAAGAAGTCCATCGGAATGTAGTTTCTTCATGCGCTTCACTCCAATATGACCAAGACGACAGTGCCACATATAAGTAGAATTATCATTCAATTTAATTTGCTTAGCATCAATGTTATGAACATGTGTATCACTACTATCGAGATTTAACAAGAATAAACCATTCATCTCAGGCGCATGACCATAAAAGATATTATTCATATAAATAGAACAACCATTATTCTCTGATTTAAACGAATAACCGTCTTGCATTAAATAAGATCTAGATATAATGTTCATGCTCAACGCAGGCACCAAATAACTATTATTAAGGTTTAAAACTAATCCCGAAGGTAGATGTAGAGGGAGCGTGCCGACGGAGATCACATCGACCTTGGATCCATTTCCAACGCGCATTGTACCTTTGTCCCTCGCCAGGCTTCGTTTATTCCGTAGTTCCTGTTTCGAGTTACAAATGTGAGCAACCGAAAAAGTATCAAATACCCAGGCACTACTACAAGAACCAGTAAGATAGACATCTATAACATGTATATAAAATATACCTTTCTTCTTGATGACGCCGCTCTTCAGATCAGCCAAATATTTGGGGCAATTACGCTTCCAGTGTCCCTTTTCCTTGCAGTAATAGCACAGTATCAGGCTTGGGGCCAGCCTTAGACTTCTCAGGAGGCACAGCAACTTTCTTGCCGCCCTTCATGAAGTTGCCCTTCTTAGGCTTGCCTTGATTTTTGAAACTGGTGCTCTTGTTGACCATCAACACTCGGTTCTCTTTCCGTATCTCCACCTCCGCAGATTTCAGCATGGAGAAGAGTTCAGGTAACTCTTTGTTCATGTTCTGCATGTTGTAGTTCATCACAAAGTTCTTGTAACTTGGTGGCAGTGATTGGAGGACACGATGAATACCCAGCTGGTTAGGAATCACAATCTCCAAGTCACTGAGCTTCTTCGCGTGCCCGGACATAGCGAGCACGTGCTCACTAATGGAGCTACCCTCTTCCATCATGCAGCCAAAGAAATGTTTTGAGGCCTCATAGCTTTCCACGGCCGCATGAGTTTCAAATATAGCTTTGAGCTCACGGACTAGCTCACAAGGGTCGTGGTGCTCAAAATGCTTTTGTAGCTCTGCCTCTAGGCTGCACAGGATGGCACACTGAACTTGGGAGTACTGAATTCTCTGAGTCTCGTAAACATTTTTTACTTCCTTAGATACTGCAGGAGCAGGTGGGGCACCTAGCGGTGCATCAAGCACATATTGCAGATTTCCGCCAGTGAGGAAAATCCTCACATGACGGAATGTGGTGACCCGGCATACCACTGCATGGTGTAGTATGCAAGTCTGACATAACACCAATGAAACACCGTTCCACTAGTATTACATCGCTCAGAGTGGTACAACAGAAACATATGCGGGTCCAAGGCATGTCTATAGAATTACATACAGACTTTGTTACAGAAGATCAGCACAGCCTCCTACTTTACAATGAGGTAAATCGGCAAATAAGCTCAAGAAGAACGACTCGTAGTCTAATCCTATCACGAACTCTATTTGTAGAGTATTTAACTAGCTATAGAGGCTCAGAATAGATTCTAGCTAAATCGGAGCTAGGTTTGGAAAGCTAGTTCCTTTCTATTGCTAATTTAGGTTTTCTCCTTGTTGAATGTGGTATCTGACTCTCCTGACATGGTCCTGTCCCTTGAAGTAGTTGTTGACTCCTCGGCCTTCGAGTTGTACTGTAGATCCTCCTTCGATGCCTCCATATCTAAGCAGGGGATTTAAGAGTGGGATGAGTACGAGCGTACTCAACAAGTTCATTATAGGAAGGAGGTGTTTAATGCACTAGCTACAACCATGGACCAGAAAGTCCAAGGCTATGCAGGTTTTTGTAATCATTTCTTTAAAAGGTTGCTTTTATTCAGAAGAACTATGTTCGTCAGCCTTCACCGGTTTACTAGAACTTCATGGAGTTCCTTTCCGGCAGCGTTCGCAGTTCCAAAACCCGGAACAGGGAGTGACTGGTCACGATTCATTACACTCTGCAGAGGTGTGTTGCTTTACCCATAAGAGATCTTAACCTTGGTGCCATCCGGGTGTACTTTCCGTTCACACTTCCTTTGGTGTGAGGCCCGGTATAAGGTCCTAGTCAATCATATTCCTCCGCTACCTCGCACACCCACCCTTTGCTGCAAACTCCGACCCTAGGTCCTCGCCGGTGCTCTTATACCAATTAAGGATGGCCCCCGACCACGACAGCAGTTCTGGGATCGAACCAAAACTCCTTCGTCGGGATATGCAACCCATAGACCGCAGTACCGTGGGGACTTAGGGTTCCCCAACCTCACCGCTTGTCCCTCGGACTACAAGTGTCTACGGTCATTGCCGTGGGGACTTAGGGCTCCCTAGCCTCACCGCTTGTTCCTCGGGATACAAGTGTCTACGGTAAAGCGCATCCGTTGATGTACAAGAGGTGGAAATACGATTGACTACTCCGTCCCACTCCAGATCTTATGGTTAACACGAGTTTTACGGCACAAGAATCACTGGACGACATTTGTTGTTAAATCCTAGATGGATATAAACCCTTGCAATGGAACCTCCACCATATCAACACGTACCATGGTTCCATTGCCAACCACATAGTCATATTCATAGTTATGAAAATAATACTTTTGATTTTCATGCAAGAGTGATAAGTATAGTACTTTGCAAGTAATTTGGTAAAAAATACTCAAATGACATGAGCAAGAGATGAACTTGCCTTTCTTGACTGCAAGATTATGCAGGCAAGGTCTTCGATAGGCAATAACTCCAAATTCTGAAATAGCATCATCGTCCGGTAAGGACGATGTTTAAAAGATTTGCAAGGATGCAATAATGCATAAGTATGAGATGCAATCGCTCTAAGCGTGACCTAACCCCGATGATTTAGGATTAGTGAGTTGTAATGATTAGTTCAGGGTGTGTTGCACTTTTAGAGTGATTTACAAACAAGGTTTTTATTAGGGCTTTGTTGTCTTAGAATCATAAAGAAGTGGTAAAATGCATAACACCAATCATATACACCAAAGAATAGTAGTTGTATAATAAGTAAAGAACAGTTGTTAATTTAAAGTCCTATAGTGCATTGTTGATAATTACTTATTATATACTTCAAAAGAATAATTTTTGAAGAACATATTCTTTAATAAAGAACAAGTATGATAATTAAGTTTGTGGGGTTCTATGGTTTACTATGGTTCTAAATAGTTTCTGGAGTAAGGATGGGATGGATCACAACAAAGTTGGATTCATCAGTGGCTACTATGGTTGGTTATATCTTACTGGTGATAGATAGCTAGGGTTTATAGATCTTATGAAGCAGGTTTGATGGCTACTCCCTATGTATTTCAAAAGAATAACTTTTGAAGAACATACTTCTTAAGTAATAAGAAGTATTTCAATTAGGGTTGAGGTGGTCTAGGTTTTATTATTGGATCCACTTAAATAGGGTATAGGTGGCTCCTAAATATTATGGTTTTAGAAGTATCTAGTACTAGTAGGGTTTTAGTGGAGTATGATATAAGATGCACGATATTGGTATGGTTGCTATTGGAGTTCATCACAATGGTGTGATGCTAACCAAGATTAATTAAAGATGATGGTTTTGGGAATAGGAGCTAGGGTTCATACTTGGTTGATCCTACTTGATCAACTAGGTTGGATAGGTATGTATACATGGAATACTAAAATATTGATAATAGGGCTCCTACATTTTATGTGGCATGGCAAGTATTTAATTGTTGATTATGGTTCTATGAATGAAATCAAAGTATCATGATCACATGTTCTAACCTAGGGTTTAGGTTTAGAAGCATATTAGGGTTCACACATAAAATAGTGGAGCTAGGGTTCCTAATGGAATTAGGGTTTTAGTGTTCACATGAAATTATGAAACCATAATGTTACTTATAATGGAACTAGGGTTTCATAATTACTATTTAGTTCTTAGGTTAATAACTTCATTATAAAGTTGAAGTTATTAATAACTTTGAAATAAAAATAATATTGGGTTTGACATTTTATTATTTTTAAAGAATTAATAATTAAGGTAAATATTAATCAGGGTTTAAATCCTTCTAATAAGGATTTAACAAATTAACAAATAAAGAAAATTAGTTTTAATGTTTTCTTTATGTACTTAATGGTTTTTATTTAATTTGAAAAGTTTTACTATCTATTGAATTTTAATTGAATTTAGAATTAAAAGAAAAGGTTTAATTAGTAATGGTTAAACAATTAAATTTTTATTAAAAATAAAAATTTCATATTATATTTTTATTGGATAGATTTTATTTTTATAAGAATTTTGATGTCTCATTCGTATTTTTCTGAGTTGAAATGAATTTTCTATGAATTTGTGAAGTTTAAACTATTTTCTGGATTTTCCATTAAATGAAAAAGGCTAAGTATACCGGTTCATATCTATCTACAGGGGCTGACCGGTGGGGTCTTTGACTAGGTCAGTGGCCACGCAGGCAACGACCGGTCAAAGATCATGCGGTGGCTGATAAGGGATTAACTTATCAATGCCTACAAGTTGTAGACTACGGTTTAGTTGGAAGTAGAGGGCAAGTAGATCTCGAAGGTTTCAGCCGGAAAGTACTCGACTACTATGAAAAACTAGGGTTGTCTGGAAAACAATGAATCGATCCTCTCTTTGTCCCTCGACTCCCCCTTATATAGGAGGCGGAGCCGAGGGTTTCGTAATACACAAGTTTACAGAGTCCGGGAGGGATTCTGACCCGTCCCACAATAATTACAAGTCAATATTCCTAATACAATTCTATCTTTCCAAAATATCTCTCGACTGGGCTTCTGGGCTTCGTATATCTTCGGGTCGTGGGTCTTCAGTAAAATCCCGGGTACCTTCTTCGGCAGGCCCATTGGGGATGCCTATGTCAGTAGCCCCCGAGATTTTGCTTGAATCGAAGAGTCAAGGAAAATCTCCATCTTTACAATCTGCATATGAGTTCTTCAACTCGACAAATAGTCTTTTCGAAAGATTCATATATTGCACAGAGATATCGGTAATTGGGGCTGGTTCATCTGATAGATCAGGTACCAGTTAACTGCTCTCGTAGCAATCCACCAAAACCTACTTCAAAATCACGTCCCTGGACATGATCTCGGGATACTGGTGCCAATTCGACATGTGCCGCTTAAGGTCTTACCAGATGCTGAATCCCAGTCATAGTTTATCGGGTACCTAACGTGTCCGTTAGGATTTTTCTTCGCATCTGTTGACACGGAAAAAGTAGCAAAGCGCCGTCAGAGGCGGTGCTACGCCGCACAGGACGGATCCCGGGGACTTACCTTCGCAGAGTTTTGCGGCATTCAGAGATTATTTTGCGACTTAGGCGCTCTGAGAATATATTGTCGAAGGCTTTTTCCGGCTGCTGGAATAGCACATTTATTCGAGTCAACAGATGACTTATATTGCTTTTAACTTATCCTCCCGATGGGAGTATATGAAGAGTTATTTCGATAACTCGAAATATACTCATCATTACTTCTTAAATTTCATCGGGCACGCGAACAGCGTTCCCGATGGGAGTAGCCCCCGAGGCTACAGCCAAGTGCTTGTACTTGGTTGTAGGCTCACCTTTGTAACATCTTAACCACTATATTGTTATTTTTCATGCTTATGTGCTTATTTATCGGGTGCGCGAACAGCGCTCCTGATGGGAGTAGCCCCTGAGGCTACAGTCAAGGATTTATACTTGGCTGTAGGCTCCAACTTGTCTTTGTCGCAATATTCTTGATTCTTCCTCTTCCAAATCATGTCCATCAACTTTCTTGATATATCCTTATAAAGTAGCCCCCGAGCATTTGAACAAAAACTTGTATTTGGGCAAAGGCTCACGAAATTATCAGTCGTCCTTCCTTGTCGCTAATTTTCATAGCTCCTCAGCCGATGTTTTTCCATTGATATTGTGACGTCAGTGCTGACGATAGCCACGACCACTGTATTGGGAAGACGCGAGAGTTGTCCCTTCGCTGACCTGTGGGCCCAAAATCTGTGGCATGTTGACACGTTACGCAAGTGGGGGACACACGTCCTCCGCTTTTTCTGGCACGCGCGCTATAGCGTCTGTCTAGTTCCATCACAGCAAAAATATTGTTTTACCCCTTGAGCCACGTGTAAATCATCGAGTCCATTCATTCATCATCTAACGGTGTGACGCTTTGACTGAAACCACCATAAATAGCCATCTTCTTCTTCGGTCATCCCCTTCGCCGCGCCATTGCTCTCATAGTCTCTACTTCAACCCCTCTTGCAATCTCCAGAGCTCAAGCGCCCACGCCCTTTCGCACTTTCCGCGACGCCGCTGCTGATGCCACCGCGCCCAAAGCTCACCAGGCACAACATCCCTGACTCCATGGCGGCCCAAGATCTGGGAAACGCCGAGTGGGAGAGATCCAAGATCTCCGCTCAAGACATCAACCTGCTGAAGAAACTTGGGCTGAGCAAGAAGAAGGATGTGCTGCTCTTCCCAGCGAAGAAAGCTATCCGGCGCCTCCCCTTGGTTATCGGGTTAGTTTCGTTGACCATCTGATCCGCGGTCTCTCTGCACCCATCCACGAGTTTTTGCATGGTCTACTTTTTGTGTATGGGTTGCAACTTCACCATCTTACTCCCAACTCCATCCTCCACATTGCTATTTTCATCACTCTGTGCGAATCCTTCCTCGAAGTCCATCCTAACTGGGCCCTGTGGAAGCGTATCTTCCTCCTCCGCCGTAATGGCTCCCACAACATTGCCTACAACATAGGCGGTGTTTGTTATTTGCGTCCGCCCTGATGTCGAGTAATTCGACGTCAAATTCCCCGACTCCGTCCAAGGGTGGCGCAAAAGGTGGTTGTACGTCCGCGAGGAATGCCCCGACTCGCAGGAATTCAACATTGTTCCTTTTGACGGCAGCTCCACAATTCTTCGTCGCCGATCTTGGGATGCAGAGGCGACTGAAGATGAAAAAGTAGCGACAGAAGTGCTGATGACTCGCATCCACGAGCTTCAAAATACCCGCAGCCAAGAGTTGTCGGGTATCCAAATAACGGCGTACTTCCTTAGGATCAGGGTGCAGCCTCTGCAGGCTCGCAAAAACCCCCTGTGGATGTATGCTGGCTTCACAACCCCTGTCTTCTTGTCCTTTATCCTGTACGCTCCTCCTTCGTTTACTTCGGTGACAATATAGGGCCCTAGCCATGGTGACTCGAGTTTCTCGTGTCTATGTTGTGTGAGTCGAAGAACTAAGTCGCCAACCTAGAAAGACCTTGGTCGCAACCGTCGACTGTGATAGTTTTTCATATCTTGCTGATACTTGACGACTCTTGACAATACTTCATCGCGAGCCTCGTCAAGTGCATCCATAGCGTCTTCTCGCGCCTTTCCCAAGGTTTCTTCATCAAACTCCGCTACTCTCGGGGAATTGTGTTCGATTTCTATCGGAAACACTGCTTCTGCTCCATGAACCAGGAAGAACGGGGTTTCCTGAGTTGCTGTGTTGGGTGTTGTTCGTATGCTCCATAGCACACTTTGTAATTCCTCTGGCCAAGTATGTCGAGCTTTTTCCAGTGGTCCTAGCTAGCGCTTCTTGATGCCATTGCAGATGACGCCGTTTGCTTTCTCGACTTGACCATTAGTCTGCGGGTGCGCAACTGACGCAAAGTGTAGCTTGATTCCTACTTCCGCACAATAAGCCTTGAATTCCTTTGACGTGAAATTACTACCATTGTATGTGACGATGCTATGGGGAACTCCGAACCGAAAAACAATACTCTTGATGAACTTGACTGCCGATGCTGCATCCGGCGAATTTATCGGCTTTGCTTCAACCCACTTTGTAAACTTGTCGACAGCTACAAGCATATACTCGTATCCTCCTGGCCATGCCTTGTGCAGTTTCCCACCATATCAAGACCCCATTGAGCAAAGGGGCACGACAAAGGTATTGACATCAGTTCCGCTGCCGGAGAGTGAGGTTTTGCAGAAAATCTTTGACACGCATCACAGGTGCGCACTATGTCCTTTGCATCCTCGATGGCCGTCAGCCAATAAAACCCTGCTCTGAAAACCTTGGCTGCAATAACGCGACTGCTGGCATGGTGTCCGCATACTCCCTCGTGCACGTCCTTTAAAAGCACTCAACCTTCTTCAGGTGTAACGCAACGCTGTAAAACTCCCGATATACTTTTCTTGTAAAGCTCTCCTTTAACCACAGTAAAAGCTTTGGATCTCCGAATAATTCGCCTAGCTTCCACTGGATCGTCGTGTATCTGCTGCCGTGAAATATATGCAATATAACCCTGCATCCATGGTACTTGTATTACCATTACCTCGTGTGATTCTTCTTCATCTCCGGACGCGCCTGCTTCGAGGGCTGTCGAAGCCCCCGAGCCTTTCTCGACTTTTTCTTTCTTCCTCGGTTGTTTCCTTGCCTTAGTTGACCTTTCACTTATCTCTTCCCAAAATACTCCAGGTGGTATTGCTAGACATTGTGATCCGATGTTTGCCAAGACATCGGCTTCGTCATTGCTGAGCCTGCTAACATGATTCACTTCATATCCGTCGAAAAGCTTCTCGAGTTCGTTGTATAGCTCCTTGTATGCTATCATGCTGTCGTTGACTACGTCACATTGATTCATCACTTGCTGAGCCACCAACTGGGAGTCGCCATATATTTTTAATCGGGTCGCACCACAAGCCTTCGTCATCTTCATCCCATGTATCAGTGCTTCATACTCTGCCTCATTGTTGGATGCGTTGGGAAACATCATCCGTAGTACATATTTCAGCTTGTCTCCTTGGGGCGAAACCAGTATCACACCTGCCCCTGCTCCTTCTAGACTCTTGGACCCATCGAAGTTCATGGTCCAGGTTCTCAATAAATCAGGTGGTCCCGTGTTTTGCAGCTCCATCCACTCGGCAACGAAGTCTGGTAAGATCTGCGACTTGATCGCTTTTCTTTTTTCATAGGTGATGTCCCGAGGGGAGAGTTCTATTCCCCAAAGGGAGACACGACCCGTAGCTTCCGGGTTATTCAATATATTTGACAATGGGGCCTCATTGACCACTATTATCGGGTGCGCCGAAAAATAGTGTCGTAACTTTCTTGCTGTTGTGAATACTCTGTATGCTAGCTTCTGATAATGCGGGTACATTTGTTTTGAAGGCGACAAAACTTCACTGATGAAGTATATCGGCCTTTGTACTCCATGTAGTTTTCCTTCTCCCTCTCTCTCAACCACGAGCGTCGTGCTGACCACCTGAGGTGTGGCCGCGATGTATAACAGGAGAGGTTCATTTTCCTTGGGCGCCACCAATATTGGAGGTGTCGAGATTGTACGCTTAAGATCCTCGAAGGATCTGTCTGCTTCTTCGTTCCACTCAAACTTTTCTCCTTGCTTGATCAAGGCGTAAAACGGCAACGCCCTTTCCCCTAGCCTAGCGACGAATCTGCTTAAAGCTGCGACCCGTCCTGTTACCTGTTGTATCTCCTTTAGTTTGGTTGGTTTCCGCATCGTTACGATGGCCTGAATTTTCTCTAGGTTAGCCTCGATTCCTCTTGCTGACACCAGGAACCCGAGAAGTTCTCCTACAGGGACGCCGAAGGAGCATTTTGTCGGGTTGAGCTTGAGGCAGAATTTGTTGAGGTTATCGAAGGTTTCTCTAAGATCATCGATCAATGTTGACCCTTCTTTTGTTGTTATGACGACATCGTCAATGTACACTTGTACGTTCTTGCCAATCTGTGTGTCTAAGCACTTCTGCATCATCCGCTGGTAAGTTGCACCCGCGTTTTTCAACCCGAAAGGCATTGTTCTGTAACAAAACACGCCATAAGGGGTGATGAAAGCTGTTTTGACTTCATCTTCTTCCTTCAGTCGAATCTGGTTATAACCAGAATATGCGTCCAAGAAACAAAGACGTTCGCAGCCTGCCGTGGAGTCGATAATTTGATCGATCCTCGGGAGGGGAAAGTGATCTTTTGGACAATGTTTATTGAGGCACATGAAGTCGACGCACATGCGAAGGACCTCCGTGTTTTTCTTCGGGACCAACACTGGGTTTGCTACCCACGTGGCTTCTGTATGTATTTATTTGATAAACCCAGCTTCTCTGAGTCAATTGATTTTTGATAGCATAGCTTTGCGGTTTGGTTCTGAAAAACGCCGCAAAGGTTGTCTGATTGGCCTAGCCAATGGATCCAAATTTAGGGGGTGCTCGGCAAGTTCCCTGGGTACTCCTGGCATGTCAGCTGGACACCATGCGAAGATTTCCCAGCGCTCACAAAGGAACTCGACGAGCGCGCTTTCCTATGCGAGGTCCATGTTTTTGGCGATAGATGTCGTCTTCTTGGGATCTGTCGGGTGTATCTGCACTTCCTTCGAGTTCTTGGTGGTATCGAAGGTTGGTTCCTTGAGCGGCCTCCCGACGTCTGGCAGCACATCATAGTCTGTTGTCAATTTTGACGCCATATACTCCGCTTGCATCCCGAAAGTTTCTGACAGGCGATGAAAATCTTTGTCACAATTATCCGCTAGCGCAAAACTGCCTTTCACTGTGATTGGTCCCTTGGGTCCAGGGAGCCTCCACAACAAATATGTGTAGTGTGGTATTGCCATGAATCTGGCATACGCAGTTCGTCCCAACAAAGCATGATACTGTGATGGAAAATCCACGACTTCAAACTCCAGTCTCTCGATCCTGTAATCCTCTCGGGTTCCAAACTGAACGTCGAGATTAATCTTTCCCAATGGATAACTTGGCTTATCTGGTGTGATAACATGGAAACGCGTATCCGTCGGTTTTAAGTTCGCCAGGGATATGTTCATCTTCCTCAATGTATATGCGTACATGAGGTTTAGACTGCTGCCGCCATCTATAAAAACTCGCGACACATCGAATCATGCGATCATCCCTGGTAAGATTAAAGCTGACTGCCCTGGTCGAGGAACTTGCTGCGGGTGGTCCGCTATGGTGAAGCCAATGTCCTGTCCCGACCAATTTAGGTATTCTATTGTCGGTGGAGGCATTTTTTCTGCCATAAAAACTTGTCGAGAAATCACTTTCTGAGCTCTGATAGATGGCCTGGCCTTCTGAATCATCGAGACTGCGCCGTTGGTGTCGATATATGGAGGTGGTGGTGGTGCTGCCGCTATTCTAAGCTGATGTCGATTTTCGTTCGTAATCGCAGGAGGAGGCGGAAGATGAACCTTGCTCCTTGGCCCCTGAGGGTATCTGTTTGCTGCCTGTGTGTTGGCATGCCTCGCAAATCTATTCAACGCCTGAAAACTTCGGCAGTCTTTCTGCAGATGTCCTGACTGCCTCTTTCCATTGTTGTCGAGGTAAAAGTGCATTTGGCATGGTCCGTTCATCATATCTTCGGGAGATACATACGGCCTCTGGAACCTTGGACCATTATTTTGCCTATTTTGACGAGGGCCATCCCTGTAATCACCACGCTGTTCCCCGCTCTTTTGATAATCATCTCGATTATTTCCTTCATTATTTCCTCGGAAGCCGGCCGATATTTGGCCGGGACCGTTGTGATCTGAATACTGGCGAGGAAAAAGCCGTCTATTTTGGAAATTTCTATTACGATCTTCCTCGGGTGACCTATGTCGCTTGTTGTTGACGGCATCCTCTCCATCTGCCCAGCGATTTGCTATCTCCATGAGCGCTGCTATTGTCTTTGGATTAGTTCTCCCCAGATCCTCGATGAAATCCTTCTTTCGGATCCCCCCGACAAAAGCATCTATCGCTCTCTCGTCAGATACATTTTCTGCCGAGTTTTTGATAATATTCCACCTCTGTATATATGCCCTCATCGACTCGTCATACTTCTGTCGACAGGCTCTCAACTCCCCTATCAACGCAGGTTTCTTGCATGTAGATAGAAAGTTCTTGACAAATAGGTCCTCGAAAGTTTCCCAACTGTCGATAGATCCAGGTGGTAACTTCTTGATCCATGACCTAGTTGCGCCACTTAGGTACACCTGGATACTTTGCATAGCCGTTGCCTTAGTTCCACCTGTCAGCTTTACTGTCTCCAGGTAGTCAATCAACCAATCCTCGGGATCTTGCAATCCGTCGAATTTCTT
Organism: Lolium perenne; assembly: GCF_019359855.2. NCBI lineage: Eukaryota > Viridiplantae > Streptophyta > Magnoliopsida > Poales > Poaceae > Lolium > Lolium perenne. Next base: position 84,764,965 of record NC_067248.2, on the reverse strand, counting down.
GTAACTGTCGGGCAACTTGAAATCTGACGACACTCGTGTTTTTCGAACGCGTGGTGTGAAACAGGGGAGTCCACACAGATCTTCGTCATCTACTTCAGGTGATTGCCGACGTTCTCTCCTTTCCTGTCGCGCCATGTCGACTCGTGTTTGTGCTACTGTATCTCTTGCCGACGTTCTTGGAGGTGGTTGTACTGCCGCTGTAGGCCGCGGGCTGTTTTGCCTTGCAGCACCTTCGGGAGGCGTGCTTGTTCCCGCGAACGCTGTCGCCATAACTCCAACTCCTGCCAAAGCCATATTATACAATGCCTCCCTTGGATCTCCTGCGGGTGGCCTGTTTGCCAGTATAAAGGCCTGTGTCGTCATGTACCCCACTTCCGGAGTTTTGGGTATAATATGTCCTCTTTCGTCAATTGACATAAAGGACATGTCGAGATTCTGGATCAAGTTCTCCCAATCTGCCTCCGGTATATTCTGCAGCCGAGACCTTGCCCTATTACGGCCGTCTCTGTGCTTGTCTCCCAAAGTTGCTGAATGTCGGCTCAGCTCAGCCCTCCGCCTGCTTGATGCAGAAGCGGCGGCTCGTCTCGTTTCAATTTCAGCTGCTTTCTTTTCGAGCTCTCTTCCCTTACGGGCTAGCTTATATTGGTACGCCTGCAACTCAGCGACTGTGGCAGTGGTATTCATCGGCTCCGTGCCATTCAAGGCTCTTGTCGCTCTATCCCAAGCTTCTTGCGGGAGTTGAACTCTTTCTCTTGGCTCAGTACCAACGTACTTGGTGCCTAAATCTCTCGTGAGATCAGCGGGATCGACGTATGGATTTCCCAAGTTGTCGAAGGCCTCTGATGTCCTGGGCTCTGCTCGGTTTGCTTCCTCAATGGCGTACACTTGGTGATGCGTGGAAGCTTGAGTGTTGTCGATATTGGTGACACCGTCATATAGATCGGCGAAGACCTCACGAATAGAAGTAGATCTATCGATGAAATCGAAAGCATCGATGCTATCGAAATCGCTGCTTATATTTGAGTCCGCAGACGACCCGACGGATATGTTGCCGAAGATCTTGATGAGCTCGTCGCTTGATGCAAGCTTGGAGGAGACTGCCGACGAAACCTCCTCATCGCCGGATTCGAACGATGAAAACGATCTCGACGAATCGGAACCATCTGCAGCCGATCTCGCCGACTCCGATCTTGCGAGTTGATAAGATCCTTCCTTCCCGACGCGGAAGTGGAACCTCCCGAACGCCATATCCATGGGCTCCTCCAGATGTGTATATGCATCCATACGGGAGGGTGGGTGAGGAACAAAATCGACTAGAGCGGTTACGATCTGTTTACCTCGATCCGTCGCGTTGCTTGCTACCGAAGATGCCGAAGATGTTAAACGTGCCATCGAGATCAGAACCTTGTCGCCTCTAATCCCCACAGACAGCGCCAACTGATAAGGGATTAACTTATCAATGCCTACAAGTTGTAGACTAGGGTTTAGTTGGAAGTAGAGGGCAAGTAGATCTCGAAGGTTTCAGCCGGAAAGTACTCGACTGCTATGAAAAACTAGGGCTGTCTGGAAAACAATGAATCGATCCTCTCTTTGTCCCTCGACTCCCCCTTATATAGGAGGCGGAGCCGAGGGTTTCGTAATACACAAGTTTACAGAGTCCGGGAGGGATTCTGACCCGTCCCGCAATAATTACAAGTCAATATTCCTAATACAATTCTATCTTTCCAAACTATCTCTCGATTGGGCTTCTGGGCTTCATAAATCTTCGGGTCGTGGGCCTTCACTAAAATCCCGGGTACCTTCTTCGGCAGGCCCATTGGGGATGCCTATGTCAGTGGCCCCACGGCCACGTCGGCCTTGCCGGCGGCTCAACGCCGGCGGCCAGTCGGAGACAGCGCCGCCGTTTTAAGGCGCCCCGGGATGTGCGAATAAGATTTTCCGAACCCCCTGTACGCACTGAGGCCGCTGGTGGTGTTTTGTGCGAAGGGACCACCGGAGCTAGTTCCGGTGATGAGCTCCGCGGCGGTGCACTCCAGCGAGGAATCGAATCATACGCTACGGTTGATGAAAGTGCCTAAATAAGTGGTCTATCAACGCGTATGCTTACCCTGGTTCTCATGGTATGGTCGATGGCGTTGATCGTGAGCTGAAACGAGCTCAATTTCTCAGAGGCCGGAGATGAACTGCAAAAGGGAACCGATGAATTTGCCTCCCACCTTGCTCCCCTGGATGCGTGCTTCCGCATAGAGGCTCTACGCGTCGAGGCGCATCTCCAGGACCTCCTCTCGGTTGCTGGAACGGCTCCAATCGTCGGGTCCTTCTCCGACGCCGGCGACAGAATTCGGACGAAATCAAGAGATAGAAAGGGATTTAGAGAGAATGGCGGGGCGTTTGGGGTAGCTAGGGTTCCGGTGATCACCTCCGTGTATTTATAGGCTGGGAAGATGTCGGCAACGACGGCACGTCGTCGTATACTGTCGGTCTATGGCGATGTCGGCGAGCGTGTATTGGCACGTATCTTGGCGCGTTTGTAGTAGGTACGGACGTAGCGGAGTTTGTATGAGCCTCAGGTGTTTCGCTGGCATCCGCGACGTCCTTATCCTCGACGAGGAGGTGGCCGACGAAGTGGTTCACGTCTTCGTCGTGTCGTCCATGCGCAGGAGGAAGAAGACGAGGCTCTCCCCATGTGAATCGGTACGGTGAGTCGTCTTTTGGCCTGTGGCTTGGGCTACGTTGGGCTGCTGCCGGGCTGTTTCCTGGGCTGCTCAGCCCAGGTGGGTCTGGTAAGTGTTCTCTCTTCCTTTTTCTTTTTCAGTTTTTATTTTCTATTTTCCTTTTCTAATTTGCATTATGTTTTAAATTCAATTTAGATTATTTTATACCTTTCAGGTATTATTATAATTTGAACTTCATTAGGACTAAACAAAGGGTCATTGTATTTCTGAATTATTCTTGCATCATCATTTAATAGAGGTGAGCTTTATTGCAAATTTTCATGATACATGATTTAATGCACTCATTTTAAGTTCCTTGTTCTTGTGGAATCAAATTTGTTTTGAAATAATAAATTTGAGAATTTCTACTCTAAGTATTTTAGAAGTTATTATTAGGGCTTGATCTCATAATTGAGAATTTGGTCCCTTGTACATGATTTTATGTGAACACTTATTTATTAAGATATTGTAGGTTTGATTATAATCCTATTTCAAGGTTAACATAAGTATTACCTTTTTAATAGAACCTTGCAATATCTAAAGTAGATATTCTTCTCACCTTGGTTTGGTCTTGGTTTTAATGATGGGTGGTTAATCACCATATATAGGTTTAAATTGTAGGGTTTAAACTAGGTTCATCTTATGCTCCATAATTAAGCATAGGATTTAACTAAAGTGCAATTCTAGGGTTCTAATTATATTTACCTAATGGCACATGGTTTGGAACTTGATTGTGGCCTAGGTTTTAGTTGTGATCACCCAAGTGATGCACAAACTAGGTTTGAGATATAATTCTGGTTTGTGGATATGGGATGACACCATATTGCATTGGCTAGGTTTACTCTCCCCATTGCATGATAGGTCACTTGCTTAATATGTCATGTGCTTCTTTAGTTCCTAAGGATCTAAGAATTGGTTTTATCCTCTACCAATAGGCTTCTATTATTATCCTTAATTTATCATTAAAGTAACTAAAGTGGTTATGGTTCTTTTTATAGTTAACTTTGGTTATATGGATGAATGGTTTCTCACCATATAAAGTATGGAGTTTGACTCTAAGGTTTTCTTAGGTTCTTTAATTGAGGAATAAATGAAATATAGATGTGGTAGGATTCTACTTATGATCACCAAGTGATTCACAAGTTAAGGTTGGGATATAAGCCTAGGGTTGCTTTCTTGTTACCTCCCTGTGACTTCATGTGGTGAATGATATCTACTTATCCTATTAGGATTTAACTTGTCCTCACATACCTCAAGAGCATGATCATGGTTTAGGAATGATCAACTTGTTTTTAATATCTTCTACCTCAAGTCCTTAGGGTTTATGATCATTACCCAATTTATAATGATCAAGGTTTGGCTTCCTAAGGTATCTCTCCTGAATTATGGTTTCTCACCTCTAAGATCAAGTATTGTCTTGATCAACTAGGGTATAGCAGTTCTATTTTACTTTCTAGGATGGGCTTACTATGATTGCCTCATTAGTTTATATCCCAGGAGAATGCCTGAGATATTCACTTAGAGTTCTCTCACTGAATGATGATTTGATCATCAAGATATATGGAATAGTTCTCTCTCACAAATTTAAGTGTTGCCTCAACTATCTTGACTGTAACACCATAGCTTGAGCTCTCTCATATAGGAATGGTTTATTCTAGGGTTTATGGTGTACTCCTAATATTACCTTAGGTATCTAGGCTAAGACTCCACTTAGCTATCTTGGTTGGATTAGTCTCCTCCTTACTTTATCAATTCATGGATATACTCTTATTCCATGTGATATTAGGTTATCTCACCACTCCAAAGTGAAATGGTTTACAACCTAATACTTTAGTTCAAAGGTTGTCCTTTATTCTTAAATAGGTAAAGCTAAGATTGGTATGAATGGTCTCTCTCATTTAGAAAGGACTACAATGCTAACCTAAGGTTAGGCTCCATAGAGAATGATGTGATCATCCATTTCTATGTTTAACATAAATGGTTTCTCACTCTAGGGAATGTTATTGAATAATATCCTAGGATTCTCTTAAAGATGATGATTTGAATACATAGATGCATATCCAAGGTTTAGCTCAAAGTTTGTCATTGCTTCTCTAATAAATAACATAGAACTCTCACTTCTCTAGGGTTGATGTATAATAATATGGAATAGAGAAGAATATATATTCCTAGGGTTGATCTCCTTGTCATTTTTTTCCAAGAATGAAATAAAATGTATACCATGAGTTTCATGGTAGGATCATTTATTTGTTAAAGACATGGAAAAGATAAGTGAAGAGTGGTTTCTCCATTTTATTGCTACTTGATTTCCAATTGAATAGATATTCATATGGTATGGCAAAGAATACCATATTATGATCTTTAATGGGATCAAACAATTGATCATTGATTAAAGTGTTGTTGTGTTTGTTTTAATCACATTTGGTCTAACCCCTTAGACCAAATCATCTCTACCCAAAACAAGGTTTTAACAAAGGTCGCATTGAGGTTTGTAGCGCTTGACTTGATGAGCTACTTCAATTCCACCAAGGTCAAGTGAAACTTCAGTTACTGTGACTGTTTTACATTAAAGCGCGAAAATTCCCCAGATTTTCTATGCATGAATGCAATACACACATCTATTTCCTCTATTTTTGTAACCCCAAATCCTGGGATATTACACGGAACCAGTCGGTGAAGTTGCTACCATTGATTTTAAGCTTTTCTTTCTCTAGGAACTGGTTAAAATTGATGGAGTGGCCCGCCATAATCTACAACATATTTGCAAAGAGTTTAGACTAAGTTTATGATAAAATGAGTTCAATTTTAATTCTTAAATTTAACTAGGTGAACTCCCACTCAAAACAACATCCCTCGCATTGTCTTAGTGATCACATGAACCAAATCCACTACACCAAGTCCGATCATCACAAGAAAAGGTGTAGCTTCAAAGGTGAACATTCAAAGTGTTCATCATATCATTCATATGACTCATGCTCTACCTTTCGGTATCCCGTGTTCCAAGACCATGTCTGTACATGCTAGGCTCGTCAAGGCAACCTTAGTATCCGCTTGTGCAAATCTGGCTTGCACCCGTTGTATGCACATGTAGAATCTATCACACCCGATCATCACGAGATGCTTCGAAATGACAAGTCTTAGCAACGGTGCATACTAAGGATGAACACTTTATTATCTTGATATTTAGTGAGAGGGATCATCTTATAATGCTACCGTCGCGATCTAAACAAAATAAGATGCATAAAGGATTAACATCACATGCAATTCATAATGTGATATGATATGGCCCTTTAGTCTTTGTGCCTTTGATCTTCATCTCCAAAGCACGGACATGATCTCCATCATCAACGGGCATGATCTCCATCATCATCGGTGTAGCGTCAAGGTCAATGGCGCCGTCTTCATGGTTGTTCCCACCACGTAGCAACTATTACAACAACTTTGAAATAATACTACTACATGAAATATAAAGACAACCATAAGGCTCCCGCCGGTTGCCACAATACAATTAATAATGATCATCTCATACATATTCATCATCACATCATGGCCATATCACATCACCAAACCCTGCAAAAACAAGTTAGACGTCTCTAATTTGGTTTGCATATTTTACGTGGTTTAGGGATTTCGAGTAAGATCCAATCTACCTACGAACATGAACCACAACGGTGATACTAGTGTTGTCAATAGAGTGAGTAGATTGAATCTTCACTATGGTGAGAGAGACAGACACCCGCAAAGCCACTTATGCAATATAAGTTGCATGTCGAGCGTGGAGCAAGTCTCATGAACGCGGTCATGTAAAGTTAGCCAGGGCCGCTTCATCCCACCATCCCGCAAGATGCAAAGTACACACAACTAAAGACAACAAAAGCATCAACGCCCACAAAACCATTGTGTTCTACTCGTGCAACCAATCTATGCATAGACACGGCTCTGATGCCACTGTAGGGATTCGTAGCATAGCAAAAAAAAATTCCTACCGCAAGAACGAACAACAAGCCAAGATCGAATCTAGTAGATGGTAGCAACGATGTGCAGATCAACATACCCTTGAAGATCGCTAAGCGTTAACGAGATTAGATCTCGTGGTGGATGTAGACAATCACTTGCCGCTTGCAAAAGCGCGTAGAAGATCTTGACGGTGCCACAGTCGGGCAGCACCTCCGTACTCGGTCACACGTTCGGTGTTGATGACGACGTCCTCCTCCCTGTTCCAGCGGGCAGCGGATGTAGTAGATCCTCCTCGGAATCCCGACAGCACGACGCCGTGGTGGCGGTGGTGGTGGAGATCTCCGGCAGGGCTTCGCCTAAGTGCTAAGGGAGAAGTATGAGGAGGGGGCGGCTAGGGTTTGGGGAGAGGGGGCAGCTGGGGCGCCGGCCTTGGTGCCTCTTGATGGTGCGGCCAATGTGGTGGCCGGCCCCCTCCCTCTCTCCCTCATTATATAGGTGGAACCCCAAGGGTTAGCCGTAGAATCTGAATAAGAGTCCAACTCCCAAACCTTCCAAAGGGCAAAACCTAGGGGGAGTGGGACTCCCCTCTTTCCTTCTCACTTGGCCGGCCAAGGAGGTGGAGTCCACCATGGACTCCACCCTCCCATGTGGTTGGCAAGTTAGGGTTGGTGGAGTCCAACCGGGACTCCACCTTCCATAGTGATTTCTTCCGGAAGGTTCTAGAACATTATAGCGCCTTCCATAAATGCACCGGATCATTTCCAAACTTGGAAAATGACTTCCTATATATGAATCTTATTCTCCGGACCATTCTGGAACTCCTCGCGATGTCCTGGATCCCATCCGAGACTCCGAACAACATTTGAACTCAAATTCCCTATTCCATATCTACTTAAAATGACATCAAACCTTAAGTGTGTCACCCTACGGTTCGTGAACTATGCAGACATGGTTGAGACTCTTCTCCGACCAATAACCAATAGCGGGATCTGGAGATCCATAATGGCTCCCACATATTCAACGATAACTTAGTGATCGATTGAACCATTTACATACGATACCGATTCCCTTTGTCACGCGATACTTTACTTGTCCGAGGTTCGATCATCGGTATCACCATACCTTGTTCAACCTCGTCACCGACAAGTACTCTTTACTCGTACCGTGGTATGTCATATCTTGTGACCTAGTCACATGCTTGCAAGCTAATCAGACGACATTCCACCGAGAGGGCCCAGAGTATATCTATCCGTCATCGGGATGGACAAATCCCACTCTTGATCCATATGCCTCAACTCACACTTTCCGAATACTTAATTCCATCTTTATAACCACCCATTTACGCAATGGCGTTTGATGTAATCAAATCATCCTTCCGGTGTAAGTGATTTACATGATCTCATGGTCGAAGGACTTAGGTAACTATGTATCAAAAGCTTATAGCAAGTTGAACTAAATGACTTGATGTTATGCTACGCTTATATGGGTGTGTGTCCATTATATCATTCATCTAATGACATAACCTTGTTATTAATAATATCCAATGTTCATGATCACGAAACCATGATCATCTATTAATCAACAAGCTAGTTATACAAGAGGCTTACTAGGGAGTTCTTGTTGTTTACATAACACACATGTATCAGTGTTTCGGTTAATACAATTATAGCATGGTATGCAAACATTAATCATAAACACAAAGATATTATAATAACCACTTTATTATTGCCTCTTGGGCATATCTCCAACAATGGCAAGCTCTCAAGGTCAACAATGGTGGAGAGCAAAAGGAGGAAGAAGAAGTGAGGAGAGAGAGGAGGAAGAAAGCCTTAAAAAGGGGTCTCAGATTTCTGCCCGTTTGGGACAAAATACCGATAGGCTAGCAGTGCCGGCCTGGTGCCACCGGCAGTGCCGGGGTGCTCCCGGTGGCAGTTCCGGCCCCCCTGTTTTTACCCAAACACCCGATACGAAAATCTTAAGAACTTTTGCATTCGGACTCCGATTTCGATGATCTTGGGCTCATTGAAATCACAACAACGATATCTACAACAATATGCATAGAAAAATCATAGTCCAGCAAAGGAGGATAGAAACAAGTGAATAAATGTATTACCTATCTATAAAAGACAAACCGGTAAAACCTCGAATATGGAAAATGCAACAACTTGAGTTAGGAGACTTGGATTTAGGTGAAACCAATTTTTGTAAAGAGGATGACAAGAGCTACCCCACAAAGAGTGAAAAACTTAAGAACAAGTGGGGTAGATTTTTCTACGTATTTTAGAGTGAAACCTCTCAATACGAGAAACCGAGAAAAACTCCAATATCGAAATCGCAACAAGTGATTCATGCGGAATCCGTTTTCGGTGAATTAGAGCTTGCTATGGAAATAACCACAAGATATAAATCACCACATGGATAAGATCCAAATAACAACCAAGAAAGATGATGCAAGGATGAAAAGGTTTAAGTTCTCTCCGAACGATACGATCGAGTTACTCACTCGAGAGCCCTCTTGATAGTACGGTAACTAAACTATAAACCGGTCTCCAGCTACACCATGAGACCGGTGAGAAAAAAACTCTATCAAGAGCAAACCTTAATCTTGCGCATTCCACTTGAGCTCGATGATGACGGTCTTGACCGCAACAAGATGGAACACATTTCTTGATTGTGCTTGTGTGATGAAGTCATGCGAATTGTTGCCCCATACTCCACTATGAGAGAGCTTATTCTTCGGTACATCTTCATATATCCATGATCACCATATGGATGACAAGCTTCAAGCATATGGTCTCTTCGAATTGGCTCATCTTGAACTTGCACTTCATTTTTTCATTATTCATCGTTGATGTCTTGAAGTTAAACTTGAGGGCTCACTTCATCTTCATCTTCAAGACATACTTGACACTTGATCTTCTTCATTTGCTTCTTATTGCAATCTTGAAGCCAACATATGGTTCAAGCATTGCCTATGGACAAGTCCTACAAATATAACTCAATGCAAATATTAGTTCATAGAAATTATCATTAATTACCAAAACCACACATGGGGGCTCCATGCACTTTCACCTAGGATGCTAATACCTCTTAATTAAACTAGTAAATGTGCATGTGAAATGCACGTATTAAACTTTGACCAATTAAAATCCACACCGCTAGAAACAAAAAATCTAAACCTAATAATAAAGAAAATAAGGCTTTTTGTTTGTCCGTCTGTTTCTGCCCCTGACTTTTGAGCCAAATTACATCAACTGCCACCGGTAACTCAATCCATAAAACGCTTCGTTAAAACCTTCCGCACCTGAAACCCTGTCCAGGCCTGTCGTTTCTACGTCTAGACCATGTACTGCTGGTCTGGCCCAGATTGTGCCTCAAGCGGTTCATCGCTTCCTCTTCGTCTTCGTCTCAACCATCATTTCCTCTTTTTGTCTTTGTACCGACTGACGGAAAGCTGACCGATCCTGGCCTCGAAAAGAAACATATACTCTTCTGTCGTTCGACTAGGCTGGCCCTCATCCAGACTACTCTAGGTACTACTCCACGCCAGCCGTACGCGGTAAGTCATCAAACTTGGTACGTCCGTCGAGCAGAGTCATGTACGAATCAAAACAGTCGACCTGGCCAGGGCTTGGCGCCTTGGCCTCCAATATATATGCAGCCAACCTAACTAGGGACTCGCCTCCAATATATACGTCCTCAGCCATCCCTAATCGTCTTGTCGCATCGCTTCCATGGAGAAGATCGATTAATAAGGTTTCCAGCCCGAAACAGCTCTCAGCATGGTGACGATAGACACAGATACTTACGGCTGCGGTTGGTCCTTCAAATCGGATGCAAATCAAGAGACATATATACATAAATCAACAAATGCAGATTTTGAACCCCTTATCACAAACAAAGTTTCAATCAAGAAGCAAACTCTACCAGAAGCATCTATATTCTGAACAAAGCTAATATTGGCCATGCAAATACATAGCTAACATTATTTCCTAGGATTTGTGCAGATCATAGTTCCCAACGGGATTTACAGAGGAAAACATGGGATTTGGTTTACATGGAGTCCCAAAGACAATTGTTTCTGATCATGACGTCAAGTTCATGAGCTACTTCTGAAAGACACTTCGGGGAAAGCTGGGGACGATGCTACTTTTCAGCACTACTTATCATCCCAAAACTGATGGTAAAACGGAGGTCGTGAATAGAACAGTGTCACAACTATTGTGATCCATGATCAAGAACTTGCGAGATTGGGAGGAGTGTTTGCCGCATGTGAAGTTTGCTTATAACAGGGTGGTGCACTCTACTACACAGCTTTGTCTGTTTGAGGTGGTCTATTGTTTCAAACCCATTACTCCACTTGACATGTTGCCTCTACCCATACAAGAGAGAGTCAATATGGAGGCACCAAAGATAGCAGATTTTGCACAAAAGATACATGAGAAGACTAAACAACTAATTGAGAAGAAGGGCAAGAACAATGTTGCACGAGTCAACAAGAAGCGCAAGGAGATATTGTTCAAGCCTAGTGATTTGGTCTGGGTTCATTTTCGCAATGACATGTTTCCCAAGTTGAGGAAGTCAAAGTTGCTTCCTCGTGGTGCTGGTCCTTACAAAGTGCTTGCCAAGATCAACGATAATGCATATGTTATAGATCTTCCAACTGACGAGTTTGGTGTCAGTAATTCTTTCAATCTTGCTGATTTGACACCGTATGACGGAGAACACCTTGGAGCGTCGAGGTCGACGCCTTATGAAGGGGGGAGATGATGATGATACCCAAACAGAACTACTACCTCCGCCATTACATGATGATCAAGATGTTGATGTGAAGATCAAGTCCAACGAAGTCAACATTGGACCCATTACAAGGACTCGTCCAAAGCTACTTAAAAAAGGTGAATTCATTCCAAAATGATATCACTGATATACATGTTGAGAGTTTTATACTACCTAAGTCGTTGCATTTATGTATGATCAAGTATGAAGGAGAATCAAGCATTGCATGGGAAGAAGGAGAGCTACACACGGTGTTGGACGTGAAGACATTCCACAGATGTGCGAGGGAGGAGAGGGAGGCAGACACGTCGACGAAGGAAGTCATCACCGGCACTGCCGGCCTAGTGAGGGCAGCACTGCCGGCCAAAGCACCCCGGCACTGCCAGCCTATGAGGGGTAGCACTGCCGCTAGGAGCACCCCGGCACTGTCGGTCTGCTGAGTCCGTGTCTGTTTTGGCCGAACCTGTTCCAGGTTGGTTTGTATCAAACTATTGCGACCCCTGGTCGTCCTGGACGCCCATATTAGCCCCAGGGACACTCCCAAATTAGGTTTAGACCACGTTTAAGATAAACCCTAGTTCATAGTTGTTTTCGACGCAAAACTACTAAATTCTATACTCTCCAATTCGTTTCGATCTGGAGTTTTATGCTACTGAAAGTTTGTGTGATCTGCTGTTCCATTGGAGATTAGAAGATTGCAATTTACCGCTTCATGGTCGTTGTCTACGTGCGCACGTGTGTGGAGTTGCGAATATCTTGCAGGGTTGAGAGCTGTTGCATTCGCGACAGGAATCAATCGAGAGAATCGACAACATCGTACAAGTTATCATCCACCATATCATCGAGTTCATCCTCGTGTTCATCATCTACCACCTCGCTTACTGAGAAGATCGAGCCACCCCATATCAAAGGAATTATTTGATTTTGTGTCCGTGTGTATACATGTGAAGAATAGGAGATTGTAAAATCCACTATTTGTTCTTAGTCATAGCTGTTGAACCTGAACAAACCATGGTTTATGACAAATCATTGTAGGAACAAGGACCTGCTTTGGACTCCAGTCCAGGTTTTATGGCTTTGGGATTTTTTATCTCGAGAAAACGCAAAGAACCTTTGTGTTTCATTGCATTGCATCTAAAGAGTTTGTTACAAGACTCCTAGGAGGTGACAGTTACAAATAGTACAAGTTATTAATGAACATCCCATGTCGTCTGTAGGATCACCAGGAGCCCTTTTGCATCTGCTTGCGCTCACGGTTTGGCCTCCTCTTTGATGCGAGCGACTAGCGCGTCGACATAAGGGAAGGCTCCTATGAACATGCATTCATTGCGCTGCTTCCAGATCATCCAGGGCACCAACTAGGCAGCAGAGTCAAGGCCCTTGTGCATGGCTTTCGGGGTACGTTGTGTGGCATTCATCCACCAGTCATTGAGCGTTTCTTCGCGGCTGCCTTTGGGATTTCTATCGGGGGTTGGAGGCTGCCAATTCCATGCGTGATGCAGCCAAATAGTGATGGGCGACACACATGTGAATTCGAGAAAGGGTAGAGAAGGATCGCACCGTCCACTAGGGATAGGAGTGGAGTCGTGCGTTGGTGAAAGGTAGAAGGAAGGAAGACAACGTGTGGTACAAAGATTGGTGTGATGCGAAAAATAGACAAACAAAATAAATCCGTATAAACCCGTAGCAACGCACGGGCAAGCTTCCTATATATCTATAATCAATAAAAGGAGAAGCGTTTCCCCAATTTGGTTTCATTTCATACGTTGGGTTTTTGTCGTCCGTTTCGTCCATGGCGCGTGCGTGATCCGTCGCTGATTTTTCGGTTAGAATATGTTCCTGATACGATCGATCCAATCTCTGTTTTGATTCCGTGTAGGAAGTGCTGTCCCGGACACCCACGTCTAGCATGCAACGTACCTGCGCACGGACCGGCCATGTGAGCACAAAATTGGAATTTCCAAAGTAGGTTGCCCTACCGTGTTAGGCACCCACTACTGTCTCTGCATTATAGCAACGATAAACAGTGGCAATATCTGATTACAACTGAATTGGGATAGAAAAGGGTTCCTAGTCTAGCGAGGAGACAAACTCCCGCAGCCGCCGTTCTTCAGCCTTGATCCCGAGGATGCGTCTGAACTTGTCTTTGCTTGGCTTAAGTGGAAGACGCGTCCAGCTCTACTGCACCCAGTCCGGGCCGACGTGCCTCCTGTTGGGCTGGCGAAGTCGTTTGGGTCGTTCCTTCATTGTGACCAGGGCCCATATCAGGGTCGTTGCTGGTGCTTGTGAATGGAACCTGTTAGGATTGATCTCCACCGCACCAGAGCCCAACGGCTCTGGCACGACCTCTTGACCTCGTCCGCGCCTTGATCAGGGGCGCTCAACCGTTCGCTGGTTGGTGGGCCCCTGTCGCCTGCACTATATAGAGTGGTGGGGGCCAGTGGCACTTGGTACGAGGTTGCCCTGAGCTGCCACTCGCCCCACCAGACGACCCACCGATTAGGGTTAGTGCAGTGCCGACGGGAAGCTCCGCCGCCACATCACTACCTCACCGATCCGCCGTCGTCACCATGTCGACGTCGACGGGTTTGTCGTTCTCCAAGTGACAAGGTAAATGCTTACAGACCCGCGGTATTCTTTTCTACCCGGCTATGATCTACACTAGTCGATCTAGCACTTCAAACATTGGTATTAGAGCCTGTTGCTAGTTGTAGATCTCATGTTTTTCGGGTTGAAAAGATAAAGGAAAAGAAACCCTAATCCTCCCTCTGACCAAAGTAAATGGCAACCGGCCGAGGCCCATCTCGCCGGCAAAGTAACGCCGCCCCACCCCACCGGGCTGCTACTGCTGCTGTCCGCGGCGGAACAAAGGGCGCCTCCGCCTGAGCCGCTTGACGGCGACGCGTTCACCATTGGGTACTCGCGCACGCCGGCAAGAGGGCCAAGGGGGGTGCCGCAGTACCTCTCTTCGATAGATCGCTGCTGGCGTGTAGTCGACACGTCCGTTGGGAACCCCAAGAGGAAGGTGTGATGCGCACAGCAGTAAGTTTTCCCTCAGTAAGAAACCAAAGTTATCGAACCAGTAGGAGCCAAGAAGCACGTGAAGGTTGTTGGTGGAGGAATGTAGTGCGGCGCAACACCAGTGAAACCGGCGCCAACGTGGAACCTGCACAACACAATCAAGATACTTTGCCCCAACGTAACAGTGAGGTTGTCAATCTCACCGGCTTGCTGAAAACAAAGGATTAAGCGTATCGAGTGGAAGATGGTGTTTGTTTGCAAAGAACAGTAAGAACAATAATTGCAGTAGAATGTATTCAGATGTAAAAGAATGGACCGGGGTCCACAGTTCACTAGTGGTGTCTCTCCAATAAGATAACTAACATGCTGGGTGAACAAATTACAGGTGGGCAATTGACAAATCAAGATTCAATACATATCAACGATGATTACTATGTGATTTAATCAGGGCATTACGACAAAGTACATAGACCGCTATCCAGCATGCATCTATGCATAAATAATCCACCTTCGGGTTATCATCCGAACCCCCTCCAATATTAAGTTGTAAACAACAGATAATTGCATTAAGTATGGTGCGTAATGTAATCAACACAAATATCCTTAGACAAAGCATCAATGTTTTATCCCTAGTAGCAACAGCACATCCACAACCTTAGAACTTTCTGTCACTGTCCCAGATTCAATGGAGGCATGAACCCACTATCGAGCATAATTACTCCCTCTTGGAGTTACAAGTATCAACTTGGCCAGAGCCTCTACTAGCAACGGAGAGCATGCAAGAACATAAACAACACATATATGCTAGATTGATAATCAACTTAACATAGTATTCTAGATTCATCGGATCCCACCAAACACAACATGTAGCATTACAAATAGATGATCTTGATCATGTTAGGCAGCTCACAAGATCTATAACAATGATAACACAGGCGGAGAAGACAACCATCTAGCTACTGCTATGGACCCATAGTCCAAGGATGAACTACTCACGCATCAATCCGGAGGCGGGCATGATGATGTAGAGCCCCTCCGGTGATGATTCCCCTCTCCGGCAGGGTGCCGGAGGCGATCTCCTGAATCCCCCGAGATGGGATTCGCGGCGGCGGCATCTCTGGAAGGTTTTCCGTATCGTGGCTCTCGGTACAGGGGTATTCGCGACGAAGGCTATATGTAGGCGGAAGGGTAGGTCAGGGGGCGTCACGAGGGCCCCAGACCATAGGTCCGCGCGGCCAGGGGCTGGGCCGCGCCGCCCTGTGGTCTGGCCACCTCATGGCCCCACTTCGTTATCCCTCCGGTCTTCTGGAAGCTTCGTGGAAAAATAGGACCCTGGGCGTTGATTTCGTCCAATTCCGAGAATATTTCCTTACTAGGATTTCTGAAACCAAAAACAGCAGAAAACTGCAACTGGCGCTTCGGCATCTTGTTAATAGGTTGGTGGAGGAAAATGTATAATAATGTTGTAAAGTATGTATAAAACATTCAAGTATTGTCATAAAAGTCGCATGGAACATAAGAAATTATAGATACGTTTGAGATGTATCAATCGCCGTCGAGGCCGTCGGGTCCGGGTGGTGGAAACTAAGGGGAGAGGTGGAAAAGGGACCGGGGCGGAGGGGTTGCACGCTGCCCTGTGCGCAGCACTTGCCGGCGACGAGCAAGGTGCTGCTGCGCGGCTGCGCCGCCGCCAGAGAACGAAAAAGAGAAAGGGGAGGGGCTCGTCCCCGGCCACCTGCTGCGCGCGGGCGAGCGAGCGGCTGCCTCCAGGCGAGAAAGAAAGGGGCGGGCACGCCGTCACCGGCGAGCCCCCGGGCCACGCGCGCGGGAGGAACAGCCTCCACACCGCCGCCGGAGGGCAAAGAGAGAAGGGGCCGGGGGGCAATGCGGCTAGGGTTTTTTCGGGGCAGGGTGCAGGCCGTTTTGACCGGGGCGAAAATGTCGCCCAACCGTCGGATTCAATCCGACGGCCAGGGTTGAGCAGCTCACGCCAAGCAGGCCTTGGGCTGCCAGGCGAGCCAGGCCGCTATGTTGGGCCGCGACTAACGGGCGCCGAAGAGACGCACCAGGCGGTGCGCAAAGTTGTCCTTGCCCGCCTGGGCCATGGGCCGCACGGGCCGGGAGGGGCCAGGCATGGACGCGCACTGGCGCAGCAGGCCGTAGGCCAAAATACGAGCTGCGCACAGTTTTACTGTTTTTTCTGTTTTATTAATTACATAGGCAATTTTAGGCATTTTTGGGTCATTTTTTGGCCAAATTTTGTCTAGTTTTTTCTGAATAAATAGGACCAACGAAATATTTGTTCAGAAATTAAAAAGTAAAGGATATGCCTCTGTAAAGTTCAAAAGTTAAATAGTTTAAAGTCACAGTTTCCGCTGCAAAATAGAGAAGGAGCATTTTAAATGCAAAAGTGACAATTAAATTTAAAAGGTTGCTTAAAAGTGATTGTTGAAACAATTATGATCCTGTCATTTGTGACCAACGTCATTGATGGTATGATCATGTTTTGTTGCAATAATATGTGCAAAAGTGACAGTTAAAAATGTTAAACAAATGATTAAAGTGATCATTGTGACAATTATGGTTCTGTTATTTTTTGACCAACGTTATTAATGACATGATCATGATTTGTTGCAACAAAGAAGTGCATTTATCTCTATTTCTGCCCAACGGTGATATAGATTTAATTGCATAAACATTTGTATGTTCTAATTTTGACCAATGTTGGATTATTGCATGCAATTGTTGTTATGGTCTCATTTCATTGTGGTTTAAAGGAGGGTACTACTTGATGAGCTACATCAAGGATGTTCCAACCCTCAGAGGTGACAACTACACCGAATGTAGAAAGAAGATTGATTTGTGCTGGGGTGGACTGGGTTCCCACAGCCGGTCAGACCAAAAGATCCAGTCAGAAATGACAAGAAAGATGATGCTGCATGATAGAATAAAAGGTGGCTAAGTGCCATTTATAAATAATACAATTGAGATCGCTATTGTGGGCTCAATTGCAGAGTGTGCTTCCGTAGGGAAGTATCTTGAAAGAATAAAGAGCCGGTTCACTGGTTCTTCAAAGATATGTGCGACCCAGCTGCTGTAGCAACTGGTGACAGAAAACTACACATGGACAGGAAGGAAATGGCAAGTGCGCCATATAGTGTAACAATGCTTATGTGGGTGTTGTCTGTGTGTAATATGAGTGAAAAAGTGTTGTCCGCGTCGGACAAAGAACAAAAGAAAAGAAAAGAGCTGATGAATTATCGAAATTATGGCACTGTCGCTTAGGCCATATTTCGAGGGGGGGAATAGAAAGACTCGTTAAAATGATATTCTTCCTCCATTAGAATTCTCAGACATAGAACAGTGCATCGATTGCATTAAAGGAAAATTTGTAAACAAAATTAAAAGGGTGCGAATCTATGCACAACAACACTAGAAATAATTCACACCGATATATGTGGACCATTTCCGGTGAAAAGTGTGGATGGCTATGATTCGTTCATAACATTCACGGATGATTACTCCCGATATGGTTATATTTATCCAATAAAAGAAAGAACAGAAGCGTTGGACAAATTCAAAATATTCAAAGCTGAAGTTGAAAATCAGCATGATAAAAGAATAAAGATAGTCAAGTCTGACCGTGGAGGGGAGTACTACGGTCGACATACTCCATATGGCCAAGTCCCTGGACCTTTTGCAAGGTTTCTACAGGAGACTGGAATAGTCGCCCAGTACTCGATGCCGGGCGAACCTCAGCAGAATGGGGTAGCTGAAAGGCGCAACCGTACCCTTATGGATATGGTGCGCAGTATGATGAGATATTCCACCCTACCATTGGGATTGTGGATTGAGGCGTTAAAAACAGCTATTCACATTCTAAACAGAGTACCAAGCAAATCGGTGCCAAAAACGCCGTATGAGTGATGGACAGGGAGAGTGCCTTCTCTAAACCACCCGAAAGTGTGGGGGAGTCCTGCTGAGGCCAAAGTATTCAATCCAAATATCGTAAAGTTTGATACCAAAACAGTCAGCTGCCATTTTTATTGGCTATCCTGAAAAGTCAAAAAGTTATAGTTTCTACTGTCCAGAGAAATACACAAAGTTTGTGGAAACAAGACATGTTGTCTTCTTAGAAGACGAAATGATGAGGGGGAGCATGGTAGCTCCAAAAATTGATCTTGAGGAGAGGAGGGTGCATGCACCTAATCCGATGACTCAGGAGCCATTTTTGGCGCTACCATGTCCACATGTACCGACGATCCCTGCGATTGTGGTGCAAGCGCCGGTTGTGACTCCACCTATGACAACGATGAGTGAAAGTTCGAAACCTGTCCGTCAGGAGCCGAATGAACCATTTGTTGAGCATGAAAGGGAGCAACAACAGCCACCTCCTGAAAAGTACAAAGCACGACTTTGTGGCAAAAGGATTTACACAAAGAAAAGGGATAGATTACAATGAAACATTTTCTCTGGTGTCATGTAAGGATTCCTTCAGAATCATCATGGCACTAGTTGCACATTTTGATTTAGAGTTGCATCAAATGGATGTAAAGACAGCTTTTCTAAACGGGGATTTAGAAGAAAATGTCTACATGAAACAACCCAAGGGTTTTATCATGGAAGGCAAGGAAGAAATGGGATGCCGCCTAAAGAAATCCATTTATGGATTAAAGCAAGCCTCCAGACAGTGGTATCTAAAGTTTAATGAAACAATTAAGAGATTTGGATTTAAAGAAAATATTGAGGACAATTGCGTTTATGCAAAGTTTAAAAGTGGGAAATATATTTTCCTAATCTTGTATGTGGATGATATTCTGCTTGCCAGCAGTGATGTTAGTCTACTGCAAGAGACAAAGAGGTTCTTGTCCTCAAATTTTTGATATGAAAGATCTTGGTGAAGCTTCATATGTTTTGGGCATAGAAATTCACCGAGATAGAAACAATGGAGTATTAGGACTATCGCAAAATGCTTATTTAGAAAAGATTCTAAGTAAGTATAATATGCATAAGTGCAGTGCCACACCTGCCCCTATAGTCAAGGGCGACAGTTTTGGGAAACATCAAAGTCCCCAAAATCAATACGAGCTCGATCAAATGAAAGCGGTTCCATATGCTTCGGCTATTGGAAGCCTACAGTATGCACAAGTGGGCACTCGCCCTGACTTAGCATTTATCACCGGAGTACTCGGTAGATGTCAAGAAAATCCAGGTTTTGAACACTGGAAAATGGTAAAGAAGGCATTGCGTTATGTGAAAGGCACAAAGAGTTACATGCTAACATACAGAAGATCTGATTCTCTAGAAATAAGAGGGTATTCAGATGCAGATTTTGCGGGGGATAAAGATGTTAGAAAATCCACATCTGGATATGTATTCACCCTCGCAGGGGGAGCTATTTCGTGGAGAAGCTCCAAACAGACGATAGTTGCATCATCCACGATGTATGCATAATTTATAGCATGTTATGAAGCCACGGGGCAGGCATTATGGTTAAAGAAATTTATACCCGACTTGAAAGTGGTAGATTGTATTGACAAACCACTAAAGATGTACTGCGACAATGAGCCTGCAGTATTTTATGCTCACAACAACAAGTCGAGTACAGCTACGAAACCGATTGAGGTTAAGTATTATGTTGTGAAACACAAGGTCCGGGATCAAACTATAAGTCTCGAGCATATAAGGACAAAAGATATGCTTGCGGATCCGCTAACGAAAGGCTTACCACCCAGCGTGTTCAAGGAGCACGTAGGCGGCATGGGTTTAAGGGAAAGTCTTACCTATCCTAGATCATAAGAGGCCCAAAAGTAAAAGAATTTGTTTCAAAACAGAGAAGTGCATTGTGGCTGTCTGATTATATCGGCAATAGAGCTGTGACGATGAAACATGCCCTATGGACTGATCCAAAATGAAACGAATAAAGTGAAAGTATAAAGTTAAAAGAAAAGTTGAGATCAAGGGGGAGAATGTTAGGATTGATCTCCAACGCACCAGAGCCCAACGGCTCTGGCACGACCCCTTGACCTCGTCCGCGCCCTGATCGGGGGCGCCCAACCGTTCGCTGGTTGGTGGGCCCCTGTCGCCTGCACTATATAGAGTGGTGGGGCCAGTGGCACTCGGTACGAGGTTGCCCTGAGCTGCCACTCGCCCCACCAGACGACCCACCGATTAGGGTTAGTGCAGTGCCGACGGGAAGCTCCGCCGCCACACCACTACCTCACCGATCCGCCGCCGTCACCATGTCGACGTCGACGGGTTCGTCGTTCTCCAAGTGACAAGGTAAATGCTCACAGACCCGCGGTATTCTTTTCTACCCGGCTATGATCTACACTAGTCGATCTAGCACTTCAAGCAGGACCCTGACATTATACACTATATAAAGGCCAGCTGATTTCTTACTCTGTCCGTTGTTTAGGTACTGTTCATGAGGTAATTTCCATCGTTTCCGTCCATTTGTTGTGCGCCATGTATGCTATCCATTTGCCTTGCCGTTCAGTATTTGTATCGTTCAGTTTGCTTTCTGCTTATTTTTTGGGTGGGTGGGTGACCGGCAACCGGTAGCTGTGGATTTGATGCGTGTGAGATCCCGATTTCTAGGTGATTGGGCAATATGTAAACACATTACCTGAGGTGTTTCAGTTTTTATTTACTCCAACAGGCTAACTTGATCGTACCATGTTGCCACGTTAGGTTCTCTGGCAGTTTCGGTCAAGGCGGTGCCGTATCCCCACGATTGAACGAAGGAGCAGATCCACTTTGCCCCCAACTCCTCCATCTTCTCCGTCTTCTCTGTTTTGTTGTATTCACCCATCATCCTCCCCTAGGCTGGCGCCCGTCTTTCCTCTGGCCACCGTTGCCGCCTATTCCTACCACGGCCGATCTGGTTCACCGCTCCGCTGCAGGTTCGTTGGCGTGTCGCCGGCCGGCCGTCCCAAGCACAATTGCGGCTGACACCCCATGCCCGGCTTGAATGCCTCTTCCGTGTGTTTCCAGGCCGAGCTGCCGGATTGAAGTGCTGGTCGTGCCTAGCCGCCATAGTTCCTACATACTTCAGGCGTTTTCGACGAGATCGAGCTCCACCCCGATGTTTGGCTCCAGCGAGAAGGAGTGGTGGGCGGCCCGCCGACCGAGGCAACGTGGCCTCCAGTTCCTCTCCCGTTGACCCTCCCGGCCTGTCTATCGTGCCTATCCGAACCGTCGTTGTTGGTCGCCGGATGATTTGGGGCTGCGGAGGTTAGGCTCGCCGTTTCTCTTGCTAGAAGCCCTGCAAAAGTTGATTAGAATAATTATTTACCCATGTCTTTTTTTATGATAAGTTAAGCTAATCCAAAACTGATGTACCGTTTCTTCTTTATGTTCATTGATCGAGAGTTTCTAATGTGTGGCTTTTCAGCTCTCAGGTAACTACAAAGTTTGGTGTGATCTCATTTAAAGAATTTGAAGATGTTGGCTCTGACATTTTTTCCTGGATGCAGTACATTCAGTTAAGAAGTATGGTAATGGAGAGAGCTTCAAATGGTTTTGGTACATACACTAATACTGTAGCTGTTTTCAGTCCAGTCATCTACGCTTTTCTCAAAATGTCTAAATTCTTATGCTTTCCCGTTCAGATGCCAATATTGTTCTTGCCAGCGCTAGCTTGCGTTTGTTATCGGTGGTGCAGCTGCTGCTCCCTGTTGTGGATGTACTTCCTGGACAAAGTTCCACACATGAATTGCAGCGTCTCGGGACGGCAGCCATGCTACCATCTGCTGCCTACTCAGCCACGATTGCCACTTTCCTGCAACGCCTCTGGTCGAGCCTTCTGCTCCATGGTCTCTAGGTTCGTGCAGCTTGAGAACGGCAACGAGTCAAGCCGCCGGCACAGCAGGTCCGCCTATGATTGATGGTACACCTGATTTGTGGGTTTTGTATTTTCAATTTTATATTCGTACTTTCTTATTGTGGCCCTCTGTTCATGTGTTGTGTGAATAGAGCTGTTGCGAAACGTCGAGACATGGATTAATGCGTTAACATCTTCCACCCGTGATAGCAGGTCATGTCTATTGCGTACAACCTGCTGATTTGGTTTGTTTCATTGTTGTGCGTCTTTCAGGCCAACCGATGTATGTTCAGTTGCCTGTGTTTTAGGAGTTTCTGGAGATGGATGGGGATGCCAGGCTGCGGGGTCGCTGGACCAATAGCTCGCTCTGGAGGACGGGTCAGCATTCAGAAAAACGTGCCTTGAAGTTCCGATGAGGGCCAGGATGGATTTCTAGGGCTATCCCGCCTATTTGTTGAATTTTCTGCTCTTCTTTTAATCTGTGCAGTGTGGCAATGTGAAGATATGAACTTCAGTTATAATCTAGCTTACACGGTAATTACTTCTTTTCCTCGCAGTCAACCGATGTAGTAATATTATGTTATCTAAAGTTAATTTGCAATGTTTGCCATAAACCTAGCCATTTGTTTTGGGCAACTAATATACACATTTTCAAGCCACTTCATTGTTAGGTGAATATTTCCTCTTCAGATTTCTTTTAATTATTTTTACTGATTATAGGTTAGTACACTTCCATATATGAAAACTTAACAATCTTATATTCTGATGTAAAGTTCATTATCCTCATTACCATCTTCCATTCTAATTAGCATGGAGTCTTACCTCAATTTATCTCGACAGTTTTCTTACTTGGTACAGCCGTACAGGTGAGTACCGCTGAGGCGCTGATAGTAAACACTGTATTGGCGCTTGGCTTATATAAAAGAAGCCATACATGATTTAACTATTGTTTTGTTGTCTGCAAGACTGCAAGCTTAGGTTCTGTTTGCAGGATAGTTGACATGCTGCCAGATCTAGAATGCTTATTAAGTGTGTTCCTTATCACCACCCTTGCTAAAAGGACATGGTTTCTGTAAGTTTGATTTTTCTCTTTCTTTTTCCAGTTTTAGCCTATTCACATGAACACAGGGAATAAAACTGAGTATATCAATAAGGAAAGGGAATTTAGTGCTAATTCATAAAATCAGCTGACACATATAAAGGAAATTTGTATCTACTGGCTGGCATATGTCAAGGAAGTTTGTTTCTACTACTAGCTCAGGGGAGAGGAACATACCAGTTTACAGCAGACCAGCTTTGCGTGCGTTGCTCTTCTTCATCCATGAGCCCATTGACATAACCAGGGATGCCAGAGTGCTGAATCCTAACCACAAGCGATTCCTTATCACCATATGCCAGCAAAACTGAGATCTTGCCAACGCTCACCACCTCTTCGTCCACGAACTATGGGGACGTCAAGATGTTCAATCTCGACCAGCGGGAGCGCCCCAATGCCCCAATACTGCGCATGCTCACAAATCAGGGCTATTGCCTATTTGCCCTTCTACTCTGGACTCTGGAGCTAGCCTACCCTCTGTGCTTTAAGGCATTGGATCTGGATAGGCGCAAGATTCCGTCACTGGCTCACCGCCACCCCGTTCTGCAGTTTACTATCTCCCCTTCACTTTCTTATTGTTTCTGCAATTCTGCCATGCATGGTCTCAACAAAAAAAAAGTCGAGACCTACAGAATTTGCAAGTCATATCGTACCGGAGCAGCTAATATGGCCCAACCTACCAACGACCGAGTCAGTCAACTAGATTTTTCTTTGAGGGAAGTCAGTCAACTAGATGTTAATAGGAACCGGTGTGATTGTTGTTGAGCCGACTTATAGAATAAAGGCTTCGAGTACCCTCTTCCTACCTCGTCTCTTATATGCCCGCCTTATCTCACATATAACAACTACTCCGAGTACTGAAGTCGATGCAACATTTAAACTGGTATTACACATAGCAAATAATCACCACGGGTGCGGCGTGCCGCCGCGCCTTTGCTTCCTAGTACCGTATCAGACCTAGTCTCCGTGCCTTGCTCCTAAAGAGTCCCGGACAAGGTCTGTATAAAAGGGTCATATATACATTGCTCAAGCCTCCTATAGATCAACCAACACGAATTTCCGCTGGCTAATCGCGTCGAGACGAAGTTCGTGTGGCGTGCCTCTGTAAAAACGTGAGCACGATCAGCACGATCTTCGCTTCCAAGTCTGGAATAAATGGAATTTCGTGATTCTTCGTGGAGGATCCCATCAAGACGAACTTTGTGGTGGCATACCTGCTAAGTAGCCTTGTCTGGCTCAATTTTTACGCGAGCGATTCCCCACCCGAGCAATGCTAGGGTTGGTCAGTTTGTATCCGGACCATAACGAGGGATCAACTGACGACGTTTGCTTGATCGCGTCCGAGCACATCCTCTCCATCGGTGACCGAGGCGATGGCACTCAAAGTGATTCCGCCGTACTACGTGTTTATTATTGACATACCCGAGCGGCCTCATTTTTTTTTTTTGAGGTGAATCAGTGGGTTTCCCCACTATGTATATTTATAAATTTTCAAAAAGTAGTATGTACAAAGAAAGTATATTGCTAGAGTTTAGCAATAGCTAGCTAACTAGCAGGCCCTAAGCCCAAAGAAAGAAGAAGGAAAAAAGAACAAACTTATCTGCGCCTATTGAAATCTCTCAACCCAGAGTTTGAGGCCAGAATAAGACTTTCTAGTAGTCTTATAAAGAAGCAGCGAGACTTCCTCCTTGAATTTTCTTCGACATCGATATAGATTCGGTGGAGTACTTTTGAAGATGAAAGCATTACGAGTAGTCCAGATAGCCCACGAGATCAACATGATCAGCTCCATAAAGAAAGGAACATTCAGAGATAGTTTCAAACTTGTAATGAAGCTTTGAATATCTGTCTGTTGTGGGGGAATCCAGGTTGGGCTTACATATTGCCAACACATCTGAGCAAATGGACACTGAAAGAACAGGTGAGTTCTTGTTTCCAGTTCATCCTGATCACACATAACACAAGAGTAAGTGTCCATGAAGAAATTCTTCCTTTGCAGCATAGCCCTGGTATTAAGGCGATTATGGATCAGCAGCCAGAAGAAGACCTTATGTTTCTGCTGACAACAACTATTCCACATCCATTTCAAGGCTTGGATAGTGCCACCCTTGTTCATGAGAGATTTATAAATTGCAGAAGTTTTAGTAGCCCTAGAATTCCCAAGAACAGTCCAAGTATCCAAATCATTAATTGGCTCAAGATTCAAAATCAGGGCTTGGAAAAGATGGAATTGCCGCAAAGCCTCTTCAGATAGAGGAAGGTAAAAGAGTTCTACCAGATCATTGAGAAGCAAGGCCTGCTGAATAGAAATGTTTTCATCCTTACAGAAGGAATAAAGGTGTGGCCAAGTATCTTTCAAGATATTAGTGGTCCATTTGTCTTGCCATAGAAGAATAGTGCTGCCTTGCATAAAATCACATTCAGCCAGGGTTTTGAAGGATGGCTGCAGCTTCAGACAGTCCCTCCACCAGAAAGAAACCTCTCTAGTTCTAACTGGAGGCAGACAATTGGAATAATATAATTCCCAAGACATCTTTACCTAGGGCAGATTAGCTCTTCTATAGAATTTGTGCAGATGCTTCATTAACAAACAATCATTGTGGACTGAAAGGTTCAGGACACCTAGTCCACCTTGATCCTTGGGTCGACACACCAAATCCTAGGCAGCAAGAGGAGGATTCCTTTTCTGTAAATCCTTGTCTCTCCATAGACAGTGTCTTCTGTACTTATCAACTTCATCAATAACCCATTTGTAGATCTTTAAAGAACAAAGGTAAAACATGGGTAAAGATGAAAGTACTGAGTTAACCATCCTTAATTTGCTACCATAATTCAGATACATAGCACAGGCTGGTAATCTCCTCTGGACAGTCTGTATTAGTGGAATGAAAAATTCTTTTCTAGGCTTGGTTGTACTCAGAGGGAGTCCCAAGTAAGTAAAGGGAAGGCTTCCCTGCTGACAATGCAATGCTTCAGTAAGAGCTGTAACTTCTTCATCAGCAATATTTATTGGGATAAGACTAGACTTAGAGTAATTGACTCTCAAGCCAGAAATATCCCCAAAGTCCTGCAGTATCTGTTGTAGATGCCTAAGTTGTTGCTCATCTGCTTGAAGGATGATAAGGGTGTCATCAACATATTGTAAAATAGGAAAGTCTGTGGAACAATGCAAGGCCAGGGGTCTGCAGAGAAGGCCATCCCTCAAAGCTTCATTAACCAATGATTGCAGAACATCAGCAGCTAGAACAAAAAGCAAAGGGGAGATGGGATCACCCTGTCTTACCCCTCTTTTACACTGGAAAAATGATCCAGGAATTCCATTCAATAGCACAGAGGATGTTGCAGAGGTTAAAAGCTGTTTTATCCAGGAGCACCAAACAGGGCCAAAACCCTTTGCCTCAAGAACTGCCAAAAGGAAGGAGTGGTTGACCTTATCAAAAGCCTTCTCAAAATCAATCTTAAATGCCACTGTTTTCTTTTTAGTTTTATGGCAAAAATGTAAGTATTCATAGGCCCAAGCCAGACAGTCTTGAATAGTTCTAGATTTTATAAAACCATATTGATTCTCATGGATAATACTCTGAATGACAGTTTATAGTCTGTTGGCCAGCAGCTTGGTGAGAAGCTTCAAGGTGCAGTTTAAGAGAGAGATTGGTCTGAAGTCATGCACTATCTCAGGATTGTCTTTCTTTGGCACCAGAGTAATAAAGCAACTATTGATACTCTGGAGACAAAGGTTTCCTTGATGGAACTGATCACACAAATCATAGAAATCCTTCTTAATGATAGGCCAACATTTTCTAAGAAACTCAGCATTAAAACCATCAGGCCCTGGAGATTTGTTATTTGGAAACTCCTTAATAACTGCATCAATTTCATCATGAGTGAAGGGTGCTTCCAAGAAAGTAAGGTCAATCCCTTCATTATTAAGCAAATGTGCAAAGGGAGACAGAGAAGATATGTTCTCTGTTTGCCCTAGCCTATCCTTGTATGCATGTAGGAGCAAAGTGGCCTTGGTAGCATGATCACTGACAGGGACACCAGAATTGTCTTTAATTGTAGCAATATGGTTTTTATTTTTCTGACTTGAGGCCATTGAGTGAAAGAATCTAGAGTTCTCATCTCCCAAAGTAACCCACTTAATTTTCCCCCTTTGCTTCCAGTAGGCTAGCTGTTGTTGCAAAAGAGTTGCCAGATGTTGTTTCATAGCAGTTCTAAAAGATCTTTCCATAGTGGATAAATCTCTGAAGTTTTCAATAGCATCCACAAGTGAAATCAGGGAATTTAAATCAGCTATGTCTTCCTTGATGGATGAAAGATTCTTAGCCCAAGCCTTGAGGTCCTTTCGCAAGCATCTGAACTTAGCAGTAATCCTCTTGGCTGCATCAGCATAATGGATAGATTGAGTCCATGCCCTTTCAACTAGAGGCAAGCGGCCTCATGAACGGCAGTGGACAACAGGGGACGGTTGCGACCACGGTGTGGCGTTCAAGTCGGCAGCAAAGCTAGACATCGGCTTGTGCAGGTGGCCGATGGGTGCAACGGTGGAGTGGTGTTTGAGTCGGCAGCGGCGGAGCTCGACCTAAACATGAGCGTCATCATGGACAATAAGGGGCCGCCGTGATAGTGGTGTGGCGTTCATGTCAGCGGCAGATTTGTACATCGGCCTTGTCGCGCATAGCAGGCGCCGCCTGTTATGCGCGAGGATTGACCTGAATGGATCAGGCTAGAGCTGAGCTAGAAGAGCAAGTGAGAGGCATGGTGGATGGGGCAAGTCGGCTTGCTTGCTTCCAACGTGTCCGTACATAGATTCGGCCGGCTACAATGAAGGTATGAAAGCATGGAGCCGAACAGCCTTTGTACTTCACTCAACGGCAACATCAAAAAGTTGTTAGAGCATCTCCAACAGAGGCTCTAAAATTTGGCGTTGTAAAAGTTGTTTGCAGCGCGCTTGATCCAGATACAGCGCGCAGCGCCGGCGTGAGCTTTACCAGAGACTCTATTCTACAATCAAGATGCCAAAAACAACCCTTCACCAGAGGCTGTAAAATAGAGCTTTACAAACAAGTTATTTCAACATACATACAACAAACAACAAGATCAAATAAGCCACAAATAAATCTAAAAAAAATCAACTAAATTTTACAACTCTAAGAGGGCTTATCCATCTAGCTATCAATTGATCTAGCTAGCAAGAAATTACGATTGATTGCATGCACGCGCAATTGATTCCCATGCGCGCCTGGCGGCCGGTGGAGCTCGCAGCACGGAGGCTGGCCAGCGGAGCTCGCAACGCGTGTGGAGCCCGGCGGAGCTCGCAGCACGGCGGCCGGCCCGCGGAGCTCGCAACGTGCGCGAAGGCCGGCGGAGCTCGCAGCGTCGGGTAAGGTCAGGCATGGCCGGCGGACCTCCTCATCATCGAAGCGCGGAGAGGCGGACGAGGAAGACATTTCAGAATCGTTTTCCTTCACGCGGTGGGAAGAATCACACTGCCAATTTACACAACGCGCAAGCCGACGCACCAGACATATCGCTTTAGATAGCGCAAACTGCCGCACACACTAAAATATTTACAGCGCGACATACTTTGCAGCGTCTGCTGGAGGACGAAAAACAGGGCTGGCGCTGTATATTGACGGTTATTTTAGCTCAACGCTATTTTACAGCCTCTGTTGGGTGCTGTATATTGACGGTTATTTTAGCGCAACGCTATTTTACAGCCTCTGTTGGAGATGCTCGAGATGCTCTTAGTACGGATACACTGTCGCAATAAGTATACAATTATATTTAGTTTCTTCCCGTTACATGTAAAGCACACAAATCGATGAGCGACTTTATTGTACACATTGTCGCACATTTATGTACTCCTTATCTGACACCCACATGTTGAACATACGCGAGGCAAACATTTTGATTGGGAATAAATCACAACTGGTCAGCTCAGTTTACTTACCCACTGCAAACGCCGCAAGTGTCATTCTGCACCTGTAATATCAGCAACGGAAAACATTTTAACTAAAGAAAACGGATACTGCACCCCACAAATCTATATCAGGTTGTACTCTACTCGGGCAGCACACTGTCTCATCCAGACATACCTGAACGGAAATAACAGGGAGGGTATGAGGAATGGCCATCATGAAGATTTCCCCCCGTTACCATGGATAGCCTGATAAACAAGCTTGTCTGGTAATCTCTTTGTCGCCTGAAATAGATGGAATTATCATAAGCATGGGTCTGGTAAAGCCTAGAAGGAAAATACAAAGGAACGCCACTAAAATTGGCACGTGAAAAGAATATTACTTAGTTTAGAATGTGACATGTTAAGAAAGAAAACCCATTATGTAGACGGCTCCCACCTCAGGCTACTTATAGTTGGAGTAACATGCATAACATTACACATCCTAAGATATTTTGGTGACATGGCATATCAATAAATAAAGAAAAAGAGTAAGATTGTAACTAGCTTAACATCACTCTAAGACATGACAAGTCTACAACATAATAAACACAATGCATGAAACCGCATATGCTATATATGCTACTAATCTAAATTACTCCCCACTGTGACCAGCCTCAAACCCCTCCCCACTGTGACCAGCCTCAAACCCCTGGACGCCACCTCTGGCCTTCCAATCTTGCTGCCATCACATGTTGCCTTCACTGGTGGCCTGTCGGTGGTGGTGGGGCATCCCTGCGTCTTCACCGTGTCGGAGTCGCCTAAAGATTATTCTCTATCGGTTTGCTGATGCCATTGGGCTGCGCATCAATTTTCAGCCTCTACCACCTGCGGTGATCAGGCCTATCGATGCCCTTCACCGCACCTTCCTGTGGAACGCCGCTTAAAAAGCCTATGGGGTGAAGTGCTTGGTGGCCTGGGACAGCATCTGCCACCCTAAGGTTGAAGGTGGGCTATGTGCTCGTTCCCTGTCTCCAAAACGACTCCCTGCAAGTAAAGCTTCTTCATCGGCTCCA
Organism: Lolium perenne; assembly: GCF_019359855.2. NCBI lineage: Eukaryota > Viridiplantae > Streptophyta > Magnoliopsida > Poales > Poaceae > Lolium > Lolium perenne. The sequence continues at coordinate 84,734,598 of NC_067248.2, read as the reverse complement.
CACGAAGCCGGTGCTGCCGTATGCGAGCTGGGTCTGGCAAATGCTCGACGGCCCTATCTGTGCTAGGCGCATGCTCCACGCTCATCGGTCCCCACTGGGGGCATCAATTCCCGTTCTCCTCTCCCACTGTGTCAGCTCTGACATCTCTGTCCGTCAGGTTATGGACGGTGCCATCTTGCTCGTTCCGCGGCTCACGAAGGTGGCCGCGCCTGAAAAGGAGGCCCTCCTTGGCATGTTGTCTCCCATGACTGTCGCGGTGATTGTGTGGACGAGCGCAAGCTTCTCCAATGCCGATGGCCAAAAGGGCCGTTCTCTGCATCAACACTCTACAAACTCTGCAACTGCAACTTCGGCAGAGTCACGGCTGGTCACTGGGTTCATTTGGTCCAGCCATGCGCCGTCCAGGTGAAGTTTTTTGGCTGGCTCTTGGCGCAAGATCGTGTTCCCGCACACACTTCACTGCTGAAGAAAGGCATCCTAGAGCCAAGCGAAGCCATCTGTCCCATCTGCAGAAGCCCGGAGGAAACCAGCGCTCACCTATTCTATGGGTGCAGTTTTGCGAGGCAATTCTGGGAGCCCGCCTGCCGACGCCACGGTCAGGAAGTTCTTCCTTTATCCTGCTCTGTTATTGGCACTTGTGCAAGCACCGTAACGGGGTGGTGTTTCACCTGCAGCCCTGACTCCCTCTCATCAGCAAGCTCTGTTGAGATGACGCCCTGCTATGGCAAGCAGACTTCCCCCAGGATACCAACATGAAGCGGCGATGTGGGTTTGCTGTTTCCCTGTAAACCCCTGCTGAGTTTTCTTCTGTATTGACTCTCGGGTTCCATTCTCCTTCCCAATGTAAACATGTATATGAGATACAGGCCTTTGGCCACTTATAAATGAAAACTCAGGTGAAGAATTTTCTGCCTCCCCCGGTGAAACTTAATTAACAAATGTCCTGGAACTGCCCCAGCTCCCTATGGTGACGTGGTTGGTGCAAATCGTGGTCTTGCACAGCAGCGGTTGCAGGTGGCAGGCTCCGCCAACAAAGTTACAAAGGTAACTGGCTGTGCATGCTTAGGGTGGCGGCACTTCTCCTTGCTGCCATGAAAAATCCACTTGTGTGTGGCATGAGTTATATCTTTTTAGCCGGTGGATTGCAAAGGAGCTTAAGCCATGGTGTCCTAGCTTGTCGCTCTGACATTGGCCTCTAATGTGCATCACGAGCGGTTCTATGGATCTGGTTCTCGGGCTGGCTTGTTCGTGAGCGGTCCTATGAATCTGCTATTACGAATTGTCTACGGTAGCCGTGGCACTCCAGGTGAAGGCCCTAGACCTTGTCAGAGCCGACGATGGTGGACACGGCTTAAGATTAAACCACACCTTAAAATCCCTTCAATACATTGGTGCAATCCGCCGATGTAATCTAATCCCTTGAGCCCTTTTTAATAGAAAATTAACCCTAGAGGACCTCCCTACCGTCTTACGGTAAAATGAAGTATGTTGAATACCAGTATTTTCCCATAGTTGATCTTTGTACCTTTACACATACTGCTACCAAATTTTCAAAACTTGACTACACTGAACCCACAAAGAGCTGCATATATGTGAAAGGAGGACCATAATCTTAGATTGAAAAGTAAATGGGAGCGTGAGCCATTCTTTTTTCTCATCATCAATTAGCTTTGTATCTCAAGCTTATTCTCTAATGTGAAACACCTTCGTCGAGCCAATTACCACTACAAACCAGTATGCCATCGACGAAAACCACAACGAACCAAGCAATGCAGCGAAGCGACGCCATCAAGGGTGACCTCTTCGGAACAAGCCATGCGGGGAGAACAAACATCCTCGACAAGACATCACAAGAGACAATCCAAACAACATGACAAAAGACCAAGAGCAGGAGCCCAATGAGCGCACACAACTCCGATGCCATGCGCTAGAATGAGGAGCTTGCGAGGAGGCGCCACGAGTCCAAACGGGAGGCTCTCAAGGCGTCCAAGCTTGCTCGAGAGACGATACAGAATTGTAGTGAGAACCTAAATTGCACGGATACGGATACGGGTATCCGTATCTCGATGATACGGATACGGAAATACGGCATGTTGAAAATGCGCAGATACGAGGATACGTTTTACTATTTTTCTGAAAACAGGAAATAAGTAACATCAGGCCATCAGGGAGCTACAGAAATAGAAGATTTACGAAAAGAGAGAGAGATGGAGAATGAGCTATTGAGCTATATGTCTGTAATCACACTACAAGCATGAGCTACATCATGAAAGGACCAAGGAGGAAGGAGACTGCTCCCTGCTAGTCTGCTACTGCCGCTGGAGAAGTGGAGAGGAGGAATTGAGCTGCTGCTGGGTGCTAGGCTGCTGGGCTGCTGGCCTGCATCGGTGCTTCCTGCTTCCCGTGGGCAAGGCAGTGACCTCGAGTTCTGCTCCTAGATCCTGTCGGTGAGGAGATGACGGTGAGGCGGAAAGGTGGCCGGATCTCCGCCGGCTAGGTTGTCCTCGTCGGTGGCGGCTGGATGTAGATCGAGGGAGGACCGGAGGAGGTGGCTGTGTCAGGGCTCGGGGAAGGCGGCTGTGTCGGGGGAGGAGGATGATGCGAACTGGGAAGGGGATGGGGTCACAGACGGGGTAGGGTTTTTAGTTTTGGGCTGGGCCGTATCAAAGCTGTGTCCAGAACCGTGTCCAGAACGTATCCAAATTAAAAGCAATTTTTTTAATTACCTTAATTTACCGATACGGCCAAAACCGTAGGGATACGGTATCCGAGCCGTATCCGTATCGGATACTGTATCGGACACGGACTCGCCACTGATGCACCGTATCCGTGCTGCGGAGGTGAGAACATCTGAATCCTTGGAGAAGCCACTCATGTCGGTCTACGCACGATGCCTGCCCACATCCACGAGCAAGTCCAAAGAATCAGGAATGGGCACGGACAAAGTTCTACTTCACCAACCACGAACTCAAGCAGCCACACGGGGAACCTCCAGCTGGAGCACGAAGACAAGACCCACAACCAAATAGGGGACGAGAAGTTATGTATTTGGCGAACCTCGCCTGACTACTTGTCCCAAGGATAAGGATAGACCAATAGAAGTTCCAAGCGATCGAGTTACCTAAGTATTTTTTTGACCATGAATTACCTAAGTATTTTGGAGATATCTAAACCGCTGGAGTTCACAAGGATCTATAGTTCTATACCGCAACAATCATGGCAACTAGCATACAAGAACACGACGGTGCCTCAAATTGTAACCTCACTCCATAAGATCATGGAATAGATTGTCGCATAACCACTACCAAGCAGTTCACGAGCAAACCAATGGGAGCTAGCAGTCAACATGTTTGCCATGATCAAGTGTTGAAGGACATCACGGACTGTCCACCACATGAGCAGGAGGGTGATCAACCACGAGGAACCCGCTGGACAGTCCAATTGCTATATTATGTCATGGGAGGTGTAAGTAAGCCAGAGTAGAGGAGGACCACGACCAACAAGTTTGCCTCAGAGGCCGGTGGGAGAGCAACAATGATGCCCTTCGGATGGCTAGAACCCAGGGTGGCCGTAGACTAGGGGTGAAAACGGAGCGGATACGGTCGAATAATAGTGAAACCATATTGTATCCATATTTTTTTCGTATTCGGAATCTGAGCGAATAGTGTGCGGATACAAATTCGGAATCGGAGCCTATCGGTTACGAATACGGACCGAATACGGGGCGAATACGGTTCGGTTGTGGATAAACATTTTGTCGGATCTCTTTAAAAATAAAAATAGGACTCACCAGCGGAGTATTATTAGCTTGTAAAAATTCTTCTACAAATAGAGAATAGATGCTATTAGCGCCCATCGGCTAGAGCTACAACATTAAAGGAGCTGGTGGCCACGAGTGCGGGCTAGGGGAATTAAAAAAGGGTAGGCTTACGATGTTAGGATATATATAACGAGGTCGCCATTTGTGGGCTGGGCTGCAATTTTATATAATGTTGGTCCTAAGATTTGATTTATTAGTTGCCGAGTATTTCATCGGATATTGACCGGATATAACCGTGAAATATGGTATATCTTCTGATAAAGACAGATATTAGTAAAACCATATCCTTTTCCGTATCCATTTACTACTAGCCGTATCCATCAACTATCCGACCAAATCCGTTTTTGCCTTCCGTAAGCCTCCGGTCAGCCGGTCGGAAATAATCCGTTCTGTTTTCACCCCTACCGTAGACTACCCTGCCACAGGCTGGGGCTTACCCCTGCTATAATTGGTTCCCCACGTAAGCTACACGTAAGATTTCAAGTTCACTCTCAAAGTAGTTAAAGATGCTACTATTCATTGTTGAATTTCTTTTGTACCTGGAAATGAATGAGTAACAACTTCAAATTTTGCATTTCTCTAGAACATTATTCTCACGATTTAGTGTATAGATACGTCCAAATTTAGACAAATCCACGACATCCTTTTCGGGGCAGACGGAGTAGTACTTGAGACATCAAAACATGGTTTCCACCGGATATTTTATCATTCACACAAGCTATAGCATATTATCAAGCCTGTTAGGACAAATCCTAGGAAAACTGTTTTTATGATATTAAAACTGATTTTCTGCATAGGAAATCCAAGTTTGAAGTAATCAAAAATAACATGATGAGATGAAAGATAACTAGAAAATCCTTTGCAGACTTGGTCTGGTGGCAGCTAAAACTCCAGCCCAGCATACCGACATGGCATTTCAATATTCAAATATGAAAATGCAGATAATTTTCATTGTATGGAAGCCAGTGGCGTTTCAGTGGAATAAAGCAAGTGAATCAGTAAGGTGTCACGTAAGGTGTGCACCATGAATTAATGATAAAGAGCAATAAGATGGCAGACCTGGAAATGCCTCATGTGCAAAATTGGCTCACACCCAACCTCCGCAACCAATTTCCCATGAGAAGTCTTAGCATTTAATCGAGTAGCCTGATAGACAGATAGTATGTTGTCTTCATCGGGAAGTTGCTGGCAGACATTAAGTAGCGACCCTAGAGAATTCATCTGCAAAAAATAGAACGGCTATATCACGAGCTACAAAAGTAACCTTCGAAAATTTTGGCTGATACCAATAAACATATTATGCTTTACCTGCCATAAGGTTAGATCACAGACTTTACAAGATCAGAGCAACTGAACAACAATGCTAAATTACCAAAATGAACAATTGACATCGGAACTGCTGGCATGAATACTTGAGGAGTTCCAGACGAATGGGTAGACCAAAAGAGGATGAAACACTAATATATAAAAAGAATGAATTTATTCCTAGGACAAAAGATGACAAATATATCCTTAAAAAACATATATATTAGGAAGTTCTTAAGTGATTATTAGCTCCTGCCTGTATATCTTAAAAAAGATTATCACTCTATGGACAGACAGACATCTTGAGCTAGACAATATTGAAGAGTTATATATTGTAATGCACAACATTACTGACAACAATGCTACTGTTAATAAGTAGTTGCAGATTACATGAACAAAATAGCTTCCAAATGAAACAATCAACAAGTTATTGTTGATATTATATTAAATTGATTGAATCTCAAATTTCTAATTATCAGTAGAAGAAAAGGGAGAAAACAGACCTTCATGTAAGGGCATGACGCACAGCCCCCGTGGATAGAGCAACCTTCACCAGAAACCACACCAGGGACAATAGTAATTTGTTCAAAATCATTAGTTACTGAAGAGCCAAAATCATGAGAATCGTCAACAGATGTCTTAGAAACTGAATCTCGTGAAACAGGGAACACAATTTCTACTTCAATGTTAGCACCATATTCAGAAGATTCATAGGAATCAAATAATTTGCGGACAGCAGCAACAATCGAAGTGATCATTCCTGATTCTGTTCCTAACACAAACTGAAGATGATCATCAACATTCCGGTCCAGAGCCTGTTTCAATTTATTTTTAATGAAATCTAAGATATTCTGAGTGGATCCAACAACTCCCATTCCCCTGGTCTTTGCTTCCATGGACAAAGAGAACATTTCTCCTGGGACCTCAAAGTGTGCTGTTAGAAATGCATCACAATATTGCTCCTTTATTTTCTCCACAACTTCATGGCCGAACATATCATGGACAATACAGTTACCATTCTGTAAACATATAGCAAATGAGAAAGAAACAAATCATGAGATGAAAAACAATATAATATTGTACAAAACGATGAGATGGAAGCAACGCTTTTGTGCGACGACAGGCCCAGAGATTCCAACAAATTATACTAATGGTAAACAATCTTGCAAACTGATACTATACAGGTTATATTTTTATACTTATATATACAATTTTGTAGTTACGATGATACAGATTTGTTCTCGGATACAAGATGCATACAAAACATCAAAGACTACCGAATCATGTTATCACACCCATCCAGATATCCACAGCAGTATTTTTCTGCATACCTCTAGAGTCAATTTCGTACCCCAATTTACATACACTTCCTTGCCTTTTTACAACTATGAATATACTCCGGCCGGCATTAAAAACTTGTGGCAGGTTTAGGGAAAATGTAAGCTAAAATATGTCTAGGTTCACTGAACCCCATGGTTTAAGGCGTCGCCAAGTCGTCGCCCAGGCGACGCCTAAGCGTCAGAGCGCCTGCAGATGGCAAGGCGTCGTCCTCGTCTAAGGCTCGTGTCTAAGGCGTCCAGATTCGACCTTTTAGGTGTCCAGGTCGTCGCTTAGGTGGGGAAGGCATCGCTCTGGCAGATTTTGGACGCCATGGACAGGTCGACCTGTGGTGCTGTGGAACGTGCCCCTCCGACTTTGCTTGTGGTGTGCCCGTGAGTGAATAGCTCAGATCTGACGGTACAGTATGTGAACAGTCCAAGTTACACTATTTACCAACAGTGCACAGGTGCAGTGTTGTAACTACAGTGCAAAGTCCATAGTGCTTCGTCTACAGTACAGAATCTTGACCTCTAATTTCTTATCCAACGGGCCAAGTTAGCACAACATAGGAACAGCAAAGTCAGAGGAGCTCGTTCCTCCTGGTGCTTGCTGCTTGCCTGGTTGCTGCTTGTGCCTCTGTACTAAGGCGTCGCTTCGCGCTTTAAGCACCTAGGCGTTGAGGTTGGGGCCTGGGCGCTCTCGCCGGCTTGCCGACGCTACTCGCTGCTGGATGGTCGCTGCTCGGCAGAACAAGTATCTCCAGCAGTTTGGACCTTTGCCGCTCGCCAGATCGAGTATCTCCGGCAGTTTGGACCTTCGTCGCGCAGTCGCCGACTCACGAAATCACGGCCTTAACTGGCGCCATGGATGCGGCACTGACTAGCAGGAACAACCAAGTGAAGCGAGGATGTGGATCAAGAACAAAGCGGAAAAAATGAATTGCCTGTCTGCTTCTCACGTGAACTAGGCTGGGTTAGTGGGCTTTAGGATACACATAGGTATAAAAAAAAGTGTTTTGCTCCTTGGCTGGGCGGACCATGGCCCAGTTTTGCCCTAAAGAAGCTCCGCCAGTGCGCCCCCCACCCCACCCCCCCATCGTCTTAAACCTCCTCAACGCCTTACAAACCATGATTGAACCCGCGACAAATAGTTAGGGCTAGAGGGAGTACATCTATTTTGGTAATTTTTTTCTTGAATGCTATCAATATCACATATACACAAAATAAAAGTTTTGATAGTCAGTAAAAAATATTATATATTGAAAAGACAACCAAAACTCGTAAATTTTTTATATAGAAAAATCAAAATATCTCAAATACAGAGAAACTCTGCTGCTTAACAATTAGCAAGTTAAAGCAAAGATTTCAAAAATCATAACTGTTAGAATAATGGAAGTCCCAAAAAAAAAGAATGAAAAATAGTTGGTTGACTGTAAGGTCATTAAAACTGAATTAAAGCAGAGATGTAAGAAACTAACATGTAAAAGGAGAGATTGGAAGGAATGTTTTATACTAACAAGCATCAGATGTTTGAATAGAGCACTCACGGTGAGGTTCATTTAACTGCATTAAAATGTGCAAGAAAGCATGAATAAACTACCGAATCTGGCACAAAGGTACATAATCACACAAACCTGATAGTAATGTAGACGTGGTAGCAATGAACTTATAGTTTTTCTGTTGTGATCTGGATGTATCTCAGCAATCTCTTCCTCTGACATAATAGCCATTCTCTTAAATAGGTCTGCTATGTTGGCACCCATATAGGAATCAGGACCGTACCAGACATTAAGATCTGGTATTTGGGAAAATGCCTAAGAGATAGATGGATAAGGGGAGCATATTGATGTAAAAAGATAAAAATAATTAACCTTGTTGGAAAATAATGCAATATAAATCCACCAAGAAATATAATATTGATACAAAGAAAATGAGTACCTGTAATATAGTTGCAACAACATTGGAAGAAGTACAAGTTATTGTAGGAACAAGTTCATGAGAATGAGCTTTTGTTTCTAGGGACGTATTGATATAAATAACATGTAAAGAAGGAGAAGATCTTGATGCTGCCTTGAGAAAATGTGTATAAGCAGAACTCGAAGCAGCATCTGCCAAGGAACAGCCAATTTGCTCACTTGACATTCTATAAACACCAACCTGTGTAACAAATCCGTAAGTGAGAGATACAGAATGAGAGGGAGAGAGGGGGTGTCAAACATAGATGTCCTTTCAGAAAGACATAAGCAGTTGTGGGTTATCAAAACATTGGGTATTCTAAATATGCCGGCGTCCGATAATAATTAGGTTACAATCATCTAAGTCACCAGTATTGACAGGTTTTATAATGCCACGAATGCGGTAAAATAAAGAGTGTGGATTTTGTACACCCACATATGGGTACACGAGTTATCATGTCCACATGACCATCTTTGAGATTCATGCAAATTATTTGAGCAGCTCATTGTGAAACTGGGTTGTGTAGACATATGCAAAGTGAGAGCGGAGAGAGATGGTGAGTTCTAGACATGAGAGAGAGAAGGCCGACAAGTAGCGCTGGAGAGGGACATGGCAGCCACATGTGTTATCAACTTTTCAGAGATTCTATTTTGGTAAACGATCTCGCGAAATGCAAAAAAATCTCCCAGGTTCGATGTTTTTCCGAATCACCAAGCAATGTGTGGTTGAGATAGCTCGTGTACCCATGCGTGGGAGTACATATGCATTTCCGTAAAATAAAACTATAACAAGTTAACCAATATAACAAATCTTGTCAAAAGTACAATGTCATATGAAGGACCCAAGTAACACTATTGCAACCAACATGACCTATCAAAGTATATATACAAACCCCCTAGAGCCTAACTCTTGTGTTGTGCTGTGTCCATAATGATAAGTACGAAACTTCTTAAAACTTAGTGAAAGTCAATGATATAGCTGAAAAAATACCTTATTAAAGCCTGCCTGATCAAGTATTGCACGAACATTTTCTGACATAAAGTCAACACCTAGGACAGCGATATATTTGCATCCTGCTTCAGCCATCTGAACAGCACGATCTGCCATTACCAACGAGTCAGATATGTGAATGTGGGGCCATTGACTCTTTGCAGCAGTTAGTACGCCTTGCACCTCAGGATCCATATAGAAATGGGCCACAATCCCAATTTTTCTCTCCATAAGGGTGTTCACAAGCTCGGCAATTTTGGATTCGTCAGGCGATAGAAACATTGCCTGCGAAATTAACAATTAAAACCAGTCACCAAGTCTTTGTACACCATGAAGGAACAATGAAGTAAAAAAATCTTAACCTATCTTTCATTTGTTACAGATTTTTAATCTATAAACTCATGTAACTGTTGATACTTGATGCTTGTTACGGACTCCTAGCATCAAGCGTAATAATTGGAGACATCCGTATTACGCTTGACACTTAGAAGTGTTGCGGCTCTTGTAGCCAAAGTACATAGTTGCTTCTTTTTTCAAAAGGAACGCCCTTCCATTGCCAGTCAGGAAAGAACAAAGCACGCTTTTGTTTTGTAAATTGAAATATATGTGGTGTATATTCGGCATTTAAGGGCATGCCCAACTGAATTTTCCCTAAGCAAGCCATCAATAAAGCAACAGAAAGTAGAAGGTAAAGGTGAGGTTTTTTTGCGGGTAAGTGACGTTGACACCATTTGATAGTGGCCATTCTTGACCATACACACAGCCATGACCACGAGTCAGTTCCTTTTCGCATGACAGATTCTAGAAAAAGGAAAAGGGGGAAATGGAAGAACCAATAAAAAAAGCTAGCTTTAGATGTCCCGTATAATTATAGTGCAAAAGTTAAATTGGCACCCAGCCTTGGCAGATTCTACACGTCGTATATTATTCAAAGCAAGCCACTGCTTTCTTAGCTAGTACTTATTTCTTAGTCAAAAATGTCGCTGATTTCCAATTTGTGGAGAAACAGATACGTCTTTTCAATGAGATGCTGAGAAAAGCCGAGTGATTAATAAAGGACGTAAGCCGAAAAAAATAAAGAGAGCGCACCTGGGCTTTGGCGTAGCTTCCCTGCGCACGGACGGCGCCGTCGCGGGCAATGACGAGAGAGGGGAACGGGTCCCCACGGGGTCTGCCCTCGCGCGCCGCGATGGCTGCCCGCGCTAGCTTCTTCATGCCGACGAGAACGTTGTGCCACGTGTTGGCCCGCGACCTGGCCCCCGCGGCCACACCGAGCGGCGCGAGGTCGGCGGTGTCCACGTCGAGCACCTCCTCGGGGCGCGCGCCGTCGAGCGCGGAGACGAGGCAGGAGCAGTAACCCCGCGAGAGCTCCGAGTCGGAGTCGGCCGCGAAGAGCATATGCCCCGCTCCGTCGCAGCTGGCCAGGAGCCAGACCTGCGCCACGCACCCCATGACGCGGTTGGCGGCGACGCGGTCCGCCTGGGTCAGCCGCGGGAGCGCGGCCGCGTACGCGAGCAGGCGGTGCGCGCGGTCGGCTTCCGGGAGCGCGCGGAATTCTTCGGAGATTCGGCGTAAGCGGAGGCGCGGAGTAGCGACCTCGTCGTCATCGGAAGCGGCGGGGAGGGGCGAGAGTGGAGGTGGTGAAGCGTGGGAATTGGCGCAGCAGACGGCGAGGGAGGCACGGCGGCGAGGGAGGCAGGGCGAGGGATTGGGTGGAAGGAGCAGGTTGAGGTTGGGCGTCTTGGCGAGCGTGACCAAGGAAGCGACGGCGGCGAACGTGGAGGTGTCCATGGAGATGGAGGTGGAGTGGAAGAGGGCACGCGTTTTTATTTATTGAAAAAAAAAACGGGTGGAGGAGGCGGCGCAGGGCGGCGGCGGCGGCGGCGAGTCAGGGTTTGGAATCGAATGGGTGCGCGCGGCTGCACACACTCTTGCCGTGCCGACCGGGGAAATTTATTATTTGCCCCTGTTTATTCTGCCACTTTGCCTTTTGCCCTTATTTAGTTGGTGCTTTAGTTTTTGCCCTCATTTACATCCACACTTCACCATTTGCCCCTACTAACCCGGGCCTACCACATAAAGACCAACAATGCCCTTCTTGACTCTCTTGGAGAGAAGCTCGCTGACGGCGCCCCTAAGGCTGGCCATAGTGCTAGTATCATAGGTAGTATCATGCATACTAGGCCCACAAAAATGATGATGTGGCATGCAATTAAGGAGGAGAGATGGGATTAGAGTAACATAGGTAGATACTGTATCATAGCGCACGTTACGAGAAAAGTAAATGCTAAATAGATCTTGTACATAGATTTACATTGGGATTCTACAAAATAATAAATTTAGAAGTTTATGATACTACTCCTATAATACCACCCACTATAGAGATAGTATCATAGAGAAGTATTATATGCATGATACTAGTATATGATACTATGCACTATGACCAGCCTAAGGCAAAAAAAACTCACATCTTCTCGCCTCCCCCTACCTAGCTTTGCCTTCTACTCCTATCCATCATCTTCCCCACCTCTCTCGTCATCCTCCCCTCCCCACCACCTCGGGTCCATGCCTCCCTTCTTCCCTACCTGTCCCTACAGCAATTCCACGCAGATCCGCCAGCGTTGCCGTTCGCCGCTACGGCACGTGCCACCATGTACAAATGGAGAAGGACGGGGACGACGAGGTTCCGGACGACCATAAGTTGTACGTCTCCGATGGCACCCCGTCCAGGTCGCCACCATTCTTGGTTTCGTGATCTCTGGCTTTCTAGATCGAAGAAGACGCAACGGCGCCCAAGGTCGCCGTGACCGCATACTCTTTATCCTCCTACAAAGCGATCGTCATCGAAAGCGTTGCCACCATGTCCGCGCCGGGTTCTTCTTGAAGGTTATACACAACCTGACATCCATGCAATTGTTCTCGCCCGCCATGGCTAGTTGCATTACAAGCTTTGTGCCGGTGGTGGGAGAGCAGGGGAGAAGCAGACGGGCGGCACGTAAGGAGCAGTTCGCCGGCTACGACGTGGATGGAGCAGTTCGCTAGCGACGGTGGTGGAAGAGCACGAGGTGCTAGGGGTTATTTCGGCCCTCGCCTAGTCTTGTCGTCCAAACCAGAGAAAATATGCTGGAAAGGGCAAATCATAAATTGTCAATGTAAAGGAGGGTAAAAAATAAAACACCAAGTAAATGAGGGCAAAAGGTAAAGTGACAAAGTAAACAGGGGCAAATAATAAAATTCCCCCTTGTCATCCCACCTGAAAGGGTGTCTCCAACTGCCCCTCTATCGTTACCTGTGTTCATTGGAAAAATGGGTGGAGGAGGCGGACGGAGACACCCGTTCCGCAGTTTAAAAAGAGAAAAGCATTTGAAAAACAACGGGTCGAGACCTATGCCTATACTTCGAGGATTTATAGACGATCAACGACGGCGGCGAGCATCTTGGCGCAGAGGTTGACGACGTGGTGACACGCACCTGCTTCCATGATTGGGAGGTGGAAGACGACTCCCTCCCATCGCGATCTTTTTACGTGAAAAAGTAAGGTGGGTCGGGCTTGGCTGGGCTGTGCGGTCGGCTAGAAGTTGGGTTGTTCTGTGGGCTGCTGCTAGACTAGCTCGGGTAGCTGGCATGTCCTGGTTCTCTCTCTCTCTTACTTATTTTCTGTTTCCTTTTCATTTTTTGTTTTTCAGTTTCCATTTGGAATTATGTTTTATAGATGTTTGTAAATAATTGAACTCTTGAAGATTTCTCCTACACCAGAACTATAACTTTATTAATATTTTTATGAGTTTTAATATGATGATGTTTTTAACATACTAAATATTTTACATAGATATGTCAACAAATATTATTTTCATTCTCTTTCTTTTGGAATGCAAAATATTTTTCTAATACTTATAATATTACCTTATAATAGGTAAATGTTTATTTTGTTTCCTTTACCAAGAAATGATTAATAAGAGGTGATATTAGTACCTAGTTTCTTATTTTAGAATATTATCTCATGGGCATGATTGCATGTGCTTAATTATTGCTAAGGACTTGGAAATTTGTTTAGGTTTGTCCTAATGGGTTAGTCTTATTTTATCAAGCCTTGTTTTAAAATGATTAAAATAATTTTATTCCTCTCATGAGATATGTATTTTTAGGATGGAACTTTGGGTTGTATGACACTTGTTAACTTGATTGCTTCATTCATGGTTTGCCCTTAGTTTTAAGGATAAGTATTTGATTGCACCACTTGGATTTGAGTGTAGAAATTAGTACTAGGGTTTTACTGGTGATCCCCATGTGATACTCAATTTAAAGTTGATATATGTGGACCTAGGTTTCTATAAGTGGTTTGCTACCATGTTAAGCTAACTAGGTTGATCTTCCTCACAATAATGTGATGGTATCTTTAAAATAGTTATAGAGGTGACCTAGGTGCTTGGCTAGGCAAGGTCTTGGTATAATGGCATTACTTCTCTAGTCATGATGTGAATAATGGTCTAGGGTAGCTTACTAGTGATCTCCCTATGATTTTATTTGATGGACGATATCTGCTTATGATATTACGGTTTGACTTAGTATTCCATATCTCCAGAGCATAGTCATGCATGCATTAAACATGATCAACTTATTCTCAATAACATCTTACTTAAGGTTCTGAGGGTTAATGATCATTACCAATTTGTGATGATCAACGGTTTGGCTTCCTAAGGATTGACTTAATGAAGTATGGTGCTCACTTCCAATATCAAGTGTTTGCTTAAACAACTAGAGTGTAACACTCAACTTGTATTTTCTTGCATATGCATGATTACTCTAGGATTTATGATATACTCACAAGATCTCTTTAGGTATCTAGGCTAAGACTCCACTTGACTAGCTTCATTGGATTAATCTCTTCTTACTTCATCTAATCATGGATACGATCTTATTCCATTTGATACTGGATTATATCACAATCCAAATTGAGATAGATTATATCCTAATGCTTTAGTTCAAGAGTTGTCCTTGCTTCTTTGATAGGTATAGCTAAGGTTGGTATCAATGGTTTCTCTCACTTGGATTTGGCTTGAATAATAGCCTAAGGTTATGCTCCAAAGATAGTGATGTGACCATCAAGATCTATGGTTAGTACCAACGGATTCTCTCTCTAGGAAATGTCTTGAATAATACCCTAGGGTTCTTATTAATAGATGATGATGTGAGCATCTGGATATATGAATAGTCACCTCCCTTCTTTGAGGTTTAATGACGATAGATTTGGATATAGAAGAATGGAATGGTTAAGGTTTGAAAAATAACTTGTATGAATGTCATTGACATGATTTCAAGAATTGAGTTTAAGATATACCACGAGGATCATGGTAGAAACATGATTTGGTAAAGGATAAGGAGAAGATAAGTCAAGAATGGTTTCCTAATTATTTATTATTCTTTTATTTGTGGTTGAATATATATCCATATGTGGTTGCAAGGAATACCATATTATGATTCTTTATAAGATTTGGTATTTGATCCTCCCTTAAGGTGTGGTTGGAATAGTTCTAATTCCATTTGATCTAACCCATAGATAAAATCATCTCCACCCAAAACAAGGTTTTAGCAAAGATCACATTGAGGTTTATAGATGATCTAATTCAATTCCATCAACTCAAGTGAAACTTCAGTTATTGTGACAAGTTTTTTGAAAGCGCGAAAATTCCCTGGATTTTCTATGCATGAATGCAATGCACATATCTGTTTCCTCTAATTTTTTAACCCCAAAACCTGGGATGATACGGCCTCTCCCCCTTAAACTAAATTTTGTCCTCGAAGTTTGAACTCTCCTATGTTTCGGGATGTGGAACTGACTTGTGCAAAGTACGACCTTTCTCGAACTATGTGGTTGCGGTGACCCAGCATACCACTGCATGTTGTAGTATACAAGTCGTTGATATGATCTTCATGAAGGGACTTCTTCACAAATATCACATCCCTCAGAGTGGTACAATAGAAACATTGCAGGTCATAACACTCGATAATAAATTACAATCATGGTCTTAACAAGTTGGTATTCTCACAGGTCCGATGAGAACACCCTACAACATAAGGTACTAGTACAAACCAACATCACTACACGATGGACCAAGCATGGAGGCAAACAACTGCCGGGAAAAGTTGACTTATGGAGGCAATTTAGCTGCCGGTACAAGTTTACTGCCGGAATAGAAGCAAGGTGGCAGATGAATTGCCGCTAAAACTTTTGGATCAAGGGCAATTAACTGCCGGCGCAAATCGTGGCGGGGAAACTGCCGGAACACATGCAGCAGAGGCACCTCATCTGCCGGCACAAAATTTAGGCGCGTGGGAGCGAAATTATTGCCGCTGCGGGAGGGAAATCTTGGCGCGCGAATGAAATTGTGGCGCGTGACCCGGCGAGCGAAATACATTAGCAAAGTCCCCAAATCCCCAAATCTCAGAAACCCTACCGCACACACTGCTCTCCTCCGCGCCGCCGCCGCACCCACCTACTCGCCGCCGCGCCCACCTGCTCGCCGCCTGCTCCCCCGCTCGCCACCTGCTCGCCGCGCACCTGCTCGCCTCCGCGCGCCGCCCAACCGCCGCGGCCGTGCTCGCAGAACGCCGACCCGCTCGCGGCCACGCTCGCCCACCCGTCGGCGTCGCCGCTGCAGCTGCCCACCGCCGCCACCTCTTCCTCAGCCCTACGCCGGCCGCGGTACCCTCCTTCTTCCTCCCTCTTCCTCCCCCTCCCCTCCTTCTCTCTGGCCGTCCCCTCCCTCTTCCTCCCTCTTCCTCCCCCTCCCCTCCTTCTCTCTGGCCGGCTATTTTTCCCCTATGTTTCCTCTTTTTTGCTTTGTTATAGAGTAGTGATCTACATGGAAGAGCTATAATATTGACAAATTCCAGAATTAGCCATGCTACATATACTACTCATACCTATGGCCACTTACACCTGTAACATGTGGAGAATATGGCACTGAAATTATAATTATTCGTAGCACTTCAGTAGTAGAAGCAGCAGCAAATTGGAGAGCTTCTAACACATAAGTTTTGTTTGCATGCAATTCCTAACAGAATTGCGTTCTTGAACACATAGGACATGTTTTGATGAGTGGTGCTGCTTATGCTTCATTAACCGTGTGCATTTCTTTTGTGAATACTATGATGAGTGGTGATATTTTTGCTTATGTTACATTTGCGTTGCATTTGTTATAGGTCTATCTTATTGTAACTAATAAAAATGGACAAGAGATGGATGGGTGAGGCTAGGCACACAACACCTTATACTGATGGTGTAGCTCGATTTATTCAGTTTGCTTTTGCACATTCAGCAAGAGGAAATACAATATTATGCCCTTGTAGGAATTGTTATAATTGTTCTTGGCTTGAAGCTGATGTTGTCCGTGAGCATTTAGTATGTGATGGGTTTGTATATGCAGATGGAGGAACAGAAGAAGTCCACGGATAAGCCTACCTCAGCTCCCGTTCAAGAACAGGTACACTTGTCTTCTTGCTTCTGAATTTGCTTATTACCATGTGATGTTTCAAATACTCTGAAATAAAATAACTAGTTCTGTAGCACAATTACTTTGTGGTGTTTGACTTGAACAAAAACTGCAGTTTCAAATATTCTGAAATAAAACTAGTGCTGTAGCTCTTCTTGTGTATTACAAAACAACACATGCAAGACAATAAGATGAAAACAGCAGCAATTCACTGGGTACATGACGTTTGTATCTTCCCTAGTCTAGCATGGGTTAGATATTCTCTGGAAGTGTCAAAGCATTTGGTTTTTTTCTTTCTCTGCCCAGTTTTTCTTGCAAAGTTTTAGTATATAAAGTTAATTATTGTTACTTTAGTTTTAAGGTATTAGAACAAGTATATGTATAAACTACGCCGAGAAGAATGAAATGCTCAGGTGTTCATCCTACTGACTCTTGTCTGATAAGACATATAAGCGCTAGCTTCTCTATTTTTCCTTTTCTTGAAACATAATATGCAGGCTCAGTACATTCAGTGTGATTCTTACTTATTTGTATCCTGTTGTAAAGCAGGAAATTTAGATAGCATAAACTTTTTTATTTTTCACATTGATGTTAGCTTGACAACTCTACTTAATGTTCTCAGACCTTCCAAAAACATGGATTCTTGTTGAGTTTTTTTATATCCTGGCGCACCTTTGCAAACACCTGGGTACATGACGTTTGTATCTTCCCTAGTCTGTAATATATGTGGTGAAGTAGCTATGTGGTATATTTTGTTTCTGGCGACGCGGGATGCTTCCGCGAGGAAGATTGGAGAGGGGCGGCGCATCTCGAGGAGGAGGCCTGAGGAGAGCCAGAGCTGCCTGGAGCAGTGGAGGCTGTAGCGCCGAGGAGCGCCGTCCGTGTGGCCGGGGACGACGGCCCGGCGCGGGTGAGGGAGGCGGCATAGAAACTTGCAGGGGACTAGGAGGGGCGGGGAAGGTGCAGGTTTACGAGGGATAAGCGCGCCGCCAGCCAGAATGCGTTCGTATGATAGAAATCGGACGAGTCCAGTGGATTTTGAACTATCCCGTCTCTAGCTCCGAAGTCCGTCCAATGATACTAGACCTACTGTCCATTTACGTCCATTATCCACTGCGGTCCAATCCAACTGTGCCCAACAAAATTAAATCCAAAGCCCACTGGACGGTACCAATCCAGTTCCAGATTTAGTGCTACAGAACTACACATGCAAGACAATAAGATGAAAACAGGGAGCTTGGACAGTGAGCTTTCTTCAATGTTTCTTTGCTCAATTTTATGTATGTGCAAACAGTGAGCTTGAACGCATCATGATGTTCCTGGCAACTTTCAACTCAACTTCTTTCAAGATACTGAACATATCTTAGCCACGCTATCACTTGGGTGTATGTATGGCTGTTGCTAGCTTCTTGACAACTTGCCAACTATAAGTGTGCATGTACTTTGCTTTATTCTCTACATCGAAGCAAATATGAGCTTTGACTAGTTGGTAAAATGCATATTCGGCTAACTGTGAGTTTTGGACATGGTCACATTTAAAAAACCAGACATTGCACCCTCTATACCATTACAGACTACTCACATTTCATTGATCTTCTCATTTATTTCAGGTCAACAGGAATGCAGACTAGTTCCTACCATCCAAGGCGCACTGTGATGACACTGGTGGTTCGATTAGAGATGTCTTTTTGTTTTCCAGCTGAAGTGTTTTGAAATATTTATGAATGTTGCACTGCTAGTGGGCTGATGTATTAGGCGCAATATTAAGTGGCATATGTATGCAATGTTGAATCAGACTATGAATCTATATCTGTATGATCTGACTATGAATCTATCTATGTGATCAGACTATTCTGAATGACCTAATTTTGTTTCTGAATTCATCTGTATGCGACATGTTTGATGACTTGATTTTGTTTCTGAATTCATCTGTATGCGATATGTGAATTGATATTGGCAGTGGGCCTAGAATGGCCAGCATGTCGAAATTGTGGCGATTTGACTGCCGGTAGGAAATTTCAGGCAATCTAACTGCCGGTAGAGATATTTGTGGCAGAAAAACTGCCGGTAGGATGTTTCAGGCAATCTAACTGCCGGTAGAACTATTTGTGGCAGACAAACTGCCGGTAGAAATTTACGGGCAGCATAACTGCCGGCATAGGGTATGTGCCGGCAAAGAATTATCCTAGGGCAGCTAGCCTGCCGGTACAGAATTATCTGCCGGCACATGTTTTTGCCGTCAGCATTATAGAGGGCAGAAATGTCTGCCGGCACAACATTTGTGCCGGCAGGCTACTTGCCTCCATAAGCTGCTTACGCCGGCAGTTTTATAGCCTCCATGCTTGGTCCATCGTGTAGTGCATAGATATGAAAAGAGCTCAGCAACTTATTTAAGTATGCCACTACGCTGCTCGGCTCTATATTACTAAGGTATATCACTACTCCTCCACCTCCATGTCATCGGGTCCGTAGACTATCCCATAGTCTACTCCTTCAACTCCGCCGGTAAGATTAGGTTCCTCGTAGACCAGCTCGTAGCTTCCTCCTGGTGCTCCATCGGCGATGGTTTCCACTTCCGTATCACAGTCTAGCAAGGGTGTCGAAAGAAAGTGAGTACAGGGGTACTCAGCAAGTTCAAAAGAGTAAAAGGTGTTTGATGCACTAGCTACGACCTTCGATCAGAAAATCTTAGGTCAATGCATGTTTCGAAATCATTTCTTCAAAAGGTTTATTTTATTCTGAAAACTATGCCCGTCAGTCTTCACAGGTTGACTAGAACTTCACGGAGTTCCTTTCTCGCTGCGTCATAGCTCCCTTCCCGGAACAGGGAGTGACAGCCACAATTTAATACACTCTGCAGAGGTGCGTTACTTTTCCCATAAGAGATCTCACCCTTTTTGCCATCCGCAGGGACTTGCCCCCGTTCACACTTCCTTGGTGTGAGGCCAGGTATAAAGATCCAAGCCCACATCGCCTTCTCCGCGACCTCGCAGACCCACCCTTTTGTAAGTCTGTCCTCTCCTATATCTATGGGTAGACTAACACAGGCACTTGTTCTCTCCTATACCGTTAAGGTAGACTGATCCGAACAACTTATGTGCCCTGTTCTATACACCATAGATAGACTGATCCGGACAACCCTTACAATCCTTCATAGACCGATAATAAGTCTACCCTCTCCTGTATCTAATGGTCGACTGTGCAGGACCACATGTCCCCACCTTTACCAAAGATAGACTGATCCGGGCAACCCTTATTACCAATCCGTTGGCATGCGAGAGGGAAAAGATACAGCTGGCTTCCCCAGAGCCATTATAGATCTTATGGTCAACGCGATATGTACGGCGCTAGAATCACTGGACGGCATTGGTACTTAGTCCTAGATGAATAGTACCCTTGCAATGGAACCTCCACCAATCAACACATAGCATGGTTCCATTGCCAGCCACATAGTCATATTCATAATTGGAAAATGATGAGGACATCCCATCTATTGATACAACCGCTGTACCTACAGCCACACAAATTGAAGGACCAATCACTCGAGCTCGTGCCAAACAACTTAATTATCAGGTACTTTCGTTTCTTGGAACTATTCCTCACATACATGAGAATATGATGCTGCCTAAATCAGATGTGTTTGTTACTCTTAGGAATGATGGACCTAGCATGGATGAGAGGGACAAGCATTGGAGCATGATCACACATGGAGGAGATGGCAGCAAACATATGAGGATTGAAGAAGACGCTGCGAGTGGAGATTTCAGAACTTTGAAGCCACCATAATTGGAGATGAAGACATGGACGAAATATAGAGTTCTCCACTTCATAATTTCGTCCACATGAGTCCATGGTGCTGCGACACCATTAGTTTTGGGCCAGGCCCATGTAATTTTCGCAGGATTTAAGTCAGCCACTTTTTAGAGTCCGTATTGAAGGGGGAAAGGCCTTCTAGGGTTTGGTTCGGCCACCATATGCATGGCTGGCCGAAACCCCACCTTTTCCTCCTTTAAATACCCCCATAGCCGTCACGTTTAGACTCGGATTTTGATTAGACAAAAAGTTAGCCATTGCTGCAACTCTCGTGTACTTCTTTTGAGGCCAACGCCCAGAACAAGACCGACTATTCGGAATCCCACCTTTTCAATAAAGCTTTCATCTATATCCGCAATATTCTGATTGCAAATTTAGTTCTTACTTGTTCTCGATTTCAGGTAGGAATTAAGACCCTCGCTGGTCAGGCTGATCGTGCATCCGCAAGATCAGTAACTTCCGGAGATTGTCCTAGCGATTGCATTGGCGCACGAGCTTTGCACGTGTAGTCGGATCGTCAAGCACGAACTCCACCAACAAATCGATTTATCTTCATCTCATCGAAAGATCGGACACCTTTGCCCTATCAAGTGGTATCAGATTTCAGGTTGCTCGGTGAGATTTTACTGTTTTCCTAGTGTAGATTGCATCTGCCATCATACCCATAAACCACGAAAAAGCCAAAAATACAGTTAGGGTTTAGATCATCTCGTTCCATAAACCCCCCTGCCACGCCTTGCATTGTCTTTTCAGTTTTGCATAGTTGAATTTGTGTCTGCATCTTCGTGTCGAGTTGCTGGTCTTAGCGTCTAGTTCCTTTAGAGTTTCGAGTTCTGGTCATATTAGTCACGCCGCCGTCGGCCGCTCGCACCATACGCAGATCACCGCCATATACAACCACCATATACTTCCGCCACTACCATATACACCCTGCCATATACACCCTGTCATATACACCCTGCCATATACACCCTGCCATATACACTCTGCCATATACATCTGTATCCACCATATACCCCGTTTCCTACCGCGACACGGATTGTTGCTGTTTCTCTGCCGTGACAGAGTCCGAGTAGAATTAGGTTTTATTTGTTTTCCCCTCTTAGCTGTTGCCTTCTAATTCCATCTGTGCTGTAGAAAAAATTTCCGTGAGATCAGTTTCGGCCGCCAGGAAAAAAATTGTGAAGGAGAGCAAAAAAAAAAAAAAGTCTGGAAACGCTTCAGAAAAAATTTTCTGGCTACATTGGTTTTTCACCTTGGCGATCACTTTTCGCCACTGCCCGTTATAGCGACATTTTTTTTGGCGCCTGCGCGCTTTCCGGAGCACTTTCCAGAAATTTCGACAAAAAATTTTCTGAGGTTATACTGTTTTTAGACCTTGGGGATCAGTTTGAGACACTTGCCATCATAGTGCTTTTTCGCCGTTCGCGTCGCCACATCATCGCCACCTCATCGCTGCTCGTTGCTTGTGTGCCGCGCCGTGACCTCGTTTGTGTTCTAGGCTCGCGTCTCTAGTACGGTCTAGCCTAGGACCAGCACAGTACCGTTGTTGAGCATACTTTCAATACTGCATTGCTGTTTTGACAATTGCTGTTTTGCTACCATATTAGCCTTCCTACAGCTCTACATATTGTCTCCACGTGCACTGTGTCGACCCTGGTAATCGCTTTGGCAATCCTTGGAGACGCTGATTCCTGCTGGTTGTTACATCGCCTTCCTCCTGTTTGGTAAGGACTTGTAAGGGCTTTGTATTTTGCTTGACGAATTGCGCGTGAACCACCATATTCCGTAGTTTGTAGGCATATACATTTGTGTTTTTTTTGTACTAACCATGACAGGCACAGAGTCGGCGAACGTTGACCCGGATAAGATGACGAATACAGAGATGCATGCTCACTTCCTCCATCTTTTGGGCGGGCATACAACCGACGTGGATGGGCGCCTCGGTGATGTTGACGCCAAACTCACTGACGCGCTGGACAAGATCGATGGCCTCGAGGCAGCTTTCAACTCCAAGCTCGACGCCAAGTTCCAGGAGCTCTTGACTCGGTTGCCGCCACCTCGCGTCAACGTGCAACGCCGCGCACGCCGCGTTCCTCGTGCGTATGTTCCTCGCGGTACCGCTTCTGCCGCAAAGCAGCTCGCACATGACGCGCCTTCGATGAAGGATACGAGGGACTATGGAGGGAACGAGGATGAGCAAGTAGATGAGAACATGCTTTGGATGACGAGGAGGTCCAACAACCTCGCACCTGGTCGTCCACGACAACCGAACCGCAACGCCGCCCACCTCCACGGCCGCACGTAATGATGATGATCATGTTGCTAAACTTAAATTGAATATTCCGCCATTTGAGGGTAGATATAATCCTGATGCATATCTTACTTGGGAATTGGAAGTAGAACAACGCTTTGCATGTTTACGATATCCTGATCATTTGCGTGTTAGTGCTGCCACTTGTGAGTTCACCGATTTTGCATCTATTTGGTGGTCTGAGCATTGTAGAGTACACCATGCTAATATTCCTACTACTTGGGTTGGTTTAAAACTTGCTATGCGTACTCGTTTTGTTCCTCCACATTATCAACGTGATTTGCTAAAGAAATTGTCTCGCTTAGAACAAGGAAAAAATTCTGTAGAAGACTATTATCAGGAATCGCAAACTGGCATGATTCGCTGTGGTATTGTCGAGGATAATGAGGCTATGCTTGCACGTTTCTTTGGTGGTTTGAATAAAGAGATTCAGCATATTTTAGATTATAAGGAGTACAACACTATTACTCGCTTGTTTCATCTTGCTTGCAAAGCTGAACGTGAAGTGCAGGATCGTCAACCACCATGGAGAAAAGCTAATGTTTCGCAGGTCGTACATCGTCATGGACTACGCGACAATCAGCGCCACAATCTCGTGGGGCTACACCAGCACCTTCTACCTCCAAGTACACCGCGCCGCATCACGAGCACCACCGGCTGCTACTTCACCACCATCTGCTGGTCCTCCTCGGAGTTCATCTTCGATGGCCTCCACGGGAAGACGCGCGACATACAATGTCGCAAATGCTTGGGTTTTGGACACATAGAGAGAGAATGCAGAACCAAGCGTGTGATGTTGGTGCGTGAAGATGGCGAATATGATTCGCAAGTGACTTTGATGAAGATACATTGGCCCTTATTGCTGCACGTGATGGTGCTAATTCGATTCCGAGAGAGAGATGAAGGTAATGGAAGCCGACACCGCTGATCAAGACAGAGCTTAGTTGCACAACGTGTGTTGAGCGTGCAATTGAGCAAAGCTGAGCATGATCAACGCCACAATCTGTTCCAAACAAGAGGCGTTGTCAAAGAGCGAGCTATAAGGATCATCATTGATGGAGGGAGCTGCAATAATCTGGCTAGCGTTGACATGGTGGAGAAGCTTTCTCTTCCTACAAGACAGCGCACACATCCATATTACATTCAATGGTTTGAGAGCTCTCGGAAGCTCAAGGTAACAAGAACTACACGTGTGCATTTTACTATTGGTACATATTCTGATTTTGTGGATTGTGATGTTGTACCTATGCAAGCTTGTTCTTTGTTACTTGGTAGACCTTGGCAATTTGATAGAGAATCTGTTCATAATGGTAAAACTAATCAAAAGATTCTCTTATGCATGATGGAAAGAAAATTGGTCTCAAACCTATGACTCCTGAACAAATACTAAAAGATGATCTTGCTAGAGCTAGTCGAGTAAAAAACGAGGAGAAACTTAAGAGTGAGAATCAGATTGTTGCTGCAGATTTTGTGCCACATAAGACTAATACTAAATCTGATTCAAACCATGCCACTGAAATTCGTTTGAAAAATCCTTGTTTGCTTGCTAGCAAATCTGATATTGCTGAACTTGATGTGAACACTACTCAATGCTATGCTATTATTTGCAAAGAAGTTCTGTTTTCATTTGAGGATATGCCTCCTTCTTTGCCACCTGCGGTTGCTAACCTTTTGCAGGAGTTCATTGATGTGTTCCCACAAGATGTACCACCTGGACTACCACCTATTCGTGGGATAGAACACCAGATTGACTTGATTCCAGGTGCTTCGCTGCCCAACCGTGCGCCATATCGTACCAACTCGAAGAGACCAAAGAGATTCAGCGACAAATTCAGGTTCTCCAAGATAAAGGTTACATTCGTGAGTCTCTTAGCCCATGTGCTGTTCCTATTATCTTGGTACCTAAGAAGGATGGTTCTTCACGCCTGTGTACTGATTGTAGATCTATTAATAATATTACCATTCGTTACCGTCATCCTATACCTCGTTTAGATGATATGCTTGATGAATTGAGTGGTTCTATTATGTTCTCTAAAGTTGATTTGCGTAGTGGTTACCACCAGATTCGTATGCAATTAGGAGATGAATGGAAAACAACGTTTAAAACTAAGTTCGGTTTATATGAGTGGTTAGTAATGCCTTTTGGTTTAACTAATGCACCTAGTACTTTCATGAGACTGATGAACGAAGTTTTACGTGCTTTTATTGGACGTTTTGTGGTGGTATACTTTGATGATATTCTGATTTATAGCAAATCTTTGGAGGAACATTTGGATCATTTACGTGCTGTTTTCAATGCTTTACGTGATGCACGTTTGTATGGTAATCTTGAGAAGTGCACCTTTTGCACCAATCGAGTTGCGTTTCTTGGCTATGTTGTTATCGCAGTGGAATTGAAGTTGATCCAGCCAAGATTGAGGCAATTGAGAATTGGCCACAGCCAAAGACGGTCACACAAGTGAGGAGTTTTCTTGGCCTCGCTGGTTTCTATAGGCGCTTTGTGAAAGATTTTGGATCCATTGCTACGCCATGAATGAGCTTACAAAGAAGGATGTGCCCTTTGTGTGGGGCGATGCACAACAAGACGCCTTCATGATACTGAAAGATAAGTTAACACATGCTCCATTACTCCAACTTCCTGATTTCAATAAGACTTTTGAGCTTGAATGTGATGCTAGTGGAATTGGTTTAGGAGGTGTGTTATTACAAGAGGGCAAACCTGTTGCATATTTTAGTGAGAAATTGAGTGGGCCTAATCTGAATTATTCTACTTATGATAAAGAATTATATGCGCTGGTTCGGACATTACAAACTTGGCAACATTATTTATGGCCTAAAGAATTTGTTATACATTCTGATCATGAATCTTTGAAGCATATTCGTAGTCAAGCTAAGTTGAATCGCCGCCATGCAAAGTGGGTTGAGTTTATTGAGTCTTTTCCTTATGGTATCAAACACAAAAAGGGTAAAGATAATGTTATTGCTGATGCTTTGTCGCGCCGTTATACTATGCTATCTCAACTTGACTTCAAGATTTTTGGATTAGAAACCATAAAGGAACAATACTTGCATGATGCTGATTTTAAAGATGTGTTGCTGAATTGTAAAGATGGTAGAACATGGAACAAATTCGTCCTCAATGATGGATTTGTGTTCCGTGCTAACAAGCTATGCATCCCAGATAGTTCCGTTTGCCTTTTGTTGTTGCAGGAGGCGCATGGAGGAGGATTGATGGGTCACTTTGGTGTGAAGAAGACGGAGGATGTACTTGCTGCACACTTCTTTTGGCCACGTATGCGTCGAGATGTTGAGAGATTTGTGGCACGCTGCACTACATGTCAAAAAGCTAAGTCTCGACTTAATCCACATGGTTTATATATGCCTCTTCCTGTTCCTAGTGTACCTTGGGAGGATATTTCTATGGATTTCGTTTTGGGTTTGCCTGCATACGTAAGGGGAGGGATAGTATCTTTGTTGTTGTGGATAGATTTTCTAAGATGGCACACTTTATTCCGTGTCACAAAACTGATGATGCTACACATGTTGCTGATTTGTTCTTTCGCGAAATTGTGCGTTTACATGGTGTGCCAAATACTATTGTTTCTGATCGTGATACTAAATTTCTTAGCCACTTTTGGAGATGTTTATGGGCTAAGTTGGGGACTAAATTGCTGTTTAGTACTACATGTCATCCCCAAACTGATGGACAAACTGAAGTAGTAAATAGAACATTATCTACTATGCTGCGGGCTGTTTTGAAGAAGAACTTAAAATTGTGGGAAGAATGTTTGCCTCATATTGAATTTGCTTACAATCGTTCGCTGCATTCTACCACTAAGATGTGCCCTTTTGAGATTGTGTATGGTTTTGTTCCACGTGCACCTATTGATTTATTGCCTTTACCATCTTCGGTGCAAAATGATTTGGATGCTACACAACGTGCTGAATTGATATTAAAATTGCATGAGACTACTAAAGACAACATACAACGCATGAATGCTAAGTATAAAATTGCTGGGGATAGAGGAACAAAGAATGTTGTGTTTGATGTTGGTGATCTTGTTTGGTTGCATTTGCGCAAAGATCGTTTTCCTGCATTGCGCAAGTCTAAGCTCATGCCACGTGCCGCTGGCCCTTTTAAGGTGTTAGAGAAAATAAATGATAATGCATATAAACTTGAGCTTCCTGCAGAATTGGATCCGGTTAGTCCTACATTTAACATTGCAGATTTGAAGCCTTACTTTGGTGAAGAAGATGAGATCGCGTCGAGGACGACTTCAATTCAAGAAGGGGAGCATGATGAGGACATCCCATCTATTGATACAACCGCTGTACCTACAGCCACACAAATTGAAGGACCAATCACTCGAGCTCGTGCCAAACAACTTAATTATCAGGTACTTTCGTTTCTTGGAACTATTCCTCACATACATGAGAATATGATGCTGCCTAAATCAGATGTGTTTGTTACTCTTAGGAATGATGGACCTAGCATGGATGAGAGGGACAAGCATTGGAGCATGATCACACATGGAGGAGATGGCAGCAAACATATGAGGATTGAAGAAGACGCTGCGAGTGGAGATTTCAGAACTTTGAAGCCACCATAATTGGAGATGAAGACATGGACGAAATATAGAGTTCTCCACTTCATAATTTCGTCCACATGAGTCCATGGTGCTGCGACACCATTAGTTTTGGGCCAGGCCCATGTAATTTTCGCAGGATTTAAGTCAGCCACTTTTTAGAGTCCGTATTGAAGGGGGAAAGGCCTTCTAGGGTTTGGTTCGGCCACCATATGCATGGCTGGCCGAAACCCCACCTTTTCCTCCTTTAAATACCCCCATAGCCGTCACGTTTAGACTCGGATTTTGATTAGACAAAAAGTTAGCCATTGCTGCAACTCTCGTGTACTTCTTTTGAGGCCAACGCCCAGAACAAGACCGACTATTCGGAATCCCACCTTTTCAATAAAGCTTTCATCTATATCCGCAATATTCTGATTGCAAATTTAGTTCTTACTTGTTCTCGATTTTAGGTAGGAATTAAGACCCTCGCTGGTCAGGCTGATCGTGCATCCGCAAGATCAGTAACTTCCGGAGATTGTCCTAGCGATTGCATTGGCGCACGAGCTTTGCACGTGTAGTCGGATCGTCAAGCACGAACTCCACCAACAAATCGATTTATCTTCATCTCATCGAAAGATCGGACACCTTTGCCCTATCAGAAAAGTAACAGTTTATTTTCAATGCAGGAATGATAAGTAATATAGCTTTGCATTAAAGTGATAGAAAATACTCAAATTGACATGAGCAAGGGTGAACTTGCCTGTGGACTGCGAGATAGTGCAGTTCAATGCGTTGGATGGAACCTGGACCTCGGGTTCTGTAAAGAAGCATCATTGTCCGGTAAGGACAATGTTATAAAATCCAAATGATGCATGCATGGATGTATTATTTTATGTTGAATCCCTTTACCCCAATGAGTTATTACAATTTAGGGTTGAGTTAAGATTTATGCCTTTGGCAGTAATTTGCAATTGTTTTAATGTATAAACCACTTTAATTCACACAAGGTAACATAATTCAAAGTAAAACTACTTTATTTTTGTGATTCATTATTTATTCCAAAATAATTTGAAATAATAGAGTTGTCTCTATATTTTTGAGAATAAAGAGGAATAGAATATCTTCCTTTGGAAAATACCTTTTTCAAATAGAAATGACTTGGAATAATAGAATTTCATTTTGAAATGTTTAAAAATAAGTATTTGAACTTATTTGGGATTTTTCCTTGATTTATTAATACAAGGACATATAATTTGAAATTCCAAATGTTTATTTTAAATTCATAAAATTCACAAATTTAAATTTGTTCATTAAATTTTATTTCATATTTTATTCTTATCAAGAATAATTTTTCATTCACCAATCCAATTTTTAATGGATTTTTAGAGTTGTATTTTATTTATTAAAATTTGGTGGAATTCTGGTTATTTTTAAATGTGAAATGACTAAAATACCCCTCCTGGCCCCTATTGGGCCAGCCCATTAACCTAAGCCCATGGGACAGCCCACTAAGGCGTGCCCCATAGCGGCTCGGTGGAGCCGAACGGCCCACCGCTCTCACTCACTCGGCCCTCTCTCACGTCTCGTTCCTAACCCTAGCTTCTCTCTCGCGACGCCCTGGCGATGGCGTCGCCGCCGCGGCCGCCGCCTCGCTCCGGCCATCGCCGTGCTCCTCCGCCGTAGCCACCTACCAAACCAGAACCGCCGCGTGCAGATCTATCGATCTGTCCGCGTGGTTTTCTCATCCTCTTCCTCTCCTGGCGAATCGCCTCCGATCTGGATCTCGTGAAGAATCGCCTCGACGAACTCCGGCGAGCTCTCGTCCTCGCCGACGATGGGTGCGCCCCTGGGGTTGACTTGGCGCGGGTGCTGCTCGCAGTACTCGTGCCGTCGCCTCAGGTGCTTGCTACGGTGGTTTTGGGTTCGCCGGCGTAACGTCGGCGCCTACCCTGGATTTGCAGCTGTTAGGGCCGCGCGAGCACTGCCTCGCCATGCCCTAGCCTCTGCTTCCAGGCGCAAGTAAGTGTTGCATCTCCACCTCTCCTCTGTGCGCCTCCCCTTGTTACTGTTCTTCTTCCTCCTCATGATCTGCTGCTCTCTGGTGATCCTGTGATCACACAGAGCCATGCTATTCCTATGCAATTTGTCTGTGCTTTGATTAATTGCAAGTTCATGGTCCAATTACCATTTACTGGTACTGGCACATGTTGCTTTACTTGCTATTCATGTTGTTCTTGCTTCTCTGCTGCTCCTAGCATGCTCTACACTTGCCATGCTCTACTGTGCTTGCTCAAGAGCTAACTATGCCATGCTATGCTTGGTTATGACTTGCTTATGCTTACTGGTCTATCATGCTTGCTTGTCTAGGTGTACTTGTGTTGCATCTGTGACACTTGTGTGTGTGCCAGAGGTGCCTGTGATATGCTTCAGTGCTACTCCTGCAAGCCAATGATCCATTGGATCATTCTTTGCTTGTTGGCTAACCTCTCTGTGTAACTTGGCTTGCTATGATTGATCCATTTGATCAATTGATTGTCAGTGATGGCTTACTGGCTAATACTGTGGCTAAATGATTCACTTATCTGGTGATGCCAATGCTCAAGCATCACTGTGTGGTTGCTTACTTGTGCTGTTTCTTATCTTAGCTACCTAGACTTGCTCTAGTGGCTATAGATTAACTGTGTTGCTCAACAGTGTGCTACTGTCAGTACTTAGCATGGATCTGTGATAAATTCATGCTTGTATTAATTAGATTATGATGAACTGCTTATGCAATGATGATTTAATTACTTGTTTGTGTCTGAATTTGCTGTTCATGATTCTTTTACAAGCAATTAGAGTCTGAATCCATTTCTGGATAGTGATGCTTTGTATTTGGCTTTCTCTTAATTGGTGCTAAGTGTGATGTGACCTCAGTAGCCTTGCTACTGACTGGTTGCTCACATGGTTGGTTGGATCTTGTTGGCTACTCATCTTTGCTTGTATATTTGGGGATCATAGTAACTATGAATGCCATTATACTTGCCTGTGAAGAAATCTAGGGTTTCTGATGGTTGTATGCTTAGGATTTATTGTGTAGTCTTAGCTGCTAATCCTTGCCATCTACTGGTGCTATCTATGCATCAAATCTGGCTAGTGTGTGTGCATCTGTGCATATGTGCTAGTTTCTGTGTATAAGATCTGTACCTAGATGCTTTCTATTTTAGTGGCTTTTGGCTGGCAGTAATCCTTGGTGAAAACCAAGTGATGATCTACCCATATGAGCATCTGCTCATCCCATGCTTATTTCATGCATATGATGGATTAGATCCATGGGATCTTTTCCAGGAACTAGGTATACCTTGTTCCAGCTCCTAGAAAGAAATGTTTTGTTGATGCAGACTTGGGTTTGTGTCACAGCCCTTCACCTCCGTGTCTTGGATGATCTTCTCGTGTCACCATGATTTCGGTGGTTGAGTGGGTGTGTATGTGTTGGTTCTGCTTCTTGCTCAAGAACCGGATGAACTGAGCTTGTTCTTGCTTCACCCTTACCTGGTGAATCTTTATCCGGTCGATCGGTTATGATTTCTAGGGTTTGTGCCCCTTTTATATGAACCTCGCTTCTATCCTTGCATTGACACACAAGCCTGGCTTCTTTGGTGACTAAGCTGATGCATGGCCTTGTTGCATCGCCAAAGACACTTGAGCTGTGTGCTCTCATATGCTGAAACTTGAGCCCTCGTGTGTGCTCAGGTTTGGTTTGCTGCTGCCCTTATCTTGTGCTGTCCATGGTTTTGGACCAGCACAAGTGTGCATGACACTTGGTTCTGTCCAAACTGAATTATTTGACTAACACTAACATTCTGGCTAGTGTTGGTGTTTTACCTTGCAGGTTTTTGAAGATGGACATGGCCATGAAGAATACTTCAAGTCATATAGTCTAGATTTTAGTTTAGGAATAATATTGTAATCTTCATTTTTATTTCTGTTTATTATTCATCAATTCTTGTATCAAGAATTTTGTAAAGACAATGTAATTTGTGTTGTGATATCAATAAAGCCCAAGTTTTTGTTTATGAGCTTTTGATTTATGTAATATTTATTTTCTGGAATAAACATTGTATTTATGATTCACTTTGAAATTCAAAGTTGTTTGAATTCATAAGTTGTGTTTAAATTATGCATTCCCTTTATATTGTTCAATGCTTATTGTTAAATGTATTAACACTTGTCAAATGAAATCAATTCCCCAAATCAACAAGATACAAAAGAGATCATGTCGAGATTCCCTAACTCACATTGCCTAACCCTAAGTGCAAAATGAGAGAGAACCTCGATCCCTCTTAGGTTTAGTTGCAATAAGGCGCGAAAATTTCCCCCGTTTTGCGATGAAATGCACATCCCATTTCTAAATCTACCCTTCGTTGTCCCTATGTTCTGGGTTATTACAGTGGTGATCTTGTTGGATATAATTGAATATATTCCTTGTCCAGATTCATCCTGGAATCCGCTTGTGTCTGCCACTGAACAACTTTTACTTTCTTCAATTCTATGATTCCTTCCAACACTATAAGCTTGTTTCGGTTATCTTTGAAGAATCATTAGGACATCTTCTTATGATGATGGCCTTATTAGTTGTGGTGATCGCCTTTTACTAGTAGGCCATTGAACAACTTGGTTCTAAAGCGTTTGTCGCTCGTATCGGCATTCGTGGCGTTCGGGAGACCTTCGTGGTAGCCCGCATCTCTCCAACGTGACGTACCTCACCTTGTGTGTGGGAACAGGGGAATACATCTTCGTCTCCACGTGTCTCGGTTATCTCTATACCCGAGTTTACTTTCCTTGTGATAGACATCGTACTTGAAGTACATATACCTTTCTATCATTTGTGTTACTTATATCTTGTGCCTATCTTGCTTATCTAAGTTGTTGTTGTTGCACTTAGTTGAGCCTAGCATATTTAGGTTTTGTGCTTGTAAAATAAACGTTATTTTAATTCTGCATTCTTACAAGCCAAATCCGTAATAGTTTTTAAAATGCCTCCCCCTCTAGGCGAAATCTCGTCCTTTCAGGCTATAGCTTATTGCTGACCTAGACAAAAAGTTGTCCGCTAATTAATATGATCATGCAATGGCTAGATCTTGCACAACATTGCTACGATCATGCTTAGCAATGCCATGGACATGATAAAGCTGAAAACATACATATTTCCCAATTCGGAGCATGCACTGATGTAACATACGTAGAAAGTACGATTTCAAATCGGGGAAAAGTTGAATCCAACTCTAATCAAACCTTATTCGTGCGAATCTACAACGGATCGAGTATGTATAGATCGAAAGAAGCAATTACAAGGCTGTATGGACGCCGGAGAGGCAAATTTTATCCGTTGTTAACCTCCCTAAAAACCCTAACTGCACATCGAATCTAGAAAATCGAGGACTTACAATGAACAAATCTGACGTTGTAGCCGCTAATGATTATCCAGGTTCATGCAATGAAGCTCCCGACGTCGTGGACGTAAGCCGCGGCGGCAGGGATGGGGGCGGCGCCGCCGACGGAAAAATCGCCGCTAGCTAGGCAAAGGTTGGCCCAACGACCGCCGACGCCTTTCCCACGGCCGCACTCGAGGCCCCGGCCTCCGATGATGCCGCCATTGTCATACCCCTTGTCGCGCGTGCTCGCCATCTGACCGGCGACGGAGCTCTGAGAGCCTTCGCCAAATCGAAGTCGCTTGCTGTACCCAGCCTCTTGACCTGGTTCGCTGCTCAATGCTCCTACACGAACTGATTGCGCACGACCAACGTCTTCCGTGATGGAGGTGGGATGGAGGAATGTCAGCCATGGCAGGTGGAGGTACATAGGAGGTGAGAAAGTGGTTTTTAGGCGATAAGGGGAGTGGAGTGGAAAGTTAACGCGGAACCGCGGGACAACGTTTCGAATTAGATATGTCTGGCGGACCAATTGCAAACGAGCCGATTTCTTCTCAAGCTTAAGGGAAACCAGTTAAGCGAGAAACCAAACTAGTAACCTACTAGAAATTGGGAAGTTCTAAATCAGCGTGCGTTCACTGTCGTCACGGATAGACCGTCCCCCGGCTCCCGTGCCCCCTCGGCGTCGGCGTGGCGCCATGGCCCCCGCCCTCCTCCCGTCGCCTCCCCATCCAAAACCACCGCTACTGCACCACAACCCAAGCCCCGCGCGCCTGCACACCCGGTGCGCTGCCTCACGCCGCGACTTCACCATCCACACCGCCGTCGCCGGCGCCGCCGCCTCCGCCTCCGCCGCAATGAGCCGCGTCGTCGCTGCTGCGGCCGAGGAGGCACCCCATTTGCTGGCACCCTCACCGACACCCCCCTCTCTGAACGGCGGAGCCGCCCCGTTTTTGGGCGGCATCGCGAACACGAGGTCGTGGTCGCAGTACTACGGCAGCGGCTTCTCCATCCGCGTGCCGCCGTCCTTCGACGACATCTTAGAGCCCGAGGTGGGTGACCGGTCTCATTTCCACTTCTTCCCCCCAAGTTCGGGTTTCCTTAGCAATTTTGGGGCGGAACTCTAGATTTAATTTCGACTACATTTCAGGATTTCAACGCCGCGATGACCTACTATGGTGACAAGGCGAAGGTCAGGGCATACGCAGCTCGGTTCGCATCTCCAGATAGGTAGGTAAGTAAGACCAATTTCGACTTGACGACCTACAGGCCTATATCATTTACAGATGTGTAAAATCTTTACATTTTAGGGAATAATTTTAGGCAGATCTTTGTTAGACAAATTAAGGAGGACAACATGGACTATTTTAGTGCTGCCTTTACTCAAACTAGCATACTTGCGCGGGCACCATCTTTCATTATTATAATTTTCATATGGTGAATATATTGTCGGAAATTCAATTCGGCTCCCGGTGCATATGCTCCCTCTACCAATTGTTAATTGACGCATAACGTCAAATAAAATCTGTAGAGTATATTATTTTTCATATTCTGTTATATAGTTATATGAATCTGAATATAACTAAGTTATTATAGACAAAGCTTACTGCCATGCGGAAAGATTATGGATATCGTGCCAAGAGGCTTTGGGTGGTTTCAAAATTTTCGGCAAAAGAATATGTTACTTTGAAATTTCACAAATTCATTCGCAAAAAAAAATTTATAAATTAATAATGGCTTCGAGATGTAAATATATGAAAATATTGGTTTCATATTGCAGGACTAACAATTACAACAACAACAACAAAGCCTTTATTCCCAAACAAGTTGGGGTAGGAACTAACAATTCAACAAAGAAAATTATAGTATCTAGCTAAATCCTAGTAATATAGATAGAATAAATAACTAACATAGAACAGAAAATTCATAGAAATTAGGCAAAAACACTTTGATATAACTAAGGCATTCTTTCATTAAGATGGAGACAAAGATATTACATAATAAGAAAGGGCATAAAGTGGTCAACGGAAATAAACCTTTGGTGACAAAGAAAAGGTGTGCATTGAATTATATGTATAACATCCCTTACAATCCACTCAACTGAAGTTTGGTTGTACAAACGTGTTAAACTCTGTTGGACCGTATCTGCGCCTGTATGGATGAATGCATCCAACTGCTTACCCGTGCTGAATAGGAGCACACGTCCAGCTCTTGATCATATCGCACCAACCGATGCTCTTTGTGCATTGGGGCTGGTCACAGAAGCGGCAGCACTGAAAGCATGCGAGCGGAAGAGAGCAAGTTAATCATAAATACCACGTGTGCTGGCATCAACAAAATCGATTGTTGATTTACTAAATACGCAATGCTCCTGTAATTTCATGGGGTGATGGCAGCGTGAGGATGTAAAGCCACAATGTCTCCAGTGTAGAATAGATCGGATAGGTATAGGGAAATTAGAGCATCTCCACCGGCGCCCCCCGCGCTGGCACAACATCCTCCATTTGCGGATGCTGTTCCCACACCGGCGCCCCCCAAAAAATAAAAAATATAAAAACGTTACAAACAACAAAATTCATACGAATTTAGACTAGTTTATACAAAAGTGACTCGAATTTAAACTAAAAACTTTAAAAAATAAACTAGCGGCGCCCCGGAAGGCGCTGTAGTCGAGGTTGTCCGTAGCGTCGCCGTCCTCGTCTGAGAAGTTGAAGGACCAGTGTCGTCGTCCTCCTTTGGCGCCGGCAAAGGACCGGCGAGGTCGACGAAGTTCTCGTCGTGGTCCATGGTGGACCACACCTCCGACTCGCGCCGGTTGAGCGTGATCTGTCGTTAGTCTTCCTCGACGGACCGACCGACGATGAGGTGATGTCCCGGGGAACTCCTCTGGGTCGTCGCTGCTACGGAAGGCCGCCTGCGCTTGCGCCTCCATCTCCCACCTTTTCTTCTTCGCCGGCGGAGGCGGTGGTGAGTGAGCGGCGTCCTCCTTGGGGCGGTGGCGTGTAAGCGACCTCGGTGTCCTCCGAGCCGGAGCGGAAGCCATGCGCCCCGGGCCGTCTTGGATGACGACGCCACTCGAAGGAGGATACGCGGCTGTGCACGTGCGGCCACCGGTGCTCGACGAGCCAGAGCGCGAGAGGCCCGACGCTGTCCTTGTTGGCGGTCTCTGCAGCGGTGGCGCCGGAGGCGCCATGCTTTGCGCCTGGGGGGTAGTAGAGCGGCACGCGCATGGGGTCCACGCCGTGGATGCGCGGGCGGTAGCCGTACTCCTCTAGCGTCGCATCGACATCGCTACCAGGCCCAGTGGCCAATGCGGTTGAAGCAGCCGGCATCGCGGCCGGCCGAACGCGCGAGCTCGATGTCGCGCGCGTCTTAGAAAGGCCGTGGCCACGCTGGGCTGTTTTGCGCGCTGCTCGGCTGGCTTCGTTCGGCTGGCGTCATATGCGACCGCCTCTCGGCGATGAGCGCGCGCATCTCTGGTCCAGGTGGAGGCGGCACGACATATCCGGCATTGGAAAGCTGCCAACCTGTGCGGCAGCTTGAACTGCAACGGCACCGGGATGCGCTGCCAATAGAGGACATCGGCCTCATGGAGGCTCAGCTGCAACGACGGGAGCCCGCTGCCGCAGGCCTCGTCATTGTACGCCATCGCGAGGTGGTGGTGGATGTGTCGGTGGCGGCTGAGATTGGTGGCGGCAGCTAGGGTTGGACGATGGGGAGAAGAACAGCGTGCCGACGGGTTTTTAAGGGCGGCGGACGTGCATTGAAGGCGCGTGGGGGGGGGGGGGGGGGGGTTGGACGCCGCGTGGCCAGTCGGTTGGCCGCCGTCCTCGTCGCCGCCTCGGTTTCCGAGCGAAGCTATTGACGTTGACGACCAGCTTCGCGCGCGTCGTTTTTAATGTGACCCGTCGCACCGCCAAGGCGGCCCCACCCACGAAATCCGCCGTGGCACGAGGCGCCGGCGCGCTCGATTAATGCCCTTTGCGAAGGGGCTGACACGGGGTTGCTGACGCCTCTATTGGGCTTGAACCCGCGCCGGCGCTTTTTGGGGCGCGCCGGTGTGAGCCCAAAAACAGCGTCGGCCCCCAAATAGCTATCGGGGCCGCCGGTGGAGATGCTCTTAGTTGATGTCCTTGGTGGGTAATTTGTTTCAAATCTAATGTTTAGTGGCTATTTCAAAGCTTTATCAGTTGTGATCTGTTGATCTGCTGAATTCACCGCTAGTTGTTTTGCCTTTACAGGTCAGAACTTGTAAGCGTGGTAATCAAGCCATCGAATCAGCTCAAGATCACATTCCTAGAGGTCTGTGGAAGAACTTGCCATTTTTCATAATCTACTTCTGTTGCTCATACTTTGCATAGTATTTGTTTATATGTACAACACTACAACATTGCTCCTGTGTAACAGTAAAATAGTGGCGTATAGCATATTTGGACGGGAGAATCAATTGTGATTTCAAATCTTTGACTGCATGTGTCTCTGTTTGTGCATTTATAGGACTATTCTCGAAAACGGAGCTTACATTCTCATGTTTGGCACAACGTACATGCGCCGGGCATTACTAATCATGACTCCCAACTGAAAGTAGAGTATTCAGTATTGTACGCACTAGTGTCACTGGACAAATTCCCAAGGGGTTGGCACTAGCGTTGCATTGTCTTCTTGAGATTGAGAATATCGCTTGAGGCCTTGAGCATGTCCTTTTACTCCTTCATGTCCGCCTAGACTGTCTTGTAGATCATCCTGTCTATCTTCTCAGAGATCTTCTCGCACATGGTGATACAAAGTCTGGTTCCAAATGATTGGTACCAAGCTGTCCCGAGAGAAATTCTGGACAGGGTAACTGTGGTAGGTTGGTGGTGTAGACTGTAGAGCGTAATTGTTGCACGTTGCGGCTGGCTCTGGCAATATTCTGCCCCTTTATATAGGACAGCATTCTGGCCCTTGTTGTAGGACAACACCCTGACTTGACCCACAAGTTATATGTTGACTCATGTAAAATATGTTTACCTCTTTTTTCCTATTTTTCGGGTGGATTGATGGGTGGGGGTTCAGTGTCAGGCATGACTAACCACCTTATTGTATAACTGTGAAGTAAATCTTCTAAGTTGATAACGAATGAAATTAGAGAAATAATATGGTTTATCACAGAACCTTAACTGTCGGCTCCTCTTGTTCTTTGTCACAGCAGCAGTAGTGGTGGCTCCACATGACAACCAGCTAGAGTGAATATTAACAATTGATAACAGACGGAAATGAAAGTATTTGACAACAAAGGGGCATAGATATAGTCATAACATTCTTGTATGCATATATGAAACAAATAACATTCTTGGATAGGGGTGCGTGGAAGTTAGCTATCCACGTTCCGGAACCATAACTTGGTTTCGAGATCTTATGGGTTTCAACTCTAGCCTACCCCAACTTGTTTGGGACTGAAAGGCTTGGTTGTTGTTGTTGTTGTTGTTGATATATGAAACAAATTGTGGGTTAAACGTCTTTTACTGACAGATGCTAACTGTGTTACTGTTGATTATGCTGTTCTTTGTTACTATATCCTTATATGGAAGGGCTGCACTTTTAAAATATTACGGAAATAGTAAGCCATCATGCTCTTACACTGATATATTTTCCCAGGCCAAAGATATAACGGAGTTGGGCACTATCAAGGAGGCATCAAAGTTGTTTGTACCTGGTGATTTCTGCCGTCTTAACTTGAAAACTGCACCATTTTTGTAAATAGAATTGTGCCTATGGCACAAAGTATTTACAGCTTTCAGATATCTGATAGTGTATTTAAAAAAGCTTATAGTACATACAAGAACAATGTAATGCTTAGATACGCAAGTGAGATCCCACCAAAATGCCACTTAGAATTCATTTTGTGATCTCTAGTACAAAATTTGGCCCCAAAATTTGAACTAGACTTGACAAAATGAACTGCAAGTGGGACTTTGGCAGCATCCAACATGACATCTAAGTAATGCTGGCCTTGGTTCATTGTGGGGTGTAACTCTACATGTGTGATATTAAGTTTACAATTGAAATTGATTAATTATCATAATAATGCAGGATTGCTGGTGTAGTATTAAGTTTTAGCATACTGTGCACCAAAGCTCTAAAAATTAAGTAGCTAACATGAATAGCAGAGCTAACTGCTCCGGTGAGTTCTGAAATGTGGTTACACTCTTATTTTTTGTCTTCTGTTTGACATTATGCTTTTTTTTTTAGATCTTTGTCATTATATGATTTTGTGATTTGCTAATGCAACATTTTTCGTAACATAGTTGTGTTCCTTACTGAAAATATGAATTTAAAAACTTTGGTTCACAAGATTGTTCCTTACACTTGCAAAATTTGCAAAATAAATTATGAAGTGAATATCTTAGCATGTCCCAGTTTGGTAATAATGGTTTTTTTATTTCATAGGTGGTGCAAAAATATACTCAGCTCGAACAATTAAAGTGAAGGATCAGGATGATATTAGGTTATTTCTGTTAACTTTCAAGGGAATATTACAATAGGCAACAGCCCATGTAGTTTCATTTTTTTATGGGAAAACGTTTTGCAGGACATACTACTTCTATGAGTTTCGTTTTGACAAACAACATGTTGCTCTAATGACTACCGTTGATAGTGGGAAGGTATCTGCTTTTCACTTTCTATTTGTATTTCTGGACATAAAGGGCATGCTAAAGTTTCTTGCTTTACATCATGCAGCTTTGTAGTAAGAGATCTGTGTTCTTTTCTCGTTATGTTTTGTTTTGCTATTTTCTTGATCCTTACGACAGCATTCTAGATTCTGAAAAATTATCCTGGTAATGTCCCCAAGCATTAGTGGTAGAGTCTAGGGTTCTACCGGGTCTAGGGCGGAGGTTGTAAGGGTGGAAGTGAGGGCGGAGAGGCTGGAGGGCTCGGCGCCGGCGGCTGGGCGCCGTCGCGGAGGAAGGAGGCGGCGACTAGGGTTGGGTGCGGCTGGGCGCAGGGGTCTCCCTTCAGGAGACGAGACAGTATGATACTGAATATTTGTCTGATTAATCTCGAAGGGATACAAGTGTTTATATAGGAGGACGGCCTCCTCGAAACCCTAATTTACTTGGGCTAAGCCCCTAATTTACTTGGGCTAAGCCCCTAACTAGCCACTAGTGGGCTTCCTACGTTGGTAGGTCAGACCGACCATAACATCTCTCCCTGCCTTCTCAAACAG
Organism: Lolium perenne; assembly: GCF_019359855.2. Taxonomy (NCBI): domain Eukaryota; kingdom Viridiplantae; phylum Streptophyta; class Magnoliopsida; order Poales; family Poaceae; genus Lolium; species Lolium perenne. The sequence goes on along the minus strand of NC_067248.2, from coordinate 84,694,402 downwards.
CTCGTCCTCGAGCTGAACTTCTGGAAACTGCTGACGGAGATCTTCAAGCTTCTCCCAAGTCGCCTCGTCCTCGGGCAGGCCGGTCCAATGCACCAAGACGTGCCAAACACCACGGCGCCGCTGGCCTTCAACACGCGAGCCACACTTGCCGGGGCAGCTCGAGACGCCCATCCGAAGTAGGTGGAAGAGCCGGTGGTGCATGAGGGTCGCCCGTAGGCCTTTCGCAGGCCGACGTTGAAGACGTCGTGGAGGCGCGAGCGCGCGGGCAACTCAAGGCGGTAGGCGAGCTTGCCGATGCGCTCCAAAGACACGGAAAGGACCGGCGTAACGAGGTCCCAACTTGCGCCCGGAGCGCGGGTCCAAGGACCGGGTCGTCCGGTGAAGAAGGCGTAGCTGCACCCAATCGCCCGCCGCAAATTCCGCCTCGCGATGGTGTGCATCATAGTACTTCCCGGCCGCCCGCCGAGCTCGAAGAAGCCGCCGCGCGCTCGCCCGCATCTCATCGCGGGTACGCAGCAGTCATCCGCCGTCTCGCACGGGCCGTGCGTACGCATAGGGAAGCATCGCCGTGGTGGCCTCCCATAGACCACCTCAAAGGGAGTAGCGTGCAGCGCGGAGTGGTAGGACGTGTTGTAGCAAGACTCGGCCCACGCCGCCCACCCACCCAAGCTCGTGGACGATCCCCTGCGAGGCAACGCAGGTACATGGCGATGATCTTGTTGACGACCCTGACCGGCCGTCCGTCCCCGAGGATGAAACGCCGTACTCATACGGAGCTTTACGCCCGCCAGCCCAAAGAGGTCCCTCCAGACGTGACCCGTAAACACAGGATCACGATCACTGACGATGGAGGACGGAAACCCGTGGAGGCGAACGATGCCGTCGAAGAAGGCGCGTGCCACGGACGCCGCCGTATAGGGATGGCCTGTGGCGATGAAGTGCGCGTACTTGGAGAAGCGGTCAACCACCGTGAGGATGACGGACTTGCCGCCAACCTTAGGCAGCCCCTCGATGAAGTCCATGGAGATGTCCGCCCACACACTGGGACGCACGTCCGCCGGCTGCAGCAAGCTCGCCGACGGACGGAGCGTCTCCGTCTTGTTCCGCCGCGTGTGACACACGCCCGCACTCAGCCTCGCACCAGTGGCGTTATCCTCGGAATGTAAAAATCAGCGCGGAGACGGTGCAGGTCTTCTCGGGCGCCCTCGTGACTCGCAGAATGCGCCAAGGACAAGGCTCGGTGGCGCAGTCTCCATGATCCGCACGAAGATGCGGCGTCCATGGAGGAGTAGTCCTCGTCTGTGCGCCATGGCGCGCGCCGCCGTCGGCCAAAGTCGCGTTAGCTGCTGCGCATCCGCAGCTCGTGCGCAGAGCGCGGCGAACCTCGTCGATGAAGACGAAAGATGGCCCGGCGTGGATGCAAAGGGGTCGCACCGACCGTGGGCGCGTCCGCAGCTTCGCCAATGTCGCGGCGGGACAGTGGCGTCGCGATCGTATTGAGGCGGTCGGCGGTACTCGACGGTGAAGTCGGCCGAAGAGCTTGCCGATCCACCGGTGTTGCGGCACGGTAGAGAGAGGCGCCGATCCAAAGAAGAACTTCAGTCGTAGTGGTCCGTGCGCACCCGAATGTCCGGCCCCAAAGATACGCCGCTGCTGGCGCACCGCTTGGACCAGCCCGATCGCTCGCTCGCGCTCATATGCGCCGAGCTTGTGGTGGCGCGCGGCGAAGGGGCGATCGAAGAAGGCGAGTGGACCTCGCCCGGTGAAGGACGGCGCCGGCCAATGCCGAGGCATCGCAGCCCACTACGAACGGCTCGTCGAAGTCCGCATCCGAAGAACGGGACCCGTCGTGAGTGCCCGCCGCAGGCGGCGAAGGCCGTGGCCGCCTCCTCGTCCCAAGAGAAAGCGTCGCGGCGGCTGTGCGCGTAAGGGGCGCCGCGATGAGGCCGAAGTCCCGGATGTATCGCCGGTAGTATCCTCGCGAGGCCCAAAAATCCGCGAAGAGCTCGTGGTGATCGGGGCGTTGGCTGCGGCGACGGCAGCCGACCTTGTCCGCGTCCATCGCGACACCGTCGGCGGAGATGACATGGCCCAAATATGCGACGGAAGTCGTGCCAAACGAGCACTTCGAGCGCTTGAGGTGAAGACGATGCGCTCGAAGCTCGTTGAAGATGATGGCGACGTGCTGCAGGTGCTCCGCCCAGGATGCGCTGTAGATCAAAATATCATCAAAGAAAACAAGCACAACGCGGCGTAAGTAGGGGCTGAGCACGTCGTTCATCGAGCTCGGAAGGTCGCCGCGCATTGGAGAGGCCGAAGGGCATCACCAAGAACTCGTAGTGGCCATGGTGAGTGCGAACGCCGTCTTGGCGATGTCGTCCGGTGCATGCGCACCGATGATAGCCCGAGCGCAAGTCGAGCTTGGTGAAGAAGCGCGCGCCATGCAGCTCGTCCCAGAGCTCATCCACGACGGGGACGGGAAACTTGTCCTTGGACGTGACGGTGCTGAGGGCGCGGAAGTCGATGCAGAACGCCACGTGCCGGCTTCGGCCTTGCGCACCAGAGCACGGGGCGCAGTAACGGTGACGTCGAGATCCTGATGATGCCCTCGAGCGAGCATGACCGCCACCCGGCGCTCGAGCTCGTCCTTCTCGCACTGGGGTACCGGTGACGGCCGCACAACGACGGTGCCGTGTTTGGCCAGTGGATGCGGTGGTCACAGTGGTCGCGAGGGAGGGAGGCCCCGCGGCTCGTCGAAAAGGTCGCCGTGTCTGGCCGCAGCAAGTCGGCCAGAGCGGATGCGCCTCGTCGAGCGCGGCGGCCATCGTGTGTAGCCGCGGGGATGTGCCGTTGCTGCCCATGCCCGTCCAAAGGAACACGGCGGCCGCCCTCGCGCCAGAAGATGAGGGACAGCACGTCGAGGTCCCACAAGATGGGGCCTAAGGTGCTCAGGAAGTCGAGGCCGAGGATGAAGTCGTAGCAGCCCAAGTCGAGGCCGACGCAGTCGATGGAGAAGGGCTCGTCGCCTACAAGCACGGGAACCTGTCGCGCCACGCCCTGGCACGTAAGACGATCCCCGTTGGCTACGGTAACGCTGTACGTCTCCGCGCCCGCCGGCTGGAGAGCGAGGCGGCGCATGGCAAGGCTTGGACAAGAAGTTGTGTGTGGAGCCCGTGTCCACCAAATACAGCTTAGACGCTCCCCATTGATTGTCACCGGAAGCGCATCGTCTTTGCCGTTTTGATGCCCGCCATAGCATGGAGAGACACGACGAAGGCGGACGCGTCGACCGGCGCGTAGGTCGTGACACCGGCCTCGTTGACGGTGGCGGCCGCGAGCTCGGCGCGAGGGCATCAACGTCGGCGCTGCCGACGGTCTCCAAGTAGAAGAGGCGGGCGCACGTGTGGCCCTGCGTATTTTTCGTCGCAGCTGAAGCACAGCCGCCTCGGCGGCGCCGCTCGCTGCTCCGCAGCCGTCGCCCGCTTGAAGGGGCGAGTCGGCGCAGAGGGCTCGCGGCGCAGCCGCCGCGGGGCGCGGCGGGCGCGGGCGTCGGGGCGGGTCGGGGCACGGGCCGGCGCCGCCACGTTGCGCGTAGACCCGTAGACCTCGCCGCATGGCGAGGGCGCGCTGCTCGTAGGCTCGTGCGTAGTACATGGCCGTCTCGCAGTCCCGCGGCTCGCGCATCTCGACATCGACGCGAATGTAGCCTGTGGAGGCCGCCGACGAAGAGATCGGCGCCGCCGTGCCGAGACACCCGGGCATGGCACGCGAGTGCCCGAAAGCGGTCGGCGAAGTCCCGGACCGTGGTGGTAAAGGCGAGGCGTCCTGGCCGGCGAGGCGGCTGCCACGAGGGTCGGCCCAAACCGCCGGAGGCACAGTCGCGAAACGCTCCGAAGGCGCATCCCGCCTCGTCCCGCTCGAGGGCGTAGTACCAAGTCTGCGCGGCGCCCGTAGGTGATAGGAGGCGATCCATGTGCGGTCGGTGCCGAGCGTCCGCTGCCCCCGAAAAATTGCTCACACCGGTTCAGCCGCTCAGGGGGTCGGTGGCGCCGTCGTAGGTGGCGAACTCCGCCTTTCGTGAAGCGGGCGGCCGCCGTGCCACGGCCGGGACCATGGGGGCGCCCTCCGGCTGGTCGGGTTGACGGACGTGCTCGCGGCGAAGGGCCCCGGAACCCGCCGTGGCCGCCAAGGCGGTGGCGGGCCGGACCGTCGTCCGCGCCGCAAAGATGAGTGTAGACGGTGCCGCGTGGTCCATGTGGGAATCGGCGAGGGCGACGGCGGCCACCACGCGGGCCGGCCATTGCCGGCGGCGGAGGCGGCCGTGGGGGCGGCGGCGTAGCAGCGGTCGCGGTGGCGGCGGCGAACAAGCCGGCTGGGCGGCGGCGAACGGCGCGTGGGGGCGGCGGGTGCCGGCCGGCCTTGATCTCCGCGAGCTCGAAGCGGATGGCGCGGAGGTCCGTCGGCGAGGTCCGCCAAAGTAGCGGGCAGGAGGTCGAGGCCCGTGGGGACAGCGGCGGCCTGGTCTCCGTTGGCGGCGGCGGCCCCCTGCAGCGCGTGGGCGCCGGTCATGGCGGCGGAAGTGGTGGTGGTGGCGGCGGCGGACGTGGCGGCGATGGTGTCGACGGGGGGGCTGTTGGAGCCCATAAGACCTAGGCAATCTGATACCAAAGTGGTAGAGTCTAGGGTTCTACCGGGTCTAGGGCGGAGGTTGTAAGGGTGGAAGTGAGGGCGGAGAGGCTGGAGGGCTCGGCGCCGGCGGCTGGGCGCCGTCGCGGAGGAAGGAGGCGGCGACTAGGGTTGGGTGCGGCTGGGCGCAGGGGTCTCCCGTCTCCCTTCAGGAGACGAGACAGTATGATACTGAATATTTGTCTGATTAATCTCGAAGGGATACAAGTGTTTATATAGGAGGACGGCCTCCTCGAAACCCTAATTTACTTGGGCTAAGCCCCTAATTTACTTGGGCTAAGCCCCTAACTAGCCACTAGTGGGCTTCCTACGTTGGTAGGTCAGACCGACCATAACAATTAATTCTTTGATGTCACATGCACCAATAACATTGAAATAATCAATTAACTGTTTAATGTAGACAATTCATTTTTTTATACTTGGTCAGCTGGCACCTATGTTTTGGATGTATATGCGATTGCATGACAATAATGATATGGTTGATGGCTGACGACAGTAATCATGATCTGTTGTGTTGTGACTCTGGGATGCTATAACATATGATTTTTTGTTTTGGGTTAGATATTGTCAGTTTACTCGGCCAGTTTTATTTGTTTGTGGTTAGTATGTGAACATTCTGCTTGATTTTGCTGTCTAACGAACAAAGTTCCCTGGTTGCGCTCCTTTCTTTCTATTTTACTGGACTGCCATGGATGGAGGCTATGTAAAGCAAAATAATTGTTGCAGTACGCAGTATAAGAAATCCATGACTAACAAAAATAAGAAGTGCACAAAATATTGATATCTTGTTTTTTCTAAGGAAGCAAATATGTTCTTGTTAATTTTTGGGTTTTTCGTCGTCTTTGCATTGCACTATTTGACATGCATTGGCCCTGTGATGACAGACATATATTGCTGCTGCTACTGCTCCAGAGACGAGGTGGGAGGCGGATGGCGTGAAATTGCGTTCAGCTGCTATATCTATGTCTCTCGCGTGATTTTCCATTTACATTAGATCTGCGGTGTTGCAGCATGTTAAGTAGAGTTTTCCCATTTTATTCTAAAGGTGACTCCCAGTTCAGCACAATACTCATTCTAAGCAACTTCACCTTTCTGATGATAGCCATCAGATTGAAGTTGATGAAACATATTTATTTTACGGCATGTTGCGTAGAAATATCCTTTTTTGTGATCAAAATGAATCCTATTGCAACATTTACACGAGGCAATATCAGGTATAGAATTGTGGTGATCATAATTGCAGATTCAGTTTAGATTTCAACATTTATGCGAAGCCATATCAGGTTTAAAATAGCAATTGTCTTTATTCTAGATTCAACTTAATTATGGAAGTTACCCTGGCATGGTTAGCTCTTCAGAAGCCAGTCCAAAATATACATGAGATTGGAGTGAGTAACTGTAAGGACATATACATCGATGTGATGTCGGCCTTTTCAAGTTTGTAACTGTAGGACAAATGCAACGATGTGATCTTAAAATTTTCTTAGAGGTGCCATGTGTAAGTTGTATTGAGTTGGAGAACACAAAGAATAAAGAGAATGGTGTCTTCTCTTGAATTTGATGATCGTTTGGAGCTTAAGAGCATCTCCAACAGGCGCGCTAAAACGCCCGCGCGGCATAAAAACTGCCGGTTTGTAGCGCGCGGGAGGAAAATCGGCCCTCCAGCAGGCGCTGCAAACCGTGCGGCGCTGTAAAAAATTTAGGGCGCGGGCCGGTTTGCGCTATCGCAAGCGGAATACTTTGTGCGCCGGCTACAGCGCGAGGCATCGCTCGTCCACGCGCGAGAAAATCCCCGCGCTGAAACTTCCCCTTTCGCGTCGCCGCCCGATCGCCTAATCCCTCGTCTCCGCGCGGCCGCCGGCGCAATCCCGACGATGGACGGCCCCTCCGGCAACCCACCGACCCCTCCCTACTCCGTCCCTACTCCGCCCAATCCCTCCAGGATCTCTATCCTCAAGATGCGAGTGCAACAGATCGTCCAGCGGCACAATAGTTGCAGCCAACCCCAGGGTTGCACCAACACCTCCAAGAACTGCATCGAGGCCGCATCCTCTAAGGCTCTAACAAGGTAACTAGGCCTCCCTTACATTTTTTTTTCATTCTTAACTGATTTTATTTACTAATTAATGATTTTTTCACATCAAGTTGTTTTACAAAGAACTGATTGGTGGTGATTCTTTCATGGTGGTCTTCCGTGCTGGATTGATGAAATCGATTCAGTGCTTATTTCCTGGGAGATGGTTTTTATCGGCTACTTGGTAACACAATCTATCTGAATCTCGAAACTGCATTCATTGAAGATACATAAGTGATAGTGCCACAGGTGATGGTGATGCCAACTGTCAGCAGCAAAGCAGGACGTGGTAGAGCAGCTGCGATGCAGCAAGGCTGACACAGGAGCTAAGCAATAGCGTCAATGGTGGGAAGGAGAATAGAGAATGGGAAAACATGATTTGGTTGGGGGAAAAGGCATCGGAGTGTTCATTCAGTAAGTCTATCGAGAACAATGATCCAATCATATTCTTTCAGGTTCAGTTATGTTCGTATATGTATTCATATTCTTTCAGAAAAATATTAATATTTTGCAAAGTGAAAGTTATGTGTCGGCTTCTTATATTTTTACAGTTGTGTTCACTGAGATTGCATATTTAGCTGAGTGTTGCCACCCTGGCATTCGGGCTCCGCCTCACGCAACAACTAGAGGATCTTCCCCATCAACTTTGGCAATGGCGCCCACCGCCACCGGGGTAAGGCCAACTGCAGCAGTGGCGGGGGAAGCTAAGTTCGACCCAAGTCACTAGAGGAGGTGGCACATGGGATCGGAGTAGTAGGATGGACATATCCGATAAGCAAAGGATCATGTTACTTGTGGGAATGCGTTTTAATACCTAATCAACATCTTAAGGATTCATTATAGCTTCATTCAGTTCATCATTGCTGAATCATATCATCTATGTAGCACGAGTATGGCTCATACAATCACTACCTAATGAATGTTTTCTCTAACTAACTTTGCGTTATAATAAGATATGCTCAATACTGTTTACATGGCAACATAAAACATTTGATTTCCGTGTTTGAGATGAAGCTATTATTCATCTCCCCATTTGATTATCTTGCAGAAATAATAGAGCTTATTTTAAACATGGTATATTCCATGTTGTTTTCAACATGAGTTATCCATGTGAGTCATTGCTGTTGCATTTCCTTTTTCCGTATAGTTTTGAGTTTCTAACCACTAAGCTTCCTCTGGAGCTAACTTGATCTGGAGCTACATCATCTTCGTTGGTTTTTTTCTTGATATCTTGTGTGGTGCTTAAAATGGACTTATGTTGGCATTCTCCATATGAAGAAGAACATCATGATAAATATTGGAAGTCTTGAAAAGCATCAAGGCAGGGATCTGCCAGACAAAGCTGAGTTCTGATGTGAGTGTTGAGGACAAGCCAAGTGTGGACCATACAATTTTCTCAATATTGTCTTCTTGAAATGCGGCTTCATTAACTTCATCAAGGTAATTTTTTAATCATATTTTAGATCTCTTTCGAAATATATTTGAATTTATTACGTTTCTTATTGTTGTAAGGTAATTTTGTTGACTCAATGCAACCTTCAAATATCTTTATTGTTGTACATGACCAAAACACATATGTTTATAGATGAATCATTTGGTTCAGTTGATGGGTCGTGGAGGTTTACTTATATTACTAGAGGTTTTCAAAAGCATTTGTAGATGTCACTTTATATGCGAATAAACCTTATTTACTTATGCAAGTTACCTTTCGTTAAAAAGGAGAATCACGGCGATTTTGTGTTGTCAATTAACTTTACCGTTGCGTGAAGGTGATTGCAAAGTGCCTTTTGGTGGAACTGATTGTGCGATATGATTTGTGTTGCAATATCATTATTGTCAGTATTTAAGAACTTAAGTGCATCAAAGTTCTCAATTTCACTAAGTGATGATTCAGAGCTGAGAGCTGCTGGCAAGGAACTCCACCATTGAACAGAAGCTCAGTTGATCAGTTTGCCTTCCTTTGCCTCTATCCTCCCATCCCATGTCCGAGTATTGAACTCCATCTCACTGATTGGATAATGATACTGTGGGTGGAGGTAGGATTGAGAGCGCCCAGGTGATTCTCAGGAGTGATTTACGTCGACCAACAGCGGCAGCGGACAATTGGGGAAATATCATGTACATGCGGAGCTTTAAGGACGTTGTTCCTTTGTTTCCTATGTTGTAAGGTCTATGGAAAGTGATGTTTATATATGTTTGTTTATAGCATTCTAGACTATTTTTGGCTGGACTATGGCTGTCACTGTCACTGAATATTTTTATATGGATTTTCCCTAAAGAAAATTATGGCTACAAAAACCAACTGTTAGAAATAGCGATCCTTTTTGATGTTATCTTGACAAGAATTTTAGTGAAAATCTCGTTAAAATTTACTCACTTCTGTATTACTTATCGCAACTACATGAGTGCGTATGTTAGAGTATGACAATTTGGCTACATGCTCTCTTAAAATATGAAATTCTTTGTGTGAATTGAGTGTTTGCTTTTTTCCAAGATTTAGTATATTTTGAGGGAGGTGATATACGACTATATAATTAATTCCTATTTCATAGGGGATGATCATATATGGATATGTAAGTTACTTTTAGGAGGAAATACAATAAGTTTGTCTTTTACTCTATATATGGGTTGGCTAAGAATTACAGCGTATTATGTGGCTGCACAATCTGGCAAAGAAATTATTCTACAAGAAAACATGATGTTGCACAATCGGGCAAAGAAGTTACTCTACAAGAAATACAATACTTTTTTTCTCGATAAAGAGCAAATATCGCGAAGATACTATTTAGACCTAGCCTCTACAACAAAGCATTGCCCTAGCAACATTACAAATGCACACAGTCCAACAAAAAATACAATATGTATTGTGAAATATAAAAGTAAGAATATTGGCATGTCTAAAAGTAAGAATATTTAGATAAATATGTAGCAGGTGAAGCTGTAGCAATGCACGGGCATTCAACTAGTCAGGTTTAAAATAGCAATTGTCTTTATTCTAGATTCAACTTAATTATGGAAGTTACCCTGGCATGGTTAGCTCTTCAGAAGCCAGTCCAAAATATACATGAGATTGGAGTGAGTAACTGTAAGGACATATACATCGATGTGATGTCGCGGAAATTTAGTTCGGCTCCCGGGTGCGTATGCTCCCTATACCGAAAAATTATATTTCGAGTTGTCGAAAAATTTTGACAAAAAATTCTACATGTACATATCCATAATACATGTGCATTCATCAAGTTTCACGAAAAATCAATATTTTTTGTGGTCTATGTAAAAAAGAGAAAATTTATCTTGTAAAAAGTATTATTTTTAGCACTGAGTTTTGTCTTTTTTACACACGTCACATGACAAGTTCATTTTTTATGAAACAACTTTGTGAACGCCTAGCAAGTGAAGATGTACGTGCGAATTTTTCGTTACAATTTTTTTGAAATTCAAAATATGTGTAAGATGAATTTTAAGATAGAGGGAGCATATGCTCCCATGTTCCAAAACACCACTCCCGTGATGTCGGCCTTTTCAAGTTTGTAACTGTAGGACAAATGCAACGATGTGATCTTAAAATTTTCTTAGAGGTGCCATGTGTAAGTTGTATTGAGTTGGAGAACACAAAGAATAAAGAGAATGGTGTCTTCTCTTGAATTTGATGATCGTTTGGAGCTTAAGAGCATCTCCAACAGGCGCGCTAAAACGCCCGCGCGGCACAAAAACTGCCGGTTTGTAGCGCGTGGGAGGAAAATAGGCCCTCCAGCAGGCGCTGCAAACCGCACGGCGCTGTAAAAATTTTAGGGCGCGGGCCGGTTTGCGCTATCGCAAGCGGCATACTTTGTGCGCCGGCTACAGCGCGCGGCATCGCTCGTCCACGCGCGAGAAAACCCCCGTGCTGAAACTTCCCCTTTCGCGTCGCCGGCCGAGCGCCCAATCCCTCGTCTCCGCGCGGCCGCCGGCGCAATCCCGACGATGGACGGCCCCTCCGGCAACCCACCGACCCCTCCCTACTCCGTCCCACCCTCCGCCGCCGCCGCCGCTTCCTCCGCGCCGCCGCCCAATGCGTTAAACCCTAGCGGCGGCACCGACGGCGGCAACACAACGGCAGCTGTGCGTGCGCTCTTCGTTCCGCCGCGCAGGGCGCTGCACACAGGCGCCGCCGCCGCGCAGATGGCAGCCGTGCAGGGCGCCGGCAACGCGCGGGCCGCGCCGAGGAGGAAGGCGCCGTTGACCAAACGGCCATACATCGGTGCCGCCTCCGTCGCGCCACCAAAGAAAGCGAAGGCGACCGCCTCCCGCCGGCCGCAACCTCCTCCTCCGACGATGAACCAGACGCCTCCTCCTCCTCCTCCGACGAACCAGCCGGCGCCTCCGTCTGGCAACCGCGTGGGCGCACATACGGTGCATGATGAAATGCCCGAGAGGTAAAAAACTGTCGTCGTGGTGAACAGAGAGATGCCATAGGATGGCTTAAGTTGGGGCCGAATGGACGCTAGAGGATTCGGGGGAGGGTTTGGTTAACATATGGATGGATCTCGGATGGATTCCGGTATCTTTATTGATGAACTTGGCCTTGGCCGGAGGTTGAAGATGAACAGTACAAGCTCTATGAACTAGGGTTTCTCTCTATCAGCTAATGATCTCCTGATGTTCTGCCTATCGTCTTCTACTCCGCGCAAGGGAGTGCCCCTCTCCTTATATAGGGGAGAGGGTGGCTTACAAGGGAAGGAACCCTAATGGTATTTTTGACTAGACAAACTACTTTACAAAGCCTCTTTGGCAGCCGGTGACGCCGGTATGTCTTTAATCGGGGAGCTGTGACGTCCTGCGGATGCTTTAACATCATCTTCTACTTTGGCGTCAGGGCTTCGTTTAAAGCTACTTTTGCTTAGCTCATCTTTGTTCTCTAGCCTTGGAGAGAATCTTTGACCAGAGTGCCAACATGCTACAGTGAAAATCATACCGGTACTCCGGTACCTCTCTTGTTTCCTAAGTTCCGGCATACCCCTCCTGGGATACCGGTAGGTTTGAACTTGGCTCTTGCCAAACTCACCAAAACCATCCGGATTGATCTACAATCCGGCATCTTTAAGATAGAAACATGGCTACTTTGCCATGCCTTTGGCCTACCGGGGGCCATCCCCCCGACATTAGTCCCCGAAGTTGGTATAGTCCGGCAGACTCTGTCTGACGGACCATGCGAGGTTCCCAAACCAACGTACCGGATTAATTCTTCCGATTTCCATTTAAACTCTTCCGGCTCATCTGCCGGACTTGGATCTTTATAACACCTCAACCGAACCACCGGTATCTTTTTCCGGTAGCTCACCTATTTAAGCCTCCTCGGCGAAGTCGAGAATATATCGGGAACTGCGCCTAACAGACATGCGCACTGTTCCTGACGCGCCAGTGTCAGGGGTCACTTCCCTTCGACTTCTGCGCTCGCATTTAATGTGCCACACCGGATCCTCGTTGCCACTCCAGATCCGTGCAGCCTCCCTGTGGTATCTTAATTTCTCGCGTGTACCCGCGCGCCACGTGGCGGCCCATGAAGCGAAGCGCCGCGGGCCCAGCGGTTTCCGGCCCACGAACCCCTCCTCTATTTAAGGGCGCAGCGGTTCCACTTCGCCTTCTTCCTGGCTTTCTCCACTTCCAGAGCACACGAAGCACTCGCCGCTCGCGCTCCTGCTCCAGTGCTCGCCCGCGCCGCCGTCGAATCCACGCTCGCCGGCGAACTTTCGCGGAGAGGCTCCACCGAGCCCGCTCACCAATCTTCGCCAAGACCCGCCGGGGATCTCTGCATTTCCCGACCCAAGCTTTCCACGGCTTCTTCTTCCTCGCCGCCGTTCGCCGCTCTCGGCCTCTTCTTCTCCGCACCACGACGATTCGTCGACTCCGTCGTCCGCCGCCGCTTTCAGGTTCGTCCTTCGTGCGATGTTTCTTTCTCTCCTTGTTACCTTGTTCTTGGGCCGGTAGGGTATTTATCTCCTCTTTTTCCATGTTTTTTCTCTTACTCGTAGATCTTCGCGAGGGGCTAGATCCGGGGAAAACTGTTTACATTTAGATCCGTGAACTCTTGGGCAAAAATGTCTTCCGGCGAATACGAATCGGATTCCGTGCTAGCAGCTGCCATGCCGGGAGTTCCACTGATCCTTCTGGGGAGAAAACCCCAGTCGACCAAGCTTCTGAAGGGCTCATGGCGGACCCCGCCCAAATGGATACTACCTCCTCTGCTCCGGAAGCTGATACCGGAAGGGGTCAGGAAGCCAGCTGCTCCCGCCAAGGTTCCGGCGTGGACCTGACCACATACACCCGCGGAGCCTGGAAAGGCTCAGACGTGAAGCAGCCGGAGATCGATTGGCTGTACCGCTCCCATAGGATACCGGCTGAGGTGACCTGCCGCATTCCAGGCGACGAGCTGGAGCCGGTGCCGCTGGAGGGAGAAATGGTGGTCTTTGCCGCTCATTTTGAGCGCGGCTTCGGCCTACTGGCGTCGGATTTTTTCCGCCGGTTCTTAGATTTCTTCGAGCTCCAACCTCATCATCTCCCTGGCAACGCCATCTTCTACCTCTCTTGTTACGTTTCCTTCATGGATCCCTATGTTGGCCTCCTGCCCACCATCGAAGCTTTCTCCCATTTCTTCACCCTTCGGATCAACTCGGTCCAGGGCAAAAACATTCCTAAGCCCAAGCCTCCGGTTCAATGTGGCTCCAGCATCGTTACTGCGCGCCAGGGGAGCCCCTTCTACAAGTTCTCCGGCTTGGAGTCCTGCCGGGCATGGCAAGAAACTTTCTTCTATGTCAAGAACACCGGCATCGCCGATTTTATCAATCTCCCGGCTTACGTTCCCGGATTGCCTTCGCGAGCCAACTGGAAGCACAACCCAGGGATCTCCCATATCGAGACCAACCGGATCGTCTGGTTTATGGAGCAATTAAACAAACATACTAACATCTGCTTTGATGATATTATCCGCGCGTTTATTTCGCGCCGGGTCCTTCCTCTGCAACGCCGGGTTCACAAGATGGGCCAGATGAGTGGCCGCCGGGATCCAACTAGGATCACCAGCTTCAGACTGAGCAAATCTGATGTGGTTCGCAAGGCCAAACAGATTTGCCAAACCGACATGCCGACAGATTGGTCCTGGGGCCTTCGCCCCCTAAGCTTCAAAAATCCTCCTTCCGATGAAGTAAGGGCTTGGGGAACCGGGTTGATGTTTCCGGCAAACACTTGACATGTGGCTAACTTGCTTTGTTCTTTCAGGCCCGCGAGCGCTTTCCTCGCATCGCTGCCGAGGTTCGGAAACCTTGCCGGAAGAACCGGTTGGATACGGTGGACCCGGACCCATACGTCTCCAAGAGCTCCAAGATGGGCCGGACTCACACCTCGCGCCGCGGTAACTTCCCCATTCCTCGTCCGGCAAATGACTCTGGTTCTGAGGATGGGGTCACTATCCTCAAGGTATATTGTCCATCTCTTTTTTCCTTATAAGGTTGTTTTTCTGTAGCTCCTCCTTCAGCCGGTGCAACTCCTCAGGTCGTCGAGCATGCCGCTCCTCTGCAAGCCGAGGTTGGCCAGGAGTTCCTGGATAACTTGGCCTCTCGTGGGCGTCAGAACAGAGCCCCAGCTCCAGATGCCGGTTCCAGCGAAGCTACTCCTCGGGGGCGCAAAAACAAGGATCTGGCCCCTGAGGCCGGCTCCAGCGAGGCTCCCCCGCCAAGCGCTCCAAAGACGGTGGCAGCAAGCCCTTCACCACGAAGTGCTACCGCAGCAAGATGCCGGTAACCAGCGGGTAAGCTTCCGGTTCTTTTTCCTTTGCCCTTTACTCTTGACTCTCTTCGTTTCATTGTAGGATAACTCTCTTTTTCTTTTTCTCAGGCCTGCTCTGAGCCTCACCCGGAGTGCGCCGGACATGCCGCCGGAAACTCCTGCCGGCGTCACCAGGACTTCCTCTCCTCCTCGATCAAGCCCGGTACCATCTGGTACCGGCAAATCTCCAGCCTCCCCTCTGGGAGGCAACGCAACTGTGGGGTGCGCGGCCCCTGAACCTTCTCATCACCGCGCGGGGAGGGATTTCTTTTCCCCTCCAGAAACTGAAGACACCGGCGCCAGCAACATCGGCGCCGGAAAGGAAACAACGGAGCGGGCGGAACTTCCGGTTCCCCCTGCTCCAAAAAAGAAGAAGAAGAAGACCACCGCCTCTCCTACCAAGACCGCGCCGGCAAACCCGTCACCGTCCAAGAAGACGCCGGATGCTCCCGCGGCAGCCAAGGACGCACCCTCAGCTCCTCCGGCAGCTTCAACCGGCAAGGCTGCTCCCGCCGAGCCTGCTCCTCCGGAAGGCCCCATTATTACCGCCCAGCAATTTGCTGCGGTGGTGACAGCATCGACCGCGCCTCCTTCCGGCTCGCAGTCTCTAGTGCTGCATGCCGGCCACACCGCCGTCGCGGCCAGCGAGAAGGCCTCAGCTCAGCTGGGCCGGATCACCGAGCTCAACCGCGGCGAGGTAAACTTGGGCCCGCTGCTGGGCTACGCCAAAAAGTGGAACCTGGCGGACTTGTCTCCGGACACCCGCGGCTTGGGCAAGGACAAGCTCCCGGTGGTTGACCCTTCCGGCCCGCGGGGCACGGCGCAGCATCTAAGCCGGCTGCGGCGCGCCGTCAAGGAGTTTGACACCGCGTGGCACGATGCCAGCGGCAACGTGGCGGTAAGTTCCACACCTTCATCTTTAAAGCTTTATCCTTCACACACATGCCGGTTTTTAATTTCCAGCTTATATATGTATATCCTCCCAGTCCCCGAGTTTCGGGTTGAGTACGCAGTTCTTAGTGCGAAACTTTCTTGAAACAAAAAACCGGCATAGATAGTCCCCGAGTTTTGGGTTAAGCACGAAGTACTTAGCACAAAACTACAAAAAACCGGCATAGCTAGTCCCCGAGTTTCAGGTTAAGCACAAAGTACTTAGCGCGAAACTGCAAAAAACCGGCATAGCTAGTCCCCGAGTTTCGGGTTAAGCACAAAGTACTTAGCGCGAAACTGCAAAAAACCGGCATAGCTAGTCCCCGAGTTTCGGGTTAAGCACAAAGTACTTAGCGCGGAACTGCAAAAAACCGGCATAGCTAGTCCCCGAGTTTCGGGTTAACACAAAGTACTTAGCGCGAAATTCGGGTTAAGCACCAAGTACTTAGCGCGAAACTGCAAAAAACCGGCATAGCTAGTCCCCGAGTTTCGGGTTAAGCACAAAGTACTTAGCGCGAAACTGCAAAAAACCGGCATAGCTAGTCCCTGATACGTCTCCAACGTATCTATAATTTCTTATGCTCCATGCTAGTTTTATGACAATACCAACATGTTTTAGTCATACTTTATAATGTTTTTATGCATTTTCCGGAACTAACCTATTAACAAGATGTCGTAGTGCCAGTTCCTGTTTTCTGCTGTTTTTGATTTCAGAAAAGTTAGTTTACAAATATTCTCGGAATTGGACGAAACAAAAGCCCACGGTCTTATTTTCCACGGAGCCTTCCAGAACACCGAAGCGGAGACGAAGAGGGGACGCGAGGCGGCCATGCCATAGGGCAGCGCGGCCCCACCTCTGGCCGCGTCGGCCTATGGGTGGGCCCCTCGGGCGCCCCCCGACGCTTCCCCTTGATACGTCTCCAACGTATCTATAATTTCTGATGTTCCATGCTTGTTTTATGACAATACCTACATGGTTTGCTTGCACTTTATATCATATTATGACATTTATTGGACTAACCTATTAACAAGATGCCACAGTGCCATTTTCTGTTTATTATGTCTGTTTATTGCAGAAAAGGCCCAAAAACCAAAGTGCTCGGAAAAATCCAGAAAAATTACAGAAATTCTATTTCGTCGGAAGACTCACGGAGCCAGAAGGGCAAGCCAGGGGGAGGCCCAGGGCCTCCTCCCAATAGGCCGACGCGGCCTGGAGGGTGGTCACCCCACCCTGGTGTGTGGGCCCCTTGGGACTCTTCCGACTCCGACTCTTCGCCTATTTAAGCCGTCGTGACCTAAAACTTCGACACCGATTGACGAAACTCCAGAAAGACTCCGGGGGCGCCGCCACATCGCGAAACTCCAATTCGGGGGACAGAAGTCTCTGTTCCGGCACCCTGCCGGGACGGGGAATTGCCCCCGGAGTCATCTCCACCGCCGTCTCCACCGCCATCTTCACCGCTATCGCTGTCTCCATGATGAGGAGGGAGTAATTCACCCCCGGGGCTGAGGGCTCCGCTGTAGCTATGTGGTTCATCTCTCTCTTTATGTGATCTAGTTGAATATCATCTATGTGCTACTCTAGTGATGTTATTAAAGTACTCTATTCCTCCTGCACGGTGTAATGGTGACAGTGTGTGCATCATGTAGTACTTGGCGTAGGCTATGATTGTAATCTCTTGTAGATTATGAAGTTAACTATTGCTATGATAGTATTGATGTGATCTATGCCTCCTTCATAGTGTGATGGTGACAGTGTGCATGCTATGTTAGTTCTCGGTGTAATTATGTTGATCTATCTTGCACTCTAAGGTTATTTAAATATGAACATCGAATGTTGTGGAGCTTGTTAACTCCGGCATTGAGGGTTCGTGTAATCCTACACAATTAGTGGTGTTCATCATCCAACAAAAGGGTGTAGAGTAGTCCTATTATGTTATCATTGTTGAGAGTGTCCACTAGTGAAAGCAGGATCCCTAGGCCTTGCTTCCAAGCATTGAATCTCCGTTTGTTTACTGTTTTGTTGCATGTTTACTCGCTGCCATATTTTATTCAGATTGCTATTACCACTCATACTCATCCATATTACTTGTATTTCACTATCTCTTCGCCGAACTAGTGCACCTATACATCTGACAAGTGTATTTGGTGTGTTGGGGACACAAGAGACTTCTTGCATTGTATCGCAGGGTTGCTTGAGAGGGATATCTTTGACCTCTTCCTCCCTGAGTTCGATAAACCTTGAGTGATCCACTTAAGGGAAAACTTGCTGCTGTTCTACAAACCTCTGCTCTTGGAGGCCCAACACTGTCTACAAGAATAGAAGCACCCGTAGACATCAAGCTACTTTTCTGGCGCCGTTGCCGGGGAGGAAAGGTAAAAGGCACTCATACTCCGGTTCCAGGTAACATTTCTTTTCTGGCGCCATTGTGTGTGTGCTCGAAGCTATTTCCTTTAGATCCTGCAATTGCATCTTTTTGTTTCTTGTTTTACACTAGTTAGGCATAATGGACAACAATGAGCTTCTTATTTTATTTCCTGAGTTAAGACATGAATTGTGTGATGCGAAAATTAAAGAACCTATGGAGCCTCAATTGCATGCTAGTAGCAATATTATTAGTATGAACGCAATCACTGCTAATGCTATGGATAAGTCTAAGCTTGGGGAAGCTAGTTTACATAAAAATAATCTTTTTTGCTCCTCAGCTTTGGAAGAAATATTTTGCTCTGATAATGCTTTATCTCCCATATGTGATAACTCTAATGATGCTTTTGATATTTTAAATCCACCTGCTGAAAGTATTCCGTATAAAATACCTATGAAAATTATTGAACGTGTTATGGATAACCGCTATGAAGGGGATGGAACTGTCCATCCTGGAGATCATTTACTGTTTTTGCATGAATTATGCGGGTTATTCAAGTGTGCAGGTATCTCTATGGATGAAGTGAGGAAGAAGCTATTCTCTGTTTTCATTGCCGGTAAAGCGGCGCATTGGTATAAATTGTTGAAGAATAGTCATTCTCTTGGTTGGGAGGAAATTGTATCTCTCTTTTACTCTAAATTTTATCCTCCTCATGAAGTGCATATTGATAGGAATTACATTTATAACTTTTATCCTCGTAATGGAGAGAGTATCTCTCAAGCGTGGGGGAGATTGAAGTCACTAATGCTCAAATGTCCCATCCATGAGCTCCCCCGTAATGTTATTGTTAACAATTTTTATGCGAGGATTTCAGGACAACACAAGGACTATCTGGATGCCTGTTCGGAGGGATCTTTCACAAGCAAGGAGGTTGAAGCTAGGTGGGATCTTCTTGATCAGATTGAGGAGAACGCTGAAGGATGGGAGAACAACAAAGGTGAAGAGTCAGGTATAAATTATGATTATGAATGCATTGAAACTTTTATGGATACTGATAAATTTCGAGATATGAGTGCTACTTATGGTCTTGACTCTCAAGTTGCTGCAAATCTTTATAAAGCCTTTGCTTCTCATTTTGAATTGCCTAAAAAGAATTTTGATAAGTATCATGAACCTTTTAAAAAGGCTTGCATGAAGAATGAAATTGTTGTTAATGATTGCAATAAGCATGCTCAAACTCCTAAGAATGCTATTTCCTATAAGCATGTTAATTTTTGTGGAATGCATAGACCTTGTGGAATTAATCAAATCGAAGATGAATATTGTATCCACCATATTAATGAAAAAACTAGAAAGTGGGCTAGGACTCTAGATGATCTTGGTAAAAAAGTTTGTGCCCTCTATCCTTTTATTTGTGAAGTTTGCCATGAAGTGGGTCATTTTAATTTTCAATGCTCCTCCAATGATAATTTGAACCCAATGAGTGCTGCAAATTTGTATTGTGATGATGAAATTACTCCTAATCAGCATGATGAACTTACTTTATTTTTGTGGTGTGAAGAGCTCTCAAGAAAAATCTCTTTGTTACATATGAGTGATCTTGATATTGATGATGTCCTGCATGGGTGTTTTTCTTATTGCATTGATAATAGCCATACAAATACTTACATACAAAATATTTTAGAAGATGACACCTTGCCAAAATATGATAGGACCGCTGTGTGTTTTCAACTAATTAATGAAAAGGAGGGATCCTCCCAAGTTTCTTCTATTGTTTCTGAAAGTAAATCAGGTTATGCGGACAAGCCACCCTTCAAGCCTCTTCCTCCTAAAGAAGGGAATGAGGAGAAGGAAAAGAAGAATAAGAAGGGAACGAAGAAGAAGAAGAAAACGAAGAAGAAGGAGAATAAAAAGAAAGAGGTAACGGCATATCCCCGCGTGAATGAGATAACGCTAGGTAACCGTAAGTATGTTGCTCCTAATGATTATTATAATAATGAATCTGAGTACGATGATCTTCCTATGCCCTGTACCCATGTTAGTGATCATGATTTGGATGAGCACACTACCTGTGATATTGGAAATCTCTTTGGTACTGATTATGAAAGTAATGATGATATCATTATTCATGTCCCCTTAAACGATGATATTGAAAGCTCTAAGCTTGGGGATGTTGTGCTTGAAGATCCTATATTTGAGACCTCTACTTTTAGTGAAAATGATGATATTACATATTCTGGTTTAGATAATCGCTATAGAGATGGATATGACACATATTACAATTATCCTTATGAAACTTGTCATAGTTATGATGGGCTTGCCAAAAACCATTCCCTTAGTATGCAACTTGTTTACCATGTTCAAATTCTTGATAATGATCCTGCTCCAATTACTATTAATGAGAAGAGTTTTTCTTATGTCAAAAATAATGATACCTTTATGCATATGAACCATGATAAGAATGTTTTAGGTGATGGTTATATTGTGGATTTCATCAATGATGCTACTGAAAGTTATTATGAGAGAGGGAAACATGGTTATATTCATCTTAATAATATTAAGTTTCCCCTCTTTATGTTGAGAATCTTGAAATTGTGCTTGTGTTTTTTTCTATGCTTGCCACTTTGTTCTTCATGAATCTATTTGTGTGCAAGATTCCTTTTCATAGGAAGAGGGTTGGGCTTAAATTTGCTTCATACTTGCTTTTTGATACTCTCTTTGCTGCGACTCTCATCCTTATGAAAGCATCATCATTGAAATTGCTAAGCCCATCTTAATGGCTATAAAGAAAGAACTTCTTGGGAGATAACCCATGTGTTTATTTTGCTACAGTAACTTTGTTTTATATTTGTGTCTTGGAAGTTGTTACTACTGTAGCAATCTCTCCTTATCTTATTTTTATTGCATTGTTGTGCCAAGTAAAGTCTTTGATAGAAAGGTTGATACTAGATTTGGATTACTGCACAGAAACAGGTTTCTTGCTGTCACGAATCTGGGCCTAATTCTCTGTAGGTAACTCAGAAAATTATGCCAATTTACATGAGTGATCCTCAGATATGTACGCAACTTTCATTCAATTTGAGCATTTTCATCTGAGCAAGTCTGGTGCCATTTTAAAATTCGTCTTTACGGACTGTTCTGTTTTGACAGATTCTGCCTTTTATTTCGCATTGCCTCTTTTTCTGTGTTGGATGGATTTCTTTGTTCCATTAACTTTCAGAAGCTTTGTGCAATGTCCAGAAGTGTTAAGAATGATTGTGTCACCTCTGAACATGTGAGTTTTTGATTATGCACTAACCCTCTAATGAGTTGTTTTGAGTTTGGTGTGGAGGAAGTTTTCAAGGGTCAAGAGAGGAGGATGATATACTACGATCAAGAAGAGTGAAAAGTCTAAGCTTGGGCATGCCCCGGTGGTTCATCCCTGCATATTTCAAGAAGACTCAAGCATCTAAGCTTGGGGATGCCCAAGGCATCCCCTTCTTCATCGACAAATTATCAGGTTCCTTCTCTTGAAACTATATTTTTATTCGGTCACATCTTATGTACTTTATTTGGAGCGTCTGTATGTTTTTGTTTTTGTTTTTGTTTGAATAAATGCTTGTGTGGGAGAGAGACACGCTCCGCTGGTTCGTATGAACACATGTGTTCTTAGCTTTTAATTTTCATGGCGAAGGTTGAAACTGCTTCGTTAATTGTTATATGGTTGGAAACGGGAAATGCTACATGTGGTAATTGGTAAAATGTCCTGGATAATGTGATACTTGGCAATTGTTGTGCTCATGTTTAAGCTCTTGCATCATATACTTTGCACCTATTAATGAAGAAATACATCGAGCTTGCTAAAATTTGGTTTGCATAATTGGCCTCTCTAAGGTCTAGATAATTTCTAGTATTGGGTTGAACAACAAGGAAGACGGTGTAAAGTCTTATAATGTTTACAATATGTCTTTTATGTGAGTTTTGCTGCACCGGTTCATCCTTGTGTTTGTTTCGAATAACCTTGCTAGCCTAAGCCTTGTATCGAGAGGGAATACTTCTCATGCATCCAAATCCTTGAGCCAACCACTATGCCAATTGTGTCCACCATACCTACCTACTACATGGTATTTCTCCGCCATCCCAAAGTAAATTGCTTGAGTGCTACCTTTAAACAATTCAAAAGTTATTACCTCTTATTTGTGTCAATGTTTTATAGCTCATGAGGAAGTATGTGGTGTTTATCTTTCAATCTTGTTGGGCAACTTTCACCAATGGACTAGTGGCTTCATCCGCTTATCCAATAATGTTGCAAAAAGAGCTGGCAATGGGATTCCCAGTCCCAAATTAATTAACAAAAATAGACACTCCTCCATGGTATGTGATTGTTGGACGGCACCCGAAGGATTTGGTTAGCCATGGCTTGAGAAAGCAAAGGTGGGGAGGAGTGTCATCATAATAAAACTAAAATAAAAAGGCACTCCTTCATGGTATGAGATTGTTGGCAGGCACCCGAGGATTCGGTTAGCCATGGTTTGTGAAAGGAAGGTTGGAAGGAGTGCCACCCAAAAATAAAATAAAATGGGAGCCGCTCTTTGAAGGTTTGTCTGGCAAGGGGGTTAGAGTACCCGCTACCATTCGTTGACAACAACAAACACCTCTCAAAACTTTATTTTTATGCTCTCTTTATGTTTTCAAAATAAAAGCTCTAGCATAAATATAGCAATCGATGCTTCCCTCGTCGAAGGGCCATTCTTCTACTTTTATGTTGAGTCAGTCTACCTATTTCCTCCCATCTCAAGAAGCAAACACTTGTGTTAACTGTGCATTGATTCTTACATACTTGCATATTGCACTTGTTATATTACTTTACATTGACAATATCCATGAGATATATATGTTATAAGTTGAAAGCAACCGCTGAAACTTAATCTTCCTTTGTGTTGCTTCAATGCCTTTACTTTGAATTTATTGCTTTATGAGTTAACTCTTATGCAAGACTTATTGATGCTTGTCTTGAAAGTACTATTCATGAAAAGTCTTTGCTATATGATTCAATTGTTTACTCATTGCATTAACATTGCTTCGAATTGCTGCATTCATCTCATATGCTTTACAATAGTATGATTAAGATTATGTTGGTAGCATGTCACTTCAGAAATTATCTTTTTATCGTTTACCTACTCGAGGACGAGTAGGAACTAAGCTTGGGGATGCTGATACGTCTCCAACGTATCTATAATTTCTGATGTTCCATGCTTGTTTTATGACAATACCTACATGGTTTGCTTGCACTTTATATCATATTATGACATTTATTGGACTAACCTATTAACAAGATGCCACAGTGCCAGTTTCTGTTTATTATGTCTGTTTATTGCAGAAAAGGCCCAAAAACCAAAGTGCTCGGAAAAATCCAGAAAAATTACAGAAATTCTATTTCGTCGGAAGACTCACGGAGCCAGAAGGGAAAGCCATGGGGAGGCCCAGGGCCTCCTCCCAATAGGCCGGCGCGGCCTGGAGGGTGGTCACCCCACCCTGGTGTGTGGGCCCCTCGGGACTCTTCCGACTCCGACTCTTCGCCTATTTAAGCCGTCGTGACCTAAAACTTCGACACCGATTGACGAAACTCCAGAAAGACTCCGGGGGCGCCGCCACATCGCGAAACTCCAATTCGGGGGACAGAAGTCTCTGTTCCGGCACCCTGCCGGGACGGGGAATTGCCCCCGGAGTCATCTCCACCGCCGTCTCCACCGCCATCTTCACCGCTATCGCTGTCTCCATGATGAGGAGGGAGTAATTCACCCCCGGGGCTGAGGGCTCCGCTGTAGCTATGTGGTTCATCTCTCTCTTTATGTGATCTAGTTGAATATCATCTATGTGCTACTCTAGTGATGTTATTAAAGTACTCTATTCCTCCTGCACGGTGTAATGGTGACAGTGTGTGCATCATGTAGTACTTGGCGTAGGCTATGATTGTAATCTCTTGTAGATTATGAAGTTAACTATTGCTATGATAGTATTGATGTGATCTATGCCTCCTTCATAGTGTGATGGTGACAGTGTGCATGCTATGTTAGTTCTCGGTGTAATTATGTTGATCTATCTTGCACTCTAAGGTTATTTAAATATGAACATCGAATGTTGTGGAGCTTGTTAACTCCGGCATTGAGGGTTCGTGTAATCCTACACAATTAGTGGTGTTCATCATCCAACAAAAGGGTGTAGAGTAGTCCTATTATGTTATCATTGTTGAGAGTGTCCACTAGTGAAAGCAGGATCCCTAGGCCTTGCTTCCAAGCATTGAATCTCCGTTTGTTTACTGTTTTGTTGCATGTTTACTCGCTGCCATATTTTATTCAGATTGCTATTACCACTCATACTCATCCATATTACTTGTATTTCACTATCTCTTCGCCGAACTAGTGCACCTATACATCTGACAAGTGTATTTGGTGTGTTGGGGACACAAGAGACTTCTTGCATTGTGATCGCAGGGTTGCTTGAGAGGGATATCTTTGACCTCTTCCTCCCTGAGTTCGATAAACCTTGGGTGATCCACTTAAGGGAAAACTTGCTGCTGTTCTACAAACCTCTGCTCTTGGAGGCCCAACACTGTCTACAAGAATAGAAGCACCCGTAGACATCACCCCTTCGCCTATTTATTCCTTCCGTCGCGAAAACCCTAGTATCGAGAGCCACGATACGGAAAAAGTTCCAGAGACGCCGCTGCCGTCAACCCCATCTCGGGGTGTTCAGAAGATCGCCTCCGGCACCCTGCCGGAGAGGGGAATCATCACCGGAGGGCTCTACATCACCATGCCCGCCTCCGGACTGATGCGTGAGTAGTTCATCCTTGGACTACGAGTCCATAGCAGTAGCTAGATGGTTGTCTTCTCCTCTTGTGCTATCATGTTTAGATCTTGTGAGCTGCCTATCATGATCATGATCATCTATTGGTAATGTTACATGTTGTGTTTGTTGGGATCCGATGAATATTGAATACTATGTCAAGTTGATTATTGATCTATCATATATGTGTTATTTATGTTCTTGCATGCTCTCCGTTGCTATTAGAGGCTCTGGCGAAGTTGATACTTGTGACTCCAAGAGGGAGTATTTATGCTAGATAGTGGGTTCATGTCTCCATTGAATCTGGGGGAGTGACAACAACCTCTAAGGTTGTGGATGTGCTGTTGCCACTAGGGATAAAACATCAATGCTTTGTCTAAGGATATTTGTATTGTTTACATTACGCACAGTACTTAATGCAATTGTCTGTTGTTTGCAACTTAATCTTTTGGAAGGGTGCGGATGCTAACCTGAAGGTGGACTTTTTAGGCATAGATGCATGCTGGATGGCGGTCTATGTTCTTTGTCGTAATGCCCTAAGTAAATCTCATAGTAGTCATCATGATATGTATATGCATCTCTATTTGTCAATTGCCCAACTGTAATTTGTTCACCCAACATGCTATTTATCTTATTGGAGAGACACCACTAGTGAACTGTGGACCCCGGTCCTTTCTTTTACATCTGAAATACAACCTACTGCAATCATTGTTCTCTGTTGTTTTCTGCAAGCAAACATAATTCTCCACACCATACGTTTAATCCTTTGTTTTAGCAAGCCGGTGAGATTGACAACCTCACTGTTAAGTTGGGGCAAAGTAGTTTGATTGTGTTGTGCAGGTTCCACGTTGGCGCCGGAATCACTGGTGTTGCGCCGCACTACACTCCTTCACCAACAACCTTCACGTGGCCTTCATCTCCTACTGGTTCGATAAACCTTGGTTTCTTACTGAGGGAAAACTCGCTGCTGTACTCATCATACCTTCCTCTTGGGGTTCCCAACGGACGTGTGCTTTACCGTCACAAAGAGCTGCCTTCCACGCCAGCAGCAAGCTTTTCTGGCGCCGTTGCCGGGGAGATCAAGACACGCTGCAAGGGGAGTCTCTCACATCCAATCCCTTTACTTTGTTTATTGTCTTGCTTTATTTTATTTCCTGTCTTGTTTGCTTTCTTTATATCAAAAACACAAAAAAATTACTTGCATTTAATTTATTTTGTTATCATGTCTAGTCCTGTACTCGTTACTTTGTCACCTGAGGAATTGATCTTTACTTTTAAACAAGGGGATGAGGAGAGTTTTAAAGAAGCTTGGTCTAGAATTTTTGATTCTTATGGTAAAACCGAACCTAAAATGACTCTAAGTTTGCTTCTTAGTAACTTTTATTTTGGGCTCATTCTTCGCTATAGATATGCTTTGGATGCTGTAGTGGGAGGAGATTTCCTTCACTGCGATGGGGATCAAGCTTTTAATGCCATAAAAAAATTGGTTGCATCATCTAGCTCAGCCAATAAATTTGATTCATCTCTTGCTAGCATTCATAATAGACTAAACACTCTCGAGACAAATATATCTTGTTTAAAAGAAGGGTATAATCAGATTCGTGAATATTATGATTATGTTCCAGTAAGCTTTGAACCTTCAATGTGGGTCCCTACTATTAAGGTTGCTATTTGTGGTGAAACTTTTTATGCCTGTTGTGATATTATGTCTGAGTTTTGCCTTATGCCTAAAAGTATTTATGAATCTTTGACACTTTGGGGACTTACTGAAGGTGGAGAAGGAATAACTCAGACTGATAATTCTGTTATAATTCCTAAGGGGATAGCTGAAGGTGTGTTCACAACCTTTCTTGGAAGAACGGTATCCACTGATTATCTCGTTATTGAATGTGTAGGAACAGGACAAATTACACTTGGAAGATCCCTGCTGAAACTATTGGGAGCAACCATAGATGTGGGAAAAGGCACTCTAAATTTCACCTCTACACCCGGATGCGGTCATGTATTCCCTAGACCAAAGAGTAAGAATAAGAGTAAGAAGGGTAGGCGTAAAGCCCGTGGTAATAATGTTAATGCTTCTTCTCTTGATGATACTTGATTTTCACTTTCTGCGCCTAGCTGAAAGGCGTTAAAGAAAAGCGCTTATGGGAGACAACCCATTGTTTTATTTATGCAATTTTTGTTCTATATTTGAGTCAAGGTGCTTGTTACTACTGTAGCAATACATTTCTATCTTTATTTTCATGTATTGTTGTGCCAAGTAAATCTCTAATAGAAAGTGGATACTAGATTTGAATTTCTGCGCAGAAACAGATTTCTTAGCTGTCACGAATTTGCGTTTTTCTCTCTGTAGAAGAATCAAAAAAATCTGCGAAAATTCATGCGTGATCCTCAGATATGTACGCAACTTTTATTAGTTTTGAGCTTTTCCATCTGAGCAAGTTAAGTGCCTCGAAAAAATTCGTCTTTACGGACTGTTCTGTTTTGACAGATTCTGCCTTTTATTTCACATTGCCTCTTTTACTGTGTATGAGTGGATTTCTTTGCTCCATTAAATTTCAGTAGCCTTGGGTAATGTCCAGAAGTGTTGGGAATGATTGTGTCCTTGCTGAACATGTGAATTTTTGATTATGCACTAACCCTATAATGAGATTGCTTTGAGTTTGGTGTGGAGGAAGTTTTCAAGGATCAAGAGAGGAGGATGATATGATATGATCAAGAAGAGTGAAAAGTCTAAGCTTGGGGATGCCCCCGTGGTTCATCCCTGCATATTTCAAGAAGACTCAAGCGTCTAAGCTTGGGGATGCCCAAGGCATCCCCTTCTTCATCAACAAACTTATCAGGTCACCTCTAGTGAAACTATATTTTAATTCCGTCACATCTTATGTGCTTTACTTGGAGCGTCTGTTTGCTTTTATTTTTGTTTATGTTTGAATAAATTCGGATCCTAGCAATCCTTGTGTTGGAGAGAGACACGCTCCGCTTTTTCATTTGAACACTAGTGTTCTTCGTTTTTAATATTCATGGCGAAAGCTGAAAGCCGCAACACTTATTTATTTGGTTGGAAACAGAAAATGCTTCATATTGTCTTGAATAATTTGATACTTGGCAATTATTTTGAGCTCTCAAGTAGATCATGTTTAAGCTCTTGCATCATGTAGTTTAAATCTATTAGTGAAGAACTACCGTAGAGCTTGTTGAAATTTGGATTCCATGATTGGTCTCTCTAAGGTCTAGATATTTTCTGGTAAAAGTGTTTGAACAACAAGGAAGACAGTGTAGAGTCTTATAATTCTTGCAATATGTTCTTGTGTAAGTTTTTGCTGTACCGGTTCATACTTGTGTTTGCTTCAAACAACCTTGCTAGCCAAAGCCTTGTACTGAGAGAAAATGCTTCTCGTGCATCCAAAAACCTTGAGCCAAAACCTATGCCATTTGTGTCCACCATAACTACCTATATGTGGTATTTTTCTGCCATTCCAAAGTAATTTGCTTGCGTGCTACCTTTAAAATTTCATTCCTTGTCTTTGCAATACATAGCTCATGGGAAAGTAGCCTAAAAAACTATTGTGGTAATGAATATGTTGCTTATGTATCTTAGTTCTTATAAGTTGCTTGTTGAGCGGTAACCATGTTTCTGGGGACGCCATCAACCTGTCACACCTTTGTTGAATATCATGTGAGTTGCTATGCATGTTCGTCTTGTCTGAAGTAAGGGAGATTTGCCATGAGTTCAAATGGTTTGAGTATGCATATTGTTAGAGAAGAACATTGGGCCGCCAACCAAAGCCATGTATCATGGTGGAAGTTTCATCTTGGACATTAATCCTCAGAATCTCTTATGAGAATATTATTGTTGTCGAATGCTTAAAGCATTAAAAAGAGGAGTCCATTATATGTTTTCTATGTTGTCCCGGTATGGATGTCCTCAAGTTGAGATCTATCAAAATCGAGAAATCAAATGCGATTTATCTCCTTGGACCTTTGTACAGGTGGCATAGAGATACCCCTTTGTGACACTTGGTTGAAACATATGTAATGCAATGATAATCCATGGAAATCCGAGCTAATTAGGACAAGGTGCGGGCACTATTAGTATTCGATGCATGAGGCTTTCAACTTATAGGAAGTTTTATGCATAACCCATATGAATTATTACTACCGTTGACACAATTGTTTCCATGTTTTCAAAATGAAAAGCTCTAGCACATGAGTAATCCTTGCTTCCCTCTGCGAAGGGCCTTTCTTTTACTTTATGTTGAGTCAGTTTACCTACTTCTTTCTATCTTAGAAGCAAACACTTGTGTCAACTGTGTGCGTTGATTCTTACATACTTACTTATTGCACTTATTATATTACTTTGTGTTGACAATTATCCATGAGATATACATGTTGAAAGTTGAAAGCAACTTCTGAAACTTAAATCTTCCTTTGTGTTGCTTCAAAACCTCTTATTAAGAATCTATTGCTTTATGAGTTAACTTTTATGCAAGACTTTTTGATACTTGTCTTGAAAGTACTATTCATGAAAAGTTTTTGCTATATGATTCAGTTGTTTAGTCATTATCTTTTTGTTAGCAAACTATATACCATTGCTTCGAATCACTTCATTCATCTCATATGCTTTACAATAATGTTGATCAAGATTATGTTGGTGGCATGTCACTTCAGAAATTATTGTTTTTATCGTTTACTTACTCGAGGGCGAGTAGGAACTAAGCTTGGGGATGCTTGATACGTCTCCAACGTATCTATAATTTCTTATGTTCCATGCTAGTTTTATGGCAATACCAACATGTTTTAGTCATACTTTATAATGTTTTTATGCATTTTTCGGAACTAACCTATTAACAAGATGCCGCAGTGCCAGTTCCTGTTTTCTGCTATTTTTGACTTCAGAAAAGTTAGTTTACAAATATTCTCGGAATTGGACGAAACAAAAGCCCATGGTCTTATTTTCCACGGAGCCTTCCAGAACACCGAAGAGGAGACGAAGAGGCGACGCGAGGCGGCCACGCCATAGGGCGGCGCGGCCCCACCTTCGGCCGCGCCGGCCTATGGGGTGGGCCCCTCGGGCGCCCCCCGACACTGCCCCTTCGCCTATTTATTCCTTCCGTCGCGAAAACCCTAGTACCGAGAGCCACGATACAGAAAAAGTTCCAGAGACGCAGCCGCCGTCAACCACATCTCGGGGGGGGGGGGGGGTTCAGAAGATCTCCTCCGGCACGCTGCCGGAGAGGGGAATCATCACCGGAGGGCTCTACATCACCATGCCCGCCTCCGGACTGATGCGTGAGTAGTTCATCCTTGGACTACGGGTCCATAGCAGTAGCTAGATGGTTGTCTTCTCCTCTTGTGCTATCATGTTTAGATCTTGTGAGCTGCCTATCATGATCAGGATCATCTATTTGTAATGTTACATGTTGTGTTTGTTGGGATCCGATGAATATTGAATACTATGTCAAGTTGATTATTGATCTATCATATATGTGTTATTTATGTTCTTGCATGCTCTCTGTTGCTAGTAGAGGCTCTGGCCAAGTTGATACTTGTGACTCCAAGAGGGAGTATTTATGCTAGATAGTGGGTTCATGTCTCCATTGAATCTGGGGGAGTGACAGCAACCTCTAAGGTTGTGGATGTGCTGTTGCCACTAGGGATAAAATATCAATGTTTTGTCTAAGGATATTTGTATTGTTTACATTACGCACAGTACTTAATGCAATTGTCTGTTGTTTGCAACTTAATACTGGAAGGGGTGCGGATGCTAACCTGAAGGTGGACTTTTTAGGCATAGATGCATGCTGGATGGCGGTCTATGTTCTTTGTCGTAATGCCCTAAGTAAATCTCATAGTAGTCATCATGATATGTATATGCATCTCTATTTGTCAATTGCCCAACTGCAATTTGTTCACCCAACATGCTATTTATCTTGGAAAAAGATACGGAGAGGCGCCGCACGGCTCGCTCCGCGTGCGGCGGTGCCTCAGGATTCGGGAAACGACATCGTGGGCTCCACAATCTCTCAACTTTATCAACTCAAAAAATATCCAAATCCCTTATCTCCTCACGGGTGCCTCATGTCCACTCATGTCCCTCTCTCTCTCCGAAATCGGCGTACGGAGAACCGGAGGAGGCGTGCTGCAGGGGGTTCTGCCAGGCAGCTGCCGATGCGCGCGAGGAGGAGGCGGGTCGCGGAGACGGCTCGGCCGCCGCCGACGGGCGCCAGGGGGTGGCACGTTGCAGCGAAGTCTCCGCCGCCGCGGATGAGCGCGAGGAGGCGTGCGGCGTGCCGCGCGGACGGCTTCGCCGCCGCCGACGAGCGCGAAGGGGTGGCACGTCGCGACGAAGTCTCCGCCCCCGCGGACTAGTGCGAGGAGGAGGCGCGTCGCGGGGACGGCTCCGCCACCCCGACGAGCGCGAGGGTGTGGCGCGTCGACGCAAAAGGTCCGCCGCCGCCGCCGAGCGCGAGGAGGAGCCGCAGGACACGGACAAAGAGCACGCCGGCGAGGCCGCCGCGGAGCACGCATCAAGGGAGTCCGCTGCGTGACGCCGACAAGGAGTAGGGAGGCTGTTGCTGCCCCCGTGAGCGCGAGAAGGGGACACGACAAGCATGCAATGGCGAGCAGAACATGGACGACGACCCCATAGCAGAGCACACGTCAAGAGATTCCGTCGCCGCCGAGCACATAGAGACATGCTCGCTGGCTAGCACGGGGAGGTCGCCGCCGAGGTGCCAATTTAGCTGTGCAAGTCTGGCGGCTCACGCGATGTTGCCAGATATTATTCCTCTTCCACTCGTTCTGCTGATTTTTTTGGTGGGATTCCGGTGGACTTTTTTTTGCATATGAACTGTATTTCTGTGATCAGTATCCCCTACTTGGTTTTGGTTAAGAAATTTGGAGGAAAGGGATTTATTGCAAATTTCAGTAGAGAATTCGTTGGCATCGGCATTAGAATTTGGCAGCTACGCATTGAGAATCTGGAAGCCACAAACTGGGATTTTGGCAGCCACGCAATTGTTGAATAAGGTGCTAGTTATTTCTAAATAATCTGATAGTTAGTGCTAATTAATCTGTTAGTTGTTACGAAATAATCTGGTACTTGTAGAGTGCTTGACATTTGTTCCAAAATAAGCAATAGTTACTATCAAAAGCTATTGGAATCTGGCAGCCACACACTGGAATTTGCCAGCCACGGAGTTGTTAAATAAGGTGGTAGTGTATTGCTAATTAATCTGATAGTTAGTGCTAAATAATTTGGTAGCTGTTTCAAAAATAATCTGGTAGTACTTTGTAGAGTGCTTGACATTTGTTTTTTTTTTAAGCATTAGCTACCGTCAAAATAGCCGGATAGTTATTACTAAATAATCTGGTAATTGCAAAGGACTTGAAAAACCGTAGCTACTGCCAAATAATCTGCTAATTGTTGTCAAAGTATAAACGGTATTTGTCTTAATTCAAAAGTGTTTATTTGTGCAACAGTTACGGGAGTTGCTAGTACTAAAGTTTCGAATTTAAAGGAATCAATGTGGTCGTGAAGTTGCACTCGGGGGACCGCATCACTTATTTTACTTCCTTATTAGTGAGCCGCCGCACGGATGCTACCCTGGTGCGGCGCCGCCGGGTAGCTCTGTCCATTTATCTTATTGGAGAGACACCACTAGTGAACTGTGGACCCCGGTCATTTCTTTTACATCTGAAATACAACCTACTGCAATCATTGTTCTCTGTTGTTTTCTGCAAGCAAACATAATTCTCCACACCATACGTTTAATCCTTTGTTTTTAGCAAGCCGGTGAGATTGACAACCTCACTGTTAAGTTGGGGCAAAGTAGTCTGATTGTGTTGTGCAGGTTCCACGTTGGCGCCGGAATCACTGGTGTTGCGCCACACTACACTCCTTCACCAACAACCTTCACGTGGCCTTCATCTCCTACTGGTTCGATAAACCTTGGTTTCTTACTGAAGGAAAACTCGCTGCTGTACTCATCATACCTTCCTCTTGAGCTTCCCAACGGACGTGTGCTTTACCGTCACAAGGAGCTGCCTTCCACGCCAGCAGCAGTCCCCGAGTTTCGGGTTAAGCACGAAGTACTTAGCGCGAAACTACAAAAAACCGGCATAGCTGAACCATAACTTTTAACTTGTGCAGAGCACCCTCGACGCCCGGAAGCAGGTCTTTGAAGAGCTTCTGTGGGAGCACCGGCACCTCTCCGAGGCCCATGATGTCTACGTGTGCTTCTATTCTTGTAGACAGTGTTGGGCCTCCAAGAGCAGAGGTTTGTAGAACAGCAGCAAGTTTCCCTTAAGTGAATCACCCAAGGTTTATCGAACTCAGGGAGGTAGAGGTCAAAGATATTCCTCTCAAGCAACCCTGCAATTAAGATACAAGAAGTCTCTTGTGTCCCCAACACACCTAATACACTTGTCAGATGTATAGGTGCACTAGTTCGGCGAAGAGATAGTGAAATACAAGTAATATGGATGATTGTAAGTAACAATTGCAATCTGAAATAAAGATGGCACCAAGCAAACATGTAACAGAACTTGTTGAAAACGGTGTTTCAATGCTTAGAAACAAGGCCTAGGGATCCTACTTTCACTAGTGGACACTCTCAACATTGATCACATAATAAATAAATAACTTCTCCTCACTTGTGCTACTTCCACACTCTCTTGTTGGATAACAAACACCATTCGTTGTGTAGGGCTACAAGAGCTCCCTCAAGCCGGAGTAAACAAGCTCCACAACATCCGGAGTTCATATTAAAGTAACCTCTAGAGTGCATAATAGACCGTTGCAATTTAGACCGAGTACTAACATAGCATACACACTGTCACCAATAGCTATGAAAGGGGGAATAGATCACATCAATACTATCATAGTAATAGTTAACTCCATAATCTACGAGAGATTACAATCATAACCTACGCCAAGTACTACATGATGCACACACTGTCACATTTACATCATGGAGGAGGAATAGACTACTTTAATAACATCACTAGAGTAGCACATAGATTAATAGTGATACAAAGCTCATGATCACATAAAGATCACACCATGGGAGAGAGAGATGAACCACATAGCTACCGGTAGAGCCCTCAGCCTCAGGGGAGAACTACTCCCTCCTCATCATGGGAGATAGCAACAGCGATGAAGATGGCGGTGGTGTCGATGGAGATGGATTCCGGGGGCAATTCCCCGTCCCGGCGGCGTGCCGGAACAGACACTTCTGTCCCCCGAAACGTAGTTTCGCGATGGCGGCGGCGCCCCTGGAGTCTTTCTGAAGTTTCGTCAATTGTTGTAGGGTTTTTACGTCGCGAAGGATTTTATAGGCGAAGAGGCGGCGCAAGGGGGTGCCTGGGGGGCCCACACCACACCTGGGCGCGCCCCCCTCCTAGGCCGCGCCGCCCTATATTCTGGAGGCCCTGGGCCTCCTCTCCGCTCCCCTTCGGTGTTCTGGTCCGTCTCGGTGAAATAAGATGTTTGGCTTTTGTTTCGTCGAATTCCGAGAATATTGCCCGAACAGCCTTTCTGGAACCAAAAACAGCAGAAAACAGGAACTGGCACCTCGGCATCTTGTTAATAGGTTAGTTCCGGAAAATGCATAAAATCATTATGAAGTGTGAGCAAAACATGTAGGTATTGTCATAAAACTAGCATGGAACATCAGAAATTATAGATATGTTGGAGACGTATCAAGCATCCCTAAGCTTAGTTCCTACTCGCCCTCGAGTAGGTAAACGATAACAAGGATAATTTGTGAAGTGACATGCTACTATCATAATCTTGATCAATACTATTGTAAAGCATATGAGATGAACGAAGTGATTCGAAGCAATGGTAAAGACAATGACTAAACAACTGGATCATATAGCAAAGACTTTTCATGAATAGTACTTTCAAGACAAGCATCAATAAGACTTGCATAGGAGTTAACTCATAAAGCAATAAATTCTTATTAGAAAGTTTTGAAGCAACACAAAGGAAGATATAAGTTTCAGCAGTTGCTTTCAACTTCAACATGTATATCTCATGGATAATTGTCAACACAAAGTAATATGATGAATGCAAATAAGCAAGTATGTAGGAATCAATGCACACAGTTGACACAAGTGTTTGCTTCTAAGATAGAAAGAAGTAGGTAAACTGACTCAACATAAAGTAAAAGAATGGCCCTTCGCAGAGGGAAGCATGGATTACTATTTTTGTGCTAGAGCTTTTATTTTGAAAACATAGAAACAATTTTGTCAACGGTAGTAATAATTCATATGTGTTATGCATAAGACATCCTATAAGTTGCAAGCCTCATGCATAGAATAGCAATAGTGCTCGCACCTTGTCCTAATTAGCTTGGATTTACATGGATTATCATTGCATAACATATGTTTCAACCAAGTGTCACAAAGGGGTACCTCTATGCCGCCTGTACAAAGGTCCAAGGAGATAAATCGCACTTGATTTCTCGTTTTTGATAGATCTCAACTAAGGACATCCATACCGGGACAACATAGAAAACAGATAATGGACTCCTTTTTAATGCATAAGCATTCAACAACAGATAATATTCTCCTAAGAGATTGAGGATTAATGTCCAAACTGAAACCTCCACCATGATCCATGGCTTTGGTTAGCGGCCCAATGTTCTTCTCTAACAATATGCATACTCAAACCATTTAATCATGATAAATCACCCTTACTTCAGACAAGACGAACATGCATAGCAACTCACATGATATTCAACAAAGGTGTAATAGTTGATGGCGTCCCCAGAAACATGGTTACCGCTCAACAAGCAACTTATAAGAAATAAGATACATAAGCTACATATTCTTTACCACAATATTTTTTAAGCTATTTTTCCCATGAGCTATATATTGCAAAGACAAGGAATGAAATTTTAAAGGTAGCACTCAAGTAATTTACTTTGGAATGGCAGAGAAATACCACATAGTAGGTAGGTATGGTGGACACAAATGGCATGGGTTTTGGCTCAAGGTTTTGGATGCACGAGAAGTATTCCCTCTCAGTACAAGGCTTTGGCTAGCAAGGTTGTTTGAAGCAAACACAAGTATGAACCGGTACAACAAAACTTACATAAGAACATATTGCAAGCATTATAAGACTCTACACTGTCTTCCTTGTTGTTCAAACACTTCACCAGAAAATATCTAGACTTTAGAGAGACCAATCATGCAAACCAAATTTCAACAAGCTCTATGGTAGTTCTTCATTAATAGGTGCAAAGTACATGATGCAAGAGCTTAAACATGATCTATGAGAGCTCAAAACAATTGCCAAGTATCAAATTATTCAAGACAATATACCAATTACCACATGAAGCATTTTCTGTTTCCAACCAAATAACAATGATGAAGCGATCAACTTTTGCCATTGAACATTAAAAGTAAAAGCGAAGAACACAAGTGTTCAAATGAAAAAGCGGAGCGTGTCTCTCTCCCACACAAGCATGGTAGGATCCGATTTATTCAGAGAATGAAAATAACAAAACGAAAATAAAAGCACACAGACGCTCCAAGTAAAGTACATAAGATGTGACGGAATAAAAATATAGTTTCACTAGAAGTGACCTGATAAGTTGTCGATGAAGAAGGGGATGCCTTGGGCATCCCCAAGCTTAGATGCTTGAGTCTTCTTAAAATATGCAGGGATGAACCACGGGGGCATCCCCAAGCTTAGAATTTTCACTCTTCTTGATCATATTATATCATCCTCCTCTCTTGATCCTTGAAAACTTCCTCCACACCAAACTCAAAACAAACTCATTAGAGGGTTAGTGCATAATCAAAAATTCACATATTCAGAGGTGACATAATCACTCTTAACACTTCTGGACATTGCACAAAGCTACTGAAAGTTAATGGAACAAAGAAATCCATTCAACATAGCAAAAGAGGCAATGCGAAATAAAAAGCAGAATCTGTCAAAACAGAACAGTCCGTAAAGACAAAAATTTTAGAGGTACTTAACAGGCTCAGATGAAAAATATCAAATTGAATGAAAGTTGCGTGCATATCTGAGGATCACGCATGTAAATTGGCAGATTTTTTTGATTCTTCAACACAGAGATCTACTCAAATTCCTGACAGGTAGAAATCTGTTTCTGCGCAGCAATCCAAATCTAGTATCAACTTTACTATCAAAGACTTTACTTGGCACAACAATACAAGAAAATAAAGATAAGGAGAGGTTGCTACAGTAGTAACAACTTCCAAGACACAACAAAACAGTAGCAAAAGAAAAACATGGGTTATCTCCCAAGAAGTGCTTTCTTTATAGCCATTAAGATGGGCTCAGTAGTTTTAATGATGCTTTCGCAAGAAATAAGAGTTGAAGTAAAAGAGAGCATAAAAAGCAAATAAGAAACACTTTTAAGTCTAACCCACTTCCTATGAAAAGGAATCTTGTAAATAAACAAATTCATGAAGAACAAAGTGACAAGCATAGGAAGACAACACAAGCGCAACTTCAAGATTCTCAACATAAAGAGGGGAAACTTAATATTATTAAGATGCATATAACCGTGTTTCCCTCTCTCGTAATAACTTTCAGTAGCATCATTGATGAAATCCACAATATAACCATCACTTAAAACATTCTTATCATGGTTCATATGCATAAAAGTATCATTATTTTTGGCATAAGAAAAACTCTTCTCATTAATAGTAATTGGAGCAGGATCATTATCAAGAATTTGAACATGGTAAACAAGTTGCATACTAAGGGAATGGTTTTTGGTAATCCTATGATAACTATGACAAGTTTCATAAGGATAATTATAACCTGTATCATATCCATCTCTATAATGATTATCTAAACCAGAATACATAATATCATCATTTTCACTAAAAGTAAAGGTCTTAAATATAGGATCTTCAAACACAACATCCCCAAGCTTAAAGCTTTCAATATCATCATTTGAGGGAACGTGAATAGTGCTAACATCATTACTTTCATAATCGGTACGAAAGAGATCTCCAATATCAAAGGTAGTGTGCTCTTCCAAATCATGATCACTAATATGGTTAAAGGGCATAGGAAGATCATTGTACTCAGATTCATTATCATAATAATCATTAGGAGCAACATACTTACGGTTACCTATTGTTATCTCATACACGCGGGGATATGCTGTTACCTCTTTCTTCTTATTCCCCCTCTTCTTCCTCTTCTTCGTTCCCTTCTTCTTCTTTTCCTACTCCGCGTTCCCTTCTTTAGGAGGAAGAGGCTTGAAGGGAGGCTTTTCCACATAACCTGTTTTATTTCCAGAAACAATAGAAGAAACTTGGGAGGATTCCTCCTTTTCATTAATAAGTTCGAAACACACAGCAGTCCTATCATATTTTGGCAAAGTGTCATCTTCTAAAATATTTTGTATGTAAGTATTTGTGTGGCAATTATCAATGCAATAAGAAAGACACCCATGCAAGACACTATTAATATCAAGAGCACTCATATCCACCAAAGAAGTTTTTCTCAATAACTCTTCACACTCCAAAAATAAAGTAAGTTCATCATGCTGATTATCAGTGATCATGTTATCACAATACAAATTTGCAGCACTCATGAGGTTCGAATTATCATTGGAGGAGCATTGAAAATTAAAATGACCCACTCTGTGGCAAAGTTCACAAATAAAAGGATAGAGGGCACAAACTTTTTTACCAAGATCATCTAGAGCCCTAGACCACTTTCTAGTTTTTTCATTCCTCTGATGGATACAATATTCTTCTTCAATTTTATTCTTTTCACAAGGTCTATGAACTCCACAAAAATTAACATGCTTATAGGAAATAGCATTTTCAGAAGTTTGAGCATGTTTATTGCAATCATTAACAACAACTTCATTTTCCATGCAAGTGTCTTTAAAAGGTTCATGATACATGTACCAATTTTCTTTAGGAACATTAATATGAGAAGCAAAGGCTCTATAGAAATCGACCATAATTTGAGGATCAAGACCATATTTAGCACTAAGCTCTTGAAAATCAGCAGTTTGAGCGAAAGACTTAATGCAATCATACTCGTAGTTTATACCTGATTCCTTACCTTTGTCATTCTCCCAATCTTCAGTATTGCTTTGAATTATTTCAAAAAGATCCCATCTAGCTTCAACCTCCTTGCTTGTGAAAGATCCCTCCAAACAGGCATCTAGATAGTCCTTGTGGTATCCTGAAAGTCTTGCATAAAAATTATTAGTAATAACATTACGGGGGAGCTCATGAATGGGACATTTGAGCATTAGTGACTTCAACCTCCCCCACGCTTGGGAAATACTCTCTCCATCACGAGGATAAAAGTTATAAATATAATTCCTATCAATATGCACTTCATGAGGAGGATAAAATTTAGAATAAAAGAGAGGCACAATATCCTTCCAATCAAGAGAATGCCCATCCTTCAGCGGTTTATACCAATGCGCCGCTTTACCAGACAACGACATAGAGAATAATTTCTTCCTAACTTCATCCATAGAAATACCTGCACACTTGAATAACCCGCATAATTCATGTAAAAACAGTAAATGATCTCCAGGACGGACAGTTCCATCCCCTTCATAGCGGTTATCCACAACAAGTTCAATAATTTTCATAGGTATCTTGAAAGGAATATTTTCAGTAGGTGGATTTAAAATATCACAGGCATCATTAGAGTTATCGCATATGGGAGATAAAGTATTATCATAGCAAAATTTCCCCCCTAAAGCTGGGAAGCTACAAAGATCATAAAAACTAGCTTCCCCATGCTTAGACTTTTCCATAGCATTAGCAGTAATTGCGTTCATACTGATAACATTACTACTAGCATGCAAATAAGGTTCCATAGGTTTTTTAATTTTCGCATCAAACAATTCTAACTCAGGAAAAAGATTAAAAAGTTCACTAATTTTTTTTGTTGTTTTCCATTATGCCTAACTAGTGAAAATAAAAACAAGAGACAAAAAGATAAAATTGCAGAATCTAAAGGAGATAGCTTCGAGCACTCACACACCGGCAACAGTGCTAGGAAATAGCTTAGTAGTCGGAGGATGTGAATACCTTTTACCTTACCTCCCCGGCAACGGCGCTTAAAATAGCTTGATGTCTACGTGTGCTTCTATTCTTGTAGACAGTGTTGGGCCTCCAAGAGCAGAGGTTTGTAGAACAGCAGCAAGTTTCCCTTAAGTGAATCACCCAAGGTTTATCGAACTCAGGGAGGTAGAGGTCAAAGATATTCCTCTCAAGCAACCCTGCAATTAAGATACAAGAAGTCTCTTGTGTCCCCAACACACCTAATACACTTGTCAGATGTATAGGTGCACTAGTTCGGCGAAGAGATAGTGAAATACAAGTAATATGGATGATTGTAAGTAACAATTGCAATCTGAAATAAAGATGGCAGCAAGCAAACATGTAACAGAACTTGTTGAAAATGGTGTTTCAATGCTTAGAAACAAGGCCTAGGGATCCTACTTTCACTAGTGGACACTCTCAACATTGATCACATAATAAATAAATAACTTCTCCTCACTTGTGCTACTTCCACACTCTCTTGTTGGATAACAAACACCATTCGTTGTGTAGGGCTACAAGAGCTCCCTCAAGCCGGAGTAAACAAGCTCCACAACATCCGGAGTTCATATTAAAGTAACCTCTAGAGTGCATAATAGACCGTTGCAATTTAGACCGAGTACTAACATAGCATACACACTGTCACCAATAGCTATGAAAGGGGGAATAGATCACATCAATACTATCATAGTAATAGTTAACTCCATAATCTACGAGAGATTACAATCATAATCTACGCCAAGTACTACATGATGCACACACTGTCACCTTTACATCATGGAGGAGGAATAGACTACTTTAATAACATCACTAGAGTAGCACATAGATTAATAGTGATACAAAGCTCATGATCACATAAAGATCACACCATGGGAGAGAGAGATGAACCACATAGCTACCGGTAGAGCCCTCAGCCTCGGGGGAGAACTACTCCCTCCTCATCATGGGAGACAACAACGGCGATGAAGATGGCGGTGGTGTCGATGGAGATGGATTCCGGGGGCAATTCCCCGTCCCAGCGGCATGCCGGAACAGAGACTTCTGTCCCCCGAAACGGAGTTTCGCGATGGCGGCGGCACCCCTGGAGTCTTTCTGGAGTTTCGTCAATTGTTTTAGGGTTTTTACGTCGCGAAGGATTTTTTAGGCGAAGAGGCGGCGCAAGGGGGTGCCTGGGGGGCCCACACCACACCTGGGCGCGCCCCCCTCCTAGGTCGCGCCGCCCTGTGGTCTGGAGGCCCTGGGCCTCCTCTCCGGCTCCCCTTCAGTGTTCTGGTCCGTCTCGGTGAAATAAGATGTTTGGCTTTTGTTTCGTCGAATTCCGAGAATATTGCCCGAACAGCCTTTCTGGAACCAAAAACAGCAGAAACAGAACCGGCACCTCGGCATCTTGTTAATAGGTTAGTTCCGGAAAATGCATAAAATCATTATAAAGTGTGAGCAAAACATGTAGGTATTGTCATAAAACTAGCATGGAACATCAGAAATTATAGATACGTTGGAGACGTATCAGCCCACAGCAAATGCCAAGGTTAGCTTCCCCCTTTCGGCCTTTTTGTACCGGTCGCTCTTGGTAGTTTATACTCATAAGTTTTCTGTACAGCAGCCCTTCCAGAAGCTTCCTCTGAGGACCTCTCCGCCCAGCTCTCTGCGCTAAAAGGTAAAACTCTTTTGCTCCTTTATCTTCCGCTTTTTTGAACCTGCCGGTTTCTTTTTGTTACTCACTTGTTCTTCCGGATTACAGCTGAAAAGGAGCGGCTCATCCTCGAGCACCGCAAGGCTCTGGACGCTCAGGAGACAATCTCTGCTGGGCTGAAGGACAAGCTCGTGCAAGCCGAACTCCGGCATGCGCGGGAGCTGAAGGAGGCCTAGGCTGCCGCTGAGGCCAAACTGGACGAGTCGCTCAAGGACTTCACTGATGCCAGCGCGCAGCTGAGGAAGGAGCTGGAGGAGGAGTCCCGGCTGTGGAAGGAGGCACAGAACCGGAACGCCGTGCTGACGACGGATTAGGCTGAGTACGACCGGTTGGTCCTTCAGGCCGATGCGCTGGCTTTCAGTAAGGCTCCTTTCTTCTCTTTTTTCTTATAAGCTTATTCCTTCCGGCAGTATATTCTTATACCGGCTCCTTTTTTCTTTTCTTCCTTTCAGGGCTTTTCCCGGATTCGCAGCCGCACGCGCACAAGAAGGTCACAGAGCGCAGGGCCGAGCAATCTCTCAGCAACCCGGATGCGCCCTGGGACGCCTACGATCATCTCGTTGCGCTGGCTGCTCGGATCTCCCATATGAGGGCTGTGGACCGGCATCTGGTCGATCTGCCGGATGTGGCCACGCAAATCTTCAAGGTTTTGTGTCCCGGGGAAACAGTACCGGCCAACCTGACGCTTCTCTCCGACCGGTTGAAGGATGCCGACAAGAGGTTCAGCGACTGGAGGCGCTCATCTGCCTGTGCCGGAGCCGACGCAGCGCTTCGCGTTGTTTGCTCTTGGTATGAGGAGCTGGACCTTGATGCCCTCCACAGCTTGCGCGACCAGGCTCCTATCGATACAGATCCTGCCCTTACCGCCAAGCGCCAGGACCGAGCGTACCGGATCGCCCAGTCTGCTCCTACCAGCGCCTTCATCCCTCCTCCTACCGATTTACGCGATGAAATATCTGAGGATGAGGAGGAGGAAGATGTCGGCGAGGGCGAGGAGGAGGCCCCTGCAGACGATGCCTCCCCAGACCAAGCTCTGGAAGCCCCTGCTGCTTGAAATCTCACCTTGCCTGCCTGTTAGACCTGTTGTCTTAAAACAACGCCCGTTAAATTCTCCCCCGGTATGCCGGGGTGTCTGATGTAAGATAATACTTTAAGTTCTTTTGGTTGTGCTATACTTTTAACATGCCAGTATCTTATATGATACACTGGTTACTTATTAAGTTGTGTTGGTATGATAGTTTAGCAGTTTGCCCTTGATTATTTGCTTTGATCTCGCATGGTGAATCTTCCGGATTCATTTCCGAATTCAATCTGATGCACACTTGGTTCTTTTGCTTTGGCTCTGCCTACCTCTCTGGGTGTTTTGGCGTATGAGACACAAAGTTCTTTTGCCAAGCAAACACTTTCTTGAACTTATAAAAAATTCAAAAAAATTCACACAAAAAACCGGTACAACCGGGGTTAGTTAAACTTTCATCGGATTGCTTGTTTTTTATTTCCCTTTGCGTTTTTCACGTGTTTATATCCTTCCGGTTTATCTTGCTTGCCATGAAGCCGGGTTGCGGACAGCAGCAAGTCGAAGACTCCTTTAGGTTTACCACGTTACTAAACCGGAAAGGAAGATTCCTAACAATCAAACCGGTATACAGAAAAAAATAAACATATTGCATGCAATTCCAGTAGAGGCAGTCCCTGAGATACATTCGAGGTGCCGGCATTTTATTCATAGCATAAGGTACAAAAAGGAACTTCTTACACCACATCTTCATGAGTAGAAAGGACGCAACAAAGCTATGTTCCACGGTCGCTTGCTCTCCTCTCCGGATTTGTCCGCCTTTCCTTCCTTCCATTCCTGTGCATCAATCAAGTAGTAGGCATCATTGTGGAGAGCTTTGCTCACAATGAATGGCCCTTCCCACGGAGGTGAGAGTTTGTGTCATCCTTCAGTGCGCTGCACTAGACGTAACACCAGATCTCCTTCCCGGAATACCCTCGGGTTTACCTTCCGGCTATGATAGCGTCTGAGGTTTTGCTGGTATATGGTTGACCTCGCCAGAGCCATTTCCCTTTGCTCTTCAAGCAAGTCCACATCATTTTCTCGGGCCTCTTTTACCACTTCTT
This sequence comes from Lolium perenne, assembly GCF_019359855.2. NCBI lineage: Eukaryota > Viridiplantae > Streptophyta > Magnoliopsida > Poales > Poaceae > Lolium > Lolium perenne. The sequence continues at coordinate 84,650,826 of NC_067248.2, read as the reverse complement.
CGGTATAGAGCTGTACCCTTGGTGAATCATGGAGAATGTCGGTTGGTATGACCGCTTCTGCTCCGTATACCATGAAAAATGGTGTATATCCGGTAGACCGGTTCGGTGTTGTTCTTATGATCCACAACACAGATGGTAATTCATCAAGCCAGCATCCGGGCGTTTTTTCAAGCGGTTCAATGAGCCTTGGTTTGATACCGGAAAGCACGAGTGCATTAATCCTTTCAACCTGGCCATTGCCCTGTGGGTGTGCCACTGAACACAAATCCAACCGGATGTTGTTGTCCTCACAGAACCACTTAAACTCTCCTTGAGAAAAGTTGGTTCCGTTATCCATAATGATACTGTGCGGGTATCCATACCGCAAGATCACATCTTTCAAGAATTTCACGGCTGTATGCCCATCGCATTTTGCTATCGGCTTCACCTCTAGCCACTTAGTGAATTTATCGACCATCACCAAGATATGAGTCATTTTTCCTCTCGCGGTTTTGAATGGTCCAACCATATCCAGGCACCATACCGCAAAGGGCCAAGTTATCGGTATAGTTTTTAAGCCGGATGCTGGGGTGTGATTCGGTTTGGCGTACCTCTGGCACCCATTGCATCTTTGAACCAAGTCCTCAGCATCCTCCAAAGCAGTGGGCCAATAGAACCCATGCCGGAACACTTTTGCCACCAACGCTCTGGACGAGGCATGGTGTCCACACTCTCCCTGGTGAACTTCCACAAGCATTTCTCGTCCTTCTTCCGGTTCCACACATCGCTGGAGGACACCGGTAACACTTCTTTTGTACATCTCCCCATTGATGATGGTGTATGCCCTGGATCTTCTCTGGATCCTCCTTGACTCAGTTTCGTCCAAGTTAGCGTTTCTCGAACCGTAAACACTGGTACATCTACCTCCATGTGATCCACCATCATCGCTTCTTCCGGTTTGGATCCCGAAGTCCCCGGGTTTGCCGGAACAACCTCGTGCTTCCTTTGTCCACATCCATGGGTACGACATTGGATTCCGGTACGAAAATCGACTCGGACTCCGGACTTGGTGTAATCGATGGTTTTTTCAAGTGAGCCAAGGCTATTCCGGAAGGAATTTCTTGCCTAGATGAGCCAAGCTTGGACAAAGTATCTGCGGCTTCATTTTCTGCCCGCGGCACATGGTGAAATTCACATCCTTCAAAGAATCCGGCAATCTTTTGCACATGGAACCGGTACAAGGCCATGTTGGCATCCTTCGCATCCCAATCTCCGGAACATTGTTGCACCACTAAATCTGAATCACCATAACAAATGATCCGGTGCACTCCAACTTCCTTTGTAACTTTTAGCCCATGGACCAAGGCTTCATACTCAGCGACATTATTTGATGCCCTAAAGTGTATTTGCAGCACATACCTCAAGTGATCCCCCTTTGGTGAGGTGAGAACCACTCCGGCACCTAGACCCTCTTTGAGTTTGGATCCGTCAAAGTGCAACTTCCAGTAGTCTCGTTCCGGTTTTGGCGGCTTGTATTGCATCTCAGCCCAATCAACCAGGAAATCCTCCAAAGCTTGTGACTTGATGGCGTCCCTTCTCTCATATGCCGGTACATACGGAGATAGCTGAATTGCCCATTTAGCAATCCGGCCGCTGGCATCTTTGTTGCCCATGATCTCCGAGATGGGTGCTTCACTCACCACCTTCATCGGATGCTCTTCGAAGTAGTGCTTGAGCTTTGTGGCGGCCACGAACACGCCGTAGGTAATTTTTTGGAAGTGGGGGTAGTTTTGTTTTGAAGAGGAGAGCACCTCGCTCAGGTAGTATACCGGCCTCTGCATGGTTTTTCCTTCCTCGTCACGTTCCACCACAACCACAACACTTACCACCCGGTTTGTTGCGGCCATGTAAAGCAACATGGGTTCCCTTTCCAAAGGTGAAGCCAGTATAGGAGCTGTCGCGAGCATGTTTTTTAGCTCCTTAAAAGCTGCGTCTGCTTGGGGCGTTGACATAGGCATCCCCAATGGGCCTGCCAAAGATGGTACCCGGGGTTTACTGAAGGCCCAGAACTCGAAGATTAAGGAGACTCGGAAGCCCATTTAGTGATTAGGAAAGATAGTTTGTATTAGGAAAGATAGAGATTTTTAATCTTACGGGTTGGATACGAAACCCTCCCGAACTCTGTAACTTGTGTACTACGAAACCCTCGGCTCCGCCTCCTATATAAAGGGGAGTCGAGGGACGAAGAAAGGATCGAATCTACTGTCAACATAACCATAATTTTCATAATCGTCGAGTACTTTTCGGCTGAAACCTTCGAGATCTACTTGCCCTCTACTTCTAACAAAACCCTAGTCTACAATCTGTAGGCATTGACAAGTTAATCCTTTGTCAATTGGCGCCGTCTGTGGGAACTAGAGGTTGCAAGGAGCTGATCTCGATGCACGTTCAAGATCGTCGACTTCGTCGGTGGCAAGCAATGCGATGGATCGAGGTAACAAGGGAAAAACTGATCTAGTCAATTTTATTCCTCACCCGCCCTCCCGTATGGATGCATGTGCCTATCTGGAGGAGCCCATCATCATGACGTTCGGAGAATTCCGATTTGGCGTCAACAAGGAAGGATCCTACCGTCTCGAAGTTCCGATCTCGTCGGAATTTTCAGCGGTCGATTCTAACTTTTCGTCGAGTGACGAGGAGTTTTCGCCGCCACACTTCGTCGACAGCAAGGCAAGCGGAAGGCTCGCCAAGATCTTCAGCAACACATCCTTCGAGTCGTCTGCGGACTCCTTTATAAGCAGCGACTCCGACAGCGTCGATAGCTTCAACTTCATCGACAAATCTGCTGCCATCGGCAAGGTCTTCACCACTCTATATGATGGTGTCACCAATCCCGACAAAAATCAATACGCAAAATATCATCAGATCTATGCAATCGAAGAGGCAGGCCGATCAGAACCAGAAACGTCAGAGGCTTTCGACGATATGGGAAATCCATACGTCGATCCTGCTGATCTCAGACACGGTCTAGGCACTAAATACGTCGGGTCTTCACCTCGAGAAAGAGTACAGCTCCCGCAAGAAGCGTGGGATAGGGCTGCAAAAGCCATGGATGGTTCAGAACCTATGACCACCACTGCTACTGTACAAGAACTTCAAGAATATCAATATAGACTTGCTCGGGTGAGCAGAGAGTTGGAAAAACAGACAGCATCCCTGAATAGGAGAAAAGAAGCAGCTTCTGCATCAAGCAGACGCCGAGCAGAGTTAAGTCGCCATTCCGGAACTTCGGGAGATAGTCACAGAGAAGCTCGGAGGAGAGCAATGTCTCGGCTGCAAAACATACCCGAAGCAGAAAGAGGAAACATAATCCAAAATCTCGACATGTCCTTTATGTCGATTGATGAAAAGGGAAATATCATCCCAAAAACGCCAGAAGCAGGTTACATGGCAACACAAGCTTACATCCTGGCGTCCAGACCACCTCCTGGGGACCCGAGAGAACCATTGTTCAATATGGCGATGGCTGGAGTAGGAGTAATGGGAACAGCGTTTGCAACAACGCCTCCCGAAGAAAATCCTAGGCAAAATAGTCCACGACCCAACACAGCAGTTCAAGACCCCCCAAGAACAAGTGGAGCAAGAGACACAGTAGTCCAAGTAAGGGTGGACAGAGCGCGACAAGAAAGAAGGGAGCGTCAGCACTCACCAAAAGTTGCCGACGAAGATATGTGTGGGCTCCCGTGTTTCACGAGAAGAGTTCGAAAGACTCGAGTCCCAAAAGGGTTCAAGCTACCCGAAAATTTCAAGAAATTCGACGGCCTGCAAGATCCTGAGGATTGGCTCGTGGATTATCTCGAGATGGTGAAGCTGGTAGGAGGAACCAGAGCAACAGCTATGCAAAGTATCCAAGTTCACTTGAGCGGTGCCGCGAGATCTTGGATAAAGAAACTCCCCCCAAATTCCATCGACAGCTGGGATAACTTTGAGGACATCTTCGTGAAAAACTTCCGATCCACCTGCAAGAAACCTGCGTCATTGGAAGAGTTGAGGGCGTGTCGACAGAAACACGACGAGTCGATGAGGAAATATATACAGCGGTGGAACATCATAAAGAACTCGGCAGAAGATATATCTGATGAGAGGGCAATAGATGCGTTCGTGGCAGGAATTCGGCGAGGATATTTTGTCGAGGACTTAGGGAGAACTAACCCTAAGACCATATCAGCACTCATGGAGATAGCCAATAAATGGGCAGATGGAGAAGATGCAATATACAACAAGCGACACAGGTCGCCAGAGGAGGATCGTGGTCGAAATTATCAAAATAGAAGGCGATTTTCTCGCCAGTTCTACAACAACGATGCTCCTGGCCATATATCGGCTGGTTTTCGAGGAAATCCTGGAGGAAACAGTCGAGATGACTATCAAAGGAGTAACGAGCATCAAGGCGACAATAGAGGCGATTCTCGCGGCAACAGACAAAATAGTGGACCAAGGTTTCAAAGACCTTATGTGTCCCCCGAAGAGATGATGAACGGTCCGTGTCAAATGCACTTTTATCTTGACAATAACGGAAAGAGGCAGTCAGGGCATCTCCAGAAAGACTGCCGAAATTGTCAGGCAATGTTGCGAGCCGCAGGAATCGCAAATGCCCAAGCCACAAATAGAAACCCCCAGGGGCCAAGGAGCGAGATCCACCTTCCACCTCCTCCCGCAATTAGTGACGAAAATCGGCACCAGCTTAGAATAGCGGCAGCACCACACCCACCTCCATACGTTGATCCCAATTCTAACGGTGTGGTCTCGATGATCCAGAAAGCTAGGCCATCAAACAGGGCGCAGAAGGTAATCTCACGACAAGTGTTTATGGCAGAGAAGATGCCTCCACCAACAGTCGAGTACTTAAATTGGTCGGGGCAAGACATCGGCTTCACAATCGCGGACCATCCGCAGCAAGTTCCTCGACCAGGACAATCAGCACTCATTTTACCCGCAGTAATCGCTGGTTTTGACGTGTCGAGAGTTTTCATAGATGGCGGCAGCAGCTTAAACCTCATGTATGCAGATACATTGAGGAAGATGAACATATCCCTGGCAAACTTGAAACCAACTGACACACGTTTCCATGGGATTACACCAGAGAAGCCAAGTTACCCGTTGGGTAAGATCAACCTCGACGTTCAGTTTGGAACCCGAGAAAACTACAGGATAGAGAATTTGGAGTTCGAAGTTGTGGATTTCCCGTCGCAATATCATGCTTTGTTGGGACGACCAGCATATGCCAGGTTCATGGCAGTGCCGCATTATACATATCTGTTGTGGAGGTTGCCTGGACCCAAGGTACCTATCACAATCAAAGGAAGTTTCGCGTTATCTGATAAATGCGACAAGGATTTTCATCGACTATCAGAAACTTTCGGGATGCAAGCAGAATATGCGGCGCCAAGGTTCACTGATTATGATGTGCTGCCAGAGGTAGGGAGATCTTCCAAGGAGCCAACTTTCAATACAACCAAGGATTCAAAAGAGGTACAGATCCACCCGACAGATCCAAAGAAAACGCCATCCATTGCCGCAAACATGGATGTCGCATAGGAAAGCGCGCTCGTCGAGTTCCTCCGTGAGCACTGGAAAATCTTCGCATGGTGTCCAGCTGACATGCCAGGAGTACCCAGGGAACTTGCCGAGCACCACCTCAATTTGGATCCTCTCGCAAGACCAATAAAGCAACCTTTGCGGCGTTTTTCGGAGCCTAGCCGCAAAGCTATGTTATCAGAAATAGATCGACTCAAAGATGCTGGTTTCATCAGAGAAATATCTACCGAAGCCACATGGGTAGCTAACCCAGTGATGGTGCCGAAAAAACACACAATAGTCCTTCGCATGTGCGTCGACTTCACGTGTCTCAATAAACATTGTCCCAAGGATCACTTTCCCCTCCCAAGGATCGATCAAATCATCGACTCCACGGCAGGATGCGAACGTCTTTCCTTTTTGGACGCATACTCTGGTTATAACCAGATCAGATTAAAAGAAGAAGATGAAGCCAAGACAGCGTTCATCACACCTTACGGCGTGTTTTGCTACAAAACAATGCCCTTTGGTTTGAAAAACGCGGGAGCAACATATCAACGGATGATGCAGAAGTGCCTAGCAACACAGATTGGAAAAAATGTACAAGTCTACATTGACGATGTCGTAATAACATCAAAGAAGGGGTCGACTCTGATCAAAGATTTGAAGGAAACCTTCGACAACCTCGATAAGTTCTGCCTCAAGCTGAACCCGACAAAGTGCTCTGTTGGAGTTCCTGCAGGAGAACTTCTCGGGTTCTTAGTATCAGCAAGGGGGATTGAAGCCAACCCTGAAAAAATCCAGGCCATCGTGACTATGAGAAAGCCAACAAAGTTGAAAGAAGTACAACAGCTAACGGGACGAGTCGCAGCTTTAAGCAGATTCGTCGCCAGGCTAGGAGAAAAAGCATTGCCGTTCTACGCATTGATCAAACAGGGCGAAAAATTTCAATGGAACGAGGAAGCAGATAGGGCCTTCGAGAACCTCAAGCGGGCAATTTCGACACCACCAATCCTGGTGGCGCCTAAAGAGAAAGAACCTCTCCTCTTATACATTGCAGCCACACCACAGGTGGTCAGCACAGCCCTAGTAGTCGAGAGAGAAGAAGAAGGCAAGCTTCATGGAGTTCAGAGGCCAGTATATTTGATCAGCGAAGTACTGTCGCCTTCAAAACAGCGGTACCCGCAATATCAGAAACTGGCATATGGAGTATTCACGACAGCAAGAAAATTGCGACATTATTTTTCGGCGCACCCGATAATAGTGGTCAATGAAGCCCCCTTGTCAAATATACTGAACAATCCAGAAGCTACGGGTCGTGTCTCCCTTTGGGGAATAGAACTTTCTCCTCGGGACATCACGTATGAAAAAAGAAAAGCAATAAAATCGCAGGTTTTACCAGATTTCATTGCAGAGTGGATGGAGCTACAAAATACGGGGCCTCCAGATTTATCGAGAACTTGGACCATGAACTTCGACGGGTCCAAAAGGTTGGAAGGTGCTGGAGCAGGCGTGATATTGGTGTCACCTGAAGGCGACAAGTTGAAATATGTCTTAAGGATGACGTTTCCAAATGCGTCTAACAATGAAGCAGAATATGAAGCCCTCATACACGGGATGAAGATGGCGAAAGCTTGTGGTGCAACCCGATTGAAAATCTTTGGCGACTCACAATTGGTAGCACAGCAAGTTATGAACCAATGTGATGCAGTCAACGAAAGTATGATAGCATACAAAGAGGTGTACAATGAGCTGGAGAAATTATTTGATGGATGCGAGGTAAACCACATCAGCAGGATGAGTAACGATGAAGCCGACGTTCTTGCAAACATCGGGTCACAGCGTCTCGCGATTCCTCCAGGCGTGTTTTGGGAAGAGATAAGCGAGAGATCAACAAAGCCAGCGAAAACAAAGAAGGAGAAGAAAGAGAAACCCTCGAGTATCACCAACGACACAGTAGAAGAAGAAGAGGAGCAGGAGCTAGTCATGATGGTGCAAATTCCATGGATGCAGGCTTACATATCATACATCCTAAGGAAAACGATACCCGACGATCCAGTTGAAGCAAGGCGAATAATCAGGAGATCAAAAGCTTTCACTGTGGTAAAAGGGGAGTTGTACAAACGAAGTATTTCGGGCGTGCTACAGAGATGCGTTACACCCGAAGAAGGAAGAATCATCCTGAAAGATGTGCACGAAGGGATATGCGGGAACCACGCGAGCAGCCGGGCTATCGCGGCTAAGGTTTTCAGAGCAGGATTTTATTGGTTAACAGCAATCGAGGACGCGAAGGAAATAGTGAGAACTTGCGACGCGTGCCAAAGATTTGCCGCCAAACCTCACTCTCCTGCAGCAGAACTTATGCCAATCCCACTATCTTGGCCTTTTGCTCAATGGGGTCTCGACATGGTGGGAAAACTACACAAAGCTTCACCAGGAGGTTATGAGTATATGCTTGTCGCCGTCGACAAATTTACGAAGTGGATAGAAGCAAAGCCGATAAATTCACCGGACGGCGCGTCAGCAATTAAGTTCGTGAAAAGCATCGTCTTTAGATTTGGAGTCCCTCATAGCATTGTCACAGACAACGGCAGTAATTTTACGTCCAAGGAGTTCAAAGCATATTGCGCAGAAGTGGGCATCAAATTGAGTTTTGCGTCTGTTGCACATCCACAGACCAACGGTCAAGTCGAGAAGGCCAATGGCATCATCTGCAATGGTATCAAGAAGCGCCTGCTAGGACCATTGGAAAAAGCTCGGCATACCTGGCCAGAGGAGCTGCCAAGTGTGTTGTGGAGTATCCGAACAACACCAAACACGGCGACGCAGGAAACGCCGTTTTTTCTGGTCCATGGAGCCGAAGCAGTCCTGCCAATAGAAATAGAGCATGATTCTCGAAGAGTCACAGAATACGATGAAGAAAGCTCGAGAAAAGCTTTGGAGGACGACGTCGATGCACTTGACGAAGCTCGAGACGAAGTCCTATCACGAGTCGCTAAATATCAACAGGACCTGAAGAATTACCACAGTCGACGATTGCGTCCAAGATCTTTTCAAGTCGGTGATTTAATTTTGCGACTCAACCAAAAAAGCCATGAAAAACTCGAGTCACCATGGCTTGGACCCTACATCGTCACAGAAGTAATCGAAGGAGGAGCATACAGAATCAAGGACAAGAAGACGGGGAACGTTGAGCCAAATCCTTGGAACGTGGCGCAGCTCAGGCGTTTCTACGCTTAGATACCGAAATATAGTCTCCTCTGTAAACATACAATGTACTGAAATGCCCGCGAGTTTTCAGACGCACTCTTTTCCTTTTTCGGGGCACCGAGTGGGGCCGGAGAAGGTTTTTAATGAGGCGGGCTCGCGGTGCTGCAATATAATAAAGATAGTGGAATTATATATCTTTTTCTCGACAGACTCGGGGGCTTCCCCCTAAATGATACAATATATATATACAGTGTCGCTAAACGCAAAAGAAGCATCCTGCCTTGGTAAAAAATACCTCGCCAAAATAAAAAGAGATATCGACAAAATAGCGATCAACAAAAATCTCGGGGGGTCGCACCCGCAAAAAATAGTACACAGTGTATATTATCTTGCCTTGGGACAACCTCGCATTATAATAAACAAAAATACTGCAATCAAAACGCCCCGGGGCTTGGCGACAAAAATAAAAATATAATGACTTTACAATATAGATCATATACACAAGATACAATCTTTGGAACAAGTTTGTCTTCAAGGATTTCCCAATATATTGTCTATGGTTAAGCGCTCATTATTTACAGCACGAGTGCTATGCTCAGCGTAGCTGCCCTTCACGAAGAATTCGGCATCCATCCGAAGAAGTTCATCCATCATGTCTTCGGCAACAGGAGTAACAATATCATCATATTTGCCGAAGTTTCTTTTCCTCTTCGACATTTTCTCCAAGCACTTTGGAACAATCTGCCCGACGTCCAATTTCGGATAACAGATTTTTATCATGATCATCGCAAACCTTGCGCCAGCAGCTAGTTGGGCTCGTACAAAGCCATGGATGCGAGGAGCATCTCGAAATTTATCCATCAACGCAGGAAGGGTTTCTGGCATCTTATTGCGAGGAAACATGGTACCATAGACCAGAGACAAAGTCCTCGTACAGAAGTCAAGATACTCGCGAACCTGAAGCGCGCGATCTTGAAATCTGACGATTTGGCGAGTCCGTTCAGGCGTGCCCCAAAAAGTCGACCCATGTTCACGTGCAAGTCGAAGAAGAACACTGGAACGAGCCTCGACACGCTCATCTTCAGTAGCAGCATCCAAAAAAGCACCTATTGTCTCTTAAAACAAGTCAGTGAGTAATAAGGGGATAGGAAACAAAGAAAAAGAAGAAGCACGACAAAGATAATGAAACATACCTGCCATATCCAAGCTAGCATCTATCAGCAGCTGGAGCATAGAATTTTCTCGAGACGTAGCTGCAGCAGCAGAGTCCTTTTCAGCGATGGCAGCTTGAGCTTGTTGGAGTGCAATTTTTTCCCTTTCAGAAGATTCTCGAGATTGTTCCATGAGCATAAGCGATTGCTTCTTCACGGACTGGAGTTGTCTTCGAAGTTCTTTCAATTCTTCTGTCAGATCCATACTCGCAGAATCATCGACAAAATTAACAGGGACAGAGGATTTCTTCGGAAGGGACGAAGGACAAACTTCGGAAGGACCAGGAATTGACGTATAGTTGTCAAAAATTAACTGAAACAATAGAAAAACGTCGACATCAATCATTGAGACAAAGATCGACTTCCATTCATTTTCATAATATATACATGTCTGTTACAAAAGAAGGACCTCTAGAAGACCTAATTATCGCCAGAAGCACTATGGCGGCAGTACCAAAAGGAAGAGGTAAACTAAAAACAAAGCAAAAGAGCATTAAACTAGACCTCCGGCCTTGATGAGCTGGGAGTCGAAGATGGCTTGATCCCGAGATAGGCCAGGATTTTCTTCGTATTCAGCTTCGCCGCCTTGATCAATGATCACCATTTTGTTTGCTCTATCTGCTCCGTGTTGCCCACTCTTGCCCAGTCAATGGTCTGTTGACTATCAGCAACCAAGGCAACAGTGCTTTCAACGGCAACCTTCATATTTTCATGGCGCATCTTCAGCCCCAGATCTTCGGGAGGATTGAAGCACTTGGCAAGAGCAAGGAAAGTTGCGGGTTCCTCTTTCTTCGGGAAGAAGTAGGGGAAAAGCTTCATCAATGCCCTCACGCGCTTCTGTCCCATGAAATTCAAGGAACGAAACGGCGTCAAGAAGAGGATCATTGTCGGGATCTTCGAGTTCAAATTCTTGAGAGGTCTTATCTGTCAAAATAAAAAAAAGCTGATCAGCAAAAGAGTGCAGAAAAGAAATCCAAAGGATATGAAGTGGTTCAGATACTTACTGACAAAGCGACGATTTTGCGTCCTTATACGTTTAGTAATCGCTTCTTCACGTGCGATTTGTGCAGCTATGTGATTGCTTAACGAAGTCTCGGCATCATGCAGACGTTTCCGAAGATCTTCGACACCAGCATCATCAGCCTTGGCTTTGTCAGCTTCTTGCCTAGCTTCAACGGCATCCGACTCGGCCTTCTTGCGAGCCTCTTCACTTTGCTCTAATTTTTGAGCAAGTGTATTGGCACGCTCGTTGACCTCCGCCAGTTTTTCTGTCAAGAAAGTTAAAAACGTCGACAACAAGATAGCAAGAAAGCAGAAGCAAAAAAGAAGTAACGAAGCATTACCTTCAGTTTTGCTGGCATAATCACGGTACCCAAGGAATTGAGCACCAATGCGAAGAAGCTCTTTGATCGTAGGCTATCAAAGAAGGACAAAGAAAGAAAATGTCGATATGTGAAAAATGATGGCACGTAGAAGCAAATGGAGAAAATATAGACAGTGACAAGCGGATTAAGAACTTACATCATCCAAGAGAGGGTTAGAAGAGCTACTCGATTGAAGAGTAGGCTCCGGGATTGTTTCAACCCTTGCCCTTTTTGGTGAAGGGACAAGGGGGCTTGAAGGAGGAGTAGCAGCGCCGACGTTCTATTGAGGAGGCGAAGTTTCTTCTCCTTCAACTGGCGTCTCCGAGGCGACTAATGTATGTGTCGTACTCGTTCGAGCAGCCACATCAGCAGTTGGTACTTCTTCTTCTTCATCACTACGAGTAAAAATGTCGACAACATAAAAAGCAAGATAGACAAAAATCTTCAAGTGCAATTAAACAGGGAGAGGGTACTTACGAACTGATGAGAGTCTCGAGGTATGGATCATAAGCTGCCTTCTGGCGTGAAGGAACAGCTTCTTCGGGCTTGGAGGTGCCGGAATCTTCGGCATCATTCCTTTTCCTTTTGTTCTTTGGAGAAACAGCAGGAGGAGGAGATTGTGCCGACGCAGTGGCTTCAGAGGCATCCTCCTTTTCGTCAGATCCCGCAGATTTTCGAGATTCTGCGGGTTCATTTGCAAAAGAGGGGGCATCTTGGTTATCGTCGGAGATAACGGCCCTTTCTTCGACTTCCCCACCTTCCGGAAGAGGAGGAAGTGAAACAAGATTTGGGTGGTTCTGTATAAAAATAAGGAAGGATGTCAAAAAGGAGTAACAACACAAATAACAAGGCAATAACGAAATAAGCGACAATGTTTACCTTAGGGAGCGCATTGGTGGCGCTGTATGGTTTTACGCGATAAGTGGAAGGAATAGGATCTTTCTTCTTAAGAGATGAAATTTTTCGGATAAGCCTATCCAAATCCTTGACTTCTAGATTCGTCGACAAACGATCTGTGTCTTCATCGCCAGCATAATTCCAGAAAGGGTTTTTGCGAGCCTGAAGAGGCTGCACTCTAGTCCTAAGGAAATACGCCGTAATTTGGATGCCTGATAATTCTTTTCCACGAGTATTCTGCAACTCATGGATGCGAGTCATCAGGGCCTCAGTCGAAGTTCTTTCTTCCTCGGTAGCTTCTGCGTCCCAAGAACAGCGGCGAAGGATTTTCTCGGCACCGTCGAAAGGAGGAATATTGTCTTCAGCGCATCCATGGTTTTCTTCTCGAATATATAACCACTTCTTGCGCCACCCTTGAACGGAGTCAGGGAGTTTGACGTCGAAGTAGTTGACAGAGGAGCAAACAGAAATAACAACGCCGCCTATATTATAGGCGACATTGGCAGAGCCATTACGGCGACAGAAGAAAATGCGCTTCCATAATGCCCAGTTAGGCTGGACACCAAGGAAGGCTTCGCAGAGGGTGATGAAGATGGAAATGTGAAGGATAGAGTTGGGCGTAAGGTGGTGAAGTTGGAGACCATAAACAAAAAGCAATCCCCGAAGAAAAGGGTGAATGGGGGCGGAAAGACCGCGGATGAGGTGATCAACAAAACTTACCCGATACCCCATTGGAGGGGTTGGGTAGCTTTCTTCACTGGGGAAGCAAACCGCTTTGGGTTTCTTGCTAATCCCCAGCTTCTTCAAGAGATTCAGGTCCTGGTTCGTGATCTTGGACCTTTCCCACTCCGCGGCTCCTAGATCCGCGGCAGCCATCGATGAATCTGGAGTGCTGTGCCTGGTCAAGCGACGCGGTGGCATCAACAATGGCGGAGGAATGTAGCTGTGAAGAGATGAGCTCTAAGAGTTGTGGAGCGCAGGAGGAAGTTTTGCAGGTACAAGCAGGGGAACGGCGCGAGCGGAAGTGCTCGAGGTAGAAGAAGGGGATCTTATATAGAGGTGCGGTGAAGCGGCGGACCGTTGGATGGAAAAGAAGTGTGGTAGATGATAACCACGTGGATACAAGGGTAAAAAGGTATTTTAACATTGACGAGGTTATGGAACGTGTGCCAGAAAAAGTGGAGAACATGTGTCCCCCACTTGCACGACGTGTCCATCGGATGAGGAATTTGGACCCACAAGGCAGTGAGAGAAGCGTTTCTCGCATGTTATTAAAACAGAAATCGTGGCTATCATCAGCAACTACGTCATCAAGGTAAAAGAAAAGCTCGACTATGAAGCTCGGAAAGTTTATCGACAACGCAAGATTATTTCGAGAGCCTTTGATCAAATACAAGTTTTTGCCCAAATGCTCGGGGGTTTTTTTTTTACTCTGGAAAAGAGAAAATTTCGAGTATGACAAGATGGAAATGGCAAGAGCCTATGATCAAATACAAGTATTTGTTCATAGCCTCGGGGGCTACTCCCATCGGGAGCGCTGGTCGCGCACCCGATAAATATAAAACTGTCGAGAAGGATTATAAATATAGCGGCAATGGATACAAATCTGTGGAGCCTACACCCAAGCACAAGTCCTTGGCTGTAGCCTCGGGGGCTACTCCCATCGGGAACGCTGTTCGCGTACCCGATGAATTTTGATTAAAAGAAAGAAGTAGGAGTGAGTATATTTCGAGTTACACAGATAACTCTACATATACTCCCATCGGGAGGACAAAATAAGTCATCAAAATATGACTCGATAAAATGTGCTATTCCAACAGCCGAAAAGCACTCGACAATATATTCTCAGAGCGCTAAAAGTCGCGACAAAATCTCTGAATGCCGCAAAACTTTGCGAAGGTAAGATCCCAGATCCGTTCTGAGCGGCGTGGCACCGTCTCTGACGGCGGATTGCTACTTTTTTCCGTATCAACAGATGCGAAGAAAAATCCTAACGGACGCGTTAGGTACCCGATAAATATGACTGGGACTCGACAGAATGGTAAGACCTTAAGCGGCACCTGTCGAAGTTTACACCAGTATCCCGAGATCATGTCCAGGGACGTGATCTTGAAGTAGGTTTTTGCGGATTGCCACTAGAGCAGTTAACTAGTACCTGATCCGTCAGATGAACTAGCCCCAACTACCATTATCCCTGTACAAAATAGTGTTTGCATAATTGAAAAATGGTGTAATGAGTAAAATTGGAGATTTTCCCTGATTCTCCGATTCAAGAAAAATCTCGGGGGCTACTGACATAGGCATCCCCAATGGGCCTGCCAAAGATGGTACCCGGGGTTTACTGAAGGCCCAGAACTCGAAGATTAAGGAGACTCGGAAGCCCATTTAGTGATTAGGAAAGATAGTTTGTATTAGGAAAGATAGAGATTTGTAATCTTACGGGTTGGATACGAAACCCTCCCGAACTCTGTAACTTGTGTACTACGAAACCCTCGGCTCCGCCTCCTATATAAAGGGGAGTCGAGGGACGAAGAAAGGATCGAATCTACTGTCAACATAACCCGAATTTTCATAATCGTCGAGTACTTTTCGGCTGAAACCTTCGAGATCTACTTGCCCTCTACTTCTAACAAAACCCTAGTCTACAATCTGTAGGCATTGACAAGTTAATCCTTTGTCAGGCGTCCAGACAAAAGTATCTGATTTTCTCATTAGGGCGTAGAGAGGTAAGGCCTTCTCCCCCAACCGGCTGATGAACCGGCTCAACGATGCCAAGCTACCGGTAAACTTCTGGACATCTTTTAGTTCCTGAGGTATGGTCATCCTCTCAATTCCTCAAATCTTTACCGGGTTAACTTCTATACCGCGGCTCGATACCAAAAAACCGAGAAGTTTTCCGGCGGGCACAACGAAGGTGCATTTTGCCGGATTAAGTTTCATCCGGAACCTTCTTAGGTTGTTAAAAGTTTGCGTCAGATCGTCGATCAAGGTATCTTTCACCTTTGTTTTTATCACGACATCGTCCACATAGACTTGCACGTTTCTGCCGATTTGATCAAACAAGCATTTTTGCATATAGCGCTGGTATGTTGCGCCGGCATTTCTCAAACCAAAAGGCATGGTGACATAACAATAAGCCCCGTGCGGGGTAATGAACGCATTCTTTATTTGATCCTCCTTTTTCAGGGGAATTCGGTGGAATCCGGAATAAGCATCCAGGAAAGACAACAGTTCACAACCAGCAGTGGAATCGATCACTTGATCAATTCAGGGTAAAGGGAAAGGATCTTTTGGGCACGCCTTGTTCAGGTTGGTGTAGTCGATGCACATGCGCCACACCTTTGGAGCTTTGGGGTCTTCTTCTTTTTTCTTCTCGACCAGCACCGGATTGGCCAGCCACTCAGTATGCAGTACCTCCACGATAAAACCGGAAACCAGTAACTTGGTAACTTCTTCTCCGATGATTTTTCTCCTGTCTTCAGCGAACCGGCGCAAAGGTTGCCGTACCGGTTTTGCATCCTTCCGGACATTCAGACAGTGCTCAGCCAACTCCCTCGGCACACCCACCAGGTCATCAGTAGACCAGGCGAAGATGTTCCGATTCTCACGGAGGAAGTTGACGAGCGCGCTTTCCTATGCTTGGCTCAGACCGGCACCGATACGGACGGTGCACTCTGGGCATGCCGGATCCAGCATGATGTCTTTGGTCTAGTTTGATGGCTGAAATGCCGGTGTGCCCAAGTTACCGCTCATGGCCGCTAAGTTCAGCTGGGAGGACTGAGCCAGCGCCACAGCAGTTTGCATCCTTTTCTTTTCCTCAGCTATCACCAGCGACTCTGCCAGGTTTGATCCGGCAGAAGCAGTTTCCAACGATACTTTGTAGTTTCCCACCACGGTTAAGGGACCATTGGGTGCCGGCATCTTCATCTTGAGATAGGCGGTGTGAGTCGTGGCCATGAAGGCCGCCAGTGCTGGTCTCCCCAGCAGTGCATGGTACGGGCTGTCCAGATCAACCACTTCGAATAGAACATTTTCCACCCGGCAATTGTAACGTCCTCCGAAAGAGACATCCACCCGGACCTTTCCCAGGGGCGAGCAAGATAACCCCAGAACAATGCTGTGGAAAGTGGTGTGGGTTGGCTGCAGCATGTTCTCCTTTATACCAAGTGTTATCGCAGTGTGCCGGTACATGATGTTTATACTGCTTCCGTTGTCGATCAGCACTTTGCTGAACTTCACCCGGCTGACTGGTCCATGCATGATTGGATCCACAACCAAAGCATATCCGCCCGGATACGGCATGATTCTCGGATGATCCTTGATCGACCAAGTGAGTTCCTGATCTGAACACTGCATGTACCTCGGTACTGTCGGCATCACCGCGTTCACTTCCATGGAACGGCGATAGATACTTTGCTTATATGTTGGCTCAGTGACGAACACAACACATCATATGTCCGGATCCTTGTAAACGTTCCGGCCCACAGGTGTTGGTGGTGGTGGCTTGTTGTTATTGTAAGCCACCTGATGAACCTCTTGTTGTTGCTGCGGCCGGCTCTGCTGAGCAAAAACGGGCTGCGCATTTGCGCCGGTTAGCGGCGGTGGGGGTGGTGGTGGTAATCTTACGCAAACTTGGTCCCTGGCTTCCTTCATATTGCCCTTTTCCAATAACCTCTTGGTCCAGGAGCAATCTCTTGTCAGGTGGTTTGTCGGTCTTGCCGGATTCGGTGTGTGCCACCGGCATGGTTGATCCATCGCGGATTCCATGGTGTATTTTTCCTGATCCTGCCATTGTTTTTTCTCAACCCACTGCTTCTTTTGACTGACCCAAGGTGGTGTTCCGGTCCATTGTCTCTGGCTTCCGCCGGCACCGGAATTATCCTGTACCGCAGCTACTTGCTGCGGACCATACCTTCGATCCGGGAAATCCTCCCTTCTTTTGTTGTGCCGGTCTTGCCAGTTGTCCCGGTGCTGATCTTGGCGCGGCTGGTTAGTTTGCGCCGGCTCAGCTTGAATTGCCGGTTGCATTGGGTCTCCCAACACGTAGTTGTCCGCCACCCGGATCATTTCAGCCAGTGTGGTCGGCATGTTCCTTTGTAGCCTTTGCCACAGTGGTGATCCTCTCCGGCATCCATGGCAAAACCAAGCGATCGCCTATGCTTCTATCACCCCTTCACACGTATTCCTTGTTGAATTCCACCAGGTCAGGAAGTCCCGGTCTGTTTTGTTACGGTGCTGCTGGCATAAAGCGAGCTTTTGCGGCCTGTTTGGCCTTCGGTAGGTACTGCTGAAGTTGCTCACGAAGGCTTCCTCAAAATCCAGCCAACCATTGATGCTTCCCTTTGGCAAATTGTTAAGCCAAATCTGTGCCGGTCCCACCAGGAAGGATGGTATGATTCTCACGGCCCAGCGCCGGTTTCCTCCACCGTTAGCTGTTCCCCCGCCAACAGCGACGTAAACAGTTGTGACATAATCTGCCAGCCAATCTTCCGGCTTTGTCGTGCCATCGTACGTTTTTGTATCGCGGGGCAATTGGAAATTGCGTACCGGTGGTTCTTCTCTCATGATCCGCGGGCCAAAGCACTGTGGATCGGGCGGATCCTCAGCATCGATCATCTCGGAAAGATGCACTCTGTCCAGCCTGTGCCTCGCATCTTGGCCTGGCAAGCATCTTTCTCCCACACGTTCCCCCAAAGGGTTCCGGTAGGCTCCGGTTCGTTCCACTCCGGAATCTGCTTCATCATATCTTACCGGTACCGTGGCTCTTTCCTGCCGGTATATTGGTGGTGGCATTTCCTCAACATATGCTGCTCTGGGCGCTCGATAATTTTGCCCGGTTTCACCTCTACCAGCGTAACCATCTCCGGCATAGTCATCACCGGCATAGCCGTGACCTGCCCCTTGATTTTTTCTACCGGCCTCGTAGTGCCCGGCTTGTTGTTTTCCGGCAAGAACCGGATCATACACGGTCATCTGTCGTGCATTTCCTTCTTTTTCTCTTCTCCTGTCCGGATGGGGGGACGATGCCTGCCCATGGGACCTGCTACCGGCATTTTTAGTCGACCGGATCGATTTTGACGCTACAGCTGCTTTGTTGATTCTAGCGAGCTCATCGTTTTGTGCCTCTATCATCTCAAGCAACTCTCTAACTCTATACTGTTGTTTAGCTAGAGCATCTCCGGATAACGATTCACACATCAGCACAGCGGCCTTGGCAGCTTTGATTGTTTTATCCGGACTACTATACTTAGGCTTTTCCACTACACTCAGAGATACCGACGCGCTCTTTCCGGCAAGCACTTCCTTGCGCAGATCCTGGTCTAAGTTGTGTGCCTTAAGCCGGTGCTCAGCTGCTCTAACCGGTTGCGCGCTAACAGAAGCAAAGCCATGGGCTGCGTTGTACTCACGTAGGGTAAGGTTCACCTCGCGCTACGCCTTGAGGATGTCCGCGCCTCCGGAGAGTAGCTTCTGCCGCTGCGCCTCCAGCTCAGCTTGTGTCGCCACTGCATCAGCGTTGTGCGCGATGGGCGTGGCCAGCACGTTCATGGCCATGTGCAGCGGTGTTGTCTCCGGTGCCGCTGAAGATGTTCCCGCGACGCCCTCGCCGCGCTCAAGCGGTTGCTTAGCCGCGCGCCCGGACGTTGTTTGCCCGGCGCCCTCTCCACCAGCTTCTTTGCCAGCGCCTGCCACGCCGGCCATCATCACCTCCACGCCGCCGCCGGCGCGGCCTGCACACAGCCATCTTGGCGGGTCCGGCGCCACCAGCACCGGCGCGGGGCACTGGCGCACAGGGACGGTGCCGAGGTAGACGCGGTGGCTGCCGAACTCGATGATGCGGCCATTCTTGGGGAACTTACCGCCGTTGGCGAAGCAGCCTGCATTGTCGTTGATGAAGTCCAGCGAGTAGATGCGCTGCACGAGCGCAGACACCACCCGCTCGCCGGAGACGTTGAGGAGGCCCGCTCGAATATGAACTCCAGCAAGCGCCGCTGGTGGCCCCACGGTGGGCGCCAACTGTCGTCGTGGTGAACAGACAGATGCCATAGGATGGCTTAAGTTGGGGCCGAATGGACGCTAGAGGATTCGGGGGAGGGTTTGGTTAACAGATGCATGGATCTCGGATGGATTCCGGTATCTTTATTGATGAACTTGGCCTTGGCCGGAGGTTGAAGATGAATAGTACAAGCTCTATGAACTAGGGTTTCTCTCTATCAGCTAATGATCTCCTGATGTTCTGCCTATCGTCTTCTACTCCGCGCAAGGGAGTGCCCCCTCTCCTTATATAGGGGATAGGGTGGCTTACAAAGGAAGGAACCCTAATGGTATCTTTGACTAGACAAACTACTTTACAAAGCCTCTTTGGCAGCCGGTGACGCCGGTATGTCTTTAATCGGGGAGCTGTGACGTCCTCCGGATGCTTTAACGTCATCTTCTACTTTAGCGCCAGGGCTTCGTTTAAAGCTACTTTTGCTTAGCTCATCTTTGTCCTCTAGCCTTGGAGAGAATCTTTGACCAGAGTGCCGACAGGCTACAGTGAAAATCATACCGGTACTCCGGTACCTCTCTTGTTTCCTAAGTTCCGGTATACCCCTCCTGGGATACCAGTAGGTTTGAACTTGGCTCTTGCCAAACTCACCAAAACCATCCGGATTGATCTACAATCCGGCATCTTTAAGATCGAAACATGGCTACTTTGCCATGCCTTTGGCCTACCGGGGGCCATCCCCCCGACAAAAACACTACTTTTCATCCAAATTGTAGTTTAGATGCATACATAGCCGGATAATAATGAATTTCATTGCAATGTAGAGTCGATGATGACACATTCATGGAGACAATGAATGTTGGATGTTCGTTTATGCATGATGAAGCCGCCGATGGAGAGGAGGAATACGAGGATGTAGATGAGGAAGGAGAAGGGTTGATTGAACCTCGCCATCCCGGTCGGTCGGCCAACTACACCATAGCGGAGGACAAGTTTCTTTGCAAGACGTGGTTGACAATTGGAATGGATCCAACAACCGGTACCGATCAAACAAGAGAAACATATTGGATGAGGATGACGGAGTACTTCAACACACACAACACAAGTGGGAACAAGCGAACCATGCGCTCACTTCGGTCCCGTTTGTCCGGCATCAACACCGATTGCCAAAAATGGGCGGGCGTGCAAGCCAACGTCGATGTTCTTAATCCAAGTGGCACAAATGAGAATGATAGGGTAAGCCATTCTACTACTATGTTGACCATATGGCTCATATGTGAAGAATACGGTTCTAGTTCATATAGCTCATCTATTTTCTTTTCTGCATATGTGTAGAACTCTATGGCTCAAGGATTGTTTAGGGATGTGGGAAAGAAGAACAAGAAAGGCAACAAGATTCTTGGCAAGCCATTCACCCTGCATCATTGCTATGAAGTTCTAGGGAATGAAGAAAAGTGGAAGACCCGCGGCAAGTTGGATGCGGCAACTATGGCGGCCAATGCTACCGGTGATGCAACAATCATCGATGATGATGATTCAAGTGATGAAGGCAAGAAGAGAAGCTCCACTCCTCACTCGGTCAACAATGGGCGGAGGAATGTGCATGGTAGGAAGACCGCCAAAGATATGAAGGGAAAGAAGGCCGGAGATGACGACATTGCAATGGCTATGGAAAGGATTGCAAATGCACGGTTGCAAGCAAATGAAGATAGGAAGATGCAAAAAAAACTTGGAGAAAGAGGCTATGGATGCTATTTAAGCTAGGAGAACCGCTTTGGAGGAGAGGATTGCCGCCAACGAGGAGAGGAAGTTGGCTTTGGAGGAGAAGAGGCAAGCCACCGAGGAGCATCTACGCCTAGCGGATGAGGAGAGGAAGCTTTTCTTGATGGATACTTTCCAAATGGATGAGAGGCAAAAGGAGTACATCAACCTTCTTCGCGATGAAGTGTTGGCCAAGAAGAGATTGTTGGTAGCCAACATGAACACTTCCACGACCGGCATGTTTGGAGGAGGCATGTTTGGAGGAGGCATGGGAGGCATGACCGGCATGGGAGGCATGGCCGGCATGGGAAGCATGCCCATGCCCACCATGGGAGGCATGGCCGGCATGGGAGGACCAACCTATGGAGGAGTGTTTGGAGGGACTATGGGAGGCTCGGTGAGTGGTGTGTATGGGAGTATGAGAGCACCACCGGGAGGCTTCGTGTCTTCCATGAATGCTACTATTCCTCCTTCAACCCAAGATGACGAGGAAGAAGAAGAAGGTGTTGACTTGGAAAATGCGGAAGTGTGATATGCAAATTGTGTGTTCCACTTTGTCCATTTGAACCATATGTCGTGTGTCATTGTTGAACTACGTCATTTTGTGTGTCGTTCTTGAACTATGTGATGTGTGTTGCACTTTGTGTCCATTTAAATTATGGTACATCATTTGTTTCATGATTTATATGTGAGTATTTGATCTTGTGAGATGCATAGTAATGTAGAAAACTGTTTTCCGCGCCCGCACGCGCTGTATTTTGCCGCGCCCGGCGGATGATCATTTCTACCGCCCATGCACGCGCTGCATATTGGCGCGTCCGGTGGGGGAAAAACCGGCCCGGCGCGCTATCCATTTACCGCGCGGCGAAACGGAGGTTTAGCGCGCCGCGTGTTTGTGCGCGTGTTGGAGATGCTCTAAGAAATAGTATATTTTCCATTCTAAAGATGCCATCCCAATGCAGTCACATATTAATGTGAGCATTAGGTTTTAGACTCCGTCAATAGAATCCGTTGTACTCCATCCGTCCCATGAATTTTTTCTTAACTTTGTTTAAATTTGGGTGTATCAACAAATTTCATGGATCAGCAGAAGTAGATGCATTATACTTTTCTAGACAAAGAAAATACGCAGCTTGTACCTACATGACTTTTAAAGCGGCTGTCTTCGATGCATTTGGTTGGTTGCACGAGCCCTCTGGGAGAACACGAAGCACAAAGCATCGCTGAGGCAGACCAAGCGACAACGGTAGAATCAACCGTTTTTGTCAAGCAATGCCTGGCAATGCAAAAAAGCGGGCACACGTAAGCGCGCGGCATATGCGGCCGGAAAAATGGGAAACACTACATTCCCTGCCATGTTTTCCACCATGCGTACCTTCATAACCTTCTGGTTCACCTGTCTATTTCCAACCCTCGCCAAAAATCCCATTTTTCCTCATTCGACGCCGGACTTAGGCGGCGATAGGCGGTGAGGACGCGGACCTGCGTTTCCTGATGATTTCTACAACTCCAGCACAAATTTTTGATGGCGGTTGACGCGCGCATCACCCTCACTCCATCAACCCGGCTTTTACTCCCTCATCAACTATGCTAGTGGTAAACGAGTCACTACAAGGAAAGTTCTTATCTACAATATCATATTTTTGTCGGCTAAGGGGTATTTTTCGTCGCTAATGAGCCCAAGCCAACGATTTGGGTTATGTGATGCATATCGCGCCACCTAAGGTGCACCACAAATTTTTCGGTTCGTCGCATTTGGGTGTCCTTTGGCCACGAAAAATCGGAAAAGATTTTGGGGGGGGGGGGGGGGGCGACGTCATGCTAACTGACACGTGGCAGACACCGTTAACCAGCTGAAAACCCGTGGTAGATGGTAGGCCCACAGAAGGCTTGCCACGCCTTAAGCAGGCCAGCCCAATAAGAAATACTGGGCCAACCCATTTAGTTTGCGGGCTAGGCCACCTGACTTGGTTTGACAGGTCAACTATATAACTGGGTCGGTCCATACGTAGGCCGTACCTAATGTCTTGGTTTGACCAGCCAAATACTAATGGGCCGACCCATTCAGTTCATGAGCCAGCCCAGCGGAGTTGGTTTGACCGGTCAAACATCTAGACGGACCGGCCCACTAAGCACGTGAGTTGGGCCGAATGTCTTGGTTTTACCCCACAACAAGATAACTGGGCCGATCCACTTAGGTCACGGGCCGGGCCAACTTTCTTTGTTTGACCAGTCAACTGAAAAATTTGGACATCCCAGTTAGTTAATGGGCCGGCCCAACCTAATGTTCTTGCCAGTCAACACGTTGAATGGGCCGGCCCATGAATTTTTGAATGTACATCTGTTTCGTTGGGCCGGCCCAGTTATTGTTATCGGAAGATCTAGTAAGTTCATGGGCCGGCCCATTAAAAATTTGGTGGCAAGCCCACTAAGTAAAATCTAAAGGCCCACTTAAACCCAATAACCTTGTTGCCGAGATCCATGAGGCCCGTTGTGATTTACTGAGCCAATCGATCTGCGATTTGCTATGTAAACATAACGGCCTGTAAGGAATTTTAAGAATTTGCGGGCCGACCCATATGTGATTTCGCTTAATTAGGCTGAAGTTGGGCTGCAGATTTGTGATTTAGGTTGGCCCATTAAAAGTGGCCCAACAACGGCCCGTTATATTCCGAGCATATTTATGCAACACATGATTTCAGCCTAATGGCCTCACTTACCACAAACTCCAACGTATACTAATTACAGTTAGGAAATAATGCGCAAAAAAGGCATAGAAACTAACTAAATATTACAGCTGCAAGGTTTTGAAAAAAATATTACAAAACCCAGAAAACTGAATGGTAATTAAAACTAGCAATACAATGAAGGAATTCAACTTCACAATAAAGAGATTTGAAAATCTTTTATCTCTATCCATCCATCCATCCGTCCGTCGGTCTGTCGATCCGTCTATCCGTCTATCCATCTATCCGTCTATCCATCTATCAATCTATCCATCTATCCATCTATCGATCTATCCATCTATCTATCTATCTATCTATCTATCTATCTATCTATCTATATATCTATCTACTGCCTCTTCATCATCCATTCCCTTCGCCGTGCCGCACATCTGTGTTCTCTCTCTTGTTCTCCGCCATTGCTATCACCGAAGACTCTCGACAGATGCGACTTCGTTTTTGGCCTTTTCGCGAGCCGCCTCGCTGGACTTCAGCTTGGCCTCCAGTGCATCAGCACGTTCTTCGGCTTTGCGGAGTGCTTCTAAAAAAGAGCAAATCAAAAGGCAAAAAAGCAACCATCAGAAGGCGAACAACTACCTGGCAAAAAAATGAGTCGAATCAGGGACAAGGCAGTATCACCTCTAAGAGTCGCCGCTTCATCGCGGAACCCAATAAATTGGGTAGCCATGTTGAGGAGGTCCTTCACCAAGGGCTATAACATACAAGATAGAAACAATATAGTCAATGAAAGAAAACTCGACTTGGATGAACCAACATAGGCAGAAAAATAAAACTTGACAAGCAAAGCAGAGGAAAAAGATAACTCACATCGTCCATTAGGGCAGTCAAAGAACTCCAAATGACGATTTCTTGAGTGTTACCAGCCTTGATTTTTGCTTTCTTCGGCAAAGGTGCTTGGGGGCTGGGAGCAGGAGTGGACGTCTCCATGTTTTGCTGAGGAGGAGGCGAAGTTTCCGCAGCAGTGCGGGGTTCTTCAGAAATAACTAGGGTGTTGGAGGTGCTGGTAGGAGCCGCAACATGAGTTGCGGGTTCCTCCTCCTCCAACCCCCCTTCAGGCCTGTCAACATAAGCGGCAAGACAAAATATAAGAGTGCCGAAGAAGAAAGGAGATAGGCAAAGGCAAGGTCACAAAATAACTCATGAGCTAACATCGCCAGCATCATCGAAGGGGTCTAAGTTACCCTCGTCCTCCGGCGAAGTTTCCTCGCCAGTTGGTTCAGTGGGCCTAGGGGCGCCGGAATCTTCGACATCATCTCTCTTCCTCTTGCGCCCAGGAGAAATAGCGAGAGGAGGAGAGGTGGAGTGACCAGAGTCAGACTGTTCTGACCCAGTCTCTTTTTCGGAGGAAGCCGCGGATTTCTGATATTCCGTGGCTTCACTCTGAGGAAGAGAGGTTTCTTGCGAGTCTCGGTGACAACGACGCGCCCATCTACCTCTCCACCCTCAGGGAGTGGGGGAAGAGAAAAGAGAATTTGGTGGTTCTGCACAACATTAAGTAAAGACAAGAAACAAGAACGCGAGAAAATGCAGCAGCAGTTCATAAAAAACAGGGAGAGTTTAAACCAAAGGAAACACTTACTTCGGGAAGAGCATGGGAGGCACTGTATGGCTCCACGCAGCAGGATGACGGAACCTCGTGCTTTTTGCTCAAGGAGGTAAAATGTCGGATAGCTTCTCCAAGTCCTTCACAGAGAGATCCTTGGACAAATGGTCGACATCTTTTTCGCCTGAGTACATCCAAAGGGGTTTTTTGCGAGCCTGCAGTGGCTGCACCCGGATCCTAAGGAAGTAAGCAGTTATCTGAACACCCGTGAGTTCTTCTCCAACGGTGCTCTGGAGCTAGTGGGTGCGTTTCATCAAGGCTTCAGTGGCCGCCTTTTCTTCGGTAGTGGCCTATGTGTCCCAAGATCGGCGCCTTTGAATTTCTTTGGCAGCCTCGAATGGCGCGATGCCATATTCCTGCGGGAGGATGTACTCGTTCTGGATGTACAACCATCTCTTACGCCACCCTTGGACGGAGTCGGGGAATTTGACGTCAAAGTAATCAACGTCGGGTCGGACGCAGATACAAACGCCGCCTACATTGTAGACGACGTTCCGAGAGTTGTTGTGCCGGAGGTAGAAAATGCGTTTCCACAGGCCCCAATGAGGATGGGTGCCGAGGAAACACTCGCACAAAGTAATAAAAATGGAGATGTGGAGGATGGAGTTCGGGGTCAGCTGGTGTAGCTGGATCCTGTAGATTAAGAGAAGACCACAGAGGAATTCGTGGATAGGGGTGGAGAGGCCGCGAATGAGATGGTCAATGAATGTTACCCGGAATCCGTTAGGAGGAAGCGGGAAGCTTTCATCGCTAGGAAACTTCAACGAATCCTGCTTCTTCAGCAGGCCAAGTGTAACATCCTAGAAAATTCCACACAACATAAACAAATTTCCCTAGTTCCAAATTTTGGAACCAACAAAAACTTTTATTAAATGAAGTTTGGTAAATAATAATCCTGCTTAATTCTTGTGCTATTGCCATGATTGCTTGTTAGTAGTATTTGAAATAATCCTAAACCCTAAAACCTCACCCCTCTTTTCAATCATCCAAATTAAAATAAAATAAAAGAAAGTGAAATAAGAAAAAGGCATATGTGCCTATGGCTATTTTAGAAATCTTTACCCTAAGCTCCTATACTTTGGATAGGGGTTTGGAAAAACCTTACACACCCTACCTAGTACTTATCAAACCTAAATCAAGTTGTTTTCCAATAAAATAAAAAGAGATTAAAAATGCCATAGAGGCATATGAGAGTAAAATAGCAAATTTGGGAATTTAAGAAGATTGACCCTAGGACTTATGATGAATGGTTGGATCACCTCCATATACCATTTCAACACTCAACAACACCAATTGGGTCAAACCAAGTCAAATTAAAAATCAAATGCAACATATGCATAAAAGCATATGTGACACATAGTCATTTCACTAAACCTTGACCTATGTCTCTAAACCTTGACTAAATGGTGTGAAACCATCTCTAAACCTAATATAAC
The DNA here is from genome assembly GCF_019359855.2 of Lolium perenne. NCBI lineage: Eukaryota > Viridiplantae > Streptophyta > Magnoliopsida > Poales > Poaceae > Lolium > Lolium perenne. Next base: position 84,624,059 of record NC_067248.2, on the reverse strand, counting down.
CCTAAATGGACCCTAACCCATGTCCAAGTGAAGCAAGATCAACCCTTTACAAGTTTAGTAAAAAGTGACACATCATCTCTTATGTATTAAGGCCAAATTTGCAAATCTTTGAACAAGACCATTTGAATTGGTTTCAATGCTCTTAAAATGTTTCTAAACTAATAAGAACCACATTAGAGTCAAGAAAAAGTCAAATCAAATGGAGAGAATTCAAATGGTGAGGTATTTCCATTTTTACTCACATACACCATATGCCAATTTTGCAAATCTTCAACCAAGGCCACCATTGCTTGATCTCTTGCTTGTAAAATGTTTATATATGATAAATAAACACAATTGCATCAAAGAAACCAAAATCAAATCAAAGCAAATCTCAAAATCAACATACATGTGATAATGGTCATTTGGCCATTTTATAAAATGTTCCCCACTTTACCCCTCTGTATTTCTCATTTCTTAAACTAAACTTAGTCAGCTATTGCCATGTCATCCAAGACCATGTCAAGGTCAACAACTTTCATGTTGACCATCTCTGCTGAAGTTGACCAGGTTGACCAGTATGATTTTGACAAGTGGAGACTTTGAAACTATGTGAAGATCACCCCAAATTTGAAATGTTGCAAATCACTTCCAAATTGAGTGCCACCACCACCAATCCAACACATTAAATATATGATTGAGATATACCAAAAAGAATTCCAAATTTCAACAAAAATGTTCATGCGGCCATTTTAACAAACACTTGGCAGGCATCATGTGCAAATGGTGTTACATGTCTTTGTCCACTGGTTTCTTCACTAAACCCCTTTTAACTTTGATCATTACACCCTCTTACAACCCCTGCTTCACCCTAGTACCTGCCCTGGTCGATTAAAGTGAGAGGGGAGGGAGAAGAAACCCTAGACTAATGCATGCCGTGGCCATGCCGGCCACCTTTGGACACCCCTCTCTCTGGCCTCCCTCTTAACTTTCCTCCTTGTCTTCGAGCATCTCTGAAGCACAAGGAACACGCAGGTACCGCTCACTCGATCGCCAACGCACGGCATGGGCCGGAACACGCGTGCCAATATGTTGCCAGGACATGCCAGTCGACGCGGTGAGCGCGCACTGGCCGCGCCAGTACGTCGCTCACTCGAGCGCGGCCGTCCTCCCCCTGCATCCCTACCACGGCGTTGAGCAGCTACTCCCCGCCCTCTACACGCTAGACCAACCCCCTGTACCTCCCCTGCACCGTAGCCACCGCCATGATCAGCACCGTCCGCCACGGTACTGCAAGGACACCATCGTCGCCAGCTCGCCACAGACCATCATTGGACGCACCATCAAGCGCGCTAGCACCGCCTAGACGTCGCCTACAAGCTGCGCTCCATAGCTTGCCCCTTCGATCGCCAGAAGCGTCGAGCCCATGGTCGACCTTCCCAGCACCTCACGGCCACCCTCGCCGGCTATAAATAGAGCACCTCAGCGCTCAACTTCTTCACACACTTTGCTCCCCTCCCTTCACTGATCACTCTCCTCACCTCAATTTAGCCCCACCTCGCCGGAGCAGCAGCAATTGGAAGCTGAGGCCCGCCGGAGCTCGCAGACCATCGCCATCGATTGGAGCAGCCCCAAGCTCCGCCACTGTACCAGGAGCCTCTGCTACCTCGCCAACGTCGCCTCGAACGTCGCCATCGACCGCCGGCGACCTACAGCGCCCTCCGACCCCCTAGGTACGCCGCCAGCACGCCGGGATCTCGTCGGAGACGACGAAGCTCCACGGCCGTTCGATCAAGCTCTGATCGAACAGATCACATAACGCGTACTGATTCGGTGTTTGCAAGTCACTGACGCGTGGGACCCCCTGTCAGGCGGCCCGCTGCGTGGTCAGCGTTAGTTGGGCCGGCCCAGTCCGTTTAATCTGATTAGCCCGTGTCGTTTTCCCGCGTGGCCCAGTAATTCAAATTCGATTTAATCTATTTAGTTCAAATTCAATACTGGTGCCAACTTCAAAATTAAATAGTTGGAAATCTACTGCACCAAATTTAACAAATTTGATATATTTGGAAAGCTCATGAAATTATCTAAATAATGCCACTGGCCCCATGTCCAAATTAGTAATTGAATTTAAATGACAAAAATAACAAGGCAGGGCCTTTTCTAACTTCAAAGAAATATTAGAAATTATCTATAAATGATTTTAAGTTGATTCCAACTTTAATAAATCATATTTGACATAATCTAATTGTTTATGCAAAAATATAGCATAGTTGTTTTGCATGATCATGGACTAGAGTTAAAAAAGGGCTATGGAGCCATTTCTAGACTATTTAATACATACACATAGAATTATTTAAATAGTATGGGGGCTTCTCTCTCATTTAAATTGTGATATTAAGTAATTCAATTAGAGGTACTGACCTTGGCCAAGTAAGTCTCATGCTTAGTTACTTATAGATTTTAAATCATTTAGATGATAGTTTAACTTATATGAGGTATAGCCTCTCACTAAAATCATTAATCCAAATAGTTCAATAAGAATTAATAACACATATATTATTAACCCATAGATTCCTATTTGAAAATATTTAATCATTCTAATAAGTGGTAATTAAATATTTCAAACCTAGTTATTAAATCATATGAAATACTTTGGTCTCATTTAAATCTTGCCTCAACCAAATTAGTATGAGGTAGATCCCATGGTCAATTAAAACTCACCTTAAATTTGTTACTGATATTAAACCATGGTAAGGTGTTATTAAAATGGTATGAGGTGCTCACCTCATTTAAATCATCTTTCTCAAATAAAATGAAGTAATATGTTGACCTTTAATTTCCTAAGCTCATACTTGCTCACTTGTAGATTTTAAATTTAAATAGTTTTTAAATTTTCCAAAGGTTAATTAAATCACATGAGATAATGAATCTCATTTAACTCAATTTCTCAAATACAAAGTGTGAAGTGTTGACCTTGGTCAACATGGGATCATCCCTGGTTATTTGAGAATATTAAATCACCTCAATAATAGTCTTTTAAATTAGTTACAATTATGTGTTAAATCATATGAGAGATAATCCTCTCATTTAAATCTTGCTCTCAAGTAATTCAATATGAAGTAGTAATCATGGTCTATGTAACCTCATATTGAATTATTTGGTGGCATTAAATCACTACCATGTTAGTATTAAATTGCATGAGGTATGGAACCTCATTTAAATCATTTTCTCAAATAATAAGTATGAAGAGGTTGACTTTAGTCAACCTAGGTCATATATTATTCATAATAGAAATTAAATCTTAAGAAGATTCAATGAGGGGAAACTATTTCTCACCAAACCAAAGAGAAACCCTAACATCATTTTCAATAAGAGGAAATTATTTTCCTATTACTAAATAAGGAAACCCTAGCATAATCTTGTAATAAATGTTAAGTAGTGATGCTAGATCATTGTGTGAGCCACTAAGGCTAATTAAGAGTACTTAAGTATTGTTTGGTGATTGTATCCTCGTATTCGTTTATAGACGCTAGTACCGGAGACTATCAAGAGGAGGAGGTATTCTACCAAGAGGAAGAAGAAGAACACTTTGATCACCTCACCAATCAAGGCAAGCTGATATTAATGCAAGCTATTACCCATGCAAGCTAATATTCTTGCAAGCTAGACTAATGCAAGCTAATAAACTTGCTAACCATCATGATGCAAAGCTCTACCAGAGCAAGGCATCATTACATTTTACTTTATGAACCTATCCCAAAGTTTTTACTTTACAAAGCTTTACTTGATTTTATTTATCAAAGTTACTTTTTGGTTGATGATTCACTTGGTGGAAATATAGAGTAGTACAAGAAAATCACACTTAGCCTAGCAAGCTCCAAGATACTTATCACCCCTCATGAAATAGTTGCTAGTGCTAATCAATTAAAACTTGACTACTCTAGATGGGAACATGTGACTTTGAAATGAAGTTGATAACCTTGGAATGATGGTTCATTCCATTGAATGACTTTGAAGGTGAATATGACCAAGAGAAGATGGTGATTTTTGATATAAAACTGGTGGTTGGGTTTGAAAGGACACAGATGTCGCCTAGAGGGGGGGGTGAATAGGCGATTTAAAACTTTTACGAGATGGGCTTAACAAATGCGGAATAAAACTAGCGTTTACTTTGTCAAGCCCAAAGCCTATATATACTATGGTTCACCTATGTGCACCAACAACTTATTCTAAGCAATACAAGCAACTATGTGATAGCAAGATATATAACTTCAAGCACGATGGCTATCACAAGGTAAAGTGCATAAGTAAAGAGCTCGGGTATAGAGATAACCGAGGCACGCGGGAGACGATGATTTATCCCGGAGTTCACACTCTTGCGAGTGCTAATCTCCGGTGGAGAGGTGCGGTTGCTTAGTGTTCCCGAACCTTGAGGTGTGGTTGCTCGATGCACACCAACGCCACAAAGGCCTCACCCCAAGATGCGGTACTAACACCACAAACCGAACGCCACGAAGGCGCCTCACCTAAATCTCCGGTGACCCTCGCCACAAAGGCCTAGGTCACGGTTCCACTAAGGGATTTCCTTCGAGGCGGAAACCGGGCCTTACACAAAGGTTGGGGCACACATCCACAACTTAATCGGAGGCTCCCAACAAATCACCACAAAGATGTAGAATCCGTCTAGGGTTCCAAGAACCCAAGAGTAACACCCTTCTTGCTTTCACCACCACGAATCACCGTGGAGAACTCAAACCGATGCACCAAATGCAATGGCAAGAACACCACAAAGATGCTCAAGTCCTTCTCTCTCAAATTCCAACAAAGCTACAAAAGCTATTGGGGGAATAAGAGAGGAAGAACAAAGAGGAGAACACAAAATTCTCCAAGATCTAGATCCCAAAGATTCACTCACAAAGAGATGATTTGGTTTGGTCAAAGTGTGGATCTAGATCCCCTCAATCTTTCTCTCAAATAGATGCAAGAATCATGGGAAGGGGAGAAAGATCTCAAGCTTCAAAATGTCAACAACAATGGAGGAGAGAGAGGCTTGAGAAGAGAGGAGGAAGAAGCCACCCAAAAAGGTGAGAGGAAGGGGATTAAATAGCAGGCCCTGTTTTCTGCCCGTTGGAGGCTAGGGGAGGGGTGGCCGGTAGTACCGGCCAGGTTGGGCCGGTACTACCGGCCAGTGTAGGCAGCAGGTGGCGGAGGTGGTGTGCTGCGGCCAGGGAGGGGAGGCCGGAGGTACCGGCCAGGAAGGGCCGGTACTACCGGCCATGGAAGAGCAGCGCGGCGAGGCTAGGGGCGCGCGGGCCGGGAGGGGAGGCCGGAGCCTCCGGCCGTGGTACCGGCCGAGGTACCGCCGGGGCTCCAACCTCCCCTGGCAACCATCTGTGGCACACAGGCCATTTCCGGTACCTCGGGCGGTACCGAGCCCGGAGGCTCCGGCCAAGGTGAGGCCGGTGGTACCGCCCGTGCCTCCGGTGGCTGCCCCTCCTCCCCTTTTTCTTTCTTATACTTTTCTTTCTTTTATAAACCCAAATATGAAATGCAAATATCTTGAGATTGGAGAATCCAAACGAGATGAAACCAATTTCATTGGAAAGAGGTCGACAAGAGCTATCCCTACAAAAAGTGAAAATATGGAAACTAGTGGGGGGTGATTTTCTATTATTTTTAGAGGTGCAACACCTCAACATGAGAAACCGAGAAAATCACCAAACTTGAAAACGCAACAAGTGATCTATGCGAAATCCGTTTTCGAAGAACTAGAGCTTGTCATGAGAATAAGCACAAGCTCTAAATCATCACATGGATAATAACCAAATAACAACCAAGAAAGATGATGCAAGGATGCAAAGGTTTGAGCTCTCTCCGAACGATACGATCGAGTTACTCACTCGAGAGCCCTCTTGATAGTACGGCAACTAAACTATAAACCGGTCTCCAACTACACTAAGAGACCGGTGAGAAAGAGACCCTATCAAGAGCAAACCTTAACCTTGCGCGTTCCTCTTGAGCTCGATGAAGACGATCTTGATCACAACAAGATGAAACGCCTTTCTTGATTGTGCTTGCTTGATGAAGACTTGTGGATTGCTCCCCCATAATCCACCATGGGAGAGCTTCTTCTTCGGCACATCTTCACATATCCATGAACACCATATGGATGGCAAGCTTCAAGCAAATGATCTCTTAGAGATGGCTCATCTTGAACTTGCACTTCATTTCTTCATTCTTCATCATGTGGATGTCTTGAAGTTAACCTTGAGGGCTCACTTCATCTTCATCTTCAAGACATACTTGATACTTGATATCCTTCATCAATTTCTTCATAATGCAACCTTGAAGCCAACTTATGGTTCAAGCATTGCCTATGGACAACACCTACAAATATAACTCAATGCAACCATTAGTCCATAGGGATTGTCATTAATTACCAAAACCACACATGGGGGCTCCATGCACTTTCAATCTCCCCCATTTTGGTAATTGATGACAATCTCTTTGAGAGGGTTTATATAAGGAATTTAAGTAACAAACAAGTTGAATATATAGATCAAACTCCCCCATAATATATGCATGTGTGAATGATCTTGACTTTCATTGCATATATTGGCATTCAAAGCCTAGTGGAGTTTCCTCTAAATATTCAACTATGCAAAGCAACAAGATGCAATGCAATAAAGGCACATGCATAAGCACAAAGCAAAGACATAACCAAATTCCCTTAAACCCTCCAAACTTCTCCCCCATTGGCACCAATTGCCGAAATGGGTGAAAAATTTAGAAGGCCAATATAGTGAGAGTTCCTCCATAGCGTGTGCATTTCTCATAATTTGAGTGGAATCAAATGCACATATCCAATGACGAATATTCGGAAGGAATCACACTATAGATAGGATCAAAGATTGCAAAAAGATAACAAAGTCAAGAGGCTTCAACAAATGAAGCAAGCAATCAAATGAACCCCAAAGAAGATACCAAAATAAAGATAGATATTATGATAAGATCAAGAAGATTGCTCTTAATAATATGAGGAAGCTCCCCAAGGTTTATGCACAAAACTAGACAAATTGCATTGGAGTATAAAGTGCACAAGCATGGAATCATCACTCCCATAATATCATTCAAAAACAAAAGATACCAAGTGAATCAAACTCTAATGATCACCAAAAGATAGTGTTCTAAATCAAATGAGGAAGCTCCCCAAGGTACATGCATAAAATAAAATGTTGCATTTGAATACAATAGGCATAACATGGAATCCTCACTCCCTCATTACCATTTAAAACACAAACATTTGCAATAGATCATAGTTAGAAAAATAAGCTTACCACTTGCAATAAACAAATGGTTGAACAACAAGTAGGAGGCATGATAATAAAAGGCTCAACCAAGAGGATATGTGAAAGGCATGAAAAAGCATATTATAAGACTACTACAAGGATGAGCAAAAAGCATCATCATAGTCTTCAATGAATTATATTGCTTAGCATGACCAATCAACATGCAACAAATAAATAAGATATCAAATGGAGATGTATCATCTCTTATGTGTATAAGTTTCTCTAAGTGAGCAATATCACAAAGATATTTATCCACAAAGAAACATGCACACACAAAATGGATACTCAAGAAATATAGTATGATATCCCAAAATGAAGTCATGCAATATACCAATAAGAATTTTTGCTTAATAGCATGGCCAAAGGCTCAATTTTGTCTTATTGTACATTCATGAGCTTCCACCACAAACATCCAAAATACATCACAAATATCAACAAGGGATAGAAGATAGTTGGGATGCATTGAGAAAGGAAACAAGTATCACAAAAGAAGATACCAAAAGAAATAACTCAATTTGCACTTTCATCGATATTGCACATGAGTGAGGTTTGAGGAAATGATATGCAATAAAATTGCTAGATGGGCATAGATGGGATGGGTGAATCATGAGCATGATTATATATACTTCCCAACATATGTACTCATCTCAAATTACTCACATTCGCAATAACGAGGTTTCGTTAAGACTTTAGCAAGAAGCACAACATTTGCAAATCAAGAGATTCATGCCAAGATGCAACCATAAGGTTGGATACAAGAAAAGTATGCATGAGAAGATACTTGTTACCAAGGTAGCATTGGTGTGGATGTAGTAGCTATGTGTTCGTTGACCATCCTAGCTTGCCTCACGTTACCATTGAGACACCACTTCTTTCCAAGAGTGAGACACGCATCCAATGCATATCCATTGTACCTAACACAAAGGTAAGTACAAAATGGTCCCCAAAATAATTGGGTCCGAAGTAGTTAGACACACTACAACATATAGGACAAACTCCACAATTCTATGTGCATATAGATATGAAATTGAATTTCATGCACATCTTAGTCAAATTAGGATTTGATGGAGTTTACCCTATATATTGGATCAAAGAAAGTGACACATGCCATAAGATATACATATATTAAATATGCATGCACAATACTTTCAAGAACCAAAGGAAGATACAATTTGGACAAAACACCAAATAAACCAAGAGACAATGGTTGTCCAAGTTATATCAAAGAATCAAATCAACACAAGATTGACTCCAAAGACTTATCTCATTATAAGAAGCTAATTAAACCTAAGCACAAAGGAATAAGATAACCAACTCCCAAGAGAGCAAGGTTCCAACAAATAAACCAAACCCTCAACACTTTTATGATGGCACAAAGTACCAAAAAAGAAAGTTTATGTCTCCCAAAACTAAATTTTTGATAATGATCAAGAGATGTTAAGCATTCTAACAAATATAGGAGAGCTCCCCCAAGATTAGTGCATTATCTAGGATTTTGCATATGAATACTAAATGCACAAAACTAGGATCATCACGCTACCTCAATCTACTAAAATGCTAAGAAAGTTTGAATAGACAAATTAGATTCATAATATGCGAGGAAGACATATGGGAGTCAAAGCACAACACATTCATGGCAATAAATAAGACAAAATAAATACAAGAGCCAATGTAGATATGATCAATAAATATCTACCTCATAATTGATTACCAATTGTCCTAGGACAAGAGGTATTAGGAAATATTTCCCGGTGGTAGTTTGTAAGTATACATAAGATCATATTTACAACGAACAAAGCATATGGTAAAAGATAAGAGTTAACCATCATGCAAAGATAGTTTCTTGATAACTTCATTTAGTCATACCAACATGCAAGGCAATTAATAGTATTCATACCAACATGCAAAGCAATTAATAGTATTCATACCAACATGCAAAGCAATTAATAGTATGACTTGAAGCTCATGGTTTTCCAAAAATGTATTGAGGGACACGTTGTGAAAACCATGCCAAGAAAAACTTTCACAAATAAGATCCACAAAGATATTAGCAATGAAGCCATTTAAGCAAATTGGAGCTTGTTTGAGCAAACATGCCACATAGGAGAGAGATAATTTACGGTATCAATTCTATGTGACACAACCTCAAATGTTCACATTTTCTAGGCTTGTAATATGCACAAACCTTATTACTCCCCCATAATGTGATAAGGAATTTATTTTCACAAGAGGCAAATAAGATCCAACTAGAGATATTAATGGACATTGGAATTTGAATTTCTCATGAAGATGATGACATACCACATAGAGACTAGATAATCTTGCAATATCAATTCTAAGTGATATTCCTCATGTACACACATTGTTAGGATCATGAAATTCCCAAAGGAATATCACTCCCCCAAAATGGGATAGTCCATTAATCGCTCATAAGAGCCATATAAGATACAACAAGATGCAAAGTGGCTCCAACACAAACACAAATACATGGTGTGCAACCCAACATACATAGACTTGATTTCTCAAGAAAAGCAAGTAGGAAGCACAACATATACAAACACATGCTAGGAACAAAACTAACACATGCAAAGGGGCGAGTAACTTTCAATATAAATGAGTTGAGAACATGTTACCGCAAGGAGGAACATTGGATATATGATAGTAGCAAGATAATCAAAAGACTTGGCTTGAGATAATATAAATGATGAAGATCCCTTAATTCTTCATGATGTAGCCAAGTCTCCAATGCCCTCCAACAAGCACCTATTGATCAAATTTTGGATTGTTGGTCCCCAACTAAGTTGGGTCCTAAGAGGTTAGTCACAATAGGCTTGGCAACCCAAATGGTTCTTTTCTTGACACCACTTTGAGCACCAACATATTTGGCAAACACATTGCCACCCTCATCCTTACGAAGAGAATAAACATCATCAATGGTGGTAGAGTTGGATGAGGTACCAATAGTGCACAAGGAGGAGATGTGGCCCTTCTCACGGCATATGTAGCAAGTTCTTTTCTTCTCCTTCTTCTCACTAGGTTTCTCCACAATGGGAGCATTGGCTTGTTTCTTCTTGGGAAGTGGCATTTCTTCAACTTGAGGTTGAATATGAGTTTGAGCTTGAGGCCGCTTCCCTTTTTGCTTCTTCTTCAAAGGGCAAGATCTAACATGGTGCCCTTCAATATTGCACTTGAAGCAAACAATCTTGACCGGGTCTTTGACTTGTACTTGGCCCTTCTTCTTATTGTTGTTCTTGGACTTGTTCTTGTTGTTGGAGTTGAATCCAAGTCCACTTTTGTCATTGGGGGATTGTTGCCCACTCAACATCTTGTCAAGTTTGCATTTCCCTTCATGACTCTTTACCAAGTCGTTCTTCAAAGAAGTGACTTGGGCCTTGAGCTCTTTGATTTCCTCTACATGGTTAGTAACAACACAAGTACTAGAGGAAGTAGTACCTTCATCGTTAGAGCAACAAGGCAAGGAAGATAATTCATCACAAGATTTAGCAATACTATGAGTGGATGAATTACAAGGACTAGCACATGGCAATATAGCATTTTGAGTAGTAGTGCTAGTATCCACATGAGGCTCACAAGGTGTTGCCTTAAATATGATAGCCTCATGAGCCAACTTTAGCCTATCATGAGAGGCTAGAAGATCCTCATGGGAGTGAGAAAGCTTTCCATGACTTTCTTCCAATTTCCCATAATTGCAAGTTAGCAACTCAAGTTGAGCCCTTAGCTCAACATTCTCCTTCAAGATAGATGCTTCACAAGAAGTAGAGTTAGTAGCACAAGCATCAATATTAGTAGTAATAGGAGAAGGCAAGTTGGCATGCTCTTTTAGATAAGAAGCTTTAAGTTGCTCATGCGACTCGGTGAGTTTGGCGAGCGCACTCTCAATGACCCTTGAGCCCTTTTTGAGTTGCTCAAAATCCTCAAGGAGTTTAGCATTAACAAACACAAGCTTATCATTTTTTAGCTTTAGTTCATTTGCCATCTCAAGAGCTCTATCATGGTTTTCCTTTTCTCTAGACAATTCTAGAGCAAAGGTCTCCTCAAGAGCTTCTTTGATGGTTTGTTCTTCTTCAAGTTCATTTTTTAATGATGCTACATCATCGGCATACTCTCGTTCAAGAGCACCCTTTTTATCAATGGTGTTTTCATGCATCCAAATAAGTTTTTGGCTCTCAATAGCGGTAGTCAAGATTTCAAAGAAGTGAGTGCTAGCAATTTTATCTTTGCAAATAACCTTGAATACGCTCTTACCCTTATCGCGTAGAGAGACAACCCAATCCTCTTCTTCATATTCATCCTCATCCTTATCACCACGAGACATATTGGGTTCCATGGTAGGAGGTACCGTGGAACCCTTGGCCATAAGGCATATATGAGGACCGTGAGATAAAGAGGAGGAGTTACTTGAGGCTCCTTTCAAGATCTTGTCTTGACCAATAGAATCTTTGGTTTCCTCTACATTGTTAGACACACAACAACTAGAGGAAATAGAAGCATTTTTATCATGGCCACAAGACAATGCAAGCATATCATCATTAGATTTATTCAAGCAACTTACACATGATATGCAAGGACTATCAACACAAGCATGTAAATAATTTTTAGTGCTAGACGTGTTTGAGTCCGAAGATGAAGCATTGCAATGAGATAGAGATGACGAATCATCAATAGTAAGCTCAATATCAACATTGCAATTTTCATCACCACTCACCATATCATTACCTTGTGTCTTACCACACTTTGGTGAAGTGGATGAAGATGAGAACTCATCACGGCCGGAAGTGGAAGCAATACAATCATCCTCAATAATCTTGGACACATCATATTTATCTTGAAGCTTTGTCCATAATTCATGAGCGCTCCCAAAAGGCATGATTGAAGAAGTAACTACATTGCTCACAACAATGGAAAACACATGAGAAGCAAGAGCATCGAGACAAGAGTTTTTCTCCTCCTCAAGAGATAAATTTTGAGGATCCTTAGGAGAAGAAAAACCCATGTCAAGAAATCGCTCCATGTCCGGGGACATACGCCGCAAAATATTAAGCACATAAATTTTCCATAGATCATACTTTGTGCCATCAAATATAAACAAGTTATTGTGCGCTAATCCCCTAGCCGACATCTTTACTCTCAAGGCGGTGAAGCCTAAGAATGAGAGACCTTGCTCTGATACCAATTGAAAGGACACGGATGTCGCCTAGAGGGGGGGGTGAATAGGCGATTTAAAACTTTTACGAGATGGGCTTAACAAATGCGGAATAAAACTAGCGTTTACTTTGTCAAGCCCAAAGCCTATATATACTATGGTTCACCTATGTGCACCAACAACTTATTCTAAGCAATACAAGCAACTATGTGATAGCAAGATATATAACTTCAAGCACGATGGCTATCACAAGGTAAAGTGCATAAGTAAAGAGCTCGGGTATAGAGATAACCGAGGCACGCGGGAGACGATGATTTATCCCGGAGTTCACACTCTTGCGAGTGCTAATCTCCGGTGGAGAGGTGCGGTTGCTTAGTGTTCCCGAACCTTGAGGTGTGGTTGCTCGATGCACACCAACGCCACAAAGGCCTCACCCCAAGATGCGGTACTAACACCACAAACCGAACGCCACGAAGGCGCCTCACCTAAATCTCCGGTGACCCTCGCCACAAAGGCCTAGGTCACGGTTCCACTAAGGGATTTCCTTCGAGGCGGAAACCGGGCCTTACACAAAGGTTGGGGCACACATCCACAACTTAATCGGAGGCTCCCAACAAATCACCACAAAGATGTAGAATCCGTCTAGGGTTCCAAGAACCCAAGAGTAACACCCTTCTTGCTTTCACCACCACGAATCACCGTGGAGAACTCAAACCGATGCACCAAATGCAATGGCAAGAACACCACAAAGATGCTCAAGTCCTTCTCTCTCAAATTCCAACAAAGCTACAAAAGCTATTGGGGGAATAAGAGAGGAAGAACAAAGAGGAGAACACAAAATTCTCCAAGATCTAGATCCCAAAGATTCACTCACAAAGAGATGATTTGGTTTGGTCAAAGTGTGGATCTAGATCCCCTCAATCTTTCTCTCAAATAGATGCAAGAATCATGGGAAGGGGAGAAAGATCTCAAGCTTCAAAATGTCAACAACAATGGAGGAGAGAGAGGCTTGAGAAGAGAGGAGGAAGAAGCCACCCAAAAAGGTGAGAGGAAGGGGATTAAATAGCAGGCCCTGTTTTCTGCCCGTTGGAGGCTAGGGGAGGGGTGGCCGGTAGTACCGGCCAGGTTGGGCCGGTACTACCGGCCAGTGTAGGCAGCAGGTGGCGGAGGTGGTGTGCTGCGGCCAGGGAGGGGAGGCCGGAGGTACCGGCCAGGAAGGGCCGGTACTACCGGCCATGGAAGAGCAGCGCGGCGAGGCTAGGGGCGCGCGGGCCGGGAGGGGAGGCCGGAGCCTCCGGCCGTGGTACCGGCCGAGGTACCGCCGGGGCTCCAACCTCCCGGGCAACCATCTGTGGCACACAGGCCATTTCCGGTACCTCGGGCGGTACCGAGCCCGGAGGCTCCGGCCAAGGTGAGGCCGGTGGTACCGCCCGTGCCTCCGGTGGCTGCCCCTCCTCCCCTTTTTCTTTCTTATACTTTTCTTTCTTTTATAAACCCAAATATGAAATGCAAATATCTTGAGATTGGAGAATCCAAACGAGATGAAACCAATTTCATTGGAAAGAGGTCGACAAGAGCTATCCCTACAAAAAGTGAAAATATGGAAACTAGTGGGGGGTGATTTTCTATTATTTTTAGAGGTGCAACACCTCAACATGAGAAACCGAGAAAATCACCAAACTTGAAAACGCAACAAGTGATCTATGCGAAATCCGTTTTCGAAGAACTAGAGCTTGTCATGAGAATAAGCACAAGCTCTAAATCATCACATGGATAATAACCAAATAACAACCAAGAAAGATGATGCAAGGATGCAAAGGTTTGAGCTCTCTCCGAACGATACGATCGAGTTACTCACTCGAGAGCCCTCTTGATAGTACGGCAACTAAACTATAAACCGGTCTCCAACTACACTAAGAGACCGGTGAGAAAGAGACCCTATCAAGAGCAAACCTTAACCTTGCGCGTTCCTCTTGAGCTCGATGAAGACGATCTTGATCACAACAAGATGAAACGCCTTTCTTGATTGTGCTTGCTTGATGAAGACTTGTGGATTGCTCCCCCATAATCCACCATGGGAGAGCTTCTTCTTCGGCACATCTTCACATATCCATGAACACCATATGGATGGCAAGCTTCAAGCAAATGATCTCTTAGAGATGGCTCATCTTGAACTTGCACTTCATTTCTTCATTCTTCATCATGTGGATGTCTTGAAGTTAACCTTGAGGGCTCACTTCATCTTCATCTTCAAGACATACTTGATACTTGATATCCTTCATCAATTTCTTCATAATGCAACCTTGAAGCCAACTTATGGTTCAAGCATTGCCTATGGACAACACCTACAAATATAACTCAATGCAACCATTAGTCCATAGGGATTGTCATTAATTACCAAAACCACACATGGGGGCTCCATGCACTTTCAGGGTTCGGATGCGATACCATTCCAATTTTGAAAGTACCCCCACAATACCCAAAATGGGTAAGGGCTTAACTAGAAATTTATGTGCTTTAGTATGGGTTCCCTCTAAACAAGCGTCATCGGGGTTATGCCAAGGGCTGCCTCCAAAGAAATATGAGATGATATGAAATGACGTGATTGAGGTGAATTGTCCGGCCCAAGCCCTGTGCAGTTCCCAGGCTGACGGTGTGTCTTCACTGGGAGGCCAAGCTCATGGGGAGAGGTGCCTGTACTAGAGTATATAAGTGAAAGGTTATGGTTGGTAGTCCGCATACGGAGTATGATAAATCAGGGCCAGTTAACCCTGACGGATTATTGCAAATATTGTGGCACAAGTGTACGACCTCTGCAGAGTGTAGAACTATTCGAATAGCCGTGTCCACGGTCACGGACGATTGGAAAGGCCATACTGTTCCGTCATCAGACCATTTTTCAAAAATGTGACATATGACTGGTGACTTGACTTTGAAAGGTGAATGGTGATTGTGAATGAAATCACAACAGAGTTGTGGGAATGACACTAATGTTCCCACTTGAGTTAGTCTAGTGATTCAAGCATCTTTACTAAATGTTTATGAAATAAACTTGGCTTTATGCAAATAAACCTAGAGATTAGTATCCCTTTATCACAATTGATAATGCCTACACTGGTATTAGTTTGCGAGTACTTTAAAAATACTCATGGCTTTGTCCCTGGCTATTCAAATGGCCAGACTATGAAGGTGAACAGCAGTACGAGGAAGATGGACAGCAGGACGTCTACGACAACTAGGACCGCTCCTGACGTCAACAGTTGCCTGTGGAACAAATGGACCGCGACCGTTACTTCGCTTCCGCTATGTGTTTTGTAATAGGATCTCTAGATCCACGATGTTGTATTAAGACTGGATCATGTGATCCTTTGTTGTAAGACGATTATGTGTTGTAATGAATGATGTGTTGTGATATCAATCTATTATGTCTCGCAAAAACAATATTCCTGGGATTGCGATGAATGGCATAATAGGCATCTGGACTTAAAAATCCGGGTGTTGACAAGTTGGTATCAGATCCATTGTTTGACCTTAGGAGACCCTAGTTAGAATGGACGTTCGGAAAATTTAAGTTTCTAAAAGCAAATGAAGGGAGTATTTGTGAAAAACTTATTCATTTTCTTCTCTACCAGATCTTCTTAAAAATAATAAACCATGCACCTCCTTATAAATCCATTTAAAATTTTGCCACACTTGTTCACATCTCTAACTTACTCATCCATTTCACTTTCAGATGGAGCCCTACGTCCAGACGGAGACCTACGATCTGGAAAACGGAGGAAGTCTGGTGTTTGAGCGCGACTTGTACCTGGTGTCCGATAAGCTCGAACGCCCACCTCCCCAGTTCCACGGAGTCCGGATCCACAACACCCCCGCTGGGGAACAGAAGTGGATGATCACCGCTGACTTGAAGGGAAGTTCGGAGCCTCCCATCTCGGAGAGGATCCTTTTCTCCTTCAAGGCCTACAGCTGGGTGGACGGTCTTGCTCACGCCCTTTAGGAGGGACTTGCTCGGGTGTGCGGACAGAACATCGCCGCACTCCGGGGAAGCCGCTTCGCCCACTTCGCGAGGCACGACACCATGGGAGAGCCCATGGCACTCTCTTCGCACCCGGTGCTCAAGATTCATGTGCAGCATTTGGACTTTATGCTTCATGAGACCCGGAAGGACCTGGAGCTGACACGTGTCCACTCCCACCGTGCCCAGATGGCTTTGGCTCATCATGCTGACGCCATCAGGCTACTCGCCAAAGACCGCCGGTCACTCCGCCTGCAGCGCGCCAAGAATGTCGCTACTATCACCCGTCTTCGCGAGAAGATTCGCACTTTAGAGGTGACTGTCCGGACACAGCAGGACCAGATCCAGGAGATGGAGGAGGATGGAGAAGACATCCAAGGAGGCGATGACTTCCTGAGTGACGACAACGACTTTGAGGATGACGAGTTCACTGATGAGGAGGACTACGAGTTTCTGGAGGCTGCAGAGGATGGGATCATTCCCATAGATGTGGATGAAGACAATGAGGAATAGTTGCACTAGCTTCACTTACGTAGGTTTGAGTTGTATCCCGTACCATGTATCGTAGTTTATGGAAGAAGGGTTCCTAAAACCCTTAGTGCTTTAACTGGTAATGTATGATGTTTGTTGTGAATAAATAAAGCGTGTGCTATGTTCATCACAAAAATATTTCACGTGATAAGTTTAAACCTAACTCAAAATAAGCCCTAGAAAATTCCCTCTTACCTCATGATCTATTTACCTGTTCAGATGGCACCCCCAAATCGCAACGCAAACCAAGATGCGCTGATGCAGATGCTGCAGCTCATGATGGAAGACAGAGAGGCCGAACGCGCTGAAAGGCAGGCCAATATCACTGCTCTGCAACAGCTAGCTCAGAACAATCAAGGCCATGGAAACCACGATCACCCTGGGTCAAAGCTGAAGAATTTCCAGAACACCAACCCTCCAATGTTCAACAAAACCGAAGAGCCCTTGGATGCTGATGACTGGCTCCAGACAATAGAGAACAACCTTGAAGTTGCGGGAGTTGAAGCCGCAGAAAAAGTACTGTTTGCCACCCACTACCTGTCAGGACCTGCAAGAGCCTGGTGGACTAGTGCCCGTGCAATGAATGCGGGACAAATGATGACATGGGAAGACTTCAAGCTGAAGTTCAGTAAGTACCATGTGCCCCAAGGATTAATCAAGAAAATGAGAGACGAGTTCCGTGAACTCAAGCAAGGAAGAATGTCCGTGGTGGAATACCGCGACAGGTTTCTCACTCTGTCAAGGTACGCCCCGGACGAGACCGACACAAATGAGAAAAGAAAGGAAAGATTTCTGAACGGACTGCACGACGAGATGCAAACTGTGTTAGTGAATATCTCGTTCGCTGACCTCGAAGCCCTCGTAGACTCAGCCATACAGATGGAAGGAAAGCTGCATCAGGCCAATGAGAACCGCAAGCGCAGAATGATGAACCAGAGTGGACCCCACCATACCCAGAAGCACCGCAATAACTCCTCTGGAGGATTCACCCCCAGAAACAACAGGCCACCTGCGCAGACTTATCGCCCCAATAACAGCAACAACCACGGAGGACCCCCGAAGCCCGGAGGCAACAACAATAACAACCGCAACCCCAACAGCCACCACAACAATGGGAACAACACCAACACCAACACTGGCCCGAGGACTGGAAGCAATGCCATCCCCGTGTCTTGGAAGTTGTTTAATACTGTAGCAACCTCTCCTTATCTTAGTTTTGTGTTTTGTTGTGCCAAGTAAAGTTTCTATGTCAAAGTTGATGTTATATTTGGGATCGCTGCGCAGAAACAGCATTGCTGTCTGTCACGAATCTGGGCACTAGTCTCTGTAGAAAATTCGAAAAAATCTGCCAATTTACGAGCGTGATCCCCAGATATGTACGCAACTTTCATTAGTTTTGAGTTTTTCCATTTGAGCAAGTCTGGTGCCATCTTAAAATTCGTCTTTACGGACTGTTCTGTTTTTGACAGATTCTGCCTTTTATTTCGCATTGCCGCTTTTGTTAAGTTGAATGAGTTTCTTTGTTCCATTAACTTTCAGAAGTTTTGTGCAATGTCCAGAAGTGTTAAGAATGATTGTGTCACCTCTGAACATGTGAATTTTGATTATGCACTAACCCTCTAATGAGTTTGCTTGAAGTTTGGTGTGGCAGAAGTTTTCAAGGGTCAATAGAAAAGGGTGATATAATGTGATCGAGAAGAGTGAAAGGTCTAAGCTTGGGGATGCCCCGGTGGTTCATCCCTGCATATTTTAAGAAGACTCAAGCATCTAAGCTTGGGGATGCCCAAGGCATCCCCTTCTTCATCGACAACTTATCAGGTTTCTTCTAGTGAAACTATATATTTAGTCAGTCACATTCTATGTATTTTACTTGGAGCGTCTGTGTGCTTTTATTTTTGTTTTTGTTTTGTTATCTTAGTTCTCTGAATAAGTTCATCCTTGTGTGGGAGAGAGACACGCTCCGCTGGTTCGTATGAACACATGTGTTCTTAGCTCATAATATTCATGGCGAAGTTTCCTCTTCGTTAAATTGTTATATGGTTGGAATTGGAAAATGCTACATGTAGTAATTGGTAAAATGTCTTGGATAATGTGATACTTGGCAATTGTTGTGCTCATGTTTAAGCTCTTGCATCATATGCTTTGCACCCATTAATGAAGAAATACATAGAGCATGCTAAAATTTGGTTTGCATAATTGGTCTCTCTAAGGTCTAGATAATTTCTAGTATTGAGTTTGAACAACAAGGAAGACGGTGTAGAGTCTTATAATGTTTACAATATGTCTTTTATGTAAGTTTTGCTGCACCGGTTCATCCTTGAGTTTGCTTCAAATAACCTTGCTAGCCTAAACCTTGCATCGAGAGGGAATACTTCTCATGCATCCAAAATCCTTGAGCCAACCACTATGCCATTTGTGTCCACCATACCTACCTACTACATGGTATTTCTCCGCCATTCCAAAGTAAATTGCTTGAGTGCTACCTTTAAATAATTCAAAATTTATCACCTCTTATTTGTGTCAATGTTTTATAGCTCATGAGGAAGTATGTGGTGTTTTATCTTTCGATCTTGTCATTTACTTTTGACAGACTTTCACAATGGACTAGTGGCACATCCGCTTATCCAATAATTTTGCAAAAAGAGCTGGCAATGAGGTTCCCAGCCTCAATTAATTAACTTGCATTAATAATTCTCTTCACATGTTTTGCTCTGATTCATCAGTAAGCAACTTAATTTTGCAAATAGACACTCCTCCATGGTATGTGAATGTTGGAAGGCACCCGAGGATTCGGTTAGCCATGGCTTGTGTAAGCAAAAGGTTGGGAGGAGTGTCATCCATAAATAAAAAAACTAAACTAAAGTACATGTGTAAACAAAAGAGAAGAGGGATGATCTACCTTGCTGGTAGAGATAACGTCCTTCATGGGAGCCGCTCTTGAAAGACTGGTTGATGAGGTAGTTAGAGTGCCCACTACCATTCGTTGACAACAACAAACACCTCTCAAAACTTTACTTTTATGCTCTCTTTATGTTTTCAAAATAAAAGCTCTAGCACAAATATAGCAATCGATGCTTTCCTCTTTGAAGGACCTTTCTTTTACTTTTATGTTGAGTCAGTTCACCTATTTCTCTCCACTTTAAGAAGCAAACACTTGTGTGAACTGTGCATTGATTCCTACATACTTGCATATTGCACTTGTTATATTACTTTATGTTGACAATATCCATGAGATATACATGTTATAAGTTGAAAGCAACCGCTGAAACTTAATCTTCCTATGTGTTGCTTCAATACCTTTACTTTGATTTATTGCTTTATGAGTTAACTTTTATGCAAGACTTATTGATGCTTGTCTTGAAGTACTATTCATGAAAAGTCTTTGCTTTATGATTCAGTTGTTTACTCATGTCATTACCATTGTTTTGATCGCTGCATTCATCTCATATGCTTACAATAGTATGATCAAGGTTATGATGGCATGTCACTTAAGAAATTATCTTTGTTATCGTTTTACCTGCTCGGGACGAGCAGAACTAAGCTTGGGGATGCTGATACGTCTCCAACGTATCGATAATTTCTTATGTTCCATGCTACTTTATTGATGATATCTACATGTTTTATACACATTTTATGTCATATTCGTGCATTTTCTGGAACTAACCTATTAACAAGATGCCGAAGTGCCAGTTCCTGTTTTCTGCTGTTTTTGGTTTCAGAAATCCTAGTAACGAAATATTCTCGGAATTGGACGAAATCACCTCCCAGGTTCCTATTTTGCCCGGAAGCATCCAGAACACCCGAGAGCCGCCAGAGGGGGGGCCTGGTGGGCCCAGATGACATGGTGGCGCGGCCCAGGCCCTGGCCGCGCCACCCTATGGTGTGGTCGCCCCTTTGACCCTCCTGCGCCGCCTCTTCGCCTATAAAAAGGTCCCTGACCTAAAAACCCTTACGGAGGAAGCCACGATACGAGAAAAGTTCCAGAGCCGCCGCCGTCGCGAAGCCAAGATCTGGGGGACAGGAGTCTCTGTTCCGGCACCCTGCCGGAGCGGGGAAGTGCCCCCGGAAGGCTTCTCCATCGACACCGCTGCCATCTCCACCGCCATCTTCATCACCGCTGCTGCTCCCATGAAGAGGGAGTAGTTCTCCATCGAGGCTCGGGGCTGTACCGGTAGCTATGTGGTTAATCTCTCTCCTATGTACCTCAATACAATGATCTCATGAGCTGCTTTACATGATTGAGATTCATATGAGTTTTGTATCACTACTATCTATGTGCTACTCTAGCAAAGTTATTAAAGTAGTTCTATTCCTCCTGCACGTGTGTAAAGGTGACAGTGTGTGCACCGTGTTAGTACTTGGTTTATGCTATGATCATGATCTCTTGTAGATTGCGAAGTTAACTATTGCTATGATAATATTGATGTGATCTATTCCTCCTACATATGCATGAAGGTGACAGTGTGCATGCTATGCTAGTACTTGGTTTAGTCTTTTGATCTATCTTACACTAAAGGTTACTAAAATATGAGCATTATTGTGGAGCTTGTTAACTCCGGCATTGAGGGTTCGTGTAATCCTACGCAATGTGTTCATCATCCAACAAAAGTGTAGAGTATGTATTTATCTATTCTGTTATGTGATCAATGTTGAGAGTGTCCACTAGTGAAAGTGTAATCCCTAGGCCTTGTTCCTAAATACTGCTGAGTTACTACTGCTTGTTTCATCGTTTTACCGTGTTACTACTGCTGCAATACTACCACCATCAACTACACGCCAGCAAGCTATTTTCTGGCACCGTTGCTACTGCTCATATATATTCATACCACCTGTATTTCACTATCTCTTCGCCGAACTAGTGCACCTATTTGGTGTGTTGGGGACACAAGAGACTTCTTGCTTTGTGGTTGCAGGGTTGCATGAGAGGGATATCTTTGACCTCTTCCTCCCTGAGTTCGATAAACCTTGGGTGATCCACTTAAGGGAAAACTTGCTGCTGTTCTACAAACCTCTGCACTTGGAGGCCCAACACTGTCTACAGGAAAGGAGGGAGAACGTAGACATCAAGCACTTTTCTGGCGCCGTTGCCGGGGAGGAAAGGTAAAAGGTACTCACACTCCGGACCTCGGCTACTAAGCTATTTTCCGGCGCCGTTGTAAGTACTCAAAGCTATTTCCTTTAGACTCTGCAATTGCGACATTTGGTTTCTTGTTTACACTAGTTAGGCATAATGGAAAACAACAAAAATATGAGAGATCTTTATGAACTTTATCTTGAATTAGGACATGATGTGTTTGAAGAAAGAATTAAGAAACCCATGGAACTTTATATGCATGCTAATGGGAATGTTATTACTATGAATGCTTTGAACACCATTGTTGCTAATGCTATGGAAAATTCTAAGCTTGGGGAAGCTGGTTTTGATGAGCATGATATTTTTAGTCCCCCAAGCATTGAGGAGAAAATTTACTTTGATGATACTTTGCCTCCCATTTATGATGATTATAATGATAGTAGTCTTTTGTTACCACCTGTTATGGAGGATAAATTTGATTATGATTACAATATACCTCCTATATTTGATAGCTACTTTGTTGAATTTGCTCCCACTACAACTAATAAAATTGATTATGCTTATGTTGGGAGTAGTAATTATTTTATGCATGAGACTCATGATAAGAATGCTTTATGTGATAGTTATATTGTTGAGTTTGCTCATGATGCTACTGAAAGTTATTATGAGAGAGGAAAATATGGTTGTAGAAATTTTTATGTTACTAAAACACCTCTCTATGTGCTGAAATTTTTGAAGCTACACTTGTTTTATCTTCCTATGCTTGTTACTTTGCTCTTCATGAACTTGTTTATTTACAAGATTCCTATGCATAGGAAGCATGTTAGACTTAAATGTGTTTTGAATTTGCCTCTTGATGCTCTCTTTTGCCTCAAATACTATTTCTTGCGTGAGCATCATTAAAACTGCTGAGCCCATCTTAATGGCTATAAAGAAAAGAACTTCTTGGGAGATAACCCATGTGTTATTTTGCTACAGTAATTTGTTTTATATTTGTGTCTTGGAAGTTGTTTACTACTGTAGCAACCTCTCCTTATCTTAGTTTTGTGTTTTGTTGTGCCAAGTAAAGTTTCTATGTCAAAGTTGATGTTATATTTGGGATCGCTGCGCAGAAACAGCATTGCTGTCTGTCACGAATCTGGGCACTAGTCTCTGTAGAAAATTCGAAAAAATCTGCCAATTTACGAGCGTGATCCCCAGATATGTACGCAACTTTCATTAGTTTTGAGTTTTTCCATTTGAGCAAGTCTGGTGCCATCTTAAAATTCGTCTTTACGGACTGTTCTGTTTTTGACAGATTCTGCCTTTTATTTCGCATTGCCGCTTTTGTTAAGTTGAATGAGTTTCTTTGTTCCATTAACTTTCAGAAGTTTTGTGCAATGTCCAGAAGTGTTAAGAATGATTGTGTCACCTCTGAACATGTGAATTTTGATTATGCACTAACCCTCTAATGAGTTTGCTTGAAGTTTGGTGTGGCAGAAGTTTTCAAGGGTCAATAGAAAAGGGTGATATAATGTGATCGAGAAGAGTGAAAGGTCTAAGCTTGGGGATGCCCCGGTGGTTCATCCCTGCATATTTTAAGAAGACTCAAGCATCTAAGCTTGGGGATGCCCAAGGCATCCCCTTCTTCATCGACAACTTATCAGGTTTCTTCTAGTGAAACTATATTTTTATTCAGTCACATTCTATGTATTTTACTTGGAGCGTCTGTGTGCTTTTATTTTTGTTTTTGTTTTGTTATCTTAGTTCTCTGAATAAGTTCATCCTTGTGTGGGAGAGAGACACGCTCCGCTGGTTCGTATGAACACATGTGTTCTTAGCTCATAATATTCATGGCGAAGTTTCCTCTTCGTTAAATTGTTATATGGTTGGAATTGGAAAATGCTACATGTAGTAATTGGTAAAATGTCTTGGATAATGTGATACTTGGCAATTGTTGTGCTCATGTTTAAGCTCTTGCATCATATGCTTTGCACCCATTAATGAAGAAATACATAGAGCATGCTACAATTTGGTTTGCATAATTGGTCTCTCTAAGGTCTAGATAATTTCTAGTATTGAGTTTGAACAACAAGGAAGACGGTGTAGAGTCTTATAATGTTTACAATATGTCTTTTATGTAAGTTTTGCTGCACCGGTTCATCCTTGAGTTTGCTTCAAATAACCTTGCTAGCCTAAACCTTGCATCGAGAGGGAATACTTCTCATGCATCCAAAATCCTTGAGCCAACCACTATGCCATTTGTGTCCACCATACCTACCTACTACATGGTATTTCTCCGCCATTCCAAAGTAAATTGCTTGAGTGCTACCTTTAAATAATTCAAAATTTATCACCTCTTATTTGTGTCAATGTTTTATAGCTCATGAGGAAGTATGTGGTGTTTTATCTTTCGATCTTGTCATTTACTTTTGACAGACTTTCACAATGGACTAGTGGCACATCCGCTTATCCAATAATTTTGCAAAAAGAGCTGGCAATGAGGTTCCCAGCCTCAATTAATTAACTTGCATTAATAATTCTCTTCACATGTTTTGCTCTGATTCATCAGTAAGCAACTTAATTTTGCAAATAGACACTCCTCCATGGTATGTGAATGTTGGAAGGCACCCGAGGATTCGGTTAGCCATGGCTTGTGTAAGCAAAAGGTTGGGAGGAGTGTCATCCATAAATAAAAAAACTAAACTAAAGTACATGTGTAAACAAAAGAGAAGAGGGATGATCTACCTTGCTGGTAGAGATAACGTCCTTCATGGGAGCCGCTCTTGAAAGACTGGTTGATGAGGTAGTTAGAGTGCCCACTACCATTCGTTGACAACAACAAACACCTCTCAAAACTTTACTTTTATGCTCTCTTTATGTTTTCAAAATAAAAGCTCTAGCACAAATATAGCAATCGATGCTTTCCTCTTTGAAGGACCTTTCTTTTACTTTTATGTTGAGTCAGTTCACCTATTTCTCTCCACTTTAAGAAGCAAACACTTGTGTGAACTGTGCATTGATTCCTACATACTTGCATATTGCACTTGTTATATTACTTTATGTTGACAATATCCATGAGATATACATGTTATAAGTTGAAAGCAACCGCTGAAACTTAATCTTCCTATGTGTTGCTTCAATACCTTTACTTTGATTTATTGCTTTATGAGTTAACTTTTATGCAAGACTTATTGATGCTTGTCTTGAAGTACTATTCATGAAAAGTCTTTGCTTTATGATTCAGTTGTTTACTCATGTCATTACCATTGTTTTGATCGCTGCATTCATCTCATATGCTTACAATAGTATGATCAAGGTTATGATGGCATGTCACTTAAGAAATTATCTTTGTTATCGTTTTACCTGCTCGGGACGAGCAGAACTAAGCTTGGGGATGCTGATACGTCTCCAACGTATCGATAATTTCTTATGTTCCATGCTACTTTATTGATGATATCTACATGTTTTATACACATTTTATGTCATATTCGTGCATTTTCTGGAACTAACCTATTAACAAGATGCCGAAGTGCCAGTTCCTGTTTTCTGCTGTTTTTGGTTTCAGAAATCCTAGTAACGAAATATTCTCGGAATTGGACGAAATCACCTCCCAGGTTCCTATTTTGCCCGGAAGCATCCAGAACACCCGAGAGCCGCCAGAGGGGGGGCCTGGTGGGCCCAGATGACATGGTGGCGCGGCCCAGGCCCTGGCCGCGCCACCCTATGGTGTGGTCGCCCCTTTGACCCTCCTGCGCCGCCTCTTCGCCTATAAAAAGGTCCCTGACCTAAAAACCCTTACGGAGGAAGCCACGATACGAGAAAAGTTCCAGAGCCGCCGCCGTCGCGAAGCCAAGATCTGGGGGACAGAGTCTCTGTTCGGCACCCTGCCGGAGCGGGGAAGTGCCCCCGGAAGGCTTCTCCATCGACACCGCTGCCATCTCCACCGCCATCTTCATCACCGCTGCTGCTCCCATGAAGAGGGAGTAGTTCTCCATCGAGGCTCGGGGCTGTACCGGTAGCTATGTGGTTAATCTCTCTCCTATGTACCTCAATACAATGATCTCATGAGCTGCTTTACATGATTGAGATTCATATGAGTTTTGTATCACTACTATCTATGTGCTACTCTAGCAAAGTTATTAAAGTAGTTCTATTCCTCCTGCACGTGTGTAAAGGTGACAGTGTGTGCACCGTGTTAGTACTTGGTTTATGCTATGATCATGATCTCTTGTAGATTGCGAAGTTAACTATTGCTATGATAATATTGATGTGATCTATTCCTCCTACATATGCATGAAGGTGACAGTGTGCATGCTATGCTAGTACTTGGTTTAGTCTTTTGATCTATCTTACACTAAAGGTTACTAAAATATGAGCATTATTGTGGAGCTTGTTAACTCCGGCATTGAGGGTTCGTGTAATCCTACGCAATGTGTTCATCATCCAACAAAAGTGTAGAGTATGTATTTATCTATTCTGTTATGTGATCAATGTTGAGAGTGTCCACTAGTGAAAGTGTAATCCCTAGGCCTTGTTCCTAAATACTGCTGAGTTACTACTGCTTGTTTACTGTTTTACTGTGTTACTACTGCTGCAATACTACCACCATCAACTACACGCCAGCAAGCTATTTTCTGGCACCGTTGCTACTGCTCATATATATTCATACCACCTGTATTTCACTATCTCTTCGCCGAACTAGTGCACCTATTTGGTGTGTTGGGGACACAAGAGACTTCTTGCTTTGTGGTTGCAGGGTTGCATGAGAGGGATATCTTTGACCTCTTCCTCCCTGAGTTCGATAAACCTTGGGTGATCCACTTAAGGGAAAACTTGCTGCTGTTCTACAAACCTCTGCACTTGGAGGCCCAACACTGTCTACAGGAAAGGAGGGAGAACGTAGACATCAGCCGTCACCATAGGGCGGCGCGGCCCAGACCCTGGCCGCGCCGACCTATGGTGTGGGGCCCTCGTGTGGCCCCCCACGTTGCCCTTTCGCCTACTTAAAGCCTCCGTCGCGAAAACCCCAGTACCGAGAGCCACGATACGGAAAACCTTCCAGAGACGCCGCCGCCGCGAATCTCATCTCGGGGGATTCAGGAGATCGCCTCCGGCACCCTGCCGGAGAGGGGATTCATCTCCCGGAGGACTCTTCATCGCCATGATCGCCTCCGGAGTGATGAGTGAGTAGTTCACCCCTGGACTATGGGTCCATAGCAGTAGCTAGATGGTCGTCTTCTCCTAATTGTGCTTCATTGTTGGATCTTGTGAGCTGCCTAACATGATCAAGATCATCTATCTGTAATACTATATGTTGTGTTTGTCGGGATCCGATGGATAGAGAATACTATGTTATGGTGATTATCAATCTATTGTTTATGTGTTGTTTATGATCTTGCATGCTCTCCGTTATTAGTAGAGGCTCTGGCCAAGTTTGTACTCTTAACTCCAAGAGGGAGTATTTATGCTCGATAGTGGGTTCATGCCTTCATTGACACCGGGACAAAGGATGTAAAAGTTCTAAGGTTGTGATGTGCTGTTGCCACTAGGGATAAAACATTGATTCTATGTCTAAGGATGTAGTTGTCGATTACATTACGCACCATACTTAATGCAATTGTCTGTTGCTTAGCAACTTAATACTGAATGGGGTTCGGATGATAACCTGAAGGTGGACTTTTTAGGCATAGATGCAGTTGGATGGCGGTCTATGTACTTTGTCGTAATGCCCGGATTAAATCTCACTATATTTATCATATCATGTATATGCATTGTTATGCCCTTCTCTATTTGTCAATTGCCCGACTGTAATTTGTTCACCCAACATGCTTTTATCTTATGGGAGAGACACCTCTAGTGAACTGTGGACCCCGGTCCTATTCTTTACATAGCATACAATCTACTGCAATTGTGTTTTACTGTTTTCTTGCAAACAATCATCTTCCACTCGATACGCTTAATCCTTTGTTACAGCAAGCCGGTGAGATTGACAACCTCACTGTTTCGTTGGGGCAAAGTACTTTGGTTTTGTTGTGCAGATTCCACGTTGGCGCCGGAATCCCTGTTGTTGCGCCGCATCACATTTCGCCACCATCAACCTTCAACGTGCTTCTTGGCTCCTCCTGGTTCGATTAAACCTTGGTTTCTTTCTGAGGGAAAACTTGCCACTGTGCGCATCATACCTTCCTCTTGGGGTTCCCAACGGACGTGTACATTTACGCGCATCAAGCCTGTTTTCTGGCGCCGTTGCCGGGGAGATCAAGACACGCTGCAAGGGGAGTCTCCACTTCTCAATCTCTTTACTTTGTTTTTGTCTTGCTTTATTTTATTTACTACTTTGTTTGCTGCACCTAAACAAAACACACAAAAATTAGTTGCTAGTTTTACTTTATTTACTGTCTTGCTCTCTATATCAAAAACACACAAAAAATTAGTTACTTGCATTTACTTTATCTAGTTTGTTTTATTTACTTTTGTTAAAATGAATACCCCTGAAAATACTAAGTTGTGTGACTTCACAAATGCAAATAATAATGATTTCCTATGCACACCTATTGATCCACCTGCTACTACAGCAAAATTCTTTGAAATTAAACCTGCTTTACTGAATCTTGTTATGAGAGATCAATTTTCTGGTGCTAGTTCTGATGATGCTGCTGCCCATCTTAATAATTTTGTTGAACTTTGTGAAATGCAAAAGTATAAGGATGTAGATGGTGATATTATTAAATTGAAAGTGTTTCCTTTCTCATTAAGAGGAAGAGCTAAAGATTGGTTGCTATCTTTGCCTAAGAATAGTATTGATTCATGGACTAAATGTAAGGATGCTTTTATTGGTAGATATTATCCTCCCGCTAAAATTATATCTTTGAGAAGTAGCATAATGAATTTTAAACAATTATATACTGAACATGTTGCTCAAGCATGGGAGAGAATGAAAACTTTGGTAAAGAATTGCCCAACCCATGGACTGACTACTTGGATGATCATCCAAACCTTCTATGCAGGACTAAATTTTTCTTCGCGGAATTTATTGGATTCAGCTGCTGGAGGTACCTTTATGTCCATCACTTCGGGGGCGGCTACAAAACTTCTTGATGATATGATGATAAATTACTCTGAATGGCACACGGAAAGAGCTCCACAAGGTAAGAAGGTAAATTCTGTTGAAGAAACCCCTTCCTTGAATGATAAGATTGATGTGATTATGTCTATGCTTGTGAATGGTAGATCTAATGTAGATCCAAATAATGTTCCTTTAGCTTCATTGGTTGCTCAAGAAGAAAATGTTGATGTGAATTTCATTAAAAACAATAATTTCAACAACAATGCTTATAGGAACAACTCTGGTAATAACTATAGGCCATATCCTTCTGCTAATGGTAATGGTTATGGTAATTCTTATGGGAATTCTTACAACAATAATAGGAGTGTACCCTCTGGTCTTGAAGCCATGCTTAAAGAATTTATTAGTACACAAACTGCTTTTAACAAATCTGTTGAGGAAAAGCTTGATAAAATTGATACTATTGCTTCTAGAGTTGATAGACTTGCCTCTGATGTTAATCTTTTAAAATTGAAAGTTATGCCTAATAATGATATTGATAATAAGATTACTACTACAGCAAATGCCATCCAAGTTAGAATTAATGAGAATATAACATTAATGGCTGAATTGCGTGCTAGGTGGGATAGAGAAGAAAATGAAAAACTAGCTAAAGAGAATAATGTAGCTAAAGTTTGGACTATCACCACCACTAGTAATGTTAATTCTTCACATGTTGCTGCACCTCCTACTATCAATGGTAAAATAATTGGTGTTGGCAATGTTTCTACTCCTAGTGCAAAGCGTACAAAACTGCCTGAAATTGCTAAAACTGCTGAAACTGCTTGTGATAAAACTGCTGAAATTTTTTCCAACCTTGGGAACAATGATCCCATTGTTGTAGCTCATAATGATTTAGATTTTGATGATTGTCACATCTCTGAAGTTATAAAGTTCTTACAAAAACTTGCTAAAAGTCCCAATGCTAGTGCTATAAATTTAGCCTTTACAAAACATATTACAAATGCTCTCATAAAAGCTAGAGAAGAGAAACTAAAACTTGAAACTTCTATTCCTAGAAAGTTAGAAGATGGTTGGGAGCCCATCATTAAAATGAAATTCCATGAATTTGAATGTAATGCTTTATGTGATCTTGGTGCAAGTATTTCTGTTATGCCTAAAAAGATTTATGATATGGTTGACTTGCCACCATTGAAGAATTGTTATTTGGATGTTAATCTTGCCGATAATGTTAAAAAGAAACCTTTGGGGAGGATTGATAATGTGCGTATTACGGTTAACAATAACTTTGTCCCCATTGATTTTGTTTTCTTGGATATCGAATGCAATGCATCTTGTCCTATTGTATTGGGAAGACCTTTTCTTCGAACCGTTGGTGCTGTTATTGATATGAGGGAAGGTAATATTAAATATCAATTTCCTCTCAAGAAAGGTATGGAACACTTCCCTAGAAAGAGAATGAAGTTGCCTTTTGATTCTATTATTAGAACAAGTTATGATGTTGATGCTTCTACTCTCGATGTTACTTGATTTGCACTTTCTGTGCCTAGCTGAAAGGCGTTAAAGAAAAGTGCTTATGGGAGACAACCCATGTTTTTACTACAGCAATTTTTTGTTTTGTTGAGTCTTGGAAGTTGTTTACTACTGTAGCAACCTCTCCTTATCATGTTTTTGTGCCAAGTAAAGTTTCTATGTCAAAGTTGATGTTATATTTGGGATCGCTGCGCAGAAACAGCATTGCTGTCTGTCACGAATCTGGGCACAGGTCTCTGTAGAAAACTCGAAAAAATCTGCCAATTTGCGAGCGTGATCCTCAGATATGTACGCAACTTTCATTAGTTTTGAGTTTTTCCATTTGAGCAAATCTGGTGCCATCTTTAAATTCATCTTTACGGACTGTTCTGTTTTTGACAGATTCTGCCTTTTATTTCGCATTGCCTCTTTTGCTATGTTGGATTCATTTCTTTGATCCATTAATGTCCAGTAGCTTTATGCAATGTCCAGAAGTATAAAGAATGATTGTGTCACCTCTGAATGTGTGAATTATTAATTGTGCACTAACCCTCTAATGAGTTTGCTTGAAGTTTGGTGTGAAGGAAGTTTTCAAGGGTCAAGAGAGGAGTATGATATACTATGATCAAGAGGAGTGAAAGCTCTAAGCTTGGGGATGCCCCCGTGGTTCACCCCTGCATATTTTAAGAATACTCAAGCGTCTAAGCTTGGGGATGCCCAAGGCATCCCCTTCTTCATCGACAACATCATCAGGTTCCTCCCCTGAAACTATTTTTTTATTCAGTCACATCTTGTGTTCTTTACTTGGAGCGTCGGTTTGTTTTCGTTTTTGTTTTTGTTTGAATAAAATGGATCCTAGCATTCACTTTGTGGGAGAGAGACACGCTCCGCTGTTGCATATGGACAAATATGTCCTTAGGTTTTACTCATAATGTTCAAGGCGAAGTTTCTTCTTCGTTAAATTGTTATATGGTTGGAATTGGAAAATACTACATGTAGTAATTCTAAAATGTCTTGGATAATGTGATACTTGGCAATTGTTGTGCTCATGTTTAAGCTCTTGCATCATATGCTTTGCACCCATTAATGAAGAAATACATAGAGCTTGCTAAAATTTGATTTGCATATTTGGTCTCTCTAAGGTATAGATAATATCTAGTATTGAGTTTTGAACAACAAGGAAGACGGTGTAGAGTCTTATAATGTTTACAATATGTCTTTTATGTGAGTTTTGCTGCACCGGTTCATCCGTGAGTTTGCTTCAAATAACCTTGCTAGCCTAAACCTTGTATCGAGAGGGAATACTTCTCATGCATCCAAAATCCTTGAGCCAACTACTATGCCATTTGTGTCCACCATACCTACCTACTACATGGTATTTCTCCGCCATTCCAAAGTAAATTGCTTGAGTGCTACCTTTAAAATTCCATCATTCACCTTTGCAATATATAGCTCATGGGACAAAATAGCCTTAAAACCTATCGTAGTATTGAATATGTACTTATGCACTTTATCTTTTATTAAGTTGCTTGTTGTGCGATAACCATGCTTCTGGGGAACGCCATCAACTATTGTTGAATATCATGTGAGTTGCTATGCATGTCCGTCTTGTCTGAAGGATCTATCACCTTAGTGGTTGGAGCATGCAAAATTGTTAGAGAAGAACATTGGGCCGCTAACTAAAGCCATGAATCATGGTGGAAGTTTCAGTTTGGACATATATCCTCAATCTCATATGAGAATAATAATCATTGCTACATGCTTATGCATTTAAGAGGAGTCCATTATCTGTTGTCCATATTGTCCCGGTATGGATGTCTAAGTTGAGAATAATCAAAAGCGAGAAATCCAAAATGCGAGCATTCTCCTTAGACCTTTGTACAGGCGACATGGAGGTACCCCTTTGTGACACTTGGTTGAAACATGGCATGCAAAGATCCGGTAGTCCAAGCTAAGTAGGACGAGGTGCGGGCACTATTAGTACACTATGCATGAGGCTTGCAACTTGTAAGATATAATTTACATAACTCATATGCTTTATTACTACCGTTGACAAAATTGTTTCATATTTTCAAAATAAAAGCTCTAGCACAAATACAGCAATCGATGCTTTCCTCTTTGAAGGACCTTTCTTTTACTTTTATTGTTGAGTCAGTTCACCTATCTCCCTCCACCTTAAGAAGCAAACACTTGTGTGAACTGTGCATTGATTCCTACATACTTGCATATTGCACTTGTTATATTACTTTATGTTGACAATATCCATGAGATATACATGTTATAAGTTGAAAGCAACCGCTGAAACTTAATCTTCCTTTGTGTTGCTTCAACACCTTTACTTTGATTTATTGCTTTATGAGTTAACTCTTATGCAAGACTTATTGATGCTTGTCTTGAAGTACTATTCATGAAAAGTCTTTGCTTTATGATTCAGTTGTTTACTCATATCATTACCATTGTTTTGATCGCTGCATTCATTACATATGTTTACAAATAGTATGATCAAGATTATGATGGCATGTCACTTCAGAAATTATCTTTGTTATCGTTTTACCTGCTCGGGACGAGCAGAACTAAGCTTGGGGATGCTGATACGTCTCCAACGTATCGATAATTTCTTATGTTCCATGCTACTTTATTGATGATACCTACATGTTTTATGCACATTATATGTCATATTTATGCATTTTCTGGAACTAACCTATTAACAAGATGCCGAAGAGCCAGTTGCTGTTTTCTGCTGTTTTTGGTTTCAGAAATCCTAGTAAGGAAATATTCTAGGAATTGGACGAAATCAACGCCCAGGGTCCTATTTTTGCACGGAGCTTCCTGAAGACCGAAGAGGGAAGAAAGTGGGGCCACGAGGCGCCGTCACCATAGGGCGGCGCGGCCCAGGCCCTGGCCGCACCGACCTATGGTGTGGGGCCCTCGTGTGGCCCCCCACGTTGCCCTTTTGCCTACTTAAAGCCTCCGTCGCGAAAACTCCAGTACCGAGAGCCACGATACGGAAAACCTTCCAGAGACGCCGCCGCCGCGAATCCCATCTCGGGGATTCAGGAGATCGCCTCCGGCACACTGCCGGAGAGGGGATTCATTTCCCGGAGGACTCTTCATCGCCATGATCACCTCCGGAGTGATGAGTGAGTAGTTCACCCCTGGACTATGGGTCCATAGCAGTAGCTAGATGGTCGTCTTCTCCTAATTGTGCTTCATTGTTGGATCTTGTGAGCTGCCTAACATGATCAAGATCATCTATCTGTAATACTATATGTTGTGTTTGTCGGGATCCGATGGATAGAGAATACTATGTTATGGTGATTATCAATCTATTGTTTATGTGTTGTTTATGATCTTGCATGCTCTCCGTTATTAGTAGAGGCTCTGGCCAAGTTTGTACTCTTAACTCCAAGAGGGAGTATTTATGCTCGATAGTGGGTTCATGCCTTCATTGACACCGGGACAAGGACGAGAAAGTTCTAAGGTTGTGATGTGCTGTTGCCACTAGGGATAAAACATTGATTCTATGTCTAAGGATGTAGTTGTCGATTACATTACGCACCATACTTAATGCAATTGTTTGTTGCTTAGCAACTTAATACTGAATGGGGTTCGGATGATAACCTGAAGGTGGACTTTTTAGGCATAGATGCAGTTGGATGGCGGTCTATGTACTTTGTCGTAATGCCCGGATTAAATCTCACTATATTTATCATATCATGTATATGCATTGTTATGCCCTTCTCTATTTGTCAATTGCCCGACTGTAATTTGTTCACCCAACATGCTTTTATCTTATGGGAGAGACACCTCTAGTGAACTGTGGACCCCGGTCCTATTCTTTACATAGCATACAATCTACTGCAATTGTGTTTTACTGTTTTCTTGCAAACAATCATCTTCCACTCGATACGCTTAATCCTTTGTTACAGCAAGCCGGTGAGATTGACAACCTCACTGTTTCGTTGGGGCAAAGTACTTTGGTTTTGTTGTGCAGATTCCACGTTGGCGCCGGAATCCCTGTTGTTGCGCCGCATCACATTTCGCCACCATCAACCTTCAACGTGCTTCTTGGCTCCTCCTGGTTCGATTAAACCTTGGTTTCTTTCTGAGGGAAAACTTGCCACTGTGCGCATCATACCTTCCTCTTGGGGTTCCCAACGGACGTGTACATTTACGCGCATCACCCGTCACCCCGAAGGACAAGTCCACTATAAACTGCTATGAATGTGGAGTTGTGGGCCACTACTCCAAGGAATGCCCCAAGAAGCTTGCCAAGATCGCTGCCAACCCCACTGCACCTGCCCAGCAACAGCGCCACTTCGCAAGTAGAAGGAACCAGAACAACAACAACGGACGTTTCTACCACATGACGGCCACTGAAGCTCAGGAAGCACCCCAGACCCTGACAAGTATGCCTTCCTGTTAAATCAAAATGCTCAATCTCTCTTAGGAACATAACTCCTCTTAAAATCTCGGGACGAGATTTGTTTAAGGGGGAAGGGTTTGTAACATCCTAGAAAATTCCACACAACATAAACAAATTTCCCTAGTTCCAAATTTTGGAACCAACAAAAACTTTTATTAAATTAAGTTTGGTAAATAATAATCCTGCTTAATTCTTGTGCTATTGCCATGATTGCTTGTTAGTAGTATTTGAAATAATCCTAAACCCTAAAACCTCACCCCTCTTTTCAATCATCCAAATTAAAATAAAATAAAAGAAAGTGAAATAAGAAAAAGGCATATGTGCCTATGGATATTTTAGAAATCTTTACCCTAAGCTCCTATACTTTGGATAGGGGTTTGGAAAAACCTTACACACCCTACCTAGTACTTATCAAACCTAAATCAAGTTGTTTTCCAATAAAATAAAAAGAGATTAA
The DNA here is from genome assembly GCF_019359855.2 of Lolium perenne. Lineage (NCBI taxonomy): Eukaryota > Viridiplantae > Streptophyta > Magnoliopsida > Poales > Poaceae > Lolium > Lolium perenne. The sequence goes on along the minus strand of NC_067248.2, from coordinate 84,588,501 downwards.
AAATGCCATAGAGGCATATGAGAGTAAAATAGCAAATTTGGGAATTTAAGAAGATTGACCCTAGGACTTATGATGAATGGTTGGATCACCTCCATATACCATTTCAACACTCAACAACACCAATTGGGTCAAACCAAGTCAAATTAAAAATCAAATGCAACATATGCATAAAAGCATATGTGACACATAGTCATTTCACTAAACCTTGACCTATGTCTCTAAACCTTGACTAAATGGTGTGAAACCATCTCTAAACCTAATATAACCCTAAATGGACCCTAACCCATGTCCAAGTGAAGCAAGATCAACCCTTTACAAGTTTAGTAAAAAGTGACACATCATCTCTTATGTATTAAGGCCAAATTTGCAAATCTTTGAACAAGACCATTTGAATTGGTTTCAATGCTCTTAAAATGTTTCTAAACTAATAAGAACCACATTAGAGTCAAGAAAAAGTCAAATCAAATGGAGAGAATTCAAATGGTGAGGTATTTCCATTTTTACTCACATACACCATATGCCAATTTTGCAAATCTTCAACCAAGGCCACCATTGCTTGATCTCTTGCTTGTAAAATGTTTATATATGATAAATAAACACAATTGCATCAAAGAAACCAAAATCAAATCAAAGCAAATCTCAAAATCAACATACATGTGATAATGGTCATTTGGCCATTTTATAAAATGTTCCCCACTTTACCCCTCTGTATTTCTCATTTCTTAAACTAAACTTAGTCAGCTATTGCCATGTCATCCAAGACCATGTCAAGGTCAACAACTTTCATGTTGACCATCTCTGCTGAAGTTGACCAGGTTGACCAGTATGATTTTGACAAGTGGAGACTTTGAAACTATGTGAAGATCACCCCAAATTTGAAATGTTGCAAATCACTTCCAAATTGAGTGCCACCACCACCAATCCAACACATTAAATATATGATTGAGATATACCAAAAAGAATTCCAAATTTCAACAAAAATGTTCATGCGGCCATTTTAACAAACACTTGGAAGGCATCATGTGCAAATGGTGTTACATGTCTTTGTCCACTGGTTTCTTCACTAAACCCCTTTTAACTTTGATCATTACACCCTCTTACAACCCCTGCTTCACCCTAGTACCTGCCCTGGTCGATTAAAGTGAGAGGGGAGGGAGAAGAAACCCTAGACTAATGCATGCCGTGGCCATGCCGGCCACCTTTGGACACCCCTCTCTCTGGCCTCCCTCTTAACTTTCCTCCTTGTCTTCGAGCATCTCTGAAGCACAAGGAACACGCCGGTACCGCTCACTCGATCGCCAACGCACGGCATGGGCCGGAACGCGCGTGCCAATATGTTGCCAGGACATGCCAGTCGACGCGGTGAGCGCGCACTGGCCGCGCCAGTACGTCGCTCAGTCGAGCGCGGCCGTCCTCCCCCTGCATCCCTACCACGGCGTTGAGGAGCTACTCCCCGCCCTCTACACGCTAGACCAACCCCCTGTACCTCCCCTGCACCGTAGCCACCGCCATGATCAGCACCGTCCGCCACGGTACTGCAAGGACACCATCGTCGCCAGCTCGCCACAGACCATCATTGGACGCGCCATCAAGCGCGCTGGCACCGCCTAGACGTCGCCTACAAGCTGCGCTCCATAGCTTGCCCCTTCGATCGCCAGAAGCGTCGAGCCCATGGTCGACCTTCCCAGCACCTCACGGCCACCCTCGCCGGCTATAAATAGAGCACCTCAGCGCTCAACTTCTTCACACACTTTGCTCCCCTCCCTTCACTGATCACTCTCCTCACCTCAATTTAGCCCCACCTCGCCGGAGCAGCAGCAATTGGAAGCTGAGGCCCGCCGGAGCTCGCAGACCATCGCCATCGATTGGAGCAGCCCCAAGCTCCGCCACTGTACCAGGAGCCTCTGCTACCTCGCCAACGTCGCCTCGAACCTCGCCATCGACCGCCGGCGACCTACAGCGCCCTCCGACCCCCTAGGTACGCCGCCAGCACGCCGGGATCTCGTCGGAGACGACGAAGCTCCACGGCCGTTCGATCAAGCTCTGATCGAACGGATCACATAACGCGTACTGATTCGGTGTTTGCAAGTCACTGACGCGTGGGACCCCCTGTCAGGCGGCCCGCTGCGTGGTCAGCGTTAGTTGGGCCGGCCCAGTCCGTTTAATCTGATTAGCCCGTGTCGTTTTCCCGCGTGGCCCAGTAATTCAAATTCGATTTAATCTATTTAGTTCAAATTCAATACTGGTGCCAACTTCAAAATTAAATACTTGGAAATCTACTGCACCAAATTTAACAAATTTGATATATTTGGAAAGCTCATGAAATTATCTAAATAATGCCACTGGCCCCATGTCCAAATTAGTAATTGAATTTAAATGACAAAAATAACAAGGCAGGGCCTTTTCTAACTTCAAAGAAATATTAGAAATTATCTATAAATGATTTTAAGTTGATTCCAACTTTAATAAATCATATTTGACATAATCTAATTGTTTATGCAAAAATATAGCATAGTTGTTTTGCATGATCATGGACTAGAGTTAAAAAAGGGCTATGGAGCCATTTCTAGACTATTTAATACATACACATAGAATTATTTAAATAGTATGGGGGCTTCTCTCTCATTTAAATTGTGATATTAAGTAATTCAATTAGAGGTACTGACCTTGGCCAAGTAAGTCTCATGCTTAGTTACTTATAGATTTTAAATCATTTAGATGATAGTTTAACTTATATGAGGTATAGCCTCTCACTAAAATCATTAATCCAAATAGTTCAATAAGAATTAATAACACATATATTATTAACCCATAGATTCCTATTTGAAAATATTTAATCATTCTAATAAGTGGTAATTAAATATTTCAAACCTAGTTATTAAATCATATGAAATACTTTGGTCTCATTTAAATCTTGCCTCAACCAAATTAGTATGAGGTAGATCCCATGGTCAATTAAAACTCACCTTAAATTTGTTACTGATATTAAACCATGGTAAGGTGTTATTAAAATGGTATGAGGTGCTCACCTCATTTAAATCATCTTTCTCAAATAAAATGAAGTAATGTGTTGACCTTTAATTTCCTAAGCTCATACTTTCTCACTTGTAGATTTTAAATTTAAATAGTTTTTAAATTTTCCAAAGGTTAATTAAATCACATGAGATAATGAATCTCATTTAACTCAATTTCTCAAATACTAAGTGTGAAGTGTTGACCTTGGTCAACATGGGATCATCCCTGGTTATTTGAGAATATTCACTAGTGGAAAAGAGGCCTTTCGTCCCAAGAAAATGTCCCCGTTTTGAACCAAACCGGGACTAATGGGGGCATTGGTCCCGGTTCATCATGAAAACCCTTTAGTCCCGGTTTGTTTGGACCCTTTAGTCCCCCTTCGTATTACGAACCGGGACTAAAGGGTGGTGTATGGGGCAAAACCCTTTAGTCCCCCTTCGTATTACCAACCGGGACTAAAGGTCTACCCTTTAGTCCCGGTTCGTAATACGAAGGGGGACTAAAGGGTTTTTTGCCTCCCCATGCACCGGCCCCCCCCCCCCCCCCCCCCGTGGATCGCCTTTTTTAACACTGTAAAATATAAAAGAAAATGATAGAAAATTCAAAAAAAAAATCAGATTCTTGTATGTTATGCAACCTACTATTAGGGAAAATTAACAAATTTGAGTTTTCATTTTTTTTGCAAAAAAGGTTTGAAAAATGGTAAAACCGCATTAACTTTTGCATACGATGTCGAAAAAAAACGTATAATATATCAAAATCATCGTGGGAAAAAGTTACATCCGAATTCACCAGGGTTTACCCGGTTAGCCAATTTTTAGATTTGGAATATGAAAGCAGGAAGATTTTAATTTTTGCTAGAAATTCGGAATTTTATATTTTAAATTTTTTTAAAATAATAATTACATCATGCATAAAGATTACTATTACTTAACCATAAACTTAGCCAATTTTTAGATTTTCGAATTTTCAAGTTTGGCAAAAAAAATATTAAAAAGTAATAAATTTAAAAATATTATAATACAAATTAAAAAATTATAATTATAATACCATTACCACAACATGTTATTACGTCATTAGTTTTGTTTATTAAAATAATTATTTGTAATTCGAATAATAAATAAGTGTGACATCGTTCAACATGTCAATAGGATTGATATGATACTAGTATCACAACATGCGCGCGAAGCACTTGGAAGCGGGATGGGAAAGGAACTTGGAAGTTAAGCGTGCTAGAGTTGGAGTAGTGGGAGGATGGGTGACTGATACGTCTCCAACGTATCGATAATTTCTTATGTTCCATGCTACTTTATTGATGATATCTACATGTTTTATGCACATTATATGTCATATTTATGCATTTTCTGGAACTAACCTATTAACAAGATGCCGAAGAGCCGATTCTGTTTTCTGCTGTTTTTGGTTTCAGAAATCCTAGTAAAGAAATATTCTCGGAATTGGACGAAACTTTCGCCCAGGGTCCTATTTTTGCACGAAGCTTCCAGAAGACCGAAGACCTAACGAAGTGGGGCCACGAGGAGGCCAGGGGGGTGGCCGGCGCGGCCCAGGCCCTGGCCGCGCCGACCTAGCCCCTGGGCCCCTCGTGTGGCCCCTCGCGTTGACCCTCCGCCTACTTAAAGCTTCCGTCGCGAAACCCCCAGTACCGAGAGCCACGATACGGAAAACCTTACAGAGACGCCGCCGCCGCGAATCCCATCTCGGGGGATTCTGGAGATCGCCTCCGGCACCCTGCCGGAGAGGGGATTCATCTCCCGGAGGACTCTACACCGCCATGGTCGCCTCCGGAGTGATGAGTGAGTAGTCCACCCCTGGACCATGGGTCCATAGCAGTAGCTAGATGGTCGTCTTCTCCTTGTTGTGCTTCATTGTTAGATCTTGTGAGCTGCCTAACATGATCAAGATCATCTATATGTAATTCTATATGTTGTGTTTGTCGGGATCCGATGGATAGAGAGTACTATGATTATGGTGATTATCAATCTATTGTTCATGTGTTGTTTATGATCTTGCATGCTCTCCGTTATTAGTAGAGGCTCACGGCCAAGTTTTTACTCTTAACTCCAAGAGGGAGTATTTATGCTCGATAGTGGGTTCATGCCTCCATTGAATCTGGGACAAGGATGTAAAGTTCTAAGGTTGTGGATGTGCTGTTGCCACTAGGGATAAAACATTGATGCTATGTCTAAGGATGTAGTTGTTGATTACATTACGCACCATACTTAATGCAATTGTCTGTTGCTTTGCAACTTAATACTGGAGGGGGTTCGGATGATAACCTGAAGGTGGACTTTTTAGGCATAGATGCAGTTGGATGGCGGTCTATGTTCTTTGTCGTAATGCCCGGATTAAATCTCACTATATTTACCATGTCATGTATATGCATTGTTATGCCTTTCTCTATTTGTCAATTGCCCGACTGTAATTTGTTCACCCAACATGCTTTTATCTTATGGGAGAGACACCTCTAGTGAACTGTGGACCCCGGTCCTATTCTTTACATAGCATACAATCTACTTGTTTTACTGTTTTCTTTGCAAACATCTTCCACTCGATACGTTTAATCCTTTGTTACAGCAAGCCGGTGAGATTGACAACCTCACTGTTTCGTTGGGACAAAGTACTTGGGTTGTGTTGTGCAGGTTCCTAGTTGGCGCCGAATCCTCGGTGTTGCGCCGCATCACATTTCGCGACCATCAACCTTCAACGTGCTTCTTGGCTCCTCCTGGTTCGATTAAACCTTGGTTTCTTTCTGAGGGAAAACTTGCTACTGTGCGCATCATACCTTCCTCTTGGGGTTCCCAACGAACGTGTGAGTTACACGCCATCAAGCTCTTTTTCTGGCGCCGTTGCCGGGGAGATCAAGACACGCTGCAAGGGGAGTCTCCACTTCTCAATCTCTTTACTTTGTTTTTGTCTTGCTTTATTTTATTTACTACTTTGTTTGCTGCACCTAAACAAAACACAAAAAAATTAGTTGCTAGTTTTACTTTATTTACTGTCTTGCTCTCTATATCGAAAACACAAAAAAATTAATTACTTGCATTTACTCTATCTAGTTTATTTTATTTTACTGCTACTAAAATGAGTAATCCTGAAGTTGAAGTTCGTTCTTTTAAGCAACAAGGTGGAGAAAGTTTTAAAGATGCTTGGTATAGAATTAGTAATGCTCATCAAAGGTGCATTAAGAAACACTCCACCACTATCCTTCTTAGGAACTTTTATGTTGGTTTGTCTAGTTGGAATAGATATGTTCTTGATACTCTTTCGGGAGGTAATTTCCTAGGTACTCCCGCTTTAGAAGCTAGTTGCATCATTGAGAGTCTAGTTGGAATACCACCTGTTAATGAAGTTAAAATTGAAATCTCTCTTGTGGATGTTATGAAAAAATTGGAAACCATAGAGAAAAAATTTCCAAGTGTTGAAACTAAATTGGGAATGTTATTTGACAAAACTTATGAACTTGATAAATCGCTAGGAGGAATTAATGAAAGAATTAGTGTCCTAGGAACTTGTGTTATCCATGATAATCAAACCAATAGGATTGATGAACTTGAAAAAGCTATGGGAACCTTGGGTTCAACCTTTTCTTCTCTCAAGTATAATGAGAAAGCCTATGTGGGTAAAGAGCAAAAATTCATGTATGCCTCTAAAGTGCCTAAACAAAAGAATTACTATAGGCCTAAAATTGCTAAAACCCCTAGCACCACCATAGAAAATTTAGATAATGGAGCACCTAAAGTACCCTCTGCAACAAGTTGTGTTTGCATGAAAAATAATGAAGTGGATGCTTCTACTCTCGATGTTACTTGATTTGCACTTTCTGCGCCTAGCTGAAAGGCGTTAAAGAAAAGCGCTTATGGGAGACAACCCATGTTTTTACCTACAGCAATTTTTTGTTTTGTTGAGTCTTGGAAGTTGTTTACTACTGTAGCAACCTCTCCTTATCATGTTTTTGTGCCAAGTAAAGTTTCTATGTCAAAGTTGATGTTATATTTGGGATCGCTGCGCAGAAACAGCATTGCTGTCTGTCACGAATCTGGGCACAATTCTCTGTAGAAAATTCGAAAAAATCTGCCAATTTACGAGCGTGATCCTCAGATATGTACGCAACTTTCATTAGTTTTGAGTTTTTCCATTTGAGCAAGTCTGGTGCCATTTATAAATTCGTCTTTACGGACTGTTCTGTTTTTGACAGATTCTGCCTTTTATTTCGTATTGCCTCTTTTGCTATGTTGGATTTATTTCTTTGATCCATTAATGTCCAGTAGCATTATGCAATGTCCAGAAGTGAAAATAATGATTGTGTCACCTCTGAATGAGTGAATTATTAATGATGCACTAACCCTCTAATGAGTTTGCTTGAAGTTTGGTGTGAAGGAAGTTTTCAAGGGTCAAGAGAGGAGAATGATATACTATGATCAAGAGGAGTGAAAGCTCTAAGCTTGGGGATGCCCCCGTGGTTCACCCCTGCATATTTTAAGAAGACTCAAGCGTCTAAGCTTGGGGATGCCCAAGGCATCCCCTTCTTCATCGACAACATCATCAGGGTCCTCCCCTGAAACTATATTTTTATTCAGTCACATCTGGTGTTCTTTACTTGGAGCGTCGGTTTGTTTTCGTTTTTGTTTTTGTTTGAATAAGATGGATCCTAGCATTCACTTTGTGGGAGAGAGACACGCTCCGCTGTTGCATATGGACACATGTGTCCTTAGGCTTTACTCATAATGTTCAAGGCGAAGTTTCTTCTTCGTTAAATTGTTACATGGTTGGAATTGGAAAATGCTACATGTAGTAATTCTAAAATGTCTTGGATAATGTGATACTTGGCAATTGTTGTGCTCATGTTTAAGCTCTTGCATCATATACTTTGCACCCATTAATGAAGAAATACATAGAGCTTGCTAAAATTTGATTTGCATATTTGGTTTCTCTAAGGTCTAGATAATATCTAGTATTGAGTTTTGAACAACAAGGAAGACAGTGTAGAGTCTTATAATGTTTACAATATGTCTTTTATGTGAGTTTTGCTGCACTTGTTCATCCTTGAGTTTGCTTCAAATAACCTTGCTAGCCTAAACCTTGTATCGAGAGGGAATACTTCTCATGCATCCAAAATCCTTGAGCCAACTACTATGCCATTTGTGTCCACCATACCTACCTACTACATGGTATTTCTCCGCCATTCCAAAGTAAATTGCTTGAGTGCTACCTTTAAAATTCCATCATTCACCTTTGCAATATATAGCTCATGGGACAAAATAGCCTTAAAAACTATCGTAGTATTGAATATGTACTTATGCACTTTATATTTTATTAAGTTGCCTGTTGTGCGATAACCATGCTTCTGGGGAACGCCATCAACTATTGTTGAATATCATGTGAGTTGCTATGCATGTCCGTCTTGTCTGAAGGTCTATCATTTTAGTGGTTGGAGCATGCAAAATTGTTAGAGAAGAACATTGGGCCGCTAACTAAAGCCATGAACCATGGTGGAAGTTTCAGTTTTGGACATATATCCTCAATCTCATATGAGAATAATAACTTTGCTACATGCTTATGCATTTAAGAGGAGTCCATTATCTGTTGTCCATGTTGTCCCGGTATGGATGTCTAAGTTGAGAATAATCAAAAGCGAGAAATCCGAAATGCGAGCATTCTCCTTGGACCTTTGTACAGGCGGCATGGAGGTACCCCTTTGTGACACTTGGTTGAAACATGGCATGCGAAGACCCGGTAGTCCAAGTTAAGTAGGACGAGGTGCGGGCACTATTAGTATACTATGCGTGAGGCTTGCAACTTGTAAGATATAATTTTCATAACTCATATGCTTTATTACTACCGTTGACAAAATTGTTTCATGTTTTCAAAATAAAAGCTCTAGCACAAATACAGCAATCGATGCTTTCCTCTGCGAAGGACCATTCTTTTACTTTTATTGTTGAGTCAGTTTACCTATCTCCTTCCACCTTAAGAAGCAAACACTTGTGTGAACTGTGCATTGATTCCTACATACTTGCATATTGCACTTGTTATATTACTTTATGTTGACAATATCCATGAGATATACATGTTACAAGTTGAAAGCAACCGCTGAAACTTAATCTTCTTATGTGTTGCTTCAACACCTTTACTTTGATTTATTGCTTTATGAGTTAACTCTTATGCAAGACTTATTGATGCTTGTCTTGAAGTACTATTCATGAAAAGTCTTTGCTTTATGATTCAGTTGTTTACTCATGTCATTACCTTTGCTTTGATCGCTGCATTCATTACATATGTTTACAAATAGTATGATCAAGATTATGATGGCATGTCACTTCGTAAATTATCTTTGTTATCGTTTTACTCGCTCGGACGAGCGTAACTAAGCTTGGGGATGCTGATACGTCTCCAACGTATCGATAATTTCTTATGTTCCATGCTACTTTATTGATGATATCTACATGTTTTATGCACATTATATGTCATATTTATGCATTTTCTCGGAACTAACCTATTAACAAGATGCCGAAGAGCCGATTCTGTTTTCTGCTGTTTTTGGTTTCAGAAATCCTAGTAAAGAAATATTCTCGGAATTGGACGAAACTTTCGCCCAGGGTCCTATTTTTGCACGAAGCTTCCAGAAGACCGAAGACCTAACGAAGTGGGGCCACGAGGAGGCCAGGGGGGTGGCCGGCGCGGCCCAGGCCCAGGCCGCGCCGACCTAGCCCCTGGGCCCCTCGTGTGGCCCCGCGCGGTGACCCACCGCCGCCTACTTAAAGCTTCCGTCGCGAAACCCCCGGCACCGAGAGCCACGATACGGAAAACCTTACAGAGACGCCGCCGCCGCGAATCCCATCTCGGGGATTCGAGATCGCCTCCGGCACCCTGCCGGAGAGGGGATTCATCTCCCGGAGGACTCTACACCGCCATGGTCGCCTCCGGAGTGATGAGTGAGTAGTCCACCCCTGGACCATGGGTCCATAGCAGTAGCTAGATGGTTGTCTTCTCCTTGTTGTGCTTCATTGTTAGATCTTGTGAGCTGCCTAACATGATCAAGATCATCTATATGTAATTCTATATGTTGTGTTTGTCGGGATCCGATGGATAGAGAGTACTATGATTATGGTGATTATCAATCTATTGTTCATGTGTTGTTTATGATCTTGCATGCTCTCCGTTATTAGTAGAGGCTCTGGCCAAGTTTTTACTCTTAACTCCAAGAGGGAGTATTTATGCTCGATAGTGGGTTCATGCCTCCATTGAATCTGGGACAGTGACAGAAAGTTCTAAGGTTGTGGATGTGCTGTTGCCACTAGGGATAAAACATTGATGCTATGTCTAAGGATGTAGTTGTTGATTACATTACGCACCATACTTAATGCAATTGTCTGTTGCTTTGCAACTTAATACTGGAGGGGGTTCGGATGATAACCTGAAGGTGGACTTTTTAGGCATAGATGCAGTTGGATGGCGGTCTATGTTCTTTGTCGTAATGCCCGGATTAAATCTCACTATATTTACCATGTCATGTATATGCATTGTTATGCCTTTCTCTATTTGTCAATTGCCCGACTGTAATTTGTTCACCCAACATGCTTTTATCTTATGGGAGAGACACCTCTAGTGAACTGTGGACCCCGGTCCTATTCTTTACATAGCATACAATCTACTTGTTTTACTGTTTTCTTTGCAAACATCTTCCACTCGATACGTTTAATCCTTTGTTACAGCAAGCCGGTGAGATTGACAACCTCACTGTTTTGTTGGGACAAAGTACTTGGGTTGTGTTGTGCAGGTTCCTAGTTGGCGCCGGAATCCCTGGTGTTGCGCCGCATCACATTTCGCGACCATCAACCTTCAACGTGCTTCTTGGCTCCTCCTGGTTCGATTAAACCTTGGTTTCTTTCTGAGGGAAAACTTGCTACTGTGCGCATCATACCTTCCTCTTGGGGTTCCCAACGAACGTGTGAGTTACACGCCATCAGTGACCGAGCGGGAAGTTGGACCACAGGTAAGTAATTTGACTATTGATTAAGCGTAGTTAGAGATTAAGTGTAGTTAGAAACTAAACTAGTTAAATAACTGAAATACTAGAAATTCTGAAAAATAGAAAAAAAAGAGGAGCGAAAAATAATTGGATATAACCAAATGGATTAAAAAAATAACGAAATAACCTTTAGTCCCGGGTCGTGTTACAAACCGGGACTAAAGGTTATTTTCCTCGACGCGCGCCAGCAGCCCACGTGGCGGGACCATTAGACCCGGTTTGTTTTACAACCGGGACTAAAAGGGAGGACCTTTAGTCCCGCCTAATTGGTCCCGGTTTGAAAACCGGGACTAAAGGCCCAAACGAACCGGGATTACAGGCCCGTTTTCCACTAGTGATTAAATCACCTCAATAATAGTCTTTTAAATTAGTTACAATTATGTGTTAAATCATATGAGAGATAATCCTCTCATTTAAATCTTGCTCTCAAGTAATTCAATATGAAGTAGTAATCATGGTCTATGTAACCTCATATTGAATTATTTGGTGGCATTAAATCACTACCATGTTAGTATTAAATTGCATGAGGTATGGAACCTCATTTAAATCATTTTATCAAATAATAAGTATGAAGAGGTTGACTTTAGTCAACCTAGGTCATATATTATTCATAATAGAAATTAAATCTTAAGAAGATTCAATGAGGGGAAACTATTTCTCACCAAACCAAAGAGAAACCCTAACATCATTTTCAATAAGAGGAAATTATTTTCCTATTACTAAATAAGGAAACCCTAGCATAATCTTGTAATAAATGTTAAGTAGTGATGCTAGATCATTGTGTGAGCCACTAAGGCTAATTAAGAGTACTTAAGTATTGTTTGGTGATTGTATCCTCGTATTCGTTTATAGACGCTAGTACCGGAGACTATCAAGAGGAGGAGGTATTCTACCAAGAGGAAGAAGAAGAACACTTTGATCACCTCACCAATCAAGGCAAGCTGATATTAATGCAAGCTATTACCCATGCAAGCTAATATTCTTGCAAGCTAGACTAATGCAAGCTAATAAACTTGCTAACCATCATGGTGCAAAGCTCTACCAGAGCAAGGCATCATTACATTTTACTTTATGAACCTATCCCAAAGTTTTTACTTTACAAAGCTTTACTTGATTTTATTTATCAAAGTTAATTTTTGGTTGATGATTCACTTGGTGGAAATATAGAGTAGTACAAGAAAATCACACTTAGCCTAGCAAGCTCCAAGATACTTATCACCCCTCATGAAATAGTTGCTAGTGCTAATCAATTAAAACTTGACTACTCTAGATGGGAACATGTGACTTTGAAATGAAGTTGATAACCTTGGAATGATGGTTCATTCCATTGAATGACTTTGAAGGTGAATATGACCAAGAGAAGATGGTGATTTTTGATATAAAACTGATGGTTGGGTTCGGATGCGATACCATTCCAATTTTGAAAGTACCCCCACAATACCCAAAATGGGTAAGGGCTTAACTAGAAATTTATGTGCTTTAGTATGGGTTCCCTCTAAACAAGCGTCATCGGGGTTATGCCAAGGGCTGCCTCCAAAGAAATATGAGATGATATGAAATGACGTGATTGAGGTGAATTGTCCGGCCCAAGCCCTGTGCAATTCCCAGGCTGACGGTGTGTCTTCACTGGGAGGCCAAGCTCATGGGGAGAGGTGCCTGTACTAGAGTATATAAGTGAAAGGTTATGGTTGGTAGTCCGCATACGAAGTATGATAAATCAGGGCCAGTTAACCCTGACGGATTATTGCAAATATTGTGGCACAAGTGTACGACCTCTGCAGAGTGTAGAACTATTCGAATAGCCGTGTCCACGGTCACGGACGATTGGAAAGGCCATATTGTTCCGTCATCAGACCATTTTTCAAAAATGTGACATATGACTGGTGACTTGACTTTGAAAGGTGAATGGTGATTGTGAATGAAATCACAACAGAGTTGTGGGAATGACACTAATGTTCCCACTTGAGTTAGTCTAGTGATTCAAGCATCTTTACTAAATGTTTATGAAATAAACTTGGCTTTATGCAAATAAACCTAGAGATTAGTATCCCTTTATCACAATTGATAATGCCTACACTGGTATTAGTTTGCGAGTACTTTAAAAATACTCATGGCTTTGTCCCTGGCTATTCAAATGGCCAGACTATGAAGGTGAACAGCAGTACGAGGAAGATGGAGAGCAGGACGTCTACGACAACTAGGACCGCTCCTGACGTCAACAGTTGCCTGTGGAACAAATGGACCGCGACCGTTACTTCGCTTCCGCTATGTGTTTTGTAATAGGATCTCTAGATCCACGATGTTGTATTAAGACTGGATCATGTGATCCTTTGTTGTAAGACGATTATGTGTTGTAATGAATGATGTGTTGTGATATCAATCTATTATGTCTCGCAAAAACAATATTCCTGGGATTGCGATGAATGGCATAATAGGCATCTGGACTTAAAAATCCGGGTGTTGACACCAAGCTTCTTGAGCGTCTTCTGATCTTGGTTAGAGATCTTGGACCGCTCCCAACCGGAGGCCTGGACCTTCTCCATCGGTGCGTAAGTGCCCGGAGCCCTGTGCTTCGTCAGCTTCGTGCGCGTAGGCATGGCAGAGCGCTCTGGTGGAAGAATAGGGAGAAGGGAAGTGAGAGCGCGAGAAGCTCGGTGATAGCAATGACGGTGAACAAGAGAGAGAACACAGATGTGCGACACGACGAAGGGGATGAATGAGGAAGAGGCAGTAAATTTATAGCGAGGAGCCGATCCGCCGCGCCGTTGGATGAAAGGGGAAGCGTTTTTAGCCTTACACGTACCCCAAGTGGTAAATTGGTCTTTTCAGTCTGAACTTACCGGACGGAATTTACTGCACGCGTGCCGGAGATTACGGAGGACGTGTGCCTCCCACTTGCGCGACGTGTCGATAGCTCAGAACTTTGGACCCACTGACAAGGTATTAACTTGTCAATGCCTACATATTGTAGACTAGGGTTTTGCTAGAAGTAGAGGGCAAGTAGATCTCGAAGGTTTCAGCCGAAAAGTACTCGATGATTGTAAAACTAGGGTTGTGCTGGCAGTAGATTCGATCCTCCCTTTATCCCTCGACTCCCCCTTATATAGGAGGCAGAGCCGAGGGATTCGTAATACACAAATTTACAGAGTCCGGGAGGGTTTCTACCCCGTCCCGTAGAATTACAAGTCTCTATATTTCCTAATACAACTTTAACTTTCCGTAATACTAACTGGGCTTCCGAACTTCATATTCTTCGACTCGTGGGCCTTCAGTAAAACCCCGGGTAGCATCTTTGGCAGGCCCATTGGGGATGCCTATGTCAGTAGCCCCCGAGATTTTGCTTGAATCGAAGAATCGGGGAAAATCTCCAACCTTACAATCATCCAATAACTTTGTCGATTTTATTGCACACAATTATATATTGTACAGGGATAATGGTAGTTGGGGCTAGTTCATCTGACGGATCAGTTACTAGTTAACTGCTCTAGTGGCAATCCGCAAAAACCTACTTCAAGATCACGTCCCTGGACATGATCTCGGGATACTGGTGTAAACTTCGACAGGTGCCGCTTAAGGTCTTACCATTCTGTCGAGTCCCAGTCATATTTTATCGGGTACCTAACGCGTCCGTTAGGATTTTTCTTCGTATCTGTTGATATGGAAAAAGTAGCAAACCGACGTCAGAGACGGTGCCACGCCACTCGGAACGGATCTGGGGTCTTACCTTCGCAAAGTTTTGCGGCATTCAGAGATTATTCGCGACTTTTAGCGCTCTGAGAATATGTTGTCGAGAGCTTTTTTCGGCTGTTGGAATAGCACATTCTATTGAGTCAACGGATGACTTATCTTGACCTCCCGATGGGAGTATATGTAGAGTTATTTGCATAACTCGAAATATACTCACTTCTTCTTTTTCATTTTCTCTTTATTTTTGTGTAATTTCATCGGGCACGCGAACAGCGTTCCCGATGGGAGTAGCCCCCGAGGCTACAGCCAAGGACTTGTACTTGGTTGTAGGCTCCCCAAATTAATACCTTTTGTCACTACATTATTATTCTTTCTCGAGCTTTTCACATCTATCGGGTGCGCAACCAGCGCTCCCGATGGGAGTAGCCCCCGAGGC
Source organism: Lolium perenne (assembly GCF_019359855.2). NCBI lineage: Eukaryota > Viridiplantae > Streptophyta > Magnoliopsida > Poales > Poaceae > Lolium > Lolium perenne. The sequence goes on along the minus strand of NC_067248.2, from coordinate 84,573,313 downwards.
TATGAACAAATGATTGTATTTGATCATAGGCTCTCGCCATTTCTATTTTGTCATACCCGAAATTTCCTTCTTTAAAAGTAGCCCCCGAGCATTTGATCAAAAACTTGTATTTGGTCAAAGGCTCTCAAAATTATCAGCCATTCTTTCCTGTCGCCATTTTCTCACATCACCTCTGCCGATGTTTTTTCCATTGGTAGAATGACATCATTGCTGACGTTGGCCACGTCCTCTTGTATTGGGAAGGTGCGAACAACGCTCCCTCTCTGTCTTGTGGGCCCAGAACCCTTATTTGTTTGACACGTCGTGCAAGTGGGGGACACACGTCGTCCGCTTTTACTGGCGCACACACTGTAGCGCCTGTTCCTTCCCTTCTCAGTAAAATTGCATTTTTACCCCTTGTCCACGTGTGCACCATCTATATCACAAATTCTCCATCCAACGGTGCGTCGATTCACCGCACCTCTACTTAAGGTCATCGTCTTCCTCCTTCCACACTTTCGCTCGCGCCGCTCCTCTGCTCTCCTCTGCTAAAATCCTCCATTGCGCCCTACAGTTCTTGAGCTCCACCACGCTTGCGCTTTTCTCCTCCACTTTCATTGATGCCAGCGTGGAAGCTCACCTGGCACAGCACTCCCGAGTCGAAGATGGCGACCACAGATCTGGGGAGCAATGAGTGGGAGAGATCCAAAATCTCCCCCCAAGACATCAACTTGCTGAAGAAACTTGGGATCAGCAAGAAACAAGACGTGCTGCGCTTCCCCAGCGAAGAAAGCTATCCATGCCCTCCAATGGAGTATCGGGTCAGTTTCGTTGACCATCTAATCCGCGGTCTTTCTTCCCCCATTCATGATTTTCTGCCTGGGTTGCTTTTTGTCTATGGATTGCAACTTCACCACCTTACTCCCAATTCCATCCTCCACATCTCAATCTTCATCACCTTGTGCGAATCTTTCCTTGGAGTCTAGCCCAACTGGTCTCTATGGAAACGCATTTTCCTCTGTCGCCGTAATGGCTCTACCAACGTCGCCTATAACATAGGCGGCGTTGTTATCTGCGTCCGCCCTGACGTCGAGTACTTCAACGTCAAATTCCCTGACTCAGTTCAAGGGTGGCGCAAAAAATGGTTATACATCCATGAGAAAAACTAGAACTCAGTAGAAGATAACATTCCCCCTTTTGATGGCGCCGAAAAAATCTGTCGCCGCCGGTCCTGGGACGCAGAGGCTAGCGACGAAGAAAAAGCGGCGACAGATGCGTTGATGGCACGCATCCGCGAGCTTCAAAATACCCGTGGACAAGAATTGTCGGGTATCCAAATCACGACGTACTTCCTTAGGATTAGGGTATAGCCTCTACAAGCTCGCAAAAATCCCCTTTGGATGTATGCTGGCGATGAAGATGTGGACCGCCTGTCGACAGATTTATCGGTCAAGGACTTAGAAAAACTTGTCCGAAAGATCCCGTCGCTGAGCAAGAAAGACACCGTCCCGTCTTCTTGCCGTGTGACGCCATATAGCGCCACCAACGCACTCCCGCAGGTAATATGTTGTTAGCATTAATTTTGTTCATGCATTCTTTTTCTTTTCTCTTTTTTCTACTGCTATTTCTTCGACTGCTATTACTGATAGAAATCCATGCCGGTGTTTTTTCTATCTTGTATAGAACCATGAAACTGCGTCGCCGCTTCCTCCCCTACCCGAAGGTGGGGAAGTCGAAGAACGGGCTGTTGTCACCGACGACAACCAGGGTACGTCTCGCCCTGAGAGTGAAACCGCGGGTTCTCGAAAATCCGCGGCATCCTCTGAAAAGGACGCTGAAACCGAGGCAACCGCATCGACACACTCTCCTCCTCCAGCTGCTTCTCCAACGAACAAGAGGAAGAGGGACGAGGATGTCGATTCCGGCACCTCCAAAGCCGGCGCATCTCGTGCCGAAGAAGTTGTTCCTGATGCTGGAAGGAAAACTTTCAACCCTTATGAAGATGCTCTTGTCAGCTCATAAGTTTCTGCTGTTCTTGTTGCTTGTTCTCGATATTTTTGTTTATATTGTTTCTTATCTTGTCGTCTTATTTATTGTAGTGGCGACGAAGATGAAGATCCCCCAATTGACGCGACTGCTCGAATGAGTACGTCCCGTACTTTAGTTGTCTCTGAAGCTCAACCTGATGGGGACGAAACTTCGCCTCCTCAGCAAGACACTGAGCATCCAACTCCAGTTGCGAGCCCCCGAGCCCCTTCACCAAAGAGAGCTAGGGTGGATCCAGCCAAGGAGCCTGCCTTGTTAATTGGTTGTTCCACGACCCCTTTAATGGAAGAAGTAAGTTGTTTCTTTTTCCTGCACTGATTTCAATTCTTTGAAGTCTCCTCTGTTTATTTCTTGGTGATGTCGAACTTTTGCTTCCTATATTGATTTTCTTTTCTATGATCTTCTCTTCAGCCTTTCATGAAGGAGCTTATCCGCCTCGGTACCCAATTTGTCGGGTACCGTGACTATGCCGCCAAACTTGAAGGTGTTTTTTTATCCGCCTTTTCTTGGCGAGTATACTCCGTCACTATTTTTGCCACAATGTTTCACTTATCTTTTATTATGCCAGAAACTCTTGCGGAATCCAACAAACGCGCTGACGCTTTTGCTACGAAGTTAGAGCAAAGCGAAAAAGCTCGCAAGAAGGCTGAAGCAGATGCTGCCACTGTCGAAGATCTTCGAAAAAAACTTCATAACGCGGAAACTTCTTTGAGCGACAACATAACTCAGCAATCTGCACAAGAGAAAGAAATTCTTACTCGCCTGGAGTCGCAAAGTCGACGTTTTGTCAGTAAGTGCCCAAGTCTTTGCTGTTTCTTCAGATCATTTTGTTTGTCCTTGCTTGCTTTTTCTTGACAAACTTCTTTTCACTCTTTCAGGGAAAACGCAACAAGATTATGAGCTGGAAAGTCCTGAAGGTGATCAGCTTCTCGACGCGCTGTCCCTTCTCAAGATTCATGGAGATGAAGCTCGTGAAGGTCTTGCTGAAGCCAGGACTGGTCTGTCACGGCGTTTCCCGTACTTTTTCAAGAAGAAGGAAGCACCTGCGTCTTTTAATGCTCTCGCCAAGTACTTCAATTCTCAAGAAGATCTTGGGCACCAACTTCGCCAAGAAGGGTTAAAAGTTGGTGTTGAAGGAACGATCGCCTTGGTTGCTGATAGCCAACAAGACGTCGATTGGACAAGAGTTGGCAACACAGAGGAGATGGAGATGAAAAGGTGGCAGTCGTTGATTAAGGCTGCCAAGCCCAACTCAAAGAAAATCCTCGCCTACCTCGGATATAAGCCAACTCCTGCTCCCAGTTCATCGAAGCCGGAGGTCAAGTAGACCACCTTGTCTTCTTTTTTATGTTTCTTTAATTTTGATGTTGTCGCTGTAGTAGTCTTGGCGACAACATAGCTTAGCAGTTCATTAGGGTCCTTCTTTGTGTAATATCCATGTAGTCACTTTTGAAAATCAATGGAGATCTATCTTTTACTTGATGATTGATGTCGAACTTTTGTTTTCAGTTGATTTTTGACAACTACACTTCAACTTCTCGTTCTTCCGATGCTTTACCTGCCTCATCCTTCTCGAAGAAAACGCCACTTCATGATGAATTCCTTGAAAATTTCTCGGGTGCGGGTCCGTCACAAGAATTGGAAGATCTTTGTCAACAACTTCAGTCCATGAGGAAACAGGCACTTTTAGTAATGGAACAGTCCCGAAAAGCAACCGAAAGGGAACAAATTGCACGTCAGCAAGCTTCAGAAGCTATAGCTGCCAAGGAAGCTGCTGTCGCTGAAGCTACCAAGCTACGTCCCGAGAAAATTTCATGCTTGAATTACTGAATGATGCAAGTATGGATATGGCGGGTGAGTTTCTTCGACCCGCAACTTCTTCTGTTGTTCCTGTGTTCTCTTGCTAACTGGTATGCTGTCATCAAATAGGTCCTTTTTTAGACGATGTTGCCGAATACCAGCGTGTTGAGGCAAGATCGAATTTTCTTGTTAACCTGGCGTTGGACCATGGAACTCTCTTTTGGGCTACACCTGAGCGAACCCGACAAATAGTTCGGTTTCAAGATCGCGCGAGTCAGGTCCGCGATTTTCTTGACTTCTGCACAAGGACCTTATCTTTAGTTTACAGCACCATGTTCTCGCGCAACAAGATGCCGGAAACCCTTCCTGCTTTGATGGAGAAATTTCGGGATGCCCCTCGAATTTATGGCTTTGTGCGGGCCCAATTATCTGTTGGCGCTAGAGTCGCTATGATGATGATACAAATCTGCTATCCAAAGTTAGACATGAGTAAGATTGTCGCCAAGTGTCTGTCCAAGATGTCGAAAAGAAGGAGAGACGTCGGCAAAATTGATGATGCTGTGACCCCTGTAGCCGAAGATATGATGGATGAACTTCTTCGGATGGACGCTGAATTCTTCGTGAAGGGCAGCTATGCTGAACATAGTACTCGTGCTGAACGAATAAACATAGATGATATACTGGGCGTCAATTGAAGATTTCTTGCTTGTCGAACTTTTCTTGGTAGTTTTAGCTTGTATGTTGTAAACACAATCTATATTGTAAAGCCATTGGAGATAAATTTTTCTTTACTTTTTCTCATCAAGCCCCCGAGTGTTTCGGTAGCGATTTTCTCCATTGTGCAAGCGAGGTTGAACCAAAACATAGTAAAGTATGTTGAATGTACTATATTTGCGGGTGTTAACTCCCGAGTCTTTTTGTTGGATCACTATTTTGTATCTGTATTTTATTTTGCGAGGTGCTTCACACCAAGGCGTTGTGCTTGTCGACATTATATATATGTATATTTTTTCTTCTGGGTGTAAGCCCCCGAGCCTATCGAAAAAAGATGTATATCTCCACTATCTTTATTATATTGCAGCACCGCGAGTCCGCCTCATTAAAAACCTTTTCCGGCCCCACTCGGTGCCCCGAAAAAGGAAAAGAGTGCGTCTGAAAACTCGCGGGCGTTTCAGTACATTGTATATTTACAAGGAGGACTATATTTCGACTTCTAAGCGTAGAAACGCCTGAGCTGCGCCACGTTCCAAGGATTTGGCTCGGCAACTCCTGTCTTCTTGTCCTTGATTCTGTATGCTCCTCCTTCGATTACTTCTGTAACGATGTAAGGGCCAAGCCATGGTGGCTCGAGTTTTTCATGGCTTTTTTGTGTCAGTCGAAGAACTAAGTCACCTACTTGGAAAGATCGTGGTCTCAATCGTCGACTGTGATAGTTTTTCAGATCTTGCTGGTATTTAGTGACCCGCGATAATACTTCGTCTCGAGCTTCATCCAGTGCATCAGCATCATCCTCCAATGCTTTCCTTGATGTCTCTTCATCGTATTCCGTTACTCTCGGAGAATCGTGCTCTATTTCTATCGGCAACACAGCCTCAGCTCCATGGACCAGAAAAAACGGAGTTTCCTGTGTCACTGTATTTGGTGTTGTTCGAATACTCCATAATACGCTGGGCAACTCCTCTGGCCAGGTATGTTGAGCTTTCTCCAATGGTGCTAGCAGACGTTTCTTGATGCCGTTACATATGGTACCGTTGGCTTTCTCGACTTGACCATTGGTTTGCGGGTGCGCCATGGAGGCAAAGTGTAGTTTTATGCCTACCTCTGCACAATATGCCCTGAACTCATTGGATGTGAAATTACTGCCATTGTCCGTGACGATGCTATTGGGGACGCCAAACCGAAAAACGATACTTTTCACGAACTTGACTGCTGATGCTACGTCTGGTGAATTTATCGGCTTTGCTTCTATCCACTTTATGAACTTGTCAACAGCTACGAGCATATACTCGTATCCTCCTGGTGAAGCCTTATGCAATTTTCCCACCATGTCAAGCCCCCATTGAGCAAAAGGCCACGACAGCGGTATTGGCATGAGTTCTGCTGCCGGAGAATGAGGTTTTGCGGCAAACCTTTGGCACGCATCACAAGTGCGGACTATGTCTTTCACGTCCTCAATTGTCGTTAGCCAATAAAACCCTGCTCTGAAAACTTTGGCTGCTATAGCTCGACTGCTTGCGTGGTGTCCACACACTCCTTCGTGTACATCCTTCAGAATTATTCTCCCTTGCTCAGGTGTGACGCATCGTTGTAACACTCCCGAGATACTTCTTTTATACAGCTCTCCCTTCACCACAGTAAAGGCTTTGGATCGCCTGATAATTCGCCTTGCTTCAACTGGATCGTCGGGTAGTTCCTTTCTCAAGATGTATGCTATGTAAGCCTGCATCCATGGAGTCTGTATCATCATTACTATTCCAGGTTCATCCTCTTCTGATGATATTTCTTTAGCTCCCGAGGGATTCTTTTCCTTCTCCTTCTTCTGCTGTTTCTTTGGCTTGGTCGATCTCTTGGATATCTCTTCCCAGAAAACACCGGGTGGTATTGCGAGACATTGTGACCCGATATTTGCGAGAACATCGGCTTCATCATTACTTAGCATGCTGATGTGATTTACCTCGCATCCATCAAACAGTTTCTCGAGCTCATTATAGACCTCCTTGTATGCTATCATGCTGTCATTGACTGTGTCGCATTGATTCATAACTTGCTGAGCCACCAATTGCGAGTCGCCAAAGATTTTTAATCGAGTTGCACCACAAGCCTTTGCCATCTTCATCCCATGTATAAGAGCTTCATATTCTGCTTCATTGGTAGATGCGTTTGGAAACGTCATCCGCAAAACATAATTCAATTTATCGCCTTGTGGTGATATCAGTATCACGCCTGCTCCTGCTCCCTCAAGTCTCTTGGACCCGTCAAAGTTCATAGTCCAAGTTCTCGATAAATCCAGGGGTCCCGTATTTTGTAGCTCCACCCACTCTGCGATGAAATCTGTTAAAATTTGCGACTTTATTGCTTTTCTTTTCTCATACGTGATGTCCCGAGGGGAAAGCTCTATTCCCCAAAGGGAGACACGGCCCGTGGCTTCTGGGCTGTTTAATATATTTGATAAAGGCGCCTCATTGACCACTATTATCGGATGCGCCGAAAAATAGTGTCGCAACTTTCTTGCTGTTGTAAACACTCCATACGCTAGCTTTTGGTACTGTGGGTACCGCTGTTTTGAAGGCGATAATACTTCACTGACGAAATATACCGGTCGTTGCACTCCATGGAGTTTTCCTTCTTCTTCTCTTTCAACCACTAGCACTGTGCTTACCACCTGAGGTGTGGCGGTGATATATAACAAGAGAGGCTCCTTCTCCTTTGGCGCCACCAGGATTGGTGGTGTCGAGATTGTGCGCTTGAGGTCCTCGAAAGCTCTGTCCGCTTCCTCGTTCCATTGAAATTTATCGCCTTGCTTGATCAATGCGTAGAACGGTAATGCTTTTTCTCCTAGCCTGGCAACGAACCTGCTCAAAGCTGCGACTCGCCCAGTTAACTGTTGTATTTCTTTCAACTTTGTTGGCCTCCTCATTGTTACGATGGCTTGGATTTTCTCTGGATTGGCCTCGATCCCTCTCGCTGAAACTAGGAACCCGAGAAGTTCCCCCGCAGGAACGCCAAAGGAACATTTTGTCGGGTTTAACTTCAAGCAGAACTTGTCAAGGTTGTCGAAAGTTTCCTTCAGATCTTCGATCCAAGTTGACCCCTTTTTTGTTGTTATGACGACATCGTCAATATATACTTGTACATTTTTTCCAATATGTGTTGCTAAGCACTTCTGCATCATCCGTTGATATGTTGCTCCCGCATTTTTCAGACCAAAAGGCATTGTCCTGTAGCAGAACACGCCATAAGGTGTTATGAACGCTGTCTTAACTTCATCATCTTCTTTTAATCTGATCTGGTTATAACCAGAATAAGCGTCCAGGAAGAAAAGACGTTCGCATCCTGCCGTGGAGTCGATGATTTGATCGGTCCTTGGGAGGGGAAAATGATCCTTTGGACAGTGTTTATTGAGACACGTAAAGTCGACACACATGCGAAGGACTTCCGTGTTTTTCTTTGGGACCAGCACTGGGTTAGCTACCCACGTGGCTTCTGTATGTAACTCTTTGATAAAACCAGCTTCTCTGAGTCGATCAATTTCTGACAGCATGGCTTTGCGGTTTGGTTCCGAAAAACGCCGCAAAGGTTGTTTGATTGGTCTCGCTATTGGATCCAAGTTTAGGTGGTGCTCGGCAAGTTCCCTGGATACTCCTGGCATGTCAGCTGGACACCATGCGAAGATTTTCCAGTGCTCACGGAGGAACTCGACGAGCGCGCTTTCCTATGCGAGGTTCATATTTGTTGCAATGGACGTCGTTTTCTTTGGGTCTGTCGGGTGAATCTGCACCTATTTTGAATCCTTAGCAGTGTTGAAGGTTGGTTCCCTGAGTGGCCTTCCTGCATCTGGCAACACATCATAATAAGTTGTGAGCCTTGACGCCATATACTCTGCTTGCATCCCGAAAGTTTCTAACAGTCGATGAAAATCCTTGTCGCATTTATCAGCTAACGCGAAACTTCCCTTGACTGTAATTGGTCCCTTAGGTCCAGGTAACCTCCACAACAGGTACGTGTAATGTGGTACCGCCATAAACCTGGCATATGCTGGTCGTCCCAACAAGGCGTGATATTGCGACGGGAAATCCACGACTTCAAATTCCAGCTTTTCTATCCTGTAGTTTTCTCGGGTCCCCAACTGAACGTCGAGATTGATCTTCCCCAGCGGATAACTCGGCTTCTCTGGCGTGATTCCATGGAAACGTGTGTCAGTTTGTTTTAGATTTGCCAGGGATATGTTCATCTTCCTTAGTGTATCTGCATACATAAGGTTTAAACTGCAGCCATCTATAAAGACTCTTGACACGTCAAACCCGGCGATAACTGCAGGTAAGATAAGTGCAGATTGCCCTGGTCGAGGAACTTGCTGCGGGTGATCCGCAATTGTGAAGCCAATGTCCTGTCCCGACCAATTTAGGTACTCAATCGTTGGTGGAGGCATCTTCTCTGCCATGAACACCTGTCGAGAGATTACTTTCTGAGCCCTATTAGACGGCCTAGCTTTCTGAATCATCGAGACCGCGCCGTTGGAGTTGGGATCAACATATGGAGGTGGGTGTGGTGTTGCCGCTATTCTGAGCTGGTGCCGATTTTCGTCCGTAATTGCAGGAGGAGGTGGCAGGTGGATTTCACTCCTGGGTCCTTGGGGGTTTCTATTTATTGCTTGAGCATTGGCTATCCCTGCGGCCCGCAACATTGCTTGAAAATTGCGACAATCCTTCTGCAGGTGTCCTGACTGCCTCTTCCTATTATTGTCGAGATAAAAATGCATCTGACATGGCCCATTCATCATATCCTCGGGAGACACATATGGTCTCTGAAACCTTGGCCCACTATTTTGCCTGTTACTACGGAAATCACCTCTGTTGACGCCTTGTTGCTCGTTACTTCTTTGATAATCATCTCGACTGTTTCCTCTAGTGTTTCCTCGGAAACCAGCTGATATGTGGCCAGGAGCATCGTTATTATAGAACTGTCAAGAAAATCGACGTCTATTTTGGAAATTTCGACTGCGATCCTCTTCTGGCGATCTATGTCGCTTGTTATGTATAGCATCTTCTCCGTCTGCCCATCTCTTTGCTATTTCCATCAATGCTGATATTGTCTTTGGGTTGGTTCTCCCTAAGTCTTCGACGAAGTCTCCTTGTTGAATTCCTGCCACGAACGCGTCTATTGCCCTCTCGTCAGATATGTCCTCTGCCGAGTTTTTGATAATGTTCCACCTCTGTATATATTTTCTCATTGACTCATCATGTTTATGTCTACACGCCCTCAACTCTTCCAATGACGCGGGTTTTTTGCAGGTGGACCGGAAATTCTTCACGAAGATATCCTCAAAACTATCCGAGCTATCGATGGAACCTGGGGGAAGTTTCTTTATCCAAGATCGCGCGGCTCCGCTCAAGTGTACTTGGATGCTCTGCATGGTTGTTGCCCTGGTTCCGCCTATCAACTTCACCATCTCGAGGTAATCAACGAGCCAATCTTCGGGATCTTGTAGACCGTCGAATTTCTTGAAATTTTCGGGTAACTTAAACCCTGACGGGACTCGAGTCTTTTGAACTCATCTCGTAAAACATGGGAGTCCACACATATCTTCCTCAGCAACTTCCGGTGACTGTCGATGTTCCCTTCTTTCTTGTCGCGCTCTACCCACCCTTGCTTGAGCCGCTGAATCCCTTGCTCCACTTGCTCTCGGTGAATCTTGCACTGCGGCGGTGGGTCGCGGACTATTTTGCCTTGCAGTTCCTTCGGGAGGTGTAGCTGCGAACGCTGTTCCCATAGCTCCAACTCCTGCCATTGCCATGTTAAACAATGCTTCTCTCGGGTCCCCAGGAGGTGGTCTGGACGCGAGGATGAAAGCTTGCGTTGCCATATACCCAGCTTCCGGTGTTTTAGGGATAATGTTTCCCCTTGTGTCAATCGACATAAAAGACATGTCGAGATTTTGAATTATATTTTCCCTCTCTGCTTCAGGTATATTTTGCAGCCGAGATCTTGCTCTCCTCCGAGCTTCTCTATGACTATTTCCCGAAGTTCCTGACTGTCGACTTAGGTCTGCTCGTCGCCTGCTTGATGTGGAGGCTGCCTCCTTTCTTCTGTTCAGCTCAGCTGTCTGTTTTTCCAACTCCCTACTCACACGAGCAAGTCTATATTGATAGGCTTGTAGTTCTTCTGCTGTAGCAGTTGTGGTCATTGGCTCTGAACCGTCCATGGCTCTTGCGGCTCTGTCCCACGCTTCTTGCGGGAGCTGAGCTCTTAGACGTGGAGTAGGCCCAACATACTTAGTGCCTAGACCTCTTCTGAGATCAGCGGGATCGACATATGGGTTTCCCAAATTGTCGAAAGCCTCTGATGTCTCCGGCTCTGCTCGGTTTGTTTCTTCAATTGCGTAGACCTGATGATATTTTGAATTTTGATTTTCGTCGGGATTGCTGACACCATCATAGAGATTGGTGAAGACCTTTCCAATAACAGCAGATCTGTCGATGAAGTTGAAGCTGTCGACGCTGTCTGAATCGCTGCTTATATCAGAGTCCGCAGACGACTCGAAGGACATGTCGCTGAAGATTTTGGCGAGCTTTTCGCTTGCCATGGTGTTGATGAAGCGTGGCGACGAAATCTTCTCTTCGCCTGATGAAGAGTCGGAATCGACCGCTGATAATCCCGATGAGATCGGAACTTCGAGACGATACGATCCTTCTTTCTCGATGCAGAATCGGAATTGTCCGAACGTCACTTCCATGGGCTCCTCCAGATACGTATATGCATCCAAACGGGAGGGCGTGTGAGGAACAAAATCGACTAGATCAGTTTCGACATGTTTACCTCGATCCATCGCGTTGCTTGCTACCGACGAAGTCGACGATTTTGAACGTGCCATCGAGATCAGCTCCTTGTCGCCTCTAATCCCCACAGACGGCGCCAATTGATAAGGTATTAACTTGTCAATGCCTACGTATTGTAGACTAGGGTTTTGCTAGAAGTAGAGGGTGATACGCGTAGATGCACACGTCCGTTGGGAACCCCAAGTGGAAGGTATGATGCGTATAGAAGCAAGTTTCCCTCAGTATGAAACCAAGGTTTAATCGAACCAGTAGGAGCCAAGAAGCACGTTGAAGGTTGATGGTCGCGAAATCTGATGCGGCGCAACACCAGGGATTCCGGCGCCAACGTGGAACCTGCACAACACAATCCAAGTACTTTGCCCCAACGAAACAGTGAGGTTGTCAATCTCACCGGCTTGCTGTAACAAAGTATTAAACGTATCGAGTGGAAGATGTTTGCAAAGAAAACAGTAAACACAATTGCAGTAGATTGTATGCTTATGTAAAGAATAGGACCGGGGTCCACAGTTCACTAGAGGTGTCTCTCCCATAAGATAAAAGCATGTTGGGTGAACAAATTACAGTCGGGCAATTGACAAATAGAGAAAGGCATAACAATGCATATACATGATATGATAAATATAGTGAGATTTAATTGGGCATTACGACAAAGTACATAGACCGCCATCCAACTGCATCTATGCCTAAAAAGTCCACCTTCAGGTTATCATCCGAACCCCATTCAGTATTAAGTTGCTAAGCAACAGACAATTGCATTAAGTATGGTGCGTAATGTAATCGACAACTACATCCTTAGACATAGAATCAATGTTTTATCCCTAGTGGCAACAGCACATCACAACCTTAGAACTTTCTCACATCGTCCTGTGTGTCAATGAAGGCATGAACCCACTATCGAGCATAAATACTCCCTCTTGGAGTTAAGAGTAAAAACTTGGCCAGAGCCTCTACTAGTAACGGAGAGCATGCAAGATCATAAACAACACATAAACAATAGATTGATAATCACCATAATCATAGTATTCTCTATCCATCGGATCCCGACAAACACAACATATAGTATTACAGATAGATGATCTTGATCATGTTAGGCAGCTCACAAGATCCAACAATGAAGCACAATTAGGAGAAGACGACCATCTAGCTACTGCTATGGACCCATGGTCCAGGGGTGAACTACTCACTCATCACTCCGGAGGCGACCATGGCGGTGTAGAGTCCTCCGGGAGATGAATCCCCTCTCCGGCAGGGTGCCGAGGCGATCTCTGAATCCCCCGAGATGGGATTCGCGGCGGCGGCGTCTCTGGAAGGTTTTCCGTATCGTGGCTCTCTGTACTGGGGTTTTCGCGACGGAGGCTTTAAGTAGGCGGAAGGGTAGGTCAGGGGGGCTCACGAGGGGCCCAGGGGACAGGGTGGCGCGGCCAGGGCCTGGGCCGCGCCGCCCTATCATCTGGCCGCCTCGTGGCCCCACTTCGTTATCTCTTCGGTCTTGTGGAAGCTTCGTGCAAAAATAGGACCCTGGGCGAAGATTTCGTCCAATTCTGAGAATATTTCCTTACTAGGATTTCTGAAACCAAAAACAGCAGAAACAAAGAATCGGCTCTTCGGCATCTTGTTAATAGGTTAGTTCCAGAAAATGCATAAATATGACATATAATGTGCATAAAACATGTAGGTATCATCAATAAAGTAGCATGGAACATAAGAAATTATCGATACGTTGGAGACGTATCAGCATCCCCAAGCTTAGTTCTGCTCGTCCCGAGCAGGTAAAACGATAACAAAGATAATTTCTGAAGTGACATGCCATCATAATCTTGATCATACTATTTGTAAACATATGTAATGAATGCAGCGATCAAAACAAAGGTAATGACATGAGTAAACAAGTGAATCATATGACAAAGACTTTTCATGAATAGTACTTCAAGACAAGCATCAATAAGTCTTGCATAAGAGTTAACTCATAAAGCAATAAATCAAAGTAAAGGTGTTGAAGCAACACAAAGGAAGATTAAGTTTCAGCAGTTGCTTTCAACTTATAACATATATATCTCATGGATATTGTCAACATAAAGTAATATAACAAGTGCAATATGCAAGTATGTAGGAATCAATGCACAGTTCACACAAGTGTTTGCTTCTTAAGGTGGAAGGAGATAGGTAAACTGACTCAACAATAAAAGTAAAAGAATGGTCCTTCAAGAGGAAAGCATCGATTGCTGTATTTGTGCTAGAGCTTTTATTTTGAAAACATGAAACAATTTTGTCAACGGTAGTAATAAAGCATATGAGTTATGTAAATTATATCTTACAAGTTGCAAGCCTCATGCATAGTATACTAATAGTGTCCGCACCTCGTCCTACTTAGCTTGGACTACCGGGTCTTTGCATGCCATGTTTCAACCAAGTGTCACAAAGGGGTACCTCCATGCCGCCTGTACAAAGGTCTAAGGAGAATGCTCGCATTTTGGATTTCTCGCTTTTGATTATTCTCAACTTAGACATCCATACCAGGACAACATGGACAACAGATAATGGACTCCTCTTAAATGCATAAGCATGTAGCAATGATTATTATTCTCATATGAGATTGAGGATATATGTCCAAAACTGAAACTTCAACCATGATTCATGGCTTTAGTTAGCGGCCCAATGTTCTTCTCTAACAATTTTGCATGCTCCAACCACTAAAATGATAGATCCTTCAGACAAGACGGACATGCATAGCAACTCACATGATATTCAACAATAGTTGATGGCGTTCCCCAGAAGCATGGTTATCGCACAACAAGCAACTTAATAAAATGTAAAGTGCATAAGTACATATTCAATACTACGATAGTTTTTAAGGCTATTTTGTCCCATGAGCTATATATTGCAAAGGTGAATGATGGAATTTTAAAGGTAGCACTCAAGCAATTTACTTTGGAATGGCGGAGAAATACCATGTAGTAGGTAGGTATGGTGGACACAAATGGCATAGTAGTTGGCTCAAGGATTTTGGATGCATGAGAAGTATTCCCTCTCGATACAAGGTTTAGGCTAGCAAGGTTATTTGAAGCAAACTCAAGGATGAACCGGTGCAGCAAAACTCACATAAAAGACATATTGTAAACATTATAAGACTCTACACCGTCTTCCTTGTTGTTCAAAACTCGATACTAGATATTATCTAGACCTTAGAGAGACCAAATATGCAAATCAGATTTTAGCAAGGTCTATGTATTTCTTCATTAATGGTGCAAAGCATATGATGCAAGAGCTTAAACATGAGCACAACAATTGCCAAGTATCACATTATCCAAGACATTTTAGAATTACTACATGTAGCATTTTCCAATTCCAACCATATAACAATTTAACGAAGAAGAAACTTCGCCATGAACATTATGAGTAAAGCCTAATGACATATTTGTCCATATGCAACAGCGGAGCGTGTCTCTCTCCCACAAAGTGAATGCTAGGATCCATTTTATTCAAACAAAACAAAAACAAAAACAAACCGACGCTCCAAGTAAAGAACACAAGATGTGATTGAATAAAAATATAGTTTCAGGGGAGGAACCTGATGATGTTGTCGATGAAGAAGGGGATGCCTTGGGCATCCCCAAGCTTAGACGCTTGAGTCTTCTTAGAATATGCAGGGGTGAACCACGGGGGCATCCCCAAGCTTAGAGCTTTCACTCCTCTTGATCATAGTATATCATACTCCTCTCTTGACCCTTGAAAACTTCCTTCACACCAAACTTCAAGCAAACTCATTAGAGGGTTAGTGCACAATTAATAATTCACACATTCAGAGGTGACACAAACATTCTTTACACTTCTGGACATTGCATAAAGCTACTGGACATTAATGGATCAAAGAAATGAATCCAACATAGCAAAAGAGGCAATGCGAAATAAAAGGCAGAATCTGTCAAAAACAGAACAGTCCGTAAAGACGAATTTAAAGCTGGCACCAGACTTGCTCAAATGGAAAAACTCAAAACTAATGAAAGTTGCGTACATATCTGAGGATCACGCTCGTAAATTGGCAGATTTTTTAGAATTTTCTACAGAGGCCTGTGCCCAGATTCGTGACAGACAGCAATGTTGTTTCTGCGCAGCGATCCCAAATATAACATCAACTTTGACATAGAAACTTTACTTGGCACAAAAACATGATAAGGAGAGGTTGCTACAGTAGTAAACAACTTCCAAGACTCAATAAAACAAAAAAATTCTGTAGTAAAAACATGGGTTGTCTCCCATAAGCGCTTTTCTTTAACGCCTTTCAGCTAGGCGCAGAAAGTGCAAATCAAGTATTATCAAGAGTAGAAGCATCAACATTATTACCTTGAGAGCTGGGAGTTTTCTCAACAATGCATTGTATCTGGTCTATATAAGTAACTCCTCTCTCATTGCTCCTAGGCTTACTATTCTCATCAAACAAATTTTCAGGAACAAGCCAAGCATAGTTGTTTTCCAAAGCTTCATGCATTCCTAGTAGTTTACTAGGTATTGGCGCTTTAATTTCCCTACCATCATTAACATTATTAGTATACTTAATTCTATCCATATCCATCTTTTCAAGTATTTGTTTAAAATTAGGAAAGAAACCAAGCCTCTTATGCTTAATGAAAACTTTTCTAGCTTCTTTAACTATATCCTCAAATTCTCTAACAAGGACTTTTAAAACAAAATTTCTCTTTTCCCCCATCTCCATATCCGAAAGTGTAAGAAACATATGTTGAATTATGGGATTGAGATTAACAAATCTAGTTTCTAACATATGTATCAAACAGGCAGAAGCACTTTCATAAGTAGGAGCAGTTTTTAATAATGGTATATCTTCAAAATCTTCATCCATACTAACATGGCTGAAAAATTCTTCTATATTATCTCTTCCAATGATACACCCTCGTCCTACCGGTATCTCTTCCAAAGTAAACTTAGGATTAAGCATGATGAAATAAGCAAAAAGTAAACTAGGCAAACAAAGTAAAGACAAGTAACTAATTTTTTGTGTGTTTTTGATATGGAGAGCAAGACAGTAAATAAAGTAAAACTAGCAACTAATTTTTTTGTATTTTGATTTAGTGCAGCAAACAAAGTAGTAAATAAAATAAAGCAAGACAAAAACAAAGTAAAGAGATTGAGAAGTGGAGACTCCCCTTGCAGCGTGTCTTGATCTCCCCGGCAACGGCGCCAGAAATTTAGCTTGATACGCGTAGATGCACACGTCCGTTGGGAACCCCAAGTGGAAGGTATGATGCGTATAGAAGCAAGTTTCCCTCAGTATGAAACCAAGGTTTAATCGAACCAGTAGGAGCCAAGAAGCACGTTGAAGGTTGATGGTCGCGAAATGTGATGCGACGCAACACCAGGGATTCCGGCGCCAACGTGGAACCTGCACAACACAATCCAAGTACTTTGCCCCAACGAAACAGTGAGGTTGTCAATCTCACCGGCTTGCTGTAACAAAGGATTAAACGTATCGAGTGGAAGATGTTTGCAAAGAAAACAGTAAACACAATTGCAGTAGATTGTATGCTTATGTAAAGAATAGGACCGGGGTCCACAGTTCACTAGAGGTGTCTCTCCCATAAGATAAAAGCATGTTGGGTGAACAAATTACAGTCGGGCAATTGACAAATAGAGAAAGGCATAACAATGCATATACATGATATGATAAATATAGTGAGATTTAATTGGGCATTACGACAAAGTACATAGACCGCCATCCAACTGCATCTATGCCTAAAAAGTCCACCTTCAGGTTATCATCCGAACCCCATTCAGTATTAAGTTGCTAAGCAACAGACAATTGCATTAAGTATGGTGCGTAATGTAATCGACAACTACATCCTTAGACATAGAATCAATGTTTTATCCCTAGTGGCAACAGCACATCACAACCTTAGAACTTTCTCACACCGTCCTGTGTGTCAATGAAGGCATGAACCCACTATCGAGCATAAATACTCCCTCTTGGAGTTAAGAGTAAAAACTTGGCCAGAGCCTCTACTAGTAACGGAGAGCATGCAAGATCATAAACAACACATAAACAATAGATTGATAATCACCATAATCATAGTATTCTCTATCCATCGGATCCCGACAAACACAACATATAGTATTACAGATAGATGATCTTGATCATGTTAGGCAGCTCACAAGATCCAACAATGAAGCACAATTAGGAGAAGAAGACCATCTAGCTACTGCTATGGACCCATGGTCCAGGGGTGAACTACTCACTCATCACTCCGGAGGCGACCATGGCGGTGTAGAGTCCTCCGGGAGATGAATTCCCTCTCCGGCAGGGTGCCGGAGGCGATCTCCTGAATCCCCCGAGATGGGATTCGCGGCGGCGGCGTCTCTGGAAGGTTTTCCGTATCGTGGCTCTCTGTACTGGGGTTTTCGCGACGGAGGCTTTAAGTAGGCGGAAGGGTAGGTCAGGGGGGCTCACGAGGGGCCCAGGGGACAGGGTGGCGCGGCCAGGGCCTGGGCCGCGCCGCCCTATCATCTGGCCGCCTCGTGGCCCCACTTCGTTATCTCTTCGGTCTTCTGGAAGCTTCGTGCAAAAATAGGACCCTGGGCGAAGATTTCGTCCAATTCCGAGAATATTTCCTTACTAGGATTTCTGAAACCAAAAACAGCTTAAAACAAAGAATCGGCTCTTCGGCATCTTGTTAATAGGTTAGTTCCAGAAAATGCATAAATATGACATATAATGTGCATAAAACATGTAGGTATCATCAATAAAGTAGCATGGAACATAAGAAATTATCGATACGTTGGAGACGTATCAGAGGGCAAATAGATCTCGAAGGTTTCAGCCGAAAAGTACTCGACGATTGTAAAACTAGGGTTGTGCTGACAGTAGATTCGATCCTCTCTTTGTCCCTCGACTCCCCCTTATATAGGAGGCGGAGCCGAGGGATTCGTAATACACAAGTTTACAGAGTCCGGGAGGGTTTCTACCCCGTCCCGTAGAATTACAAGTCTCTATATTTCCTAATACAACTTTAACTTTCCTTAATACTAACTGGGCTTCCGAACTTCATATTCTTCGACTCATGGGCCTTCAGTAAAACCCCGGGTAGCATCTTTGGTAGGCCCATTGGGGATGCCTATGTCACCCACGACACAGTGAAGTGATAGGAGTCGTGGCTTCCCAACGTAAGCATCGTGGTTATCGTCAGCAGCGACGTCACACCATAAAGTTTCGACTGCATTATGAAGGTATAGCGGCAAAGAAAATATTGGGTGTTCCAAGAAACAAAAATGGGAGCCTATGATCAAATGCAAGCATCTGTTTATATGCTCGGGGGCTACTCTTATCAAAAGTATTGTTTATACTTCTGATAAGAGGATTATGAGGAAGACAAAAACATAGAGTTGTTCAAAAGTAACAAAAGTTGAGCCTACAACCAAGTATAAATACTCGACTGTAGCCTCGGGGGCTACTCCCATCGGGAGCGCTAGTCGCGCACCCGATGAAATAAAGAAAGAGAAAGAGAGCAACAAGTCTGATTTAAAAATATAGAGTGAAGGAACAATACAAATTGAGCCTACACCCAAGTGCAAACACTCGGCTGTAGCCTTGGGGGCTACTCCCATTGGGAGCGCTGGTCGCGCACCCGATAAAATATGTGAAGGAAAAGAAGGAAGAGAATGACAAGACAAAACATAAGGCGAGGAATTATCGCCGTACATCTACGAGTTACATATAACTCGTCATGTACTACCATCGGGAGAACAAGATATTATCATTAAGTGATTCGAAAAAATTGGCAATTCCAACAGCCGATAAAAGTACTCGACAATATATTCCCAGAGCGTGTCCGCCGCGGTGAAAACTCTGGATGCCGTAATACTTTACGAAGGTAAGTCCCCAGGATATGTCCTGTGTGGCGTGGTATCGCACCCGAATGCACTCTGCTACTTTATTCGTATCAACAAATGCGAAGAAAAATCCTAGCGGATGCGCTACTGATCTCATATATATGTCTAGAATTCGGTTCATGATTAAGTCCTTAAACGGCGCATGTCGAATTACGCCAGTATCCCGGGGTCGTGTCCAGGGACTTGACCTTGAAGTAGGTTTTTGCGGGTTTGCCACGAGAGCAGTTAACTGGTACCTGATCCGTCAGATGAACCAGCCCCATTTACCATTATCCCTGTACAAAATATATATATCCCGAGTAAAATGTTATGATGATCCGAAGAATTTATGGATTGATTGTACGGCGGAGATTTTACTCGACTCTACGATTCAAGCTAAATCTCGGAGGCTACTGACATAAGCATCCCGAATGGGCCTGCCGAATAAGGTACCCGGGGATAACTGAAGGACCACAACCCGAAGATTACAAAGTCCGGAAGCCCAGTAAACATCGATATGGAAGATAGAGATAGATTAGGAAGTAAAGAGTTCTGTATTGGTACGGGACAGACTCAAAGAGTCTCTCGAAATTTTTAACTTGTACGATACGTAAACCTTGGCTCCACCTCCTATATAAAGGGGAGACGAGGGAGAAAGAAAGGATCGATTCATTGTCAACACAAACCCTAGTTTTTAGCAGTCGAGCATCTTTTCGGCTGAAACCTTCGAGATCTACTTGCCCTCTACCTTCCGTGAAACCCAAGTATACAATCTGTAGGCATTGACAAGTTAAACTCTTGTCAACGGCTCTAGGAGGAGAACCAGGCGGTGCCATGGCCGAATGCGAGCGGCGCGCACTTTGTAATGTTCCCTACCCCCGCACGCCCGGTACTGGCAACACCGGTACGTGCCTTCGTCCCCGACGCGTCCCCGGGCCTGGCAAGCTCGGACCGGCGCCTCGTCTTCATCGGCATCGCCTCTACGACTGTCTTGACCGTGTCACCGCCGAGTTCTTCTATGCGTACTCGGTTCTGGCAAAACCAGAGTATGCCTTCGTCCCGACGTGTGCCTGGTTCTAGCAAAACTATGGTTGCACTTCGTCCTCGACGGCTCAGACTGCATCAACTTCGGCATCGACCATCTCCACGAGTGCCTCGACGCGTCTCCGTCACTCTCCTCGCACACCACCTCGCCTGCGGCTACATCAACACTGGCAGCCGGCCACGACATCGACTACGGCAATCCCTCACGAGGCTCCCTCGACCAAGGTTGCAGCACCCACACTCTCAGCTACCTCGACATCGGCACAATGGGCTATCACCTCGCATGAGCACCTCGGCTTCTTCTACAGTCCAAGCATCCGCGACGCGACATCGTCCACGACGCTCATGCTATGACTGCGGGGGAGTGTAAGCCCGTTGGTTCCTACCTTCGGCTTCTCTCCAGTCTGACCGTCCGCGACGTTACTGTTGTTCACGTCACTACCGTTACGACTGCGGGGGAGTGTTAAAGATATATTTGGTATATGTGTATTTGGTAGTATATGATTTTTAATCATCTCCTGCCTTATCTCTAGGATAGCCTTCTTGGCTCCCAAGACTTGTACTCCTATATATACTCGCCCGAGAGGCTCAATACAACATAAAAATCCAGAGCAGCAGCGGCGATGGCGATGACAGCCAGGCCACCTGCGGAGACCGCGACGGTAGTCGGGGCTCACCTCCGATCGTGTGTTCACGTGCCCGGCCGGGGGCACTGTCAAAGGGGCCGAAAAGCTGCGGGAATTTCTTCGCGCCGCGGTGCACGCAAGGAATCCATCCATCGAGGAAGGGAGCAGAACGAATGGGAAGGAAGGGTTCATATTCCAGCTGGGCCTAGGGTGCGTGCCCATACACGCGGAGGACGGACAACGGAGACAGCCGGGAGGCGGAGGCGGCTGACAAAGGATTAACTTGTCAATGCCTACAGATTGTAGACTAGGGTTTTGCTAGAAGTAGAGGGCAAGTAGATCTCGAAGGTTTAGGCGAAAAGTACTCGACGGTTATGAAAACTAGGGTTATGTTGACAGTAGATTCGATTCTTTCTTTGTCCCTCGACTCCCCCTTATATAGGAGGTGGAGCCGAGGGTTTTCGTTTTGTACAAGTTACAGAGTCCGGGACGGTTTCTAACTCATCCCGCCAGATTACAAATAACACTTCCTATTACAACTCTAGCTTTCCTTAATATATCTTGGGCTCCCGAATCTTCTTATTCTTCGGATAGTGGGCCTTCAGTAAACTCTGGGTACTATCTTCGGCAGGCCCATTTGGGATGCCTATGTCAATAGCCCCCGAGATTTTGCTTGAATCGTAGAGTCAAGGGAAATCTCGACTGTTTATATTTATTCGAGAACTTTTATTTATACTTCTTCACATAAAATTCTACTTAACTGCTCATCTGACGGATCAGGTACTAGTTAACTGCTCTAGTGGCAATCCGCAAAAACCTACTTCAAGATCACGTCCCTGGACATGATCTCGGGATACTGGTGCAAACTTCGACAGGTGCCGCTTAAGGTCTTACCATTCTGTCGAGTCCCAGTCAAATTTATCGGGTACCTAACGCGTCCGTTAGGATTTTTCTTCGTATCTGTTGATACGGATAAAAGTAGCAGAGCGCAGTCTTTGGCGATGCCACGCCCAGCAGAACGGATCTGGGGTCTTACCTTCGCAAATTTGCGGCATTCAGAAATTGATCGCAACTTTGGCGTTCTGAGAATATATTGTCGAGTGCTTTTCGCCTTTGGAATAGCACATTTTATCGAGTCATATTTGATGACTTATTTTGTCTTCCCAATGGGAGTATTTGTAGAGTTATCTGTGTAACTCGAAATATACTCACTTCTGTTTCTTTATTTTGATAAAATTCATCGGGCACGCGAACAGCGTTCCCGATGGGAGTAGCCCCCGAGGCTACATCCAAGGACTTGTGCTTGGATGTAGGCTCCACAGATTAGTATCCATTGCCACTATATTTATAATCTTTCTCGATAGTTTTATATTTATCGGGTGCGCGACCAGCGCTCCCGATGGGAGTAGCCCCCGAGGCTATGAAAAAATGCTTGCATTTGGTCATAGGCTCTCGCCATTTCTATCTTGTCATACTCGAAATTTTCTATTTTTCCAAAGTAGCCCCCGAGCGTTTGGGCAAAAACTTGTATTTGATCAAAGGCTCTCGACATAATCTTTGTGTTGTCGATAAACTTCTGAAACCTCATAGTCGAATTTTTCTTTTATCTTGATGACGTCATTACTGATGATAGCCACGATTTTTATTTTGGAAACTGACCATTACCGCTTGTTTCGCTGCCTTGTGGGTCCCAATTCCTTATCTGACGGATACGTCGTGCAAGTGGGGGACACATGTTCTCCCCTTTTTCTGGTACGTTCTGTAACCTCGTCGATGTAGAAATACTTTTTTACCCTCGTCTCCACGTGGCTATCATCTCCTTCACACTTTTTCCATCCAACGGTGCAATGCTTCGCGTGATTCCTATATAAACCTTTCTTCAACCTCGGTTCACTCCTTCGCTTGCGCCGCACATTTGTTCCTCTTTGCAAAAACTTCCCCTGCGCCCAATTCTCTTCGATCTGCCGCACGCACGAGCATTGCTTTTCCAGTGCCATTGATGCCACCGCGCACGCGACTCACACGCCACAGTACTCCAGAGTCCGAGATGGCCGCTGAAGATCTTGAATGGGAGAGATCTAAAATCTCCAACCAAGACCTCAACATGATGAAGAAGCTTGGCCTGATGAAGAAAGAAGACGCCATCCGCTTTCCCAGCGAAGAAAGCTACCCCAACCCTCCAATGGAGTACCGGGTTAGTTTCGTTGATCACCTCATCCGCGGCCTTTCTGCCCCAATTCACGATTTCCTCCACGGCCTTCTTTTTGTTTATGGGATTCAACTGCACCAGTTGACCCCCAATTCCATCCTCCATATTTCCATTTTTATCACGCTGTGCGAATGTTTCCTTGGAGTCCCTCCTAACTGGGCTCTTTGGAAACGCATTTTCCTTCTCCGCCGCAATGCCTCCCGCAATGCCACTTATAACATAGGCGGCGTTGTTATCTGTGTCCGAATTGACGTTGATTACTTCGACGTCAAATTTCCTGATTCTGTCCAAGGGTGGCGCAAAAAGTGGCTCTACATTCACGAAGAAAGTGCCAACTCTGTGGAACACAACATAATCCCCTTCGACGGAAATGCCAAAATTCAGCGCCGCCGCTTCTGGGATGCTGAAGCTTCCGAAGAAGAGAAAAAGGCGACAGAAGCACTTATGTCTCGTATTCATCAGCTTCAAAATACTCGAGGCAAAGAGCTATCTGGTGTTCAAATCACTGCCTACTTTCTTAGAATTAGAGTGCAGCCTCTTCAGGCTCGCAAAAATCCCCTTTGGACATATGCTGGTGGAAACGACGCCAATAGGCTCTCCAGTGATCTTTCTGCAAAGGACTTGGAGAAGCTAATTCGAAGAATTTCCCGTTTAAACAAGAAAGATCCTGTTCCTTCCTCCTGTCGCGTGGAACCATACAGCTCCACCAATCCTCTCCCCGAGGTATTTTGTCTTCTCGAATTTTTATCTTGTTCCGAATGTTCCCTGCATCTCATTGTATTGATATCTCGCTAATTTTTCTTTTGTCGCTATTTTTTGCAGAACCATCCTACTATGGCTTCTCTTCCTCCCCTTCCTGAGGATGGAGAAGTCGAAGAACAAGCTATCGTTGCCGAAGACAATCAAGGTTCTTCTCTTCATGAAAGTGAAGTCGCAGGTTCTCACAAATCTGCGGCTTCCCATGAAAAAGAAGTTGAATCTGAAGCCAGCGAGTCGACGCAATCCCTTCCTCCTGCTGTTTCCCCAAAGAACAAAAGGAAAAGGGATGACGCCGAAGCTTCCGGCACCTCCAAACCCGAAGAAGCTGTTCCTTCTCATCCGAAGTCAGCTTATGATCCATACCTCGAGACTCTCATCAGTTCGTAAGTACCATCTCCCTGTTTTTTTGCACTTTGAGGATTTTTTGTCTATCTTGCCTTTTATGTTGTCGACATTTACTCGTAGTGATGATGAAGTAGTACCAAATGTTGATGTGGCTGCTCGAACGAGTACGTCACATACATTAATCGCCTCGGAGACGCCAGTCGAAGGAGAAGAAACGTCGCCTCCTCGACAAAATGTCGGCACTGCGACTCCTCCGTCAAGCCCCCTTGTCCCTTCACCAAAAAGGGCAAGGGTTGAAACAATTCCGGAGCCTACTCTTCAATCGAGTAGCTCTTCTAACCCTCTCTTGGATGATGTAAGTTTGTCGATATCTATGTTTCCTCTATTTTGCTTTTTTACGCCTTCACTTTTTTTTATGCCGATGCTTCTCTTGCTTTGTTCTTTTTTGACAGCCTATGATCAAAGATCTTATCCGCATCGGATCTCAATTCATTGGGTACCGAGAATATGCCGGCAAGACTGAAGGTAACAATCTTTATACTTGCCGTTCTTTCTGACTTTTTGCTCCTGTTATTTGTCGCAATTTTTGATCTTTCCTCTTTTTTTTATCTCAACAGAGAAACTCGCAGAGGCCAATAATCGTGCCGACGCACTTATTCAAAAGCTGGAACAAAGTGAGGCGGCCCGCCAGAAAGCCGAACTTGTTGCTAGCGAAGCCAAAACCGAGGCTGATGAAGCCAAAGCAAAAGTCGCTGGTGTCGAGGAACTGCAGAAAAGACTTGAGGATGCTGAATCTGCTTTAAACGAGCATAAAACTGCACAAGCTGCTCGTGAGGAGGTGATCCTCAAGCGTCTGAAATCACAGATTCGACGTACTGAAAGTAATATCATCGATCCATTCTATTTTGTAATAGGCTTCCTGTTTCTTATTTTTTGATTGATGTTTTGTTTCCTGCGGCAGCCCAAACGAACCAAGGTTTTGATCTGGAGAATCCCGTCAATGACCCTCTCCTTGACACACTTTCTTATCTGGAGCTTCATGGGTCCGAAATTCGTGAAGGCGTGGCAAATGCTAGTGCAGGCTTGTCGACGCTGTTCCCCTACTTCTTCCCGAAGAAAGAGGAGCCCCCGACTTTCCTTACCCTTGCCAAGAGCTTCAAATCATCAGAAGACCTTGGACTGAAGATGCGCCAGGAAAACATGAAGGTTGTTGTCGAAAGCACTGTTGCCCTGGTTGCTGACAGCCAACAGACTGTTGATTGGATGAAAGTTGGCGACACCGATCAAATAGAGCAGTCAAGGTGGAGGTCGCTGATTAAGGCAGCCAAACCCAACACGAAGAAAATCTTGGCATATCTCGGGATCAAGCCATCTTCGACTCCCAGCTCATCAAGGCCGGAGGTCTAGTTTCATATTCTTTTGCTTTGTTTTTAGTTTCCCTCCTCCTTTTGGTATTGTCGCTACAGTGCTCCTGGAGATGATTAGGTCTTCTAGAGGTCCTTTTTTTGTAATAGACATGTATATATTATAAGAATGAATGGAAATCGAACTTTGTCTCAATGATTGATGTCGACGTTTTTCTATTTTTCAGTTGATTTTTGACAACTATACGTCAATTCCTGGTCCTCCCGAAGTTTTTCCTTCGTCTCTTTCGAAGAAGTCTTCTGTCCCTGTTAACCTTGATGATTCTTCGAGTATGGATCTGACAGAGGAATTGAAAGAACTTCGAGTACAACTCCAGTCCGTGAAGAAGCAGTCGCTTATGCTTATGGAGCAATCTCGAGAATCTTCTCAAAGGGAGAAAATTGCGCTCCAACAAGCTCAAGATGCCATGACTGAAAAGGATGCCGCTGTTGCTGAAGCTGCTGCAGCTACGTCTCGAGAAAATTCTATGCTCCAGCTACTAATAGATGCTAGTTTGGATATGGCGGGTAAGTTTCATTGTCTTTGCCTTGCTTCTCCTTTTCCTTTGCTGCTGGCCTCTTTACTACCCCCTGACTTGTTTTATGAAACAATAGGTGCTTTTTTGGATACTGCAACTGAAGATGAACGTGTCGAGGCTCGTTCCAATGTTCTTCTTCGGCTTGCACGTGAACATGGGTCAACTTTTTGGGGCACACCTGAACGGACTCACCAGATCGTGAGATTTCGAGATCGCGCACTTCAGGTTCGCGAGTATCTTGACTTCTGTACAAGGACTTTGTCACTGGTTTATGGTACCATGTTTCCTCGCAATAAGATGCCAGACACCCTTCCTGCGTTGATGGACAAATTTCGAGATGCTCCTCGCATCCACGGCTTTGTACGAGCCCAACTAGCTGCTGGCGCAAGGTTTGCGATGATCATGATAAAAATCTGCTACCCGAAGTTAGACGTAGGGCAAATTGTCCCAAAGTGCTTGGAGAAGATGTCGAAGAAGAAAAGAAACTTCGGCAAATATGATGACATTGTTACTCCTGTTGCTGAAGATATGATGGATGAACTTCTCCGGATGGATTCCGAATTCTTCGTGAAGGGTAGCTACGCTGAGCATAGTACTCGCGCTGTAAATAATGAGCGCTTGACCATAGACAATATATTGGGAAATCCTTGAAGACGAACTTATTCCAAAATTTGTATCCTGTGTATACGAGCTATATTGTAAAGTCATTATATTTTATTTTTGTCGCCAAGCCCCCGGGCGTTTTGATTGCAATATTTTTTGTTTATTATAATGCGAGGTTGTCCCAAGGCAAGATAATATACACTGTGTACTATTTTTTGCGGGTGCAAGCCCCCGAGCTTTTTGTTGATCACTATTTTGTCGATATCTCTTTTTACTTTGGCGAGGTATTTTTCTACCAAGGCAGGATGCTTCTTTTGCGTTCATCGACAGTGTGTGTATATATATATTGTATCTTTTAGGGGGAATCCCCTGATCCTGTCGAGAAAAAGATATATAATTCCACTATCTTTATTATATTGCAGCACCGCGAGCCCGCCTCATTAAAAACCTTCTCCGGCCCCACTCGGTGCCCCGAAAAAGGAAAAGAGTGCGTCTGAAAACTCGCGGGCGTTTCACTACATTGTATGTTTACAGAGGAGACTATATTTCAGCATCTAAGCGTAAAAACGCCTGAGCTGTGCCACGTTCCAGGGATTTGGCTCAACAATCCCTGTCTTCTTGTCTTTGATTCTGTATGCTCCTCCTTCGATTACCTCTGTGACGATGTAGGCTCCAAGCCATGGTGACTCGAGTTTTTCGTGACTTTTTTGGTTGAGTCACAGAACTAAGTCACCAACTTGAAAAGACCTTGGGCGCAATCGTCGACTGTGGTAATTCTTCAGGTCCTGTTGATATTTGGCGACTCGTGACAGGACTTCATCTCGAGCTTCGTCAAGTGCATCGACATCGTCCTCCAAGGCTTTTCTCGAGGTTTCTTCATCATATTCTGTGACTCTTGGAGAATCGTGCTCTATTTCTATCGGCAGGACTGCTTCGGCGCCATGGACCAGAAAAAACAGCGTTTCCTGTGTCGCCGTATTTGGTGTTGTTCGGATACTCCATAATACACTTGGCAGCTCCTCCGGCCAAGTATGCCGAGCTTTTTCCAGTGGTCATAGCAGGCGTTTCTTGATGCCATTGCAGATAATGCCATTGGCTTTCTCGACTTGTCCATTGGTTTGTGGATGTGTGATGTCTACGGGTGCTTCTATTCTTGTAGACAGTGTTGGGCCTCCAAGAGCAGAGGTTTGTAGAACAGCAGCAAGTTTCCCTTAAGTGGATCACCCAAGGTTTATCGAACTCAGGGAGGAAGAGGTCAAAGATATCCCTCTCATGCAACCCTGCAACCACAAAGCAAGAAGTCTCTTGTGTCCCCAACACACCTAATAGGTGCACTAGTTCGGCGAAGAGATAGTGAAATACAAGTGGTATGAATGAATATGAGCAGTAGTACGGCGCCAGAAAAGTGCTTGGCGCGTAGTTGATGAGGGAGGAAAAGTGCTTAGTTGCCGGGCAGTTGATGGTAGTAATATTGCGGGAAGTAAACATGTAGTAGTAACGCGACAGAGTAACGCAAAGAAACAAAGAATAAGCAAAGTGATAACAGTATTTAGGAACAAGGCCTAGGGATTAGACTTTCACTAGTGGACACTCTCAACATTGATCACATAACAGAATAGATAAATGCATACTCTACACTTTTGTTGGATGATGAACACATTGCGTAGGATTACACGAACCCTCAATGTCGGAGTTAACAAGCTCCACAATAATGCTCATATTTTAGTAACCTTTAGTGTAAGATAGATCAAAAGACTAAACCAAGTACTAGCATAGCATGCACACTGTCACCTTCATGCATATGTAGGAGGAATAGATCACATCAATATTATCATAGCAATAGTTAACTTCGCAATCTACAAGAGATCATGATCATAGCATAAACCAAGTACTAACACGGTGCACACACTGTCACCTTTACACACGTGCAGGAGGAATAGAACTACTTTAATAACTTTGCTAGAGTAGCACATAGATAGTAGTGATACAAAACTCATATGAATCTCAATCATGTAAAGCAGCTCATGAGATCATTGTATTGAGGTACATAGGAGAGAGATTAACCACATAGCTACCGGTACAGCCCCGAGCCTCGATGGAGAACTACTCCCTCCTCATGGGAGCAGCAGCGGTGATGAAGATGGCGGTGGAGATGGCAGCGGTGTCGATGGAGAAGCCTTCCGGGGGCACTTCCCCGCTCCGGCAGGGTGCCGGAACAGAGACTCCTGTCCCCCAGATCTTGGCTTCGCGATGACGGCGGCTCTGGAAGGTTTCTGTGGGTTTCGTCGTCCGTAAGGGTTTTCGATGCAGGGGCTTTAAATAGGCGAAGAGGCGGCGCAGGAGGGTCGAAGGGGCGCCCACACCATAGGGTGGCGCGGGCCCAGCCCTGGCCGCGCCACCCTATCATCTGGGGCCCACAGGGCCCCCCTCTGGCGGCTCTCGGGTGTTCTGGATGCTTCCGGGCAAAATAGGAACCTGGGCGTTGATTTCGTCCAATTCCGAGAATATTTCGTTACTAGGATTTCTGAAACCAAAAACAGCAGAAAACAGGAACTGGCACTTCGGCATCTTGTTAATAGGTTAGTTCCAGAAAATGCATAAATATGACATAAAGTGTGCATAAAACATGTAGATATCATCAATAAAGTAGCATGGAACATAAGAAATTATCGATACGTTGGAGACGTATCAGCATCCCCAAGCTTAGTTCTGCTCGTCCCGAGCAGGTAAAACGATAACAAAGATAATTTCTGAAGTGACATGCTATCATAAACTTGATCATATTGTAAACATATGTAATGAATGCAGCGATCAAAACAATGGTAATGACATGAGTAAACAAGTGAATCATAAAGCAAAGACTTTTCATGAATAGTACTTTCAAGACAAGCATCAATAAGTCTTGCATAAGAGTTAACTCATAAAGCAATAAATCAAAGTAAAGGTATTGAAGCAACACAAAGGAAGATTAAGTTTTAGCGGTTGCTTTCAACTTATAACATGTATATCTCATGGATATTGTCAACATAGAGTAATATAATAAGTGCAATATGCAAGTATGTAGGAATCAATGCACAGTTCACACAAGTGTTTGCTTCTTAAGGTGGAGGGAGATAGGTAAACTGACTCAACAATAAAAGTAAAAGAAAGGTCCTTCAAAGAGGAAAGCATCGATTGATGTATTTGTGCTAGAGCTTTTATTTTGAAAACATGAAACAATTTTGTCAACGGTAGTAATAAAGCATATGAGTTATGTAAATTATATCTTACAAGTTGCAAGCCTCATGCATAGTGTACTAATAGTGCCCGCACCTTGTCCTACTTAGCTTGGACTACCGGATATTTGCATGCCATGTTTCAACCAAGTGTCACAAAGGGGTACCTCCATGCCGCCTGTACAAAGGTCTAAGGAGAATGCTCGCATTTTGGATTTCTCGCTTTTGATTATTCTCAACTTAGACATCCATACCGGGACAACATGGACAACAGATAATGGACTCCTCTTAAATGCATAAGCATGTAGCAACAATTATTATTCTCATATGAGATTGAGGATATATGTCCAAAACTGAAACTTCAACCATGATTCATGGCTTTAGTTAGCGGCCTAATGTTCTTCTCTAACAATTTTGCATGCTCCAACCACTAAGGTGATAGATCCTTCAGACAAGACGGACATGCATAGCAACTCACATGATATTCAACAATAGTTGATGGCGTTCCCCAGAAGCATGGTTATCGCACAACAAGCAACTTAATAAAAGATAAAGTGCATAAGTACATATTCAATACTACGATAGTTTTTTAGGCTATTTTGTCCCATGAGCTATATATTGCAAAGGTGAATGATGGAATTTTAAAGGTAGCACTCAAGCAATTTACTTTGGAATGGCGGAGAAATACCATGTAGTAGGTAGGTATGGTGGACACAAATGGCATAGTAGTTGGCTCAAGGATTTTGGATGCATGAGAAGTATTCCCTCTCGATACAAGGTTTAGGCTAGCAAGGTTATTTGAAGCAAACTCAAGGATGAACAGGTGCAGCAAAACTCACATAAAAGACATATTGTAAACATTATAAGACTCTACACCGTCTTCCTTGTTGTTCAAAACTCAATACTAGATATTATCTAGACCTTAGAGAGACCAAATATGCAAATCAAATTTTAGCAAGCTCTATGTATTTCTTCATTAATGGGTGCAAAGCATATGATGCAAGAGCTTAAACATGAGCACAACAATTGCCAAGTATCACATTATCCAAGACATTTTACCAATTACTACATGTAGCATTTTCCAATTCCAACCATATAACAATTTAACGAAGAGGAAACTTCGCCATGAATATTATGAGCTAAGAACACATGTGTTCATACGAACCAGCGGAGCGTGTCTCTCTCCCACACAAGGATGAACTTATTCAGAGAACTAAGATAACAAAACAAAAATAAAAGCACACAGACGCTCCAAGTAAAGTACATAAAATGTGACCGAATAAAAATATAGTTTCAAGAGAGGAATCTGATGATGTTGTCGATGAAGAAGGGGATGCCTTGGGCATCCCCAAGCTTAGACGCTTGAGTCTTCTTAAAATATGCAGGGGTGAACCACGGGGGCATCCCCAAGCTTAGAGCTTTCACTCCTCTTGATCATAGTATATCATACTCCTCTCTTGACCCTTGAAAACTTCCTTCACACCAAACTTCAAGCAAACTCATTAGAGGGTTAGTGCACAATTAATAATTCACATGTTCAGAGGTGACACAAACATTCTTTACACTTCTGGACATTGCATAAAGCTACTGGACATTAATGGATCAAAGAAATAAATCCAACATAGCAAAAGAGGCAATGCGAAATAAAAGGCAGAATCTGTCAAAAACAGAACAGTCCGTAAAGACGAATTTTAAGATGGCACCAGACTTGCTCAAATGGAAAAACTCAAAACTAATGAAAGTTGCGTACATATCTGAGGATCACGCTCGTAAATTGGCAGATTTTTTCGAATTTTCTACAGAGACTTGTGCCCAGATTCGTGACAGACAGCAATGCTGTTTCTGTGCAGCGATCCCAAATATAACATCAACTTTAACATAGAAACTTTACTTGGCACAAAAACATGATAAGGAGAGGTTGCTACAGTAGTAAACAACTTCCAAGACTCAAATATAAAACAAAGTACTGTAGTAAAAAAAACACATGGGTTATCTCCCAAGAAGTTCTTTCTTTATAGCCATTAAGATGGGCTCAGCAATTTTAATGATGATGCTCTCGCAAGAAATAGTATTTGAAGCAAAAGAGAGCATCAAGAGGCAAATTCAAAACAAATTTAAGCCTAACATGCTTCCTATGAAAAGTAATCTTGTAAATAAACAAGTTCAAGAAGCATAATGCAACAAGCATAGAAAGATAAAACAAGTGTAGCTTCAAAAATTTCAGCACATAGAGAGGTGTTTTAGTAACATGAAAATTTCTACAACCATATTTTCCTCTCTCATAATAACTTTCAGTAGCATCATGAGCAAACTCAACAATATAACTATCACATAAAGCATTCTTATCATGAGTCTCATGCATAAAATTATTACTCTCCACATAAGCATAATCATTTTTATTAGTTGTAGTGGGAGCAAATTCAACAAAGCAGCTATCATTATTATTCTCATCAAGTGTAGGAGGCATAGTATAATCATAATAAAATTTACTCTCCATAGTAGGCGGCACCAAAAGACCACTATCATTATAATCATCATAAATAGGAGGCAAAGTATCATCAAAGTAAATTTTCTCCTCAATGCTTGGGGGACTAAAAATATCATGCTCATCAAAACCAGCTTCCCCAAGCTTAGAATTTTCCATATCATTAACAACAATGGTGTTCAAAGCATTCATATTAATATGTTCCATGGTTTTTTTAATTTTCGCATCAAACCATCCATGTCTTAAATCAGGAAATAGAATAAAAAGCTCATTGTTGTCCATTATGCTTAACTAGTGTAAACAAGAAACCAAATGTCGCAATTGCAGAGTCTAAAGGAAATAGCTTCGAGCACACACACAATGGCGCCAGAAAAGTACTGTTACCTGGAACCGGAGTATGGGTGCCTTTTACCTTTCCTCCCCGGCAACGGCGCCAGAAAAGTGCTTGATGTCTACGGGTGCTTCTATTCTTGTAGACAGTGTTGGGCCTCCAAGAGCAGAGGTTTGTAGAACAGCAGCAAGTTTCCCTTAAGTGGATCACCCAAGGTTTATCGAACTCAGGGAGGAAGAGGTCAAAGATATCCCTCTCATGCAACCCTGCAACCACAAAGCAAGAAGTCTCTTGTGTCCCCAACACACCTAATAGGTGCACTAGTTCGGCGAAGAGATAGTGAAATACAAGTGGTATGAATGAATATGAGCAGTAGTACGGCGCCAGAAAAGTGCTTGGCGCGTAGTTGATGAGGGAGGAAAAGTGCTTAGTTGCCGGGCAGTTGATGGTAGTAATATTGCGGGAAGTAAACATGTAGTAGTAACGCAGCAGTAACGCAAAGAAACAAGAATAACAAGCGGTGATAATGTATTTAGGAACAAGGCCTAGGGATTAGACTTTCACTAGTGGACACTCTCAACATTGATCACATAACAGAATAGATAAATGCATACTCTACACTTTTGTTGGATGATGAACACATTGCGTAGGATTACACGAACCCTCAATGCCGGAGTTAACAAGCTCCACAATAATGCTCATATTTTAGTAACCTTTAGTGTAAGATAGATCAAAAGACTAAACCAAGTACTAGCATAGCATGCACACTGTCACCTTCATGCATATGTAGGAGGAATAGATCACATCAATATTATCATAGCAATAGTTAACTTCGCAATCTACAAGAGATCATGATCATAGCATAAACCAAGTACTAACACGGTGCACACACTGTCACCTTTACACACGTGCAGGAGGAATAGAACTACTTTAATAACTTTGCTAGAGTAGCACATAGATAGTAGTGATACAAAACTCATATGAATCTCAATCATGTAAAGCAGCTCATGAGATCATTGTATTGAGGTACATAGGAGAGAGATTAACCACATAGCTACCGGTACAGCCCCGAGCCTCGATGGAGAACTACTCCCTCCTCATGGGAGCAGCAGCGGTGATGAAGATGGCGGTGGAGATGGCAGCGGTGTCGATGGAGAAGCCTTCCGGGGGCACTTCCCCGCTCCGGCAGGGTGCCGGAACAGAGACTCCTGTCCCCCAGATCTTGGCTTCGCGATGACGGCGGCTCTGGAAGGTTTCTGTGGGTTTCGTCGTCCGTAAGGGTTTTCGATGCAGGGGCTTTAAATAGGCGAAGAGGCGGCGCAGGAGGGAAGGGGCGCCCACACCATAGGGTGGCGCGGGCCCAGCCCTGGCCGCGCCACCCTATCATCTGGGGCCCACAGGGCCCCCCTCTGGCGGCTCTCGGGTGTTCTGGATGCTTCCGGGCAAAATAGGAACCTGGGCGTTGATTTCGTCCAATTCCGAGAATATTTCGTTACTAGGATTTCTGAAACCAAAAACAGCAGAAAACAGGAACTGGCACTTCGGCATCTTGTTAATAGGTTAGTTCCAGAAAATGCATAAATATGACATAAAGTGTGCATAAAACATGTAGATATCATCAATAAAGTAGCATGGAACATAAGAAATTATCGATACGTTGGAGACGTATCAATGTGCGACAGACGCAAAACTTAGCTTAATGCCCACTTCTGCACAATATGCTTTGAACTCCTTGGACGTAAAATTGCTGCCGTTGTCTGTAACGATGCTGTGAGGAACTCCAAATCTGAAGACGATGCTTTTCACGAACTTAATCGCCGACGCACCGTCCGGTGAATTTATCGGCTTTGCTTCTATCCATTTTGTAAATTTGTCGACAGCGACCAGCATATACTCATATCCTCCTGGCGAGGCTTTGTGTAATTTTCCCACCATGTCGAGACCCCATTGAGCAAAGGGCCAAGACAATGGGATTGGCATAAGTTCTGCTGCAGGAGAGTGAGGTCTGGCGGCAAATCTTTGGCACGCGTCGCAAGTTCTCACTATTTCCTTTGCGTCTTCAATTGCTGTTAGCCAATAGAATCCTGCTCTGAAAACCTTAGCCGCGATAGCTCGGCTGCTCGCGTGGTGCCCGCATATTCCTTCGTGCACATCTTTCAGGATGATTCTTCCTTCTTCGGGTGTGACACATCGTTGTAGCACGCCCGAAATACTTCGTTTGTACAGCTCCCCTTTTACCACAGTGAAAGCTTTTGATCTCCTGATTATTCGCCTTGCTTCGACTGGGTCGTCGGGTATCGTTTTTCTTAGGATATATTATATGTAGGCCTGCATCCATGGAACTTGCACCATCATGACTAGCTCTTGCTCTTCTTCTTCTTCTGCTGTATCTTTGGTGATACTCGAGGTTTTCTCTTTCTTCTCCTTCTTTGTTTTGGCTGGCTTTGTTGATCTCTCGCTTATCTCTTCCCAAAACACACCTGGGGGAATCGCGAGACACT
Source organism: Lolium perenne (assembly GCF_019359855.2). NCBI lineage: Eukaryota > Viridiplantae > Streptophyta > Magnoliopsida > Poales > Poaceae > Lolium > Lolium perenne. Next base: position 84,537,997 of record NC_067248.2, on the reverse strand, counting down.
GTGACCCGATGTTTGCGAGAACGTCGGCTTCATCATTGCTCATCCTGCTAATGTGGTTTACCTCGCAACCATCGAATAACTTCTCGAGCTCATTGTACACCTCTTTGTATGCTATCATACTTTCGTTGACTGCATCGCATTGGTTCATGACTTGCTGTGCCACCAATTGCGAGTCGCCGAAAATTTTCAGTCGGGTTGCACCACAAGCTTTCGCCATATTCATCCCGTGTATGAGAGCTTCATATTCTGCTTCATTGTTAGACGCGTTTGGGAACGTCATCCGCAGAACATACTTCAACTTGTCGCCTTCAGGTGATACTAATATCACGCCTGCTCCAGCACCTTCCAATCTTTTGGACCCGTCGAAGTTCATGGTCCAAGTTCTCGATAAATCTGGGGGTCCCGTGTTTTGTAGCTCCATCCACTCTGCAATGAAGTCTGGTAAGACCTGCGATTTTATTGCTTTTCTTTTTTCATACGTGATGTCCCGAGGAGAAAGTTCTATTCCCCAAAGGGAGACACGTCCTGTAGCTTCTGGATTGTTCAGTATATTTGATAAGGGAGCCTCGTTGACCACTATTATCGGGTGCGCCGAAAAATAATGTCGCAATTTTCTCGCTGTCGTGAATACTCCATATGCTAGTTTTTGATATTGCGGGTACCGCTGTTTTGAGGGTGACAGTACTTCACTGATGAAATATACTGGCCTCTGAACTCCATGAAGCTTGCCCTCTTCTTCTCTCTCGACTACTAGGGCCGTGCTGACCACCTGAGGTGTGGCTGCAATGTACAAGAGGAGAGGTTCTTTCTCTTTCGGTGCCACCAGTATTGGTGGTGTCGAAATTGCTCGCTTGAGGTTCTCGAAGGCTCTGTCTGCTTCCTCGTTCCATTGAAATTTTTCCCCTTGTTTGATCAATGCATAGAACGGCAGCGCCTTTTCTCCTAGCCTGGCGACGAATCTGCTTAAAGCTGCGACTCGCCCCGTTAACTGTTGTATCTCCTTCAACTTTGTTGGCTTTCTCATAGTAACGATGGCCTGTATTTTTTCGGGGTTAGCTTCAATCCCCCTTGCTGATACTAAAAACCCGAGAAGTTCTCCTGCAGGAACTCCAAAAGAGCACTTTGTCGGGTTTAGCTTGAGGCAGAACTTGTCGAGGTTTTCGAAGGTTTCCTTCAAGTCTTCGATCAGAGTCGACCCTTTCTTTGATGTTATTACGACATCGTCAATGTAAACTTGTACGTTTTTTCCAATCTGTGTTGCTAGGCACTTCTGCATCATCCGCTGATATGTTGTTCCCGCGTTTTTCAGACCGAAGGGCATTGTTTTGTAGCAAAACACGCCATAAGGTGTGATGAATGCTGTCTTGGCTTCATCTTCTTCTTTTAATCTTATCTGGTTATAACCAGAATATGCATCCAGGAAGGAAAGACGTTCGCATCCTGCCGTGGAGTCGATGATTTGATCGATCCTTGGGAGGGGGAAGTGATCCTTAGGACAATGTTTATTGAGACACGTAAAGTCGACGCACATGCGAAGGACTATTGTGTGTTTTTTCGGCACCATTACTGGGTTAGCTACCCACGTGGCTTCGGTAGATATTTCCCTGATGAAACCAGCATCTTTGAGTCGATCTATTTCAGATAACATGGCTTTGCGACTAGGCTCCGAAAAACGCCGCAAAGGTTGCTTGACTGGTCTTGCGAGAGGATCCAAATTGAGGTGGTGCTCGGCAAGTTCCCTGGGTACTCCTGGCATGTCAGCTGGACACCATGCGAAGATTTTCCAGTGCTCACGGAGGAACTCGACGAGCGCGCTTTCCTATGCGACATCCATGTTTGCGGCAATGGACGTCGTTTTCTTTGGATCTGTCGGGTGGATCTGTACCTCTTTTGAATCCTTAGTTGTATTGAAAGTTGGCTCCTTAGAAGATCTCCCTACCTCTGGCAAAGACATCATAATCGTGAACCTTGGCGCCGCATATTCTGCTTGCATCCCGAAAGTTTCTGACAGTCGATGAAAATCTTTGTCGCATTTATCGGATAATGCAAAACTTCCTTTGATTGTGATAGGTCCCTTGGGCCCAGGCAACCTCCACAACAGATATGTATAATGCGGCACTGCCATGAACCTGGCATACGCTGGTCGTCCCAACAGAGCGTGATATTGCGACGGGAAATCGACAACTTCGAACTCCAAATTCTCTATCCTGTAGTTTTCTCGGGTTCCAAACTGAACGTCGAGGTTAATCTTGCCCAATGGGTAACTTGGCTTCTCTGGTGTGATCCCATGGAAACGTGTGTCAGTTGGTTTCAGATTTGCTAGGGATATGTTCATCTTCCTCAATGTATCTGCATACATGAGGTTTAAGCTGCTGCCTCCATCTATGAAAACTCTCGACACGTCGAAACCAGCGATTACTGCGGGTAAGATGAGTGCTGATTGTCCTGGTCGAGGAACTTGCTGCGGATGGTCTGCGATTGTGAAACCAATGTCTTGCCCCGACCAATTTAGGTACTCGACTGTTGGTGGAGGCATCTTCTCTGCCATGAACACTTGTCGCGAGATTACCTTCTGCGCCCTGTTTGATGGCCTGGCTTTCTGAATCATCGAGACCGCACCGTTAGAGTTGGGGTCAACATATGGAGGTGGATGTGGTGCTGCCGCAATTCTAAGCTGGTGTCGATTTTCTTCGGTAATTGCGGGAGGAGGTGGAAGGTGGATCTCGCTCCTTGGCTCCCGAGGGTTTCTGTTATTTGCTTGGGCATTTGCAATTCCTGCGGCTCGCAACATTGCCTGAAAATTACGGCAGTCTTTCTGGAGATGTCCTGACTGTCTCTTTCCATTGTTGTCGAGGTAAAAGTGCATTTGACACGGACCGTTCATCATCTCCTCGGGAGACACGTAAGGTCTTTGAGTCCTTGGTCCACTATTTTGCCTGTTGCCACGAAAATCACCTCTATTGTCGCCTTATTGCTCATTACTCCTTTGATAATCATCTCGACTATTTCCTCCAGGATTTCCTCGAAAACCAGCCGATATATGGCCGGGAGCATCGTTGTTGTAGAACTGGCGAGAAAATCGCCTTCTATTTTGATAATTTTGACCGCGATCCTCTTCTGGCGACCTGTGTCGCTTGTTGTATATTGCGTCTTCTCCATCTGCCCATTTATTGGCTATCTCCATGAGTGCTGATATGGTCTTAGGGTTGGTTCTCCCTAAATCCTCGACAAAATCTCCTCGCCGGATTCCTGCCACGAACGCATCTATTGCCCTCTCGTCAGATATATCTTCTGCCGAGTTCTTTATGATGTTCCACCGCTGTATGTATTTCCTCATCGACTCGTCGTGTTTCTGTCGACACGCTCTTAACTCTTCCAATGACGCAGGTTTTTTGCAGGTGGATCGGAAGTTTTTCACGAAGATGTCCTCGAAGTTATCCCAGCTGTCGATGGAACTTGGGGGGAGTTTCTTTATCCAAGATCTCGCGGCACCGCTCAAATGAACTTGGATACTTTGCATAGCTGTTGCTCTGGTTCCTCCTACCAGCTTTACCATCTCAAGATAATCCACGAGCCAATCCTCAGGATCTTGCAGACCGTCGAATTTCTTGAAATTTTCGGGTAGCTTGAACCCTTTTGGAACTCGAGTTTTTCGGACTCTTCTCGTAAAACACGGGAGTCCACACATATCTTCGTCGGCGACTTCTGGTGAGTGCTGACGCTCCCTTCTTTCTTGTCTTGCTCTGTCCACCCTTACTTGGACTGCTGTGTCTCTTGCTCCACTTGTTCTTGGGGGGTCTTGAACTGCTGTGTTGGGTCGTGGACTGTTTCGCCTAGGATTTTCTTCGGGAGGCGTTGTTGCAAACGCTGTTCCCATTACTCCTACTCCAGCCATCGCCATATTGAACAATGGTTCTCTCGGGTCCCCAGGAGGTGGTCTAGACGCAAGGATGTAAGCTTGTGTTGCCATGTAACCTGCTTCTGGAGTTTTTGGGATGATGTTTCCTCTTTCATCAATCGACATAAAGGACATGTCGAGATTTTGGATTATGCTTCCTCTTTCTGCTTCAGGTATGTTTTGGAGCCGAGACATTGCTCTCCTCCGAGCTTCTCTGTGACTATCTCCCGAAGTTCCTGAAAGTCGACTTAACTCCGCTCGGCGTCTGCTTGATGCAGAAGCTGCTTCTTTCCTCCTGTTCAGGGATGCTGTCTGTTTTTCCAACTCTCTGCTTACCCGAGCAAGTCTATATTGATATGCCTGTAACTCTTGTACGGTAGCAGTAGTATTCATTGGTTCTGATCCATCCATGGCTCTCGCAGCCCTATCCCACGCAGCTTGCGGGAGTTGGACTTTTGCGCGAGTTGAAGATCCGGCATATTTAGTGCCTAGACCTGTCCTGAGATCAACGGGATCGACGTATGGATTTCCCAAATCGTCGAAAGCCTCTGACGTTTGTGGTTCTGATGTTCCTGCTTCTTCTATCGCACAGATCTGGTGGTATTTTGTGTATTGATTTTTCTCAAGGTTGGTGACACCATCATATAGAGTGGTGAAGACCTTTCCGATGGCGACAGATTTGTCGATGAAGTTGAAGTTGTCGACGCTTTCGGAGTCGCTGCTTATAAAGGAGTCCGCAGACGACTCGAAGGATGTGTTGCTGAAGATCTTGGCGAGCTTTCCGCTTGCCTTGCTGTCGACGAACCGTGGCGACGAAAACTCCTCGTCACTCGACGAAAAGTTAGAATCGACCTCTGAAAATTCCGACGGGATCGGAACTTCGAGACGGTAGGATCCTTCCTTGTTGACGCCAAATCGGAATTCTCCGAACGTCATGATGATGGGCTCCTCCAGATAGGCACATGCATCCATACGGGAGGGCGGGTGAGGAATAAAATTGAATAGATCAGTTTTTTCCTTGTTACCTCGATCCATCGCGTTGCTTGCTGTCGATGAAGTCGAAGATCTTGAACGTGCCATCGAGATCAGCTCCTTGCAACCTCTAATTCCCACAGACGGCGCCAATTGACAAAGGATTAACTTGTCAATGCCTACAGATTGTAGACTAGGGTTTTGCTAGAAGTAGAGGGCAAGTAGATCTCGAAGGTTTAGGCGAAAAGTACTCGACGGTTATGAAAACTAGGGTTGTGTTAACAGTAGATTCGATTCTTTCTTTGTCCCTCGAGGTGGAGCCGAGGGTTTTCGTTTTGTACAAGTTACAGAGTCCGGGACGGTTTCTAACTCATCCCGCCAGATTACAAATAACACTTCCTATTACAACTCTAGCTTTCCTTAATATATCTTGGGCTCCCGAATCTTCTTATTCTTCGGATAGTGGGCCTTCAGTAAACTCCGGGTACTATCTTCGGCAGGCCCATTTGGGATGCCTATGTCAGCGGCGCCAGGTTTGATGAGGAAGTTGGGAACAAAAGGTATACACAACCCTAGATCTTAGAAATCTCTCTACCTGCTTCTTTGTTGCCTTCCGCGGCGCCCGGATTAGGTCGGTAGGTTTAACAGGTGGGCTTGGGTGGCTGCCGTCGCCGCCAGAGTGATCATCCTGTGGTTCCGACATGAGCTACGGGTGGAGGACATGTTTCAGTTGTCAGATCCGCTTTGTCTAAGGGATTTGGACTTCTGGCACCGGAGTTCGTCTCACGCCAATCTGGGGGCCTCTAGCTGTTGTTCTCTGCATCTGCCCTGCCGGAAAGAGGTGCTCGTCGGGAACAGATTAATCCCATGAGTTTATGAAATGATCATTTGGTCCAAGGATGGTTTGGTGAATAAATGGATGATGATGAGCATCTCAGAGACGTGGTAAAGATGTGGTGAGGTTGCAAAATATTAGGTGAAGTAGACATGATGATCATCATTTGAAAGTAGGGTCGATCCAACAATTTCTAGAAGTGTCATGTGATGATAGATCATAGAGGTATATTTCTTGACCAAACATTGACATTTAAATTTAAATGAAATTTGAGTTGGTAGTCTACTTCTTCATCATTAGATTTGGTGATGGCATTAACTTCGGTATTTTCTTTACCCTTCAAGATATTTAAAAGGTCATCTACCTTTGAAGTAAGCTCTTCATTGTTAATTTCGGTGATTGAATTCACCTTTTTTGAGGAGGATCTTTCTACATGCAATCTGGTATGGTTGCTTTGCATATCATCTAAGAGTCTTCTAACAACTTCAACTTGCTTCATCGTGAATGTTCCTCCAACTGCAGTATCAAGCTTAGACTTTGATATTGGGTTAAGGGCATTATAAAATAAGTGGATAATTAACCATTCCTTCATTTCATGACTTGGATAGCTCATGTTGGCTCCCTTCATCCTTTACCATGCAAGCGCTAGTGGCTCGTGGTCTTCTTGTCTAAAACCTATAATATTAGATCGTAGCTGCGCAGTCTTAGTTGGCGGGAAAAAACTTATATATTAGTTCATTCAACCCATGAAAAATAGTGCCTTTACGCAAAGCTAGCAACCAATATTTTGCTTTTTCCTCTTAATGAAAAAGGAAACAAGCGAAGTTTTACAGCATCAGGGTTGACATCTTTAATGCGCATCATATCACATATCTCAATAAATATATTCAAGTGCATACCTAAATCCTCAACGGCTGAGCCTCAAATTGATTGTGTTGAACCAAACTTAAAAGGTTAGGCTTAATTTCATAGTTCTCTGCTGTGACAACGGCTTGAGTAATATGTGCACGAATAAAATCATCATTGGGGATAGCATATTCCCCAAGCTTCGTTTGTGCCATGGTTCATATCTTTTTGGTATTTTGATTATAACAAATAAAAGAACAACTAAATTTTTTGGGTTCTCAAATAGATAATAAAAGGTAAAATAATTAAAATAAATAAAACTAAAACGAAAATGAAACTAACTAACAAGGTCTCTAGTAACCTTACCGGAATAGAGAAATTGCTTACACGGCAACGACACAGGAAAAAGGGTTGATACCTTCGATCCGGATTATGGAATGTAGTATTGTAACCTTTTTCCCTAGAAGACCTAGGTTGAATGGAACCTTGGAAAGCTGCTAAAGTGGTGTAAAGGAAACATCTACAAGACTTGCTAGTTGATTTAATTTTATATTTACATGACCTTTATAGTTTACTTTGTTTTATGTTGTGTTCAACGGATGGAAATAGGACAACGTCAAGGATTCTCCCGCAACAATGCATACATATATAAATGAAGTACATATGTGTAGTAAATAAAATAGTGATAAGAGATTTATGAGCAGCACATCCGTAAATACTATTGCCCCTAAATCTAGAGGTGACAAGAGTCTCTTGGTCTAACCATTGTTCCCACAGTCGCGAATAACAACAATTATTAAGTAAATGAATAGAGACCAAAGCATTAAGATAGATTATTGTGTCGTTGATCCTGAGTGAATCACTAAACGTGTACATTTACTTTCCCCTTTATGTCACCAAGGTTTCGTGATAGCACGCCGTTATCCCCTCATCCCACCTCTTCCCTTGATCGATCCGATAGACATGGGTACCTGCAGATCATCGAATCGAGGCAAAGAGACAATGATACAAGATTGAAAATCTCCTATTAAATTCCTTCACATATTCATGAGATTAGATGCATATAAACGCTGCGAGGATTCACCCCAACCCGCAGCCCGTGAGGACTACTCACACATGATATCAAGATCAAAGATATAAATCATTGTTGCAAATACTTGGTTTGAAATCACAATATTCTTACAATGGTCGCCAATTCTCAAGAAGATCTCTATTACAATGGTGATGTCTATGACTATGGAGGAGATGGAAGATGGAATGGATGTACTATGGTAGTGGATCTCCTTCGGTGTGGTGTAGATGGATCTGATGGGTGGCGGCTCTGTTTGGCGACGAATGTCTCTCATTTTGGCATGTCTCCCTTCATAGAACTTATAGGGTTTGACATTGGGAGTGCTGTGGCGCACCGTACGGGCGGACGGTACGGACGGTGCCCGCTAAACTCCCTGGAACTGACTTTTGACCTCTGGTCGATTTTGTTGCACTTGTGACGAGATTTTCTTCAGTAATTGCAGACTCATTTGCCATTATAACCTGATTTCTGCACACCATTCAAAGATAGAAAAGATTGCACACCTTTGCAATAACTAGTCATAGCTAAGGGTTTAAACGTGAGGAAAAGTGGGCGTATTTCACAACCATCAGCAATGCGTCCATGGATCGATCGGAGCCGGAGTGCAGCTAGGCAACGAGCTGGAGGAGTGGATGATCGAACCTAGAGTATAACTAGGTAATCGACCTAGAGGTGAACGAGCTCGGCGGATCGATCGGACCTGGACTGGAGTTCAGCTGGGCGATGAGCCAGTTTATCGATCGAACGATCAGAGCTGGATGCGAACGCGTGGAGAAGTCACACGCACCTCCCGGATGGGGAGGATCTATTCCTCCTGGGGGAGGAGTTGGCTAGGGGAGAACATGGTCGGGGAGGATTGATTTCGGTGGGGATGAGAAGCTGGCTGGTGGAGAAGATGGCCGGGGATGAGCGATTCTGGTGGGGGACGACGTGGGATGTCTTTTCGTACCTTTTTCACCTGGTCGGAAAAACTCCCCAGCGTCTTATATTCTGCACGGAGGGAGTAGACTTAATTTTGTAATAATTGGAGACAGGTTGGTATTGATTTTAAAAAAGATAACGTCTAGGCCTAAATGGACAGATCCACACACACGCACTGTGCTAGGCATTGCCGCGCTAAGGGCATCTCCAACGGGCCGACAACGTCCTTTGCGACCGCGTAGTCGAAAAATGCGTATGTACCCCAGCCCAGCGGCCCGACGCATAGTGTCCGACCTGACATGTCCGCCCATACGCAAACGCGGCCCAAATATGCTCCGCGAATGCTTCTTGGCGGACGCTACACGATCAACATGGGCGTCCACGCGCTTCTCACACGGGCCCGCCTGGCATCAACACAAATGCTTCGTCTTCAGCGCGGCATAACTGATGGGCGGCGCGTTGCAGCTTTCTACGCCGCGTTAATAACACGCCTCGCATTTCGCGCGCCTACGCTGGTGGGCGGCGTCGCACCGGCTTCCATGGTAGTGTATTGAAGGCGAGTTGGCGTCCGAGGATTTTTGAGGACAGCTGGCGGCGCCCATTTTCTGGACCACGCCATTGCCAGAGCCCGACATATCCACACGACCGACGCCATGGGCAATGGCAGATCTTGACCATAATTGTAGAAGGGGAAAAAAGACATTAGATGAAAGCTGAGGGGGCAAATCTTGCTGTTTTGTATGGTAAAACATGGCAAATAATAAGTAGTATTGTGCAAATTTTCATTGAGTTGGGGGGGGGGGGGGGGCATGGCCCCTTTTGGCCTCCTCTAAGATCCGCCACTGGCCATGGGAAAGGTTGGCCGTACCGCAAGACGAAGAACGACTACGAGGCCGGCGGCTCGCGGTGCGGTAAAAAGCCGTGGGTAGGGCGGTAGTCCGCGTCGACTTCGTGCGACGGCTCTAGGAGGAGAACCGGGTGGTGCCATGGCCGGATGGAAACCTACCGGGAGGAGACTGGTGTCTGAACTCTAGGCGCGTGTCGATCCCTTCCGTGCCACGCGAGGGGCAAGAGCGTCTCAACGAGGTGCGCCGCCGCCGAACCATCTTGCCGGTGGACCTGCTAGACGATCCCTAAGTGCAAACGGACTAATGAATTTCAACCATTTCTCGGTTCGACACAAAGGGGCAAGGAGGTGAGTTTTGGCGTTGAATTCAATTTGCGTCGACCCACCGTAACAAAGTAGACAGCGACTCGAAGAGGAAGCACCATCCGCAACCAACGAACGGTACGGCTGACTGAGCTGGCCTGCCTAGCTAGCTAGCGCAGAGTACAGCACTGTATCCACCGAGCCTAGTCGCAGCTGCATCCTTTCCATCGTGTCCTCGTCGTCTTCCTCTCCCCGTCCGCCCTCGCGCCACGCCACACCCGCTCACACTTTACCCTCCCTCCCGCCGCTTTACTCCAGATCTCGAGGTCTCCCGGCCGTCCCACCACACGGATCCACTTGCCGCCTGCCCGCCCGGCCTCGCTGTCGACAGAGGTACCTGCCTGCCAATTGAATCCCCCATCTAACCGGATCTAGCCGCCGCTATTTTGAAATTTGTACGCGGTGTGTGGTGATTTCCCGGGTTTGGGACTCGGGAGCTTGGGATCGAGGAGGAGGAGGAGAGGTTGTTAGGGTTTAGGTAATAATTGTTAGCGCTTTAGTGGCTGACCTGATGCGAGATATTTTTTCCAGGAGCACAGCCCTTTCCAGATTAGGCGTTGGATTTTGAATCTACGATGCTAGGGTTTTGTTAGTTGTAGCTTATGGTTAGCAACTGGCCTATATAAATAAATATAGTAGGAAGCCTGACAGCTTCTGTGATGCAATGGAGTCCAAACTTGGGATTCGGTTAGGTTAGCATCCGCTCTTCCTTTGAAAGAAATATAATGTAACTTGCACCAACTGGAGGAGGAATGTGGCACGGGCGTTTTAAGCGGTTGCAGCGAGATTCTCTGTATGTAGTTCATGATAATGCATCACTCTCTAACTGTGTTTTCACATCGTCATGTTGGGCTTCTGAGGCGTTTCGTGTTTGGTTAACTTACGCTTTTGGACCTATTGTGATGGAGACATGTTTTACGCTTTTTTTAGGTTTTGGGTGGCATAATGCACTACTCTAGTGGTGGAATAATAATAGTTGGGTTTATGGAAATTTACTGTTGCTGAAAGATTGTTTGGTCCATGGGATTTCTAGTGATTTACTGTTCGTTTAGAGCTCTTTGTCTTGTTTCCATGTTACAAAGGACATGAACCACATACTTGTGTGATTTGAAGCTAACTCGGCCTATACTTTGTGATAAAAGGGTAATTTAAGTTTCAGATTGTGTTGCTTTTATGTTGGAACTATTAAGATTCTGTGTTTGTTCTTGACTCTTGATTGGTCAACTTAATCAAAATTTAAGCTAATGTTTCAACAAAAGAGGTTTCTACTTGTTTTGAGCAGTTAAATTGACCGTCGTTTGCTATAATTTTTTATTTTAGTTAGTTTTGTACACTACTATCTCTTGGATCCTATTTTGGTTCTTCCCAACTGTTGGATGCCGATGAATTTGGTATCAACAGATAGATGGATCTTGCGAAAGTGGTTGTAGTAATGCAATTTTCGTAGATTTTAGCTTAATTTTGCTCTTTTGTGTGGCAAATTCAGGCTTCATTTTATGCCACTTCACGTGTCTGTGGACAATGGAATGATTGCTGTCCTGTGTCTGTGAGTTGCCATGGGAAGCAGTGGAGCAGATGCACAGCCTAAAGCAAGCAAGGCATCTACACCTCAGGTTTTAATGCTGGAACTGTCGCATTATCTTTCTTCTCCATACCAAAACTAGTAAATGCATCTTTCTAAATTTTGTCTTTTCCTGTAACAGGAGCAGCAGCCACCTGCTACTTCAAGTGCTGCAACACCAGTTGTTTACCCAGATTGGACCAACTTTCAGGTGAGAAAGTTCTCTTTCTTATTTCCAGGATCGATTACTCAAAACATGCATTCCCTCTTGGGTGGAAACACATAAAAAGCGGGAAAGTATGTAGGCAGAACCTATTGTTTCCATAATGATTGCAAATACAATTCCTCACCCTCAATGGTAATAATTGGTAAGGACTGTTACTGATTTTCGTTTGCATTTCTGTGGGAGATAAAACAAGATAGGGAATTATGTTAACTTCTGCTTTTCTTCCTTTTGTAGTTCTGGTTACAAGAAACAGAAAAAGTTCCTCATGTGTCGTATTACATCACACAGATATTATATACTCTAGGTTGCTGATCATGTTTTCTACTGTTACTTTTCAGGGATATCCTCCAATTCCACCGCGTGGTTTTTTCCCCTCTCCTGTGGTGTCAAGCCCACAGGGTCATCCTTACATGTGGGGACCTCAGGTAGGGTTTTACATTCTCTTACTATTCTATGGTTTTGTTTCTTATTCTCTGTCTATAATATTACTTCAGAAGGTAGAGGTCTAAAGATATATAATACTTCATAGCCACAGATCAAGTTAGGTCAAACTTATAGCAATATCCTTAGTGGTTGAAAATAGCTGTCCTATAGAAGCAGTTGCTCTTATAACTGTTTATGTAAATTTTTGACTTCAGGAATGAATTGCAGAACCACCTATTTTTCTAACAATATTTGTTGTTGAAGAGCTGCTTCATTAGAAGGCAAAAATTTAGAACACATTATGCTGAATTTGAAGATTCCTGTAACAATGTTAAACTTCTCCCTGGATCGCTGCTCCTGGTTTAAAAATGCATTAGTTGTTGAATACTGTATGCATGTATTTTATGAGCCTGTGTCCTTTTTTCAGCCTATGATGCCACCATATGGGACTCCGCCATATGTCATCTACCCTCCTGGAGGAATATATGCTCACCCATCAATGCCCCCGGTATGTTTCAACACATTGCTTGTGTTTTACTGTTTTAGGTATATAACTGAAAATGTACTGCTTGGAGGCTGACATTTGCTGCATCATTGCATAATCCTGCAGGGTACACACCCATTTGCTCCCTATGCTATGGCTTCTCCAAATGGCAATCCTGATGCTACTGTAAGACAATACATCCCTAGATTGACTGTTCTCTCTCTCGTGGAGTCTAATGCATCTAATATTTCCAGGGAACTGCCACTACCACAGCTACTGCTGGTGGTCAAACAGATGGCAAATCATCTGAAGGAAAAGAAAAGAGTCCCATTAAAAGATCCAAAGGAAGTTTAGGTAGCTTGAACATGATTACAGGAAAGAAGTCTGTCGAACATGGTAAGACCTCAGGCGCATCAACCAATGGAGCCACCTCTCAAAGGTTAGTGTGTGGTCATCTTAAGTAATAACTAGAATTCTTCCTCCTTGTTTACAGCGTTCAGTTTGTATTGGTAAAATCCACACAAAAAAATTGTGTTGGTAAAAGTATTATATCTGTTGTTACAGTGGGGAAAGTGGAAGTGAAAGTGAAAGTGAAGGAAGTGAAGCGAATTCTCAGCATGTAAGTTCTGACACTCGGTACTTTTCTCAGCGGATTTGTGTAGTACCCTAGGCAGTATGTGCACTTTGAGTTAAAATTAACATGGTTTAGAATTTCAGACATTACTACCATTTTGTATCTGTTAGCGTGTGAGAAGTCCTAATGTCTTTTCATCATTGAGCAATATTAACAGGATTCACAGCATAAGGAAAGTGGACAAGAACAAGATGGAGGTATGCAGATGGAAATATCTACGCTCTCTGATTTCTATGGCTACCTGCTGTCCTTTTTGCACTTTCTGAAAGCTTAAACTATGTCCTGCTTGCTGTCAGAGATTCGAAGTTCCCAGAATGGTGTGTCAAGATCACCATCCCAGGCGCAATTGAAGCAAACTCTAGCAATCATGCCAATGCCATCAAGCGGTCTAGTGCCTGGTCCAACTACAAACTTGAACATTGGAATGGAATACTGGGCGAATACAGCAAGCTCCTCTCCAGCAATGCATGGTAAAGTGACACCAACTGCAGCTCCAGGGGCCGTGGTCCCACCAGAGCCGTGGATGCAGGTTTCTTCTTGGACCTTATCTTGTTATAATTCTACCCTTCTTTGCTTTCTGTAGCTTCAACTTAGCTCCACATTTAGCATGTTCCCAATCTTTTCCTTGTAAATAGGTGTGTGCATGTGTGGTTTCCGTTTCATCTGTGTGTACCACTTAATTGAGCCAAGAAGTTAATTGTTGTCTATACAGTTATCATCTGAAAGAAATCTCTGTATTTAGTATGAAGTTCATTCATGCAATGCAACTAATGTTACACTTCTGTATATTTACTTCAACGTTCTACAGACCGTCCACTGTAGGAGGTTTATCCACCTTTTCTCGTGTCTTGGAATTGGTTCTGATAATTATATGCCCTTTTGTGATTATCTAAGATACGGACTGTTCTTCAGTACTTATTTCGAAATACTAGACACATTTGATTTTTAGTCTAACGGCCTTCGTATGTGTAGGCGGTTTTCTGCAAAAATCTGCCATTTTGGTATGAGGCGTACAATCCTTGTGTCAAATGTAGAGACCATGGAAGATGCACCTAATTTTCAATAACTTTGTAGATACAATCTGAAGCTTTTGTGTATTTGGCAAGAAGAGAAATTAATCATTTTGACTATCCAATTTTGCAGGACGAACGTGAACTCAAAAGGCAGAAAAGAAAGCAGTCAAACAGGGACAGTGCTCGCAGATCTAGGCTGCGCAAGCAGGTATTCTGTTTTTTGATCATGAGATATACTGAATAATGTTATCCTTTTTGTCGCCTCCAGTTGATCCTCCAGTTGATGAAGCAACTGTAAATTTTTGCAGGCTGAATGTGAGGAGTTGGCTCAACGTGCTGATGTTTTAAAACAGGAAAATGCTTCTCTTAGAGATGAGGTGAACCGGATCAGAAAGGAGTATGATTTACTTATATCAAAGAATAGCTCACTAAAGGTTTGTCTTGCACACTTTCTCTGTCTTAATATCCTGAAGTATATGTATGTTGACATATGAGTTGTTTTCTTTCTATTTTCTGCTCTGTAGGATAAACTTGGAGACAAACAATACAAAACTGATGAGGCAGGACTTGACAATGAGCCACAACATTCTGGCGGTGACAGCTAGAAGGAAACTAATTGAGCTATCATGCAATGCTACCAGAGCATAGCCCTAACTAGATTATTGGCTGGCGCAATTGTAGTATGCTTATTGACTCCATACTTTATTGCAGTTAATTTTTACCAGTTCCTGGTAATGTTAATGCCAACCTTGTGTGGCTGGTTCCTGTTTCAGATATGTCTTGACTTATCTTTTAGAAGTCAAGATATGACTGGAAATGTAGTTTGTGACCCAGTTCACTGTATCTGTTAGAAATAGTTGATAAACTCAAGTTTACAAATATGTATTGCTGACCGTTATTGTTATGTAACCTTAAGAAAGAACTGTATCTTTTAATAGTCAGGCTGCCATTTGGCTAGGCTTGACTGGTGCCTTGGTTTGTATGGTTCAAATTTTTGTACACACTGGATATTATATAATGAACACATGGAGGACCTTTTGCTTGCTGCATGCGTCAAATGTTCTCACAATCGAACAACTTATGCACTGCTATATTTTAATGCAATTTTGTTTCTTTCAAGTTGCTTGAGTTGTGCTAATGGATGTGCTAATTTTTTTAGCAGTGCACAGATTATTCGTTTGTAGCAAACTGCCTGCCATAGGCTCTATTGGTAAAAGAAAGGGGTTCTTTGTTGCAGTAGACAAATGGTATTTAGTTTTTCATTTTGCTTGGTCTGTAGGATTGCTCTGATTAAAATAAAATGTTTGTCATTCAGCACCTCTAATTAACAGTTTTGTTCAGTTTGTGTACAGGAAGGAAGTTCTGGGATAAGAATATGATAAAATGTCTCTTAAAGGAATAAGCTGTGCACAGCCCTAGGTACGTATTATCCACAGTGAGTTACTCCCTCTATCCCGTGAAAATTGTCTGAGATTTGTCTACATAGCACCTAGATACATCCAAATTTTGACAAATCTAAAACAAGTTTTATGAGAGGGAGGGAGTATTGCATTTGCAGTTCTATTTGTCAATTAGGTTTTCTTGCCTAATGCTTTATTACAAATGCTGGTACCATATGTCTGACATGGTACTTCAGAAAGATTTTTAGCCATAACAAGCCAAAACGCTACTAGTAGGAGTAAATATGTTTCCTCTTTTTTATCGGATGCTTTATTACAAATGCTGGTACCATATGTCTGACATGGTACTTCAGAAAGATTTTTAGCCATAACAAGCCAAAACGCTACTAATAGGAGTAAATATGTTTCCATTGACCAAGGATCTACCCTGGGGACATATCCGGTGAAAACGCATACATTCTGCAAATTTTCAATCTGAGCCATTCAATTATATATCAAGGGCAAGATGGCACACCTCACCCACCAGGCCATCACCACGTGCTATGTCAGAACAACTCATGACTATTTTGCAAAATTCACCCCTGTAGTCTGTTTGCTTCATCTACTGATTCGGACCAAGAACAGATAAATCACATCATATATACGCAAGCGAAACCCACTGATTCGTATCAAAAACTCCTCAATCAAGTAGATGGGTAAAATCCAAGAAAGATCTTGGCCAGATCTGAGTAAGGGGTATCGTAGTATCCTTGATGTTGCTTGCGGGCCTGCAATGTCAAATTAGGCGCCAGCTGAATGGGCGACTTCAACGATGTTGTGCTGCAGGGAAACTAGACTTGAGAGCGTCGACGAGAATGCGACTCGCCATGGCCGCTTTTGGTCTCGTCAGGAGATCATCTCCAGCGTCGGCGACGCAAATGGACGTTGAGCGATCGTTTTCGTCCGCCTTGATCGAAAATGCATTTGGACTCTGCTCCAGCGGGGCGATGCAAAGTGATCGGGCCGTCCGCGGCGACGCAAACCTAGCCCAAATATGCGTCAGGTTTGCGTCTCCGCGGACGCTCCGCGGTCGCGCCGAGCGTCCTCCTTTTCTTACCCGGTCCTGCAAGTCAGGGACAGCGAAATCAATCGATTCGATTTGCTTCTTTTTCCCCTTCTTTGCTGCCCTAGTGCGACGCCACCACCCCAACCCCACCTGTCGCCGTCCCGCCGCAGTACTCGCCGTCGGCTCCGTTGTCGCCGCGCGGGAGAGCAGGATCGTACTCGGGGTTTGCTCCGGCGCGTACCTGCCGGCTGTTTTGGGGCCAAACGTTGCCGGTTGCGCCGCCCTTCCGCGCCGCCCACGGTCAATTGCGTCGGTAGGTTTCTTCTCCTGTTTTCGGCGCACATGTGCGCGGCCATTGATCCACAGTTCGTACCCGCGCAGATGGACATTTGGGATATGGTGGAGAAGTTCCGTGCGAAGGTCGTTGACTCCTCTTCCGACGAGGAGTCCGAGCAGTCGACGCACACATTGGCAACTACTGCGGCCTCCATGATCCACGAGTTCACCTCAAACCCGGGGCTGGTGCACCGGGGCTCTGTCAAGGGGCGCTCCAAAAACCTGCCGCCGCGCAACAGAGTGGAAGGGCAGCTCCGGCTCCACAAGGACTACTTCCACCTCACCAATCCGCTGTTCCCGAAAAAATTGTTCGAGCGCCGGTCCAGGATGTAAGGGACCTGTTCATGGTCATTCTACGGGGCGTCAGAAACTACGACCCATACTTCCAATGCAGGCCAGATACAACAGGTGCGCTAGGTTTCACCTCCTACCAAAAATGCTTTGCGGCTATTCGCATGCTCTCATATGGAATGGCTGTTGATATCGATGAGTATCTTCGAATCGGTGAGAGCACCTGCCTTGAGGCTATGTATAAGTTTTGCCGAGCCGTGATTGTCGTGTTCGGACAGTATTACTGTAAGGAGCCAAATGTTGAGGATACAAATGTTGAGGATACAAGGCGGCTCATGTCTATCAACGAGTCTAGAGGGTTTCCAGGAATGATTGGCAGCATAGATTGCATGCACTGGGAGTGGAAGAACTACCCATTTGGATGACAGGGTCAGTACAGCGGGCATGAGGAGGGACGGACTGTCATTCTTGAAGCTGTCATATCTCAAGATTTATGAATTTGGCATTCATTCTTTGGCATGGCTGGTTCCAACAATAACATCAATGTGTTGCACCGATCACCGGTTTTCGACATGCTCATGCAAGGCAAAGCTCCCCGAGTGAGCTACGAGGTCAATGGAAATGCATATGACAAGCCATATTATCTTGCTGATGGCATCTACCCTGACTGGGTCACACTCGTGAAGACTATCCGTAATCCAAATCCCGAGAAGACGAGGAGCTTTGCCAAGATGAAAGAGGCTTGCAGGAAAGATGTGGAGCGCGGATTTGGTGTGCTCCAAGCTCGGTGGGCAATTGTCCGTCACCCGGCAAGAATATGGTGCTGAAGACCATGCATGAGGTGATGACATGTTGACCATGCATGAGGTGATGACATGTTGCGTGATCATGCACAACATGATCGTTGAGAACGAGCGTCCTGATGGCCGCAATGAAAACCATTGAGAATTCCAAGGTGAGCTGGTTGCGCCACTTCCTGGAGCTTTATCTTGGGAGGACTATCTACATATGAATGTAGAAGTCACTGACGAGAACGTGTGCAAACAGCTGCAGATGGATCTGATTGAGCATCAGTGGACATTGGCTGGCCATGAAGACCATGCCTAGACGAATACTATCTTATTTTCTTGTAGACTTTTCAAAATTCGAATGTAATAACTATGACTTCGTTCAAATTCTTTATTTTGTTGTTTGAAAACTTCATAATTCATGCAAACGCGGAAATGCGTCGTGCCGCTGGAGCCACCCCAGACGCAACGGACGCGCGGACGAAAACGATCTTTCTCGCGTTCGCCGCGCGACGCAAATGGATGCTAGCGGATACCGAAAGCATCGCGCCGCTGGAGATGCCCTCAGTTTGAATGGGGAAGAAACACAATGAGAGAGCGCCTGGTGGCCTGGGTGAGTGAGAGGATGGTCATCTTATTTTCGTAATATTAGGGGCGTTATCAGGAAATGGACAGAGCTCGAATGGTGCTGCCAATCTGACCATGGGGATTCAATCCAACGGCACAGGTTCCCATTTTCACATTCGCAGAATGTAGTGTGTTTGCACATGAAACGTTCCCGATCTACCCTTGTATCCTAGAAAATGAAAAGCATCAAGCCTATCACCAAGGTAGTACAAAATAATCTATGTAGTGACGCAGAAGAGGGACAGAGATTTGGTGCACATGAGGGATAACGCGTATTCTGAAACGCTCTCCCCTTCGTCCTCCCTCTCCGTCCCCCATCCCCTCTTCTGCCCGTTGACCCAAGGAGACCGGGCCGAACCCGACCCTTCTCCGACGGCGCTGCCGGCCGAAGATGGGAAGGGGGACACGTCGGTGATGTAAATAGGGCTAGGTTTAGAGTGTTCGGCGGGATGTCGTGGTATTGGAGTCAAGCTTCAGATCTTGTGGGCAAGATCCGGTGCGCTTGGTGGTGGCGACGGCGCGGCAAGGAGCTCCGGCGGTCGGAGACGGCGGCGTTCGACCTTCCCCCATGGATCTCCATCAATAAGCCCAAGGTTTGCTCTCTCTCTCTTGGATTTCCATCTCTGCTCTGTTCGTCCTCTTCCCACTGGCCGGCCGTGGTGGTGAGGGGTGGGGAAGACGGACGGAGGATGCTGGAACGCCGGAGAAGAGTAGGGGCTCTCTTTCCTTGGTGTCTTGGTGCGACACCGGTGAATGTCCGAGGAGCTGTGATGTTAAGTCCATAAGGTGGGGGATGGAATCATATGCTCCTCCTGCGAAGCCTCTCTTCAATAAGCACAGGTGGTTGCAAAGATGCGCCCTCGACATCCTTGACATCGACCTGGCCAGCCGTGACGGCGAGGAGGAAGATGAAGACGGTGATGACGGTGTGGTCTTTGGTGACCATATTGTGTTGAGTTCTTACTGCTCCAATCATCTCTGCCTGCCTTCTCCCACCCGTGGCAGGAGTGTCGTGATTGAGGGCGGGCTAATCGACATCGAAGGAGCTGGCGAGAGTTCATTTGTATGGGCTTTCGGAAGCTTGGAAGCAATTTCGGCGAGCTTCATCTTGACGGCTGCGTGCCGTTTGTTAACGCCGGTGAGCTCCACATCCTATCAACCTCCATCGGAGGCCTACTTCCAGGTCAGCGGCCGCGCTCAACGTCGACATTGCAGCAAGTGGTTTTGTCCCCGCGGCGACGCTCGACGGCGGTGCAGCTGACCTCTGGCTCGGCAGAGGAGAGAGGGAGGGACCTGATTGCTTTTTACATCTTTCAGCGAGGTCTCCTCCATATATATATTGGGGACTCATGTTTTACTTTACTTTTCTTTTGGGGTCCTCTGTAATAATATACACCTCCACTGTTTAGATATTAATGTAAGCTTCCAGGCCCTTCAGGGCTCTTCTTGTCCCAAAAAAAAAGATTTGGTGCACATGTGCACCACTGATCTCGTTTTTTCAAATAAATAAAATATTATATTTTTGAGTTTCAAAAAATTCTGAAAAATAATCTACATATAGCCAATAATGTATACCACAAACGTGCAAAATATCAATTTCAAATACTTTAAATTTTAAGCTACACAAAAATGAAAAAGTGCAGATCTAAGTAGTTATTTTCAAATATTCAAAAACATGTCAGATTTTGTTTTTTTTTCTAGCACAAAGTAAAAAAGGAATTTTAGGTTGAGATTTTGCATAATTGTTAGATGTATCACTGATAATATCCAGAATTATTTTTCAGATTTTTTAGTAACTTATAAACATTTTTTAATTTTTTTAAAATGACGAGAGCATTGGAGCCCCCAAGCCAAACGCACTTTTCGCACGAATGAGTTCGACTTTTGTGGGCTTTATTCCAGAGCAGGACTTGTTGCAGAACCCACGCTGGGAGATGTTAGAGAAGACATCTCCGATGATTGATATGCAGTTGAAGCAGGCTCTGGTGATACGGTTGTTAGAGCATTTTCACCGGCCGCCCTCTAAATAGTCGCCGGCACCTTCGTATGAGGGACGCGGACACTACATTCTCTATTTTGGGGAGTTGTTCCTACACTGGCGGTCCCGATAGATGTTTTGAATTAAAATCACAAATAAATTCATAGGAAATTGAATAAAGAGAAGAAACATTCTATTCCACAAACTAATACATAACTGAAAACCATGAAGATATAGTTTGGAACATGGTTTTCCATAAACTAATACATAGTTTTAGTTTGAACCATGGTTGACACAAATATAAAACATTGCAAAAAAAATAAACCTAACTAGACCGGTCATCGCAGGTTTCGTGTGTTCGTTGCCAAAAAAGAATACTCGAGGGCACACACAGTCACCTAAACTGGAAAATCCAGCTGGTGAGGGTGTCCCTGTTGGTTATTTCGAGGAATAACATCCAAAAACATGGTTGCCGATATTCGCTGCGAAGAAACAACAGTCAGTCGTTGTCCTCCTCGGCGCTGTCGCCGTGGTAGTGGCGGCGGCAACGCGTCTCGTCGAACACCTTAAAGCTCATGTCCTCTCGCCAAAGTAGGAGAACATGAGCACGAAGCCGGCTTCGAGGCGGTGGTAGCGCGCGAACTTCTCCCAGCCGATGTGGAGGTACGTCTTGCCGCGTGCGTCGTAGATCACGTCGACGATCCACCGGCAGCAGCCGCGGGCAGCCTCCCGCAGATGCAGCGAGCCCGGGCGCTCGTCGCCGGCGACGAAGTCGGAGAAGGTGTCCGGCAGCCTCTGGATGGCGTGTGGGTCGCCCTTGAGGACGACGACGAACTTGAACAGCACGGGCCCCTCCTCGTCCTGCATTTCCGACGATGAAGACGACGGCGTCGCAGGCGACGGTGAGCGTGCATCTCCGCCGCGGCCACGACCACGACCACGACCGCAACCTCGGCCTCGACCAGACATGGCATCGTCTCTTCAGATGGTAGCGGCTAGGATTGGGGAGAGAGGCGCTAGGGTTTGTGTGTGAGAGGAACGATGAGAGGCGGCCCTTTTTATAGGCCGAAGGGAGGTGGGGGAGCGGTGGCGCTCATTAACGCCGGCATGAACAACAAGGCGCGCGCGACCGGACGGTTCGCTGCGCGTCTGCGGAAACTGCATCGCCGATGCGCCCCAATAACTCCCATTCGGGAGGTAGGCTACGGTTAGGTTAAAATGGAATGAGCCGCTGACGTGTCGGCCCCGCCACTCCCCGCTGGCGTCGACTTTTGGGATGTGTGGCTGACAGGCGGCTCCCACGCCCAAAATTTTCAGCCTCGCGAGGCGCCGACGCGCTTGATTCGTGCCCTTGGTGAAGGGGCCGGCACGGGGTTGCCGGCGATTCTATTGGGCTTGAAAATTGGTCGGCGTCGTTTAGGGCGCGCCGGTGCGAGGCCATTTTCGCTCCCGGCCCCCAAATCTCTATCGGGGCCGCTATGGGGGGCGCCGGTGGAGATGCTCTTAGAGCAGCCAAGGGGGACATGCTGAACCTTTTCCTCTTCGTGTGACTGTTTGTAACATCCCAAATTTTAAAACAAAGAAGAAATGAATTTCCTTTTTCAAAATTTGGAACCAACAAAAACTTTATTTTAATAAATTAAGATGCATAGTGCTAATGCATATGTGTGATGATCTTTGCCAGGATTGTTTAATTATTGTTTGAAACATGACCTAAAACCCTAAACCTTGCTCTTTGAAGTCCAAAGGAAATAAAGCAAAATAAAAATAAATGAAAAGAGAAAACATATGTAAGCCTAAAATCCTAATTTGCAAATCTTGACCTTTGCCCTAGCCACTTTTCCAAATAGTTGTGAACCATGGTTAAACCCCACTAAACCCTAAGCCATGATCATTTGGATCAAAGTGAGACATATAAGAAAAAGAGAAAATGCAAATAACTTCACATATGAGGCTATGGCCATTTTTGTAAAACTTTAACCTAGACCCTTCTACCTTGATTAGATGATTTGAAAACATTAATCAACACTATCTAGTACTTAACAAATCAAATCCTAGGTGAAACAAAAAGAAATAAAAATAAAATAAAACTATACCTAGGGGTATATGAGAGTAAATAGCCAAATGGTGAATCTGAGAATTGACCCTAAGACTTGGTGTGAATGGTTGGATCACTCCTCTATACCATTTCAACACTCAACAACATCATTTGGGTCAAGAAAAACCAAATCAAAAATCAAAGAAATGAAAATTACTTGTGGCATGTGATAATGGTCACATGTGACATTTTTAATATCTTACCCACTTTGAGCCCTTTTATTGAGAGATTCTTAAACCAAACCCTCACAACTCTTTGCACCTCATCCAAGACCTCATCAAGATGAACAACTTTGGTGTTGACCACTTTGACCAGAGCTTTGACCATTGCTCAAAATAGTCAACCCAAGATGCTATGTTGAAACAGATTCTAGATTCCTACACTTTTTAGAAATTTCATCAAACCTCTCCAAATTTCAAACCAATGCCACACATTGTTGCCCAACATCATTTAGAACACAACCATGCAAAATTTTGGTCAAAATTACACACAAGAGAGACCTTTGCTTGTCACATATGAAGTTCACATAAAGTGAAATGGAGGTACAAGTCACTTTACCCATCCCTTTTTGCTTTTTACCCTCTCTCTCTTGTCCTCTTTGATAGTACACTTTGTACCCTAAAAGCACCTCAATGAAGTGACAGAACCTTGTCATGATCATCATGCTCAAGCATGCCACATCATTGCATGTGTGATGGCGTGTAACTCACACGTTCGTTGGGAACCCCAAGAGGAAGGTATGATGCGCACAACAGCAAGTTTTCCCTCAGAAAGAAACCAAGGTTTATCGAACCAGGAGGAGCCAAGAAGCACGTTGAAGGTTGATGGCGGCGAAATGTAATGCGGCGCAACACCAGGGATTCCGGCGCCAACGTGGAACCTGCACAACACAACCAAAGTACTTTGCCCCAACGAAACAGTGAGGTTGTCAATCTCACCGGCTTGCTGTAACAAAGGATTAACCGTATTGTGTGGAAGATGATTGTTTGCGAAGAAAACAGTAAAACAAGTATTGCAGTAGATTGTATGCGATGTAAAGAATAGGACCGGGGTCCACAGTTCACTAGAGGTGTCTCTCCCATAAGATTAAAGCATGTTGGGTGAACAAATTACAGTCGGGCAATTGACAAATAGAAAAGGGCATAACAATGCACATACATGATATGATAAATATAGTGAGATTTAATCAGGGCATTACGACAAAGTACATAGACCGCTATCCAGCATGCATCTATGCCTAAAAAGTCCACCTTCAGGTTATCATCCGAACCCCTTCCAGTATTAAGTTGCAAGCAACAAACAATTGCATTAAGTATGGTGCGTAATGTAATCAACAACTACATCCTTAGACATAGCATCAATGTTTTATCCCTAGTGGCAACAGCACATCCACAACCTTAGAACTTTCTGTCACTGTCCCAGATTTAATGGAGGCATGAACCCACTATCGAGCATAAATACTCCCTCTTGGAGTTAAGAGCAAAAACTTGGCCAGAGCCTCTACTAATAACGGAGAGCATGCAAGACCATAAACAACACATAGGTAATAGATTGATAATCACCATAACATAGTATTCTCTATCCATTGGATCCCGACAAACACAACATATAGTATTACAGATAGATGATGTTGATCATGTTAGGCAGCTCACAAGATCGAACAATGAAGCACAATTAGGAGAAGACGACCATCTAGCTACGGCTATGGACCCATAGTCCAGGGGTGAACTACTCACTCATCACTCCGGAGGCGATCATGGCGATGAAGAGTCCTCCGGGAGATGATTCCCCTCTCCGGCAGGGTGCCGGAGGCGATCTCCTGAATCCCCCGAGATGGGATTCGCGGCGGCGGCGTCTCTGGAAGGTTTTCCGTATCGTGGCTCTCGGTACAGAGGGTTTCGCGACGAAGACTTTAAGTAGGCGGAAGGGCAACGCGGGGGGCCACACGAGGGCCCCACACACCAGGGCCGCGCGGCCAAGACCTGGGCCGCGCCGCCCTAGTGTGGCGGCGCCTCGTGGCCCCACTTCCTTCCCCCTCGGTCTTCTGGAAGCTTCGTGCAAAAATAGGACCCTGGGCGTTGATTTCGTCCAATTCCGAGAATATTTCCTTACTAGGATTTCTGAAACCAAAAACAGCAGAAAACAGCAACTGGCTCTTCGGCATCTTGTTAATAGGTTAGTGCCGGAAAATGCGTAAATACGACATATAATGTGTATAAAACATGTAGATATCATCAATAATGTAGCATGGAACATAAGAAATTATCGATACGTCGGAGACGTATCAGCATCCCCAAGCTTAGTTCTGCTCGTCCCGAGCAGGTAAACGATAACAAGGATAATTTCTGGAGTGACATGCCATCATAACCTTGATCATACTATTGTAAGCATATGTAATGAACGCAGCGATCAAAACAATGGTAATGACATGAGTAAACAAATGAATCATAAAGCAACGACTTTTCATGAATAGTACTTCAAGACAAGCATCAATAAGTCTTGCATAAGAGTTAACTCATAAAGCAATAAATCAAAGTAAAGGTATTGAAGCAACACAAAGGAAGATTAAGTTTCAGCGGTAACATGTATATCTCATGGATAGTGTCAATGTAAAGTAATATAACAAGTGCAATATGCAAGTATGTAGGAATCAATGCACAGTTCACACAAGTGTTTGCTTCTTGAGATGGAGAGAAATAGGTAAACTGACTCAACAATAAAAAGGTAAAAGAAAGGTCTTTCAAAGAGGAAAGCATCGATTGCTATATTTGTGCTAGAGCTTTTATTTTGAAAACATGAAACAATTTTGTCAACGGTAGTAATAAAGCATATGAGTTATGTAAATTATATCTTACAAGTTGCAAGCCTCATGCATAGTATACTAATAGTGCCCGCACCTTGTCCTAATCAGCTTGGACTACCGGATCATCGCAATACACATGTTTCAACCAAGTGTCACAAAGGGGTACCTCCATGCCGCATGTACAAAGGTCTAAGGAGAAAGCTCGCATTTTGGATTTCTCGCTTTTGATTATTCTCAACTTAGACATCCATACCGGGACAACATGGACAACAGATAATGGACTCCTCTTTAATGCATAAGCATGTGGCAACAATTAGTGTTCTCATATGAGATTGAGGATATATGTCCAAAACTGAAACTTCCACCATGATTCATGGCTTTAGTTAGCGGCCCAATGTTCTTCTCTAACAATATGCATGCTCCAACCATTAAGGTGGTAGATCTCTCTTACTTCAGACAAGACGGACATGCATAGCAACTCACGTGATATTCAACAAAGAGTTGATGGCGTCCCCAGAAGCATGGTTATCGCACAACAAGCAACTTAATAAGAGATAAAGTGCATAAGTACATATTCAATACCACAATAGTTTTTAAGGCTATTTTGTCCCATGAGCTATATATTGCAAAGCGAATGATGGAAATTTAAAGGTAGCACTCAAGCAATTTACTTTGGAATGGCGGAGAAATACCATGTAGTAGGTAGGTATGGTGGACACAAATGGCATAGTGGTTGGCTCAAGGATTTTGGATGCATGAGAAGTATTCCCTCTCGATACAAGGTTTAGGCTAGCAAGGTTATTTGAAGCAAACTCAAGGATAAACCGGTGCAGCAAAACTCACATAAAAGACATATTGTAAACATTATAAGACTCTACACCGTCTTCCTTGTTGTTCAAAACTCAATACTAGAAATTATCTAGACCTTAGAGAGACCAAATATGCAAACCAAATTTTAGCAAGCTCTATGAATTTCTTTATTAATGGGTGCAAAGTATATGATGCAAGAGCTTAAACATGAGCACAACAATTGCCAAGTATCACATTATCCAAGACATTTTAGAATTACTACATGTAGCGTTTCCCGATTCCAACCATATAACAATTTAACGAAGAAATTTCAACCTTCGCCTTGAACATTATGAGTAAAGCCTAAGGACATATTTGTCCATATGCAACAGCGGAGCGTGTCTCTCTCCCATACAGTGAATGCTAGGATCCATTTTATTCAAACAAAAACAAAAAAAAAAAACCGACGCTCCAAGCAAAGTACATAAGATGTGACTGAATAAAAATATAGTTCCAGGGGAGGAACCTGATGATGTTGTTGATGAAGAAGGGGATGCCTTGGGCATCCCCAATTTTAGACGCTTGAGTCTTCTTAAAATATGCAGGGATGAACCACGGGGGCATCCCCAAGCTTAGAGCTTTCACTCCTCTTGATCATAGTATATCATACTCCTCTCTTGACCCTTGAAAACTTCCTTCACACCAAACTTCAAGCAAACTCATTAGAGGGTTAGTGCACAATTAAAAATTCACATATTCAGAGGTGACACAATCATTCTTAACACTTCTGGACATTGCACAAAGCTACTGGACATTAATGGATCGAAAGAATTCATCCAACATAGCAAATACGGCAATGCGAAATAAAAGGCAGAATCTGTCAAAAACAGAACAATCCGTAAAGACGAACCTGAAAGGGGCACTAGACTTGCTCAAATGGAAAAACTCAAAACTAATGAAAGTTGCGTACATATCTGAGGATCACGCTCGTAAGTTTGCAGATTTTTTCGAATTGTTTACAGAGACTTATGCCAGAATTCGTGACAGACAGCAATGCTGTTTCTGCGCAGCGATCCTAAATATAACATCAACTTTAACATAGAAACTTTACTTGGCACAAAAACATGATAAGGAGAGGTTGCTACAGTAGTAAACAACTTCCAAGACTCAAATATAAAACAAAGTACTGTAGTAAAAACATGGGTTGTCTCCCATAAGCGCTTTTCTTTAACGCCTTTCAGCTAGGCGCAGAAAGTGTAATTCAAGTATTATCAAGAGATGAGGCATCAACATTACCTTGGGCCTTACCCTTACCTTTCTTGTTCTTTTTCTTACTCTTTGGTTTAGGGAATACATGTCTACCCCCAGGTGTAGAGGTGAACTTTAGGGTGCCTTCTCCCATATCTATGACTGCTCCCAATAGTTTCAGCAGGGATCTTCCGAGTGTGATTTGTCCTGTTCCTGCACATTCAATAACAAGATAATCAATGGATATTGTTCTACCAAGAATGGTTGTATGCACACCCGCAGCTATTCCTTTAGGAATTATAACAGAGTTATCAATAAGAGTTATTCCTTCTCCCCCTTCAACGAATCCCCAAAGTTGCAAAGATTCATGAATACTCTTAGGCATTAAGCAAAATTCAGACATAATATCACAATTGGCATGAAGAGTTTGGTCACCGATAACAATTTTAACAGTAGGATCCCATAATGAAGGTTCAGAGTTCACTAAAACTTGATCAAGACGGTTACGAACATATCTATAATTTTCATTCAAGCGAGATGCACTTGTCTCAAGAGTGTTTAATCTATTATAAATGCTAATAAGGGCTGAATCAAAGTTATTAGCTGAATCATGTGATGCAACCAACTTCTTTATGGCATTAAAAGCTTGATCCCCATTACAATGAAGGAAATCTCCCCCCACTACAGCATCCAAGGCATATCTATAGCGAATCATAAGACCAAAATAAAAATTACTAAGGAGCAAACTTAGAGTCATTTGAGGTTCAGCTTTACGATAAGACGTAAAAATCCTGGACCAAGCATCTTTAAAACATTCCTCATCCCCTTGTTTAAAAGTAAAAACTAATTCCTCAGGTGAAGAAGTAACAAGTACAGAGCTAGACATGATAACAAAAGTAAACTAAATGCAAGTAACTAATTTTTTTTTTGTGTTTTTGATATAGAGAGCAAGACAGTAAATAAAGTAAAGCTAGCAACTAATTTTTTTGTGTGTTTTGTTTAGGTGCAGCAAACAAAGTAGTAAATAAAATAAAGCAAGACAAAAACAAAGTAAAGAGATTGGGAAGTGGAGACTCCCCTTGCAGCGTGTCTTGATCTCCCCGGCAACGGCGCCAGAAAAAGAGCTTGATGGCGTGTAACTCACACGTTCGTTGAGAACCCCAAGAGGAAGGTATGATGCGCACAGCAGCAAGTTTTCCCTCAGAAAGAAACCAAGGTTTATCGAACCAGGAGGAGCCAAGAAGCACGTTGAAGGTTGATGGCGGCGAAATGTAATGCGGCGCAACACCAGGGATTCCGGCGCCAACGTGGAACCTGCACAACACAACCAAAGTACTTTGCCCCAACGAAACAGCGAGGTTGTCAATCTCACCGGCTTGCTATAACAAAGGATTAACCGTATTGTGTGGAAGATGATTGTTTGCGAAGAAAACAGTAAAACAAGTATTGCAGTAGATTGTATGCGATGTAAAGAATAGGACCGGGGTCCACAGTTCACTAGAGGTGTCTCTCCCATAAGATTAAAGCATGTTGGGTGAACAAATTACAGTCGGGCAATTGACAAATAGAAAAGGGCATAACAATGCACATACATGATATGATAAATATAGTGAGATTTAATCAGGGCATTACGACAAAGTACATAGACCGCTATCCAGCATGCATCTATGCCTAAAAAGTCCACCTTCAGGTTATCATCCGAACCCCTTCCAGTATTAAGTTGCAAGCAACAGACAATTGCATTAAGTATGGTGCGTAATGTAATCAACAACTACATCCTTAGACAGAGCATCAATGTTTTATCCCTAGTGGCAACAGCACATCCACAACCTTAGAACTTTCATCACTTTGTCCTGCATTTAATGGAGGCATGAACCCACTATCGAGCATAAATACTCCCTCTTGGAGTTAAGAGCAAAAACTTGGCCAGAGCCTCTACTAATAACGGAGAGCATACAAGATCATAAACAACACATAGGTAATAGATTGATAATCACCATAACATAGTATTCTCTATCCATCGGATCCCGACAAACACAACATATAGTATTACAGATAGATGATCTTGATCATGTTAGGCATCTCACAAGATCCAACAATGAAGCACAATTAGGAGAAGACGACCATCTAGCTACTGCTATGGACCCATAGTCCAGGGGTGAACTACTCACTCATCACTCCGGAGGCGATCATGGCGATGAAGAGTCCTCCGGGAGATGATTCCCCTCTCCGGCAGGGTGCCGGAGGCGATCTCCTGAATCCCCCGAGATGGGATTCGCGGCGGCGGCGTCTCTGGAAGGTTTTCCGTATCGTGGCTCTCGGTACAGAGGGTTTCGCGACGAAGACTTTAAGTAGGCGGAAGGGCAACGCGGGGGGCCACACGAGGGCCCCACACACCAGGGCCGTGCGGCCAAGACCTGGGCCGCGCCGCCCTAGTGTGGCGGCGCCTCGTGGCCCCACTTCCTTTCCCCCTCGGTCTTCTGGAAGCTTCGTGCAAAAATAGGACCCTGGGCGTTGATTTCGTCCAATTCCGAGAATATTTCCTTACTAGGATTTCTGAAACCAAAAACAATGAAAACAAGAATCGGCACTTCGGCATCTTGTTAATAGGTTAGTGCCGGAAAATGCGTAAATACGACATATAATTTGTATAAAACATGTAGATATCATCAATAATGTAGCATGGAACATAAGAAATTTTCGATACGTCGGAGACGTATCAATGTGCCACATACACAATTTGACTTGGATTAAATGTGCACACTCTAGCCTTCCCCAACCATGCTCACTAGGTCATACACACTCCTCTCACCCCTCTCAAGCTTGCAGCACCTTTGTTACACAAGAAGTAGGCACACAAGGCCAATGTCAAGCTCATGCCATGGATTTAGAGATCACCATGCCAACCCTACTCCCCTGCCCTCTCTGGTCACCATCACCTTGCCAAACCAACTCCTCTCACATCACTGAGCCCAGCCATGCAGGAGTTGACCTAAGAAGAGGCCCAAAGCATCCCCATGCCACTCCATGCCATCCACTTGATCACCACCAAGTCACCACCTGTCCCTGGACCCTCCTCCTACTCAAGTGCTGTAGGGATACTACTCTTCATCTGGAAGGGTAGATTCTTCGTCTTCATGGGTAATGTGCTTGGCGAAATGCGAGGGCGTTGTCCAACTCCTTGCGGGTCTTGTACAACATGAAGTCCAGGTATGCCACATAGTGGTTCATCTCCGGGTGCAGTGGCATGTTTATTGGTCTTCCCATGGGGTCATGTCTTGGGTAGTAGACAAAGCGAGTGTCCTTGATCTTGTTCTCATTTTTCCCACACAGACGGGCGATTGCTTCTTGCATGGCTTTGGCTATTCCATCCTTCCAAGTGTTTCCCGTTACAGAAAACCATATGGTTTCCCATATTGGGGCTCCAAGCTTTCCTCTCAGATCTGCAGTAACTTCCCACCGAGGTTGTCCTCCTGATTGATTGTTGAGTGGCACTCCAAAGAACTCGGGATACGGGCGTCCTAGATATTCAACTAGTTGCTTCAAGTCCTTCTCGAACATTAGGTCTCCTTCGTGGCCAAGCTGATAGGTCTCACATTGGTACTCCATCTATGAACAATTAGGATGAGTAAGTTAGAGAAGTGATCAAGTGTGCAAAATTTTATGTAGGATTACAAGGAAAAGTAGAGTATGGATTTCTTATTTTGGAAAACATCTCAAGGATAAGAGTGAGCATAAGTTTTCATAAATATTCACTTCATTTGTTTTCGAAACTAGGTTTTTCATACGTCCATTCTAACTAGGGTCTCCTAAGGTCAAACAATGGCTCTGATACTAACTTGTCAACACCCGTATTTTTAAGTCCAAATGCCTATTATGCCATACATCGCAATCCCAGGAAGATTGTTGTTGCGAGACATAACAGTTGATATCATAAGTCATCATTCATTACAAACCATAATCGTCTTACAAAAGTAGATCACATGATCCAATATTACAATAATAGTTGATGTATTGATCAACGAACATCACAAATAGCGGAAGCGAAGTAGTAGTGGTTTATCTAATCCACATGCCAACGCTTGACGTCAGGAGCAGTCCTAGTTGTCGTAGACGTCCTGCTGTCCATCTTTCGGGTTCTGGTACTCCTCTTCATAGTCTGGCCATTTGAATAGCCTGGGACACAGTCGTGAGTACTTTAAAGTACTCGCAAACTAATACAAATGTAAGTACTATCAATTTTATTAAGGGGGTGCTAAGCTCTAGGTTTATTTGCATAAAGCCAATTTTATTTCATAAGCATTTAGTAATCAAAGACCCATAATTTGCCTAAATTAACTCAAGTGGGAACATTAGTGTCATTCCCACAACTCTTGTTGTGATTCAAGTCAAAGTCATCTTTCACCTTTCAATTTCAATTCATAAGTCATATGTCACATTTTTGAAAATGGTCTGATGACGGAACAGTATGGCCTTCCCAATCGTCCGTAACCGTGGACACGGCTATTCGAATAGTTCTACACTCTGCAGAGGTCACACACTTTTGCCACAACATTTGCAATAATCCGTCAGGGTTAACTGGCCCTGATTTATCACACTCCGTGTGCGGACTACCAACCATAATCTTTCACTTACATACCCTAGTATAGGCACCTCTCCCCATGAGCTGGGCCTCCCAGTGAAGACAAACCGTCAGCCTGGGAACTGCACAGGGCTTGGGCCGGACATTCACCTCATTTCACGTCATTTCACATCAATTTACTTTCAACGGAGGCAGCCTCAGCATAACCCCTATGACGCTTGTTTAGAGGGAACCCATACTAAAGCACATAAACTTCTACTTAAGCCCTTGCCCATGTTGGGTATTGTGGGGGTACTTTCAAATTGGAATGGTATCGCATCCGAACCCAACCATCAGTTTTTGTAAAGTTCACCGTGTCATTCACAATTCATATTCACCTTCAAAATCTTTCAATAGAATGACTCATCATTCCAAGGTTTTCAAAGTCATTTCATTTCACATGTTCCCATCTAGAGTAGTCAATTTTATTTGTTAGCACTAGCAACTAGTCATGAGGGGTGCTAACTAGCTTTGATTGCTCTAGGCTAAATTTGATACTCTTGTACTACTCCATATCTAGACCAAGTGAATCATAAATCCAAAAAGGAAACTTTGATAAACCAAAGTCAAAAACTTGTAAGGTAAAAACTTGGGATAGGATCATTAATCATCAAGGAATATGTAATGGTGCCTTGCTCTTGTAGAGCTTTGCACTTGGGTAACTTGCAAGAATATTAGCTTGCCTTGGTTGGGGTAGTGATCAAAATTCTCTTCTTCTTCTTCAAAGTAGACTCAATTAGACGCGCTCGACCTGCTGCCGTCGCCATGATCAAAGTCCTCTGCCACCGTACCGCAAGGACGGCGACCTCGCCCGCACGCCTCAGACCACCTTTCGCTGTGCAGTCACGCTCACCAGTACCGCCATGATGTCGCCAACCTCACGCGCACCTCGCCTTGCCTCTTCGCGCCTCAGAGACGCCGCACCATGGTCGACCCGACGCACACCCCCGCAGCACCCCTCCACCCTATAAATACCAGCCCTCCCTGGACGATTGCTCCACACCATCTCGCTCCCCATCTTCTTCTCGACCTCCTCCACCCCTTGCTCCTCCACATCGTCGCCGGTAGCCACCCAATTCGTCGCCGGAGCCCGCGGCGGTGCTGCAGAAGAAGCCGACGATTGCCGCCACCTCTGGAGCCGCCGTCTGTACCAGCCGCTTCCCCATCCTCGACAACCTCCTCCTGCACCTCGCCAACCCCTCGCCGGAGCTCAAGTGAGCCGTCGGACCCAAACCCTCGCCGTGCCAGTCCTGCCTCTCGTCAACGTAGGCGACGACTGTGCGTCCTTAGATCACCTTTTAATCCTACGGTCCAAATCAGAGCTTACCGCTTCGGCGTTTAAACCTCACTAACGCCTGGGCCCCACCTTGTCAGGCGGCCTGCTCGCACTGGACGCGTAGTTGGGCCAGCCCATCTCTTTTCCCCTCTCCTGGCCCATTTCTCTTTTCCGCGCAGGCCCACCCTTTTGAATTCGAATTAAATCTTTCAGTCAAATTGCTTGCAGATGCTTTACTCAAAATCAAATAACTTCAAATCTGCTCAACCAAATTTAGTGAAGTTGATGTTGTTGGAAAGCTTATGAAAAGCTCCATCCAACCCCACTGGTTTCAAACCAAGATCTGTTGTATAATTTGAATAGTAAAAATAACAAGTCAGAGAGTTTTCAGAATTCAAATAAATTTATAAAATCAACCATGATGAGTTTTGAGGTGATTCCACCTCTCATAATTTACTTTTCAAGTACCCTAATTGTTTATGTAAAAACATAGCCTAGTTGTTTGCATGATCATGGGCTAGAATCAAAAATTGGCTATGTAGTCAATACTAGCCCATTTAAATCATTTTCAAAGTTAGGATTTTAAAACTACTCATGGTTTTAAACCCTTCCCCCTTCCCCCTTAAACAAATCTCGTCCCGAGATTTTAAGAAAATTTAGGTTCCTAAGAGAGATTGGGCAATTGAGTTAACAGGAGGACATACTTGGCATGGCCTGGGGTGCTTCCTGCACTTCGGTGGCACTTATGTGGTAGAGGCGGCCGTTGCGGTTGTTCGGGTTCCTTTTAGCTGCACAGCGGCGCTATTGCTGGGCAGGTGCAACGGTATTGGGGGCAGTCTTTGCTAACCTTTTGGGGCACTCATTGGAGTAGTGACCCAGAATTCCACATTCATAACAAGTTATTGTGGACTTGTCCTTGGGGGTGACGGGAACAGCGTTGCTTCCAGTCCTTGGGGCAGTATTGAGGTTGTTGTTGTTACCATTGGGGTGGTTGTTGTTGCTGTTGTGGTTGTTGTTGTTGTTGTTGTTGTTGTTGTTGTTGTTGTTGTTGTTGTTGCTGCTGCAGTTGTGGCCTCCGGACTTCGGGTGGCCTCCGTTGCTGTTGGTGTAGTTTGAGCGGTACATCTGAGCAGGGGGCTTGTTGTATCTTGGGGCAAATCCTCCAGTTGAGTTGTTGTGGTGCTTCTGTGCATGGTTGGGTCCAGTCTGGTGCATCATTCTTCGCTTGCGGTTCTCATTGGCTTGATGCAGTTTTCCTTCCATCTGGATGGCTGAGTCCACCAGGGCTTCTAGGTCAGCAAACGGGATGTTCACTAACACAGTCTGCATCTCATCATGCAGTCCGTTCAGAAATCTTTCCTTCCTCTTCTCATTTGTGTCGGTCTCATCCGGGGCGTACCTTGACAGAGTGAGGAATCTGTCGCGGTATTCCACCACGGACATTCTTCCTTGCTTGAGTTCCCGGAACTCGTCTCTCATCTTCTTAATCAATCCTTGGGGCACATGGTACTTGCTGAACTTGAGCTTGAAATCTGGCCAAGTCATCATTTGTCCTGCATTCATGGCTCGGGCACTTGTCCACCAAGCTCTGGCAGGTCCTGACAGGTAGTGGGTGGCAAACAGTACTTTCTCTGCGGCTTCTACTCCCGCAACTTCGAGGTTGTTCTCCATTGTCTGGAGCCAATCATCTGCGTCAAGTGGCTCTTCGGTCTTGCTGAACATCGGAGGGTTGGTGTTCTGAAAGTTCTTCAGCTTCGATCCAGGGTGATCGTGGTTTCCATGGCCTTGATTGTTCTGAGCTATTTGCTGTAGTGCTGCGATATTGGCGTGGCGTTCAGCTCTCTCGGCTTCCCTGTCTGCCATCATCATCTGCAGCATCTGCATCATTGCATCCTGGTTGGTGCTGCGGGTTGGTGGGGCCATCTGAACATTGCGGTAAATGATAAGATAAGAGGGAAATTTCTATGGTTTGTTTGAGTTAAAGTTCAAAAAGTTTCAAAACTTGAGGAGTGTTGAGGGGGTAAAACCAACAACACTTTTTCATTCATACCAAGCATCACATATTACAAAGCTAACACACCGTTGGTTTTAAGAACCATTCATCGCTCTACGATACATGGGGATCCTAATACAAACTCACACCTACTCAAGTGTTGTAGGGATACTACTCTTCATCCGGAAGGGTAGATTCTTCGTCTTCATGGGTAATGTGCTTGGCGAAATGCGAGGGCGTTGTCCAACTCCTTGCGGGTCTTGTACAACATGAATTCCAGGTATGCCACATAGTGGTTCATCTCCAGGTGCGTGGCATGGTTATTGGTCTTCCCATGGGGTCATGTCTTGGGTAGTAGACAAAGCGAGTGTTCTTGATCTTGTTCTCATTTTTCCCACACAGACGGGCGATTGCTTCTTGCATGTCTTTGGCTATTCCATCCTTCCAAGTGTTTCCCATTACATAAAACCATATGGTTTCCCATATTGGGGCTCCAAGCTTTCCTCTCAGATCTGCAGTAACTTCCCATCGAGGTTGTCCTCCTGATTGATTGTTGAGTGGCACTCCAAAGAACTTGGGATACGAGCGTCCTAGATATTCAACTAGTTGCTTCAAGTCCTTCTCGAACATTAGGTCTCCTCCGTGGCCAAGCTAATAGGTCTCACATTGGTACTCCATCTATGAACAATTAGGATGAGTAAGTTAGAGAAGTGATCAAGTGTGCAAAATTTTATGTAGGATTACAAGGAAAAGTAGAGTATGGATTTCTTATTTTTGGAAAAGATCTCAAGGATAAGAGTGAGCATAAGTTTTCATAAATATTCACTTCATTTGTTTTCGAAACTAGGTTTTTCATACGTCCATTCTAACTAGGGTCTCCTAAGGTCAAACAATGGCTTTGATACTAACTTGTCAACACCCGGATTTTTAAGTCCAAATGCCTATTATGCCATACATCGCAATCCCAGGAAGATTGTTGTTGCGAGACATAACAGTTGATATCATAAGTCATCATTCATTACAAACCATAATCGTCTTACAAAAGTAGATCACATGATCCAATATTACAATAATAGTTGATCTATTGATCAACGAACATCACAAATAGCGGAAGCGAAGTAGTAGTGGTCTATCTAATCCACAGGCCAACGTTTGACGTCAAGAGCAGTCCTAGTTGTCGTAGACGTCCTGCTGTCCATCTTCCGGGTTCTGGTACTCCTCTTCATAGTCTGGCCATTTGAATAGCCAGGGACACAGCCGTGAGTACTTTAAAGTACTCGCAAACTAATACTAATGTAAGTACTATCAACTTTATTAAGGGGGTGCTAAGCTCTAGGTTTATTTGCATAAAGCCAATTTTATTTCATAAGCATTTAGTAATCAAAGACCCATAATTTGCCTAACTTAACTCAAGTGGGAACATTAGTGTCATTCCCACAACTCTTGTTGTGATTCAAGTCAAAGTCATCTTTCACCTTTCAATTTCAATTCATAAGTCATATGTCACATTTTTTAAAATGGTCTGATGACGGAACAGTATGGCCTTCCCAATCGTCCGTAACCGTGGACACGGCTATTCGAATAGTTCTACACTCTGCAGAGGTCGCACACTTTTGCCACAACATTTGCAATAATCCGTCAGGGTTAACTGGCCCTGATTTATCACACTCCGTGTGCGGACTACCAGCCATAACCTTTCACTTACATACCCTAGTATAGGCACCTCTCCCCATGAGCTGGGCCTCCCAGTGAAGACAAACTGTCAGCCTGGGAACTGCACAGGGCTTGGGCCGGACATTCACCTCATTTCACGTCATTTCACATCAATTTACTTTCAACGGAGGCAGCCTCGGCATAACCCCTATGACGCTTGTTTAGAGGGAACCCATACTAAAGCACATAAACTTCTAGTTAAGCCCTTACCCATGTTGGGTATTGTGGGGGTACTTTCAAATTGGAATGGTATCGCATCCGAACCCAACCTTCAGTTTTTGTAAAGTTCACCATGTCATTCACAATTCATATTCACCTTCAAAATCTTTCAATAGAATGACTCATCATTCCAAGGTTTTCAAAGTCATTTCATTTCACATGTTCCCATCTAGAGTAGTCAATTTTATTTGTTAGCACTAGCAACTAGTCATGAGGGGTGCTAACTAGCTTTGATTGCTCTAGGCTAAATTTGATACTCTTGTACTACTCCATATCTAGACCAAGTGAATCATAAATCCAAAAAGGAAACTTTGATAAACCAAAGTCAAAAACTTGTAAGGTAAAAACTTGGGATAGGATCATTAATCATCAAGGAATATGTAATGGTGCCTTGCTCTTGTAGAGCTTTGCACTTGGGTAACTTGCAAGAATATTAGCTTGCCTTGGTTGGGGTTGTGATCAAAATTCTCTTCTTCTTCTTCAAAGTAGGCCTCCTCCTCTCGATAGTCTCCGGTACTAGCGTCTATAAACGAATACGAGGATACAATCACCAAACAATACTTAAGTAGACTTAGTTAGCCTTAATGGCTCACAAAAATGATCTAGCATCATCACTTAACATTGCTACCCAAAATTATGCTAGGGTTTCCTTACTTAGTGTTAGGAAAATAATTTCCTCTCATTGAAATATGGATTTGGGTTTCTATTTAGTTTGGAGAAGTAATTTCCTCTCATTGAATCTTCTTAAGATTTAATCTCCTCAATTCATGAATGTGAGATCATGTTGACCAAGGTCAATACTTCACATTTATCATTTGAGAAAAAAGATTTAAATGAGATTCATCATCTCATGTAATTTAAATACTACATTGATTTAAGTTCCACAAGTGAGCAAGTATGAGACCATGCAACAAGGGTCATCACATTACTTCATAATACTTGGGAAGATGATTTAAATGAGGGCTCGTGGCACATCGGTTTTTGCGGGTGGGGCCACCTTGGCAGCGACTCGAAGCGATGGGTGCATCATAAATGCGACGCCTTGGCTGAAGCGCGGCCGGCTCCTGATGAAATCACCGGTCCACGCGCAGACGCCACCGTAAATGTGACGCCTCGGCTGTTGTGCGGCTAGTTGGCACCCCTATTTAGTATGCCCTGCACCGGCGCGACGCTATCCTCTACTCACCACCGCCGCCACGCTATCCTCTCTCATCTCTACCACCGCCGTCGCGCTATCCTCTCCTCTCCACCACAACAATGTCGCGGCGCTATCCTCTACTCACCACCGCAGTCACGCTATCCTCTCTCATCTCCACCACCGCCGCCACGCTTGATGGGATTCGTAGCATAGAAAACAAAAAAATTCCTACCGCAAGAACGAAACACAGCCAAGATCTAATCTAGTAGACGGTAGCAACGAGGAGATCAAGAGACTAACCCTCGAAGATTCGCAAAGCTTAACGAGATTAGATCTCGGGGTGGATGTAGACGATCACTTACCGCTTGGAAAAGCGCGTAGAAGATCTTGACGGTGCCACAGTCGGGCAGCACCTCCGTACTCGGTCACACCTACGGTGTTGATGAAGACGACGTACTCCTCCCCGTTCCAGCGGGCAGCGGAAGTAGTAGATCCTCCTCGGAATCCCGGCAGCACGACGGCGTGGTGGTGGTGGTGGTGGAGAACTCCGGCAGGGCTTCGCCTATGCGCTGCGAGAGTATTACGTGGAGGAGGAGCGCTAGGGTTTGGGGAGAGGCTATGGTTTGGGGCGCCGGCCTCAAGGGGGTGCGGCCAATTGTGGCTTGGTGTGTCCGGCCCCCTCCCCTTGCTCCTCATTATATAGGTGGAAGCCCCCAAGAGTTGTAGTCCAAGTCTTCGAATAAGACTCCAACACCAAAGCTTGCCATAGGTGGGAAACCTACTCAAGATGGGAGTCCTACTCAAGGTGGGACTCCCACCTTTCCTTGGAGGGGGGTGGCCGGCCACCTTAGGTGGAGTCCACCTGGGACTCCTCCCCCTTAGGGTTGGCCGGCCATGCTAGTGGAGTCCCTCCGGGACTCCGCCTTCCATAGTGATTTCTTCCGGACTTTTCTAGAACCTTCCATAAATGCACCAGATCATTTTCAAACTTATAAAATGACTCCTATATATGAATCTTATTCTCCGGACCATTCCGGAACTCCTCGTGATGTCCTGGATCCCATCCGAGACTCCAAACAAAACTTCGAACTCCATTCCATATTCCATATCAACTTAAACGACATCAAACCTTAAGTGTGTCACCCTACGGTTCGCGAACTATGCAGACATGGTTAAGACTTCTATCTGACCAATAACCAATAGCGGGATCTGGAGATCCATAATGGCTCCCACATATTCAACGATGACTTAGTGATCGATTGAACCATTTACATATGATACCAATTCCCTTTGCCACGCGATATTTTACTTGTCCGAGGTTTGATCATCGGTATCTCTATACCTTGTTCAACCTCGTCTCCGACAAGTACTCTTTACTCGTACCATGGTATGTGATCTCTTATGAACCATTCATATGCTTGCAAGCTAATCAGATGACATTCCACCGAGAGGGCCCAAAGTATATCTATCCGTCATCGGGATGGACAATATCCCACTCTTGATCCATATGCCTCAATTCATACTTTCCGAATACTTAATCCCACCTTTATAACCACCCGTTTACGCAGTGGCGTTTGATGTAATCAAATTACCCTTCCGGTATAAGTGATTTACATGATCTCATGGTCGAAGGATTAGGTAACTATGTATCGGAAAGCTAATAGCAACTTGAACTTAATGACGTGATCTTATGCTACGCTTAATTGGGTGTTTGTCCATTACATCATTCATTAATAACATAACCTTGTCATTAATAACATCCAATGTTCATGATCACGAAACTATGATCATCTATTAATCAACAAGCTAGTTGTACAAGAGGCTTACTAGGGACTCCTTGTTGTTTACATAACACACATGTATCAATGTTTCGGTTAATACAATTATACCATGGTATATAAACATTTATCATAAACACAAAGATATATAATAACACTTTATTATTGCCTCTTGGGCATATCTCCAACAGTCTCCCACTTGCACTAGAGTCAATAATCTAGATTACGTTGTAAGGTACCTAACACCCATGGCATTCTGGTGTTGGTCATGCTTTGCCCTAGGGAGAGCTTTAGTCAACGGATCCGCTACATTCAGATCAGTGTGTACTTTGCAAATCTTTACTTCTCCATCTTCGATGTACTCGCGAATCGAATGAAAACGTAGCTTGATATGCTTCAGCTTCTTGTGTGACCTTGGTTCTTGTGCATTGGCGATGGCGCCCATGTTGTCACAATAGATGACTAGTGGGTCCAATGCACTAGAAACCACACCGAACTCAACAATGAACCTCTTCATCCATACCGCTTCCGATGAAGCCTCCGAAGTCGCTATGTATTCTGATTCAGTTGAAGACTTCACCACCGTGCACTGCTTGGAGCTGCACCAGCTTACTGCAGCACCATTCAATATAAACACGTACCCAGACTGAGACTTAGAGTCATCAGGATCAGTGTTCCAACTTGCGTCGGTGTAACTGGTTACAACAAGCTCTTGGTCACTGATACGTCTCCGACGTATCGATAATTTCTTATGTTCCATGCTACATTATTGATGATATC
The DNA here is from genome assembly GCF_019359855.2 of Lolium perenne. Lineage (NCBI taxonomy): Eukaryota > Viridiplantae > Streptophyta > Magnoliopsida > Poales > Poaceae > Lolium > Lolium perenne. Next base: position 84,496,981 of record NC_067248.2, on the reverse strand, counting down.
TACATGTTTTATACACATTATATGTCGTATTTACGCATTTTCCGGCACTAACCTATTAACAAGATGCCGAAGAGCCAGTTGCTGTTTTCTGCTGTTTTTGGTTTCAGAAATCCTAGTAAGGAAATATTCTCGGAATTGGACGAAATCAACGCCCAGGGTCCTATTTTTGCACGAAGCTTCCAGAAGACCGAGGGGGGAAGGAAGTGGGACCACGAGGCGCCGCCACACTAGGGCGGCGCGGCCCAGGTCTTGGCCGCGCGGCCCTAGCGTGTGGGGCCCTCGTGTGGCCCCCCGCGTTGCCCTTCCGCCTACTTAAAGTCTTCGTCGCGAAACCCTCTGTACCGAGAGCCACGATACGGAAAACCTTCCAGAGACGCCGCCGCCGCCAATCCCATCTCGGGGGATTCAGGAGATCGCCTCCGGCACCCTACCGGAGAGGGGAATCATCTCCCGGAGGACTCTTCATCGCCATGATCGCCTCCGGAGTGATGAGTGAGTAGTTCGCCCCTGGACTATGGGTCCATAGCAGTAGCTAGATGGTCGTCTTCTCCTAATTGTGCTTCATTGTTGGATCTTGTGAGCTGCCTAACATGATCAAGATCATCTATCTGTAATACTATATGTTGTGTTTGTCGGGATCCGATGGATAGAGAATACTATGTTATGGTGATTATCAATCTATTACCTATGTGTTGTTTATGATCTTGCATGCTCTCCATTATTAGTAGAGGCTCTGGCCAAGTTTTTTCTCTTAACTCCAAGAGGGAGTATTTATGCTCGATAGTGGGTTCATGCCTCCATTAAATGCAGGACGGTGGGAAAGTTCTAAGGTTGTGGATGTGCTGTTGCCACTAGGGATAAAACATTGATGCTATGTCTAAGGATGTAGTTGTTGATTACATTACGCACCATACTTAATGCAATTGTCTGTTGCTTGCAACTTAATACTGGAAGGGGTTCGGATGATAACCTGAAGGTGGACTTTTTAGGCATAGATGCATGTTGGATAGCGGTCTATGTACTTTGTCGTAATGCCCTGATTAAATCTCACTATATTTATCATATCATGTATATGCATTGTTATGCCCTTTTCTATTTGTCAATTGCCCGATGATACGTCCAATTTGCATCACTATTTTCTATCGTAATTTGCTGTTATTCATTGATATATTTCATATTGGGACACAATACTTATGTTATTTCATCTATTTTGCATGTTTCATCATTATTGGAGGATCAAGCACCGGAGCCAGGATTCTGCTGGAAAAAGCACCGTCAGAACGCAATATTTCGGAAGATCAACTGTGGAAGGAAATTACACGTAAATTCCTATTTTTCCAGATGACGAAGGAAGCCAGAAGGGGGAGCCAGCTGGACCCAAGGTGGGCCCAGACAACAGGGCGGTGCGGCCCATGGCCTGGCCGCGCCACCATGTTGTGTGGGGGCCCCACAGCCCCTCTCGCCTCCTTTTCTTCGCGTACTCCTTCGTCCCGAAAACCTAAGCCACAGAGGGTACCTCGCGAAGGGTTACAGCCGCCTCTGCGGGGCGGAGAACACCAGAGAGAAAAGAGCTCTCCGGCGGGCAGGAATCCGCCTGGGAAATTCCCTCCCGGAGGGGGAAATCGACGCCATCGCCATCGTCATCGAGCTGGACATCATCTCCATCATCATCATCATCTCCACCATCTACACCGCCATCACCACCGCTGCACCTCGTCACCGCTGTAGCAATTTGGGTTGGATCTTGATTGTTTGATAGGGGAAACTCTCCCGGTGTTAATCTCTACTTGTTATTGATGCTATTGAGTGAAACCATAGAACCAAGGTTTATGTTCAGATTGTTATTCATCACCATATCACCTCTGATTGTATTCCATATGATGTCTCGTGAGTAGTTCGTTTAGTTCTTGAGGACATGGGTGAAGTCTAAATGTTTGTAGTGAATTATGTTTGAGTAATATTCAATGTTATGATATTTAAGTTGTGGTGTCATTCTTCTAGTGGTGTCGTGTGAACATCGACTACACGATACTTCACCATTTATGGGCCTAGGGGAGTGCATCTTGTATTCGGTTGCTAATTGCGGGGTTGCCGGAGTGACAGAAACCTGAGCCCCCGTTAGTATATCGATGCAAGAGGGATCGCAGGATCTCAGAGTTTAAGGTTCTGGTTAGATTTATCTTAATTACTTTCTTGTAGTTGCGGATGCTTGCAAGGGGTATAATCACAAGTATGTATTAGTCCTAGGAAGGGCGGTGCATTAGCATAGGTTCACCCACACAACACTTATCAAAACAATGAAGATTAATTAGCTACATGAAGCGAAAGCACTAGACTAAAATCCCCGTGTGTCCTCAAGAACGTTTGGTCATTATAAGTAAACAAACCGGCTTGTCCTTTGTGCTAAAAAGGATTGGGACACTCGCTGCAATTATTTCTCTCGCATTTTACTTACTCGTACTTTATTCATCTGTTACATCTAAACCCCTTGAATACTTGTCTGTGAGCATTTACAGTGAATCCTTCATCGAAACTACTTGTCAACACCTTCTGCTCCTCGTTGGGTTCGACACTCTTACTTATCGAAGATACTACGATACAACCCCTATACTTGTGGGTCATCAAGACTATTTTCTGGCGCCGTTGCCGGGGAGTGAAGCGCTATTGGTAAGTGGAATTGGTAAGGAAAACCTTTGCTGTTTGTGCTGATTTTATTTCTGCCTGCTGCTATAAGTCATTATGGAGAGATCTTCTCTTCAATTTCTATTTGGGAAATCTACTACTACTGCAACGGTAGTGGATGAAGCGCCAGGTGAGGAAGTGATACCATATAAAATACCTATGAAAATTATTGAACGTGTTATGGATAACCGCTATGAAGGGGATGGAACTGTTCATCCTGGTGATCATCTACTGTTTTTGCATGAATTATGCGGGTTATTCAAATGTGCAGGTATTGCTATGAATGAAGTTAGAAAGAAACTATTCACTATATCGTTGTCTGGTAAAGCGGCGCACTGGTATAAATTGCTGAAGAATGGTGATTCTCTTGATTGGGAGGACATTGTGCCTTTATTTTATTCTAAGTTCTATCCTCCAAGTGAAATCCACAAGGATCGGAATCGCATATATAATTTCTGGCCTCATGATGGAGAAAGTATTGCCCAAGCTTGGGGGAGATTGAAGTCTTTAATGCTCAAATGCCCCATTCATGAGCTTCCTGGTAATGTTATTATTGATAATTTCTATGCAAGACTTTCTTTTCAAGACAAGACCTTGCTGGATACTTCTTGTTCTGGATCATTTACACGCAACAAAGAAGAGTTTAAAAGGGACCTTCTTGATCGGATCCAAGAAAATACTGAAGGATGGGAGAACGACAAAGATAGAGAATCAGGTATAATTTATGATTATAAATGCATTGAAGCTTGTATGGATACTGATGAATTTCGTAATATGAGTGCTACATATGGTCTTGATTCTCAAGTTGCGGCAAATCTTTATAAAGCTTTTGCCTCTCATTATGAATTGCCTAAGAAGAATTTTGATAAGTATCATGAACCGTATAAAGATAAAATTGATTCATCTATAAACAAATGTGTAGTGATTGAAACTGTTGATCATGTTATTCCTGAAGCTTATATTGAAAAAACTCCTTTCCCTGCTAAAATGAAGGAGTACTCTGTTATATCTAGTGCGGTTCATAAAAGTGAAAAGAAACCTATAGAACCCGAAGAACAAATTAAAATTGAACCTGCTGTTGCAATAGTTATAGATCTTGTGACTGAAAATTTGGAGGATGGTCATATTATTTTCTGTGAAGATGCTTCTAATATTGTTTCACATCCTAATAAACCCAAACAAGTTAGTGTTCCTATGTTATCTGTTAGAATTGGTGATCATTGCTATTATGGTTTATGTGATATTGGTGCAAGTGTTAGTGCTATTCCTTATGAGCTTTACACGGAGATTATGCACGAAATTGATTCTTGTGAACTTGAAGATATTGATGTGGTTATTCAGCTGGCTAATAGAGAAACTATTTCTCCAATTGGTATTGTTCGAGATGTGGAAGTTCTATGTGGTAAGATTAAATATCCTGCTGACTTTTTGGTACTTGGTTCTGCTGCTAGTGATCATTGTCCTATCATTTTTGGTAGACCTTTTCTAAATACTTGTGGAGCTATTATAGATTGCAAGAAAGAGAAAATTTTGACTAAATTTGCTGGTGAATCTTATGAGTTTAACTTCTGTAAATTTACCAAAACTCCTTATAAAGCTGATTTGCCTAGTGATGATTTTAAAATGGAGCAGTGTGCCTCTATTGTTCTTGTTCCTAATAATCCTTTGCAGCAACATTTGGAGAATAGCGAAAGTGAAGCTTTTAGGAAAGAAAGAGATGAGCTTGAGGAAATTTTTCTTCGCCAACCTATTCTCAAGCATGATTTACCGGTGGAAGATTTGGGTACAACACCGCCACCAAAGGAAGATCCTGTTTTTGATTTAAAGCCTTTATCTGATAATCTTAAATATGCTCATATTGATGATAAGAAAATATATCCTGTTATTATTAGTTCTAAGCTTTCAGAGATTGAGGAAGAAAGGTTATTGGAAATATTGAAGAAACATCGAGGAGCTATTGGCTATACTCTTGATGATTTGAAAGGGATTTCTCCTTCTATTTGCCAACATGCTATTAATATGGAAGATGATGCAAAGCCTGTTGTTGAACATCAGCGTCGTCTAATTCCGAAGATGAAAGAGGCGGTAAGGAATGAGGTATTAAAACTTCTTGAAGCTGGTATTATATATCCTATTGCTGATAGTAGATGGGTTAGTCCTGTGCATTGTGTTCCTAAGAAAGGAGGAATGACTGTTGTGCCTAATGATAATGATGAGCTCATCCCTCAAAGAGTAGTTGTAGGGTATAGAATGTGCATTGATTTTCGAAAAGTTAATAAAGTTACTAAGAAAGATCATTACCCTTTACCATTTATTGATCAAATGCTAGAAAGGTTGTCTAAAAATACTCATTTTTGTTTTCTTGATGGTTATTCTGGGTTTTCACAAATTGCTGTTAAAGCTAAAGATCAAGAGAAAACCACGTTCACTTGTCCTTATGGAACGTATGCTTATAGGCGTATGCCTTTTGGTTTATGTAATGCTCCTGCTACTTTTCAAAGATGCATGTCTGCTATTTTTCATGGTTTTTGCGAAAGTATTGTAGAGGTGTTCATGGATGATTTTTCTGTCTATGGGAATTCTTTTGATAATTGCTTGCGAAACCTCAATAAAGTTTTGCAGAGATGTGAAGAAACTAACCTTGTTCTTAATTGGGAGAAATGCCACTTTATGGTTAATGAAGGAATTGTATTGGGACATAAAATTTCCGAGAGAGGTATTGAAGTTGATAGAGCTAAAGTTGAAGCAATTGAGAAGATGCCCTATCCGAGGGATGTTAAAGGTATTCGTAGTGTTCTTGGTCATGCTGGGTTTTATAGGAGATTTATTAAAGATTTCTCTAAAATTTCAAAGCCTCTTACTAATCTTCTTCAAAAAGATGTACCTTTTGTTTTTGATGATGATTGTAAGGAAGCTTTTGAAACTCTAAAGAAAGCCTTAACAATCGCTCCCGTAGTCGAACCTCGATTGGAATTTGCCTTTTGAAATTATGTGTGATGCTAGTGATTTTCTTTGTAGGCGTATTTGTTCTTGGACAGCGAGTAGATAAAAAATTAAATGTTATTCATTATGCTAGTAAGACTCTTGATGCTGCTCAAAGAAATTATGCTACAACTGAAAAGGAATTGTTAGCTGTAGTCTTTGCTTGTGACAAGTTTAGACCCTATATTGTTAATTCAAAAGTTACGATTCATACTGATCATGCTGCAATTAGATACCTTATGACAAAGAAAGATGCTAAGCCAAGGCTTATTAGGTGGGTACTTCTTTTGCAAGAATTTGATTTACATATTATAGATAGGAAAGGTGCTGATAATCCCGCTATTTGATAATTTGTCTAGATTGGAAAATATTGCTTATGATCCTGTTCCTGTTAATGATAGTTTTCCAAATGAACAATTGGCTGTAATAAAGGTGAGCTCACGAGAGAGCCCTTGGTATGTTGATTATGCTAACTTTATTGTTTCGAAGTATTTGCCTCCAACCTTTTCATTTCAAAGAAAGGAGGAAATTCTTTTATGACTTGAGGCATTATTTTTGGGATGACCCACACTTATATAAAGAAGGAGTAGATGGTATTATGTGAAGATGTGTTCCTGAATATGAACAACAGGAGATATTGAGTAAATGTCATGGTAGTGTTTATGGAGGACATCACGCTGGAGATAGAACCGCACAAAAGGTTCTACAATCAGGTTTTTATTGGCCAACACTTTTCAAAGATGCAAGGAAGTTTATCTTATCTTGTGATGAATGTCAAAGAGTTGGTAATATCTCTAGACGCAATGAAATGCCTATGAATTATACTCTTGTTATTGAACCATTCGATTGTTGGGGATTCGACTTCATGGGTCCTTTCCCTTCTTCAGAAGGTAACACTCATATACTTGTCGATGTTGATTATGTTACCAAATGGGTAGAAGCTATACCCACAAAAAGTGCTGATGGTGAGACCTCTTTAAAAATGCTTTTAGATATTATTTTTCCTAGATTTGGAGTACCTAGATATATTATGACTGATGGAGGTTCTCATTTTATTCATGGAGGTTTTAGAAAAACTCTTGCTAAGTATGGTATTAATCATAGAATTGCTTCCGCTTATCACCCTCAAACTAGTGGTCAAGTAGAATTATCAAATAGAGAGATTAAATCCATTCTGGGAAAGACCGTTAATAAATCTAGAAAGAATTGGGCTAGCAAATTGAAGGAAGCACTATGGGCTTATAGAACTGCTTATAAAAATCCCATGGGAATGTCACCTTATAAAATGGTTTATGGAAAAGCTTGTCATTTACCTCTAGAACTAGAGCACAAAGCTTATTGGGCTGTTAGAGAACTAAATAAAGATCCGAAACTAGCCGGTAATAAGAGGTTGCTGCAATTAAGTTCTCTAGATGAATGGAGAAGTGAAGCTTATGAAAATGCTAAACTCTTTAAAGAAAAAGTTAAGAAGTGGCATGATAGAAGAATTATTAAAAGAGAGTTTAATATTGGGGATAAAGTCCTATTGTATCGGTCTCGTCTCAGATTCTTTGCAGGGAAATTACTCTCGAAATGGGAAGGACCATATGTTGTTGAGGAGGTGTATCGTTCAGGAGCAATTAAAATTAGCTCTCTCCAAGGCAATGCCACGCAAGTGGTGAATGGACAAAGACTCAAGCATTATATCTCGGGTGATTCTTATAATGTTGATGTTGATATTATTCAAGTGGAAACACCGGAGGCTTTCATCAAAGGACAAATTGACAATCCGCCAGAACTCGACTTTGAATAGGTAACAGTACAGGTAATAAAAAGTCCGTGTTTAGCTTTCCGAATAATATTTCTGCTGTTTTTGGAAAATATGAAAAATTACGGAATCGAAACGGAGTGGAAACGACGCGCGAGGGCCCGTCACCATAGGCCGGCGCGGGCCCCAGCCTGGCCGCGCCGACCTATGAGGACACCGCCTCGTTGTCCCCCTCCGACTCTTGTTCGACCTGGAACCTTCCTTTTGTTGTAAAAATTTTTGCTATATAATCCCCCGGACCCCTGGAGGTCCGTATATCGTTTTCTCGTCGTGTTTTGTTTCGAGCTGTTTTCTGCCAGATTTGTTTTGATCTAGAAGCACCATGGTCTCCAACAACAAGGACAAGGGACCTTTGGAGGAAGACATTCAAGACCCGGAACTGAAGGAAGAAGTCGCGAGTGAGGATGAGGAAGAAGTGGAGGAGGTTCCGCAAGTACACCAGCGTGCCACCATTGCAAGCATTGGTGTGATATCAAATCCATCCAACACCAAGAGGAGTGCACGAATCGCTACCGGAGGAGCAGTTCCACGTCATTACTTGGCTCCAAGGACATCTTCTCCGGGCAATTACCGCCCTTTCCGCAACCTAATCTACGATCGTCAAACTGAAAAAACCCCCAAGGTAGTGTTGCCAAGTGGTTGGGATATAGATCATTCTAACATTGCAGGAGAGATGAAATCTGAAGCTGAAGGATGGGGAAACAACTCTAGGAGCTGGGACTCACCACCTGACATGATTATGAGCCGCGTTGAGCACAACTCAGAGCTGATTCGCAACCTCACCTATGAGATCCAAGATTTAAAGGAGCTTGTTAAGAAGCTTGTCGAGAAGAATCCATCACCATCGCCACCGAAGGAGTAATTCATCATCGGTATTGGCATCCCCTTGGTTTGTTCCAAGCTTGGGGGAGTGCCGCGGTATCACATCATCACTACCTTTATCTTTTACTATCAAGTAGTGTCATATCATGAGTAGGGAAGTTATTATATGGAATAGTATGCAATGTGGAAGTATCTCTCTTAGTTGGTTATCTATGTATCCGTTGGTGTGAGTTATCGTTATGGAATATTAATGAGAAGTCTTATCATTTACTTTCTGCACACCTTATTTTAGTTTGCAATCTCCATTATATGATTACTCTTGACATTAGTATTGATATCACTCTGGGAGCATCAAGTAAATCTATTTGGTTTTCGCAAACTTAGCATTGGTCAGTAGCAACAACACCCTGATGTTTAAATAGAAGAGAGAAATACACTTAGATATATTACTCTATTATCTCTATGCTAATGAGTTTAGTATTCTGAAGTTAAAATTGCTTGTGCTTATGAGAAAGATGCATGATTGTTTCTATCATATGTATATTTGTTTGTTTCCTTCAACCTTTATGCTTGCTATCAAACCTTGCTAGCCAAAGACCTGTATTGAGAGGGAATGCTTCTCATACATCCATAACCTTAGACCAAACCCATGCCAATTGTGTCCACCATACCTACCTACTACATGGTATTTTCTGCCATTCCAAGTAAATACTTCATGTGCTACCTTTAAACAATTCAAAACTTTATTACTCCTTATTTGTGTCAATGTTTCATAGCTCATGAGGAAGTATGTGGTGTTTTATCTTTCAAACTTGTTGGGCAGACTTTCACCAATGGACTAGTGGCATATACATCCGCTTATCCAATAATTTTGCAAAAAGAGCTGGCAACGGGGTGCCCAGCCCCAATTAATTAACTTTCATTAATAATTCTCTTCACATATTTTGCCCTGATTTATCAGTAAGCAACTTAATTTTGCAATAGACACTACTCCACATGGTATGTGAAATGTTGGAAGGCACCCGAGGATTCGGTTAGCCATGGCTTGTGAAAGCAAAAGGTTGGGAGGAGTGTCATCTATAAATAAAACTAAAATACATGTGTAAACAAAAGAGAAGAGGGATGATCTACATTGCTGGTAGAGATAACGTCCTTCATGGGAGCCGCTCTTTGAAAGTCTGTTTGACAAGGGGGTTAGAGTGCCCACTACCATTCGTTGACAACAACAAACACCTCTCAAAACTCTATTTCTATGCTCTCTTTATGATTTTTCAAAATTTAAAAAGCTCTAGCACATGATTTAATCCCTGCTTCCCTCTGCGAAGGGCCTATCTTTTACTTTATGTTGAGTCAGTTTACCTACTTCTTTCTATCTTATAAGCAAACACTTGTGTCAACTTTGTGTGCATCATTTCTTATGTGTTTGCTTATTGCACTGAAACTTAAATCTTCCTTTGTGTTGCTTCAAAACCTTTTATTAAGAATCTATTGCTTTATGAGTTAACTCTTATGTAAGACTTTTTTATGCTTGTCTTGAAAGTACTATTAATGAAAAGTTTTTGCTATATGATTCAGTTGTTTAGTCATTATCTATTTGTTAGCAAACTATAGACCATTGCTTTGAGTCACTTCATTCATCTCATATGCTTTACAATAGCATTGATTAAGATTATGTTAGTAGCATGTCACTTCAGAAATTATTCTTTTATCGTTTACCTACTCGGGGGCGAGTAGGAACTAAGCTTGGGGATGCTTGATACGTCTCCAACGTATCTATAATTTCTTATGTTCCATGCTAGTTTTATGACAATACCTACATGTTTTGTTCACACTTTATAATGTTTTTATGCATTTTCTGGGACTAACCTATTAACAAGATGCCACAGTGCCAGTTCCTGTTTTCTGCTGTTTTTGGTTCCAGAAAATTACTTCAGCGAATATTCTCGGAATTGCGCGAAACAAAAGCCAAACCTCCTATTTTTCCGAGGGACGCACGGAGCCAGAAGGGCAAGCCAGGGGGAGGCCCACGGCCTCCACACCATAGGCCGGCGCGGCCAAGAGGGGGGCCGCGCCGCCATATGGGGTGGGACCCTCGGGCACCCCCTCGCGCCGCCCTTTCGCCTATATATTCCTTCCGTCGCGAAAACCCTAAAGAATCAAGTCATATTCCACCAAGGGTTCCGCAGCGCCGCCGCCATCGACGATAAGTTTCGGGGGACAGAATCTCTGTTCCGGCACGCCGCCGGGATGGGGAATTGCCCCCCGGAGTCATCTCCATCGACACCACCGCCATCTTCATCGCCGCTGCTGACTCCCATGATGAGGAGGGAGAAGTTCTCCCCCGAGGCTGAGGGCTCTACCGGTAGCTATGTGGTTCATCTCTCTCTCCCATGGTGTGATCTTTATGTGATCATGAGCTTTGTAATCTAGTTGAATATGTAGATGTTACTCTTGTCTATTATGCACTCTAGAGGTTACTTTAATATGAACTCTGGAGTCACTCTCCACGGTGTGATGGTGACAGTGTGCGTATCGTGTGTGATTCCTTTATGACGTTGTGGAGTTTGTTTACTCCGGCTTGAGGTGTGCTTTTGCAGCCCTACATAATGAATGGTGTTTGTTATCCAACAAGAGAGTGTTTGAGAGTAGCATTTATTTATTCAATTATGTGATCATTGTTGAGAGTGTCCACTAGTGAAAGTATGATCCCTAGGCCTTGTTTCTAAGCATTGAAACACCCTTTCCAACAAGTTTCTGCGCACCTTATTTTAGTTTGCAATCTCCATTATATGATTACTCTTGACATTAGTATTGATATCACTCTGGGAGCATCAAGTAAATCTATTTGGTTTTGGCAAACTTAGCATTGGTCAGTAGCAACAACACCCTGATGTTTAAATAGAAGAGAGAAATACACTTAGATATATTACTCTATTATCTCTATGCTAATGAGTTTAGTATTCTGAAGTTAAAATTGCTTGTGCTTATGAGAAAGATGCATGATTGTTTCTATCATATGTATATTTGTTTGTTTCCTTCAACCTTTATGCTTGCTATCAAACCTTGCTAGCCAAAGACCTGTATTGAGAGGGAATGCTTCTCATACATCCATAACCTTAGACCAAACCCATGCCAATTGTGTCCACCATACCTACCTACTACATGGTATTTTCTGCCATTCCAAGTAAATACTTCATGTGCTACCTTTAAATAATTCAAACTATACTACTCCTTATTTGTGTCAATGTTTTATAGCTCATGAGGAAGTATGTGGTGTTTTATCTTTCAATCTTGTTGGGCGGACTTTCACCAATGGACTAGTGGCACATCCGCTTATCCAATAATTTTGCAATAAGAGCTGGCAACGGGGTTCCCAGCCCCAATTAATAACTTTCATTAATAATTCTCTTCACATGTTTTGCTCTGATTTATCAGTAAGCAACTTAATTTTGCAATAGACACTCCTCCATGGTATGTGAATGTTGGAAGGCACCCGAGGATTCGGTTAGCCATGGATTGAGAAAGCCAAGGTTGGGGGGAGTGTCATCCATAATAAAACTAAAATACATGTGTAAACAAAAGAGAAGGGGGATGATCTACCTTGCTGGTAGAGATGCCGTCCCTCATGGGAGCCGCTCTTGGAAGGTTCGTTTGGCAAGGGGGTTAGAGTGCCCGCTACCATTCGTTGACAACAACAAACACCGCTCAAAATCTTACTGTTATGCTCTTTATATGATTTCAAAACTTGAAAAGCGCTAGCACATGATTTAATCCCTGCTTCCCTCTGCGAAGGGCCTATCTTTTACTTTTATGTTGAGTCAGTAAACCTATTTCCCTCTATCTCAAGCAAGCAATTGAGTTGTTGTGAACCAACCATTTATGTTATGATTCAGTTAATCATGTCTTTTATACTTTCTTGTTTAGTACAAATTTTACCTGAATGAATATGACTTTGAAGTTATCAATGATTATGAGGAGATTGTTATGATTGAATATGAAAGCCCAGCTATATAAATTCTAATATGAAAGCTTTGCTTAGAAGTACAATCCATTAGTAGTTCTCTGACCAAGAACAAAGTTTGCCATAACCATCTATGATTTCCTATGCACCTTTATTTGTGATCTCTCTTTACTTATTTCAAGTTGAGTTATATGAGGAAGTTGTTTACTAGAATGTCTTGTGTGAATGAATATGATGCTTCTTGTCCGTATTTTATTTATCGACTCTTCACTCCATAAACATGTGGTCTTGTTTATCGAGCTCAGTTTCGCTTGGGGACAAGCGAGGTCTAAGCTTGGGGGGAGTTGTGTCAACACCCGGGTTTTTAATTCCGGATGCCCTATTATATCATACATCGCAATCCCAGGAAGATTGTTTTTGCGAGACATAATAGTAAGTCGTTCAGAGTCATCATTTATTACAACACATAAGGTCTTACATCAGGGGATCACATGATCCAATATTACACAAATAGATTGTTCAACATCACTCATAAGTAGCGGAAGCGTAGTAGTAGTAGTAGTGGACTCATAATTCCACAGGCAACGCTTGACGTTAGAAGACGATCCTAGTTATTGTAGACGTCCTGCTGTCCGTCATCTTGATACTGTTGCTCCTCTTCATAGTCTGGCATTTGAATAGCCAGGGCAAAGCCATGAGTACTTTTAAAGTACTCGCAAACTAATACTAAGGTAAAGCATAATGTATTGTATTAAAAGGGTACTAAGCTCTAAGTTTATTTGCATAAAGCTAAGTTTTCTTTGAATAAACATTTAATAAAATCCTCATTAGTTAATAGACTAACTCAAGTGGGAACATTAGTGTCATTCCCACCATTCATTTGGGATTCAAGACAATTCATCAGTCACCATTATTATTCCAACATAAATCCTGATAACGGAAGTAGTATGGCCCTTCCAACCGTCCGTAACCGCGGACACGGCTATTCGAATAGGTTTAACACTCTGCAGAGGTTGTACTCTTGTGCCACAACTATTGATTTCATCCGTCGAGGATAACCCCGAATCATCGTAACTCAGTACGCGGATCATCAATCATAACCTTTCACTTATATGTCCTAGTATAGGCACCTCTCCCCATGAGCTTGGCCTCCCGGTGAGAACCAACTGTTAACCCGGGAACTGCACAGGGCTTGGGTCGTACATTCACCTCATATTCACATCATTTCTCACATACGGAGGCAGCCTCGGCGTAACCCCTATGATGCTTGTTTAGAGGGAACCCATACTAAAATACACAAGTTTCTAGTTAAGCCCTACCCATAATCAGGTATTGTGGGGGTACTTGTATAATTGGAAAGGTATCGCATTCAAAACCATATCAAGTTTATATCAAAAATCGCCATCTTCTCTTGATCATTTTCCAAGGTTTCAATTCCATATCAAATCCACTTGTTCCCATCTAGAGTAGTCAAATTTTAATAAATTAGCAATAGCAACTATATGAGGGGTGCTATCTAGCTTGAGTAGTGCTCATCTAAACCAAGTATTGTTCTATTCTATACATGGTGACTCATAAATCAAAAGCACTTTGAAATAAATAAACAAAAGTAAAATTGAAATGAAAACATGGGATAGGTAATACATAAAAGTAAAGTGTGATGATGCCTTTGCTCTTGTAGAGCTAAGCATTTGTATTTAGCAAGGGTTAGCTTGCCTTGAGCTGAGTAGTGATCAAAGTGCTCTTCCTCTTCTTGGGAGTAGGCCTCCTCCTCTTGGTAATCCTCGTTACTAGCATCTATATACGAATACGAGGTATAAATACTAAACCAAACTCATGTGCTAAACTAGGAACACTCAAAAAGTTCACACTCTAGTCCTATTATCAATCAAACATGGCATGGTGAGTTATTTGATGATTTCTTATTTATTAGAAAAATAATTTCCTCTTATTATTCCTATTTCTTAAATTTAGATAGGTAGATCCTTAAAGAAATTCATTTCTTCTCTTTACTTCATAAAAAGATTTAATCTCCTCATATAATAATCAGGTATGAAATATAGGTTGACCCAAGTCAACATTTCATATCTATTATATGTGAGTCTCATTTAATTAAAGTGCTACACTACACATGTTATCATATTATTATTTTAAATGCATTAAAATCTCTAAGTAATACTTATCAGGGGTTCATTAGCCTAGGTCTTTCCCCCTGGTTATATTACTTAGGATCAAGATTTAAATGAGAGAGTAGCTCTCATACTATTCATTAAATTTGAATTCCAAGTTAAATGGTTCTAGAATTATCTACATAGCTATTTTATTTGATCTAGTCCATGATCATGCAAATAACCTGACTATATTATTGCATAATCAATTAGAGAACATTATTTGTGATTTATTAGAATTGGAATCAACTTAAAATCATTTATAGATTATTTTTAATAATTATTTGAAGTTAGAAAAGGCCCTGCCTTGTTATTTTTGTCATTTAATATTTAATACGAAATTGGACATGACACCAGTGGCATTAGTTAGATAATTTCATGGGCTTTCTAAAGATATAAAGTTTGCCAGATTTGGTTTGGCAGATTTCAAATTATTCAATTTGAAAGTGAGCAGCAGTATTTGAATTCAAACTAATTGGATTAATTCTATTTAAATTTTTGGGCCTGGCGGGAAAAGTAAATGGGCCCAAACGAATTAAACAGCACAGCGCGGCCCAGCAAGCAACGGTGCGGGTGGGCTGTGCTGACAGGGTGGGGGCCACCAGTCAGCGCCTCATAACACGCCGAAGCGGTACGAGCGATGAGGAGCGTCAGATCAAGAGGAGGATCAACGGCTGGTGTGCGTCGTCGTCCCCGGCGGGATTCCGGCGAGCTCAGGGCGTGGGTAGGGGGTCGGAGAGCTTACCAGGCCGTTGCAGGTCTCTGGCAAGGTGCGCGGAGAAGTGGTGGTCGATGAGGAAGCTACTGGCGCAGTTGTGGAGCTCGGGGAGGCGTCAATTGAAGCAGAGCTTCCGCGGGCTCCGGCGGACTCGAGCTTGCAATTCGAGCAGCTCCGGCGAGCTCTGATGAAATTGGTTGTGGAGAAGTGATCAGTGAGGAGAGGGGAGGAGATTGTGTGAAGAGTGAGGGTGTCGATCGTCGGTATTTATAGAGGGAGGGAGGAGGCCGAGCGTGCTGCAAGGGCACGGCCATGGCGCGGCGCTTCTGGCGCTCCAAGGGGCAAGTGAAGGACGGCTACGGCTAGGCGGGGTCCTGGCGATGCTCAACGTGTATTGGCGCAGACGAACGGGCTACGGACGCGCTCGAGTTTTTTTCCAGTGATCATTGCAGTACCGCGGTACGTCGACGACGAGGACGACGGTGACGAGGCTCTGGGCGGTGCTTGAGCATGTCTAGCGTGTAGGGTGAGTGGAGTGGCTAGTCGACGCGGTGGTAGGGATGCAGGGCGAGGACGAGCGCGTTCGAGTGCACGGCGTCCTAGCGCGCTCCAGAGCGCGGTGACCACGGCATGGGCATGTACTGGCAGGGTTTGGCCACGGCCGTTCTGGCCAATGCCAAGGCTTGGCTTCGCTCGTGCGTGTACCGTTCGATTCCTTGAGTGCCAGAGATGCTCCAGGACAAGAAGAAAATGTGAGAAGAGGGCTGGAGAGAGGATGGCCAAAGTGGCCGGCATGGTTTTGTTTTTCATTTGTTTGTGCTTTTCCTCAGCTTTCATCATCCATGCAAGTACTGGGCTAGAGGCAGGGGGTGTAGAACTAGCTCATGATCACCTTGGCAAAGTGGTTTAGCCTCAAAACTGTTGGACAAAGGGGTGTTGCACATTACTGAAATCATGCCTGCCAAGTGTTCGACACAATGGCCGCATGAAGAAATTTTTCAAATTTTGAAATTCTTTTTGGTGAATCTCTTTTATATAATTATAGTGATGTATTGGTGGTGGTGGCACTCAATTTGGAAAAGAATTGCAAAGTTTCAAATTTGAGATGATCTTCTTTTTCTTCTCAGATCCTGTTTTGGCAATTAAATTCTGGTCAACCTAGTCAACTCTGGACATGGTGGTCAACATGAAAAGTACTCACCTTGACTTGGTCTTGGATGACATGGCTTTGGTTGACAAAGTTTAGTTTAGGTTTTAAGAATTACAGGGGTGCCAAGTGGTGAAGAAAATATTTTTCACCCAAGTGACCATTATCATATGTATGATGAGTTCTTGATTTCCCTTGCTTTGATTCATGATCCAATGATGCAATTGTGTTAGTTTATCATATTGAAGCATTTTAGAAGCAAGGAAACAAGCAATTATGGCCTTGGTGAAGTATTTGCATTTTGACATATGGTGTATGTGAGTGATGAATGGTTTTTCCCCATTTTCTTCATTTCTCCTTATTTAAGGGTTTTGTGATCTTGATTAGGGTTCATGTAGTAATTGATTAACATGCTAACACTCATCATGGCAATAGCACAAAAGAAAATCACTTAAATGCACAACACTATATGTGGCACTATATGCATAGAAAAGTTTTTTTGTTAGTTGTGAATTTTGAGTAAATGAAATCTCACTTGCTTTATTATTTGTTGAAAACTTGGGATGTTACAAACCCTTCCCCCTTACAAAAGATCTCGTCCCGAGATCTGGAAGAAAACTAGGTACTAAAGAGATTGGGGTATTCAGCCTTCATAAAGTCTTCTCTTTCCCAAGTGGCTTCTTCTTCTGTGTGATTACTCCATTGTATCTTCAGAAACTTGATACTCCGGGTACGAGTGGTTCTGAATGCTTCCTCCAGAATGCGAATAGGTACTTCGCGGTAGGTTAGATCTGAGTTGATATCCACAGTACGATGGTCAATGTTCTTGAACACCTCAGTCTTCTCAGGTACCTCCAAGCACTTCCGGAGTAACGAGATATGAAACACATTGTGCACCGTTGACATTTCTTCTGGTAACTCCAGCTGATAGGATACTTCTCCTCGGCGACTCAGGATTTTGAAAGGTCCGACATAACGGGGTGCGAGCTTTCCTTTAAGCTGGAATCTCTGCATTCCTTTAAGGGGGGACACTTTGAGATATACGAAATCTCCGATCTCGAAGGTCATCTCTCGGCGTCTCTTGTCGGCGTAGCTCTTTTGTCTTGATTGAGCGGTCTTGAGGTACTCACGGATCTTGTGAACCTTCTCTTCGGCTTCTCGGAGAATATCTGGTCCAAAGACTTGACTCTCTCCAACTTCCGACCAATTCAGAGGGGTACGGCACTTCCTTCCGTACAGAGCTTCAAAGGGGGCCATCTGCAAACTGGCTTGGTAGCTGTTGTTGTACGAGAATTCTGCGTACGGCAAACAGTCTTCCCACTTGGATCCATATTCTAACACACATGCCCTCAGCATATCCTCTAGTATCTGGTTGACCCGTTCAGTCTGTCCATCCGTCTGAGGGTGATAGGCTGTGCTGAAGTTCAGCCTAGTTCCGAGTCCTTCATGTACCTTCTGCCAAAATCTGGAGGTGAATTGGGATCCTCTATCGGATACTATTGACTTCGGGGTTCCGTGTAGGCTGACTATCCGTGAGATATATAACTCTGCAAGTCTTGGTCCTTGGTAGGTGGTTTTGACGGGGATGAAATGGGCGACTTTGGTCAATCTATCGACCACTACCCAGATAGAATCATTCCCTTTACTAGATTTGGGCAATCCGGTGATGAAGTCCATTCCTACGGAATCCCACTTCCATTCGGGAATCTGTAGGGGCTGTAGCAGTCCTGCGGGTCGTTGGTGTTCTGCCTTGACTCTCTGACAGATGTCACACTTGGCGATGTAACTCCCAATTTCTCGCTTCATCCCATGCCACCAGAACTGTTCCTTCAAGTCCTGGTACATCTTAGTACCTCCGGGGTGAATAGAATATAAGGTGTCATGGGCTTCCTTTAGAATCACTTGTTTCAACTCTGAATCTGACGGCACGCACAAGCGTCCGTTGTACCAAAGTACTCCTTCTTCATCAACAGTGAATCCCGGTGCCTTTCCTGCTGCTAGCTGGCTCTTAATCCCGTCAATGCTTACATTGCTCTTCTGGGCTTCCTTGATTTGACTAATCAGGGTGGGTTGGAGTTCAATGCTGGCGAGAAATCCTTCACTCACTAGCTCCATTCTAAACTGTTCAAACTCTTGGTGAAGGCTAGGTTGTTCCTCGGCAATCATGGAGTTCAACTGACACGGCAGTCTACTCAAAGCATCTGCTACCACATTGGCCTTGCCTGGATGATAGTGGATATCCATATCATAATCCTTGATTAACTCTAACCATCTCCTTTGCCTCATGTTCAGTTCCTTCTGGGTGAAGATATACTTCAAACTCTTGTGATCCGAATAGATCTCGCATCGATTACCCATGAGGTAATGACGCCATACTTTCAAGGCTAAAACGACTGCTGCTAACTCTAAATCATGGGTCGGATAATTCTGTTCATGCTGCTTCAGTTGCCTGGACAGGTACGAGATCACTTTGCCTTCTTGCATCAACACACATCCAAGACCAATCTTGGAGGCATCACAATACACATCAAAGGGTTTGGTGATGTCCGGCATGATCAGTATTGGGGCTGAAGTCAGTCTGCTCTTGAGCTGTTGAAAGCTCTCTTCACACTTGTTCGTCCATTCGAACTTCTTGTCCTTTTTCAACAATTGGGTCATTGGCCTGGCTATGCTTGAGAATCCTTCAACGAATCGACGGTAATATCCCGCCAATCCGAGAAATGCACGGACCTCAGTCTGGCTGGTTGGGGCTTTCCATTCTGCAACGGTCTTTATCTTTGAGGGGTCAACGGCAATTCCTCCTGCGGACAAGATGTGTCCCAGGAATCCTACTTCCCTCAACCAGAACTCACACTTGCTGAACTTGGCATACAGCTGGTGTTCCCGAAGAGTCTCTAAGACCATTTCCAAGTGTTGCTCATGTTCTTCTTCGGTTTTGGAGTAGATCAGGATGTCGTCGATGAAGACAACGACGAACTTATCCAGGAAGTTCATGAAGATCTTATTCATGAGGTTCATGAAATAAGCGGGGGCATTGGTCAATCCAAATGACATGACATTGTACTCGTACAATCCATATCTGGTGGTGAAGGCAGTTTTGGGAATGTCCGATGCTCGGATCTTTAGCTGATGGTACCCTGTCCTAAGATCAATCTTAGAAAACACGGTGGCACCGGTCAACTGATCAAACAGGTCTTCTATTTTGGGCAGGGGATACTTGTTCTTGATGGTGACATCATTGAGCTTGCGGTAATCCGTACACAAACGAATCGTACCATCCTTCTTGTCCACAAACAAAACTGGTGATCTCCATGGGGATGCACTCGGTCTAGTCAAACCTTTGGCTAACATATCATCCAGTTGTTTCTTCAGTTCCACTAATTCTGCCGGGTTCATGCTATAAGCCCTCTGGGCTATAGGTCCGGTTCCGGGGATTAACTCGATGATAAACTCGATATCCCGATCCGGGGGCATACCGGGTAGGTCCTCCGGAAACACATCAGAGTATCTACAGACGACTCTGATTTGATCCAGGGTGGGTTTGGTTAAACTCTGGTTGCAGGTAAATTTTCTGGGCAGCTTTTCTGAGATGTGCTCAACTAACACTCCGGTGCTACTAGTCATGGTGATGGCCTTCTTGGCACAATCAATCAATCCATGATGTTTGGACATCCAGTCCATACCCAGCACTACTTCCAAACCTTTTGTTCCCAAAACAATCAGATTGGCATAAAAGTCTATTTCATGAATTCTGATAGGAACATCTTTGCAAATTTTTCTAGCTTTAGTGGTTGATCCAGGTATTTGCACTACCATGACATGCTTCAAACTGATGGGTTGAATCTTACTAGTGCATGCAAATTCTTCCGTAACAAATGAATGCGATGCTCCAGAATCAAACAGCACTCTTGCAGGTATTGAGTTAACAGAGAACATACCCAGAACGACATCTGGGGCTTCCTGAGCTTCTTCCGCACTCATGTGAAAGAGGCGGCCGCTGCGGTTGTTCGGGTTGTTGGGGGCGAACTTCTTGTTGTTGGCGACACGGCGTTGCTGCTGAGCAGGGCCAGTGGTGTTGGCGGCCATCTTGGCGAGTCGCTGAGGACACTCTTTGGAGAAGTGCCCCAACACACCGCACTCATAGCAGTTGATGGTGGACTTGTCCTTGGGGGCGACAGGGACAGCATTGCTCCCAGTCCTTGGAGCAGTGTTGGTGTTGGGGTTGGCAGGGGCTCTTGTCGGGGCGCGGTTGAAGTTGTTGTTGTGGTGGACGAAGTTGTTGCTGTTGTGGGGGTGTCCTCCCGTCCTGGGGTTTCCTCCGCTCCGGTTCTGATAACCGGGGCGCGACATCTGTGCCGGTGGCCTGTTGTTTCTGGGGGTGAAGCCTCCGCTTGAGCCAGGGCGAAACTTGGAGTTGTTGCTGGGCCCACTCTGGTGCATCATGCGACGCTTGCGGTTTTCGTTGGCCTGGTTCAGCTTGCCCTCCATCTGGATGGCGGAGTCAACAAGGGCTTCGAGGTCAGCAAAAGGGATGTTGACCAGCACAGTCTGCATCTCATCGTGCAGTCCATTCAGGAACCTCTCCTTCCTCTTCTCGGTGGTGTCAGTCTCATCCGGGGCGTACCTTGACAAGGTGAGGAACTTGTCGCGGTATTCTACCACGGTTAGGCGGCCTTGCTTTAACTCGCGGAACTCATCCCGCATCTTCTTGATGAGACCCGGTGGCACATGGTACTTGCTAAACTTGAGCTTGAAGTCTGCCCAAGTCATGAGCTGCCCGGCATTCAATGCGCGAGCACTCGTCCACCAGGCACGTGCAGGTCCTGCCAGATAGTGGGTGGCAAACAGCACCTTGTCATTAGCTTCTACTCCGGCAACCTCAAGATTGTTCTCCATTGTTTGGAGCCAATCATCAGCATCAAGGGGTTCCTCCGTCTTGCTAAACACCGGTGGGTTGGTGTTCTGAAAGTTCTTTAACTTGGAGCCCGGGTGATCATGGTTCCCGTGGCCTTGGTTGTTCTGCGCTAACTGTTGAAGTACCGCTAAGTTAGCTTGCCTTTCAGTCCTATCAACTTCTCGTTCAGCCAACATCTGTTGCAGTATCTGCGTCAACGCATCCGGATTGGCGTTGCGATTGGAATGTGCCATCTGAACAGAGATATGGATCATAAGATAAGAGGGACAATTTCTATGGCTTAATTTTGGGAAGTAAACTCACATTTATTTAAAACGTGGTTCATAATATAAAAATATTACACATACGAACATAGTCATGAAGGTAGCAATTATTACAAGCCAACATTCCGGAGGGTTTGAAGAACCCTTTCAACAATCTACGATACAAGGGGCGAATACAAAGGACCGATACATCTCAGGCTACGCGGTGCTCAAGGAGAGATGGAAGCTATCCATCAATGCGGAGCGGGAAGGTGGTGTCCATCCCGGCAGGCAGGTGCTGGTGGAAGTCCTGGTCTTCCTCTTCCTCCGGCTCGAAGTCGTTGTCGTTGCTGACGTAGGAGTAGCCATCCCCTTGGATGTCCTCCCCCTCGCCTTCTCCCTCCAGGATCTGGAGCTGCTCCACCTGAGTGGAGATGGTCTCCTTCAGGACGGCGATCTTGGTCTTGAGGCGGTGGATGGTGGCATCCCTCTTGGCGACCAGCTGGCGCAGAGTCCTGCGCTCCTTCGCGATGACCTTGATGGTATCCGCGTACTGGTTCAGCTGCTGCTGAGTGTGGTTGGCGGCGGAGCGGGAGTTGCTCAGCGCAGACCGAGTCTCGTACAGCATGTAGTCGAGGTGGTCCACATGGTGCCTCAGCACGGGGTGGTACGGCAGGCTGAGGGGCAGACCAACAGAGGAGTGCCTTGCGAAGTGCGCAAAGCGTTCCCCTTCGATGGCCAGCGAGTTCTGCCCGCACAGACGAGCGAGAGACTCCTGCAGAGCGTGGGCGAGTCCATCCACCCAAGTGTTCTCGCGGAGCGAGAACTGGATCTGGCGGAACATGGGCGATTCCGGCTTTCCTGGAAGGTTAGCCATAATCAGCCATTGGAGCTGGCCGTTGTCCGAGATCTGACCCCCGTAGAACACGGGAGGCGTGCGTCCGAGGAAGTCGGTGAGAGCAAACAGATCTCGTTCGAAGATCAAGTCTCCCCCGTTCGCCAAGTCGTAGACTTGGGTCTAGAGAAAGGGCTCCGTCGGGATGAGGGGATCCATCTGTAGAGGGAGTGACAAATAAGTTAATAATTGTCAGTGTTCAAAATTTTAAGTAATAATCAATGAAATGGATTATTTCGAAAAAGAATTTCAAGGTAAGGGTATGAGTATATTTTCATAACTATTTTCTTATAAACTAAGTTTGCTGGACGTCCATTCTAACTAAGGTCTTCTAAGGTCAAACAATGGCTCTGATACCAACTTGTCAACACCCGGGTTTTTAATTCCGGATGCCCTATTATATCATACATCGCAATCCCAGGAAGATTGTTTTTGCGAGACATAATAGTAAGTCGTTCAGAGTCATCATTTATTACAACACATAAGGTCTTACATCAGGGGATCACATGATCCAATATTACACAAATAGATTGTTCAACATCACTCATAAGTAGCGGAAGCGTAGTAGTAGTAGTGGACTCATAATTCCACAGGCAACGCTTGACGTTAGAAGACGATCCTAGTTATTGTAGACGTCCTGCTGTCCGTCATCTTGATACTGTTGCTCCTCTTCATAGTCTGGCATTTGAATAGCCAGGGCAAAGCCATGAGTACTTTTAAAGTACTCGCAAACTAATACTAAGGTAAAGCATAATGTATTGTATTAAAAGGGTACTAAGCTCTAAGTTTATTTGCATAAAGCTAAGTTTTCTTTGAATAAACATTTAATAAAATCCTCATTAGTTAATAGACTAACTCAAGTGGGAACATTAGTGTCATTCCCACCATTCATTTGGGATTCAAGACAATTCATCAGTCACCATTATTATTCCAACATAAATCCTGATAACGGAAGTAGTATGGCCCTTCCAACCGTCCGTAACCGCGGACACGGCTATTCGAATAGGTTTAACACTCTGCAGAGGTTGTACTCTTGTGCCACAACTATTGATTTCATCCGTCGAGGATAACCCCGAATCATCGTAACTCAGTACGCGGATCATCAATCATAACCTTTCACTTATATGTCCTAGTATAGGCACCTCTCCCCATGAGCTTGGCCTCCCGGTGAGAACCAACTGTTAACCCGGGAACTGCACAGGGCTTGGGTCGTACATTCACCTCATATTCACATCATTTCTCACATACGGAGGCAGCCTCGGCGTAACCCCTATGATGCTTGTTTAGAGGGAACCCATACTAAAATACACAAGTTTCTAGTTAAGCCCTACCCATAATCAGGTATTGTGGGGGTACTTGTATAATTGGAAAGGTATCGCATTCAAAACCATATCAAGTTTATATCAAAAATCGCCATCTTCTCTTGATCATTTTCCAAGGTTTCAATTCCATATCAAATCCACTTGTTCCCATCTAGAGTAGTCAAATTTTAATAAATTAGCAATAGCAACTATATGAGGGGTGCTATCTAGCTTGAGTAGTGCTCATCTAAACCAAGTATTGTTCTATTCTATACATGGTGACTCATAAATCAAAAGCACTTTGAAATAAATAAACAAAAGTAAAATTGAAATGAAAACATGGGATAGGTAATACATAAAAGTAAAGTGTGATGATGCCTTTGCTCTTGTAGAGCTAAGCATTTGTATTTAGCAAGGGTTAGCTTGCCTTGAGCTGAGTAGTGATCAAAGTGCTCTTCCTCTTCTTGGGAGTAGGCCTCCTCCTCTTGGTAATCCTCGTTACTAGCGTCTATATACGAATACGAGGTATAAATACTAAACCAAACTCATGTGCTAAACTAGGAACACTCAAAAAGTTCACACTCTAGTCCTATTATCAATCAAACATGGCATGGTGAGTTATTTGATGATTTCTTATTTATTAGAAAAATAATTTCCTCTTATTATTCCTATTTCTTAAATTTAGATAGGTAGATCCTTAAAGAAATTCATTTCTTCTCTTTACTTCATAAAAAGATTTAATCTCCTCATATAATAATCAGGTATGAAATATAGGTTGACCCAAGTCAACATTTCATATCTATTATATGTGAGTCTAATTTAATTAAAGTGCTATACTACACATGTTATCATATTATTATTTTAAATGCATTAAAATCTCTAAGTAATACTTATCAGGGGTTCATTAGCCTAGGTCTTTCCCCCTGGTTATATTACTTAGGATCAAGATTTAAATGAGAGAGTAGCTCTCATACTATTCATTAAATTTGAATTCCAAGTTAAATGGTTCTAGAATTATCTACATAGCTATTTTATTTGATCTAGTCCATGATCATGCAAATAACCTGACTATATTATTGCATAATCAATTAGAGAACATTATTTGTGATTTATTAGAATTGGAATCAACTTAAAATCATTTATAGATTATTTTTAATAATTATTTGAAGTTAGAAAAGGCCCTGCCTTGTTATTTTTTTCATTTAATATTTAATACGAAATTGGACATGACACCAGTGGCATTAGTTAGATAATTTCATGGGCTTTCTAAAGATATAAAGTTTGCCAGATTTGGTTTGGCAGATTTCAAATTATTCAATTTGAAAGTGAGCAGCAGTATTTGAATTCAAACTAATTGGATTAATTCTATTTAAATTTTTGGGCCTGGCGGGAAAAGTAAATGGGCCCAAACGAATTAAACAGCACAGCGCGGCCCAGCAAGCAACGGTGCGGGTGGGCTGTGCTGACAGGGTGGGGGCCACCAGTCAGCGCCTCATAACACGCCGAAGCGGTACGAGCGATGAGGAGCGTCAGATCAAGAGGAGGATCAACGGCTGGTGTGCGTCGTCGTCCCCGGCGGGATTCCGGCGAGCTCAGGGCGTGGGTAGGGGGTCGGAGAGCTTACCAGGCCGTTGCAGGTCTCTGGCAAGGTGCGCGGAGAAGTGGTGGTCGATGAGGAAGCTACTGGCGCAGTTGTGGAGCTCGGGGAGGCGTCAATTGAAGCAGAGCTTCCGCGGGCTCCGGCGGACTCGAGCTTGCAATTCGAGCAGCTCCGGCGAGCTCTGATGAAATTGGTTGTGGAGAAGTGATCAGTGAGGAGAGGGGAGGAGATTGTGTGAAGAGTGAGGGTGCCGATCGTCGGTATTTATAGAGGGAGGGAGGAGGCCGAGCGTGCTGCAAGGGCACGGCCATGGCGCGGCGCTTCTGGCGCTCCAAGGGGCAAGTGAAGGACGGCTACGGCTAGGCGGGGTCCTGGCGATGCTCAACGTGTATTGGCGCAGACGAACGGGCTACGGACGCGCTCGAGTTTTTTTCCAGTGATCATTGCAGTACCGCGGTACGTCGACGACGAGGACGACGGTGACGAGGCTCTGGGCGGTGCTTGAGCATGTCTAGCGTGTAGGGTGAGTGGAGTGGCTAGTCGACGCGGTGGTAGGGATGCAGGGCGAGGACGAGCGCGTTCGAGTGCACGGCGTCCTGGCGCGCTCCAGAGCGCGGTGACCACGGCATGGGCATGTACTGGCAGGGTTTGGCCACGGCCGTTCTGGCCAATGCCAAGGCTTGGCTTCGCTCGTGCGTGTACCGTTCGATTCCTTGAGTGCCAGAGATGCTCCAGGACAAGAAGAAAATGTGAGAAGAGGGCTGGAGAGAGGATGGCCAAAGTGGCCGGCATGGTTTTGTTTTTCATTTGTTTGTGCTTTTCCTCAGCTTTCATCATCCATGCAAGTACTGGGCTAGAGGCAGGGGGTGTAGAACTAGCTCATGATCACCTTGGCAAAGTGGTTTAGCCTCAAAACTGTTGGACAAAGGGGTGTTGCACATTACTGAAATCATGCCTGCCAAGTGTTCGACACAATGGCCGCATGAAGAAATTTTTCAAATTTTGAAATTCTTTTTGGTGAATCTCTTTTATATAATTATAGTGATGTATTGGTGGTGGTGGCACTCAATTTGGAAAAGAATTGCAAAGTTTCAAATTTGAGATGATCTTCTTTTTCTTCTCAGATCCTGTTTTGGCAATTAAATTCTGGTCAACCTAGTCAACTCTGGACATGGTGGTCAACATGAAAAGTACTCACCTTGACTTGGTCTTGGATGACATGGCTTTGGTTGACAAAGTTTAGTTTAGGTTTTAAGAATTACAGGGGTGCCAAGTGGTGAAGAAAATATTTTTCACCCAAGTGACCATTATCATATGTATGATGAGTTCTTGATTTCCCTTGCTTTGATTCATGATCCAATGATGCAATTGTGTTAGTTTATCATATTGAAGCATTTTAGAAGCAAGGAAACAAGCAATTATGGCCTTGGTGAAGTATTTGCATTTTGACATATGGTGTATGTGAGTGATGAATGGTTTTTCCCCATTTTCTTCATTTCTCCTTATTTAAGGGTTTTGTGATCTTGATTAGGGTTCATGTAGTAATTGATTAACATGCTAACACTCATCATGGCAATAGCACAAAAGAAAATCACTTAAATGCACAACACTATATGTGGCACTATATGCATAGAAAAGTTTTTTTGTTAGTTGTGAATTTTGAGTAAATGAAATCTCACTTGCTTTATTATTTGTTGAAAACTTGGGATGTTACAAGTTGATACGTCCAATTTGCATAACTATTTTGTATCATAATTTGCTGTTATTCATTGATATATTTCATATTGGGACACAATACTTATGTTATTTCATCTATTTTGCATGTTTCATCATTATTGGAGGATCAAGCACCGGAGCCAGGATTCTGATGGAAAAAAGCACCGTCAGAACGCAATATTTCGGAAGATCAACTGTGGAAGGAAATTACACGTAAATTCCTATTTTTCCAGATGACGAAGGAAGCCAGAAGGGGGAGCCAGCTGGACCCAAGGTGGGCCCAGACAACAGGGCGGCGCGGCCCATGGCCTGGCCGCGCCACCATGTTGTGTGGGGGCCCCATAGCCCCTCTCGCCTCCTTTTCTTCGCGTACTCCTTCGTCCCGAAAACCTAAGCCACAGAGGGTACCTCGCGAAGGGTTACAGCCGCCTCTGCGGGGCGGAGAACACCAGAGAGAAAAGAGCTCTCCGGCGGGCAGGAATCCGCCGGGGAAATTCCCTCCCGGAGGGGGAAATCGACGCCATCGCCATCGTCATCGAGCTGGACATCATCTCCATCTCCATCATCATCATCATCTCCACCATCTACACCGCCATCACGCTGCACCTCGTCACCGCTGTAACAATTTGGGTTGGATCTTGATTGTTTGATAGGGGAAACTCTCCCGGTGTTAATCTCTACTTGTTATTGATGCTATTGAGTGAAACCATAGAACCAAGGTTTATGTTCAGATTGTTATTCATCACCATATCACCTCTGATTGTATTCCATATGATGTCTCGTGAGTAGTTCGTTTAGTTCTTGAGGACATGGGTGAAGTCTAAATGTTAGTAGTGAATTATGGTTGAGTAATATTCAATGTTATGATATTTAAGTTGTGGTGTCATTCTTCTAGTGGTGTCGTGTGAACGTCGACTACACGATACTTCACCATTTATGGGCCTAGGGGAGTGCATCTTGTATTCGGTTGCTAATTGCGGGGTTGCCGGAGTGACAGAAACCTGAGCCCCCGTTAGTATATCGATGCAAGAGGGATCGCAGGATCTCAGAGTTTAAGGCTGTGGTTAGATTTATCTTAATTACTTTCTTGTAGTTGCGGATGCTTGCAAGGGGTATAATCACAAGTATGTATTAGTCCTAGGAAGGGCGGTGCATTAGCATAGGTTCACCCACACAACACTTATCAAAACAATGAAGATTAATTAGCTACATGAAGCGAAAGCACTAGACTAAAATCCCCGTGTGTCCTCAAGAACGTTTGGTCATTATAAGTAAACAAACCGGCTTGTCCTTTGTGCTAAAAAGGATTGGGCCACTCGCTGCAATTATTTCTCTCGCATTTTACTTACTCGTACTTTATTCATCTGTTACATCTAAACCCCTTGAATACTTGTCTGTGAGCATTTACAGTGAATCCTTCATCAAAACTACTTGTCAACACCTTCTGCTCCTCGTTGGGTTCGACACTCTTACTTATCGAAGATACTACGATACACCCCCTATACTTGTGGGTCATCACCTATTGCTCCACCTGCTACTACAGCAGAATTCTTTGAAATTAAACCTGCTTTACTGAACCTTGTTATGAGAGAGCAATTTTCTGGTGTTAGTTCTGATGATGCTGCTGCCCATCTTAATAATTTTGTTGAACTTTGTGAAATGCAAAAGTATAAGGATGTAGATGGTGATATTATTAAATTGAAATTGTTTCCTTTCTCATTAAGAGGAAGAGCTAAAGATTGGTTGCTATCTTTGCCTACGAATAGCATTGATTCATGGACTAAATGTAAGGATGCTTTTATTGGTAGATATTATCCTCCCGCTAAAATTATATCTTTGAGAAGTAGCATAATGAATTTTAAGCAATTAGATACTGAACATGTTGCTCAAGCATGGGAGAGAATGAAATCTTTGGTAAAGAATTGCCCAACCCATGGACTGACTACTTGGATGATCATCCAAACCTTTTATGCAGGACTAAATTTTTCTTCGCGGAATTTATTGGATTCAGCTGCTGGAGGTACCTTTATGTCCATCACTTTGGGGGCGGCTACAAAGCTTCTTGATGATATGATGATAAATTACTCTGAATGGCACACGGAAAGAGCTCCACAAGGTAAGAAGGTAAATTATGTTTAAGAAACCTCTTCCTTGAGTGATAAAATTGATGTGATTATGTCTATGCTTGTGAATGGTAGATCTAATGTTGATCCAAATAATGTTCCTTTAGCTTCATTCGTTGCTCAAGAAGAAAATGTTGATGTGAATTTCATTAAAAATAATAATTTCAACAACAATGCTTATAGGAACAACTCTGGTAATAACTATATGCCATATCCTTCTGCTAATGGTAATGGTTATGGTAATTCTTATGGGAATTCTTACAACAATAATAGGAGTGTACCCCCTGGTCTTGAAGCCATGCTTAAAGAATTTATTAGTACACAAACTACTTTTAACAAATCTGTTGAGGAAAAGCTTGATAAAATTGATATTATTGCTTCTAGAGTTGATAGACTTGCCTCTGATGTTGATCTATTAAAATTGAAAGTTATGCCTAATGAGGATATTGATAATAAGATTACTACTACAGCAAATTCCATCCAAGTTAGAATTAATGAGAATATAAGATTAATGGCTGAATTGCGTGCTAGGTGGGATAGAGAAGAAAATGAAAAACTAGCTAAAGAGAATAATGTAGCTAAAGTTTGGACTATTACCACCATTAGTAATGATAATGATTCACATGTTGCTGCACCTCCTACTATCAATGGTAAAATAATTGGTGTTGGCAATGTTTCTACTCCTAGTGCAAAGCGTACAAAACTGCATGAAATTGCTAAAACTGCTGAAACTACTTGTGATAAAACTGCTGAAATTTTTTCCAACCTTGGGGACAATGATCCCATTGCTGTAGTTCATAATGATTTAGATTTTGATGATCGCCACATCTCTAAAGTTATAAAGTTCTTACAAAAACTTGCTAAAATTCCTAATGCTAGTGCTATAAATTTGGCCTTTACAAAACATATTACGAATGCTCTCATAAAAGCTAGAGAAGAGAAACTAAAACTTGAAACTTCTATTCCTAGAAAGTTAGAAGATGGTTGGGAGCTCATCATTAAAATGAAATTCAATGACTTTGAATGTAATGCTTTATGTGATCTTGCTGCAAGTATTTCTGTTATGCCTAAAAAGATTTATGATATGCTTGACTTGCCACCATTGAAGAATTGTTATTTGGATGTTAATCTTGCCGATAATGTTAAAAAGAAACCTTTGGGGAGGATTGATAATGTGCGCATTACGGTTAACAATAACCTTGTCCCCGTTGATTTTGTTGTCTTGGATCTTGAATGCAATGCATCTTCTCCTATTGTGTTGGGAAGACCTTTTCTTCGAACCGTTGGTGCTGTTATTGATATGAAGGAAGGTAATATTAGATATCAATTTCCTCTCAAGAAAGGTATGGAACACTTCCCTAGAAAGAGAATGAAGTTACCTTTTGATTCTATTATTAGAACAAGTTATGATGTTGATGCTTCTACTCTTGATGTTACTTGATTTGCACTTTCTGCGCCTAGCTGAAAGGCGTTAAAGAAAAGCGCTTATGGGAGACAA
This sequence comes from Lolium perenne, assembly GCF_019359855.2. NCBI lineage: Eukaryota > Viridiplantae > Streptophyta > Magnoliopsida > Poales > Poaceae > Lolium > Lolium perenne. Next base: position 84,466,404 of record NC_067248.2, on the reverse strand, counting down.
CCCATGTTTTTACTACAGTACTTTGTTTTATATTTGAGTCTTGGAAGTTTTCTACTACTGTAGCAACCTCTCCTTATCATGTTTTTGTGCCAAGTAAAGTTTCTATGTTAAAGTTGATGTTATATTTGGGATCGCTGCGCAGAAACAGCATTGCTGTCTGTCACGAATTCTGGCATAAGTCTCTGTAAAAAATTCGAAAAAATCTGCAAAATTACGAGCGTGACCCTCAGATATGTACGCAACTTTCATTAGTTTTGAGTTTTTCCATTTGAGCAAGTCTAGTGCCCCTTTCAGGTTCGTCTTTACGGACTGTTCTGTTTTTGACAGATTCTGCTTTTTATTTCGCATTGCCGTATTTGCTATGTTGGATGAATTCTTTTGATCCATTAATATCCAGTAGCTTTGTGCAATGTCCAGAAGTGTTAAGAATGATTGTGTCACCTCTGAATATGTGAATTTTAATTGTGCACTAACCCTCTAATGAGTTTGCTTGAAGTTTGGTGTGAAGGAAGTTTTCAAGGGTCAAGAGAGGAGTATGATATACTATGATCAAGAGGAGTGAAAGCTCTAAGCTTGGGGATGCCCCCGTGGTTCATCCCTGCATATTTTAAGAAGACTCAAGCGTCTAAGCTTGGGGATGCCCAAGGCATCCCCTTCTTCATCAACAACATCATCAGGTTCCTCCCCTGGAACTATATTTTATTCAGTCACATCTTATGTTCTTTACTTGGAGCGTAGGTTTGTTTTGTTTTTGTTTTTGTTTGAATAAAATGGATCCTAGCATTCACTGTGTGGGAGAGAGACACGCTCCGCTGTTGCATATGGACAAATATGTCCTTAGGCTTTACTCATAATGTTCAAGGCGAAGGTTGAAATTTCTTCGTTAAATTGTTATATGGTTGGAATCAGGAAACGCTACATGTAGTAATTCTAAAATGTCTTGGATAATGTGATACTTGGTAATTGTTGTGCTCATGTTTAAGCTCTTGCATCTTATACTTTGCACCCATTAATGAAGAAATACATAGAGCTTGCTAAAATTTGGTTTGCATATTTGGTCTCTCTAAGGTCTAGATAATTTCTAGTATTGAGTTTTGAACAACAAGGAAGACGGTGTAGAGTCTTATAATGTTTACAATATGTCTTTTATGTGAGTTTTGCTGCACCGGTTCATCCTTGAGTTTGCTTCAAATAACCTTGCTAGCATAAACCTTGTATCGAGAGGGAATACTTCTCATGCATCCAAATCCTTGAGCCAACCACTATGCCATTTGTGTCCACCATACCTACCTACTACATGGTATTTCTCCGCCATTCCAAAGTAAATTGCTTGAGTGCTACCTTTAAAATTCCATCATTCGCCTTTGCAATATATAGCTCATGGGACAAAATAGCCTTAAAAAACTATTGTGGTATTGAATATGTACTTATGCACTTTATCTCTTATTAAGTTGCTTGTTGTGCGATAACCATGTTTCTGGGGACGCCATCAACTATCCTTTGTTGAATATCATGTGAGTTGCTATGCATGTCCGTCTTGCCTGAAGTAAGAGAGATCTACCACCTTAATGGTTGGAGCATGCATATTGTTAGAGAAGAACATTGGGCCGCTAACTAAAGCCATGAATCATGGTGGAAGTTTCAGTTTTGGACATATATCCTCAATCTCATATGAGAACACTAATTGTTGCCACATGCTTATGCATTAAAGAGGAGTCCATTATCTGTTGTCCATGTTGTCCCGGTATGGATGTCTAAGTTGAGAATAATCAAAAGCGAGAAATCCAAAATGCGAGTTTTCTCCTTAGACCTTTGTACAGGCGGCATGGAGGTACCCCTTTGTGACACTTGGTTAAAACATGTGTATTGCGATGATCCGGTAGTCCAAGCTGATTAGGACAAGGTGCGGGCACTATTAGTATACTATGCATGAGGCTTGCAACTTGTAAGATATAATTTACATAACTCATATGCTTTATTACTACCGTTGACAAAATTGTTTCATGTTTTCAAAATAAAAGCTCTAGCACAAATATAGCAATCGATGCTTTCCTCTTTGAAGGACCTTTCTTTTACTTTTATTGTTGAGTCAGTTTACCTATCTCTCTCCATCTCAAGAAGCAAACACTTGTGTGAACTGTGCATTGATTCCTACATACTTGCATATTGCACTTGTTATATTACTTTACATTGACACTATCCATGAGATATACATGTTATAAGTTGAAAGCAACCCCTGAAACTTAATATTCCTTTGTGTTGCTTCAATACCTTTACTTTGATTTATTGCTTTATGAGTTAACTCTTATGCAAGACTTATTGATGCTTGTCTTGAAGTACTATTCATGAAAAGTCGTTGCTTTATGATTCATTTGTTTACTCATGTCATTACCATTGTTTTGATCGCTGCATTCATTACATATGCTTACAATAGTATGATCAAGGTTATGATGGCATGTCACTCCAGAAATTATCCTTGTTATCGTTTACCTGCTCGGGACGAGGAGAACTAAGCTTGGGGATGCTGATACGTCTCCGACGTATCGATAATTTCTTATGTTCCATGCTACATTATTGATGATATCTACATGTTTTATACACATTATATGTCGTATTTACGCATTTTCCGGCACTAACCTATTAACAAGATGCCGAAGAGCCAGTTGTTGTTTTCTGCTGTTTTTGGTTTCAGAAATCCTAGTAAGGAAATATTCTCGGAATTGGACGAAATCAACGCCCAGGGTCCTATTTTTGCACGAAGCTTCCAGAAGACCTAGGGGGAAAGGAAGTGGGGCCACGAGGCGCCGCCACACTAGGGCGGCGCGGCCCAGGTCTTGGCCGCGCGGCCCTAGCGTGTGGGGCCCTCGTGTGGCCCCCCGCGTTGCCCTTCCGCACCCTACTTAAAGTCTTCGTCGCGAAACCCTCTGTACCGAGAGCCACGATACGGAAAACCTTCCAGAGACGCCGCCGCCGCCAATCCCATCTCGGGGGATTCAGGAGATCGCCTCCGGCACCCTGCCGGAGAGGGGAATCATCTCCCGGAGGACTCTTCATCGCCATGATCGCCTCCGGAGTGATGAGTGAGTAGTTCACCCCTGGACTATGGGTCCATAGCAGTAGCTAGATGGTCGTCTTCTCCTAATTGTGCTTCATTGTTGGATCTTGTGAGCTGCCTAACATGATCAAGATCATCTATCTGTAATACTATATGTTGTGTTTGTCGGGATCCGATGGATAGAGAATACTATGTTATGGTGATTATCAATCTATTACCTATGTGTTGTTTATGATCTTGCATGCTCTCCGTTATTAGTAGAGGCTCTGGCCAAGTTTTTGCTCTTAACTCCAAGAGGGAGTATTTATGCTCGATAGTGGGTTCATGCCTCCATTAAATCTGGGACATTGTTGCCACTAGGGATAAAACATTGATGCTATGTCTAAGGATGTAGTTGTTGATTACATTACGCACCATACTTAATGCAATTGTCTGTTGCTTGCAACTTAATACTGGAAGGGGTTCGGATGATAACCTGAAGGTGGACTTTTTAGGCATAGATGCATGCTGGATAGCGGTCTATGTACTTTGTCGTAATGCCCTGATTAAATTTCACTATATTTATCATATCATGTATATGCATTGTTATGCCCTTTTCTATTTGTCAATTGCCCGACTGTAATTTGTTCACCCAACATGCTTTAATCTTATGGGAGAGACACCTCTAGTGAACTGTGGACCTCAGTCCTATTCTTTACATCCTATACAATCTACTGCAATACTTGTTTTACTGTTTTCTTCGCAAACAATCATCTTCCACACAATACGGTTAATCCTTTGTTACAGCAAGCCGGTGAGATTGACAACCTCACTGTTTCGTTGGGGCAAAGTACTTTGGTTGTGTTGTGCAGGTTCCACGTTGGCGCCGGAATCCCTGTTGTTGCGCCGCATTACATTTCGCCGCCATCAACCTTCAACGTGCTTCTTGGCTCCTCCTGGTTCGATAAACCTTGGTTTCTTTCTGAGGGAAAACTTGCTGCTGTGCGCATCATACCTTCCTCTTGGGGTTCCCAACGAACGTGTGAGTTACACGCCATCAGTCACTGCCATAACAAATAAACATATCCTTAGTTCTTTTTAAGTACTTCAGGATATTCTTGACCTTTCTCCAGTGTTCCATTCCTGGATCACTTTGATATCTGCTGGTCAAACTAACAGCATGTGCGATATCCGGTCTGGTACACAGCATGGCATACATGATAGAGCCTACTGCCGAAGCATAGGGGATCTTGTTCATCCTCTCTCTTTCTTCTGCCGTAGCCGGACCTTGAGTCTTACTCAAGACCTTACCTAGCAACATCGGTAAGAACTAAGAACCCTTTCTTACTTTCATCCATTCTAAACTTCTTTAGAATCTTGTCCAGGTATGTACTCTGTGAAAGCCCTATTAGGCGTCTTGATCTATCTCTATAAATCTTGATGCCCAAAATGTACGCTGCTTCACCAAGGTCTTTCATTGAAAAACACTTATTCAAATAACCTTTTACACTGCTTAATAGTTCTATATCATTTCCAATCAATAATATGTCATCTACATATAATATCAGGAATGCTACAGAGCTCCCACTCACTTTCTTGTAAATACAGGCCTCTCCATGACACTGTATAAACCCGAAGTCTTTGATCACCTTATCAAAGCGTCGGTTCCAACTCTGGGATGCTTGCTTCAGTCCATAAATGGAACGCTGAAGTTTGCATACCTTGTCAGCATTTTTAGGATCGACAAAACCTTTGGGTTGTACCATATACAACTCTTCCTCAATGTCACCATTAAGGAACGCCGTTTTGACATCCATCTGCCAAATCTCATAATCGAAAAATGCAGCTATTGCTAACAAAATCCTCACAGACTTTAGCTTCGCTACAGGTGAGAAGGTCTCATCGTAGTGAACTCCTTGAATTTGTCGGAAGCCCTTTGCGACAAGTCGAGCTTTATAGACAGTAACATTACCATCAACATCTGTTTTTCTCTTGAAGATCCATTTATTCTCGACAGCCTTGCGGCTATCAAGTAAGTCTACCAAAGTCCACACTTGGTTATCATACATGGATCCCATTTTGGATTTCATGGCTTCTTGCCATTTCTTGGAATCTGGGCTCATCATCGCTTCTTCATACGTCGCAGGGTCTTCATCATTGTTGTCCACAATCATGACATTTAGACAAGGATCATACCAATCAGGAGTGGTACGCTCCCTTGTCGATCTGCGAGGTTCGGTAGCTACCTCGTTCGAAGTTTCATGATCATTATCATTTGCTTCCTCTCTTACCGGTGCAGGCGGCACAAGATCATTTTCCGGCACTACGCTACTCTGATCTACGAGAGAAGGTTCAGTAACCTCGTTGAGTTCTACTTTTCTTCCAGTCACTTCTTTAGTGAGAAACTCCTTCTCAAGAAAGGTTCCGTTCTTGGCAACAAAGATTTTGCCTTCGGATTTGTGATAGAAAGTATACCCAATAGTTTCCTTAGGGTATCCTATGAAGACGCATTTCTCCGCTTTGGGTTCTAGCTTGTCAGGTTGTAACTTTTTTACATAAGCTTCGCAACCCCAAACTTTAAGGAACGACAGCTTAGGTTTCTTCTAAAACCACAATTCATATGGTGTCGTTTCAACGGATTTCGATGGTGCCCTATTTAAAGTGAATGCTGCTGTCTCTAACGCATAACCCCAAAACGATAACGACAAAGCAGTAAGAGACATCATAGAACGAACCATATCTAAGAGAGTTCGATTACGACGTTCGGACGCACCATTGCGCTGTGGTGTTCCCGGCGGTGTCAACTGTGAAAGTATTCTGCATTTCTTCAAATGCATGCCAAACTCATAACTCAGATATTCGCCTCCGCGATCAGAATGCAAAAACTTGATCTTCTTGTTACGTTGATTTTCTACTTCACTTTGGAATTCCTTAAACTTCTGGAAAGTCTCGGATTAATGTTTCATGAAATAGATATACCCATATCTACTCAGATCATCTGTGAAGGTTAGAACAAAACGATAACCTCTGTGCGAGGCTACACTCATTGGTCCGCACACATCGGTATGTATGATTTCCAATAAGTCAGTAGCTCGCTCCATTGTACTAGAGAATGGAGTCTTAGTCATTTTTCCCATTAGACATGCTTCACATCTATCAAGTGACTCAAAGTCAAGTGATTCAAGAAGTCCATCGGAATGAAGTTTCTTCATGCATTTCGCTCCAATATAACCAAGACGACAGTGCCACATATAAGTAGAATTATCGTTCAATTTAATTCGCTTAGCATCAATGTTATGAACATGTGTATCACTACTATCGAGATTTAACAAGAATAAACCATTCATCTCAGGCGCATGACCATAAAAGATATTATTCATAAAAATAGAACAACCATTATTCTCAGACTTGAATGAATAACCGTCTTGCATTAAACAAGATCCAGATATAATTTTCATGCTCAACGCATGCACCAAATAACAATTATTGAGGTTTAAAACTAATCCCGAAGGTAGATGTAGAGGGAGCGTGCCGACATCGATCACATCGACCTTGGATCCATTTCCAACGCGCATCGTCACTTCATCCCTCGCTAGGCTTTGTTTATTCCGTAGTTCCTGTTTCGAGTTACAAATGTGAGCAACCGAACCAGTATCAAATACCCAGGCACTAGTACGAGAACCAGTAAGATAAACATCTATAACATGTATATCAGATATACCTTTCTTCTTCTTGTCAAGGCCGCTCTTCAGATCAGCCAAGTACTTGGGGCAATTACGCTTCCAGTGCCCCTTCCCATTGTAGTAATAGCAGTCAGTATCAGGTTTAGGGCCACCCTTAGGCTTCTCAGGAGGCGCGGAAGCTTTCTTGCCGCCCTTCTTGAAGTTGCCCTTCTTAGGTTTGCCTTGCTTCTTGAAATTGGTGATCTTGTTGACCATCAATACTTGGTGATCTTTCTGTATCTCAACTTCAGCAGATTTTAGCATGGAGAAGAGTTCAGGTAACTCCTTGTTCATGTTCTGCATATTGTAGTTCATCACGAAGTTCTTGTAACTTGGTGGCAGTGATTGGAGAACACGATGAATACCCAGCTGGTTAGGGATCACAATCCCCAAGTCACTGAGCTTCCTCACGTGTCCGGACATAGCGAACACGTGCTCACTAACAGAGCTGCCCTCTTCCATCATGCAGCCAAAGAACTGCTTTGAGGCCTCATAGCTCTCCACGGCCGCATGAGTTTCAAAGATAACTTTGAGCTCACGGATCATCTCACAAGGGTCGTGGTGCTCAAAACGCTTTTGGAGCTCTGCCTCTAGGCTGCATAGGATGGCACACTGAACTTGAGAATAACGAATCGCCCGATTCTCGAAAACATTCTTTTCTTCCTCGGATACTGCAGGGGGTGGTGGGGGACCTAGCGGTGCTTCGAGCACATATTGCAGATTTCCGCCATTGAGGAAAATCCTCACATGACGGAACCAGTCGGTGAAGTTGCTACCATTGCTTTTAAGCTTTTCTTTCTCTAGGAACTGGTTAAAATTGATTGATGGGGACGCCATGATCTACAACATATATTTGCAAGAGTTTAGACTAAGTTTATGACAAATTGAGTTCAAATTTTAATTCTAAAAAAATAAACTAGGTGAACTCCCACTCAAAACAATATCCCTCGCATTGTCTTAGTGATCACACGAACCAAATCCACTACACCAAGTCCGATCATCACGAGACAAGATGTAATTTCAATGGCGAACACTCAAAGTGTTCATCATATCAATCATATGATTCATGATCTACCTTTCGGTATCCCGTGTTTCGAGACCATGTCTGTACATGCTAGGCTCGTCAAGGCAACCTTAGTATCCGCGTGTGCAAAACTGGCTTGCACCCGTTGTATGCACATGTAGAATCTATCACACCCGATCATCACGTGATGCTTCGAAACGACAAGTCTTAGCAACGGTGCATACTAAGGATGAACACTTTATTATCTTGATATTTAGTGAGAGGGATCATCTTATAATGCTACCGTCGCGATCTAAGCAATATAGGATGCATAAAAGGATTAACATCACATGCAATTCATATGTGATATGATATGGCCCCTTTGTCTTTCCGCCTTTGATCTTTATCTCCAAAGCACAGACATGATCCTCCATCATCAACGGGCATGATCTCCATCATCGTCGGCGTAGCGTCAAGGTCAATGGCGCCGTCTTCATGATTGTTCTCCATGTAGCAACTATTACTACTACTTTGAAATAATACTCAACATGAAATTTAAAGACAACCATAAGGCTCCTGCCGGTTGCCACAATACAATAATAATCATCTCATACATATTCATCATCACATCATGGCCATATCACATCACCAAACCCTGCAAAAACAAGTTAGATGCATCTAATTTGGTTTGCATATTTTACGTGGTTTAGGGTTTTCGAGTAAGATCCAATCTACCTACGAACATGAACCACAACGGTGATACTAGTGTTGTCAATAGAAAGAGTAAATTGGATCTTCACTATAGTGGGATAGACAGACACCCGCAAAGCCACTTATGCAATACAAGTTGCATGTCGAGCGTGGAGCAAATCTCATGAACACGGTCATGTAAAGTTAGCCCGAGGCGCTTCTTCCCACTATGCCGCAAGATGCAAAGTACACGAACTAAGGACAACAAAGCATCAACGCCCACAAAAACAATTGTGTTCTACTCGTGCAACCAATCTATGCATAGACACGACTCTGATACCACTGATGGGATTCGTAGCATAGAAAACAAAAATGTTCCTACCGCAAGAACGAAACACAAGCCAAGATCTAATCTAGTAGACGGTAGCAACGAGGAGATCAAGAGACTAACCCTCGAAGATTCGCAAAGCTTAACGAGATTAGATCTCAGGTTGGATGTAGACGATCACTTGCAGCTTGCAAAAGCGCGTAGAAGATCTTGACGGCGCCACAGTCGGGCAGCACCTCCGTACTCGGTCACACGTACGGTGTTGATGAAGACGACGTCCTTCTCCCCGTTCCAGCGGGCAGCGGAAGTAGTAGATCCTCCTCGGAATCCCAGCAGCACGACGGCGTGGTGGTGGAGAACTCCGGCAGGGCTTCGCCTATGCGCTGCGGGAGTATTATGTGGAGGAGGAGCGCTAGGGTTTGGGGAGAGGCTAGGGTTTGGGGCGCCGGCCTCAAGGGGGTGCGGCCAATTGTGGCTTGGTGTGTCCGGCCCCCTCCCCTTTCTCCTCATTATATGGGTGGAAGCCCCCAAGAGTTGTAGTCCAAGTCTTCGAATAAGACCCCAACACCAAAACTTGCCATAGGTGGGAAACCTACTCAAGATGGGAGTCCTACTCAAGGTGGGACTCCCACCATTCCTTGGAGGGGGGTGGCCGGCCACCTTAGGTGGAGTCCACCTGGGACTCCTCCCCCTTAGGGTTGGCCGGCCATGCTAGTGGAGTCCCTCCGAGACTCCGCCTTCCATAGTGATTTCTTCCGGACTTTTCTAGAACCTTCTAGAACCTTCCATAAATGCACCGGATCATTTTCAAACTTATAAAATGACTTCCTATATATGAATCTTATTCTCCGGACCATTCCGGAACTCCTCGTGATGTCCTGGATCCCATCCGAGACTCCGAACAAAACTTCGAACTCCATTCCATATTCCATATCTACTTAAACGACATCAAACCTTAAGTGTGTCACCCTACGGTTCGCGAACTATGCAGACATGGTTAATACTTCTCTCCGACCAATAACCAATAGCGGGATATGGAGATCCATAATGGCTCCCACATATTCAACGATGACTTAGTGATCGATTGAACCATTTACATATGATACCAATTCCCTTTGTCACGCGATATTTTACTTGTCCGAGGTTTGATCATCGGTATCTCTATACCTTGTTCAACCTCGTCTCCGACAAGTACTCTTTACTCGTACCATGGTATGTGATCTCTTATGAACCATTCATATGCTTGCAAGCTAATCAGATGACATTCCACCGAGAGGGCCCACAGTATATCTATCCGTCATCGGGATGGACAATATCCCACTCTTGATCCATATGCCTCAATTCATACTTTCCGAATACTTAATCCCACCTTTATAACCACCCGTTTACGCAGTGGCGTTTGATGTAATCAAAGTACCCTTCTGGTATAAGTGATTTACATGATCTCATGGTCGAAGGATTAGGTAACTATGTATCGGAAAGCTAATAACAACTTGAACTTAATGACGTGATCTTATGCTACGCTTAATTGGGTGTTTGTCCATTACATCATTCATTAATGACATAAACTTGTCATTAATAACATCCAATGTTCATGATCACGAAACTATGATCATCTATTAATCAACAAGATAGTTATACAAGAGGCTTACTAGGGACTCCTTGTTGTTTACATAACACACATGTATCAATGTTTCGGTTAATACAATTATAGAATGGTATATAAAAATTTATCATAAACACAAAGATATATAATAACAACTTTATTATTGCCTCTTGGGCATATCTCCAACAACGCTATCCTCTCCTCTCCACCACAACAATGCCGCGGCGGCTCCATACGACGTATTCGATGCTTGGCCGCAACGGCCGCACGCCGCCTGCGATGCCGCAGCCACAGCCACAGCCTGACGCCGACATCGACTTCAACTCCAACGACTCTGGCGACTCACAGTTCGACGAGTGGGACGAGGCGTACATAGCAGACACATAAGCTGAGGCGGCGGAGGAGGCGGCGCAGTGGGGCGAGCAGTAGTAGGTCCCCGGTGACCCGGAGCAGGCGGCAATCCCGTCCTCCTTGAACGGGCAGCGCTTCCGGAGGCTGAAGGAGGAGGAGCGGGAGTTCTTCAATGCCGCCAACTTCGACCACACCGTTGAGATCTCGCGCCTGCGGGCGGCCACGGAGGAGGCGGGACGTCTCCTTATGGCGGCAGAGCGACAAAAGTCGTTGAGCTCAACACTGAGCGCCAGGCCGAGGTGGCCGCCCGCGAGCAAGCGAGGCTCGCCCAGAACGATGCGTCTCGCCGATGGCTAGCATCACTGAGGGGGCAGTGCCGCCGGAAAGCTCCAGCGTCGTTGGCGGCCTTGCTCCACCGCCAGATGCACGAAGCAAGGGTAGAGAGGTGGGCACGGACGCAGACGACAAAGGGGAAGAACAACGACGAGGCAGACCCGTCGCGTGCCCCAACCGACAACTATTAGATTAGGGTTCAAAGTTTAAGTTTTATTTAAGTTGAAATTCGAGTCACTTTTGTATAAACTAGTCAATATTCGTATGAATTTCGTTTTTTAAATGTTATTTACATATGAATTTTTATTGTGGGCTGCTGTATGTGGACGCCGGTGCGGAAACAACATCCCCAAATGAAGGATGATGTGTCGGCGCTCCTTATACGGCAATGTTGATGCCCATGTGGGCGCCTATTTAGAGGGCACCGGTGAAGATGTTCTTATAACTCCATCTATTCCGTGGCACCTGAAAAGACCCCTCTATGGCAGACGTCGGGACTGGTGAGCTCAGTATTGTTGAAGTACAGCTTCTATGCCAGACGTCGGGACTGGTGAGCTCAATATTGTTGAAGTACAGCTTCTGGTGCTCCATGTTGGTTATTTTGATCATCTGGCTTGTGTTGTGTGTTGGAAGTATGGTTCCGTTGGGAAGCTTGATAAGGTCATTGAACATGGGAAGCGCCGCGATGGAGTGCCTCAGAAAGAGGTCCAACACCTTGTTCTCGGGGACCGATGTGGTGGATAGCATCCTGTTGCGCATCAATGCATCGTGAAGGTGGTGTTTTGCGGTATCTTGTCCTGCACCATTATGATACGCATGCCGAAGGTGAAGTAGCTCTCTCTCTGCATCTCTTGTGTCGTTGAGGCAATGAAGCCATCGGTACCTTGTCATAGAATTCGTTGTGGCGAATGCGGCACATAATCCGGGTATCATACCCACTGCATGCATCCAGCAGTGCATCTGTGTCGCAGTTCGGAGGAACTCCGGCAGTGGTAAGATCAATATCTAGCTCTGGAGCACGCGCTAGGCACATAGCCAAAGACATCTGGGCGGCGCACTTGGCAGATGAGGCTTGAAGGCCCACAACAAGTTCCGGAAGACCATCCATTTTCTGGATAAGGCCCCGGACATCGCAGTTCCTGCTCTCCTTAATCGCCAAATTGTGGCAGATTTTCCGGCATGTGGAGATCAGATCCTTGCAATCGTTTCCGGTGAGCTGAATCAAATCATCGCGCGGGAACTGGTTGCGGCGTTCCTCATCATACCCAAGCGATTCTGCACAAAAAATTGGTCGGAGCTAAGAATCAGTTTGAGTTCTGGAGATTAGTTTGACTTTGGATTTCCGGATACTTACCCATGACATCTGTGTTGAGTAGGTCCCAGCCTTTCTCCGCTGTTTTCATGTAGTTTCGGAGCCCATGGACGTCATTCTAGAGTTGTTTCAGCGTATCGCTGTCAACTTTCCGTTTGGCCACCATGTCAGCCTTTTCTCTCATAAACTCAGAGTTCTTCTCCGCTAGCTGCTTTTCTGCGAATTCCCGCTTTGTTTCCGCCTCCAAGAGCTTTGTCTCCAAATCTTTGTACGAGGAGCGCAGGTTCTCCGGCTTGGAGGAATCAGTGGCGAGGGAGGAAGATGCACATGTCAAAGTTAAATTAAAATCAATTCAAAGTCGGAAATCTGGAATAATGGTACGCTTGGTCGGAGACTTACCTTGGGCTTCCGCCAGCTGCTTTTCTAGATCTGCAATTTTGTCCTTGCACTCCTGGATCTGATCCGCCTGGCTTAGGGTGACGCGACGCTGCAGGGAAATGTTCTTGTGCAGTTCATAGTGCAATGCATGTTGTTCCTATAACAGTTACATAGCATGTATAAGTTTCCGGATGCATATACATTTAAGTGTAGACTCTTTCGAAGCATCATTGCAGGAAAGATTCTGCCATGACACTTTAAAAAATTCAGTTGGTTTTTCTCAAAGTATCAATGTGCTAACTATTGCTAGTTTCCGCCTAGATACTTGGGGGCTACTGGGAATATCGGTTTACCTTGCGCTTGACGAGGAGCTGGTCGAAGAAATCGCTGATCTCTTTCTTGTGAAGTTGAATCTCGGAAGATTCAACATTAGCTTTACCCCATGCGTTGTTCAACATGGAGTTTAGCACGTCTTGCTCAAGCTCCCACTTCTCCTTCTCAGTCAATTTGTTGAAGAACTTATGTGAATAAACCTTCAGAGTGGAATAAAGGTTTGACGGATCACCGAAGTTAGTTGGAAAACCGACGGCATCCTTAGCCGAAGCTTCAGCCTTGTCGTGAGAAGTCACTTCCGCCTCCTCCGGAGCAGCCCGCTTCGTGGCGAAGCAGCTTCCACCTCCCTTCTCGCTGCTCACGGGAATAACTTCCGGTTGTGCTTGGGCAGCTGGGTCGGGGTGATACGTCTCAAATGTATCTATAATTTCTGATGTTCCATGCTTGTTTTATGACAATACCTACATGTTTTGTTCACACTTTATATCGTTTTGATGCGTTTTCTGGAACTAACCTATTGACGAGATGCCGAAGTGCCAGTTCCTGTTTTCTGCTGTTTTTGGTTTCAGAAATCCTAGTAAGGAAATATTCTCGGAATCGGACGAAATCAACGCCCAGTACCCTATTTTCACCGGAAGCTTCCATAACACCCGAGAGGGACCAGAGGGGGGCCACAGGGGCCCCACACACTAAGGCGGCGTGGCCTGAGGGGGGGGGCGCCGGCCTGTTGTCTGGCCCCACCAGGGCCCCTCCGAGGCTCCCCTTTCGCCTATATAAGCTCCCTGACCTAAAACCCCGATACGAATAAGCCACGGTACGCGAAACCTTCCAGAGCCGCCGCCATCGCGAAGCCAAGATCTGGGGGACAGGAGTCTCTGTTCCGGCACGCCGCCGGGACGGGGAAGTGCCCCCGGAAGGCTTCTCCATCGACACCGCTGCCATCTTCACCGCCATCTTCATCAACGCTGCTGCTCCCATGAGGAGGGAGTAGTTCTCCATCGAGGCTCGGGGCTGTACCGGTAGCTATGTGGTTCATCTCTGTAACATCCCAGAAATTTAAAACAAAATAAACAAATTCCTCTAGTTCCAAATTTTAGTACCAACAAAAACTTTTATTAAATTAAGATTGATACCTAATAATCTTGCATAATTCTTGTGCTCTTGCCATGATTGCTTGCTATTAGTATTTGAAATAATATTAAACCCTAAAACCCCACCCCTCTTCTCACCATACTAGTGAAAATAAAGTAAATAAGAAAAAGGCATATGTGCCTATGGATATAATTATAAATCTTTACCCTAGACCTTTCCACTTTACTTAAAGGATTAGAAAAGCTTTATGAACCTTATATAGTATTTCTTAAATCATTTCTAGGCTGAAACCAAAAAGAATAAAAAGAAAACTAAAAATGCCATAGAGGCATATGAGAGTAAAATAGTAAATAAGGGAATTTAAGAAAATTAACCCTAGGACTTGTTGTGAATGGTTGGATCATCTCCATATATCATTTCAACATTCAACAAAACCAATTGGGTCAAACCAAGTCAAATTAAAAATAAAATACCACATATGCATAAAAGCATATGTGGCACATAGGCATTTCACCAAACATTGACCTAGGTCTCTAAACCTTGACCAAATGGTGTGAAACCATCTCTAAACCTAATATAACACTAAATGGACCCTAACCCATGTCCAAGTGAGGCAAGCACAACCTTAGTACAAGTTATGAAAATTGGACACCTCATTACTTATGTGTTAAGGCCAAATTTGCAAATCTTTGAACAAGACCCTTTGATTTAGTTTCAATGCTCTTAAAATATTTCTAAACTCATAAGAACCACATTAGAGTCAACCAAAGTCAAATCCAATGGAGAGAAATCAAATAGGGAGAGATTTCCCAAAATTCACTCACATACACATATGCCAAAATGCAAATCCTCCACCAAGGCCAAATTTGCTTGCCCCATCGTTTCTAAAATACTTCAATATGATAAACTAACACAATTGCATCATTGGATCAAGAATCAAATCAAAAGAAATCAAGAATTCCTCATACATGTGATAATGGTCATTTTGTCACTTTATAAAATGTTCCCCACTTTACCCTCTCGTAATTCTCATTTCTTAAACTAAACTTGGTCAACTATGACCATGTCATCCAAGACCATGTCAAAGTGAGCAACTCTCATGTTGACCATCAGTACAAATGTTGACCAGGTTGACCAGTAAAGAATTGACAAGTGGAGACTTTGAGTCAATGTGAAGATCATACCACATTTTGAAATCTCACAAACCTTCATCAAAATGGACACCACCACCACCATTCCATCACTTTAAATATAAGAATGAAGTGCACCAAAAGAATTGCAAAATTCCACAAAAAGCTTCATGCGGCCATTGTGTCGAGCACCTTGTGTGCACAAATCTGGAAATATGAGACATGCCTTTGTCCAGGATTCTTGCCTAAACCCCTTTCTCACCTTGATCATTGTTGCTCTGTACCTCCCCGCATCAAGACCTGTCTTGGTTTGGTCGATTAAAGTGCAGCCATGATCAAGAAACCCACCATGCCGGCCATGTTGGACACACCCATGCCCAAACCCTACCTGTACCTCACCTCTTCCTCCAACCTTGTCAAACTAGCCTCCCTCACTTCATACCGAGTAAGCTAGACAAGGTTCGGGACAAGAGGAAGCCTCCACAACTCGGGCCGACATGATCACCGTGTCCAAAGGCACGCCGTAGCGTGCAATCGGCATGCCACGGTACCCGCCGCAGCTTCTGCCTCGCCCGGACGCTCTCGTCCTTCTCTCCCCCTCTCCTCGTGCACGCACACACTACGCCACACCCGAACCCTGTTAGACAACCGCCTAGGCTCGCAGCAGCACCGTAGCCATCGCCATGATCGCCGACCTGCCGCGCCGGTACTGCACGTACACCACCGTCGCCAGTGGCGCCACGGCACCATCATTGGACGCGCCATCAAGCGCGCTAGCACCGCCTAGACGTCGCCTACACGGCGCGCATCCTAGCCTGCCCCTTCGCGCCTAAACGTCGAGTCCATGGTCGACCTCGCCAAAGACTCCACGGCCCCTTCTCGAATCTATAAAAGGAGAGCTCCTCCTCCTCAATTCGACGCACCACTCGACTTCCTCCTCACTCGACCCTCCTCAGCCCCTAGCTCCTCGACATTGCCCAGTCCCACCGCTCAATTTCACCCTCACTGCCCGTGCTCCTCCGCAGAAGCTCGCCGGAGCTAGAAGCCACCCCAGGAGCTGCGGTTTGTTCGAGGAGCTCCGCCATCATCTGCAACGTCGTCCTGCATCAACGCCGTTGATCGCCGGAGCCCCTGGTCGCCGTCGACCCCCTAGCCTCGCCGCGCCTGTAAGTTCCTCTCGCCGGAGAAGACGACGCGCCTCGCTCGTCCGATCTGCTGGTGATCTACGGTCCACATCATCCCCTACCGATTCGGGTTTTGATGGACGCTGACGCGTGGGACCCCCTGTCAGTTGGCCCGCGGCGTGGTCCGTGTTAGTTGGGCCGGCCCAGTTTCGTTTAAATTGTTTAGCCCATTCTGTTTTCCCGCGTGGCCCAGGATTTCAAATTCGATTTAATCTATTTTAGTCAAATTCAACACTGATGTCTACTTCAAATTTAAATAGTTTAAATTCTACTAAACCAAATTTAGCAAATTTTATATATTTAGAAAGCCCATGAAATTATCTAAACAATGTCACTGGCCTCATGTCCAAATTCGAAATTAAAGTTAAATGATAAAAATAACAAGGCAGGGACTTTTCTGACTTCAAATAAATATTATAAATTATCTAGAAATGATTTTAAGTTGATTCCAACTCTAATAAATCACATTTGACATAATCTAATTATTTATGTAAAAATATAGCATGGTTGTTTTGCATGATCATGGATTAGAATTAAACAAGGACTATGGAACCATTTCTAGAACAGTTAATACATATACCTAGAAGTATTTAAATAGTATGAGGGTTTATCTCTCATTTAAATTGTGATCTTAAGAAATTCAAATAGAGGTACTGACCCTGATCAACTAAGTCTCATGCTTGATTAATTAGAGAGGTTAATCATTTAAATGATAGTTCAACTTATATGAGGTATAGCCTCTCACATAAACCATTAGTCCAAATAATTCAATAAGAATTAATAACACATAATTAATGACCCATAGGTTTATATTTGAAAATACTTAATCTTTCTCATAAGTAGTATTTAAATATTTCAAGCCTATTGATTAAATCATATGATAGACTTTGGTCTCATTTAAATCTTACCTCAACCAAATTAATATGAAGTAGATCCCATGGTCAATTAAAATTCACTTTTAATTAATTAATAATAGTAAACCATTACAAGGTGTTACTAAAATAGTATGAGGTGCTCACCTCATTTAAATTATCTTTCTCAAATAATAGGAAGTAATGTGTTGACCTTTAATTTCCTAAGCTCATACTTGCTCCCTTATAAATCTTAAAGCTAAATAATAATTAAATTAATTAAATCACATGAGATGATGAATCTCATTTAACTCACTTTCTCAAAATACTAAGTGTGAAGTGTTGACCTTGGTCAACAAGGGATCATCCCTGGTTATTTAAGAATATTAAATCACCTCAATAATAGTCCTTTAAATTAGTTACAAATATGTGTTAAATCATATGAGAGATACTCCTCTCATTTAAATCTTGTTCTCAAGTAATCCAATATGAGGTAGTAATCATAGTCTAGGTAACCTCATCTTGAATTATTTGGAGGCATTAAATCACTACCAGGGTATTATTAAATTGCATGAGGTATGGAACCTCATTTAACTCATTTTCCCAAATGATAAGTATGAAGAGGTTGACTTTAGTCAACCTAGGTCATATATTATTCATAAGAGAAATTAAATCTTAAGAAGATTCAATAAGAGGAAATTATTTTCTCACAAACAAAAGAGAAACCCTAACTCCATTTTCAATGAGAGGAAATTATTTTCCTATTATTAAATAAGGAAACCCTAGCATAATCTTGTAATAAATGTGAAGTAGTGATGCTAGATCATTGTGTGAGCCACTAAGGCTAATTAAGAGTACTTAAGTATTGTTTGGTGATTGTATCCTCGTATTCGTTTATAGACGCTAGTACCGGAGACTATCAAGAGGAGGAAGTATTCTACCAAGAGGAAGAAGAAGAATACTTTGATCACTTCACCAATCAAGGCAAGCTAGTATTCTTGCAAGCTAATATTAAGATTACCTCTACAAGCAAGCTAGTATTCTTGCAAGCTAATATTAAGATTACCTCTACAAGCAAGCTAGTATTCTTGCAAGCTAATATTAAGATTACCTCTACAAGCAAGCTAGTATTCTTGCAAGCTAATATTAAGATTACCTCTACAAGCAAGCTACTATTCTTGCAAGCTAATATTAAGATTACCTCTACAAGCAAGATAATACTCTTGCAAGCTAATATTAATGCCAGATATTACCAGAGCAAGCTAACCCTTGCTAAACACAAGTGCTTGGCTCTACAAGAGCAAAGGCACCATCCCTTTTTACTTTTATGTATTACCTATCCCATGTTTTTACTTATTTTTACTTTGGCTTATTTATTTCCAAGTACTTTTTGGTTTATGATTCACTTGGTCTAGAGTAGAACAATGTTTGGGTTAGAATAACACCACTCCAAGCTAGATAGCACCCCTCATATAGTTGCTATTGCTAATCAATTAAAACTTGACTACTCTAGATGGGAACAAGTGATTGTGATATGATTTTGAAACCTTGGAATGATGGATCATTCCATGGAATGACTTTGAAGGTGAATATGACCAAGAGAAGATAGTGATTTTTTGATAATAACCTGATGGTTGGGTTCGGATGCGATACCATTCCAATTTTGAAAGTACCCCCACAATACCCAATATGGGTAAGGGCTTAACTAGAAATTTATGTGCTTTAGTATGGGTTCCCTCTAAACAAGCGTCATCGGGGTTATGCCAAGGGCTGCCTCCAAAGCAATATGAGATATTGTGACATGACGTGATTGAGGTGAATTGTCCGGCCCAAGCCCTGTGCAGTTCCCGGGTTAACAGGTTGGTTCTCACCGGGAGGCCAAGCTCATGGGGAGAGGTGCCTGTACTAGAGTATATAAGTGAAAGGTTATGGTTGGTAGTCCGCATACGGAGTATGATAAATCAGGGCTAGTTAACCCTGACGGATTATTGCAAATATTGTGGCACAAGTGTACGACCTCTGCAGAGTGTAGAACTATTCGAATAGCCGTGTCCACGGTTACGGACGATTGGAAAGGCCATACTGTTCCGTCATCAGACCCTTTTCAAAAATGTGACATGTGACTGGTGACTTGAAGTTGACCGGTGAATGGTGACTTTGAGTTGGACCACAACAGAGTTGTGAGAATGACACTAATGTTCCCACTTGAGTTAGTCTATTTGATTAAAGTATCTTTACTAAATGTTTATGAAATAAACTTGGCTTTATGCAAATGAACCTAGAGCTTAGCATCCCCTTTTACCACAATTGATAGGGCTTACACTAGTATTAGTTTGCGAGTACTTTAAAAGTACTCATGGCTTTGTCCCTGGCTATTCAAATGGCCAGACTATGAAGGTGAACAGCTGTACGAGGAAGATGGACAGCAGAACGTCTACGACAACTAGGATCACTCCTGACGTCAACAGTTGCCTGTGGAACAGATGGACCACGACCGTTACTTCGCTTCCGCTATGTGTTTTGTAATAGGATCCCTCGATCCACTATGTTGTATTAAGACTGGATCATGTGATCCTTTGTTGTAAGACGATTATGTGTTGTAATAAATGATGTGTTGTGATATCAAGCTATTATGTCTCGCAAAAACAATATTCCTGGGATTGCGATGAATGGCATAATAGGCATCTGGACGTAAAAATCCGGGTGTTGACAAGTTGGTATCAGAGCCATTGTTTGACCTTAGGAGACCCTAGTTAGAGTGGACGTTCGGAAAATTATAGTTTCTAAAACAAATGAAGGAGTATTTGAGAAAAACTTATTCATTTTCTTCTCTACCAGATCTTCTTAAAAATAATAAGCCATGCACCTCCTTATAAATCCATTTAAAATTTTGCCACACTTGTTCACATCTCTAACTTACTCATCCATTTCACTTTCAGATGGAGCCCTACGTCCAAACGGAGACCTACGATCTGGAAAACGGAGGAAGTCTGGTGTTTGAGCGCGACTTGTACCTAGTGTCCGAGAAGCTCGAACGCCCACCTCCCCGGTTTCACGGAGTCCGGATCCACAACACCCCCGCTGGGGAACAGCAGTGGATGATCACCGCTGACTTGAAGGGAAGCTCGGAACCTCCCATCTCGGAGAGGATCCTTTTCTCTTTCAAGGCATACAGCTGGGTGGACGGTCTTGCTCACGCCCTTCAGGAGGGACTTGCTCGGGTGTGTGGACAGAACATTGCCGCACTCCGGGGAAGCCGCTTCGCCCACTTCGCGAGGCACGACACCATGGGGGAACCCATGGCACTCTCTTCGCACCCGGTGCTCAAGATCCATGTGCAGCATTTGGACTTTATGCTTCACGAGACCCGGAAGGATCTGGAGCTGACACGTGTTCACTCCCACCGTGCCCAGATGGCTTTGGCTCATCATGCTGACGCTATCAGGCTACTCGCCAAGGACCGCAGGTCACTTCGCCTGCAGCGCGCCAAGAATGTCGCTACTATCACCCGTCTTCGCGAGAAGATTCGCACCTTAGAGGTGACTGTCCGGACACAGCAGGACCAGATCCAGGAAATGGAGGAGGATGGAGAAGACATCCAAGGAGGCGATGACTTCCTGAGTGATGACAACGACTTTGAGGATGACGAGTTCACTGATGAGGAGGACTACGAGTTTCTGGAGTCTGCAGAGGATGGGATCATTCCCATCGATGTGGATGAAGACCCTGAGGAATAGTTTCACTAGCTTCACTTGCGTAGGTGTGAGTTGTACCCCGCACCATGTATCGTAGATTGTGGAAGAAGGGTTCTTAAAACCCTTAGTGCTTTAGCTTGTAATGTGTGATAATTGTTGTGAATAAATAAAATATGTGTTATATTCATCCTGAAAATATCTTAAGTTTAAGTTTAAACTTAACTCAAAATAAGCCATAGAAAATTTCCCTCTTATCTCATGATATATCTACATAATCAGATGGCCCCACCAAACCGCAACGCAAACCAAGATGCCATGATGCAACTACTGCAGACAATGATGGCAGACCGGGAAGCCGAAAGAACTGAACGCCAAGCAAACCTTGCTGCACTGCAACAGATAGCTCAGAACAACCAAGGCCATGGAAACCACGATCACCCGGGGTCAAAACTGAAGAATTTCCAGAACACCAACCCTCCAATGTTCAGCAAAACCGAAGAGCCCCTCGATGCTGATGACTGGCTCCAGACAATAGAAAACAACCTTGAAGTTGCGGGAGTTGAAGCCGCAGAAAAAGTACTGTTTGCCACCCACTACCTGTCAGGACCTGCAAGAGCCTGGTGGACTAGTGCCCGTGCAATGAATGCGGGACAAATGATGACATGGGAAGACTTCAAGCTGAAGTTCAGCAAGTACCATGTGCCCCAAGGACTAATCAAGAAAATGAGAGACGAGTTCCGCGAACTCAAGCAAGGAAGAATGTCCGTGGTGGAATACCGCGACAGGTTTCTCACTCTGTCAAGGTACGCCCCGGACGAGACCGATACAAATGAGAAGAGAAAGGAAAGATTTCTGAACGGACTGCACGACGAGATGCAAACGGTGTTAGTGAATATTCCGTTCGCTGACCTCGAAGCCCTCGTAGACTCAGCCATACAGATGGAAGGAAAGCTGCATCAGGCCAATGAGAACCGCAAGCGCAGAATGATGAACCAGAGTGGACCCCACCAGACCCAGAAGCACCGCAATAACTCCTCTGGAGGATTCACCCCCAGAAACAACAGGCCACCTGCTCAGACTTATCGCCCCAACTACAGCAACAACAACGGAGGACCCCCGAAGCCCGGAGGCAACAACAATAACAACCGCAACCCCAACAGCCACAACAACAATGGGAACAACACCAACAACAACACTAGCCTAAGGACTGGGAGCAATGCTATCCCCGTCACCCCGAAGGACAAGTCCACTGTAAACTGCTACGAATGTGGAGTTGTAGGCCACTTTTCCAAAGAATGCCCCAAGAAGCTTGCCAAGGTAGCCGCCAACACCGCCATACCTGTCCAGCAACAGCGTCGCTTCGCAGGTAGAAGGAACCAGAATAACAACAACGGCCGTTTCTATCACATGACTGCCACTGAAGCCCAGGAAGCACCCCAGACCCTGACAAGTATGCCTTCCTGTTAATCAAAATGCTCAATCTCTCTTAGGAACCTAACTCCTCTTAAAATCTCGGGACGAGATTTGTTTAAGGGGGAAGGGTTTGTAACATCCCAGAAATTTAAAACAAAATAAACAAATTCCTCTAGTTCCAAATTTTAGTACCAACAAAAACTTTTATTAAATTAAGATTGATACCTAATAATCTTGCATAATTCTTGTGCTCTTGCCATGATTGCTTGCTATTAGTATTTGAAATAATATTAAACCCTAAAACCCCACCCCTCTTCTCACCATACTAGTGAAAATAAAGTAAATAAGAAAAAGGCATATGTGCCTATGGATATAATTATAAATCTTTACCCTAGACCTTTCCACTTTACTTAAAGGATTAGAAAAGCTTTATGAACCTTATATAGTATTTCTTAAATCATTTCTAGGCTGAAACCAAAAAGAATAAAAAGAAAACTAAAAATGCCATAGAGGCATATGAGAGTAAAATAGTAAATAAGGGAATTTAAGAAAATTAACCCTAGGACTTGTTGTGAATGGTTGGATCATCTCCATATATCATTTCAACATTCAACAAAACCAATTGGGTCAAACCAAGTCAAATTAAAAATAAAATACCACATATGCATAAAAGCATATGTGGCACATAGGCATTTCACCAAACATTGACCTAGGTCTCTAAACCTTGACCAAATGGTGTGAAACCATCTCTAAACCTAATATAACACTAAATGGACCCTAACCCATGTCCAAGTGAGGCAAGCACAACCTTAGTACAAGTTATGAAAATTGGACACCTCATTACTTATGTGTTAAGGCCAAATTTGCAAATCTTTGAACAAGACCCTTTGATTTAGTTTCAATGCTCTTAAAATATTTCTAAACTCATAAGAACCACATTAGAGTCAACCAAAGTCAAATCCAATGGAGAGAAATCAAATAGGGAGAGATTTCCCAAAATTCACTCACATACACATATGCCAAAATGCAAATCCTCCACCAAGGCCAAATTTGCTTGCCCCATCGTTTCTAAAATACTTCAATATGATAAACTAACACAATTGCATCATTGGATCAAGAATCAAATCAAAAGAAATCAAGAATTCCTCATACATGTGATAATGGTCATTTTGTCACTTTATAAAATGTTCCCCACTTTACCCCTCTGTAATTCTCATTTCTTAAACTAAACTTGGTCAACTATGACCATGTCATCCAAGACCATGTCAAAGTGAGCAACTCTCATGTTGACCATCAGTACAAATGTTGACCAGGTTGACCAGTAAAGAATTGACAAGTGGAGACTTTGAGTCAATGTGAAGATCATACCACATTTTGAAATCTCACAAACCTTCATCAAAATGGACACCACCACCACCATTCCATCACTTTAAATATAAGAATGAAGTGCACCAAAAAGAATTGCAAAATTCCACAAAAAGCTTCATGCGGCCATTGTGTCGAGCACCTTGTGTGCACAAATCTGGAAATATGAGACATGCCTTTGTCCAGAGGATTCTTGCCTAAACCCCTTTCTCACCTTGATCATTGTTGCTCCTGTACCTCCCCTGCATCAAGACCTGTACTGGTTTGGTCGATTAAAGTGCAGCCATGATCAAGAAACCCACCATGCCGGCCATGTTGGACACACCCATGCCCAAACCCTACCCTGTACCTCACCTCTTCCTCCAACCTTGTCAAACTAGCCTCCCTCACTTTACTGAGTAAGCTAGACAAGGTTCTGGGACAAGAGGAAGCCTCCACAACTCGGGCCAGACATGATCACCGTGTCCAGTGCACGCCAGAGCGTGCACTGGCATGCCACGGTACCCGCCAGAGCTCTGCCTCGCCTGGACGCTCTCGTCCTTCTCTCCCCCTCTCCTCGTGCACGCACACACTACGCCACACCCGAACCCTGTTAGACAACCGCCTAGGCTCGCAGCAGCACCGTAGCCATCGCCATGATCGCCGACCTGCCGCGCCGGTACTGCACGTACACCACCGTCGCCAGGGCGCCACAGACCATCATTGGACGCGCCATCAAGCGCGCTAGCACCGCCTAGACGTCGCCTACACGGCGCGCATCCTAGCCTGCCCCTTCGCGCCTCGGAAACGTCGAGTCCATGGTCGACCTCGCCAGCACCCACGGCCCCTTCTCGAATCTATAAAAGGAGAGCTCCTCCTCCTCAATTCGACGCACCACTCGACTTCCCTCCTCACTCTGACCCTCCTCAGCCCCTAGCTCCTCGACATTGCCCAGTCCCACCGCTCAATTTCACCCTCACTGCCCGTGCTCCTCCGCAGAAGCTCGCCGGAGCTAGAAGCCACCCCAGGAGCTGCGGTTTGTTCGAGGAGCTCCGCCATCATCTGCAACGTCGTCCTGCATCAACGCCGTTGATCGCCGGAGCCCCTGGTCGCCGTCGACCCCCTAGCCTCGCCGCGCCTGTAAGTTCCTCTCGCCGGAGAAGACGACGCGCCTCGCTCGTCCGATCTGCTGGTGATCTACGGTCCACATCATCCCCTACCGATTCGGGTTTTGATGGACGCTGACGCGTGGGACCCCCTGTCAGTTGGCCCGCGGCGTGGTCCGTGTTAGTTGGGCCGGCCCAGTTTCGTTTAAATTGTTTAGCCCATTCTGTTTTCCCGCGTGGCCCAGGATTTCAAATTCGATTTAATCTATTTTAGTCAAATTCAACACTGATGTCTACTTCAAATTTAAATAGTTTAAATTCTACTAAACCAAATTTAGCAAATTTTATATATTTAGAAAGCCCATGAAATTATCTAAACAATGTCACTGGCCTCATGTCCAAATTCGAAATTAAAGTTAAATGATAAAAATAACAAGGCAGGGACTTTTCTGACTTCAAATAAATATTAGAAATTATCTAGAAATGATTTTAAGTTGATTCCAACTCTAATAAATCACATTTGACATAATCTAATTGTTTATGTAAAAATATAGCATGGTTGTTTTGCATGATCATGGATTAGAATTAAACAAGGACTATGGAACCATTTCTAGAACAGTTAATACATATACCTAGAAGTATTTAAATAGTATGAGGGTTTATCTCTCATTTAAATTGTGATCTTAAGAAATTCAAATAGAGGTACTGACCCTAATCAACTAAGTCTCATGCTTGATTAATTAGAGAGGTTAATCATTTAAATGATAGTTCAACTTATATGAGGTATAGCCTCTCACATAAACCATTAGTCCAAATAATTCAATAAGAATTAATAACACATAATTAATGACCCATAGGTTTATATTTGAAAATACTTAATCTTTCTCATAAGTAGTATTTAAATATTTCAAGCCTATTGATTAAATCATATGATAGACTTTGGTCTCATTTAAATCTTACCTCAACCAAATTAATATGAAGTAGATCCCATGGTCAATTAAAATTCACTTTTAATTAATTAATAATAGTAAACCATTACAAGGTGTTACTAAAATAGTATGAGGTGCTCACCTCATTTAAATTATCTTTCTCAAATAATAGGAAGTAATGTGTTGACCTTTAATTTCCTAAGCTCATACTTGCTCCCTTATAAATCTTAAAGCTAAATAATAATTAAATTAATTAAATCACATGAGATGATGAATCTCATTTAACTCACTTTCTCAAAATACTAAGTGTGAAGTGTTGACCTTGGTCAACAAGGGATCATCCCTGGTTATTTAAGAATATTAAATCACCTCAATAATAGTCCTTTAAATTAGTTACAAATATGTGTTAAATC
Organism: Lolium perenne; assembly: GCF_019359855.2. NCBI lineage: Eukaryota > Viridiplantae > Streptophyta > Magnoliopsida > Poales > Poaceae > Lolium > Lolium perenne. Next base: position 84,440,157 of record NC_067248.2, on the reverse strand, counting down.
ATATGAGAGATACTCCTCTCATTTAAATCTTGTTCTCAAGTAATCCAATATGAGGTAGTAATCATAGTCTAGGTAACCTCATCTTGAATTATTTGGAGGCATTAAATCACTACCAGGGTATTATTAAATTGCATGAGGTATGGAACCTCATTTAACTCATTTTCCCAAATGATAAGTATGAAGAGGTTGACTTTAGTCAACCTAGGTCATATATTATTCATAAGAGAAATTAAATCTTAAGAAGATTCAATAAGAGGAAATTATTTTCTCACAAACAAAAGAGAAACCCTAACTCCATTTTCAATGAGAGGAAATTATTTTCCTATTATTAAATAAGGAAACCCTAGCATAATCTTGTAATAAATGTGAAGTAGTGATGCTAGATCATTGTGTGAGCCACTAAGGCTAATTAAGAGTACTTAAGTATTGTTTGGTGATTGTATCCTCGTATTCGTTTATAGACGCTAGTACCGGAGACTATCAAGAGGAGGAAGTATTCTACCAAGAGGAAGAAGAAGAATACTTTGATCACTTCACCAATCAAGGCAAGCTAGTATTCTTGCAAGCTAATATTAAGATTACCTCTACAAGCAAGCTAGTATTCTTGCAAGCTAATATTAAGATTACCTCTACAAGCAAGCTAGTATTCTTGCAAGCTAATATTAAGATTACCTCTACAAGCAAGCTAGTATTCTTGCAAGCTAATATTAAGATTACCTCTACAAGCAAGATAATACTCTTGCAAGCTAATATTAATGCCAGATATTACCAGAGCAAGCTAACCCTTGCTAAACACAAGTGCTTGGCTCTACAAGAGCAAAGGCACCATCCCTTTTTACTTTTATGTATTACCTATCCCATGTTTTTACTTATTTTTACTTTGGCTTATTTATTTCCAAGTACTTTTTGGTTTATGATTCACTTGGTCTAGAGTAGAACAATGTTTGGGTTAGAATAACACCACTCCAAGCTAGATAGCACCCCTCATATAGTTGCTATTGCTAATCAATTAAAACTTGACTACTCTAGATGGGAACACGTGATTGTGATATGATTTTGAAACCTTGGAATGATGGATCATTCCATGGAATGACTTTGAAGGTGAATATGACCAAGAGAAGATAGTGATTTTTGATAATAACCTGATGGTTGGGTTCGGATGCGATACCATTCCAATTTTGAAAGTACCCCCACAATACCCAATATGGGTAAGGGCTTAACTAGAAATTTATGTGCTTTAGTATGGGTTCCCTCTAAACAAGCGTCATCGGGGTTATGCCAAGGGCTGCCTCCAAAGCAATATGAGATATTGTGACATGACGTGATTGAGGTGAATTGTCCGGCCCAAGCCCTGTGCAGTTCCCGGGTTAACAGGTTGGTTCTCACCGGGAGGCCAAGCTCATGGGGAGAGGTGCCTGTACTAGAGTATATAAGTGAAAGGTTATGGTTGGTAGTCCGCATACGGAGTATGATAAATCGGGGCCAGTTAACCCTGACGGATTATTGCAAATATTATGGCACAAGTGTACGACCTCTGCAGAGTGTAGAACTATTCGAATAGCCGTGTCCACGGTTACGGACGATTGGAAAGGCCATACTGTTCCGTCATCAGACCCTTTTCAAAAATGTGACATGTGACTGGTGACTTGAAGTTGACCGGTGAATGGTGACTTTGAGTTGGACCACAACAGAGTTGTGAGAATGACACTAATGTTCCCACTTGAGTTAGTCTATTTGATTCAAGTATCTTTACTAAATGTTTATGAAATAAACTTGGCTTTATGCAAATGAACCTAGAGCTTAGCATCCCCTTTTACCACAATTGATAGGGCTTACACTAGTATTAGTTTGCGAGTACTTTAAAAGTACTCATGGCTTTGTCCCTGGCTATTCAAATGGTCAGACTATGAAGGTGAACAGCTGTACGAGGAAGATGGACAGCAGAACGTCTACGACAACTAGGATCACTCCTGACATCAACAGTTGTCTGTGGAACAGATGGACCACGACCGTTACTTCGCTTCCGCTATGTGTTTTGTAATAGGATCCCTCGATCCACTATGTTGTATTAAGACTGGATCATGTGATCCTTTGTTGTAAGACGATTATGTGTTGTAATAAATGATGTGTTGTGATATCAAGCTATTATGTCTCGCAAAAACAATATTCTGGGATTGCGATGAATGGCATAATAGGCATCTGGACGTAAAAATCCGGGTGTTGACAATCTCTCTTCTATGTACTTCAATACAATAATCTCATGAGCTGCCTTACATGATTGAGATTCATATGATGATGCTTGTAATCTAGATGTCATTATGCTAGTCAAGTGGATTTTACTTATGTGATCTCCGGAGACTCCTTGTCCCACGTGTGTAAAGGTGACAGTGTGTGCACCGTGTGGGTCTCTTAGGCTATATTTCACAGAATACTTATTCACTGTTATGGATATCATATTGAAGTGCTTATTTATACCCCTTTATGATTGCAATGTGTTTTGTATCACTATTTATCTATGTGCTACTCATGTGATGTTATTAAAGTAGTCTATTCCTCCTGCATGGTGTAATGGTGATAGTGTGTGCATCGTGTAGTTCTTGTCGTAGGTTATGATCATAATCTCTTGTAGGTTATGGAGTTGATTATCGCTATGATAGTATTGATGTGATCTATGCCTCCTTCATAGTGTGATGGTGACAGTGTGCATGCTATGTTAGTACTTGGTCTATTTTGCAAAGATCTATTATACTCTAAGGTTACTTAAACATGAATATCGAATGTTGTGGCGCTTGTTAACTCCGGCTTGAGGGAGCACTTGTAGCCCTACACAACGAATGGTGTTCATTATCAAACAAGAGTGTATGTAGCACAAAGGAAAGAGAACTTATTTATTATGTGATCAATGTTGAGAGTGTCCACTAGTGAAAGTATGATCCCTAGGCCTTGTTTCCACCACAAAGAATTGCTTCCCACGCCAGCAAGCTATTTTCTGGCGCCGCTTGTTTACTGTTTTACTGCATCTTTACTTTCTGCAATATTATCACCATCTATACCACCTGTGTTTTACTATCTCTTCGCCGAACTAGTGCACCTATACATCTGACAAGTGTATTAGGTGTGTTGGGGACACAAGAGACTTCTTGTATCGTGATTGCAGGGTTGCTTGAGAGGGATATCTTTGACCTCTTCCTCTCTGAGTTCGATAAACCTTGGGTGATCCACTTAAGGGAAAACTTGCTGCTGTTCTACAAACCTCTGTCTTGGAGGCCCAACACTGTCTACAAGAATAGAGGCACCCGTAGACATCAAGCTATTTTCTGGCGCCGTTGCCGGGGAGGAAAGGTAAAAGGTACTCACACTCCGGATCTCGGCTACTAAGCTATTTTCCGGCGCCGTTGTAAGTACTCGAAGCTATTTCCTTTAGATCCTGCAATTGCATCTTTTGGTTTCTTGTTTACACTAGTTAGGCATAATGGAAAGCAATAATGAGCTTCTTATTTTATTTCCTGAGTTAAGACATGGATTGTTTGCTGCGAAAATTAAAAAACCTATGGAATCTTATTTGCATGCTGGTAACAATGATATTAGTATGAACGCTTTGAACACCATTGTTGTTAATGATATGGAAAATTCTAAGCTTGGGGAAGCTGGTTTTGATGAGCATGATATTTTTAATCCCCCAAGCATTGAGGAGAAAATTTTCTTTGATGATACTTTGCCTCCTATATTTGATGATGAGAATAATAATGATAGCTACTTTGTTGAATTTGCTCCCACTACAACTAATAAAATTGATTATGCTTATGTGGAGAGTAATAATTTTATGCATGAGACTCATGATAAGAATGCTTTATGTGATAGTTATATTGTTGAGTTTGCTCATGATGCTACTGAAAGTTATTATGAGAGAGGAAAATATGGTTGTAGAAATTTTCATGTTACTAAAACACCTCCCTATGTGCTGAAATTTTTGAAGCTACACTTGTTTTGTCTTCCTATGCTTGCCACTATACTCTTCATGAACTTGTTTATTTACAAGATTCCTATGTATAGGAAGCATGTTAGACTTAAATGTGTTTTGAATTTGCCTCTTGATGCTCTCTTTTGCTTCAAATATTATTTCTTGCGAGTGCATCATTAAAACTGTTGAGCCCATCTTAATGGCTATAAAGAAAGAACTTCTTGGGAGATAACCCATGTGTTTATTTTATTACAGCAATTTTTGTTTTGTTGAGTCTTGGAAGTTGTTTACTACTGTAGCAACCTCTCCTTATCATGTTTTTGTGCCAAGTAAAGTCTCTATGGTAAAGTTGATGTTAGATTTGGATTGCTGCGCAGAAACAGATTTGCTGTCTGTCACGAATTTGAGCAGAAGTCTCTGTAAAAAAATCAAAAAAATCTGCAAATTTACGTGTGTGATCCTCAGATATGTACGCAACTTTCATTAGTTTTGAGTTTTTTCGTTTGAGCAAGTTAAGTGCCCCTTCCAGGTTCATCTTTACGGACTGTTCTGTTTTTGACAGATTCTGCCTTTTATTTCGCATTGCCGCTTTTGTTAAGTTGAATGAGTTTCTTTGTTCCATTAACTTTCAGAAGTTTTGTGCAATGTACAGAAGTGTTAAGAATGATTGTGTCACCTCTGAACATGTGAATTTTTGATTGTGCACTAACCCTCTAATGAGTTTGCTCGAAGTTTGGTGTGGCAGAAGTTTTCAAGGGTCAATAGAAGAGGGTGATATAATGTGATCGAGAAGAGTGAAAGGTCTAAGCTTGGGGATGCCCCCGTGGTTCATCCCTGCATATTTTAAGAAGACTCAAGCATCTAAGCTTGGGGATGCCCAAGGCATCCCCTTCTTCATCGACAACTTATCAGGTTTCTTCTAGTGAAACTATATTTTTATTCCGTCACATCTTATGTACTTTACTTGGAGCGTCTGTGTGCTTTTATTTTCGTTTTGTTATTTTCATTCTCTGAATAAGTTCATCCTTGTGTGGGAGAGAGACACGCTCCGCTGGTTCATATGAACACATGTGTTCTTATCTTTTAATGTTCAAGGGCGAAAGTTGATCGCTTCACTTGTTGTTATTTTGTTGGAATCAGAAAATGCTTCATATGGTCTTGAATAATTTGATACTTGGCAATTGTTTTGAGCTCTCATAAATCATGTTTAAGCTCTTGCATCATGTAGTTTAAATCTAGTAATGAAGAACTACATAGAGCTTGTTGAAATTTGGTTTGCATGATTGGTCTCTCTAAGGTCTAGATATTTTCTGGTAAAAGTGTTTGAGCAACAAGGAAGACAGTGTAGAGTCTTATAATGCTTGCAATATGTTCTTATGTAAGTTTGGTTGTACCGTTTATACTTGTGTTTGCTTCAAACAACCTTGCTAGCCAAAGCCTTGTACTGAGAGGGAATACTTCTCGTGCATCCAAAACCTTGAGCCAAAACCCATGCCATTTGTGTCCACCATATCTACCTACTATGTGGTATTTCCTGCCATTCCAAGTAAATACTTCATGTGCTACCTTTAAACAATTCAAAAGCTATTATCTCTTATTTGTGTCAATGTTTTATAGCTCATGAGGAAGTATGTGGTGTTTTATCTTTTGATCTTGTCATTTACTTTTGACAGACTTTCACAATGGACTAGTGGCTTCATCCGCTTATCCAATAATTTTGCAAAAAGAGCTGGCAATGAGGTTCCCAGCCTCAATTAATTAACTTGCATTAATAATTCTCTTCACATGTTTTGCTCTGATTTATCAGTAAGCAACTTAAATTTGCAAATAGACACTCCTCCATGGTATGTGAATGTTGGAAGGCACCCGAGGATTCGGTCAGCCATGGCTTGTGTAAGCAAAAGGTTGGGGGGGAGTGTCACCTAATAAATAAAACTAAAGTACATGTGTAAACAAAAGAGAAGAGGGATGATCTACCTTGCTGGTAGAGATAACGTCCTTCATGGGAGCCGCTCTTGAAAGTCTGGTTGATAAGGTAGTTAGAGTACCCGCTACCATTCGTTGACAGCAACAAACACCTCTCAAAATTTTACTTTTATGCTCTCTATATGATTTCAAAACTTGAAAAGCTCTAGCACATGATTTAATCCCTGCTTCCCTCTACGAAGGGCCTATCTTTTACTTTATTGTTGAGTCAGTTTACCCATTTCCTTCCACCTTAGAAGCAAACACTTGTGTCAATTGTGCATTGATTCTTACATACTTGCTTATTTGCATTCATCATATTACTCTGTGTTGACAATTATCCATGAGATATGCATGTTGAAAGTTGAAAGCAATTGCTGAAACTTATATCCTCCTTTGTGTTGCTTCGATGCCTTTACTTCAAATTTATTGCTTTATGAGTTAACTCTTATGCAAGACTTTTTCATGATTGTCTTGAAAGTACTATTCATGAAAGGTTTTTGCTATATGTTATCTATCTGTTAGCAAACTATAGATATTGCTTTGAATCACTCCATTCATGTCATATGCTTTACAATAATGTTGATCAAGAATATGATGGTAGCATGTCACCTCAGAAATTATTTGTGTTATCGTTTACCTACTCGAGGACGAGTAGGAACTAAGCTTGGGGATGCTGATACGTCTCAAACGTATCTATAATTTCTGATGTTCCATGCTTGTTTTATGACAATACCTACATGTTTTGTTCACACTTTATATCGTTTTGATGCGTTTTCCGAAACTAACCTATTGACGAGATGCCGAAGTGCCAGTTCCTGTTTTCTGCTGTTTTTGGTTTCAGAAATCCTAGTAAGGAAATATTCTCGGAATCGGACGAAATCAACGCCCAGTACCCTATTTTCACCGGAAGCTTCCAGAACACCCGAGAGGGACCAGAGGGGGGCCACAGGGGCCCCACACACTAAGGCGGCGCGGCCTGAGGGGGGGGGGCGCCGGCCTGTTGTCTGGCCCCACCAGGGCCCCTCCGAGGCTCCCCTTTCGCCTATATAAGCTCCCTGACCTAAAACCCCGATACGAATAAGCCACGGTACGCGAAACCTTCCAGAGCCGCCGCCATCGCGAAGCCAAGATCTGGGGGACAGGAGTCTCTGTTCCGGCACGCCGCCGGGACGGGGAAGTGCCCCCAGAAGGCTTCTCCATCGACACCGCTGCCATCTTCACCGCCATCTTCATCAACGCTGCTGCTCCCATGAGGAGGGAGTAGTTCTCCATCGAGGCTCGGGGCTGTACCGGTAGCTATGAGGTTCATCTCTCTTCTATGTACTTCAATACAATAATCTCATGAGCTGCCTTACATGATTGAGATTCATATGATGATGCTTGTAATCTAGATGTCATTATGCTAGTCAAGTGGATTTTACTTATGTGATCTCCGGAGACTCCTTGTCCCACGTGTGTAAAGGTGACAGTGTGTGCACCGTGTGGGTCTCTTAGGCTATATTTCACAGAATACTTATTCACTGTTATGGATAGCATATTGAAGTGCTTATTTATACCCCTTTATGATTGCAATGTGTTTTGTATCACTATTTATCTATGTGCTACTCATGTGATGTTATTAAAGTAGTCTATTCCTCCTGCATGGTGTAATGGTGACAGTGTGTGCATCGTGTAGTTCTTGTCGTAGGTTATGATCATAATCTCTTGTAGGTTATGGAGTTGATTATCGCTATGATAGTATTGATGTGATCTATGCCTCCTTCATAGTGTGATGGTGACAGTGTGCATGCTATGTTAGTACTTGGTCTATTTTGCAAAGATCTATTATACTCTAAGGTTACTTAAACATGAATATCGAATGTTGTGGCGCTTGTTAACTCCGGCTTGAGGGAGCTCTTGTAGCCCTACACAACGAATGGTGTTCATTATCAAACAATAGTGTATGTAGCACAAAGGAAAGAGAACTTATTTATTATGCGATCAATGTTGAGAGTGTCCACTAGTGAAAGTATGATCCCTAGGCCTTGTTTCCACCACAAAGAATTGCTTCCCACGCCAGCAAGCTATTTTCTGGCGCCGCTTGTTTACTGTTTTACTGCATCTTTACTTTCTGCAATATTACCACCATCTATACCACCTGTGTTTTACTATCTCTTCGCCGAACTAGTGCACCTATACATCTGACAAGTTTATTAGGTGTGTTGGGGACACAAGAGACTTCTTGTATCGTGATTGCAGGGTTGCTTGAGAGGGATATCTTTGACCTCTTCCTCCCCGAGTTCGATAAACCTTGGGTGATCCACTTAAGGGAAAACTTGCTGCTGTTCTACAAACCTCTGCTCTTGGAGGCCCAACACTGTCTACAAGAATAGAAGCACCCGTAGACATCACGGGGGAAGGTTGAGTTTCAGGCGGAGTCGAGTGGGGAGCAGGGTTGGAGGTACTTGGAGGCGTTGGGGTGATTGGAGCCACGGCCGGAGACGTCCTCAGATACTTAGTGATAGGCTTCTGGGTGTTAACCCGTGAAGCCGGGACCTTTTGGCTCCTGCAACAAGCAAAGGAAAAATATAAGTAACAAAATTACGCATTTAGTGAGATGTGTTTCCGAATACTTACGTGGCGCCGGGGATCAGCGGGCGCGACCCTTTTCCTGCTGTGGCCAGCAGCTTGAGGCGACCATGCTCCGCCTTCTTGGAGTCGAGGCGTGGGGGTGGCTTGGTCTTGGTGTTTTTGGCAGAGGCCTCGCCGCTGGCTCCGGCTTCGGAGCCGGAAACCTTGGCGCGGGGACGTTTGGTGGCACGGGGAGCAGCCTTCTTTTGAACTTGCTCCTCCTCCTCGCCATCGTCCTCCGGATCCTCCTCCGCCCCTTCGGCGCTAGCGGGTACGCGGAGAACATTCCTAAAGTCGTCCTCCGCCAAAGTATTGAGCTGTAGAGGAAATATGGGAAAAGTTAGAACATTCCAAGAGTGAGAAGCAAAAATGACTGAAGTGCAAATACGTACCGGAGGACACTTGTTGTTGATGGCGATGTCTTTATAAATCTCCGGGACCTCTTGGCCCCGGGTAATCTTCACAAGTGTTCGGATCCTCTTGTTCAGAGAATCCGTTGGCAGGTTATCGCGGTGACTCGGAGTTGGTCTTCAACCTCAGAGTATTCACAGATCATCCGCTTATTTTACTTGAGCGGCTGGATCCGACGAGTGAACCAACTGAGATTTAAATCCATTTCGGTTAAACCGTCATGGACTAACTAGGAAATCTTCCGCGCGGCCCTATCCAGCTCCAGGTATTGGGCGAGGGCGGGGATGAAGCTCCAGCTGGCCAGCTCCTCCGGGGGCTTGTTGAGAAACTTGGGGAGGCCTTCGTGGACGCCCGGAACTGGGATGTTCTTGACATAGAACCATCCGACGTTCCAGTACCAGACAGACTCGTGCGACGCGAGGGTCGGATACATCCTCTGAGGGCGGATCATGAATGTCATGCTTCCGCAGTTGACTATGACCTTGTCTTTGGTCTCTTTCTTGATGCGGTAGAAGAACTGCCAGAGGCGAATGTCGGGGCGGATTCCGAGATGCCCTTCGCAGAGCGTCACGAAGTTGGAGAGAAGAAGATAGGAGTTGGGACATATGTTGTGAGGCTGGAGGCCGTATGTGTTGAGGACGGACAGGAAGAACTCGGAGGCAAGAAGAGACAAGCCCCGCTCCACCCAAGCCTTGGTGAAGACGCATTCGTCAGGTTCCGGCTTGGGGGTGATGGAGTCCTTCTGAAAACTCCATGTGTCCGGAGCAATCAGGCCTTCCTTCTCGAAGGCTCTGAGCACCGAGTCCGTTACTTCACAAGGCCACCATTGACCCTTTTTACCTTCATGGTTCCGGGACTTCGATCCTTTCTTTTGTTCCACTTCATGTACCTTCGCAACCATCCTCTCTTGTCCTTCTAGCTCTTCCTGGATTTCTTGAAGCGTTGGGATCCGGCCTAAGATGTTGCTGGAAGAGGTAGAGAACGGTTGAGCTAGCCTGGTATCGAAAATGTGGGGCGGTAAGCTAAAGGTTCAGGGAAACTTGGATCCAGAGAACTTGGTTCTGGGGTATTCGGAGTACTACCGGTCCACTTAGGTGAATTAGTGGACATGTTTCCGGCTGCATGCATATGGTGAAACGTTTGAGTAGCCGGAACTAACTAACTAGGTCGTCTTCTACGAGTCCGGTGGACTTACCGGCAATGGCGTGGCGGTTCCCCGTGGCGCCGGCGAGGTGGAAGGTCCCGGACTTGACGCGCAGAGCTCCAGCGTGACCACGAATCGGCGGCGGAAGAGAGTTCCCGATCAACCGTGCGCATCTCGGGTCGAGGAAGGCCTTGGAGCGGCGGTGGATGAAGCTCTTCGGGTGAAGTTCGCCGGAATCGAGATCTGCTGGGCGGCGCTTGCGCGAGGTAGGAGATGAAGTGGTGAATGCGGTGAAAGAATGGAACTGACCGCACGCGTGGGGTATTTATAGACCTCACGCGGAGATTGTGTGACGGATCCGACGGTGTGAACGAAACGGTCGCACCGTTGGATGATCGCCACGTGTGATGTCTACGGGTGCTTCTATTCTTGTAGACAGTGTTGGGCCTCCAAGAGCAGAGGTTTGTAGAACAGCAGCAAGTTTCCCTTAAGTGGATCACCCAAGGTTTATCGAACTCAGGGAGGAAGAGGTCAAAGATATCCCTCTCAAGCAACCCTGTAATCACAAAGCAAAAAGTCTCTTGTGTCCCCAACACACCAAATACACTTGTCAGATGTATAGGTGCACTAGTTCGGCGAAGAGATAGTGAAATACAAGTAATATGGATGTATATGAGTGGTAATAGCAATCTGAATAAAATATGGCAGCGAGTAAACATGCAACAGAACAGTAAGTAAACGGTGTTTGCAGTATTGGAAACAAGGCCTAGGGATCATACTTTCACTAGTGGACACTCTCAACATTGATCGCATAATAAATACTTCTTCTCATATGTGCTACATACACTCTTTTGTTGGATGACAAACACCAGTCGTTGTGTAGGGCTACAAGAGCACCTCAATGCCGGAGTTAACAAGCGCCACAACATTCGGTATTCATATTTAAGTAACCTTAGAGCATAATAGATCATTGCAAAATAAACCAAGAACTAACATAGTGCACGCACTGTCCACATTACACTATGAAGGAGGAATAGATCACATCAATACTATCATAATGATAATTAACTCCACAATCTACAAGAGATCGTGATCATAGCCTACGACAAGAACCACAGGGTGCACACACTAATCACCTTTACACCAAGTAGGAGGAATAGACTACTTTAATAACATCACATGAGTAGCACACAACTAGTAGCGATACAAAGCTCATCATATGGATCTCAATCATGTAAAGCAGCTCATGAGATCATTGTATTGGAGTACAGAGAGAGAGATTAACCACATAGCTACGGTAGAGCCCTCAGCCCCAGGGGTGAATTACTCCCTCCTCATCATGGAGGCAGCGATGGCGGTGAAGATGGCGGTGGAGACGGCGGTGGAGATGACTCCGGGGGCAATTCCCCATCCGGCAGGGTGCCGGAACAGAGACTTCTGTCCCCCGAATTGGAGTTTCGCGATGTGGCGGCGCCCCTGGATGTTTTCTGGAGTTTTCGTGAAGAGGTATCGAAGTTTTAGGTCACGAGGGGTCTTATAGACGAAGAGGCGGCGTCGGAGGGGCACCAGGGCGCCCTCCCCATAGGCCGGCGCGGCCAGGGGGGCACCCGCGCGGCCCTATGGTCTGGGGGCCCTGGGCCTCCTCTCCGTCTCCCCTTCGGTGTCCTGGTCCGTCTCGGTGAATTATGATGTTTGGTCTTCGTTTCGTCGAATTCTGAGAATATTGCCCGAACAGCCTTTCTGGAACCAAAAACAACAGAAAACAGGAACTGGCACTTCGGCATCTTGTTAATAGGTTAGTTCCGGAAAATGCATCAAAACGATATAAAGTATGTATAAAACATGTAGGTATTGTCATAAAACTAGCATGGAACATAAGAAATTATAGATACGTTTGAGACGTATCAAGCATCCCCAAGCTTAGTTCCTACTCGTCCTCGAGTAGGTAAACGATAACAATGATAATTTCTTAAGTGACATGCCATCATAACCTTGATCATACTATTGTAAAGCACATGAGATGAATGCAGAGATTCGAAGCAATGATGAAGATAATGAGTAAACAAATGAATCATATAACAAAGACTTTTCATGAATAATACTTTCAAGACAAGCATCAATAAGTCTTGCATAAGAGTTAACTCATAAGCAATAAATTCTTAGTAGAAAGCTTTGAAACAACACAAAGGAAGATATAAGTTTCAGCGGTTGCTTTCAACTTTAACATGTATATCTCATAGATAATTGTAAACACAAAGTAATATAACAAGTGCAATAGGTAAACATGTAAGAATCAATGCACACAGTTCACACAAGTGTTTGCTTCTAAGATAGAAAGAATAGGTAAACTGACTCAACAGTAATGTAAAAGAATGGTCCTTCAAAGAGGAAAGCATCGATTGCTATATTTGTGCTAGAGCTTTGATTTTGAAAACATATAGAGAGCATAAAAAATAAAGTTTTGAGAGGTGTTTGTTGTTGTCAACGAATGGTAATGGGCACTCTAACCCCCTTGCCAGACAAACCTTCAAAGAGCGGCTCCCATTTTATTTTATTTTTGGGTGGCACTCCTTCCAACCTTTCTTTCACAAACCATGGCTAACCGAATCCTCGGGTGCCTGCCAACAATCTCATACCACGAAGGAGTGCCTTTTAATTTTAGTTTTATTATGATGACACTCCTCCCCACCTTTGCTTTCTCAAGCCATGGCTAACCGAATCCTTCGGGTGCCGTCCAACAATCACATACCATGGAGGAGTGTCTATTTTTGTTAATTAATTTGGGACTGGGAATCCCATTGCCAGCTCTTTTTGCAAAATTATTGGATAAGCGGATGAAGCCACTAGTCCATTGGTGAAAGTTGCCCAACAAGATTGAAAGATAAACACCACATACTTCCTCATGAGCTATAAAACATTGACACAAATCAGAGGTGATAAATTTTGAATGGTTTAAAGGTAGCACTTAAGCAATTTACTTTGGAATGGCGGAGAAATACCATGTAGTAGGTAGGTATGGTGGACACAAATGGCATGAATATTGGCTCAAGTATTTGGATGCATGAGAAGTATTCCCTCTCGATACAAGGCTTAGGCTAGCAAGGTTATTTGAAGCAAACTCAAGTATAAAATGGTGCAGCAAGACTCACATATAAACATATTGTAAGCATTATAAGACTTTACATCGTCTCCTTCTTGTTCAAACACCTCAACCAGAAAATATCTAGACTTAGAGAGACCAATCATGCAAACCAAATTTTAACGAGCTCTATGTAATTATTCATTAATGGGTACAAGGTACATGATGCAAGAGCTTAAACAAGATCTATATGAGCACAACAATTGCCAAGTATCACATTATTCAAGACATTACACCAATTACTACATGTAGCATTTCCCGTTTCCAACCATATAACAATTAACGAAGCAGTTTCAACCTTCGCCATGAAAATTAAAAGCTAAGAACACATGTGTTCATACGAAACAGCGGAGCGTGTCTCTCTCCCAAACAATCATTTATTCAAACAAAAAAAAAAGCATACAGACGCTCCAAGTAAAGAACACAAGATGTGACTGAATAAAAATATAGTTTCAAGAGAAGGAACCTGATACTTTGTCGATGAAGAAGGGGATGCCTTGGGCATCCCCAAGCTTAGATGCTTGAGTCTTCTTGAAATATGCAGGGATGAACCACCGGGGCATCCCCAAGCTTAGACTTTTCATTCTTCTTGATCGTAGTATATCATCCTCCTCTCTTGACCCTTGAAAACTTCCTTCACACCAAACTTCAAGCAAACTCATTAGAGGGTTAGTGCATAATCAAAAATTCACATGTTCAGAGGTAACACAAACATTATTTTCACTTCTGGACATTGCATAAAGCTACTGGACATTAATGGATCAAAGAAATGAATCCAACATAGCAAAAGAGGCAATGCGAAATAAAAGGCAGAATCTGTCAAAAACAGAACAGTCCGTAAAGACGAATTTAAATCTGGCACCAGACTTGCTCAAATGGAAAAACTCAAAACTAATGAAAGTTGTGTACATATCTGAGGATCACGCTCGTAAATTGGCAGATTTTTTCGAATTTTCTACAGAAAACTGTGCCCAGATTCGTGACAGACAGCAATGCTGTTTCTGCGCAGCGATCCCAAATATAACATCAACTTCGACATAGAAACGTTACTTGGCGCAAAAACATGATAAGGAGAGGTTGCTACAGTAGTAAACAACTTCCAAGACACAAATATAAAACAAAGTACTGTAGCAAAATAACACATGGGTTATCTCCCAAGAAGTTCTTTCTTTATAGCCATTAAGATGGGCTCAGCAATTTTGGTGATGCACCCGCAAGAAATAGTATTTGAAGCAAAAGAGAGCTTCAAGAGGCAATTCAAAACACATTTAAGCCTAACATGCTTCCTATGCAGAAGAATCTTATACACAAATGAATTCATGAAGAGCAAAGTGGCAAGCATAAGAGGATAAAACACGAGTAACTTAAAGATTCTCAATATAAAGAGGGGAAACTTAATATTATTAAGATGCATATAACCATATTTCCCTCTCTCATAATAACTTTCAGTAGCATCATTGATAAAATCCACAATATACCCGTCACTTAAAACATTCTTATCATGGTTCATATGCATAGAAGTATCATTAATTTTGGCATAAGAAGAGTTATTCTCATTAATAGTAATCGGAGCAAGATTATTATCAAGAATTTGAACATGGTAAACAAGTTGCATATTAAAAGAATTGTTTTTGGCAAGCCCATCATAACTATGACAAGTTTCATAAGGATAATTGTAACATGTGTCATATACATCTCTATAGCAATTATCTAAACCTGAATATGTAATATCATCATTTTCACTAAAAGTAGAAGTCTCAAATATAGGATCTTCAAGCACAACATCCCCAAGCTTAGGGCTTTCAATATCATCGTTTAAGGGGACATGAATAATGCTATCATCATTACTTTCATAATCAGTACCAAAGAGATTTCCAATATCAAAGGTAGTTTGCTCATTCAAATCATGATCGCTAATGTATGTAAAGGGCATAGGAAGATCATCGTATTCAGATTCATTATCACAATAATCATTAGGAGCAACATACTTACGGTTACCTAGCGTTATCTCGTTCACGCGGGGATACGCCGTTACCTCTTTCTTTTTATTCTCCTTCTTCTTCTTCTTCTTCGTTCCCTTCTTCTTCTTCTTCTTCTTCTTCTTCTCTTCCTTCTCCTCATTCCCTTCTTTAGGAGGAAGAGGCTTGAAGGGTGGCTTGTCCGCATAACCTGATTTACTTTTAGAAACAATAGAAGAAACTTGGGAGGATCCCTCCTTTTCATTAATTAATTGAAAACACACAAATGGTCCTATCATATTTTGGCAAGGTGTCATCTTCTAAAATATTCTGTATGTAAGTATTTGTATGGCAATTATTAATGCAGTAAGAAAGACAACCATGCAGGACATCATCAATATCAAGATCGTTAATATTTAACAAAGAAATTTTTCTTGATAACTCTTCACACTTCAAAAATAAGGTAAGTTCATCATGCTGATTAGGAATAATTTCATCATCACAATACAAATTTGCAGCACTCATGGGGTTTGAATTATCATTGGAGGAACATTGAAAATTAAAATGACCAACTCTATGGCAAAGTTCACAAATAAAAGGATAGAGGGCACACACTTTTTCTCCAAGATCATCTAGAGCTCTAGACCACTTTCTAGTTTTTTCATTTCTGTGATGGATACAATATTCATCTTCTATTTGATTAATTCCACAAGGTCTATGTATTCCACAAAAATTAACATGCTTATAGGAAATAGCATTCTTAGGAGTTTGAGCATGCTTATTGCAATCATTAACAACAATGTCATTCTTCATGCAAGCCTCTTTAAAAGGTTCATGATACTTATCAAAATTCTTTTTAGGCAATTCTAAATGAGAAGCAAAGGTTTTATAAAGATTTGCAGCAACTTGAGAGTCAAGACCATAAGTAGCACTCATATTTCGAAATTTATCAGTATTCATAAAAGTTTCAATGCATTCATAATCATAGTTTATACCTGACTCTTTACCTTTGTCGTTCTCCCAATCTTCAGCGTTCTCCTTAATCCGATCAAGAAGGTCCCTTTTAAACTCTTCTTTATTGCTCGTGAATGATCCAGAACAAGTAGTATCCAGCAAGGTCTTATTTTGAAAAGAAAGTCTTGCATAGAAATTATCAATGATGATATTACCTGGAAGCTCATGATTGGGGCATTTGAGCATTAAAGTCTTCAATCTCTCCCATGCTTGGGCAATACTCTCTCCATCATGAGGCCAGAAATTATATATATGGTTTCGATCTTTGTGAATTTCACTTGGAGGATAGAACTTGGAATAAAATAGAGGCACAATATCCTTCCAATCAAGAGAGCGCCCGTCCTTCAGTAGTTTATACCAATGCGCCGCTTTACTGCATAAATGACATAGAGAATAGTTTCTTCTTCACTTCATCCATAGAGATACCTGCACACTTGAATAACCCGCATAATTCATGCAAAAACAGTAAATGATCTCCAGGATGGACAGTTCCATCCCCTTCATAGCGGTTATCCATAACACGTTCAATAATTTTCATAGGTATTTTATACGGAATACTTTCAGTAGGTGGATTTAAAATATCAGAAGCATCATTAGATTTATCGCATATGGGAGATAAAGCATCATCAGAGCAAAATATTTCTTCCAAAGCGGAGGAGCAAAAAAGATTATTTTTATGTAAACTAGCTTCCCCAAGCTTAGACTTCTTCATAGCATTAGCAGTAATTGCATTCATACTAATAACATTGCTACTATCATGTAAATAAGGTTCCATAGGTTTTTAAATTTTTGTATCAAACCATCCATGTCTTAAATCAGGAAATAGAATAAGAAGCTCTTTGTTGTCCATTATGCCTAACTAGTGTAAACAAGAAACAAAAAGATGTAATTGCAGAGTCTAAAGGAAATAGCTTCGAGCACACACACAATGGCGCCAGAAAAGTACTGTTACCTGGAACCAAAGTATGAGAGCCTTTTACCTTTCCTCCCCGGCAACGGCGCCAGAAAAGTGCTTGATGTCTACGGGTGCTTCTATTCTTGTAGACAGTGTTGGGCCTCCAAGAGCAGAGGTTTGTAGAACAGCAGCAAGTTTCCCTTAAGTGGATCACCCAAGGTTTATCGAACTCAGGGAGGAAGAGGTCAAAGATATCCCTCTCAAGCAACCCTGTAATCACAAAGCAAAAAGTCTCTTGTGTCCCCAACACACCAAATACACTTGTCAGATGTATAGGTGCACTAGTTCGGCGAAGAGATAGTGAAATACAAGTAATATGGATGTATATGAGTGGTAATAGCAATCTGAATAAAATATGGCAGCGAGTAAACATGCAACAGAACAGTAAGTAAACGGTGTTTGCAGTATTGGAAACAAGGCCTAGGGATCATACTTTCACTAGTGGACACTCTCAACATTGATCGCATAATAAATACTTCTTCTCATATGTGCTACATACACTCTTTTGTTGGATGACAAACACCAGTCGTTGTGTAGGGCTACAAGAGCACCTCAATGCCGGAGTTAACAAGCGCCACAACATTCGGTATTCATATTTAAGTAACCTTAGAGCATAATAGATCATTGCAAAATAAACCAAGAACTAACATAGTGCACGCACTGTCCACATTACACTATGAAGGAGGAATAGATCACATCAATACTATCATAATGATAATTAACTCCACAATCTACAAGAGATCGTGATCATAGCCTACGACAAGAACCACAGGGTGCACACACTAATCACCTTTACACCAAGTAGGAGGAATAGACTACTTTAATAACATCACATGAGTAGCACACAACTAGTAGCGATACAAAGCTCATCATATGGATCTCAATCATGTAAAGCAGCTCATGAGATCATTGTATTGGAGTACAGAGAGAGAGATTAACCACATAGCTACGGTAGAGCCCTCAGCCCCAGGGGTGAATTACTCCCTCCTCATCATGGAGGCAGCGATGGCGGTGAAGATGGCGGTGGAGACGGCGGTGGAGATGACTCCGGGGGCAATTCCCCGTCCGGCAGGGTGCCGGAACAGAGACTTCTGTCCCCCGAATTGGAGTTTCGCGATGTGGCGGCGCCCCTGGATGTTTTCTGGAGTTTTCGTGAAGAGGTATCGAAGTTTTAGGTCACGAGGGGTCTTATAGGCGAAGAGGCGGCGTCGGAGGGGCACCAGGGCGCCCTCCCCATAGGCCGGCGCGGCCAGGGGGGCACCCGCGCGGCCCTATGGTCTGGGGGCCCTGGGCCTCCTCTCCGTCTCCCCTTCGGTGTCCTGGTCCGTCTCGGTGAATTATGCTGTTTGGTCTTCGTTTCGTCGAATTCTGAGAATATTGCCCGAACAGCCTTTCTGGAACCAAAAACAACAGAAAACAGGAACTGGCACTTCGGCATCTTGTTAATAGGTTAGTTCCGGAAAATGCATCAAAACGATATAAAGTATGTATAAAACATGTAGGTATTGTCATAAAACTAGCATGGAACATAAGAAATTATAGATACGTTTGAGACGTATCAACGTGTCTCAGGTCAAAGCGGTGAAATGGACACTGGTGACCTAACTGCGCGCCACCGAAATTTCCGGCTGAAAATTCGCATCTCCAAAAATTTAGCGCGAGAAAAGAGCAAGTTGTGCGCGACGTGGGCGAAAAATCTGCTAAGTTACCGTTACAGAAGAACAAATGATTTCGGTTGATTGAAGTTGGAAACAAAGAAGTTTTGAAAGCTCTTCAAGATTCTTTTCGGATCTGGACAAAGTTAGGCGGATGAATAATGAATCTCGGAGAACTTCAGGGGCTACAGTTGTGGGTATACTTTATGGGTATATCAACAACGTGGTCTAGATCCGGCTAGCCCGGATGGCTCACAGATGGTGATGGTGGCATATGGCCCATCGGGCGGCCCAATTGCTGTTGATAGAAGATGGATGAAGTCCAGCCCAGAACAGGAGCCGGATCTCAACCTACCTATGCAGAAGTTGGATCCGTGAAGGCCCATGAAGTATTCGGATCCACTACGGCGTATAAGGAAAGACTGATCCTTGACGTGCACGGCAATGCAATATTCTGTAGTTAGACATCTTGTATTACGGCTAGGACTCTCCGTGTAAACGCTAGATCTGGGCGCTTTTATAAGACGGATCCTGGGAGCCCTAGAGGAACAACCACAACTCATTATAACAACGCGAAAGCGTCCAGATAATAGCAGACAAGCAGCAGTAGACCCTGTCATCATGCAGGTGTTTCGAAGCTGGGTAACTCGCGTACCACCGTCCCGAGGACTCTCCGCCCTACGACCCCTACTTCTTCTTCCCCTCGTGAGGATCCCTCCTCCGAGGCACCATCGAATAGGCAACGACACATCAAGTTTCCAAAATATGTATGGTCTTGAATTTATCTTCTGTCTGACGGCAACTTCATTAGGCAGCACATGAAAAAACAAGTACATTTGGCATAATCTTATTGTGTGATAGGTACCGTTCAATGTAGGAAAGAGAAATATATTATGGTACCATTGTCATGCTTCGAGTAGGACTTGTGAACGTATATCCTATTTAGTACAAAACTATACTTGCTTGTTGTGAAAACATTGTACAATAGAACTATAGAGTTTAATGTTCGATCAGTATGTCAGTAACCACATCTTATTGTCATCCTGCATCGTGCCTAGGAAAAAGAGTGCACTTGAAAACCAATTTTTTTTTTACCTTCAAGAGAATTCTATAATTTTGGCGGGGTACGGTGTATTACGAATTACTGTTGGATATAAAGAGAAGAGTGGAGACGAACTACAATTGTGCCTTTGCGAGTTTCATTAATGTAGATTTTTTTATAATAAAGATCTTAAAATTGCTTACCCGTTTGCTTTGTATCATTGTTTACTAATATATGAATATTTTATGTTTCTTGGAGACAATTTTAGTTACGTTTGAGTGCCCTAGCAAGTGAAAGAGATGTACGGTTGGTTGTTCTATTCCATATGGATATACTAAAGAGGAATGCTACTTCAACTATTTGGCTTGCTGAAATACACGGGCGATGACCAGGTGATGAGCAGAACTGGATGTTGTAGTCAATAGTATAATCATTGAAAACTCTGAACTTGCCACACAAATAATAAATTAGGGTATGTATGATTTCAAATTTGTTTAAGTTTTCAAAAATTGTTCAAATTTAAAAAATGTTCATTTTTGACAAATATTTACATTTTCTAAAAACGAAAACAAACATAAAAAACATGAAAAAAAAGAGAAAAGGAAAGCAGAGTTACCTGATGATGGGCCGTAGCCCATCAAACTGCTGCTGGTGTGTGATGTGCGGTGTGCTGGTCACGCCGACCAGGTCGGCAAATAGCAGCTCCCGGCAAAGCCTCCCTATAAAAAAACCCGCACCCGCACCCGCACGCCCGTCGTCCCGATACTACCCGGAAGAACCGTCCATAATCGCTTCGACATACATAGTAGTCTCTGTCCTTCTTCTCCTGCCCCGCCTACTCTCCTCAGATCCCGATCTTCTTCCTATCGACCGCCACCGCCGCCGCTGCCGCCGCCGCCGCCTCCATGTCGAGGCCGCCGCCCTCTTTCACGCCGCAAAACCCTACTCCCGCCCCCAACCCGGGCGGCCCCGCCTCCTCTTTCCCCGCCTCCTTCTCTAACCTCCAGATCTCCGGCGCTCCGCCGCCCTTCGCCTCCGCCGGGCCACCGGCAGGGAATGGCCCCGCGCCTCCCTCGATCCGAGGTCCGCAGGCACCCGTTCCCGGCGCCCGCCCGTTCGCCGGCAGTCCTTCGCCTCCGGTCCAGCAGTCTCCTCCCTTTGGCGGTCCACCCGCCGTGCAGCCCTTGCAGCCGCCGCAGAGGCCTCCCTTCCATGGCCCGTTGTCCGGGCCGCCGGCGCAGGCGCAACGAGCGCCATTTAGAGGTCCGCCCGCCGCATCCCAGCCTCCCCCCTTCGCTGGACCACCTGCGGCCGTCTCGCAGCCTCCCCCTTTCGTAGCAACACCTCAATTGCCACCATATTCAGCAGCTCAGCCACAACTGTTTGGCGGCCCACCTGGGGGGGCAGTGCCTCTGCCAACCTACTCCATGCCGCCCTTTGGGGGTCCACCGCAGCAGGGCCCTTATGGTGGGCCGCCGCAGTTTGGCGGCCAGAGACCAGGATCGCAGCCTCCGTCATTTGGGGCTCACACCGCACCAGCATCTCAGCCACCACCATTCATGGGGGTTCCAGGGGCTAGTGCACCAGCATTTGGGCCTCCAGGGTGGCAAGGGCAGCCACAACCAGTGAGTGTTCCTTCTTATTATTAAGTTTCACAAAGTCTTAAAAAAGGAAGATCATTTTTTTAACGACTTATCAAGAGACTTTTAGTGGGTCAATATGGAACCAAAGCTGTGTGCAACTGAAGCACTTGAACTGTTAGTTGCACATGAAGTGTCAGTCTGGAAACTTGTGATTTATGTTTCAACCTCATTTGAAGACAATTGAAACATACATGTGTATGG
This sequence comes from Lolium perenne, assembly GCF_019359855.2. Lineage (NCBI taxonomy): Eukaryota > Viridiplantae > Streptophyta > Magnoliopsida > Poales > Poaceae > Lolium > Lolium perenne. The sequence continues at coordinate 84,418,456 of NC_067248.2, read as the reverse complement.
ATATTCTAGACTAGTGAAGAATTGACCAATATACGATGACATACCTAACTATTGACCTAAATGATTGATGATCACAATTTTCATGAAACATATGTATTTCGTTTCCATTACAACTTTTTATTGGGATACCACACACCTTACATAATTAAGTTTATTTCTTTTTGCGGGTAAATAATTAAGTTATTATGATGATGCATGGAGCCTCATTTCTGCCCTTGAGGTGTTCTGTTTATATGGCTGATCCCTACTAGTTCAATGGCAAGAAATATAATTTCCATTTGGGTTTGTTTGGTGGATGGGGTGCCTGAAAGTTTCCTTCTTTATATTGTCAGAGCTTCAACTTTATTCCCTTAAGCTGATCTTGTTCAACTTTTAGGGAGTCCTGCCTGGTGGTTTGCAGCCATCCATGAGAATGCCTGTCATGCCTGGTGGCATGCAGCCCATTGCAGGCCAAGGGATACCGTCCACACCCACCATGCCATACTCACCCCATGCTGGAGCCCAGGTGTCTACCCCATCCAAAATTGACCCTAACCAGATTCCGCGTCCTATTGCTGAGACATCAGTCGTCATTTTTGAGACCCGACAAGGTGGCCAAGCAGCTGTTCCACCGGTATGTGTATCTGTAACTAGCAATATGTATGTCTACTTTGACAACACTGTCTCCAGATGGTTCTCACTAACTATACTGGTCCTGTACTTCTATTTCATCTAACACCATTGCTGCTGATTGTAGGCTGCATCAAGTGAGTTTATTGTGAAGGACACTGGCAACTGTAGTCCTCGTTTAATGAGATGCACCATGAACCAGGTTCGATTTGTTCATTATTTTGTTTTCTTCTCCGGCCACCATAATTCTTCTTTCTAAATTGCTTCTTTTCCCTATTCTGTTAGATACCATGTACAGGTGATCTCGTGACAACATCAGGAATGCCATTGGCTTTAATGGTGCAACCTTTTGCTCTTCCTCATCCTTCCGAGGAGCCTATACAGGTACTTCTCAGTTTATGCACTTAAAGTAACCCACAGAAACATTAATCTGCACAAGTGATGGTAATACTGATCTGTGCCCTTGTACCAAAAAATATTAGAATGTCATTTGTGTGAAAACATATATGCTGTCATCTTAATGTTAAATATATGCTGTCATCTTAATGTTAAATATATGCTGTCATCTTATGTTAAATATTGGGTACTAACAGGACACAATCATCTTCTTGCGCAATAGCTAACCATTGTCTGCATTGCAATCTTTAGTCCATCTAATTGCATCCAAGTAAAACCTACCACTGCAACAACTTGATGGCATGAAATTTTGCCCGCTTATTTTGGAGAAGGCAGTCGCCCCCTGAACTTCTTCGCCAATGAATTAACACAATAATTATCAAGCATTAGTAAGAAAATGCTGCAGTACTTACTGAAAACACTGTAGATGCTTATTTTTTTCTATAGCGGTAGTTTTGACCCCTTCCATTTTCTTTACCTGCACAGACAGCTCTGAAGCACTGAATATGAATCTGTTCTGTTGATAAATTTTATTCATTTTTCTTTGAACTTGACACTGTTTCTTAATTTAGCTTGTGGACTTCGGAGAGATGGGCCCTATCAGGTGTTCTCGCTGCAAAGCATACATAAATCCTTTCATGAGGTTTGTTGATCAAGGAAAAAACTTCATCTGTAACTTATGTGGTAAGGGACTACGACTTGCTAGTTTGATGTGTAGTTCAGCTTTTCTATGATTTCAAGCGGCCACTGGAAATGTTTTTATTCTTTGCCAGTAAACCATGTTCATATTAAATTAAATTATATCATTTTAAAGTCTGATGTTGTCTTCTTATCTTCCTTGAGAAGGCGAGACTAGTAAAATTCAGCATCCTTGTAATGCTTGCACCAACCCTCTTAATATTTCTCTGCTTCAAGATTTGTTTTATCACTTTTGGTTCATAGCTTTTGCAATTATTCGCTATCAAATATTATTAAATTAATTTTGCAGTTAAATCTACTTAGCATTTAACAAGGTACACATATCATGCAGGATTTAGCAATGATACTCCAAGGGAGTACCTGTGCAACTTAGGGCCTGATGGTAGGCGGCGTGATGCTGATGACAGGCCTGAGTTATGCAGGGGAACAGTTGAATTCATTGCCAGCAAGGAGTTTCTGGTATGCCCATGCCTTGTTAGTGTCCTTGTCGCCTCCTCTTAGTCTTAGGAGGAATCTAATGGCGTTGATTTGATATTCTACATGTTCATATTTTTTTTCTACATACATACTTGGTCAAGCTTATATGCACTATATTTTGGCAAGGAGGGAGTACTAGTATATCTCTTATGCATATATAGATGATTTAGTTACTTTGTTTAACCAGCATGTAAGCAGGATGACTTACACATACTTTGCTCCATGTCTGCAGAATTTTCATATTATAGTTTCACATAATTTATATTTTAGGTTTTTCATTTGGTATCACAATAGTGATAATGACTTCATTCTTTTCAGGTCCGGGAACCAATGCCAGCTGTGTATTTCTTCCTCGTTGATGTCTCAATGAATGCTGTACATACTGGTGCAACTGCTGCGGCTTGCAGTGCAATATCCCAGGCTCTTTCCGATCTTCCTGTAAGTCTATGTGTTATTCTGTACATTGGCAATATACAATATAATCATTGTATGAGCTTAGTGCGTTAAATACTTCCTAAGGTTTCTTATATGTTCCATAATATCATGTTGATGCGACTTTATCATAGCAGAACAGTTATGCTTTTTTTCACCTTGAAATCGAGTCTTCTTGAACCTGTCATCCTTGGCGAACTGAATTGGGCATGGTCATAGTTCCGAGCCATGATTTCTTTAATTGTGCGATCTGTTGAGGGTGGTGTTTTATGTCCTGAGCGTACCTGCTGTCCACCTCTTCTCTCTCTATCTCTTGTCTCACGAATTTCCTAATCTCACATCTCCTTCCTCTTGATCTCCCTGGTGGAGAAACTGACGGGGATGGTACTAGTTCTAGGTGTCCGATCGCAAACAAGGATGTTAGCTTCTGGCAATGGGATTCTATGTCCGGGGGAGAAGGTCATTTCCTTTGATGTGACTGTTAGGGGCCCCAGATTAGTTTTCTCCCTCGACTCCGGTGACTGGGGCTCTGACTGCTGGAGCACGTGGATCATAGCTAGACCTGACAGGACCTGTGCCTTGTCGATGTTCATCAGCGCCGTGGCATTTCATGCGTTAAGTTCTCATGTACAACTACGAGACGTCACGCATGCGGCACCCTTTCCATAATGGCAACACGGTTTCCAAGGCGGAGGCAGGCGTGACGTCTCGTCGTTGCTGCCCCTTCTCCACGTGGCACCGCCGGCGTTAATGCCCCACTGCCTTTCCTGCCCTTTGTCCTCCTCTTCCCACCCTTTCTCCGCCACTTCTAGCGCTGCATATGCCTATAAAACCCGTCCTCCATCCAAGTCACCACCACAAGCGCAGCCGTAGCACAAGACCCTCCACCTCCACGAAAATTACACGCCGCCACGACGCTACCTCCTCCATGCTCGGCCGCAGGACGGCACCTCTTCGCCGCCACCCCCTCTGTCTCCACCGCTGGCCGAGCCTGCGCTGCCTCTGCCCTAGCCCGAGTTCAGCGTCAACGACATGGTATGGTTTGTGACGCATGAAGCTTAGTTCGACGCTGACGCTGAACACGAGGTGGCGGTGGAGTAGGTGGCGGAGCTTGCGGCGGAGCAGGCGGAAGAGGAGGAATGGAACAACGGTCCAGAGCCGGCAGACCTAGAGCAGGTTCGAGTCCAGATCCAGGACATCGACCGTCAACGGGGCCTAGGCTTAGTTTCAGTTTAGGCGTTTTTCATTCAACTTCGTAAAATATAACACGCCGTTCGGGGACGTGATTGGGAACGGGTGTCCCCCAAACGTGGCACATAGCTGCAGCGCCCTGTACGTCGTTTTGTGGACGCGACTGGAGATGCTCTAACCCGGGGCATTTGTAAGGCAACTCTTTTTTTTTTCCACAGCAACTTACATATTCACGTTAACCACACTTCTTACGCAACATAGTGCACAAGTCATGAAAATTTCTTTTTGTTAAACGGAGCTGATCATAGCATGCAACTTCAGTCCCATTGTACATATCTTTCAGCAAGTACTTTCTAATAGAGTGTTTATGCTCATCATTGGTAAAGCTCCCTAAATCCGTTGGTCCCACGTGCGTACTAAGATACTAGGTATGCCATCACAAGAATAGTGGATTCAAAGTATTGTTTCATCAACACAATCCGTTTCGTCTTTCTTCTTTTGTTTTCTTCCGTTATGTAAGAAACCATGGCTAACTCGTCTGACATCTTGCAACTACAATGTAGATCAATTTTATTAGCATGGCATGCAATTTGTAGTAACAATATTTCAGAAATTGACAACAAGTAGCACTCAAATCAGTCATCAAATCATGTCAATCAAGCCAACACAATCACAGGCAAAGCATCAGCACAAAGCATGCAACAACACATCACAACCATGCTGGTCGAGCAAGGAAATAGGGATAGAGGAGAAACAGGTGACATCCTAGCTCAGGTGTAGGGGAGGGCTGCGTCCTGTACTCCTGCGGCACAAACGAGAGAGGCGGGAGAGGAATACCAGAAGATAGAGTGAGTCCGTGGGGCACCGTTCTGAGGCAGAAGAGGGCAGGGTTCCTGTGCCGGTTCTAGGTTTTGCTGAGTGATGCGAGTTCGTGAGCGCAGGGAGGACGAGAAGTCAAGACTCGGTGCGGAGCGAGTGAATACACATCGAGGTCTAGCCTTACCCCAGTAGGTTCGCTCTCCTATATTGTTTTTGCCTATCGGATCTGGGCCTAGATATTGAGACTGAATGTCCAGCTCCAAGGCTCAAAGCAAACATCCAAATGAAGCATAATGGTATTGATTTGGTATTCTAGATATTCATACCTTTTTCTACATACATGGTCAAACTTTACATCGTTTGACTTAAAAAAATCTTATATGCACTACATTTTGATAAGGGGGGAGTATATATTATGACACCCTTATTAGTACCATGTTTTAATTGATTGTGGCATGGAAAAGTTTGTGGGATCATTCAATGAGAGGACGGATAGCAAAACTGTCGGTCAGTTACGGTACATGCAAAAGTTTGTCAGTAGGGTCCACAAGTCTGCTTGCCCTTGGATTGGTGCATAGTGTGCCGAGTTTCTGAACAGCCAAAGTAGTCAATACAACGCCTATATATGTACAACCCCATATACACTGCCTGGACTGAATCTCAAGACACATGAGGTGCTTGGATACCGGGCTCACATGCACCCAGGTGTCAATTTGAATATCTGTGACCACTGACCTTTTTGATGGTTAGATGGTAACTCTGTGATCACTTACATTTTTGATGGTTATATGGTAAACTAATGTCCCTTCTGGTTCTTTGAGGTTTGAACCTTGTTCTAGACATTGCTTTCCTCACAATAATGAGGTGTTGGAAGGGTTTAATGCTCATGTTTTGAGATGTGAAAGCAATCTATATCTATATAGAGGTCTTGGAAGGGTTTAATGCTCACGTTTTGAGATGTGAAAGCAATCTATATATATCATAATTGCCAATTCATTTTGTTTTGCTCTTTGGAATGGAATGCACCTGTACCAGTTCAATAAATAGTGCTGGTCCGGTTTCGGTAAAATAATAGTATTTTTAAATACTTGCGAGGAAGAAATCATAGATTAACCTACTTACTATGCTGTATATTAAGCCACAAGCCTAGGGAACATAGCACGGTGGATACTTGGGCTGGCCAAACAAGCCTAAGCCTCAAACTCCAGTATACTGAACCTTAGGGGCAAGCTGCTGTTAATTGCAACAGTGCAGCCAACCAGGGTCATACCAGTCGGAGGTCGGAATGCCGTTGCTTAAGAATATGGATGACACTGAGATGTCGCTTGGTGCCATACCCTCGTTTCCCTGTTCTTTTGTGGCTAGTGCTTCTTGGTTTTGCTTTCGTCCTAGATCTATGCATCCTGCCCTATTTATACATATTTGATAGTTTGGTTTCCTGCTCTAATTGGTCATACCAGGCCTGTTGACGGATTGAACCTAGGATCCTCGGCAACCATACTCCGAGGATCGTGAGTACATCTATTTTTACGGTAAGATTGCTAGGCCAACAGGTTAGGATAGACACAATGTTTTACCCAGGTTCGGGCCCCCGATCTGATGGGAGAACCCTACTCCTGCCTCAGATTATATTGATATGGAGAACACACGATGATTATAAGAGGGTTCTGTTAATGAAGGACTAACTCGGCCACTATGGATCAATCTAGGGTTTATGGCTATATGTGTTGTTGATGGCATTGGCGTCGAGCGATCCTGTCGTCATCCTCCACTGCACTGAGGTGTTTTCATAAATGTAATTGTAGTTGTAGGTCTCCTCGTCTTGTTCAATTCTTGGTAAAGTCTCCTTCCATGATACGCTCCAAGTTGGTCCTGGGTTCATCTAGGAGTCCGGGTGCTGCACACCATGTAGGTTGGTGAAGTCCCGTGGTGGACTCCTAGGCCTTGATCATAGCAGGATGGATTAGGTATAGGTCCGCATGCCGTAGGTATATGGGCAGGTCCCATATATACTCGACAAGGCTGTTCTGGCTGCTATCATAATGGAATTTTAGCATGATCTCTATATATTACATATAGATTTGAAACCAGAGTGCACACATAATTATTGTTTGCTGAATCACTGTGTTGGCAAACTTGGTGTGTTATTTATTATTTTTCTTTACTTTGCTGAACCATATTGATATTGGACCACTTGAAATTGTGTTGACATTTGTTTTCACTTTTCTAGGAAGGTCCCCGAACTATGGTTGGAATTGCAACATTTGATTCTGCTATTCACTTCTATAGTCTGAAACGTGCTCAGCAACAGGTTTGTTCCAAAAGAAGTTTTCTAACAATGTTAATAAATGCATCATCCCCTTTGTAATTCAGCTAGTAAAAACTCAAAATATTGTTATGTTATCGTAACAGCTGATCTTTTTGACCCAGCAAAGAGAGAAGCCAATTATCTATAACCTGCATTTGATGTAAACATCCCCATCTTGGGTAATAAACTGTTGACAGTATCACGCCTTCTACAAATATTTCTTATTTTTTCTTTTCTAGTTTTCTGAGTACTGATTTTTTTTTTCAAATCTGACTCAGTCATAGGAGATACAACTAGCCTTACTAATCAACAAGGTTAATCGTGCAAATCACTTAAGTTCAGATGTCAAATCTATGTGAGAAAAATCCAATAGAATTTTGTCAATGCAGTCTCGATTTACTCCACTTCTATATAAACTTTCAACCTCAGTTTTAATCAGTGACAGAAGAACCAAAAGGTTGACAAATTTCAACCTCAGTTTTAATCAGTATTCCCTTCTGCTTGGCTGTAACAGTTGTTGCTGGTTCTGAAGGCAACTTGATCTTACAGAAGGAGCTTATTTTAATACTACTACCTCCATCCCAAAGCTTAAGGCTTATATTATTTTTAGAAAGTCAAACTATGTCAAGTTTGACTAAGTTTTTACCAAAAATCATTAAATGCAAAATACAAAATCAATATTATTAGATAGATAATGAAATATATTTTCGTATGGTATCTACAAAATATTATATTTGTTGATAGATTCTTCCAAAAGTTTGGTCAAACTTTACTTGGTTTGACTTTTCAAAAAAATATAAGCCTTAAGCTTTAGGATGTGGAGGTAGTATTGCTGAGTGCTGACAGTTTGCTGGTGCCTAGATGTCAATGTTTTCAAATTGTACCTTTAACACTTTTGTCCTTTGCAGCCTTTGATGCTTATTGTTCCTGACATCCAAGATGTGTATACTCCACTTCAGATGGACTTAATTCTCCCAGTTTCTGAGGTTTGTATTGGCACAAATGACAGTAGTAGTTTCAACAGAAATAAGATATCTTTCTATACCCGAAAAACCTCTAAAAACTTACTTTTTCGAGGCTTTAGTGCCGTGATAGTCTGGAGCAACTACTGGAGAGCATCCCGAGCATGTTTGAGAACAACAGGGTTGCTGATTCAGCATTTGGGGCAGCTATGAAGGTAGTAGTTCCCATAATATTCTTACCACTTTACGTTATCATTTTGTTACAATAGGGTTGCTGGTTTTTAACATGCTTGCTTAATGTCTGCTTCGCAATTTTCAACAATTGCATTGCAAATTCTTAATCTACAGTCACTTGTTAACTTCGGTTGAAACATATCACAAATGTTTACATAGTTCCATCTTTTTTGTTTACGTTCTGTTTTTATGGTGTATGCAGGCAAGTTTCCTAGCTATGAAGCCCACTGGTGGAAAGTTGCTTGTGTTTCAGTCAGGTATTTTAGGCACGGCGTAAAAAATATGCTTTTTTTTTGTGGTTTTTACTCTGTTATGAGTCATTGCATTTTCTATGTCGTTTTTTTTGTTGATGGTTGATATCAGTGTAATTTTTTGTATACCAAACTTAAATTCTGAATGTAACAACGTAAGAAAACCTTGGTTGCAAAATAACGTACTATGCACCCTGGGTACTGATAGCATGTGTAAGGGAGAGATGGAATATATATAACTGCAAAAGAAAAAAAGAAAAATGTAGTCAACATCTTATGCAAGTCTTAACATCATAAAGGAGGTACATTGTTGCATATATAACTTACTGGGTTGGTAATTTCTTATTTGTGTAAAAGCTGCAAGTAGCATTCCTTGTTCTGGTGAACTGCTCGTTTACTTGTAGCAGAGTGAGTGATGAATCCGGCTTTAAGCATGCCATAGTACATTAGTGAAGTTATTATTCGCGTTAGATTAGACGTCATCAGCATATCTGGACCAGAACAGGAAAAAACAGTTATTAACAGTGCATTGTTGTCACTTGCAGTGCTACCATCAGTTGGGACTGGCTCATTATCTGCCAGGGAAGCTGAAGGTAGATCAAATATTTCCACTGGAGATAAGGTATGATTAATTTCTCGAGTTATTTGCATAATACATGTAACACAAAGTTACATTTGCCATGCCATATCGTCATGAGTGTCCTTTTTTTATAATTATTTTTTTAGTTGACATGTTTTATTATCTTACATGATATTTCCAGGAAGCACATAAGCTCCTGCAGCCTGTTGATAAGACGCTCAAGACGATGGCACTAGAATTTGCTGAGTATCAAGTGAGCAACATTTGTTTCTGCTTGTTTCAGAATTTATTACTTTCAGTATTCAAATAAAATTAATATTTCAATATTTTACTACTCGTTTTCTCAGGTTTGTGTAGATGTGTTCCTTACCACACAGTCATACACAGATATTGCTTCGATATCAGTTGTTCCCAGTACCACTGGTGGCCGGGTATGCCTCTCTTCAATAGTTATGTTAGATTTTGATATTTGTAATTCTGTAGGATTTTTAACATGCTGGGGAGCTAAACTATTTTCGGATAAGATTATTGCTAATTTGAAAGAGCTACTGTATTATTCTGTCAAATTCCTGCTGTTGTGCAGGCCTAACTAATCTATTGAATTGTGATCAGCCTTTTATTGTGTTGGGTGAAGGCGTTGTTCATAATTGATCTTTATCTGTTATCTGCCTTGGGGTCTTATGTTCATGCATGCTACCCTTATGCAAAAGATTTTTCATTATTTCAAGTTGCAGTATCAGTTTTGCATTGCACCTACAATTAATTTTCATTTTAATATCAACTGTAATATATACTTACAGCAAGGGAACATACCATATGATAAAAGTGATAGTACACTTAGCATGTAGTTCCCTTTATATCCTCTTATTTTAAAACAAACACATAGGCTTGTAAACTCTGGAGCTTCCAGTTCCATCTTTTCTGATATTTCTGCTTTCTCCCTTATGCTGTTCGATTGTCTATTTGATCTGGACATCTCCCCTTAATTATGCAGGTTTACTACTATTTTCCATTTTCTGCTCTTTCGGATCCAGCCAAACTCTTCAATGATCTCAGATGGAATATCAGTAGACCCCAGGGGTTTGAGGCTGTCATGCGTGTCAGGTGCAGCCAGGTGAGCATATGCCCCCCTCCCCCCCTCTCCTCCACCTTTTCATACAATAGTCATATAGTACCTTATTCTTTGTTTCTGTTTCAATGTGTACAAGGGGCTTCAAGTTCAAGATTATTCTGGCAACTTCTGCAAGCGTGTTCCTACTGATATTGATCTGCCTGCGGTCAGTAATTAAGATTGCCCCAATATAATTGTTGTTTGCATGTCGAGCATTGCATATTCTATTGTGAACACATGTGCTGCGTCTATGTTATGCTCATTGTTGCTCTCATAATGGTAGAATATGCATCTTGGTACCTAAAACAATCAGCTGGTAGCATTCCATTGTAATGAAGTGTTGTCTGGTTACATCCAGTATACCATGCCGGTGTTTACAAAAGTACTTGGCAAGCATTGCTTAATTTTAGGCAAACTAAACTCTCTTTTCTGTGGAAAATGTGATGTCCTTTGGATTATGTCTTTCTCTGTATCTAGGAGGTAACTGACCCAGCTGACGTATAATAATGACCACTCTTGGCATTTATTGCTACAAACGCCGCAATTTTAAATGTGTATATGTCAGCCTACAGGGTAATAAAATCATATTAGTATCACTATTCGATTAAATAGCAAAAAATAGTTGCTGAAAATAATAAATTTTAATTTTTATGTTACTGTATCTATCTTCTGTTTCACTTTCTTAGTGTTGCTCTTTCAGATGTGGCAGATCTAAGCTCTGTTAAATTTATGCTTCTGCTGCTGCAGATTGACTCCGACAAAGCCATAATGGTTACCTTTAAGCATGACGATAAGTTTCAGGAGAATTCAGAATGTGCTTTTCAGGTAATGCATGAATTGAGAACATCAGTTATAGGAACAGTTTCAACAATAGTATGGACTAGAGCCTACTTGTTTTGCGGTGAAGTACCAATGATATGCACATATTGAAACTATTACATGTATCATCCAGAAAAAAAAACAGCGGGGTTTAGAAAACCAGCCTCATGCATCATGAACCAGCTATGGTTGATCGTTCGTCACTGGGTTTATTTGCCCACTAGGTCATGCTAGCACTAACAACTAACAACAGAAATTTGCTTCTAAATTTTTGTGTTCATCACTGTGCTGATTCGCCCACTAGGTCATGCTAACAGTAACAGCAGAAATTTGCTTCCAAATTTTTGTGCTTAGACTAAGTAGAGTCACCTATTTCTCTGGGGGTGTTTCGGAGCTCCACTTCACATCAGCTTCACTCCACCTGTTGACTCTGGAGTTATAAGAAGTGTGTGTGTATCACACTAACATAGCATCCACATTACATAGAACTAAAGGCGGTAAAAAAGGTCTAAACGGTTTGGCTGGTTTGACCTATTCTTTTTTTGTACTAGTTTAGAAATGAAGATTGAGTTCGTGAAAGAAAATGAACTAGCTCCCACTGGCCAGTTTACACTGGTTTCAAACAGCTTCAATCTTGCCCAACATAGAGCTTTTTGGTGGAAGTGCAAAATAACCCTTGTTTATATGTTGCTCTTCACTTGATCGCTCTTGGGCCGACGCATTAGAGGTCGTATTCATTGGTTCATGACTATCCCAAAATCAGTAATTAGTAATAGCAACAATATGTAATGAAACCAATGAAGTGGAGTTGATAAAGCAACCTTTTCCCAGCTTCACCAAAATGAAAGAGGGGATCCAGCCTCACTCCACCAAAATTTACAGTTTTGGGTGTTTGGCACAACTTCACCTACACCACTAGTGAATCTGTGGAGTGGAGCTGTCCCAAACACATCTAAGTATGTGGTGAAACCCAAGTGTGATACTAGTCCCACAAGTGTTTTTTGTTCTGGACCTCATGGTACGATTGCAGTATATATCTGAGGCGGTCAGCAATTTGAAAAGCGTACTTTTTTTTGTTTCCGTGGTAGTGATGCTAATTCGCTCACAGATTCTTTATGCCAGCCCACATGATGTGCAAAAACAAAAAGGCAAAACTCAAAATTGATTACATCCTCAGTGTTTAATTCAAATTTTCTCTAAGTTACGTTATCAGTAAATAATAATACAAAGTTTCTACATTAATAGTTTTGACATTTGTCTTGTTGCATATTCAGTGCGCGCTTCTTTACACCACTGTGTATGGGCAAAGAAGGATACGGGTCATAAATATCTCTCTCCCTTGCACAAGCATGCTCAGCAACCTTTTCCGGTATGCTGATCTGGAAACGCAGTTTACGTATATTGTTAAGCAAGGTAAATCAGCTGCTCACTATATTAAAGTGGGCCTCAATAAACCTATCCTATTGTGCAATTATTTTAGCGAAGCAGTTCTTTTAAATTATAAGTATATCATATAATATATTTTGGTAGACTGATATATTTTGTGATGTGTAGCTGCAAGTGGCATTCCAACAAGTTCCCCATCCCAAGTTAGGGACCAAGTAACAAGTACATGCATCAATATTCTCCAGTCCTACCGTAAATATTGTGCATCTGTTAGTTCCTCCGGTCAGTTAATTCTCCCAGAGGCTCTAAAACTCCTGCCTTTGTATACTCTCGGTACGATCTCTTTCATCTAATATTGCTATTATTTATTATTTGTAATGAGCATATTTACAACCTCACTAATTGTTTTTATTTGATGTATCAGCCTTAATTAAAAGCATAGGACTGAGAAATGATGGGAGAATAGATGATCGGTCTTATTGGGTCTCTATTGTCTCTTCAATTTCTGTGTTTTTAGCTGTTCCATTGGTGTTTCCTAGGATGATTGCGCTCCATGATCTTATGTCAAGGGTATATGTTTCTGAAAGTTCTGTTGTTTCACTCCATATTAAATATGGTAAGATCTGTCACTGATTTTTTTAGCTACGGACTTTTGTGCAGGATGATGAAGATTCCCTCATTCCAAATCACCTTACTCTCAATAGTGAGAATATACAGGATGATGGTATTTACTTACTGGAAAATGGTGAGGATGGTTTTATTTATGTTGGGAATGCAGTTAACTCTGCCACCCTAGAGCAAATATTTGGTAGCTCATCTTTGGCCGGAGTGCCAAATCAGGTAAGTCTTATACCGTTATCCTGGAAAATTATTAAATAAATAAATAATTCTATATGCAAGTGTGGTTAGTAACTTGTAACTGTTTTTCAGTTGGTATTGGAGCAATTTGATAATGAATTATCCAGGAAAGTAAATGAAATTGTGAATGAAATAAGGCGACAGAGATGCTCTTACTTGAGGTACTATCTGTTATTTCTCAACTATGCTGTAAGCAGCTAAATAAAACCATGCTGTAAGCACTTACTACTTGACTCCAGTACTTGACTTGTTCAATCTGTTTTGCAGATTGAGGCTATGCCAAAAGGGTGACCCATCTGGTTAGTACTTACTATTTTCTTCCCGACACCTCATATATCTTTTTACGTATTAATGTTGATGTTCGTTTCTGTATCTGCAGGAGATTTCTTCCGTTCACTGCTGGTCGAGGACAAGGCACCCGGTGGCCTTTCCTATGTAGAGTTCCTTGTACATGTTCATCGGCAAATCCAGAGCAAGATGACCTGACGTGACCTGCCTAATTGCTGTGATATGGTTGGTACCAATCCAGAAGAAATTGATTTTCTCATGTGGATATATAGCAAAAAGGAATGAAGCAGTTCCTCTCTGAAGCACAACCCCATTGGTGTTTCGAGAGTTGCATATTTTCAGGATTCCACAATCTCTTCTTATACAAAGTTGGTTTTGGTGTAGGCTAATATGCCTGTACAGGGATGAGTCTGGCTTGATGTATTTAGATTGTGAGATTGTTTATCTTCCCTTTGTGAACGACATCTCTATTATGTTGATAAAAGAAGCATCCGAGAATTCTAGAGGTCAAGTTGGTATCACTATTTCAGGAGACAAAAGGGGAGAGTGCCTATTTCATGGATGGAGATTTGGTGCACATGAGCACCAGTGATCTCGTTTTTCAAATAAATTAATAATCATATTTTTGTGTTTCAAAAAATTCTGAAGAAAAAATCTTCATATATCGTTCCCCAAATGTAGCCAAAGGTCGTGTCCCACAAACCGTTCCCCAAAGGATTTGCGACGCGTCGGACAAAAAATTGTTCCCAGCTGCGCGCTACAAAACAAAGGTCTTTTTTGTCCGGCGAGGCCCAATACGGTGTACGGCGCTTCGAGCCCGTCCCCGCTACACAGGGGACGCTTGGGGCACGCCGGACACAACGAAATGAGAGGAGAGGAGGCGCGTGCCCGACGCGTCAGCGGCTCGGACGCTCAACTGCCGTCTACGTAGCGACGGTGCAGTTGCCGGGAAGGAGAACCGCATTGGCAACCGCGTCGATTGACGCGCCAACCGACGGAATGGAGCGCGAACTCCTCAGAAGAGTAACCGCCGCTCTCTTTGATTTCTGCGTCGCCGTTCATGCGCGCTCAATAAGACCCGTACATAGGCGCTTTTGGATCTTCAACCGGCTGACATTCATCCAAGCTTCTCACGATGAGCTACATCTCTGGGCTTCCATCATACACCGACATCGAGGGCAAGTCTCCAGGATGGTGCCATTGGTGCGACAGAGTCCGAATGCCCAGCAGCGGCGCCGCCACTGGACAACGCGGAGGAATGACATGCCGTGGAGGAGGAGGCGGAGGAGGAAGGGTCTGAGGAGGCGACGGCGGCGGCGGCACGGGCGAAGGTGGAGGCGGACGCGAAAGCGAAGACCAAGGCCAAAGCGCAGCCGGCGAGCACCGTCGACGATGAGGAGGACACAATTTCCTCCGACGCGTCGACCGACACCGCCTCTTCGGAAGAGGTGACGAGCAGGAAGCGCCACCGTGATGAGGACGACGAGGCGGGGCCATCAAAGAAGAGGAAGTAGTTAAATTTTTTTATATGTAATTTGATTATATTTTTTCGAAGTTTTTATATGTAATTTTTTTATGTTGCACCGATTTGAATATTAGTACAGAGTTTTGTTCTATCTATTAAACTTAATTTTTATGTTTTGGGGGCGCGTTTGGGGGACGCGGCTGGGGAGCGACATCCCCCAAACACGACACGAACGAAACACGTCCCCCAAACGCTCGATCTGGCGCCGTTTGGGGACGGTTTGGGAGACGCGATTGGAGATGCTCTATTACATTGATGCCGGACCCGGAGGGGGAATTGAGTATATATGCAGGAATCCTAGAGTATATAGGCGAGTACAACTACATGACAAGGAAGAAAGAAGTTAAGGTGATAAGGTTACAGTTGTAAAGTTCAACAGCTACTCATTGGTGATCTTCAGCCGTCCATCGGTGGATCAACGTTGATAGCTTCATCCAAGTTGGTAGGAACGTAGCCGCATCCAGGTGTCTTTGGGCCAAATTGGGTGAGTAATGGCCAAGGCCTATTTAGTCGATTCAAAACAAGCCTACATAGGAGCCCAGCTTATATTCAAAGCTAGATTGGGGGCCTAGACTAATTCGTGGAAAATTATATTTCGGCCCAGATCGATTACCCATACCTCCTCTACTCAAGTTCGCCTCATGGGCCCTTTTTATAGGCGGGATTATATAACTGTCGGTCTGCCATTGCCGGCACCCGAGCAGGTCCATCACCGCCGTCCGCCATTGCTTGCAGCCTGGCTATCCTTTCTGGCCTGAATAACCACTTCTTCAGGTCGGCAGGTTGCAACCACAGCTGGCATGTTTTTTTGATAAAAGTCCCTAGCATATACTATTACTATCTCCGTCCTAAAATAATTATCTCCGAATAAGTGGGGATGGGTATATAAGATAGATCACGGCCCAAAGCCGACGTAGGGAATGCAAACGCACGGTCGATAGATACACCTTTTTTTTAACATGAAGATATATTAACCTTAAGATCATAGTACAAGATTTACATAGATCATCAAAGAGGAAGAGCCGGCAGTAATAGGCTGCACATAATAGAATATACATGACAATGATATGCATAGATGATACCGATGTTTTCAGCTCAAGTTTTCATCAATGATAGATGCACCTTCGATGACTAGTAGGAGTCTAATTCACACTTTTCACCTAATTGTCTTTTCTCATATGTTCATTCACGCAAAAGACATAATGCAAAATATAATTAACCTGATCTTGCATTGCCAATAAGATCAGTTCATGGGTCTAGTAAGTCTTAGATACAATTTAAACAAGAATAGTTCACCACGAAAACACTACCAATTACAATTACACCATTACATCTGAGGATACTCAAGGGAATCTGATGGCGAGCACTACACACGTTTCAGCTTTTGGCATGGCAGTACTAGCTTCAGGATTGGGGTGTCCACTGGCTGCAAGATCAGGTAGCAACATATCTAAATCTTTTGGCATGGCAGTAGCAGCTTCAAGATTGAGGTGTCCACCAGCTGCAATATCAGGTGTAGCTGCCCATGGGATACCTCCCACTGCCGCGCAAGTTCGTTCCAATCTGCATTGCTAATTGAACTGGCAGGACTTTCTTTTGGCATGGTAGTACCACCTTCAGGGTTGAAGGTTCCACGAGCGGCAAGGTCATAGAGAAGCAGACCATCCTTCGGGGTTAATTTCCAAGCCTTCACAAGTGCCTTCCAATCAGCATTGCTTATCGATCTAATAGGAGTTTTTGCTGGCTTTGCGGCAAAAAGAGGAAATTCCATTGGAAACGTATGAGCAATATCACACAAAATTCTTCTGTTACTTGTTGCATGTCCAATATCTGATCTTAATGCTTCTGCAGCCGTCTTGAGCGAGGATACTTCCGGAGGCATCTGGTTAGCCCCTGGTTAGAATGACAACATGGATCAATAAAAGAGCATGATGACAATTAACTATATATGAGTAAACAATAATGAAATCCATAACACAGACAAGACATGGTATAAGAGCCTAGGGTCTCGAGTTCGAGTCCTCGCTTTCGTAATTTGTCCTAAAATTATTGTTGCCCTCTCGGAGTTCACATATATGTCTCTTGAGCTATACCTCTAATTCTTTCCATGTTCGGGCGGGCTAGGCAATCCACTTATACATCTCAACACCCCTCCTCACGTGTGACCAGAAGAAGAGAAGAGGAGGTCAACACATGAAAAGCAGTGTCACATGTATGAATGCGCTTATACGCGGCAGACATAGGGGTGGAGCATATAGGGCGGAAGCTAGGACTCGAGACACTGGGCTCTGATACCATGTCAAGCTTCATGCACTAGCCAACGCAACCAAAAGTACGAAAATAAATACAAAATTCTTTCACAGGAAGTTAACTTGGAGAAAGAAGAAAAACACAATCTCCAAGCTGAAAACAGAAGATGACACAATCATAGATAATATGAAAAAGATGGGCGAACTAGCAACTAGCAACTAGTTTCTTCAAAGATCTATACAAGGCGTATACAAATGTTCAGCCTGAGATCATTCTCAATATCATTGAGCCGCAGATCAATCAACTGACAAATGATGCCTTATGTAAAGAGATTAGCACAACCTTATTCCAGATTGGGACATTAAAAGCCCCGGAGGCTGATTGCTTTCCAGCGCGCTTCTTACAAAGAAATTGAGGGCAAGCTAAAGCAAGATGTCATAAGGGAAGTGAAACAATTCTTTGCCACTGAGATCATGCCAGAGGGAGTGAACGTTACAATTATTGTGTTGATTCCAAAAAACCAAAACCCAGAATCACTCCGGGATTACAGACCGATTAGTCTTTGCAATGTTATTTATAAAGTTGTTTCAAAGTACATACTAAACATGTTGATACCAGTACTGAATGATATAATCTCTCCAACCCAGAGCGCCTTCATTTCGGGAAGATTGATTACTAGGAAGACTGATTACTGATAATGCTTTGATATCTTTTGAAGGCATCTATGCGATCCAGGAAAATAAGGACACTTGAAGTATTTATTTTTCATCATCTCATACGTGCAATTTTTTTTAGGGCGCATTTGGTTGCCTGGGCGCCCCTTGGCTCGCATCGGCCTAGCAAATTGCGGGCCGTTTGGTTCCATGGGCGCACTTACGTTCTTGCATAGCACGGGTTTTAAAGCACCCCTGGGACAGGACCCGGAGGAACGCCCAGTTTGATAGTTTCTCCAGGGCCAGGCCTTGGCGAGATGAAAATCGACAACGCTGTTCGCGCGGGAGCTCTGCCTCGGCATGGCAGGAGAAGCCGAAATCCCAGCGGCGTTGCGCGGCAAAGGTAGGGGTAACCTCACTCTTCGGTTACCCTCTCCATTAGCCCCCTCCCAAATTTTCCCTTCGCCAAATTTCGCACCGACGGCGGCGGCGGTGACCTAGATCTAGCAGTGCTCATCTCCCTTCAGTCTCTGGCACCGGACGAGGGTCCTCTTCTCCAGCCACGGCGGAGCCTGTGCACATCTGCGACGGCTTTCGGCTGTGTCCTTCGTCTGCCATGACGGAGGTAAGAGGAACTCCTCTGCTGTAACGTACTGTTAGATAAATGTTGGTAGAAGTAGTTGGGTTTGATAAGACCGTTCGTAATGCATAGATCTTGTTTGAGTAGACCGACCAGCTCCAGCTTGTGCATCACGCCGCAACACTCATCATTTTCATACAAGCTTGGATCCTGATGGTGTACAAGAGAGCAGTTAGGCATGCTGCTTATCCTCGTGTGACTTACGAACCTATGTTACAACAAGATCAGGAGAGAATTGCCAACCTCAACAACATCTACAACTGCAACGATGTAGAGGCTATCCAGATGCTACGGATGAGAAGAGCCCCTTTCTATGCACTTGTGAAAACGTTCAGGGATAGAGGACTGCTGACTGATAGCATCCACACCTCTGTCGAAGAACAAGTCGTAATGTTTCTTCATGTCGTCGGTCATAACTAGAGGTTCAGAGTCATCCATAACACATTCAGGCGATCCACGGAGACTATCTCTCGGTACTTCCAGCAGGTGTTGTACGCAATTGGGGAGATGAGAGGTGAAATGATCAAGACAACATCAATGAACACACCAACCAAAATCAAGAACACCTACAGGTGGTTCCCCTATTTCAGGGTGAGTACAGAACCATGTTCCTTCTACCTAGCAGATGTGTGGTACTGTCAAAAACATGACTGTGTGCTAATTTTTTTACAGGATTGCATTGGGGCTATTGATGGTACTCATGTCACTGCAAAGTTATCGAGATCAATGTCTGCAGCATTCCGCGGGAGGAAGCACTACACCAGCCAAAACGTGCTAGCAGCTGTGGATTTCGATATGTGGTTCACCTACGTGCTTGCAGGGTGGAAGGGTTCAGCTCGTGATGCGAGCATCATGGCCGACAGCTTGTCAAGGCCTGATGGGTTGAAAATCCCTGACGGTAAGTTCTACCGTGGAGATGCTGGATATGCATGCCGAGCTGGAATTCTACCTCCCTTCATGAAATCAAGGTACCACCTCAATGAGTTCTCTGCGAAGCACCGACCTCTGAATGCGAGAGAGTTGTTCAATCTCAGACACTCAAGCCTTAGAGTCACCATTGAGAGGGCCTTTGCAGCATTGAAGAACAGGTTCAAGGTCCTTGACCAGAAACCGTTCCACACCTTTGACACTCAGGTAAAGCTGGTCCTTGCTTGCTGCATTCTTCACAACTGGATCCTAGGTTGGGACGAGGATGAGTTCTTCGAAGAGGTTGTCACCTTTGATGAAGTAGAGACCGGCCATGGCGTGGACGCATGCGACAATGATGCCTGGAAGGTGAAGAGGCAAGAGTGGGCAGACGCAATGTGGGAAGGCAGAGGCAACACCACCATCTGAAAAGAAGTGAAGAAGTGAAGAAGAAGAACTCCCTATGATCCCCTGTTTCTCGAACCCCTTTTCGATCCCCGTATGTTGAACGACCCCGTTATGATAAACTGCAATTCGTAGTAGCTATGGCTGATTTCGTGAACTGCTACGCTAAGTAAGTTTGCAACTATCATGAACTGTGATTTATGTGTGATGGGAGGTGAGAGCATGGTAAGACTACCCGTCGTAGAGAAGAGGTAACCTTAGGCATGCCTGAATGTACCAAACAGAGCTAATACCATCTCCATCGAGATTTGGGCTTGGCTGGAGGCAAACAAATAGAAAGTCCTTTTTTGCCCAGCCGATGCAACCTGACCTACCAAACAACAGGCCAATTTCAACTCATGACTCGTTCTGGACGCACAAGCGTGCTTGCCCCGCTGCGCCAGTCAGCCACGAATTAGTCCAGACAACCAAACGCACCCTTAGTAGGGAGGCCCAAAATTTTAGTTCTGCCGTGAGAAGAACCTAGATCCGAAGGACCTCGGCGCCGGTGTAGGTTCCGGCGGCGGGCGTGCCCTTGGGCGCGGACGGCGGTCGGTTGCCCATCGCCAGCCCTTGAATCCCGCCTCAGCTCCAGTTGGAAGAGCGTAGGAACACAACAAAAGAGAGGGCAGTCGTGGAAAAGATGGGCTGTACGCAGGCAGCAAAGGTGCCAAAAATGCGCAGAGCTTTTGGACAGGCCAACCCCCGCCACACACAGTTTGGCATGACCAGAACTGAGGCAGACCGGATCGCTTTCGCTCTGTGTCGGAGTCGGGTCCCCTCCTCCCATTGTACTCCAGCCACCAAGGCCCACAGCCCACAGCCCACAGCCCGCAGCCCGCCCCAAACCCAAGCCCTCCATATCCATGCTTCTTAATCTGGGTGCAGCAGCCTGCAGGGGACACCACTCTCGTCTCGTCTCGTCTCGTCTCGTATCATCCACCCACATTCCCTTCCACGGCCGCACGTGCAAGAGAGATTTCGGCCAGGCCACTGCTCCTCCTCCGCCTCCTCCGCACGTACTACCGGCCGGCCACGCCAGCGACCGAAGCAGCAGCCGGGTGCCCTCCTCAGCGCCGGCCCAACACCACGCGCGCCGTCCATCTCCAGCTAGGTAAGGTACGCACGCGCCGCCCTCCCCGTCTCCATCGATCCTCCCTACCCATCCCGTGGCGTGGCGCGAGGTCTCGCCGCAGCGCGCCTACGTGCGCGCGCGTGATTTCGTCTCCGGCGACGAGCCCGTGGCGGAGGGCGGCCATGGCGAGTGCGGTCGCTGCTTGCTATTTCTCCTCCACCCCGTCCACCTCTTAGCACCTTGGTTGCTCTCTCCGTCTTACTAGTATTTGGTTTTCATCTCGAGTCCCTAGATCTGTATCGTGCTTTTCTCTGGTACCGCAGGCAGGCAGGGTCTCGGCGCGCGAGATGAGGGCTACGTCGTCGGCGTGGACCGTCGTGCTGCTGCTCGCCGCGCTCGTCCCCGTCTCTCTCGCATCCGCCTCCGTCCACGCAGGTACCTTGCCTCCCACCTTCTCCACACGTACGTGCTAGCTGCAGGGCTTGGATCTTCTCATGCCGCCCTCCCTCCCTCTTAACAAACAAATTTCCTCCTCATCATCTGCGTTTTTTTTTGTTGAGATCGATCCCTAATTAATGCTGCAACGACGGTGCGTGCGGTTTCCGAGTGATTTTAATAAGATCCTGCGGTTTTGTTTTGGAAACTCCAAGAGAAGATCTTCGTGTTGGCTTTACCTTTCCAAGTTTGCGATACAAAACAAAACTCCTCCTCAACCAAACAAGGCTTCTCCATGTTTTTTTTGTTGTTGGTGAGGGTTCGGGATTCTGCTGGTTGTTGATTTTGTTTTATTATTCTGTTGTGATTCTTCTTCCTACCTGTCCTTTTGCTTGTCGCAAAAATCCTCTTGTTTTTTTCCATCCATGGTGATGGTGGGCCTAGTATACACTGTAGCACACGCTCGAATTACGAGGCTAACGGTGTTTCCGGCTGCAGGATTCTCGCCGACGCGCGCGCCGCCGCTGGCCGCTCCCATGCCCGCCCCCTCGGCGGCTCCTCCGCACCCGGCGGCACTACCTCGCGCCGTCCTTCCCCGCAAGGTCCTCCGCCCGGCAGGTAATTAATGAAGCGTCTGTCTTATCAAAATTCAAAACGCAAGAAGAGCCCACCCTCCGATCCGCCGATCGTACGGTCAACGGTGCTCTGGCCGCCTCGCGGGGCCCAGACGAGTCCTTCTTTCTCCGACCAGCGTCTGCACCCGTGGACCCTGCCTGCCTGGTTCTGCGCGCGCGCGCAGGCCGCTGCTGTGCTGGCCCATCTCCCTCCCCTCTCTTTTGTTTTGCTTGTCGCTACTAGCAGGAAGCTCGCCATCTATCTCTCACGTACATTTCCTTCATTCTGTCCTACGCACCCGTGAATGACACACGGGGGCCACCTCCTCTCCTTTTCTTTGCAGTTGCAGGCACCGACGTCCGAGTCCGGCCTCACCGCGTGGACGACGGGTGCGCCGGCGCCGACGACATCGCCATCTACCAGGGTCGCGGGACGACGCTGCCCAGCGGTGTGCCGGCCTACACGGTGGACGTCATGAACCGGTGCTCCGCCGGCGACTGCGCCATCGCCGGCATCCACGTACGCTGCGGCTGGTTCAGCTCCGTCACCCTGGTGGACCCGCGCAAGTTCCGCCGCCTCGCGCGCGATGACTGCCTCATCAACGACGGCCAGCCGCTCCTTGCCGGGGAGACGCTGTCGTTCGAGTACGCCAACTCCTTCCCCTACCCGCTCGCTGTCGCCGTCGCCACCTGCGTCGACCCGGCCGCCGCCACCTCGCCGTAGCCGCTACATACGGAGCGAGCTCGGTAGCACCCTCTAAATACCTAGTGCGATACGTATTATAAACTCATACACACTGCTTGCTAGTACGACGGTGCTAGTTTTTTTGCATGATTACCTGCGACCAGTACAAGTGTAAGTAGCTGCCTTCTCTCTCCCAGCTGCCGGTAGCTAGGAAAATTTTGTTACCACTGCTAGTATTCGAAGAAAAACTCCAAATGTTTGTCAACACATGCGTGCATGCCCAAACTGTGATACTAGTACTACTACTACTGTAGCAGAGATGGAATCGCTACTTGTCTTTTGGGCAGGCCTCCAAAGAAAAGAGCAACTCTATGGGAATGTCAAGTAAATGCGACAAGTCCTTTTCGCGTGTGCATTGTCCATTTCTCCTTTTGGGTGACTTCTTCCTCTCTCTCAGTCTCTCTCTCTCTGTCATGTGCAATGGAATGCCATCTTGCCTAGGCACAAGGGTGTATGTAATGAGCTGGCCTGCCGCTCCGCCGTGTGGCTCGTGCGCAGCCTTGCTAGCCATAGCTGGCTGGCTAGTATGTGAATGACAGCGGCGTGAGTGTGACCGTGTGACTTGTTCCTTCCGGGCAAAGCCTCTCACGCCTTGGCAGTCCATGGATCCGTGTGCCATGCCAGACATGCGATGCCATGGACAGTTGATGCGATGTGGCCTTTCACACCTTTGTTCAGGGTATTAATTGGACTTGGGATGCGAGGGATTGTTGTAGCTAGGCTTTTGGTGCTGTAGGGGCCTGGCAATGCCTTGTCCACGTGTTGGCCATTCTTTTTACTACGACGGTGAATGCGCACTACTTGCTGTTGCAGGCTAGATCGCTAGCAGGGTACCTCCATCCCTGAGAATTGCAAGAACTACATCACAACATTCTAGTTCAATGCATATGTTTGAAACGACATGATTCAAATGCACACAGATCAAACCATGAATGACATATATAACATAAATAGGGAATTGAATCTGTAGGATTTAGTAATTCTATGACTTTGCATTCCCATCAAAATTTTAACTATGTCATCTTCATTTGCTTTCAAGAACGTATATCGCTTCATACATTTCACTAAGCAATGGTTCAAGAGCTCATCAACCACACTATTTCTCCAACTTAGTTTTCACTACACTTGTTGCAAAAAAAAACTCTTTCAATGTTCGTCCTCGCCATCGACAGGAACAACAATTTAAGAAGTAGACTAAATCATAAATTACTTGCTTTTGTTTTGTTTCAATAAGTAAAATAGAGAGCTCACCAAGATAATACATACATTTGAATCTATCATCTCTTCTCATATCATCTAAAAAGGTATCAAGTTGTTGGAATTCAAGCCTTATCAAATCCGTGCTTGATATGTCCTCGACAAGTCTCATTACCTTTTGTGCTTCATAAAAAGCAAATGGACACAAGGGGTTTAAAACTTGTATGAAATAACAACTACATATTAACCTCATCAAAGTGATTGGCAAGGACTTGAATAATTTTATCAATGACACCAAGATATACTTCTCTAGAGGTTAACTATGAGAACATAAGACGCACCCCCTCCGTCCAAATAGAGGTGGTGCCCTTGTTTTACGTTTCCAAACTTTGACCACTAATTTTACTAGTTGAACATTTCTCAATTGTTACAAAATTATATCATTTGAAACTTTATTCAAAAAAAAATTCTATGGTATAACATGCATAGCATATAGTTAATGTTGTTTGGTTGGTCAAATCAATGGTCAAACTTAAATCTCAAAAAATGTGTGAGCCACCACCATTGAGACAGAGGGAATAATATATAGCTTACGGTATCTATCCTCCGTGGTCTACATTTGTGAAGGAAATCTCCAGTCCTCAAGAAGAGAAAAGACGTTGGTTTGCTAAAGAAAGGAAGAAAGTGTTTGGAAAGGTGTGGAGCAGATATTTGAAGTGATCTCGTTGGTGACGAGTGTGAAGATTCACATTATGACAGGGTGGCACTTCTGGTGCGAGTCAATTGAGCCCCCAGACCAGATCACCGGCATCATTTGAATAGTTTCCCAAGTGCATCATGAAATCTATGATCGGAAAACTTAGAATCAACTTTAATTTTTTTTTTGTTGAGTTCGTGATTGGAAAACTCACAGTTAACTTTAAAATGTTTTGGTTAAGCATACGTGGAGTCATGTAGTAAAACAGTGTTCTCTTCTCATTTTATTTTAATTAATTTGATTTTGTGAACTATTTATAAATAATGTGATTGATAACTGATTGTTTAAATTATTATATAAATTATTTGTGAAATAAATTTATTTATGTGCAAATGGTCAAAATATTGAAAATGGAAAAATAAAAAAGTTTGGCCAGCCCCAGACCAAATGGATGGCTCCCTTGGGTGCAATGCTCCGCATAAGGTGAACATGGTCCCCACGCCATGTCAGTGACTCTTCCTATACACACGGAAGAGTCACTGACATGGCCCGCAAATGTCTACGACCTCACATATTTTGGCCATTTTTAACATAGTTTTGCATATTTTGGTTATGAAAAAGGTGATGATTTTAGGGAAAAATATCAGGTTTGCACTAGGATTCGTTGAAACACGAAAAGCCAAAAGGATATAGTTTATTATAGAATCATAACATCCCAGTTCATAAAATAAATATAAAGTATTATAGAACATAGTTTTACACAAATAACAATCATTGGAATGAAAATCAAATAAATATTAGAGGAATAATTGTTTCCAAGATGAGTTTAAATATGTTTCACCATATCTTTTTGGAACCGGATGTGAGTTGTTTTGTCACGCATCTCATGTTGTACAGCCAGGAAATCTACCAAGTTAGGCGGTGGTCCAGGCTAAGGCGCAACATTGTCACCGTAGGATTCCCAGCCTTGGTCAAATAAATTTTCATCACGCTCATCCTCAGCGATCATGTTATGCACGATCATGCAAGCAGTCATGACCTCCCACATTGTCTGACCGCTCTAAGTCCTAGCAGGGCAACAACTCCGTGTGTACCAACTCGTTGGGACTTCAAGTGTAGAGTGTTGTAGCAAACGTCTTTTCCCCACAAGGGTGACTCAAGGGTTTATATCGAACCCTCGGGGAATTGGCAGATAACCTCTTTCCTTGTTTCTCTTCAAACAAACTACAAAATAAAGTATTTTCCATGTGTTTCCAACTCCACCGTGTGGTTGTCAAGCACAAGGTTCTGTATTTGTAAACTGAAATAAACTTATAAATAAACAAGGTAAAAACAATCGACAACTAGGCAAGAAGGTAAAAACAATCAAGTAAAGGTATTTTGGGGGTTTGTTTGGATTTTATGTATTTTTTATATTTTCGAAATTAATAATTGCATAAAATGTAAAGGATGATGGTAGTGTTGTAAATTTATTTCTCATAATAAAAAGTGGACCCGGGTTCATGGTTTCACTTGTCTACTCTCTCATTAAGGTGTAGTGGATATAAACAATTCATAAGAAATATGATATTGATGAAACTTCATTATTTGAATGATAAGTATTTATATGGGCATCATGAATATTAGATATGATGTAACACATCTCTCTTATACTCATCCATAAAGGAAAAACTCCATGCAATCTAGAATCAAAAATTAACAAAGTATAGCCTTAGGTACTTTAACCTGATGTTTGAATAACAAATATGCTGCCTTAAACAAACAAGATCACCCAGATGTTGTGCAGATGTTCGAGAAGGTAGAGATCCTACCCATGTCAGCTCTGGCGGAGTTTTCCCCTCCAATCTTAGCTAGTTTTTTTTCTCTATTTCGATGTTTCTGTGTTTGATCCACCTCTTTATCGGGATGCGCCGAGGGACCTTTATATAGACATTTTTTAGGTCAAGACTTTGAGGTAGATCTTTGGATGGATGACTGAAGATGCTCGAGGAGGTAAAGAGCATGGGTGGTGCGGGCCCCCTCCTGGGACGCACCACCTGGTCTCTTTTAGGCCTCCGGGGCTCGCTCATGAGGTTACAGCTCTCCAGGTTGTCGTCTTCATGAAATAATAATTCTTAAAAAATATCAATCAATTTGACTTCTATTAGGTCCCTGAAAGTTAAAAAAAATACACAAAATAAGAAATTCCCGTTCTGCACAGTTGTAACCAAAATAAGGGGATCATTGATAAAGCACCAAAATCAATATAAAACATGGATATAATATTACATAAGATGCAAATATGTGGAATTATGTATCATTAAAATACATAATTCATGTATGCATTTTACATGCATTAACATCCCCAAGCTTAACACATGCTCATCCTCGAGTATGAAGGTGATAAAACTAAACATGGACTTTGGAGTTTGTTACTATGTTGGATATAACAAGTAATATTACACAAAGTTAAATGATTCATTCTTTATAGAATAGCAACAAGAAAATGAGATATAAAGTAATATAAAGACAAATAAAAGTACTAAGGACATTTAAGCATGTAAGTGCAACTAATCCAATTTGGTCCAGAATCTTCCTGTTTCTTTTTATTTTTTTGTTTCTTCTTTTTGTATATGTGGACACTTGAGTAACAGGAAATTAGTATAGATTATACATTCTAGAATTTTGATAATATAACAGAGCATACAATAAGTTTTGAGATATGCAAGTAATTTCAACAGTAATCATAAGAATGGTATTGCTAAAGTAAAAAAAGTATGGTTTATATGTCTGACCCCTTACATGTTGAATGTCTCATGCCCATTGACCACAAGTACACAGTCCACGTGTTTACGCAACTTAACCACAAAATGTTCATCATAATATGCATACTGATCCAAATAAGGTGGCACTGAGATACCTCTTGCCCCATTGTACAAGGAGTCTTCAGGGACTATCCATGGTCAAATGACAAGATAAACAGACAAATGAACCCCTTAGCATTTATTTTTATTTACTATTTCCATAGATTTTTATTTAAATTTTTTCATTGGATGTTCATGCTGTAAAATTTCACTATGATGATTATCATGGCTTAGGTTAGCATCCCAATTGTCCATCTAGCACATCTGATACTCAAAAGAACTTGGTTACATCTTTTATTTCAACATCGATATGTATTCACAGCCAAAAGAATAGATGTCATCAACAAATATAGTGCAATATTAAAAGTTCCCCATGACAACATGGTTCTACTAACAATCAACTCTTAAATTATCAAATACATAACTTACATAATTAAAATCACAATGGGTTTTGTCCCCATATCTTAATTTCCCATGAGCTTCAAATCACATAAAAGGGATAATATTGAAATGTTAAAAGGCCTAGCACATACATTAAAATTGGAAGAGCATTTGCTAAGTAGGTAGATATGATGGATGCTGCTGGAATAACTTGGTTAAAGGGATTTGGATGCACAAGTTTTTTTTTGCTTATTTTCTTATTTTGGGGGGCTTAACAAAGTTGACCATCTATAACATGCAAAATGTTCATAGTGCTAATAATTTCTTATTAAACAAAGTAATATAAAGTCATACATCTATGCATGTGAATAAAACACAGCTCTAAATATGGCACTTGCAAATCATCATTCACTGAAGCATATGAAACAAAGAACCCTATGTATAACTTGTATTTCAATTTTTATTTCCCTTCCATTTTCTTTGATAGCATCCAATCTTATTATTATTTTATCCTAGTAGCTCTTCCATAATCTTTTAAAATAACTTCAAGTGGTGATCTCATTACTAAAAAGATATAAATGCAACAAAGAACTGTATAAAGATGCTCCAAGTTTATTTGATCATCTTATGTTGCTTAAAAAATAAAGTTTAGAGGTTTGAAAACCGAGACTTTGATAGGTCCATTGGGGTGCCTTGGGCAACCGCAAGCTTATGGTGTTTACCATTCTTGGACAAATCATGGTGTGGTGTTCCTCCATTCATTGTCAAAAAACTTCAACACAAAACTTTCTCCCATCTCTTTTCTATGGGGTGACATTAGTGGTACAAAGACATAATGCAAACTGACATAGGCATCCCAAATGGGCCTGCCGAAGATAGTACCCGGAGTTTACTGAAGGCCCATTATCCGAAGAATAAGAAGATTCGGGAGCCCAAGATATATTAAGGAAAGCTAGAGTTGTAATAGGAAGTGTTATTTGTAATCTGGCGGGATGAGTTAGAAACCGTCCCGGACTGTGTAACTTGTATAAAACGAAAACCCTCGGCTCCACCTCCTATATAAGGGGGAGTCGAGGGACAAAGAAAGGATCGAATCTACTGTCAACATAACCCTAGTTTTCATAGTCGTCGAGTACTTTTCGCCTAAACCTTCGAGATCTACTTGCCCTCTACTTCTAGCAAAACCCTAGTCTACAATCTGTAGGCATTGACAAGTTAATCCTTTGTCAATTGGCGCCGTCTGTGGGAATTAGAGGTTGCAAGGAGCTGATCTCGATGGCACGTTCAAGATCGTCGACTTCGTCAGTGGCAAGCAACGCGATGGATCGAGGTAACAAGGGAAAAACTGATCTATTCGATTTTATTCCTCACCCACCCTCCCGTATGGATGCATGTGCCTATCTGGAGGAACCCATCATCATGACGTTCGGAGAATTCCGATTTGGCGTCAACAAGGAAGGATCCTACCGTCTCGAAGTTCCGATCTCGTCGGAATTTTCAGCGGTCGATTCCAACTTTTCGTCGAGTGACGAGGAGTTTTCGTCGCCACGTTTCGTCGACAACAAGGCAAGCGGAAAGCTCGCCGAGATCTTCAGCAACACATCCTTCGAGTCGTCTGCGGACTCCTTTATAAGCAGCGACTCCGACAGCGTCGACAGCTTCAACTTCATCGACAAATCTGCTGCTATCGGAAAGGTCTTCACCACTCTATATGATGGTGTCACCAATCCTCACAAAAATCAATGCGCAAAATATCATCAGATTTATGCGATAGAAGGAGCAGGCCGATCAGAGCCAGAAACGTCAGAGGCTTTCGATGATTTGGGAAATCCATATGTCGATCCCGCTGATCTCAGACATGGCTTAGGCACTAAATATGCTGGGACCTCAACTCGAGCACAAGTCCAACTCCCACAAGCAGCGTGGGATAGGGCTGCGAGAGCCATGGACGGTTCAGAACCAATGACCACCACCGCTACTACACAAGAACTACAAGCATATCAATATAGACTTGCTCGAGTAAGCAGAGAGTTGGAAAAACAGACAGCATCACTAAATAGAAGAAAGGAGGCAGCTTCTGCATCAAGCAGACGCCGAGCAGATTTAAGTCGACAATCAAGAACCTCGGGAGACAGTCACAGAGAAGCTCGGAGGAGAGCAATGTCTCGGCTGCAAAACATACCCGAAGCAGAGAGAGGAAACATAATCCAAAATCTCGACATGTCCTTTATGTCGATCGACGAAAGGGGAAATATCATCCCAAAAACGCCAGAGGCAGGTTACATGGCAACACAAGCTTACATCTTGGCGTTCAGACCACCTCCTGGGGACCCGAGAGAACCATTGTTCAATATGGCGATGGCTGGAGTAGGAGTAATGGGAACAGCGTTTGCAACAACGCCTCCCGAAGAAAATCCTAGGCAAAATAGTCCACGACCCACCGCAGCAGTTCAAGATCCCCCAAGAACAAGTGGAGCAAGAGACACAGCAGTCCAAGTAAGGGTGGACAGAGCGCGACAAGAAAGAAGAGAGCGTCAGTACTCACCAGAAGTTGCCGACGAAGATATGTGTGGGCTCCCATGTTTCACGAGAAGAGTTCGAAAAACTCGAGTACCAAAAGGGTTCAAACTACCCGAAAATTTCAAGAAATTCGACGGTTTGCAAGATCGCGAGGATTGGCTCGTGGATTATCTCGAGATGGTGAAGCTGGTAGGAGGAACCAGAGCAACAGCTATGCAAAGTATCCAAGTTCATTTGAGCGGTGCCGCGAGATCTTGGATAAAGAAACTCCCCCCAAGTTCCATCGACAGCTGGGAAAATTTCGAGGACGTCTTCGTGAAAAACTTCCAGTCCACCTGCAAAAAACCTGCGTCATTGGAAGAGTTGAGAGCGTGTCGACAGAAACATGACGAGTCGATGAGGAAATACATACAGCGGTGGAACATCATAAAGAACTCGGCAGAAGATATATCTGACGAGAGGGCAATAGATGCGTTCGTGGCAGGAATCCGGCGAGGAGATTTCGTCGAGGACTTAGGGAGAACCAACCCTAAGACCATATCAGCACTCATGGAGATAGCCAATAAATGGGCAGATGGTGAAGACGCAATATACAACAAGCGACACAGGTCGCCAGAAGAGGATCGTGGTCGAAATTATCAAAATAGAAGGCGATTTTCTCGCCAGTTCTACAACAACGATGCTCCCGGCCATATATCGGCTGGTTTTCGAGGAAATCCTGGAGGAAATAGTCGAGATGATTATCAAAGGAGCAATGAGCAACAAGGCGACAATAGAGGTGATTTTCGTGGCAACAGGCAAAATAGTGGACCAAGAACTTAAAGACCTTACGTATCTCCCGAGGAGATGATGAACGGTCCGTGTCAAATGCACTTTTACCTCGACAACAATGGAAAGAGACAGTCAGGACATCTCCAGAAAGACTGCCGTAATTTTTAGGCAATGCTGCGAGCCGCAGGAATTGCAAATGCCCAAGCAAATAACAGAAACCCTCGGGAGCCAAGGAGCGAGATCCACCTTCCACCTCCTCCCGCAATTACGGACGAAAACCGGCATCAGCTTAGAATTGCGGCAGCACCACATCCACCTCCATATGTTGACCCCAACTCTAATGGTGCGGTCTCGATGATTCAGAAAGCCAGGCCATCAAACAGGGCGCAGAAGGTAATCTCGCGACAAGTGTTCATGGCAGAGAAGATGCCTCCACCAACAGTCGAGTACCTAAATTGGTCGGGGCAAGACATCGGCTTCACAATCGCAGACCATCCGCAGCAAGTTCCTCGACCAGGACAATCAGCACTCATCTTACCCGCAGTAATCGCTGGTTTCGACGTGTCGAGAGTTTTCATAGATGGCGGCAGCAGCTTAAACCTCATGTACGCAGATACATTGAGGAAGATGAACATATCCCTAGCAAACTTGAAACCAACTGACACACGTTTCCATGGGATTACACCAGAGAAGCCAAGCTACCCATTGGGCAAAATCAACCTCGACGTTCAGTTTGGAACCCGAGAAAACTACAGGATAGAGATTTTGGAGTTCGAAGTTGTGGATTTCCCGTCGCAATATCACGCTCTGTTGGGACGACCAGCGTATGCTAGGTTCATGGCAGTGCCGCATTATACATATCTGTTGTGGAGGTTGCCTGGGCCCAAGGGACCTATCACAATCAAAGGAAGTTTCGCGTTATCCGATAAATGCGACAAGGATTTTCATCGACTGTCAGAAACTTTCGGGATGCAAGCAGAATATGCGGCGCCACGGTTCACTGATTACGATGTGCTACCAGAGGTAGGGAGATCTTCCAAGGAGCCAACTTTCAACACAACCAAGGATTCAAAAGAGGTATAGATCCACCCGACAGATCCAAAGAAAACGACGTCCATTGCCGCAAACATGGATGTCGCATAGGAAAGCGCGCTCGTCGAGTTCCTCCGTGAGCACTGGAAAATCTTCGCATGGTGTCCAGCTGACATGCCAGGAGTACCCAGGGAACTTGCCGAGCACCACCTCAATTTGGATCCTCTCGCACGACCAGTCAAGCAGCCTTTGCGGCGTTTTTCGGAACCTAGCCGCAAAGCCATGTTATCAGAAATAGATCGACTCAAAGATGCTGGTTTCATCAGAGAAATATCTACAGAAGCCACATGGGTAGCTAACCCAGTGATGGTGCAGAAAAAACACACAATAGTCCTTCGCATGTGCGTCGACTTCACGTGTCTCAACAAACATTGTCCCAAGGATCACTTTCCCCTCCCAAGGATCGATCAAATCATCGACTCCACGGCAGGATGTGAACGTCTTTCCTTCCTGGACGCATATTCTGGTTATAACCAGATAAGATTAAAAGAAGAAGATGAAGCCAAGACAGCGTTCATCACACCTTATGGCGTGTTTTGCTACAAAACAATGCCCTTTGGTCTGAAAAACGCGGGAGCAACATATCAGCGGATGATGCAGAAGTGCCTAGCAACACAGATTGGAAAAAATGTACAAGTCTACATCGACGATGTCGTAATAACATCAAAGAAAGGGTCGACTCTGATCGAAAACTTGAAGGAAACCTTCGATAACCTCGACAAGTTCTGCCTCAAGCTAAACCCGACAAAGTGCTCTTTTGGAGTTCCTGCAGGAGAACTTCTCGGGTTCTTGGTATCAGCAAGGGGGATTGAAGCTAATCCCGAAAAAATACAGGCCATCGTTACTATGAGAAAGCCAATAAAGTTGAAAGAAATACAACAGTTAACGGGGCGAGTCGCAGCTTTAAGCAGATTCGTCGCCAGGCTAGGAGAAAAGGCGCTGCCGTTCTATGCACTGATTAAACAGGGGGAAAAATTTCAATGGAACGAGGAAGCAGATAGAGCCTTCGAGAACCTCAAGCGAGCAATTTCGACACCACCGATATTGGTGGCACCGAAAGAAAAAGAACCTCTCCTCTTATACATTGCAGCCACACCTCAGGTGGTCAGCACGGCCCTAGTAGTCCAGAGAGAAGAAGAAGGCAAGCTTCATGGAGTTCAGAGGCCAGTATATTTCATCAGCGAAGTACTGTCGCCCTCAAAACAGCGGTACCCGCAATATCAGAAACTGGCATACGGAGTATTCACGACAGCAAGAAAATTGCGACACTATTTTTCGGCGCACCCGATAATAGTGGTCAACGAGGCTCCATTGTCAAATATACTGAACAACCCAGAAGCTACGGGTCGTGTCTCCCTTTGGGGAATAGAACTTTCCCCTCGGGACATCACGTATGAAAAAAGAAAAGCAATAAAATCGCAGGTCTTACCAGATTTCATTGCAGAGTGGATGGAGCTACAAAACACGGGACCCCCAGATTTATCGAGAACTTGGACCATGAACTTCGACGGGTCCAAAAGACTGGAAGGCGCTGGAGCAGGCGTGATATTGGTATCACCTGAAGGCGACAAGCTGAAGTACGTTTTACGGATGACGTTCCCAAACGCATCTAATAACGAAGCAGAATATGAAGCTCTTATACACGGGATGAAGATGGCGAAAGCTTGTGGTGCAACCCGACTGAAAATTTTCGGCGACTCACAATTGGTAGCACAGCAAGTCATGAACCAATGCGATGCAGTCAACGAAAGTATGATAGCATACAAAGAGATCTACAATGAGCTGGAGAAGTTATTCGATGGTTGTGAGGTAAAACACATTAGCAGGATGAGCAACGATGAAGCCGACGTTCTTGCAAACATCGGGTCGCAGTGTCTCGCGATTCCTCCAGGCGTGTTTTGGGAAGAGATAAGCGAGAGATCAACAAAGCCAGCAAAAACAAAGAAGGAGAAGAAAGAGAAAACCTCGAGTATCACCAAAGACACAGCAGAAGAAGAAGAAGAGCAAGAGCTAGTCATGATGGTGCAAGTTCCATGGATGCAGGCTTACATATCATATATCTTAAGGAAAACGATACCCGACGATCCAGTCGAAGCAAGGCGAATAATCAGGAGATCAAAAGCCTTCACTGTGGTAAAAGGGGAGCTGTACAAACGAAGTATTTCGGGCGTGCTACAACGATGTGTTACACCCGAAGAAGGAAGAATCATCCTGAAAGATGTGCACGAGGGAATATGCGGGCACCACGCAAGCAGCCGGGCTATCGCGGCTAAGGTTTTCAGAGCAGGATTCTATTGGTTAACAGCAATCGAGGATGCAAAGGAAATAGTGAGAACTTGCGACGCGTGCCAAAGATTCGCCGCCAGACCTCACTCCCCTGCAGCAGAACTTATGCCAATCCCATTATCTTGGCCTTTTGCTCAATGGGGTCTCGACATGGTGGGAAAACTACACAAAGCTTCGCCAGGAGGTTACGAGTATATGCTGGTTGCTGTCGACAAATTTACAAAGTGGATAGAAGCAAAGCCGATAAATTCACCGGACGGCGCATCGGCGATTAAGTTCGTAAAAAGCATTGTCTTCAGATTTGGAGTTCCTCATAGCATTGTCACAGACAACGGCAGTAATTTCACGTCCAAGGAGTTCAAAGCATACTGCGCAGAAGTGGGCATCAAATTGAGTTTTGCGTCTGTTGTGCATCCACAGACCAACGGTCAAGTCGAGAAAGCCAATGGCATTATCTGCAATGGCATCAAGAAACGTCTGCTAGGACCACTGGAAAAAGCTCGGCATACTTGGCCGGAGGAGCTGCCAAGTGTATTGTGGAGTATCCGAACAACACCAAATACGGCGACACAGGAAAAGCCGTTTTTTCTGGTACATGGCGCCGAAGCAGTCCTGCCGATAGAAATAGAGCACGATTCTCCAAGAGTCACAGAATATAATGAAGAAACCTCGAGAGAAGCCTTGGAGGACGATGTCGATGCACTTGACGAAGCTCGAGACGAAGTCCTGACACGAGTCGCCAAATATCAACAGGACCTGAAGAATTACCACAGTCGACGGTTGCGCCCAAGGTCTTTTCAAGTTGGTGACTTAGTTCTGCGACTCAACCAAAAAAGTCATGAAAAACTCGAGCCACCATGGCTTGGACCTTACATCGTCACAGAGGTAATCGAAGGAGGAGCATACAGAATCAAAGACAAGAAGACAGGGATTGCCGAGCCAAATCCCTGGAACGTGGCACAGCTCAGGCGTTTTTACGCTTAGATGCCGAAATATAGTCTACTTTGTAAACATACAATGTACTGAGACACCCGCGAGTTTTCAGACGCACTCTTTTCCTTTTTCGGGGCACCGAGTGGGGCCGGAGAAGGTTTTTAATGAGGCGGGCTCGCGGTGCTGCAATATAATAAAGATAGTAAAGATATACTTCTTATTCGTCGATATACTCGGGGGCTCTGCACCCTCAAATATCAAAACAGACAAACTCGATTTATTGAAAATATTTCGCCTTGGTACAATAATACCTCGCCAAATACATAAATTGGAAGTTGGTCATGATTAAATATAGTGCACACGTCAGAAAATCTCATTACTCTGGTCCAAAAACCCGACAAACAAAATATAGAACTTCGACGCCAAGATCATGCAGTCCATCAAGGTGTTTTATTACAGCTCAGGAAGGAACCTTGGGAAGAAAAAAATAGTACAAACTCCAGATAAAAAGGCTCGGGGGCTCCGACAATATAGAGCATTCTGCGGTATACAACAAATGTTTTCGACAAAGTTTTACAAATCAATCAGAACCCAATATAGTATCTATTGACAAGCCTCTGGTCGTTTTATGCTCGGCATAAGATCCTTTGACGAAGAATTCTGCATCCATCCGAAGAAGCTCGTCTATCATCGACTCGGCCACAGGAGTCACCATCTCGTTGATTGCATCAATATTATTCTTGCGACGCGTCTTCTTCGCCATGCAATCAACGACAATCGTCGACAGGTCCAACTTTGGATGGC
This sequence comes from Lolium perenne, assembly GCF_019359855.2. Classification (NCBI taxonomy): domain Eukaryota; kingdom Viridiplantae; phylum Streptophyta; class Magnoliopsida; order Poales; family Poaceae; genus Lolium; species Lolium perenne. Next base: position 84,382,225 of record NC_067248.2, on the reverse strand, counting down.
AAATATTTATCATAATCATGGAAAATCTTGCTCCAGCAGTCAGTTGGGCTCGTACGAAATTATGAATACGAGGAGCATCTCTGAAGGTCTCTAGCAATTCAGGAAGAGTTGCAGGAACCTCATTCCGAGGAAACAAAGTCTTGAAAACAAGGGTCAACGTTGTCGTGCAAAAATTTAGAAATTCGCGTACTTGGCAAGCACGATCTTGGAACCTGACAATCTGCTGAGTTCGTTCAGGAGTGGCCCAAAACAAAGAGCCATGGTTCAGAGAAAGGTTGACAAGAAGATTCGTTCTCTCATTTACTCTCAGATCTTCGGCAGCAGCATCAAGAACTGAGCCTATTGGACAACAAGGGAAGAAACTTGGAAGAAGGCACAGCAAAATAAAGAGAAGGCATCAGAAAGTCTGAGATACATACCTAACATATCCGTGCTAGCTTCCAACATCAGCTCGAGCATGCTATTTTCTCGGGCACTAGCTCCTTTTGCTTCCAATATAGCAGCATCCTTAGCAGCCATAGTTTCTTCGGCTTGTCGACGAGCAAGTTGTTCTTGTTCAGATGCTCTCCGAGACTGTTCCATCATTGCCAGAGTTTGTTTCTTCGTGGACTGAAGTTGTTGTCGAAGTTCTTGTAAATCTTCCGACAAAGGTGTGCTGGAAGAACCTTCAAGGCAATTGTCATCGGTTTTTACTTTCTTCGACAAGGAAGACGCGGGAGCAGCATCGGGAGAAGAAGGATTCGTTGAATAATTATCAAATATCAACTGGAAAAGAAAATCCCCGAATCAATGATAGCACCAAAAGGAATTTCATTGATTCTATAAAATTTACATGGCCATTACAAAAGAAGTTCTCCTAAGGGACTGGCAGGGAAATTGTCGCCAAGACTAGAATGGCGACAATAGCAAAGGAAATAAAGAAAGCAAAAACTAGACCTCCGGCCTTGAAGAGCTAGGAGTCGAAGATGGCTTGATCCCGAGATAGGCCAGGATCTTCTTCGTGTTAAGCTTTGCCGCCTTGATCAAGGATCGCCACTTTGCTTGTTCTATTTGCTCCGTGTCGCCAACTTTGGCCCAGTCAATAGTTTGTTGACTGTCAGCAACTAGGGCAACAGTGCTTTCCACGGCAACCTTCATGTTTTCATGGCGCATCTTCAGCCCAAGATCTTCGGGAGGATTAAAGCACTTGGCAAGACCAAGGAAAGTTGCGGGCTCCTCTTTCTTCGGGAAGAAGTAGGGGAAAAGTTTTGACAACCCCGCCCTGGCTTCATCCATGCCTTCACGCGCTTCCGTCCCATGAAACTCAAGGAATGAAACGGCTTCAAGAAGAACATCGTTGTCGGGATCCTCAAGTTCAAATTCTTGAGAGGTCCTATCTGACAAAATAAAGATAGAAATTTTTGTCAACAAACAAGTGCAAAAAAGGAAAATCCAAAGGGTATGCAATGGTGAAAATGCTTACCGACAAAGCGACGACTTTGTGTCTTTATGCGTTTGGTGATCGCCGCTTCGCGAGCAGATTGCGCAGTTATGTGATCGCTTAGTGCAGTCTCGGCGTCATGCAGACGTTTCCGAAGATCTTCGACACCAGCAGCATCAGCCTTAGCCTTGTCAGCTTCTTGCCTAGCTTCAACTGCATCTGACTCGGCCTTCTTACGAGCCTCTTCACACTGCTCTAACTTTTGAGCAAGCGTGTCAGCACGTTCGTTGGCTTCTGCCAGTTTCTCTGAAAAAAGGAAGACAAGATTAGTTATAAACGTCGACAGTCATGCAGAAAGGAAGCAAAAAATAGTCAGGCATTACCTTCAGTCTTGTTGGCGTAATCACGATACCCAACGAACTGGGCACCGATGCGAAGAAGCTCTTTGATCATAGGCTGTCAAGGAGAGACAAAGAGAGAAAATGTTGGCATGAGAAAAATAAAAGACACATAGGAGCAAACAGAGAAAATATAAACAGCGACAAGAGTGTTAGTAACTTACATCATCCAAGAGAGGGTTAGAAGAGCTACTCGATTGAAGAGTAAGCTCTGGATTTATTTCAACCCTTGCCCTTTTTGGTGAAGGGACAAGGGGGCTCGCCGGAGGAGTAGCAGCGCCGACATTCTGTCGAGGAGGCGACGTTTCTTCTCCTTCGACTGGCGTCTCCGAGGCGACTAATGTATGTGACGTGCTCGTTCGAGCAGCCACATCAGCAGTTGGTACTTCTTCTTCATCATCACTACGAGCAAGCGTCGACAATATAAAAAGCAAGATAGACAAGAATCTTCGAGTACAAGTAAACAAGAAAAAGGGTACTTACGAACTGATGAGAGACTCGAGGTATGGATCATAGCCTGCCTTCTGGTGCGAAGGAACAGCTTCGTCGACTTTGGAGGTGCCGGAATCCTCGGCATCATCTCTTTTCCTTTTGTTCCTTGGAGAAACAGCAGAAGGAGGAGATTGTGCCGACGCAGTGGCTTCAGAGACATCCTCTTTTTCGTCGGATCCCGCAGATTTTCGAGATTCTGCGGGTTCATTTGCAAATGAGGGGGCATCTGGGTTATCATCAGAGATAACGGCCCTTTCTTCGACATCCCCACCTTCAGGAAGAGGAGGAAGCGAAACAAGATTTGGGTGGTACTGTATAAAAAGAGGGAAGGATGTCAGAAATGAATAACAACACAAAAAGCAAGGCAAAAGACAAATTACGCGACAATGTTTACCTTGGGAAGCGCATGGGCGGCGCTGTATGGTTTTACGCGATAAGTGGAAGGGATGGAGTCTTTCTTCTTGAGAGATGAAATCCTACGGATAAGTCTGTCCAAATCCTTGACTTCCAAATTCGTCGACAGACGATCTGCGTCTTCATCGCCAGCATAATTCCAGAAAGGGTTTTTGCGAGCCTGAAGAGGCTGCACCCTAGTCCTAAGGAAGTACGCCGTAATTTGGATGCCTGATAATTCTTTTCCACGAGTATTTTGCAACTCATGGATACGAGTCATCAGGGCCTCTGTCGAAGTCCTTTCTTCCTCGGTAACCAGCTTCGTCCCAAGAACGGCGGCGAAGGATTTTCTCGGCACCGTCAAAAGGAGGAATGTTGTCTTCGGCGCATCCATGGTTTTCTTCACGAATGTACAACCACTTCTTGCGCCACCCTTGAACGGAGTCAGGAAGTTTGACGTCGAAGTAGTTGACAGAGGAGCGAACAGAAATAACAACACCGCCTATATTATAGGCGACATTGGCAGAGCCATTGCGGCGACAAAAGAAAATGCGCTTCCATAATGCCCAGTTAGGCTGGACACCGAGGAAGGCTTCGCAGAGGGTGATAAAGATAGAAATGTGAAGGATAGAGTTGGGCGTGAGATGATGAAGTTGGAGACCATAAACATAAAGTAACCCGCGAAGAAAAGGGTGAATGGGGGCGGAAAGACCGCGGATGAGATGATCAACAAAACTTACCCGATACCCCATTGGAGGGGTTGGGTAGCTTTCTTCACTGGGGAAGCAAACCGCTTTGGGTTTCTTGGTAATCCCCAACTTCTTCAGGAGATTGAGGTCCTGGTTCGTGATCTTGGACCTCTCCCACTCCGCGGCTCCCAGATCTGCGGCGGCCATCGAGGAATCAGGTGTGCTATGCCTGGTCAATCGACGCGGTGGCATCAACAATGGCGGAGAGCTGTAGCTACGAAGAGAAGAGCTTTGAGAGATGAGGAGCGCAGGAGGAAATTTTGCAGAGGAAAGCAGGGGGACGGCGCGAGCGGAAGTGTTCGAGGAAGAAGAAGAGGACCTTATATACAGGTGCGGTGAAACGACGGAACCGTTGGATGAAAAAAGAATGCAGCAGATGATCGCCACGTGGATACAAGGGCACAATGGTATTTTAACATTAACGAGGTTACAGAACGTGTGCCAGAAAAAGGGGAGAACATGTGTCCCCCACTTGCACGACGTGTCCGACAGATCAGGAATTGGGACCCACAAGGCAGCGAAACAAGTGTTAATGGTCAGTTTCCAAAATAGGGATCGTGGCTATCATCAGCAATGACGTCGTCAAGATAAAAGAAAAATTCGACTGCGAGTTTTCAAAAGTTTATCGACAACGCAAGGTTATCTCGGGAGCCTTTGATCAAATACAAGTTTTTGCCCAAATGCTCGGGGGCTACTTTGGAAAAATAGAAAATTCCGAGTATGACAAGATAGAAATGGCGAGAGCCTATGACCAAATGCAAGCATTTGTTCATAGCCTCGGGGGCTACTCCCATCGGGAACGCTGTTCGCGTGCCCGATGAATTTTATCAAAATAAAGAAACAGAAGTGAGTATATTACGAGTTACACAGATAACTCTACATATACTCCCATCGGGAAGACAAAATAAGTCATCAAATATGACTCGATAAAATGTGCTATTCCAAAGGCGAAAAGCACTCGACAATATATTCTCAGAACGCCAAAGTTGCGATCAATTTCTGAATGCCGCAAATTTGCGAAGGTAAGACCACAGATCCGTTCTGCTGGGCGTGGCATCGCCAAAGACTGCGCTCTGCTACTTTTATCCGTATCAACAGATATGAAGAAAAATCCTAACGGACGCGTTAGGTACCCGATAAATTTGACTGGGACTCGACAGAATGGTAAGACCTTAAGCGGCACCTGTCGAAGTTTGCACCAGTATCCCGAGATCATGTCCAGGGACGTGATCTTGAAGTAGGTTTTTGCGGATTGCCACTAGAGCAGTTAACTAGTACCTGATCCGTCAGATGAACTAGCCCCAACTACCGTTATCCCTGTACAATATAGAATTTTATGTGAAGAAGTATAAATAAAAGTTCTCGAATAAATATAAACAGTCGAGATTTCCCTTGACTCTACGATTCAAGCAAAATCTCGGGGGCTACTGACATAGGCATCCCAAATGGGCCTGCCGAAGATAGTATCCGGAGTTTACTGAAGGCCCATTATCTGAAGAATAAGAAGATTCGGGAGCCCAAGATATATTAAGGAAAGCTAGAGTTGTAATAGGAAGTGTTATTTGTAATCTGGCGGGATGAGTTAGAAACCGTCCCGGACTCTGTAACTTGTATAAAACGAAAACCCTCGGCTCCACCTCCTATATAAGGGGGAGTCGAGGGACAAAGAAAGGATCGAATCTACTGTCAACATAACCCTAGTTTTCATAGTCGTCGAGTACTTTTCGCCTAAACCTTCGAGATCTACTTGCCCTCTACTTCTAGCAAAACCCTAGTCTACAATCTGTAGGCATTGACAAGTTAATCCTTTGTCACAAACTCCCATGAAATCCTTTAACAATTTTTTTAAGTTGTCCAGTAGGTGTATTTTGTTGTATACATTCCTGAAATCTCAAAAAGAATTAAATTAGAACTTAAAGGCATGCATAAATAAAAAGAGATAGAATCTATGAGGAAAAACAACAGTTGCATAACGTAATTTTTTCGACTACTTATACTTATTAGGAAATTTTGCCAATTTTTATGCATATAGAGGATGAAGATGAAACTACAATACTAATATGAGTGTAATTGGAGCTACAGAAAAATTATATAATTTATTTTGTGAACCGTGTTCTGCAGAAAACTGCATCTTCATATGTTTCATCAACTCTTAGACATCCAAATGAGTAAAACTTGGTATTTTATTAAGACCTACATAATGTAAACTAAAACAAGACTTCATTACTCTAGTGAAGAAAACAAAAATAAAAGCAACTGGGTTGTCTCCCGTAGAGCGTTTTCTTTATAGCCATATAGCTAGACTTACTTACTTGGTTTAAGATAGGTGGAGATCATGTGGCAGCTTGTGCCTTGGTGACATCTCCTTCTTCCTTGGGAAGTATTCCATGCACTACTTGTGAATAAACTAAAACTTTGCATTCCCTTCATTCGAATCTATAACAGCTCATGTTGTTCTTAGAAAAGATATTCCCAATATTATAATACTAGAGGTTTTACTCCCCATGTCCATGATAACGAAACCAACATGAACAAAATTCATATGTAACTCAACCATGAAATTATTTATTTTACCTAAAGCATTCTTGGTTGAATCATCAGCAAGTAGAAGATATATTGAGCATTTTTCCAAGTTTTGAGTTCTAGCAATTCATATAATTCTTTTGATAAAACTAAAACACTAGATCCTAGATCTAATATAACATGATGGGTTTCTTTGCCAATAGTGATTAATATCTTGGGAAGCCAAGCATCTCCAAATTTAGGTGGTATCATAGCTTTATTATTATATCTAGTAGTGGCGGAGCTACAATGGAAAAGTTGGACATGCCAGAAATAGAGAAAAATAATAATTGAAAAACTAAGAATTTGGGGATTTTTTTGGGTCAAAAAATAATAATTTAAGAAAATATGGGTAAAAATATCAGGCTATTTAATAGCTAACAAAAAAATTAGGGAAAGAGAAATTCACATGTGCTAGACCAACGAAGATACATGTCCTATCAAGTACTAAATATTGAATTTCCGTAGGAGTAGGTGCTACCAACGGCAATCAACCAAGCATCCAAAGATTGGGTCTACTTGGACCATTTTCTTGTTGGACTTTTGCCTCACTAATCAAGATACCTCTAAATAGTAGGGAAATCCTCTTTGACTCATAGGTGTAGATGCATCAATTATTTAAAATCATATTTTAAAATGTTTAAAAATTCTGAAAAATATCAGGGTGTACATCCAGACATTCTATGTTCGTGCACAAGTTTTATGGAAAAATATTATTTTTTGTGGCCAATGAAAAAAAACAATTTTTGACGCTCGAAATAGCTTTTAACGAGACATTTTTCTGTCCTTTTTACATAGTGCATACAAAAAAATTGTGCCAAACTTTTGTGAGCTAACATAGAATGTGAGGATGCCCACTCACGATTTTATTTCAATTTTTAAATATTTTTTGAAATAAATTTAAAATAAAATTTTCATAATAGGTGCATCTACACCTATGAGCCAAAACACCATGTCCGGAATAGTAAAATAAATCATAAAACAACTATGCATGAGTTATAATCTGAAGGCAACACGAAATACAAAAGCAAGCCAGTTTTCAAATAAACCGATTCAAACTAGTCCGTAATAAAAACTGTGTACTACTTCTCAACACTTCAAGCATAATAAAAAGGTGTGTCAATGTTTTTTAAAGGTAGCAACGAATGGGAAATGTCTAAATCAGGCTTAAACTACATAGTCGCTTGTCGGACACTACCCCAACTATCTCTTGGAAGGCTGATGACTCCCACAGTCTCATCTTTATCTAGCTGCAGGTTGCAGCGCAAAATTTTAGGGTATTGATTATGAAGAAACTTTCGGTATGCTGTTTAGACGCAGTTTTTTCTCGTGAATGGAACCAATGTGCCTTAAGGAGCTTTGGCTTCACGTGTCTTCAGGTTGGCAATGATCGGGTAATTGAGTTCAAGAAACAGAGAGTGGTCGCCGAGGCTGTTAACCTGCCTCCAAACTAAGACCCCTGCAGGTACAGTACATATGGGATCCTGCTTAAAGACGTAGGTGGCAACAGGAGGATACTGCCGTAGCTGAAACCCGTTAGCAGCATAGGAAATGTCAGGAGGTACTTCACCATGGGCAATCCCAATGTGGTTTAATGTAAGGATGATCATCAATCACTTTTCCTCAGCAGATGGAGCGAGGAACCACGCATACTGCTGATCATCCACCACCGGTGACGGGATTACAAACGGAAGCATCAGGTTTCCTGTAGTATTAGAAATGGAGACAAGTCGGGTGTTACTGGCAAACATATTCAAACAACAACATTGTTCATCGTTCATGCTCACAATATAAATACGACTATGTAAGCTAATGACATTGGTCATTCCCGTGTTCAAATCGAGTGTCCAATATATATATCAGTTATACAACATCCATCCCATGAAACTAGTCTTAACTTTGCCAAAACTAGACACTAGTTAGTGTATATATAGTTATATACTCCCTCTATCCCACCAAAAGTGTCTAAGATTTCTCCAAATTTAGATGTATCTAGACAGTAAAAGCATATAGATACATTCAAATTTTGACAAATATCATCTGAAGTTTAAGTCCTGTGTTGTAGTTAATTCCCTTTGTCTTAAGTGATCTATTAGAGAGCTTCCCTGTGACCACACGAAGGGTAAGAAATGTTGAAGTGTATAAGTGGATTGGCTAGCCCTTTTAAGTAGTTTGGACTTCATGTTGCGTTGGCTAGTGCATGAAGCTTGACATGGTGTCAGAGCCAGGGTCTCGAGTTCGAATCCTGACTTTCGCAATTTATCCTAAAATTGTTGTTGCCCCCTCGTAGTCCACGTATATGCCTCTTGAGCTATACCTCTGAGTATTTTCATGTGTTGACTTGTCTTCCATCACACGTGAGGGGGGGGGGGGCGATGTTGAAGTGTATGAGTGGATTGCTAGCCCTTTCCATCAGTTTGGACTTTTGGTTGCGTTGGTAGTGTATGAAGCTTGACAAGAAAGAGATGCTCTTTGTAGCTAACCGCAAGTGGTAACCTTTGCAAAATACGTATCGGATGCAGCTATCCATTCAGTAGAAGAATTTGCATTTTAGAGTTGAAGGTTCATAATCTCTTCTCTACTATTACTAGTAAAGGGTACATGCTTTGCATGTTAAGAAAATGCATGGTATTTGTTTACCTCATTTTCGCGTTAAAAAAAAGGTACACTATATGGTTGTGCTAAGTTAAATTGTTTTAAGTCTGTTCAAGTTCATCGAAAATTATACTACCAACATCTAAAACATCAATATAGTTTCATATATTATAAAAGATATTTAGATCTTATATATATTTGAGGTTGTAGATATTAGTCGTAAACTTAGTCAAACTTAAATAACATTCAATTAGAAAAAATAGAACCTGAGTTATTTTAAATGAGGGGACGTCACACTCACTAATCAAAGATAACTGTGGGAAAGTGAAATCTATTCAAGAAAATGGAATAAGACTGTATTAAAAATAAAATTAAATATACCATTTTGCAGATTGTTCACCGATATATAAACAAAGAACTGCTTGATCTGCATGTAGATACGTCCAATCAAAGCTTTTTCCCTGATCTCTAGAAAATACCGATGGACACATGTATTACCCGTTCGCAGCCAGTCCAAATACTGGCTAAGATTTTTTTAAAAAAACTTAAAATGTAAAATATATCGAAGGTCATCAAATTTTACATAAATTTTGGTAAACATCGGCTAGTGCTTTCTTACACTGATAGGTACCCAAAAAATCCGGTTACCGATAAGATTTCAAATATATCAGCCAAGAACCAAAACTCTGCATCGGATTGATCAGATTTTAAACATAATAATTATTAATATCATCCACTATTAATAGGGCATATTGATATTAAAATATAAGCTGCTCCATGTAATTACAAACGATTTTCTTTTATTTTCTGTTTCTCATAAAATCAATTTTTTCTAGGTGAATCTTGAGGCTGTATGTTTTTTGTTGTCTCATTCACGTTCATTGTTGTGGTCGCTTGTGGAAAAAAAGTAGTCTTATAGGCTGGTAGATGGCCACAGTAGAACTGCACCCCCTCCATTTGCATACTCACCGTCTCACATGAGTTAGCTAGATAATTCTAGAATGCCCGCAGAATCTTGCGTGACCTAGCAAAAGTTATCGGCAAACAGTGTGGTGACAGGCTGACAACACATGTGGGTGAAGCGTGAATCCCTTTATTGTGTGTTGTTAGATTGACATATCAAACGGCTTACATGTAGCCACACAGTCCTCTGCTTAAAGCAAATAGACGTGAGCCATCTGATTGGAATGATCCAATAGTGTATATGATTAGATATTTATATACAATATTGGAGTATAGATAACATAGTAGTTTTAAACTGAGTATAGAGCTTCAATCCTGACCTTTGGAGTGCTAAATCTAACGGAGCACAACAACATGATTCTCTGTGAATAGTACACATAGACAAGTCTACAATATTTCAAAACCATCACGTGAGCCTTGGGTCTTCCCCAAAAAATTACCAAATATTTGAAACCTTTGAAGCATAAGAATGGCCCCATTCAAATAAATCACTATTCAACACTGCTACATGCAACAATGTAAGGTAAGGGACACGTAGTGTTACAGTCTCAACTCTCAAGGAAATATCAAAGGAAAAGGTAGGTAAATATAAGAAACGAGTGAGTGTGAGATGTACACGTGTTTTTTTATTTTTTATTTGTTCCCTTCGTTTGCCAACTGATGGGAAGAAACATCATTTTTTTGCAGGACCATTCTTGTTTTCGTATTTTATATGTGCATTGTTGGCAATATTTTCTTTCGGAAACCATGAATATAACTCAAGCTATATTTAACATGGTTTTTGAAAATTTTGAGAGGTGCATTTTAAAGTTCCAAAGAAAACTGAGATTAAATACGCGTGTCGACAATGTTGTGTTCTACCAACATGCAAATGTCAAAATCAAAATATCTTATATTTAAGGTTTTGAAAGAAAAAATCTGACATATATACTGCAAAACTTTATAACTTCAAAATCTATCAGATTTTGTCATTTTTGTGCGGCTTGAATATAAGGTATCTCGATTTCAAATTTTACACTCTGGTTGAATAAAACATTCTCTACATCTAATTTATTTTAGATTTTTTACATTGTTTCAAAACTTGCGAAAGGCATGATATAAATATTTGATTATCAAACATAATCCTTAATGGTTCGACGTGCATTGTACGTGCATACATACTAGTAATATAAAAATATAAAATTTCTCGCCTTGTACACATTTTGTTGTTTTTTTTTGGAATGAATACAAAATTTAATTTGGTAGATAGAGTACTAAACTTTAAATGGGAAACTTAAAGCAGCTTTCCAATAAAGGCTAATAGAAAAAAGGAATAGAGGTATGCCAGGCATAACATACACGATGGGGTTGAAATTTGCATAAGCTTCGGGCAATTTGGCAAAGAAAAATCTAGTCGGATAAATAATAGAATTATAAAATATACAAGCTAAACTGAGTAAATTAGGCATAACAAGTATTTCATTCTTGTAGATTAAATAATTGGATTTTGATTGAGTTATTTTTCTAAGGGAAAAACAAGAAGGCAGATTCAAGACACTTTTGGTGGGACGGAGGGAGTAAATCAAAAATAAGAAAAAGTTCCAACATGTTTCATAAGATGGAGTACTAAATAAAGGCTTGATGCATCTCTGAGGCCGGGGTCTCTGGTCCTCCATATTGAGCAAAAATCAACTAGTTATATGAAATAATGGGTGTAAAAGTTAATCAAGAAGGGTGCCTTCATTGTGGTACGTTAACATTTGAGATACTTATTAATTACATCCATATTTTACAGTGGCATAGATTACTAATTCAGGAATGCATTCACATACGGAGTATACTATGTTTGCTGATGACTGATTAGTACTAATTCACTGCAAGCAACGGTTCATTCATATTCAGATAAAGGATGTGATCGTTAAGTCATATACTTATGAAAGTCCTTATGCATCTCTTTGATACAGATGACGGGGTCTCTCGTCCTCCTTTTCGAGCAAAAATCAATCAGTTATATATGAAACAATGGGTGTAAAAGGTAATCAAAAAGGGTGCCTTCATAGTGCTACATTATCTTTTGAGATATTGGTTAATTACATCAATATTCTGCAGTGGCATAGAGTTACTAATTCAGGAATGCAATCACATACTGAGCATACTATGTTTGTTGATGACTAATTAGTACTAATTCATTGTAAGCAACGGTTCATTCATATTCATCAAAAGGAGGTGTGATCATTAAGTCATTTATGAAAGGTAAAATATAAACAAGGTAGTTCGTGAGTAACTCCATTGATTAAATCAGTGTATCATGCAATGCAACATAAGGACTGAAAAATACCCATTTGCGGTGTCCTAGCAGTACGTGGAGCCGTCAGTTTCGTCCACCGCAAAACCGTGGCCACCGATTTCAATGGCATCACAGTACATTGGATAATCATGTTCAGTTGTAAGAAGGGCCTCCAGCATTCTCTAGTCGCCACCCCCTTCAAGGTAGAAAATATTTTTGTCGAATAAGGCGATGATCTTGTAATCTGCGTACCTCCCACCTTTTGTGGGCACTTGGCATATTACAATCTTCAACAAATTAATTACTGGACCGCAGAAAACATGGTATGCAGCAACAGGTTGATATGAATCACTAATATGACCAATCTTCGAAGGAGGTAGGGATGTAAGGGGATATGTCACTCCGTGTAGGCATTCACGAGGCACCACTAGCACCCATGATGATCGGCGGCGATCCAGTCGCTGTTGGTGCCAAGCCATTTTCTGTCGTGCATGAATGGCATGGCGACAAAATGGCGAGGATGGTCGAGGGGAACCAGGTTGTACACGGTGTCATGCAGACGAGATGCTCTCGCTACATCCTAGTGGTCATCGAACCAATAAGCAGGCGGAGGAATCAACATGCAGGGTTCATCCCAATGGTGCATCTTACATTCATCATTGTTGATCTGATCGTAGAGCTCACTAGAACATGCGGCACGTCGGACGGTATTGGTAATGTCCAGATGCGCATCGATGAGATCGATGTTGTCATCGGTGAGAGCCTCCCAGTGGCCGTCCCCGCCGCCCCGGCAAAGCCTAGAATAATCCATCACGTGAAGATCTATTTTAGTGGATGGCTGATGCAACTGCGCTTGGGGTTTTTGGAGGAGAAGGCGAGCGCTATGGAAGGAACGATGCGGCACGCGGCCGGCCGGGGTGAGGAGAGAAAGGTATACTCGTGGAAAACTAGTGATGCGGCGTGGTGGGGATCGAGATCCTGCGCGTGCGCGTGATTTTGGGAGGGTGAAGAAGAAGATGGACAAACATGCAAGCGACAAAAACTAGGGAGTATTGCGTAGGCTGCTGCTGCGACTGGGCGCCGACTGGACTATAGGTAGACTCGTGTGGTGCAGTGGTGTCTCGTCACATCAGTTTAACCAGAGACATTTTTTTATATTTTCCATTTCCATATATTTTTTGACCGATAATCGTAGTACTCTATGCTAGAGACACGTACGTTAACACGTGGGCAGCATGCAACCGCGCGAGCACCAACATGAAATGAGAGATGTTTTAGAGCAGAACTTCATTTTCAATGCCTTTCCTAGCTTGGTTTGGAACCCATGGTCCATGGGGTCCTCCAAAGTGCATGATTTTTTTTCTTGGTTGGTCCTCCAAAACTGAGTTTGGATGGCAGCAAGACTTGCACAAAGAGGATGTAAAAAAATTGGCCTTTGTGAACTTTGCAATAAACATCAAGTTTCAAACTCTCAAGAAAAAAAATAAGAATTGGCGCCCACCTTCTTTTCAACTGTTGGTTCTCAATCCGAGGGTGGTCCAACTAGCTTGCAAAATTGGCTTGGTATTCATGGTCTTGATCCAACAATTTGGCATGGCTTTCAATCCATGTGAGAGGTGATGTATGGAGGTGATTCATATGAGAGGGCAATAAAGAAATGCCTTGTCCTCCTTGCAATGCTAGTCTATTGGAAAATTTGGAAAGAAATGAATACTTGGTTTTTCGCAACGTTTCAACACTAGTGGTGAAGATCAGAGAGGAGGCAGAAATTTGGTTCTCACTACAAGTGTGAAGGCTTTAAGTAATGTAATAAAGCCACAAGATTAGTTTTGTTATTTTTGGTCTCGCCGTAAGGCCAAGATGGTTTTTTTATGAAATGGAGGAAAATGTTTTGCACTAGTTTGAAATAAAGAAACCGAGAAAAATTACAAGGGACTACTCTCTCGGCATAATTTGCCCCAAGTGCTTAATTAGGAGCCGCAATAACCCACAAATGGGCTTCCCTCTTTATTTTTTCTAAGATTACAAGGGTCATGGCATGCTTGTTGTTCAAGACACTTGTGTTGCGCTCGGTCCAAAGCTCCCAAGCAACTAGGAGTGCTATCTAGAGAAGAGATTGCTTTGCAATTAGGCATGTGGGTGACCATCATGTTGCGCCACCATTGCTCGACGGAGGCTCCGCTCAATGGTTTGGTTGGATGTTGTTATGCAACTGTTCCTTTATATAGCCTCATAGCCGGGTGGAAAATCTACAATGGACGATGAGGTGGGAAACCGAATCCATGGTTTGTTTTCAAAAAGGACATAAACCACAATTTGTCCATCCCCGGTTTTGAAGGCAATCGAAGAACTTTGTTTTCGGAGGTGCCCAAACTATCCAAACCGACTTGTGAGGAAAACAGACCAAGATGGGTTTAGAAAACTTCAATTCCCTCTCATTCAAATTAATTCCCTCTCATATCTAGGCAAATTAAGTTGAATCAATTAATTTGGATCGGAGAGGTAAAAATATTCTCCTTAATTAACCAATTAAAATGGAAAATATGTTGCCTTGTTTCCTATGAATATTAGGATCTACATAATTTCTATACGAATCGTATGAGTCAAAGAAGCTCTTAAGCTTTGGGATGGAGGTAGTACTACATATATATTCTGGATTCCTTAGATTAAACATAGACTCAAAACATCTTATAGTACGACTCGAAAGGGAAAAAAATAAGGCAGACCTAACTAGTACTACTTTTTTTTCCCTTAGAACTAGTACTAGCTACTTATTCTTCTTAATGGCGGCCACATCGTTCTTTTGTGCTCCATCGTCTTCCTCTCGGGCACGCTTCTTGAGGGGGGCTCCATCGTCTTCTTGCTGAGAAACCTTCTTTAGGGGTTAGTCCGACGAAACCCCATAGTAAGAGAATGGGCTATGTAGAGGTTAGTCCATGTTCTTCGCCTGCTCGCGCTCATCAGAGCATTCATCCTCCTCCCACTCGTCCTCATCTTTCGGCTCGCCCTCGAAAAAGGAATCATCGTTGATGTCGTCGTCGGAGTAATCCGGTGGCGTCTTGTCATCGGAGTCGATCTTGATCGGTTGCACCGTCTCCTCTGATGGGTATGAATCGAATCTCCTCCGACGATTATTAGTGGCAAACCCAAAAAAAAAACTAGTTTGCAAACTTTATGGGAAACCAAAAAAAAAACTAGTTTGCAAACTTTACGACAATGAAAATTTGTGTTATGTGTAAAAAATAGGGTCACGATGATCCAAAACTTCGCCTTGGTTCTTGCATTAACCAGGCGCATATGTATATGCACGTGGGAAATTGAAGAAGCAAGGCAAACTCCAACATATGAATGGTGAGACAACCCGTTAAATTAGGCAGTATGTAAACCACAAATGATATGACTATGCATGCTTTGTTTCGACCTTTTTATATCGAACCCCACAATAATTTAATTTGGCTTACTTTGAAATTTAGGTCGATCAATCTCATGATGCTCTCGCCCTTGTTTTAATTTGTGCTAGTTGGGTGCGGCGCGTGTGTTTGTCCATTATATACTGTACCATAGCTCGATTCACACATTCGGGGTCACACACTGATGCGCGTAGATGTACACGTCCGTTGGGAACCCCAAGAGGAAGGTATGATGCGCACAGTGGCAAGTTTTCCCTCAGAAAGAAACCAAGGTTTAATCGAACCAGGAGGAGCCAAGAAGCACGTTGAAGGTTGATGGTGGCGAAATGTGATGCGGCGCAACACCAGGGATTCCGGCGCCAACGTGGAACCTGCACAACACAACCAAAGTACTTTGCCCCAACGAAACAGTGAGGTTGTCAATCTCACCGGCTTGTTGTAACAAAGGATTAACCGTATTGTGTGGAAGATGATTGTTTGCAAAGAAAACAGTAAAGAACAATTGCAGTAGATTGTATGCGATGTAAAGAATAGGACCGGGGTCCACAGTTCACTAGAGGTGTCTCTCCCATAAGATAAAAGCATGTTGGGTGAACAAATTACAGTCGGGCAATTGACAAATAGAAAGGGCATAACAATGCATATACATGATATGATAAATATAGTGAGATTTAATCAGGGCATTACGACAAAGTACATAGACCGCTATCCAGCATGCATCTATGCCTAAAAAGTCCACCTTCAGGTTATCATCCGAACCCCTTCCAGTATTAAGTTGCAAGCAACAGACAATTGCATTAAGTATGGTGCGTAATGTAATCAACAACTACATCCTTAGACATAGAATCAATGTTTTATCCCTAGTGGCAACAGCACATCCACAACCTTAGAACTTTCTGTCACTGTCCCAGATTTAATGGAGGCATGAACCCACTATCGAGCATAAATACTCCCTCTTGGAGTTAAGAGCAAAAACTTGGCTAGAGCCTCTACTAATAACGGAGAGCATGCAAGATCATAAACAACACATAGGTAATAGATTGATAATCACCATAACATAGTATTCTCTATCCATCGGATCCCGACAAACACAACATATAGTATTACAGATAGATGATCTTGATCATGTTAGGCAGCTCACAAGATCCGACAATGAAGCACAATTAGGAGAAGACGACCATCTAGCTACTGCTATGGACCCATAGTCCAGGGGTGAACTACTCACTCATCACTCCGGAGGCGATCATGGCGATGAAGAGTCCTCCGGGAGATGATTCCCCTCTCCGGCAGGGTGCCGGAGGCGATCTCCTGAATCCCCCGAGATGGGATTGGCGGCGGCGGCGTCTCTGGAAGGTTTTCCGTATCGTGGCTCTCGGTATAGAGGGTTTCGCGACGAAGACTTTAAGTAGGCGGAAGGGCAACGCGGGGGGCCACACGAGGGCCCCACACGCTAGGCTGGCGCGGCCAGGGCCTGGGCCGCGCCGCCCTAGTGTGGCGGCGCCTCGTGGCCCCACTTCCTTTCCCCCTCGGTCTTCTGGAAGCTTCGTGCAAAAATAGGACCCTGGGCGTTGATTTCGTCCAATTCCGAGAATATTTCCTTACTAGGATTTCTGAAACCAAAAACAGCAGAAAACAGCAACTGGCTCTTCGGCATCTTGTTAATAGGTTAGTGCCGGAAAATGCGTAAATACGACATATAATGTGTATAAAACATGTAGATATCATCAATAATGTAGCATGGAACATAAGAAATTATCGATATGTCGGAGACGTATCACACACCCCTATATTTTTTTCAATTATTTGTTTGAATTGTACTTCATCTACACACTGTTCAAATTTCCAATTTAGCGGATTTAGCCCAAGGAAATTGTATATATATGGATGCACATTGAGATAATTTATGAAACCTTGGAAATGGCCATCCTATCATGCATGTTTCCCCATGAATGAAAATTTGATTGGTGGAAGACAAGTAAAAACATATTATGTGCGAAAATCCAAAATACACATATTTTTGCAAAGTTTTCATGCGTGCATGAAGAGTTGCAAATATATACATAAAACTGGGCCATGATTCAAAAGTTTTACATGGTTCTTGTGTAGTAGTACCGAGCGCACATGTTGGAGGAAATTAAGCTGGACGAAGTCCAACATGGTGCCAAAATACTTGAAGGGCTCTTCTCTAAGGCACTGGTATGCCATGTCTGGTATTTTCCCTAGCTATGTAGAAAATGATGAACCATCCATGTTTTTCGATTGCCTTTTTCGAACCATCTTTGGCTTGATTTCAAATCTAGGTCAAATCACTGGGAGAGGGGGATGAATGTGTTTCTTTTTGACGCATTGCTCGTACTTGCGAGTTTTTTTGGTCCCACAAATTCAGGGTAGCATCATCCCCCCCTCCATTCCCGCACGGAAAAAGTGTTAGGCGAGTAGACGTATTTTATGACAGGAATCTTGGTTTCGCAACTGAGATCATGCAACATCCCTCGCAGGAGATCTGTAAGACTTCCTTCATAATCACCAAGCCAAATGTCAATCTTCCTTAACGTCCTCTTTGTAAAAGTATTAGCCATTCTGGCTATATACATGAGGAAAGTATTAGTAGTGATGATGCATCATAATAGTTATAATAAAGAATTATCACACTAAAAGATACGACAATGTTATTTTGAAGTGAATAAACATCATATTTCTAGAGAATTCTTTACTATTCCTACTTGACTCCTACAGGTTTATTCCCTTTACCTACCTAAGGTCGCAACATTTGCTCTGATACCAGCTGCGGTGACCCATCATACCACTGCATGTTCTAGTATACAAGTCGTTGATATGACATTCATGAAGGGACTTCTTCAGAAATATCACATCCCTCAGAGTGGTACAACCGAAACATTGCAGGTCATAACAATCCAGATTATATTACAAGCATGAGTCTTAACAAGTTGGCATTCTCACAGGTCTGATGAGAACACCCTACGATCCTACTTAAGTATCATTACAACTCAAAATAAAGTAGACATGATGATCTCATCAACTTATTTAGGTAAGTCACTAGGCTGCTCGGCTCCGAGATGTCTAAGGTAAGACTCTACTCTTCCACCTCCACTTCATTTGTGCCATAGACTATTCCATAGTCTACATCTTCAACTCCTCCGGACAAGTCTGGCTCCTCGTAGACCACCTCGTAGTCGCCTCCATATGCTTCGGTGCAGGCCTCCTCTTCATGATCACAATCTAGCAAAGGTGTCGAAAGAAAGTGAGTACAGAGGTACTCAGCAAGTTCAAAAGAGAAAAGGTGTTTGATGCACTAGCTACGACCGTTGATTAGAAAATTTCAGGTCAATGCATGTTTCGCAAACATTTCTTCAAAATGTTTATTTTATTTTGAAAACTATGCCCGCCAGTCTTCACAGGTTGACCAGAACTTCACGGAGTTCCTTTCCTGCCGCGTTTGTTGTTCCCTTCCAGGAACAGGGAGTGACAAGCCACAATTTGATACACTCTACAGAGGTGTGTTACTTTTCCCATAAGAGAACTTATCCTTGTTGCCAACCGGGCATACTTTTCTGTCCACACTTCCTTGGTGTGAGGCCCAGTATAAGAACCAAGCCAATCACTGTCCTCTTCGCGACCCCGCATACCCACCCTTTTGTATTCAGAGGGCCCTCGATCGCTTACTTATCTAGAGCGCTTGATCCTCGGCCATGATACAATCCATCATAGAACCTAGCTATTGCACAATGACGTCCACCTGGGAACGGACAGCTTTATGGCCTCTCAACCTTAGTGTGGGGCCAACAGCACACCAAAACGTCGGCAAATAGGCATCCATTGATATGCGAAAGGAAGAAGGTACATCTGACTTCCCCATAGCCATTATAGATCTCATGGTTAACGCGAATTGTACGACGCTAGAATCACTAGACGACATTGGTGATTAGTCCTAGATGAGTAGAACCCTTGCAGTGGAACCACCACCATCAACACATACCATGGTTCCATTGCCCACCACATAGTCATATTCATAACTGGAAAAGTAACATTTTATTTTCAATGCGGGAGTGATAAGTATATTGCTTTGCAAGTAAATTTGATAGAAAATAATTGATCGAAAATAATCAATATGACATGAGCAAGAGTGAACTTGTCTGGAGACTGCGAGATAGTGCAGTTTGAAGGTTTGGATGGAACCTGGACCTCGGGTTCTGAAAAGAAGCATCATTATCCGATAAGGACAATGTTATACAATCCAAATGATATATGCATGATTGATTTAATTTTGGTTGAATCCCTTTCCCCTGAGTATTTATTAAGATTTGTGTGATAAAATCTTTATTGGAATATTAATTCCGTGGATGATAATTTATAACTCTTTAGTAATATTTTGATGAGGTTTTTTTCTTAAAAGGAAAAGATCTAGAATAATAAAATTTTCCTTTGGAAAATATTTACTTTAAAAGAACAGATTGGAAATAATAGAATTTTCCTTTTGAAATTATTTACTTGAAAAGAAAAGATTTGGAATAATAGAATTTTCCTTTTGAAAATATTTGATTAACAATTATTTAAATCATTTGGAATTTTCCTTGATTTTTATAGCAAAGGAAAATGTCAAATTTTAAATTCCAATTTGGAATTCGTTTCAAAATTTGCAGAATTTAAACTTATATTGTTTATTTTATTTCTTGTTTTATTCTGGTAAAAATATATTTTTAATGTATTCTTCCATTTTTCTTGAATTTTTGGAGTTGATCTAAATTTATTTGTAATTTTTAAAGTGGAAGGGTTAACTTGATTTGTGAATGGACAAAAATGCCCCTAGGCCCACCTGCCAGGTCAACCCACGGGTGGAACCAGACCGGCCCAGCTCGGTCGACTCATCGGCCTCACTCTCCTCTCTCACTCTCACTCTCTCCGAACCCTAACCCTACTCGTCTTCCTCTCCCGCGATCCCCTAATCGCCTCTGTCGTCGCCGGCTCGCTCCGGCCACCTCCGGCGGTCATGGACCTTGCCATTGATCGCGTTCGAAGCAGAACACGAGGGCGTGTTGTTCTGTCCACGTCGATTTGAAAGTCTCCGCCTCTCCTGCTCGTGCGCAAGCCCTACTGCGCCTAGGGTTTGCGGGTTGGCGTCGATCTCCGATGAACTGGCACCCCGGGACGTGCTGGTGCTGCTCGCCGCCCTTGCTAGTGGTGGTGCTTGGCTAGCACCGGCCTGGCCGCGGTTTGGCGCCGCCGTGGCTGGCCTGTGCCACCGTGCCGCCATGGACGCCGCCATGTGCTTCACCAGGTACACACTGCTACTACTCTCTGCTCTCTTCTCTAGTTCTTCTTCCTTGACTCTAGCTACTGGTTGACCTAAGCCTTGTGCTGCTTCTGCCTAATGGTCATGCTCTGTTGTGTTGGTGCTCTTCCTAAGCCTACTGCTACTGTGACAATTGCTTTCTCATGCTCAATTGCCTGCTGTGCTAGCCTAGCTCTACCTGTGTTGCTCATGTGCTTGATCACATGCTCATTTGTTCCCTGCTGTTAGCAGTGGCTAACTGACTGGTGCTTGTGGTGATTAATGTGCTCTCCTATGGTTTGTATCTGCTCCAGATGCTCCATTTGGATCACTCCTTGCTAATGTCTAGGTTACTGGCTCCTTGCTTAGGTGATCTTGATGGTTGTCTTATGCTATTGCAATTGTATTAGCCTGCTATAGCTGCTTACCATGTACTGGTGAGCTGTTGTTGCTTCTAATAACACATTGTTCTTGAATCACTGACTATGGTGCCTTTGGTTATCCTACTGGTTGCCTCACTGTGTTGTTGTTGCTTACTGAGCAGAGAATTGATTTAAATTCATGCACTGGTCACTTATATTTATATGAACTGCTTATGCAATATTAAATATATGCATTAATTTATGATGTGTATTATCCCCAAGATCAATTGGGAGATTTAAAATAGTCTGAACCCCTTCTGGGTAATGATGACTTATGAATATTGTTGTTGGATGGTTTGTGGTTGATGTGACCATAGTAGCACTCGCTACTTCTGGGTTGCTCTCACCGTTGGTTCAAAAATAGTTGGCTAATCTCAATGGAATCATGCACAGTAGGGAATATATATATATATATGAATGCCACTGTGATTTTTTTGTGAAGAAAATCACTATCTACTGATGGTTTAATTGGCTAGGATTTCTAGGTGGTCTCTGTAGCTCCTAGTGACTATGTACTAATCTATTGGTTTGCCATCTGTGCATCTATGATCTTCTGTTTGCACAATATAGCCTCTGGAAAGTATATGTCTCTGGTTGCTCTCTTTCTGCCAGCACCTCTTCGTCAATACCAAGTGATGTTAACCCTCCATGAGCATCTGCTCATGAATATTTTGTGAGCATGCATAAGGATGGATTGGATCCTCTTGATCCACTCTAGGTACTGGTTATACGTTGCTCCAGCTCCTAGATGATTTCTTTTGGTTGCTGATGAGCTTTACTTGATGGATTTGGTTGTCTATTCCTTCTCCTCCTAGCTCCTGGAGATTCTTGATTTATGTCACCATGATTACTGGTTGGTTTGGCTATGGTTTGGTTGGAGAAAATGGATGGTTTCTGTGGTGTGGCTGTGTTCTTGATGAAGAATAGCTATGAACAGCTATGAGCAACTGCTGTTGTTCCTTTGTTTCTTGCTGAATGAGGTCTGGTCAATGGATGTGGCTTCTCCAGCTGGATCTGCCTGATACGTCCAATTTGCATCGCTATTTTGTATCATAACTTGCTGTTATTCATTGATATATCTCATATTGGGACACAATACTTATGTTATTTCATCTATTTTGCATGTTTCATCATTATTGGAGGATCAAGCACCGGAGCCAGGATTCTGCTGGAAAAAGCACCGTCAGAACGCAATATTTCGGAAGATCAACTGTGGAAGGAAATTTCACGTAAATTCCTATTTTTCCAGATGACGGAGGGAGCCAGAAGGGGAAGAAGAGGGGAGCCAAGGTGGGCCCAGACCACAGGCCGGCGCGGCCCATGGCCTGGCCGCGCCACCCTGTGGTGTGGGGGCCCCACAGCCCCTTTCGCCTCCTTTTTTTCGCGTACTCCTTCGTCCCGAAAACCTAAGCCACAGAGAGGACCTCATGAAAGGGTTACAGCCACCTCTGCGGGGCGACGAACACCAGAGAGAAAAGAGCTCTCCGGCGGGCAGGAATCCGCCGGGGAAATTCCCTCCCGGAGGGGGAAATCGACGCCATCGCCATCTTCATCGAGCTGGACATCATCTCCATCATCATCATCATCATCATCTCCACCATCTACACCGCCATCACCACCGCTGCACCTCGTCACCGCTGTAACAATTTGGGTTGGATCTTGATTGTTTGATAGGGGAAACTCTCCCGGTGTTATTCTCTACTTGTTGTAGATGCTATTGAGTGAAACCATTGAACCAAGGTTTATGTTCAGATTGTTATTCATCATCATATCACCTCTGATTGTATTCCATATGATGTCTCGTGAGTAGTTCGTTTAGTTCTTGAGGACATGGGTGAAGTCTAAATGCTAGTAGTGAATTATGGTTGAGTAATATTCAATGTTATGATATTTAAGTTGTGGTGTCATTCTTCTAGTGGTGTCGTGTGAACGTCGACTACACGACACTTCACCATTTATGGGCCTAGGGGAGTGCATCTTGTATTCGGTTGCTAATTGCGGAGTTGCCGGAGGATGTAAAAACCCGAGCTCCGTTAGTATATCGATGCAAGAGGGATCGCAGGATCTCAGAGTTTAAGGCTGTGGTTAGATTTATCTTAATTACTTTCTTGTAGTTGCGGATGCTTGCAAGGGGTATAATCACAAGTATGTATTAGTCCTAGGAAGGGCGGTGCATTAGCATAGGTTCACCCACACAACACTTATCAAAACAATGAAGATTATTTAGCTACATGAAGCGAAAGCACTAGACTAAAATCCCCGTGTGTCCTCAAGAACGTTTGGTCATTATAAGTAAACAAACCGGCTTGTCCTTTGTGCTAAAAAGGATTGGGCCACTCGCTGCAATTATTTCTCTCGCATTTTACTTACTCGTACTTTATTCATCTGCTACATCAAAACCCCTTGAATACTTGTTTGTGAGCATTTACAGTGAATCCTTCATCGAAACTGCTGCCAACACCTTCTGCTCCTCGTTGGGATCGACATTCTTACTTATCGAAGATACTACGATACACCCCTATACTTGTGGGTCATCAAGACTATTTTCTGGCGCCGTTGCCGGGGAGTGAAGCGCTATTGGTAAGTGGAATTGGTAAGGAAAACCTTTACTGTTTGTGCTGATTTTATTTCTGCCTGCTGCTATAAGTCATTATGGAGAGATCTTCTCTTCAATTTCTATTTGGGAAATCTACTACTACTGCAACGGTAGTGGATGAGGCGCCAGGTGAGGAAGTAGTACCATATAAAATACCTATGAAAATTATTGAACGTGTTATGGATAACCGTTATGAAGGGGATGGAACTGTCCATCCTGGTGATCATTTACTGTTTTTGCATGAATTATGCGGGTTATTCAAATGTGCAGGTATTTCTATGAATGAAGTTAGAAAGAAACTATTCACTATATCGTTGTCTGGTAAAGCGGCGCATTGGTATAAATTGCTGAAGAATGGTGATTCTATTGATTGGGAGGACATTGTGCCTTTATTTTATTCCAAATTTTATCCTCCAAGTGAAATTCACAAAGATCGGAACCGCATATATAATTTCTGGCCTCATGATGGAGAGAGTATTGCCCAAGCTTAGGGGAGATTGAAGTCTTTAATGCTCAAATGCCCCATTCATGAGCTTCCTGGTAATGTTATTATTGATAATTTCTATGCAAGACTTTCTTTTCAAGACAAGACCTTGCTGGATACTTCTTGTTCTGGATCATTTACACGCAACAAAGAAGAGTTTAAAAGGGACCTTCTTGATCGGATCCAAGAAAATACTGAAGGATGGGAGAACGACAAAGATAGAGAATCAGGTATAATTTATGATTATAAATGCATTGAAGCTTTTATGGATACTGATAAATTTCGTAATATGAGTGCTACATATGGTCTTGATTCCCAAGTTGTTGCAAATCTTTATAAAGCTTTTGCCTCTCATTATGAATTGCCTAAGAAGAATTTTGATAAGTATCATGAACCTTATAAAGATAAAGTTGATTCATTTGTAAACAAATGTGTAGTGATTGAAACTGTTGATAATGTTATTCCTGAAGCTTATATTGAAAAAACTCCTTTCCCTGCTAAAATGAAGGAGTACTCTGTTATATCTAGTGCGGTTAATAAAAGTGAAAAGAAACCTAAAGAACCTGAAGAACAAATTAAAATTGAACCTGTTGTTGCAATAGTTAAAGATCTTGTGACTGAAAATGTGGAGGATGGTCATATTATTTTCTGTGAAGATGCTTCTAATATTGTTTCACATCCTAATAAACCCAAACAAGTTAGTGTTCCTATGTTATCTGTTAGAATTGGTGATCATTGCTATTATGGTTTATGTGATATTGGTGCAAGTGTTAGTGCTATTCCTTATGAGCTTTACACGGAGATTATGCACGAAATTGGTTCTTGTGAACTTGAAGATATTGATGTGGTTATTCATCTGGCTAATAGAGAAACTATTTCTCCAATTGGTATTGTTCGAGATGTGGAAGTTCTATGTGGTAAGATTAAATATCCTGCTGACTTTTTGGTACTTGGTTCTGCTGCTAGTGATCATTGTCCTATCATTTTTGGTAGACCTTTTCTAAATACTTGTGGAGCTATTATAGATTGTAAGAAAGAGAAAATTTTGACTAGATTTGCTGGTGAACCTTATGAATTTAACTTTTCTAAATTTACCAAAACTCCTTATAAAGCTGACTTGCCTAGTAATGATTTTAAAATGGTGCAGTGTGCATCTATTGTTCTTGTTCCTAATAATCCTTTGCAGCAACATTTGGAGAATAGTGAAAGTGAAGCTTTTAGGAAAGAAAGAGATGAGCTTGAGGAAATTTTTCTTCGCCAACCTATTCTCAAGCATGATTTACCGGTGGAAGATTTGGGTACAACACCGCCACCAAAGGAAGATCCTGTTTTCGATTTAAAGCCTTTACCTGATAATCTTAAATATGCTCATATTGATGATAAGAAAATATATCCTGTTATTATTAGTTCTAAGCTTTCAGAGATTGAGGAAGAAAGGTTATTGGAAATATTGAAGAAACACCGAGGAGCTATTGGCTATACTCTTGATGATTTGAAAGGGATTTCTCCTTCTATTTGCCAACATGCTATTAATATGGAAGATGATGCAAAGCCTGTTGTTGAACATCAACGTCGTCTAATTCCGAAGATGAAAGAGGTGGTAAGGAACGAGGTATTAAAACTTCTTGAAGCTGGTATTATATATCCTATTGCTGATAGTAGATGGGTTAGTCCTGTGCATTGTGTTCCTAAGAAAGGAGGAATGACTGTTGTGCCTAATGATAATGATGAGCTTATTCCTCAAAGAATAGTTGTAGGGTATAGAATGTGCATTGATTTTCGAAAAGTTAATAAAGTTACTAAGAAAGATCATTACCCTTTACCCTTTATTGATCAAATGCTAGAAAGGTTATCTAAAAATACTCATTTTTGCTTTCTTGATGGTTATTCTGGGTTTTCACAAATTGCTGTTAAAGCTAAAGATCAAGAGAAAACCACGTTTACTTGTCCTTATGGGACTTATGCTTATAGGCGTATGCCTTTTGGTTTATGTAATGCTCCTGCTACTTTTCAAAGATGCATGTCTGCTATTTTTCATGGTTTTTGCGAAAGTATTGTAGAGGTGTTCATGGATGATTTTTCTGTCTATGGGAATTCTTTTGATAATTGCTTGCGAAACCTTGATAAAGTTTTGCAGAGATGTGAAGAAACTAACCTTGTTCTTAATTGGGAGAAATGCCACTTTATGGTTAATGAAGGAATTGTATTGGGACATAAAATTTCCGAGAGAGGTATTGAAGTTGATAGAGCTAAAGTTGAAGCAATTGAGAAGATGCCCTATCCGAGGGATGTTAAAGGTATTCGTAGTGTTCTTGGTCATGCTGGGTTTTATAGGAGACTTATTAAAGATTTCTCTAAAATTTCAAAGCCTCTTACTAATCTTCTTCAAAAATATGTACCTTTTGTTTTTGATGATGATTGTAAGGAAGCTTTTGAAACTCTAAAGAAAGCCTTAACAACTGCTCCTGTAGTCGAACCTCCTGATTGGAATTTGCCTTTTGAGATTATGTGTGATGCTAGTGATTTTGCTGTAGGCACTGTTCTTGGACAGCGGGTAGATAAAAAATTAAATGTTATTCATTATGCTAGTAAGACTCTTGATGCTGCTCAAAGAAATTATGCTACAACTGAAAAAGAATTGTTAGCTGTAGTCTTTGCTTGTGACAAGTTTAGACCCTATATTGTTGATTCAAAAGTCACGATTCATACTGATCATGCTGCAATTAGATACCTTATGACAAAGAAAGATGCTAAGCCAAGGCTTATTAGATGGGTACTTCTGTTGCAAGAATTTGATTTACATATTATAGATAGGAAAGGTGCTGATAATCCTGTTGCTGATAATTTGTCTAGATTGGAAAATATTGCTTATGATCCTGTTCCTGTTAATGATAGTTTTCCAAATGAACAATTGGCTGTAATAAAGGTGAGCTCGCGAGAGAGCCCTTGGTATGCAGATTATGCTAACTTTATTGTTTCGAAGTATTTGCCTCCAACCTTTTCAGCTCAAAGAAAGGAGGAAATTCTTTTATGACTTGAGGCATTATTTTTGGGATGACCCACACTTATATAAAGAAGGAGTGGATGGTATTATGCGAAGATGTGTTCCTGAATATGAACAACAGGAAATATTGAGTAAATGTCATGGTAGTGTTTATGGAGGACATCACGCTGGAGATAGAACCGCGCAAAAGGTTCTGCAATCAGGTTTTTATTGGCCAACTCTCTTCAAAGATGCAAGGAAATTTATTTTATCTTGTGATGAATGTCAAAGAGTCGGTAATATCTCTAGACGCAATGAAATGCCTATGAATTATACTCTTGTTATTGAACCATTCGATTGTTGGGGATTCGACTTCATGGGTCCTTTCCCTTCTTCAGAAGGTAACACTCATATACTTGTCGCTGTTGATTATGTTACTAAATGGGTAGAAGCTATACCTACCAAGAGTGCTGATGGTGAGACCTCTATAAAAATGCTTGTAGATGTTATATTTCCTAGATTTGGAATACCTAGATATATTATGACTGATGGAGGTTCTCATTTTATTCATGGAGGTTTTAGAAAAACTCTTGCTAAGTATGGTATTAATCATAGAATTGCTTCCGCTTATCACCCTCAAACTAGTGGTCAAGTAGAATTATCAAATAGAGAGATTAAAGCTATCTTGGGAAAGACTGTTAATAAATCTAGAAAGAATTGGGCTAGCAAATTGAAAGAAGCACTATGGGCTTATAGAACTGCTTATAAAAATCCTATGGGAATGTCACCTTATAAAATGGTTTATGGAAAAGCTTGTCATTTACCTTTAGAACTAGAGCACAAAGCTTATTGGGCTGTTAGAGAACTAAATAAAGATTCGAAACTAGCCGGTAATAAGAGGTTGCTGCAATTAAGTTCTCTAGATGAATGGAGAAGTGAGGCATATGAAAATGCTAAACTCTTTAAAGAAAAAGTTAAGAAGTGGCATGATAGAAGGATCATCAAAAGAGAGTTTAATATTGGGGATAAAGTCCTATTGTATCGTTCTCATCTCAGATTCTTTGCAGGGAAATTACTCTCGAAGTGGGAAGGACCATATGTTGTTGAGGAGGTGTATCGTTCAGGAGCAATTAAAATTAGCTCTCTCCAAGGCAATGCCACACAAGTGGTGAATGGACAAAGACTCAAGCATTATATTTCGGGTGATTCTTATAATGTTGATGTTGATATTATTCAAGTGGAAACACCGGAGGCTTTCATCAAAGGACAAATTGACAGTCCGCCAGAACTCGACTTTGAATAGGTAACATTACAGGTAATAAAAAGTCCGCGGTTGCCTTTCCGAACATTATTTCTGCTGTTTTTGGAAAATATGAAAAATTACGGAATCGAAACGGAGTGGAAAAGACGCGCGAGGGCCCGTCACCATAGGCCGGCGCGGGCCCCACCCTGGCCGCGCCGACCTATGGTGACAGCCCCTCGGCGTCCCGTTTCCACTCGTTTTCGGCCTGGAACCTTCCTTTTATCATAAAAATATTTGCTATATAATCCCCCGGACCCCTGGAGGTCCGTATATCGTTTTCTCGTCGTGTTTTGTTTCGAGCTGTTTTCTGCCAGATTTGTTTTGATCTAGAAGCACCATGGTCTCCAACAACAAGGACAAGGGGCCTTGGAAGGAAGAGATGGATGAAGGGATTAATAAGGAGAAGGAGAAGATAGCATCAGCAAAAGGAGAGTGGGAAACTACGAAGAGTAAGCCAATCTTGGTGGGATCGGTTAACACTGGGCGTTCCTTTTCTCATAACTTGCAGGGAGCTCTTCCGCCTGCTCTGGACCTCGACTCTTTCCCTTGTGTGGAGGAAGCAATACGGGTTGCTGATGAGTTTTGTGATCAATATTGTGCTCTCAAAAGGGAAGTGGAGATACTTCAGGAGGAGAACCAGCGACTTCGCAGAATGCTGGAATATTACTCTATT
Organism: Lolium perenne; assembly: GCF_019359855.2. Classification (NCBI taxonomy): domain Eukaryota; kingdom Viridiplantae; phylum Streptophyta; class Magnoliopsida; order Poales; family Poaceae; genus Lolium; species Lolium perenne. The sequence continues at coordinate 84,353,226 of NC_067248.2, read as the reverse complement.
CCCAGCACAAGGCCGTCACCGCCACATTCGGATAACAATGAGTCTCTTCAAGTTTTGGTGCAGAATTGCAAAATTGAGAAGCTGAAGCTGAAGGAGATCCTTATGAAGCGCGGGAAGAAGCCATCACCATCATCACCGAAGGAGTAATTCATCATCGGTATTGGCATCCCCTTGGTTTGTTCCAAGCTTGGGGGAGTGCCGCGGTATCACATTATCACTACCTTTACCTTTTACTATCAAGTAGTGTCATATCATGAGTAGGGAAGTTATCATATGGAATACTATGCAATGTGGAAGTATCTCTCTTAGTTGGTTATCTATGTATCCGTTGGTGTGAGTTATCGTTATGGAATATTAATGAGAAGTCTTATCATTTACTTTTTGCACACCTTATTTTAGTTTGCAATCTCCATTATATGATTACTCTTGACATAAGTATTGATATCACTTTGGGAGCATCAAGTAAATCTATTTGGTTTTGGCAAACTTAGCATTGGTCAGTAGCAACAACACCCTGATGTTTGAATAGAAGAGAGAAATACACTTAGATATATTACTCTATTATCTCTATGCTAATGAGTTTAGTATTCTGAAGTTAAAATTGCTTGTGCTTATGAGAAAGATGCATGATTGTTTCTATCATATGTATATTTGTTTGTTTCCCTCAACCTTTATGCTTGCTATCAAACCTTGCTAGCCAAAGACCTGTATCGAGAGGGAATGCTTCTCATACATCCATAACCTTAGACCAAACCTATGCCATTTGTGTCCACCATACCTACCTACTACATGGTATTTTCTGCCATTCCAAGTAAATACTTCATGTGCTACCTTTAAATAATTCAAACTATTACTCCTTATTTGTGTCAATGTTTTATAGCTCATGAGGAAGTACGTGGTGTTTTATCTTTCAATCTTGTTGGGCGGACTTTCACCAATGGACTAGTGGCACATCCGCTTATCCAATAATTTTGCAATAAGAGCTGGCAACGGGGTTCCCAGCCCCAATTAATAACTTTCATTAATAATTCTCTTCACATGTTTTGCCCTGATTTATCAGTAAGCAACTTAATTTTGCAATAGACACTCCTCCATGGGATGTGAATGTTGGAAGGCACCCGAGGATTCGGTTAGCCATGGATTGAGAAAGCCAAGGTTGGGGGGAGTGTCATCCTTAATAAAACTAAAATACATGTGTAAACAAAAGAGAAGGGGGATGATCTACCTTGCTGGTAGAGATGCCGTCCCTCATGGGAGCCGCTCTTGGAAGGTTCGTTTGGCAAGGGGGTTAGAGTGCCCGCTACCATTCGTTGACAACAACAAACACTGCTCAAAATCTTACTTTTATGCTCTTTATATGATTTCAAAACTTGAAAAGCTCTAGCACATGATTTAATCCCTGCTTCCCTCAGCGAAGGGCCTATCTTTTACTTTTATGTTGAGTCAGTAAACCTATTTCCCTCTATCTCAAGCAAGCAATTGAGTTGTTGTGAACCAATCATTTATGCTATGATTCAGTTAATCATGTCTTTTATACTTTCTTGTTTAGTACCAATTTTATCTGAATGAATATGACTTTGAAGTTATCAATGATTATGAGGAGATTGTTATGCTTGAATATGGAAGCCCAGCTATATAAATTCTAATATGAAAGCTTTGCCTAGAAGAACAATCCGTTAGTAGTTCTCTGACCAAGAACAAAGTTTGCCATAACCATTTATGATTTCTTATGCACCTTCACTTGTGATTTCTCTTTACTTATTTCAAGATGAGTTATATGAGGAAGTTGTTTACTAGAATGTCTTGTGTGAATGAATATGATGCTTCTTGTCCGTATTTTATTTATCGACTCTTCACTCCATAAACATGTGGTCTTGTTTATCGAGCTCAGTTTCGCTTGGGGACAAGCGAGGTCTAAGCTTGGGGGGAGTTGATACGTCCAATTTGCATCGCTATTTTGTACCATAACTTGTTGTTATTCATTGATATATCTCATATTGGGACACAATACTTATGTTATTTCATCTATTTTGCATGTTTCATCATTATTGGAGGATCAAGCACCGGAGCCAGGATTCTGCTGGAAAAAGCACCGTCAGAACGCAATATTTCGGAAGATCAACTGTGGAAGGAAATTTCACGTAAATTCCTATTTTTCCAGATGACGGAGGGAGCCAGAAGGGGAAGAAGAGGGGATCCAAGGTGGGCCCAGACCACAGGCCTGCGCGGCCCATGGCCTGGCCGCACCACCCTGTGGTGTGGGGGCCCCACAGCCCCTTTCGCCTCCTTTTCTTCGCGTACTCCTTCGTCCCGAAAACCTAAGTCACAGAGAGGACCTCACGAAAGGGTTACAGCCGCCTCTGCGGGGCGGAGAACACCAGAGAGAAAAGAGCTCTCCGGCGGGTAGGAATCCGCCGGGGAAATTCCCTCCCGGAGGGGGAAATCGATGCCATCGCCATCGTCATCGAGCTGGACATCATCTCCATCATCATCATCATCATCATCTCCACCATCTACACCGCCATCACCACCGCTGCACCTCGTCACCGCTGTAACAATTTGGGTTGGATCTTGATTGTTTGATAGGGGAAACTCTCCCGGTGTTATTCTCTACTTGTTGTAGATGCTATTGAGTGAAACCATTGAACCAAGGTTTATGTTCAGATTGTTATTCATCATCATATCACCTCTGATTGTATTCCATATGATGTCTCGTGAGTAGTTCGTTTAGTTCTTGAGGACATGGGTGAAGTCTAAATGCTAGTAGTGAATTATGGTTGAGTAATATTCAATGTTATGATATTTAAGTTGTGGTGTCATTCTTCTAGTGGTGTCGTGTGAACGTCGACTACACGACACTTCACCATTTATGGGCCTAGGGGAGTGCATCTTGTATTCGGTTGCTAATTGCGGAGTTGCCGGAGTGACAGAAACCTGAGCTCCCGTTAGTATATCGATGCAAGAGGGATCGCAGGATCTCAGAGTTTAAGGCTGTGGTTAGATTTATCTTAATTACTTTCTTGTAGTTGCGGATGCTTCCAAGGGGTATAATCACAAGTATGTGTTAGTCCTAGGAAGGGCGGTGCATTAGCATAGGTTCACCCACACAACACTTATCAAAACAATGAAGATTATTTAGCTACATGAAGCGAAAGCACTAGACTAAAATCCCCGTGTGTCCTCAAGAACGTTTGGTCATTATAAGTAAACAAACCGGCTTGTCCTTTGTGCTAAAAAGGATTGGGCCACTCGCTGCAATTATTTCTCTCGCATTTTACTTACTCGTACTTTATTCATCTGCTACATCAAAACCCCTTGAATACTTGTTTGTGAGCATTTACAGTGAATCCTTCATCGAAACTGCTGCCAACACCTTCTGCTCCTCGTTGGGATCGACATTCTTACTTATCGAAGATACTACGATACACCCCCTATACTTGTGGGTCATCACTGCCTATTTGTAGCAGTTTTTACCACTGCCTATGCTTGACACACAAGCCTGTGCATTTTGATTTCTTTTTTTAATATATTCTTATCAATTCCTGTATATAAACAATATTGTAAAGACAATGTATGTGTGTGATGTGATCCATAAAGCTCAAGGTTTTCCTTATGAGCTCTTTATTATTATTTGAAATTCATTTGTGAAATATTTTGTATAAGTGTTATATGTATTCGAATTATGAGTTATCAATTCATTTAAATATTGTTCACTTATATTATTCTATGCCCGAAATTCCAATTTGGAATGCCAATTCAAATTCTTCTCCAAAACCCTAACTTTCAAAAAGAGGTCATGTCGAAGTTCATAGCACTCTCTTCACTCTAACCCTAATAGCAACAAGAGAGAAACCTCGATCACTCTTAGGTTTTATGCAATTAAGCGCGAAAATTTCCCCCGTTTTGCGATGCTGCACAACCCTTTTCTAAATCTACCCTTCGTTTGTCCTAAGTTCTGGGATGTTACACTTGTTTTGAAATTTAGGTCGATCAATCTCATGATGCTCTCGCCCTTATTTTAATTTGTGCTAGTTGGGTCCGGCGCGTGTGTTTGGCCATTATATACTGTACTATGGCTCGATCCACACATTCGGGTCACACACCCCTGTATTTTTTCAATTATTTGTTTGAATTGTACTTCATCTACACACTGTTGAAATTTGCATTTTAGCGGATTTAGCCCAAGGAAATTTTATATATATATGGATGCACATTGAGATAATTCATGAAACCTTGGAAATGGCCATCCTGTCATGCATGTTTCCCCACGAATGAAAATTTGATTGGTGGCAGACAAGTAAAAATATATTTATGTGCGACAACCCAAAATGCACATATTTTTTTAAAGTTTTCATGCATGCATGATAAGTTGCAAACATATACATAAAACTGGGCCATGATTCAAAAGTTTTACATGGTTCTTGTGTAGTAGTACCGAGCGCACATGTGGGAGGAAATTAAGCTGGACGAAGTCCAACATGGTGCCAAACTACTTGAAGGGCTATTTTCTAAAACACTGGTATGGCATGTCTGGTATTTTCCCTAGGTATGTAGAAAATGTTCAACAATCCATTTTTTTAGTTGCCTTTTTCGAACCACCTTTGGCTTGATTTCAAATCTAGGTCAAATCACTATGGCAGGGGACGAATGTTTTTCTTTTTGATGCACCGCTCGTACTTGCGAGTTTTTTTGGGTCCCACAAATTCAGGGTAGCATCATCCCTACCCTCCCTTCCCGTGCGGAAAAAGTGTTTGGCAAGTAGTAGAATGGCATGACCAACAAGTTTCAAGTAAAACTTTGAATATAACCAAAATGTACCAATTGATAGATGAGTTAACTTGGCTTCATGAAAAAAATACTGTCATGTAAATGAGTTAACTTGGCTTTTCTACCCTTGGATCCATATGAAATTTGTACTAATACAGTATAATAATCACCCGAGTTATTACACCAACAGGTCTGTGACTTACGCGTGGTTTCCATGCATGAGGTCGCACACTTCAGTGAGCACAAGTAACATGTAGTAGGTACACAAACTCCCAACCATCTTTTTTGTCAAGAGAAGACGCATCAAGACTCTCTCTCTCTCTCTCTCTCTCTCTCTCCCTCTCCAATTATCCACCTCCTCTGGATGCCGGTATTGGCAGGGCGTTTCAAGCTCATCTCAGAGGCCATGGTGTGCAGGCTCTGTAGCCATTTGGTCTCGCCAACGTAACCGGCGGCGACGAGGATCAATCCAGGCGGTGGCTGTTAAGGACCCGATCACATTTCTTGCTTTTAACCTGGGGACCTCCATGTAAAAGTTAAGGATTTAGATGTAATTTCATGTTTATTTTGTTTCCTGTTGCAAATTGTGCTATGATGCGTATTGGAAGTATGGGTCCTTCAGGATCCTTCGGTTGTCCCTCTCACAAAGAAACACCTCTCTCATTCTCGGCCTCGCTCGCTCGACTCGCTCGCACCTCTTGCGCACTGACAAACCCGAATTAAAGTTATATCGAACAAAATGACCGATGAACCTCTCTACTCATCGGAGGTTGGAGATGTACATACCTGCAAAGATCGGTTCAGTGGTGCTTGACGGTGGTGCGTTGGGGACGGGGGAGAACTCGGCGGGGAGGATGGTGGTGTGGCCCAAGACGGTGGCGCGGAGAGGGGCGACGGTGCAGTCATCGAACCTCGGCGGACAATATTTTATATATATACATGAGAAGAAGAATAAAGTCTGGTCGAATGAGGCAGCGCGGCCGACAGAGCATAACCGAAGGCTACTAGTACTACCTTGGAGTATTGTAGTAATATGACTACTATACTGAAGGGCAACAAACATCTTTTTTCACATAATTTTGAGCTTCTATAAGAAATAACGAGGTAGTTACACGTATCTGGTTGATTTGGTTTCCATTGATCTTTTCGTGTGTACCCTTCGTTGTTCTGCAGCATTTTTTCTTCCCGTGCTCTCTGTGGTGGAATTCTTTGGTGTGTTTTCTGGTGTGGCCGTAGCTAATATGTGCCTAGAAATTTAGTGGACCATTGTAGAATATGTTGTCGGTCAAAGGGGTGGTCGTCCTCATCGCCTTCCTCATAGCTGATTTCCTCCCTCTCCCCGAGGGCTTCTTTGGTACTAGAGTTTTTGTGGAAATTAGTAGGGATAATACTCTAGAGTATTGGGTGATCCCCTACAGTCACCCAATCCCCACAAAACCCCATTCCATACAATCCCTAATCCCCACTCTTAAAAACTATCATTTGGTTGGTAGGGATTGGTGCACAACAGAAATTGAAATCAACAACGCAAACCAATATACAAGTAGCAAAGATTTAATTTTTATGTCATTGGCCACACAGCAATGACATTGAAATCTGAACTGAACCTTATTTGAGTTTTTTGCGCATGTCCCTGAGTATCATGTCCAATACGACAGTGGCACTAAAAGTCCAAAACCCTGGATAAATGATACATATGTTTGTGCTAAGACTAAATAAAGTTAGACTCATGGGAAAGGAACTCATGCACAATTCCCATCACTGACAAAAAAGAACATGGCAATGTTGCAACTTCTGACCAACCATGCCACTACAAAATGTTATAACAAGTTGCACCAATCAACAACAAACACAGTCTTTAGACCAACATCTGAAGTGAGCACACATCTCAGGTGCCATCACAGAGTGCCACAGTAGACAAAAGCGGTGGCTGCGGAGGCTTTTGGAAGATGAAACCTGAATAAAACATGGCATTGAAATAAGTTTGGTCAGAACATCTAAAATGCTCAAAATGCCAAACTATGGCTTGGTATACAAATTAAAGCGCATCACAAGTATGTTTGAGTTGTATTATCATATTTCCATGTAGTCTATAAACAAAAAATGAGAATAAAGCTATTGAGTTGTTAAGTGCCTTTGCATTTCAGATAATAATACTTGGATATCATAGAGTAATTGAAAAAGAATGACCAAAAGCATCTATTTGCACACACATTATTCAAAACAGGGGCGGGAATTAAAAGTTCAAAAACAGGGGCTAGCAATGCAATAGAGAGGGAGAGAGAAGGGGGCAATTACCTGCCATCATGGTAACTTGGCCATCTCACTGCGAAGCCAAGTTAGTGCACTGTCATCCTTGTCCTCGACGGAGCTGAGGAATATTTCACGACTAGTAATACTTAGGTTCCAGGGAATACACTCTAGCCAACCAAGTAATACACAAGCAGTAGCAATGTTAAAACATATAGTCTAGTTAACAAGTAACTACTAGGAAGCTAGTAACTAGCCACAACCACAGCTAGTAACTAGCCACAACCACAAACCACCTTTTTTTGAAGTTTTGTTAGAATTAATAAACTGTAGCAAACTACTCAACAGTAGGGTATCCACAACAGTAAATTGACTCCAGTTCTTTTACTGCCTGGGAAAGAATTCTAAATAAGATGATACGGGCATGGAGGCCTATGTGGAGCCCAGATTCAGGACTCCACCAGCTTAATTATCTTAGTTTATGTAATGGTCATATGTGGGCCAATTAGGGTTTTTAATAAGATGAGTCAGTTTTGGTTTGGGCCTGTCTAAACCAAGTTAGAGAGGCCCACAAGGGCTGGCCGACCTCCACTTCCCCTCATATAAGGTGGAGGGACGGCTAGGGTTTAGGGACAGACAAGTTTGGATTACTATGTGATTTAATCAGGGCATTACGACAAAGTACATAGACCGCTATCCAGCATGCATCTATGCCTAAATAATCCACCTTCGGGTTAGCATCCGCACCCCCTCTAGTATTAAGTTGTAAACAACAGATAATTGCATTAAGTATGGTGCGTAATGTAATCAACACAAATATCCTTAGACAAAGCATCGATGTTTTATCCCTAGTAGCAACAGCACATCCACAACCTTAGAACTTTCTGTCACTGTCCCAGATTCAATGGAGGCATGAACCCACTATCGAGCATAATTACTCCCTCTTGGAGTTACAAGTATCAACTTGGCCAGAGCCTCTACTAGCAACGGAGAGCATGCAAGAACATAAACAACACATATATGATAGATTGATAATCAACTTAACATAGTATTCTAGATTCATCGGATCCCACCAAACACAACATGTAGGATTACAAATAGATGATCTTGATCATGTTAGGCAGCTCACAAGATCTAAACAATGATAGCACAAGCGGAGAAGACAACCATCTAGCTACTGCTATGGACCCATAGTCCAAGGATGAACTACTCACGCATCAATCCGGAGGCTGGCATGATGATGTAGAGCCCCTCCGGTGATGATTCCCCTCTCCGGCAGGGTGCCGGAGGCGATCTCCTGAATCCCCCGAGATGGGATTGGCGGCGGCGTCTCTGGAAGGTTTTTCGTATCGTGGCTCTCGGTACAGGGGTATTCGCGACGAAGACTATATGTAGGCGGAAGGGCAACGCAGGGAGGCTCACGAGGGGCCCACACCATAGGGCCGCGCGGCCAGGGCCCAGGCCGCGCCGCCCTGTGGTGTGGCCACCTCGTGGCCCCACTTCGTTATCTCTTCGGTCTTCTGGAAGCTTCGTGGAAAAATAGGACCCTGGGCGTTGATTTCGTCCAATTCCGAGAATATTTCCTTAATAGGATTTCTGAAACCAAAAACAGCAGAAAACAGCAACTGGCACTTCGGCATCTTGTTAATAGGTTAGTGCCGGAAAATGTATAATAATGCTGTAAAGTATGTATAAAACATTCAAGTATTGTCATAAAAGTAGCATGGAACATAAGAAATTATAGATACGTTTGAGACGTATCAGCCGGTAGGTCCGGCCCAACAGCCGGTTCGACCGGGACTGTGGCCGGCTGGGCCGGTCCAGCAGCCGGTCTGACCGGGCGGCCGACCGGGCGGACGAGCAGAGCCCCCTGGACATCACCCCGTTTGGCACCGGTTGTAGGGACGGTTTTGGCCGGGCCGACCGGTGGTAGGGCCAGTCCGACCGGGACCTGGGCCGGCCGGGCCGGTTGACCGGACCTGGCACCGGATGGTGTCCGAAAGTCCATCTTCTTCCCCGATTCCAAACTCGAAAATTCGCGATTCTGGCAGCAAAAACTGCCCGAGACGATGGAAAAACTGCGCCCAATCAACTCCAAACTTCCTCCAACTCAACCTCCTTTGATCGAGAGCCAATATCCTCCGATTTAGAGCCAAACTCCTCTGATGCAAACCGATCTAGATGCGATCGATCAACAAAACCTCGCCGTGAGCAACCCAGAAATCTGATACCACATGATATGGGGGATCCCAGCAGATCCTCCTAGGGTCTCAAACGTATCTATAATTTCTTATGTTCCATGCTACTTTTATGACAATACTTGAATGTTTTATACATACTTTACAGCATTATTATACATTTTCCGGCACTAACCTATTAACAAGATGCCGAAGTGCCGATTCTTGTTTTTCTGCTGTTTTTGGTTTCAGAAATCCTATTAAGGAAATATTCTCGGAATTGGACGAAATCAACGCCCAGGGTCCTATTTTTCCACGAAGCTTCCAGAAGACCGAAGAGATAACGAAGTGGGGCCACGAGGTGGCCACACCACAGGGCGGCGCGGCCTGGGCCCTGGCCGCGCGGCCCTATGGTGTGGGCCCCTCGTGAGCCTCCCTGCGTTGCCCTTCCGCCTACATATAGTATTCGTCGCGAATACCCCTGTACCGAGAGCCACGATACGAAAAACCTTCCAGAGACGCCGCCGCCGCCAATCCCATCTCGGGGGATTCAGGAGATCGCCTCCGGCACCCTGCCGGAGAGGGGAATCATCACCGGAGGGGCTCTACATCATCATGCCAGCCTCCAGATTGATGCGTGAGTAGTTCATCCTTGGACTATGGGTCCATAGCAGTAGCTAGATGGTTGTCTTCTCCGCTTGTGCTATCATTGTTTAGATCTTGTGAGCTGCCTAACATGATCAAGATCATCTATTTGTAATCCTACATGTTGTGTTTGGTGGGATCCGATGAATCTAGAATACTATGTTAAGTTGATTATCAATCTATCATATATGTGTTGTTTACGTTCTTGCATGCTCTCCGTTGCTAGTAGAGGCTCTGGCCAAGTTGATACTTGTAACTCCAAGAGGGAGTAATTATGCTCGATAGTGGGTTCATGCCTCCACTGAATCTGGGACAGTGACAGAAAGTTCTAAGGTTGTGGATGTGCTGTTGCTACTAGGGATAAAACATCGATGCTTTGTCTAAGGATATTTGTGTTGATTACATTACGCACCATACTTAATGCAATTATCTGTTGTTTACAACTTAATACTAGAGGGGGTGCGGATGCTAACCCGAAGGTGGATTATTTAGGCATAGATGCATGCTGGATAGCGGTCTATGTACTTTGTCGTAATGCCCTGAGTAAATCACATAGTAATCATCGTTGATATGTATTGAATCTTGATTTGTCAATTTCCCACCTGTAATTTGTTCACCCAGCATGTTAGTTATCTTATTGGAGAGACACCACTAGTGAACTGTGGACCCCGGTCCATTCTTTTACATCTGAATACATTCTACTGCAATTATTGTTCTTTACTGTTCTTTGCAGACAAACACCATCTTCCACTCGATACGCTTAATCCTTTGTTTTCAGCAAGCCGGTGAGATTGACAACCTCACTGTTACGTTGGGGCAAAGTACTTTGATTGTGTTGCGCAGGTTCCACGTTGGCGCCGGTTTCACTGGTGTTGCGCCGCACTACACTCCTCCACCAACAACCTTCACGTTCTTCTTGGCTCCTACTGGTTCGATAACCTTGGTTTCATACTGAGGGAAACTTGCTTCTATACGCATCATACCTTCCACTTGGGGTTCCCAACGGACGTGTGCATCTACGCGTATCACCGGCCACAAGCCCGGTCCAACCGGCTGCTGGGCCGGATCGGCCTGTTGTCAGTTCTGCGCAACCAGCACTTCAGCAGTCTTCCGCGACGGTTTCGTTTCCAGGCGATGTTCTGGGCATTTGGTGTTCTCGTGGCACGAAGTCCAGTGCTGTTTTTAATGATTATCTTGACATCATGAAGGGAGTAGAGCGTCAGGTATACAACCTTCGTTGGTATATACACCGTCTTGCGACAGTTGAAGAGTATCATGATTGGGAAAGGAACATGGAACTAGGTTTCGCTCGATGTCGCATATACAATAGGAAGTTCGATGGGTCTCATGCTTTTGTTCTTGCTCAACGGCTTGTGGACGAGGAGTTAGACCATTATTGGCGTGATGCGGTTGACAGAGGTGAATTTGCTTGTACTTGGGAGGACTACAAAACTTTTCTTCGTGATGGTTTCGTGTTACCGTATATGGAGGAGAGTGAGCAGCCGTCCGGAGTTGTGCATGCAATAAAGGAAGTGGGCAAGTGCATATTTCCTATTCAGGAGGGTGTTCCACTACCAACAGTCACTGAGGGCGAGGTGATATCTTCAGAGGAGAAGGAACCTAGCTTTGATACCAAGGGCACTACTGTGACTGTTGAGGAGGATGTACCATGAGCGGACTGAATATGCAACTCAAGAAGGTACAAGATGATGCTTGCAAGGCAGTTGACAAGGTTCAGCGGTGGAGTTTGTTTCAGACTCAGTGTATTATAAAGGGCAAGGCTTGCAAGTTGATGATTGATGGTGGTAGCTGTACTAATGGCATAAGCAAGGCGATGGTGACAGCATTGGGGTTGTCTACATGGTGTCTTCCTGAACCTAAGCGTCTTGAGTGGTTGAATAACTGTGGTATGCTGAAGATTACTCATAAGGTGCGTGTGCCATTTGCAGTTGATGACTATGTTGATGAGATAAAGTGCGATGTGTTGCCATTGGAGGTGTGCGGATTGCTACTTGGGCGTCCTTGGCAGTATGATCGTAATGTGACACATGCTGTGAGAGCAAATACATATTCTTTTATGCATGGTGGCAAGAAGCGTACTTTGAAGTCTATGGGTGATGATCATATCAAGTTCGATGTGGAGTTAGTGGTGCGTAAGGAGAAGTTGCACAAGCCTGAAGTGCAGCATGAGGTACATGATGTTCCGAGCATTGATGTTGGTGATGTTTCAGCCATGCCTGTAGATGACAAGCCAGTTCTTGTTGGTGACAAGCCGGATGAAGCTAGTCCTATTGTTGATGCGGATGGTGCAGCATGTGCTACAGTTCCAGTTTGTGTTGATGCCAGTATACAGACTAATGATGTTTGTGCTGATGGTGTGTCAGTACATATGGCGCAGATGCGCGTGGGAGGAGTGGGAGGCGAGCGCGTCAGTGGAGATAGTGGGCAGCGGCACTATCGTGCTAGGAGTACTGCAACCCAGTTTTCCGCGACACCGCGGATGCATCGAGGCAAGGATGGACGTGTGAGACATTTATGTGGCCCAGACATTACACATCTTGTGCAGGGTCATGTTCAGCGACACAGAGGTCCATCAAAACCTCGCAAGAAGAAGGTATTGGCGCCGAAGTCCAAGTTCATGTGGAGAAGAAAGGAGGCGCCAAGTGCTGTATCAAGTCAAGCAGGCCGCGCGGGAGGATGTGGTGTGGAAGGCAAGCAAGACTTGAAGATGGCGCGGACGTGTGATGTTCATATCACGTCACCTTTTCCAGAAGACCCTCAGGCGTTGGGAACAACGCTTCTTGAAGGGGGGAGGATGATACGAGCATGGAGGGCTATGTGGAGCCCAGATTCAGGACTCCACCAGCTTAATTATCTTAGTTTATGTAATAGTCATATGTGGGCCAATTAGGGTTTTTAATAAGATGAGTCAGTTTTGGTTTGGGCCTGTCCAAACCAAGTTAGAGAGGCTCACAAGGGCTGGCCGCCCACCACTTCCCCTCATATAAGGTGGAGGGACGGCTAGGGTTTAGGGACGACAAGTTTAGACTAAAGTTTAGGGTTTACCCCATTGCGTGTGTTCACGTGTATCATCCCTCCGGAGATACGGCGCTGCCGTTTATCTATATTATCCGCTGCGAAGGTTCTTGTGTTCATCAAAGATTGTCTAGCTCAAGGTTTGAGGTGTATCGTTCATCGATCCGTTGCTTGCTGGATTCGTTCCCTCTTCTACAGGCTGCGTTTATCGCGTTGTCGGGAGGATTTACTGTCCCGGGTTCTCGCTGTGAAAGATCGGGTAACACTATAGGAGGATCTGCTGGGATCCCCTTATCATAAGAGGAAACTATAATTCTTTTACTGCAGTTTTTACAGATTGTTCTGTACTACTAGTTCTATGTTCCAAGAAATAAACAGGAAGAGGCATACAATTGTTTCTTGCACATGCTAATGGACAGCTGCCATTGTGCCCAAGGCAAAAATTAGGCCGGGGACCGGGATTTCCGGGATGAGCGGGGATTTTTTGAGCCCAAAACTCTAGTACCAAATTGGCCGTCGGGGAAAACTAGGGATTTGGAGATGGGCCGGGATAAAACTCGTCAATCCCTACCAATACTCTGCTACCAAACGAGCCCTGACTAAGAGCATCCCCAGCCGTTGGGGCTCCCCAGGCCGAAATCCGGCGCTATTTAGCGCCGGATGGATGTAATTTTTGGCCTGGGGAGGCCCATTTTCCCAGTGGCGAGCCCATGGCCGCCTTCACCCACCGCGTGCATAGCGACGGTGTCGCCGGGAAGGGCAACCGTCGGAGTGCCCTCGTCGCTTTGAACCGCCGTAATGGTCCGCGAAGTGGTCTGGAGAGCCCAAACGCCTCGTCGGGAACGGTCGAAGTCGCCTCGAAGCGACAACCGCCGTAATGGAGCATGAACTCCGAGGAAGAGCAACCGCCGCTCTCTTCGTCGAGAGAACTACATATACGGTTTCGAACGGCCGACGCCATTCATCTATTCTCTCCTCCATCTTCTGTCAACCATGAGCAACTGGTCTTGGCCATCGGACACCGACAGCGAGGGGAAGCCGCCAGGATGGCGCCATTGGTGGGATCGAGCTGCATCGTCCAGCAGCGACGATTCCCCCCCGCCGTCCAGCGAGGACGAATGGGATGACGACGAGGAGGAGGACGAAGAGGCCGAGGAGCAGGCCGTGGAGCCGGCCGTGGAGCCGGCCGAGGAGCCGGCCGAGGAGCAGGCCGAGGAAGAAGCCGAGGAGCAGGCGGAGGAGGAGGAGGACGCAGAGGCGAAGGACTCACCTTCCTCCGACGAGGAGGTGACGAGCCGGAAGCGTCGCCGCCACGACGATGAGGCGGGGCCATCTAGGAAGAAGTAGTAGTTTAAGTTTGTTTTTAAGTTTTTATATGTAATTTTTATGTTTATTCGAACTATATATAATTATGTTTATTCGAACTATATATAATTTGACTATGTTGAGAGTTCAAATCTTTCGTTCGACGATGGTCTTGCCGTAGATCGGGAAGACAAGGGTATTGCCGTAGAACGGCATGCCATTGTCGCCGATAGGTCGGGGCCACCAAACGTTTCCCGCGATTTTCTCTCATCCGGAGTCCCCGAGCGCTCCCGGGGGGCCGGGATGGCCTGGGCTCCCCGGACGGATGAAAGGCCTAATCCGGACGAAAACGAGGAACTGGGGGCGCAACTGGGCCGTTTTCGTCCATCCGGATGACAAATCGCCGGGACCTCGTCGGGGGACGAGTGGAGATGCTCTAAGAGCATCTCCAGTCGCGTCCCCCAAATGAGGTTTGGGGGACCGCGGACAAGAAATGGAGCAAAAAACGCTCCAGTCGCGTCCCCCAAAGCTAATTAGCGCCCCATTTTGTGTCCGGCGTCCCCGGTAGAGACTCTATGTATAGAGTCTCTACCGGGGACGCCGGACACAAAAACAGCGTCCACATGCATGCATGCAGCCCCTAGTCCCCACATGCTAGTCTCTTTCCCCACACTTTCTCTCACCTACTTTTCCCACATGGGGTGGTCCCTTCTATTAAAATGCATGCATCCGGATGCTGTTTGAGGGACGCGGCTGGAAAGGGCCTCTTTTTTGTACAGATTTTTGGTCTCTTTTTGTCCGGCGCGGTCCCAAACGTGCCCCAAATCATTTATGCCGGACGCTTTTTGAGGGACGCGACTGGAGATGCTCTAATATCCTCCCTATCCTGACTTCCCGAGTTGTGTGTGTGTGTGATTGGAGAGGCTAATCTACTCCCTATCCCGAGTTGTTTGTGTGATTGGAGAGGTTGTCCGCTGCTCCGGCCGATGCCGGCACGCTATAGGAGCAGGGGAGAGGCTGTGTTTGGAGAGGAGGCGGCGGATTCAGGTCGGCACGCGCAAGATCGGCGGCTGATGGAGCTGTGAAGCCGCGAGGATAGAGGATTTCCAGTGGGACATTGGGCGGCAGTTGCCGGCAGGAACTTTTGTCCGCCCGTGCTCACCCATGGCGCAAGCTCCCCCTAGCCGAGCTCCTCTGTGGCCGGTGGCCATGGAGTGGGTCGGGTCCTCCTCCGATGTTGTGGTGGTCGCCGAGACGAATTCCTCCTTGCCCGACCTCTCCCCTGGCCGAGTTCCTTCTTGCCTGGCGGCCGTAGAGTGGGTCTAGCCCTGTCCGCCGTGTGGACGCTTCACGGCCAGCACTGATGCCTGCTACGTATCTTGACGCATGGCCTCGCTGGAAGCCCATCCTGACGAACCAGGGCACCAGCAACCCCTACATCCGCAACGCCTCGCCCTCACATGTGCTTCTACGATGATGGTGCCGACTAATCGAGCAAGCACTGTCCCTCCCGCCAACGAGCCAGTAAGCTAGCTCTCCCTGTGTCTTCCCTCCCATGTATGCACTCCTCTGGCCTACCTCCACCCCGCTCTAACTAGGAATGCTAATGAATTGTTCGTGTGGCAACACCATATTCTTATTCGTATATCTGTCAACTGCTAATTACCATATATTCTTATTCGTATATCTGTCAACTGCTAATTGCCATACATCTCAAATCGCTGCAACAAAGTAAATCAATCATATCTATATAGAGGTTCTTTTGATTAAGAGGTGGGATCACCAAAAGTCATAGCAGTACATAACGTTGCAACAAAAGGCATTAAGCATCCCTATTAAGAGATGCAATCACCAAAATTACTATGTAGTATTTTTTTTAGTTCAGAATTTGCAGCAAGAGATTATTCGAGAGGAAGATATTTGACTTCTTTTTTACCTTATTCCTTTTCAAGGAACTGGCATTAATCATCCCTATGCGAAGTCATTATGTCATATGAGATCAGGGAAATCATTCTAGGTAACAAACCTGTCATGGATCATCTCAAATAATTGTTATATGTATATAGTTCAGTTCCATGTAAATGTTAACCTCAATATTTTCCAATGCACATATTGCTCATACAGGTACATGTGCCTCAGGACTTGCGATCCCGACAGAAGATTGCCAATAGCTACTTCAATGCTGGTATGCAACATGATCTATGAGTAGAGCTTGGTAGGAAGCCTTTTTAATATCTGCGATAGCCTTCTAATTATAGATTTTGGCAATAGTATATTTTCGAGAGCCGTTTTGCAAAAGGATTAAACTAAAATCAACCCAAGGTAGGGATGGGTAAGTACCGGTACTATTGTGTTATTCTCTGCATTTATCAAGATGTGATTAGTTTCCACTGGTTATAGGAAGAGTCTGTTACCGCAACATAATTGCTCTGTATATTTCCCAATTCCTAACTTGGTCTTACTCATACAGATTTTAAAGCCTTCCCATGCATTTCTATGTGATAAAGGCACCAAATCCTCTCTTAATTCGATTCGAGGCACTCATAGCATGGAAGACACATTGACAGGTGCTACTGGTGTAGTACCACTTCATCACTCATTATTAGATGAAGGTGGTATCAGGGAGTAAGTCTCAGGGTGGATTGATTGATGCAGCGCGCTGGATTGCACTAGGTATAGCACCATACCTCCTTCAAGCAGTCAGTCGGTTCCCAGAGTACCAAATAAAGGTGCAAGTTTCTTACTTTTAGTTATAGTTACAGAACTCTGTCATGCCACGTTCTACTCAGTTTGATTCTATCACGAAATATTATTTTACTCCTTAGAACTTTGCCTTGCAAATAATTTTCCGTGGTTCTGTAACAAAGGATAGAAAGTTCGTTTTTGGTTACTATGTTGGCATTGGAAGACCTCTGAAGCAAAATATTTGATCACACTTATTTAATTACCATGCGAATTAACTTGAATCAGGTGATCCAAATCCTTTAATCTGACCTGCACAAGAATAACGAAGCCCAAATCTTAATACATGGCTATGTTATTGTTTTGTTTAGAATAGTAGGAAACATGTGTACTGAAATATATTCCTAAAGCAAGTAGTTTACATTAAAAATCAAGGTTTCACTAGAACCAAAGGCAGTAGAAAAAAATCTGAAACACAATGTTCGAGAATATACTCATTTTCCTAGACCCAACCATGCATAGGAGAAACCTGCATGCTACTGTTGACCATGCGTAAATTCCAGCTATCTCTAGACCTTTCAAGGCGTGGCATGGTTGAAGATGAAATGTGTATGTTTTTCCTTTGTCCCTTTTCTAAAGCTGCTTGGTTTTTCTCACCTTGGTACCTTAAAAGTTAAGACTGAATTTCTAGCTGCACATCGCCACTATCTACCTCATATGGTTACTTCAGGGCATCCAGAGTAATCTCACATCCTTGTTTACTTTCTTGTTGTATGTTTGGAAATCTCGAAACCACACACATTTTGGTTGGAAACTTTGCAGGCATGCTGAAGTGTTCTCATATGTAAATGTGATTATTCAGGGAACCAAACTTGAAGCTGCAGTCCGCAGTGAAAACCATGGTCCAACTCGCCCTTGGGATCATCCATTCGACCAAGTTGTGCAGAATCCTCGGTCTTTTGCAGGAAATACCATTCTATGTGATGCAGTTTGGGCGATCCAAAAGAATTCATCGACGAAATAGGCTGGAATTCATGTCATCATTCAGGGCCAAAACAATCATCATTTTCAGCAGCTTTCATCTCTGATGTCTCCACTGCTGTCTTTGCCGTTTCAGGCTGAGCCTTGTGGGCTTCTTCTTGGAATCACGTTGGCAAACGCTCTTCATATGCAGGAACTTCATTTCTACACATATTGCTCAGTACTTGCTTCTGCAACAGAGAGGACAAACATTTTCTCAGCTCCAGGCCATTGGCAGAACAGGCCTTTGCTTGCCCAGATTCAAGCCAACCCTTCCTTCAATCAAACGGCCATCTCTCACTTCAACAGGAGTGCAAATGTGAAGGCTCATCCTCTAGCTGAAGGTTTCTCTTCAAATTTAGTCTATACATGTGGCTTTTTGTTGCCTATGTTCACATAATGTATAATGTCATTGCGGAGACGTGCTCTTTGTTGTCAGCGTGTGCCTTTCAGGCTTCTCTTTGCGGTGAGCTACGTCCAGTCATTAGCATGTACACTGGAGCTGCTTCACAGATGTTGTTTCAGAAAGCTGCTAAGAAGGTTTTTCAGGGTTCAGTTGGTGCAGCGACTCTGCAAATTGGAGCAACCAACATAGGGCATGAGGGGTATCTCATTTCTTCAGTAGAGAATGACTCTTCATGTTCAGTATTCTTTAATTCTTGATATGCTACATAAGCAATGGTCAATCCATTTGCATCGTGTCAATTGAGTCTGTGTAGAGAGCTTTGATAATACTTTGTGTTCAGCTCATTTTCTTCTTTTAGGAATTGCTCAGCTCATTAGAACTAGAATGACGGCATAATAAAATTGATCTTCTTCAAGGGCAACTTGATCCCTTCTATACCATAGTTACTTTTAATATCTACAAATCATATAATCTTTCATGCCGAGTGTTATGTTTTACCCGGGTTTTTGTTTGCGCCCTTGAGAAGTACTCCTTTGCAGTTGTTTTCCTCGCTAAACACTTATTTTGCAAAATGCATGTATCTTCAGAAACATGTACATATTCGTACACGGTACACGTGAAAAGTACTAAAAAGCTAGAGTCTTCCTACTTCACATTGATCGTCACACTACTATCAATTTATTCTTCAACTCCTGGCCAACTCGAGGGCGTTGTTTCCTATAATATTATCTGCATTTCAACGTTCACACGAAAAACAATCTACACACAACTCCCCTCTCGCTGTGCCTCCTATAGTATCTCTGCTTTAATTAATCTCTACTAACCACTCACTGTTGCTGCTTATATAGTCTACTTGGATTAATCTTTAGTAATTACTCGGGTCCATCCAAAGAAACAATAGTCTGCTCTGACACATGTATGATGCTTTGACTGAAATAATTTTCAGTTTTAGCATCCGTGTAGACTTGCAAGCTCAATTTTCGTTACTATGAAAATTGCGGATGCTACATTACGATATGCTCCATATCGTAACACCCGCACCGGCTCTGTGCAAAGCCTGGAATATTACTTTTAAAACGCACTATTTATGCTACACTAGTGGAATGCCCGTGCTTCGCCACGGCTCCCTACCTTATGCCAGTCACAATATTACACGGATCTCTACTTTATGTAGTTTCACAAATATTACAAGTGTAAATGATGCGCAAAAACATTTAAGTACATAAAAATAACCACATAATATTTAAAATATCATAAGATCATATCACATAATTTAGTGTAATAATTATAAAAGGCAACGAGACCGACATATTATTTCTTATATTATTTATTAAATCCATGCTCTCTTGATCGTGAATAACATATGCTCGCACAACATCCTGTATGTTATTTTCAATGTCATTAGCAAGGTACTTGAGTATGTGTATCAAAAATCTCTTTGTCAACTCGTAGCCATCCTGCACAATCAATCTATCGAGTTGGCATGAAGTTTTATTTTCATAAAAATATAAGAATGTGAACATAAAGTATTCCCGGTGCAAAATGGATGAACAAATCATTTATCGCATGAAAGCATAAAAGAAAATACTAAGTAACCAAACAATTTTTTGCAAATAAATGGAAAATATTATTATCTCTTGGTCATTAGGATGATAATACTTTTTTTGTAATGATAACCACAGAAAACCACATGTCACTGCTTGTTGGTATTGGAGTACTGAGAAAAGTCGGACAATCCTGCTTTCTTCCTCACCCAAATTTCCCCAATTTTAATTTTAAAATAACAAACTTTTCCCAATTTCACATTCTCCCGACACCACCGCATGGGTAACTCATGCCGCCTGTGGCCACACACGCCGCCAAGGTCACTCGCTGTTTGGCGCCCGTCCACGGCTAGCTCTCTCACGTCCATCCCATCCTCCGGCGCCGAGCCACTCACCGTCGGTCTCCACACCCCCCGGCGCACGGTTTCAGCTGCCGGCCTCCCTGCCATTCGGCGGACGGTTCAGGCTGCCGACCTCCCCACCCTCCGGAGCTAAACCACTCCTCCATCAGCCGCACGGTTGTTACTCCGCCGTTGAAGAGTTGCCCGTGCTTTCCATTGGTTCCCACGCGGGCCCACTATTACTATTTTTGGAAATATTCCTTTACCACAAATGGATAGTTTCGGTGACCTGACTATAAGCAAAAACAAGGTTGACCTCGATGTAGTTCTGTCCAGGATAGAATGGGAAATTAATATGGCATGAACCAGAATCATTCAATAGATCAGTTTGAGCCGTAAAATTGGTTTATAATACACAAACTTTACCGTTCATTTTTCTCCGCTCTTTCCCATTCTCATGGCAAAAAAAAAAAATCATATGATAGAAATTTATTTTTGACATTGCCATATTTTTTATATGATACGAAATTAATTTCTGATATTACCCATAAAAAATGGTACATAATTCCAACACGATTTACACATATGGAGATTAAACAAAAGTTTTATTCAGAACAAACCATCCTTTGACATTTGGATCTGAAGCATTTGTTCTTGAGATTCCCTTCACCAAAAAAATCTGTTTGAACAAGAACGATTGGCTCAATAAATATAATGGAGTATATGAATAAGAATTTTCTGCAACATGAAGTAGATAAATAAGATGCATGGACCAACGTGAGCCCTCTCCACGTCAGAAATTTACATCAGGCTACAATCATGTTCCACGGTCACAGGTTATCATGAATATATCACAGATTCTGCATATATTAACAAACAAGCAAAACATATTTTGGGGGATCCAAGATCCATGAATACATCGGTAATAAAAACAGGAAAAATACAGAATCCAAAAGCAATTATAGAACAAATAAACAGATCGGAGACTTCAGGGGAGAGACAAAAAATATCGGATCTGCCCTCTCAATAAATCAAACATCTCAGACTAATTACTTACATAAGCTAAGCAAGATCACCACATGATCTAAACGGTGAAGTATCCAAAGACATGATAGAAGTCAACAAAGCAGTAATAGGATCACCACTTCGTATGTCAAAAAAACCTGAACGCGGTGCCGTTGGATGGAGGCGTGGCCCGCTGGTTGCCGGCCTGAGGCGCTTGGAAACAAAAAGTTTTACAGCAGTCAGGAAAGCAGCATCTAACACTCCTGTACGTGCTAGCAAGCAACATCAATAGCAATTAGCAGCCGCGGCATACACAAGAAAGCACACGCGCTCATTCTGAGATAAAATAAGACGAAGCAGAAACACACCTTTGCAATTGGCAGGCAAACACGCGCGCTAGCAGTCAGCGGCAGCAGTAGTAAACACACAAGCCAAATCTATGTCTCCAGCTATTCTCATCTCTTTTCTTAATTTCTCTTGCGCACGGCAAATGAGGCGTACGCGGTAGACCACACGCCATGGTCGCTGCTTAACCCTCGATCTACTCCCTCCCTCCTCCATCCAAAGAGCCGAAAAAATTCAGCCGAAAAAAATCATGTGGTGATCTTGCGTACGCGGATGAAAAAATTCATCCAAAGATCTACCGGCGGACGCGACGTGCACGCACCATGGGAAAGCCGACTCGCACTGCTACACCTTCCAGATTTGCGCCTGGTAGTCCCACCCATCGGTGCGGCGATGCCACGCCACCAGAGTCGGAAACGATGAGTTGCCATGATGATATGCGTGTGGTAAATTGAGTCAAACTGTGATAACTCCATCAAGGTAGTTGTTCCTATTAGCAAGATAAGATAAGATAAGATAAGATAAGATGGTTAGCTATTTTTGAGGAGTGCGGACCGGGTGGTTTGAGGGAGGAAATATGAATTGAGGACGTGGGGGTATTATTATCCATCCTGAAAATGTGACACCAGACATTCACCAGTTTGCTCTTAATAGTAGAGATAATTCAAAACCAAGAAATTTATACTCTCATGCACTATCTAATATGTATCTCTTTCCAGCTAAGGTCAGTAGGAGCATGAACTGGCAACATATCTCCGCCGCGTGTTCATATTTATATGGTATCTAAAAAATCATATTTATGTTGATAGAGGAGTGGTATGCCATTCATAAGTGACCTGGTGTAATGAGTATATAAAAATAAGTTTTCTATGGATTTCAGTGTAGGAAGCCAAGTTTTAACTCATTTCCATTAGAATTTTTTTGTGCAACATTTTTCGAGAAGCTAAATTAACTCATCATATATTTTGATTCTATTCAAATTCGCTTCAACTTAACTTGATGGACACACCAAAATAATTGCCAAATACATGTCCTGCAACCAAAAGCACCACACACGATGGGCTCCGTGAGTTTGACCTAAATTTGAAATCATGCCAAAAGTTGCTTTAAAAAGGCAATCAAAAGCATGGAGTCAACATTTGTGATCTAGTACTACCTAGGGAAAATACCAAACATGTCGTACCCAATACAACATATATAGAATGTTCTTTTATTGTAGGATTTGCACTAAAAGATTCATATAGAATATGTTCCTACGAATCAAACAAGTAGTGTAGGAATAAACCGCATATGATCTATGTCCTACATAATGCCTACACAATTCCTATGAATCAAAGAAGCCCTAAAACAGATATACTACTTATTATACTGAAATTATGGCAATTGAGTTTAATCGTCCCAAGCTGAAAAATGGAACCATATATAGCAGCAAATCGACACAAAATCCTCAATCCTACAAGATGGCCACCGTGAAAAAAGCCTACCACTTGCGATACTGAAATTGTTGTAGCGTGCTATGTGTACCTTGTTTTGGTAGCCCTTTACACACAAAGAATACATCTTTTATTTCGCCAGGTTTGTGCACTAATAAAGTACTCTTACAGTACTAGAAAATTGATTGTTCTATTTTTGGATCTTAGTTGGAGTGGCGCTTCGGTGGTTGCACGAAGCTGTGCTGGATGTTAAGCCTGTCGAGGCACGCTTGGTGGAAAGCGTGTGCCACCTTAGCCTTGATACGTCTCCAACGTATCGATAATTTCTTATGTTCCATGCTACATTATTGATGATATCTACATGTTTTATGCACATTATATGTCGTATTTACGCATTTTCTGGAACTAACCTATTAACAAGATGCCGAAGAGCCCGTTGCTGTTTTCTGCTGTTTTTGGTTTCAGAAATCCTAGTAAGGAAATATTCTCGGAATTGGACGAAATCAACGCCCAGGGTCCTATTTTTGCACGAAGCTTCCAGAAGACCGAAAGGATAACGAAGTGGGGCGACGAGGCGCCGCCACGCCAGGGCCGCGCGGCCAGGGCTGGGCCCGCGCCGCCCGGGTGTGGGGCCCTCGTGCCGCCCCTTGACCTACCCTTTCGCCTACTTAAAGCCTCCGTCGCGAAACTCCCAGTACCGAGAGCCACGATACGGAAAACCTTCCAGAGACGCCGCCGCCGCGAATCCCATCTCGGGGGATTCAGGAGATCGCCTCCGGCACCCTGCCGGAGAGCGGATTCATCTCCCGGAGGACTCTTCATCGCCATGATCGCCTCCGGAGTGATGAGTGAGTAGTTCACCCCTGGACTATGGGTCCATAGCAGTAGCTAGATGGTCGTCTTCTCCTCATGTGCTTCATTGTTTGATCTTGTGAGCTGCCTAACATGATCAAGATCATCTATCTGTAATACTATATGTTGTGTTTGTCGGGATCCGATGGATAGAGAATACTATGTTATGGTGATTATCAATCTATTATTTATGTGTTGTTTATGATCTTGCATGCTCTCCGTTATTAGTAGAGGCTCTGGCCAAGTTTTTGCTCTTAACTCCAAGAGGGAGTATTTATGCTCGATAGTGGGTTCATGCCTCCATTAAATCTGGGACAGTGACAGAAAGTTCTAAGGTTGTGGATGTTCTGTTGCCACTAGGGATAAAACATTGATTCTATGTCTAAGGATGTAGTTGTCGATTACATTACGCACCATACTTAATGCAATTGTCTGTTGCTTTGCAACTTAATACTGAAAGGGGTTCGGATGATAACCTGAAGGTGGACTTTTTAGGCATAGATGCAGTTGGATGGCGGTCTATGTACTTTGTCGTAATGCCCAATTAAATCTCACTATATTTATCATATCATGTATATGCATTGTTATTCCCTTTTCTATTTGTCAATTGCCCGACTGTAATTTGTTCACCCAACATGCTTTAATCTTATGGGAGAGACACCTCTAGTGAACTGTGGACCCCGGTCCTATTCTTTACATCGCATACAATCTACTGCAATACTTGTTTTACTGTTTTCTTGCAAACAATCATCTTCCACACAATACGGTTAATCCTTTGTTACAGCAAGCCGGTGAGATTGACAACCTCACTGTTTCGTTGGGGCAAAGTACTTTGGTTGTGCTGTGCAGGTTCCACGTTGGCGCCGGAATCCCTGGTGTTGCGCCGCACTACATTTCGCCACCATCAACCTTCAACGTGCTTCTTGGCTCCTCCTGGTTCGATAAACCTTGGTTTCTTTCTGAGGCAAAACTTGCTGCTGTGCGCATCATACCTTCCTCTTGGGGTTTCCAACGAACGCGTGAGTTACACGCCATCAAGCTCTTTTTCTGGCGCCGTTGCCGGGGAGATCAAGACACGCTGCAAGGGGAGTCTCCACTTCCCAACCTCTTTACTTTGTTTTTGTCTTGCTTTATTTTATTTACTACTTTGTTTGCTGCACCTAAACAAAACACAAAAAAATTAGTTGCTAGTTTTACTTTATTTACTGTCTTGCTCTCTATATCAAAAACACAAAAAAATTAGTTACTTGCATTTACTTTATCTAGTTTGCTTTATTTACTATTGCTAAAATGAGTAATCCTGAAGTTGAAGTCCGTTCTTTTAAGCAACAAGGTGGAGAAAGTTTTAAAGATGCTTGGTATAGAATTAGTAATGCTCATCATAGGTGCATTAAGAAACACTCCACCACTATCCTTCTTAGGAACTTTTATGTTGGTTTATCTAGTTGGAATAGGTATGTTCTTGATACTCTTTCGGGAGGTAATTTCCTAGGTACTCCCGCTTTAGAAGCTAGTTGCATCATTGAGAGTCTAGTTGGAATACCACCTGTTAATGAAGTTAAAATTGAAATCTCTCTTGAGGATGTTATGAAAAAATTGGAAACCATAGAGAAAATTTTTCCAAGTATTGAAACTAAATTGGAAATGTTATTGGATAAAACTGATGAACTTGATAAATCCCTAGGAGGAGTTGATGAAAGAATTAATGTCCTAGGAACTTGTGTTGTCCATGATAATCAAACCAACAGGATTGATGAACTTGAAAAAGCTATGGGAACCTTGGGTTCAACCTTTTCTTCTCTCAAGTATAATGAGAAAGCTTATGTGGGTAGAGAGCAAAAATTCATGTATGCTTCTAAAGTGCCTAAACAAAAGAATTATTATAGGCCTAAAATTGCTAAAACCCCTAGCACCACCATAGAAAATTTAGATAATGGAGCACCTAAAGTACCCTCTGCAACAAGTTGTGTTTGCATGAAAAATAATAATGTTGATGTTTCTACTCTTGATGTTACTTGATTTGCACTTTCTGCGCCTAGCTGAAAGGCGTTAAAGAAAAGCGCTTATGGGAGACAACCCATGTTTTTACTACAGTACTTTGTTTTATATTTGAGTCTTGGAAGTTGTTTACTACTGTAGCAACCTCTCCTTATCATGTTTTTGTGCCAAGTAAAGTTTCTATGCTAAAGTTGATGTTATATTCGGGATCGCTGCGCAGAAACAGCATTGCTGTCTGTCACGAATCTGGGCCTAAGTCTCTGTAGAAAATTCGAAAAAATCTGCCAATTTACGAGCGTGATCCTCAGATATGTACGCAACTTTCATTAGTTTTGAGTTTTTCCATTTGAGCAAGTCTGGTGCCATTTTAAAATTCGTCTTTACGGACTGTTCTGTTTTTGATAGATTCTGCCTTTTATTTCGCATTGCCGTATTTGCTATGTTGGATGAATTTCTTTGATCCATTAATGTCCAGTAGCTTTGTGCAATGTTCAGAAGTGTTAAGAATGATTGTGTCACCCCTGAATATGTGAATTATTTATTGTGCACTAACCCTCTAATGAGTTCGCTTGAAGTTTGGTGTGAAGGAAGTTTTCAAGGGTGAAGAGAGGAGTATGATATACTATGATCAAGAGGAGTGAAAGCTCTAAGCTTGGGGATGCCCCCGTGGTTCACCCCTGCATATTCTAAGAAGACTCAAGCGTCTAAGCTTGGGGATGCCCAAGGCATCCCCTTCTTCATCGACAACATCATCAGGTTCCTCCCCTGAAACTATATTTTTATTCAGTCACATCTTGTGTTCTTTACTTGGAGCGTCGGTTTGTTTTTGTTTTTGTTTTGTTTGAATAAAGTTGGATCCTAGCATTCTTTGTGTGGGAGAGAGACACGCTCCGCTGTTGCATATGGACAAATATGTCCTTAGGCTTTACTCATAATATTCAAGGCGAAGTTTCTTCTTCGTTAAATTGCTATATGGTTGGAATTGGGAAATGCTACATGTAGTAATTCTAAAATGTCTTGGATAATGTGATACTTGGCAATTGTTGTGCTCATGTTTAAGCTCTTGCATCATATACTTTGCACCCATTAATGAAGAAATACATAGAGTTTGCTAAAATTTGATTTGCATATTTGGTCTCTCTAAGGTCTAGATAATTCTAGTATTGAGTTTTGAACAACAAGGAAGACGGTGTAGAGTCTTATAATGTTTACAATATGTCTTTTATGTGAGTTTTGCTGCACCGGTTCATCCTTGAGTTTGCTTCAAAATTACCTTGCTAGCCTAAACCTTGTATCGAGAGGGAATACTTCTCATGCATCCAAAATCCTTGAGCCAACCACTATGCCATTTGTGTCCACCATACCTACTTACTACATGGTATTTCTCCGCCATTCCAAAGTAAATTGGTTGAGTGCTACCTTTAAAATTCCATCATTCGCCTTTGCAATGTATAGCTCATGGGACAAAATAGCCTTAAAAACTATCGTAGTATTGAATATGTACTTATGCATTTTATCTCTTATTAAGTTGCTTGTTGTGCGATAACCATGCTTCTGGGGACGCCATCAACTACTCTTTGTTGAATATCATGTGAGTTGCTATGCATGTCCGTCTTGTCTGAAGTAAGGGAGATCTACCACCTTAATGGTTGGATCATGCATATTGTTAGAGAAGAACATTGGGCCGCCAACTAAAGCCATGAATCATGGTGGAAGTTTCAGTTTGGACATATATCCTCAATCTCATATGAGAATAATAATTGTTGCTACATGCTTATGCATTAAAGAGGAGTCCATTATCTGTTGTCCATGTTGTCCCGGTATAGATGTCTAAGTTGAGAATAATCAAAAGCGAGAAATCCAAAATGCGAGCTTTCTCCTTAGACCTTTGTACAGGCGGCATGGAGGTACCCCTTTGTGACACTTGGTTGAAACATGTGCATTGCGATGATCCGGTAGTCCAAGCTAAGTAGGACAAGGTGCAGGCACTATTAGTATACTATGCATGAGGCTTGCAACTTGTAAGATATAATTTACATAACTCATATGCTTTATTACTACCGTTGACAAAATTGTTTCATGTTTTCAAAATAAAAGCTCTAGCACAAATATAGCAATCGATGCTTTCCTCTTTGAAGGACCTTTCTTTTACTTTTATTGTTGAGTCAGTTCACCTATCTCTCTCCACCTTAAGAAGCAAACACTTGTGTGAACTATGCATTGATTCCTACATATTTGCGTATTGCACTTGTTATATTACTCTATGTTGACAATATCCATGAGATATACATGTTCTAAGTTGAAAGCAACCGCTGAAACTTAATCTTCCTTTGTGTTGCTTCAATACCTTTACTTTGATTTATTGCTTTATGAGTTAACTCTTATGCAAGACTTATTGATGCTTGTCTTGAAGTATTATTCATGAAAAGTCTTTGCCTTATGATTCATTTGTTTACTCATGCCATTGCCATTGTTTTGATCGCTGCATTCATTACATATGTTTACAAATAGTATGATCAAGATTATGATGGCATGTCACTTCAGAAATTATTTTTGTTATCGTTTTACCTGCTCGGGACGAGCAGAACTA
The DNA here is from genome assembly GCF_019359855.2 of Lolium perenne. Lineage (NCBI taxonomy): Eukaryota > Viridiplantae > Streptophyta > Magnoliopsida > Poales > Poaceae > Lolium > Lolium perenne. The sequence goes on along the minus strand of NC_067248.2, from coordinate 84,324,830 downwards.
AGCTTGGGGATGCTGATACGTCTCCAACGTATCGATAATTTCTTATGTTCCATGCTACATTATTGATGATATCTACATGTTTTATGCACATTATATGTCTTATTTACGAATTTTTTGGAACTAACCTATTAACAAGATGCCGAAGAGCCAGTTGTTGTTTTCTGCTGTTTTTGGTTTCAGAAATCCTAGTAAGGAAATATTCTCGGAATTGGACGAAATCAACGCCCAGGGTCCTATTTTTGCACGAAGCTTCCAGAAGACCGAAAGGATAACGAAGTGGGGCGACGAGGCGCCGCCACGCCAGGGCCGCGCGGCCAGGGCTGGGCCCGCGCCGCCCTGGTGTGTGGGGCCCTCGTGCCGCCCCTTGACCTACCCTTTCGCCTACTTAAAGCCTCCGTCGCGAAACTCCCAGTACCGAGAGCCACGATACGGAAAACCTTCCAGAGACGCCGCCGCCGCAAATCCCATCTCGGGGGATTCAGGAGATCGCCTCCGGCACCCTGCCGGAGAGGGGATTCATCTCCCGGAGGACTCTTCATCGCCATGATCGCCTCCGGAGTGATGAGTGAGTAGTTCACCCCTGGACTATGGGTCCATAGCAGTAGCTAGATGGTCGTCTTCTCCTCATGTGCTTCATTGTTGGATCTTGTGAGCTGCCTAACATGATCAAGATCATCTATCTGTAATACTATATGTTGTGTTTGTCGGGATCCGATGGATAGAGAATACTATGTTATGGTGATTATCAATCTATTATTTATGTGTTGTTTATGATCTTGCATGCTCTCCGTTATTAGTAGAGGCTCTGGCCAAGTTTTTGCTCTTAACTCCAAGAGGGAGTATTTATGCTCGATAGTGGGTTCATGCCTCCATTAAATCTGGGACAGTGACAGAAAGTTCTAAGGTTGTGGATGTGCTGTTGCCACTAGGGATAAAACATTGATTCTATGTCTAAGGATGTAGTTGTCGATTACATTACGCACCATACTTAATGCAATTGTCTGTTGCTTTGCAACTTAATACTGAAAGGGGTTCGGATGATAACCTGAAGGTGGACTTTTTAGGCATAGATGCAGTTGGATGGCGGTCTATGTACTTTGTCGTAATGCCCAATTAAATCTCACTATATTTATCATATCATGTATATGCATTGTTATGCCCTTTTCTATTTGTCAATTGCCCGACTGTAATTTGTTCACCAAACATGCTTTAATCTTATGGGAGAGACACCTCTAGTGAACTGTGGACCCCGGTCCTATTCTTTACATCGCATACAATCTACTGCAATACTTGTTTTACTGTTTTCTTGCAAACAATCATCTTCCACACAATACGGTTAATCCTTTGTTACAGCAAGCCGGTGAGATTGACAACCTCACTGTTTCGTTGGGGCAAAGTACTTTGGTTGTGCTGTGCAGGTTCCATGTTGGCGCCGGAATCCCTGGTGTTGCGCCGCACTACATTTCGCCACCATCAACCTTCAACGTGCTTCTTGGCTCCTCCTGGTTCGATAAACCTTGGTTTCTTTCTGAGGGAAAACTTGCTGCTGTGTGCATCATACCTTCCTCTTGGGGTTCCCAACGAACGTGTGAGTTACACGCCATCAAGCCTCCTCGGCGCGCCGCTGCAATGCTACGTCCCTGGGATTTGCTCCTGGCGCATTAATTCTTAGCCTGCACGAAAGCTCGCGGAGCATCCTGGCATCTATAGAGTGCCAGGGACATCAGTTATTTATGAGCTCCTTGGCGGTGTTGCTCCTACAAAGGGCATCGCCGTGATGCGCTTCAAAAGATTGGCCCGGCTCCACGGCAGACACCGCCTGAAGTGCGGTCGGATTAAGCGGCTGGCCACGGGAGCTCCCTGCCTTCATATCGTTCGCGCCAGACGGGAAGGGGATCTCACCTGCTGGCAAAGAAAACCATGCGGCATGCACGGGCGGAAAAGCCGGCCAGGGCTGAGCGGGCGGCGCATGCGGGGTTGCGTGGGAGCTCCCTGCCTCTGCATCCATCGGCCCGCACGGGAAGCGGCTGGCGAGGGGCTCCACGGCCAGTGCCGCCGCCGCGGGCGGAACAACCGACTAGTGCAGATCAGGGGGGGGGGGGGCGGGGGGGTTATGCCTTGGCGCGCGATGGACGAAGTGAAGGCGGCGCTGATGCTCCGCTTCCTCGTCGGTGATAGGACTATGCGCGCGGCGACCAGAGCCAAATTGGAAGGCCATAGCTATGTCGATTGGTCACTCAAGCTGGAGAGGTTACCATTTCGGAGGAGCGGAGTAGAGGAAGTTGTTTCTTATAATAAGAATAAATATCCCCGGTTCACTGCCACGTAGGGTCAAGGTAGGGAAAAGTTGGTCAATGCTTAGGAAGTTGGAATCGTTTTGGCCCCACTGGTAGCTGCCCCAGTTTAATTACCTTGCGGCTCCTCTTCCACCTCCTCCCCTTGCCTCCTTTCATCGTAGTGCATCTTGTTTTGGTAGCTGCTTCACAAAAATCAAACACATTTGGCCGACTGTGTCATTGTGTGCACTAATAAAGTAAAAAACATCTATTATATGTGAATAAACGTTTAATACACTAGCTAGCAAAGATGTTTCTCAAGGCGATATGCACATTGCCTTCCAAAAAATGGGTCATGATAACTAAATTTGTTGTGAATTTTTTCATGACAAGTACTCACTTGTGTATGAAGCCAAGCAAACTCATACACTATACCCAAAAAATACCGTGAAAGAGTTCTTTTTAGGATCCTTCATACCTAGGGCTCCTATTTTTACTTTCTATTTTTACTAGTTATAAGTTGGGTCTCACTTATCTTTTGAAGCCCCCTACTATGTATGAAATGAACCTTAGCATTAAGATGGGACCCACATATGCTAGTGGTGTTCCCTCATGCATGAGAGAGGAAGGAGAAAGAAACTATTTTCTATTGCTTGTGGACAATCCACAAGCTTGTAGGTCACCCATAAAGAAATTACCTTGTGGAAAACCTCCACAGCTCCACTGTGTATTATAAAAATGTTTCTCAAGGTGATATGTACATTGCCTGCCAAAAATTGGATCATGATAACTAAATTTTGTGTGGATACATGACAAGTACTCACTTGTGTACAAAGCCAAGCAAACTCATACACTATACTAAAAAATATTGTGAAAGAATTCTTTTTAGGATCCTTCATACCTGGCATTCCTATTTTTACTAGTTATAAGTTGGGTCTCACTTATCTTGTGAAGCGCCCCACTATGTATGAAATGAACCTTAGCATTAAGATGGGACCCACATATGCTAGTGGTGTACCCTCATGCATGAGAGAGGAAGGCGAGAGAAACTATTTTCTATTGCTTGTGGACAATCCGCAAGCTTGTAGGTCACCCATATAGAAATTTCCTTGTGTATTATAACAATGTTTCTCAAGGCAATATGTATATTTCCTGCCAAAAATTGGGTCATTATAACTAAATTTGGTGTGGATTTTTGCATGTCAAGTACTCGCTTGTGTACAAAGCCAAGCAAAGTCATACAAATATTGTGAAAGAGTTCTTTTTAGGATCTTTCATACTGTAATATCCCAGGTATTGGGGTTACAAAAATATAGGAAACAGAAGTGTGCATTGCATTCATGCATAGAAAATCTGGGGAATTTTCGCGCTTTAAAGTAAAACAGTCACAGTAACTGAAGTTTCACCTGATCTTGGTGGAATTGAAGTAGCTCATCAAGTCAAGCGCTATAAACCTCAATGTGACTTTGTTAAACCTTGTTTTGGGTAGAGATGATTTGATCTAAGGGGTTAGATCAAATGGAACTAATAATCAATACAACAACACTTTACTCAATGATAAATTGCTCGATCTTATAAAAGATTATAATATAGTAATCCTTGTTATAACATATGAACACTTAATCAATTACTGATCAAGCAACAATAAAGGGAGAAACTATTCTTACCCTATCTTCTCCATGTCTTAAAACTAATCCATGATCCTACCATGAAACCTCATGGTATTCATTCCACTTCAACATTGGAATTATAACAAGGAGATCCACTCAAGAAGTATATGTTCTTCTACATTCCAAATTATTATATATCAAACCCAGAGAGGTGGGAGTTATATATTAATTATTAAAGAAGCAATAACAAACCTTGAGCTAAACCTTGGATATGCATCCATGTATTCAAATAATCATCTTTAAGAGAAACCCTTGGATGTTATTCAAGACCATCCCTAGAGAGAGAACCCATTTATGTTAAAAATAGATGTTGGTGACTACATCATTATCTTTGGAGAATACCTTAGGAGGTTAACCATTTCATCCTGGAGTGTTGAGATACCCTATTATCACATGGAATAATACCATGTTCATGAATTGATAAGGTGAGGAAGAGACTAACCCAATTATGCTAGACAAGTGGAACTTGAGCCTAGATACCTAATATGATATTAGGAATACATCATAAATCCTAGAATAACTATTTCTATGGGAGAGAACTATCAATATGACCTGATGAGTATATCATCATTGATTAAGTAGAAACCTAACATAATATCTCAGGCATTCTCCTGGGGTATAATTTTAGAGGCCACCATAATAGTCCATCCTAGCAAATAAAATAGAAGTGCTATACCTTAGTTCATCAGGACAATGCTAGATCATGGAAGTGAGAAACCCATTTAATGAGAGATGCTTTAGGAAGCCAAACCTTGATCATTATAAATTAAGTAATGATCATAAACCCTAAGAACTTGAGGTAGAGATATTAAGAACAAGTTGATCATGCCTAATCCATGATCATGCTTTGGTGATATGTGGGAATAAGTTAAATCCTAATAGGATAAGTAGATATCATTCACCACATGAAATTATAGGGAGATCAATAGTAAGCAACCCTAGGCTTATATCCTAACTTTAACTTGTGAATCACTTGGTGATCATAAGTATAATTCTACCACATTTACATTCCACTTATCTTTCATTTCAAAACCACCAGAAAACCTTAGGAGTAAAACTCTATACTTTATATGGTGAGAAACCATCCATCCATTTGACCAAAGTTAACTATAAAAAGAACTATAACCAATGTAGTTACTTTAATGATAAATTAAGGATAATAATACAAGTTAATTGGTAGAAGATAAAACCAATTCTCAAATCCGTAGTAATCAGGGAAACACATAAAATATGAAGCAAGTAACCTTATTACCATGGTTAGGGGAGATTAAGCCCTAGCAAATGCAATATGAGGTCATTCCAATTCCATAAACCAGAGTTATATCTCAACCCTAGTTTATGTATCACTATGGTGATCATAATATAAAACCATGCTATAATTGAGATTCAAACCAAATGCCATTAGGTAAATATCATTGGAACCCTAATGGTTCATTAATTAAATACAATGTTTCAATTATAAAACATAAGAGCCACCTAATGCTAAATCCTATAAGTAAACCATATGTGTAGTGATCGACCATTTATCTTTGTAACCAAGATAAACCATGATGGAAACAATCCCTATTGAGATACTTTCAAATGTAGTGATAGTATTAACCTTAACAAGGGGGTTGTACTAGAAATGATAAAACCCTAATAAATAAGGTTCACATAAAATCATATGCCAGGGGCTAAATTCTCAATTGAGAGACCAAACCCTAATGATAAATTCTAAAACACTTAGAGTAGAAATTATCAACCCTAATAATAATAATAGAAGTGATTACACAAGAAAAAGGGAAATTGAAATGAGTGCATAAAATCATGATTATTTACAATTTGTAATAAAGCCACATATGTGAAACATTTAATCAAAACAATTGAGTATTACAATAATACTTTTATTAGTCTTCATAAAAGACTAATTGTTTAACACCTGCAAAATAGAAAATAGTTAAAACATGAATTATAAACAGAATTCAAAACAAAGAATAAAGCAGAAAATAGAAAATATACAAAACAGAAAAAAATGGAAAAGAGAGGAGGAGAGGCTTACCAGACCTTACCTGGTTGTGCAGTGATGTCTACGGGTGCTTCTATTCTTGTAGACAGTGTTGGGCCTCCAAGTGCAGAGGTTTGTAGAACAGCAGCAAGTTTCCCTTAAGTGGATTACCCAAGGTTTATCGAACTCAGGGAGGAAGAGGTCAAAGTTATCCCTCTCAAGCAACCCTGTAATCACAAAGCAAGAAGTCTCTTGTGTCCCCAACACACCAAATACACTTGTCAGGTGTATAGGTGCACTAGTTCGGCGAAGAGATAGTGAAATACAAGTAATATGGATGTATATGAGTGGTAATGGCAATCTGAATAAAATATGGCAGCGAGTAAACATGCAACAGAACAGTAAGTAAACGGTGTTTTTAGTATTGGAAACAAGGCCTAGGGATCATACTTTCACTAGTGGACACTCTCAACATTGATCTCATAATAAATACTTCTTCTCAAATGTGCTACATACACTCTTGTTTGATAATGAACATCATTGCGTAGGATTACACGAACCCTCAATGCCGGAGTTAACAAGCTCCACAATTCCATGTTCATATTTAAGTAACCTTAGAGCATAATAGATCATTGCAAAATAAACCAAGAACTAACATAGTGCACACTATGAAGGAGGAATAGATCACATCAATACTATCATAATGATAATTAACTCCACAATCTACAAGAGATCGTGATCATAGCCTACGACAAGAACCACAGGGTGCACACACTAATCACCTTTACACCAAGTAGGAGGAATAGAACTACTTTAATAACATCACATGAGTAGCACACAACTAGTAGCGATACAAAGCTCATCATATGGATCTCAATCATGTAAGGCAGCTCATGAGATCATTGTATTGGAGTACAGAGAGAGAGATTAACCACATAGCTACGGTAGAGCCCTCAGCCCCAGGGGAGAACTACTCCCTCCTCATCATGGGAACAGCGATGGCGGTGAAGATGGCGGTGGAGACGGCTTCCGGGGGCAATTCCCCGTCCCGGCGGCGTGCCGGAACAGAGACTTCTGTCCCCCGAATCTTGATTTCGCGATGGCGGCGGCTCTGGAAGGTTTTCTCCGTATCGTGGGTCTCCGTATCGCGTTTTAGGTCGGGGACCTTTAAATAGGCGAAGAGGCGGAGTCGGAGGGGCGAAGGGGCGACGACACCATAGGGTGGCGCGGGCCCAGCCCTGGCCGCGCCACCCTATCATCTGGGGCCCACAGGGCCCCCCTCTGGCGGCTCTCGGGTGTTCTGGATGCTTCCGGGCAAAATAGGAACCTGGGCGTTGATTTCGTCCAATTCCGAGAATATTTCGTTACTAGGATTTCTGAAACCAAAAACAGCAGAAAACAGGAACTGGCACTTCGGCATCTTGTTAATAGGTTAGTTCCAGAAAACGCATAAATATGACATATAATGTGTATAAAACATGTAGGTATCATCAATAAAGTAGCATGGAACATAAGAAATTATAGATACGTTTGAGACGTATCAAGCATCCCCAAGCTTAGTTCTGCTCGTCCCGAGCAGGTAAAACGATAACAATGATAATTTCTTAAGTGACATGCCATCATAACCTTGATCATACTATTGTAAAGCACATGAGATGAATGCAGAGATTTGAAGCAATGATGAAGATAATGAGTAAACAAATGAATCATATAACAAAGACTTTTCATAAATAATACTTTCAAGACAAGCATCAATGAGTCTTGCATAAGAGTTAACTCATAAGCAATAAGTTCTTAGTAGAAAGCTTTGAAACAACACAAAGGAAGATATAAGTTTCAGCGGTTGCTTTCAACTTTAACATGTATATCTCATGGATAATTGTCAACACAAAGTAATATAACAAGTGCAATAGGTAAACATGTAAGAATCAATGCACACAGTTCACACAAGTGTTTGCTTCTAAGATAAAAAGAATTGGTAAACTGACTCAACAATAAAGTAAAAGAATGGTCCTTCAAAGAGGAAAGCATCGATTGCTATATTTGTGCTAGAGCTTTGATTTTGAAAACATATAGAGAGCATAAAAGTAAAGTTTTGAGAGGTGTTTGTTGTTTTCAACGAATGGTAGCGGGTACTCTAACCCCCTTGCCAAACAAACCTTCAAAGAGCGGCTCCCATTTTATTTTGTTTTTGGGTGGCACTCCTTCCAACCTTTCTTTCACAAACCATGGCTAACCGAATCCTCGGGTGCCTGCCAACAATCTCATACCATGAAGGAGTGCCTTTTTATTTTAGTTTTATTATGATGACACTCCTCCCCACCTTTGCTTTCTCAAGCCATGGCTAACCGAATCCTTCGGGTGCCGTCCAACAATCACATACCATGGAGGAGTGTCTATTTTTGTTAATTAATTTGGGACTGGGAATCCCATTGCCAGCTCTTTTTGCAAAATTATTGGATAAGCGGATGAAGCCACTAGTCCATTGGTGAAAGTTGCCCAACAAGATTTAAAGATAAACACCACATACTTCCTCATGAGCTATAAAACATTGACACAAATCAGAGGTGATAAATTTTGAATGGTTTAAAGGTAGCACTCAAGCAATTTACTTTGGAATGGCGGAGAAATACCATGTAGTAGGTAGGTATGGTGGACACAAATGGCATGAATATTGGCTCAAGTATTTGGATGCATGAGAAGTATTCCCTCTCGATACAGGGTTTTAGGCTAGCAAGGTTATTTGAAGCAAACTCAAGTATGAAATGGTGCAGCAAGACTCACATATAAACATATTGTAAGCATTATAAGACTTTACATCGTCTCCTTGTTGTTCAAACACCTCAACCAGAAAATATCTAGACTTAGAGAGACCAATCATGCAAACCAAATTTTAACAAGCTCTATGTAATTATTCATTAATGGGTACAAGGTACATGATGCAAGAGCTTAAACAAGATCTATATGAGCACAACAATTGCCAAGTTTCACATTATTCAAGACATTATACCAATTACTACATGTAGCATTTCCCGTTTCCAACCATATAACAATTAACGAAGCAGTTTCAACCTTCGCCATGAAAATTAAAAGCTAAGAACACATGTGTTCATACGAACCAGCGGAGCGTGTCTCTCTCCCAAACAATCATTTATTCAAACAAAAACAAAAACAAAAGCATACAGACGCTCCAAGTAAAGCACATAAGATGTGACCGAATAAAAATATAGTTTCACTAGAAGAAACCTGATAAGTTGTCGATGAAGAAGGGGATGCCTTGGGCATCCCCAAGCTTAGATGCTTGAGTCTTCTTAAAATATGCAGGGATGAACCATCGGGGCATCCCCAAGCTTAGACCTTTCACTCTTCTCGATCACATTATATCACCCTCTTCTATTGACCCTTGAAAACTTCCTTCACACCAAACTTCAAGCAAACTCATTAGAGGGTTAGTGCATAATCAAAAATTCACATGTTCAGAGGTGACACAAACATTCTTTTCACTTCTGGACATTGCATAATGCTACTGGACATTAATGGATCAAAGAAATAAATCCAACATAGCAAAAGAGGCAATGCGAAATAAAAGGCAGAATCTGTCAAAAACAGAACAGTCCGTAAAGACGAATTTAAAGCTGGCACCAGACTTGCTCAAATGGAAAAACTCAAAACTAATGAAAGTTGCGTACATATCTGAGGATCACGCTCGTAAATTGGCAGATTTTTTCGAATTTTCTACATAGAACTGTGCCCAGATTCGTGACAGACAGCAATGCTGTTTCTGCGCAGCGATCCCAAATATAACATCAACTTTGACATAGAAACTTTACTTGGCACAAAAACATGATAAGGAGAGATTGCTACAGTAGTAAACAACTTCCAAGACACAAATATAAAACAAAGTACTGTAGCAAAATAACACATGGGTTATCTCCCAAGAAGTTCTTTCTTTATAGCCATTAAGATGGGCTCAGCAATTTTGGTGATGCACCCGCAAGAAATAGTATTTGAAGCAAAAGAGAGCTTCAAGAGGCAATTCAAAACACATTTGAGCCTAACATGCTTTCTATGCAAAAGAATCTTATACACAAATGAATTCATGAAGACCAAAGTGGCAAGCATAAGAGGATAAAACACGAGTAACTTAAAGATTCTCAACATAAAGAGGGGAAACTTAATATTATTAAGATGCATATAACCATATTTCCCTCTCTCATAATAACTTTCAGTAGCATCATTGATGAAATCCACAATATACCCGTCACTTAAAACATTCTTATCATGGTTCATATGCATAGAAGTTTCATTAATTTTGGCATAAGAAGAGTTATTCTCATTAATAGTAATTGGAGCAAGATTATTATCAAGAATTTGAACATGGTAAACAAGTTGCATATTAAAAGAATTGTTTTTGGCAAGCCCATCATAACTATGACAAGTTTCATAAGGATAATTGTAACATGTGTCATATACATCTCTATAGCAATCATCTAAACCTGAATATATAATATCATCATTTTCACTAAAAGTAGAAGTCTCAAATATAGGATCTTCAAGCACAACATCCCCAAGCTTAGGGCTTTCAATATCATCGTTTAAGGGGACATGAATAATGCTATCATCATTACTTTCATAATCAGTACCAAAGAGATTTCCAATATCAAAGGTAGTGTGCTCATTCAAATCATGATCGCTAATGTATGTAAAGGGCATAGGAAGATCATCGTATTCAGATTCATTATCACAATAATCATTAGGAGCAACATACTTACGGTTACCTAGCGTTATCTCGTTCACGCGGGGATACGCCGTTACCTCTTTCTTTTTATTCTCCTTCTTCTTCCTCTTCTTCTTCTTCGTTCCCTTCTTCTTCTTCTTCTCCTTCTCCTCGTTCTCCTCATTCCCTTCTTTAGGAGGAAGAGGCTTGAAGGGTGGCTTGTCCGCATAACCTGATTTACTTTTAGAAACAATAGAAGAAACTTGGGAGGATCCCTCCTTTTCATTAATTAGTTGAAAACACACAGCGGTCCTATCATATTTTGGCAAGGTGTCGTCTTCTAAAATATTTTGTATGTAAGTATTTGTATGGCTATTATTAATGCAGTAAGAAAGACAACCATGCAGGACATCATCAATATCAAGATCGTTAATATTTAACAAAGAAATTTTTCTTGATAACTCTTCACACTTCAAAAATAAGGTAAGTTCATCATGCTGATTAGGAATAATTTCATCATCACAATACAAATTTGCAGCACTCATGGGGTTTGAATTATCATTGGAGGAACATTGAAAATTAAAATGACCAACTCTATGGCAAAGTTCACAAATAAAAGGATAGAGGGCACACACTTTTTCTCCAAGATCATCTAGAGCTCTAGACCACTTTCTAGTTTTTTCATTTCTGTGATGGATACAATATTCATCTTCTATTTGATTAATTCCACAAGGTCTATGTATTCCACAAAAATTAACATGCTTATAGGAAATAGCATTCTTAGGAGTTTGAGCACGCTTATTGCAATTATTAACAACAATTTCATTCTTCATGCAAGCGTCTTTAAAAGGTTCATGATACTTATCAAAATTCTTTTTAGGTAATTCTAAATGAGAAGCAAAGGCTTTATAAAGATTTGCAGCAACTTGAGAGTCAAGACCATAAGTAGCACTCATATTTCGAAATTTACCACTATCCATGAAAGTTTCAATGCATTCATAATCATAATTTATACCTGACTCTTTACCTTTGTCGTTCTCCCAATCTTCAGCGTTCTCCTTAATCCGATCGAGAAGGTCCCTTTTAAACTCTTCTTTATTGCTCGTGAATGATCCAGAACAAGTAGTATCCAGCAAGGTCTTATCTTGAAAAGAAAGTCTTGCATAGAAATTATCAATGATGATATTACCTGGAAGCTCATGATTGGGGCATTTGAGCATTAAAGTCTTCAATCTCTCCCATGCTTGGGCAATACTCTCTCCATCATGAGGCCAAAAATTATATATATGGTTTCGATCTTTGTGAATTTCACTTGGAGGATAGAACTTGGAATAAAATAGAGGCACAATATCCTTCCAATCAAGAGAGTGCCCGTCCTTCAATAGTTTATACCAATGCGCCGCTTCACCAGATAGCGATATAGAGAATAGTTTCTTCTTCACTTCATCCATAGAGATACCTGCACACTTGAATAACCCGCATAATTCATGCAAAAACAGTAAATGATCTCCAGGATGGACAATTCCATCCCCTTCATAGCGGTTATCCATAACACGTTCAATAATTTTCATAGGTATTTTGTACGGAATACTTTCAGCAGGTGGATTTAAAATATCAGAAGCATCATTAAAGTTATCGCATATGGGAGATAAAGCATTATCAGAACAAAATATTTCTTCCAAAGCGGAGGAGCTGAAAAGATTATTTTTATGTAAACCAGCTTCCCCAAGCTTAGACTTCTTCATAGCATTAGTAGTAATTGCATTCATACTAATAACATTGCTACTATCATGTAAATAAGGTTCCATAGGTTTTTTAATTTTCGCATCAAACCATCCATGTCTTAAATCAGGAAATAGAATAAGAAGCTCACTAATTTTTTTGGTGTTTTCCATTATGCCTATCTAGTGAAAAATAAAAACAAGAAACAAAAAGATGCAATTGCAGAGTCTAAAGGAAATAGCTTCGAGCACACACACAATGGCGCCAGAAAAGTACTGTTACCTGGAACCGAAGTATGAGTGCCTTTTACCTTTCCTCCCCGGCAACGGCGCCAGAAAAGTGCTTGATGTCTACGGGTGCTTCTATTCTTGTAGACAGTGTTGGGCCTCCAAGTGCAGAGGTTTGTAGAATAGCAGCAAGTTTCCCTTAAGTGGATTACCCAAGGTTTATCGAACTCAGGGAGGAAGAGGTCAAAGTTATCCCTCTCAAGCAACCCTGTAATCACAAAGCAAGAAGTCTCTTGTGTCCCCAACACACCAAATACACTTGTCAGGTGTATAGGTGCACTAGTTCGGCGAAGAGATAGTGAAATACAAGTAATATGGATGTATATGAGTGGTAATGGCAATCTGAATAAAATATGGCAGCGAGTAAACATGCAACAGAACAGTAAGTAAACGGTGTTTTCAGTATTGGAAACAAGGCCTAGGGATCATACTTTCACTAGTGGACACTCTCAACATTGATCTCATAATAAATACTTCTTCTCAAATGTGCTACATACACTCTTGTTTGATAATGAACATCATTGCGTAGGATTACACGAACCCTCAATGCCGGAGTTAACAAGCTCCACAATTCCATGTTCATATTTAAGTAACCTTAGAGCATAATAGATCATTGCAAAATAAACCAAGAACTAACATAGTGCACACTATGAAGGAGGAATAGATCACATCAATACTATCATAATGATAATTAACTCCACAATCTACAAGAGATCGTGATCATAGCCTACGACAAGAACCACAGGGTGCACACACTAATCACCTTTACACCAAGTAGGAGGAATAGAACTACTTTAATAACATCACATGAGTAGCACACAACTAGTAGCGATACAAAGCTCATCATATGGATCTCAATCATGTAAGGCAGCTCATGAGATCATTGTATTGGAGTACAGAGAGAGAGATTAACCACATAGCTACGGTAGAGCCCTCAGCCCCAGGGGAGAACTACTCCCTCCTCATCATGGGAACAGCGATGGCGGTGAAGATGGCGGTGGAGACGGCTTCCGGGGGCAATTCCCCGTCCCGGCGTGCGGAACAGAGACTTCTGTCCCCCGAATCTTGATTTCGCGATGGCGGCGGCTCTGGAAGGTTTTCTCCGTATCGTGGGTCTCCGTATCGCGTTTTAGGTCGGGGACCTTTAAATAGGCGAAGAGGCGGAGTCGGAGGGGCGAAGGGGCGACGACACCATAGGGTGGCGCGGGCCCAGCCCTGGCCGCGCCACCCTATCATCTGGGGCCCACAGGCCCCTACGCGACTCTCGGGTGTTACGGATGCTTCGGGCAAAATAGGAACCTGGGCGTTGATTTCGTCCAATTCCGAGAATATTTCGTTACTAGGATTTCTGAAACCAAAAACAGCAGAAAACAGGAACTGGCACTTCGGCATCTTGTTAATAGGTTAGTTCCAGAAAACGCATAAATATGACATATAATGTGTATAAAACATGTAGGTATCATCAATAAAGTAGCATGGAACATAAGAAATTATAGATACGTTTGAGACGTATCATGCAGCCCGTGGCGCAGCCCCGCAGCAGTCCAGCTAGGAAGGCCCAGAAGCAGCCCAGGCCCAGTCCAGCAGCCGAAGCCAGCACAGCCCACGTACCCCTTCACCCGGATAAGAACGACGAGACGTCGTCGTCTTCGTCTTCGCCACAGACGACGCACGCGGGGACGCCAGCGCGATGAGGAGCGCCACGTCCCGGCCGCCGTGGCTGCTCACGCTCTCGACGACGACCGTCGAGCGTCGTATATATATACGGGAAGGAAGACAGAGCCTCGTTCTTCTTCTTTTCGTCGCCATGACCGAAACCCTAGCCGCCAGCAACCTTAGCAATCCACCGCTACCGACCACCACGGAGCCCGCCGTTGAGCTCTGGAGGAGCGCTTCGACGCCCTTAGTCATCTGGTGCAGCCACAAGTCAAGGGGAGCTCGGTGGAGGAGGAATTTAGCCGTTCCCTTTCGCGGTGCTGCGAGAGAAATTGCGACCACCTCGTCGCTACCGACCACGATCGACTCCGGCGACCAGCTAGCAAGCATCAGGGTAAGATTTCCCGTCGGTAGGTGCTAGTCTTGCGTCCCAATTCGCTCCGTAGCGCTTTACCGACGTGAGCCGCCGTCCACTGCCGCTGTTCGTGCTCGCCGGGGTTACTCCGGTGACCCTTTGCTGGGGGCGCCACCACCAAGTGGTTCGCCTTGGCGAGCACTATCCAACGCGCCTCTGCACGTCCCCGCGGGAGTCCGGGAAAGCCGGCGCCGTCGTCGATCACCTCGCAGGCCACCGTGAGCTATGCCACGTAGTAGGCCACGGTGGCACCTGACGTGGATCTAGCCCCACCAGTCAGTGGCTGCGTGGGTAAACTAGCTGAGTAGGTTTAGTTTTTTTTCTCATTTTAATTTAAATCCAACAATTACTGCAACTTCATTTAATTATAGAAAATTCATAAAAACTCAGAAAAAAATAATATAAGATCTCAAAATTCTTATAAAGATAAACCCTATCCAATAAAAATATAAAATGAAATTTTTATTTTTAATAAAAATTTAATTATTTAATACTTGTTATTTAAGCCTTTAATTTTAAATTCTAAATACAATTAAAAATTCAGAAATTAAGAAACCATTTATAAATTAAATAAAACCAGTAAGCAAATAAAGAAAACATGAAAACTAATTTTCTTTATTTGCAATCATATTAAATCATTATTAGGGAAATTTAAACCCTAATTAATAATTACCCTAATTAGTAAATTATTTAAAAAATATATAAAGCCAAATTGAATATTAATTTTATTTCAAAGTTATTAATAACTTCAACTTTAACATGAAGTTATTAATCATAGAAATTAAATTGTAAATAGCAAACCCTAAATCCCACATGGAATGGCATTATAACCCTATCATTTCATGTGACTCCTAAAACCCTAAATTAATTAGGAACCCTAGTTCCATTATTACATGTGAACCCTAAATTGTTTCTAACCTAAACCCTAGGTTAGAACATGGATCATGGTACCTACTTTCAAATCATAGAACCATAGTAGCAACTAAATACCTGTCTTGGCCACATAAAATGTAGAAGACCTATCACTAATATATGGGTATCCCATGTGTCATCTTCATCAGACCTAAATAATCAAGTAGGGCCAACCAAGTGTAAACCCTAGATCCTATTACCAAAGCCATCATCCTTATTCATTCCTATTTAGCATCACACCATTGTGATGAACCCTAATAGCAACCATAACTACTATTTTACATTACATAACCCTATTCCACTAAACCCTACTAGTGTGAGGTACTTATGAACCATCCTATTTAGGAACTAATCAATCCTTACTTAGTGAATCCAATAACAAAACCTATACAACCTCAACCCTAATTGATATGCTTCTTATTACTTAAGAAGTATGTTCTTCAAAAGCTATTCTTTTAAACTAAATAAAGAATCATCCTCAACCCTGTTTATAAGGACCTAAAAACCCTAGCTAGCTATCACCAACAAGATGAACAATCTTGATAGCAACCTTGAATGAACAAATACTTAGGATGCCTAGGCTTAATTCAACAATACAAGCCCTTGTTGCTGATGAATCCAACTATGTTGTGATCCATCTTATACTTACTCCAGAAACTACTTGGAACCAGAATAAATTATAGCAACCCACAAACCCAATTACCATACTTGTTCTTTATCAAATTACATGTTCTTCAAAAGTTATTCTTTTAAAGTATAGGATAATCAATCATTAACCATGCCATATAGTACTAAAACTGACCACTGTTCCTTACTTGTTAACATTATGTCAATAATCATTCTCTTTGTGATCAATTGATTATTATGCTTTATTACCTACCTGTTTATAATACCAAGTAATTACACCTGAATAAGAACCTTGTTTGTGAATCACTCTAAAAGTGCAACACACCCTAAACAAATCACTACAACTCACTAATCCTAAATCATCGGGGTTAGGTCACACTTAGATCGATTGCATCTCATACTTATGCATTATTGCATCCTTGCCAATCTTTTAAACATCATCCTTACCGGACGATGATGCTATTTCAGAATTTGGAGTTATTGCGTATCGAAGACCTTGACTGCATAATCTTGCAGTCAAGAAAGGCAAGTTCATCGCTTGCTCATGTCATTTGAGTATTTTTACCAAATTAATTGCAAAGTACTATGTTTATCACTCTTGCATAAAAAGCAAAAATACTATTTTCATAACTATGAATATGACTATGTGGTGGGCAATGGAACCATGGTATGTGTTGATATGGTGGAGGTTCCATTGCAAGGGTTTATATCCATCTAGGATTAAACAACAAATGTCGTCCAGTGATTCTTGTGCCGTAATACCCGTGTTAACCATAAGATCTGGAGTGGGACGGAGTAGTCAAAAGTGTTTCCACCTCTCGTTCATCAACGGCTGCGCTTACCGTAGCAGTTGTATCTGGCGGAACAACCGGAGGGTGGGGATCCCATTCTAATTCCCCACGGTAATGCAGTGCTTACCGTAGCAGTTGTATCTTGCGGAACAACCGGAGGGTGGGGATCCCATTCTAATTCCCCACGGTAATGCGGTCTATGATGGGTTGCAGCTACCGGCGTAGGAGTGTATGGTAGAGCCCAGCACTGTTGTCGTGGTCGGGGCCCAGCCTTAATTGGCGTAAGTGAACCGGCGTGGACCCAGGGTCGGGGCATGCAACAAAGGGTGGGTGTTCGAGGTAGCGGAGGAACATGATTGACTAGGACCTTATACCGGGCCTCACACCAAAGGAAGTGTGGACGGGAAACTCGAGCCCGGTTGGCACCAAGGTTAAGATCTCTTATGGGTAAAGCAACACACCTCTGCAGAGTGTAACGAACTGTGACCAGTCACTCCCTGTTCCGGGATATGGAACTGCGAACGCTGCCGGAAAGGAACTCCATGAAGTTCTAGTCAACCGGTGAAGGCTGACGGACATAGCTCTTCAGAATAAAAGCAACCTTTCGAAGAAATGTTTACAAAAACTTGCATTGCCTATGACTTTCTGGTCTATGGCTGTAGCTAGTGCATTAAACACCTCTTTCCTATAATGAACTTGTTGAGTACGCTTGTACTCATCCCACTCTTAAATCCCCTGCTTAGGTATGGAGGCATCAAAGGAGGATCTACAGTTTAACTTGAAGGCCGAGGAGTCAACAACTACTTCAAGGGATAGAACCATGTCAGGAGAGTCAGATACCACATTCAACAAGGAGAAAACCTAGATTAGCAATAGAAAGGAACTAGCTTCCTAAACCTAGCTCCTATTTAGCTAGAATCTATTCTTAGCCTCTATAGCTAGTTATATACTCTACAAATAGAGTTCGTGATAAGATTAGACTACGAGTCGTTCTTCTGGAGTTTATTTGCAGTTTTACCTCATTGTAAAGTAGGAGGCTGTGCTGATCTTCTGTAACAGAGTCTGTATGTAATTCTATAGACATGTCTTGGACCCGCATATGTTTCTGTTGTACCACTCTGAGCGATATAATACTAGTGGAACGGTGTTTCATTGGTGTTATATCAGACTTGCATACTACACCATGCAGTGGTATGCTGGGTCACCACAGTTGGTATCAGAGCAAATGCTTTGACCTTAGGATTAAAACCCTTTAAAGGAGACCTATAGGATTGGTAGTGTCTATAGAAAGTTGTCTTAGATAAAACCAAATCTTCTTTTGACTTGAGATGGATATTCACTTGAGAATAATCCTGACACACTTGAGTCAACTTTCTTACCTATCTTTTCTAAGTGAAGTTAGGTAGCTAATCCCAAGTATGTAGCACATAATTAAGTCCTTAAAACAATAGATGAGTAGATCACAGTTGGTATACAATTCATGGTAGTCCAAAGAGAGGATACAACCATAAGGAAGATATCCTATTGGAAGATGTGTACCAGCATTTGTTATGGTTAAGTAAAAGTTATCCAGGCCTATAATAGGAGTAATATCACGTGATAAAGATAAGGTAGATTTCCTACTAGAAGATGTCTACCAATACAAGTAATGGCTAAGTAAAATCTATCCAACTTGTGGAACAACTGATACTAAGTAATCAGTATAAGCGATATGAGGTAGTATAGACCATGATGAGTCAATCATGGGAGGTAAGGAAGTGAGATATGAATAAAATATGCTTAATTACAGGATAGAGTTGTTAATCATTTATGATTCACTTGAGAGTCATTATGTGATGGACTAGAACATCATAAACATTTGGTAGGAATACAATAAGAAGCCAAGTGCTAAATAATAGTACAAGAGCTATGTTCCAGAACCATGGTAATTGTGCCAAGTATATCACGACCATAGTCTTATGGTAGAAACACATGGAAGTATAAGAGCTATATTTCCATAGTTAAGTGTTTAGAGTAGCAATGTTAGAACCTAGACATATCATGTGAGATAGTCTTCAACAAAATGGAAGTTAAGTAGTACTTCCAAAGAAAATTAGGTTAACCTTAATTATCCTAAACCACTTTGTTTCAAATTTATCTCCTTGCAATTGTGCAATTGGGATAAATGTTGAGACAAATAGTTGAAACCCATATATATGTGCTAAGTATCACGATATAAACCTATCTTATGTGGTGTTATATAGTACACATCAGAGCCTGATGTTTAGAGATGTCTTACTCAACTATTATATTCAGGCTTAGGATGGTGTGTTTTATAAGCACAAAGCTGAATCTTCTTGGATTTTATTGGATTTTCATTGTTTGACTAGATCCATACATGAAGTTTGACTTCGATATGCAAATGCATGTTGCAATATCAAGTTTTTACTTGATGTTAGAGATCTAGAGGGTAATGGTATCCGTGTGAGGAAGTGATGAATTCTGAAGATTCTGAAGACAAGATGAAGGTTCACCAGATAAAGGAAGCAAAATTGTGGGAAGCAACCACAAAACTCCGAAGGAAGTATCCACCAAAACTCATGCTTTGCCTCAACAGAGGAGTACTTTAGTACATAAGAAGCATGAAAGTGAGAAATATAATGACTACGGAGTAGTAGAAGAAGATCCATAGTCAATATAAAAGAGGGAATGCATGGGAAATCACTTAGGATACTATATTCATAGTGCCAGTTAGTGGTTTTCTTGCAAAACAAACCCTGAAGGAAGGAAGATAACCTAGCAAACCATAGCAGATATAAGAAGACCATAGATGGTATCAGAAGACCACAGTTGATACATAGCTGGTATAAGAAGACCGTAGTAGTTATAGGATCCATAATGGGAGATAAAATAGAAGATGTACCGACCAATTGGTCAGAACCTATAATAGAGTACATTTTTAGATAACAAATAGCCACAATTGTTAGCAAGTAGTCCATAATTGGATTAATTATACCAAGAAGTTGTGAACAAATAAAATTTTGTTAGCCAAATAACAATGATCTATAATCATTTAGTCGAAAGATTCACATGGGATGTCCACAATTGAGTGGATACACCACAAACATTCTTCGTGAGACTTTTAGAAAAGTACAAACCATAAGTTAGACCCAGACCAATATTCTAACCATAAGTCCAATGGTTGGAAGAAAAGGAGTTGAAGACCCTAAGAAAACTCTAAGGGGTAGAGTAAAGATTGAGTTGGATGTACAATAACTCAATATTATAAGCTAAATAGATGAAGAAGGTCTGAACTGAGAGGAAGTTCAATCTTATTTTCATAAGATTATTGAACACTAATTTCAGAAGGATGTCAGACAGAAGCCGAGGTTTATACCTCGAGGAAGTAAGAAGTGGACTATAACTTGAGAAAGTGAGAAATATTTACTCAAAAGTACGATAGCTCAAGTAAACTAAGGTTAATGAAGTTGGATGAAGAAAATACCGGAGACCAAATATAGCTCAAGAAGGCCAAAGACCAAAGAAGTTTGACCATACCAGAATCAAAGACTATTCGAAAGATTCCTTTCATGGAACCTAAAGAACCCAAAATAGTTATAGATATCAACTATAATCCATGATTGGATGGACTAAATGAGTCTAATCCATTCTTAGGGAAATAAACCATCCAGACCATTTCCATGGTAAGTACCTTACCAAGTACCATTATTGCAGTTTTGGTAGTAAGGGAAAACAAAGACCTATTTTATCAATTAGGAGTTTGTTATCAAATTAGTCTTCAGTTAAGACTAGCAACACTAGAAGAAGTCCCAATCATTAAATCTTCAAGGAGTAAGGAAACAAGACTATAGTATTAAAAGAAATCAAAGAATCAAAGTAAGAACCATGGTTCAGAGACAGACATTAATGGATTCCAGGAAGAATCTGGACAAGGGATATATTCAATTATATCTAGTAAGATTAATACGAGTTCGAGAAAAGATATAGTCTGCACAAGTCAGATCCACACTCCGGAAATGTGAGAGAGATCAAACTTCGAGGACGAAGTTTAGTTTAAGGGGTAGAGACTGTAATATCCCAGGTATTGGGGTTACAAAAATATAGGAAACAGAAGTGTGCATTGCATTCATGCATAGAAAATCTGGGGAATTTTCGCGCTTTAAAGTAAAACGATCACGATGGCGAAGTTTCACCTGATCTTGGTGGAATTGAAGTAGCTCATCAAGTCAAGCGCTATAAACCTCAATGTGACTTTGTTAAACCTTGTTTTGGGTAGAGATGATTTGATCTAAGGGGTTAGATCAAATGGAACTAATAATCAATACAACAACACTTTACTCAATGATAAATTGCTCGATCTTATAAAAGATTATAATATAGTAATCCTTGTTATAACATATGAACACTTAATCAATTACTGATCAAGCAACAATAAAGGGAGAAACTATTCTTACCCTATCTTCTCCATGTCTTAAAACTAATCCATGATCCTACCATGAAACCTCATGGTATTCATTCCACTTCAACATTGGAATTATAACAAGGAGATCCACTCAAGAAGTATATGTTCTTCTACATTCCAAATTATTATATATCAAACCCAGAGAGGTGGGAGTTATATATTAATTATTAAAGAAGCAATAACAAACCTTGAGCTAAACCTTGGATATGCATCCATGTATTCAAATAATCATCTTTAAGAGAAACCCTTGGATGTTATTCAAGACCATCCCTAGAGAGAGAACCCATTTATGTTAAAAATAGATGTTGGTGACTACATCATTATCTTTGGAGAATACCTTAGGAGGTTAACCATTTCATCCTGGAGTGTTGAGATACCCTATTATCACATGGAATAATACCATGTTCATGAATTGATAAGGTGAGGAAGAGACTAACCCAATTATGCTAGACAAGTGGAACTTGAGCCTAGATACCTAATATGATATTAGGAATACATCATAAATCCTAGAATAACTATTTCTATGGGAGAGAACTATCAATATGACCTGATGAGTATATCATCATTGATTAAGTAGAAACCTAACATAATATCTCAGGCATTCTCCTGGGGTATAATTTTAGAGGCCACCATAATAGTCCATCCTAGCAAATAAAATAGAAGTGCTATACCTTAGTTCATCAGGACAATGCTAGATCATGGAAGTGAGAAACCCATTTAATGAGAGATGCTTTAGGAAGCCAAACCTTGATCATTATAAATTAAGTAATGATCATAAACCCTAAGAACTTGAGGTAGAGATATTAAGAACAAGTTGATCATGCCTAATCCATGATCATGCTTTGGTGATATGTGGGAATAAGTTAAATCCTAATAGGATAAGTAGATATCATTCACCACATGAAATTATAGGGAGATCAATAGTAAGCAACCCTAGGCTTATATACTAACTTTAACTTGTGAATCACTTGGTGATCATAAGTATAATTCTACCACATTTACATTCCACTTATCTTTCATTTCAAAACCACCAGAAAACCTTAGGAGTAAAACTCTATACTTTATATGGTGAGAAACCATCCATCCATTTGACCAAAGTTAACTATAAAAAGAACTATAACCAATGTAGTTACTTTAATGATAAATTAAGGATAATAATAGAAGTTAATTGGTAGACGATAAAACCAATTCTCAAATCCTTAGTAATCAGGGAAACACATAAAATATGAAGCAAGTAACCTTATTACCATGGTTAGGGGAGATTAAGCCCTAGCAAATGCAATATGAGGTCATTCCAATTCCATAAACCAGAGTTATATCTCAACCCTAGTTTATGTATCACTATGGTGATCATAATATAAAACCATGCTATAATTGAGATTCAAACCAAATGCCATTAGGTAAATATCATTGGAACCCTAATGGTTCATTAATTAAATACAATGTTTCAATTATAAAACATAAGAGCCACCTAATGCTAAATCCTATAAGTAAACCATATGTGTAGTGATCGACCATTTATCTTTGTAACCAAGATAAACCATGATGGAAACAATCCCTATTGAGATACTTTCAAATGTAGTGATAGTATTAACCTTAACAAGGGGGTTGTACTAGAAATGATAAAACCCTAATAAATAAGGTTCACATAAAATCATATGCCAGGGGCTAAATTCTCAATTGAGAGACCAAACCCTAATGATAAATTCTAAAACACTTAGAGTAGAAATTATCAACCCTAATAATAATAATAATAGAAGTGATTACACAAGAAAAAGGGAAATTGAAATGAGTGCATAAAATCATGATTATTTACAATTTGTAATAAAGCCACATATGTGAAACATTTAATCAAAACAATTGAGTATTACAATAATACTTTTATTAGTCTTCATAAAAGACTAATTGTTTAACACCTGCAAAATAGAAAATAGTTAAAACATGAATTATAAACAGAATTCAAAACAAAGAATAAAGCAGAAAATAGAAAATATACAAAACAGAAAAAAATGGAAAAGAGAGGAGGAGAGGCTTACCAGACCTTACCTGGTTGTGCAGCCCGTGGCGCAGCCCCACAGCAGTCCAGCTAGGAAGGCCCAGAAGCAGCCCAGGCCCAGTCCAGCAGCCGAAGCCAGCACAGCCCACGTACCCCTTCACCCGGATAAGAACGACGAGACGTCGTCGTCTTCGTCTTCGCCACAGACGACGCACGCGGGGACGCCAGCGCGATGAGGAGCGCCACGTCCCGGCCGCCGTGGCTGCTCACGCTCTCGACGACGACCGTCGAGCGTCGTATATATATACGGGAAGGAAGACAGAGCCTCGTTCTTCTTCTTTTCGTCGCCATGACCGAAACCCTAGCCGCCAGCAACCTTAGCAATCCACCGCTACCGACCACCACGGAGCCCGCCGTTGAGCTCTGGAGGAGCGCTTCGACGCCCTTAGTCATCTGGTGCAGCCACAAGTCAAGGGGAGCTCGGTGGAGGAGGAATTTAGCCGTTCCCTTTCGCGGTGCTGCGAGAGAAATTGCGACCACCTCGTCGCTACCGACCACGATCGACTCCGGCGACCAGCTAGCAAGCATCAGGGTAAGATTTCCCGTCGGTAGGTGCTAGTCTTGCGTCCCAATTCGCTCCGTAGCGCTTTACCGACGTGAGCCGCCGTCCACTGCCGCTGTTCGTGCTCGCCGGGGTTACTCCGGTGACCCTTTGCTGGGGGCGCCACCACCAAGTGGTTCGCCTTGGCGAGCACTATCCAACGCGCCTCTGCACGTCCCCGTGGGAGTCCGGGAAAGCCGGCGCCGTCGTCGATCACCTCGCAGGCCACCGTGAGCTATGCCACGTAGTAGGCCACGGTGGCACCTGACGTGGATCTAGCCCCACCAGTCAGTGGCTGCGTGGGTAAACTAGCTGAGTAGGTTTAGTTTTTTTTCTCATTTTAATTTAAATCCAACAATTACTGCAACTTCATTTAATTATAGAAAATTCATAAAAACTCAGAAAAAAATAATATAAGATCTCAAAATTCTTATAAAGATAAACCCTATCCAATAAAAATATAAAATGAAATTTTTATTTTTAATAAAAATTTAATTATTTAATACTTGTTATTTAAGCCTTTAATTTTAAATTCTAAATACAATTAAAAATTCAGAAATTAAGAAACCATTTATAAATTAAATAAAACCAGTAAGCAAATAAAGAAAACATGAAAACTAATTTTCTTTATTTGCAATCATATTAAATCATTATTAGGGAAATTTAAACCCTAATTAATAATTACCCTAATTAGTAAATTATTTAAAAAATATATAAAGCCAAATTGAATATTAATTTTATTTCAAAGTTATTAATAACTTCAACTTTAACATGAAGTTATTAATCATAGAAATTAAATTGTAAATAGCAAACCCTAAATCCCACATGGAATGGCATTATAACCCTATCATTTCATGTGACTCCTAAAACCCTAAATTAATTAGGAACCCTAGTTCCATTATTACATGTGAACCCTAAATTGTTTCTAACCTAAACCCTAGGTTAGAACATGGATCATGGTACCTACTTTCAAATCATAGAACCATAGTAGCAACTAAATACCTGTCTTGGCCACATAAAATGTAGAAGACCTATCACTAATATATGGGTATCCCATGTGTCATCTTCATCAGACCTAAATAATCAAGTAGGGCCAACCAAGTGTAAACCCTAGATCCTATTACCAAAGCCATCATCCTTATTCATTCCTATTTAGCATCACACCATTGTGATGAACCCTAATAGCAACCATAACTACTATTTTACATTACATAACCCTATTCCACTAAACCCTACTAGTGTGAGGTACTTATGAACCATCCTATTTAGGAACTAATCAATCCTTACTTAGTGAATCCAATAACAAAACCTATACAACCTCAACCCTAATTGATATGCTTCTTATTACTTAAGAAGTATGTTCTTCAAAAGCTATTCTTTTAAACTAAATAAAGAATCATCCTCAACCCTGTTTATAAGGACCTAAAAACCCTAGCTAGCTATCACCAACAAGATGAACAATCTTGATAGCAACCTTGAATGAACAAATACTTAGGATGCCTAGGCTTAATTCAACAATACAAGCCCTTGTTGCTGATGAATCCAACTATGTTGTGATCCATCTTATACTTACTCCAGAAACTACTTGGAACCAGAATAAATTATAGCAACCCACAAACCCAATTACCATACTTGTTCTTTATCAAATTACATGTTCTTCAAAAGTTATTCTTTTAAAGTATAGGATAATCAATCATTAACCATGCCATATAGTACTAAAACTGACCACTGTTCCTTACTTGTTAACATTATGTCAATAATCATTCTCTTTGTGATCAATTGATTATTATGCTTTATTACCTACCTGTTTATAATACCAAGTAATTACACCTGAATAAGAACCTTGTTTGTGAATCACTCTAAAAGTGCAACACACCCTAAACAAATCACTACAACTCACTAATCCTAAATCATCGGGGTTAGGTCACACTTAGATCGATTGCATCTCATACTTATGCATTATTGCATCCTTGCCAATCTTTTAAACATCATCCTTACCGGACGATGATGCTATTTCAGAATTTGGAGTTATTGCGTATCGAAGACCTTGACTGCATAATCTTGCAGTCAAGAAAGGCAAGTTCATCGCTTGCTCATGTCATTTGAGTATTTTTACCAAATTAATTGCAAAGTACTATGTTTATCACTCTTGCATAAAAAGCAAAAATACTATTTTCATAACTATGAATATGACTATGTGGTGGGCAATGGAACCATGGTATGTGTTGATATGGTGGAGGTTCCATTGCAAGGGTTTATATCCATCTAGGATTAAACAACAAATGTCGTCCAGTGATTCTTGTGCTTAGTAATACCCGTGTTAACCATAAGATCTGGAGTGGGACGGAGTAGTCAAAAGTGTTTCCACCTCTCGTTCATCAACGGCTGCGCTTACCGTAGCAGTTGTATCTGGCGGAACAACCGGAGGGTGGGGATCCCATTCTAATTCCCCACGGTAATGCAGTGCTTACCGTAGCAGTTGTATCTTGCGGAACAACCGGAGGGTGGGGATCCCATTCTAATTCCCCACGGTAATGCGGTCTATGATGGGTTGCAGCTACCGGCGTAGGAGTGTATGGTAGAGCCCAGCACTGTTGTCGTGGTCGGGGCCCAGCCTTAATTGGCGTAAGTGAACCGGCGTGGACCCAGGGTCGGGGCATGCAACAAAGGGTGGGTGTTCGAGGTAGCGGAGGAACATGATTGACTAGGACCTTATACCGGGCCTCACACCAAAGGAAGTGTGGACGGGAAACTCGAGCCCGGTTGGCACCAAGGTTAAGATCTCTTATGGGTAAAGCAACACACCTCTGCAGAGTGTAACGAACTGTGACCAGTCACTCCCTGTTCCGGGATATGGAACTGCGAACGCTGCCGGAAAGGAACTCCATGAAGTTCTAGTCAACCGGTGAAGGCTGACGGACATAGCTCTTCAGAATAAAAGCAACCTTTCGAAGAAATGTTTACAAAAACTTGCATTGCCTATGACTTTCTGGTCTATGGCTGTAGCTAGTGCATTAAACACCTCTTTCCTATAATGAACTTGTTGAGTACGTTCGTACTCATCCCACTCTTAAATCCCCTGCTTAGGTATGGAGGCATCAAAGGAGGATCTACAGTTTAACTTGAAGGCCGAGGAGTCAACAACTACTTCAAGGGATAGAACCATGTCAGGAGAGTCAGATACCACATTCAACAAGGAGAAAACCTAGATTAGCAATAGAAAGGAACTAGCTTCCTAAACCTAGCTCCTATTTAGCTAGAATCTATTCTTAGCCTCTATAGCTAGTTATATACTCTACAAATAGAGTTCGTGATAAGATTAGACTACGAGTCGTTCTTCTGGAGTTTATTTGCAGTTTTACCTCATTGTAAAGTAGGAGGCTGTGCTGATCTTACATGAATGAGTCTGTATGTAATTCTATAGACATGTCTTGGACCCGCATATGTTTCTGTTGTACCACTCTGAGCGATATAATACTAGTGGAACGGTGTTTCATTGGTGTTATATCAGACTTGCATACTACACCATGCAGTGGTATGCTGGGTCACCACACATACGTTGCGTTACTATTTTTACTAGTCATAAGTTGGGTCCCACTTATCTTGTGAAGTCCTCGACTATGTATGAAGTGAACCTTAGCATTAAGATGGGACCTACATATGCTAGTGGTGTACCCTCATGCATGAGAGAGGAAGGAGAGAGAAACTAATTTCTATTGCTGGTGGACAATCCACAAGCTTGTAAGTCACCCATAAAGAAATTTCCTTGTGGAAAACCTCCACAGCTCCACTATGTATTATAAAAATGTTTCTCAAGGCGATATGTACATTGCCTACCAAAAATTGGGTCATGATAACTAAATTTTGTGTGGATTTTTGCATGACAAGTAGTCACTTGTGTACAAAGCCAAGCAAAGAGTTGTTTTTAGGATTCTTCATACGTTGGGTTCCTATTTTTACTAGTCATAAGTTGGGTCCCACTTATCTTGTGAAGCCCCCCACCATGTATGAAGTGAACCTTAGCATTAAGATGGGACCCACATATGCTAGTGGTGTACCCTCATGCATGAGAGAGGAAGGAGAGATAAACTATTTTCTATTCCTTGTGGACAATGGACAAGCTTGTAGGTCACCCATAAAGAAATTTCCTTGTGGAAAACCTCCACACCTCCACTCACTAGTAACAATTCGCTAGTCCATAACGATTTTAGTTCGTCAGCGAATGTGGAAAATCCGTCATGAAGGCCTCATACTGACGGTTTGCAAGACCGTGGCGAACCTCGCGTCAGAGATTGCCAGAATGACGGTTAGATCGTCCCGTCATGGATCCGTGACAGCCTAGCCCACACCCAAAGCCCACCCGGCCTGGTAGGTCGTGACGGGCATAACCGTCATGCGGCTGCCTCCCCGATCGAGACCATTGTGTCGGACCAATCATTGAGCTGTCGGTCCAATGATTGATCTAGCAGGACAATGATTGAGCTATCAGTCCGGTCGGGTGACATCAGCGTCCACATAGATCGCCACGAGGCCCATTCCGGTGCTGACACCTGGCACCCATTGATCAAAATATTTTCCCGTAAATCGCGGACACTTGGTCCAATCATAAAAGGACGCGTGTCGGCACAAAAACTGTCGTACAAGGACACATGTCAGATTTGTGAGCACGCCGCGTGGACCAATAGAAATTGGACACGTCGCCTGTCCATTCCCGACACTGCGGTGAACAAAGGCTGGACATGTTGACAAATAAAAAAGCTGGCCGTGTGGACGAATAGACGTCCGCCACGTGGTTTAGGGTTAGGGTTAGGGTTAGGTTAGAGTTTAGTGTTAGGGTTAGGGTTGTTACCGAAGGTGACACGTGGGCTCATATAATTGGGCCCGGCGTGCCAATTGGGCTGGACGGCCTGATTTGCCTTCGACAGAGCGCTAGTACGATCAACGGCCCAATAAAAGCCCTTTTCTGTTTTGGCCCAACACAAATGATATGGCCCATGAGAGCTATGAAACAACTGAAAGGGATATATAATTAATTATAGGCATACTTACTGGATTACAGGCATCGTTACTGGGTTACATGCATACTTGATGGATTACAGGCAACGTTACTGGGTTACAGGCATACAATAACGTAAGACCCGATTCAGCGTGCATAGAAGCACCAACATAACAGTTCAAAGTCGTCACATTAGTCCTCCATGGACAAACGCAACATCAAAATAACAGTTCAAGCGTCGAACATCCCACCTGTTCACGATGTAATCAAGATTATGAAGTCGTAGACAGCTGCTCGATTTTTTCAAAGGACGCGAGCAACTTCCCAAGCTTTGCAAACACCCAACTCTGCATGTCTTCCTTTTCTTTTGCCTTGCTGGCCATATGATCAATTTTAGAGTTCTAGATCTGAATAATATCGCGCAGCTCTGCAATTCTACTCTTCTCTCTCTCCAGTTCTGCAGCAAGCTTGGTCTTTCTGACTCGACAAGGCTGAGAGGGCTGATGCACAACCCCCGCGTTATGAAGAAAAGTAAGCTGGGAGATTTTCTTTTACAGGACATCGTGTACAACCTGAGCCTCAGTCTTGCGTCCTCCATCAGCTGTTGGTACAGACCCCAACTCATGTTCCATCTCAGCCTTGTTTTACAAAGAAGAAACATGGTTATGAGATGCAGCATAATATAACCTTCACATTAGTGATGACTCTTTTAAAGCTGCCTTACAATTGCATTTTAGTCGGGGTGGAGAAGCCCATATGTTGGCTCAAGTGGCACTCCTTGAACATATCCAAAGGACCGAGTTCTTTGTCGTTGTAATCCCCCCCCCCCTTGAAAAACGCAAATATTAAGAGGCCTTCTTAAAGGTTCTATTGGGATCTGGTAATAAAAGAGTTTGCATCCACACATAAACTATAGTTTGTGCTAGCAACAATGCACATGAAAGGTCATAGACGCAGCGGTTACCAAAATAGGAATTTAGTTCAACTGTTCATCACATTATTGTCAAATACATTGGAAAGTCACAATCATAAAAATAATATCACAATTGGATGCCCAAACATGTTATTGTCAAATACATACAATACAATAAGTGCTATTGAACAAGAAATATCTAGCACAAACTATGTATCGAAAGCTTATAGATAAATGAACTTAATGACTTGATCTTATGCCACGCTCATTTGGGTGTGTGTCCATTATATCATTCACCTAATGACATAACCTTGTTATTAATAACATCCAATGTTCATGATCACGAAACCATGATCATCCATTAATCAACAAGCTAGTTATACAAGAGGCTTACTAGGGACTCCTTGTTGTTTACATAACACACATGTATCAATGTTTCGGTTAATACAATTATAGCATGGGATGTAAACATTTATCATGAACACTAAGATATAACAATAACTAATTTATTATTGCCTCTTGGGAAAATCTCCAACAAGTGCCCCCCTTGTACTTCCTCCAGTGCAAACACACAGGCACATTGTTCTTGACAGTCTTGTAACATTCAGTTGCAAACTTTGCAGCGATTATAGCTGACAATGGCGTTATCCTCCCTTTTGGAATGACCACTGGCAGTTTGCCAGCCGGTGATCGGTACAATCAGCTCAGTACTTCTCCCACGTTTTTTTCTCCTTCCCACTACACATATAGACAACTTGTGAGGTAATAATGATGATGCTACAGATAAATTATGGAAGAAACAAGCAAAATACACCAAACATGCCTTTAACCCCATTACTATGCAGGGTAGTGATACGTCTCCGACGTATCGATAATTTCTTATGTTCCATGCTACATTATTGATGGTATCTACATGTTTTATACACATTATATGTCGTATTTACGCATTTTCCGGCACTAACCTATTAACAAGATGCCGAAGAGCCAGTTGTTGTTTTCTGCTGTTTTTGGTTTCAGAAATCCTAGTAAGGAAATATTCTCGGAATTGGACGAAATCAACGCCGAGGGTCCTATTTTTGCACGAAGCTTCCAGAAGACCGAGGGGAAAAGGAAGTGGGGCCACGAGGCGCCGCCACACTAGGGCGGCGCGGCCCAGCCCTTGTCCGCGCGGCCCTAGCGTGTGGGGCCCTCGTGTGGCCCCCCGCGTTGCCCTTCCGCCTACTTAAAGCCTCCGTCGCGAAACCTTCTGTACCGAGAGCCACGATACGGAAAACCTTCCAGAGACGCCGCCGCCGCGAATCCCATCTCGGGGGATTCAGGAGATCGCCTCCGGCACCCTGCCGGAGAGGGGAATCATCTCCCGGAGGACTCTTCATCGCCATGATCGCCTCCGGAGTGATGAGTGAGTAGTTCACCCCTGGACTATGGGTCCATAGCAGTAGCTAGATGGTTGTCTTCTTCTAATTGTGCTTCATTGTCGGATCTTGTGAGCTGCCTAACATGATCACGATCATCTATCTGTAATACTATATGTTGTATTTGTCGGGATCCGATGGATAGAGAATACTATGTTATGGTGATTATCAATCTATTACCTATGTGTTGTTTATGATCTTGCATGCTCTCCGTTATTAGTAGAGGCTCTGGCCAAGTTTTTACTCTTAACTCCAAGAGGGAGTATTTATGCTCGATAGTGGGTTCATGCCTCCATTAAATCTGGGACAGTGACAGAAAGTTCTAAGGTTGTGGATGTGCTGTTGCCACTAGGGATAAAACATTGATGCTATTTTTTTTTGAAACTTAATGCAATTGTCTGAGGATAAAACATTGATGCTATGTCTAAGGATGTAGTTGTTGATTACATTACGCACCATACTTAATGCAATTGTCTGTTGCTTGCAACTTAATACTGGAAGGGGTTCGGATGATAACCTGAAGGTGGACTTTTTAGGCATAGATGCATGCTGGATAGCGGTCTATGTACTTTGTCGTAATGCCCTGATTAAATCTCACTATATTTATCATATCATGTATGTGCATTGTTATGCCCTCTCTATTTGTCAATTGCCCGACTGTAATTTGTTCACCCAACATGCTTTTATCTTATGGGAGAGACACCTCTAGTGAACTGTGGACCCCGGTCCTATTCTTTACATCGCATACAATCTACTGCAATTGTTCTTTACTGTTTTCTTTGCAAACAATCATCTTCCACACAATACGGTTAATCCTTTGTTACAGCAAGCCGGTGAGATTGACAACCTCAGCACATTTCGTTGGGGCAAAGTACTTTGGTTGTGTTGTGCAGGTTCCACGTTGGCGCCGGAATCCCTGGTGTTGCGCCGCATCACATTTCGCCACCATCAACCTTCAACGTGCTTCTTGGCTCCTCCTGGTTCGATTAAACCTTGGTTTCTTTCTGAGGGAAAACTTGCCACTGTGCGCATCATACCTTCCTCTTGGGGTTCCCAACGGACGTGTACATCTACGCGCATCAAGCCTGTTTTCTGGCGCCGTTGCCGGGGAGATCAAGACACGCTGCAAGGGGAGTCTCCACTTCCCAATCTCTTTACTTTTTTTTGTCTTGCTTTATTTACTACTTTGTTTGCTGCACCTAAACAAAACACACACAAAAAATTAGTTGCTAGTTTTACTTTATTTACTGTCTTGTTCTCTATATCAAAAACACAAAAAAATTAGTTACTTGCATTTACTTTATTTAGTTTGCTGTATTTACTGTTGCTAAAATGAATACCCCTGAAAATACTAAGTTGTGTGACTTCACAAACACAAATAATAATGATTTCCTATGCACACCTATTGCTCCACCTGCTACTACAGCAAATGCCATCCAAGTTAGAATTAATGAGAATATAAGATTAATGGCTGAATTGCGTGCTAGGTGGGATAGAGAGGAAAATGAAAAACTAGCTAAAGAGAATAATGTAGCTAAAGTTTGGACTATTACCACCACTAGTAATGTTAATTCTTCACATGTTGCTGCACCTCCTACTATCAATGGTAAAATAATTGGTGTTGGCAATGTTTATACTCCTAGTGCAAAGCGTACAAAACTGCCTGAAATTGCTAAAACTGCTGAAACCACTTGTGATAAAACTGCTGAAATTTTTTCCAACCTTGGGGACAATGATCCCATTGCTGTAGCTCATAATGATTTAGATTTTGATGATTGCCACATCTCTGAAGTTATAAAGTTCTTACAAAAACTTGCTAAAAGTCCTAATGCTAGTGCTATAAATTTAGCCTTTACAAAACATATTACAAATGCTCTCATTAAAGCTAGGGAAGAGAAATTAAAACTTGAAGCTTCTATTCCTAGGAAATTAGAAGATGGTTGGGAGCCCATCATTAAGATGAAATTCAATGATTTTGAGTGTAATGCTTTATGTGATCTTGGTGCAAGTATTTCTGTTATGCCTAAAAAGATTTACGATATGCTTGACTTGCCACCATTAAAGAATTGTTATTTGGATGTTAATCTTGCCGATAATGTTAAAAAGAAACCTTTGGGGAGGATTGATAATGTGCGCATTACGGTTAACAATAACCTTGTCCCCGTTGATTTTGTTGTCTTGGATATTGAATGCAATGCATCTTGTCCCATTATATTGGGAAGACCTTTTCTTTGAACCGTTGGTGCTACCATTGATATGAAGGAAGGTAATATTAGATATCAATTTCCTCTCAAGAAAGGTATGGAACACTTCCCTAGAAAGAGAATGAAGTTGCCTTTTGATTCTATTATTAGAACAAGTTATGATGTTGATGCTTCTACTCTTGATGTTACTTGATTTGCACTTTCTGCGCCTAGCTGAAAGGCGTTAAAGAAAAGCGCTTATGGGAGACAACCCATATTTTTACTACAGTACTTTGTTTTATATTTGAGTCTTGGAAGTTGTTTACTACTGTAGCAACCTCTCCTTATCATGTTTTTGTGCCAAGTAAAGTTTCTATGCTAAAGTTGATGTTATATTTGGGATCGCTGCGCAGAAACAGCATTGCTGCCTGTTACGAATTCTGGCATAAGTCTCTGTAGAAAATTCGAAAAAATCTGAAAAATTACGAGCGTGATCCTCAGATACGTAAGCAACTTTCATTAGTTTTGAGTTTTTCCATTTGAGCAAGTCTAGTGCCACTTTCAGGTTCGTCTTTACGGACTGTTCTGTTTTTGACAGATTCTGCCTTTTATTTCGTATTGCCGTATTTGCTATGTTGGATGAATTCCTTTGATCTATTAATGTCCAGTAGCTTTGTGCAATGTCCAGAAGTGTTAAGAATGATTGTGTCACCTCTGAATATGTGAATTTTTAATTGTGCACTAACCCTCTAATGAGTTTGCTTGAAGTTTGTTGTGAAGGAAGTTTTCAAGGGTCAAGAGAGGAGTATGATATACTATGATCAAGAGGAGTGAAAGCTCTAAGCTTGGGGATGCCCCCGTGGTTCATCCCTGCATATTTTAAGAAGACTCAAGCATCTAAGCTTGGGGATGCCCAAGGCATCCCCTTCTTCATCCACAACATCATCAGGTTCCTCCCCTGGAACTATATTTTTATTCAGTCACATCTTATGTACTTTGCTTGGAGCGTCGGTTTGTTTTGTTTTTGTTTTTGTTTGAATAAAATGGATCCTATCATTCACTGTATGGGAGAGAGACACGCTCCGCTGTTGCATATGGACAAATATGTCCTTAGGCTTTACTCATAATGTTCAAGGCGAAGGTTGAAATTTCTTCGTTAAATTGTTATATGGTTGGAATCGGGAAATGATACATGCAGTAATTCTAAAATGTCTTGGATAATGTGATACTTAGCAATTGTTGTGCTCATGTTTAAGCTCTTGCATCATATACTTTGCACCCATTAATGAAGAAATACATAAAGCTTGCTAAAATTTGGTTTGCATATTTGGTCTCTCTAAGGTCTAGATAATTTCTAGTATTGAGTTTTGAACAACAAGGAAGACGGTGTAGAGTCTTATAATGTTTACAATATGTCTTTTATGTGAGTTTTGCTGCACCGGGTTCATCCTTGAGTTTGCTTCAAATAACCTTGCTAGCCTAAACCTTGTATCTAGAGGGAATACTTCTCATGCATCCAAAATCCTTGAGCCAACCACTATGCCATTCGTGTCCACCATACCTACCTACTACATGGTATTTCTCCGCCATTCCAAAGTAAGTTGCTTGAGTGCTACCTTTAAAATTTCCATTATTCACCTTTGCAATATATAGCTCATGGGACAAAATAGCCTTAAAAACTATTGTGGTATTGAATATGTACTTATGCACTTTATCTCTTATTAAGTTGCTTGTTGCGCGATAACCATGCTTCTGGGGACGCGATCAACTATTCTTTGTTGAATATCATGTGAGTTGCTATGCATGTCCGTCTTGTCTGAAGTAAGAGAGATCTACCACCTTAATGGTTGGAGCATGCATATTGTTAGAGAAGAACATTGGGCCGCTAACTAAAGCCATGAATCATGGTGGAAGTTTCAGTTTTGGACATATATCCTCAATCTCATATGAGAACATTAACTGTTGCCACATGCTTATGCATTAAAGAGGAGTCCATTATCTGTTGTCCATGTTGTCCCGGTATGGATGTCTAAGTTGAGAATAATCAAAAGCGAGAAATCCAAAATGCGAGCTTTCTCCTTAGACCTTTGTACAGGCGGCATGGAGGTACCCCTTTGTGACACTTGGTTGAAACATGTGTATTTCGATGATCCGGTAGTCCAAGCTGATTAGGACAAGGTGCGGGCACTATTAGTATACTATGCATGAGGCTTGCAACTTTTAAGATATAATTTACATAATACATATGCTTTATTACTACCGTTGACAAAATTGTTTCATGTTTTCAAAATAAAAGCTCTAGCACAAATATAGCAATCGATGCTTTCCTCTTTGAAGGACCTTTATTTTACTTTTATTGTTGAGTCAGTTTACCTATCTCTCTCCACCTTAAGAAGCAAACACTTGTGTGAACTGTGCATTGATTCCTACATACTTGGATATTGCACTTGTTATATTACTTTACATTGACACTATCCATGAGATATACATGTTATAAGTTGAAAGCAACCGCTGAAACTTAATCTTCCTTTGTGTTGCTTCAATACCTTTACTTTGATTTATTGCTTTATGAGTTAACTCTTATGCAAGACTTATTGATGCTTGTCTTGAAGTACTATTCATGAAAAGTCTTTGCTTTATGATTCATTTGTTTACTCATGTCATTACCATTGTTTTGATCGCTGCATTCATTACATATGTTTACAATAGTATGATCAAGGTTATGATGGCATGTCACTCCAGAAATTATCTTTGTTATCGTTTACCTGCTCGGGACGAGCAGAACAAAGCTTGGGGATGCTGATACGTCTCCGACGTATCGATAATTTCTTATGTTCCATGCTACATTATTGATGATATCTACATGTTTTATACACATTATATGTCGTATTTACGCATTTTCCGGCACTAACCATTAACAAGATGCCGAAGAGCCAGTTGCTGTTTTCTGCTGTTTTTGGTTTCAGAAATCCTAGTAAGGAAATATTCTCGGAATTGGACGAAATCAACGCCGAGGGTCCTATTTTTGCACGAAGCTTCCAGAAGACCGAGGGGAAAAGGAAGTGGGGCCACGAGGCGCCGCCACACTAGGGCGGCGCGGCCCAGCCCTTGGCCGCGCGGCCCTAGCGTGTGGGGCCCTCGTGTGCCCCCCGCGTTGCCCTTCCGCCTACTTAAAGCCTCCGTCGCGAAACCCTCTGCACCGAGAGCCACGATACGGAAAACCTTCCAGAGACGCCGCCGCCGCGAATCCCATCTCGGGAGATTCAGGAGATCGCCTCCGGCACCCTGCCGGAGAGGGGAATCATCTCCCGGAGGACTCTTCATCGCCATGATCGCCTCCGGAGTGATGAGTGAGTAGTTCACCCCTGGACTATGGGTCCATAGCAGTAGCTAGATGGTCGTCTTCTCCTAATTGTGCTTCATTGTCGGATCTTGTGAGCTGTCTAACATGATCAAGATCATCTATCTGTAATACTATATGTTGTGTTTGTCGGGATCCGATGGATAGAGAATACTATGTTATGGTGATTATCAATCTATTACCTATGTGTTGTTTATGATCTTGCATGCTCTCCGTTATTAGTAGAGGCTCTAGCCAAGTTTTTACTCTTAACTCCAAGAGGGAGTATTTATGCTCGATAGTGGGTTCATGCCTCCATTAAATCTGGGACAGTGACAGAAAGTTCTAAGGTTGTGGATGTGCTGTTGCCACTAGGGATAAAACATTGATGCTATTTTTTTTTTGAAACTTAATGCAATTGTCTAAGGATAAAACATTGATGCTATGTCTAAGGATGTAGTTGTTGATTACATTACGCACCATACTTAATGCAATTGTCTGTTGCTTGCAACTTAATATTGGAAGGGGTTCGGATGATAACCTGAAGGTGGACTTTTTAGGGATAGATGCATGCTGGATAGCGGTCTATGTACTTTGTCGTGATGCCCTGATTAAATCTCACTATATTTATCATATCATGTATGTGCATTGTTATGCCCTCTCTATTTGTCAATTGCCCGACTGTAATTTGTTCACCCAACATGCTTTTATCTTATGGGGGAGACACCTCTAGTGAACTGTGGACCCTGGTCCTATTCTTTACATCGCATACAATCTACTGCAATTGTTCTTTACTGTTTTCTTTGCAAACAATCATCTTCCACACAATACGGTTAATCCTTTGTTACAGCAAGCCGGTGAGATTGACAACCTCACTGTTTCGTTGGGGCAAAGTACTTTGGTTGTGTTGTGCAGGTTCCACGTTGGCGCCGGAATCCCTGGTGTTGCGCCGCATCACATTTCGCCACCATCAACCTTCAACGTGCTTCTTGGCTCCTCCTGGTTCGATTAAACCTTGGTTTCTTTCTAAGGGAAAACTTGCCACTGTGCGCATCATACCTTCCTCTTGGGGTTCCCAAAGGAAGTGTACATCTACGCGCATCAGGTAGCCTCATCATGTTGAGCAAGGTGAGGAGTTCCATGGCCTTCAACATTTATGAGATTGGTGGCATCGATCCAGTCAGTGACTATGTCCATAAGGACATGCCCCATAGCATCATTTTATGTGTTCATGGGAGGAACACCTAAGTGTGGTCATCATGCATCCAAAGAAAACATAAATGCAAAGATAGAACTTCAGAGTACATCATGCTAGATGCAGTAAGAACTTAGTGGTACAACTTGCCTTCAACGAGAGAAGGGTTTAGACAAAGAGATCTGCGGCACACTGAGATTAGATTTGATTTCTGTCTAGCAGGTGGCGTGTCTGGCGATGATCTTTTGGCACTCAGCTGGGACGTGATTCCAACTGGAGGCGTCAAGTTAGCCATGTTGCAGTTGCTGGTGGCATGATACTTATTTCCCTTTTAAAAAACAAAACATTGATAAATGAAGCGAACATGACAATGATGAATTGGCATTAGCAATCAAACATAAATATGACAAGGCACGATGGGATGAAGGAACTAGCACCTTAGCTGTCGAGAGAGCAGGGGAGGTCTCTATCATATCACATAATAAGAGTTCAAGATCTGAATCTCCTTTGGACGACTGAGATGCTGATATTCTCTTGCTGCCTTTAGCTGCTGAGCCACCCCTTTTAATATCCTTTAACGCGGTTTGAGCAGCGGCTGCTACCAACTTCTCAATACGGGAACCTCCAAATTTTGCAGTGCTCGTTCTGACATTCGGCATGTTGCTCCTATTTTCACCATGGTTGGTGCCTAAGATATTAAGGACAGGCAAAATTTGTAGATTGTGATGCTAGTGACGAATAAAAGGGGAAAATCAAACATATGCACTAGTTTTTTTTTGTTAAAAACATATATTAATATAACGGAGATACCAATTACACCCATCCTCTGCAACAACATCATGCCCTAATGGCATAAAGGATGCACATGGCCAAAAAAAAGAGAGAAGAATTATAGAAAAGAAAAGCCCCGCTACAGAGATCGAAAACTTGAAACAGCAACACTGACACCACCAAGACAACACCAGAAGACCAGCTTCTCCATAAGCGACGCGTCCAAGAGATGCAATAGTCTAATAAACTAATGCGTCTCAACTTCTTGTAGATACGGATGTACCTAGAACTAAAATGCATATAGATATATCCGTATCAAGAAAAAAATGGCACACTTATTATTGGACGGAGGTACTACAAACTAACAAAATAGGTACCACCAACAAGCTATTCTCTAGACATCGACCCACCTACAAAGTAATACGAAGTACTGCATAGTAATCGACCAACATACGTTCACCGCAAGAAAAAAACTAACTAACTGGCTGCGGAAAATATAAAAGATTACCAAATCCTAGCGTCATGGTGTGTGAGACCATTCTGAAGAAACGGTGAAGATCTTGCCTGGACGATGGAGGGCCGCGGTGTGTCCGTAACGAGGCGGCGATGTGTCCGGCGAACTGCACGGTGAAGTAGTGGGGTGGGGGAGCTGGGTAGACGTGTCCACAGGAAGATCTAGGGTTCGTTGAAATGGGGAAACTGGGTGTGAGACATCTCGGCCTAGTTCAGATTGGAAGTGCTTGTTATGGTGCCATTGAATTACAGTTACTTGAATACCCTTGCCACTCAAAAAGGTTCGGGGCTACTTCTGCGAAACTGACGGCTAGGAATGACATTTCGTGGACAAAATTATGCTCTGGCGCCAAATCTGAGAGCCAAAAAATTACAGAATTCCGAACAGGTGGGTCCTCAGTCATTGGATGTGGGCTGAAGTTCG
The DNA here is from genome assembly GCF_019359855.2 of Lolium perenne. NCBI lineage: Eukaryota > Viridiplantae > Streptophyta > Magnoliopsida > Poales > Poaceae > Lolium > Lolium perenne. The sequence continues at coordinate 84,284,964 of NC_067248.2, read as the reverse complement.
GCTGCCAACACACTTCAATGTGGAGACATAGCCCAACAAATCTGCTTCAAGTGTTAATTTCACTAATGGAAAACTGCTTTTGCTCCGCAGGTCACCAATGTACAAACAAACCCTAAGCGCATATACACTGTAACACTACAAGAAAAGTTCTGATAGACAACGTCTCAAAATCGTCCGCTAAGGGGTATTTTTCGTCGCCTATGGGCCTAACCCGACGATATGGGTTCTGTTGTGGAAACTGCGTCAGGCAAAGTCCAACGACGTTTTTTTCGGTCCGTCGCGCTTGGGCGCCCTTCCGCCACGGAAAATCGGACCGTTGCGCAAGTGTTTCAGGAGCCCGTTGACTGGCGACGTCATGCAACCGACACGTGGCGACGCCGTTAGCGCGATTAACGGCGTTAACAGCTGAAACCCCGTGGTAGATGGTAGGCCCACACGAGGCCTGCCACGTCTTAAGCGGGCGGGCAGATGACATAGTTTGACCGGTCAACTATATAGGCCGGGCTGGTCCATTAGTTACGTGGGCCGGGCCTAACCTCTAATGTTGACATGTCAAAACTTAAATGGGCCGGCCCATTTAACATGTGGGGTCCACCTTACAGCAACTGGGCCGGCCCAAGAAGCAAGTGGGCCGGGCCAAAAACACAGGTGGGTCCCACTTTCCTGTTAAAAGGCCGGCCCATTTAGTGTGTAGGGTCCACCGTATAGCAAGTGGGCCGGCCCAACAAGCTAGTGGGCCGGGCCAAAAACACAGGTGGGTCCCACTTTCCAGTTAAAGGGTCGGCCCATTTAGTATGTGCGGTCCACCATATAGCAAGTGGGCCCGCCCAACAAGATAGTGGGCCGGGCCAAAAACACAGGTGGGTCCCACCTTCCTGTTAAAGGGCCGACCCATTTAGTATGTGGGGTCCACCATATAGCAAGTGGGCTGGCCCACCAAGCTAGTGGGCCGGGCCAAAAACACAGGTGGGTCCCACATTTCTGTTAATAGGCCGGCCCATTTGGTTTGTGGGGTCCACCATATAGAAAGTGGGCCGGCCCAACAAGATAGTGGGCCGGGCCAAAAACACAGGTGGGTCCCACCTTCCTATTAAAGGGCCGGCCCGTTTACCATGTGGGACCACCATATAGCAAATGGGCTGGCCCAACAACATAGTGGGCCGGCCCAAAAACACAGGTGGGCCCCACTTTCCTATTGAAGGGCCGGCCCAATTAGTATGTGGGGTCCACCATGTAGCAGGTGGGCCGGCCCAACAAGATAGTGGGCCGGGCCAAAAATACAGGTGGGTCCCACTTTCCTCTTAAAGGGCCGGCCCATTTAGTATGTGGGGTCCACCACAAAAGCAAATGGGCTGGCCCAACTATTTAGTGGGCCGGCCCAGTAGTATGTGGGGTCCACCTTTTTGCAAGTGGGCCAGCCCAATTAGAGTGTGGGGTCCACGGTAAATCAAATGGGCTGGCCCAAGAAGTAAGTGGGCCAGCCCGTTTAGTTGCTGTTTATATGCCGGCATAATATGCGCTTTAGGATTTTGCGGGCAGGCACATATGTGATTTTGCTTAATTGGGCCGTTTAAGGGATGGGAATTCGTGATTTAGATACTGAGAATATTTACGCAGCATTGATTTCTGTCGAATAGCCTCACTTACCACAAGCACCAAAGAAAAAATGCGCGAAAGAACTATAAAAACTAACTAAATATTACATCAGCTGCAAGGCATTGAAAAAAATATTACAGAACCCAGAGAAATTGAATGGTAATTAAACCTAGCAATACAATGAAGCGATCCGGCAATCTTTTAAGTTGTCCATGCATCACCTATATCTGAAACAAAGACATTACAAGTTAAGACAGCAACAATGGAAAGGCAAAGACACTACAATATTGTTTGCCAAAGAATTTGGAACTCATCATTTCGTCGTTATAACAAGATCATTGTAATGCGCACAATAAGCAAACAAAGAGTGCATGCCGCATACCAACAGCCAATATAACTGAGCATGTTAGAATGAAACAACAGACTTACTACTGTCGAGTCCCATGCAAACCAACATGTTCAGGGAGTACAAAATTGGCATGAACAACATAGTAGCAGGCTATAAATTTTGTAACGACGACTGAGCAAGATACAGAATATAGTGGGATCACCTGTGAACTTGTATAAGAGGGAATGCAAACCAATATGTTCAGCATTCCATATGTGAGCGTCATGCCAAGTCGAGAGAAACAAGTCGATAATGCAGCTTTTTGAAGAACAAGATGGCACACAAAATTATTATCTAGTAATATGACAAGTTTATTTGTACTACGAGGCTTAGATAGCAGAGTGATAGCATGCCAAACTAAGTCCTTACTTTGTTAGCTTACAATGAACTAGATACAAAACAATGGCATCACTGTAGTACGGGAATGCAAGCCAACATGTTCATGGAGTAAAAAATTGGCACAAACAACATAGTAGCAGGCCATAATTTTTGAAACAACATACGAGCAAGATAAAGTTATGATGGCTAGATCTACAGAGCAGGGAATGTAAACCAAATATAGAAGTTACGATGCCAAAAGCTATAGAGCGAGAATGCGAACCAACATGTGCAATTACTTAAAATTGGCCATGAACTAAATAATAGCAGGATGTTACTATAATAGCTAGGAATAATACAGATAGGAGTTATAATGGCATCACTGATAAACTTGTAGATAAGGGAAAAAATCAATTTGTTTCGGGATATAAAGTTGTAATGAGCAACACATAGAGGATAGTTAATGCTACGGCTTAGGATGGACCAGAAACGGAATATAGTGGGATCTGAACTTGTAGAAAAGGGAATGCACACCAATATGTTCACAATTCTATATGTGAGCGCCATGCCAATTAAGAGAAACAAGTTAATATTGCAGCTTTTGAAGAATCAGATGGCAGACAAAATTATGATGGAAGTTGTCTTTGTGACGAGTTCAAATAAATTTGTCTTTGCGGGATGGCAGAGCGATAGCATGCGGGAACTAATAGCGAGCGATTAATTTATGCTTGCGGGATGGCGAGCGATAGCATGCAGGAACTAATAGCAGGCAGTTAGCTTACGACGAAGTAGATAGAAATAACAATGGCATCACCGTAGTACAGGGAATGCAAACCAACATGTTCAGGGAGAACAAGATTGGCATGAACAACGAATGAGCAAGATAGAAGTTATGATGGCTACATCTACAGAGCAGGGAATGCAAACCAAAATGTTCAATCGCTTGAAGTTAGCAATGAACTAGAAAATGGCAAGGTGTTACGGTCATAACTAGGAATGAACTAAAAGAGCTTCAGACAAACAGGCATCTGAACCCAGAACATGGCGCTAAAACAAGGGACTTACATTAGGAGAAGCACTCTGTGGGAATCACAGCAGATCTTCCTGGGGTTGATAGATCCGGTGATGAAGTACACTACATGTGCTCCTTGGGGTTGGAGAGACGGCCATTAAACTTCATGGTTACTCATCTAATCTGCAAAGACGTAACGGCGCGTCGTTAGCACAAACAGGTTCCCCCAAGATTAAACAAGAACTTGCAGGCAAGCAATAGAAAAGCGACAGTAGAAGAGTTTAGATCATGGACGGCGCCGGTGAAGCAGATTCGGTTCATGCACATCGGTGTCGGTGAGCAAGATCCGATGCGGTGGACGATGCCTCAGCTGAAGCGACTGCGGTAGGCTGCTGGATGAGCATATGGTTTCGAGGTTCAGCGGGGATGATCCGGTCCGGTTGATGACGGCGTCGATGAAGCGGCTCCGGCAGGCAGCCGGATGACGAGGATCGCGAGGGCTCGGGTAGGCCAGGGAAGTCCGGCGGGGATGTTCCGGTGCGGTGGTCGTGGAGGTGGTAGAGAGAGGGACTTGGGAAGTTCCGGTGGGTGGTCTGAGGGAAATGAATTTTTTTGGGAGGGTTTCCGGGGCTAGGGAGGTGGTGATCCAAAAAATGACGGGCAGACCCCCCCACCAACCGACTTTCTGTCATCTCCACAAGGGTAGAATGGGAATTTGAAAGCGTGTGAATTTTTTGTATTTTGTGGGCGGGAAGTTTAGCCGCTATGAGATTTTGAATTTGGCTAAGGTCCAAGTATAATGATAAAAAATTGTGAGACCGTACTAGTACCTCTGTTCAAGGCCGAGTGCAAAATCAAATCATCATCACCTTGAATATCGGTTACTATCATCGTGTTCTATCTTCTTATCCCATTCAAAAACACGCCTGAAATATTTCTAGATTGGCGGGAGATTTTGCCGCCCGACTGAGATTTGATTTTGAATATGGCTATGGTCAAGTAATATAATATAATACTAATATAAAGACGGTACACCTAGTTAAGTACTAATTGCTCTGCTTCGGCAGTTAAGGCCAGCAGCCACATCAAGCCATCATCATTACAAACAAAATCAGTCAAATCTAGAAGCTAGTATAGGATAAATTCACAGCAGCATAATAAATCCAGAAAACTAATATAATACTACATAAACTGCATACAAGAGCCAAACGCAGCCAATAACAATGTTAATGTTCACGACAAACTAATCTGAAAATAATACAAGACACAATGTATGGCCAACATGAAGATTAGGATACCCCAGGATGAACGAATATGTTCTTCATTCAGCATATATTTCTTCGTCACTCCATTGAAGGAAATTTTCATTGAACTCCTTCCGTCTGCAGTGTGCAGCCAATACATCCTCCAAACGGTATGGCCTTTGTTCATTTCTCATACCGTAGTTTCCTAATCTATTCACATGTATTGGCCACTCATCCCAGGCCTTTATATCATCAAAGTACTCTCTGATATAACCAAAATCTGTGTAGTAGATGCAGCCAGGTCGAAGTGTCGGGTGCACTCTGGTGTCGACGGAGATACACCGGATATAATGGACGAAGAAGGCACGACTGCCAATGTTATTGACGGCATGGAGAGAGCGGCTCTCAGTGTCCACACGGTACACCAATGGTTGACCTTCCTCCAAATGCTTGTTGTCCAACAACACAAGCAGCAGAGCACCATCCGACTCCACAAGGTAGAACTTGTTATTTCCAAGTTCTGGAAATGAAAATAGTGTATCCATTTTGACAGTGCTCGCACGCTGCTCCAACTGGACATTGTTGGTGCACACTAATTTTCCGAACTCAAAATTGTTCACAGCTATTGCATACAATTCACCATTGAACGGGGTAATGCAACGCAGACAATGGTGCTCGATCGAAAATCTTCCTTCTCCCCAATCTTCATCTATACCCTTAGTTGGAGTGCTCTCATCGACCCAAGCAATTTCCGCCGGGTAATCTTTGGAAACGAAGACCATAGTCGGGGACTTCATCACATCGTTGACTTCGAATAACGTTTGGCATATGCGCCTCAAACATAGTATTCAATGTCTTTGTGAGTGGGTTCAGAAGTCGTATCTTGTGCGGCTGGTTCTTAGGCAAGCACGATGACGCCACGGCAAAAGCCGACAAAGTAGTATCTAAAATATATTGATGAAGATAACATTCAGCACTAAGATGTTTACGATTGAAAATAAAAATAGATTAACTCTATAGATATGGAGGAATTTGAACCTTGCATGAACTTCCGTTAGATCGATGGTGACGTAGCGGGATGTGCGGAGGTGGAGGAAGGTGAAATCAGCAGCGCGTGGAAGGCCGTGGTCTAGCATGATCCATTCGTGCAGGTGCACGTCGGGCTCAGGTAAACCTGAGCGCCAATTTCTACAGACTTGCCTCATAGCAGAGTAGGTGTCAGCGTACTGCTCGTTCGCCAGTAAGCATTCGCCGATCTTGTGAAGTGGTCCATCAGCCGAGAGAGGCCCGATTCACGGAGGCGACGGCCGCGGCGCATTCTTCTTGTCCATCGCCGGCAGGAGCGCGCGTGGGCGGTTGGTGTTTTTCCTTCGATTTGGAGAAGTTGATGGGACGTGAGAGGCGTGGTTGCGTGCGTGAGTGAGAATGAGACTGTGTGCGAGAGGGAGGGAGAGGGGGCTCTGGCAACGTGACGGTTGGTCTCGGCAGTTTCTCAAAAAAGCTAGACGTTTGGTCTCAACACGCGCACCGCCTAACCGCTGTGCACCGCGACACGCGTCCGTGGTACTGCACGTCTGCACCGTTACGCGTACTCAGTTAGCCTTACACTGGAAAAATATCTGCACTCAGTTTTCCCCTCGAGTACTAATACTGGCTAGTGCATTACCTCATAAAAAAAATACTGGCTAGTGCAATATACTCAGTTTTACCCTCAAGTGGTTGATCAACAGAGAGTCAACAAATGGGATTAAGCTATCTAATTGAGTAATTTCATGCGCAAAAAAAAATCATAGTGCCTCCTACTCATGGAGTCTTGTTAAGAAGAGGAGGTCTAATACGTGGAAAACAGAATAGCACACCACAGGTCCGAAATGATGGAAAGGGCTAGGCAATCCACTTATTATAGAACTCAACAAAAACCACATGGAACTATATTAAACTTATGCGTGTAGCCAACGCAACCAAAAGTCGAAGTGCAGGCTGAATCCCAAAGGCACAACACAAAAAGGAAACTTGCAACCTTATATAAAAGGGGCTATGCAACCCACTTATATACACATTAACAGCCATCCTCGTGTGTGACAAGAGAAATTCAACACTGGATTCGGAGGTAGGCACATGAAGCTTTACAAGGGCCAATGGGGCACCAACAATTTAAGGATGAATTGAACCACACCGTCAACAATTCAACACGAGACCTTGGCTCTAATACCATTTAAGTTCGAACGGATTGAAAAGGCTAGGCAACCAATTTCTAAAACATCCACAGGAACAACTACCAAGTTGATCCCAGCCGTAGATAAATGCATCCACCAACAAAATAGGAACGATTGCCTCGATCTCGATAAACATTTCACAATACCAAGGTACTCACATGTCAATGTCAGTGTTTTCATCTCCAATTATCTATGGCATTTTATTAGTCTTTTGAGAGATTATAACAAACTTGATTGGCCTCCTGCAGTAGGGCATCACATGCTTCTGATCTCGATCTCAACATGTCAACTTGGTTTCTTAACACATCTGCTGCAGCTCGTTCTATTTGGATTTGTTACTCCAGAACTTGTGCAGAGAAAGACTTGGACTTGGACTTGGACTTGGACTGCAAAAACCCAGCATTTCGCAGGAAAGTGTTTTTGGTGATATCTTTCTTTTTAAGTACCATGGTAAATGTCTCCATACATTCTTCTAGAGTTTTTTCCATACCATCTTTCCCGGGTTTTGCCATCTCCAATTTCATATTTGCCTGAAAAGTTTTGAGTCGTGTAAAAATAAAAGTTATTACAGAGAAACATGCAGACGGTAGATTTAATGTGTATGAACTACTTCTAATCCTACAAGTTGGTATGCCCGATTACACATCAAATGCATTTTCACAAAAACGCCTACAAGATCATATTGACATATTGCTCCTACAAATTGGCAAGTGTGTAGTTAAAAAATTTAAATCATAAAGAAGACTTACAATAACACTTTCTGCAAGTTCTCCTATCACATTATGTTTGTTCTTCTGGCATGCCTCGAACTGCTCTGCCAGAGTCATCTCTTTGTCTGGTTGCATGTTGTTTGCATGATCTACTTTCTGCATTTTTGTACAATCATATGGAGATCAAATAACGTGGTTGAAATGGAGGATGGAAATATAACATGCACACGGAGTTCTACACAATTTACGAGTAACATATGTAGCAAGATCTGAGACCAGCGGGGCATTACTTTTTGCCGAGAGATGCCCAACCAAGTGACGAGATCTGTACGGCTTGGTAAACGTTGTTTCAAGCGGTTAGCTTTGGTTCCTTTTAGACAACGTACGCAAAAGGAGACTAGTGAGACAACGGGCGCAAAATAAGTATTCGGAATTTAATCTGGTTTCACGGTCCTCATAAGCCATACCACATTCTTTGGATCAGACCAATGCTTGACAAGATCTCCCCACTTGCTCGTCGAGTCATACGAGTGCGAGGAGACTTTGTTCGAACATTGGCGAGTAATCTGACGATGAAGTATGTCGCCTTAAGCTTATAAGCGGTCTTTGGCGCAACAATTCTTTGAATATGGAAGCGATGACAAACTTTACATCCTCATTATCCTCATCGAATTCAAACCTTAACTGCTCACAACGGTGGAATGATTGGTGAGTTATATAGCATAGAAACAACAGTAAGCTACAAGAAATGGGACAGATCAATGTGGAATAATTTATCATTACCAGGAGAAGCATGACTTACGTGTAAATTATGCACTAAACTCTCGAACTGTGAAGGGGTGTCAACGTGCTGCTTCCACAATGGGAAGTTAGGAAGTTCATTCACGATAAAATGGCCAACTTTGTGATACAAGATATGAAGATTCATGCGGATGAAGTGGCCTTCTGCCACCTACAATAGATGTGATGCGAAATCTTGAACCCATTCCGGAAATCTTAGCTGCAAGTTTTTTTCCTACCGTTGGCCCCCTCGTTTTTATTGATCGTGGCGAACCTACCAAGTTAAGCATTACATCAAGCTATCATGGTATATAGATACATAAGGGAGCATTAAACTACAAGTCTTGAAAAAAGTATTACCTTTTTTGGCGTGGGTCTCATCATCGGGAGAGGAGTTGTCTTTCGCGAGGACTAAGGGTCGAGAGGGAGATCATCACCGGTTCTTTGGTGTTGTGGCGGCACTTGTTTGGACATTTGAGGCTGTATCATGCTGGGACTAGCATCATGTGTCCTTGGCCATTATTACCTACCACCACTCCTGATGGTGCCAATTCTTGGCTAGAATTTCTTGTGGAAAGCTGGTTCTGTTGGCAATTGTTGCTTTGAGAATCGGTATTGGCAACTGGTGGTTGTGGAATGTGTGGGCTGGTACATGGGGGCTATACATACGATTCGATGGTTTGTGGTTTTTACGAGACCTTTTACTGTTATCATTCTTGGCCTGTTCGCCACCTCGTGTCAGTCTCTTGTTAGACCTTGTAATAGGAGGAGCAGCACGAGCATCAGGCTTAACTCTTTTTTTATTACGCACTGTCACCCATCCTCCGGTATCAGCTTTGAGGTTCTGTTGAGTGTTCTTCCTCCTATTCGTTCTTGAAAAGTTCTTTCCCGAATCTGCAGATGCCTGTCACACATAAATGATATTTCAATGTACAATATTATATGATGATGATATGCAGATGGAATGGAAAAACAGTCAGGTAACATATGCCAAAACATATATGAGGCGTTAACTAAGCAGGAAAAATTGTAGTAATGAGATTGAACATGGCATGGGTAACATATTTGGTAGGACTGGGATACAACAAATGGAAGTTGGGACAAATAATTCGATGACAGGACAGAGAAAACTCACCTTGTTGTGTTGCAGACGATAGTCGACCAGGGCATCTTCCTGAGTCAGCTCGCCATCACAATCAGCAGGATCAAATTACGAATCGGAGGAATGTTCCGTATCCTTTGTGAGGGAGGTGGGTGGCGTTTTTGCACTAGACCTTGTAGAAGGATGTAGTGTTAGGCCCAACGAGGCTGCAACTCGGCTATTATGCAGAGAATAGTTTGCCTCCGTTGCTCTTCGTACTCATTCTCGAGTGGAAGACCTAACATGCATTGGCGAGAAATGCAGATGAGATTTATCATGGAACTGTGCATATAAGAACAAATTAATAGTAGCAGTGAGACTGCTCAAAAGGTGTAATGACAAACAAACTATGGCTCAAAAATAATTGATGTTCATATTGTCAAGCTTCATGCACTAGCCAACGCAACCGGAAGTCCGGACTGATGGAAAGGGCAAACAAATTATGGCTCAAAAATAATTTATGTTGGGCAACAAAGGGCAGCAGCAACAATTTTTAGGATAAGTATGATGTCAAGCTTCATGCAGTAGCCAACGCAACCAAAAGTCCGAACTGATGGAAAGGGCTAAGCAATCCACATATAGACTCAAACACGTATAAGTGTCATTTTCATGCCAATGGTTAACCATATGGAATGGCGTGTGCTTAATATAATTGCCTAGGGTCTTCCAAATTCCAACAGATCGATCTATTGGATGAACTTGCTAGAGCATGCAATTCGAAATGGTATCAGACCTACAAGGTCCTGAGTTCAAATCCTAGCAAGTAGCAACGCAGTATTCAAAATAAATATTTGCAGCCTTCCTAAAAAAATATCTAATGATACATGCCTAAGGCTCGGTCTATTGAATGAGTGGTTTTATCACTTAGCACCACAAGTTGGGGATTTTTAATCACAAAACACCAACATTTGGGGAAATTATTTCACATAACACATTATTTGTCATTAGTCGGCTTGACAAGAGCATGACCCTACAGCGTGACACCAATTTACAGTACGTGAGCATGTTTGCTACAAACAAATGAATTTTGGTGTGAAATTTTGTAGACACTCTGTGGAAATGAGAATATGAGTCACACTTGTTACATATGCTACACACAATTGAATTACCATATGACAAATATCCACAAGAAATTATAACCACACAAGAACATGAGATTTGGGTAATATATTCTGTACCAGCATAAGGTTTTGATAATGTTTACCAATACAACTACCCTGGACATAAGATTTTATTTTGAACTGTCTGGACTTAAGATTTAACAACTAGTGTTGACAAACAGCTTTGTATTTGCGTTTAACAGCAAATACCACAAAATAAAGTCTAATTGTCTTTCTCCTGCGGTCACTCTTAAACTGACGGTGGCCGGAGGTCACTAATGGGCTATAAAACAGAGATCATGTATTCTGCGAAACAATTACCCCAAATGTTAGTGTTTTGTGATACAAATTTCTAGGGTTGTGGTTCTGTGATAAAAAAAATCCTGAACTTCTGGTGTTAAGTGATAAAACCTCATTGGATGAACTGGCTAGAGCATGCAATTCCACATGGCGCACACAGAGTTGCAAATAGAAAAAATACAGGTGATTTAATACTATCAATAAATTGCTCTCCTAGCTTGACTGCTATCATAACCTTTGTAATACGTACTACCACCATCCCGAAGTTTTTATCAAAAATCATTAACATGCAAAATACAAATTTAATATCATTAAATAGATAACGAATATATTTTAAAATGCGGTATCTACAAAATATTATATTTCTTGATAGATTGTTACGAAAGTTTGGTCACACTTTACTTGGTTTGACTTTTATAAATAAGCCTTCAGGTTTGGGGTGGAGGTAGTAATGTAGTATACTTCAAACCCCAAAAAAGTACCGCACAGAAGTGATATTTGGAAAAGAAATGCGTAACGAAAGCGGACATAAGCTCTGCCTCTCCATCAGCAGATGTAAGGTTACGATCAGCAGAGTTCCGAGATAAAAAAAAATACAGGCAGTTTAATACTATCAACAAATTGCTCTGCTAGCTTGACTGCTATCATAACCTTTGTAAAATGCATACTTCAAACCCCAAAACATATCACACGAAGTGATTCTCGGAAAAGAAATGCATAACGAAAGCGGACATAACCTCGATCTTCCTCTCGATCGGCAGATGTAAGGTTAAGATCTCATATAGCTACGCGGCAAACAACTATCTACACTGATCTAATATCGGCAAGAATGCATTGCAAGAAAGCAACGAAAACTAGTGTAAGAAATCAAATGCATATAACAAAAGCGGACATGTAAAGTATTCATCAACCTTAAATGCGAGGCCCGGGGCGGATTTACTCTTTGGTTGGGGGTGGTCGACTTTGGGGCCGCGTTTTTGCCCATCTCGATCTCCGGTGAGGTGGACTACATAGTCGGGAAGCAGATCCGGAGGAGATATGGCGCGGTGAACGTCGGCGTCGAGGAAGCTAATCCGGCTTGCTAGGCAGCAAGGGAGCCGGTAAACGTGGTCGGTCACTACGGTGGCCGGTGAGAAGGCGATGATGGTGAGGAGGGGCGGTGGGGCACGGCCGTCGTCGTGGGAGTGTGCCTGGTAGAAGCATGAGAAAGATGTGGTGTTCGAATTGTGCTCTACTGTGGAAATATCCTCTGTGGACCGATGTTTATAGGCCGACGGGCAAACCGCAGGTTTTGGGGTAGCTTGAAAATGGGACGCGCCAACAATTTCGGCGCGTGTTTTGCGGCAGAGATGAAAGTCACCCATAAGAAACTTTCCTCATGGATGCTTGTTGCTTGGTCGTGTGGACAACATATATAGTGGGAGATGCCCATAGCTAGCTAGGCCATTCATATCAAACTCGAGTGATTATCACTAAGTTTACAATGAATATATTTCATGACACTTGATATTGGCCGGATAGTAGAAAATATATTTCATGACTATCGATCCCATATTAGTTAATTTATATTATTTCAATTGCTAAAATATTTTCATATTCTTTTAGAGTTCTAAAAAACACACTACACAATGACAATGGATATCACTACCTTCTAGGTCCCGGTCATCAGATTTAGAGTAAAGTAGCTTAGCGACAGATTTAGACCTTTGTGCAACAAATACATGAGTTGGTGATATGTGCAAAAGAACAGGTTAAGTGAGTGTTTTGTGCAACAATGACAACAATAAGTGGAGTTTCGATCGTGCAAAGGATAAAAGGTGGAAGAGGGATCACACGGAAGGAGAAATTAAGAGAAAGGGAGAGCAGTGCCTCACGGGGCCGCTGTTATTTATGGTGAAAAGAAATGCTTCACTTTTTTCGGTGAGTGATGTTGACTGGCACACAGGGTTTCAGTTATGTAGACCTGCAGTGCAGGCTACGCGCCCGTCTAATATTCATTTTTTTTCAGCGACAAAAGGGAGAGAGAGAGAGAGAGAGAGAGAGTCTTGACGACGCGTCTTTACTTGACAAAGAAGATTGCTGGGAGTTTGCCTACCTACCGCACGTGACTTGTGCTCACTGATGTGTGGGACCTACACGCATGGGACCACACGTAAGTGACCGACCTACTTTATTCTAGGGGTGCCCCTCAAGCTAATACATAATCTGCAACATGAAACTATATTCGCTTATAAAATCTGAACTTTGAAATCCAATTTAATTTAAGTCTATTATTGGTCATATCAACTATCAAGTCTAAAATTACATTCTGAAACTTGTTCAACGCTTTCTCATGAATTATTATGGTAGTTTTTTAAAATCAAATGCATATATTATTGCACAACAATGGGATATTAAAATATCTATTTGTAAATAAAAATAAGAAGTCAATGTTGTGGTAAGTTAGGAGGTTCAAAGGGTAAACCAAATATAACGTTTTGTTCAATCTCATAGTTCATATTACCAAGTTTGATTATCCCTGGACAACATTGTTTGTTATAGTGTTCCCTAATTGGGCATGGTGGTGCATCTTGCCATTTCTAACAATGTTGATGACTAGACTTTTCAAGTTTTCGGTATAAAAAATCGTTTTTCATTTTCTAGATGATAAAATATGTTTTTTTGTGCATGGGGTAGAAAAGATATGGGTCAAAATGGCGCATCTACATTTTTTAAATAAATTACGCCATATTTTAATGACAAATCCCAAATTTACGGTTTTTAGTGCTTTCTAGCTAGTTTCGCACATTTAAATGACTTTATGCTGATTTATTGAAAGTAATTCAAATTTGAATTGTAGATATGTTATAACTTGGTCCTACAAGTCCCCATAAATAATTTTTATATACATATTACTTACTATATATAGAAACCAGCGATAGTACTGAAATATTCAACCCCTTTGCAGGATAATCATGTAAAACATTTTGACCTGGTTTTGAAATAAATAAATGAAACTGAAGAAAACCTGAAAAATGAAACCCTTCTACATGGAGTGTGCTTGTATGTGTTAGTTGACAGGGAAAATAAGAAACATGTGATAGGGTAGTGAAAAACAAAATGTCTTCACAAAGCGGACTATCGTGTATGAAGATTCATGGTTTGCAAGCCAAATGATATAGTTATGGCCATATTTGTGGCACAGTTTGTTACAATGTGCCCAAATTGGGCATGGTGGTGCATCTTGCCATTCCCAACAATGTTAATGACTAGACTTTTCAACTTTTCGGTATAAAAAATATTTTTTTCATTTTCTAGATGACAAAATAAGTTTATTTTGTGAATGGTGTACATATAAGATACGGGTCAAACTGGCAACTCTACATTTTTTAGATAAATTACGCCATATTTTAGTGCCAATTCCCAACTTTTACGGTTTTAGTACTTTCAAGATAGTTTCGCACATTTAAACGACTTTATGCTGATTTACTGAAAGTAATTCCAATGTGAAATGTGGGGGTGTTATAACTTCGTCAAATAAATCCCCCAAAAACATAGTTTAGGGTTGGGGGTAGATACGGAGTACATGATTTGTATGTTTTGAATATGTCTAGACCATGTTTATCAACATGAATGCTTAATTACTATATATATGACGTAAGAAGGCTATGTGCTTTGGGTTTTCATTTTTTTTGATTTTTTCTGAATTTTTATGCTCATTTGAATCTTGGTCAAATCCTAGGTTTGACTAGGATTTAAACAAACTTAAAACATGAAAATGAAAAGGTAAGCCTGGATCCTTCCTAGTCACTCTAAAATTAAGCTTTTGGGAAGTTTTAGAAATTTCCATGTTTGAAACCCGAAACCACTTCCCTTCATGCTTGACTTCATAAGACAAAGTTAAGGGTTAGGGGTAGATACATGCCTTTTCTGTTTTGAATATGTCTATACCTTGTTCATCAACTTGAATGCTTACTATATATATATGTATATGACATAAGAAGGCTATATATATATGTGCTTTGGTTTTTGGTTTTTGTTTTTTCTGAATGTTTATATATGCCCATTTGAATCTTGGTCAAATCCTAGGTTTGACCAAGATTTAAACAAGTTTAAAACATGAAAGTGAAAAGGTAAGCATGGATCCTTCTTAGTCATTCTAAAATGAAGCTTTTGGGGGGTTCTTGAAATCTCAATGTTTGAAACCCAAAACCACTTCTCTTGATGGTTGACTTCATAAGACAGATGAGTTTAGGGTTATGGGGTAGATACATGATTTGTCGGGTTTGAATATGTCTAGACATGCTTGTTTATCAACTTGAATGCTTACTATATGACCTAAGAAGACTATGCATGTGCATTGGTTTTTCATTTTTGTTCTTTACGAATGTTTATGGCCATTTGAATCTTGGCCAAATCCTAGGGTTTGACCAAGATTTAAACAAGTTTAAAACATTAAAATGAAAAGGTAATCATGGATCCTTCTTAGTCACTCTAAGATGAAGTTTTTGGGAGGTTTTCGAAATTTCCATGCATGTTTGAAACCCAAAACCACTTCTCTTCATGTTTGACTTCATAAGACAGAGTTTAGGGTTAGGGCTAGGGGTAGATACATGATTTTCTAGTTTGAATATGTCTAGACCATGTTTATCAACTTGAATCTTTGGCCAAATCCTAGGTTTGACCAAGATTTAAACAAGTTTAAAACATGAAAATGAAAAGGTAAGCCTGGATCCTTCTTAGTCACTCTAAAATGAAGCTTTTGGGAGGTTTTTGAAATCTCAATGTTTGAAACCCAAAACCATTTCTCATCATGCTTGACTTCATTAGATATAGTTTAGGGTTAGGTGTAGATACACGATTTATGCGGTTTGAATATGTCTAGACCTTGTTTATCAACTTCAATTCTTACTATATGACATAAGAAGACTATATGTGCTTTGGTTTTTGATTTTTTAATTTTTTCTGAATGTTTATGCCCATTTGAATCTTGGTCAAATCCTAGGTTTGACCAAGATTTAAACAAGTCTATAACATGAAAATGAAAAGGTAAGCCTGGATCCTTCTTAGTCATTCTAAAATGAAGCTTTTGGGGGGTTCTTGAAATCTCAATGTTTGAAACCCAAAACCATTTCTCATCATGCTTTACTTCATTAGATATAGTTTAGGGTTAGGTGTAGATACACGATTTGTCTGGTTTGAATATGTCTAGACCTTGTTTATCAACTTCAATTCTTACTATATGACATAAGAAGACTATATGTGCTTTGGTTTTTGATTTTTTGTTTTTTTCTGAATGTTTATGCCCATTTGAATCAAGATCAAATCCTAGTTTTGACCAGGATTTAAATAATTTTAAAACATGAAAATGAAAAGGTAAGCCTGGATCCTTCTTAGTCACTCTAAAATGAAGCTTTTGGGAGGTTTTTGAAATTTCCATGTTTGAAACCCAAAACCATTTCTCATCATGCTTGACTTCATTAGATATAGTTTAGGGTTAGGTGTAGATACACGATTTGTCTGGTTTGAATATGTCTAGACCTTGTTTATCAGCTTCAATTCTTACTATATGACATAAGAAGACTACATGTGCTTTGGTTTTTGATTTTTTTGATTTTTCTGAATGTTTATGCCCATTTGAATCTTGGTCAAATCCTAGGTTTGACCAAGATTTAAACAAGTCTATAACATGAAAATGAAAAGGTAAGCCTGGATCCTTCTTAGTCATTCTAAAATGAAGCTTTTGGGGGGTTCTTGAAATCTCAATGTTTGAAACCCAAAACCATTTCTCATCATGCTTGACTTCATTAGATATAGTTTAGGGTTAGGTGTAGATACACGATTTATGCGGTTTGAATATGTCTAGACCTTGTTTATCAACTTCAATTCTTACTATGTGACATAAGAAGACTATATGTGCTTTGGTTTTTGATTTTTTGATTTTTTCTGAATGTTTATGCCCATTTGAATCTTGGTCAAATCCTAGGTTTGACCAAGATTTAAACAAGTCTATAACATGAAAATGAAAAGGTAAGCCTGGATCCTTCTTAGTCATTCCAAAATGAAGCTTTTGCATGGGGGGTTCTTGAAATCTCAATGTTTGAAACCCAAAACCACTTCTCTTCATGGTTGACTTCATAAGACATGCAGAGTTTAGGGTTAGGGGTAGATACATGATTTGTCGGGGTTGAATATGTCTAGACATGCTTGTTTATCAACTTGAATGCTTACTATATGACATAAGAAGGCTATGTGCTTTGGTTTTTCATTTTTCCGGTTTTTTGAATTTTATGCCCATTTGAAGATTTTGGGAGGTTCTTGAAATTTTCATGTTTGAAACCAATACGACTTTTCTTCATGCTAGACTTCATAAGATCGACCGAGTTTATGGTTAGGGGGTAGATACATGATTTGTCTGGTTTGAACATGTCTAAACCTTGTTTATCAACTTGAAAGCTTACTATATGACATATATAAGAAGACTATGTGCTTTTGTTTTTCATTCTTCTATTTTTTTATTTTATGCCCATTTGAATCTTGGTCAAATCCTATGTTTGACCTGGATTTAAACAAGTATAAAATATGAAAACGAAAAGGTAAGCCTGGATCCTTCTTAGTCACTCTAAAATGAAGCGGCTTTTGGGTTGTTCTTGAAATTTTCATGTTTGAAACCCAAAACCACTTCTCTTCATGATTGACTTCATAAGACAGAGTTTAAGGTTAGGGGCAGATATATACATGATTTTCTAGTTTGAATATGTCTAGACCTTATTTATCAAGTTGAATGCTTACTATATGACATAAGAATGCTATGTGCTTTGGTTTATCAATCTTTTGGTTTTTTCCTGAATTTTTATGCCCATTTGAATCTTGGTCAAATCCTAGGTTTCACAAAGATTTAAACAAGTTTAAAATCTGAAAATTAAAAGGTAAGCATGGATCCTTCTTAGTCACTCTAAAATGAAGCTTTTGGGAGGTTTTTGAAATTTCCATGTTTGAAACCCAAAAACCACTTCTCTTCATGCTTGACTTCATAAGACAGAGTTTAGAGTGTTAGGGGTAGATACATGATTTGCCTGGTTTGAATATGTCTAGACCTTGTTTATCATCTTGAATGCTTACTATATATGACAGAAGAAGACTATGTGCATTGGTATTTCATTTTTTTTTGAATTTTCATGCCCATTTCAATCTTGGTGAAATCCTAGGTTTGAGCAAGATTTAAACAAATTTAACACGTGAAAACGAATAAGCATGGATCCTTCTTAGTCACTCCAAAATGTACCAATTGATAGATGTGTTAACTTTGCTTCATGGAAAAATTAATGTCATGTAAATGAGTTAACTTGGATTTCCTACCGTTGAATCCATAGGAAACTTTGTTCTAATGCACTATAATAATCAACCGAGTTTTTACACCAACAGGTCTGTCACTTACGTGTGGTGCCCATGCGTGAGGTCCCACACTTCAGTGAGCACAAGTCAAGTGCAGTAGGTACGTGATACGTCTCCAACGTATCGATAATTTCTTATGTTCCATGCTACTTTATTGATGATACCTACATGTTTTATGCACATTATATGTCATATTTATGCATTTTCTGGAACTAACCTATTAACAAGATGCCGAAGAGCCGATTCTTTGTTTTCATTGTTTTTGGTTTCAGAAATCCTAGTAAAGAAATATTCTCGGAATTGGACGAAACTTTCGCCCAGGGTCCTATTTTTGCACGAAGCTTCCAGAAGACCGAAGACCTAACGAAGTGGGGCCACGAGGAGGCCAGGGGGGTGGCCGGCGCGGCCCAGGCCCTGGCCGCGCCGACCTATCCCCTGGGCCCCTCGTGTGGCCCCTCGCGTTGACCCTCCGCCTACTTAAAGCTTCCGTCGCGAAACCCCCAGTACCGAGAGCCACGATACGGAAAACCTTACAGAGACGCCGCCGCCGCGAATCCCATCTCGGGGATTACGGAGATCGCCTCCGGCACCCTGCCGGAGAGGGGATTCATCTCCCGGAGGACTCTACACCGCCATGGTCGCCTCCGGAGTGATGAGTGAGTAGTTCACCCCTGGACCATGGGTCCATAGCAGTAGCTAGATGGTCGTCTTCTCCTTGTTGTGCTTCATTGTTGGATCTTGTGAGCTGCCTAACATGATCAAGATCATCTATCTGTAATACTATATGTTGTGTTTGTCGGGATCCGATGGATAGAGAGTACTATGATTATGGTGATTATCAATCTATTGTTTATGTGTTGTTTATGATCTTGCATGCTCTCCGTTATTAGTAGAGGCTCTGGCCAAGTTTTTGCTCTTAACTCGAAGAGGGGGTATTTATGCTCGATAGTGGGTTCATGCCTTCATTGAATCTGGGATCGTGACAGAAGGTTCTAAGGTTGTGATGTGCTGTTGCCACTAGGGATAAAACATTGATGCTATGTCTAAGGATGTAGTTGTTGATTACATTACGCACCATACTTAATACAATTGTCTGTTTCTTTGCAACTTAATACTGGAGGGGGTTCGGACGATAACCTGAAGGTGGACTTTTTAGGCATAGATGCAGTTGGATGGCGGTCTATGTTCTTTGTCGTAATGCCCGGATTAAATCTCACTATATTTACCATGTCATGTATATGCATTGTTATGCCTTTCTCTATTTGTCAATTGCCCGACTGTAATTTGTTCACCCAACATGCTTTATCTTATGGGAGAGACACCTCTAGTGAACTGTGGACCCCGGTCCTATTCTTTACATAGCATACAATCTACTTGTTTTACTGTTTTCTTTGCAAACATCTTCCACTCGATACGTTTAATCCTTTGTTACAGCAAGCCGGTGAGATTGACAACCTCACTGTTTCGTTGGGACAAAGTACTTGGGTTGTGTTGTGCAGGTTCCGCGTTGGCGCCGGAATCCCTGGTGTTGCGCCGCATCACATTTCGCGACCATCAACCTTCAACGTGCTTCTTGGCTCCTCCTGGTTCGATTAAACCTTGGTTTCTTTCTGAGGGAAAACTTGCTACTGTGCGCATCATACCTTCCTCTTGGGGTTCCCAACGAACGTGTGAGTTACACGCCATCAAGCTCTTTTTCTGGCGCCGTTGCCGGGGAACTGAAGAAAAGCTACACCACATAGAATTGCCTCCCACGGCAACAGCTCTTTTTCTGGCGCCGTTGCCGGGGAGATCAAGACACGCTGCAAGGGGAGTCTCCACTTCTCAATCTCTTTACTTTGTTATTGTCTTGCTTTATTTTATTTACTACTTTGTTTGCTGCACCTAAATCAAAACACAAAAAAATTAGTTGCTAGTTTTACTTTATTTACTGTCTTGCTCTCTATATCAAACACACAAAAAAATTAGTTACTTGCATTTACTTTATCTAGTTTATTTTATTTACCGTTGCTAAAATGGCCAACCATGAAAATACTAAATTGTGTGACTTCACAAATGCAAATAATAATGATTTCCTATGCACACCTATTGCTCCACCTGCTACTACAGCAGAATTCTTTGAAATTAAACCTGCTTTACTGAATCTGGTTATGAGAGAACAATTTTCTGGTGCTAGTTCTGATGATGCTGCTGCCCATCTCAATAATTTTGTTGAACTTTGTGAAATGCAAAAGTATAAAGATGTAGATGGTGATATTATTAAATTGAAAGTGTTTCCTTTCTCATTAAGAGGAAGAGCTAAAGATTGGTTGCTATCTTTGCCTAAGAATAGTATTGATTCATGGACTAAATGTAAGGATGCTTTTATTGGTAGATATTATCCTCCCGCTAAAATTATTTCTTTGAGAAGTAGCATAATGAATTTTAAACAATTAGATACTGAACATGTTGCTCAAGCATGGGAGAGAATGAAAACTTTGGTAAAGAATTGCCCGACCCATGGACTGACTACTTGGATGATCATCCAAACCTTCTATGCAGGACTAAATTTTTCTTCGCGGAATTTATTGGATTCAGCTGCTGGAGGTACCTTTATGTCCATCACATTGGGGGCGGCTACAAAACTTCTTGATGATATGATGATAAATTACTCTGAATGGCACACGGAAAGAGCTCCACAAGGTAAGAAGGTAAATTCTGTTGAAGAAACCTCTTCCTTGAATGATAAGATTGATGTGATTATGTCTATGCTTGTGAATGGTAGATCTAATGTTGATCCAAATAATGTTCCTTTAGCTTCATTGGTTGCTCAAGAAGAAAATGTTGATGTGAATTTCATTAAAAATAATAATTTCAACAACAATGCTTATAGGAACAACTCTGGTAATAACTATAGGCCATATCCTTCTGCTAATGGTAATGGTTATGGTAATTCTTATGGGAATTCTTACAACAATAATAGGAATGTACCCTCTGGTCTTGAAGCCATGCTTAAAGAATTTATTAGTACACAAACTGCTTTTAACAAATCTGTTGAGGAAAAGCTTGATAAAATTGATACTATTGCTTCTAGAGTTGATAGACTTGCCTCTGATGTAAATCTTTTAAAGTTGAAAGTTATGCCTAATAATGATATTGATAATAAGATTACTACTACAGCAAATGCCATCCAAGTTAGAATTAATGAGAATATAAGATTAATGGCTGAACTGCGTGCTAGGTGGGATAGAGAAGAAAATGAAAAACTAGCTAAAGAGAATAATGTAGTTAAAGTTTGGACTATTACCACCACTAGTAATGCTAATTCTCCACATGTTGCTACACCTCCTACTATCAATGGTAATATAATTGGTGTTGGCAATGTTTCTACTCCTAGTGCAAAGCGAACAAAACTGCCTGAAATTGCTAAAACTGCTTGAAGCGCTTGTGATAAAACTGCTGAAATTTTTTCCAACCTTGGGAACAATGATCCCATTGCTGTAGCTCATAATGATTTAGATTTTGATGATTGCCACATCTCTGAAGTTATAAAGTTCTTACAAAAACTTGCTAAAAGTCCTAATGCTAGTGCTATAAATTTAGCCTTTACAAAACATATTACAAATGCTCTCATAAAAGCTAGAGAAGAGAAACTAAAACTTGAAACTTCTATTCCTAGAAAGTTAGAAGATGGTTGGGAGCCCATCATTAAAATGAAATTCAATGACTTTGAATGTAATGCTTTATGTGATCTTGGTGCAAGTATTTCTGTTATGCCTAAAAAGATTTATGATATGCTTGACTTGCCACCATTGAAGAATTGTTATTTGGATGTTAATCTTGCCGATAATGTTAAAAAGAAACCTTTGGGGAGGATTGATAATGTGCACATTACGGTTAACAATAACCTTGTCCCCGTTGATTTTGTTGTTTTGGATATCGAATGCAATGCATCTTGTCCTATTGTGTTGGGAAGACCTTTTCTTCGAACTGTTGGTGCTGTTATTGATATGAGGGAAGGAAATATTAAATATCAATTTCCTCTCAAGAAAGGTATGGAACACTTCCCTAGAAAGAGAATGAAGTTGCCTTTTGATTCTATTATTAGAACAAGCTATGATGTTGATGCTTCATCTCTCGATGTTACTTGATTTGCACTTTCTGCGCCTAGCTGAAAGGCGTTAAAGAAAAGCGCTTATGGGAGACAACCCATGTTTTTACCTACAGCAATTTTTTGTTTTGTTGAGTCTTGGAAGTTGTTTACTACTGTAGCAACCTCTCCTTATCATGTTTTTGTGCCAAGTAAAGTTTCTATGTCAAAGTTGATGTTATATTTGGGATCGCTGCGCAGAAACAGCATTGCTGTCTGTCACGAATCTGGGCATAATTCTCTGTAGAAAATTCTAAAAAATCTGCCAATTTACGAGCGTGATCCTCAGATATGTACGCAACTTTCATTAGTTTTGAGTTTTTCCATTTGAGCAAGTCTGGTGCCATTTCAAAATTCGTCTTTACGGACTGTTCTGTTTTTGACAGATTCTGCCTTTTATTTCGCATTGCCTCTTTTGCTATGTTGGATTTATTTCTTTGATCCATTAATGTCCAGTAGCATTATGCAATGTCCAGAAGTGAAAATAATGATTGTGTCACCTCTGAATGTGTGAATTATTAATGATGCACTAACCCTCTAATGAGTTTGCTTGAAGTTTGGTGTGAAGGAAGTTTTCAAGGGTCAAGAGAGGAGAATGATATACTATGATCAAGAGGAGTGAAAGCTCTAAGCTTGGGGATGCCCCCGTGGTTCACCCCTGCATATTTTAAGAAGACTCAAGCGTCTAAGCTTGGGGATGCCCAAGGCATCCCCTTCTTCATCGACAAAATCATCAGGTTCCTCCCCTGAAACTATATTTTTATTCAATCACATCTTGTGTTCTTTACTTGGAGCGTCGGTTTGTTTTCGTTTTTGTTTTTGTTTGAATAAGATGGATCCTAGCATTCACTTTGTGGGAGAGAGACACGCTCCGCTGTTGCATATGGACACATGTGTCCTTAGGCTTTACTCATAATGTTCAAGGCGAAGTTTCTTCTTCGTTAATTTGTTATATGGTTGGAATTGGAAAATGCCACATGTAGTAATTCTAAAATGTCTTGGATAATGTGATACTTTGCAATTGTTGTGCTCATGATTAAGCTCTTGCATCATATGCTTTGCACCCATTAATGAAGAAATACATAGAGCTTGCTAAAATTTGATTTGCATATTTGGTTTCTCTAAGGTCTAGATAATATCTAGTACTGAGTTTTGAACAACAAGGAAGACAGTGTAGAGTCTTATAATGTTTACAATATGTCTTTTATGTGAGTTTTGCTGCACTTGTTCATCCTTGAGTTTGCTTCAAATAACCTTGCTAGCCTAAACCTTGTATCGAGAGGGAATACTTCTCATGCATCCAAAATCCTTGAGCCAACTACTATGCCATTTGTGTCCACCATACCTACCTACTACATGGTATTTCTCCGCCATTCCAAAGTAAATTGCTTGAGTGCTACCTTTAAAATTCCATCATTCACCTTTGCAATATATAGCTCATGGGACAAAATAGCCTTAAAAACTATCGTAGTATTGAATATGTACTTATGCACTTTATATTTTATTAAGTTGCACATTTGTGCGATAACCATGCTTACGGGAACGCCATCAACTATTGTTGAATATCATGTGAGTTGCTATGCATGTCCGTCTTGTCTGAAGGTCTATCATTTTAGTGGTTGGAGCATGCAAAATTGTTAGAGAAGAACATTGGGCCGCTAACTAAAGCCATGAACCATGGTGGAAGTTTCAGTTTTGGACATATATCCTCAATCTCATATGAGAATAATAACTTTGCTACATGCTTATGCATTTAAGAGGAGTCCATTATCTGTTGTCCATGTTGTCCCGGTATGGATGTCTAAGTTGAGAATAATCAAAAGCGAGAAATCCGAAATGCGAGCATTCTCCTTGGACCTTTGTACAGGCGGCATGGAGGTACCCCTTTGTGACACTTGGTTGAAACATGGCATGCGAAGACCCGGTAGTCCAAGTTAAGTAGGACGAGGTGCGGGCACTATTAGTATACTATGCGTGAGGCTTGCAACTTGTAAGATATAATTTTCATAACTCATATGCTTTATTACTACCGTTGACAAAATTGTTTCATGTTTTCAAAATAAAAGCTCTAGCACAAATACAACAATCGATGCTTTCCTCATTGAAGGACCATTCTTTTACTTTTATTGTTGAGTCAGTTTACCTATCTCCTTCCACCTTAAGAAGCAAACACTTGTGTGAACTGTGCATTGATTCCTACATACTTGCATATTGCACTTGTTATATTACTTTATGTTGACAATATCCATGAGATATACATGTTATAAGTTGAAAGCAACCGCTGAAACTTAATCTTCCTATGTGTTGCTTCAACACCTTTACTTTGATTTATTGCTTTATGAGTTAACTCTTATGCAAGACTTATTGATGCTTGTCTTGAAGTACTATTCATGAAAAGTCTTTGCTATATGATTCAGTTGTTTACTCATGTCATTACCTTTGCTTTGATCGCTGCATTCATTACATATGTTTACAAATAGTATGATCAAGATTATGATGGCATGTCACTTCAGAAATTATCTTTGTTATCGTTTTACCTGCTCGGGACGAGCAGAACTAAGCTTGGGGATGCTGATACGTCTCCAACGTATCGATAATTTCTTATGTTCCATGCTACTTTATTGATGATACCTACATGTTTTATGCACATTATATGTCATATTTATGCATTTTCTGGAACTAACCTATTAACAAGATGCCGAAGAGCCGATTCTTGTTTTCTGCTGTTTTTGGTTTCAGAAATCCTAGTAAAGAAATATTCTCGGAATTGGACGAAACTTTCGCCCGGGGTCCTATTTTTGCACGAAGCTTCCGGAAGACCGAAGACCTAACGAAGTGGGGCCACGAGGAGGCCGGGGGTGGCCGGCGCGGCCCGAGCCCTGGCCGCGCCGACCTATCCCCTGGGCCCTCGTGTGGCCCCTCGCGTTGACCCTCCGCCTACTTAAAGCTTCCGTCGCGAAACCCCCGACCGAGAGCCACGATACGGAAAACCTTACGAGAGACGCCGCCGCGCGAAATCCCATCTCGGGGGATTCTGGAGATCGCCTCCGGCACCCTGCCGGAGAGGGGATTCATCTCCCGGAGGACTCTACACCGCCATGGTCGCCTCCGGAGTGATGAGTGAGTAGTTCACCCCTGGACCATGGGTCCATAGCAGTAGCTAGATGGTCGTCTTCTCCTTGTTGTGCTTCATTGTTGGATCTTGTGAGCTGCCTAACATGATCAAGATCATCTATACGTAATACTATATGTTGTGTTTGTCGGGATCCGATGGATAGAGAGTACTATGATTATGGTGATTATCAATCTATTGTTTATGTGTTGTTTATGATCTTGCATGCTCTCCGTTATTAGTAGAGGCTCTGGCCAAGTTTTTGCTCTTAACTCCAAGAGGGGGTATTTATGCTCGATAGTGGGTTCATGCCTTCATTGAATCTGGGATCGTGACAGAAGGTTCTAAGGTTGTGATGTGCTGTTGCCACTAGGGATAAAACATTGATGCTATGTCTAAGGATGTAGTTGTTGATTACATTACGCACCATACTTAATGCAATTGTCTGTTGCTTTGCAACTTAATACTGGAGGGGGTTCGGACGATAACCTGAAGGTGGACTTTTTAGTCATAGATGCAGTTGGATGGCGGTCTATGTTCTTTGTCGTAATGCCCGGATTAAATCTCACTATATTTACCATGTCATGTATATGCATTGTTATGCCTTTCTCTATTTGTCAATTGCCCGACTGTAATTTGTTCACCCAACATGCTTTATCTTATGGGAGAGACACCTCTAGTGAACTGTGGACCCCGGTCCTATTCTTTACATAGCATACAATCTACTTGTTTTACTGTTTTCTTTGCAAACATCTTCCACTCGATACGTTTAATCCTTTGTTACAGCAAGCCGGTGAGATTGACAACCTCACTGTTTCGTTGGGACAAAGTACTTGGGTTGTGTTGTGCAGGTTCCGCGTTGGCGCCGGAATCCCTGGTGTTGCGCCGCATCACATTTCGCGACCATCAACCTTCAACGTGCTTCTTGGCTCCTCCTGGTTCGATTAAACCTTGGTTTCTTTCTGAGGGAAAACTTGCTACTGTGCGCATCATACCTTCCTCTTGGGGTTCCCAACGAACGTGTGAGTTACACGCCATCAGTACGCAAACTCCAAGCCATCTTCTTTGTCAAGAGAAGACGCATCAGGATGCGTTTTGGAAGTCTGTGGGTCCTTCTGGATCCTTCGGTTGTCCCTCTCACAAAAAAAACAAATCTCTCTCATTCTCGGCCTCGCTCGACTCGCTCGCTCGCTCGCTCGCTCGCACCTCCTGCTCACTGACAAACCCTGCACAAAAGTCAACATCATCACCCGAAAAAGGGGAGACACCATAATGCTCTCCCTTCTTCTCTCCTTCCGAGTGATCCCTCTTCCTCCGAGTTTCACTCGACGGGCAAACACACATGTGCTGCATAGTAATAATAATAAAAAGGTAGAAAAATCAACCTACGAATCTATAATTAAATACGTTAAACTAGGGTTTTGCCCGATTACTACGAGATCAAGTTCATAAAAAATCCAACTACGGGGTTCGAACAACCCCATTTCTAATCCAAGATTTTTTTCGACCTCATCCAAATGGCCTCAAACTATAGGGTTAATTAGCATCTACTCCCTCCGTCCACAAATAAGTGTACATTTGAGTTTTTAGATAAGTCAAACATTATTAACTTTGACTAACTTTTTAGGGAAACGTAACAACATTTATGACACTAAACTACCATCAATAGATTCATCTCAAAATACAGTCTCATAATATAGTAATTTGATGTCACACATGTTGCTACTTTTTGGTAAAAAAATGGTCAAAATTGTTAAAGTTTGACTTATCCAAAAACCCAAATGTACACTTATTTGTGGACGGAGGGAGTAGTGCAGTATGTGTGAACATGTATGCACTATGTGTGCTATCACTTGTATGTCTTTCAAATTTGAACCAAATTTGAAATATATGAAATGGGGCTTTTGGCTTAAACGTTTGAAACCCAAAACGTCTTCTCTTCTTGCTAGGCATCATAAGACCGAGTTTAGGGTTAGGGGGTAGATACAGGATTTGTCTGTTTTGAATATGTCTATACCTTGTTTATCTACTTGAATATGCTTACTATAGATATATATGACGTAAGAAGACTATGTGCTTTGGTTTTTATTTTTTTATTTTTCCAGAATTTTTATGCCCATTTGAATCTTGGTCAAATCCTAGGCTTGACCAATATTTAAACAAGCTTAAAACATGAAAATGAAAAGGTAAGCTTGGATCCTTCTTTGTCACTCTAAGATGAAGTTTTTGGGAGGTTTTCAAAATTTCCATGTCTGAAACCCAAAAACACTTCTCTTCATGTTTGACTTCATAAGACAAAGCTAGTTTAGGGCTTTAGGGGGTAGATACATTATTTGTCTAGTTTGAATATGTCTAGACCTTGTTTATCAACTTCAATTCTTACTATATGACATAAGAAGACTATATGTGCTTTGGTTTTTGATTTTTTCATTTTTTTGAATGTTTATGCCCATTTGAATCTTGGTCAAATCCTAGGTTTGACCAAGATTTAAACAAGTCTATAACATGAAAATGAAAAGGTAAGCCTGGATCCTTCCTAGCTAGTCATTCTAAAATGAAGCTTTTGGGGGGGGGGGGGGGGTTCTTGAAATCTCAATGTTTGAAACCCAAAAACCACTTCTCTTCATGGTTGACTTCATAAGACATGCAGAGTTTAGGGTTAGGGGGTAGATACATGATTTGTCGGGTTTGAATATGTCTAGACATGCTTGTTTATCAACTTGAATGCTTACTATATGACATAAGAAGGCTATATATGTGCTTTGGTTTTTCATTTTTCTAGTTTTTTGAATGTTATATGCCCATTTGAAGATTTTGGGTGGTTCTTGAAATTTTCATGTTTGAAACCAATACGACTTCTCTTCATGCTAGACTTCATAAGATCGACCGAGTTTATGGTTAGGGGCTAGATACATGATTTGTCTGGTTTGAACATGTCTAAACCTTGTTTGTCAACTTGCAAGGCTTACTATATGACATAAGAAGACTATGTGCTTTTGTTTTTCATTCTTCTATTTTTTTTTATTTTATGCCCATTTGAATCTTGGTTAAATCCTATGTTTGACCTGGATTTAAACAAGTATAAAATATGAAAACGAAAAGGTAAGCCTGGATCCTTCTTAGTCACTCTAAAATGAAGCGACTTTTGGGATGTTCTTGAAATTTTCATGTTTGAATGAAACCCAAAACCACTTCTCTTCATGATTGCTTCATAAGACAGAGTTTAAGGTTAGGAATAGATATATACATGATTTTCTAGTTTGAATATGTCTAGACCTTGTTAATCAACTTGAATGCTTACTATATGATATAAGAATGCTATGTGCTTTAGTTTATCATTCTTTTGGTTTTTTCCTGAATTTTTATGCCCATTTGAATCTTTGGTCAAATCCTAGGTTTCACAAAGATTTAAACAAGTTTAAAATCTAAAAATTAAAAGGTAAGCATGGATCCTTCTTAGTCACTCGAAAATGAAGCTTTTGGGAGGTTTTTGAAATTTCCATGTTTGAAACCCAAAAACCACTTCTCTTCATGCTTGACTTCATAAGACAGAGTTTAGAGTGTTAGGGGTAGATACATGATTTGTCTAGTTTGAATATGTCTAGACCTTGTTTATCAACCTGAATTCTTACTATATGACATAAGAAGGCTATGTGCTTTGGTTTTCCATTTTTCTGGTTTTTTTTGAATTTTATGCCCATTTGAAGATTTTGGGTGGTTCTTGAAATTTTCATGTTTGAAACCAATACGACTTCTCTTCATGCTAGACTTCATAAGATCGACCGAGTTTATGGTTAGGGGGTAGATACATGATTTGTCTGGTTTGAACATGTCTAAACCTTGTTTATCAACTTGAAAGCTTATTATATGACATACGAAGACTATGTGCTTTTGTTTTTCATTCTTCTATTTTTTTATTTTATGCCCATTTGAATCTTGGTCATATCCTATGTTTGACCTAGATTTAAACAAGTATAAAATATGAAAACGAAAAGGTAAGCATGGATCCTTCTTAGTCACTCTAAAATGAAGCGGCTTTTGGGATGTTCTTGAAATTTTCATGTTTGAAACCCAAAACCACTTCTCTTCATGATTGACTTCATAAGACAGAGTTTAGGGTTAGGGGCAGATATATACATGATTTTCTAGTTTGAATATGTCTAGACCTTATTTATCAACTTGAATGCTTACTATATGACATAAGAATGCTATGTGCTTTGGTTTATCAATCTTTTGGTTTTTTCCTGAATTTTTATGCCCATTTGAATCTTGGTCAAATCCTAGGTTTCACAAAGATTTAAACAAGTTTAAAATCTGAAAATTAAAAGGTAAGCATGGATCCTTCTTAGTCACTCTAAAATGAAGCTTTTGGGAGGTTTTTGAAATTTCCATGTTTGAAACCCAAAACCACTTCTCTTCATGCTTAATTGACTTCATAAGACAGAGTTTAGAGTGTTAGGGGTAGATACATGATTTGTCTAGTTTGAATACGTCTAGACCTTGTTTATCAACTTGAATTCTTACTATATGACATAAGAAGGCTATGTGCTTTGGTTTTTCATTTTTCTGATTTTTTTTGAATTTTATGCCCATTTGAATCTTGGTCAAATACTAGCTAGGTTTGACCAAGATTTAAACAAGTTTAAAACATGAAAATGAAAAGCTAAGCCTCGATCCTTCTTAGTCACTCTAAAATGAAGCTTTTGGGAGGTTTTTGAAATTTGCATGTTTGAAACCCAAAACCACTTCTCTTCATGCCTTACTTCATAAGACGGAGTTTAGGGTCGTTAGGGAGTAGATACATGATTTGCCTGGTTTGAATATTTCTAGACCTTGTTTATCATCTTGAATGCTTACTATATGACAGAAGAAGACTATTGCATTGGTATTTCATTTTTTTTTGAATTTTCATGCCCATTTCAATCTTGGTGAAATCCTAGGTTTGAGCAAGATTTAAACAAATTTAACACGTGAAAACGAATAAGCATGGATCCTTCTTAGTCACTCCAAAATGTACCAATTGATAGATGTGTTAACTTTGCTTCATGGAAAAAATAATGTCATGTAAATGAGTTAACTTGGATTTCCTACCCTTGAATCCATAGGAAACTTTGTTCTAATGCACTATAATAATCAACCGAGTTTTTACACCAATAGGTCTGTCACTTACGTGTGGTGCCCATGCGTGAGGTCCCACACTTCAGTGAGCACAAGTCAAGTGCAGTAGGTACGCAAACTCCAAGCCATCTTCTTTGTCAAGAGAAGACGCATCAGGATGCGTTTTGGAAATCTGTGGGTCCTTCTGGATCCTTCGGTTGTCCCTCTCACAAAAAAAAACAAATCTCTCTCATTCTCGGCCTCGCTCGACTCGCTCGCTCGCTCGCTCGCACCTCCTGCTCACTGACAAACCCTGCACAAAAGTCAACATCATCACCCGAAAAAGGGGAGACACCATAATGCTCTCCCTTCTTCTCTCCTTCCGAGTGATCCCTCTTCCTCCGAGT
Source organism: Lolium perenne (assembly GCF_019359855.2). Classification (NCBI taxonomy): domain Eukaryota; kingdom Viridiplantae; phylum Streptophyta; class Magnoliopsida; order Poales; family Poaceae; genus Lolium; species Lolium perenne. The sequence goes on along the minus strand of NC_067248.2, from coordinate 84,254,040 downwards.
TTCACTCGACGGGCAAACACACATGTGCTGCATAGTAATAATAATAAAAAGGTAGAAAAATCAACCTACGAATCTATAATTAAATACATTAAACTAGGGTTTTGCCCAGTACTACAGATCAAGTTCATAAAAAATCCAACTACGGGGTTCAAACAACCCCATTTCTAATCCAAGATTTTTTCGACCTCATCCAAATGGCCTCAAACTATAGGGTTAATTAGCATCTAGTGCAGTATGTGTGAACATGTATGCACTATGTGTGCTATAACTTGTATGTCTTTCAAATTTGAACCAAATTTGAAATATATGAAATGGGGCTTTTGGCTTAAACGTTTGAAACCCAAAACGACTTCTCTTCATGCTAGGCATCATAAGACCGAGTTTAGGGTTAGGGGGTAGATACAGGATTTGTCTGTTTTGAATATGTCTATACCTTGTTTATCTACTTGAATATGCTTACTATAGATATATATGACGTAAGAAGACTATGTGCTTTGGTTTTTATTTTTTTTATTTTTCCAGAATTTTTATGCCCATTTGAATCTTGGTCAAATCCTAGGCTTGACCAATATTTAAACAAGCTTAAAACATGAAAATGAAAAGGTAAGCTTGGATCCTTCTTTGTCACTCTAAGATGAAGTTTTTGGGAGGTTTTCAAAATTTCCATGTCTGAAACCGAAAAACACTTCTCTTCATGCTTGACTTCATAAGACAAAGCTAGTTTAGGGCTTTAGGGGGTAGATACATGATTTGTCTAGTTTGAATATGTCTAGACCTTGTTTATCAACTTCAATTCTTACTATATGACATAAGAAGACTATATGTGCTTTGGTTTTTGATTTTTTGATTTTTTTGAATGTTTATGCCCATTTGAATCTTGGTCAAATCCTAGGTTTGACCAAGATTTAAACAAGTCTATAACATGAAAATGAAAAGGTAAGCCTGGATCCTTCCTAGCTAGTCATTCTAAAATGAAGCTTTTGGGGGGGTTCTTGAAATCTCAATGTTTGAAACCCAAAAACCACTTCTCTTCATGGTTGACTTCATAAGACATGCAGAGTTTAGGGTTAGGGGGTAGATACATGATTTGTCGGGTTTGAATATGTCTAGACATGCTTGTTTATCAACTTGAATGCTTACTATATGACATAAGAAGGCTATATATGTGCTTTGGTTTTTCATTTTTCTGGTTTTTTAAATGTTATATGCCCATTTGAAGATTTTGGGTGGTTCTTGAAATTTTCATGTTTGAAACCAATACGACTTCTCTTCATGCTAGACTTCATAAGATCGACCGAGTTTATGGTTAGGGGCTAGATACATGATTTGTCTGGTTTGAACATGTCTAAACCTTGTTTATCAACTTGCAAGCTTACTATATGACATAAGAAGACTATGTGCTTTTGTTTTTCATTCTTCTATTTTTTTTATTTTATGCCCATTTGAATCTTGGTTAAATCCTATGTTTGACCTGGATTTAAACAAGTATAAAATATGAAAACGAAAAGGTAAGCCTGGATCCTTCTTAGTCACTCTAAAATGAAGCGACTTTTGGGATGTTCTTGAAATTTTCATGTTTGAAACCCAAAACCACTTCTCTTCATGATTGCTTCATAAGACAGAGTTTAAGGTTAGGAATAGATATATACATGATTTTCTAGTTTGAATATGTCTAGACCTTGTTAATCAACTTGAATGCTTACTCTATGACATAAGAATGCTATGTGCTTTGGTTTATCATTCTTTTGGTTTTTTCCTGAATTTTTATGCCCATTTGAATCTTGGTCAAATCCTAGGTTTCACAAAGATTTAAACAAGTTTAAAATCTGAAAATTAAAAGGTAAGCATGGATCCTTCTTAGTCACTCTAAAATGAAGCTTTTGGGAGGTATTTGAAATTTCCATGTTTGAAACCCAAAAACCACTTCTCTTCATGCTTGACTTCATAAGACAGAGTTTAGAGTGTTAGGGGTAGATACATGATTTATCTAGTTTGAATATGTCTAGACCTTGTTTATCAACTTGAATTCTTACTATATGACATAAGAAGGCTATGTGCTTTGGTTTTTCATTTTTCTGGTTTTTTTTTGAATTTTATGCCCATTTGAAGATTTTGGGTGGTTCTTGAAATTTTCATGTTTTAAACCAATACGACTTCTCTTCATGCTAGACTTCATAAGATCGAGCGAGTTTATGGTTAGGGGCTAGATACATGATTTGTCTGGTTTGAACATGTCTAAACCTTGTTTATCAACTTGAAAGCTTACTATATGACATACGAAGACTATGTGCTTTTGTTTTTCATTCTTCTATTTTTTTTATTTTATGCCCATTTGAATCTTGGTCAAATCCTATGTTTGACCTGGATTTAAACAAGTATATAATATGAAAACGAAAAGCTAAGCCTGGATCCTTCTTAGTCACTCTAAAATGAAGCGACTTTTGGGATGTTCTTGAAATTTTCATGTTTGAAACCCAAACCACTTCTCTTCATGATTGACTTCATATATAAGACAGAGTTTAAGGTTAGGGACAGATATATACATGATTTTCTAGTTTGAATATGTCTAGACCTTGTTAATCAACTTGAATGCTTACTGTATGACATAAGAATGCTATGTGCTTTGGTTTATCATTCTTTTGGTTTTTTCTTGAATTTTTATGCCCATTTGAATCTTGGTCAAATCCTAGGTTTCACAAAGATTTAAACAAGTTTAAAATCTGAAAATTAAAAGGTAAGCATGGATCCTTCTTAGTCACTCTAAAATGAAGCTTTTGGGAGGTTTTTGAAATTTCCATGTTTGAAACCCAAAAACCACTTCTCTTCACGCTTGACTTCATAAGACAGAGTTTAGAGTGTTAGGGGTAGATACATGATTTGTCTAGTTTGAATATGTCTAGACCTTGTTTATCAACTTGAATTCTTACTATATGACATAAGAAGGCTATGTGCTTTGGTTTTTCATTTTTCTGGTTTTTTTGAATTTTATGCCCATTTGAAGATTTTGGGCGTGGTTCTTGAAATTTTCATGTTTTAAACCAATACGACTTCTCTTCATGCTAGACTTCATAAGATCGACCGAGTTTATGGTTAGGGGGTAGATACATGATTTGTCTGGTTTGAACATGTCTAAACCTTGTTTATCAACTTGAAAGCTTACTATATGACATACGAAGACTATGTGCTTTTGTTTTTCATTCTTCTATTTTTATTTTATTTTATGCCCATTTGAATCTTGGTCAAATCCTATGTTTGACCTGGATTTAAACAAGTATATAATATGAAAACGAAAAGGTAAGCCTGGATCCTTCTTAGTCACTCTAAAATGAAGCGACTTTTGGGATGTTCTTGAAATTTTCATGTTTGAAACCCAAACCACTTCTCTTCATGATTGACTTCATATATAAGACAGAGTTTAAGGTTAGGGACAGATATATACATGATTTTCTGGTTTGAATATGTCTAGACCTTGTTAATCAACTTGAATGCTTACTGTATGACATAAGAATGCTATGTGCTTTGGTTTATCAATCTTTTGGTTTTTTCCTGAATTTTTATGCCCATTTGAATATTGGTCAAATCCTAGGTTTCACAAAGATTTAAACAAGTTTAAAATCTGAAAATTAAAAGGTAAGCATGGATCCTTCTTAGTCACTCTAAAATGAAGCTTTTGGGAGGTTTTTGAAATTTCCATGTTTGAAACCCAAAACCACTTCTCTTCATGCTTAATTGACTTCATAAGACAGAGTTTAGAGTGTTAGGGGTAGATACATGATTTGTCTAGTTTGAATATGTCTAGACCTTGTTTATCAACTTGAATTCTTACTATATGACATAAGAAGGCTATGTGCTTTGGTTTTTCATTTTTCTGGTTTTTTTTGAATTTTATGCCCATTTGAAGATTTTGGGTGGTTCTTGAAATTTTCATGTTTTAAACCAATACGACTTCTCTTCATGCTAGACTTCATAAGATCGACCGAGTTTATGGTTAGGGCCTAGATACATGATTTGTCTGGTTTGAACATGTCTAAACCTTGTTTATCAACTTGAAAGCTTACTATATGACATACGAAGACTATGTGCTTTTGTTTTTCATTCTTCTATTTTTTTATTTTATGCCCATTTGAATCTTGGTCAAATCCTATGTTTGACCTGGATTTAAACAAGTATATAATATGAAAACGAAAAGGTAAGCCTGGATCCTTCTTAGTCACTCTAAAATGAAGCGACTTTTGGGATGTTCTTGAAATTTTCATGTTTGAAACCCAAACCACTTCTCTTCATGATTGACTTCATATATAAGACAGAGTTTAAGGTTACGGACAGATATATACATGATTTTCTAGTTTGAATATGTCTAGACCTTGTTAATCAACTTGAATGCTTACTGTATGACATAAGAATGCTATGTGCTTTGGTTTATCAATCTTTTGGTTTTTTCCTGAATTTTTATGCCCATTTGAATCTTGGTCAAATCCTAGGTTTCACAAAGATTTAAACAAGTTTAAAATCTGAAAATTAAAAGGTAAGCATGGATCCTTCTTAGTCACTCTAAAATGAAGCTTTTGGGAGGTTTTTGAAATTTCCATGTTTGAAACCCAAAACCACTTCTCTTCATGCTTAATTGACTTCATAAGACAGAGTTTAGAGTGTTAGGGGTAGATACATGATTTGTCTAGTTTGAATACGTCTAGACCTTGTTTATCAACTTGAATTCTTACTATATGACATAAGAAGGCTATGTGCTTTGGTTTTTCATTTTTCTGTTTTTTTTGAATTTTATGCATGCCCATTTGAATCTTGGTCAAATACTAGCTAGGTTTGACCAAGATTTAAACAAGTTTAAAACATGAAAATGAAAAGGTAAGCCTCGATCCTTCTTAGTCACTCTAAAATGAAGCTTTTGGGTGGTTTTTGAAATTTGCATGTTTGAAACCCAAAACCACTTCTCTTCATGCCTTACTTCATAAGACGGAGTTTAGGGTCGTTAGGGAGTAGATACATGATTTGCCTGGTTTGAATATGTCTAGACCTTGTTTATCATCTTGAATGCTTACTATATGACAGAAGAAGACTATGTGCATTGGTATTTCATTTTTTTTTTTGAATTTTCATGCCCATTTCAATCTTGGTGAAATCCTAGGTTTGAGCAAGATTTAAACAAATTTAACACGTGAAAACGAATAAGCATGGATCCTTCTTAGTCACTCCAAAATGTACCAATTGATAGATGTGTTAACTTTGCTTCATGGAAAAAATAATGTCATGTAAATGAGTTAACTTGGATTTCCTGCCGTTGAATCCATAGGAAACTTTGTTCTAATGCACTATAATAATCAACCGAGTTTTTACACCAACATTGCCAACAGGTCTGTCACTTACGTGTGGCGCCCATGCGTGAGGTCCCACACTTCAGTGAGCACAAGTCAAGTGCAGTAGGTACGCAAACTCCAAGCCATCTTCTTTGTCAAGAGAAGACGCATCAGGATGCGTTTTGGAAATCTGTGGGTCCTTCTGGATCCTTCGGTTGTCCCTCTCACAAAAAAAAAACAAATCTCTCTCATTCTCGGCCTCGCTCGACTCGCTCGCTCGCTCGCTCGCACCTCCTGCTCACTGACAAACCCTGCACAAAAGTCAACATCATCACCCGAAAAAGGGGAGACACCATAATGCTCTCCCTTCTTCTCTCCTTCCGAGTGATCCCTCTTCCTCCGAGTTTCACTCGACGGGCAAACACACATGTGCTGCATAGTAATAATAATAAAAAGGTAGAAAAATCAACCTACGAATCTATAATTAAATACGTTAAACTAGGGTTTTGCCCAGTACTACAGATCAAGTTCATAAAAAATCCAACTACGGGGTTCGAACAACCCCATTTCTAATCCAAGATTTTTTTCGACCTCATCCAAATGGCCTCAAACTATAGGGTTAATTAGCATCTAGTGCAGAATGTGTGAACATGTATGCACTATGTGTGCTATAACTTGTATGTCTTTCAAATTTGAACCAAATTTGAAATATATGAAATGGGGCTTTTGGCTTAAACGTTTGAAACCCAAAACGACTTCTCTTCATGCTAGGCATCATAAGACCGAGTTTAGGGTTAGGGGGTAGATACAGGATTTGTCTGTTTTGAATATGTCTATACCTTGTTTATCTACTTGAATATGCTTACTATAGATATATATGACGTAAGAAGACTATGTGCTTTGGTTTTTATTTTTTTTATTTTTTTTATTTTTCCAGAATTTTTATGCCCATTTGAATCTTGGTCAAATCCTAGGCTTGACCAATATTTAAACAAGCTTAAAACATGAAAATGAAAAGGTAAGCTTGGATCCTTCTTTGTCACTCTAAGATGAAGTTTTTGGGAGGTTTTCAAAATTTCCATGTCTGAAACCCAAAAACACTTCTCTTCATGCTTGACTTCATAAGACAAAGCTAGTTTATGGCTTAAGGGGTTAGATACATGATTTGTCTAGTTTGAATATGTCTAGACCTTGTTTATCAACTTCAATTCTTACTATATGACATAAGAAGACTATATGTGCTAGCTTTGGTTTTTGATTTTTTGATTTTTTTGAATGTTTATGCCCATTTGAATCTTGGTCAAATTCTAGGTTTGACCAAGATTTAAACAAGTCTATAACATGAAAATGAAAAGGTAAGCCTGGATCCTTCCTAGCTAGTCATTCTAAAATGAAGCTTTTGGGGGGGTTCTTGAAATCTCAATGTTTGAAACCCAAAAACCACTTCTCTTCATGGTTGACTTCATAAGACATGCAGAGTTTAGGGTTAGGGGGTAGATACATGATTTGTCGGGTTTGAATATGTCTAGACATGCTTGTTTATCAACTTGAATGCTTACTATATGACATAAGAAGGCTATATATGTGCTTTGGTTTTTCATTTTTCTAGTTTTTTGAATGTTATATGCCCATTTGAAGATTTTGGGTGGTTCTTGAAATTTTCATGTTTGAAACCAATACGACTTCTCTTCATGCTAGACTTCATAAGATCGACCGAGTTTATGGTTAGGGGCTAGATACATGATTTGTCTGGTTTGAACATGTCTAAACCTTGTTTACCAACTTGCAAGGCTTACTATATGACATAAGAAGACTATGTGCTTTTGTTTTTCATTCTTCTATTTTTTTATTTTATGCCCATTTGAATCTTGGTCAAATCCTATGTTTGACCTGGATTTAAACAAGTATAAAATATGAAAACGAAAAAGGTAAGCTTTGGATCCTTCTTAGTCACTCTAAAATGAAGCGACTTTTGGGATGTTCTTGAAATTTTCATGTTTGAAACCCAAAACCACTTCTCTTCATGATTGCTTCATATATAAGACAGAGTTTAGGGTTAGGGGCAGATATATACATGATTTTCTAGTTTGAATATGTCTAGACCTTATTTATCAACTTGAATGCTTACTATATGACATAAGAATGCTATGTGCTTTGGTTTATCATTCTTTTGGTTTGTTCCTGAATTTTTATGCCCATTTAAATCTTGGTCAAATCCTAGGTTTCACAAAGATTTAAACAAGTTTAAAATCTGAAAATTAAAAGGTAAGCATGGATCCTTCTTAGTCACTCTAAAATGAAGCTTTTGGGAGGTTTTTGAAATTTCCATGTTTGAAACCCAAAACCACTTCTCTTCATGCTTAATTGACTTCATAAGACAGAGTTTAGAGTGTTAGGGGTAGATACATGATTTGTCTAGTTTGAATATGTCTAGACCTTGTTTATCAACTTGAATTCTTACTATATGACATAAGAAGGCTATGTGCTTTGGTTTTCCATTTTTCTGGTTTTTTTGAATTTTATGCCCATTTGAAGATTTTGGGAGGTTCTTGAAATTTTCATGTTTGAAACCAATACGACTTCTCTTCATGCTAGACTTCATAAGATCGACCGAGTTTATGGTTAGGGGGTAGATACATGATTTGTCTGGTTTGAACATGTCTAAACCTTGTTTATCAACTTGAAAGCTTACTATATGACCTACGAAGACTATGTGCATTGGTATTTCATTTTTTTTTTGAATTTTCACGCCCATTTCAATCTTGGTGAAATCCTAGGTTTGAGCAAGATTTAAACAAATTTAACACGTGAAAACAAATAAGCATGGATCCTTCTTAGTCACTCCAAAATGTACCAATTGATAGATGTGTTAACTTTGCTTCATGGAAAAATTAATGTCATGTAAATGAGTTAACTTGGATTTCCTACCGTTGAATCCATAGGAAACTTTGTTCTAATGCACTATAATTATCAACCGAGTTTTTACACCAACAGGTCTGTCACTTACGTGTGGTGCCCATGCGTGAGGTCCCACACTTCAGTGAGCACAAGTCAAGTGCAGTAGGTACGCAAACTCCAAGCCATCTTCTTTGTCAAGAGAAGACGCATCAGGATGCGTTTTGGAAGTCTGTGGGTCCTTCTGGATCCTTCGGTTGTCCCTCTCACAAAAAAAAACAAATCTCTCTCATTCTCGGCCTCGCTCGACTCGCTCGCTCGCTCGCTCGCACCTCCTGCTCACTGACAAACCCTGCACAAAAGTCAACATCATCACCCGAAAAAGGGGAGACACCATAATGCTCTCCCTTCTTCTCTCCTTCCGAGTGATCCCTCTTCCTCCGAGTTTCACTCGACGGGCAAACACACATGTGCTGCATAGTAATAATAATAAAAAGGTAGAAAAATCAACCTACGAATCTATAATTAAATACGTTAAACTAGGGTTTTGCCCAGTACTACAGATCAAGTTCATAAAAAATCCAACTACGGGGTTCGAACAACCCCATTTCTAATCCAAGATTTTTTTCGACCTCATCCAAATGGCCTCAAACTATAGGGTTAATTAGCATCTACTCCCTCCGTCCACAAATAAGTGTACATTTGAGTTTTTAGATAAGTCAAACTTTATTAACTTTGACTAACTTTTTAGGGAAACGTAACAACATTTATGACACTAAACTACCATCACTAGATTCATCTCAAAATACAGTCTCATAATATAGTAATTTGATGTCACACATGTTGCTACTTTTTGGTAAAAAAATGGTCAAAATTGTTAAAGTTTGACTTATCCAAAAACCCAAATGTACACTTATTTGTGGACGGAGGGAGTAGTGCAGTATGTGTGAACATGTATGCACTATGTGTGCTATCACTTGTATGTCTTTCAAATTTGAACCAAATTTGAAATATATGAAATGGGGCTTTTGGCTTAAACGTTTGAAACCCAAAACGACTTCTCTTCATGCTAGGCATCATAAGACCGAGTTTAGGGTTAGGGGGTAGATACAGGATTTGTCTGTTTTGAATATGTCTATACCTTGTTTATCTACTTGAATATGCTTACTATAGATATATATGACGTAAGAAGACTATGTGCTTTGGTTTTTATTTTTTATTTTTCCAGAATTTTTATGCCCATTTGAATCTTGGTCAAATCCTAGGCTTGACCAATATTTAAACAAGCTTAAAACATGAAAATGAAAAGGTAAGCTTGGATCCTTCTTTGTCACTCTAAGATGAAGTTTTTGGGAGGTTTTCAAAATTTCCATGTCTGAAACCCAAAAACACTTCTCTTCATGCTTGACTTCATAAGACAAAGCTAGTTTAGGGCTTTAGGGGGTAGATACATGATTTGTCTAGTTTGAATATGTCTAGACCTTGTTTATCAACTTCAATTCTTACTATATGACATAAGAAGACTATATGTGCTTTGGTTTTTGATTTTTTTCATTTTTTTGAATGTTTATGCCCATTTGAATCTTGGTCAAATCCTAGGTTTGACCAAGATTTAAACAAGTCTATAACATGAAAATGAAAAGGTAAGCCTGGATCCTTCCTAGCTAGTCATTCTAAAATGAAGCTTTTGGGGGGGTTCTTGAAATCTCAATGTTTGAAACCCAAAAACCACTTCTCTTCATGGTTGACTTCATAAGACATGCAGAGTTTAGGGTTAGGGGGTAGATACATGATTTGTCGGGTTTGAATATGTCTAGACATGCTTGTTTATCAACTTGAATGCTTACTATATGACATAAGAAGGCTATATATGTGCTTTGGTTTTTCATTTTTCTGGTTTTTTGAATGTTATATGCCCATTTGAAGATTTTGGGTGGTTCTTGAAATTTTCATGTTTGAAACCAATACGACTTCTCTTCATGCTAGACTTCATAAGATCGACCGAGTTTATGGTTTGGGGCTAGATACATGATTTGTCTGGTTTGAACATGTCTAAACCTTGTTTATCAACTTGCAAGCTTACTATATGACATAAGAAGACTATGTGCTTTTGTTTTTCATTCTTCTATTTTTTTATTTTATGCCCATTTGAATCTTGGTTAAATCCTATGTTTGACCTGGATTTAAACAAGTATAAAATATGAAAACGAAAAGGTAAGCCTGGATCCTTCTTAGTCACTCTAAAATGAAGCGACTTTTGGGATGTTCTTGAAATTTTCATGTTTGAAACCCAAAACCACTTCTCTTCATGATTGCTTCATAAGACAGAGTTTAAGGTTAGGAATAGATATATATACATGATTTTCTAGTTTGAATATGTCTAGACCTTGTTAATCAACTTGAATGCTTACTCTATGACATAAGAATTCTATGTGCTTTGGTTTATCATTCTTTTGGTTTTTTCCTGAATTTTTATGCCCATTTGAATCTTGGTCAAATCCTAGGTTTCACAAAGATTTAAACAAGTTTAAAATCTGAAAATTAAAAGGTAAGCATGGATCCTTCTTAGTCACTCTAAAATGAAGCTTTTGGGAGGTTTTTGAAATTTCCATGTTTGAAACCCAAAAACCACTTCTCTTCATGCTTGACTTCATAAGACAGAGTTTAGAGTGTTAGGGGTAGATACATGATTTGTCTAGTTTGAATATGTCTAGACCTTGTTTATCAACTTGAATTCTTACTATATGACATAAGAAGGCTATGTGCTTTGGTTTTTCATTTTTCTGGTTTTTTTGAATATTATGCCCATTTGAAGATTTTGGGAGGTTCTTGAAATTTTCATGTTTGAAACCAATACGACTTCTCTTCAGGCTAGACTTCATAAGATCGATCGAGTTTATGGTTAGGGGGTAGATACATGATTTGTCTGGTTTGAACATGTCTAAACCTTGTTTATCAACTTGAAAGCTTACTATATGACATACGAAGACTATGTGCTTTTGTTTTTCATTCTTCTATTTTATTTTATTTTATGCCCATTTGAATCTTGGTCAAATCCTATGTTTGACCTGGATTTAAACAAGTATATAATATGAAAACGAAAAGGTAAGCATGGATCCTTCTTAGTCACTCTAAAATGAAGCGGCTTTTGGGATGTTCTTCAAATTTTCATGTTTGAAACCCAAAACCACTTCTCTTCATGATTGACTTCATAAGACAGAGTTTAAGGTTAGGGGCAGATATATACATGATTTTCTAGTTTGAATATGTCTAGACCTTGTTTATCAACTTGAATGCTTACTGTATGACATAAGAATGCTATGTGCTTTGGTTTATCAATCTTTTGGTTTTTTCCTGAATTTTTATGCCCATTTGAATCTTGGTCAAATCCTAGGTTTCACAAAGATTTAAACAAGTTTAAAATCTGAAAATTAAAAGGTAAGCATGGATCCTTCTTAGTCACTCTAAAATGAAGCTTTTGGGAGGTTTTTGAAATTTCCATGTTTGAAACCCAAAACCACTTCTCTCCATGCTTAATTGACTTCATAAGACATAGTTTAGAGTGTAAGGGGTAGATACATGATTTTTCTAGTTTGAATATGTCTAGACCTTGTTTATCAACTTGAATTCTTACTATATGACATAAGAAGGCTATGTGCTTTGGTTTTTCATTTTTCTGATTTTTTTTGAATTTTATGCCCATTTGAATATTGGTCAAATACTAGCTAGGTTTGACCAAGATTTAAACAAGTTTAAAACATGAAAATGAAAAGGTAAGCCTCGATCCTTCTTAGTCACACTAAAATGAAGCTTTTGGGAGGTTTTTGATATTTGCATGTTTGAAACCCAAAACCACTTCTCTTCATGCCTTACTTCATAAGACGGAGTTTAGGGTCGTTAGGGAGTAGATACATGATTTGCCTGGTTTGAATATGTCTAGACCTTGTTTATCATCTTGAATGCTTACTATATATGACAGAAGAAGACTATGTGCATTGGTATTTCATTTTTTGTTTGAATTTTCATGCCCATTTCAATCTTGGTGAAATCCTAGGTTTGAGCAAGATTTAAACAAATTTAACACGTGAAAACGAATAAGCATGGATCCTTCTTAGTCACTCCAAAATGTACCAATTGATAGATGTGTTAACTTTGCTTCATGGAAAAATTAATGTCATGTAAATGAGTTAACTTGGATTTCCTACCGTTGAATCCATAGGAAACTTTGTTCTAATGCACTATAATAATCAACCGAGTTTTTACACCAACAGGTCTGTCACTTACGTGTGGTGCCCATGCGTGAGGTCCCACACTTCAGTGAGCACAAGTCAAGTGCAGTAGGTACGCAAACTCCAAGCCATCTTCTTTGTCAAGAGAAGACGCATCAGGATGCGTTTTGGAAGTCTGTGGGTCCTTCTGGATCCTTCGGTTGTCCCTCTCACAAAAAAAAAACAAATCTCTCTCATTCTCGGCCTCGCTCGACTCGCTCGCTCGCTCGCTCGCTCGCTCGCACCTCCTGCTCACTGACAAACCCTGCACAAAAGTCAACATCATCACCCGAAAAAGGGGAGACACCATAATGCTCTCCCTTCTTCTCTCCTTCCGAGTGATCCCTCTTCCTCCGAGTTTCACTCGACGGGCAAACACACATGTGCTGCATAGTAATAATAATAAAAAGGTAGAAAAATCAACCTACGAATCTATAATTAAATACGTTAAACTAGGGTTTTGCCCAGTACTACAGATCAAGTTCATAAAAAATCCAACTACGGGGTTCGAACAACCCCATTTCTAATCCAAGATTTTTTTCGACCTCATCCAAATGGCCTCAAACTATAGGGTTAATTAGCATCTACTCCCTCCGTCCACAAATAAGTGTACATTTGAGTTTTTAGATAAGTCAAACTTTATTAACTTTGACAAACTTTTTAGGGAAACGTAACAACATTTATGACACTAAACTACCATCACTAGATTCATCTCAAAATACAGTCTCATAATATAGTAATTTGATGTCACACATGTTGCTACTTTTTGGTAAAAAAATGGTCAAAATTGTTAAAGTTTGACTTATCCAAAAACCCAAATGTACACTTATTTGTGGACGGAGGGAGTAGTGCAGTATGTGTGAACATGTATGCACTATGTGTGCTATAACTTGTATGTCTTTCAAATTTGAACCAAATTTGAAATATATGAAATGGGGCTTTTGGCTTAAACGTTTGAAACCCAAAACGACTTCTCTTCATGCTAGGCATCATAAGACCGAGTTTAGGGTTAGGGGTAGATACAGGATTTGTCTGTTTTGAATATGTCTATACCTTGTTTATCTACTTGAATATGCTTACTATAGATATATATGACGTAAGAAGACTATGTGCTTTGGTTTTTATTTTTTTTATTTTTCCAGAATTTTTATGCCCATTTGAATCTTGGTCAAATCCTAGGCCTGACCAATATTTAAACAAGCTTAAAACATGAAAATGAAAAGGTAAGCTTGGATCCTTCTTTGTCACTCTAAGATGAAGTTTTTGGGAGGTTTTCAAAATTTCCATGTCTGAAACCCAAAAACACTTCTCTTCATGCTTGACTTCATAATTAATACAAAGTTAATTAATCGTTAGGGGGTAGATACACGTTTTTTCTATTATGAATATGTCTAGACCAGCCATGTTCATCAAGTTGAATGCTTACTATATATGACATAAGAAGGCTATGTGCTTTGGTTTTTCATTTTTTTATTTTTTTTAATTTTTATGCCCATTTGAGTCGTGGTGAAATCATAGGTTTGACCAAGATCTAAGGCAGTTTAAAACATGAAAATGAAAAGGTAAACCTCGATCCTTCTTAGTCACTCCAAAATGAAGCTTTGGGGGGGGGGGGGGGTTCTTGAAATTTCCATGTCTGAAACCCAAAACCATTTCTCTTCATGCTTGACTTCATAAGACAAAGCTAGTTTAGGGCTTTAGGGGGTAGATACATGATTTGTCTAGTTTGAATATGTCTATACCTTGTTTATCAACTTCAATTCTTACTATATGACATAAGAAGACTATATGTGCTTTGGTTTTTGATTTTTTGATTTTTTTGAATGTTTATGCCCATTTGAATCTTGGTCAAATCCTAGGTTTGACCAAGATTTAAACAAGTCTATAGCATGAAAATGAAAAGGTAAGCCTGGATCCTTCCTAGCTAGTCATTCTAAAATGAAGCTTTTGGGGGGTTCTTGAAATCTCAATGTTTGAAACCCAAAAACCACTTCTCTCTTCATGCATGGTTGACTTCATAAGACATGCAGAGTTTAGGGTTAGGGGGTAGATACATGATTTGTCGGGTTTGAATATGTCTAGACATGCTTGTTTATCAACTTGAATGCTTACTATATGACATAAGAAGGCTATATATGTGCTTTGGTTTTTCATTTTTCTGGTTTTTTGAATGTTATATGCCCATTTGAAGATTTTGGGTGGTTCTTGAAATTTTCATGTTTGAAACCAATACGACTTCTCTTCATGCTAGACTTCATAAGATCGACCGAGTTTATGGTTAGGGGCTAGATACATGATTTGTCTGGTTTGAACATGTCTAAACCTTGTTTATCAACTTGCAAGCTTACTATATGACATAAGAAGACTATGTGCTTTTGTTTTTCATTCTTCTATTTTTTTATTTTATGCCCATTTGAATCTTGGTTAAATCCTATGTTTGACCTGGATTTAAACAAGTATAAAATATGAAAACGAAAAGGTAAGCCTGGATCCTTCTTAGTCACTCTAAAATGAAGCGACTTTTGGGATGTTCTTGAAATTTTCATGTTTGAAACCCAAAACCACTTCTCTTTATGATTTCTTCATAAGACAGAGTTTAAGGTTAGGAATAGATATATACATGATTTTCTAGTTTGAATATGTCTAGACCTTGTTAATCAACTTGAATGCTTACTCTATGACATAAGAATGCTATGTGCTTTGGTTTATCATTCTTTTGGTTTTTCCTGAATTTTTATGCCCATTTGAATCTTGGTCAAATCCTAGGTTTCACAAAGATTTAAACAAGTTTAAAATCTGAAAATTAAAAGGTAAGCATGGATCCTTCTTAGTCACTCTAAAATGAAGCTTTTTGGAGGTTTTTGAAATTTCCATGTTTGAAACCCAAAAACCACTTCTCTTCATGCTTGACTTCATAAGACAGAGTTTAGAGTGTTAGGGGTAGATACATGATTTGTCTAGTTTGAATACGTCTAGACCTTGTTTATCAACTTGAATTCTTACTATATGACATAAGAAGGCTATGTGCTTTGGTTTTTCATTTTTCTGGTTTTTTTGAATTTTATGCCCATTTGAAGATTTTGGGTGGTTCTTGAAATTTTCATGTTTTAAACCAATACGACTTCTCTTCATGCTAGACTTCATAAGATCGACCGAGTTTATGGTTAGGGGCTAGATACATGATTTGTCTGGTTTGAACATGTCTAAACCTTGTTTATCAACTTGAAAGCTTACTATATGACATACGAAGACTATGTGCTTTTGTTTTTCATTCTTCTATTTTTTTATTTTATGCCCATTTGAATCTTGGTCAAATCCTATGTTTGACCTGGATTTAAACAAGTATATAATATGAAAACGAAAAGGTAAGCCTGGATCCTTCTTAGTCACTCTAAAATGAAGCGACTTTTGGGATGTTCTTGAAAATTTCATGTTTGAAACCCAAACCACTTCTCTTCATGATTGACTTCATATATAAGACATAGTTTAAGGTTAGGAATAGATATATACATGATTTTCTAGTTTGAATATGTCTAGACCTTGTTAATCAACTTGAATGCTTACTCTATGACATAAGAATGCTATGTGCTTTGGTTTATCATTCTTTTGGTTTTTTCCTGAATTTTTATGCCCATTTGAATCTTGGTCAAATCCTAGGTTTCACAAAGATTTAAACAAGTTTAAAATCTGAAAATTAAAAGGTAAGCATGGATCCTTCTTAGTCACTCTAAAATGAAGCTTTTGGGAGGTTTTTGAAATTTCCATGTTTGAAACCCAAAAACCACTTCTCTTCATGCTTGACTTCATAAGACAGAGTTTAGAGTGTTAGGGGTAGATACATGATTTGTCTAGTTTGAATATGTCTAGACCTTGTTTATCAACTTGAATTCTTACTATATGACATAAGAAGGCTATGTGCTTTGGTTTTTCATTTTTCTGGTTTTTTTGAATTTTATGCCCATTTGAAGATTTTGGGTGGTTCTTGAAATTTTCATGTTTTAAACCAATACGACTTCTCTTCATGCTAGACTTCATAAGATCGACCGAGTTTATGGTTAGGGGCTAGATACATGATTTGTCTGGTTTGAACATGTCTAAACCTTGTTTATCAACTTGAAAGCTTACTATATGACATACGAAGACTATGTGCTTTTGTTTTTCATTCTTCTATTTTTTTATTTTATGCCCATTTGAATCTTGGTCAAATCCTATGTTTGACCTGGATTTAAACAAGTATATAATATGAAAACGAAAAGGTAAGCCTGGATCCTTCTTAGTCACTCTAAAATGAAGCGACTTTTGGGATGTTCTTGAAATTTTCATGTTTGAAACCCAAACCACTTCTCTTCATGATTGACTTCATATATAAGACAGAGTTTAAGGTTAGGGACAGATATATACATGATTTTCTAGTTTGAATATGTCTAGACCTTGTTAATCAACTTGAATGCTTACAGTATGACATAAGAATGCTATGTGCTTTGGTTTATCATTCTTTTGGCTTTTTCCTGATTTTTTATGCCCATTTGAATCTTGGTCAAATCCTAGGTTTCACAAAGATTTAAACAAGTTTAAAATCTAAAAATTAAAAGGTAAGCATGGATCCTTCTTAGTCACTCTAAAATGAAGCTTTTGGGAGGTTTTTGAAATTTCCATGTTTGAAACCCAAAACCACTTCTCTTCATGCTTGACTTCATAAGACAGAGTTTAGAGTGTTAGGGGTAGATACATGATTTTTCTAGTTTGAATATGTCTAGACCTTGTTTATCAACTTGAATTCTTACTATATGACATAAGAAGGCTATGTGCTTTGGTTTTTCATTTTTCTGTTTGTTTGAATTTTATGCCCATTTGAATCTTGGTCAAATACTAGCTTGGTTTAAAACATGAAA
This sequence comes from Lolium perenne, assembly GCF_019359855.2. Taxonomy (NCBI): domain Eukaryota; kingdom Viridiplantae; phylum Streptophyta; class Magnoliopsida; order Poales; family Poaceae; genus Lolium; species Lolium perenne. The sequence goes on along the minus strand of NC_067248.2, from coordinate 84,236,673 downwards.
TTTAGCCCCCAAAAATTGTACATATATGGATTCACTTTGAGATAATTCATGAAACTTTGGAAATGGCCATCTCGTGTCATGTTTCCCCACAAATGAGAATTGGATTAATTGGTGGCAGACAAGTAAACACACATTTATGTGCGACAACCCAAAATGCACATATTTTGCAAAGTTTTCATGCGTGCATGAAAAGTTGCAAATATATACATAAAATGGGCCATGATTCAAAAGTTTGACATGGTTCTTGTGTAGTAGTAGTACCAAAGCTCACACGTGGGAAGAAATTAAGATGGTCGAATTCCAACATATATGTTGCCACACTTTTTTGAAGGGCTCTTTTCTAAAACATTGGTATGGCATGTCTGCTATTTTCCCTAGCTATATAGAAAAATGATGAACAATCCATGATTTCCGATTGCCGTTTTTGAACCACCTTTGGCTTGATTTCAAATTTAGGTCAAAATCATGGGGGGGGGGGGGGTAGGGGACAAGATCGTGTTTCTTTGGCTTGATTTGCAAGTTTTTTGGGGTCCCACAAATTTAGGATAGCATCACAAGGTTTTTTTTCTAAATTTTTCGACACTTAGAATTCAAATATTATGAAGTGGTATCATGGTATCATGTAAGGGATGGTATCACTAGATATTTTCCCCCTATCCGGGAAGTGATGTTGGTAGCACGCAAGGTTTTTCGATCTTGCAAACTGCGGTGCGGCGATTTTGAGAAATAACCCTTTTGGCAAAGAAAATTACGGGTGACCCTCACGAGCAATCTATTTCACTGGACTAACCTTTTTGTGTGGCTTTCTGTGTTTTTCTTCGCCAAAAGGATTACTTTTGTCAAAATCGCCCCCCTGCAGTGCAGGCTACGCGCCCGTCTAATATTCTTTTTTTTTCAATGACAAAAGGGGGGGGAGAGAGAGAGAGTCTTGACGACGTGTCTTCACTTGACAAAGAAGATTGTTGGAAGTTTGCCTACCTACCGCATATGATTTGTGCTCACTAAAGTGTGGGACCTGCATGCATATGGGACCCTGCAGCCCTCTGAGGGCAGTCCGTGTGAGACGCAAAATAGGGTTTTTAGTTTAGTAAGGCAAAAAATTAAGCCTTGGAGGGCCGAGGCGGGGCGGCCGTCCGCCATTTTATACCTTTTACGCCCCCCACACCTCATTTCATTTGTCATGTCTACCAAGGAAGAGCTCGGAGGAGAAGATGCAGTCCTAGCTTCTCGACCCCCTGGCGCCCACGCATAAATACTACTACCGAAGTACACTGTCTCTAACAATCCTGCTGCGAAGGGAGATCTCGGAGGAGACGATGCGGGCTCGGCGTCCCCGCCGTTGATTAGCCAGGACACAAGGGTTACTACGCCTCTTTTAATTACCTTCGTTTCTTGGTAATACTCGGACTTATATCTGTTATCTTCCGCATGAGAGGGTCGATATCGCCGGAGAAGATGATGTGAGGCAGATGATCAAGCTCGCAGGAGAAGATGATGTAAAGGAGATGGTCAAGCTCGGAGCAGAAGATGATGTAAAGGAGATAGTCAATGTCGGAGAAGATGATGTAAAGGAGTTAGTCAATCTCGGAGAAGATGTGGTGGCATTGGACCAACCGCGGTCTTTGGGCGAGATCCCGGAGATTCACTTACCTCGTTTGCATTGGTAATGATATGCCTGATCTGTAACATTTTGAACATTTTTCGTCGGCTTACACAGGAGCTATCTCGGCTTAGGGTCAACAAGGCCGGGAGCGGAACTTCCGCATCTCGGCGCGGAGAACTCCGAGTTACGCCGAAGCGCCCTGAGGGAATCGCACGCGCGGGCGCAGCACATCCGTTCGCAGGATCTCTCATCCTTCGACGTCGGGTTCAGCGAGAGGTCGTAGAAGAAGATAAGTTTCCGACTTCCCCGCCGTTCAAGAGGATGAAGGAGCTGAAGACGGAGGTTAATATTACTAGCTGACTTTGGGTTGCTGGTTTTGGGTACTTAGTCAACGACATGTAGACACCACTTAAGTCTGTCCTACATGTTAGTGACCATATTCGTTAATCAGCCAATTTGTGCCCTTCGTTTGCCGGTAACGCTCGATATGTTTGTTGTTACCTTTGGCAGGATCACTCCCCTTGCTTATCTTGTCGGAGGATGAAGTTGGATCTTGCCAGCATGCGGGAGGAGAACAGAGAGTTAGGGATCAAGATATTTCGGTACAGGCAGGCGGTGTCTTTCCTAGAAGTGGATGAGATCACGGCCTGTGCTCGTAGGAGTTGTGACGAGGCCATTCATCTGGGAGAACGGATCAAAGCTCAGCTTGTCTCTTTGATGGAAGTCGCGAGACGCGTGATTTTCAATGCTAGAGAGGCGCGGGAACGACTTCTGGTGGCTGAAGATCTCGCATAGCAGTTTAACCATGTGCGCTTATTAGCTGCCTACTACTTTTGTAATTATTCACAATTATATATGTATCAATGGCTTGCCTTTTGTGTGATGGAGGAAATTGCACATACCACCACTTCTTGGTGCAGTTTTTGCACATAACACAATTTGAGATTCTTTTTACACAAATAACCAGATTTTGACGTAAACTTTTGCACAAAAAACAACCTTACTCCATGTTTTCTTTTGTCTTCTAAAGACAAGTAGGTGCTTCGAAAAATACCTCCGTTCCAATGCTTAAAGCTTTGTATATTTTTCTTGAAAAGTCAAACCAAGTAAAGTTCGACCAAACTCTTAGAAGAATCTATCAGCACATATAATATTTTGTAGACACCATATGAAAATATAATTTATTTTCTATCTAATAATATTGATTTTGTATCTTGCATATTAATGCTTTTGGTAAAAACTTAGTCAAACTTAACATAGTTTGACTTTCTAAAAATCAATATAATCCTTAAGCTTTGGGAAGTGGTTCTAGACGTGGTCTAGACGTGTTTCTACATATTGCCTTCGCATTTGCTAAACGCATGGAGTTTCTTACGAAGTACAAAGTTTATTTTTCGAAATATTTTCGACTTTGTATTATTTTTATTCATTTTCCCCCTGGTTGTCATGTTTTCTGTCCGGCTTCCCCAGCCCATCCATCCGTAACCCACATGCGCGCGTGACACGAGTAGTGGGAGACATGGTGCCCAAAGGGATAGCTTTTATTAATGGTGGCGACGGTTCCCTAGGCCAATGCTGGCGATACGTCTCATCGTCGCTAGCTGTGCCTTCCCCATGCGGCCGTATTAATGCACACCACTGCTCCTTTGCGCCTCCGCGGCTGATCAAGTAAGTTTGATCATAAAAGATGATCACATAAGCTCGACGATTACCTATAACCTAAAAATTATCTTAATTTGTAAACGAAGACATAAAATAACTAGTTGTTTGATTAGGAAAGACAAAGGAAATTTCTATTGAGATTGAGTTCATTTCATAGTTGTTATAGACACATAGCAATATTACCGAGAGATAGGATTGTAGAGAAAGCAATCCATAGGTATTTTGGAGGGTTCTCAATCCTTTGAATCAAGCAAGCTCTATAGGAAAAATCCCTATGTGTAAAAATCCTACTCCGTACAAGATACCTTTAGAAATCATTTGAACCAAACAAACTCGGATTCATATTAGTTGACTATAATATAGATATATCTAGACACATTTTAGTTCTAGATTCATCCATATCATTTGACAAGTAATATAAATCGGAGTGATTATATTAAATGGAGTACTAGTATATATTGTTTGAAAAAATTAAGTTACACTGTAATAAAGAAACCATTTCTGTGGTCAAACTGATTTGACGGGACGATAGCGCACCGGGACGTAGTGGCGTGCTATCCTAGCCGAAGTTTTACTCGGCGCCTCGATGCATTTCTTTGAAGAATAAAAAAGTCATATCCACTCCTACTCTTCATGTCCATCGTTTCCATCCTTGGCTCTCCACTTCCATCATCGTTCTCCACTCGCCAACCGCTGCTAGAAGTTTTTTCATCCTCTAGATCTCCCATTTGCATAGCTTTCTCTCCTCACCCCTCCGCAGAACCGCAGCACTCCTCCTTCCCGCTCGACTCTCCTACAAAACTCCAATCACACATACTTGCATCTGCCCTTTTAAATCCATCTCGTCTCCATGGCGGCATCGAACGACGACCAGCTGGATGGCGACTGGGGGAAGCTCCCCGTCGAGCTGTTCAATCTCATTGCCCAGAGTCTGGACGTTACAGTCGACGTCCGGCTGGCCGCATGCTCCAAAACGCTGTGCCGCCATGTCGCCGACAACATGAATCTACACCATTGGGATGGACCACCTTGCGATGCCCGATTCTGCCCATTGGCACTATGATGATAGTAGTGCGCACCACACGGTGTTCAACGTTGTGCCCGTCGACCATCCTCGGCGCACAGCCATCCTGCCGTTCATGGACAATAGATCTACGGGTTGGCATGAATGGCGGTTGGATCGCCGGCGTGGACGGTGGTGGGAAGGCCCGGTTCCTCGCGAACATCTACACGCACCAAGAAATCTCCCTACCATCGTCGGAAACTTGCAACATTTTTCGGGAGGAATGGATTGGCTTCCCCGACTTGCCTCCTGAAAGGTACATGACGTATGGGCGTGCCATGTTTTTGTTGAAGATTGTAATTTGCGAAGTGCCCACAAAAGCTGGACATTACTCAGATTACAAGCTCATCGCTCTATTCAATTCTGGACTCGCTTACCTGGCTAATGGTAGCCAGGAGTGGAGGTTATTCTCTCTTGCTAGTTGGGGTGTAGATTACAGTGATGCCATCGAGCACAACGGCTTTATTGTTGCGGTGGATGGGTGGACCGGCACCACATATTGCTGGGATCAATCACAGTGGTAATTCTTCAATCCATATGATATACTTCGCAATAAATTTTAATATCAAGCCCATTCATGATATATTGTAACTGAAATAACTAATTGCTCACTAAGACTTTTTTCACCTTTCAAATGATTGTGCACCATTAAATTATCCTAACTTTGGTGAACCATTGCTACAAACGAATTACGAGTAGTATATGCGTGCACTAATCTGTCAACCCAAACCAGATTATTGCGGTATATGAATGCATTCCTGAATTAGTTACTGCATGCTCTTGTCGAGAATATGAATAAGGAGCTTAGCCTGACCTCTTCATCAATTGATGCATGCAAACTTTCAATTTATTTCAATATTCGATGTACTCAAAGCATTACAATCATGGATCAGATAAGGTTGAGACATGTATCTACCATCAATGAATATGAGTGTAATTAACATACATCTCAAATGGGAACAATTTTCTTTCTTCGAGATTTTATCCAAGTATAATGACTGCATCCTCCATTTGATCCTACAAATGTGAAGTTGCAGCTATCGGTATTATTGTCTTCCCGAGCCATTCAAACACTATTTTTTGTTGTCTCCGTTTACAATGCAGATGCACACCTTGCCCCGCCATTCGTGATCCCATCACCGATGAAGGAACCATACGCGAGATGGTTTTTAGCTCGATCAGCCGATGGCAAGCGCTTGATGATCATCCATGAAGATCGGTATATACGTAGCAATGATCACCTTGAGCTGCGAAGTTCTGCATCATGGTAATGGCCTTATCCTGCGGGAGTGTCCTGCCCCTGTCATACATGTTTTTGAGAAAGATCTATCCCTGATTGGACCCAATTGGAGTCGAGTTGACAGCCTTGGCACACACTCTCTGTTCATTGGACTGAATTATCCATTGAACACGAAGATAAATGATGGCAATGCTCTGATGGAACATTGACTCCATTCATGAGGTCAAATTGTGTGTACATCGCGTACTATGCATTTCGGGAACCAGCATTTAGTTGTATTTGTCGTTGTAACCTGCGGCAAAGGGAAAATGAGCTCATGGGAGTTATCACCCTTCGAGAAGATGGTTGGGGATTTCCCCGACAGAGCGACAATGTGGTTTAAGCCTAGTCTAAAAAATATCCGCATGTTGATGCAACCCTAAACTGAGCCATGAATCTTTACGGAGCAAATAATCTTTTTTGTACGATATGTTTGAACAATTTAGTAACACATTACGTATCTTAAGATGCTCTTCCTTTTTTCTGAATCTTATATACCTGGACCCATTTTAGTGTGTCTGTTTACTCATTTTAGTGCGTATGTAAACCCACATTGAAGTAATCTAATCTTATAATTTAAAACGGATGGTGATGAACTCTGTATTTCCATCCTTCGTAAACCGTGCATGTCTGTTTATTTTTAGTTTCATTTCAGCAACTGTTATTAGTATATGCACACCTTTTTTTAATGTTGAGAGGAGTATAAGGGCATTACAATGCTATATACTATATGGCGCTAATAGAGAACAAATGAATGTCAAAAGATTGTAAAATCCTCCAGGTACTCTCCTTGCAGCGCTAATTGCTGATAATGATGACTTCCTGTTGGTTCCGGTGCTTTAGCTAGGACAGGTGAAAAGAGTTTCACGCCCCTGCTTTCTTTTGCGTCGACGCTAGGACTACCGCTGGGATTAGCCTCTCCAACCGCCAAACAACGAGGAATAATTCCTAGCGCCCTTGCAGTAGCGCCTGTGTTGGACATGCCCTAATGTTTTCCAGCTAAAAGATGCAATCTTTTAAGCACTTGGGTACGGTATTTCCCCACCAGCACGGATGCGAGCCGCCAAACGCGTCTTAACCAAGGTTTAAAATAGCGTGCTAAATGAATTAGCGGCAGCCACCTTCAAACGATATGGACGCTATATCGTGGTAATAGTGTGGTATATTTTAAATAGCATTTTCAAAATAATACTAAATATAGCCTAAAAATAAATAATTTTACTAGAACGAATAGATATATATAGTCCAAAAGTGACTGAATCATACATACATAACCACATATAGAAATAGATCTCAAGTATATTAGAAGGCTAACATCAACATTTTACAAGGCAACAACATAGTATAAATTATTTATTAAAAAATATTAGCATTAGCGATATTATTTTCTGATTTAGAAGTGGAACCAACAGATTAGTTCATCACCACGAAAAAGTGAAAGCAACTTGCCTGAAAAAAATAGCGCGCTAACGCTATGAAGTTTTAGGGCGATATAGCATGCTGTTTCGCAAATAGCGCCACAGCGAGCAAAATTACTAAGCGTGGACCCTCTAGATATGCTATAGTGTGCTATTAGCTTCATTGAGGCCCTGGTTTGACAAAGCAGCCTGAGTACGTATCTAAAAAAAATATCAGCCTGAGGACGCATGCTTGTAAAAAAGAGAGAGCAGACTACAATTACTTCAGTCCCGAACCCTCTCTCTCCCACCCGTACTCCCACCCACTTCACCTCTTTTACACTAATGACTGCCATGAACGGCTCGCCTCCTCCTTCCACCGGCAGCTGCAGCCGACACGAGATGAACATCACCGATATTTCTGAACTCAGCCGATTTGATCCACCGCATCCTCCGGCGGCTTGATGGACGTCCAGTCTCTTCTATCCAGATCGTGACTAGAGAAGGATCTACGAGTACATCCGTTTCTTACCCTTTGGCAGCGTCGGTTCCATCTCTCGCGGTACTTTCTTCTCCGCTGGAAGCACCATCTGGCTCGGCACTGATTTCCCTGGCGGCGGCACCAGCTTCTCCGGCTGCGCCGACCCCAACCCCCGCGGCACGGTCTTCTCCGGTGGCGGCACCACCAAAAGATGCTGTAAGTTGTCCTGAACTCACTAGGATGCAGGTGTAAGTAGTCAATGATAGTTGGGATCTTAAACAAGTTCTTTTTTCTTTAAAATTTAATGACGGGAAACCGTAGTATTCTTCTGCAAATTTTTTTTAATGACGGGAAGCTTGATAGATGTTAAGTACTAGTTACGGCAAAAAAAGATGTTTAGTAATATTATCCATCACGGAGCAGGGTTTCGCAGTCTGAACATACAAATATATGCTCCATGTTACCTGTTTGAAAGTCGAAAGCTTGCTCGATACTGTAAAATCAAATTGTCTTCTTGCTGCTAGATTTTGTGCAAACTAATTAAAGAGATAGCTAGATGCATTTTCTCCATGTATGCTACGTTCTGATTTATATCTTTGTTGATTGATATATACCGTGCTTAACTAGATGCGAAGCAAACTCGCTCCAACGTCAATGAGCAACTACGTCTTAGGACTGTCGATTGTACATGTCCTCTGCACCGCCCGAGTTCGAAATTCAAAGAAATTCACTAGCCAAAAAGCCGAAGGGGACGGGCAGGCGAGATGCAGCAATTCAACGTTGTATATTAAAAGGGCGAGGGAAAGGCCGCCTAAACGGGTTGGTCACTCGGCGGACCCTCCTCAGCCCTCGCGCTTCTATGTGCAAGCGGACGGCAACGATGACATGTATATGTTGGTCATCCCCGAGAGAATTCAAGCAATGTGCGAAAGGGATTCTTCCCAGGCCTATCAAGCTCAAGACCGGCGTAGGCTGCGCTGGTATGTGCACATCGATGAGTACCGGGGTGAGCGGGTCTTGAAGGATGGTTGGTTCGGGTTTGCGAGGCGCATGAGCTGCAGCTTGATGACCTTCTCGTCTTCGAGGTGAAAGACACTTCCTTGATGAATGTGTTGATCTACGACAGTAACACCTCCACCAGAGGATAATATTTTGTCTTGATCACCCTTAGTTGCATGCATGATCTGCAGTGTTTTTAGGAAGAGGGGATCGAGAATAACCTCAATATTTTATTGAATTAACTAGATCTTGCTTTTGGACACAGGTTACTCCCCTTTGATGTTCAAGCTGAACTTGGTTTTTGTATTAAGCTGAACTGGGGATCGGATACCTTTGTGATGAGACTTTGTTAATTAGCTAATATAGTATATGTTAGACTTGTTTTATTTTATTTTAATTCTTGTGATATGCTGCGGTAGTTTCAATGTGCGGATACGATGATTTGTATTATATGTAGGTACACGGAGCTCAATATTTTGAAATATTCATAGATTTGTAAGTGTAAATGTGATATATCCCAGATGTAGTCAATGCTATCTTGTACGAACTTGTAAAATCTCAGGGAAAAATACATTTTATTTTAGAAAGTGTAAAAGTGACCAATTTTTTGATCTGATTGTAGCAAACACAAGTGCAGATGGTCAAACCCCAAAAACTTCTCATATTCATTGTTACATGGTCGAGATATAAAGGTATTTCACGCCTTTGGTTTAATACTCAACTGCTTACATCCATGTTTGTTTGCAGTTTTTTTTGGACACCTCTTAATGCTCCCTCCGATCCATATTTTTTTAGATACACAGTACAAACACAGACGCTCTCATATAGATGTATCTAGACACATATTAGTTGTAGAGACATCCATTTTATCATCATGTAATGAGGATCAGATGGAGTATCGTTTTCATTTTACCAAAAGAAATGGATATATTCTTGTATAGTACAACGTAGCACGAAGCCACGAGCTCTGAATGCAATTTACGTGTGCACACTGAACGGATCATAACCCACACGACATGTCTCAGCTGGTACGTAGGTCCGGACCCCACCAGATGCTTGATAAAGCCCGGTGACCCGCCGGGTGAAGTTTTGTGTGTGGATTCCTGCGTGCACAGCCGTTCCTCCTAGACACGCGCATTTTTTGACCGGGGACACGCGCATTTATTCCCTTGCTGATTGCTGATGTATCATTCTCAGTTTCTCACAGCCCCCTCATGTTCAGAACTTCAGATCTCCCCAGATCCCTCGCCGTCCATCTCCCCTGAGTCCTCTCTCTACACCACCGGCGTCCACCACCGCTCGGACTACGCGGCTTGGACTCCGTCCTCTACGGATGCGGCGACGTCGCATCTAAAAACTCCACTAAGGCGGCGTGGCATCCCCGATTCTCTCGGTCCATGGCTGCGATGGCGGTATGTTTCCCCCGAATCACTAGCGTTGCCGGTCACATCTTTATTATATCTAAGCTGTATTGCCGGTTGCTTAGCATTGTTTGATATACAGTACTTCTCTCAGCCAGTGTATATATTAATCCTCTGGTAAAGACTCGGGTTACACATGCACCCATGCTAGCTATGTTGGGACTGGATCTAATGTGTGCAGTAATAATCGTTCAAATATGCTATTGGTCAATCCACGGCCGATGACCACATATGAGGACACCGAGCATGCATGTCTGGCTTGTGGACTCTTTAGGCCGACGCTGATTTTTTGTTTGTTTGCTTGGTCAATCTGTACTAGCGGATGATGAACTTCAGATGCATTATTCTGATGCTAGACATAGCCAGCAAGCATGCATGGCTCATGCTAGCTTGATTTCTATTCTCATAGCTACTATTTATATTGATTTGGATTCTGCGATACAATGATACACTATGCTGAATAATTTGATGATACAAGGTTGTACATATCAGCCTAGCTAGATTCAGAAGCTTATTGTTCAGACTGTGTGTTTGATAAGAACAATGATCCGCTGAGTTTGCTAGGTGCCTTTGATTATGCATTTTCTTGGAATTACGGTCAGAAGCTAGAGGCATTATCTAATTGAGGCCTCTTTTTTTGCAGTGTTCAAACAAGAAGCTCAAGCTTGGAGAGAGCTTATCATGGAAGGAGACATCTGTAGAGCCAGCCCCAGTGTGCAAGGTGTTTGGGCGCATCGATGAGGAGAATACCCACGGCAGCTTACGCAAGGTACTATGTACATCGGAGTTAGAGGTGATTTCCATCCCCGGTCGTGTTCTACCCTGGTTTTACGGTGGGTGTCCGAGTCCATCAACTTTGAAGATGTCCACTTGCATGCACCTGGATTGTGGACTGAAGCAACAAGATGGCAATGTTTTAATGGACAAAGGATGGCGAGTTTGTCAAAGCACATGACTTGAAGGTAGGATACCTCTGACCTTCAAGAAGCTTGACACCAAATCATTGCAGGTGCTCATATTTGGTTACAATTCTTTGTGAGAAGGTTATATGGTGTTCGAGTTATCACCCATCATTTGGGGCAACAATATCAATCACAATTTGTATTAAGTTGTCTTACAAATGTTCTTTAGAGAGAGCTGGTCTATAATAGTATACTGCTCTCTTTAATGATGCATTGTGGTGAACATGATGGTACCATTACTGGATTGTGGTCACATGTGAGGGGGGATGTTGAAATGTATAATTGGATTGCCTAGCCCTTTCCATTAGTTCGGACTTTTGGTTGCGTTGGCTAGTGCATGAAGCTTGACAAACCTTATTTATGTGTACAGCTCTCTAGTTGTACTATTAATTATTATGTGCTTATGTTGGCTGGATTGTGATGAACATGAGATGTTTTGTTGTTTACGTAAAGAAAAAAACGTGATGTTTTTTTTGAATCCTGCGCTGGATATGTTTTGCACAAACTAGTGAAGTGACCGCTGACAAAACATATTATGCGCAAATAGGCAACCCTCAGCAACGATCATGGGTTCAAGTGTCCAGGATCCAGTGCCTTGACATAAGCAAGGCACCGATGAACAGTACGGTGACTTGTAGATTTGGCCGTTGGATTGAAAATAGATAGCTAAGATCAAAGTACTGTAGCATGTAGCATATGTACTGTTCATGGTTCTAAAGCACATGCACTGTGGACGACGTACTGTAGCACATGTCCTGTACATTGGTTGGTACCGTATGCGATTACTAGTTAATAGTCATCTGTCTAATTATTTTTTATCCAACGGTCGAAAGGGAGGGGCAAGGCATGGTACGGAGTACTATTTATGTGTGCCTCGCCTTCATCAAGGCACTCGATCTCATTCCGGGTTCAAGTATTACCCCATGTAGCACCACTTTTTTTGGTTAGCGGACAACCTTCCCAATAAAAAAGTACTACCTTCCCTGCATGGGCCAATTGTTTGTACTTTTGGGCTGCCGCCGGCCATGTACATGGTTATTTCTGTCAGCCTGCTTACTTCGCTGATAACATTCCAAAAACACTTAATGGGCCTCCGACTCATGCCATTGGGGCCCTTCCTAATTTAAACACGGATATCCTATGATTGGCCCTCTAGAAACCGAGATTCTACATATAAAGTTATTTTTATTTCGTATCAATTATGATTATGATTCTTTTTAAATGCGCATAGCCAGTATGCGCATCTACATGGGCTCTATATTTTGATATATTCATATAGTCGATTTCAAAATTGTCATTAATTATATAAGTTCCAAGATTTATTCTATTAGTGTGCAAGATCTTAGAGTGTATTTGTAGTTTAAAAAAAATGACAAACCTCTTCATCAGATTGTTGTTAACAAGTGCAGTGTTATGAACCCAAAATATATTACATACTCCCTCGTAGATCAAATTTGATCTAATTAAGTTGAACTAAAACCCGGATCAACAATTAGTAGGGATTAGATGCATGGAGTACGCAAAACACAGGAATAGGCAATATTTCAGTTTTCCTTGAGTTGAGAATGCTAGAGCAGGACCCATTTGCCGATGGCGTCCCTCAACATTTGAAGGTAAAAACAAACAGAAGGGATCGAAAAAAAGCATCCTACATATCTCGGCTTAAAATATATCGAGAATTCACATATTTCTTGTACATAGAGGTGACATCGGGGACCCATTGGCCAGCGGTGGAAAAAAAATCAAAGAGAGGAAACAATTATCGTACGAGAAGGCGACATGTGGGACGCATTTTGCAGCAGCGTCCTCAACTTTAACAAAGGCGGCGGGGATCGAAAGAAAAAGCAAAGTTGCCGAAATCAGCGGTCAAAAATAAATCCAAGAAACAGAAATGTTTATTGTTCCTAGAGGCTGACATATGGGACCCACGAGCGAGCGGCGTCCTCAACGTTTCAAAGGCGGCGAGGATCGAAAAAAGGCAAGTGACCATATATCAGGTGCCAAAAATAATCCAAGGAAAGAAATTTATTGTACATAGAGGATGACATATGGGTCCCGTTTTGCAGGAGCCGTCTCACCGTTTCCAAGGCGGCACGGGATCGAAAAAAAAAAGAAAGGAAAGGTTTATCGTTCAGAGAGGCTGAGATGTGGGACCCATGGGCCAGCAGCGTCCTCTTAGTTTCAAAGGCGGCAGGGGATAAAAAAAAGGCAAATAGCCAATAATTAGGGTAAAAAAAATCAAACAAAGGAAACTTTTGTTGTTCATAGAGGCTGACATGTGGGACCCATGAGCCGGCGGCGTCTCAACGTTTCGAGGCGGCATGTGATCGAAAGAAAAAGCCAAATAGCCAGAAATTATGGGTCAATAATAAATCAAACAAAGGAAAGGTTTATTGTTCATAGAGGCTGACATGTGGGACCTACGAGCCGGCGGCGTCCTCAACGTTTTAATGGCGGCACGAGATCGAAAGATAAAATAAGCCAAAAATCATTTGGTAAACAAAATCCAAGAAAAGAAACATTTACCGTTCTGAGAGGATGACATGCGGGACCCATGAGGCAGCAGCATCCTCAACGATTCCAAGGCGGCAGGGGATCAAAAGAAAAAAAAGGAAATATCCAGAAATTAATTAGGGGTTCAAAATAAATCCATCAAAAGAAACTTTTATTGTTCATAGAGGATGACATGTGGGACCGACGTGCCATGACATCCTCATCGTTTCAAAGGGGCGAGGAGATCAAAAGAAAAAGGCAAATAGCCAGACATTAGGGGTCAAAAATAACTCCAAAAAGGAAACTTTTATTGTTCGTAGAGGATGACATGCGGGACCCATGATTCAAGACTTACTCAACGTTTCAAAGGCGGCATGAGATCGAAAGAAAAACGCAAGTGACAAAATATCAGGAGCTAAAGATAATCCAAGAAAAAAAGAAACTTTATTGTACATAGAGGATGACATGCGGGTCCCATTTAGCAGCAGCGGTCTCAACGTTTCAAATGCGGCTTGAGATCAAAAGAAAAAGAAAATAGCCAGAAATTAGGGGGTAAAAAAACTCCAAGAAAGGAAAGCTTTATCGTTCATACGGTGACATGTCGGACCTATGAGCCTGAGCTTACTCAGCGTTTCAAAGGCGGCGGGCGGCGAGGGGATCAAAAGAAAAAGGAAATAGCCAAAAATCAGATGGTGAAAAAAATCCAAGAAAAGAAACTTTTATTGTACATAGAGGATGACATGCGGGTCCCATGAGCCGGCGGGTTCCTCAACGTTTCAAACGTGGCATGAGATCGAAAGAAAAAGGAAAGTGACCAAATATCAAGAGCCAAAAATAATCCAAGAAAAGAAACTTTATTGTACATAGAGGATGACATGCGGGTCCCATGAGCCAGCAGGTTCCTCAACGTTTCAAACGTGGCATGAGATCGAAAGAAAAAGGAAAGTGACCAAATATCAAGAGCCAAAAATAATCCAAGAAAAGAAACTTTATGTTACATAGAGGATGACATGTGGGTCCCATTTTGCAGCAGCTGTCTCAAAGTTTGAAAGGCGGCATTGGAACAAAAGAAAAAGAAAGTAGCCGAGAAATCGGGGGTGAAAAAATCCAAGAAAAGAAAGATTTCAATTGGGGTACGTATCTGGACATCCGGGCCTTCGAACTATCTGCTGGGCCTTTTGTCTCGTATAATTTCAGCCCACTCCAAAACGGAAAGTTCGGATTTTTCTAAAAAACAGGAAAGTCCTATGCTTCGCAAAAACAAAAAACAAGGACACTCAACATATAAGTTTGTTTATGTAAAAATAAAGATTTAATTTATCCGTTTGTAATAGCTCAGAGCGAAATAATCAAGATATCACATGTTTCTTGTACGGGGAGGCTGACATCGGGGACCCATGAGCCAGCAGCGTCGTCAACGTTTCAAAGGCGGCAGGGGATCGAAAATAAAATAAAAAACCAAAAGTCAGTTGGTAACAAAATCCAAGAAAAGAAAACATTTATCATTCTGAGAGGATGACATGCGGGACCCATGAGGCAGCAGCATTCTCAAACGTTTCCAAGGCGGCAGGGGATCAAAAGAAAAATAAAGGAAATAGCCAGAAATTATTTAGGGGTAAAAAATAAATCCACCAAAGGAAACTTTTATTGTTCATAGAGGATGACATGTGGGACCGACAACAAACAGGCGTCCTCATCGTTTCAACGGGGCAGGGGATCAAAAGAAAAAGGCAAATAGCCAGGAAATTAGGGGTCAAAAATAACTCCAATAAAGGAAACTTTTATTGTTCGTAGAGGATGACATGCGGGACCCATGAGCCAGCAGCTTACTCAACGTTTCAAAGGCGGCATGAGATCGAAAGAAAAAGGCAAGTGACCAAATATCAGGAGCCAAAAATAATCCAAGATTTATTGTACATAGAGGATGACATGTGGGTCCCATTTTGCAGCAGCGGTCTCAATGTTTGTAATGCGGCTTGAGATCAAAAGAAAAAGAAAGTAGCTAGTAATTAGGGGGTGAAAAAAAATCCAAGAAAAGAAACTTGATGGACATAGAGGATGACATGCGGGTCCCTTGAACCAACAGCTTACTCAACGTTTCAAACGTGGCATGAGATCGAAAGAAAAAGGCAAGTGACCAAATATGAGGTGCCAAAAAAAACTCCAAGAAAAGAAAGTTGATTGCTCATAGAGGATGACATGCGGGTCCCATTTAGCTGCAGCGGTCTCACCGTTTGAGAGGCGGCAGGGGATCGAAAGAAAAAGTCAAGTGACCAAATATGAGGTGCCAAAAATAATCCAAAAAAACAAAGTTTTATAGTACATAGAGGATGACATGCGGGTCCCATGAGTCAGCAGCTTACCATACGTTTCCAATGCGGCAGGGGATCAAAAGAAAAAGGAAATAGCCAAAAATCAGAGGGTGAAAAAAAATAAAGAAAATAAACTTTTATAGTACATAGAGGATGACATGCGGGTCCCATGAGCCAGCAGGTTCCTCAACGTTTCAAACTTGGCATGAGATCGAAAGAAAAAGGCAAGTGACCAAATATGAGGAGCCAAAAATAATTCAAGAAAAGAAAGTTTTATAGTACATAGAGGATGACATGCGGGTCCCATTTAGCAGCGGTATCGGCGTTTGAGAGGCGGCGAGGATCAAAAGAAAAAAGAAATTGCCAAAAATCAGATGGTGAAAAAAAACCAAGAAAATGAACTTTTATAGTACATAGAGGATGACATGCGGGTCCCATGAGCCTGCAGGTTCCTCAACGTTTCAAACGTGGCATGAGATCGAAAGAAAAAGGCAAGTGAAAAAATATCAGGAGCCAAAAATAATTCAAGAAAAGAAAGTTTTATAGTACATAGAGGATGACATGCGGGTCCCATTTAGCAGCAGCGGTATCAACGGTTGAGAGGCGACGAGGATCGAAAGAAAAAGTCAAGTGACCAAATATGAGGTGCCAAAAAAAACCAAGAAAAGTAAGGTTTATAGTACATAGAGGATGACATGCGGGTCCCATGTAGCGACAGCGGTATCAACTGTTTGAGAGGCTGCAGGTGATCGAAAGAAAAAGTCAAGTGACCAAATATGAGGTGCCAAAAAAATCCAAGAAAATAAAGTTTTATAGTACATAGAGGATGACATGCGGGTCCCATTTAGCAGCAGCGGTATCACCGTTTGAGAGGCGGCAGGGGATCGAAAGAAAAAGGTAAGTGACCAAATATGAGGTGCCAAAAATAATTCAAGAAAAGAAAGTTTTATAGTACATAGAGGATGACATGCGGGTCCCAGTTAGCAGCAGCGGTATCACCGTTTGAGAGGCGGCAGGGGATCGAAAGAAAAGGCAAGTGACCAAATTTGAGGTGCCAAAAAAAACTCCAAGAAAAGAAAGTTGATTGCACATAGAGGATGACATGCGGGTCCCATTTAGCAGCAGCGGTCTCAACGTTTCCAAGGCGGCAAGGGATCAAAAGAAAAAGGAAGTAGCCAGAAATCAGGGGGTCAAAAAAAATCCAAGAATAGAAAGAATTTTGGTTCATAGAGGATGACATGCGGGACCCATGATCCTGCATCGTAAACGGCTCGATCGGAGAACGTTGAACGAGATGGCGCGATCTAGAAAAAAAACAATGCTAGAGAGGCTGCCATCTGGGCCCTACATCCCTCGGCGGTGCGGATTTGCGTTGACTCGGCCGGCGAACCCGAGATTTCGAGATGCACCACGTCCCGGGCCACCATACGCCACGTTTTGGCCGCTTTCGTCGGGCTAGGTGGCCTCAAAAACGAGAAAAAAAAAGTTTTGACATGCACCACGGAGGGACCAAAATCGTCGGCCATGGTACACCAGCAACCACGGCGCGACTTCAACTTCGTCGGCCATGGCAACTTTTCTTGTAGTGTAAGATTCTTCGAGACTTGCTTAGCAAAACAATCCACTTTTGGTTAAACATAATTGCTTATTTATACTAGACGGATTCCTAATTAACTAGGCGTTCTATATAATTATTTTTGGTAACGACTTGTCCTACACAATTAAGCAGTATCCCGGTCCTTGTACTTAATAAAATACGTTACCAGGTTTATTCATGTAAGGACTCGTCTAAGCATATTGGATTGTAACCCGTAAAAAATCTCAATGCATTGTTATGTGTTTGTAACGCGGCGACGGTGTGTCCGGTGAAATGCAAGCAGAGGTTGTGTGGGGTTCCATGGTAGACGTGTCCGGAGGTAGACCTGGGGTTCGTTGAAAATGGGGGAAATAATTGACACAACTATATATGAATATATATATATATCTACACATATTTTAGCTGTAGATACGTGCGTATCTAGACAAAGTAGAGTCAATTACCAAATAGCTCTAAATATGAATATATATCTACTTTTATTGCTACTGTGTTAGACGGACGTGGATTCAGAGATTAAGCTATAGTGACGTTGTGAATCAAAGTCTCATACACAAATGGGGTCTACATGAATTATCTGGGGTAGACCATGGTGAGCTACACCGAGACACCCCAAATATAGGTTTTTAGGCCAAAACATGCCCTCCTTGGGCAAATCAAAGTAGCTGGGGATGCTAGAGGGTGAGGCCACACTTGGCACATGGGTGCACCATTGCTTGCCCCACACTGCTACCCATGGGATCTACATGAATCATCTGGGGTACTGGGGGTAGACCATGGTGAGTTGCACCCAGGCGCCCTAAAAATAGGGTTTTAGGTCAAAACATGCCCTCTTTGGGCATATCAAGTAGATGGGAATGCCAGGGTGAGGCCACACTTGGCACATGGGTGCACCATTGCATGCCCCACACTGCTACCCATGGGATCTACATGAATCATACACTACAAGAAAAGTTCTGATACACAACGTCCGAAAATCGTCAACAAGGGCCCATTTTTTTGTCGCCTATGGGCCTAACCCGACGATATGGGTTCTGTGGTCGAAACTGCGTCAGGCAAAGTCCTACCACGTTTTTTCGGCTCGTCACGTTCGGGCGCCCTTCTGCCACGGAAAATAGGACCGTTGCAGAAGTGTTTTCGAGAGCCCGTTGACTGTTGACGTCATGCAAAATGACACGTGGCACATGCCGTTAAATGCCAGTTAACACCGTTAACCGGCTGAAACCCTGTGGTAGATGGTAGGCCCACACGAGGCCTGCCACGCCTTAAGCGGGCCGGGCCAGCTGACTTAGTTTGACAGGTCAACTATATAACTGGGCTGGTCTATTAGGTACATGGGCCGGGCCTAACCTATATGGTTGACTGGTCAAAACTTAAATGGGTCGGCCCACTAAGCATGTGGGCCCACTTTCCTGTAATCGGGCCGGCCCATTTAGAAGTGGGGCCCACAATAAAGCAAATGGGCTGGCCCAATAAGTCAGTGGGTCGGCCCACTAAGCCAGTGGGTCCCACTTTCCTGTTATAGGGCCGGCCCATTAAGTAAGTGGGGTCCACCATGAAACAAGTGGGCTGGCCCAATAAGTCAGTGGGCCGGCCCACTAAGGCTGTGGGTCCCACTTTCCTGTTATAGGGCCGGCCCATTAAGTAAGTGGGGTCCACCATGAAACAAGTGGGCTGGCCCAATAAATTAGTGGGCCAGCCCATTAAGAATGTGGGTCCCACTTTCTGTTATGAGGCCGGCCCATTTAGTAAGTGGGGTCCACCATAGAGCAAGTGGGCTGGCCCAATAAGTTAGTGGGCCGGCCCATTAAGAATGTGGGTCCCACTTTCCTGTTATGGGGCCGGCCCATTTAGTAAGTGGGGTCCACCATAGAGCAAGTGGGCAGGCCCAATCAGTTAGTGGGCCGGCCCAATAAGCATGTGGGTCCCACTTTCCTGTTATAGGGTCGGGCCAGTTAGTATGTGGGGTCCACCATAAATCAATTGGGCCGGCCCAAAACAAAAGGTGGGACCCACTGTTCTGTTACCAGTCCTGCCCAATTAGTGAGTGGGGTCCACCTGAAACCAAGTGGGCTGGCCCAATAATGACGTGGGCCCCACTTTCCTGTTAGCGGGCCGGCCCATTATTAGGTGGGGTCCACTTCAAACGCATTTGGGCTGGCCTATTAAGCCTGTTTTTACTTGTTGGGCCGGGCCATGCGATTCCGCTTAATTGGGCCGTTGAAGGAATGGGAATTTGTGATTTAGATTGCGAAGCACATAGAAAGATACGTCGCACATAATTTCAATCATATAGCCTCTCTTACCACAAGCACCATAGAAAGAATACGCAAAAGAAACATAGAAACTAACTAAATATTACATCATCTATAAGGATTTGAAAAAATATTACATCAGCTGCAAGGCTTTGAAAAAATATTACAGAATCCAGAGAAATTGAATGGCAATTAAACCTAGCAATACAATGAAGCGATTCGGCAATCTTTTAAGTTGTCCGTGCACCACCTATATCTGAAACAAAGACATTATAAGTTAAGACAACAACAATAGAAAGGCAAAGACACTACAATGTTGTTTGCCAAAGAATTTGGAACTCATCATTTCATCGTTATAACAAGATCATTGTAATGTGCACAGATTGTCTGCCGGTATGGGGTTAATATAGTGATGCGGGGTGGCTTTCGGACCCCTCCGCCTCAAGACCGTCAAGTGCAACCCCACCTATCGTCGACGCTACACCATGGTCAAGGAGTCCCCCAAGTGGACCAACAACACCAACCCCCGCCATATATGTCAAGGTGAACTCCTTCCTCTCGACACTCGACCTCGTCAATACCTTGGATGGAATGCTACCTCATGTCGGTGTGTTACATGTCATTAGGTACAAGAGTCATCGAGGAACTGGAGAGAAGGAACTCCCATGGTGCAAGGAAGAGAGAAGAAGAAGAATGAAGGAAGAAGAAAGGAAGAGGAAGAAGAGGCGGGAGGAGGAAGGCCGGCCGGTCCACGAGCCCGATCGGCCGGGCTCTGACCGGACCGCCGATCCACGAGCCCGGTCAGCCGGGCTCGACCAGCCGGCCGGTTTTCGGCCGGAACGTCGACCGGTGCCATCCGGAAGCAATCCCGGGGCTCCGAAGCCCCGCCGGTTCACGTCCGGCCCGAGAATCCGGTTTGGAGCAGGATGGCCGATCCCAGACCCGGTCCAACCGGCCCTGTGACCGGATTCGTCGGGTTTGACCCACCAACTTGTACCTTTTCGACCCATGTCGCCTTGTATGCCTATATAAGACCCCAGCTCGCCCCCATAGCTGGTTAGACAAGATTTAGGCTTAATCATGACCGAGTCTTTGCTTTTAATCTTTTCTATTGTCCAACCCAAAATCTAAATATGGTTTTTTCCAAAATTCTATAAAAGGTTTCTATTGAAACCTACCTACCCGTTCTTAATTTATTTTATTTTGAATTAAATATTAATTTCCAAATCTATATTTCAAACTGGGATACGTTTGTTTAAAAATTGCATGTTTCAAAAATGGTTTACTCTTAGCCATAATTTCTACATAGCTTCATTATTCCCTATTCATTTATTTTTTCTAGTCCACCTGCGCTTCTCTTGCGCGATAACCATCATCCAGTTTGTTTCTTGTTCGATGTCGGTGGAACCTTTTCAAGATTGCACTTCTAATGTCCTCCACCATATTTTCTAAGTGTCTTTTCTATTTCTTCCGTTCTAGGTAAGACGATTGCCCTTTCCTTATTTTCTCTACAATATAATTTCTTGTTCGGCTCTCTATTTTGTTTTGACAAAGGTGTTCTGTAGGATCATACAGAACCGTGTGAGTTTTTGAAGGATAGACAATGTAGCTTTTGTAGGTTTTGCTTATAAGGGATAAATGGGATCAGCCTCGAGCCTCAGTTTGTTCCTGAAATCTTCTCTTTATGCATGTGAGGATGCCCGAGCGTTAGGTTACGGGATTCGTCAATCGATGTACAAAGTTAATAGTTCGAGTGCGGGATGGATTGGCCCCCATACCGACTACTCTTATTATTCGCTTTTGGTATGTTGAAGTGATGAATACATGTGTGACCTTTACCCTTAGGTAGTTGAGAGCAGACGATGTTCAGCCAGGACAATATGATGGTAGGACTTTCTACCTTTAGAAGAGGCAACCGCTGCCAAGCGTAGGATATGCGGCGAGGATAAACCAATCCGATGTTTTCTGGATACCATACCAGACATTTCATAGTGGCCCCCCATGAGAGTTATCCATAGTTAGCATGGCTATCCATGGCCTTTGATCAAATGCCTATTAAAAAATGTGGTTGAGGAAGATTGATAAGTGGTCATGTAAACAACAAGGTTTGGGCAGTGAACCGTGATTTTTTTTTTCAACATTCGTTTTTTTTCATTCGCAATCGCTTTGGTCCATTGGAAGAGTGTGTTAAGTTCTAGGTGATGTTTTATAAGAAGTAAGGCTCGTCATAAACATAGTGGACTGGATGAGGGATACTTGACAAAAAGGATTGACTTTAGCCAGTAAGCTATCTAAGTCGGAAGAGTTAAGAATTCGAGGGCGAATTCTTCTAAGCGGTGGAGAATGACCCGGAATTTGAAAGAGCGGTTTTGACTTAACCTATGAGAGTGTTGACCGAAAGTTGACTTTTTTTTTTGTTGTTTGTTTGCAAAATCAGAGCGCCTGGTTGAGTTCATCTTGTCGAGTTGATCGGAAACGCCTACCTATATATTTTATTCGGAGTTCGGATTATCTTTATAGAGCTACTTTAATTCTTGCCACTAGATAAATTTGGAAATAGGAGAAAAAAAAGAGAAAAAAAAACCAACTCAGCTTCGGATAAAGATAAAGGAATAAAAAATGAGAATAAAAAGCTCACCAATCCTATCATGGGCCACGAACCAGAACTTGCCCTAACTTGCCCAAACTTGCCCTAATTAATCGGCAGCCAACAACGCCTCCACACCAACCCGGTGCGTCCGCTGCCGGCCGCCGGCCGGAGCCCTGTCGGAGCGCCGCCGCGTCCAACCGGAGAGTTTACCAAGCGACGCTGCACTATCCCGAAGACCACCCCCGTGCTAGAGGTGCTGCTCCTAACTTGATAAATTTGATTCCTTCAGCCGATCCTGTAGTTCTTCTTTCTAGTAAGCAATTGAATATGTCTTGCCGTGGTTAGCACCTAGAACCAGTACATGGTGTGTCGGTGTGATCTTAGAATCACCTAGGATGGCTCGATCTAGCGCTGCAGTAGTTCAGAGTGGTCAAGTCAGGGAAATATGCTGCATGTCAATGATGTGCGGTCAAGTTAAATTCAGATGGTGTTTGCTCTACAAATCTGAATACTAAGTGGTGCTACTAAGTTTCAGTTATTTTATTCCCTAACTGATCCTGTTAGTTCTGCATGTCATGGCTTCCGATGGATCTATTCCATGAATTAGCTAGACTGTTGACCAGTCATAATCGTTAGCATTAGTGTTTGCCTCTTATGAATATGTATGTATGAAGCTTGCTCTGTTTATGAATAGAAATATGTGCGAGTGAGTCCTGATGGTTTACTCGGTTTGAATAAAAGTTCATTAGTTAAGTTCTGGTGTTAGAACAACAACGTTAGGCATGGTTTAGTAGCATTGTTGTTACCTTATCGTACTATAGTATTTCTGAGGGCGTTTTCACCTACAGGTTTGAGGATTTCCGCTGCAGACATTAATTTTTCCGCTGAGCGCCGTGGTTAAGGCAAGTGCATGACGAACCTCGTTTCTTAATTCTTGGTTGTGCTATTGATTGTATTTCTGGTGTGCTTGGTTCTTGATTGTTTCTTCCTCCGATTTGGTATTTCCTTCCAAAATCCTGGGGTCGTAGGTTGGTAAATTCCGAGCCAATACTACAGGTTGGTAAATTCCGAGCCAGCTCTGCCGCAGGTTGGTAAACTCCGAGCCAACACGCTGGTAAATTCCGAGCCAGCACTGCCAAAACCCATATTCCAGTTTCAAACAAATCCAGTGTTTCTCAGTGAAATTCTAATGGTGTTCATTGATTGTTGTTCTTACGGTTCCATATTGTACTTGCTGAGTATTTTCATACTCATTCTTGTGTTTTATTTGCTTTTCAGGTTCTAAGTACGCGACATGCATGGGGATCTGGGCGTAGCACATCTTTCACATCACATGATCACATAATACTAGACAATTCTTAGTGAACAAACTGTAGTTAGTAGTGACCTATCCAATATCAAGTATTCTGTGTTTTGCTCATATGTTTATTTCTTATAACTACTAGCTATTTTTTGTTAGATAGGTTCATGCTTTTCGTTAACATTTCTAAATTGCTTCTCATGTGTGTCTTATAAACAAAGAAGGTGCCGTCTGATTTTAGATGTTCTCCTATAATCGGTGTTATTGAGATAGTGTGGTAGCATCGCCAGATATGGTAGAAATCTGGGATGTTAAACTTCAAGACAAGCATCAATAAGTCTTGCATAAGAGTTAACTCATAAAGCAATAAATTAAAGTAAAGGTATTGAAGCAACACAAAGGAAGATTAAGTTTCAGCGGTTGCTTTCAACTTATAACATGTATATCTCATGGATAGTGTCAATGTAAAGTAACATAACAAGTGCAATATGCAAATATGTAGGAATCAATGCACAGTTCACACAAATGTTTGCTTCTTGAGGTGGAGAGAGATAGGTAAACTGACTCAACAATAAAACTAAAAGAAAGGTCCTTCAAAGAGGAAATCATCGATTGCTGTATTTGTGCTAGAGCTTTTATTTTGAAAACATGAAACAATTTTGTCAACGGTAGTAATAAAGCATATGAGTTATGTAAATTATATCTTACAAGTTGCAAGCCTCATGCATAGTATACTAATAGTGCCCGCACCTTGTCCTACTTAGCTTGGACTACCGGATCATCGCAATACACATGTTTCAACCAAGTGTCACAAAGGGGTACCTCCATGCCGCCTGTACAAAGGTCTAAGGAGAAAGCTCGCATTTTGGATTTCTCGCTTTTGATTATTCTCAACTTAGACATCCATACCGGGACAACATGGACAACAGATAATGGACTCCTCTTTAATGCATAAGCATGTAGCAACAATTATTATTCTCATATGAGATTGAGGATATATGTCCAAACTGAAACTTCCACCATGATTCATGGCTTTAGTTAGCGGCCCAATGTTCTTCTCTAACAATATGCATGCTCCAACCATTAAGGTGGTAGATCTCTCTTACTTCAGACAAGACGGACATGCATAGCAACTCACATGATATTCAACAAAGAGTAGTTGATGGCGTCCCCAGAAGCATGGTTATCGCACAACAAGCAACTTAATAAGAGATAAAATGCATAAGTACATATTCAATACCACAATAGTTTTTAAGGCTATTTTGTCCCATGAGCTATATATTGCAAAGGCGAATGATGGAATTTTAAAGGTAGCACTCAAGCAATTTACTTTGGAATGGCGGAGAAATACCATGTAGTAGGTAGGTATGGTGGACACAATTGGCATAGTGGTTGGCTCAAGGATTTTGGATGCATGAGAAGTAATCCCTCTCGATACAAGGTTTAGGCTAGCAAGGTTATTTGAAACTCAAGGATGAACCGGTGCAGCAAAACTCACATAAAAGACATATTGTAAACATTATAAGACTCTACACAGTCTTCCTTGTTGTTCAAAACTCAATACTAGAATTATCTAGACCTTAGAGAGACCAAATATGCAAACAAAATTTTAGCAAGCTCTATGTATTTCTTCATTAATGGGTGCAAAGTATATGATGCAGGAGCTTAAACATGAGCACAACAATTGCAAAGTATCACATTATCCAAAACATTTTAGAATTACTACATGTAGCATTTCCAATTCCAACCATATAACAATTTAACGAAGAAGAAACTTCGCCTTGAATATTATGAGTAAAGCCTAAGGACATATTTGTCCATATGCAACAGCGGAGCGTGTCTCTCTCCCACAAAGTGAATGCTAGGATCCATTTTATTCAAACAAAAACAAAAACAAAAACAAAACAAACCGACGCTCCAAGTAAAGAACACAAGATGTGACTGAATAAAAATATAGTTTCAGGGGAGGAACCTGATGATGTTGTCGATGAAGAAGGGGATGCCTTGGGCATCCCCAAGCTTAGACGCTTGAGTCTTCTTGGAATATGCAGGGGTGAACCACGGGGGCATCCCCAAGCTTAGAGCTTTCACTCCTCTTGATCATAGTATATCATACTCCTCTCTTGACCCTTGAAAACTTCCTTCACACCAAACTTCAAGCAAACTCATTAGAGGGTTAGTGCACAATTAATAATTCACATATTCAGAGGTGACACAATCATAGTTAACACTTCTGGACATTGCATAAAGCTACTGGACATTAATGGATCAAAGAAATTCATCCAACATAGCAAATACGGCAATGCGAAATAAAAGGCAGAATCTGTCAAAAACAGAACAGTTCGTAAAGACGAATTTTAAAATGGCACCAGACTTGCTCAAATGGAAAAACTCAAAACTAATGAAAGTTGCGTACATATCTGAGGATCACGCACGTAAATTGGCAGATTTTTTAGAATTTTCTACAGAGACTTAGGCCCAGATTCGTTACAGACAGCAATGCTGTTTCTGCGCAGCGATCCCAAATATAACATCAACTTTAACATAGAAACTTTACTTGGCAGAAAAACATGATAAGGAGAGGTTGCTACAGTAGTAAACAACTTCCAAGACTCAAATATAAAACAAAGTGCTGTAGTAAAAACATGGGTTGTCTCCCATAAGCGCTTTTCTTTAACGCCTTTCAGCTAGGCGCAGAAAGTGTAAATCAAGTAACATCAAGAGTAGAAGCATCGACATTATTATTTTTCATGCAAACACAACTTGTTGCAGATGGTACTTTAGGTGCTCCATTATCTAAATTTTCTATGGTGGTTCTAGGGGTTTTAGCAATTTTAGGCCTATAATAATTCTTTTGTTTAGGCACTTTAGAGGCATACATGAATTTTTGCTCTCTACCCACATAAGCTTTCTCCTTATACTTGAGAGAAGAAAAGGTTGAACCCAAGGTTCCCATAGCTTTTTCAAGTTCATCAATCCTATTGGTTTGATTATCATGGACAACACAAGTTCCTAGGACACTAATTCTTTCATCAATTCCTCCTAGGGATTTATCAAGTTCATCAGTTTTATCCAATAACATTTCCAATTTAGTTTCAATACTTGGAAAATTTTTCTCTATGGTTTCCATTTTTTTCATAACATCCTTAAGAGATATTTCAATTTTAACTTCATTAACAGGTGGTATTCCAACTAGACTCTCAATGATGCAACTAGCTTCTAAAGCGGGAGTACCTAGGAAATTACCTCCCGAAAGAGTATCAAGAACATACCTATTCCAACTAGATAAACCAACATAAAAGTTCCTAAGAAGGATAGTGGTGTAGTGTTTCTTAATGCACCTATGATGAGCATTACTAATTCTGTACCAAGCATCTTTAAAACTTTCTCCCCCTTGTTGCTTAAAAGAACGAACTTCAACTTCAGGATTACTCATTATAAAAGTAACTAGGCAAATAAAGTAAAGACAAGTAACTAATTTTTTTGTGTTTTTGATATTGAGAGCAAGACAGTAAATAAAGTAAAACTAGCAACTAATTTTTTTGTGTTTTGTTTAGGTGCAGCAAACAAAGTAGTAAATAAAATAAAGCAAGACAAAAACAAAGTAAAGAGATTGGGAAGTGGAGACTCCCCTTGCAGCGTGTCTTGATCTCCCCGGCAACGGCGCCAGAAAACAGGCTTGATGCGCGTAGATGTACACGTCCGTTGGGAACCCCAAGAGGAAGGTATGATGCGCACAGTGGCAAGTTTTCCCTCAGAAAGAAACCAAGGTTTATCGAACCAGGAGGAGCCAAGAAGCACGTTGAAGGTTGATGGCGGCGGGATGTAGTGCGGCGCAACACCAGGGATTCCGGCGCCAACGTGGAACCTGCACAACACAACCAAAGTACTTTGCCCCAACGAAACAGTGAGGTTGTCAATCTCACCGGCTTGCTGTAACAAAGGATTAACCGTATTGTGTGGAAGATGATTGTTTGCAAAGAAAACAGTAAAACAAGTATTGCATTAGATTGTATGCGATGTAAAGAATAGGACCGGGGTCCACAGTTCACTAGAGGTGTCTCTCCCATAAGATAAAAGCATGTTGGGTGAACAAATTACAGTCGGTCAATTGACAAATAGAAAAGGGCATAACAATGCATATACATGATATGATAAATATAGTGAGATTTAATTGGGCATTACGACAAAGTACATAGACCGCCAGCCAACTGCATCTATGCCTAAAAAGTCCACCTTCAGGTTATCATCCGAACCCCTTTCAGTATTAAGTTGCAAAGCAACAGACAATTGCATTAAGTATGGTGCGTAATATAATCGACAACTACATCCTTGGACATAGAATCAATGTTTTATCCCTAGTGGCAACAACACAACACAACCTTAGAACTTTCTGTCACTGTCCCAGGTATCAATGAAGGCATGAACCCACTATCGAGCATAAATACTCCCTCTTGGAGTTTAGAGTAAAAACTTGGCCAGAGCTTCTACTAATAACGGAGAGCATGCAAGATCATAAACAACACATAAATAATAGATTGATAATCACCATAACATAGTATTCTCTATCCATCGGATCCCGACAAACACAACATATATTATTATAGATAGATGATCTTGATCATGTTAAGCAGCTCACAAGATCCAACAATGAAGCACAATTAGGAGAAGACGACCATCTAGCTACTGCTATGGACCCATAGTCCAGGGGTGAACTACTCACTCATCACTCCGGAGGCGATCATGGCGATGAAGAGTCCTCCGGGAGATGATTCCCCTCTCTGGCAGGGTGCCGGAGGCGATCTCCTGAATCCCCCGAGATGGGATTCGCGGCGGCGGCGTCTCTGGAAGGTTTTCCGTATCGTGGCTCTCGGTACTGGGGGTTTCGCGACGGAGGCTTTAAGTAGGCGGAAGGGCAACGCGGGGGGCCACACGAGGGCCCCACACACCAGGTCGGCGCGGCCAAGGGCTGGGCCGCGCCGCCCTAGTGTGGCGGCGCCTCGTGGCCCCACTCCCTTCCCTCTTCACGCTTCTGGAAGCTTCGTGCAAAAATAGGACCCTGGGCGTTGATTTCGTCCAATTCCGAGAATATTTCCTTACTAGGATTTCTGAAACCAAAAACAGCAGAAAACAGCAACTGGCTCTTCGGCATCTTGTTAATAGGTTAGTTCCAGAAAATGCGTAAATACGACATATAATGTGTATAAAACATGTAGATATCATCAATAATGTAGCATGGAACATAAGAAATTATCGATACGTTGGAGACGTATCATGTCTCTGTTCAAGAATCCAAGGCCTACGGTCACATCAAGTCATAATCACAACCAAAATCACTTCCCATGTACTATCTCCTAGAAAAACTTAAATTCAAAAACGCGTAGCGAATATTTTGGATTTTATTGGCGGGAGACTGTAGCACTTGAAAGATATTTTCAATTTAGCTGGCGCTAAAAAAATACTGTACTACAAAATTTGGTAGCTTACTGTAGTACTACCTCCTTTCAGGGATACAAGGACAAAGACCCATCAACTAAAATAATGTATGAAAATAGTCACCAATGGGACAACTAATACTTATGGTTTTCCCATGCAGCGCAATATAAAAAAATACTACAAATCAGATTAAATATTGGTGCATCCAATCCATTCAGTTTTCATTAAATCCACATCACCAAGAAAACAACTACCAGGTACATAACAAGTGCAGATAGAAGCACCAAAAAAATAGTTCAGCATCACAAACCCTTTCACACAACCAAGGGACACCTTTGACTGTCAGTGTTCACTGTGGTATTCAACATCTCCCACACTTTCTCAGGATGTTTCCCAGGTGGGCTTGACTTGCTTCTAATCCTGCAGTTATATGGTGGATGACTACTCTTTGTGCAGCCACTAATTGCTCGTTCCTCTTTGAGTTGTTCCTCGAGAACATAAAAAGACAATGACTTGGACCTCAACCTGCGCTTGGGCTTTGACTTGGACTTGGACCTCGACAAATTAGTTGTGAATCCAGCATTACGCAGGAATGTGTTGTTGGCTATACCATGACATTGTAGTACCTTGGAAAATGAATTCAGACATTCTTCTTGGGTTTTTTCTATACCATCTTTCTTTGGTTTTGCCAGCTCCACTTTCATGTCAGACCGAGGAGTTTTCAGTTGTTACACATGTGTAAGAGAAGAGATTATAATGTGAAGACATGTGTATGAACTACCTCTAATAATCCTACAAACTGGCATGGCTGATTACCGCATATACATTTTAGTAAGAGCATGTTACATCATATTGACATGTCTTCTATTGCTAACACGTAATAGCAGGACTATAAAAATATGCATGGATCCATGTGTAGAATTCGTAATGTGCATTATATTGCTGAGAAGTATATAAGTGAATTGTGCTAGCCCTTTCCACCAGTTCGGACATTTGGTTGTGTTGGCTGGTGCATGAAGCTTGACAAATATGACAAGATATTTCTGCATACAATTGAAAACCATAACTGACATTAGTAGAGAATACTTACAATAACACTCTGTGCAAAATGTCCAGTCAAACCATTTCTGCTCGTCTGGCACACCTTGAATTGCTCAAGTAGACTCGTCTCTCTGTCTGTATTCTCACAATATGCTTGCCTTGCCTTCTGATATTTTTGTAAGAGAAAATATAAATTAGTTTCACAACCACGTCACATGCCGACATGCGACAATTGAAAGTTTTCAAAAAAATATTATAAATAAAACAGACACATCGATTTACGATGTATATTGTGCATCTATAAATTCTAAATGATTTACTAATTTAAATATAGCTGTACAGATAACATTCCTTACCATACAGTAGAGGTGTCCAATCAAGCTACGAGATCATGTACGCTGTTGTAAATGTACATTATTACGAGCACGCATGTTACTTTGAGCGATGAACTACAAATGCAGACTTGTGAGACACATGCTTAAAAAGAATCAGTAATGTGATCTTGTCTCACTGTCTTCACATAACATACCAAATTCTTTTGAGCAGACCAATACTCAACAAGATTGCACCATTGATCATCAGTCATCTATAGTATAGGAGAGGTTGTTGGAATATCGCTAGGAGTCTTCCTAGTAAAGTATCTCGTCTTTAGCCTATGGCGCTCCTGGTGCAACGCTGAAGAGAATATGCTCCTGATAACAGTGATTACATTCTTCATGTCATCATCAAACTCAAGACATGTCTGTTTACAACAATGGGAACCGTTCATGTGTTAGATAGCTAGCCAACAGCAAGCTAGAGGGCATGTGAGTGAGCAACATGGTATTGTTTACGAAAATGACTTACATGTAACATGTGTAGTAAACCTTCAAAATGGGAAGGGGTGTTTACGTGTTGTTTCCATGATGGAAAGATAGGAATTTGAGTCCTGAGAAAAATGCCTGTGATCGATGCTATATTAGATGATTCTTGTGGATCCAGTGGCCTTCTGATATCTGCTATAACTGATGTGATGGGAAATCTTGTTCCCATTCGGGCAATCTTATTTTTAAGTGATTTCAAAGTTGTTGCCCCCTTCGTTTTATTGGTCGTGGTGGAACTGCAAATTTAAGCATTACATCAAGCTATCAAGGTATTTATGTAATGGAGCATGTAAGGGAACACATACCTAATTCGGCCCCACCATCATCTTTAAGGAAGAAGTTGTCTCTGGCAGGACTAAAGGTCGGTGGGCGATCGTGATTAGTTAGGTGTTGAGAACCTGTTGTTGAAACTGGGTCTGCTGTGAGTTATTCTTGGGTAACTGGATTGCCAACAGGTGGCTGGGGAACATGTGGTTTGGTATTTGCTCCATCTATAGCTTTTGGACCAACCGATGTGGGGTTAGGTCGAAGCTTTTTATGCTGGTGTTTCGCATTATAATATTTTTTTTGCCTGGTCATCATTTTCAACTAGATTAGTGTGACTCTGAGTCTGAGACCTTGTTTTTTTACTTTGTTTGCTGCATTTGTTTGTGATCTAACATGACCAGCTTGAACCCTTTTTATTTTTAGGTGAGCTGTTAGCCATTGAGCTTCCTGTTGAACTATGTTCTTCGCCTTGTTGGTATTTGAAACGTCCTTACGTGAAGTCCCTGATGCCTGCCAGAGATAAACGGTACTTCAATCAACAAAATCATATACATGGTTGATACGATTATGGAACATAAGAACAACAAGCCAAGACATGATGAAACATATGTTATTATTATGTGTTAACTGAGCAGATGATAATTCTATAACTTGGGCTTGGTTGGACGGATACATCACAGTTATTGAAGATGCAACAAAAATGCCAATGAAAAGAGCGAGCAATCACCTTGGGGTGTGGAGTAGGGTGCTTGACAAGGGCATCCTCTTTACTCAGGTCTCCCTCAGACTATTGTTCAGTAGGATCAAGTTCTGAATAAGAAAATTGATTGTTATTGATGGAGACAGGAGAGGGGTTTGATTGTTCACTGGTGATGCCTATATTTTCTCTCCGGCCCTCTTTGTACTCTAGTACAGTATCTTTAGCATGCATTATAAAAAAATGCTAACGAGATTTATCATGGAACTTTGAGTAGAGCAGTAGAAGGGCAAATTAGTAGTAGCAAGTAGATGATAGCTCAAAAAGGAATAAAGCGTAGATAAAAAATAAATGATTTCCTTGTGCATGCCAATTGGTAAGCAGATGGCACACATTTATTTACAAGATTTATAAACATGCAGTTTAATAATGTCGACTAATCACTCTGCAGGCTTGATTTCTACTGCAGTCATACCAGATAGCACCAAACAGAATGTAGGAAAAGTAAACTTGGAACCCCTAAAACAGATCGCACCAAACTGATGTTCGGAAATGAAATGCATAACGGAAGCGCTACACACCAACCTTCGCATGGGGAGTGGACGGGTTTATGCTTTGGTTTCTTGCGGTGGACCGGTGGGGCGCGGGGTCTACCCATTTCACCGTGCGTTAGACCAGGGAGTCCGGGAAGCAGATCCGACGCATCGGCAGAGGTGGACGGCGTCCCTGAGCAAGATCCGGTGCGGTGGGCGTCGGCTACGGTGGAGCACAAATGGTGCGGTGTGCACCTTCGTCGGGGAAGCGGCTCTGGCTTGCTTGACAACGTCTTCTCGGACACTACAGAGGTTGGTCAGGAGGCTGTGGTGGCGAGGTGGGACGGTGGTGCACTGCCGTCGTCGGGCGAGATGCTCCGATTCAGTGGGTGACGCGTGAGAGATGTGGGATTCGGCGCCTGTGCCGGTGGTATGTTTTAATGGCTGGGGTGAGATTGGCCTTGGCCCGAATAAGAGAAGAACCGATGGGGACATTTTTGATGAAAGGATAAGATGGGAAATTCGAACATTTGAAAATTGGAGGAGGCAACCCGAGCTATTTTCGTTGGTGTTTTGGGGCTTCGTTGAAATGGTTTCGTGGATGCGCGAAAAAAAATGGACGCGGTCCGACCCCATCAAGGTCTCATTTGTAAGCATGGGCGGTACGGCAGCCATCCTACCTTGATTTTTAGTGAATATCCATTCATATATATGTGTTTTTTCTGAACATTTGAGTGCTTAAAACGGACTTCATATGAAAAAGTTGCGCCTATTTTAGTGAACACCGTGTGGAGCCGATTTCGAAAAGAAAACATGGAATAGGTACCAAAAAACACATATAGACTCGTTCTCCGAATTAAAAAGATTGATGTATCATGGATCTTAGTATATGTAAAATAACCTTGAGCTATTCATTATCATACGCGAAGAATTGAAGACTTCAGATATTTCTTTATATTTGAAAGAAACGCCATGTTTCATCCGACAACATTTATCATCTCATTGAGTTGGCGTTGATTTTATATGTGGTGACGAAAACAACTGAGGCTCCTTTGATTTATTATAGGATTAGATCCTACGAGAATTATTCTACACTATTGGTTATATTCATAGGGAACATATCCTATATGAATCTTGTACTACAAATCCTATATGAACAAAACATTAGGTCATCCCTCATGGAAAATCCCTTTGGTACAATCAAAGAAACTCATATTCCCATAGGATTCAAATAGACAAGATGTACATATGTTTTTCCTATCCTATGACTTAAAGGACTCCTGAAATGGCTCGAAAACAAAGATCATAAATTCTGAGTTGTGCATCAAGCAAAATATATTGAAATTCTTGATCGATCGAATTACAAAATGATTTTCAAAAGAACTAAAGTTTTGCCATTGATCACATAATTGGTAGGTATATAGGTTCTACTTATAATAAAATATGTTTCTGTTTATTGGGATTGCGTTAGAATTACATGCATCACAATGTCTCGGGACTATTTTGGTTTTTACCTCTTCTTTAGAGTTCGCCCTATCTAAGATTATTTCCGACATTCGCCAATGTTTGCAAGGAATGGCATGCAGTCGATTCCCACCCCGTTTCGGAAAAAAAAGAAGAAAAAAAAAGTGAACTTGTGGCTATAAAATGATAAGCTTGAATTTTGATAAGTTTTTTTTTAAAACTAGCTTCAAAATATGTCCTACCATTTTATATAAACAACCATGGGTCTTAACGAAAATGCCCAAGGTAAAATGTGCCTTACCATTTTGGGAAAAGGTGCAATAAGATTTCATTTTTTTGTGGGAAACAAATTTTTTTTTTTGCCTTTTCTGAATAGCTAAAAAGGTGTCATCTTTTTTCCATACATTCCATAATGTCATAGAACATAAGCATCCGGTGTCCAGATATAGCAACAATTTAGTATAAGACAATACTAACATAGTTTCCATAAAGTACTGCTAACAAATAAGAAAACAAAATATCTAGATGATGATCCAAGAAACAGCATCCTTGTATATAATAACAATCTATTGACCATATGGTTGCTTTTGCATCACCCTATCAAAATCATTTTCCTTCAAACACGAGAGCAGAATGTCGACACGTGCTTCAACATGTTCCAAGATCCTCTTGATGATCTCATGGACATCTGCATCAGCCGAACTGGAAGCAAAGTTGTCAGCCACTAGCTTCTGCTGAAAAAGAAAAATCAGTGTTGAAGGCTTCGATCTTAGGAGTCCCCACATTTCATTACTTGCAAGACCAAGATGATCAAATTCCCTTTACTTCATAAGAATGTCTGGATCGCTGGCACGATCGAAATCTTCGCTAGTACCCTCCTTTGTTCGAATTCAAATTTGCATCAGATCTTGGTGCCCATGCCTTTGGTACATGCAGGTAATTTTTGCCAATATGTCATGCATTGCACATAGCGTCCTACTGTACAGGGGTACTTCTACATATCTTCTTCCAAATATAATTTAATTTATTTCGGTTTGGATTCAATTTGTTTCAAAATTGTCTAATATACCATTCGTATTGGTAGGAGATGCAGCTTTGAATTTTAATCATTGTTTCTAGGTGCCACACTTGTAGGGTACAGTCAAGGATTTTATCCAATGTTTCATGTCTTGACACATCCTTTTCGTAATGGAGGTTGAGACCCCCAGCCTCTGCATCAAAATGATGCACATGGATTTTTTAGTATGGTATTCAACAAAATCTGATAAGATGCAAAAATTAAAACTTGGACAAATATGACACATGCTCACTTGGGTAGAAAGCCAATCAAACTGATACAAATTACATTGTAGAGTCCTTGCATGTTAAACTATATACTGCCAAACACCACATATATTAAGGGATACATATTAATTTTGATACTACAACTTTTATGATAGAAGATTTGTAACTACAAACGTTGTGGGCTGTGGCTGCCCTCCTCAATCTACTCACTTTTCTCATCGGCAACCTTCTCCACCTCTCTACATGCACATATGGGTACACCTTCTTCACACCCGAAGAAGAGTACTGGAGTTTCCTGTCATGCTCCGTCACTTGTAGTAGGTGTGCTCCTTTTTCAGAGATGAATTCTCTTTTAGGATGGAGATGTTCTCCTTTTTCAGAGATGAGTTCTCTTTTAGGATGGAGATGTTCTCCTTCGTTAGAGACCCGTTCTGATTTACCATGGAGAGGTTCTCCTTAATAGAGATGAGTTATCCTTTGATAGAGATGAGTGCTCATTCAAGAGTACGGCATACCCATTCCATAGCTTCACAACACGGTTTACCAGATGTGCGTTCACATCTCGGAGCTTGGACGCACGGTCAATCAACTCGCGCGACTCATCCAGGAGCGACCGCCGGATTACTTGCAGAGACGGTTCATGCTGTCGTCCTTCATTAGATGGTAGATTCACAGAGCGACCCTGTGTGACACATCATATTATACTAATAAAGTGCAAGAGTGTAACTTCAATAGTAATATAGTACTCCGAAAGTTTGCAGGACTTAAACTTCAATACTCATAGTAATATGTACAAGACTAACTTCAATAGTAATAGTACGTAATATGCATAGATTTCAATTGCAATACTGTAGTAATATGAGTACTCCAGAGCTTGGAGTAATAAAGTTTCAAACTAAGAATGAAACATGAACTAATAAAGTTTTCCCTATGCGTCAATCGATGGAGAGGCTGGATCGCCAGTTCGAAAGGGGGGAAAAGACTGCAGTGAAGTTTGAAGTTTGCATTGAAGTTCGAAAGTGGTAATGCAGCTAGTATTAGTGCAGTATAAACCCTTTGGGTCTTGTTTGGTTGACGTGTTTTCACATGGTTCAGTGAGTAATATCTGGGTCTTTCTTAATAAGAACACATTTTATCTGTTTGGCAGGAGAGTATTGGACAGGTTCAGAGTCGCGAGGATCCTCAGGAAACACTTCCGTGCACGTCGGGTGGACGTGGAACCGCAACACCTCTCTGCTCTCGCGTTTCTGGTCGTTGCACATACATGTTCCGATTGCTGCTTCTCCTTCCAGGCCTCCACCCCGTTCTAGCATGGATCAGGCAGAGGGATTGATTCCAATGCAAAATTACAAGTCCTGAGGCCTGCTGGCATGGATTACGTGAATAGAAATTGGACGCTTCACTAATAAGGCCCGAGGAACCCCTAAAAAAAACTAATAATGCCCCAAGCCAGGCTATCTCTCAGGTTGTCCTGATCTGCCGCAAATACTCACGCCAAAACACGGTGAATGAAGTATTTTGCACCAAATCCCCTCCGAATAATACTCAGTAGGGGGCTAACAAGTTTTAAACCAATGATTGAACTACATGAACCACTGACCTCGAAGCTCTCCTCCTTGGAGAGGACCGACTCCCCGGCGACGGCGAGGTTGTCTTGCAGCTGCAGCAGGACTGTCACGTCTGAGCCCACGGAGAGGTTGTTGATCCGCTGCCGCTTGGTGGGCACATCAGACTCAACGGCGAGGCCGCCATGCGCCTGCTGCAGCTGCTGTGGGGGGGCGTGCGAGTTGGCGGCGAGGTCCTGTAGTTGCTGCTGGGGGATTACGACGGTGGGCCACACACCTAACAGGCCCCCTAGTCTACTCGTGGGATTCATCGCCGGAAGATGGGGGTGCAGGGGGCGCTAATACAGAGGTTGTGGATGGTACAGCCGCCGACGAGCACTGTACATGTTGGGGCTATAGGATTTTGAAGATGAATGGGGAGAGGCGGCAGGGGCCTATAAATCGAGAGGAGTGAGGTAGCAAGAATTCCCGCCACGGGATTCAAATTTACCCCATCTGCAATTCATACATGGGTTGAAATTTTCAAGTTATTTTAACTATGGATCACACCGAAGGAGACGAAGGGAGAGCAGTCACGGGGCCCCTCTTATTTATGGTTTCTCCCCTTTTTGGGTGATGATGTTGACTGTTGTGCAGGGTTTGTCAATGCGCAGGAGGTGCGAGCGAGCGAGCGAGGCCGACAATGAGAGAGAGATTTTTTTTCAAGAGAGGGGGACAACCGAACGATCCTGAAGGACCTAGAATTCCAATACGCATCAGAGCACAGTTTATAACAGGACACAAAATAAACAGGAAATTACATATAACTCCCTAACTTGGAGAGAGAGAGTGTGTGTTTTTTTTGCGAAAGAGAGAGAGAGAGTCTTGAGGCGTCTTCTCTTGACAAAGAAGATGGCTGGCATTTTGCCTACCTAACGCAGGTGACTTGTGCTCACTGAAGTATGGGACCTCACGCATGGGAACCACACGTAAGTGACAGACCTGTTGGTGTCATAACTCCGGTGCTTATTATACTGTATTAATATAAAGTTTCCTATGGTTCCATGGGTAGGAAAGCCAAGTTAACTCATTTACATGATAGTATTTTTTCCATGAAGCCAAGTTAACTCATCTATCAATTGGTACATTTTGGTTATATTCAAAATTTTACTTGAAACTTGTTGGTTATGCCATTATACTACTTGGTTAACACAATTTTTCAGCTCGGGAAGGGAGGGGAGGGGGCATGATGCTACCCTGAATTTGTGGGACCCCAAAAACTTGCAAATACGAGCGATGCATCCAAAAGAAACACTCATCCCCTCCCCGCATGATTTTGCCCTACCTAAATTTGAAGTCAAGCCAAAGGTGGTTTTAAAAAGGCAATCAAAAGGCATGGATTGTTCATCATTTTCTACATAGCTAGGGAAAGTACCATACTGCCATACCAATGTTTTAGAAAATAGCCCTTCAAATAGTTTGGCAACATGTTGGACTTCGTCCAGCTTAATTTCTTCCCACATGTGAGCTTGGTACTACTACACAAGAACCATGTCAAACTTTTGAATTAGGGCCCAAGTGTATGTATATATTTGCAACTTTTCACTCACGCATCAAAACTTTGCAAAATATGTGCATTTTGGGTTGTCGCACATATAAATTGACGACATGTCTAAAATCATACATTTTTGAACACAGAAAAGTCTCGAAGGACCTGGCGACACTTCTTTTATATTATGATGACGGTGGGATTACATACTGCAAGGAGGACCCTCCAAGTAAAAGGAAACTATAGACAAGACATCCAAAAGTACAAAAAGAACCCTAGATCTAGAAAAGGAAACTCCATCTGGTCCTTCTCCAACGAGCTCAGATCTTAGCCTCGAAGCGCGATCATCTTCTCCATCGAGACCGGCAAGACCAACCACCTACCGTATTGTTGGCGCATGTTGGCACATCCGCTCGTGTTGCAAGTATTCGAGCAAGTCGCCGCTCATGTCGCAACCATCGTTGCTGCAATCTACCTTAAACAGCGAGGGATATCTATTAATCGAAGTGCTTCCTCCTACGTCTTCGAGGATGCCGCCGCATATCAGGCACGCGAGACTGGGCAGGTTTCTTATGCAGCTTCCGCATGCAAGGTGCCCTCGCCCATCCCTGCGAACGCACTGCTTAATACAAGGAAATTAACATGACTGTTGGCCCAAAGAAAAATACAGCTGGGTGGAACCTAGTGAAGAAAGTACTAACCTGGCATAGTGGACGCCGTGCTATTTGAAAGCACAAACCGCATGTGAACGATATTTTGGCCCATTCGGTTGGAGAAAACATTCACTGGTAAACTCAATGACTTCAGACGAGAGACTTTCACCTTGCAAGACGCCCTGCCATCCCGGGCATGCGCGACCGGACAGGATCCTAGAGCAGCTGCCACATACGAACTTCTTGCACCCACGGCACTGCTTAATACAAGGAAATTAACACGACTGTTGGCCCAAATTAAAAAAACATCTGGATGAACCTAGTGAAGAAAGTACTAACCGACGATATTGCAGGAGGTTGTATGGGTTGAGAGCACAATCTGTAGCTGAGCAGTCTTCTCAATTTAGCATAGTCGACAGAAACTCTAATGCTACCACGGGCCACCTCCATGCCAAACGATTGTAAATGGAATATGAATTTAGAGGATGGGAAGGAGATAGGGATAGAGGGTTGTAGTCTTCGACTTGTGTATTATATATATAGGCGAGGGAATTGCAGATTCTACCACCTCCTACTTCGTACTTAGCTCATTGGAGGTGAAAAAAATTAAAGAGGAGAGATGCATGTTCCCAATACGTTTTTTACTCCACTTCATAATTTATCTTGGAAAACCCGCATGTACACTTATTTGTGGACGGAGGGAGTACGTTGCACAAAAAACCATTTGGACGGATATTTTGCTGTTTCCACCATGTACTGCTCCAATCTGTTGTGATTCCACCACTTAATCATCTAATAAACCAATTATACTGGTAAATATTCTCTTACTTTGCCTCCCTAACATTTCCCTGACATTGAGTCCCTGAAATGCGGGGCCCACAAGTTGGGGGATCCTGCTGTCAATGACCCAAAGTCATGAAAGGCCAAGCCAGAGAATCCCCTTCGGGTAGAGCGGACTGCGGCTCTTCTCGCTGACCGTGAACATTTGATAGAGTGCAGTATGAACGCGCGCTAGTACACTCAATAAAGACAGAGAGAGAGACGCTGAAGAAGACTTGCCTTGCACGCCGCCTGCACGCATCCTTGTCTTCCCGATTAAATTGTCAGTCCAAAAAATATGTTTTGTTTTCTACATGTCAGTATAGCCGCAGCTAGCACCATCGAGCACGCCCCAATGTGTGCTGTTCCCGAGTCTACAACACATGTATGTGCGAGGCAATCCAAAATGCACATATTTTGCAAAGTTTTCATGCGATGCATGAAAAATTGCAAATATCTACATAAAATGGGGACATGATTCAAAAGTTTGAAATGGTTCTTGTGTAAGTGGTAGTACAAAGCTCACATGGTGCCAAACTATTTGAAGGGCGCTTCTATAAAATTTCCATGTTTGAAACCCAAAACCACTTCTCTTCATGCTTGACTTCATAAGAAAGTGTTTAGGGTTAGGGGGTAGAGATACATGATTTTTTCTGGTTTGAATATGTCTAGACCTTGTTTATCAACTTGAATGCTTACTATATGACATATATAAGAAGGCTATGTGCTTTGGTTTTTCTTTTTTTTTTGAATTTTTATGCCCATTTGAATCTTGGTCAAATCCTAGGTTGACCAAGTTTTAAACAAGTTAAAAACATCAAATTGAAAAGGTAAGCCTGGATCCTTCTTAGTCACTCTAAAATGAAGCTTTTGGGAGGTTTTTGAAATTTCCATGTTTGAAACCCAAAACCAGTTCTTCTCTTCGTGCTTGATTTCATAAGAAAGAGTTTAGGGTTAGGGGGTAGAGATACATGATTTTTCTGGGTTGAATATGTCTAGACCTTGTTTATCAACTTTAATGCTTATATGGCATTAGAAGACTATGTAATTTGGTTTTTCACTTTTTTTTTGAAATTTATGCCCATTTGAATCTTGGTCAAATCCTAGGTTGACCAAGTTTTAAACAAGTTAAAAACATGAAATTGAAAAAGTAAGCCTGGATCCTTTATAGTCACTCTAAAATGAAGCTTTTGGGAGGTTTTTGAAATTTCCATGTTTTAAACCCAAAACCACGTCTCTTCATGCGTGCTTGACTTCATAAGAAAGAGTTTAGGGTTAGGGGGTAGAGATACATATTTTTCTGGGTTGAATATGTCTAGACCTTGTTTATCAACTTGAATGCTTACTATATGACATAAGAAGGCTATGTGCATTGATTTTCCTTTTTTTTGATTTTTTTTAATTTTTATGCCCATCTGAATCTTTGTCAAATCCTAGGTTGAGCAAGTTTTAAACAAGTTTAAAACATGAAAAGTAAAAGGTAAGCATGCATCCTTCTTAGTCACTCCAAAATGAAGCTTTTGGGAGGTTTTTTAAATTTCCATGTTTGAATCCCAAAACCACTTCTCTTCATGTTTGACTTCATACGATAAAGTTTAGGGTTAGGGGGTATATACATGATTTCTCTGGTTTGAATATGTCTAGACCTTGTTTATCAACTTGAATGCTTACTATACAACATAAGAAGACTATGTGCTTTTGCTATTTCATTTTTCTGATTTTTCTGAATTGTTATACCCACTAGTTGAGTGCCCGTTCGTTGACATGGTTTCTCTAATTGTGTTCCTTGCCATATAGGTGAATATGATGCATTTGAAAATTCACTTGTATAGAAATTATAATTGAACAATATTCCAAAAACATTACTCGTATGAATAAAAGCAATGACTCAACTAATTGAGTCCAACATGGGGC
Source organism: Lolium perenne (assembly GCF_019359855.2). Lineage (NCBI taxonomy): Eukaryota > Viridiplantae > Streptophyta > Magnoliopsida > Poales > Poaceae > Lolium > Lolium perenne. Next base: position 84,195,198 of record NC_067248.2, on the reverse strand, counting down.
AGTGATCCAGGCTGGCAGTTGCATGCCATTCATCGTTCTTATCGAGGAGCCTTATCTCGCCAATGCACCAACGGGAGTTAGGTACCAACCAACTAAGAAAGTCAATGCCTGACATTCAACATGCTCAAAAAGCCGTATCAAATTTAGATTTAGACCTTCTGGACAATAGACATACTAAAGATTGTTGTATTTAAAACAAGAAATAAAGTTTGTTTGGTTAAGCAAGCGATCTGGAGTGAAGTTTACTAAGCGATTCAGCTCAATTCCCAATGCAGTCCCTCAGATCAAACAAACATAACACAAATGATAAATAGAAATATCCAATTATCCATATGAATATTGCACCAGAATGTTTTGGAAGATATAACCTTCAGGCGAGTTGAGGCGTTGCAAGTTCTCCATTTAATGAGAAGCATGGTTCTGCTTAAGAAAATGCACTTGGTTGCAAGGTGATTATAACAAATTGCTATGTCTATAACTTTAAAATATAATTTCTAGACAACACATCGACCAAACAGACTTGAAATCAAGAATGACCGATGTATAAACTGTATTAAAACTTGAACATAATGGAATATGAAAATCAGAACATGAACCATATCAATATGAGCTTGAAACTGTCCAAACTGGTTCTTTCCATTCTACCACGAGTTATTTTGTTCATCTAACAAAATCATTTATGTATAAAAAACTTCAGGAAAGGGTGGACACTGAAAACCAAATGTGAAAATAGTTTTATCTTAAGCAGTCATACTATCAGTTTTCGGCCCTACAAATGAAATTGTTAAGTCTGGTGAGAATGAAGATCATACTACCCTCCGGAGCCACCTCAATTTTTTTTTTTGAAATTTAAAGTAAGTGCGCTATGTCACGTAACGATCAATATAAGAATTTTGTTCTCCTCACGTTTGAAAATATTCACCAAAAATAACCATTGAGGATAAGAAAAAACGCAAATCATTGCAATCAAAGTAGGAAAAATGGTCATGTACACATTTGATTAAACCAAGACAAACTTGCTCTTCAATGAGCTTCCAAATGTTCATAAAGTATGGCTTTAGCTGATGACAGGACAACACCCAGGAATATGTGAAGATTCATTAACTGCACCTCTATCATAGAACAAATCTCAGGTTTATAGTCTACCAGCTTCCTCTGCTGGATAATAATAAGGATCAGATGGCGAAGCAAAAAAAAAGACCACAAATAATTAAGGTGAAGTAACATACCACTAAAATATAAAGTTTTTTCAGCAGCATCACAAACATGATCCATTTGAAGATTCATGACATGTGAACACAAAAACAAAGAGGGAGTACGGGTCCACCAAAAGCGGTAGTTATCCTAGGGCGATCGGGAGGCGATCGCGGCGATTCTAGGGTTTACGGCTGTTGGGTGGTGGAGATCGGCGGCGGGGTGAATCTCGATGGCGAGGTTCGGGCCTCGAGCGCGGCTGGTTTCGTGGGGTATCTCTCTACCCGTCTGTGCGCTCGTGGAGCTCGTGGTGTGGGAAGGGGAGCGATGGCGTCTTCAGGAAGATCGGGTGCGAGAAGCGGAGTTCCAGGGCGATCACCATTGAAGTCCCCAGCAGGATCTCGAACAGAGGACTTGGCGGCAGGTCTCTCTGCAAGGCTGGGAGATCTCCAGTTAACCAATAAGGAGGCCACTGGGCTAGTCCTTAAACGGGTAAATCCAGATCAGGTGCCGAGGCCGCGATGGGCGATCGTCGGCAAAGTTTATTCACCCCGGCGGCTGGTGATTGGAGCCCTGGAACGTGTCATGGAGAGGGCATGGAGTCTGCATCGTCCGGCAACATTCAAGGAGATTGGCGACAACCGCTTCGTGGTACGTTTCTCTTCGGAAGGAGACTGGAAGCACTTTTTGCGTAATGGTCCTTGGCAGTTTGATTTTAATGTCATGCTGGTCAAGAATTTTGATGGAGATGTTAGACCCTCTGAGATGCAATTTGATTCCCTTGAGATGTGGGTCAGAGTGCTAGATTTGCCGATGGACTTCATGAATAGAGTATATGGGGAGCTGATCGGCGACTGGATTGGGAAATTTGTATCCGTGGATGTTGATGAGGAAGGATTGGCGTGGGGCAAGGATTTACTAATCCGGGTGTCTGTTAAGGTTGATCAACCATTACTGCGAGGAGTGTGGCTTAAAGACGATGACACCGCAGATGGGACTGATCGGAGAACAGACAAGGAGCAAACTTGGTTTGATTTGAAGTATTAAAAAGTAGCTCACTTTTGCTTTGACTGTGGGTGTCTTGTTCACGGAGCTGAGGGTTGTCAAGCAGAGAAGGAGGATATTCCCCAGTGGGGTGAATGGCTGAGAGCGTCGCCGAGGAGGAATAATCAACCTCTCTTCTCCTCCCGACCAACTTGGTCCTCAGGTAGCAGGGGCAGCCGGTCAGAGGGGTCTGAGCAGAGATATGGCACGGGGGGTTGCGGCTTTGTCCGTGATCTTCCTCCAAAGCGTCACTTGTACTTCTCGCAGACGGAGTCTGAATCGTCCCGCACTGGTGGGTATGATGCGAGACGGGACAGTAGGGAAGTGACGAGCCCCGGAAAGAACAAAGAGAAGGCAGTAGAGAAGGACTGCGATCAGGGTTTGGGACCCCGGAAGAAGAAGGGACTAAAAGGAACCTACATTCGCCGGCCTAGAGCTCTGCAGGCACACCAGGGAAGTTCTCTACCACATCAGCAGGAGGGGAACAAAAATAGGAAGAGGAGTACAAAGCAGGTGTGGGTTCCGGTTCCTGTTCAGGTTATTGGTGAAGGTAGTAATGAATCGGCCGGGAAAAGACAGAGGACTGCCTCTGTGTTTGACAGAATAGAAGAACCATCTGATGGTCAGGGAGAACGTAGAGTGGGGTCAGTTTTCAAAAGGATTGAAGAACCAACGGCGGACCCTGCGGTGCAGGGCCGCCGAGACCAATGAATTTCTTGAGTCTAAACTGCCGCGGTTTGGGGGCTGACGCGGCAGTAGGCGAGTTAAGGGACCTGTGCAGGTCTTACAACCCCTCAGTTCTGTTCCTCTGTGAGACAAAAAAGAGATCAAAAGAGATGGACAAGCTGAAATGGAGTCTTGGTTTTCCCAATGGTGTCTCTGTCGACTGTGATGGTAGAAGTGGTGGGCTTGCGCTATGGTGGAAGGAAGGTGTCGAGGTTTCCGTGCGGCCCTGGTGCCAGCTGTATATCAATGCCAAAATTACTTACGAAGGAAAAACCTGGCGGTTCACCGGTGTCTATGGGGAGCCAAGAACCGAGTTAAGATCACGGACGTGGGAGGCTCTTAGGTACCTCCGGATGCAAGATGACTTACCTTGGTTATGTGTGCGAGATTTCAATGAGATCCTTGTTGCTACTGAGCAATGTGGAGGTAATTCAAGGAGCCATGCACAGATGGAAGCGTTTCGGCACAGCCTGGAGTTCTGTGGCCTCTAAGACATGGGCTACAAGGGTTATGATTTTACGTGGAGTAACAGACGGTTGGGTGCAGATAATATCCAAGTAAGGCTGGACCGGGGAACGGCGACGGCGTCCTTCCTTGATTTATACCCACTGTCATCGATTGAGCATATTTACACGGAGGAGTCCGATCACATGGCGGTGTTGGTGAAGCTGAGAGAGGACGCTGTGGTGTCTAAACCTACTGTCAATCGAGGTTTCCAATTTGAAGAGATGTGGATGAAGCATGAGGGATACGACGCCATGATCAAGGAGACTTGGGATCGGAGGAACATGGGTGTCACAGATATAAAGGGCCTATGGAGACAGCTCCAGGAGGTTTCTTCGGATATAAAGAAGTGGAGTTTCGAGACGTTTGGTTCCGTGAAGGCTGAAATTAAGAGGCTTCGAGCTCAGTTAGACCTCGCTAGGATGGAGGCAAGGGAGCTCGGACCGAATCAACATATTCAAAGCATTGAAGCACAACTGCATAGTTTTTATGAGAATGAGGAGATCATGTACCGACAGAGGTCCCGGCAAGGCTGGTTGCGTGCGGGCGACAAGAACACCAAGTATTTCCAGAGCCGAGCGACACACAGGAGGCGCAAAAACACGGTACGAGGTCTGCGGAGAGAGGACGGTACCCTGTGTACAACGAATGATGAGATGTGCGCACTGGCGCAGCGATTCTATGATCACCTGTACAGATCAGAGGGATCGACTGGCGTCGATGAGGTTCTGAATTTAATTGACCCTTTGGTCTCTGCCGAGATGAATGCCGATCTGACTGCAGATTGGTCCGATGATGAAATATCTACGGCATTGTTCCAAATGGGCCCTACAAAAGCGCCAGGTCCGGATGGCCTACCTGCTTTATTTTATCAAAGACACTGGTCTTTGCTATAACCCCATGTGTGTAAGGCATTTAGGGATTTCCTAACGGGACAAGAGTGCCCGGACGATTTTAATGACACAATCATTGTGCTTATTCCAAAAATCATCGCCCCTGATCTTCTCAGTCAGTTCAAACCGATCAGCTTGTGTAATGTCCTGTATAAGATTGCAGCGAAGGTTCTGGCTAATAGACTGAAACAAATCCTTCCAATTCTGATATCTGAGGAGCAAAGTGCCTTTGTCGCTGGTAGATTGATCACGGACAATGTCTTAGTGGCGTATGAATGTGTTCAGGCCATTCGAACCAGGAAGCGTAAAAAGCCGCTCTGTGCCGTCAAATTGGATATGATGAAGGCGTATGACCGCGTCGAATGGGTCTTCCTGGAGAGAATGATGAGGAGGATGGGTTTCGAGGAGGTTTGGATCAGTATGGTCATGAGGTGTGTGCGTTCGGTCAGATTTTCGGTTAAGCTGAATGGACAAGTTTCCGATGCATTCTCACCTTCGAGAGGGCTCAAACAGGGAGACCCCCTCTCCCCCTATCTCTTTCTTTTTTGTGTGGAGGGCTTCTCAGCGCTAATCAAACGAGCACATGCTGAAAAGGAGTTGGCAGGGGTGGGCTTTGGCGGTGGAGGTCCGACAGTCACACATCTCTTATTCGCGGATGATAGTGTGGTGTTCCTCGAGGCTAGCACTGGCAACCTTGAGGCCCTACAGACAATTCTTCGAAAATATGAGCTATGTTCCGGCCAGAGGGTGAACCTACAAAAATCTTCCATTTACTTTGGAAAGGGATGTGCGGAAGGGCTCAAAAATTCGCTGAAAACCACTCTGGGGGTTCAAACGGAGGCGCTATCTGAGAGATACTTAGGACTTCCAACTGTGGTGGGTAAATCAAAAAATGGTGCTTTCAAGTATAACCAAGACAGAGCCAGAGGGAAGGTGGCGGGGATGAAAGGTCAAGGATTATCAAAAAAAGGCAAAGAAGTACTGATTAAGTCTGTTGTTCAATCCGTCTCAACCTATCCGATGGGCTGCTTCAAGTTGTCCCAAGGTCAATGTAAAGAGCTGTCCTCCATTTCCTCAGGTTTCTGGTGGCGAGACTCCATGGGACAGAGGAAGGTTAGATGGATCAGCTGGGAGAGGATGTGTGTGGGGAAGAGAGATGGAGGCATGGGGTTCAGGCATCATGATGATTTCAACCAAGCTCTGCTCGCCAAGCAAGCATGGAGATTGCTCACATCCCCAGACTCTCTATGTGCCAAGGTCCTGCGGGCTAGGTACTATAAGCAAGGTAGTGTTATGGATGCAAAGTGTCCAAAGAGAGGCTCATACACTTGGAGGAGCATCTTACATGGGCGGGATCTGTTAAAGGAGGGCCTCATCTGGCATGTTGGGGATGGGGCGAGTATCGATATTTGGAAAGACAATTGGATTCCTAGATCATCTCTCCAACGACCACTGGGTCACAAACCGAATGTCGATATCCAGAAGGTCAGTGAGCTGTTGTTTCCTGATGGCAATGGGTGGAACGTCAGTAAATTGAATGAATGTTTGTTTGAGGCGGACGTAGAAGACATTATGAAGTTGCCCGTGGGTTGCGCTGGATCTGAAGATTATGTTGCATGGAATTATACCAAGAATGAGCAATTCAGTGTCAAGTCTGCGTATCACCTCAAACAACAACTGAAGAAACGGAGGGCTGGTAGGGCCGGTACCTCTTCTACCGTGGATGAACATAAGGGCTGGTTAGCCCTTTGGGCTGCGGATGTTCCCGGCAAAGCAAAGATTCATTGCTGGAGGCTGGCGCAGAACGGTTTAGCGGTGGGAGGAGAGTTACAAAGGAGGAAAATAAAGGATGGAGTTAGGTGTATTGCGTGCAATAGGGAGGAGACGTTGCATCACCGTTTCTGGAGCTGTCCGCACTCCAGTCGGACGTGGGAGCTGCTTCGAGAACAGTCTCGTCTAGCTCTGGCGACTCCACCCGCAGATTGCCGGTCTCATGCTGAGTTTAGGCTATGGATGCTTGAATGGATAGCACGGCTAAAGCCTGCGGAGCTGGAGCTTGTTATGATGGCCCTGTACCAGCTTTGGCTCACACGCAATGATGCTCGGGATGAACTGATCATTGAAGACCCACAGCGGACGGCGAGGCGCATTATGGTTCTGATGGAAGAATGGCGTGCGGTAACGGGCTCTGTCAAGGCGCCTGGGGTGAAGGAAAAAGCACACTGGCGTCCTCCTGAGGTGGCGTGGCACAAGGCAAACGCCGATGGCGCATGGACGGCGGAAGGGAACTCTGGTGGCGGTGGAGTGATCGTGCGCGATCACAATGGTGGGGCACTTGCATGTGCCTGCTATTTTTTTCCCACTGCCAAGGACCCTGAAGCCGCCGAGCTGTTGGCGTGTCGGCGGGCGCTAATGCTGGCAAAGGACATGAACGTCGATCGTGTGATGCTGGAGACGGATTGCATTGGCGCGGTGAACAAGTTAAGGGACAAGGGTTTGGACAGATCGGCTCACGGGCCTCTGGTGGAAGAAATCAAGAAACTAATGAAGGGTTTCGCGATGGCTTCGGTATCTCATGTGCATCGTTCAGGTAATGAGGTAGCACATAGTTTAGCTCAGGATGGCTGCAAAAATAAGCTTTGTAAGACCTGGTTGGGTCAGGTTCCAGACTATGTAGTAGCAAGGGTGACGGCTGAGGCCGAGTATTAATAAAATGCAGCCAATTTGATCTAAAAAAAAATGACATGTGAACACAAGATATCTTTCCAGGAAGTAATATTTCACTTCAGCGATGATTCTTTAGTTCCATCAGTGATAACCAAGGATCAATGAGCTGACCTAAAACACTTATAGCTAATTTAGAAGTTTCCTTAAAAGCTTCCGCATATCACACCTTTACTGGCCATCTTAAGGGTCATAGACACAAAATTGTTATGATGAACCACCCACATCATGAAAGAAAATTTGGTACCTGAAAAATCTCTTAGACTAAAACTAATTATCACAAAATAGACAACTATCATTTCTTAATACAAATTCTATTATTTTTCAAATTAAGGGTTACTGCACCTAATCCCCACAAAGACCCAACTGAAATAAATTATGTTTCACACTAACCTGCACATGTACGTACATATAATGTAACTGTTATTTGAATTCCACCACAAGCACTGGTATTGAATTTGAGATATCTATGGCATTTTTTATCTTGCAAGTCATAAAACAAATTTTAAAACAAACCATTCAGAGAAGAAATAAATTCAATGCAACAAAGTTAATTAGTCAATCAAGTAAAGTAAGAGAGGCATATCCACATCTCCTATTGCTAGTGTAACAACAGTCTAGGACCATGCAGTTTGCTCCTCCCGTCTCCTCTTCGAAACTATCAGTACTCTCCTGCTAAATCCGTTGGAAATAAAATGGTTTCTTACCTTTCTGAAAATGGAGTGAACGGAAAGTACTTCTGAAACATTAAAGAAGAGCACCAAATAATCCTGCAAGAGAAACAACAAAACCGATCAGCCTAAGTAAATGAAATAAAATCTTCTAATACATCGTGACTGCAAAAGAAGTGACTGAAAAAACTGCAGTTGAGCAACAAGAGCAGTTATACCTTGATACTGCTTTCACCTACAGATTAGGCACAACATTGCAGCTTTATCCTATACGATGAAAAACAGGTCAACAAAAAGGTATGGTTTATGGTCGAAATATAGCAACCAGAAGGACAGAAATCAACAAAAAGAAAGTCTCAATCACGGTGGAAAAACTCTAAAGGCAGAGAATTTAATCTAAGCAGCACGGGGGCTCCCCTGATGTCAGATTGATGCCGAGCCTAGGAGGATGTTGGAAGCCCAGGCGGTTGGCTTTTGAGGAGTGGAGAGCCTTGCTTTGACCAGCGGGGGGCAGGGTGAAGGAACCGCCCAACAATCTCGTTTGCCGGACACTGGATTTGGGCCTGCGTCTGGCAGTATCTTTACGCAGATGAGTGGACGTTAGGTCGGAGCTGCGAAGGGGTCACCTCCCGGCTCCCGCATCCGTGAACGACTGAAATGATGAAATATCAGTTGTTTCACCGGGAAAAATTGAAAGAGCCTCACCAGGTATAAATACGATGGAGACCGATTGAGACGAGGACTTGTCCATGCATTCATAGGGACCATGAAGCATGAATCGTACACGGCCGGAGGTCGTCTGAAACGGTGGCATGACGGTGGCATGGCCGTCGCAGCGCGAGCGAGAGGCATGCACCGTGGCCTTGGGAGGCGGATGCATTATCGCGACGATGGCATTCGCGAGCGATGTACTCAGAACCTGCCATAATACGGGGAAGGAATCGTCTGAAACGGTGGCATGACGGTGGCATGGCCGTCGCAGCGCGAGCGAGAGGCATGCACCGTGGCCTTGGGAGGCGGATGCATTATCGCGACGATGGCATTCGCGAGCGATGTACTCAGAACCTGCCATAATACGGGGAAGGAAATTATGCGCAAGATCACACACCCGGAAGGCATGCACCTGCTCGGGATAATTAATCCGGTTAAGGAGGCCGGCAACGTACGAAGACATGCGAGATCAGATCCATATGCGTTAGTTTGATTTTGGCAAATAACTACTCCCTCCGGTCCGATTTAATCGACGCGGAGGGAGCCTGCACATGCATGTCATTAGGCCAGTGCGTGCGTCAATTAATTAAGAACAGAGGTAGTAATTATTTAATAGTGTGCTAACGAAATAGGATAGCAGCCCCGCCACGCATCCCTACAACCTCCCACCACCACCCCTTTCCCTGCCACCAAACTTTACTCCGGCGTTTCTTGATCTCGCCTCCTCGTCGACCTTGAGCGGAGGTGGCCCCAGATCTGCTGCGCCCGCCCCTGTGCAGCCCATGCCGGCGGTCGTTGAGCGAGCTCCACGGCATCTTCAGAGCAAGGTCGCCGGGCGGCCTGTCCCCGTCGAGCCATCCCTGACTCCCCCATCTACTACTCCGGTGGGGATTCTTCGCCCTTCCTCCGCTTTCAGGACTGCTGCTTCTCGTGGCGCGCCCAAGTCTGTGCGCTTCACCTTGCCAGCCCCCGCCTCTGGCGAAGACGAGGCCCGCCTCCGACCTTGCAAGCGCGACGCTCCGGTTCCCCCGCCCGCTGCGGCGCTTCCGGGCTTGGGAGACGTTTCGACGGAAGAAGGGTGGACGCCAGTTATGTCGCGCCGTGTGCGTCGCGAGGCCCGAAGAGCCACGGCCTCCCCGTTTGGCCGCCACCACTCCACCTCCTCCATTGAATGCGGCCGCCGTTCTTCTACCACCAGGCGAGGCGACGTCTCTGCGCATCCCCTCCCTACAAGAAGCAGCGAGCGCCCCTGTTTTCGTTGCAAATCCCCTGAGCACCAAGTCGCCTCCTGCCCTCGCCCGCGAGCCCGTCGGCTACTATCACACCCACCTCACCTACAGCGGACGCCAAGGCTGCGCGTGCCTGCTCCACTCCCGGCGAGCATGTCTTTCCTTGGACACCCTTCCACGCGCACGGAAGAAGACTCCTGCTTCATCGCCACCTCGTACGACCTCGACCGCGAGCGCCTTGACTGGGAGAAGACTGCCATTGTAGCCTGGGTGCTCTCCGCGCCGTTCGGGACGGACCGTACCGACGTCGAGGACGTCTTCTGTCGCAAGTATCGGTTGCGCGCTTCGGAGCTGCTGGTGAGCGCCCACTTTCCGGAGCAGTACCTCGTCAAGTTCTCCTCCGCCGAGCTGCGGGACGAGGTGATGCGCACTGAGCGCTGCAACTTCAAGCTCGACGGCCTCGACGTCCACTTTCGGCCATATATGGCGCGCCGTCTCCCACGCCTACAACGCCGACCTCCACTTCCGCGTCCATGTGGTTGTTGATGGGCTGCCCCCTTTTGCATGGAGACCGGAGGTGGTGGACCAGCTGGTCGGTCGGAAGTGCGCCGTGCAACGCCTAGACGATGGCTTCACCACCATGGAAGACACCTCTTCCTTCGGCATGTGGGTTTGGACGGCATCCCCGCATCGCATCCCGAAGGTCCTCTGGTGCACTCTCGTCAACAAGGGGGCCAGCGATCTCTCCTCCAAGGTCCGCGTCGAAGAAGACAGGCCTGACCAATGGAAGCGGGGCATCTCCTTCAGGATCCTGCTGCACGTTGACCGTGTTGAAGACTTCACCGGGGCGCCGGTCTGGACGGCGGGGAACCCCTTACCGATTTCAGGCCGGCCTCGCATTCCCTGCCGTCGTGTCAGTTGGGCACCATCGACGGCATGTCGGTGGGCGCGGGTTCGGGTTCCATCCTGCCGGCTCCCATCCCGGCGCTTGGCGCGCTTGGTCCGTCACACAACCAGCGCCGTGAGGCTGAACAGCTGCAGGACGGGCGAAGCAACAGATCCCGCTCTCACTCGCGTTTTGAAGAACGTGGAGACTCCCGACGCTCTCTATCCAGGGGCTATGGCCGTCATCGCTCGCGCTCCGCAGCTCACGGCGATCGGCGCCGTAGCCGCTCGCGCCACGACTCCCGCTGTGATGACCGTGAGCCCCGCATCCACCATCGTCGAGATGATGATGACGAGGATGATCGTCGCGGGCCTCGTTATGAGCGCTCGAGGCGGACTCCTCCCGCGCAAACCGCGTTAGGGACCACTCACGGACGGGAGGGCATCGTCATGACCGAGGGAAGCGCCGTTCTTATGGCCGTTCCTCCAGCTCCAATGGAGGTCGCCGTCGCTCCACTGCTAAGATGCATGCCTCCGTCATCGCTGTCGAAAAGGCTGTTGTTGCCCCTCCACAGCCACAACTGCCCTCCGTCGTCGTGTACGATGCCACCGGCGCTTCACCGCAGCTCCGCGACACCACGCCGCCCCCTATCGCAGCGGTCTGCATGGATTGGACTACTGCCATCAAGGAGCTCCCGTATGCTCTCACTCAAGGTTCTTCACGCCTAGCCTCACCTCCTCCCCATGCGCTCGTTCAGGAGTCGAGCATCATGGAGATGCTGCCTAGCTCATGGGACGACGGTGAGGCGCTAGAAGACCCCCCGCAGCTCACGGCCACGCCTTCCATCCTCTCGCCGTCCGTGGTCCCAGAGGTCTGGGACGCTGCCCCTGAAGAAACGCAAGGCGACATCACGGCAGAACTTTCTCAGGTTATTGCCGCGAGCGCCGATGTCCACTCTCCGATTCAAGGCACCTCCTCGACCCCGAGCCCTGCCTTGTGCTCCGTCAAGGACCTTTTCGGCCCCTCTCAGGCACCTCTCCTGCCACGCCCCACGCTTGTGACGTCGCGTCCTCGGCAAAACAAAGACCATCCTTCATCCAATGCTAAGCGCAGCGCTCGTTTGAGTTCCAAGCCAAAGATGCATGCCCTCGACAAGGCTATTCAAGTCATGAACTCCAAGATGGGAGTCGCCGCTGAAGGTGTGCCTTTGTTGGAGGCGAGGAACGCATACATCAGCAAGTTCAAGTCCCAGCTGCCAGACAAGACAGTGGAGGCGCTGTCCAAGCTTTTCAAGCTGAATATCCGCAGCATGAACGAAGTGGATGCGACCCTTATTGCCATGGGAGGCCCGGGTGGTTGCGAACCTGCAGTCCAGGACGTGGTCTTTTAGTTGGGATCGTCTTCCTCTCCTACCCCGTGTTCCTTGCTTTGCACTTTAGCCTGTCCGGTTTCTGCTCTGAACTTTGTTGCGGTCGTTTGTCAAGACTGTGTTTTGTTTTGCGCCTCCTCCTTCGCAACTCATCCAAATGATTGGTCCAAACCTCACCATCGCTGATTGGAACACTTGCGGATTGAATGACCAAGACCGCAAAGACACCGTCCACACCTTTCTTGCGGATACCCGCTGCCACATCGCTTGCATCCAAGAGACTAAGCTTGACTTCATCGACCATCAAACCGCGGCTTACATAGGCGGGTTCAAGCTTCGCTCCTTCGCGCACCGTCCCGCCATCGGCACTCGCGGAGGAATTCTCCTCCTTTGGAACGAAGATCATGTGGACATTTCAAGCATTCATATCGGCACTTACCTGATCTCGGCCGATGTCTTGGTCCGTGCTTGCGGCACCTCTTTCTAGCTCACCACGATATATGGGCCTAGCGATCATGCTGATACGGAGGGTTTCCTTGCAGAAGTTGTCGCCGCCAAGCCTGCAAATGACTCGAAGTGGCTCATCATTGGGGATTTTAACCTCATATACTAGGCTGAGGATAAGAGCAACGCCAACCTTAATTTTCGCCTTATGGGACTTTTCAGACGGGCCCTCGCCACTTGCCAGCTGAAAGAGCTAAAACTCCAAAACAGAAAATATACTTGGAGCAATGAGAGAGATACACCGACTCTTGTGCGTCTGGATCGGGCTTTTTGCAACGCTAGCTGGGACCTTGAGTTTGAAAACCATGTTCTTCATGCTTTGTCGTCTTCCCTTTCGGACCATTGCCCTCTCCTTCTCTCAAATCAGAGTGGCCCTCGGAAACCACCCATCTTCCGTTTCGAATCCTTCTGGACGAAAATACCGGGTTTTAAAGATAAAGTTCAACAAGCTTGGACGGCACCTTCCACGCACACTCAGCCGGTCCATATCATAAACCACAAGCTGAAATCCACGGTGCAGAGCTTAAGATCTTGGAGCAAGAGCCTCTTCTCTGACTGCAAGCTTCAACTTATTATGGCTCTTGATGTCATTCTTCAGCTGGACGTGGCTCAGGAGTTCCGCACCCTCTCACCGGATGAAAGACGACTTCGCGCCGACCTTAAGCGACGTGTCAATGGTCTCGTTGCCCTGGAAAGAACCCGGAAAAGGCAGGCCTCTAGAATCAGCTATCTCCGTGAGGGTGATGCGAACACAAAAATTTTCCACCTGCGTGTCAACGCCAGGAAACGCAAGAACCACATCCTCATACTCAAGCACAACAATGGTTGGGCTACGACTCATGAAGACAAGGATAAGCTCATCTTTGAGCACTTCTCCCAAACCCTTGGACGACCTTCCCCTCGCCAGCTGGATTTTAACTGGGCAGCTCTTAATCCTACAACCCATCCTCTGGAGGACTTGGGGTTACCTTTCTCCGAACTCGAGATTAAGGAGGCGATCGACGACATGCCGGCGCATAAGGCCCTTGTCCCTGACGGCTTCTCTATTGCCTTTATTCGCTCATGTTGGGATATCATTAAGGAAGATCTCATGAAAGTCATCAACGCCTTCTCCGAGTTATCGACGTCCAACTTCAGCATCATCAACACCATAAACATCGTGTTGTTACCAAAAAAAGACGGCGCGGAGTCCATCACTGAGTTCAGACCCATCAGTCTCATCCACGTGGTTCCGAAGATCATCGCAAAAGCTATGGCACGCCGGCTTAGTTCTAAAATGAATGATATCATGTCTCTCAGCCAAAGCGCTTTCATCAAGACCAGAACAATCCATGACAACTTCATGTACGTCAGAAACACTGCCCACCAACTCCATCGCAACAAAACCCCGGCCCTTCTCATCAAGCTTGACATCGCCAAGGCTTTTGACACTGTTCGATGGGATTACATTTTGGACCTCATGCAACGCCTCGGCTTCCCCCAAAGATGGCGTGCTCTGATGACGACCCTCTTCTCCACGGCTTCCTCCCGCGTCATCCTCAACGGGGTCCCCGAGAAGGACATCCTCCATGGGCGCGGCCTCCAACAGGGTGACCCCTTGTCGCCTCTTCTTTTTGACATTGCCATCGACCCCCTTCAAAGGATCCTGGAAATGGCCACGACCTCCGGTCTGCTACACGCGATGCCTGGCAGTTTGCAGGGACCCCGGGTCTCCTTATATGCGGATGATGCTGCCATTTTCTTGACCCCTACAGCGCACGACTTGTCTGCCCTTGCTAGCATCTTACAGAGTTTCGGGGAGGTCACCGGTCTGGTAACTAATGTGGCTAAAATCTCCATCGCTCCAATTCGTTGCGCCGAGTTGGACCTTCAGCCGGTTTTGGCTAACTTCCCAGCGGCCACTGTCACTTTTCCCATTAAATATTTGGGTCTACCCCTCTCTCTTGGAAGATTGCGACGGGCAGATCTTCAACCTTACATTGGTAAGGCGGTGGCACGCTTGAACCCTTGGAAAGGCAGATTCCTCAATCGGGCTGGCTGTACCGCCCTTGTGAAGTCAGTTCTCTCTTCTATGCCAATCTTCCTGTTAACAGCTCTTAAGGCTGACAAAGGCATTTTGAAGGCTTTCGCCAAAATTAGTCGGGGTATGCTATGGGCTTGTAAGGAAGTTGTCAGTGGCGGGAAATGCAAGGTCAATTGGCAGAAGGTTTGTCGCCCAAAGGAGCTTGGCGGCCTTGGGATTCTTGACTTGGAGAAGTTCTCCCGTGCGCTCAGGCTGCGTTCGACCTCTTCAATGCAGAAGGTATGTATGGACGGCTCCGGAAAAACCTTGGGTGGGTTCTGAAACCCCCAATGATGCCTCCGACATCGACCTCTTCAATGCCGCTACCAGAGTCACCATTGGTGATGGTGCCAAGGCTTCCTCTTGGCTTTCTTCTTGGCTTGATGGCTCGCCACCCAAGGACCTTGCCCCCTTAATTTTCAAGACCTCCAGAAGAAAGAACCGAACAGTTCAGAACACTCTTGAAGGACATAATTGGGTCGCGGACATCGACGTGCAAGCTTTCATTGTCGAACATAAGGAGCAATACATTCGTCTCTGGGACCATCTTTCGGCAGTCCAACTTTCACCCGGTACTACGGATTCCATAGTTTGGACTTTGACGCCTAACAGACGCTACTCGGCCAGATCCGCCTACAAATCCTAGTTTATGGCCTCCCTACCTTGCACCTTTGGGAATCTCGTTTGGAAGACTTGGGCCCCGCCCAAATGTCGCTTCTTCGCCTGGCTCGCTGTCTAGAACCGCCTATCGACGGCGGACCGTCTTGCCAAACGTGGATGGCCACATCAGCCTACTTGCCAGCTTTGTAGATGCGTTCCCGAGACCGCAAGACACATCCTGTTTGAATGCCGCTTCTCAAAAAGGATCTGGACTGCCACGGCAGCATGGCTCTCTTGCCCGGATCTTATCCGTTGCCTTGGCTCTGGAAGACCTAAGGTGCTGGACTACTGGCAGGCCATCGCCAAGACTCTCACCTTCTCTCCCAAAGGCCTAAGAACTGCCATGATGCTCATCGCTTGGGAGATTTGGAAGGAAAGAAATGAGAGAGTTTTTAGCAATAAATCCACTCTGCCTTCGGTCATTATGCATAAGATCAGGGAGAAAGGAAAAGACTGGATTCTGGCCGGTGCAAAGAACCTGGCAGAGCTTGTAGGATGATCTTTTTTTTGGAGGGGGTTTCTTTCCATTTGGAGCGGTGGCTCCGGGTCTTTTTCGCCTCCGCCTGTTGCGTTGAGGTGTGATGTCGAGCTAGTTGGCCGTCGACCCGTGTGGAGTGCAGCCTCGGGGTTGGCGTGTGGTGTCGTGTTGTATCGTTTTTCGGGCAAACTCTGTTCTCCTATATCAATGAAAGGCAAAGCTTTTGCCTCGTTTCAAAAAAAAGATTTTTTTCCTTGATTGATGCTGGACGGGTTTGTTTCCTTGTGGACGTGATTGACTGTTGGATGTATTTCCTTAATTGATGATGGATGTGTTTTCTTGTGATCCCAATCAACGTGATTCTTTCCTTACATGACACTAATTAACGTGAAATCAATCGACGTGATTGACCTAGAAGGGCACTCAAAATTATTTGATGCAGATGTGATTTGATGGGCGTTTTTAAGGTGATGAGCGGATGAGATCTTCCGAATGTTTGATGTCAATTAGCTTCAATGCTTACTATATGACATCAGAAGCCTAAGTGCTTTGGTTTTTCTTTTTTTTAATTTTTTTTCGAATTTTTATGCCCATTTCAATCTTGGTCAAACCCTAGGATTTGACCAAGATTTAAACAAGTTTAAAACATGAAAATGAAAAGGTACGCATGGATCCTTCTTAATTAGTCACTCTAAAATGAAGCTTTTGGGAGGTTTTTGAAATTTCCATGTTTAAAACCTAAAACCAGTTCTCTTCATGCTTGAATTCATAAGAAAGAGTTTAGGGTTATATTAGGGGGTAGAGATACAAGATTTTTCAGGTTTGAATATTCTAGACCTTGTTTATCAACTGGAATGCTTACTATATGACATAAGAAGACTATGTGCATTGGTTTTTCATTTTTTGATTTTCTTCTGAATTTTTATGCCCATTTGAATCTTGGTCAAATCCTAGGTTTGACCAAGATTTAAAAAAGTTTAAAACATGAAAATTAAAAGGTAAGCATGGATCCTTCTTAGTCACTCTAATATGAAGCTTTTGAGAGGTCTTGACTTCATAAGAAAGAGTTTAGGGTTATATTAGGGGGTAGAGATACAAGATTTTTCAGGTTTGAATATTCTAGACCTTGTTTATCAACTTGAATGCTTACTATATGACATAAGAAGACTATGTGCATTGGTTTTTCATTTTTTTGATTTTCTTCTGAATTTTTATGCACATTTGAATCTTGGTCAATTCCTAGGTTTGACCAAGATTTTAAAAAGTTTAAAACATGAAAATTAAAAGGTAAGCATGGATCCTTCTTAGTCACTCTAATATGAAGCTTTTGGGAGGTTTAAAATTTCCATGTTTGAAACCCAAAACCACTTCTCTTCATGCTTGACTTCATAAGAGAGAGTTTAGGGTTAGGGGGTAGAGATACATGATTTTTCTGGTTTGAATATGTCTAGACCTTGTTTATCAACTTGAATGCTTACTATATGACATAAGGAGACTATGTGATTTGGTTTTTCATTTTTTTATTTCCTTCTGAATTTTTATGCCCATTTGAATCATGGTCAAATCCTAATTAAGTTTGACCAAGATTTAAACAAGTTAAAAATATGAAAATGAAAATGTAAGAATGGATCCTTCTCAATCACTCTAAAATGAAGCTTTTGGGAGGTTTTTAAAATTTTCATGTTTGAAACCCAAAACCACTTCTCTTCATGCTTGACTTCATAAGAAAGAGTTTAGGGTTAAGGGGTAGAGATACATGATTTTCCTGGTTTGAATATTTCTAGACCTTGTTTATCAACTAGAATGGTTACTATATGACATAAGAAGACTATGTTCTTTGGTTTTTCATTTTTTTGATTTTCTTCTAAATTTTTATGCCCATTTGAATCTTGGTCAAATCCTAGGCAGTTTGACCAAGATTTAAACAAGTTAAAAACATGAAAATGAAAAGGTAAGCATGGATCCTTCTTAGCCGCTCTAAAATGAAGCTTTTGGGAGGTTTTTTAAAATTTCCATGTTTGAAACCCAAAACCACTTCTCTACATGCTTGACTTCATAAGAAAGAGTTTAGGGTTAGGGGTAGAGATACATGATTTTTCTGGTTTGAATATGTCTATACCTTGTTTATCAACTTTAATGCTTACTATATGACATAAGGAGACTATGTGCTTTGGTTTTTAATTTTTTTGTTTTTCTTCTGAATTTTTATGCCCATTTGAATCTCGGTCAAATCCTAGGTTTGACCAAGATTTAAACAAGTTAAAAACATGAAAATGAAAAGGTAAGCATGGATCCTTCTTAGTCACTCTAAAATGAAGCTTTTGGAAGGTTTTTAAAATTTCCATGTTTGAAACCCAAAACCACTTCTCTACATGCTTGACTTCATAAGAAAGAGTTTAGGGTTAGGGGGTAGAGATACATGATTTTTCTGGTTTGAATATGTCTAGACCTTGTTTATCAACTTGAATGCTTACTATATGACATAAGGAGACTATGTGCTTTGGTTTTTCATTTTTTTTGATTTTCTTCTGAATTTTATGCCCATTTGAATCTTGGTCAAATCCTAGGTTTGACCAAGATTTAAACAAGTTAAAAACATGAAAATGAAAAGGTAAGCATGGATCCTTCTCAGTCACTCTAAAATGAAGCTTTTGGCAGGTTTTTAATTTTTTCATGTTTGAAACCCAAAACCACTTCTCTTCATGCTTGACTTCATAAGAAAGAGTTTAGGGTTAAGGGGTAGAGATACATGATTTTCCTGGTTTGAATATGTCTATACCTTGTTTATCAACTAGAATGCTTACTATATGACATAAGGTGACTATGTGCTTTGGTTTTTTTTTTGATTTTCTTCTGAATTTTTATGCCCATTTGAATCTTGGTCAAATCCTAGGCGGTTTGACCAAGATTTAAACAAGTTAAAAACATGAAAATGAAAAGGTAAGCATGGATCCTTCTTAGTCACTCTAAAATGAAGCTTTTGGGAGGTTTTTAAAATTTCCATGTTTGAAACCCAAAACCACTTCTCTACATGCTCGACTTCATAAGAAAGAGTTTAGGGTTAGGGGTAGAGATACATGATTTTTCTGGTTTGAATATGTCTAGACCTTGTTTATCAACTTGAATGCTTACTATATGACATAAGAAGACTATGTGCTTTGGTTTTTCATTTTTTTGATTTTCTTCTGAATTTTTATGCCCATTTGAATGTTGGTCAAATCCTAGGCGGTTTGACCAAGATTTAAACAAGTTAAAAACGTGAAAATGAAAAGGTAAGCATGGATCCTTCTTAGTCAATCTAAAAAGAAGCTTTTGGGAGTTTTGTAAAATTTCCATGTTTGAAACCCAAAACCACTTCTCTACATGTTTGACTTCATAAGAAAGAGTTTAGGGTTGGGATTTCTATTTTCGTGCCCTCAGGTCCTTAGTTGTACTCAGTTTTCCCCAGCTCCTTAGTTTTTCCTCAGTTTTCCCCAAGCCCTTGTTTGAAACCCGCAGAAGCAGCTCAGACGGCAGGATTCCCGTTTAGTTGACCGTTCTGTCACGTGTGGGGCCGCGTCTTGTGGGGCCGCGTCGTGTGGGCCCGCGTCGCGTGGGGCTGATAGAAAGGGACCGCGTGGGACAGGACGAGAAGCGTTTGGTTGCACGTGAGCAGGAGCTGGGTTCTGTCTCTCTCGGCCCCAAATTGGCATTATTAAGTGCACCTTTTCCCCCTCTTTCTCTCTGTCCTTTTCACCAAATTAGTATAAAATCTAGAGAAGCTTGCATTTCTGACTTTCTTCAATTATTTGTGCCTTTTGGCCCTCGTTGTTTGCCCAATATGGCAGCAAATCTAGTACTCCCTCTGGTCCATATGTATGTAGTTAAATCTAGAAGCAAATCTCCAGGATAATGTACGATAAATTCACAGTCATAGTAAATCAAGAAAACTAAGTACGGCCAACAAAATATAGTAGACTAGGGATAGATAATCCCTAGATAATATGGATAGATAATAGGCTGCATACACAGCAGCCAACATAGTAACAGGTTCTTCACAGCACCATCATACTAACATAACAACAAGGGATCCCTAGCTAACAACAAAGGGATCCCAACAACAAACTAGGAGGCAGCAGCAGCAGCAGCACACATCCAGGACTCCGCCTACCCCATCTGGCTCTGCCTCCACTTGTTGCTCTTGCTCCCCTTGGGAACCTTGGGCTTGAGCGGAGGCATGCGCCCGGCGGAGATCTCCACCCGCTGCAAGCTGCGGAGGTGCATGCCGAGCGCCCTGTGCTTGGCGCGGAAGGAGTGGACGTTCACCGTCGTGCCGACTTTGGGGAAGGTGTTGCTGATGTTCTCAGCATGCGTGACGAGGCAGTTGAAGTCCGTGGCGCCGAGTCTCCTGGTGCGAAGGGCACTGTACACCTCCTTGGCGAAGTAGGAGATGTACTGGCCGACCTGCAGCCTCCGCAGGACCTGGCGAGTCTTGACGTCCTCCTCCTCTTCGTCGCTGCCGACGTCGCTGCCAGACATCTGATCCATATCAAACAGAAACTAGTGAATGAGTTGCAACGATGACTAACGTACATGATAACAAAGTTAAGAAAAACAGAGTCAGCCTCAGTTAGAGTGGACATGATTATATATCTACAGGGAAGGTGTTAGCGAACTAAAGCTCATGCACAACAGATTTGTACACAGCAATGGTTCGCTGAACCCTCCCTGTAAAAATTTGTGCCCAACCATTCATCATAGGCAAAGAAACAGATTCTAGATCTGAACTAGATCTAAACTTGAACACATTCGAGATTATTTGCAAAATTAAACGGTTGATATCTTTTGATTAGTGCATAAAATAACTGATTGAGATCCCATGATTACTTGCATAAATTAACTGACTGAGATCCAATATTACTTGCATAAATTAACCGAACAGCCGAACCCCAAATCTTAAACGAAATCAAGAAGTGATCAAAACAAAATGGAATAAAATAGGCGCAAATATTAGCCCAATACTCATCCATCTACAGATCCATCTACACCAGCAAAAATAGGGTTCAAAAAGGAATGGGGAACAAAAAAGGAAGCAAACCGTAGTTACCTCGTTCCATGGGTCCTCAGGGAGGTGTCGTAGGGGTTCGGGGCGGGACGTACGGCGCGGGGTCGTAGGGGTCCCATCCCGCCGGATCTGGCGCCACCAGCGGCGACCTCCGATGCACCGGCGACGGCGGCGGCGGCGGCGTCGTCGTCCGTAGAGGGGACGGCGCCGAAGATGGAGGCGTCGCGCTTTGAGCCAACCTCGACGATGGGATTGGCATTCTCCTTGTCCATCTCTCCGGCGGAGGAAGAGGAAGAGGGAGAGGGAGAGGGTTTTTTGCTTTGGAGAAGATGATGGGACGTGAGAGAGTTGGCGATGCGTGAGCGAGTGAGAGTGACAGAGAGAGTGCGAGGAGGCGTCTATAAAGGCGAGGGGTGGTTAATGCGACCCGCGTCCTACGCTTGCACAGGTGCACGTCTGCACGTCTTGGACTTCTGCAACGAGACACGCGTCCACGATTGCACGTCTCGACTTCTCCACCGCGACCCGCGTCTACGCGTCAACAATTGCACGTGTCCTCGAGTCTAACCCTGGAAATTTAGATATACTCAGGTATACCCTCGAGTCTTATACTAGCATTTTTTGTGTGCTCAATTTTCCCCTCGAGTGCTAATACTGGCTAGTGCAATATACTCAGTTTTACCCTCAAGTGGCTGGTCAACAGAGAGTCAACAAATGGGATTAACTAGTTAAATGAGTCATTTAATGTGCAAAAAAATCCTAAAAAGAGTGGCACTTACTCGTGGAGTCTTTACCACAAATTGCCACTTCTCAAATCATAGATAAATCATAGATAAATCAAGTTTTACCACAAATTGCCACTTCTCAAATCACCTAGTAGCTATGAAGGTGCATGGTTTTCCACAATAAGCCCTTCCCAAAACAGCTTCCCCCAAATCATACTTTGTCTAAATGAGGCCACAATTCTCACACTGATGTATATTGGTATTGCAAATAGTTTGAGGTAGGCCAAGATGGGTTTCATTGTACAAAACAAGCATTTTCCATTTTTTAAATCTCATATTTGAATCCCTTAGTCTATTTACTACTCAGGTGCCCTTGGTTTCTTGATAGTACTCAGTTTTGCCCTCTCTCTTCACAAATTCTCGCAGACGTGCATCATCGCCCTGATTGGTCTAGCCCATGTCACACGGATCGTGCCCGCCGACCGTTGATCGTATGATATAGGGAACGGGCAGGATAACCCCTCTCTGTCTCTCTGTTGGCGTTATTTTTCACGCAAAAAATGATAAACCATCACCGATTTGTTGTTACCATTACTTTTCACGCAAAAAAAAATGATAAACCATCACCGATTTGTTGTTGCCATTACTTTTCACGCAAAAAAATGATAAACCATCAACAATTTGTTGTAGCCATTACTTTTCACGCAAAAAAATGATAAACCATCAACAATTTGTTGTAGCCATTACTTTTGACGCAAAAAAATGATACAGTAAACCATCACCGATTTGTTGTTGCCATTACTTTTCACGCAAAAAATGATAAACCATCACCGATTTGTTGTTGCCATTACTTTTCACGCAAAAAATGATAAACCATCAACAATTTGTTGTAGCCATTACTTTTCACGCAAAAAATGATAAACCATCAACAATTTGTTGTTGCCATTACTTTTCACGCAAAAAATATGATAAACCATGCATCACCGATTTGTTGTTGCCATTACTTTTCACGCAAAAAAATGATAAACCATCAACAATTTGTTGTAGCCATTACTTTTCACGCAAAAAATGATAAACCATCTATCTTTGTATAGAATGATAAACCTATCACGTATGATTTTTGAGGTCATTTAGAGAAGGCAGAAAAAACCTAATTTGTTACAAAAGCTGGTTTCAGTGAGACCTAACCAAGTTTGGCATACATGATGGCATACCTATAACAACAAGGAATATCTAAAAGGGAAAGTTTTAGAAAATTTGAAATTTAGGGTGAAAATGAGGCCATACATGATGCTGTTTTTC
The DNA here is from genome assembly GCF_019359855.2 of Lolium perenne. Lineage (NCBI taxonomy): Eukaryota > Viridiplantae > Streptophyta > Magnoliopsida > Poales > Poaceae > Lolium > Lolium perenne. The sequence continues at coordinate 84,172,472 of NC_067248.2, read as the reverse complement.
GAGGTTTTGACCTGAAAATCAATTGGGTATTATAAAGGGAAATAAAATGTTCGAAAAATGTAAAAACGAAACAATCTATCTATCTATGTATAGAAGATCAGCTGTATGAAATTTGAGGTTATTTAGAGAAGGTAGAAAAAATCACCTTGTTAGAAAAGCTGGTTTCAGCGAGACGAAACGGCATGCGCTTAAGCAAAGTGATTTTTTCGAACATCTCCAAATGACCCCAAATTTTCCATACATGATGCCATACGTGTAACAACAAGGAACCCTATCTAAAAAGTGTCAAAAAAGTTTGCCCAACCGTATAGCTCTATCAAAAAGAACCTCACCATGGCGCTAGTATAATTTTGGGATAGTTACAAACTTTCGTTACCTAACCTTCAACATGAAACTTGTTTCAAATTCATTTTGGCCTACAAGAAACAAATCCCAACTTGATTCGAGCACCACAACCTCCAAACGATGCCGATGCCGATATCGGCATGGTCAGAATGGCTATGATCGCCGCCACTGCTAGGTCAACGTCGGGATGCACCCTCAATCCCGTCCCCTCATTCAATCACTGACACACCAGAGATACCGCCGAGGCCAATGCCGAACGTACATGCTGATGCCAATGCCGAACATGCATGCACGCCGCTGTGGGCACGGCCACGCCGACCGGCTATGCTGGACGCCACAGACCGCCGCGAGGTCTTTCCCTTCGCCACCACACTCTCCTAGCACCCACCTATACACGCCAGAAAGGAGAGACACTAGTTTTCTCTACATTGCTCGCGTTCGTGTCCGACACGGTCAGTCAAAGTTTTGAGGTGGTCGTCGATGTCGTCGACCATTTCTTCTCTTCTTTGCATGGTTAAACGTGTCTAGTTCATATCTATCTAATGCGTCTGGTCTCGCCTCATGCAGTTCTTTGTGGACGTCGATCTCATCTCGGCACCCCGCATGCCACCTCCTCCGTGCCATCGATGTAGAGCTCCGTTTAAAAATCTAATCCTACCCGTGTATTGCCCCTTGTATCAGCGTCATGGCCCCACTTGTCATTTGATATACCGAAGCCCCACTCGTTCGCGTTTTGGTCAGGGATACAGCGATGCTTACGGTCAAACAAAGATGCATGGTCTGACGTGTCTTTGCAGGCTCTACATGGCCCCACTAGTCAGAAGATAACGGTCAACCGTCGGGCAACCGACCGTTACATCACGTGTGATGGTTTCAGACAAACGTTTGGGTAAAACTGAGGAAAAACTAAGGAGCTGGGGAAAACTGAGCACAACTAAGGACCCGAGGGCACGAAAATAGAAATCCCTTTAGGGTTAGGGGGTAGAGATACATGATTTTTCTTGTTTGAATATGTCCAGACCTTGTTTATCAACTTGAATGCTTACTATATGACATAAGGAGACTATGTGCTTTGGTTTTTCATTTTTTGATTTTGTTCTAAATTTTTATGCCTATTTGAATCTTGGTCAAATCCGAGGTTTGACAAAGATTTGAACAAGTTTAAAACATGAAAATGAAGAGGTAAGCTTGGATCCTTCTTAGTCACTCTAAAATGAAGCTTTTGGGAGTTTTTTGAAATTTCCATGTTTGAAACCCAAAACCACTTCTCTTAATGCTTGACTTCATAAGAAAGAGTTTAGGTTTATATTAGGGGGTAGAGATACATGATTTTTCTGGTTTGAATATGTCTAGACCTTCTTTATCAACTTGAATGCTTACTATATGACATAAGAAGACTATGTGCTTTGGTTTTTCTTTTTTTTTTTGATTTTCATCTTAATTTTTATGCCCATCTGAATCTTGGTCAAATCCTAGGTGGTTTGACGAAGATTTAAACAAGTCTGTCACTTACCTGTGTTGCCCGAGTTTTTACACCAACAGGTCTGTCACTTACGTGTGGTGCCCACGCGTGAGGTTCCACACTTCAGTGAGCACAAGTCACGTGCAGTAGGTACGCAAACTCCCAGGCATCTTCTTTGTCAAGAGAAGACCCATCAGGATGCGGACTGGAAGTCTCTGGGTCCTTCTCCTTCCGCAAAAAAAAATCTCTCTAATTCTCGGCGAAAAAGAAAACATCTCTCTCATTCTCGGCCTCGCTCGCTCGCAGCCTCGCACCTCCTGTGCACTGAAAAACCCTGCACAACAGTCAACATCACCCGAAAAAGAATAGACACCATAAATAAGAGGGTCCTCGTGACTGCTCTCCCTTCTTCTCCTTCCGTGTGATCCCTCTTCCTCCGAGTTTCACTGGACGGGAAAACACATGTGCCGCCTAGTAATAATAATAAAACGTAAAAAAAACAACCTACGAATCTATGATTAAATAGGTTAAACTAGGATTTTGTCCAGTGCTACAGATCAAGTTCAAAAAATCCAACTACGGGGTTCGAACATCCCCATTTCTAATCCAAGCATTTTTTTTAATTTTTATGTCCATTTGAATCTTGGTCAAATCCTATAGGGGCATATCTTGAAGTTGACGGTGACGGTGTGTTGTATCTTGACATTGCCCTTGTCACTTAACCATTGCACATGGTATGGGTGTGGGTGCTTGCGGAGTGTGAGGTTGAGCTTCTCACACATCTCGGTGCTTCCCAAGTTGTGGCAACTCCCTCCGTCGATGATGACCTTGATAGACTTCCCTCCAATACTGGCACGTGTTTGGAAGATGTTGCACCGTTGGTCTTCAATAGCTTGTGGTTGAGTTGTTAGCACCCTTGTGACCACAAGCGAGGGACTTGTGTCATGCACGCATAGGAGAGGGTCGTCTCCACTTTCTTCATCGTAGTCTTCTTCATTAGCGACGACGGCTTGCACGAGAGCTTCATATTCGCCCTCACTTAGCGTTTCTATGTCACCATTCTCCATAGTGATCATGACCTTGGTGTTCTTGCACTCGAAAGACTTGTGGCCTTGTGTGCCACACTTGAAGCAAGTGACATTGGAGGGTCCCGTAGAGGCCTTTGAGGAGGCGGTGGAGGACACCGTTTGCTTCATGCGACTTTGGATCGTTGGTTGCTTGGAAGGTGTAGAGGACACGGTTGGCTTGACACTTGTTGTGGGAGTTGTTGTAGCAAGTTTGGAGGCGAAGTATTGCTTGGACTTTGAGTACTTGATGTCCTCATTCACTTGACGCTCGGCTTTGGAGGCTTGGTGAACCAACTCAACCATGTTGGAGTATTGTTGGAACTCCACAATCCTCTTTATGGGGTAATTGAGGCCATTGAAGAACCTAGCAATCGTTTGGTTCTCGGATTCTTGGATGTTTGCTCGCATCATAGTTAACTCCATTTCCTTGTAGAACTCCTCAACGGTCTTGGTGCCTTGCTTCAACTTTTGGAGTTTGTTGAAGAGATCGGTCTTGTAGTGTGTTGGTACAAAACGAGCTTGCATCTCCTCCTTCATCTCTTCCCAAGTGTCAATTGGAGGCTCACCCTTTTCTTCCCTTAGAGTGACTACTTGTTCCCACCAAGTGTTGGCGTAATCTTCAAACTCAAGAGACGCCATGGCCACTTTCTTGGCACCGGAGTAGTTGTGGATGCGGAAGATCTTGTCAACCTTGAGTGCCCATGAGAGGTAGGCCTCGGCATCATCTTCACCCTTGAACTTGGGCATGTTGAACTTGAGCTTGCCAAACATGTTCTCTTCATCTTCCAAATTCCTTCGGCGAGGACGGAAACCTTCATCTCTTGCGGGTTGAGATGGTGGAGGGGGTCTTGCATGGCCAACCATAGAGTTGGGTTGGTGTTGAAGTTGAACACTAGCTTCACTTGGTTCACGATGACGGTGTTGTCGAAGGTCTTGACGAGGTTGTTGACGACGCTCATCTTGAGCATTTGCCGGTTCTCCTCTCCCATGTTGGTTATGGCGAGGATGATTCCGAAGATCACGCCTCGGTGGATCTTGATGACCTTGGTCTTGAGCATCAACATATGGCTCACGATGCGGTGCCGGTTCCATGTTGTGGAGGACATTGTCGTGGGGTTGGTCTTCACACCCATGGTGGGCATGGCGATCATGTTGATGGCGAGCTTATTGTAGTACTTCTTCTTGCGGAGGACGTTCATGAGGAAGAGCATGGCGATGAAACTCTCCACGCCTAGAGTTTGAGCGTGAGTCTTCATGGCGATCATGATGTCGATGAGGACGATGATGGTCTTCATGCCTTGAGTTGGAGCTTGACGAAGTATGACGATCATGAGAGGACTAATCGTGCGTCGAGCTTGATGATGAAGAAGTAGAGCGATGTCGGTGTCGGTGACCCAAGTTGTTGATGGCGCGCTCGAGACTATCCATGCGCCTTTCCATGTTCGCATCATTGGCTGCCACTTGCTCATTCAAGTTGTCCGTAGCTTCACGAAGTAGGGACATGTCTTGATTCACAATGGAGAAGTTGTGCGCCACTTCGTCATATTGTTCGTCGATGCGTGTCTCAAACAAGGTGAGTTGCTCCTTGAACTCTTAGCGTTGAGTCCATAGGTTGTATTGTGTAGCCAACCTCTCGGTGTTGTGTAGGACTTCATCCTCCTTTGCTTGGTCTCCATGCCTATCCATGATAGAAAGACAAGAACTATGTTGTGTATGTTAGTGGAAGAAGACTACCTCGCACCCTTACCTTGGTGTGATGGTATTGAGGCGATCAACCGAACCGAGAGCAACAACAATTGTATCAGGCACACACTCAAAGGCACACGCAAAAGCTATCAAATATGGTGGTAGGCAAGTATGGTGGAAAGCCAAGAGATGAAATCCAAAATTGGGTATGTTGTTAAAAGTGGGTGAGGTCCAAAAATCAAGTGTCAAAGTGAAGATCACTATAAACACGGAAAAGATGTGGAACTCACACACGAGATGAGCGGGGTTAGTGCAACCAAGGAACGAGCGGAAAAACGTAAGAACCCCTTAGCAAGGGTGCTCGGTGTCACACTAACACAAGAAGAGATCAAACCTAGGTTGCATAGAGAAGAAACACCAAGATTCGCACGAGGTCTCTCTTCTCTATCTCTCACGCTTGCTTAAAAGCTTATCAACTCCTTTTGTATCGGTGGCACTTGCACTTGCACTTTGCTTTTCTCTTTCTCTCTTATTTTTTCAATAGCACACTATGCTCTTACGCTTTTGCTTACCACCCCCGAGCTCTACTTATGAGCTTTACTCAACACAACGCACACCCTCACGGTCAGGACCTCGTGCGATGTTTCGCAACACTCGAAAAGCTTCGCTCGTGGGACAGATCGCAAAAAGAAGAGGGCTACAAGGATACTGCAAGTTATACCTGCGATGGTGGTGATGGTGGTGGTGGTGGTGGTGTTAGTCGAAGGCGCACTCGGGTGCCCCGGTCGGCAGGCCGGTCGGACCAGATTTTTGGCCGGCTGGCCCGGTCTGTCGGCCGGTCAACCGGTTGCTGGGCCGGCTGGTCCGGTCGGGGGTCCGGTCAACCGGTTTCTGAACCGGCTGGCCGTGTTCTTTGTTTTCTCTCTCTCTTGTTCGTCCCCAAACCAAAACCAAAGGATCAAATCGAAAGGAAACGAAGGAATTGGGGGCTAAAAGGTGGGGGAAATAGTAGATCAACACTAGGAAAACCAAATCCACAGATCAAAACCACTCAAAACTCAACAAAATCACAGATCCATCCAAAGGAAATTTAGGGCTATTTTTGGGGAATTTTTTGGGGAATTTTTTAGAGACGAAATTGGGTGGGTGGGGGGTCAAATTCGCGGTAACCAAGAGCTGCTGATACCATATGATGAGGTCTAAGACCTAGTTTGTGGCCCGATCTCGCGATTGACCCAAATCCAAAAGGGGAAAGAGGAAGGGGATGAAGAACACGAAGAACACGAAAACAAAACCACGCACACCAACCCGATACAATCGAATCTTACCCTCGTGGCTCGATAGACCACGCCAATAGAATCCACAAGGAAGAGACACGAGGTAGAATTCCGAGAGGAGAGATTGGTGTTGGAGACGGAGACCGATGAGCGAGAGAGAGTGGAACACTTGAATCTCACTCACAAATATCCAAATCCTCAACAAGAGTGGCCTTGATTACAAAGGGGATCTAACCCTAGGGAGACAAAGATCAAAAGTAGTTTTAAGCTCAGATTAAGTCTAAAAGGTAAAAGGTGGCGTCATGGGTCCTTATATAGGCCTACAAGGCGACGCATGGCGAAAAGGTACGAAATAAGCGGAATAAGTAGTTTTGGTCATGTCAGCCCGACGAATCTGCCGGGGGCCCGGTCAGACCGGACCTGGCGCCGGGGCGTCCGGTCCAAACCGGCCTGGGACCGGGTGTCGACCAGCGAACGGTTCCGGAACCCCGGGAAGGCGCCCGGTTGGCACAAGCTGGATTTCCTGTTTGGACCGGGTGGCCCGGTCAGGCGGCCGGTCGACCGGGTTCTGGACCGGCCGGCCTCCTTCTTCCCTTTGCGCGCTTCGGATGACGACGGGTCTAGCTCCATGCCCATCTTTACGTCCATCTTCATGTCCAGCTGCTTCTCTCCTTCTCTTGACCATGGTGTATCCTCCTCTCCGGGGTCTTGATGCGCCACATACCTAATAACACAAAGTGTGTCGGCATGAGGTAGCATTCCATCCAATGGGGTACCGAGATCGAGGGTAGTGAGGAGCGAGTTCACCTTATCATGTAGAGCTTTAGCTCGAGCCCGTGTCATTGATCCACTTGGGGGACTTGTTGGTCTTGGTGAGGAGGTGTCCAAAGGCCACCCCGCATCACATCAGTAAGTAATTCTATGAGGAAACTGCCAGCCACCCTGGCTGTAAAAATCCAGTGTGGCTGTTTCTAGTCAGTTGCACCCAAAGTCCATGATATCCTGCTGATCCTCGGGCTGGAGATAAGAAACATACGGATCTAGTGAATAATCATAGGGATAACCTGCAAGAAGGGGTGAGATTTGGGTTTATTAAACACGACTTCATTTTGCACATTCCAAATAGCCCATAAAATAGCGCATACACCCTCTCTAATGTATACAAAATCCTATGCTTTTCCTAATCTTATGATTTTCATATCATGTGAATGAAAAAGGATCCCTGATTCGTTACTGGTGAATTTTTCCATGCAGGAAGGGATTATGAGATTAAAGGGCCACAACACCACCCTTCAGAACAGAAACCTCCAACTTTGCATAGGTTTGGTATCCTGAATGCAGAATCAGAGAATGCTCAGTCTCCGGGAGAGGAGCAGCCAGTGCGCGTGTGTGCATCTTCGGCCGTGTATGTTTCCATTGCCATGCCGCAGTTTCATCGCCTCCTTGCTGGCTGCCAGATCCAACTAGTTAACTGTCTTTCTTCCAGGGATGGCGGTTCCATCGTTGAAGAGGTTCCTATGGACAAGGACTTTGCAGCTCTCAGGCATATTGAAGAGGTTGGCACTCCATTTGTTTATTTCTCCCCCTCATCTGCACTATGCATACTTCATTGCTGTTGAATTTGCAATGCAGGATGTGATAACACGATTCTCCGCGAAACTGGACCAGATCAAGGGCCACAACACCATCCTTCATAAGAAAATCCACCACCTCGTGGGCAGGTGCATTTTAAATCGTGCCATACACTACAAGAAAAGTTCTGATAGACAACGTCTCAAAATCGTCCGCTAAGGGGTATTTTTCGTCGCCTATGGGCCTAACCCGACGATATGGGTTCTGTTGTGGAAACTGCGTCAGGCAAAGTCCAACGACGATGTTTTCGGTCCGTCGCGCTTGGGCGCCCTTCCGCCACGGAAAATAGGACCGTTGCCCAAGTGTTTCCGGGAGCCCGTTGACTGCTGACGTCATGCAAACTGACACGTGGCAGACGCCGTTAACTGGCAGTTAACGGCGTTAACCGGCTGAAACCCCGTGGTAGATGGTAGGCCCACACGAGGCCTACCACGTCTTAAGCGGGTCGGCCCATTAAGTTTGCGGGCCGGGCCAGCTGACTTAGTTTGACCGGTCAACTATATAGCTGGGCTGGTCCATTAGTTACGTGGGCCGGGCCTAACCTCTAAGGTTGACTGGTCAAAACTTTAATGGGCCGGCTGATACGTCTCCGACGTATCGATAATTTCTTATGTTCCATGCTACTTTATTGATGATACCTACATGTTTTATGCACACTTTATGTCATATTCGTGCATTTTCTGGAACTAACCTATTAACAAGATGCCGAAGTGCCAGTTCCTGTTTTCTGCTGTTTTTGGTTTCAGAAATCCTAGTAACGAAATATTCTCGGAATTGGACGAAATCAACGCCCAGGTTCCTATTTTGCCCGGAAGCATCCAGAACACCCGAGAGCCGCCAGAGGGGGGCCCTGGTGGGCCCAGATGACATGGTGGCGCGGCCCAGGCCCTGGCCGCGCCACCCTATGGTGTCGTCGCCTCGTTGACCCTCCTGCGCCGCCTCTTCGCCTATATAAAGCCCCTGCATCGAAAACCCTTACGGGAGGAAGCCACGATACGAGAAAAGTTCCAGAGCCGCCGCCATCGCGAAGCCAAGATCTGGGGGACAGGAGTCTCTGTTCCGGCACCCTGCCGGAGCGGGGAAGTGCCCCCGGAAGGCTTCTCCATCGACACCGCTGCCATCTCCACCGCCATCTTCATCACCGCTGTTGCTCCCATGAGGAGGGAGTAGTTCTCCATCGAGGCTCGGGGCTGTACCGGTAGCTATGTGGTTAATCTCTCTCCTATGTACTTCAATACAATGATCTCATGAGCTGCCTTACATGATTGAGATCCATATGATGAGCTTTGTATCGCTACTAGTTATGTGCTACTCATGTGATGTTATTAAAGTAGTTTATTCCTCCTGCATGGTGTAAAGGTGATTAGTGTGTGCACCGTGTGGTTCTTGTCGTAGGCTATGATCATGATCTCTTGTAGATCGTGGAGTTAATTGTCATTATGATAGTATTGATGTGATCTATTCCTCCTTCATAGTGTAATGTGGACAGTGCGTGCGCTATGTTAGTTCTTGGTTTATTTTGCAATGATCTATTATGCTCTAAGGTTACTTAAACATGAATATCGAATGTTGTGGAGCTTGTTAACTCCGGCATTGAGGGTTCGTGTAATCCTACGCAATGATGTTCATTATCAAACAAGAGTGTATGTAGCACATTTGAGAAGAAGTATTTATTATGCGATCAATGTTGAGAGTGTCCACTAGTGAAAGTATGATCCCTAGGCCTTGTTTCCAATACTGAAAACACCGTTTACTTACTGTTCTGTTGCATGTTTACTCGCTGCCATATTTTATTCAGATTGCTATTACCACTCATATACATCCATATTACTTGTATTTCACTATCTCTTCGCCGAACTAGTGCACCTATACACCTGACAAGTGTATTTGGTGTGTTGGGGACACAAGAGACTTCTTGCTTTGTGATTACAGGGTTGCTTGAGAGGGCTATCTTTGACCTCTTCCTCCCTGAGTTCGATAAACCTTGGGTAATCCACTTAAGGGAAACTTGCTGCTGTTCTACAAACCTCTGCACTTGGAGGCCCAACACTGTCTACAAGAATAGAAGCACCCGTAGACATCAAGCACTTTTCTGGCGCCGTTGCCGGGGAGGAAAGGTAAAAGGTACTCACACTCCGGATCTCGGCTACTAAGCTATTTTCCGGCGCCACTGTAAGTACTCGAAGCTATTTCCTTTAGATCCTGCAATTGCATCTTTTGGTTTCTTGTTTACACTAGTTAGGCATAATGGAAAACAACAAAAATATGAGAGATCTTTATGAACTTTATCTTGAATTAGGACATGATGTGTTTGAAGAAAGAATTAAGAAACCCATGGAACTTTATATGCATGCTAATGGGAATGTTATTACTATGAATGCTTTGAACACCATTGTTGCTAATGCTATGGAAAATTCTAAGCTTGGGGAAGCTGGTTTTGATGAGCATGATATTTTTAGTCCCCCAAGCATTGAGGAGAAAATTTACTTTGATGATACTTTGCCTCCCATTTATGATGATTATAATGATAGTAGTCTTATGTTACCACCTGTTATGGAGGATAAATTTGATTATGATTACAATATACCTCCTATATTTGATAGCTACTTTGTTGAATTTGCTCCCACTACAATTAATAAGAATGACTATGCTTATGTTGGAAGTAGTAATTACTTTATGCATGAGACTCATGATAAGAATGCTTTATGTGATAGTTATATTGTTGAGTTTGCTCATGTTGCTACTGAAAGTTATTATGAGAGAGGAAAATATGGTTGTAAAATTTTTCATGTTAATAAAACACCTCTCTATGTGCTGAAATTTTTGAAGCTACACTTGTTTTATCTTCCTATGCTTGTTACTTTGCTCTTCATGAACTTGTTTATTTACAAGATTCCTATGCATAGGAAGCATGTTAGACTTAAATGTGTTTTGAATTTGCCTCTTAATGCTCTCTTTTGCTTCAAATACTATTTCTTGCGAGTGCATCATTAAAACTGCTGAGCCCATCTTAATGGCTATAAAGAAAGAACTTCTTGGGAGATAACCCATGTGTTTATTTTACTACAGCAATTTTTGTTTTGTTGAGTCTTGGAAGTTGTTTACTACTGTAGCAACCTCTCCTTATCATGTTTTTGTGCCAAGTAAAGTTTCTATGTCAAAGTTGATGTTATATTTGGGATCGCTGCGCAGAAACAGCATTGCTGTCTGTCACGAATCTGGGCACAGTTCTCTGTAGAAAATTCGAAAAAATCTGCCAATTTACGAGCGTGATCCTCAGATATGTACGCAACTTTCATTAGTTTTGAGTTTTTCCATTTGAGCAAGTCTGGTGCCATTTCTAAATTCGTCTTTACGGACTGTTCTGTTTTTGACAGATTCTGCCTTTTATTTCGCATTGCCTCTTTTGCTATGTTGGATTTATTTCTTTGATCCACTAATGTCCAGTAGCATTATGCAATGTCCAGAAGTGAAAATAATGATTGTGTCACCTCTGAATGAGTGAATTATTAATTGTGCACTAACCCTCTAATGAGTTTGCTTGAAGTTTGGTGTGAAGGAAGTTTTCAAGGGTCAAGAGAGGAGAATGATATACTATGATCAAGAGGAGTGAAAGCTCTAAGCTTGGGGATGCCCCCGAGGTTCACCCCTGCATATTTTAAGAAGACTCAAGCATCTAAGCTTGGGGATGCCCAAGGCATCCCCTTCTTCATCGACAACCTATCAGGTTTCTTCTAGTGAAACTATATTTTTATTCAGTCACATCTTATGTATTTTACTTGGAGCGTCTGTGTGCTTTTATTTTTGTTTTTGTTTTGTTATCTTAGTTCTCTGAATAAGTTCATCCTTTTTTGGGAGAGAGACATGCTCCGTTGGTTCGTATGAACACATGTGTTCTTAGCTCATAATATTCATGGCGAAGTTTCTTCTTCGTTAAATTGTTATATGGTTGGAATTGGAAAATGCTACATGTAGTAATTGCTATAATGTCTTGGGTAATGTGATACTTGGCAATTGTTGTGCTCATGTTTAAGCTCTTGCATCATATGCTTTGCACCCATTAATGAAGAAATACATAGAGCATGCTAAAATTTGGTTTGCATAATTGGTCTCTCTAAGGTCTAGATAATTTCTAGTATTGAGTTTGAACAACAAGGAAGACGGTGTAGAGTCTTATAATGTTTACAATATGTCTTTTATGTGAGTTTTGCTGCACTGGTTCATCCTTGAGTTTGCTTCAAATAACCTTGCTAGCCTAAACCTTGTATCGAGAGGGAATACTTCTCATGCATCCAAAATCCTTGAGCCAACTACTATGCCATTTGTGTCCACCATACCTACCTACTACATGGTATTTCTCCGCCATTCCAAAGTAAATTGCTTGAGTGCTACCTTTAAAATTCCATCATTCACCTTTGCAATATATAGCTCATGGGACAAAATAGCCTTAAAAAACTATCGTAGTATTGAATATGTACTTATGCACTTTATCTTTTATTAAGTTGCTTGTTGTGCGATAACCATGCTTCTGGGGAACGCCATCAACTATTGTTGAATATCATGTGAGTTGCTATTCATGTCCGTCTTGTCTGAAGGATCTATCACCTTAGTGGTTGGAGCATGCAAAATTGTTAGAGAAGAACATTGGGCCGCTAACTAAAGCCATGAATCGTGGTTGAAGTTTCAGTTTTGGACATATATCCTCAATCTCATATGAGAATAATAATTGTTGCTACATGCTTATGCATTAAAGAGGAGTCCATTATCTGTTGTCCATGTTGTCCCGGTATGGATGTCTAAGTTGAGAATAATCAAAAGCGAGAAATCCAAAATGCGAGCTTTCTCCTTAGACCTTTGTACAGGCGGCATGGAGGTACCCCTTTGTGACACTTGGTTGAAAAATGGCATTGCAAAGATCCGGTAGTCCAAGCTAAGTAGGACAAGGTGCGGGCACTATTAGTATACTATGCATGAGGCTTGCAACTTGTAAGATATAATTTACATAACTCATATGCTTTATTACTACCGTTGACAAAATTGTTTCATGTTTTCAAAATAAAAGCTCTAGCACAAATACAGCAATCGATGCTTTCCTCTTTGAAGGACCATTCTTTTACTTTTATGTTGAGTCAGTTTACCTATCTCCTTCCACCCTAAGAAGCAAACACTTGTGTGAACTGTGCATTGATTCCTACATACTTGCATATTGCACTTGTTATATTACTTTATGTTGACAATATCCATGAGATATACATGTTATAAGTTGAAAGCAACCGCTGAAACTTAATCTTCCTTTGTGTTGCTTCAATACCTTTACTTTGATTTATTGCTTTATGAGTTAACTCTTATGCAAGACTTATTGATGCTTGTCTTGAAGTACTATTCATGAAAAGTCTTTGCTTTATGATTCAGTTGTTTACTCATGTCATTACCATTGTTTTGATCGCTGCATTCATTACATATGCTTACAATAGTATGATCAAGGTTATGATGGCATGTCACTTAAGAAATTATCTTTGTTATCGTTTTACCTGCTCGGGACGAGCAGAACTAAGCTTGGGGATGCTGATACGTCTCCGACGTATCGATAATTTCTTATGTTCCATGCTACTTTATTGATGATACCTACATGTTTTATGCACACTTTATGTCATATTCGTGCATTTTCTGGAACTAACCTATTAACAAGATGCCGAAGTGCCAGTTCCTGTTTTCTGCTGTTTTTGGTTTCAGAAATCCTAGTAACGAAATATTCTCGGAATTGGACGAAATCAACGCCCAGGTTCCTATTTTGCCCGGAAGCATCCAGAACACCCGAGAGCCGCCAGAGGGGGGCCCTGGTGGGCCCAGATGACATGGTGGCGCGGCCCAGGCCCTGGCCGCGCCACCCTATGGTGTCGTCGCCTCGTTGACCCTCCTGCGCCGCCTCTTCGCCTATATAAAGCCCCTGCATCGAAAACCCTTACGGGAGGAAGCCACGATACGAGAAAAGTTCCAGAGCCGCCGCCATCGCGAAGCCAAGATCTGGGGGACAGGAGTCTCTGTTCCGGCACCCTGCCGGAGCGGGGAAGTGCCCCCGGAAGGCTTCTCCATCGACACCGCTGCCATCTCCACCGCCATCTTCATCACCGCTGCTGCTCCCATGAGGAGGGAGTAGTTCTCCATCGAGGCTCGGGGCTGTACCGGTAGCTATGTGGTTAATCTCTCTCCTATGTACTTCAATACAATGATCTCATGAGCTGCCTTACATGATTGAGATCCATATGATGAGCTTTGTATCGCTACTAGTTATGTGCTACTCATGTGATGTTATTAAAGTAGTTTATTCCTCCTGCATGGTGTAAAGGTGATTAGTGTGTGCACCGTGTGGTTCTTGTCGTAGGCTATGATCATGATCTCTTGTAGATCGTGGAGTTAATTGTCATTATGATAGTATTGATGTGATCTATTCCTCCTTCATAGTGTAATGTGGACAGTGCGTGCGCTATGTTAGTTCTTGGTTTATTTTGCAATGATCTATTATGCTCTAAGGTTACTTAAACATGAATATCGAATGTTGTGGAGCTTGTTAACTCCGGCATTGAGGGTTCGTGTAATCCTACGCAATGATGTTCATTATCAAACAAGAGTGTATGTAGCACATTTGAGAAGAAGTATTTATTATGCGATCAATGTTGAGAGTGTCCACTAGTGAAAGTATGATCCCTAGGCCTTGTTTCCAATACTGAAAACACCGTTTACTTACTGTTCTGTTGCATGTTTACTCGCTGCCATATTTTATTCAGATTGCTATTACCACTCATATACATCCATATTACTTGTATTTCACTATCTCTTCGCCGAACTAGTGCACCTATACACCTGACAAGTGTATTTGGTGTGTTGGGGACACAAGAGACTTCTTGCTTTGTGATTACAGGGTTGCTTGAGAGGGCTATCTTTGACCTCTTCCTCCCTGAGTTCGATAAACCTTGGGTAATCCACTTAAGGGAAACTTGCTGCTGTTCTACAAACCTCTGCACTTGGAGGCCCAACACTGTCTACAAGAATAGAAGCACCCGTAGACATCACCGGCCCACTAAGCATGTGGGCCGGACCGAATGCACTCGTTTGACCGGTCAACAGGCAAAAGGGCCGGCCCACAAGACATGTGGGACCCACGTTCCTGTTATCGGGCCGGCCAATTTAACTAGTGGGGTCCACCTTAAAACAACTGGGCCGGCCCAAGAAGTTATTGGGCCGGCCCAATTAGCATGTGGGTCCCACTTTCCTGCTATCGGGCTGGCCTATTTAGTACGTGGGGTCCACAATAGATCAAACAGGCTGGCCCAACAAGAAAGTGGGCCGGGCCAAAAACACAGGTGGGTCCCACTTTCCTATTAAAGGGCCGGCCCATTTCGTACGTGGGGTCCACGATAGATCAAACGGGCTGGCCCAACAAGATAGTGGGCCGGGCCAAAACACAGGTGGGTCCCACTTTCCTGTTAAAGGGCCGGCCCATTTAGTATGTGGGGTCCACCATCTAGCAAGTGGGCCGGCCCAACAAGATAGTGGGCCGGGCCAAAACACAGGTGGGTCCCACTTTCCTGTTAAAGGTCCGGCCCATTTAGTATGTGGGGTCCACCATCTAGCAAGTGGGCCGGCCCAACAAGATAGTGGGCCGGGCCAAAACACAGGTGGGTACCACTTTCCTGTAAAAGGGCCGGCCCAATTAGTATGTGGTGTCCACCATCTAGCAAGTGGGCTGGCCCAACAAGATAGTGGGCCGGGCCAAAAGCACAGGTGGGTCCCACTTTCCTCTTAAAGGGCCGGCCCATTTAGTATGTGGGGTCCACCACAAAAGCAATTGGGCTGGCCCAACTAATTAGTGGGCCGGCCCAGTAGTGGGTGGGGTCCACCTTAAAGCAAGTGGGCAGCCCAATTAGAGTGTGGGGTCCACCGTAAATCAAATGGGCTGGCCCAATAAGTAAGTGGGCCAGACCGTTTAGTTGCTGTTTATATGCCGGCATAATAGGCGCTTTAGGATTTTGCGGGCAGGCACATATGTGATTTCGCTTAATTGGGCCGTTTAAGGGATGTGAATTCGTGATTTAGATACTGAGAATATTTACGCAGCATTGATTTCTGTCGGATAGCCTCACTTACCAAAAGCAGCAAAGAAAAAATGCGCGAAAAAACTATAAAAACTAACTAAATATTACATCAGCTGCAAGGCATTGAAAAAATATTACAGAACCCAGAGAAATTGAATGGTAATTAAACCTAGCAATACAATGAAGGACAGAGCTACACGGCGGCGCCGCATGGAAGTGTCCCGCGTGCGGCGGCCCATGCATAGTCTAATTAACTCATGTGGGGCCCAATATGGCACTACATGCAACTCTGATATTATTCGCTTTCGTGTATCTACATGCACACGAGTTGCAAAAAATTATCAGCTACAATCAAACATGACTTTCCAACTGATGGTAATGTGACTAATTGCCCAGTAATTAATATCGCTATTAGTAATTTGGCACCTACGCTAGTTACCATATTCATCACTTTTCGCCATGAAAAATGCATTGTACCTTCTAGTACCAAGCGACATCATGTTTAGAAAATAATTGCCAGATTAACTTCACTAGTAGAAAAAGGGCCTTCAGGCCCGGTTCATAAGGGGCTTCAGGCCCGGTTTTGGAACCGGGCCTAGCAAGGCGGGACTAAAGGGTCACCCCTTCAGGCCCGGTTTAAATAAGCACCGGGTCAGAAGGCCTCGCCACGTGGTGCAGCCAGGGGGCTCGTGGTGGAGGACCTTTGGTCCCGGTTCGTGGTACGAACCGGGCCTGGAGTTCTCTGCCGCGGCAGAGAAACTCGGCGTTTCTCTGCCGCGGCACAGGTTTAGGGTGGAGCAGCGTTTCTCTGCCGCGGCAGAGAAACTGGGCGTTTCTCTGCCGCGGCTGAGTTTCAGCAATGCATACATATATACATCATTTCAAGAAACCACAAAAGATCGTCATGAATATATAGACATCGTCAACAGTACACGTAATGCATGCATTGTTTACAGTACATTAATGTCGGTCCTCTTTGTGTCAGTAAGATCTATGTACTGCCGATAGTATTCTCCTTTTGGCGAAAGGGCCTCGTTAAGAAAGAATCCCGCGAGTTCCTCTTGGATTGCTCGTATGCGAGCCTCCGTTATGAGAGAGTCCCGCAAGCTTATCATCTATATTAAAAAAAAGGATATCAATATATATGAATGGAACTCAATACAATTGATGGTAATAAGCTTAATTGTGAATATTTGTTCACGTACACGAGAGTGGTGTATAGCGTCCTCCGCATCCCTGTAAACAGCCATCTCACGAATGAAGTCGCAAACGTAGTATCCACATAAGTTATTCCCGCGTTCCTGCCTCATACACTTTACGAAAAAATAGTTCGATCAAACTAGTAATCAAGCATCGTATTTGAAACAAAATATCAAAGAGATGCACGGACATAGCTATATATATATAGTACTACTTACAGGATAATCTTCAAATGTAAGCTCCGGTTTCCATTCACCTGGAACAACATTGATGAACCGTTTCCAAGCCCTGCCCGGCAAAGAAAAAATAAGTAAATGAGTTATTGATTAGTTCATGATATCGTCGAGGGAGAACAGATGAAGATGCCGATAAGAGATTGACTGAAATTACCTCTGGAGCAGCTTAGCCATGTTCTCCCATTCCGCATGTTCATAACGTTTCGAGTCCATTACAAGTACGACTCCTTTCTTAAGCTGAATGATTAGGAGAATAAAGTGAAAGCTGCACAAGCATAGCTCAATGATTAGGAGAATAAAGTGGAAGATACAGAAGCATAATAATGTATGTTAAAACACTCACTTGAAATTGTAGGGAAAAAATATATCCTCTTTGTCTGCTTGCTTCTGTAAAAACATTAGCATGTTTTCCTCTGTGTCCTTGGGGTAGTCTCGAACCGTAACTACATGAACTGTGTTTGGGTCAATGAACCCGATGGGATCGAGCTTGCCTCTTTTGCATTCGAGCTTCTTCATTCTGCATATAGCGTACACAAAGAATATAGTGAGGATAATTGCTAGTGCAAATGCATGAGCTGAGCTACAGACTTAATTACATAAATAAATCACTTACAGGCAGTAGCAACTGATGACAGCTTTGTCGAGGGCGTCTTGATTGAATAACTGAAATAGTTCTTCAAGCTCAAGGTTTATCTCCTCCTTCCCCCGGAAGTAATGCTCATCTCTAATTGAGACCGTGAGGTAGCGATCACCTTTTCGACAGGCTCGCATGTACCATTCATGCAACCTTCGCATCTGAGTCCCCATACGCGCGAGCTCGCCAGGTTTGACGAGATCATGTCCGTATCTATACTTGTTTACGACTTGAGCCGTTGGATAGTAATCTTGGTACTGAACATCTGCTCCCTGACCTCTAGCCTCCCGTTCGATCATCGATACCGTCTCTGGATCATCGTAGGGCTGCACGACGAAGTGTGGTATGGACTGCTTTTCCTGTTGTCCAAGCAGGGGGACATTTTTCGCTGCTTTGGCCGCTCTATGGGACTGTCCAAGAGAGCGGTCATAATCAGTTCTCAGCTCAGCTCTCTTTTGTCTCGTCTCGGCAAAGTGCTTCACTGTACGCGGTGCTATAAAAACCTTTGGAGGCTTCTTCGGCGCAAGAAACGCCTTTTGCTCATCAGTCATCTGATTTGGTAACAACTGTGGAGTCTTGGCCCTCTTCGCAGCTGATGGTCTGTTTGGAGCTGATGATCTTCCCCGCGCTTCAATACTTGACGCCGCGGTACTACTCTTCCTCTTTTGCTTAGGAGACGGCGAAGCCTGAGGAGACGGCGAAGCCTGAGGAGACGGCTCATGCACATGACAATCATCACGCACAGGAGAATCATCATCGTGCAGAGGAGAATCATCACGCGGAGGAGACTGCGGCGGAGTATTCTCACGCGGAGGAGACGGCGGCGGAGTATTCTCACGCGGAGGAGGCTTAAAACGAGGAGGTGGCATGCTTGGCTTCGAACCTGGAAACACAATGTTCTCCTTCCGCCATTGAATGGTGGTTCTACGGGCTTGTCCCAGTTCGTTGATTTCCCCATCTTCACCTGCTGGTTGCTCAAGGACCATCTGCTCATAATCTGCCATCACTTCATCCACCATCACAACAGCAAAGTCATCTGGGACGGGACGGCAATGGTAAGTCTTTGTAGGTAAGAAAATGCCGACCGCCGCCTTGAAGGATAAGTTGAAAACTTTAACATGTAGCTCACAAGGACGGCTCTCAGTGAGATCATCCATGGGGGGGTAGCGAGGAGGCTCGACCACCTCATCATTAATATGATCGGCCTGCTGAGAGGAAGCTACGCTGCTTTTCCGGTATTGAGATTGCAGCGGAACGATAGCTTCAACCAATGCAGCATCTACATGTTGCCCCTGAGCCATCTGGGATGTAAGTACTTCAGTTACTTTGGACAATTGGGCTTGCATGAGGCTAAAACCACTCTCTAAGCACGCTATGCGGTCTGTTTCCTTTGCCTTTCTCCTCTCATGGCTTTTATCAGGAAATCTCTTCCTTTCAGCAGCAAAGCCAAACTTCCACGGAATGGAGCCTTCGGTGCCACGTGTTCGTCCGCCGTGTTCTTTGTTCCCAAGGGCGCGTGTCAGCTCATCGTCCTCTCTATCGGGCCGGAACCTCCCCTCCTCCACGTCCTTATGTGCTTTTTCCAGGGCTTCAACGGGGCCCTTCAGATGTGCTTTGTTATAGATACACTTCCCTGTTTCTGGGTGTAACTTTCCCCCAATCCCGTAGAACCACTCCTTCATCCGATCGATCCAACCGTGTGTCCCTAATCGGATCCCTTTCTTGGTCAGTTCCGCCTCAGCTGCCTGCCACTTAGGTCGGTTAGCCCTGTAGCCACCTGGGCCCAAAATTTGGTGATATTTCTTCAACGCAGCATTGGCCTTATTTGTTTCCGACCTTTTCTTAAATTCTTCTGACTCCGTGTTGTACTTCACGAATTCGTTCCAGTGATCTTTTAACTTCTCACTGTTCGGAGTCTTCTTTTCCTTGATAAGGCCGCGCAATCTTTTCTTGTGTGCCTTGAATAGTTCGGCCATCTTCTTCAAAGCAAATTTCTTCACTGCCTCCTCCATCTCTGCCTTTTTAGCGGCATCCTCCTCTGCAGGTACTAAGTTCAAATGTGCCATGAGCTTGATCAGAAGGCTGCGTTTGGCTACATCATCGATATAAAGACCTTGAGTTTCTTCTTCTGCAGACAGCTCTAGTCCCTTCGGCCTATGCCATTCTCGAACGGTGATCGGGATGCAGTCCCTAACAAGCACTCCGCATTGACTTATAAATAATTTTGCATGCTTGGCCGGAGCAATCGGTTTACCATCCGCATTGATCTCGGTGATGTCGCGCCTAACACCGTCGCTCAACATTCTGGCCGGGCCTCGCTTCGACTTTACAGAAGAAGTGCTCGATCCGGAGGGCTAAAAAATAAAGAATTCATTGTCAGTACAAATTATTTAATGCATCTAATCAGCAGCGGCGGCTTAATTTATATACCTCGGTGATAACTACGGTTCCACCACCGGAGCCATTATGTTCTTCTTCCTCACCGGAGCCCTCTTCTCCTCGTTCAATATTCTCCGCTCCCTCACCGGACTCATTCAAAAAAGATGCGGTGATATCGTCACCGCCATCATCCGGAATACCGTCGCCGCCATCATCAAAAGTACCGTCGGCTATGAGGTCAGCCATGAACTGTTCATCCTCTTCGTTTCTGTATCCATCCATGCTTTCTGCAACGACTTGCAAAATTATAGGCCGGAAGCATCATGTATGATCACATATATAGATATTAATTAAGGATAATGCAGAAAACTGAAATTGGAGTTCTAACATATATAGAGTCTAACATTATTTCTAACATGTTAACAAAAAAATTCTAACTAATAAAATTTATCTAACAAATATTACTTTATATTCTAACATGTTAATATTTCTAACATATATATTAACTAACATATATAGTAACCACTATTTCTAAAAAATAGAGTTCTAACTAATTAACATAGAGTCTAACATTATTTCTAACATATATATTAACTATTTTACTAACATATACATATATTAACCACTATTTCTAAAAAATAGAGTTCTAACTAGCATTATTTTTATTAATATCGTTGTAAACTAACAATTTTTACTAATAATTCTAACTAACAATTTTTACTAACATTATTACAAATATATTATTTATAACTAACAAATTATTTTTACTAACAATTTTTACTAACATTTTTACTAACATTTTTACTAACAATTTTTACTAACAATTTTTACTAACATTTTTACTAACATATAACTATACTAACAATATAAAATTTTAACAAACATAAATAACAAAAAAAAGGAGCGGCCGGCCGGGGCGCGCACGCACCTGCGGAGGAGAGGCGGCCGACGGCGGGCGGCGGCGGCGTGCGGAGAGGAGGCGGCCGACGCGCGGGCGGCGGCGGCGGCGCGGCGGTGGAGGAGGAGGCGGCGCGCGGCAGCGGGCGGCGAGGGAGGAGGCGGCAGCGGCGTGGCGCGCGGCGGCGGCGTGGCGCGCGCGGGCGCGGTGGGCGGCGGGCGGCGCGCGCGGGCGCGGTGGGCGGCGGCGGCGGGCGCGGTGGGCGGCGGCGGCACGCGCGGGCACGGTGGGCGGCGGCGGCGCAGTGGGCAGCGGCGGCGGGCGATTTTGGCAGCCTGCCGGCGTCTGTGAGCTCTCCGCGCGCGATTGATCTCCGCGCGGAGACGAAGGGGCCAGTTATAACCCCCCCTTTAGGCCCGGTTCGTGGCATGAACCGGGCCTAAAGGCCACCCTTCAGGCCCGGTTTGTACCACCAACCGGGCCTGAAGGCCTTTTTTCGCCCCATTTCGGTGCGCGCCGAAAATAGGCCTTCAGGCCCGGTTGGTGGTACAAACCGGGCCTGAAGGCAACATTTTTAAACTGTTTTCGTTCCCGCCTTATTTCAAATCAAAAATAGGGCTATTATATATCAAAATGTTCAGAAAAAGAAGGTCTATCCAATAAAAGTGTAATTTACATATGAATTTGAATATAAATTGACTTAATTTATGAATTTGAATTTGAAGCAGTGGCACACGTGTCCCTTCCCCGTGCCACGTGTCGCCGTCGCTTCCACGTGCCTCGCCCCGCCGCCGCCGGCGTGCGACGTGTAGACGCCGCGCCACATGTTGCCAAACTTGCCGCGTCGCTTCTCGTGCTATAAAGCGCCGCGTGCGCGAGCAACCACACGTCGCCGTTGCCCCCGCTCATTCGTCTCCGGGATGCCGCCGCGCCGTCGCGGCTCGTCCGGTTTCCGTGGCGTCCGAGGCGTCTGAACGGTAGGTTCTACGCCGAGATGCGAGCCGGTGGCTTCCGCCTCACCCTCGGCACGTACAACACGCCGGACCTGGCGGCTGATGATGCAAATTTTATTACGATTGAACTGGAATTAAAGTACAGAGCTCAACTGAAAATTAAGATACATGGTCAGATTCGACTGTTGGAGTCATTCAGTCATACTCGTGTCTAGCCCTATAGTACTCGCCACTATAGTCGTCGTAGTCGCCGTCATCATCGGAGCTGGCATCAGGGTCGCGGTAGTCGAACCTCGGCAGGTGAGCACGCGTGGGCTGGGACTGAGGGTAGCGCAGGCGGGGGCCACGGTAGGCCATGACGCCCTGGAGAGTCCGGCCGCGCCACCACAGCCGACGGCCGGCCTCGTTGAAGTTCGAACGAGGCGGACCGTCCTCCTCGTGCCTGGCAAGCGCACTCTCACGCCGATTGATGAAGAAGCTTTCCCAAGTCGGGCTGTAGTCGGGATGCCACTGGGGATTCCTCCGCTGCTCTGGCGTGAGCTCGAAGTAGTAGTGGTTCGTGATGGCCATCTCGCGCGCCACACCTAGAGGGACAGGAGGGAGCGGTACGCCTCCGACGCTCAGCAACCAGCCGGTCGGTACGCGGTAGCCCGGCGGGCAGGGGTAGTTCAAGGCGCAAAGCGCCTCCGCCTCCCGGGGGGTTAGAGATACAATGGAAGCCATGTGACAGAGTGATGAGGTTTCCAGATATGAGTGTAGAGATGTGATATGTAAATGGCTACATATATATAGTGAAAAAATGGCGGGAAGAGGTGGAACGCACGGGAAGAAAAATGCGGGAAACTTTTATCCCGGGTGGGGGCTCAAACCGGGACAATAGATGGGAGGCTTCATCTCGGAGAGGCTTATCTGGTTTTTGCATTATCTGGGGGGGGGGGGGCTTACTTGGGGAGGATTAGTCAGGCAAAACTGTCGGTGGGATAAGGACGTGTGGGTAACCTTTAGTCCCGGCTGGTGGGTGCAACCGGGACAAAAGATGTCTGCCGGATAAGAATGCATGGGTGGACGCACTGCTCGATGAGATAAAGCATGTAGCGCCACGACGCCCTGTCGAAGAACAAGACAAAGTAGAAGCGGTGCAGTGCCTATAAAAGGAGCATCGATACGCCTTGCCGAAGCAGATCAACAAGCCAAGCAGAGTTTCATTCTCATGGATGAAGGAAAGGGTTGGGAAATCTCCCGTGGCACAGCTTCTCGAAGATGTCGTTGGTGCACACGCCCTACGGCATCTTCGGAGGCTGTGCCTCGGAAAAATTTCCCGGCAAGCCCGTGAACGACTATATCTCCTCTAACAGTGTGGGGGAAAGGGTTGGGAAATCTCCCGTGGCACAGCTTCTCGAAGATGTCGTTGGTGCACATGCCCTATGGCATCTTCGGAGGCTGTGCCTCGGAAAAATTTCCCGGCAAGCCCGTGAACGACTACATCTCCTCTAACAGTGTGGGGGAAAGGGTTGGGAAATCTCCCGTGGCACAACTTCTCGAAGATGTCGTTGGTGCACACGCCCTACGGCATCTTCGGAAGTTGTGCCTCGGAAAAATTTCCCGGCAAGCCCGTGAACGATGACATCTCCACTTTTAGTATCTTACACATACAGTTATGATTACACAAAAATAAATGGGAAATTGATTGCCATGTTGAGATACTCAATGTGCCATGAACTCTCTTCAATTAACTTGATGATGGAGCGTCTTCATCATTTAATCTTCTTCGGCCGTAACCATGGAGCATCTTCATCATTTAACTTGATGCTTGGGTCAATGTTCACTGTGAAGGGTGGAATTTCATCGAACTTATTATAATCTTCTGACATGTCTGTCTTGTCCTCCACTCCCACGATGTTTATTTTTCCAGAAAGAACTATGTGGCGCTTTGGCTCAACGTATGATGCATCTGTTTCCTTATGTTTCCTTTTTCTTGGTTTGGTAGACATATCCTTCACATAGAAAACCTGGGCCACATCCTTGGCTAGGACGAATGGTTCATCTATATACCCAAGATTGTTGAGATCCACTGTTGTCATTCCATACAACTTGTCTACCTGAACCCCACCTCCTGTTTTCTTGACCCATTTGCACCTAAACAAAGGGACCTTAAAAGAAGGTCCATATTCAAGTTCCCATATATCCTCTATGTAACCATAATATGTGTCGTTTGGGCCTTCATTCATTATTGCATCAAATCGGACACCACTGTTTTGGTTGGTGCTCTTTTTATCTTGGGCGATCGTGTAAAATGTATTCCCATTTATCTCGTACCCTTGGAAAGTCACTACAGTCGAAGATGGTGTCTGGGCCAGCAAGTACAGCTGATCTTCAATATGTTCGTTATTCAGGAGATGTTTATGCAACCAACCTCCGAAAGTCGACATGTGTTCACGTCTAATCCAATCGTTCGACTGCCCCGGGTTCTGGGAGCATAGAAAGTCCTTGTGGTCACCGATATACGGAGCCACCAAGGTGGAACTTTGTAGAACTGTGTAGTGTGCTTGAGTCAAAGAAATTCCGTCCCTACATATCATTGATTTCCTTCCTAGCGTGCCTTTTCCACTTAGTCTCCCTTCATGCCGCGATTCAGGAACACCAATCGGCTTAAGGTCAGGAATAAAGTCAACACAGAATTCAATGACCTCCTCTGTTCCATAGCCCTTGGAGATGCTTCCTTCTGGCCTAGCACGGTTATGAACATATTTCTTTAAGACTCCCATGAACCTCTCGAAGGGGAACATATTGTGTAGAAATACAGGACCGAGAATGGAAATCTCATCGACCAGGTGAACGAGGAGATGTGTCATAATATTGAAGAAGGATGGTGGGAACACCAGCTCAAAACTAACAAGACATTGGACCACATCATTCTGCAACCTCGGTAGAATTTCTGGATTTATCACCTTCTGAGAAATTGCATTGAGAAATGCACATAGCTTCACAATGGGCAGTCGAACATTTTCCGGTAGAAGCCCCCTCAATGCAATCGGAAGCAACTGCGTCATTATCACGTGGCAGTCATGCGACTTCAGGTTCTGGAATTTTTTCTCTGCCATATTTATTATTCCCTTTATATTGGAGGAGAAGCCAGACGGGACCTTGATGCTGCTCAGACATTCAAAAAAGATTTCCTTCTCTGCTTTTGTAAGAGCGTAGCTGGAGTAATAAAGTCCTCTATCTTTCTCATGCAGTTTGTCGGGGTCTTTCATACGTTGTTGGTCCTCTCGTGCTTCTGGTGTATCTTTTGACTTCCCGTACACGCCTAGGAAGCCTAGCAGGTTCACGCAAAGATTCTTCGTCACGTGCATCACATCGATTGAAGAGCGGACCTCTAATACTTTCCAATAGGGTAGATCCCAAAATATAGATTTCTTCTTCCACATGGGTACGCGTTTATCAGCGCCGTTAGGAACAGACCGTCCGCCAGGACCCTTTCCAAATATTACATCTACATCCTTGACCATACCTAATATATCAGCACCATTACGGTTGGCAGGCTTCCTCCGGTGATCTGCCTCACCCTTGTAATGCTTGCCTTTCTTTCTTACGGGATGGGTAAGACGCAGAAATCGACGATGCCCCAGGTACACAACCTTCTTACATTTATCCAAATAATCACCTTCGAGCTCATCTAAACAGTGCGTGCATGCATTGTATCCCTTGTTTGACTGTCCTGAAATGTTACCAAGAGCAGGCCAATCATTGATGGTTACGAACAGCAGCGCTCGTAGGTCAAATTCCTCCTGCTTGTACTCGTCCCACACAGGTACACCTGCTATGGACCACAGCTGTAGAAGTTCTTCGACTAATGGCTTCAGGTACACATCAATGTCGTTGCCGGGTTGCTTCGGGCCTTGTATGAGCACTGGCATCATAATGAATTTGCGCTTCATGCACAACCAAGGAGGAAGGTTATATATACAAAGAGTCACAGGCCAGGTGCTATGGCTGCAGCTCTGCTCTCCAAAAGGATTCATGCCATCTGTAATTAGACCAAACCTTAAGTTCCTTGCATCCTCTGCGAAGTACGGGAAATGTCTATCGATTTTTCTCCACTGAGACCCATCAGCAGGGTGTCTCAACATCTCGTCTTTCTTACGGTCTTCTTTGTGCCATCGCAACAACCTAGCGTGCTCTTTATTTCTGAACAAGCGTTTCAGCCGTGGTATTATTGGAGCATACCACATAACCTTGGCAGGAACCCTCTTCCTGGGACGCTCGCCCTCAACATCACCCGGGTCATCTCGTCTGATCTTATACCGCAATGCAGTGCACACCGGGCATGCATCCAAATTCTCGTACTCACCGCGGTAGAGGATGCAGTCATTAATGCATGCATGTATCTTTTGCAC
Organism: Lolium perenne; assembly: GCF_019359855.2. Taxonomy (NCBI): domain Eukaryota; kingdom Viridiplantae; phylum Streptophyta; class Magnoliopsida; order Poales; family Poaceae; genus Lolium; species Lolium perenne. Next base: position 84,146,213 of record NC_067248.2, on the reverse strand, counting down.
ATCTAATCCTAGAGGGCAGACAACCTTCTTCGCTTCGTACGTACTGGCGGGCAATTCGTTACCCCTTGGAAGCTTCCTCTTCATTATTGCCAGCAACTTTCCAAATCCTGAGTCAGTGACACCGTTCTCTGCCTTCCATTGCAACAACTCCAGTGTGGTACTTAACTTTTTATGGCCATCTTCGCAAGTTGGGTATAACAATTTGTTGTGATCCTCTATCATCTGGTCAAAGGCCAACCTTTCCTTTTCAGTTTCAAATTCTATCCTTGCATCAGCAATGGCCCGACCAAGATCATCATCAACAGGCTCATCTGGTGCCTCTTGATCTTCTGCTTCATTGTCTTCATTGTCTGCAGCATCACCGTATTCAGGGAACATGGGATAGCTGTCATCTTCCTCTTCCTCTTCTTCATTGACTTCCATCATAACCCCTTTTTCTCCGTGCTTGGTCCAACAATAGTAGCTGGGCATGAAACCTACCCGCAGAAGGTGGCCGTGAATGGTACTCGAGTGAGCGTAATTTACGATATTCTTACAGTCAACACATGGACAATACATAAAGCCACCATGTTTGTTTGCCTCAGCCACGGCGATGAAATTCTCCAGGCCCGAAGTGAACTCGTCAAAGCGTCGGTCAACATACATCCATTGCCGATTCATCTGCATGATATAACTAAGATTATCAAAAACAATTACAGAAAATCACGATTAGGGAAACGATATATATATACACATGCATTTTATCAACGACAGATGAAAGGATAAATTTATTAACCTTGATCGAGAAAAGAAAAAAAACAGTTAAGTGCGGCTTGTTTTGTGTGAACTCAAGTGGCAAAACCTCTTAGGCAATTCATCGAACACCTCTTGTGCATGTGAAGAGAGCAAACAACATACACCCCTTCTTGTATTGAAGTGGAAAAATGGCCAAGTGTGGCTCACCATGGGGAGGGGCAAGGATATATAGGCTGTGTCGGCCGTTGGTCCCGGTTGGTAATCCAAACCGGGTCCAAAGGGGGGACCTTTGGGCCCGGTTTGGATTACCAACCGGGACCAACGGCCGACACAGCCTGCCGCGCCCTGCCGTGCCGTTCCGAAGGGCCTTTAGGCCCGGTTAGTCTCTCAAACCGGGACCATTGCTCCCCAATGGGCCCGGTTTGACTCTGAGCGGTGCCATTTGCTGCCAGGGGCTTGGGACGAAAGGCCTGTTCTCCACTAGTGCTTTTACCTGGTTGCCAGGATTTAAACTACTCCTTATAAGTAAAAATAACAGGAGGAAAACATCAGGACCGGCCCTAATTAATCTGGCAGCCAGTCTTATTTAAACTTGGCCATCACTCGCAGTTAATCTGGCATTAGGATCTAATTAATCTTAAAATTAGCAAATATGACAACATACCTCTAGCTGAATCGGGCAACTACAAATAATTAATCTGGGAATTACTGCTAAACTAATCTGGCAAGTACCTAATTAGCAAAACCAGATGTAGTAGTAGGGGGAAAATCCGTGCTCATCCACCACATATCTCGCCGGCGTGCTAGTCGTCGGTGTCGAGCTCGCCGCTGCGTGCTTGTTCACCTCCTCCTCGCGTTCGCCAGCTGTGTCTAGCTTGCGCCCGTCGACGGCAGCCTGGCGGAGCCCTCCCCGCTTCGCGCTCGCGGCTCCTCCTCACGCTCAACAACGACATCCAATGATCCAAGTCGAGCTCGACGGCGGCAACATCCTCCTCAAGCTCGACGGCAGCGGAGCCCTCCACCGGTCTGTGCTCGCGCCGGCAGCGTATCCTCCTCGCACTCGTCGGCGGTGGCCCGACGGAGATCTCCCAGCGACGCGCCGGCTTCTCGCGCTCACCAACGAAGGGCCGGCAGAGCCCTCCCTGCGCAACTCCTCCTGGCGCTCGCCGGCGACGGCCGGGCGGAGCACTCCCTGGGTCGCGGATCCTCCTCGCGCTCACCGGCTGCGAACAGGCGGAGCACTCCCTAGGTCGCGCCTCCTCCTCGCCGGCGGCTCGCCGGCTGCATGTCCGGCGGCGGCCGCTTCCTCGAACCTCCCCAAGCAGCGCTTTCCGTGGTGGTGTTGTGTTTTTTTTAGAAGAGGAAAGGAGTTCTGGTAGGGGTTCTGTAGTTGAGAGCACTCCACGCGTGGCTCTTAGGGAGACGATGACTCTTTTCCGCCGCACGCTTCGTTCGCTGGTGCGGCGCTTCCGTGTATCATTTTCCTACAATGAAGCGATCCGGCAATCTTTTAAGTTGTCCATGCAGCATCTATATCTGAAACAAAGACATTACAAGTTAAGACAACAACAATGGAAAGGCAAAGACACTACAATATTGTTTGCCAAAGAATTTGGAACTCATCATTTCGTCGTTATAACAAGATCATTGTAATGCGCACAATAAACAAACAAAGAGTGCATGCCGCATACCAACAGCCAATATAACAGAGCATGTTAGAATGAAACAGCAGACTTACTACTGTCGAGTCCCATGCAAACCAACATGTTCAGGGAGTACAAAATTGGCATGAACAACATAGTAGCAGGCTATAAATTTTGTAACAACGACTGAGCAAGATGAAGTTATGATGGCTACATCTACAGAGCAGGGAATGTAAACCAAAAATAGAAGTTACGATGGCAAAAGCTAAAGAGGAGGGAATGTGAACCAACATGTGCCAAGTGCAATTACTTCATTTTGGCCGTGAACTAAATAATACTCCTGAACTTATAGTGAAGGGGATGCAAATCAAGATGTTTCGGGATATAAACTTGTAATGAGCAACACATAGAGGATAGTTAATGCTGGAGCTTAGGATGGACCAGATACAGAATATAGTGGGATCACCTGTGAACTTGTATAAGAGGGAATGCAAACCAATATGTTCAGCTTTCCATATGTGAGCATCATGCCAAGTCAGAGAAGCAAGTCAATAATGCAGCTTTTGAAGAACAAGATGGCACGCAAAATTATTATCTAGTAGTATGACAAGTTTATTTGTACTACAGGCTAGATAGCAGAGTGATAGCATGCAAAACTAAGTCCTTACTTTGTTAGCTTACAATGAACTAGATACAAAACAGTGGCATCACCTGTAGTACAGGGAATGCAAGCCAACATGTTCATGGAGTAAAAAATTGGCACAAACAACATAGTAGCAGGCCATAATTTTTGTAACAACGACTGAGGAAGATAAAGTTATGATGGCTAGATCTACAAAGCAGGGAATGTAAACCAAATATAGAAGTTACGATGCCAAAAGCTATAGAGCAGGGAATGCGAACCAACATGTGCAATTACTTAAAATTGGCCATGAACTAAATAATAGCAGGATGTTACTATAATACCTATAATTTTTGTAACAACGACTGAGCAAGATAGAAGTTATGATGGCTACATCTACAGAGCAGGGAATGCAAACCAAAATGTTCAATCGCTTAAAGTTAGCAATGAAGTAGACAATAGCAAGGTGTTACGGTCATAGCTAGGAATGAACTAAAAGAGTTTCACACAAACAAGCATCTGAACCCAGAACATGGCGCTAAAACAAGGAACTTACATTAGGAGAAGCACTCTGTGGGAGTCACATCAGATCTTCCTGGGGTTGATAGATCCGGTGATGAAGTACGCTACATGTGCTACTTGGGGTTGGAGAGATGGCCATTACACTTCATGGTTACTCATCTCATCTGCCAAAACGTAACGACGCGTCGTTAGCACAAACAGGTTCCCCCAAGGTTAAACAAGAACTTGCAGGCAAGCAATAGAAAAGCGACAGTAGAAGAGTTTAGATCATGCACGGCGCCGGTGAAGCAGATTCGGTTCATGCACATTGGTGTCGGTGAGCAAGATCCGATGCGGTGGACGATACCGCAGCTGAAGCGACTGCGGTAGACTGCTGGATGAGCATATGGTTTCGAGGTTCGGCGGGGATGATCCGGTCCGGTTGATGACGGCGTCGATGAAACGGCTCCGGCAGGCAGCCGGATGACGAGGATCGCGAGGCCTCGGGTAGGCCAGGGAAGTCCGGCGGGGATGTTCCGGTGCGGTGGTCGTGGAGGTGGTAGAGAGAGGGACTTGAGAAGTTCCGGTGGGTGGTCTCAGATGAGAGACTGAGGGAAATGAATTTTTTTGGGAGGGTATCCGGGGCTAGGGAGGTGGTGATCCAAAAAATGACGGCCAGACCCCCCCACCAACCGACTTTGCTGTCATCTCCACAGGGGTAGAATGGGAATTTGAAAGCGTGTGATTTTTTTTGTATTTTGTGGGCGGGAAGTTTTGCCGCTATGAGATTTTGAATTTGGCTAAGGTCCAAGTATAATGATAAAAAATTGTGAGACCGTACTAGTACCTCTGTTCAAGGCCGAGTGCAAAATCAAATCATCATCACCTTGAATATCGGTCACTACCATGATCATGATCTATCTCTGCAATTAGCGTATCCGCTAGATCTTGCAAAGTATAATAATAAAAAAAATTGTAAGACCGTACTAGTACTTCGCTTCTAGGCGGAGTGTAACATCAAATCATCATCACGTTGAAAATTTGTTACCATGATCATGATCTATCTCTGAAATTGGCGCATCCGCTATATCTTTCAAAGTATAATGATAATAAAAATTGTGAGACAATACTAGTACTTCTGTTCAAGTTCGAGTGCAACATCAAATCATCATCACGTTGAAATTTGTTACCATGATCATGATCTATCTCTAAAATTGGCTCATCCGCCAAATCTTGCAAAGTATAATGATAAAAATTGAGAGACCGTACTAGTACTTCTGTTCAAGCCCGAGTGCAATATCAAATCATCATCACGTTGAAAATTTGTTACCATGATCATGATCTATCTCTAAATTTGGCGCATCCGCTAAATCTTGCAAAGTATAATGATAAAGAAATTGTGAGACAGTAGTAGTACTTCTGTTCAAGGTCGAGTGCAACATCAAATCATCATCACGTTGAAAATTTGTTACCATGATCATGATCTACCTCTGAAAATGGGCGCATCCGCTAAAACTTGCAAAGTATAATGATACAAATTTGTGAGACCGTACTAGTACTTATGTTCAAGGTCGAGTGCAACATCAAATCATCATTACATTGAAAATTGTGTTACCATGATCATGATCTATCTTTGAATTTGGCGCTTCCGCTAAATCTCGCAAAGTATAATGATAAAAAAATTGTGAGACTGTACTAGTACTTATGTTCAAGGATGAGTGCAGGATCAAATCATGATCACGTTGAAATTTGTTACAACGATCATGACATATCTCTAAAATTGTCGCATCCACTAAATCCTGCACGTGGCGCATCTCGGTGTGGAGCAACAGGTCGGTGCTATCAAGGTTGAGGCGTCGGTAGTGTCATCGGGCTCTCCTCTCTTGATAGATATTCTACATGGCGCGGCGCACCGCCCGCCGAGAAGCAGTCACATGTGAGACCGAGGTGGAGACGTCGTCGGCATCCTCGAGGCGCGGTCGCCCTTCTACGAGGCAGCGTCGACTCGGTATGAATCCATGTGTTGTCGCGCCCCTTCTGCCGATGAAGTGGGGTGCCTTAGATTTATTGTTCTTCTCTTACGATTATTTCGAGCCGAACATGTGTGCTCTTTCTCTGAATATATTGCTTGAAAAGCTAACCAAGTTACTTAAATTCACTTTGTTCTTAATATTGCGTGCTAATTTTGTTATTTTTGCTGACGGTGGTGCGCGCAATTAGATTTATTTGTGGGTGTGTTGAGCTGTTAGGCCTAAGTCGAAATCCTCAGCTAAACGAGGCCTCAGCTTAACACATAAAAAAGGTGTTCAATCTCGCCCACAATGTCCTCTTCTTTCCTCTTCCTTTATTGGAACTTGTTTTGCAGACAAGGAAAGTGGCACGTGTAATCTGAGTAAAACCCTCTTAGCCAAAATCAGCTACGAGCAAGATTTTCTGTATTGTAGATGCCCCAATTGACTCTCATCCCCAATGTAGTCTTTTTTGAATGTCAGTATAGACTTCTTTACTGGATGTATACTATCGTACATGGCATGCATTTGCCTAATGAGCAGCATTGTATTGCTATTCTAGCCAACATGATCGATCTGTCAAGCTTCATGCACTAGATGCCATGTTTAATTTACTCCCTCGCTTTGATCCATATTTCTTGGTGTAAAATGAATGTGAATCGGAGGGAGTACTTTTCTTAGATAGTACTATACCAGTTCAAAAAAAAGTACTACAACATCACAAATGCATCAAAATAGTACTACATCACAAGACCACCACGGTTGTACTAGTAGAGTTTAATGCTGAACTTCCAAAGGGAATAAGATTACATCATTTAGACCAACCAAATAAATTCAACCACCCTACACAAACCCTGGTCAAAACTTGTTTAACCAATATTACAAAAGTTGTACATAATTCAGAAACCGTCAGAAATATACGAAGCATTCAGGAGTCCCCAAATTCAGTGTCTTTGAGTCACTAACAAGTGTGGTCCACATGTCAGTCACCCAAAGTCATGGCAAAGTCAGCCTGGCAAAGTTACCGAAGTTCAATCCCGTAAATGGCATCTTCGCATGTTGGACCATAGAATATCAGTATTGCCACCTGGAGGCGCGGGGCCCACGAGCGGTGGCAATGTCCTTTTAAATAGGAGGCAGAATATTTGACAGATGCGCGGAGGAGGGGGGAGGGGAGTCTCACCTGCAAGACTGACAAGAAGAGAGACGTTTGAGCAGACAAAGCAAGCAGTGAACAGACAACTCCGTAGCACTAAAAAGGCTACTACCTTCTCTTCCGGGATAAGCAAAAATAGCTGATCGGTACTGACGAAATGCACCAGGTACGCAATGTACTCCAGCTATAATAAGTGAAGCATGCCTACCACTGAAGAGGATTCAAGATTCCACCAGATCTCCATATCACTCTTTTGCATAAAACACAGACTTATCTTTTGCACAATTCACCACTTGTTGGTCTAATAATCTATCGCAGCTTCCATCAGTTGGTCATCTAATTAACGATTTAATGGATTAGAAAAATAAGCGGTGGAATTAGAAGTACTAGTAGCGAAATGTGCAAAATATACTGTCCTTCCCGAGGGGGTTTGTCTAGAAGAGGGCCGGATGACAATGTCCCGGGTGCATCCAGAAAGGAGAGGGGTAGTTTTTTATTTTTGTGAATGAGTGAGGGGTAGTTTCTAATACATGTAAGAAATTATTTTACAAAAAGGTACATACTAAGTAGATAGCCTTACGTTTTTCCTCAGTTTTCCCCAAGCCCTTATTTGAAACCCGAAGAAGGAGCTCAGACGAGAGGATTCCCGTTTAGTTGACCGTTCCGTGCTGACGTGTGGGGCTGCGTCGTGTGGGGTCGCGTCGCGTGGGGCTAGTAGAAAGGGACCGCGTGGGACAGGACGAGACCGCGTTTGGTTGTACGTGAGCAGGAGCTGAGTTCTGTCTCTCTCGGCGCAAATTGGCATTTTTAAGAACACCTTTTCCCCCTCTTTCTCTTTGTCTTTTTTCACCAAATCAGTACTATCAAATCTAGAGAAGCTTGCATTTCTGTCTTCTTCAATTATTTGTGCCTTTTTTGGCCCTCGTTGTTTGCCCAATATGGCAGCAAATCTAGTACTCCCTCTGGTCCATAATCTAGAAGCAAATCTCTAGGGTAATGTACGACAAATTCACAGTCATAGTAAATCGAGAAACAAAAGTAGGGCCAACAAAATATAGTAGAATAGGGATAGATTAATAGGGATCCCTCCCTAGATAATAAGCTGCATACACAGCAGCCAACATAGTAACAGGTTCGAGGTTCTTCGCAACACCATCATACTAACAACATAACAACAAGGGATCCCTAGCTAACAACAAAATAGAAGCCGCTTTGCAGCAGCAGCACACGTCCAGGACTCCGCCTACCCCATCTTCCTCTGCCTCCACTTGTTGCTCCCCTTGGGAGCCTTGGGCTTGAGCGGAGGCATGCGCCCGGCGAAGATCTCCACCCGCTGGATGCTGCGGAGGTGCATGCCGAGCGCCCTGTGCTTGGAGCGGAAGGAGTAGGGGTTCACCGTCGAGCCGACCTTGGGGAAGGTGTTGCCGATGTTCTCGGCATGCGTGAGGAGGCAGTTGAAGTCAGTGCCGTAGAGTCTCCAAGTGCAGAAGGGGCACCTGTAGACACCCTTGGCAAAGTAGGCGACGTACTGGCCGACCTGCAGCCTCCGCAGCACCTGGCGAGTCTTGACGTGCTGGTCCTCTTCGTCGCTGCCAACGTTGCTGCCAGACAGCTGATCCATATCAAACGGGAACTATGAGTGTAACATCCCAAGTTTCAACAATAATGAAATCAAGAGAGAGATTCAATTACTCAAATTTTGCAACAAACAAAAACTTTTTATATGCATATAGTGTCACATATAGTTTCATGCATATGAGTGATTTTCTTTTGTGCAATTGCCATGATGGGTGATGATATGTTGATCACTTACTATTAAACCCTAATTCATGATCATAACACCTCTTTTGGAGAAAAATAAAAGAAATACCAAATTGGGTCTAATACCCTCACATACATATATGCCAATTATGCAAATCATCACCAAAGGTCACCATGGCTTGATCTTTGGTTTCTAAAATACTTATATACTCAAACAAACCCAAATGCATCAAAGAAACCAGAATCAAATCAAAATTTAACTCAAAACCATCTCACATGTGATGATGGTCATTTGGGTGCTTTTTAACATGATCCCCTCTTTACCCCTCTGGTTAAATCACTTCCTAATCTAATCTTGGTCAACCAAAGCTATGTCATCCAAGACCATGTCAAGGTGATTAACTTTCATGGTGACCACCCTGGCTAGAGTTGAATAGGTTGACCAGTAGAGGTTTGACAAGTGAGGACTTTGAATCAATATGAAGATCATACCCGTTTTGAATTTTTGCAAACTACCTCAATTTTGACCACCACCACCATCATTCTACTGCAAATAATATATAATTCAAACCCACCAAAATTCACTCAAAAATTCGAAAATAAAGTTCTTGCGGGCATTTCATCGAACACTTGGTGGGCATCACCCTGCCAACTCCATACAATGCAATGTCCAGCAGATTTTGGCCTCAACCATCAAGCCTAGGTCACCTCCAGTACACCATTGACCTCTATGAGCTTTGCCAAGCAGAAGGGACAAGAAGGGGTACAAGAAATCATCACCATTTGATCAAGATCATCCATGCCGTGGCATGGCATGGACATGGACATGCTCTCTCTCGCTCTAGCCCCTCCCAACGTGTCAAACCTTGTCAAACATGTGCTACACACTCCCCTGAACCTCCTCGACACCTTGCTCGACGAAATAGTGCACCAGACGCGCCAGAAGCGTGACGCCCAGACGTGCCAGTGACGTGCACGCGCGCACTAGAGCGTGCACGGCGAGCGCCACGGACACGCCCAGAGCGTCAGCCGCCCCGTCAGCTCCGTTGACCCCTGCCCTTGCTCCCAACGCCAAATGCATCACGACGCCACCCTGCATCGCCCAGACACGCCCATTGGCCCGCGGGAACGCTGTAGACGACGAGCTCGTCGACGACGTCCGCCACGGACCTGCAAGCTTCCGTCAAGCTCACGCTCTCGTCCTTGCCTCTTTTTCACCGCAATCAAGCCTGGCGTGACCGCCATGACATCGCCAACACGCGCGCGTCATCGCCAGTCCACTAGCTCCCCTGTAGACGCGTCGCCATGATCGCCACCTCCGCAGCACCCCGGCCACCTCTCGCCCCTATAAAAGGAGGCATCCCCGCACCTAGCACTCCACACCAAACTTGCTCTCCTCCCTCTTCTCAAGCTCCTCGTCCCCTCGCCCTGCTCTATTAGCCACCGCCGCCGTCCAATTTCACCGTCGGAGCCCGTGGAGGTGACGAGAAGCTCGCCGCCGTTGCAGTGCACCTCCGGCGACGCCACTGCTACCATCGGCTTCCCTTTCCTCGACAACGTCTTCTCCGCGCCTCGCCGACCCTCGCCGCGCCGCCGGTGAGCCGTCGACCCCCTAGCCTCGCCGCGCCAGTGGCCTGTTCTCGTCGGAGACGACGATGAACGCCGATCACAATCTAATCCTACGCCCCAGATTTCACCATACCGTTTCTGTTAAATAGACGCTGACGCGTGGACCCCATGCTGTCAGGCGGCCCGTTGCGTGGACGCGCTACTGGGCCGGCCCACTTCCTCTTCCCCTATGCAGCCCGTTTAGTTTCCCGCCTAAGCCCACAGTTTGAATTTGGAAATTTCGAATTTAGTTAATTACCCCCTGATGTTGTTTTCAAAAATTAATAGAATAAAATCCACTAAACCAAATTTGACAAATTTTATATATTTGGAAACCTTGTGGAAATATCTACAAAACTACACTGGTCCCAATCTTAGATTATTTGTAGAATAATTATTACAAAATAAACAAGGGAGGGCCTTTTTCCACTTCAATTAATTATTAAAAATTAAATAAAAATGCTTTTAAGTTGAAACCAACTCTCAAAAATCATATTTCAATATATCTACCTGAATATGTAAAAATAGTGCATAGTTGTTTGTATGATCATGGCCTTGTTTAAAAAGTGGCCCTATGGCTATTTCTAGTGCTTTTTAAATAAACTTATCATTTATTAATATGTATGAGAGCATCTCTCTCATTTAAATCTTGTCTCAACTAAGTTAATATGAAGTAGACACCATGGTCATTTTTAAACTCATATTAAATTAGTTGATGATATTAAATCATTAATCATGAGTTATTAAAAGGCATGAGGTGATGTACCTCATTTAAATCATTTTCCCAAATAATACTTATGAAGAGGTTGACTTTGGTCAACCTAGGTCAGATGATATTAATTGAGGAAATTAAATCTTAATAAGATTCAAGGAGAGGAAATTATTTTCTCTCAAGAAATAAATAGAAACGCAAATTAATATTTATAATGAGAGGAAATTATTTTTCTTAAGAATAAAGTTAAATCAACCCACCTAATAAGCATGTTGTTATGATAGCTTAGTAGGAGTGATTCATGTGTGTGCTTAGTTAGTATTTAAGCTTTGTGTGGTGATGTGTGTATTATACTCATATTTAGACGCTAGTACCGAGGAGTACACCGAGGAGGAGGAGGTCTACTTCCAGGGAGAGGAAGACCACTTTGATCAGTACACCACCCAAGGCAAGCTAATACCCTTGCAAGTGCAAAGCTCTCCAAGAGCAAAGCACCCCACCCTTTACTTTATGTTTACCAAACCTATCCCAGTTTTTATTTCTAGTTTTTGCTTTCCAGTTTTACTGCTTTATCTTTATCAAAGTACTTTTTGATTCATGATTCACTTGGTCTAGAGTAGAACAATATCATCAAGGTTAGTCTATGGCAATCAAGCTAGATTAGCACCCCTCATGACTAGTGGCTAGTGCTAAATAACTAAAATTGACTACTCTAGATGGGAACATTTGTGAAGTGAAATGACTTTGAAGGATTGAAGGTGAATATGACTTGAATGAAATGAATGACTTGGTGACTTGATTAAAAACTAATGGTTGGTTTTGGATGCGATACCTTTCCAATATACAAGTACCCCCACAATACCTGATTATGGGTAGGGTCTAACTAGAAGTTTATATGTCTTAGTATGGGTTCCCTCTAAACAAGCGTCATAGGGGTTATGCCGAGGCTGCCTCCGAGAAATGTGAATTGACGTGAATGAGGTGAATTGTCCGGCCCAAGCCCTGTGCAGTTCCCGGGTTGACGGTTTGTTTTCACCGGGAGGCCAAGCTCATGGGGAGAGGTGCCTATACTAGGATGTGTAAGTGAAAGGTTAGAGTTGATGATCCGCGTACTGAGTTACGATTATTCAGAGTTGTCTCTGACGGATGTAATCAAATGTTGTGGCACAAGTGTGCAACCTCTGCAGAGTGTAAAACTATTCGAATAGCCGTGTCCACGGTTACGGACAATTGGAAAGGCCATACTGTTCCGTCATTAGAAATTTATTTGAAAAGGATGGTTGAATTTGAAGTGGTGACTTGAATTTGAAACACAACTGAGTTGTGGGAATGACACTAATGTTCCCACTTGAGCTAGTTAACTTATGCTTAGCTTTATGAAATACCTATGAACTAAAACTGGCTTTATGCAAATAAAACTAGAGCTTAGCACCCCCTTATTAAAGTTGATCTTAGTTACTTAGTATTAGTTTGCGAGTACTTTGAAGTACTCACGGCTGTGTCCCTGGCTATTCAAATGGACAGAATATGAAGAAGAGCAGCAGTATGAGGATGACGGTCAACATGACGTCTACAACAACTAGGAGTCGCCTGACGTCAAGCGTTGGCCTGTGGAACTAGATAGTCCACCTCTATTACGCTTCCGCTACTATGTTGTTCGTTGATCAATAGATCAACTATTTGTGTAATATTGGATCATGTGATCCCCTTTTGTAAGACAATGATGGTTTGTAATGAATGATGACTTATGGTATCAACTGTTATGTCTCGCAACAACAATATTCCTGGGATTGCGATGAATGACATAATAGGCATCCGGACTTAAAAATCCGGGTGTTGACAAGTTGGTATCAGAGCCATTGTTTGACCTTAGGAGACCCTAGTTTAGAATGGACGTTCGGAAAACTTTAGTTTCTAAAACAAATGAAGTAAATATTTGTGAAAAATTTACTCATGTTCTTCTCTATAAGATCTTTTCAAAAATGACGAGCCATGCCCTTCCTTTGAAATCCATCTAAAATTTTGCCACACTTGTTCACATCTCTAACTTACTCATCCATTTCACTTTCAGATGGAGCACTACGCCCAGACGGAGTCCTACGAGCTGGGAAACGGAGGGAATCTGGTGTTCGAGCGCGACTTGTACCTAGTGTCCGAGAAGCTTGAACGCCCACCTCCCCAGTTCCACGGAGTCCGGATCCACAATACCCCCGGAGGGGAACAGCAGTGGATGATCACCGCTGACTTGAAGGGAAGCCCGGAGCCTCCCATCTCGGAGAGGATCCTTTTCTCCTTCAAGGCATGCAACTGGGTGGACGGGCTTGCTCATGCCCTTCAGGAGGGACTTGCCCGGGTGTGCGGACAGAACATCGCCGCACTCCAGGGAACCCGCTTCGCCCACTTCGCGAGGCATGACACCATGGGGGAGCCCATGGCACTCTCTTCGCACCCGGTGCTCAAGCATCATGTGGAGCATCTGGACTTTATGCTTCATGAGACCCGGAAGGACCTGGAGCTGACGCGTGTCCACGCCCACCGTGCCCAGATGGCTTTGGCTCATCATGCCGACGCCATCAGGCTGCTCGCCAAGGACCGCAGGTCACTCCGCCTGCAGCGCGCCAAGAAGGATGCCACTATCACACGTCTTCGCGAGAAGATACGCACTTTGGAGGTGACTGTCCGGACCCAGCAGGACCAGATCCAGGAGATGGAGGAGGATGGAGAAGACATGCAGGGAGGCGATGACTTCCTGAGTGACGACAACGACTTTGAGGATGATGAGTTCACTGATGAGGAGGACTACGAGTTTCTGGAGTCCGAGGAGGATGGGATCATTCCCATCGATGTGGACGAAGACGATGAGGAGTAGTTGCACTAGCTTCACTTACGTAGGTGTGAGTTGTATCCCGCACCATGTATCGTAGTTTGTGGAAGAAGGGTTCTTAAAACCCTTAGTGCTTGAACTTGTAATGTGTGACGTTTGTTGTGAATAAATAAAATGTGTGTTATGTTCATCATGAAAATATCTCAAGTTTTAAGTTTAAACTTAACTCAAAATAAGCCATAGAAAATTCCCTCTTATCTCATGATCTATCTACCTGTTCAGATGGCCCCTCCGAACCGCAATCAAGATGCAATGATGCAATTGCTGCAAACACTGTTGGCCGACAGAGAAGATGAAAGGGCTGAAAGGCAAGCCAACATAGCAGCACTGCAGCAGATCGCCAATCAGGGCCATGGAAACCATGATCATCCTGGATCCAAACTTAAGAATTTCCAAAACACCAACCCACCTGTCTTCAGCAAGACGGAAGAACCCTTAGATGCAGATGATTGGCTGCAAACGATGCAAAACAACTTGGAGGTAGCCAGAGTAGATGAAAATGAGAAGGTGCTGTTTGCTACGCACTACCTTGCCGGACCAGAAAGAGCTTGGTGGACAAGCGCCCGTGCATTAAATGCCGGACAAATGATGACTTGGGCTGATTTCAAGCTCAAGTTTAGCAAGTATCAAGTGCCACCAGGTTTGATCAAGAAAATGAGGGATGAATTCTGTGAACTGAAGCAAGGAAGAATGTCGGTGGTAGAATACCGCGACAGGTTCCTCACCCTGTCAAGGTACGCCCCCGATGAAACTGACACCACCGAGAAAAGAAAGGAGAGATTCCTCAACGGTCTGCATGATGAGATGCAGACAGTCTTAGTCAACATTCCCTTCGCCGACCTCGAAGCCCTCGTGGATTCTGCCATCCAGATGGAAGGCAAACTGCACCAAGCAAATGAGAACCGAAAGCGCCGCATGATGAACCAAAGTGGGCCCAGCAATACCCCACGGTTTCGCCCCAGCTCAAGCGGTGGTTTCAACCCCCGAAACACCAAGCCCCAGAACCAGATGTCGCGCCCCGGTTTTCAGAACCGGAGCGGAGGAAACCCAAGGCCCGGAGGCCCCCACCACAACAACAACAGCAACTATGTGCACCACAACAGCAACCGCGCTCCGCAGAGAGCCCCTGCCAACAACAACCCCAATAACTCCAACACAGCCCCGAGGACCGGGAGCAATGCTATCCCCGTCACTCCCAAGGACAAGGCCACGATCACCTGTTATGAATGCGGCATAGTGGGACACTACTCCAATGAGTGCCCCAAAAGGCTGGCCAAGCTCGCCGGCAACACCTCTGCCCCAGCCCAGCAGCAGCGCCGTGTCTCCACCGGCAAGAAGTTCGCCCCCAACAACCCGAACAACCGCGGAGGTCGCCTCTACCACATGAACGCCGAAGAAGCCCAGGAAGCACCAGATGTGGTGCTGGGTATGTTCTCTGTTAACTCAATACCAGCAAGAGTGTTGTTTGATTCAGGAGCATCGCATTCATTTGTTACAGAAGATTTTGTGTGCACTAGTAAGATTCAACCAATCAGCTTGAAACATGTCATGATAGTTCAAATACCTGGATCAACAACTAAAGCTAGAAAATTTT
Organism: Lolium perenne; assembly: GCF_019359855.2. Taxonomy (NCBI): domain Eukaryota; kingdom Viridiplantae; phylum Streptophyta; class Magnoliopsida; order Poales; family Poaceae; genus Lolium; species Lolium perenne. The sequence continues at coordinate 84,130,988 of NC_067248.2, read as the reverse complement.
GCAAAGAAGTACCCATCAGAATTCAAGAAATAGTGTTTTTTGCAAACTTAATTGTTCTGGGAACAAAAGGATTGGAAGTAGTACTGGTTATGGATTGGATGGCGAAACATCATGGATTGATAGACTGCGCCAAGAAGGCCATCACCATGACTAGTAGCACCGGAATAACAATAGAACATGTGTCTGAGAAACTACCCAGAAATTTCACTTGCAACCAAAGTGTAGCCAAACCAACTCTGGATCAGATCAGGGTCGTCTGTCGATACTCTGATGTGTTTCCGGATGATCTACCCGGTATGCCCCCGGATCGGAATATCGAGTTTATCATCGAGTTAATCCCTGGAACCGGACCTATAGCCCAAAGAGCCTATATTATGAACCCAACATAATTAGTGGAGCTGAAGAAGCAACTGGATGATATGTTGTTCAAAGGTCTGATTCGACCAAGCGCGTCGCCTTGGAGATCACCAGTGTTGTTTGTGGATAAGAAGGATGGTGCCAATCGGTTATGTAAGGATTATCGTAAACTTAACAATGTCACCATCAAAAACAAATACCCCTTGCCAAAGATAGAAGACCTGTTCGACCAGTTGACCGGTGCCACAGTGTTCTCTAAGATTGATCTTAGGACTGGTTACCATCAGCTGAAAATCCGTGCATCGGATATCCCCAAGACTGCCTTTACCACAAGATATGGGTTGTATGAGTACAATGTCATGTCATTTGGATTAACCAATGCCCCTGCCTATTTCATGAACCTCATGAATAAGATTTTCATGAACTTTTTGGATAAGTTTGTCGTTGTCTTCATCGATGACATCCTTATCTACTCCAAAACCAAAGAGGAACATGAGCAACATTTGGAGGTTATCCTAGAAACCCTTAGACATCACAAGTTGTACGCCAAGTTCAGCAAGTGCGAGTTTTGGTTGAAAGAGGTTGGATTCCTGGGACACATCTTGTCTGCAGGAGGAATTGCTGTAGATCCCACCAAAATCAAAACCGTTGAAGAATGGAAAACCCCAACCACACAGACCGAGGTTCGTGCATTTCTTGGATTAGCCGGATATTACCGCAGATTTGTTGAAGGATTTTCAAGCATTGCCAGGCCAATGACACAACTATTGAAGAAAGATAAGAAGTTTGAATGGACTGATAAATGTGAAGCCAGCTTCCAGCATCTTAAGACCAGACTAACCACAGCCCCCATCCTAATCCTGCCGGACATCACCAAGCCCTTTGACGTCTATCACTACAAGAAAAGTTGCCATGGCCGACGAAGTTGAAGTCGCGCCGTGGTTGCTGGTGTACCATGGCCGACGATTTTGGTCCCTCCGTGGTGCATGTCAAAACTTTTTTTTTCTCGTTTTTGAGGCCACCTAGCCCGACGAAAGCGGCCAAAACGTGGCGTATGGTGGCCCGGGACGTGGTGCATCTCGAAATCTCGGGTTCGCCGGCCGAGTCAACGCAAATCCGCACCGCCGAGGGATGTAGGGCCCAGATGGCAGCCTCTACGGCATTGTTTTTTCTACATCGCGCCATCTCGTTCAACGTTCTCCGATCGAGCCGTTTACGATGCAGGATCATGGGTCCCGCATGTCATCCTCTATGAACCAAAATTCTTTCTATTCTTGGATTTTTTTTGACCCCCTGATTTCTGGCTACTTCCTTTTTCTTTTGATCCCTTGCCGCCTTGGAAACGTTGAGACCGCTGCTGCTAAATGGGACCCGCATGTCATCCTCTATGTGCAATCAACTTTCTTTTCTTGGAGTTTTTTTTGGCACCTCAAATTTGGTCACTTGCCTTTTTCTTTCGATCCCCTGCCGCCTCTCAAACGGTGATACCGCTGCTGCTAACTGGGACCCGCATGTCATCCTCAATGTACTATAAAACTTTCTTTCCTGGATTATTTTTGGCACCTCAAATTTGGTCACTTGCCTTTTTCTTTCGATCCTCTGCCGCCTCTCAAACGGTGATACCGCTGCTGCTAACTGGGACCCGCATGTCATCCTCTATGTACTATAAAAATTTCTTTTCTTGAATTATTTTTGGCACCTCATATTTGGTCACTTACCTTTTTCTTTCGATCCCCTGCCGCCTCTCAAACGGTGATACCGCTGCTGCTAAATGGGACCCGCATGTCATCCTCTATGTACTATAAAACTTTCTTTTCTTGGATTTTTTTGGCACCTCATATTTGGTCACTTGACTTTTTCTTTCGATCACCTGCTGCCTCTCAAACAGTGATACCGCTGCTGCTAAATGGGACCCGCATGTCATCCTCTATGTACTATAAAACTTTCTTTTCTAGGATTTTTTTTTGGCACCTCATATTTGGTCACTTGACTTTTTCTTTCGATCACCTGCTGCCTCTCAAACAGTGATACCGCTGCTGCTAAATGGGACCCGCATGTCATCCTCTATGTACTATAAAACTTTCTTTTCTTGAATTATTTTTGGCACCTCATATTTGGTCACTTGACTTTTTCTTTCGATCCCCTGCTGCCTCTCAAACAGTGATACCGCTGCTGCTAAATGGGACCCGCATGTCTTCCTCTATGTACTATAAAACTTTCTTTTCTTGAATTATTTTTGGCTCCTGATATTTTTTCACTTGCCTTTTTCTTTCGATCTCATGCCACGTTTGAAACGGTGATACCGCTGCTGCTAAATGGGACCCGCATGTCATCCTCTATGTACTATAAAACTTTCTTTTCTTGGATTTTTTTTGGCACCTCATATTTGGTCACTTGACTTTTTCTTTCGATCCCCTGCTGCCTCTCAAACAGTGATACCGCTGCAGCTAAATGGGACCCGCATGTCATCCTCTATGTAAATCATGTTTCTTTTCTTGAATTATTTTTGGCTCCTGATATTTGGTCACTTGCCTTTTTCTTTCGATCTCATGCCACGTTTGAAACGTTGAGGAACCTGCAGGCTCATCGGACCCGCATGTCATCCTCTATGTACTATAAAAGTTTATTTTCTTTATTTTTTTCACCCTCTGATTTTTGGCTATTTCCTTTTTCTTTTGATCCCCTGCCGCCTTGGAAACGTATGGTAAGCTGCTGACTCATGGGACCCGCATGTCATCCTCTATGTACAATCAACTTTCTTTTTCTTTTGATCTCAAGCCGCATTTGAAACGCTGAGACCGCTGCTGCTAAATAGGACCCGCATGTCATCCTCTACGTACAATAAAGTTTCTTTTCTTGGATTATCTTTGGCTCCTGATATTTTGTCACTTGCCTTTTTCTTTCGATCTCATGCCGCCTTTGAAACGTTGAGTAAGCTGCTGGCTCATGAGTCCCGCATGTCATCCTCTACGAACAATAAAAGTTTCCTTTCTTGGAGTTATTTTTTACCCCTAATTTCTGGCTATTTGCCTTTTTCTTTTGATCTCCGCCCCCTCTCGAAACGATGAGGACGCTGTTGGCAGGTCGGTCCCACATGTCATCCTCTATGAACAATAAAAGTTTCCTTTGATGGATTTATTTTGAACCCCTCATTAATTTACGGATATTTCCCCTGCCGCCTTGGAATCGTTGAGGATGCTGCTGCCTCATGGGTCCCGCATGTCATCCTCTCAGAACGGTAAATGTTTATTTTCTTGGATTTTGTTGACCAAACGATTTTTGGCTTATTTTTTCTTTCGATCACCTGCAGCCTTTAAAACGTTGAGGACGCCGCTGGCTCACGGGTCCCACATGTCAACCTCTATGAACAATAAACGCTGAGGATGCTGTTGCCTCATGGGTCCCGCATGTCATCCTCTCAGAACGAAAATGTTTCTTTTCTTGGATTTTTTACCAACAGATTTTTGGTTTATTTTTTCTTTCCATCCCCTGCCGCCTTTAAAACGTTGACGACGCTGTTGGCTCATGGGTCCCCGATGTCATCCTCAACGTACAATAAAATTATGATATCTTGATTATTTTGCAGACAATAAACAATGTATTGCGCTCTGAGCTATTTCAAACGGATAATTAAATCTTTATTTTTACATAAACAAACTTATATGTTGAATCTCCTTGTTTTTTTGTCTTTGCGAAGCATAGGACTTTCCTGTTTTTTTAGAAAATTCGGAACTTTCCTGTTTTGGAGTGGGCTGAAATTGTACGAGTCAAAAGGCCAAGCAGGATAGTTCGAAAGCCCAGATGTCCAGATGCAGCCCAATTGAAATCTTTCTTCTTGGATTTTTTTCACCCCCTGATTTCTGGCTACTTCATTTTTCTTTTGGTCCTGTGCCGCCTTGGAAACGTTGAGACCGGCTCTGCAAAATGGGACCCGCATGTCATCCTCTACGTACAATAAAATTTCTTTTCTTGGATTATTTTTGGCTCCTGATATTTGGTCACTTGCCTTTTTCTTTTCGATCCCGTGCAGCCTCTCAAACGGTGATACCGTCGCTGCAAAATGGGACCCGCATGTCATCCTCTACGTACAATAAACTTTCTTTTCTTGGATTATTTTTGGCTCCTGATATTTGGTCACTTGCCTTTTTTTCTTTCGATCTCATGCCACGTTTGAAACTTTGAGGAACCTGCTGGCTCGTGGGACCCGCATGTCATCCTCTATGTGCTATAAAAGTTTATTTTCTATGGTTTTTTTTCACTCTCTGATTTTTGTCTATTTCCTTTTTTCTTTTGATGCCCTGCCGCCTTGGAAACGTTGAGTAAGCTGCTTACACATGGGACCCGCATGTCATCCTCTATGTACAATCAAGTTTCTTTTCTTGAATTATTTTTGGCTCCTGATATTTCGTCACTTGCCTTTTTCTTTCGATCTCATGCCACGTTTGAAACGTTGAGGAACCTCTTTGGCTCATGGGACCCGCATGTCATCCTCTATGTGCTATAAAAGTTTGTTTTCTTGGATTTTTTTTCACCCTCTGATTTTTGGCTCCTGATATTTCGTCACTTGCCTTTAATTTTGATCCCCTGGCCCCTTTGAAACGTTGAGTAAGCTGCTGGCACATGGGACCCGCATGTCAACCTCTATGTCCATCAACTTTCTTTTCTTGGATTTTTTTTTGACCCCCTACTTTCTAGCTACTTTCTTTTTCTTTTGATCTCAAGCCGCATTTCAAACATTGAGACCGCTGCTGCAAAATGGGACCCGCATGTCATCCTCTATGTACAATAAATCTTTGATTATTTTTGGCACCTCATATTTGGTCACTTGCGTTTTTTTCTTTCGATCTCATGCCACCTTTGAAACGTTGAGTAAGCTGCTGGCTCATGGGTCCCCCATGTCATCCTCTACGAACAATAAAAGTTTCCTTTCTTGGAGTTATTTTTGCCCCCTAATTTCTGGCTACTTCCTTTTTCTTTTGATCCCCTGCCGCCTTTGAAACGTTGAAAACTTTCTTTTCTTTGATTATTTTTGGCACCTCATATTTGGTCACTTGCCTTTTTCTTTCGATCCCCTGCCGCCTCCCAAACGGTGATACCGCTGATGCTAAATGGGACCCGCATGTCATCCTCTATGTACTATAAAACTTTCTTTTCTTGGATTTTTTTTGGCTCCTGATATTTGGTCACTTGCCTTTTTCTTTCGATCCCATGCCGCCTTTGAAACGTTGAGGAAGCTGCTGGCTCATGGGTCCCGCATGTCATCCTCTATGAACAATAAAAGTTTCCATTGTTGGAGTTATTTTTTACCCCTAATTTCTGGCTACTTCCTTTTTCTTTTGATCCCCTGCCGCCTTTGAACGTTGAAGAATCTGCTCGCTAATGGGTCCCACATGTCAGACTCTATGGACGATAAACCTTTCTTTTCTTGGAGTTATTTTGACCCCTAATTTCTGGCTATTTTGCCTTTTTTGGATCCCGTGCTGCCTTGGAAACGTTGAGGATGCTGCTGCCACATGGGTCCCGCATGTCATCCTCTCAGAACGATAAATGTTTCTTTTCTTCGATTTTTTTACCCACTGATTTTTGATTTATTTTTTCTTTCGATCCCCTGCCGCCTTTAAAACTTTGACGACGCTGCTGGCTCATGGGTCCCGATGTCAGCCTCCCCGTACAAGAAACATGTGATATCTTGATTATTTTACAGACAATAAAAAGTGTATTTCGCTCTGAGCTATTGCAAACGGATAAATTAAATCTTTATTTTTACATAAACGAACTAATATGAATCTCCTTGTTTTTGTTTTGTTTTTGCGAAGCATAGGACTTTCTTGTTTTGGAGTGGGCTGAAATTGTACGAGTCAAAAGACGTCCAACAGGTTAGAAGGCCCAGATGGCCAGGCAGCCCCAATTTATATCTTCCTTATCTTGGATTATTTTTTGATCAAAAGGCCCAGCAGGGGTACATCCTTTTTCTTTTGGTCCTGTGTGCCGCCTTGGAAACGTTGTGGACGCTGCTGCCTCATGGGACCCGCATGTCATCCTCTATGAACTATGAACTCTAAAAGTTTCTTTTTTCTTGGATTTTTTTTCACCCCTCTGATTTTTGGCTATTTCCTTTTTCTTTTGTTCCCCTGCCGCCTTGGGACCCGTATGTCATCCTCTATGTACAAAAAACTTTCTTTTCTTGGAGTTTTATTCCCCCTAATTTCGGGCTACTTTCGTTTTCTTTTGATCTCAAGCCGCATATGAAACATTGAGACCGCTGCTGCAAAATGGGACCCACATGTCATCCTCTATGTAAAATAAAAGTTTCTTTTCTTGGATTATTTTTCACGCTCTGATTTTTGGCTATTTCCTTTTTCTTTCGATCCCCTGCTGCTTGGAAACGTTGAGGATGCTGCTGCCTCATGGGTCCCACATGTCATCCACTATGAACAATAAAAGTTTCTTTTCTTCGATTTTTTTCACCCTCTGCTTTTTGGCTATTTCCTTTTCATTTGATCCCCTGCCGCCTTGGAAACGTTGAGGATGCTGCAGCGTCATGGGACCCGCATGTCATACTCTATGTACAATAAAAGTTTCTTTTCTAGGTTTTTGGCTCCTGATATTTGGTCACTTGCCTTTTTCTTTCAATCTCATGCCGACTCTCAAAGGTACAATAAAAGTTTCTTTTCTTGGATTATTTTTGGCTCCTGATATTTGGTCACTTGCCTTTTTCTTTCGATCTCATGCCGTCCTTGAAACGTTCAGACCGCTGCTACAACATGGGACCCTATGTTATCCTCTATGTACAATGAAAGTTTCTTTTCATGGATTATTTTTTGCTCGATATTTGGTCACTTTCCTTTTTCTTTCGATCTCATGCCGCCTCGGCCCTTCGAAACGACGAGTAAGGTGTTGGCTCATGGGACCCGCATGTCATCCTCTATGTACAATAAAGTTTTTTTCTTGGATTTTTTACCCCCTGATTTTTGGTCACTTGCCTTTTTCTTTCGATCCTGTGCCGTCTTTGAAATTGTGGACGCTGCTGGCTCATGGGTCCCACATGCCAGCCTCTATGAACAATAATATTTCTTTTCTTGGATTTTTTTTACCCCTGATTTCTGGCTATTTTCCTTTTTCTTTGGATCCCCGACCGCCTTTGAAACGATGAGGACGCTGCTGGCGCATAGCTCCCACATGTCAGCCTCTAAGAACAATAAACATTTCTTTTCTTGGATTTATAGTTGACCCCTAATTAATGGCTACTTCGCTTTTTTTTTTCGATCCCCCCCCGCCTTAGAAACGTTGAGGACGCTGCTGGCGGCTCATGGGTCCCATATGACAGCCTCTATGAAAAGTAAAACATTTACTTTCTTGGATTTATTTTTGACACCTAATTAATGACTACTTGGTTCTTTTCTTTTGATCCCGTGACGCCTTTGAAACGTTGAGGGCACTGCTGGCTCATGGGTCCAACATGTCAGCCTCTATGAACAATAAGAGTTTCTATTGTTGCATTTATTTTTGACCCCTAATTTCTGGCTATTTGCCTTTTTTCCATTGCCTGCCACCTTAGAAACGTTAAGGACGCCGCCGTTGGGGTCCCACATGTCAGCCTCTTTGTACGATAAAAGTTTCCTTTGCTGGATTTATTTTTGACCCCTAATTTCTGGCTATTTGCCTTTTTCTTTCGAACTCCACCGCCTTTGAAACGTTGATGACGCCGCCGCAACTGGGTACAATATGTCAGCCTCTTTGTGCGATAAACCTTTCCTTTCTTGGATTTTTTGGACACCTGATTTCGAGCTACTTGCCTTTTTCTTTCGATCTCCTGCCCCCTTTGAGAAACGCCGAGAACGATACTGGTTCGTGGGTCCCACATGTCATCCTCTCTGAATGATAAATGTTGGGGCTGCGGCTGCAAGATACGTCCCACATGTCACCTGATCGTTGAATAAACGTTTCCTTTCTCGAATTTATATTTGACCCCTGATTTACGGCTACTTTGCCGTTTCTTTCGATCCCCGCATGTCCTGCTACTCCACCGAAAAACAGACCGGCATGTATTCATCACAATACTGGTAGCTAATTTAGGAAAAATGTGTTCATCACGGGATTCAAACAAAGATCTTCATCTCTGCTAAATTTTGATTTCACCAAAAACCGAACAGCGTGTGTTCATGACTTTAACTTCACAAACACTATGGTTTCTCTATAAAATAAGGTCACCATCCGTTCCTTTATTGTAGGCATTTGCGAAAAGTGTCTTTGGCTAATGGGCACCAGTGCTCTCATTGTTTAAAAAAATCAAATAGCATACATATTTGTTTCAAAAAAATCTGAAAATGAATGTAGACATAATAAATAAAGTAACCTACAAGCGTGTAAAATTTTAATATGATATTCTTTATATTGTCGACTACACAAAAAAGACAATCTGTTGAAATTTGGAGATTTGAAATATGCATACCCAGATCCACACGTTTGTTACTTTTGTGTAGCCCAGAATTTTTTTATTTGAAACTGACATTTTGCACGTTTATGGGACAATTCATTAGCTACTCCATGATTTGTTTTCTAATTTTTTGAACAAATAAATTTTTTTTTATTTTTTTCTAAAATAGCAGGAGCAATGGTGCCCAAGAGCACCAAATCTCTTAATAGGCATTTGCGCCTAATAGCGTGAGCTTAGCTAATTTTTGAAGAAAAAAAAGATGTCCATTGTGGTATTCAGGACAAAGATCTTCATGTCTCGCTATCGCACCAAACAACAAACCAGCATGTATTCATCACAATACGGGTAGCTAATTTGTGAAAAATATGTTCAAAGACGGGATTCAAACAAAGATCTTCATCTCTGCAAAATTTTGATTTCAGCAAAAACCGAACAGCGAATGTTCATGAGGTTAAGTTCACGAACACTATGTTTTCTCTATAAAATAAGGTCACCATCTGTCTCTTATTTCTCAAGGAAAAACAGGTGGAAGTGTTGGGACGAACCACATGGGTGCTTCGGCTCTATGTTCGATCTTCTCTTTTTGTACTGCAATCTTGAGCCTATGGCAGGACCTCCATTGACGTGCATTCTGCACCAATTTGGCCTTGGACGTATCCATGTATCACGGGCGCGATTGTGGGTAGCAAAGACACAGTCAGGTTTGAACAATTGGAAATCTGGTTCTGCAGCCGCGGCGTCGAGGGGGGGGGGTAGCATGCAAATTGGGTGCTTGAGTCCAAGAAATAAAGAACGCCCTTCAAATTGTTCAATCTTTCCCACCTTGCCTCTTCTACAGTGGTCCAAGGTATGGGCAGATCTCAAGAAAACGTAGCACCGTACCAAAGGATAAGACCTCAGCTTGTTACCCATATGTAATATTGGAGGACCGAGGATGGGCCGATAACCTTTAACCTGAATCCACGCGAGATCAGATTCACCAGTAATGGACTCTGCTCTCATTGGTGCCAGGAACCAAGTGCGCTGGTCAGAAAATCCAAGAAATACATCTTCATCTTCATAATTATGATTATCACCATCATCATCTAATTCTTCATCATCTAATTCTTCATCATCTAATTCGTCTTCTTCTAATTCTTCTTCTTCTAATTCTTCTTCATCAGCATCATTATCTTCATCGGCACCTCCATCGCCTTGAGCCACATTTGCTTCATCATCTTCCATGACAGCATCTCCCTCGATTTGAGCGAAAATTGCAGCCACTTCTGCTTCTTCATCTTCAATGACAGGGGCGTCAATGAGACGCGGGGCTGCATGTGTCCCTGCAATGCACAAAGATCAACCACAATGCAGCAAGTAGGAACTACACTGAAAATTATCTCTTCTCTTCTATCTTCTATTTTCTACTACTATAAGGCACCAGTTTTTAACAAGACATGTCGCAGCAATTCCAACTGTTGGTGTCCAAAATCTAACGGTTGGGATTAGAGGTATTCGCGTGAAAAAAATACCACACCAGTGTCCACGTGTTTCTAGAACCGTCATGTTTCCATTATGAAGAAAAATCAGAGCAGTCTCACACCGATATCACACGTCCCACTTGATAGTGATTAAGAAAGGTTCCAAATTTTTGTTCATATTTATAAACTGTATGCTCACACTTATTTTGATGGTATAACCAAATTATTAGTTGTATTGAAAGTTTGAACAACATTTAGAACGCAACTTTTATACATCGTATTGCGAATCGTAATTGGTCCAACATGTGCAGCATGCCATTTACTAGTTAAGACATAAAACAAAGACTCACCACAGGTATATGGTTCCCAAACCAGAACATCTCCATACGGATATGTAACTGCGTATACACGATGTAGGTGTGAACTTGTACCATATCCAGGAATGCCCATGGCATCGACATAGCTGTTTCTATCAAAGAATTCAGGGTTTCTCAGGATATTCCACTCCTTTTCTAGGGGCGCTTGTAGGATAGCAATCATTTCGTCAAATACAACGATTACCTCGTAATGCCATGGCCCTGCTAGATCATCTTTGTACGGCCTCTTGACGATCCGTACTTTGAGCAGTTCCAAACTTTTATCTATTTTGTATTTGAACAGGAATGGTGGGCTGCCATGCCACCATTCACTAGTAGGGCCCAAAGAAATTCCTGCATCTTGCGAGAGATGGAAGAGGTATAATAGTATCTGATATGTATATGTTGCGGATCGTCAAGTGCCCGTCCTGCTGGACAAATGCCACCCAATCGCCGTTACAACCCACCCAGTGCATGGGTCCATGTCCATCCAGTTCCTCCTTGGTATGGATAAATGCTGGAACTGTCGGCTTGTCTAATGGCATCAGCAACGCGTGAATGCCCTGCAAATAGGATTTGTTTCAAAATTGTCTATGCATGCAAGGTATTCGACAGAATGAAGAGCGGATTGTGCAGAACTGAAGCACAGATGTAATGGATAAATAAAGCAATTCCGAAGAGTACATGTGCATAGTGAAGGCAGCAAACCTTACAGTACTCCCAAATCAGGTGATTATGTTGAGTCTAAATTCATGCATGATGTTTGGCAATAAGAAAAGTTGATTGAAAAAACACAAGCTGAAACGAGATGAGTAAATAAATAAATACTCTTACAGTATTGTCGCGGTCGTCTGGCCATGTCTCGGGTCGCATGGAGCAGGCTCGGTAAACCGAACGGAACCTTATGCGCTCCGCGGATGGCATGCCGCATGCCGATCATGCCTCGAGCGAGGCGACCAGTGCTGAGGATATCCGCCCGCTCGGCTATGTTCTCCACCAGTGGGTAGTGGAGGTTGCCCCACCCCATGGACTGGTGGTAGCAATCAGGAATCTCCTCAATCTTACGCTTCTGCTTCATTGGAGTCGGTAATCCAATGCAAGGGAGAGAGGGGTGAACGGGAGAAAGAGACAGAAGAGGGTTTTTTTTGGAGAAGATGCAGTAGTAGTACTACGATACTAGGAGGTGGAGATGCGGGGCATGTTTCCGGGAGAGAGGAACCACTATTTCCCTTAAAAAAAATAACAGCACTTGCGCATTAGAACTTGGGGCGGGGATATAGCGGTAAGAGGTATTGACCAACTTTCCCTCACCTTGACCCCACGTGGTTGTGAACCCGAGATAATTCTTTTTGATGAACCCGATATACTTATTATAGTACTAAAATAGTACAAGTATATACCTTGTACTCCTATATACTAACATTACTATTTTAAGGACTTATGTTCCATGAGCAACAACTTCCCCCCACTCCGCTCATCCGAAATCCTAGCCCCTCCAACTTCAAGGACCAATCAACATAGCTATGGCCTTCTAATTTGGCTCAAGTCGCCGCACACATAGTCCTCCCGCCGACAAGGAATAGGAGCATCAGCCCTTTCATCGCTTGTTGTTACACATAATCATATACAGTACCATATATATTTCAAATTTCCATATCAAAAAATAGTTCAAATCTGAATTTTAACATCTCAAGCTAAACCCTCGCTTGCTCTTAAACATAAGCATACCATAGTTCTACTTTTGTCTTCACCGAACAACAGAACACAATTTCATCACAACATAGCCAACCGGAGTACCTAGTAATGTAACTAGAGAAGTGAACCTATAGTTGATCAAGCCTTCAACTTTAACACAATAATACCCCCACATTATGTGTTGAGGAGCCACACCCATATATTTAAGAGTACCATCAAGTAGACCACAAATGCATCAATGAAGAGAGGGGTATACTTATAGACCACCTCTTTACAAAACAGTTGTAACTAGTAGACCACAATTGCCTCGTTCATTAGCTATGAAATTACATACTATCAGTAGCTACAATGGCTGCAGGCCCTGTTTCAGAATTAAACATCACACTTGTTCCAATCCGGGGCGTTGGCGAAGTTTGGGATGAACCAAAGCGGTGTCTTTACCAGGTACCTATCTTTTTTTGTTTTGCATGTTTTCTCCAAGGCGTTGGTTTGGAAACCAACGGCGCAATCTTCACGATTCAGATCGAATCGGCATATTTCAGGCAGCTGCCAGTGCGAAGCCATGCTTCATTCGGCAAGGTGTACACACAATTTCTTCTCGTCAGACATCCTGGGACAACATCTGCACCGCCTAATGGCAGCATAATCGGATAGTTCACTCCAAGGAAAAGAGAATATTCTCCAAGGTCATCAATCTTTTCCCATGGAATACCTTCATTTAACTTACTAGTGTCCTTCGTGAACACCAGGCAACCAAACACAGAAGCATAGTTGCAAACAGTGCGACCATGATGAACACGACGATCGAAGCGGTATGGCAAACTTTACAGGAATATTCCCTTTCATCAGCAATGCCCAGTGTATGGATCAGAAGAAGTCTAGAACCATCTATAGATCTTGCTAACCACCACATGCCATAATCGACCTCGTGATCATGGCCAAGAGCATCATCAAGTGCACACCGCCATTCAAACACAATGGGCGGTGGCTCTACGATCAGCGGAGGACCTGCTTGAAAACGAAATTACTGTTAAGAAGGGTATGTTTGGTTTGCACAAATCTGAAAACGTAAGAATTGGGAAAACGCATTAGGATTCAGATGGGATGATATAATGGCATTTCCATTCAATAATACAGCATATTGGTGTATTTCAGTACATCACATGGGAAACCAAAGGATTCATTTCAAGAAGTTCAAGTAGAGGTCAAAATCCAACATAATTCAATCTGAGAATAAAACTCCTAATTATACAATCCTCAAATTTTTCTATGGTAATCATCTCGAATAAAAAGTCTAAATACCAATGAAATTTCATCCGAAGCAAATATGCCCCAAGCCTCCAAGTCAGATCAGTCAGGTTCGAAAATTAATAAGTTTGTGCATTAAAATTATCTTTACAGCCATGAATAATGAAGCTCATCATACACTACTTACGTCCGGAGGAAAATTACCAGCTTGCTGAGGATTCCATGCGTGAACAGTGCCAGTATGAGTTGTGGCAAACACAAGCCCATTGTGGAGAATTGCATCGCTGTAATTGTAAAAGATGTGGGACTTGGGCTCTGTAAGAACTGTCCATCCAGAATCTTCGCCGCAAAGGAGGGCAACTCTGATGTCAAAAACAGCAACAAGAGAGAAATTTTTGTACCCCCCAGCAGCTGTGGGAACTTGGCAAATATATATCTTGTGAAATATAATAGCACGAAGGTTGTGGTGGTATATATTTGGAATGTGGGTGGTTTCAAACGGCACAGGGAGAGGAATTTCACGGCGAGTGTAGACGTTGACAAGTTTCCATTTGCAAGCAGGAAAGCCAGTGTCAACCATGGCAACCCAATCTCCATTGGCACCTACCCACTGCTTACCCGTACCGTCTGGCATCACAGCGTCGGAGGAGAACCTGTCCAGCGGCGTCAGCTTGCAATCCCGTGCTACCTTCGTCGGGTGAGAATGAAGAACACATGGGAGGCCAAACGGGAGAGAAAAAGATAGAGTTGCACTATCATTTGCAGAGTCGAAAAATAGTTTGGACGAACCGACGAGGCTCGCGGCGGTGATGACGTCGCATCTTGTTACGAGTTCTTCAAGGGGACCTTCGGAAAAGACCTTCTGAAACAGTTCAGAGTCATCATTTTCCTTGTTCGATGCCGCCATCGCAGGGCAGGGGGTGGGTCTATGAGGTTTGGGTTCAACTGATTGGAGTTTAATTTGGGTTCGATGGCGGCAGGTGGCGGGGAAGATGAAGAACGGAGGCTCTCAAACTGGGCGGTGGAATTGATTCTAAAGCTGCATGGCGGCGGCACTGGCGTGTGCTATGGAAGGTGGTCGATTGGTGCGGGCGGGGGCGGAGGTAGACGATGGAGGTGAACAGAAATAGGGCAGGTGGGGGCGGGGCGCTTGACTTCGCTCCTCTACACTCTACAGCATCTCCTCCTGTTTCTTGGAAAGTGTATAGACCCATAATAAAAAGTCACTGTTCCCTCTGAAAAGGTGAAGAACAAGTCACTGGTCTAACGTGCAAATTTGGACATCCCAAGCTATGTGTTGTCATGTCAATTCAATGTCCATGGCAGTATTTTGAATTTTGCGTGACCAAAAGAAGTACGCCTTGGCCTTTCACAATCGGGGTTTCTTTAGAGCAAGAACAATAGAAGAGCCAACAGCTGGCAAAAGTATTGTCCTACTTCCTCTTGGCGTGATACTCCCTCCGTCCACAAATAAGTGGACGTGCAGGATTTTCAAGGTAAATTAGTAAAAGGAAAGAAAAAATGCATTGGAGCACTCGTATCTTAAGAAACACATGTACTCAACCACGGTTGTAGATTTTCTCGGCGCAAGACTTTTCCCCAGCAGTTGTGGCTTTCAGTTATTCGTGGGTGTGGGGAGGAGCTCCGCCGCATCGGTAAAAAGCAAAGAGGGACGGCGGCTCTCGATCGTGCGGTGTACTCGTAAATCACGTGTGACCCATGCCCTAATAATTCACAATGCATTGATGAGGGCTATCACTTCATCATCCAATAAAATGTACTTAGTAACTATGGTAATAATATTGTCTTCTCGCAAAAAAAATGGTAAAAATATTGTCTCTTAAGCCATGTACTAGTACAGTGCAAGATGCTTTAGAGAAATAAACCTATATTTTATTGCTACTCCGTAATACACATGGTTATTTATTCTAGGCAAATGCCTACCGAAAGATGTAGGAATAGGGAAATGTAGGATTGCAATGTCATGTCCACTCCAATCCTATAGGAATTCATAGAATCCAAACTTTGTTTGATTCCACCATAGGAAAAGTAAGGGCTCCTTTGATTTAAAGGATAGGAAAAACATAGGAATAGGAAAGGTATAGGATTGGAATGGCATGTCTACTTGAAACCTATAGGAAGATGAAGTTTGTTTGATTGTAGCAAAGGAATTTTTCCATGAGGTATGAGCTAATGCTTTTTTCCTATAGGAATCACACTACAAGATTCCTATAGGAATTTTTCCTATAGGATACGTTCCTATGAATCAAACAACATGTATAGGAATTTTTCCCATAGGAATCAAATCCTACACAATTCCTATGCAAATCCTTTGAATCAAAGGAGCCCTAAAGCATTCTTAAAAAGAGGTATGAGTAGATGTTTAATTTTCTATGGAATCTGTGCAAAGAAATCCTTAGGAAAAATTCCTATCGGAAACAATCCTACAAATCAAACAGCCAAGGATTCAATTGTACCAATTCCCTATGCAAATCCTTGGTGTTCACCCAATCCTCTCGAATACTCATCCAAAAAATGCACTAATACTTTGATGGGGAGTTTTTGTATTCTAGGCAAGAATAGAGGGTTTGCGGGGATCACTTGAGAAGTGTATTAACCAAAGAAGGCATAAGTAATACACCAACACACACTAACATGCCCTTAATGGATGTATCTCCATAAACTCCCTCTGTTCTTTATTACTACTACTAGTTTATGTACTTCTTAACTAATATGGGATAATCATGAAATATATTTTCTAACATTCAGCCAAAATATAGTGTTTCGACTTTTTAAAATACTGAAAAACTAGTAATTAAAAATATTTGAGCTATCAAATCTAGGAAGTTTGAAAATATTTTGTATTCCGTCTGAAAGTTGTGTTACTTGGTGTAAGATTCACACAAAAATGATGAAAATATCAAACCTTCAAAAAAATTGTAGTAATTCAAACGTTATGTGCGTTTCATAATTTTGCAAAATCTATTCTATTTGCAATTAAAACTATAGTAGTTGGTGGTCCCCGATCATCTGATTTGCTCTTAAACAGCTCAATCCTAAATTTGAAATTCCCTGCAACAGAACACGATAGTTGGTGGTTTGTGCGGAAAAAAATTACAGTTTTAAAAAGTGTTTTAAGCAAGAAGGCAGCAATAAGCGGTAGTTTGTGCAATTTCCTCGTGTAAACAACATGTAGCGTCGAAGTAATAGTACTAGCAGTACAGAAATCTTGTGTAATTTCTAGTTCTACATATTACTAGTGTCCACTGTTTGAGAGTTGATGGTGAATGGGTCTGATTTTCAATCGAATGAGAATTAGCAAATTGATTTTTATGACAAAAGCATACAAAGGGAGTAAAATAACATACCCGCATTCGCCGCTGCTACCAGCATGCGATGCCTCCACGAGTGCATTGACGGCTGCTGATGGCGTGTAACTCACACGTTCGTTGGGAACCCCAAGAGGAAGGTATGATGCGCACAGTAGCAAGTTTTCCCTCAGAAAGAAACCAAGGTTTAATCGAACCAGGAGGAGCCAAGAAGCACGTTGAAGGTTGATGGTCGCGAAATGTGATGCGGCGCAACACCAGGGATTCCGGCGCCAACTAGGAACCTGCACAACACAACCAAAGTACTTTGTCCCAACGAAACAGTGAGGTTGTCAATCTCACCGGCTTGCTGTAACAAAGGATTAAACGTATCGAGTGGAAGATGTTTGCAAAGAAAGCAGTAAAACAAGTAGATTGTATGCTATGTAAAGAATAGGACCGGGGTCCACAGTTCACTAGAGGTGTCTCTCCCATAAGATAAAGCATGTTGGGTGAACAAATTACAGTCGGGCAATTGACAAATAGAGAAAGGCATAACAATGCATATACATGACATGGTAAATATAGTGAGATTTAATCCGGGCATTACGACAAAGAACATAGACCGCCATCCAACTGCATCTATGCCTAAAAAGTCCACCTTCAGGTTATCGTCCGAACCCCCTCCAGTATTAAGTTGCAAAGCAACAGACAATTGCATTAAGTATGGTGCGTAATGTAATCAACAACTACATCCTTAGACATAGCATCAATGTTTTATCCCTAGTGGCAACAGCACATCACAACCTTAGAACCTTCTGTCACGATCCCAGATTCAATGAAGGCATGAACCCACTATCGAGCATAAATACCCCCTCTTGGAGTTAAGAGCAAAAACTTGGCCAGAGCCTCTACTAATAACGGAGAGCATGCAAGATCATAAACAACACATAAACAATAGATTGATAATCACCATAATCATAGTACTCTCTATCCATCGGATCCCGACAAACACAACATATAGTATTACAGATAGATGATCTTGATCATGTTAGGCAGCTCACAAGATCCAACAATGAAGCACAACAAGGAGAAGACGACCATCTAGCTCCGGCTATGGACCCCGGGTCCAGGGGTGAACTACTCACTCATCACTCCGGAGGCGACCATGGCGGTGTAGAGTCCTCCGGAGATGAATCCCCTCTCCGGCAGGTGCCGGAGGCGATCTCCAGAATCCCCGAGATGGGATTCGCGGCGGCGGCGTCTCTGTAAGGTTTTCCGTATCGTGGCTCCCGGTGCATCGGGGGTTGCGCGCCGGAAGCTTTACGGCGGCGGAGGGTCACCGCGAGGGGCCACACGAGGGGCCCAGGGGATAGGTCGGCGCGGCCAGGGCCTGGGCCGCGCCGGCCACCCCCCTGGCCTCCTCGTGGCCCCACTTCGTTAGGTCTTCGGTCTTCTGGAAGCTTCGTGCAAAAATAGGACCCTGGGCGAAAGTTTCGTCCAATTCCGAGAATATTTCTTTACTAGGATTTCTGAAACCAAAAACAGCAGAAAACAAAGAATCGGCTCTTCGGCATCTTGTTAATAGGTTAGTTCCAGAAAATGCATAAATATGACATATAATGTGCATAAAACATGTAGGTATCATCAATAAAGTAGCATGGAACATAAGAAATTATCGATACGTTGGAGACGTATCACCATCCCCAAGCTTAGTTCTGCTCGTCCCGAGCAGGTAAAACGATAACAAAGATAATTTCTGAAGTGACATGCCATCAAAATCTTGATCATACTATTTGTAAACATATGTAATGAATGCAGCGATCAAAGCAAAGGTAATGACATGAGTAAACAACTGAATCATATAGCAAAGACTTTTCATGAATAGTACTTCAAGACAAGCATCAATAAGTCTTGCATAAGAGTTAACTCATAAAGCAATAAATCAAAGTAAAGGTGTTGAAGCAACACATAAGAAGATTAAGTTTCAGCGGTTGCTTTCAACTTGTAACATGTATATCTCATGGATATTGTCAACATAAAGTAATATAACAAGTGCAATATGCAAGTATGTAGGAATCAATGCACAGTTCACACAAGTGTTTGCTTCTTAAGGTGGAAGGAGATAGGTAAACTGACTCAACAATAAAAGTAAAAGAATGGTCCTTCGCAGAGGAAAGCATCGATTGCTGTATTTGTGCTAGAGCTTTTATTTTGAAAACATGAAACAATTTTGTCAACGGTAGTAATAAAGCATATGAGTTATGAAAATTATATCTTACAAGTTGCAAGCCTCACGCATAGTATACTAATAGTGCCCGCACCTCGTCCTACTTAACTTGGACTACCGGGTCTTCGCATGCCATGTTTCAACCAAGTGTCACAAAGGGGTACCTCCATGCCGCCTGTACAAAGGTCCAAGGAGAATGCTCGCATTTCGGATTTCTCGCTTTTGATTATTCTCAACTTAGACATCCATACCGGGACAACATGAACAACAGATAATGGACTCCTCTTAAATGCATAAGCATGTAGCAAAGTTATTATTCTCATATGAGATTGAGGATATATGTCCAAAACTGAAACTTCCACCATGATTCATGGCTTTAGTTAGCGGCCCAATGTTCTTCTCTAACAATTTTGCATGCTCCAACCACTAAAATGATAGACCTTCAGACAAGACGGACATGCATAGCAACTCACATGATATTCAACAATAGTTGATGGCGTTCCCCAGAAGCATGGTTATCGCACAACAGGCAACTTAATAAAATATAAAGTGCATAAGTACATATTCGATACTACGATAGTTTTTAAGGCTATTTTGTCCCATGAGCTATATATTGCAAAGGTGAATGATGGAATTTTAAAGGTAGCACTCAAGCAATTTACTTTGGAATGGCGGAGAAATACCATGTAGTAGGTAGGTATGGTGGACACAAATGGCATAGTAGTTGGCTCAAGGATTTTGGATGCATGAGAAGTATTCCCTCTCGATACAAGGTTTAGGCTAGCAAGGTTATTTGAAGCAAACTCAAGGATGAACAAGTGCAGCAAAACTCACATAAAAGACATATTGTAAACATTATAAGACTCTACACTGTCTTCCTTGTTGTTCAAAACTCAATACTAGATATTATCTAGACCTTAGAGAAACCAAATATGCAAATCAAATTTTAGCAAGCTCTATGTATTTCTTCATTAATGGGTGAAAAGCATATGATGCAAGAGCTTAAACATGAGCACAACAATTGCCAAGTATCACATTATCCAAGACATTTTAGAATTACTACATGTAGCATTTTCCAATTCCAACCATATAACAATTTAACGAAGAAGAAACTTCGCCTTGAACATTATGAGTAAAGCCTAAGGACACATGTGTCCATATGCAACAGCGGAGCGTGTCTCTCTCCCACAAAGTGAATGCTAGGATCCATCTTATTCAAACAAAAACAAAAAACGAAAACAAACCGACGCTCCAAGTAAAGAACAAAAGATGTGATTGAATAAAAATATAGTTTCAGGGGAGGAACCTGATGATGTTGTCGATGAAGAAGGGGATGCCTTGGGCATCCCCAAGCTTAGACGCTTGAGTCTTCTTAAAATATGCAGGGGTGAACCACGGGGGCATCCCCAAGCTTAGAGCTTTCACTCCTCTTGATCATAGTATATCATACTCCTCTCTTGACCCTTGAAAACTTCCTTCACACCAAACTTCAAGCAAACTCATTAGAGGGTTAGTGCATCATTAATAATTCACTCATTCAGAGGTGACACAATCATTATTTTCACTTCTGGACATTGCATAATGCTACTGGACATTAATGGATCAAAGAAATAAATCCAACATAGCAAAAGAGGCAATGCGAAATAAAAGGCAGAATCTGTCAAAAACAGAACAGTCCGTAAAGACGAATTTATAAATGGCACCAGACTTGCTCAAATGGAAAAACTCAAAACTAATGAAAGTTGCGTACATATCTGAGGATCACGCTCGTAAATTGGCAGATTTTTTCGAATTTTCTACAGAGAATTATGCCCAGATTCGTGACAGACAGCAATGCTGTTTCTGCGCAGCGATCCCAAATATAACATCAACTTTGACATAGAAACTTTACTTGGCACAAAAACATGATAAGGAGAGGTTGCTACAGTAGTAAACAACTTCCAAGACTCAACAAAACAAAAAATTGCTGTAGGTAAAAACATGGGTTGTCTCCCATAAGCGCTTTTCTTTAACGCCTTTCAGCTAGGCGCAGAAAGTGTAAATCAAGTAACATCGAGAGTAGAAGCATCAACATCATAGCTTGTTCTAATAATAGAATCAAAAGGCAACTTCATTCTCTTTCTAGGGAAGTGTTCCATACCTTTCTTGAGAGGAAATTGATATTTAATATTACCTTCCCTCATATCAATAACAGCACCAACAGTTCGAAGAAAAGGTCTTCCCAACACAATTGGACAAGATGCATTGCATTCGATATCCAAGACAACAAAATCAACGGGGACAAGGTTATTGTTAACCGTAATATGCACATTATCAATCCTCCCCAAAGGCTTCTTTTTAACATTATCGGCAAGATTAACATCCAAATAACAATTCTTCAATGGTGGCAAGTCAAGCATATCATAAATCTTTTTAGGCATAACAGAAATACTTGCACCAAGATCACATAAGGCATTACATTCAAAGTCATTGAATTTCATTTTAATGATGGGCTCCCAACCATCCTCTAACTTTCTAGGAATAGAAGTTTCAAGTTTTAGTTTCTCTTCTCTAGCTTTTATGAGAGCATTTGTAATATGTTTTGTAAAGGCTAAATTTATAGCACTAGCATTAGGACTTTTAGCAAGTTTTTGTAAGAACTTTATAACTTCAGAGATGTGGCAATCATCAAAATCTAAATCATTATGAGCTACAGCAATGGGATCATTGTTCCCAAGGTTGGAAAAAATTTCAGCAGTTTTATCACAAGCAAAAGTAGTTTTAGCAATTTCAGGCAGTTTTGTACGCTTTGCACTAGGAGTAGAAACATTGCCAACACCAATTATTTTACCATTGATAGTAGGAGGTGCAGCAACATGTGAAGAATTAGCATTACTAGTGGTGGTAATAGTCCAAACTTTAGCTACATTATTCTCTTTAGCTAGTTTTTCATTTTCTTCTCTATCCCACCTAGCACGCAGTTCAGCCATTAATCTTATATTCTCATTAATTCTAACTTGGATGGCATTTGCTGTAGTAGTAATCTTACTATCAATATCATTATTAGGCATAACTTTCAACTTTAAAAGATTTACATCAGAGGCAAGTCTATCAACTCTAGAAGCGATAGTATCAATTTTATCAAGCTTTTCCTCAACAGATTTGTTAAAAGCAGTTTGCGTACTAATAAATTCTTTAAGCATGGCTTCAAGACCAGGGGGTACATTCCTATTATTATTGTAAGAATTCCCATAAGAATTACCATAACCATTACCATTAGCAGAAGGATATGGCCTATAGTTATTACCAGAGTTGTTCCTATAAGCATTGTTGTTGAAATTATTATTTTTAATGAAATTCACATCAACATTTTCTTCTTGAGCAACCAATGAAGCTAAAGGAACATTATTTGGATCAACATTAGATCTACCATTAACAAGCATAGACATAATCACATCAATCTTATCACTCAAGGAAGAGGTTTCTTCAACAGAATTTACCTTCTTACCTTGTGGAGCTCTTTCCGTGTGCCACTCAGAGTAATTTATCATCATATCATCCAGAAGTTTTGTAGCCGCCCCCAATGTGATGGACATAAAGGTACCTCCAGCAGCTGAATCCAATAAATTCCGTGAAGAAAAATTTAGTCCTGCATAGAAGGTTTGGATGATCATCCAAGTAGTCAGTCCATGGGTTGGGCAATTCTTTACCAAAGTTTTCATTCTCTCCCAAGCTTGAGCAACATGTTCAGTATCTAATTGTTTAAAATTCATTATGCTACTTCTCAAAGATATAATTTTAGCGGGAGGATAATATCTACCAATAAAAGCATCCTTGCATTTAGTCCATGAATCAATACTATTCTTAGGCAAAGATAGCAACCAATCTTTAGCTCTTCCTCTTAATGAGAAAGGAAACACTTTCAATTTAATAATATCACCATCTACATCTTTATACTTTTGCATTTCACAAAGTTCAACAAAATTATTGAGATGGGCAGCAAAGATCATCAGAACTAGCACCAGAAAATTGTTCTCTCATAACCAAATTCAGTAAAGCAGGTTTAATTTCAAAGAATTCTGCTGTAGTAGCAGGTGGAGCAATAGGTGTGCATAGGAAATCATTATTATTTGCATTTGTGAAGTCACACAATTTAGTATTTTCATGGTTGGCCATTTTAGCAACAGTAAATAAAACAAACTAGATAAAGTAAATGCAAGTAACTAATTTTTTTGTGTTTTCGATATGGAGAGCAAGACAGTAAATAAAGTAAAACTAGCAACTATTTTTTTTTGTATTTTGATTTAGTGCAGCAAACAAAGTAGTAAATAAAATAAAGCAAGACAAAAACAAAGTAAAGAGATTGAGAAGTGGAGACTCCCCTTGCAGCGTGTCTTGATCTCCCCGGCAACGGCGCCAGAAAAAGAGCTTGATGGTGTGTAACTCACACGTTCGTTGGGAACCCCAAGAGGAAGGTATGATGCGCACAAAGAGCAAGTTTTCCCTCAGAAAGAAAGAAACCAAGGTTTAATCGAACCAGGAGGAGCCAAGAAGCACGTTGAAGGTTGATGGTCGCGAAATGTGATGCGGCGCAACACCAGGGATTCCGGCGCCAACTAGGAACCTGCACAACACAACCAAAGTACTTTGTCCCAACGAAACAGTGAGGTTGTCAATCTCACCGGCTTGCTGTAACAAAGGATTAAACGTATCGAGTGGAAGATGTTTGCAAAGAAAACAGTAAAACAAGTAGATTGTATGCTATGTAAAGAATAGGACCGGGGTCCACAGTTCACTAGAGGTGTCTCTCCCATAAGATAAAGCATGTTGGGTGAACAAATTACAGTCGGGCAATTGACAAATAGAGAAAGGCATAACAATGCATATACATGACATGGTAAATATAGTGAGATTTAATCCGGGCATTACGACAAAGAACATAGACCGCCATCCAACTGCATCTATGCCTAAAAAGTCCACCTTCAGGTTATCGTCCGAACCCCCTCCAGTATTAAGTTGCAAAGCAACAGACAATTGCATTAAGTATGGTGCGTAATGTAATCAACAACTACATCCTTAGACATAGCATCAATGTTTTATCCCTAGTGGCAACAGCACATCACAACCTTAGAACCTTCTGTCACGATCCCAGATTCAATGAAGGCATGAACCCACTATCGAGCATAAATACCCCCTCTTGGAGTTAAGAGCAAAAACTTGGCCAGAGCCTCTACTAATAACGGAGAGCATGCAAGATCATAAACAACACATAAACAATAGATTGATAATCACCATAATCATAGTACTCTCTATCCATCGGATCCCGACAAACACAACATATAGTATTACAGATAGATGATCTTGATCATGTTAGGCAGCTCACAAGATCCAACAATGAAGCACAACAAGGAGAAGACGACCATCTAGCTACTGCTATGGACCCATGGTCCAGGGGTGAACTACTCACTCATCACTCCGGAGGCGACCATGGCGGTGTAGAGTCCTCCGGGAGATGAATCCCCTCTCCGGCAGGGTGCCGGAGGCGATCTCCAGAATCCCCCGAGATGGGATTCGCGGCGGCGGCGTCTCTGTAAGGTTTTCCGTATCGTGGCTCTCGGTACTGGGGGTTTCGCGACGGAAGCTTTAAGTAGGCGGAGGGTCAACGCGAGGGGCCACACGAGGGGCCCAGGGGATAGGTCGGCGCGGCCAGGGCCTGGGCCGCGCCGGCCACCCCCCTGGCCTCCTCGTGGCCCCACTTCGTTAGGTCTTCGGTCTTCTGGAAGCTTCGTGCAAAAATA
Organism: Lolium perenne; assembly: GCF_019359855.2. Taxonomy (NCBI): domain Eukaryota; kingdom Viridiplantae; phylum Streptophyta; class Magnoliopsida; order Poales; family Poaceae; genus Lolium; species Lolium perenne. The sequence continues at coordinate 84,106,120 of NC_067248.2, read as the reverse complement.
GGACCCTGGGCGAAAGTTTCGTCCAATTCCGAGAATATTTCTTTACTAGGATTTCTGAAACCAAAAACAGCAAAACAAAGAATCGGCTCTTCGGCATCTTGTTAATAGGTTAGTTCCAGAAAATGCATAAATATGACATATAATGTGCATAAAACATGTAGGTATCATCAATAAAGTAGCATGGAACATAAGAAATTATCGATACGTTGGAGACGTATCAGCTGCTGCAAATCCTCGGAAGGCATCTAGGTTTTGCAGATCGTCGATTGCCGCTGTCCGGCTAAGCTTAACCAGCATAGCTGCCGCCAAGATATCTCGGATTTGGACCACAGGCAGAAGCTGATTGGGGTCGAAGGATTGCCTGATTCGGAATTTGAAGTACCAAGCCCTCGGCTCCGATGATGGAAGTTTGGAACTCGGCCCGGCCAGAACCTCCCAAGTCTGTGTGTGGCAGTGGATGCCCATCGGCATCCCCAATGCTGCCGACGCCGTGATGTGGTCGGTCGCACTTTGGTCCCCACTAAAGGCTGGGGCTGCAGCACATCGCCGCCGCCCCCGACGTCCCCACGACGGCAACGCCATGGACCGAGGCGCTGAGTTTGTTGGCGAACCCGAAGCCCTGGATGGCAAGTGCTTCTTCACAATGGAAGCATCCTCACCCGGCGAGGTTCGCCCCCGGCGCATGCCTATGCTCCGACCAGCCCACTTTGCCGCCGCCGCCCGGGCCGCCGCCGATACCTGGGCCACCGCCGCTTCATGGGACCCCCCTCCCTCCTCTCCCTCTCCTAGATCAAAGGGCGCCAGGAGTCTAGCCACAGCAAGACACAGAGCCGCCTGCTTCATCGCACACCAATGGCACACAGACATTTGCGAGCTTTTAGCGCACACCCCTCCGAGGCTGAGTCGTGGAGCCTGGGTGCACGGGGCTATGGCTGGAGGAGTCGCCATGGGACGAGGGGTGTCGAGTGCTCGGGCAAATACGGGAAAGGCGAAGTTTTGGATAACCTTATATGATCACATCAATGCTTCTCAAGGAGCCAAATACTGTATGAGAAACCGGAAAAGTTTGAACGTTTGAAAACTTTGCCGGCATAATGCATCCTTCCAATGCACGCCTACTAAGGTAGAAAGCCAACTCAATTGCTACTTTGTTGGCAAAATGTACCATGGCTCAATCTTGGGTCACACACATCTATCAATTGGTATATTTTGGTCATATTCAAAATTTTACTTGAAACTTGTTGGTCATGCCATTCTACTACTCGCCTAACACTTTTTCTACGCGGGAAGGAGGGGGGGTATGATGCTACCCTGAATTTTTATGCCCATTTGTATCTTGGACAAATCCTAGGTTTGACCAAAATTTAAAACATGAAGATGAAAAATTAAGCCTGGATCCACTACAAGAAAATTTGCCAAACTTTTCTTGTAGTGATCCTTCTTAATTAGTAACTTCAAAATGAAGCTTTTGGAAGGTTTTTGAAATTTCCATGTCTGAAACCCAAAACACCTCTTCATGATTGACTTCATAAGACAAATCGAGTTTAGGGTTAGGGGTAGATACATGATTTTTCTAGTTTGAATATGTCTAGACCTGGCTTATCAACTTGAATGCTTAGTATATGACATAAGAAGATGTACTATGTGCATTGGTTTTTTATTTATTTGATTTGTTTTGAATTTTCATGCCAAATCAAATTTTGGTCAAATCATAGGTTTAACCAAGATTTAAACAAGTTTAAAACATTAAAATGAAAAATTAAGCATGGATCCTTCTCAATCACTCCAAAATGAAGCTTTTGGGAGGCTTTTGAAATGTCTATGTTTGAAACCCAAAACCACTTCTCTTCATGCTTGACTTCATCAGACAAATGAGTTTAGGGTTAGGGGTAGATACATGATTTTTCTGGTTTGAATAGGTCTAGACCTTGTTATCAAGTTGAATGGCTTACTATGTGACATAAGAAGACTATGTGCTTTGGTTTTTCATTTTTGATTTTTTCGATTGTTTTTATGCCCATTTGAATCTTGGCCAAATCCTAGGTTTGAACAAGAATTTAAACAAGTTTAAAACATGAAAATGAAAAGGTAAGCATGGATCCTTCTTAGTCAGTCCGAAATCAAGCCTTTGGGCGGTTTTAAAATGTCCATGTTTGAAAACCCAAACCACTTCTCTTCATGCTTGACTTCATAAGACAAATTTAGGGTTAGGGGTATAGATACATGATTTTTCTTGTTTGATATGTCTAGATATTGTTTATCAACACTTGAATGCTTACAATATATGTGACGCAAGAAGACTATGTGTTATGGTTTTTCATTTTTGGGGGTTTTTTCGAATTTTTTATGCAAGATTTGAGTCTTGGTCAAATCCAAGCTAGCTAGGTTTGACCAAGCTTTAAACAAGTTTAAAACATGAAAATGAAAAAGTAAGCATGTATCCTTCTTAGTCACTCCAAAATTAAGCTTTTCGGAGGTTTTTGAAATTTCCATTTTGTAAACCCAAAACCACGTATCTTCATGTTTGACTTCAAAAGACAGAGTTTAGGGTTAGGGGTAGATACATGATTCTTCTTTTAATATGTTTAGATCTTGTTTTATCAAGTTGAATGTTGACTGTATGACATAAGAAGACTATGTTTTTGAATTTTTATGAATCTTGGTCAAATCCAAGGGTTGACCAAGATTTAAACAAGTTTAAAACATGAAAATTAAAACGTTTCAAGTTCACCTTTGGTTCGATCTTTCAAGAACAGGCGCATATATATATGGATGCAAATTGAGATAATTAATTCGTGAAACATTGGAAATGTCCATCGTGTGTCGTGGTTTCCCCCTAACATGAAAATTGGATTGGTGGCAGACAAGTAAAAGCACAGTTATGTGCGCATAAACCCAAAATGCACATATTTTGCTGAGTTTTCATGCATGCATTAAAAGTTCTGAATATATACATAAAATGCATGTGGGTCATGATTGAAAAGTTTGACATGTATATGGTTCTTGTGTAGTAGTAGTACTATAGTAGATTAGTAGGTACGCAAACTCCCATCCATCTTCTTTGTCAAGAGAAGACGCGCACCAGATGCGTAGTGGAAGTCGTCTCGGATCCTTCTGTTGTCCCTCTCACGGAAAAGAAAAAGAAAAAACATCTCTCTCATTCTCGGCCTCGCTCGACTCGCTCGCCGCAGCCTCGCACCTCCTCGCGCACCGACAAACGCTGCACAACAGTCCAACATCACCAGAAAAAGATATACACCATAAATAATAAGAGGGGCCCCGTGACTGCTATCCCTTCTTCTCCTTCCGTGTGATCCCTCTTCCTCCGAAGTTTCACCGGACGGGCAAACACACATGTGCTGCATAGTAAAAATAAAAAAGTAAAAAATCGACCTATGAATCTATGATTAAATAGGTAAAATCCTGGGTTTTATCAAGGTTTAAACAAGTTTAAAACATGAAAATGAATAGGTAAGCATGGATCCTTCTTAGTCACTCTAAAATGAAGCTTTCGCGAGGTTTTTGAAATTTCCATGTTTGAAACCCAAAACCACTTCTCTTCATGCTTGACTTCAGAAGACAGTTTAGGGTTAGGGGTAGATACATGCTTTTTCTGGTTTGAAAATGTCTAGACCTTGTTTATCAACTTGAATGCTTACTATATGACATAAGAAGGCTATGTTATTTGGTTTTTCATTTTTTTTCTGTTTTTTCTGATTTTTTTATGCCCATTTAAATCTTGGTCAAATCCTAGGTTTGACCAAGAGTTAAACAAGTTTAAAACATGAAAATGAAAAGGTAAGCCTGGATCCTTCTTAGTCATCAGAAAATGAAGCTTTTGGAGGTTTGTGAAATTTCCATGTTTGAAACCCAAAAGCACTTCTCTTCATGCTTGACTTCATAAGACAGAGTTTAGGGTTAGGGGGTGTAGATACATGATTTGTCTGGTTTGAATATGTCCAAATCTTATTTATCAACTTCTGAATGCATGCTACTCTCTCAAAGAAAACCTTTTGAATGCTTACTATATGACATAAGAAGACTATATGCTTTTAAAATTCAAACATATGGTAAGCATTCTTATGTCATATAGTAAGCATTCAAGTTGATAAACAAGCAAGGTTTGGACATATTCAAACCAGACAAATCATGTATCTACCCCTAACCCCTAATTAAATTGTCTTATGAAGTCTAGCATGAAGAGAAGTGGTTTTGGGTTTCAAACATGGAAATTTCAAAACCTCCCAAAAACTTCATTTTAGAGTGACTAAGAAGGATATACAAGCTTCCCTTTTCATTTTCATGTTTTAAACTTGTTTAAATCTTGGTCAAACCTCTAGGATTTGACCAAAAGATTCAAATGGGCATGGAAATTCATAAAAAAACAAAAGAATGAAAAACCAAAGGACATAACATTATTATGTCATATATATAGTAAGCATTCAAGTTGATAAACAAGGTCTAGACATATTCAAACCAGAAAATCATGTATATATCTACCCCTAACCCTAAACTCTGTCTTATGAAGTCAAGCATGCATGAAGAGAAGTGGTTTTGGTTTCAAACATGGAAATTTCGAAAAACCCTCCCAAGAGCTACATTTTGGAGTGAGTAAGAAGGATATATAGATGCTTAATTTTTCATATTCATGATTTAAACTTGTTTAAACCATGTTCAAACCTAGGATTTGACCAAGATTAAAATGGGCATAAAATTTTAAAAAAATCAAAAAATAAAAAACAAGGCACATAGTATTCTTATGTCATATATATAGTAAGCATTCAATTAAGTTGATAAACAAGGTCTAGACATATTCAAACCAGGAAAATCATGCATCTATCCCCTAACCCTAGCTAAACTCTGTCTTATGAAGTCAAGCATGCATGAAGAGAAGTGGTTTTTGGTTTCAAACGTTTAAGCCAAAAGCCCCTTTTCAAATATTTCAAACTTATTCAAATTTGGTTCAAATATGAAAGACATACAAGTTATAGCACACATAGTGCATACATTTTCACACATACTGCACTAGATGCTAATCCTATAGTTTGAGGCCATTTGAGTGACCTAGGTCGAAAAAATTCTTGGATTAGAATCGTGTTGTTCGAACCCCGTAGTTGGATATTTTTTAACCCTTGATCTGTAGAACTGGGCAAAACCCTAGTTTAACCTATTTAATTACAGATTCGTATATCGATTTTTCTACGAGTACTACCTTTTTATTATTACTATGCAGCACATGTGTGTTTGCCCGTCGAGTGAAACTCGGAGGAAGAGGGATCACTCGGAAGGAGAGAAGAAGGGAGAGAATTATGGTGTCTCCCCTTTTTCAGGTGATGATGTTGACTTTTGTGCAGGGTTTGTCAATGAGCAGGAGGTGCGAGCGAGCGAGCGAGCGAGCAAGTCGAGCGAGGCCGAGAATGAGAGAGATTTGTTTTTTTTTTGTGAGAGGGACGACCGAAGGAACCAGAAGGACCCACAGACTTCCAATACGCATCCTGATGCGTCTTCTCTTGACAAAGAAAATGGCTGGGAGTTTGCGTACCTATTGCACGTGACTTGTGCTCACTGAAGTGTGGGACCTCAAGCGTGGGCACCACACGTAAGTGACAGACCTGTTGGTGTAAAAACTCGGTTGATTATAATAGTGCATTAGAACAAAGTTTTCTATGGATTCAAGGGTAGGAAATCCAAGTTAACTCATTTACGTGTTAAACTTGTCTATATCTTGGTCAAACCTAGGATTTGACCAAGATTCAAATGGGCAGAAAAATAAAAACAGAAAAATGAAAAACCAAATCACATAGTCTTCTTATGTCATATAGTAAGCATTAAAGTTGATAAACAAGGTCTAGACATATTAAACCAGACAAATCATGTATCTATACCCCTAACCCCTAAACTCTGTCTTATGAAGTCAAGCATGTGAAGAGAAGTGGTTTTGGGTTTCAAACATGGAAATTTCAAAAACCTCCCAAAAGCTTCATTTTAGAGTGACTAAGAAGGATCCATGCTTCCCTTTTCATTTTCATGTTTTAAACTTGTTTAAATTATCTTGGTCAAACCTAGGATTTGACAAGATTCAAATGGGCATCAAAATTGAAAAAAGAAAAACCAAAGCAAATAGTTTTCTTATGTCATATAGTAAGCATTAAAGTTGTTGATAAATAAGGTCCATACATATTCAAACCACACAAATCATGTATCTATACCCCGTAATTAACCCCTGAATTAATTAACTCTGTCTTATGAAGTCAAGCATGTGAAGAGAAGTGGTTTTGGGTTTCAAACATTGAAATTTTAAAAACCTCCCAAAAGCTTCATTTTAGAGTGACTAAGAAGGATACAGACTTCCCTTTTCATTTTTATGTTTTAAACTTGTTTAAATCTTGGTCAAACCAAGGATTTGACCAAGATTCAAATGGCCCTAAAAATTCAGAAAAAAAAATCAAAAGAATGAAAAACCAAAGCACATAGCATTCTTATGTCATATGTGTATTAAGCATTCAAGTTGATAAACAAAGGTCTAGAGACATATATATTCAAAACCAGAAAAATCATGTATATATCTACCCCTAAAACTCTAATTAAACTATGTTTTATGAAGTAAATCATGAAGAGAAGTGGTTTTGGGTTTCAAACATGGAAATTTCAAGAACCTCCCAAAAGCTTCATTTTAGAGTGACTAAGAAGGATCCAGAAGGACCCACAGACTTCCAATACGCATCCTTATGCGTCTTCTCTTGACAAAGAAGATGGCTGGGAGTTTGCGTACCTATTGCACGTGACTTGTGCTCACTGAAGTGTGGGACCTCACGCGTGGGCACCACACGTAAGTGACAGACATGTTGGTGTAAAAACTCGATTGATTATTATACTGCATTAGAACAAAGTTTCCTATGGATTCAAGGGTAGGAAATCCAAGTTAACTAATTTACGTGACATTATTATTTCCATGAAGCAAAGTTAACACATCTATCGATTGGTACATTTTTGAGTGACTAAGAAGGATCCATGCTTACTTATTCGTTTTCACGTGTTAAACTTGTCTAAATCTTGGTCAAACCTAGGATTTGACCAAGATTCAAATGGGCAGAAAAATAAAATAAAAAACAGAAAAATGAAAAACCAAATCACATAGTCATCTTATGTCATATAGTAAGCATTAAAGTTGATAATAAACAAGGTCTAGAAATATCAAACCATACAAATCATGTATCTACCCCTTAACCCCTAAACTATGTCTTATAAATTAAGTCAAGCATGAAGAGATGTGGTTTTGGGTTTCAAACATGGAAATATCAAAAACCTCCCAAAAACTTCATTTTAGTGTGACTAAGAAGGATACACGCTTCCCTTTTCATATTCATGTTCTAAGCTTGTTTAAATTATCTTGGTCAAACCTAGGATTTGACAAGATTCAAATGGGCATCAATATTGAAAAAAATCAAAAAAAAAAGAAAAAACAAAGGAAATAGTTTTCTTATGTCTTATAGTAAGCATTAAAGTTGATAAACAAGGTCTAGACATATTCAAACTAGACAAATCATGTATCTATATATACCCCCTAACCCCTAAACTCTGTCTTATGAAGTCAAGCATGTGAAGAGGAAGTTGTTTTGGGTTGCAAACATGGAAATTTCAAAAACCTCCGAAAAACTTCATTTTAGAGTTTCTAAGAAGGATCAATGCTTAACTTTGCATATTCATATTTTAAACTTGTTTAAATCATTATCAAGCCTAGCATTTGACCAATATACAAATGGGTGGGCACAAAATTCAAAAAAATCAGAAAAATGAAAACAAATTAAAGCACATAGTCTTCATATGTCATATCGTATGAATTCAAGTTGATAAACGAGGTCTAGGTATATCCAAACCAGACAAATCATGTATCTATACCCCCTGTCGATCTTATGAAGTCTAGCATGAAGAGAGAAGTTATTTTTGGTTTCAAAAATGGAAATTTCAAGAACATCCCAAAAGCTTCATTTTAGAGTGACTAAGAAGGATACATGCTTCCCTTTTCATTTTTATGTTTAAACTTGTTTAAATCTTGGTCAAACCTAGGATTTGACCAAGATTCAAATATATGGGCATAAAATTCAAAAAAAAAAACAGAAAAATTTAAAACCAAGGCACATAGTCTTCTTATGTCATATTGTAAACAATCAATTAATTAAGTTGATAAACCAGTTCTAGACATATTCAAACCAGGAAAATCATGTATCTACCCCCTAACGCCCTAGCTAAACTCTGTCTTATGAAGTCAAGCATGCATGAAGAGAAGTGGTTTTTGGTTTCAAACGTTTAAGCCAAAAGGTAAGCATGGATCCTCCTTAATTAGTCACTGTAAAATGAAGCTTTTGGGAGGTTTGTGAAATTTCCATGTTTGAAACCTAAAAGCACTTCTCTTCATGCTTGACTTCATAAGACAGAGTTTAGGGTTAGGGGGTGTAGATCGATACATGATTTGTCTGGTTTGAATATGCCCAAATCTTATTTATCAACTTTTGAATGCATGCTACTCTCTCAAAGAAAAACTTTTGAATGCTTACTATATATATGACATAAGAAGACTATATGCTTTTAAAATTCAAACATATGGTAAGCATTCTTATGTCATATAGTAAGCATTCAAGTTGATACACAAGCAAGGTTTGGACATATTCAAACCAGACAAATCATGTATCTACCCCCTAACCCCTAATTAAATTGTCTTATGAAGCAGTCTAGCATGAAGAGAAGTGGTTTTGGGTTTCAAACATGGAAATTTCAAAAACCTCCAAAAAACTTCATTTTAGAGTGACTAAGAAGGATATACAAGCTTCCCTTTTCATTTTCATGTTTTAAACTTGTTTAAATCTTGGTCAAACCTCTAGGATTTGACCAAAAGATTCAAATGGGCATAGAAATTCATAAAAAATCAAAAGAATGAAAAACCAAAGGACATAACATTCTTATGTCATATATATATAGTAATTAAGCATTCAAGTTGATAAACAAGGTCTAGACATATTCAAACCAGAAAATAATGTATATATCTACCCCTAACCCTAAACTCCGTCTTATGAAGTCAAGCATGCATGAAGAGAAGTGGTTTTTGGTTTCAAACATGGAAATTTCGAAAACCCTCCCAAGACCAAGCTACATTTTGGAGTGACTAAGAAGGATATATAGATGCTTAATTTTTCATATTCATGATTTAAACTTGTTTAAACCATGTTCAAACCTAGGATTTGACCAAGATTCAAATGGGCATAAAATTTTAAAAAAATAAAAAAATAAAAAAACAAGGCACATAGTATTCTTATGTCATATAGTAAGCATTCAATTAAGTTGATAAACAAGGTCTAGACATAATCAAACCAGGAAAATCATGCATCTACCCCTAACCCTAGCTAAACTCTGTCTTATGAAGTCAAGCATGCACGAAGAGAAGTGGTTTTTGGTTTCCAACGTTTAAGCCAAAAGCCCATTTTCAAATATTTCAAACTTATTCAAATTTGGTTCAAATTTGAAAGACATACAAGTTATAGCACACATAGTGCATACATTTTCACACATACTGCACTAGATGCTAACCCTATAGTTTGAGGCCATTTGGGTGACCTAGGTCGAAAAAATTCTTGGATTAGAATCGTGTTGTTCGAACCCCGTAGTTGGATATTTTTTAACCCTTGATCTCGTAGAACCGGGCAAAACCCTAGTTTAACCTATTTAATTACAGATTCGTATATCGATTTTTCTACGAGTACTACCTTTTTATTATTACTATGCAGCACATGGGTGTTTGCCCGTCGAGTGAAACTCGGAGGAAGAGGGATCACTCGGAAGGAGAGAAGAAGGGAGAGAATTATGGTGTCTCCCCTTTTTCGGGTGATGATGTTGACTTTTGTGCAGTGGTTTGTCAAAGGAGCAGGAGGTGCGAGCGAGCGAGCGAGCGAGCGAGTCGAGCGAGGCCGAGAATGAGAGAGATTTGTTTTTTTTTGTGAGAGGGACGACCGAAGGAACCAGAAGGACCCACAGACTTCCAATACGCATCCTGATGCGTCTTCTCTTGACAAAGAAAATGGCTGGGAGTTTGCGTACCTATTGCACGTGACTTGTGCTCACTGAAGTGTGGGACCTCAAGCGTGGGCACCACACGTAAGTGACAGACCATGTAGGTGTAAAAACTCGGTTGATTATAATAGTGCATTAGAACAAAGTTTTCTATGGATTCAAGGGTAGGAAATCCAAGTTAACTCATTTACGTGTTAAACTTGTCTATATCTTGGTCAAACCTAGGATTTGACCAAGATTCAAATGGGCAGAAAAATAAAAACAGAAAAATGAAAAACCAAATCACATAGTCTTCTTATGTCATATAGTAAGCATTAAAGTTGATAAACAAGGTCTAGACATATTAAACTGCATAAATCATGTATCTATACCCCTAACCCCTAAACTCTGTCTTATGAAGTCAAGCATGTGAAGAGAAGTGGTTTTGGGTTTCAAACATGGAAATTTCAAAAACCTCCCAAAAGCTTCATTTTAGAGTGACTAAGAAGGATCCATGCTTCCCTTTTCATTTTCATGTTTTAAACTTGTTTAAATTATCTTGGTCAAACCTAGGATTTGACAAGATTCAAATGGGCATCAAAATTGAAAAAAAAATTGAAAAAAGAAAAAACCAAAGCAAATAGTTTTCTTATGTCATATAGTAAGCATTAAAGTTGTTGATAAATAAGGTCCATACATATTCAAACCACACAAATCATGTATCTATACCCCGTAATTAACCCCTGAATTAATTAACTCTGTCTTATGAAGTCAAGCATGTGAAGAGAAGTGGTTTTGGGTTTCAAACATTGAAATTTTAAAAACCTCCCAAAAGCTTCATTTTAGAGTGACTAAGAAGGATACAGACTTCCCTTTTCATTTTTATGTTTTAAACTTGTTTAAATCTTGGTCAAACCAAGGATTTGACCAAGATTCAAATGTCCCTAAAAATTCAGAAAAAAAATCAAAAGAATGAAAAACCAAAGGACATAACATTCTTATGTCATATATATATAGTAATTAAGCATTCAAGTTGATAAACAAGGTCTAGACATATTCAAACCAGAAAATAATGTATATATCTACCCCTAACCCTAAACTCCGTCTTATGAAGTCAAGCATGCATGAAGAGAAGTGGTTTTTGGTTTCAAACATGGAAATTTCGAAAACCCTCCCAAGACCAAGCTACATTTTGGAGTGACTAAGAAGGATATATAGATGCTTAATTTTTCATATTCATGATTTAAACTTGTTTAAACCATGTTCAAACCTAGGATTTGACCAAGATTCAAATGGGCATAAAATTTTAAAAAAATAAAAAAATAAAAAAACAAGGCACATAGTATTCTTATGTCATATAGTAAGCATTCAATTAAGTTGATAAACAAGGTCTAGACATAATCAAACCAGGAAAATCATGCATCTACCCCCTAACCCTAGCTAAACTCTGTCTTATGAAGTCAAGCATGCACGAAGAGAAGTGGTTTTTGGTTTCCAACGTTAAAGCCAAAAGCCCATTTTCAAATATTTCAAACTTATTCAAATTTGGTTCAAATTTGAAAGACATACAAGTTATAGCACACATAGTGCATACATTTTCACACATACTGCACTAGATGCTAACCCTATAGTTTGAGGCCATTTGGGTGACCTAGGTCGAAAAAATTCTTGGATTAGAATCGTGTTGTTCGAACCCCGTAGTTGGATATTTTTTAACCCTTGATCTGTAGAACTGGGCAAAACCCTAGTTTAACCTATTTAATTACAGATTCGTATATCGATTTTTCTACGAGTACTACCTTTTTATTATTAATATGCAGCACATGGGTGTTTGCCCGTCGAGTGAAACTCGGAGGAAGAGGGATCACTCGGAAGGAGAGAAGAAGGGAGAGAATTATGGTGTCTCCCCTTTTTCGGGTGATGATGTTGACTTTTGTGCAGGGTTTGTCAGTGAGCAGGAGGTGCGAGCGAGCGAGCGAGTCGAGCGAGGCCGAGAATGAGAGAGATTTGTTTTTTTTTGTGTGAGAGGGACGACCGAAGGAACCAGAAGGACCCACAGACTTCCAATACGCATCCTGATGCGTCTTCTCTTGACAAAGAAAATGGCTGGGAGTTTGCGTACCTATTGCACGTGACTTGTGCTCACTGAAGTGTGGGACCTCAAGCGTGGGCACCACACGTAAGTGACAGACCTGTTGGTGTAAAAACTCGGTTGATTATAATAGTGCATTAGAACAAAGTTTTCTATGGATTCAAGGGTAGGAAATCCAAGTTAACTCATTTACGTGTTAAACTTGTCTATATCTTGGTCAAACCTAGGATTTGACCAAGATTCAAATGGGCAGAAAAATAAAAACAGAAAAATGAAAAACCAAATCACATAGTCTTCTTATGTCATATAGTAAGCATTAAAGTTGATAAACAAGGTCTAGACATATTAAACCAGACAAATCATGTATCTATACCCCTAACCCCTAAACTCTGTCTTATGAAGTCAAGCATGTGAAGAGAAGTGGTTTTGGGTTTCAAACATGGAAATTTCAAAAACCTCCCAAAAGCTTCATTTTAGAGTGACTAAGAAGGATCCATGCTTCCCTTTTCATTTTCATGTTTTAAACTTGTTTAAATTATCTTGGTCAAACCTAGGATTTGACAAGATTCAAATGGGCATCACAATTGAAAAAAATTGAAAAAGAAAAACCAAAGCAAATAGTTTTCTTATGTCATATAGTAAGCATTAAAGTTGTTGATAAATAAGGTCCATACATATTCAAACCACACAAATCATGTATCTATACCCCGTAATTAACCCCTGAATTAATTAACTCTGTCTTATGAAGTCAAGCATGTGAAGAGAAGTGGTTTTGGGTTTCAAACATTGAAATTTTAAAAACCTCCCAAAAGCTTCATTTTAGAGTGACTAAGAAGGATACAGACTTCCCTTTTCATTTTTATGTTTTAAACTTGTTTAAATCTTGGTCAAACCAAGGATTTGACCAAGATTCAAATGGCCCTAAAAATTCAGAAAAAAAATCAAAAGAATGAAAAACCAAAGCACATAGCATTCTTATGTCATATGTGTATTAAGCATTCAAGTTGATAAACAAAGGTCTAGAGACATATATATTCAAACCAGAAAAATCATGTATATATCTACCCCTAAAACTCTAATTAAACTATGTTTTATGAAGTAAATCATGAAGAGAAGTGGTTTTGGGTTTCAAACATGGAAATTTCAAGAACCTCCCAAAAGCTTCATTTTAGACTGACTAAGAAGGATCCAGAAGGACCCACAGACTTCCAATACGCATCCTTATGCGTCTTCTCTTGACAAAGAAGATGGCTGGGAGTTTGCGTACCTATTGCACGTGACTTGTGCTCACTGAAGTGTGGGACCTCACGCGTGGGCACCACACGTAAGTGACAGACATGTTGGTGTAAAAAATCGATTGATTATTATACTGCATTAGAACAAAGTTTTCTATGGATTCAAGGGTAGGAAATCCAAGTTAACTCATTTACGTGACATTATTATTTCCATGAAGCAAAGTTAACACATCTATCGATTGGTACATTTTTGAGTGACTAAGAAGGATCCATGCTTACTTATTCGTTTTCACGTGTTAAACTTGTCTAAATCTTGGTCAAACCTAGGATTTGACCAAGATTCAAATGGGCAGAAAAATAAAATAAAAAACAGAAAAATGAAAAACCAAATCACATAGTCATCTTATGTCATATAGTAAGCATTAAAGTTGATAATAAACAAGGTCTAGAAATATCAAACCATACAAATCATGTATCTACCCCTTAACCCCTAAACTATGTCTTATAAATTAAGTCAAGCATGAAGAGATGTGGTTTTGGGTTTCAAACATGGAAATATCAAAAACCTCCCAAAAACTTCATTTTAGTGTGACTAAGAAGGATACACGCTTCCCTTTTCATATTCATGTTCTAAGCTTGTTTAAATTATCTTGGTCAAACCTAGGATTTGACAAGATTCAAATGGGCATCAATATTGAAAAAAATCAAAAAAAAAAACAAAGGAAATAGTTTTCTTATGTCTTATAGTAAGCATTAAAGTTGATAAACAAGGTCTAGACATATTCAAACTAGACAAATCATGTATCTATATATACCCCCTAACCCCTAAACTCTGTCTTATGAAGTCAATCATGTGAAGAGGAAGTTGTTTTGGGTTGCAAACATGGAAATTTCAAAAACCTCCGAAAAACTTCATTTTAGAGTTTCTAAGAAGGATCCATGCTTAACTTTGCATATTCATATTTTAAACTTGTTTAAATCATTATCAAGCCTAGCATTTGACCAATATACAAATGGGTGGGCACAAAATTCAAAAAAATCAGAAAAATGAAAACAAATTAAAGCACATAGTCTTCATATGTCATATCGTATGAATTCAAGTTGATAAATGAGGTCTAGGTATATCCAAACCAGACAAATCATGTATCTATACCCCCTGTCGATCTTATGAAGTCTAGCATGAAGAGAGAAGTCGTTTTTGGTTTCAAAAATGGAAATTTCAAGAACATCCCAAAGCTTCATTTTAGAGTGACTAAGAAGGATACATGCTTCCCTTTTCATTTTCATGTTTTAAACTTGTTTAAATCTTGGTCAAACCTAGGATTTGACCAAGATTCAAATATATGAGCATAAAATTCAAAAAAAAACCAAAAATGAAAACCAAGGCACGTAGTCGTCTTATGTCATATAGTAAGCAATCAATTAAGTTGATAAACAAGGTCTAGACATATTCAAACCAGGAAATCATGTATCTACACCCCCTAACGTACCCTAGCTAAACTCTGTCTTATATTATGAAGTCAAGCATGCATGAAGAGAAGTGGTTTTTGGTTTCAAACGTTTAAGCCAAAAGGTAAGCATGGATCCTCCTTATATAGTCACTGTAAAATGAAGCTTTTGGGAGGTTTGTGAAATTTCCATGTTTGAAACCCAAAACCACTTAAGACAGAGTTTATGGTTAGGTGTGTAGATACATGATTTTTCTTGTTTGAATATGTCTAGACCTTGTTTATCAACTTGAATTTTTTACTATATGATATAAGAAGGCTATATATATGTGCTTTGGTCTTTCAATTTTTGATTTCTTTCGATTTTTTTATGCCTATTTAAATCTTGGTCAAATCCTAGGTTTAAACAAGTTTAAAACATGAAAATGAAACGGTAAGCATGAATCCTTCCTTACTCACTCTAAAATGAAGGTACTTGAAAATTTTATGTTTGAAACCCAAAACCCCAGTTCTCTTCATATGTTTGACTTCATAAGACAGAGTTTAGCTAGGGTTAGGGGTAGATATGATACATGATATTTCTGCTTTGAATATGTCTAGAGATCGACCTTGTTTATCAACTTGAATGCTTACTATATGACATAAGATCAAGGCTATATATATATATATGTGCTTTGGTTTTTCATTTTTTTTTGAATTTTTCTGAATTTTTACTCCCATTTGAATCTTGGTCAAATCCTAGGTTTGACCAAGGTTAAAACAAGTTTAAAACATGGCAATGAAAAGGTAAGCATATGGATCATTCTTAGTCTCTCTAAAATGAAGCTTTTGGGAGGTTTTTGAAGTTTCCATGTTTGAAACCCAAAATCACTTCTCTTCATATGCTTGGCTTCATAAGACAAAGATTAGGGTTTAGGGGTAGATATATACATGTTTTGGGAGGTTTTTGAAATTTCCATGTTTGAAACCCAAATCCACTTCTCTTCATCCTTGACGTCTTCATAAGACAAAAGTATAGGGTTATATATATATGCATATGGGTAGATACATTATTTGTCTGGTTTGAATATGTACAAATCTTATTTATCAACTTTTGAATGCATGCTACTCTCTCAAAGAAAAACTTTTGAATGCTTACTATATGACATAAGAAGACTATATGCTTTTAAAATTCAAACATATGGTAAGCATTCTTATGTCATATAGTAAGCATTCAAGTTGATAAACAAGCAAGGTTTGGACATATCCAAACCAGACAAATCATGTATCTGCCCCCTGTCGATCTTATGAAGTCTAGCATGAAGAGAGAAGTCGTTTTTGGTTTCAAAAATGGAAATTTCAAGAACATCCAAAAAGCTTCATTTTAGAGTGACTAAGAAGGATACATGCTTCCCTTTTTATTTTTATGTTTAAACTTGTTTAAATCTTGGTCAAACCTAGGATTTGTCCAAGATTCAAATATATGGGCGTAAAATTCAAAAAAAACAGAAAATTTAAAACCAAGGCACATAGTCTTCTTATGTCATATAGTAAACAATCAATTAATTAAGTTGATAAACCAGGTCTAGACATATTCAAACCAGGAAAATCATGTATCTACCCCCTAACGCCCTAGCTAAACTCTGTCTTATGAAGTCAAGCATGCATGAAGAGAAGTGGTTTTGGTTTCAAACATGGAAATTTCGAAAAAACCTCCCAAGAGCTACATTTTGGAGTGACTAAGAAGGATATATAGATGCTTAATTTTTCATATTCATGATTTAAACTTGCTTAAACCATGTTCAAACCTAGGATTTGACCAAGATTCAAATGGGCATACAATTTTAAAAAAATCAAAAAAATAAAAAACAATGCACATAGTATTATTATGTCATATAGTAAGCATTCAATTAAGTTGATAAAGTAGGTCTAGACATATTCAAACCAGGAAAATCATGCATCTATCCCCTAACCCTAGCTAAACTCTGTCTTATGAAGTCAAGCATGCATGAAGAGAAGTGGTTTTTGGTTTCAAACGTTTAAGCCAAAAGCCCCTTTTCAAATATTTCAAACTTATTCAAATTTGGTTCAAATATGAAAGACATACAAGTTATAGCACACATAGTGCATACATTTTCACACATACTGCACTAGATGCTAACCCTATAGTTTGAGGCCATTTGGGTGACCTAGGTCAAAAAAATTCTTGGATTAGAATCGTGTTGTTCGAACCCCGTAGTTGGATTTTTTGAACCTTGATCTGTAGTACTGGGTAAAACCCTAGTTTAACCTATTTAATTATATATTCGTAGGTCGATTTTTTTACCTTTTTATTATTACTATGCAGCACATGTGTGTTTGCCCGTCGAGTGAAACTCGGAGGAAGAGGGATCACTCGGAAGGAGAGAAGAAGGGAGAGAATTATGGTGTCTCCCCTTTTTCGGGTGATGATGTTGACTTTTGTGCAGGGTTTGTCAGTGAGCAGGAGGTGCGAGCGAGCGAGCGAGCGAGCGAGTCGAGCGAGGCCGAGAATGAGAGAGATTTGTTTTTTTTGTGAGAGGGACGACCGAAGGATCCGTAAGGACCCACAGACTTCCAATACGCATCCTGATGCGTCTTCTCTTGACAAAGAAAATGGCTGGGAGTTTGCGTACCTATTGCACGTGACTTGTGCTCACTGAAGTGTGGGACCTCACGCATGGGCACCACACGTAAGTGACAGACCTGTTGGTGTAAAAACTCGGTTGATTATTATAGTGCATTAGAACAAAGTTTCCTATGGATTCAAGGGTAGGAAATCCAAGTTAACTCATTTACGTGTTAAACTTGTCTATATCTTGGTCAAACCTAGGATTTGACCAAGATTCAAATGGGCAGAAAAATAAAAACAGAAAAATGAAAAACCAAATCACATAGTCTTCTTATGTCATATAGTAAGCATTAAAGTTGATAAACAAGGTCTAGACATATTAAACCAGACAAATCATGTATCTATACCCCTAACCCCTAAACTCTGTCTTATGAAGTCAAGCATGTGAAGAGAAGTGGTTTTGGATTTCAAACATGGAAATTTCAAAAACCTCCCAAAAGCTTCATTTTAGAGTGACTAAGAAGGATCCATGCTTCCCTTTTCATATTCATGTTTTAAACTTGTTTAAATTATCTTGGTCAAACCTAGGATTTGACAAGATTCAAATGGGCATCAAAATTGAAAAAAATTCAGAAAAAAGAAAAACCAAAGCAAATAGTTTTCTTATGTCATATAGTAAGCATTAAAGTTGTTGATAAATAAGGTCCATACATATTCAAACCACACAAATCATGTATCTATACCCCTAATTAACCCCTAAATTAATTAACTCTGTCTTATGAAGTCAAGCATGTGAAGAGAAGTGGTTTTGGGTTTCAAACATGGAAATTTCAAAAACTCCCAAAAACTACATTTTAGAGTGACTAAGAAGGATACATGCTCCTCTTTTCATATTCATGTTTTAAGCTTGTTTAAATTATCTTGGTCAAACCTAGGATTTGACAAGATTCAAATGGGCATCAAAATTGAAAAAAATTCAGAAAAAAGAAAACCAAAGCAAATAGTTTTCTTATGTCATATGTATATTAAGCATTCAAGTTGATAAACAAAGGTCTAGAGACATATATATTCAAACCAGAAAAATCATGTATATATCTACCCCTAAAACTCTAATTAAACTATGTTTTATGAAGTAAATCATGAAGAGAAGTGGTTTTGGGTTTCAAACATGGAAATTTCAAGAACCTCCCAAAAGCTTCATTTTAGAGTGACTAAGAAGGATCCGGAAGGACCCACAGACTTCCAATACGCATCCCGATGCGTCTTCTCTTGACAAAGAAGATGGCTGGGAGTTTGCGTACCTATTGCACGTGACTTGTGCTCACCGAAGTGTGGGACCTCACGCGTGGGCACCACACGTAAGTGACAGACATGTTGGTGCAAAAAAATCGATTGATTATTATACTGCATTAGAACAAAGTTTCCTATGGATTCAAGGGTAGGAAATCCAAGTTAACTCATTTACGTGACATTATTATTTCCATGAAGCAAAGTTAACACATCTATCGATTGGTACATTTTTGAGTGACTAAGAAGGATACATGCTTACTTATTCGTTTTCACGTGTTAAACTTGTCTAAATCTTGGTCAAACCTAGGATTTGACCAAGATTCAAATGGGCAGAAAAATAAAATAAAAAACAGAAAAATGAAAAACCAAATCACATAGTCATCTTATGTCATATAGTAAGCATTAAAGTTGATAATAAACAAGGTCTAGAAATATCAAACCATACAAATCATGTATCTACCCCTTAACCCCTAAACTATGTCTTATAAATTAAGTCAAGCATGAAGAGATGTGGTTTTGGGTTTCAAACATGGAAATATCAAAAACCTCCCAAAAACTTCATTTTAGTGTGACTAATTAAGAAGGATACACGCTTCCCTTTTCATATTCATGTTCTAAGCTTGTTTAAATTATCTTGGTCAAACCTAGGATTTGACAAGATTCAAATGGGCATCAATATTGAAAAAAATCAAAAAAAAAAGAAAAAACAAAGGAAATAGTTTTCTTATGTCTTATAGTAAGCATTAAAAGTTGATAAACAAGGTCTAGACATATTCAAACTAGACAAATCATGTATCTATATATACCCCCTAACCCCTAAACTCTGTCTTATGAAGTCAAGCATGTGAAGAGGAAGTTGTTTTGGGTTGCAAACATGGAAATTTCAAAAACCTCCGAAAAACTTCATTTTAGAGTTTCTAAGAAGGATCCATGCTTAACTTTGCATATTCATATTTTAAACTTGTTTAAATCATTATCAAGCCTAGCATTTGACCAATATACAAATGGGTGGGCACAAAATTCAAAAAAAATCAGAAAAATGAAAACAAATTAAAGCACATAGTCTTCATATGTCATATCGTATGAATTCAAGTTGATAAACGAGGTCTAGGTATATCCAAACCAGACAAATCATGTATCTATACCCCTGTCGATCTTATGAAGTCTAGCATGAAGAGAGAAGTCGTTTTTGGTTTCAAAAATGGAAATTTCAAGAACATCCCAAAAGCTTCATTTTAGAGTGACTAAGAAGGATACATGCTTCCCTTTTCATTTTTATGTTTAAACTTGTTTAAATCTTGGTCAAACCTAGGATTTGACCAAGATTCAAATATATGGGCATAAAATTCAAAAAAAAAAACAGAAAAATTTAAAACCAAGGCACATAGTCTTCTTATGTCATATAGTAAACAATCAATTAATTAAGTTGATAAACCAGTTCTAGACATATTCAAACCAGGAAAATCATGTATCTACCCCCTAACGCCCTAGCTAAACTCTGTCTTATGAAGTCAAGCATGCATGAAGAGAAGTGGTTTTTGGTTTCAAACGTTTAAGCCAAAAGGTAAGCATGGATCCTCCTTAATTAGTCACTGTAAAATGAAGCTTTTGGGAGGTTTGTGAAATTTCCATGTTTGAAACCTAAAAGCACTTCTCTTCATGCTTGACTTCATAAGACAGAGTTTAGGGTTAGGGGGTGTAGATCGATACATGATTTGTCTGGTTTGAATATGTCCAAATCTTATTTATCAACTTTTGAATGCATGCTACTCTCTCAAAGAAAAACTTTTGAATGCTTACTATATATATGACATAAGAAGACTATATGCTTTTAAAATTCAAACATATATGGTAAGCATTCTTATGTCATATAGTAAGCATTCAAGTTGATACACAAGCAAGGTGTTTGGACTTATTCAAACCAGACAAATCATGTGTATCTACCCCCTAACCCCTAATTAAATTGTCTTATGAAGCAGTCTAGCATGAAGAGAAGTGGTTTTGGGTTTCAAACATGGAAATTTCAAAAACCTCCAAAAACTTCATTTTAGAGTGACTAAGAAGGATATACAAGCTTCCCTTTTCATTTTCATGTTTTAAACTTGTGTAAATCTTGGTCAAACCTCTAGGATTTGACCAAAAGATTCAAATGGGCATAGAAATTCATAAAAAATCAAAAGAATGAAAAACCAAAGGACATAACATTCTTATGTCATATATATATATAGTAATTAAGCATTCAAGTTGATAAACAAGGTCTAGACATATTCAAACCAGAAAATAATGTATATATCTACCCCTAACCGTAAACTCCGTCTTATGAAGTCAAGCATGCATGAAGAGAAGTGGTTTTTGGTTTCAAACATGGAAATTTCGAAAACCCTCCCAAGACCGAGCTACATTTTGGAGTGACTAAGAAGGATATATAGATGCTTAATTTTTCATATTCATGATTTAAACTTGTTTAAACCATGTTCAAACCTAGGATTTGACCAAGATTCAAATGGGCATAAAATTTTAAAAAAATAAAAAAATAAAAAAACAAGGCACATATAGTATTCTTATGTCATATAGTAAGCATTCAATTAAGTTGATAAACAAGGTCTAGACATAATCAAACCAGGAAAATCATGCATCTACCCCCTAACCCTAGCTAAACTCTGTCTTATGAAGTCAAGCATGCACGAAGAGAAGTGGTTTTGGTTTCCAACGTTTAAGCCAAAAGCCCATTTTCAAATATTTCAAACTTATTCAAATTTGGTTCAAATTTGAAAGACATACAAGTTATAGCACACATAGTGCATACATTTTCACACATACTGCACTAGATGCTAACCCTATAGTTTGAGGCCATTTGGGTGACCTAGGTCGAAAAAATTCTTGGATAGAATCTTGTTGTTCGAACCCCGTAGTTGGATTTTTTTGAACCCTTGATCTGTAGAACTGGGCAAAACCCTAGTTTAACCTATTTAATTACAGATTCGTATATCGATTTTTCTACGAGTACTACCTTTTTATTATTACTATGCAGCACATGGGTGTTTGCCCGTCGAGTGAAACTCGGAGGAAGAGGGATCACTCGGAAGGAGAGAAGAAGGGAGAGAATTATGGTGTCTCCCCTTTTTCGGGTGATGATGTTGACTTTTGTGCAGGGTTTGTCAGTGAGCAGGAGGTGCGAGCGAGCGAGCGAGCGAGCGAGTCGAGCGAGGCCGAGAATGAGAGAGATTTTTTTTTTGTGAGAGGGACAACCGAAGGATCTAGAAGGACCCACAGACTTCCAAAACGCATCCTGATGCGTCTTCTCTTGACAAAGAAGATGGCTGGGAGTTTGCGTACCTATTGCACGTGACTTGTGCTCACTGAAGTGTGGGACCTCAAGCGTGGGCACCACACGTAAGTGACGGACCTGTTGGTGTAAAAACTCGGTTGATTATAATAGTGCATTAGAACAAAGTTTCCTATGGATTCAAGGGTAGGAAATCCAAGTTAACTCATTTACATGACATTATTATTTCCATGAAGCAAAGTTAACACATCTATCGATTGGTACATTTTTGAGTGACTAAGAAGGATCCAGGCTTACTTATTCGTTTTCACGTGTTAAACTTGTCTAAATCTTGGTCAAACCTAGGATTTGACCAAGATTCAAATGGGCAGAAAAATAAAATAAAAAACAGAAAAATGAAAAACCAAATCACATAGTCATCTTATGTCATATAGTAAGCATTAAAGTTGATAAACAAGGACTAGAAATATCAAACCATACAAATCATGTATCTACCCCTAACCCCTAAACTATGTCTTATAAATTAAGTCAAGCATGAAGAGATGTGGTTTTGGGTTTCAAACATGGAAATTTCAAAAACCTCCCAAAAACTACATTTTAGAGTGACTAAGAAGGATGCATGCTTCCCTTTTCATATTCATGTTTTAAGCTTGTTTAAATTATCTCAGTCAAACCTAGGATTTGACAAAGATTCAAATGGGCATCGAAAAAATCAGGAAAAAGAAAAACCAATGCAAATTGTTTTCTTATGTCTTATAGTAAGCCAATTAATTAAGTTGATAAACAAGGTCTAGACATATTCAAACTAGACAAATCATGTATCTATACCCCCTAACCCTGAACTCTGTCTTATGAAGTCAAGCATATGAAGAGAAGTGGTTTTGGGTCGTTTCAAACATGGAAATTTGAAAAACCTCCCAAAAACTTCATTTTAGAGTGACAAAGAAGGATACATGCTTCCCTTTTCATATTCAGGTTTTAAGCTTGTTTAAATTATCTCAGTCAAACCTAGGATTTGACAAGATTCAAATGGGCATCAAAATTGAAAATATCAGGAAAAAGAAAAACCAAAGCAAATAGTTTTCTTATGTCATATAGTAAGCCAATTAAGTTGATAAACAAGGTCTAGACATATTCAAACTAGACAAAACATGCATGCAACTATACCCCTAACCCCTAAACTCCGTCTTATGAAGTCAAGCATATGAAGAGAAGTGGTTTTGCTCCCAAAAGCTTCATTTTAGAGTGACTAATAAGAAGGATCCATGCTTACCTTTGCATTTTCATATTTTAATCTTGTTAAATCATTATCAAGCCTAGGATTTGACCAAGATACAGATGGGTGGGCACAAAATTCAAAAAAATCAGAATAATGAAAAACAAAAGCATGTAGTCTTTTTATGTCATATCGTATGCATGCATTCAAGTTAAACGAGGTCTAGGTATATCCAAACCAGACAAATCATGTATCTACCCCATGTTGATCTTATGAAGTCTAGCATGAAGAGAAGTCGTTTTGGGTTTCAAACATGGAAATTTCAAGAACATCCCAAAAGCTTCATTTTAGAGTGACTAAGAAGGATACATGCTTCCCTTTTCATTTTCATGTTTTAAACTTGTTTAAATCTTGGTCAAACCTAGGATTTGACCAAGATTCAAATATATGAGCATAAAATTCAAAAAAAAACCAAAAATGAAAACCAAGGCACGTAGTCGTCTTATGTCATATAGTAAGCAATCAATTAAGTTGATAAACAAGGTCTAGACATATTCAAACCAGGAAATCATGTATCTACACCCCCTAACGTACCCTAGCTAAACTCTGTCTTATATTATGAAGTCAAGCATGCATGAAGAGAAGTGGTTTTTGGTTTCAAACGTTTAAGCCAAAAGGTAAGCATGGATCCTCCTTATATAGTCACTGTAAAATGAAGCTTTTGGGAGGTTTGTGAAATTTCCATGTTTGAAACCCAAAACCACTTAAGACAGAGTTTATGGTTAGGTGTGTAGATACATGATTTTTCTTGTTTGAATATGTCTAGACCTTGTTTATCAACTTGAATTTTTTACTATATGATATAAGAAGGCTATATATATGTGCTTTGGTTTTTCAATTTTTGATTTCTTTCGATTTTTTTATGCCTATTTAAATCTTGGTCAAATCCTAGGTTTAAACAAGTTTAAAACATGAAAATGAAACGGTAAGCATGAATCCTTCCTTACTCACTCTAAAATGAAGGTACTTGAAAATTTTATGTTTGAAACCCAAAACCCCAGTTCTCTTCATATGTTTGACTTCATAAGACAGAGTTTAGCTAGGGTTAGGGGTAGATATATATGATATATACATGATATTTCTGCTTTGAATATGTCTAGAGATCGACCTTGTTTATCAACTTGAATGCTTACTATATGACATAAGATCAAGGCTATATATATATGTGCTTTGGTTTTTCATTTTCCTTGAATTTTTCTGAATTTTTACTCCCATTTGAATCTTGGTCAAATCCTAGGTTTGACCAAGGTTAAAACAAGTTTAAAACATGGCAATGAAAAGGTAAGCATATGGATCATTCTTAGTCTCTCTAAAATGAAGCTTTTGGGAGGTTTTTGAAGTTTCCATGTTTGAAACCCAAAATCACTTCTCTTCATATGCTTGGCTTCATAAGACAAAGATTAGGGTTTAGGGGTAGATATATACATGTTTTGGGAGGTTTTTGAAATTTCCATGTTTGAAACCCAAATCCACTTCTCTTCATCCTTGACGTCTTCATAAGACAAAAGTATAGGGTTATATATATATGCATATGGGTAGATACATGATTTGTCTGGTTTGAATATGTACAAATCTTATTTATCAACTTTTGAATGCATGCTACTCTCTCAAAGAAAAACTTTTGAATGCTTACTATATGACATAAGAAGACTATATGCTTTTAAAATTCAAACATATGGTAAGCATTCTTATGTCATATAGTAAGCATTCAAGTTGATAAACAAGCAAGGTTTGGACATATCCAAACCAGACAAATCATGTATCTCGCCCGTCGATCTTATGAAGTCTAGCATGAAGAGAGAAGTCGTTTTTGGTTTCAAAAATGGAAATTTCAAGAACATCCAAAAAGCTTCATTTTAGAGTGACTAAGAAGGATACATGCTTCCCTTTTTATTTTTATGTTTAAACTTGTTTAAATCTTGGTCAAACCTAGGATTTGTCCAAGATTCAAATATATGGGCGTAAAATTCAAAAAAACAGAAAAATTTAAAACCAAGGCACATAGTCTTCTTATGTCATATAGTAAACAATCAATTAATTAAGTTGATAAACCAGGTCTAGACATATTCAAACCAGGAAAATCATGTATCTACCCCCTAACGCCCTAGCTAAACTCTGTCTTATGAAGTCAAGCATGCATGAAGAGAAGTGGTTTTGGTTTCAAACATGGAAATTTCGAAAAAACCTCCCAAGAGCTACATTTTGGAGTGACTAAGAAGGATATATAGATGCTTAATTTTTCATATTCATGATTTAAACTTGTTTAAACCATGTTCAAACCTAGGATTTGACCAAGATTCAAATGGGCATACAATTTTAAAAAAATCAAAAAATAAAAAACAATGCACATAGTATTATTATGTCATATAGTAAGCATTCAATTAAGTTGATAAAGTAGGTCTAGACATATTCAAACCAGGAAAATCATGCATCTATCCCCTAACCCTAGCTAAACTCTGTCTTATGAAGTCAAGAATGCATGAAGAGAAGTGGTTTTTGGTTTCAAACGTTTAAGCCAAAAGCCCCTTTTCAAATATTTCAAACTTATTCAAATTTGGTTCAAATATGAAAGACATACAAGTTATAGCACACATAGTGCATACATTTTCACACATACTGCACTAGATGCTAACCCTATAGTTTGAGGCCATTTGGGTGACCTAGGTCGAAAAAATTCTTGGATTAGAATCGTGTTGTTCGAACCCCGTAGTTGGATTTTTTGAACCTTGATCTGTAGTACTGGGTAAAACCCTAGTTTAACCTATTTAATTATATATTCGTAGGTCGATTTTTCTACCTTTTTATTATTACTAGGCATCACATGTGTGTTTGCCCGTCGAGTGAAACTCGGAGGAAGAGGGATCACTCGGAAGGAGAGAAGAAGGGAGAGAATTATGGTGTCTCCCCTTTTTCGGGTGATGATGTTGACTTTTGTGCAGGGTTTGTCAGTGAGCAGGAGGTGCGAGCGAGCGAGCGAGCGAGTCGAGCGAGGCCGAGAATGAGAGAGATTTGTTTTTTTTGTGAGAGGGACGACCGAAGGATCCAGAAGGACCCACAGACTTCCAATACGCATCCTGATGCGTCTTCTCTTGACAAAGAAAATGGCTGGGAGTTTGCGTACCTATTGCACGTGACTTGTGCTCACTGAAGTGTGGGACCTCACGCATGGGCACCACACGTAAGTGACAGACTGTTGGTGTAAAAACTCGGTTGATTATTATAGTGCATTAGAACAAAGTTTCCTATGGATTCAAGGGTAGGAAATCCAAGTTAACTCATTTACGTGTTAAACTTGTCTATATCTTGGTCAAACCTAGGATTTGACCAAGATTCAAATGGGCAGAAAAATAAAAACAGAAAAATGAAAAACCAAATCACATAGTCTTCTTATGTCATATAGTAAGCATTAAAGTTGATAAACAAGGTCTAGACATATTAAACCAGACAAATCATGTATCTATACCCCTAACCCCTAAACTCTGTCTTATGAAGTCAAGCATGTGAAGAGAAGTGGTTTTGGATTTCAAACATGGAAATTTCAAAAACCTCCCAAAAGCTTCATTTTAGAGTGACTAAGAAGGATCCATGCTTCCCTTTTCATATTCATGTTTTAAACTTGTTTAAATTATCTTGGTCAAACCTAGGATTTGACAAGATTCAAATGGGCATCAAAATTGAAAAAAAAATTGAAAAAAGAAAACCAAGCAAATAGTTTTCTTATGTCATATAGTAAGCATTAAAGTTGTTGATAAATAAGGTCCATACATATTCAAACCACACAAATCATGTATCTATACCCCTAATTAACCCCTAAATTAATTAACTCTGTCTTATGAAGTCAAGCATGTGAAGAGAAGTGGTTTTGGGTTTTAAACATGGAAATTTCAAAACTCCCAAAAACTACATTTTAGAGTGACTAAGAAGGATACATGCTCCTCTTTTCATATTCATGTTTTAAGCTTGTTTAAATTATCTTGGTCAAACCTAGGATTTGACAAGATTCAAATGGGCATCAAAATTGAAAAAAGTCAGAAAAAGAAAAACCAAAGCAAATAGTTTTCTTATGTCATATAGTAAGCCAATTAAGTTGATAAACAAGGTCTAGACATATTCAAACTAGACAAATCATGTATCTATACCCCCTAACCCCTAAACTCCGTCTTATGAAGTCAAGCATATGAAGAGAAGTGGTTTTGCTCCCAAAAGCTTCATTTTAGAGTGACTAAGAAGGATCCATGCTTACCTTTGCATTTTCATATTTTAATCTTGTTTAAATCATTATCAGACCTAGGATTTGACCAAGATACAAATGGGTGGGCACAAAATTCAAAAAAAAAACAGAATAATGAAAAACAAAAGCACGTAGTCTTCTTATGTCATATCGTATGCATTCAAGTTAAACGAGGTCTAGGTATATCCAAACCAGAAAAATCATGTATCTACCCCTGTTGATCTTATGAAGTCTAGCATATGAAGAGAAGTCGTTTTGGGTTTCAAACATGGAAATTTCAAGAACATCCCAAAAGCTTCATTTTAGAGTGACTAAGAAGGATACATGCTTCCCTTTTCATTTTCATGTTTTAAACTTGTTTCAATATTGGTCAAACCTAAGATTTGACCAAGATTCAAATATATGAGCATAAAATTCAAAAAAAAAACAAAAAATGAAAACCAAGGCACGTAGTCTTCTTATGTCATATAGTAAGCAATCAATTAAGTTGATAAACAAGGTCTAGACATATTCAAACCAGGAAAATCATGTATCTACCCCCTAACCCTAGCTAAACTGTGTGTTATGAAGTCAAGCATGCATGAAGAGAAGTGGTTTTTGGTTTCAAACGTTTAAGCCAAAAGGTAAGCATGGATCCTCCTCGCCACTGTAAAATTAAGCTTTTGGTAGTTTTGTGAAATTTCCATGTTTGAAACTCAAAACCACTTAAGACAGAGTTTATGGTTAGGTGTAGATACATGATTTTTCTTGTTTGAATATGTCTAGACCTTGTTTATCAACTTGAATTTTTTACTATATGATATAAGAAGGCTATATATGTGCTTTGGTTTTTCATTTTTTGATTTCTTTCGAATTTTTTATGCCTATTTAAATCTTGGTCAAATCCTAGGTTTAAACAAGTTTAATACATGAAAATGAAACGGTAAGCATGAATCCTTCCTTACTCACTCTAAAATGAAGGTACTTGAAAATTTTATATTTGAAACCCAAAACCCCAGTTCTCTTCATATGTTTGACTTCATAAGACAGAGTTTAGGGTTAGGGGTAGATATGATACATGATATTTCTGCTTTGAATATGTCTAGACCTTGTTTATCAACTTGAATGCTTACTATATGACATAAGAAGGCTATATATGTGTTTTGGTTTTCCATTTTTTTGAATTTTTCTGAATTTTTACTCCCATTTGAATCTTGGTCAATTCCTAGGTTTGACCAAGGTTAAAACAAGTTTAAAACATGGCAATGAAAAGGTAAGCATGGATCCTTCTTAGTCACTCTAAAATGAAGCTTTTGGGAGGTTTTTGAAATTTCCATGTTTGAAACCCAAAATCACTTCTCTTCATGCTTGACTTCATAAGGCGTAGTTTAGGGTTAGGGGTAGATACATGATTTGTTTGGTTTGAATATGTCTAGACCTTGTTTATCAACTTGAATGCTTACTATATGACATCGAAGACTATGTTCTTTGGTTTTTTTCCGTTTTTTTTAATTGTTATACCCATTTGAATCTTGGTCAAATCCTAGGTTTGACCAAGATTTAAACAAGTTAAGAAATTGAAAATGAAAAAGGTAATCCTGGATCCTTCTTAGTCACTGTAGAATGAAGCTTTTGGGAGGTTTGTGAAATTTCCATGTTTGAAACCCAAAACCAGTTCTCTTCATATGTTTGACTTCATAAGACAGAGTTTTTATCAACTCGAGTGCTTACTATATGACATAAGAAGGCTATATATGTGCTTTGGTTTTTCATTTGTTGATTTTTTTCCAAATTTTTATGCCCATTTAAATCTTGGTCAAATCCTAGGTTTGACCAAGGTTTAAACAAGTTTAAAACATGAAAAGAAAAGGTAAGAATGGATCCTTCTTAGTCATTCTAAAATGAATGAAGCTTTTGGGATGTTCTCACAAATCGATCTAGTCTACATGACTTTGATAAATTTTAATTAAGAAGCAGCAACTTAACAATAATTACCCAAAATCTAACAGCTGGTTCGACAACAACCTGGACGTTACGCTAAAATGAACTGCGAAAACAACGAACAGCACTTTTGTAGTACTGTACTGCAGACTCGTACTTGCTCCAGATAATCCCCATTGCTTCACTACTACGGTAGTACTACCCCTGGCTCGCATTCATTGTTTCCCCGACTATTCAGAGCTTTGGACGTCCATCGAGTTGTAGTCGTAGTACAAAGATCGCTAGCTCGATTAATGGCGTGCTATAAAATTCTATACTAGCCGATTGCATGTCCATTCCTCGGGTTGCGCGCGCAGCCTTCGAAGAGAAGGTAGCCGCTCTGTCCCGTTGATTTACGGTGGACGGACAGGATACTCCGGACCGCTCTCGATTCATTTGCTTCTGCTCCCGCGTCCTGACCCTTGAGCCCCCTCTCGGCCGTTGATTTAGGATGGGCGGACCAGGTTGCTCGAAGCGAGGGCAGGAGACGGTTGTCTGGTTTTAATAGGGGGGAGTACTTCTTCCATCCCCTTCTTGCTTCACTTCCAGTCTCCTTCCACTTCCAGCGATGCCTCCGAAGTCAAGGCCACCATCTCGCTTGAAGAAGCACCATCTAGTGTTGACCAAGGACGCGGAGAGTTCCCGCCGGCGGTCTATCCAGTATGCTGGCCGCGAGAAAGGGCCCGCCGTAAAACGAAGGCCCTGCTTCGCGCTCGTCTCGAACGGCGTCGCCGTGCGGTCGAAGATTCCTGGTTGGTTTCCATCGCCATGTTTCTTGATTCTTCCTGGCCCGGAGGTCCCAACTCTTTATTCCGTATTAATCCTTTTTATACATATCTCAAAGGTGCCCCACGACGCACCCCGACATCTTCTCATGACGACTTCAACCCCTCGTCTCCCGCGCTTAGAGGTTACCACCGATTGGACATTTTCGTCTTCCTCTCGTCACTTTGTTTCGCATCGATGATATTGCCATGCAGAAGCATCGGCGTGTTTCAGAGATGAGCTTAAAACTCTCGTGGAACTCGCCTCCAACTTTCGCGATGATGTCGATACTTTGAAGGACGAGGTCACCGGCCGGGGCAAGCTGCATGATGTGAGGGTTCCATCAAGTGAGGAAACGAACTCTGTCATCAAGAAGCTCAAGGGCGAGAATTTGATGCTTAAGATCGAGTGCGGCTTTCTTCGCGAAGAAAACGTCGAGCTATCAAACAGGTGCGTTCAAGCTCTCAACGGGAGCCTCAACACCCAACATGATGCGGTGAAGAAGATGATGGATAACAGCATCTTGAAGAAAAACAATATGGTGGAGGACACGCGCGGGATGGTCGATCCAATCCAGGCACCGCAGAAGGAAGTCGATGCGCTCCGAGTCCAGCCACCTTTGCGTAGGTCGCCGAGGCGCCCTCGCGCAGGTCACTGAGGAGCGCACGTCGCCGAGTAGGCTGGGGGATAAGGAATTCCAACGAGAGAAGCGGAATCACCACCTGTCCTGATGGAGGGCCACTCCGCCAAGTAGGCTGGGGGAGAGAAACACTGCCTCTCATTGTTCTTTAGCTAGTCCTCCGATCCATATTACTTGATGTTAAAATGGATGTATCTACAACTGAAATATGTCTAGATACATATATTTTAGTATCACAAAGTAAGTAGTATCAACGTTTATATTGCCCAAGTCTTATTATCCATCCCTAAGGTGGGTCGCTTTTGTAACTACTGATTGCAGATTCGACTCTTCTGCAGACCGAAAGATTTTTAGAGTGACTAAGAATGATTCATGCTTAGCTTTCCATTTTCATGTTTTAAACTTGTTTAAATCTTGCTCAAACCTAGGATTTGACCAAGATTCAAATGGGTTTAACAATTAAAAATCAGAAAAATGAAAAACCAAAGCACATAGTATTCTTATGTCATATAGTAAGCATTCAAGTTGATAAACAAGGTCTAGACATATTCAAAACACACAAAACATGTATCTACCCCTAACCCTAAACTCTGTCTTATGAAGTTAAGTATGAGGAGAAGTGATTTTGGGTTTCAAACATGGAAATTTCACAAACCTCCCAAAAGCTTCATTTTAGAGTGACTAAGAAGGATCCATGCTTACCTTTTCATTGCCATTTTTTAAACTTGTTTTAACCTTGGTCAAACCTAGGATTTGACCAAGATTCAAACGGGCGTAAAATTCAAAAAAAATAAAAAAAATAAAAACCAAAGCACATATATAGCCTTCTTATGTCATATAGTAAGCATTCAAGTTGATAAAAAAGGTCTAGACATATTCAAACCAGAAATATCATGTATCATATCTACCCCTAACCCTAAACTTTGTCTTATGAAGTCAAACATATGAAGAGAACTGGGGTTTGTGTTTCAAACATAAAAATTTCAAGTACCTTCATTTTAGAGTGACTGAGAAAGGATTCATGCTTACCTTTTCATTGTCATGTTTTAAACTTGATTAAACCTTGGTCAAACCTAGGATTTGACCAATATTTAAATGGGCATAAAAACTTCGAAAAAATGAAAAAAATGGAAAACCAAAGCACATATATAGCCTTCTTATGTCATAAACATTCAAGTTGATAAACAAGGTCTAGACATATTCAAACAAGAAAAATCATGTATCTACGCCTAACCAAAAACTCTGTCTTAAGTGGTTTTGGGTTTCAAACATGGAAATTTCAAGAACATCCCAAAAGCTTCATTTTAGACTGACTAAGAAGGATACACACTTCCCATTTCATTTTCATGTTTTAAACTTGTTTAAATCTTGGTCAAACCTAGGATTTGACCAAGATTCAAATAAGTAAAAACATGAAAATGAAAAGGTAAGCATCGATCCTTATTAGTCGCTCTAAAATGAAGTTTTTGGGAGGTTTTTGAAATTTTCATGTTTGAAACCCAAAACCACTTCTCTTCATGCATGCTTGACTTCATAAGACATAGTTTAGGGTTAGGGGTAGATACATGATTTTTCTGGTTTGAACATGTCTAGACCTTGTTTATCAATTTGAATGCTTACTATATGACATAAGAAGGCTATGTGCTTTGGTTTTTCATTCTTACGATTTTTTTCTTAATTTTTATGCCCATTCGAATCTTGGTCAAATCCCAGGTTTGACCAAGATTTAAACAAGTTTAAAACATGACAATGAAAAGGTAATCAATCATGGATCCTTCATAATTAATAAGTTAGTCTAATTAAAATGAAGCTTTTGGGAGGTTTTTGAAATTTTTGTGTTTGAAACCAAAAACCACTTCTCTTCATGCTTGACTTCATAAGATAGAGTTTAGGGTTAGGGGTAGATACATGATTTGTATTATTTGAATTGTCTTGACCTTATTTATCATCTTTTAAATGCTTACTATATATATGACATAAGAAGACTATGTGCTTTAGTTTTTCAATTTTCTGATTTTTTAATTTTATGCCCATTTGAATCTTGGTCAAATACTAGGTTTGACAATGATTTAAACAAGTTTAAAATATGAAAATGAAAAGATAAGCATGGATCCTTCTTAGTCACTCTAAAATAAAGCTTTTGGGTGGTTTTTGAAATTTCCATGTTTGAAACCCAAAAGCACTTCTCTTCATGCTTGACTACATAAGACAGAGTTTAGGGTTAGGGGGTAGACACATGATTTTTCTTGTTTGAATATGTCTAGACCTTGTTTATCAACTTTAATGCTTACTATATGACATAAGAAAACTATGTGCTTTGTTTTTTCATTTTTTTATTTTTTTGGAATTTTGATGCACATTTGAATCTTGGTAAAATCCTAGGTTTGACCAAGATTTGAACAAGTATATAACATGAAAATGAAAAGGGAAGCATGTGTCCTTCTTAGTCACTCTAAAATGAATTTTTTGGGAGTTTTTTGAAATTTCCATGTTTGAAACCCAAAACCATGCACTTCTCTTCATGCTTGACTTCATAAGATAGAGTTTAGGGGTTTGCGGATAGATACATGATTTGTCTAGTTTGAATAAGTCTAGACCTTGTTTATCAACTTTAATGCTTACTATATGACATAAGAAGACTATGTGCTTTCGTTTTTCATTTTTCTATTTTTTTTATTTTATGCCCATTTGAATCTTGGTCAAATCCTAGATTTAACCAGGATTTAAACAAGTTTAAAACATGAAAATGAAAAGGTAAGCCTTGATCCTTCTTAGTCACACTAAAATGAAGCTTTTGGGATGTTCTTGAAATTTCCATGTTTGAATCCAAAACGACTTCTCTTCATGCTAGACTTCATAAGACAGAGTTTAGGGGTTAGCGGGTAGATACATGACTTGTCTAGTTTGAATAAGACTAGACCTTGTTTATCAACTTTAATGCTTACTATATGACATAAGAAGACTATGTGCTTTGGTTTTTCATTTTTCTATATTTTTATTTTATGCCCATTTGAATCTTGGTCAAACCTATATTTGACCAGGATTTAAACAAGTTTAAAACATGAAAATGAAAAGGTAAGCCTTGATCCTTCTTAGTCACACTAAAATGAAGCTTTTGGGATGTTCTTGAAATTTCCATGTTTGAAACCCAAAACGACTTCTCTTCATGCTAGACTTCATAAGACAGAGTTTAAGGTTTAGGGTTATAGATACATGATTTGTATGGTTTAAATATGTATAGACCTTGTTTATCAACTTGAATGCTTACTATATGGCATAAGAAAACTATGTGCTTTGGTTTTTCATTTTTCTGATTTTTTTAAATTTTGATGCCCATCGAATCTTGGTCAAATCCTAGGTTTGACCAAGATTAAACAAGTTTAAAACATGAAAATGACCAGGGAAGCATGTATCCTTCCTAGTCACTCTAAAATGAATTTTTTGGGAGGTTTTTGAAATTTC
This sequence comes from Lolium perenne, assembly GCF_019359855.2. Taxonomy (NCBI): domain Eukaryota; kingdom Viridiplantae; phylum Streptophyta; class Magnoliopsida; order Poales; family Poaceae; genus Lolium; species Lolium perenne. The sequence goes on along the minus strand of NC_067248.2, from coordinate 84,071,826 downwards.
CATGTTTGAAACCCAAAACCAGTTCTCTTCATGCTTGACTTCATAAGACAGAGTTTAGGGGTTAGGGGTAGATACATTATTTGTCTGGTTTGAATATGTCTAGACCTTGTTTATCAACTTTAATGCTTACTATATGACATAAGAACACTATGTGCTTGGGTTTTTCATTTTGCTGATTTTTTAATTTTTTAGCCCCTTTGAATCTTGGTCAAATCCTAGGTTTGACCAAGATTTAAACAAGTTTAAAACATGAAAATGAAAAGGGAAGCATGTATCCTTCTTAGTCACTCTAAAATGAAGTTTTTGGGAGGTTTTTGAAATTTCCATGTTTGAAACCCAAAACCACTTCTCTTCATGCTTGACTTCATAAGACAGAGTTTAGGGGTTAGGGAGTATGTAGATACATGATTTGTATGGTTTGAATATGTGTAGACCTTGTTTATCACCTTTAATGCTTACTATATGACATAAGAAGACTATGTGCTTTGGTTTTTCATTTTTCTGATTTTTTTAATTTTCTGCCCATTTGAATCTTGGTCAAATCCTTGGTTTGACCAATATTTAGACAAGTTTCTAGACCTTGTTTATCAACTTTAATGCTTACTATATGACATAAGAAGACTATGTGCTTTGGTTTTTCATTTTTCTATATTTTTATTTTATGCCCATTTGAATCTTGGTCAAACCTATATTTGACCAGGATTTAAACAAGTTTAAAACATGAAAATGAAAAGGTAAGCCTTGATCCTTCTTAGTCACACTAAAATGAAGCTTTTGGGTGGTTTTTGAAATTTCCATGTTTGAAACCCAAAAGTACTTCTCTTCATGCTTGACTACATAAGACAGAGTTTAGGGTTAGGGGGTAGACACATGATTTTTCTTGTTTGAATATGTCTAGACCTTGTTTATCAACTTTAATGCTTACTATATGACATAAGAAGACTATGTGCTTTGGTTTTTCATTTTTCTGATTTTTTTTTATTTTCTGCCCATTTGAATCTTGGTCAAATCCTTGGTTTGACCAATATTTAGACAAGTTTAACACGTGAAAACGAACTGATAATCCCATTTGTTGACTCATTTAACTAGTTAATCCCATTTGTTGACTCTCTGTTGACCAGGCACTTGAGGTAAAACTGAGTATATTGCACTAGCCAGTATTAGTACTCAAGGGGAAAACCGAGCACACAAAAAATGCTACAGTATAAGACTCGAGAGTATATCTAAATTTCCAGGGTTAGACTCGAGTACGCGTGTTGCGGTGCAGAAGTGGAAGACGTGCAATTGTTGACGGGTACTGACGCGAGTCGCGGTGCAGAAGTCGAAGACGTGCAATTGTGGACGCGTGTCGCGTTGCAGAAGCCCAAGACGTGCAGACGTTAAATGGTGGACGCGTAGGACGCGGGTCGCATTAACCACCCCTCGCCTTTATAGACGCCTCCTCGCACTATCTCTGTCACTCTCACTCGCTCATGCAACGCCGCCTCTCACGTCCCATCATCTTCTCCAAAGCAAAAACCCTCTCCCTCTCTGCAGGCGAGATGGACATGGAGAATGCGAATCCCATCGTCCATGACGCCGTCGGCTCCAAGCGCGACGCCTCCCTCTTCGACGTCGTCCCCTCAAAGGCCGTCGCCGCCGCCGGTGGCGGTCGTATCCCGCCGGGATGGGACCCCTATGAGCCGGTGCCGTACATCTCGCCTCCGAACCCCTACGACACCTTCATGGACGACCCATGGAACGAGGTAACTATGGTTTGCTCCCTTTTTTCTTCGCCCATTCCTTTTTTAACCCTATTTTTGCTGGTTCCCTAGTAACTATTAGTGCCGATCTGTAGATGGTTGAGTATTGGGTTAATATTTGCGCCGATCGATTTTATTCCATTTTGCTTTGATCCCTTCTTGATTTCGTTTAAGATTTGGAGTTCGGCCGTTCGGTTAATTTATGCAAGTAATAATGGGATCTCAATCAGTTAATTTATGGGATCTCAGTCAGTTATTTTATGCAGGAATCAAAAGATATCAACCGTTTAATTTTGCAAATATTCTGGAATCTGTTCAAAATCAGATCTGGAATCTGTTTCTTTGCCTATGATGAATCGTTGGGCACAAATTTTTACAGAGTGGGTTCAGCGAACCATTGCTGTGTACAAATCTGTTGTGCATGAGCTATGGTTCGCTAACACCATCCCTGTAGACATATAATCGTGTCCACTCTAACTGAGGCTGGCTCTGTTTTTCCTTACTTTGTTATCATGCACGTTAGTCATCGTTGCATCTCATTCACTAATAGTTCCCGTTTGATATGGATCAGCTGTCTGGCAGCGACGTCGGCAGCGACGACGAGCACCATGACGTCAAGACTCGCCAGGTGCTGCGGAGGCTGCAGGTCGGCCAGTACGTCTCCTACTTCACCAAGGGTGTCTACAGGTGCCCCTTCTGCACTAGGAGGCTCGGCCGCACTGACTTCAACTGCCTCCTCACGCATGCCGAGAACATCGGCAACACCAACCCCAAGGTCGGCGCGTCGGTGAACCCCCACTCCTTCCGCGCCAAGCACATGGCGCTCGGCATGCACCTCCGCAGCATCCAGCGGGTGGAGATCTCCGCCGGGCGCATGCCTCCGCTCAAGCCCAAGGCTCCCAAGGGGAGCAACAAGTGGAGGCAGATGGGGTAGGCGGAGTCCCGGACGTGTGCTGCTGCTGCTGCAAAGCAGCTTCTATTTTGTTGTTAGCTAGGGATCCCTTGTTGTTATGTTGTTAGTATGATGGTGTTGTGAAGAACCTCGAACCTGTTGGCTGCTGTGTATGCAGCTTATTATCTAGGGAGGGATCCCTATTATCTATCCCTATTCTACTGGAGTATATTTTGTTGGCCCTACTTTGTTTTCTCGATTTACTATTACTGCGAATTTGTCGTACGGAGTACATTACCCTGGAGATTTGCTTCTAGATTTAACTACATACATATGGACCAGAGGGAGTACTAGATTTGCTGCCATATTGGGCAAACAACGAGGGCCAAAAGGCACAAATAATTGAAGAAAGACAGAAATGCAAGCTTCTCTAGATTTGATACTTTTGGTTAATAAAGACAAAGAGACAGAGGGGGAAAAGGTGCTCTTAAAAATGCCAATTCGCGCCGAGAGAGACAGAACCCAGCTCCTGCTCACGTACAACCAAACGCGGTCTCGTCCTGTCCCACGCGGTCCCTTTCTACTAGCCCCACACGTCAGCACGGAACGGTCAACTAAACTGGAATCCTCCCGTCTGAGCTCCTTCTGCGGGTAACAAATAAGGGCTTGGCGAAAACTGAGGAAAAACATAAGGCAATCTTATTGACTAATATAGCTGTTTAATTAATAAAAGGATTAGCTACAACGTGCTCAGTTTGCCCATTTATTAAGGTATAAGACTGGCAGGAGAGAAAGTAATCGCTAGTTTCCTCATTTTGCCCCTGCATGCTCGCACGATTAAAGCTCCTTCCGCACGCGCTGGACTCCTCGTTTCCTTAAACCTCCTCGTTTCTCGGGATAGACCAACAGTTTTTCAGGATCTTGGGGGTTTTTTTTTGACAATCAATACCACATATATTCATAGCAAAAATAGTACATGGTAGAGGGCTACATGACGACTAGATATATCACCAAAAAGGGTGATGCATGTCTCCTTCACCAAAACAGCTGAAACAAGCAGTACACGAACGCAAGTACACCACCATAATAATACTACTACATTAACACAAGTACGAGTAATAAAGTAAGAGTACTACTCCCTCTAATCTAATTTAAACCAAAATAAAACTTAAACTTCATCCTAAATTTGAACTAGTGCCTCGTCCTCGTTCTTCGCTCATTTTCTGATCCAAGACGGCGCAGAGTGCCAGAGTGCATGGCACGGAACTCTTCATCGGTGGCATGCCATGGGCATGTCACCGGATGCATGATTTTTTCGCAATGTTTTAAATTTGAATTTAGGCCGCATGTCACACGGTGACATGCAAAAGGTGCATGTCACCTGGTGGTGGTAGGCAACTACCCTTATTTACGGCGGCGTAGGCGACTGGACGCCGCGTGGCCAGCCGCTGCCTCGTGGCCGCCTCGGTTTCCACGCGGGAGACCATTAAACGCCGACGACCAACCTTCCCGCGTCACGGTTAGCGACTATGACTATAAGGGCAAAACGCTAAACTCTCTCGTTCCATTCACTTTCTTCCTCTCTCCACCTAACAAACATTTGTTCGTCGCTCTCTCCTCCAGCAATGTCTTCAAAATTCAGGTCGTCGGCGGTCAAGTACGCGGAGAAAAAACGCCGGCTCGAAATTTCGAGAGACGCTTCCAGAAACCAAGTGGGCTCGCCGTCGCCGCCGCCGCCGCCGAAACGCGTCCGTGCTGTGCTCACCGGGTTAGTTTCCTTCGCCATGTACTTTCGTTTCTTTCGTCGCTCTCTCCTCCAGCAATTAATGTGTTCAAACTTCAGGTCGCCGGCGGTCAAGTACGCGGATAAAAAACGCCGGCTCGAAATTTCGAGAGACGGTTCCAGAAACCAAGTGGGCTCGCCGTCGCCGCCGCTGCCGCCGCCGCCGAAACGCGTCCGTGCTGTGCTCACCGGGTTAGTTTCCTTCGCCATGTACTTTCGTTTCTTCTTGCCCGGGCTCAAGCTCTTTAAGAGTCTCTATGGTTATACATCTTAAAGGGTTGGAAGTTCCAACGACGCCCCTACTGCACCAACTTCCACGACCAAGGAATCATCGTCGTCCGATGATTTCAACCCGGCCCTACCCCGGCGAAATGAGGTAGCACCAACTTCTTCTTCTTCTTCTTCTTCTTCTTCTTCTTCCTTTGCGCTTACTTGCTACCGATGATTTCGCCCTGAAGGAAGCGGCGCCGACTATCGACACCACTGTCGCCATCTTGGTGGAAAAAAACGAGGAGCTCAGCTTAGAGTGTGATCGCCTCCGAGACGATTTGGCTGCCAAGAAGAAGAATTCGAAAACTCTTGTGGAGCTCATTTGCAGCCTTCGAAATGAGCGCGATATGTTGAAGAACGAGCTGATTAAGCAGAAAGCATCAGCGGAGAAAGCCAGCAGCATACTCAAGACTGTGTGCCTCGACAGAGACAAGTCTGATATAGAGTACAAAATCCTTCTTCAGGATAAAGTACAGCTCCAAAAGTTGAACCTTGAATATGCTGACATCGCCATCCTTGCCCTTCTCGAGAGGCAGAAGGCACAAGATAAGTTGATGCACCTGATGTTGGAGAGCTGCAGTGAAAGAGAAGAGACATTGAAAGAAGTGAGCAGTTTGGTGGGATACATGAGTGACGTCGGGCGTACTTCGCAGAATCCGCCCCGGCTGAGCTCAAATTCCAGCGGAACCAGCTTTCAGCAATGCATGTTAGGCGCACCTACAACTTCTACTCATTGATTAGAGGTCGCACGACATGGCATTTTCCCTCGAAATAGTAGTACTGTACTAATAGTTGTACTACTTAATATGTACCTTTTTGTAAAATAATTTCTTACATGTATTAGAAACTACCCCTCTCGTTTCTGGATGCACCCGGGACATTGTCATCCGGCCCTCTTCTGGACAAACCCCCTCGGGAAGGGCGGTATATTTTGCACATTTCGCTACTAGTACTTCTAATTCCACCGCTTATTTTTCTAATCCGTTAAATCGTTAATTGGATGACCAACTGATGGAAGCTGCGATAGATTAGACCAACAAGTGGTGAATTGTGCAAAAGATATGTCCGTGTTTTATGCAAAAGAGTGATATGGGGATCTGGTGGAATCTTGAATTTCCTCTTCAGTGGTAGGCATGCTTCACTTATAGCTGGAGTACATTGCGGACCTGGTGCATTTCGTCAGTACCGATCAGCTATTTTTGCTTATCCGGGAAGAAAAGGTAGTACTAGCCTTTTCTGTGAGATGTCTTTTCAGTGCTACGGAGTTGTCTGTTCACTGCTTGCTTTGTCTGTCGGTGACTTTGCCAAGCTGACTTTGCCATGACTTTGGGTGACTGATATGTGGACCACAGTTGTAAGTGACTCAAAGTCACTGACTTTGGGGACCCGTGAATGCTTCGTATATTTCTGACGGTTTCTGAATTATGTACTCCGTACAACTTTTGTAATATTGGTCAAACTAGTTTTGACCAGGGTTTGTGTAGGGTGTTTTTTTGGTTGGTCCAAATGGTGTTGTGTGGTCCAAATGTGATGTATCATCACACCACCATGTGCCCCCCTCCCCCCACCCCACCCCTAGGTTTTGGTAATGCCATTCTGATACATGCTTCTTAGAAGGAGTACATTTTTTCCGTTAGGGCATGACAATTTTGAAAAATTCAAAAAAAAATGGGAAGACAGAATGGTAACATCATTTTCCATGTGATGATGCACCCCTGTGCCAAATTTTGGTTCATTTTAAGAATGTAAGGTGACAAATTACTCGAGGAAGCTAGTTGGAGTAGACGGGCATGATCGGATTGGCATAGGGGATTTATTTTTTGAAGGATGTTATTTTTCATAGACAATATCTGACACAAAAAATAAAATGTTAAGGTCTCATATTATTCTGAATGATTTTGAATTACTTATGACGTTTGGAAGTATTGGTATACATGAGTCCCACATGAAGTTAAATGGTCCAAAAAAAAAGTTTCGTACACGTCTCCCAGAAAGTGGAAAGTCGAGTACATGCATGACTTCACGCGTCCACTCACCGGGATACAGGGGTCGGAGGCTATAACATAATCGGCCTCATCATCTCTCGCGAGCTCGTCCTCTCCACTCCCCCAACTTGCCTCCCCCACACTGTGAAAACCCCCATCCACTCACCGCACCTCTGAGGCATCGACTTTCCCGTTTCCAACCACAACAGCATGAAGATAGGTATTGCATACGAGGCGGAGCAATAGGCGACCGCCCACGCAGAGGATGCCTCTACGGTAGTGGCCGTCGTGGTGGGTGAGGCTTCACCGGGCACCCAAGCCGCTCGTCTCCTCTGCTTGTCGGATTCTTCAACCTCGGTCGAAATGGGCATCCTAGCCGTCACGACGGGTGAGGCTTCACCGGGCACCCATGCCGCTCGTCTCCTCTCGCTTGTCCGGTTCTTCGACCTCGGTCGAAACGGGCGTCCCGGCCGTCGAGCGTAAGGTGGATACCAACGTTGTTTATCCCGCCGAAGATGTGCACGGCGTTGCAGGCCACCACGGCGAGGTCTTCCTAGGCCCGATGGCCGGACGCGAACCTCGACCCCTTCGATGATTTCGGCCCAAACGTTCGGGCCTGTGAGGATGTTGAGGGTGATGACGAGGAGGTACTTCTCTTTACCGAAAGCTTGTCCCAACCCTCTTTGTGTCATATTGCTGTTCACATGGTTTGCACGAGCCTGGTTCTTGATTGATTTGATATCCTACCTTGTTCTTGTAGATGTAATTGATTCTACGATTCGTAAGATCAGATTCTAGTTTAATTTCGACTAATCTGCCATGTAGTCATATAATCAATTTATGTGTTCATACTTAGTGGACTTGCAATTGTTGTGGCTAATGTTCATGGTTGTTCATAGGGTTTCTCATGATTTATTACGATTTCTTCTGCCATTTACTTGTTCTACACATTTAATTTTAGGGTTTCTAAGGTTTGATTATGTTAGTGGAGTATTTATTCGATCTGTCATAAAAACTTGATTATGTAGTACTTAATAATTCATAGGAGTATTCTGATGACATGGACAACAACAAGGTGCGCAGGGACCGGAAAAGCCGCTATGTTCTCAAGCGGCTGAAGGGTGGTGAAATTCGTTTCTGCATACGCGCGGGGAGCTATTTTGCCCATTATGTGGCAAATTTCTCTAGAAGGACATCCACAGCCTGATCCAACATGCGATGGGTGTAGGCCTAAGTACATAGGGGGAAACACCGCCCTGCAACCAAGGCCAAGTACGCATCATATGGCCTCTTCCTCCAGAATTACGTCTTGCCTAGCTTGCTCCACGTCAACGCCCCTGCTGCTGGCCCTCATGCTCCTGGTCATGTTTAAAGTTCATATGTGTAATCTTAATCCCTTTGGAAGTTCAGCATTAAACTCTACTAGTACAACCGTGGTGGTCTTGTGATGTAGTACTCTTTTGATGCATTTGTGATGTAGTAGTACTTTTTTTTTGAAATGATATAGTACTATCTAAGAAAAGTACTCCCTCCGATTCACATTCATTTCACATCAAGAAATATGGATCAGAGCGAGGGAGTAAATTAAACATGGCATCTCGTGCATGAAGCTTGACATATCGATCAGGTTGGCTAGAATAGCAATACAATGTTGCTCATTAGGCAAATGCATGCCATGTACGATAGTATACATCCAGTAAAGAAGTCTATACTGACATAAAAAAACTACTTTGGGGATGAGAGTCAATTGGGGCATCTACAATATAGAAAATCTTGCTCGTAGATGATTTTGGCTAAGAGGGTTTTACTCACATTACACGTGCCACTTTCCTTGTCTGCAAAACAAGTTCCAATAAAGGGAGAGGAAAGAAGAGGGTATTGTGGGCGAGATTGAACACCTTTTTTATGTGTTAATCTGAGGCCTCGTTTAGATGAGGATTTCGACTTATGCCTAACAGCTCAACACATCCACAAATAACTCTGCTTGCGCACACCACCGTTCATTAAAAATAACAATATTAGCTCGCAAGATTAAGAACAAAGTGAATTTAAGTAACTTGGTAAGCTTTTCAAGCAATATATTCAGAGAAAGAGCAAACATGTTCGGCTCAAAATAATCATAAGAGAAGAACAATAAATCTAAGACACCACATGGATTCATACCTTGAGTCGACGCTGGCTCGTAGAAGGGCGGCCGCGCCTCGAGGATGCCGGGGACGTCTCCACCTCGGTCTCACATGTGACTGCTTATCGGCGGGTGGTGCGCCGCGCCATGTAGAAGATCTATCAAGAGATGAGAGCCCGATGACGCTACCGACGCCTCAACCTTGATAGCACCGACTTGTTGCTCCGCACCGAGATGCGCCAAGTGCAAGATTTAGCGGATGCACTAATTTTAGAGATATGTCATGATCATTGTAACAAATTTCAACGTGATGATGATTTGATCTTGTACTCGGCCTTGAACATAAGAACTAGTACAATCTCACCTTTTTTTTATCATTATCCTTTGCGAGATTTAGCGGTTGCGCCAAATTCAGAGAAATATCATGATCATGGTAACACAATTTTCAATATAATGATGATTTGATGTTGCACTCGACCTTGAACATAAGTACTAGTACGGTCTCACAAATTTGTATCATTATACTTTGCAAGTTTTAGTGGATGCGCCCATTTTCAGAGGTAGATCATGATCATGGTAAGTTGGTAACAAATTTTCAACGTGATGATGATTTGATTTTGCACTCGGCCTTGAACAGAGGTACTAGTACGGTCTCACAATTTTTTATCATTATACTTGGACGGTGGCCAAATTCAAAATCTCATAGCGGCAAAACTTCCCGCCCACAAAATACAAAAATTTCACACGCTTCCAAATTCCCATTCTACCCCTGTGGAGATGGCAGCAAAGTCGGTTGGTGGGGGGGTCTGCCCGTCATTTTTTGGATCACCACCTCCCTAGCCCGGAAACCCTCCCAAAAAAATTCATTTCCCTCAGACCACCCACCGGAACTTCCCAAGTCCCTCTCTCCCACCTCCACGACCACCGCACCGGAACATCCCCGCCGGACTTCCCTGGCCTACCCGAGGCCTCGCGATCCTCGTCATCCGGCTGCCTGCCGGAGCCGCTTCATCGACGCCGTCATCAACCGGACCGGATCATCCCCGCCGAACCTCGAAACCATATGCTCATCCAGCAGTCTACCGCAGTCGCTTCAGCTGCGGTATCGTCCACCCCGCCGGAGCCGCTTCGCCGGATCCGTCGTCCACCGCATCGGATCTTGCTCACCGACACCGCCGTGCATGAACCGGATCTGCTTCACCGGCGCAAAGTGCATGATCTAAACTCTTCTATCGTCGCTTTTCTATTGCTTGCCCGCAAGTTCTTGTTTAATCTTGGGGGAACCTGTTTGTGCTAACGACGCGCTCGTTACGTTTTTGCAGATGAGATGAGTAACCATGAAGTGTAATGGCCGTCTCTCCAACCCCAAGTAGCACATGTAGCGTACTTCATCACCGGATCTATCAACCCTGGGAAGATCTGTTTGTGACTCCCACAGTGCTTCTCCTAATGTAAGTCCCTTGTTTTAGCGCCATGTTCGGGGTTCGGCTTTCTTGTTTGTCTGAAGCTCTTTTAGTTCATTCCTAGCTATGACCGTAACACGTTGCTATTTTCTACTTCATTGCTAACTTTAAGCGATTGAACATTTTGGTTTGCATTCCCTGCTCACGTAGATGTAGCCATCATAACTTCTATCTTGCTCGATCGTTGTTACAAAAATTATAGGTATTATAGTAACATCCTGCTATTATTTAGTTCATTGCCAATTTTAAGTAATTGCACATGTTGGTTCGCATTCCCTGCTCTATAGCTTTTGGCATCGTAACGTCTATATTTGGTTTACATTCCCTGCTCGTAGATCTAGCCATCATAACTTTATCTTGCTCGGTCGTTGTTACAAAAATTATGGCCTGCTACTATGTTGTTTGTGCCAATTTTTTACTCCATGAACATGTTGGCTTGCATTCCCCGTACTACAGTGTGATGCCATTGTTTTGTATCTAGTTCATTGTAAGCTAACAAAGTAAGGACTTAGTTTGGCATGCTATCACTCTGCTATCTAGCCTGTAGTACAAATAAACTTGTCATATACTACTAGATAATAATTTTGCGTGCCATCTTGTTCTTCAAAAGCTGCATTATTGACTTGTTTCTCTGACTTGGCATGACGCTCACATATGGAAAGCTGAACATATTGGTTTGCATTCCCTCTTATACAAGTTCACAGGTGATCCCACTATATTCGTATCCTGGTCCATCCTAAGCTCCAGCATTAACTATCCTCTATGTGTTGCTCATTACAAGTTTATATCCCGAAACATCTTGATTTGCATCCCCTTCACTATAAGTTCAGGAGTATTATTTAGTTCACGGGCAAAATGAAGTAATTGCACTTGGCACATGTTGGTTCACATTCCCTCCTCTTTAGCTTTTGCCATCGTAACTTCTATTTTTGGTTTACATTCCCTGCTTCCGTAGATGTAGCCATCATAACTTCATCTTGCTCGATCGTTGTTACAAAATTTATAGCCTGCTACTATGTTGTTCATGCCAATTTTGTACTCCCTGAACATGTTGGTTTGCATGGGACTCGACAGTAGTAAGTCTGCTGTTTCATTCTAACATGCTCTGTTATATTGGCTGTTGGTATGCGGCATGCACTCTTTGTTTGCTTATTGTGCGCATTACAATGATCTTGTTATAACGACGAAATGATGAGTTCCAAATTCTTTGGCAAACAATATTGTAGTGTCTTTGCCTTTCCATTGTTGCTGTCTTAACTTGTAATGTCTTTGTTTCAGATATAGGTGCTGCATGGACAACTTAAAAGATTGCCGGATCGCTTCATTGTATTGCTAGGTTTAATTACCATTCAATTTCTCTCGGGTTCATAATATTTTTTCAATGCCTTGCAAATTGATGTAATATTTAGTTAGTTTTTATAGTTCTTTCGCGCATTTTTTCTTTGGTGCTTGTGGTAAGTGAGGCTATCCGACGTAAATCAATGCTGCGTAAATATTCTCGATATCTAAATCACGAATTCCCATCCCTTAAACGGCCCAATTAATCGAAATCACATATGTGCCTGCCCGCAAAATCCTAAAGCGCATATTATGCCGGCATATAAACAGCAACTAAACGGGCTGGCCCACTTACTTCTTGGGCCAGCCCATGTGAGTTACGGTGGACCCCACACTCTAATTGGGCTGGCCCACTTGCTTTAAGGTGGACCCCACCCACTACTGGGCCGGCCCACTAATTAGTTGGGCCAGCCCATTTGCTTTTGTGGTGGACCCCACATACTAAACGGGCCGGCCCTTCAAGAGGAAAGTGGGACCCACCTGTGTTTTTGGCCCGGCCCACTATCTTGTTGGGCCGGCCCACTTGCAGTATGGTGGACCCCGCATACTAATTGGGCCGGCCATTTAACAGGAAAGTGGGTCCCACCAGTGATATTGTCCCGGCCCACTAGCTTGTTGGGCCAGCCCACTTGCTATATGGTGGTCCCACATGGTAAATGGGCCGGCCCTTTAATAGTAAGGTGGGACCCACCTGTGTTTTTTGGCCCGGCCCACTATCTTGTTGGGCCGGCCCACTTTCTACATGGTGGACCCCACATAACAAATGGCCCGGCCCATTAACAGGAATGTGGGACCCACATGTGTTTTTGGCCCGGCCCACTATCTTGGTGGGCCAGCCCACTTGCTATATTGTGGACCCCACATACTAAATGGGCCGGCCCTTTAACAGGAAGGTGGGTCCCACCTGTGTTTTTGGCCCGGCCCACTATCTTGTTGGGCCGGCCCACTTGCTATATGGTGGACCCCACATACTAAATGGGCCGGCCCTTTAACATGATAGTGGGACCCGCCATGTGTTTTTGGCCCGGCCCACTAGCTTGTTGGGCCGGCCCACTTGCTATATGGTGGACCCCACACACTAAATGGGCCGGCCTTTTAACAGGAAAGTGGGACCCACCTGTGTTTTTGGCCCGGCCCACTTGCTTCTTGGGCCGGCCCAGTTGCTGTAAGGGGGACCCCACATGTTAAATGGGCCGGCCCATTTAACTTTTGACCAGTCAACATTAGAGGTTAGGCCCGGCCCACGTAACTAATGGACCAGCCCAGCTATATAGTTGACCGGTCAAACTATGTCATCTGGCCCGGCCCGCTTTAGACGTGGCAGGCCTCGTGTGGGCCTACCATCTACCACGGGGTTTCAGCCGGTTAACGCCGTTAATCGGGCAGCACGGCGTCTGCCACGTGTCAGTTTGCATGACGTCAGCAGTCAACGGGCTCCCGAAAACACTTCCGCAACGGTCCGATTTTCCGTGGCGGAAGGGCGCCCAAGCGCGACGGACCGAAAAAATCGTCGTTGGACTTTGCCTGACGCAGTTTCGACAACGGAACCCATATCGTCGGGTTAGGCCCATAGGCGACGAAAAATGCCCCTTAGTTGACGATTTTGGGACGTTGTCTATCAGAACTTTTCTTGTAGTGTATTGTGACGCATCTAAGATTGGTCTTGGATGTGTGTTGATGCAAGAAGGAAAGGTGATATCTTATCTGTCCCGGCCTTGCAGAACTACCCAACCCATGACCTCGAACTTGCAGCCGTAGTACTAGCCTTGAAAGTTTGGCATCATTACCTCATGGGTAATCGATGCGAGATCTATTCGGATCAGAAGATCCTGAAGTATATCTTCACCCAGAAGGAGCTGAATATGAGGCAAAGAAGATGGTTAGAGCTGATCAAGGACTATGATATGGAAATCCACTATCACCCCGGCAAAGCCAATGTAGTAGCAGATGCTTTGAGTAGACAGCCGTGTCAGCTGAACTCCATGATAGCAGCAGAACAGCCTAGCCTGCATGAAGAGTTTGAACAATTTAGGTTGGAGCTAGTTAGTGAAGGATATCTAGCCAGCATAGAGCTGCAACCTACTTTGATTAGCCAAATCAAGGAAGCCCGGAAGGGAAATGCCAGCATTGACGGAATCAAGAGTCAAATTGCAGTAGGAAAGGCACCGGGATTCACGGAAGATGAAGAAGGAGTACTTTGGTACAACGGTCGCCTATGTGTGCCCTCAGACTCAGAATTAAAGCAAGTCATACTGAAGGAGGCCCACGACACCCTATACTCTATCCACCCCGGAGGTACCAAGATGTACCAAGATTTGAAGGAACAATTTTGGTGGCATGGAATGAAGCGAGAAATCGGAAGCTACATAGCCAAGTGTGATATCTGTCAGAGAGTCAAGGCAGAACATCAACGACCCGCCGGACTGTTGCAACCCTTACAGATTCCGGAATGGAAGTGGGACTCAGTCGGAATGGACTTTATCACCGGATTGCCCAAATCTAGCAAAGGGAATGATTCTATTTGGGTAGTAGTAGACAGATTAACCAAGGTAGCCCATTTTATCCCTGTCAAGACCACCTATCAAGGCCCGAAGTTAGCAGAGCTGTACATCTCAAGAATAGTCGCTCTGCACGGAACCCCAAAGTCGATAGTGTCAGATAGAGGATCACAGTTCACCTCAAGATTCTGGCAGAAGGTACATGAAGGACTTGGGACCCGACTAAATTTCAGCACTGCTTATCACCCCCAGACTGACGGACAGACTGAAAGAGTCAACCAGATACTCGAGGACATGCTAAGAGCCTGTGTACTGGAATATGGATCCAAGTGGGAAGACTTCTTGCCGTACGCAGAATTCTCGTACAACAATAGTTACCAAGCCAGCTTACAGATGGCCCCCTTTGAAGCCATGTACGGAAGGAAGTGCCGTACCCCTCTGAATTGGTCGGCAGTCGGAGAAAGCCAAGTCTTTGGACCGGATGTTCTTCGAGAAGCCGAAGAGAAGGTGCACAAGATCCGTGAGTACCTCAAGACTGCGCAATCAAGACAGAAGAGCTACGCCGACAAGAGACGCCGAGAGATGACCTTCGAGATTGGAGATTTTGTTTATCTCAAGGTGTCACCCCTCAAAGGAATGCAAAGATTCCAGCTGAAAGGAAAGCTCGCGCCCCGATATGTCGGACCCTTCAAAGTTCTAAGCCGCCGAGGAGAAGTATCTTATCAACTGGAACTACCGGAAGAAATGGCAGCTGTGCACAATGTGTTCCACATCTCACTGCTCCAGAAATGCTTGGAAGTACCGGAGAAGACTGAAGTATTCAAGAATATTGATCACAGATCGGTGGACATCAACTCAGATTTGACCTATCGCGAAGTGCCTATCCGCATCCTGGAAGAAGCATACAGAACCACCCGCACCAGGAGTATCAAGTTCCTGAAGATTCAGTGGAGCAATCACACTAAAGAAGAAGCTACCTGGGAGCGAGAAGAAGACATGAAGAAGGAATACCCAGATCTCTTTAGTATCTAGTTTTTCTTTAAGATCTCGGGACGAGATCTTTTGTAAGGGGGAAGGGTTTGTAACATCCCAAGTTTCAACAATAATGAAATCAACAGAGAGATTCAATTACTCAAATTTTGCAACAAACAAAAACTTTTTATATGCATATAGTGTCACATATAGTTTCATGCATATGAGTGATTTTCTTTTGTGCAATTGCCATGATGGGTGATGATATGTTGATCACTTACTATTAAACCCTAATTCATGATCATAACACCTCTTTTGGAGAAAAATAAAAGAAATACCAAATTGGGTCTAATACCCTCACATACATATATGCCAATTATGCAAATCATCACCAAAGGTCACCATGGCTTGATCTTTGGTTTCTAAAATAATTATATACTCAAACAAACCCAAATGCATCAAAGAAACCAGAATCAAATCAAAATTTAACTCAAAACCATCTCACATGTGATGATGGTCATTTGGGTGCTTTTTAACATGATCCCCTATTTACCCCTCTGGTTAAATCACTTCCTAATCTAATCTTGGTCAACCAAAGCTATGTCATCCAAGACCATGTCAAGGTGATTAACTTTCATGTTAACCACCCTGGCTAGAGTTGACTAGGTTGACCAGTAGAGGTTTGACAAGTGAGGACTTTGAATCAATATGAAGATCATACCCATTTTGAATTTTTGCAAACTACCTCAATTTTGACCACCACCACCATCATTCTACTGCAAATAATATATAATTCAAACCCACCAAAATTCACTCAAAAATTCGAAAATAAGTTCTTGCGGGCATTTCATCGAACACTTGGTCGGCATCACCCTGCCAACTCCATACAATGCAATGTCCAGCAGATTTTGGCCTCAACCATCAAGCCTAAGTCACCTCCAGTACACCATTGACCTCTATGAGCTTTGCCAAGCAGAAGGGACAAGAAGGGGTACAAGAAATCATCACCATTTGATCAAGATCATCCATTCCGTGGCATGGCATGGACATGGACATGCTCTCTCTCGCTCTAGCCCTCCCAACGTGTCAAACCTTGTCAAACATGTGCTACACACTCCCCTGAACCTCCTCGACACCTTGCTCGACGAAATAGTGCACCAGACGCGCCAGAAGCGTGACGCCCAGACGTTCCAGTGACGTGCACGCGCGCGCCAGAGCGTGCACGGCGAGCGCCACGGACACGCCCAGAGCGCCAGCCGCCCCGTCAGCTCCGTTGACCCCTGCCCTTGCTCCCAATGCCAAATGCATCACGACGCCACCCTGCATCGCCCAGACACGCCCATTGGCCCGCGGGAACGCTGTAGACGACGAGCTCGTCGACGACGTCCGCCACGGACCTGCAAGCTTCCGTCAAGCTCACGCTCTCGTCCTTGCCTCTTTTTCACCGCAATCAAGCCTGGCGTGACCGCCATGACATCGCCAACACGCGCGCGTCATCGCCAGTCCACTAGCTCCCCTGTAGACGCGTCGCCATGATCGTCACCTCCGCAGCACCCCGGCGACCTCTCGCCCCTATAAAAGGAGGCATGCCCGCACCTAGCACTCCACACACAACTTGCTCTCCTCCCTCTTCTCAAGCTCCTCGTCCCCTCGCCCTGCTCGATTAGCCACCGCCGCCGTCCAATTTCACCATCGGAGCCCGTGGAGGTGACGAGAAGCTCGCCGCCGTTGCAGTGCACCTCCGGCGACGCCACTGCTACCATCGGCTTCCCCTTTCTCGACAACGTCTTCTCCGCGCCTCGCCGACCCTCGCCGCGCCGCCGGTGAGCCGTTGACCCCCTAGCCTCGCCGCGCCAGTGGCCTGTTCTCGTCGGAGACGACGTTGAACGCCGGCCGCACGATCACAATCTAATCCTACGCCCCAGATTTCACCATACCGTTTCGCTGTTAAATAGACGCTAACGCGTGGACCCCATGCTGTCAGGCGGCCTGTTGCGTGGACGCGCTACTGGGCCGGCCCACTTCCTCTTCCCCTGTGCAGCCCGTTTAGTTTCCCGCCTAAGCCCACAGTTTGAATTTGGAAATTTCGAATTTAGTTAATTACCCCCTGATGCTGTTTTAAAAAATTAATAGAATAAAATCCACTAAACCAAATTTGACAAATTTTATATATTTGGAAACCTTGTGGAAATATCTACAAAACTACACTGGTCCCAATCTTAGATTATTTGTAGAATAATTATTACAAAATAAACAAGGGAGGGCCTTTTTCCACTTCAATTAATTATTAAAAATTAAATAAAAATGCTTTTAAGTTGAAACCAACTCTCAAAAATCATATTTCAATATATCTACCTGAATATGTAAAAATAGTGCATAGTTGTTTGTATGATCATGGCCTTGTTTAAAAAGTGGCCCTATGGCTATTTCTAGTGCTTTTTAAATAAACTTATCATTTATTAATATGTATGAGAGCATCTCTCTCATTTAAATCTTGTCTCAACTAAGTTAATATGAAGTAGACACCATGGTCATTTTTAAACTCATATTAAATTAGTTGATGATATTAAATCATTAATCATGAGTTATTAAAAGGCATGAGGTGATGTACCTCATTTAAATCATTTTCCCAAATAATACTTATGAAGAGGTTGACTTTGGTCAACCTAGGTCAGATGATATTAATTGAGGAAATTAAATCTTAATAAGATTCAAGGAGAGAAAATTATTTTCTCTCAAGAAATAAATAGAAACACAAATTAATATTTATAATGAGAGGAAATTATTTTTCTTAAGAATAAAGTTAAATCAACCCACCTAATAAGCATGTTGTTATGATAGCTTAGTAGGAGTGATTCATGTCTGTGCTTAGTTAGTATTTAAGCTTTGTGTGGTGATGGTGTGTATTATACTCGTATTTAGACGCTAGTACCGAGGAGTACACCGAGGAGGAGGAGGTCTACTTCCAGGGAGAGGAAGACCACTTTGATCAGTACACCACCCAAGGCAAGCTAATACCCTTGCAAGTGCAAAGCTCTCCAAGAGCAAAGCACCCCACCCTTTGCTTTATGTTTACCAAACCTATCCCAGTTTTTATTTCAAGTTTTTTGCTTTCCAGTTTTACTGCTTTATCTTTATCAATGTACTTTTTGATTCATGATTCACTTGGTCTAGAGTAGAACAATATCATCAAGGTTAGTCTATGGCAATCAAGCTAGATTAGCACCCCTCATGACTAGTGGCTAGTGCTAAATAACTAAAATTGACTACTCTAGATGGGAACATTTGTGAAGTGAAATGACTTTGAAGGATTGAAGGTGAATATGACTTGAATGAAATGAATGACTTGGTGACTTGATTAAAAACTAATGGTTGGGTTTGGATGCGATACCTTTCCAATATACAAGTACCCCCACAATACCTGATTATGGGTAGGGTCTAACTAGAAGTTTATATGTCTTAGTATGGGTTCCCTCTAAACAAGCGTCATAGGGGTTATGCCGAGGCTGCCTCCGAGAAATGTGAATTGACGTGAATGAGGTGAATTGTCCGGCCCAAGCCCTGTGCAGTTCCCGTGTTGACGGTTTGTTTTCACCGGGAGGCCAAGCTCATGGGGAGAGGTGCCTATACTAGGATGTGTAAGTGAAAGGTTAGAGTTGATGATCCGCGTACTGAGTTACGATTATTCAGAGTTGTCTCTGACGGATGTAATCAAATGTTGTGGCACAAGTGTGCAACCTCTGCAGAGTGTAAAACTATTCGAATAGCCGTGTCCACGGTTACGGACAATTGGAAAGGCCATACTGTTCCGTCATTAGAAATTTATTTGAAAAGGATGGTTGAATTTGAAGTGGTGACTTGAATTTGTAACACAACTGAGTTGTGGGAATGACACTAATGTTCCCACTTGAGCTAGTTAACGTATGTTTAGTCTTTATGAAATACCTATGAACTAAAACTGGCTTTATGCAAATAAAACTAGAGCTTAGCACCCCCTTATTAAAGTTGATCTTAGTTACTTAGTATTAGTTTGCGAGTACTTTGAAGTACTCACGGCTGTGTCCCTGGCTATTCAAATGGCCAAAATATGAAGAAGAGCAGCAGTATGAGGATGACGGTCAGCAGGACGTCTACAACAACTAGGAGTCGCCTGACGTCAAGCGTTGGCCTGTGGAACTAGATAGTCCACCTCTATTACGCTTCCGCTACTATGTTGTTCGTTGATCAATAGATCAACTATTTGTGTAATATTGGATCATGTGATCCCCTTTTGTAAGACAATGATGGTTTGTAATGAATGATGACTTATGGTATCAACTGTTATGTCTCGCAACAACAATATTCCTGGGATTGCGATGAATGACATAATAGGCATCCGGACTTAAAAATCCGGGTGTTGACAATGATTGAATGAGTTGCAACGATGACTAACGTGCATGATAACAAAGTACGGAAAAATAGAGCCAGCCTCAGTTAGAGTGGACATGATTATATGTCTACAAAGATGGTGTTAGTGAACCAAAGCTCATGCACAACAGATTTGTACACAGCAATGGTTCACTGAACCCACCCTGTAAAAATTTGTGCCCAACGATTCATCATAGGCAAAGAAACAGATTCCAGATCTGAATTTGAACAGATTTCAGATTATTTGCAAAATTAAACGGTTGATATCTTTTGATTCGTGCATAAAGTAACTGATTGAGATCTCATGATTACTTGCATAAATTAACTGATTGAGATCCCATTTTTACTTGCATAAATAAACCGAACGGCCGAACTCCAAATCATAAACGAAATCAAGAAGGGATCAAAGCAAAATGGAATAAAATCGGCGCAAATATTAACCCAATACTCATCCATCTACAGATCGGCACTAATAGTTACTAGGGAACCAGCAAAAATAGGGTTCAAAAAGGAATGGGGAACAAAAAAGGGAGCAAACCATAGTTACCTCGTTCCATGGGTCGTCCATGCAGGTGTCGTAGGGGTTCGGAGGCGAGATGTACGGCACCGGCTCATAGGGGTCCCATCCCGGCGGGATACGACCGCCACCGGCGGCGGCGATGGCCTTTGAGGGGACGACGTCGAAGAGGGAGGCGTCGCGCTTGCAGCCGACGGCGTCATGGACGATGGGATTCGCATTCTCCATGTCCATCTCGCCTGCAGAGAGGGAGAGGGTTTTTTGCTTTGGAGAAGATGATGGGACATGAGAGGCGGCGTTGCATGAGCGAGTGAGAGTGACAGAGATAGTGCGAGGAGGCGTCTATAAAGGCGAGGGGTGGTTAATGCGACCCGCGTCCTACGCGACCACCATTTAACGTCTGCACGTCTTGGGCTTCTGCAACGCGACACGCGTCCACGATTGCACGTATTCGACTTCTGCACCGCGACTCGCGTCAGTACCCGTCAAAAATTGCACGTCTTCCACTTCTGCACCGCAACACGCGTACTCGAGTCTAACCATGGAAATTTAGATATACTCTCGAGTCTTATATTAGCATTTTTTGTGTGCTCAGTTTTCCCCTTGAGTACTAATACTGGCTAGTGCAATATACTCAATTTTACCTCAAGTACCTGGTCAACAGAGAGTCAACAAATGGGATTATCAGGCTTACTTATTTGTTTTCACGTGTTAAACTTGTCTAAATATTGGTCAAACCTAGGATTTGACCAAGACTCAAATGGGCAGAAAATTAAAAAAAATAGAAAAATGAAAAACCAAAGCACATAGTCTTCTTATGTCATATAGTAAGCATTAAAGGTGATAAACAAGGTCTAGACATATTCAAACCATACAAATCATGTATCTACCCCCTAACCCCTAAACTCTGTCTTATGAAGTCAAGCATGAAGCACTACTAGAAAAAGGCTTACCGCCGGCGTCCCGGAAAGGCTTACCGCCGGCACATTCGCATTCGCCGGCGATAACCTCGCCGGTGGTAATGCCTTACCGCCGGCACCTTCGTTTTCGCCGGTGGTAACATGTCGTTATCCCCGGCGCCTTCGCATATTCTCCGGGGGTATTTGTTACCGCCAGCACATAAGTATTTGTAAGCGCCGGCAGTACATATTTAAAAAAACAAAAAAAGAATTAAAATAAGTTACCCCTGGCGACTAAGGCTGTGCGCCAGCAGTAATGAATTTAAAAACAAAAAATAATAATAAACTCCCTCACGATTTAAGTGTCCGAAGTGTAGTTCAAACCATTTTTTCATATCCACCCTTTCTATTTTGCAAACACAACCATCGCATCGCTGATCGATCGCAGCCTCGCGCCAGCAGAATCCAGCGCTTGCAGCTTCCCGCCGGTGGACTCTCGCGCTCCTCGCAGCCTCGCGCCGGCGGGCCTCCCTCGCTCGCCCTGGCAGCTTCCCTCCTGTGGACTCCCGCGCTCCTCTCAGCCTCGCTCCGGCGGGCGGCCTCCCATCCTTGGCTTCGGCGACCTCTCGCGGGCGGGCCGGCTGCCTATCGCTCTCCACCGGTGCTGCTTGAGCTCGCCTCTTGCTGGCGCTCCGCTGCTGCGCTCTGCCGCTGCTGGATCGCGCCTCTCACCGCTGCTGGAGCTCGGCTCCTGCGCCCATGCTTCCGGCTCAAGGGTGCCGGCGCTGCCGGGGCAGCTTCACCTCCCTCCCTGGTGGCCCGCTCCCATCCGGCATCCCTCTCGACGTGAAGCCATGGAGGCAAGGCCACTCGCCGTCGCCTCCCCCGCCCGAGCACCATGCAATGTCTTGAGCTGGTAGATCTGCAGCACATGTTGATTTATACGCATCAATACAGCAGTATATGAATTTTTTAATGTACGGCAGTATCTGAATATTACAATGTACAGCAGAATATATATGTCAGTGTTTACAGTGAACATCAGCACAAAAGAACAAAATTGCAGGTTATGTGAAGCAGATCAGGACAATTTGCACAGAGATCACACACTTAATCCTGTAAGCATTGAGCCAGAACGTGAATGATTCGTTTAAACTGAAAATTTGGGTTGAAGCTGAACACTTCAGGTCATTCGGAAGCATGTGCACAAAATCACTCTTACACAAGAAAGGGCATGTCCTAGAACCCCAAAATCTACACGCCGAAAGGAGCAAGCAAGAAAGGAACCAGACCTGCATTGCATGAGGTAGGTGGATCCTTCTGCAGGTCCTTGATCTCCTTCTGTATCCTCTTAGACACCATCATGTATACACTTGCTGTGTCCACCTATTTATCCAAGAACCAGAACTTAGAGATAATCAAATCTGCTGCTATACACAATCAGGAGAGGAATCTAAACAGAACCAACAATGGAACCGGGGAAAAGGGCCAGGAGCAAGCTATATATGTAAATGAACCCCCAACCCTCTCCTGTCTATCTTGATGCTAGTTGCAGCTTGCTTGCTACAGGTTAGCATGCTGGTTTTATTTATTCGTCTTCATATATAGCTTTCAAAGTCTAGTAGACAGACTATTGCTCTTTTAAAGCATTGATGTTTGAGGACAGCATACTATGATTGGCTATTTACAGTTCATCAAGTTCCCGCAAATTAATTTGCATACAGAGTGCGTCGTTGTCATCTTACAGTAGCCTTTAGTCTACTGGAACAACACTACAACAGTACTCCCACCTAAATGTATTGTTAGAGGTAATTGGCCAATTAATAACCTGAGTACGCATGTTCATCCTCACATAAAACATACAGGTGCACTGTATATCAGATCTCTCTAAACTATCTATTTATTGAATATTTTATTCAGGTTTGTGAGATAGATATCACTGCAAAGAGTTGCACTCTCATATGACCTAGTCATTTTTTGGTCATCTGGTAGTTACAATGTCAACATAATTTTTCGGTCATCTGGTAGTTACAATGTCAACATAATTTTTTGGTCATCTGGTAGAAACATTAGAGAGAACTAAAGTGAGCTGAATAGTGTTGAAATGTCAGAATGAAATACTCCAAAAGAGGTTTAATACCATGACCAGTAATGGATCATTAGCTTTGTTTGGTAAACCTTGCAATTCAATTTGAAAGGTGACTTTGAAGTTTATTTTGTCCTTAACAAAAAAGATTCAGTTTGGAATTAATCAAACAAGAAAATTTGGTTTATTTTTGTGTGTGCTTTCTATGTTCCCAAATATGCTCTAGTCAAGATTAAACATTTGACTCATTCCTGTTCTTAAAGTAAAAAAATCCATATCATTTGCCATGAGAGCATTGATGCGCGTAAAAAGGTGAAGAAATTTTCTGGGCGGGGAGCGGAATTGGAGTCGGGAATTGGGGGAAAAGGGTGAGGGTGTGAGCAGGCACCTTGAGCTCAACGTTGATGAAGCGGCAGAGCAGCTTGGAGGGCAGATCGTAGAGGCGCATCTGGTTGCCTGCGACCTGGTTCATGGAGGCCTCCACCTAGAAATAAGACAAAACAAAAAAAACACAGCGAGAGCGTGAGAATTCGGCGCGCGAACGGGAAGAGCCGAATCGCGAGGGGGTGGTGAGGAATTGAGCGAAGAGGAGGCAGGGAGCGTGCGGGTACCTGCTCGATGCGTCCCTGCGGGAAGTAGAAGACGAGATCCCCGACGCGAGGGACGGTGACGAGCGGGCCGGCGCAGGCGTGCCAGAGCTCGTCGAAGAGGGGATCCCCCGCTGCTCGGAAACAATCACGGAAACGTGAGGAACTAGAAGAGGAGACTAAGGGAGAAGGCCCGTGTTGACCAGATCTGGAGGCGCGCGTACCTGCGGAGGGCGTCTGCGGCGGCGGCAGGCATCACTGCGGCAGCGTCGTGGGCGGCGGCGGGCATCGATGCGCCTCCCTCAGCATAGGTTGGCCGATGAGAGCGCGAGGATGTGGGAGCCCGCGTTGGACGAGAGGACGAGGAACCCCGTGGCGGACGCCATTAGCAACGCCGTCGTCGGGAGAAGACAAGCTTGATGACCTGTGGTGGACGGCGTAGCCTGGGGACGCCCGAGATCGTCTTCTGCGACCAGATCCGGTGAGCAGGCGGCGAAAGCGAGCCGGAGGAAAGGAGGGGATCCTGAGGACGTGAAGAAGGGGCTTTGGCGGCCCGGCGGCACGAACTTGGCCGCCATGATCTCAATCTGCGGTGCGGGGAAGGGGATGCGCCCGCGGTGAGGCGGGCTCGGTGGGTGGCCGTCGCCGCCACGTCTGGGTTGGGAGGAAATGAGGATGTAGGGTTTCTTTCTGTGTGAGCGACTTGTGCGTGTGTGGCGACGAGGGTGTGGTGTGGAGAAATAGATTTCCAAATACCCCAGGCGAAAACGAAACAGGGACGCCCGCGGTAATTTCGGCCCAAATGGCTCGCAACAGCCCACTTTATCCCTGGCAAATGTAAATCGGTTTCGCCGGCGGTAGTTAATTTACCCCCGGCATCTTCGAGACAAACTCGCCGGCGGTAAGGAGAGGCCCATCCAGATGCTCTTAGCCGACCATACCCCTGGCTGTTCCAATTCCGATTCGCCGGCGGTAAGTGCCCTAACCCCGGCGACTTGAAACCAACTCGCCGGCGGTAACGTGAGGCGACCCTGGAAGGCCTTACCGCCGGCATCTTGGAATCATACTCGCCGGCAGTAAGGAGTGCGGCTATAAGCCTTTCCCTAGTAGTGAAGAGAAGTGGTTTTGGGTTTCAAACATGGAAATTTCAAAAACCTCCCAAAAACTTCATTTTAGAGTGACTAAGAAGGATACATGCTTCCCTTTTCATTTTCATGTTTTAAACTTGTTTAAATCTTGGTCAAACCTAGGATTTGACCAAGATTCAAATGGGCATTAAAATTTAAAAAAACAGAAAAATGAAAAACCAAAGCACATAGTGTTCTTATGTCATATAGTAAGCATTAAAGTTGATAAACAAGGTCTAGACATATTCAAACCATACAAATCATGTATCTACCCCCTAACCCCTAAACTCTGTCTTAAGAAGTCAAGCATGAAGAGAACTGGTTTTGGGTTTCAAACATGGAAATTTCAAAAACCTCCCAAAAACTTCATTTTAGAGTGACTAAGAAGGATACATGCTTCCCTTTTCATTTTCATGTTTTAAACTTGTTTAAATCTTGGTCAAACCTAGGATTTGACCAAGATTCAAATGGGCATCAAAATTTAAAAAAATCAGAAAAATGAAAAACCAAAGCACATAGTTTTCTTATGTCATATAGTAAGCATTCAAGTTGATAAAAAAGGTCTATACATATTTAAACCAGACAAAACATGTATCTATACCCCTAAACCTTAAACTCTGTCTTATGAAGTCTAGCATGAAGAGAAGTCGTTTTGGGTTTCAAACATGGAAATTTCAAGAACATCCCAAAAGCTTCATTTTAGTGTGACTAAGAAGGATCAAGGCTTACCTTTTCATTTTCATGTTTTAAACTTGTTTAAATCCTGGTCAAATATAGGTTTGACCAAGATTCAAATGGGCATAAAATAAAAATATAGAAAAATGAAAAACCAAACCACATAGACTTCTTATGTCATATAGTAAGCATTAAAGTTGATAAACAAGGTCTAGTCTTATTCAAACTAGACAAATCATGTATCTACCCGCTAACCCCTAAACTCTGTCTTATGAAGTCTAGCATGAAGAGAAGTCGTTTTGGGTTTCAAACATGGAAATTTCAAGAACATCCCAAAAGCTTCATTTTAGTGTGACTAAGAAGGATCAAGGCTTACCTTTTCATTTTCATGTTTTAAACTTGTTTAAATCCTGGTTAAATCTAGGATTTGACCAAGATTCAAATGGGCATAAAATAAAAAAATAGAAAAATGAAAAACCAAAGCACATAGTCTTATTATGTCATATAGTAAGCATTAAAGTTGATAAACAAGGTCTAGACTTATTCAAACTAGAAAAATCATGTATCTATCCGCAAACCCCTAAACTCTGTCTTATGAAGTCAAGCATGAAGAGAAGTGCATGGTTTTGGGTTTCAAACATGGAAATTTCAAAAAACTCCCAAAAATTCATTTTAGAGTGACTAAGAAGGATACATGCTTCCCTTTTCATTTTCATGTTATATACTTGTTTAAATCTTGGTCAAACCTAGGATTTTACCAAGATTCAAATGTGCATCAAAATTCCAAAAAAATCAGAAAAATGAAAAAAACAAAGCACATAGTTTTCTTATGTCATATAGTAAGCATTAAAGTTGATAAACCAGGTCTAGACATATTCAAACAAGAAAAATCATGTGTCTACCCCCTAACCCTAAACTTCATCTTATGTAGTTAAGCATGAAGAGAAGTGCTTTTGGGTTTCAAACATGGAAATTTCAAAAACCACCCAAAAGCTTTATTTTAGAGTGACTAAGAAGGATCCATCCTTATCTTTTCATTTTCATATTTTAAACTTGTTTAAATCATTGTCAAACCTAGGATTTGACCAAGATTCAAATGGGCATAAAATTAAAAAAATCAGAAAAATGAAAAACTAAAGCACATAGTCTTCTTATGTCATATATATAGTAAGCATTTAAAAGATGATAAACAAGGTCTAGACAATTCAAATAAG
This sequence comes from Lolium perenne, assembly GCF_019359855.2. Lineage (NCBI taxonomy): Eukaryota > Viridiplantae > Streptophyta > Magnoliopsida > Poales > Poaceae > Lolium > Lolium perenne. The sequence continues at coordinate 84,045,246 of NC_067248.2, read as the reverse complement.
ACAAATCATGTATCTACCCCTAACCCTAAACTCAATCTTATGAAGTCAAGCATGAAGAGAAGTGGTTTTTGGTTTCAAACACGAAAATTTCAAAAACCTCCCAAAAGCTTCATTTTAATTAGACTAACATACTAATTATGAAGGATCCAGGATTAATTACCTTTTCATTGTCATGTTTTAAACTTGTTTAAATCTTGGTCAAACCTGGGATTTGACCAAGATTCGAATGGGCATAAAAATTCAGAAAAAATCGTAAGAATGGAAAACCAAAGCACATAGCCTTCTTATGTCATATAGTAAGCATTCAAATTGATAAACAAGGTCTAGACATGTTCAAACCAGAAAAATCATGTATCTACCCCTAACCCTAAACTATGTCTTATGAAGTCAAGCACGCATGAAGAGAAGTGGTTTTGGGTTTCAAACATGAAAATTTCAAAAACCTCCCAAAAGCTTCATTTTAGAGCGACTAAGAAGGATCGATGCTTACCTTTTCATTTTCATGTTTTTACTTATTTGAATCTTGGTCAAATCCTAGGTTTGACCAAGATTTAAACAAGTTTAAAACATGAAAATGAAATGGGAAGTGTGTATCCTTCTTAGTCACTCTAAAATGAAGCTTTTGGGATGTTCTTGAAATTTCCATGTTTGAAACCCAAAACCACTTAAGACAGAGTTTATGGTTAGGTGTAGATACATGATTTTTCTTGTTTGAATATGTCTAGACCTTCTTTATCAACTTGAATGCTTATGACATAAGAAGGCTATATATGTGCTTTTGTTTTTCATTTTTTTGATTCTTTTCTAATTTTTTATGCCCATTTAAATCTTGGTCAAATCCTAGGTTTGACCAAGGTTTAATCAAGTTTAAAACATGACAATGAAAAGGTAAGCATGAATCCTTTCTTAGTCACTCTAAAATGAAGGTACTTGAAATTTTTATGTTTGAAACACAAAACCCCAGTTCTCTTCATATGTTTGACTTCATAAGACAGAGTTTAGGGTTAGGGGTAGATATGATACATGATATTTCTGGTTTGAATATGTCTAGACCTTGTTTATCAACTTGAATGCTTACTATATGACATAAGAAGGCTATATATGTGCTTTGGTTTTTTTTTTTTTTGAATTTTTACGCCAGTTTGAATCTTGGTCAAATCCTAGGTTTGACCAAGGTTAAAACAAGTTTAAAACATGTCAATGAAAAGGTAAGCATGGATCCTTCTTAGTCACTCTAAAATGAAGCTTTTGGGAGGTTTGTGAAATTTCCATGTTTGAAACCCAAAATCACTTCTCCTCATACTTAACTTCATAAGATAGAGTTTAGGATTAGGGGGTAGATACTTGTTTTGTGTGGTTTGAATATGTCTAGACCTTGTTTATCAACTTGAATGCTTACTATATGACATAAGAATACTATGTGCTTTGGTTTTTCATTTTTCTGATTTTTTTAATTGTTAAACCCATTTGAATCTTGGCCAAATCCTAGGTTTGAGCAAGATTTAAACAAGTTTAAAACATGAAAATGGAAAGCTAACCATGAATCATTCTTAGTCACTCTAAAAATCTTTCGGTCTGCAGAAGAGTCGAATCTGCAATCAGTAGTTACAAAAGCAACCCACCTTAGGGATGGATAATAAGACATGGGCAATATAAACGTTGATACTTACTTTGTGATACTAAAATATATGTATCTAGACATATTTCAGTTGTAGATACATCCATTTTAACATCAAGTAATATGGATCGGCGGACTAGCTAAAGAACTATGAGAGGCAGTGTTTCTCTCCCCCAGCCTACTTGGCGGAGCAGCCCTCCATCAGGACAGGTGGTGATTCCGCTTCTCTCGTTGGAATTCCTTATCCCCCAGCCTACTCGGCGACGTGCGCTCCTCAGTGACCTGCGCGAGGGCGCCTCGGCGACCTACGCAAAGGTGGCTGGACTCGGAGCGCATCGACTTCCTTCTGCGGTGCCTGGATTGGATCGACCATCCCGCGCGTGTCCTCCACCATATTGTTTTTCTTCAAGATGTTGTCATCCATCATCTTCTTCACCTCATCATGTTGGGTGTTGAGGCTCCCGTTGAGAGCTTGAACGCACCTGTTTGATAGCTCGACGTTTTCTTCGCGAAGAAAGCCGCACTCGATCTTAAGCATCAAATTCTCGCCCTTGAGCTTCTTGATGACAGAGTTCGTTTCCTCACTTGATGGAACGCTCACATCATGCAGCTTGCCCCGGCCGGTGACCTCGTTCTTCAAAGTATCGACATCATCGCGAAAGTTGGACGCGAGTTCCACGAGAGTTTTAAGCTCATCTCTGAAACACGCCGATGCTTCCTGCATGGCAATATCATCAGTACCGAAACAAAGTGACGAGAGGAAGACGAAAATGTCCAATAAGTGGTAACCTCTAAGCGCAGGAGACAGGGGTTGAAGTCGTCATGAGAAGATGTCAGGGTGCGTCGTGGGGCACTGAGATATGTATAAAAAGGATTAATACGGAATAAAGAGTTGGGACCTCCGGGCCAGGAAGAATCAAGAAACATGGCGATGGAAACCAACCAGGAATCTTCGACCGCACGACTGATGCCGTTCCGAGACGAGCGCGAAGCAGGGCCTTCGTTTTCTGGCGGGCCCTTTCTCGCGGCCAGCATCTGGATCGACCGCCGGTGGGAACTCTCCGCGTCCTTGGTCAACACTAGATGGTGCTTCTTCAAGCGAGATGGTGGCCTTGACTTCGGAGGCATCGCTGGAAGTGGAAGGAGACTGGAAGTGAAGCAAGAAGGGGATGGAAGAAGTACTCCCCCCTATTAAAACCAGACAGCCGTCTCCTGCCCTCGCTTCGAGCAACCTGGTCCGCCCATCCTAAATCAACGGCCGAGAGGGGGCTCCCTTGCGAACTGAGATCCAGTGACTTTACCCAACAGAAGTTACCATGAACTTTACCTATATGAGCCATCAGGTTAAGATCCAACGCACATGGTCGATCTAAAATTTGAAATTAAAATTTATGTAGCTCAGAAAAAAACAGAAAAACTTTACATTAAGACGTATTCTCGGAAAGTTCCAGTCCATTTAAAATATTAGTTTAGTTTAAGTTCGAAATTTGGATCAACCGCGAGCGTTGGATCTTGATCGAATGGCTCACGTGTGTAAAGTCGCATGGTGACTTCTCTTAGTGAAGTCACTGGATCTCAGTCCGCGAAGGGTCAGGACGCGGGAGCAGAAGCAAATGAATCGAGAGCGGTCCGGAGTATCCTGTCCGTCCACCATAAATCAACGGGACAGAGCGGCTACCTTCTCTTCGAAGGCTCTGGCGCGCAACCCGAGGAATGGACATCTGTCGGCTAGTATAGAATTTTATAGCACACCATTAATCGAGCTAACAGTACTGTACTACTGACTGCACTACTCTGATGGACGTCCAAAGCTCTGAATAGTCAGGGGAAACAACGAATGCGAGCCAGGGTAGTACTACTGTACTAGTAGTAGTGAAGCAGTGGGGATTATCTGGAGCAAGTACGGAGTACCGAGTACAGTACTACAAAAGTGTTGTTCGTTGTTTTCGCAGTTCATTTTAGCGTAACGTCCAGGTTGTTGTCGAACCAGCTGTTAGATTTTGGGTAATTATTGTTAAGTTGCTGCTTCTTAATTAAAATTTATCAAAGTCATGTAGACTAGATCGATTTGTGAGAACATCCCAAAAGCTTCATTCATTTTAGAATGACTAAGAAGGATCCATTCTTACCTTTTCTTTTCATGTTTTAAACTTGCTTAAACCTTGGTCAAACCTAGGATTTGACCAAGATTTAAATGGGCATAAAAATTCAGAAAAAATCAAAAAATGAAAAACCAAAGCACATATATAGCCTTCTTATGTCATATAGTAAGCACTGGAGTTGATAAAAACTCTGTCTTATGAAGAGAACTGGTTTTGGGTTTCAAACATGGAAATTTCACAAACCTCCCAAAAGCTTCATTCTACAGTGACTAAGAAGGATCCATGCTTACCTTTTTCATTTTCAATTTTTTAACTAGTTTAAATCTTGGTCAAACCTAGGATTTGACCAAGATTCAAATGGGTATAACAATTCAAAAAAAACGGAAAAAAACCAAAGAACATAGTCTTCTAATGTCATATAGTAAGCATTCAAGTTGATAAACAAGGTCTAGACATATTCAAACCAAACAAATCATGTATCTACCCCCTAACCCTAAACTCTGCCTTATGAAGTCAAGCATGAAGAGAAGTGATTTTGGGTTTCAAACATGGAAATTTCAAAAACCTCCCAAAAGCTTCATTTTAGAGTGACTAAGAAGGATCCATGCTTACCTTTTCATTGCCATGTTTTAAACTTGTTTTAACCTTGGTCAAACCTAGGATTTGACCAAGATTCAAATGGGAGTAAAAATTCAGAAAAATTCAAAAAAAATGAAAAACCAAAGCACATATATAGCCTTCTTATGTCATATAGTAAGCATTCAAGTTGATAAACAAGGTCTAGACATATTCAAAGCAGAAATATCATGTATCATATCTACCCCTAACCCTAAACTCTGTCTTATGAAGTCAAACATATGAAGAGAACTGGGGTTTTGGATTTCAAACATAAAAATTTCAAGTACCTTCATTTTAGAGTGAGTAAGGAAGGATTCATGCTTACCGTTTCATTTTTATGTTTTAAACTTGTTTAAACCTAGGATTTGACCAAGATTTAAATAGGCATAAAAAATCGAAAGAAATCAAAAAATGAAAAACCAAAGCACATATATAGCCTTCTTATATCATATAGCTAGTAAAAAATTCAGGTTGATAAACAAGGTCTAGACATATTCAAACAAGAAAAATCATGTATCTACACCTAACCATAAACTCTGTCTTAAGTGGTTTGGGTTTCAAACATGGAAATTTCACAAACCTCCAGAAAGCTTCATTTTACAGTGACTAAGGAGGATCCATGCTTACCTTTTGGCTTAAACGTTTGAAACCAAAAACCACTTCTCTTCATGCATGCTTGACTTCATAAGACAGAGTTTAGCTAGGGTTAGGGGGTAGATACATGATTTTCCTGGTTTGAATATGTCTAGACCTTGTTTATCAACTTAATTGATTGCTTACTATATGACATAAGAAGACTACGTGCCTTGGTTTTCATTTTTTGTTTTTTTTGAATTTTATGCTCATATATTTGAATCTTGGTCAAATCCTAGGTTTGACCAAGATTTAAACAAGTTTAAAACATGAAAATGAAAAGGGAACCATGTATCCTTCTTAGTCACTCTAAAATGAAGCTTTTGGGATGTTCTTGAAATTTCCATGTTTGAAACCCAAAACGACTTCTCTTCATGCTAGACTTCATAAGATCGACAGGGGGTAGATACATATGATTTGTCTGGTTTGGATATACCTAGACCTCGTTTAACTTGAATGCATACGATATGACATAAAAAGACTACGTGCTTTTGTTTTTCATTATTCTGATTTTTTTTGAATTTTGTGCCCACCCATTTGTATCTTGGTCAAATCCTAGGCTTGATAATGATTTAAACAAGATTAAAATATGAAAATGCAAAGGTAAGCATGGATCCTTCTTAGTCACTCTAAAATGAAGCTTTTGGGAGCAAAACCACTTCTCTTCATGTGCTTGACTTCATAAGACCGAGTTTAGGGGTTAGGGGGTATAGATACATGATTTGTCTAGTTTGAATATGTCTAGACCTTGTTTATCAACTTAATTGGCTTACTGTATGACATAAGAAAACTATTTGCTTTGGTTTTTCTTTTTCCTGATTTTTTCATTTTTGATGCCCATTTGAATCTTGTCAAATCCTAGGTTTGACCGAGATAATTTAAACAAGCTTAAAACATGAATATGAAAAGGTAAGCATGTATCCTTCTTTGTCACTCTAAAATGAAAATTTTGGGAGGTTTTTCAAATTTCCATGTTTGAAACCCAAAACCACTTCTCTTCATATGCTTGACTTCATAAGACAGAGTTCAGGGGTTAGGGGGTATAGATACATGATTTGTCTGGTTTAATATGTCTAGACCTGTTTATCAACTTTAATGCTTACTATATGACATAAAAAGACTATGTGATTTGGTTTTTCATTTTTCTATTTTTTTATTTTTCTGCCCATTTGAATCTTGGTCAAATCCTAGGTTAATTTGAACAAGATTTAGACAAGTTTAACACGTGAAATTAAACGAATAAGTAAGCCTTGATCCTTCTTAGTCACTCCAAAATGTACCAATTGATAGTGTTAACTTTGCTTCATGGAAAAAATAATGTCATGTAAATGAGTTAACTTGGATTTCCTACCCTTGAATCCATAGGAAACTTTGTTCTAATGCACTATAATAATCAACCGAGTTTTTACACCAACAGGTCTGTCACTTACGTGTGGTGCCCATGCGTGTGGTCCCACACTTCAGTGAGCACAAGTCACGTGCAATAGGTACGCAAACTCCCAGCCATCTTCTTTGTCAACAGAAGACGCATCAGGATTCGTATTGGAAGTCTGTGGGTCCTTCTGGATCCTTCGGTTGTCCCTCTCACAAAAAAAACAAATCTCTCTCATTCTCGGCCTCGCTCGACTCGCTCGCTCGCTCGCTCGCACCTCCTGCTCACTGACAAACCCTGCACAAAAGTCAACATCATCACCCGAAAAAGGGAAGACACCATAATGCTCTCCCTTCTTCTCTCCTTCCGAGTGATCCCTCTTCCTCCGAGTTTCACTCCACGGGCAAACACCCATGTGCTGCATAGTAATAATAAAAAGGTTGTACTCGTAGAAAAATCTATTTCCAATCTATAATTAAATAGGTTAAACTAGGGTTTTGCCCAGTTCTACAGATCAAGGGTTCAAAAAAATCCAACTACGGGGTTCGAACAACACGATTCTAATCCAAGAATTTTTTCGACCTAGGTCACCCAAATGGCCTCAAACTATAGGGTTAGCATCTAGTGCAGTATGTGTGAAAATGTATGCACTATGTGTGCTATAACTTGTATGTCTTTCAAATTTGAACCAAATTTGAATAAGTTTGAAATATTTGAAAAGAGGCTTTTGGCTTAAACGTTTGAAACCAAAAACCACTTCTCTTCATGCATGCTTGACTTCATAAGACAGAGTTTAGCTAGGGTTAGGGGGTAGATGCATGATTTTCCTGGTTTGAATATGTCTAGACCTTGTTTATCAACTTAATTGAATGCTTACTATATGACATAAGAATACTATGTGCCTTGTTTTTTTACTTTTTGATTTTTTAAAAAATTTATGCCCATTTGAATCTTGGTCAAATCCTAGGTTTGAACATGGTTTAAACAAGTTTAAATCATGAATATGAAAAACTAAGCATCTATATATCCTTCTTAGTCACTCCAAAATGTAGCTCTTGGTAGGGTTTTCGAAATTTCCATGTTTGAAACCAAAAACCACTTCTCTTCATGCATGATTGACTTCATAAGACAGAGTTTAGGGTTAGGGGTAGATATATACATGATTTTCTGGTTTGAATATGTCTAGACCTTGTTTATCAACTTGAATGCTTACTATATATATATGACATAAGAATGTTATGTTCCTTTGGTTTTTCATTCTTTTGATTTTTTATGAATTTCTATGCCCATTTGAATCTTTTGGTCAAATCCTAGAGGTTTGACCAAGATTTAAACAAGTTTAAAACATGAAAAATGAAAAGGGAAGCTTGTATATCCTTCTTAGTCACTCTAAAATGAAGTTTTTGGGAGGTTTTTGAAATTTCCATGTTTGAAACCCAAAACCACCTCTCTTCATGCTAGACTTCATATATAAGACAATTTAATTAGGGGTTAGGGGGTAGATACATGATTTGTCTGGTTTGAATATGTCCAAACCTTGCTTGTTTATCAACTTGAATGCTTACTATATGACATAAGAATGCTTACCATATGTTTGAATTTTAAAAGCATATAGTCTTCTTATGTCATATAGGAGTAAGCATTCAAAAGTTTTTCTTTGAGAGAGTATCATGCATTCAAAAGTTGATAAATAAGATTTTGACATATTCAAACCAGACAAATCATGTATCTACACCCCCTAACCCTAAACTTTGTCTTATGAAGTCAAGCATGAAGAGAAGTGCTTTTGGGTTTCAAACATGGAAATTTCACAAACCTCCCAAAAGCTTCATTTTACAGTGACTAAGAAGGATCCAGACTTACCTTTTCATTTTCATTTTTTAAACTTGTTTAAATCTTGATCAAACCTAGGATTTGACCAAGATTCAAATGGGCATAAAAAATCAGGAAAATATCAAAAAAATGAAAAAACAAAGCACATATATAGCCTTCTTATGTCATATATATAGTAAGCATTCAATTAAGTTGATAATTAAACAAGGTCTATACATATTCAAACCAGAAAAAAGCATGTATCTACCCATGCATAACCCTATACTTTTGTCTTATGACGACGTCAAGGATGAAGAGAAGTGGATTTGGGTTTCAAAAATGGATATTTCAAAAACCTCCCAAAACATGTATATATCTACCCCTAACCCTAATCTTTGTCTTATGAAGCCAAGCATATGAAGAGAAGTGATTTTGGGTTTCAAACATGGAAATTTCAAAAACCTCCCAAAAGCTTCATTTTAGAGAGACTAAGAAAGATCCATGCTTACCTTTTCATTGCCATGTTTTAAACTTGTTTTAACCTTGGTCAAACCTAGTATTTGACCAAGATTCAAATGGGCGTAAAAGTTCAGAAAAAGTCAAAAAATGAAAAACCAAAGCACACATATACATAGCCTTCTTATGTCATATAGTAAGCATTCAAGTTGATAAACAAGGTCTAGACATATTCAAACAAGAAAAATCATGTATCTACACACCTAACCATCAACTCTGTCTTAAGTGGTTTTGGGTTTCAAACATGGAAATTTCACAAACCTCCCAAAAGCTTCATTTTACAGTGACTAATTAAGGAGGATCCATGCTTACCTTTTGGCTTAAACGTTTGAAACCAAAAACCACTTCTCTTCATGCATGCTTGACTTCATAAGACAGAGTTTAGCTAGGGCGTTACGGGGTAGATACATGATTTTCCTGGTTTGAATATGTCTAGACCTGGTTTATCAACTTAATTGATTGTTTACTATATGACATAAGAAGACTATGTGCCTTGGTTTTTAATTTTTCTGTTTTTTTTTTGAATTTTATGCCCATATATTTGAATCTTGGTCAAATCCTAGGTTTGACCAAGATTTAAACAAGTTTAAAACATGAACATGAAAAGGGAAGCATGTATATATCCTTCTTAGTCACTCTAAAATGAAGCTTTTGGGATGTTCTTGAAATTTCCATGCATGTTTGAAACCCAAAACGACTTCTCTTTATGCTAGACTTCATAAGATCGTCAGGGTGTAGATACATGATTTGTCTGGTTTGGATATACCTACACCTCGTTTAACTTGAGTGCATACACGATATGGCATAAGAAGACTATGTGCTTTTGTTTTTCATTTTTCTGATTTTTTTGAATTTTGTGCCCACCCATTTGTATCTTGGTCAAATCCTAGGCTTGATAATGATTTAAACAAGTTTAAAATATGAAAATGCAAAGGTAAGCATGCATGGATCCTTCTTAGTCACTCTAAAATGAAGCTTTTGGGAGGGTTTTTTGAAATTTCCATGTTTGAAACCCAAAACCACTTCTCTTCATATGCTTGACTTCATAATACGGAGTTTAGGGGTTAGGGCCGGGGTATAGATACATGATTTGTCTAGTTACTATATGACATAAGAAAACTATTTGCTTTGGTTTTTCTTTTTTTTCTGATTTTTTTTCAATTTTGATGCCCATTTGAATCTTGTCAAATCCCAGGTTTGACCAAGATAATTTAAACAAGCTTAAAACATGAATATGAAAAGGGAAGCATGTATCCTTCTTTGTCACTCTAAAATGAAGTTTTTGGGAGGTTTTTCAAATTTCCATGTTTGAAACCCAAAACCACTTCTCTTCGTATGCTTGACTTCATAAGACAGAGAGTTCAGGGGTTAGGGGGTATAGATATATGATTTGTCTAGTTTGAATATGTCTAGACCTTGTTTATCAACTTTAATGCTTACTATATGACATAAGAAAACTATTTGCTTTTGTTTTTCTTTTTTTCAGATTTTTTTTCAATTTTGATGCCCATTTTAATCTTTTTAAATCCTAGGTTTGACCAAGATAATTTAAACAAGCTTAAAACATGAATATGGAAAGGGAAGCATGTATCCTTCTTAGTCACTCTAAAATGTAGTTTTTGGGAGGTTTTTGAAATTTCCATGTTTGAAACCCAAAACCACTTCTCTTCATGCTTGACTTCATAAGACATAGTTTAGGGGTTAGGGGGTAGATACATGATTGGTATGGTTTGATATTTCTAGACCTTGTTTATCAACTTTAGTGCTTACTATATGACATAAGAAGACTATGTGATTTGGTTTTTCATTTTTCTGTTTTTTATTTATTTTTCTGCCCATTTGAATCTTGGTCAAATCCTAGGTTTGAACAAGATTTAGACAAGTTTAACACGTGAAATTAAACGAATAAGTAAGCCTTGATCCTTCTTAGTCACTCCCAAATGTACCAATTGATAGTGTTAACTATGCTTCATGGAAAAAAAATGTCATGTAAATGAGTTAACTTGGATTTCCTACCCTTGAATCCATAGGAAACTTTGTTCTAATGCACTATAATAATCAGCCGAGTTTTTACACCAACAGGTCTGTCACTTACGTGTGGTGCCCACGCGTGTGGTCCCACACTTCAGTGAGCACAAGTCACGTGCAATAGGTACGCAAACTCCCAGCCATCTTCTTTGTCAAGAGAAGACGCATCAGGATGCGTATTGGAAGTCTGTGGGTCCTTTTGGATCCTTCGGTTGTCCCTCTCACAAAAAAACAAATCTCTCTCATTCTCGGCCTCGCTCGAGTCGCTCGCTCGCTCGCACCTCCTGCTCACTGACAAACCCTGCACAAAAGTCAACATCATCACCCGAAAAAGGGAAGACACCATAATGCTCTCCCTTCTTCTCTCCTTCCGAGTGATCCCTCTTCCTCCGAGTTTCACTCGACGGGCAAACACCCATGTGTTGCATAGTAATAATAAAAAGGTAGTACTCGTAGAAAAATCGATTTCCAATCTATAATTAAATAGGTTAAACTAGGGTTTTTCCCAGTTCTACAGATCAAGGGTTCAAAAAAATCCAACTACGGGGTTCGAACAACACGATTCTAATCCAAGAATTTTTTCGACCTAGGTCACCCAAATGGCCTCAAACTATAGGGTTAGCATCTAGTGCAGTATGTGTGAAAATGTATGCACTATGTGTGCTATAACTTGTATGTCTTTCAAATTTGAACCAAATTTGAATAAGTTTGAAATATTTGAAAAGGGGCTTTTGGCTTAAACGTTTGAAACCAAAAACCACTTCTCTTCATGCATGCTTGACTTCATAAGACAGAGTTTAGCTAGGGTTAGGGGGTAGATGCATGATTTTCCTGGTTTGAATATGTCTAGACCTTGTTTATCAACTTAATTGAATGCTTACTATATGACATAAGAATACTATGTGCCTTGTTTTTTTATTTTCTGATTTTTTTAAAATTTTATGCCCATTTGAATCTTGGTCAAATCCTAGGTATGAACATGGTTTAAACAAGTTTAAATCATGAATATGAAAAACTAAGCATCTATATATCCTTCTTAGTCACTCCAAAATGTAGCTCTTGGGAGGGTTTTTGAAATTTCCATGTTTGAAACCAAAAACCACTTCTCTTCATGCATGCTTGACTTCATAAGACATAGTTTAGGGTTAGGGGTAGATATATACATGATTTTCTGGATTGAATATGTCTAGACCTTGTTTATCAACTTGAATGCTTACTATATATATATGGCATAAGAATGTTATGTTCCTTTGGGTTTTCATTCTTTTGATTTTTTATGAATTTCTATGCCCATTTGAATCTTTTGGTCAAATCCTAGAGGTTTGACCAAGATTTAAACAAGTTTAAAACATGAAAATGAAAAGGGAAGCTTGTATATCCTTCTTAGTCACTCTAAAATGAAGTTTTTGGGAGGTTTTTGAAATGTCCATGTTTGAAACCCAAAACCACCTCTCTTCATGCTAGACTTCATAAGACAATTTAATTAGGGGTTAGCGGGTAGATACATGATTTGTCTGGTTTGAATATGTCCAAACCTTGCTTGTTTATCAACTTGAATGCTTACTATATGACATAAGAATGCTTACCATATGTTTGAATTTTAAAAGCATATAGTCTTCTTATGTCATATAGTAAGCATTCAAAAGTTTTTCTTTGAGAGAGTACGTAGCATGCATTCAAAAGTTGATAAATAAGATTTGGACATATTCAAACTAGACAAATCATGTATCTACACCCCTAACCCTAAATTAACTCTGTCTTATGAAGTCAAGCATGAAGAGAAGGGCTTTTGGGTTTCAAACATGGAAATTTCACAAACCTCCCAAAAGCTTCATTTTACAGTGACTAATTAAGGAGGATCCATGCTTACCTTTTGGCTTAAACGTTTGAAACCAAAAACCACTTCTCTTCATGCATGCTTGACTTCATAAGACAGAGTTTAGCTAGGGCGTTAGGGGGTAGATACATGATTTTCCTGGTTTGAATATGTCTAGACCTGGTTTATCAACTTAATTGATTGTTTACTATATGACATAAGAAGACTATGTGCCTTGGTTTTTAATTTTTCTGTTTTTTTTTGAATTTTATGCCCATATATTTGAATCTTGGTCAAATCCTAGGTTTGACCAAGATTTAAACAAGTTTAAAACATGAACAGGAAAAGGGAAGCATGTATATATCCTTCTTAGTCACTCTAAAATGAAGCTTTTGGGATGTTCTTGAAATTTCCATGCATGTTTGAAACCCAAAACGACTTCTCTTTATGCTAGACTTCATAAGATCGACAGGGTGTAGATACATGATTTGTCTGGTTTGGATATACCTACACCTCGTTTAACTTGAGTGCATACACGATATGGCATAAGAAGACTATGTGCTTTTGTTTTTCATTTTTCTGATTTTTTTGAATTTTGTGCCCACCCATTTGTATCTTGGTCAAATCTTAGGCTTGATAATGATTTAAACAAGTTTAAAATATGAAAATGCAAAGGTAAGCATGCATGGATCCTTCTTAGTCACTCTAAAATGAAGCTTTTGGGAGGGTTTTTTGAAATTTCCATGTTTGAAACCCACAACCACTTCTCTTCATATGCTTGACTTCATAAGACGGAGTTTAGGGGTTAGGGCCAGGGTATAGATACATGATTTATCTAGTTACTATATGACATAAGAAAACTATTTGCTTTGGTTTTTCTTTTTTCTGATTTTTTTTTCAATTTTGATGCCCATTTGAATCTTGTCAAATCCCAGGTTTGACCAAGATAATTTAAACGAGCTTAAAACATGAATATGAAAAGGGAAGCATGTATCCTTCTTTGTCACTCTAAAATGAAGTTTTTGGGAGGTTTTTCAAATTTCCATGTTTGAAACCCAAAACCACTTCTCTTCGTATGCTTGACTTCATAAGACAGAGAGTTCAGGGGTTAGGGGGTATAGATACATGATTTGTCTAGTTTGAATATGTCTAGACCTTGTTTATCAACTTTAATGCTTACTATATGACATAAGAAAACTATTTGCTTTTGTTTTTCTTTTCTTCAGATTTTTTTTCAATTTTGATGCCCATTTGAATCTTGTCAAATCCTAGGTTTGACCAAGATAATTTAAACAAGCTTAAAACATGAATATGAAAAGGGAAGCATGTATCCTTCTTAGTCACTCTAAAATGTAGTTTTTGGGAGGTTTTTGAAATTTCCATGTTTGAAACCCAAAACCACTTCTCTTCATGCTTGACTTCATAAGACATAGTTTAGGGGTTAGGGGGTATATACATGATTTGTATGGTTTGATATTTCTAGACCTTGTTTATCAACTTTAGTGCTTACTATATGACATAAGAAGACTATGTGATTTGGTTTTTCATTTTTCTGTTTTTTATTTATTTTTCTGCCCATTTGAATCTTGGTCAAATCCTAGGTTTGAACAAGATTTAGACAAGTTTAACACGTGAAATTAAACGAATAAGTAAGCCTTGATCCTTCTTAGTCACTCCCAAATGTACCAATTGATAGTGTTAACTTTGCTTCATGGAAAAAAAATGTCATGTAAATGAGTTAACTTGGATTTCCTACCCTTGAATCCATAGGAAACTTTGTTCTAATGCACAATAATAATCAGCCGAGTTTTTACACCAACAGGTCTGTCACTTACGTGTGGTGCCCACGTGTGTGGTCCCACACTTCAGTGAGCACAAGTCACGTGCAATAGGTACGCAAACTCCCAGCCATCTTCTTTGTCAAGAGAAGACGCATCAGGATGTGTATTGGAAGTCTGTGGGTCCTTTTGGATCCTTCGGTTGTCCCTCTCACAAAAAAACAAATCTCTCTCATTCTCGGCCTCGCTCGACTCGCTCGCTCGCTCGCTCGCTCGCACCTCCTGCTCACTGACAAACCCTGCACAAAAGTCAACATCATCACCCGAAAAAGGGGAGACACCATAATTCTCTCCCTTCTTCTCTCCTTCCGAGTGATCCCTCTTCCTCCGAGTTTCACTCGACGGGCAAACACCCATGTGCTGCATAGTAATAATAAAAAGGTAGTACTCGTAGAAAAATCGATATACGAATCTGTAATTAAATAGGTTAAACTAGGGTTTTGCCCAGTTCTACAGATCAAGGGTTAAAAAATATCCAACTACGGGGTTCGAACAACACGATTCTAATCCAAGAATTTTTTCGACCTAGGTCACCCAAATGGCCTCAAACTATAGGGTTAGCATCTAGTGCAGTATGTGTGAAAATGTATGCACTATGTGTGCTTTAACTTGTATGTCTTTCAAATTTGAACCAAAATTTGAATAAGTTTGAAATATTTGAAAAGGGGCTTTTGGCTTAAACGTTTGAAACTAAAAACCACTTCTCTTCATGCATGCTAGACTTCATAAGATAGAGTTTAGCTAGGGTTAGGGGGTGTAGATACATGATTTTCCTGGTTTGAATATGTCTACACCTTGTTTATCAACTTAATTGAATGCTTACTATATGACATAAGAATACTATGTGCCTTGGTTTTTCATTTTTCGATTTTTTTAAATTTTATGCCTATTTGAATCTTGGTCAAATCCTAGGTTTGACCATGGTTTAAACAAGTTTAAATCATGAATATGAAAAATTAAGCATCTATATATCTTTCTTAGTCACTCCAAAATGTAGCTCTTGGGAGGGTTTTTTGAAATTTCCATGTTTGAAACCAAATAAGCCCACTTCTCTTCATGCATGCTTGACTTCATAAGACAGAGTTATCAACTTTAATGCTTACTATATGACATAAGAAGTGGTTTTGGGTTTCAAACAGGGAAATTTCAAAAACCTCCCAAAAGCTTCATTCTATAGTGTGACTAAGAAGCTAAGGATCCATGATTACCTTTTCATTGGTCAAACATAGGATTTGACCAAGATTTAAATGGGCATAAAAAATTCGAAAAAATCAAAAAAATAAAAACCAAAGCACATGTATGGCCTTGTTATTTCATATAGTAAGCATTCTAGTTGATAAACAAGGTCAATCTAGACATATTCAAATAAGAAAATCATGTATCTACACCTAACCATAAACTCTGTCTTAAGTGGTTTTGGGTTTCAAACATGGAAATTTCACAAACCTCCAAAAAGCTTCATTTTAGAGTGACTAAGGAGGATCCAGGCTTACCTTTTCATTTTCATGTTTTAATTAAACTTGTTTAAATCTTGGTCAATCCTAGGATTTGACCAAGATTCAAATGGGCATAAAAAATTAGAAAAAAATCAGAAAAAATGAAAAAACAAAGAACATAGTCTTCTTATGTCATATATATAGTAAGCATTCAAGTTGATAAACAAGGTCTAGACATATTCAAACCAGAAAAAGCATGTATCTACCCCTAACCCTAATCTCTGTCTTATGAAGCCAAGCATGAAGAGAAGTGGTTTTAGGTTTCAAACATGGAAATTTCACAAACCTCCCAAAAGCTTCATTTTACAGTGAACGAATAAGAAGGATCCAGGCTAGCTTACCTTCTCATTTTCATGGTTCAAACTTGTTTAAATCTTGGTCAAACCTAGGATTTGGCCAAGATTCAAATGGGCATAAATTTTTAGAAAAAATAAAAAAATAAAAAACCCAAAGCACATAGCCTTCTTATGTCATATATATATATAACAAGTATTCAAGTTGATAAACAAGGTGTATACATATTGAAACCAGGAAAAGCATGTATCTACCCATGCATAACCCTATACTTTGTCTTATGAAGTCAAGCATGAAGAGAAGTGGATTTGGGTTTCAAACATGGAAATTTCAAAAACCTCCCAAAAGCTTCATTTTAGAGTGATTAAGATGGATCCAGGCTTACCTTCACATTTTCATGTTTTAAACTTGTTTAAATCTTTGTCAAATTAACCTAGGATTTGACCAATATTCATATGCGCATAAAAAATTAGAAAAAAACAGAAAAATGAAAAACCAAAGAACATAGCCTTCTTATGTAATATAGTAAGAATTAGTTGATAAACAAGGTCTAGACATATTCAAACCAAAAAAATCATGTATCTACCCCTAACCCTAAGCTTTGTCTTATGATCGAAGCTAAGCATGAATTAAAAGAAGTGGTTTTTGGGTTTCAAACATGGAAATTTCAAAAACCTCCCAAAAGCTTCATTCTAGAGCGTGACTAAGAAGGATCCATGATTACCTTTTCATTTTCATGTTTTAAACTTGTTTAAATCTTGGTCAAACATAGGATTTGACCAAGATTTAAATGGGCATAAAAATTCTAAAAAAATCAAAAAATGAAAAACCAAAGCACATATATAGCCTTCTTATGTCATATAATAGTAAGCATTCAAGTTGATAAACAAGGTCTAGACATATTTTAAACAAGAAAAATTATGTATCTACCCCTAACCATAAACTTTGTCTTAAGTGGTTTTGGGTTTCAAAGATGGAAATTTCACAAACCTCCCAAAAGCTTCATTTTAGAGTGACTAAGGAGGATCCAGGCTTACCTTTTCATTTTCATGTTTTAAACTTGTTTAAATCTTGGTTAAACCTAGCTAGCTAGGATTTGACCAAGATTCAAGTGTGCATAAAAAATTCGAAAAAACCCCCAAAAATGAAAAACCATAACACATAGTCTTCTTACGTCACATATATTGTAAGCATTCAAGTTGATAAACAATATCTAGACATATCAAACAAGAAAATCATGTATCTATACCCCTAACCCTAAATTTGTCTTACGAAGTCAAGCATGAAGAGAAGTGGTTTGGGTTTTCAAACATGGAAATTTCGAAAACCGCCCAAAAGCTTCATTTCGGACTGACTAAGAAGGATCCATGCTTACATTTTCATTTTCATGTTTTAAACTTGTTTAAATTCTTGTTCGAACCTAGGATTTGACCAAGATTCAAATGGGCATAAAAACAATCGAAAAAATCAAAAATGAAAAACCAAAGCACATAGTCTTCTTATGTCACATAGTAAGCCATTCAACTTGATAACAAGGTCTAGACCTATTCAAACCAGAAAAATCATGTATCTACCCCTAACCCTAAACTCATCTATCTTATGAAGTCAAGAATGAAGAGAAGTGGTTTTGGGTTTGATGTCTACGGGTGCTTCTATTCTTGTAGACAGTGTTGGGCCTCCAAGAGCAGAGGTTTGTAGAACAGCAGCAAGTTTCCCTTAAGTGGATCACCCAAGGTTTATCGAACTCAGGGAGGAAGAGGTCAAAGATATCCCTCTCAAGCAACCCTGCAACCACAAAGCAAGAAGTCTCTTGTGTCCCCAACACACCTAATAGGTGCACTAGTTCGGCGAAGAGATAGTGAAATACAAGTGGTATGAATGAATATGAGCAGTAGTACGGCGCCAGAAAATAGCTTACTGGCGTGTAGTTGATGGTAGTAATATTGCGGGAAGTAAACAAGCAGTAGTAACGCAGCAGTAGTAACGCAGTAAAACAGTAAACAAGCAGCGATAGCAGTATTTAGGGACAAGGCCTAGGGATTAGACTTTCACTAGTGGACACTCTCAACTTTGATCACATAACAGAATAGATAAATGCATACTCTACACTCTCTTGTTGGATGATGAACACATTGCGTAGGATTACACGAACCCTCAATGCCGGAGTTAACAAGCTCCACAATTAAATGTTCATATTTAAATAACCTTAGAGTGCATGAAAGATCGACACGACTAAACCAAGTACTAACATAGCATGCACACTGTCACCTTCACGCCAGGTAGGAGGAATAGATCACATCAATACCATCATAGCAATAGTTAACTTCATAATCTACAAGAGATCATAATCATAGCCTACGCCAAGTACTAACACGAGTGCACACACTGTCACCATTAAACCGTGTAGGAGGAATAAAACTACTTTAATAACATTACTAGAGTAGCACATAGATAAATTGTGATACAAAACACATTGCAATCATAAAGAGATATAAATAAGCACTTCACTATGCCATTCATAACAGTGAATAAGTATTCTGTGAAATATAGCCTAAGAGACCCACACGGTGCACACACTGTCACCTTTACACACGTGGGACAAGGAGTCTCCGGAGATCACATAAGTAAAACTCACTTGACTAGCACAATGACATCTAGATTACAAGCATCATCATGTGAATCTCAATCATGTAAGGCAGCTCATGAGATTATTGTATTGAAGCACATGGGAGAGATATGAACCACATAGCTACCGGTACAGCCCCGAGCCTTGATGGAGAACTACTCCCTCCTCATGGGAGCAGCAGCGGTGATGAAGATGGCGGTGGAGATGGTAGCGGTGTCGATGGAGAAGCCTTCCGGAGGCACTTCCTCGCTCCGGCAGGGTGCCGGAACAGAGACTCCTGTCCCCCAGATCTTGGCTTCGCGATGGCGGCGGCTCTGGAAGGTTTTCTCGGGTTTCTTCCTCCGTCATAGGGTTTTCGCGACGGAGGCTTTAAATAGGCGGAAGGGCAGCCTCGGAGGGGGCCTGGGGCCACCACACCATAGGGCGGCGCGGCCCCCCCTCTGGCCGCGCCAGGGTGAGGTGTGGGGCCCCCAGGGCTTCCCTCTGGCGGCTCTCGGGTGTTCTGGATGGTTCCTGGAAAAATAGGAACCTGGGCGTTGATTTCGTCCGATTCCGAGAATATTTCGTTACTAGGATTTCTGAAACAAAAAACAGCAGAAAACAGGAACTGGCACTTCGGCATCTTGTTAATAGGTTAGTTCCAGAAAATGCACGAATATGACATAAAGTGTGCATAAAACATGTAGATATCATCAATAATGTGGCATGGAACATAAGAAATTATCGATACGTCGGAGACGTATCAGCATCCCCAAGCTTAGTTCTGCTCGTCCCGAGCAGGTAAAACGATAACAAAGATAATTTCTGAAGTGACATGCCATCATAAACTTGATCATATTGTAAACATATGTAATGAATGCAGCGATCAAAATAATGGTAATGACATGAGTAAACAAGTGAATCATAAAGCAAAGACTTTTCATGAATAGTACTTCAAGACAAGCATCAATAAGTCTTGCATAAGAGTTAACTCATAAAGCAATAAATCAAAGTAAAGGTGTTGAAGCAACACAAAGGAAGATTAAGTTTCAGCGGTTGCTTTCAACTTATAACATGTATATCTCATGGATAGTTGTCAATGCAAAGTAATATAATAAGTGCAATATGCAAGTATGTAGGAATCAATGCACAGTTCACACAAGTGTTTGCTTCTTGAGGTGGAGAGAGATAGGTGAACTGACTCAACATAAAAGTAAAAGAAAGGTCCTTCAAAGAGGAAAGCATTGATTGCTATATTTGTGCTAGAGATTTTATTTTGAAAACATCAAGAGAGCATAAAAATAAAGTTTTGAGAGGTGTTTGTTGTTGTCAACGAATGGTAGCGGGTACTCTAACCCCCTTGCCAGACAAACCTTCAAAGAGCGGCTCCCATTTTATTTTATATTTGGGTGGCACTCCTTCCAACCTTTCTTTCACAAACCATGGCTAACCGAATCCTCGGGTGCCTGCCAACAATCTCATACCATGAAGGAGTGCCTTTTATTTTAGTTTTATTATGATGACACTCCTCCCCACCTTTGCTTTCTCAAGTCATGGCTAACCGAATCCTTCGGGTGCCGTCCAACAATCACATACCATGGAGGAGTGTCTATTTTTGTTAATTAATTTGGGACTGGGAATCCCATTGCTAGCTCTTTTTGCAAAATTATTGGATAAGCGGATGAAGCCACTAGTCCATTGGTGAAAGTTGCCCAACAAGATTGAAAGATAAACACCACATACTTCCTCATGAGCTATAAAACATTGACACAAATAAGAGGTAATAACTTTTGAATTGTTTAAAGGTAGCACTCAAGCAATTTACTTTGGAATGGCGGAGAAATACCATGTAGTAGGTAGGTATGGTGGACACAAATGGCATAGTGATTGGCTCAAGGATTTTGGATGCATGAGAAGTATTCCCTCTCGATACAAGGTTTAGGCTAGCAAGGTTATTTGAAGCAAACACAAGTATAAACGGTACAGCGAGACTCACATAAAAGACACATTGTAAACATTATAAGACTCTACACCGTCTTCCTTGTTGTTCAAAACTCAATACTAGATATTATCTAGACCTTAGAGAGACCAAATATGCAAACCAAATTTTAGCAAGCTCTATGTATTTCTTCATTAATGGGTGCAAATTATATGATGCAAGAGCTTAAACATGAGCACAACAATTGCCAAGTATCACATTATCCAAGACATTTTAGAATTACTACATGTAGCATTTTCTAATTCCAACCATATAACAATTTAACGAAGAAGAAACTTCGCCTTGAATATTATGAGTAAAGCCTAAGGACATATTTGTCCATATGCAACAGCGAAGCGTGTCTCTCTCCCACAAAGTGAATGCTAGGATCCATTTTATTCAAACAAAAACAAAAACAAACCGACGCTCCAAGTAAAGAACACAAGATGTGACTGAATAAAAATATAGTTTCAGGGGAGGAACCTGATGATGTTGTCGATGAAGAAGGGGATGCCTTGGGCATCCCCAAGCTTAGACGCTTGAGTCTTCTTAAAATATGCAGGGGTGAACCACGGGGGCATCCCCAAGCTTAGAGCTTTCACTCCTCTTGATCATAGTATATCATACTCCTCTCTTGACCCTTGAAAACTTCCTTCACACCAAACTTCAAGCAAACTCATTAGAGGGTTAGTGCACAATTAATAATTCACATATTCAGAGGTGACACAAACATTCTTTTCACTTCTGGACATTGCATAAAGCTACTGGACATTAATGGATCAAAGAAATTCATCCAACATAGCAAAAGAGGCAATGCGAAATAAAAGGCAGAATCTGTCAAAAACAGAACAGTCCGTAAAGACGAATTTTAAAATGGCACCAGACTTGCTTAAATGGAAAAACTCAAAACTAATGAAAGTTGCGTACATATCTGAGGATCACGCTCGTAAATTGGCAGAGTTTTTCGAAATTTCTACAGAGACTTAGGCTCAGATTCCTGACAGACAGCAATGCTGTTTCTGCGCAGCGATCCCAAATATAACATCAACTATAACATAGAAACTTTACTTGGCACAAAAACATGATAAGGAGAGGTTGCTACAGTAGTAAACAACTTCCAAGACTCAAATATAAAACAAAGTACTGTAGTAAAAACATGGGTTGTCTCCCATAAGCGCTTTTCTTTAACGCCTTTCAGCTAGTCTCAGAAAGTGCAAATCAAGTAACATCAAGAGTAGAAGCATCAACATTATTATTTTTTCATGCAAACACAACTTGTTGCAGGGGGTACTTTAGGTGCTCCATTATCTAAATTTTCTATGGTGGTGCTAGGGATTTTAGCAATTTTAGGCCTATAATAATTCTTTTGTTTAGGCACTTTAGAGGCATACATGAATTTTTGCTCTCTACCCACATAAGCTTTCTCATTATACTTGAGAGAAGAAAAGGTTGAACCCAAGGTTTCCATAGCTTTTTCAAGTTCATCAATCCTATTGGTTTGATTATCGTGAACAACACAAGTTCCCAGGACACTAATTCTTTCATCAATTCCTCCTAGGGATTTATCAAGTTCATCAGTTTTATCCAATAACATTTCCAATTTAGTTTCAATACTTGGAAAATTTTTCTCTATGGTTTCCAATTTTTTCATAACATCCTCAAGAGAGATTTCAATTTTAACTTCATTAACAGGTGGTATTCCGACAAGACTCTCAATGATGCAACTAGCTTCTAAAGCGGGAGTACCTTGGAAATTACCTCTAGAAAGAGTATCAAGAACATACCTATTCCAACTAGATAAACCAACATAAAAGTTCCTAAGAAGGATAGTAGTGGAGTGTTTCTTAATGCACCTATGATGAGCATTACTAATTCTGTACCAAGCATCTTTAAAACTTTCTCCACCTTGTTGCTTAAAAGAACGAACTTCAACTTCAGGATTACTCATTTTAGTAGCAATAAAGTAAACTAGGCAAATAAAGTAAAGACAAGTAACTAATTTTTTTGTGTTTTTGATATGGAGAGCAAGACAGTAAATAAAGTAAAACTAGCAACTAATTTTTTGTGTGTTTTGTTTAGGTGCAGCAAACAAAGTAGTAAATAAAATAAAGCAAGACAAAAACAAAGTAAAGAGATTGAGAAGTGGAGACTCCCCTTGCAGCGTGTCTTGATCTCCCCGGCAACGGCGCCACAAAAAGTGCTGCTGGTGTGCAGTTGACGTGGGAGATAGAAATCTTTGTGGTGTAACTTTTCTTCAGGTCCCCGGCAACGGCGCCAGAAAAGTGCTTGATGTCTACGGGTGCTTCTATTCTTGTAGACAATGTTGGGCCTCCAAGAGCAGAGGTTTGTAGAACAGCAGCAAGTTTCCCTTAAGTGGATCACCTAAGGTTTATCGAACTCAGGGAGGAAGAGGTCAAAGATATCCCTCTCAAGCAACCCTGCAACCACAAAGCAAGAAGTCTCTTGTGTCCCCAACACACCTAATAGGTGCACTAGTTCGGCGAAGAGATAGTGAAATACAAGTGGTATGAATGAATATGAGCAGTAGTACGGCGCGTAAAATAGCTTTCAGCGTGCAGTTGATGGTAGTAATATTGCGGGAAGTAAACAAGCAGTAGTAACGCAGCAGTAGTAACGCAGTAAAACAGTAAACAAGCAGCGATAGCAGTATTTAGGGACAAGGCCTAGGGATTAGACTTTCACTAGTGGACACTCTCAACTTTGATCACATAACAGAATAGATAAATGCATACTCTACACTCTCTTGTTGGATGATGAACACATTGCGTAGGATTACACGAACCCTCAATGCCGGAGTTAACAAGCTCCACAATTAAATGTTCATATTTAAATAACCTTAGAGTGCATGAAAGATCGACACGACTAAACCAAGTACTAACATAGCATGCACACTGTCACCTTCACGCCAGGTAGGAGGAATAGATCACATCAATACCATCATAGCAATAGTTAACTTCATAATCTACAAGAGATCATAATCATAGCCTACGCCAAGTACTAACACGAGTGCACACACTGTCACCATTACACCGTGTAGGAGGAATAAAACTACTTTAATAACATTACTAGAGTAGCACATAGATAAATTGTGATACAAAACACATTGCAATCATAAAGAGATATAAATAAGCACTTCACTATGCCATTCATAACAGTGAATAAGTATTCTGTGAAATATAGCCTAAGAGACCCACACGGTGCACACACTGTCACCTTTACACACGTGGGACAAGGAGTCTCCGGAGATCACATAAGTAAAACTCACTTGACTAGCACAATGACATCTAGATTACAAGCATCATCATATGAATCTCAATCATGTAAGGAAGCTCATGAGATTATTGTATTGAAGCACATAGGAGAGAGATGAACCACATAGCTACCGGTACAGCCCCGAGCCTCGATGGAGAACTACTCCCTCCTCATGGGAGCAGCAGCGGTGATGAAGATGGCGGTGGAGATGGCAGCGGTGTCGATGGAGAAGCCTTCCGGGGGCACTTCCCCGCTCCGGCAGGGTGCCGGAACAGAGACTCCTGTCCCCCAGATCTTGGCTTCGCGATGGCGGCGGCTCTGGAAGGTTTTCTCGGGTTTCGTCCTCCGTCATAGGGTTTTCGCGACGGAGGCTTTAAATAGGCGGAAGGGCAGCCTCGGAGGGGGCCTGGGGCCACCACACCATAGGGCGGCGCGGCCCCCCCTCTGGCCGCGCCAGGGTGTGGTGTGGGGCCCCCAGGGCTTCCCTCTGGCGGCTCTCGGGTGTTCTGGATGGTTCCGGGAAAAATAGGAACCTGGGCGTTGATTTCGTCCGATTCCGAGAATATTTCGTTACTAGGATTTCTGAAACCAAAAACAGCAGAAAACAGGAACTGGCACTTCGGCATCTTGTTAATAGGTTAGTTCCAGAAAATGCACGAATATGACATAAAGTGTGCATAAAACATGTAGATATCATCAATAATGTGGCATGGAACATAAGAAATTATCGATACGTCGGAGACGTATCAGGGTTTCAAACATAGACATTTCAAAAGCCTCCCAAAAGCTTCATTTTGGAGTGACTAAGAAGGATCCATGCTTAATTTTCATTTTAATGTTTTAAACTTGTTTAAATCTTGGTTAAACCTATGAATTGACCAAAATTTGATTCGGCATAAAAATTCAAAACAAATCAAATAAATGAAAAACCAATGCACATAGTACGTCTTCTTATGTCATATACTAAGCATTCAAGTTGATAAGCCAGGTCTAGACATATTCAAACTAGAAAAATCATGTATCCCCCTATCCCTAAACTCGATTTGTCTTATGAAGTCAATCCTGAAGAGGGTGTTTTGGGTTTCAGACATGGAAATTTCAAAAACCTTCCAAAAGCTTCATTTTGAAGTTACTAATTAAGAAGGATCACTACAAGAAAAGTTTGGCAACTTTTCTTGTAGTGGATCCAGGCTTAATTTTTCATTTTCATGTTTTAAATCTTGGTCAAACCTAGGATTTGACCAAGATACAAATGGGCATAAAAGTTCAAAAAATTAAAATAATGAAAAATCAAAGCACATAGTCTTCTTATGTCATATAGTAAGCATTCAAGTTGATTAACAAGGTCCACACATATATATTCATACCAGAAAAGCATGTATCTGCCCCCGAATTAATTAACCCTAAACTCTGTCTTAGGAAGTCAAGGATCGATGAAGAGAAGTGGTTTTGGGTTTCAAACATGGAAATTTCAAAAACCTCCCAAAAGCTTCATTTTGGAGTGAATAAAAAGGACCCATGCTTACTTTTTCATTTTCATGTTTTAAAATTGTTTAAATCTTTGTCAAATCTCGGATTTCATGACCAAAGATTCAAATGGGCATAAAAATCGAAAAAATCAAGAAAATGAAAAATCAAAGCACATAGTCTTCTTATGTCATATAAGCATTCAAGTTGATAAATTAAACAAGGTCTAGACATATTCAAACCAGAAAAATCATGTATCTATACGTACCCTAACCCTAAACTCTGTCTTATGAAGTCAAGCATGAAGAGAAGTGGTTTTGGGTTTCAAACATGGAAATTTAAGAAAACCTTCCAAAAGAATCATTTTGGAGTTACTAAGAAGGATACATGCTTACTTTTTCATTTTCATGTTTTGAACTTGTTTAAATCTTGGTCAAACCTAGGGTTTGACCAAGATTCAATTGGGCATTAAAAATTCAAAAAATTAAAACCAAAGCACATAGTCTTCTTATGTCATAGAATAAGCATTGAAGATGATAAACAAAGTCTAGACATATTCAAACGAAAAAAAAACATGTTTGGGTGGAATTAAGCTGGACGATGTCCAACATGGTGCCAAACTATTTGAAGGGCTCTTCTCTAAAACACTGATATGGCATTCTGGTATTTTCCCTAGCTATGTACAAACTGATGAAGAATCCATGTTTTTCGATTGCCTTTTTCGAACCACTTGTAGTTTGATTTCATATCTAGGACAAATCACTCGGGGAGGGGGACGGATGTGTTTCTTTTTGTTGCATCGCTCGTATTTGTGAGTTTTTCTCGGTCCCACAAATTCAGGGTAGCATCATACCCCCCCTCCTTCCCGCGTAGAAAAAGTGTTAGGCGAGTAGTAGAATGGCATGACCAACAAGTTTCAAGTAAAATTTTGAATATGACCAAAATATACCAATTGATAGATGAGTTAACTTGGCTTCATGGGTGTGTGACCTAAGATTGAGCCATGGTACATTTTGCCAACAAAGTAGCAATTGAGTTGGCTTTCTACCTTAGCTGGCGTATACGTTGGGTACGTAGGCGTGCATTGGAAGGATGCATTATGCCGGCAAAGTTTTCAAACGTTCAGGGCTCCTTTGATTTAAAGGATAGGAAAAACATAGGAATAGGAAATGTATAGGATTGCAATGGCATGTCTACTAGAACCCTATAGGAAGATGAAGTGTGTTTGATTGTAGCAAAGGAATTTTTTCATGAGGTATGAGCTAATGTTTGTTTCCTATAGGAATTGTACTACAAGATTCCTATAGGAATTTTTCCTATAGGATATGTTCCTATGAATCAAACAATATGTATAGGAAATTTTCCCATAGGAACCAAATCCTACACAATTCCTATGCTAATCCTTTGAATCAAAGGAGCCCTCAAACTTTTCCGGTTTTTCATACAGTATTTGGCTCCTTGAGAAGCATTGATGTGATCATATAAGGTTATGCAAAACTTCGCCTTTCCCGTACTTGCCCGAGCACTCGACACCCCTCGTCCCATGGCGACTCCTCCAGCCTTAGCCCCGTGCACCCAGGCTCCACGACTCAGCCTCGGAGGGGTATGCGCTAAAAGCTCGCAAATGTCTGTGTGCCATTGGTGTGCGATGAAGCAGGCGGCTCTGTGTCTTGCTGTGGCTAGACTCCTAGCGCCCTTTGATCTAGGAGAGGGAGAGGAGGGAGGGGGGTCCCATGAAGCGGCGGTGGCCCAGGTATCGGCTGCAGCGCAGGCAGCAGCGGCAAAGTGGGCTGGTCGGAGCATAGGCATGCGCCGGGGGCGAACCTCGCCGGGTGAGGATGCTTCCATTGTGAAGAAGCACTTGCCATCCAGGGCTTCGGGTTCGCCAACAAACTCAGCGCCTCGGTCCATGGCGTTGCCGTCGTGGGGACGTCGGGGGAGGCGGCGACGTGCTGCAGCCCCAGCCTTTAGTGGGGACCAAAGTGCGACCGACCACATCACGGCGTCGGCAGCATTGGGGATGCCGATGGGCATCCACTGCCACACACAGATTTGGGAGGTTCTGGCCGGGCCGAGTTCCAAACTTCCATCATCGGAGCCGAGGGCTTGGTACTTCAAATTCCGAATCAGGCAATCCTTCGACCCCAATCAGCTTCTGCCTGTGGTCCAAATCCGAGATATCTTGGCGGCAGCTATGCTGGTTAAGCTTAGCCGGACAGCGCCAATCGACGATCTGCAAAACCTAGATGCCTTCTGAGGATTTGCAGCAGCCGTCAATGCCCTCGTGGAGGCATCGCATGCTGGTAGCAGCGGCGAATGCGGGTATGTTGGTTTTACTCCCTTTGTATGCTTTTGTCATAAAAATCAATTTGCTAATTCTCATTCGATTGAAAATTAGACCCATTCACCATCAACTCTCAAGCAGTGGACACTTGTAATATGTAGAACTAGAAATTACACAAGATTTCTGTACTCCTAGTACTATTACTTCGACGCTACATGTTGTTTACACGAGGAAATTGCACAAACTACCGCTTATTGCTGCCTTCGTTGCGTAAAACACTTTTTTAAACTATAATTTTTTTTCCGCACAAACCACCAACTATCGTGTTCTGTTGCAGGGAGGTTCAAATTTAGGATTGAGCTGTTTAAGAGCAAATCAGATGATCGGGGATCACCAACTACTATCTTATATCTTATAATTGGAGACTCCCTAGGAGACACCACGTTAATTAATCCTAGGGGTTAACAAATTTCAGCCATTTAATTAAGCGATGATCAATCTGGAGCCATTGGATGATGCCCGACTCCTATGTAGTCCTGTACGCCAAGGGGACGTCAAGAAACAGGACTCCTCTCTTTCCTATCGTGCTTCTCGGAGGCAGTGTTTTTCAATGTTCGTGACCACCTCTGAGCAATCTGGCCGCCGGCTACATGTAAGAATCCTCCAATTAATTGGCTGGGCAGGATCCATGAAAAAATCTGTCAGCGTCTTAGTCACAGGCCTGAGCGCTCGGCGGGCGGCGGCCAAGCTGGATCGACCCGGAAACAGTCCGGCCGATCCCAGGTAGGTAGTGCACTCTTTTTCCTAATCTATCCAGGAGCTGATTAATATGATAAATATTTATTGTTGCTTCAACTCACGGTGATCTTCCTGTGATTGATTGATTTTAGCATGACTGCATGGTCACGTGTGGTTTTACCCCAGCTGTACACACCCGGAAACAGTCCGGCTGATCTCAGGTATGTAGTATACGTTATTTCCTAATCTATCCAGACGCAGATCAATATGATGAATTTATCTTGCTTCTTCCACTCACGGTGATCTCCCTATGATTGATTTAGCATGAGTGCATGCTCACATGTGGTTTTACCCAACTGTAGCACATATTCTTTACTAGGCTTTTAGCAACTATTCCTTTATATGTTTCCGTACTAGCTGGTTGCATGTTCTGAAATTATATACAGTTTTAGATAAGCCTCATCAAGATAAATATTTCTGGTAGAATCTTATGCATCTCAGCTAATCTTATTTTACACCGATGTAAAACATTACAATAGAATAGTTTCTATCAAAGATAAATTAAGTTATGGTATTGTATTGCAGCATGCGGTTTTTCTTAACTACAGCTTGATGCATCGTCCAATTTATTACAGGTTTTCAAATGCAAAGAAAACTTGCATGATCAAACTACATAAGTACATACTGAAGGATAATGCAAGCAAGCAAAAGAGAGGAGGAGCTCAACTGATTCAAATTCAACCACTTATTTGATGTGTCGAGGTTAGATTATTGACCCTGAGTAGTTTACTACTCAATCTCTTAATGTTTTAAAAGCAAGAGCCCCGAGTAGTTTACTACTCAATCTCTTAATGTTTTAAAAGCAAGAGCCTGTGTCACGTATTCAGAAAAACTATCTTGGTTATACCAAGATGATACAAGGTGATTCTATATCGCTGCCGGCGACCATGATCACACGGCACATGCCCGCGTCGGCCGTAAGACGGTTATTATGGAAGCCGTGCATTGAGGCTTTGTTTTCTAAGAATTTGCGGACGTCGTCGCTCACAAAGCCAGTTGTGCGAGCTAGGAGGGATCCAATCGAGGTTGGACTTGCTTAGAATTGTTGACGGCGTCAATGATAAGATGGGCCATCGTAGGTGAATATATAGCTACATGTGTTTTTCAGCCCAATTACTCACTTGCTAGATTCTTATTCGATGAGGGAAATAAGAAAAAAAAAGTTGATCTTTGTGGACCTGCTCTACGGTTAGGTGCTAACTTATAATTTGTTGCAGCATGGCCATGATTTCTCATATTAGACATTCCCAAATTGAAATATGACAATCAAACAAAATAAGTTTTAATTTCTATATATATTAGTGCATGTGCGTGCATTTAGCACTTGGAAAACTACAAGAGGTAGCTGAAAAAATCATGCTACATCTACCCTTTAACTGGATGAAACACCATGTTAGAGATTTGACCAAACAAAGACATCAACATTTGTCTGGGATACATGAAGTTCTATCTTGTATGCAATTATTTGTTACAGCAAAATCGATGTTTCGAGGTCAAAATCATCACATTTGTCCTATAGCTACTAAAACTTCATATTTTCAGCTCCACTCTATATTTCTATATATGGCAAACTAAGCCCAGAAAGGCACGATGATGTCCTTTGTGTGCAGGTTACCAGGTTGGGTCTTGGATAACTAATACAACTTTGCTTTTGTTGTTTTTACTTGCATGTCAAAAAAAGGTATGGTCATTTCGAATTGACGTGGGGAGATTGCTGGAGACTTTTCCATTTGTATTCAACACTGAAAACCATATAAGCATGACCATTTTTGCAAACATAATGTGGAGGATATTTTCTTCCATTATAAGGATATATTGTTACTATGTGTATATCTTAAGCCAATTCAGATGTCTACATAACTATTTACCCAAAGCCTATTTGCGCATTTTTTGTGAATATACTATTGGTTGTGGCTTAGTGATAAATGGATTATACGCGTAGAAATTCCCGTGCAAAGGAAAGAACTCATAGATAATGTAGACATCATTGAAACAGAAGTTGTAATTGCATGCATAAGCTCCACACTGAACTAAAAGATATGCAAATGACAATTGAATATATGGGTTAGTAGAAAGAGTTGAGTTGACAAGGGTCTCCTATTAAACATTCAACAATGGCAAGAACAGATTTTATAATAAATAACTTCAAGATATAGAAGTTTCAGACAAACTATGTGATCCCCGTGCGGTGCACGGGTTGATGACTAGTAGTTTTAATTGCAAATAGAATCGATTTTGCAAAATTATGAAACGCACATAACGTTTGAATTACTACAATTTTTTTGAAGGTTTGATATTTTCATCATTTTTGTGTGAATCTTACACCAAGTAACACAACTTTCAGACGGAATACAAAATATTTTCAAACTTCCTAGATTTGATAGCTCAAATATTTTTAATTACTAGTTTTTCAGTATTTTAAAAAGTCGAAACACTATATTTTGGCTGAATGTTAGAAAATATATTTCATGATTATCCCATATTAGTTAAGAAGTACATAAACTAGTAGTAGTAATAAAGAACAGAGGGAGTTTATGGAGATACATCCATTAAGGGCATGTTAGTGTGTGTTGGTGTATTACTTATGCCTTCTTTGGTTAATACACTTCTCAAGTGATCCCCGCAAACCCTCTATTCTTGCCTAGAATACAAAAACTCCCCATCAAAGTATTAGTGCATTTTTTTGATGAGTATTCGAGAGAATTGGGTGAACACCAAGGATTTGCATAGGAAATTGGTACAATTGAATCCTTGGCTGTTTGATTTGTAGGATTGTTTCCGATAGGAATTTTTCCTAAGGATTTCTTTGCACCATAGAAAATTAAACATCTACTCATGCCTCTTTTTAAGAATGCTTTACTTTTCCTATGGTGGAATCAAACAAAGTTTGGTTTCTATGAATTCCTATAGGATTGGAGTGGACATGACATTGCAATCCTACATTTCTCTATTCCTACATCTTTCGGTAGGCATTTGCCTAGAATAAATAACCATGTGTATTACGGAGTAGCAATAAAATAGAGGTTTATTTCTCTAAAGCATCATGCACTGTACTAGTACATGGCTTAAGAGATAATATTTTTACCATTTTTTTTGCGAGAAGACAATATTATTACCATAGTTACTAAGTACATTTTATTGGATGATGAAGTGATAGCCCTCATCAATGCATTGTGAATTATTAGGGCATGGGTCGCACGTGATTTACGAGTACACCGCACGATCGAGAGCCTCCGTTCCTCTTTGCTTTCTACCGATGCGGCGGAGCTCCTCCCCACACCCACGAATAACTGAAAGCCACAACTGCCGGGGAAAAGTCTTGCGCCGAGAAAATCTACAACCGTGGTTGAGTACATGTGTTTCTTAAGATACGAGTGCTCAAATGCATTTTTTCTTTCCTTTTACTAATTTACCTTGAAAATCCCGCACGTCCACTTATTTGTGGACGGAGAGAGTATCACGCCAAGAGGAAGTAGGACAATAGTGGGCGCTTGATACGTCTCCAACGTATCGATAATTTCTTATGTTCCATGCTACTTTATTGATGATACCTACATGTTTTATGCACATTATATGTCGTATTTACGCATTTTCTGGAACTAACCTATTAACAAGATGCCGAAGAGCCAGTTGCTGTTTTCTGCTGTTTTTGGTTTCAGAAATCCTAGTAAGGAAATATTCTCGGAATTGGACGAAATCACCGCCCAGGGTCCTATTTTTGCACGAAGCTTCCAGAAGACCGAAGGGGAGTCGAAGTGGGGCCACGAGGTGGCCAGGTGACAGGGCGGCGCGGCCCAGGCCCTGGCCGCGCCGGCCTGTCCCCTGGGCCCCTCGTGCCGCCTCTTGACCTACCCTTTCGCCTACTTATAGCCTCCGTCGCGAAACCCCCAGTACTGAGAGCCACGATACGGAAAACCTTCCAGTGACGCCGCCGCCGCGAATCCCATCTCGGGGGATTCAGGAGATCGCCTCCGGCACCCTGCCGGAGAGGGGATTCATCTCCCGGAGGACTCTTCATCGCCATGATCGCCTCCGGAGTGATGAGTGAGTAGTTCACCCCTGGACTATGGGTCCATAGCAGTAGCTAGATGGTCGTCTTCTCCTAATTGTGCTTCATTGTTGGATCTTGTGAGCTGCCTAACATGATCAAGATCATCTATCTGTAATACTATATGTTGTGTTTGTCGGGATCAGATGGATAGAGAATACTATGTTATGGTGATTATCAATCTATTGTTTATGTGTTGTTTATGATCTTGCATGCTCTCCGTTATTAGTAGAGGCTCTGGCCAAGTTTTTACTCTTAACTCCAAGAGGGAGTATTTATGCTCGATAGTGGGTTCATGCCTTCATTGACACCTGGGACAGTGACAGAAAGTTCTAAGGTTGTGATGTGCTGTTGCCACTAGGGATAAAACATTGATTCTATGTCTAAGGATGTAGTTGTCGATTACATTACGCACCATACTTAATGCAATTGTCTGTTTCTTTGCAACTTAATACTGAATGGGGTTCGGATGATAACCTGAAGGTGGACTTTTTAGGCATAGATGCAGTTGGATGGCGGTCTATGTACTTTGTCGTAATGCCCGGATTAAATCTCACTATATTTATCATATCATGTATATGCATTGTTATGCTCTTCTCTATTTGTCAATTGCCCGACTGTAATTTGTTCACCCAACATGCTTTTATCTTATGGGAGAGACACCTCTAGTGAACTGTGGACCCCGGTCCTATTCTTTACATAGCATACAATCTACTGCAATACTTGTTTTGCTGTTTTCTTGCAAACAATCATCTTCCACACAATACGGTTAATCCTTTGTTACAGCAAGCCGGTGAGATTGACAACCTCACTGTTTCGTTGGGGCAAAGTACTTGGATTGTGTTGTGCAGGTTCCACGTTGGCGCCGGAATCCCTGTTGTTACGCCGCATCACATTTCGCCACCATCAACCTTCAACGTGCTTCTTGGATCCTACTGGTTCGATTAAACCTTGGTTTCATACTGAGGAAAACTTGCTTCTATACGCATCATACCTTCCACTTGGGGTTCCCAACGGACGTGTGCATCTACGCGTATCAAGCTAAATTTCTGGCGCCGTTGCCGGGGAGATCAAGACACGCTGCAAGGGGAGTCTCCACTTCTCAATCTCTTTACTTTGTTTTTGTCTTGCTTTATTTTATTTACTAATTTGTTTGCTGCACCTAAACAAAACACACAAAAATTAGTTGCTAGTTTTACTTTACTTACTGTCTTGCTCTCCATATCAAAAACACAAAAAAATTAGTTACTTGCATTTACTTTATCTAGTTTGTTTTATTTACTGTTGCTAAAATGAATACCCCTGAAAATACTAAGTTGTGTGAATTCACAAACGCAAATAATAATGATTTCCTATGCACACCTATTGCTCCACCTGCTACTACAGCAGAATTCTTTGAAATTAAACCTGCTTTACTGAACTTGGTTATGAGAGATCAATTTTCTGGTGTTAGTTCGGATGATGCTGCTGCCCATCTCAATAATTTTGTTAAACTTTGTGAAATGCAAAAGTATAAGGATGTAGATGGTGATATTATTAAATTGAAAGTGTTTCCTTTCTCATTAAGAGGAAGAGCTAAAGATTGGTTGCTATCTTTGCCTAAGAATAGTATTGATTCATGGACTAAATGTAAGGATGCTTTTATTGGTAGATATTATCCTCCCGCTAAAATTATATCTTTGAGAAGTAGCATAATGAAATTTAAGCAATTAGATACTGAACATGTTGCTCAAGCATGGGAGAGAATGAAAACTTTGGTAAAGAATTGCTCAACCCATGGACTGACTACTTGGATGATTATCCAAACCTTCTATGCAGGACTAAATTTTTCTTCGCGGAATTTATTGGATTCAGCTGCTGGAGGTACCTTTATGTCCATCACTTTGGGGGCGGCTACAAAACTTCTTGATGATATGATGATAAATTACTCTGAATGGCACACGGAAAGAGCTCCACAAGGTAAGAAGGTAAATTCTGTTGAAGAAACCTCTTCCTTGAGTGATAAGATTGATGTGATTATGTCTATGCTTGTGAATGGTAGATCTAATGTTGATCCAAATAATGTTCCTTTAGCTTCATTGGTTGCTCAAGAAGAAAATGTTGATGTGAATTTCATTAAAAATAATAATTTCAACAATAATGCTTATAGGAACAACGCTGGTAATAACTATAGGCCTTATCCTTCTGCTAATGGTAATGGTTATGGTAATTCTTATGGGAATTCTTACAACAATAATAGGAGTGTACCCTCTGGTCTTGAAGTTATGCTTAAAAAATTTATTAGTACACAAACTGCTTTTAACAAATTTGTTGAGGAAAAGCTTGATAAAATTGATATTATTGCTTCTAGAGTTGATAGACTTGCCTCTGATGTTAATCTTTTAAAATTGAAAGTTATGCCTAACAATGATATTGATAATAAGATTACTACTACAGCAAATGCCATCCAAGTTAGAATTAATGAGAATATAAGATTAATGGCTGAATTGCGTGCTAGGTGGGATAGAGAAGAAAATGAAAAACTAGCTAAAGAGAATAATGTAGCTAAAGTTTGGACTATCACCACCATTAGTAATGATAATGATTCACATGTTGCTGCACCTCCTACTATCAATGGTAAAATAATTGGTGTTGGCAATGTTTCTACTCCTAGTGCAAAGCGTACAAAACTGCCTGAAATTGCTAAAACTGCTGAAACTGCTTGTGATAAAACTGCTGAAATTTTTTCCAACCTTGGGAACAATGATCCCATTGCTGTAGCTCATAATGATTTAGATTTTGATGATTGCCACATCTCTGAAGTTATAAAGTTCTTACAAAAACTTGCTAAAAGTCCTAATGCTAGTGCTATAAATTTAGCCTTTACAAAACATATTACAAATGCTCTCATAAAAGCTAGAGAAGAGAAACTAAAACTTGAAACTTCTATTCCTAGAAAGTTAGAAGATGGTTGGGAGCCCATCATTAAAATGAAATTCAATGACTTTGAATGTAATGCTTTATGTGATCTTGGTGCAAGTATTTCTGTTATGCCTAAAAAGATTTATGATATGCTTGACTTGCCACCATTGAAGAATTGTTATTTGGATGTTAATATTGCCGATAATGTTAAAAAGAAACCTTTGGGGAGGATTGATAATGTGCGCATTACGGTTAACAATAACCTTGTCCCCGTTGATTTTGTTGTCTTGGATATCGAATGCAATGCATCTTGTCCTATTGTGTTGGGAAGACCTTTTCTTCGAACCGTTGGTGCTGTTATTGATATGAGGGAAGGTAATATTAAATATCAATTTCCTCTTAAGAAAGGCATGGAACACTTCCCTAGAAAGAGAATGAAGTTTCCTTTTGATTCTATTATTAGAACAAGTTATGATGTTGATGCTTCTACTCTCGATGTTACTTGATTTGCACTTTCTGCGCCTAGCTGAAAGGCGTTAAAGAAAAGCGCTTATGGGAGACAACCCATGTTTTTACTACAGTACTTTGTTTTATATTTGAGTCTTGGAAGTTGTTTAATACTGTAGCAACCTCTCCTTATCATGTTTTTGTGCCAAGTAAAGTTTCTATGTCAAAGTTGATGTTATATTTGGGATCGCTGCGCAGAAACAGCATTGCTGTCTGTCACGAATCTGGGCCTAAGTCTCTGTAGAAAATTCGAAAAAATCTACCAATTTACGAGCGTGATCCTCAGATATGTACGCAACTTTCATTAGTTTTGAGTTTTTCCATTTGAGCAAGTCTGGTGCCACTTTAAAATTCGTCTTTACGAACTGTTCTGTTTTTGACAGATTCTACCTTTTATTTCGCATTGCCTCTTTTGCTATGTTGGATGAATTTCTTTGATCCATTAATGTCCAGTAGCTTTATGCAATGTCCAGAAGTGTAAAGAATGATTGTGTCACCTCTGAATGTGTGAATTATTAATTGTGCACTAACCCTCTAATGAGTTTGCTTGAAGTTTGGTGTGAAGGAAGTTTTCAAGGGAAGAGAGGAGTATGATATACTATGATCAAGAGGAGTAAAGCTCTAAGCTTGGGGATGCCCCCGTGGTTCATCCCTGCATATTTTAAGAAGACTCAAGCGTCTAAGCTTGGGGATGCCCAAGGCATCCCCTTCTTCATCGACAACATCATCAGGTTCCTCCCCTGAAACTATATTTTTATTCAGTCACATCTTGTGTTCTTTACTTGGAGCGTCGGTTTGTTTTTGTTTTTGTTTTTGTTTGAATAAAATGGATCCTAGCATTCATTTTGTGGGAGAGAGACACGCTCCGCTGTTGCATATGTACAAATATGTCCTTAGGCTTTACTCATAATGTTCAAGGCGAAGTTTCTTCTTTGTTAAATTGTTATATGGTTGGAATTGGAAAATGCTACATGTAGTAATTCTAAAATGTCTTGGATAATGTGATACTTGGCAATTGTTGTGCTCATGTTTAAGCTCTTGCATCATATACTTTGCACCCATTAATGAAGAAATACATAGAGCTTGCTAAAATTTGATTTGCATATTTGGTCTCTCTAAGGTCTAGATAATATCTAGTATTGAGTTTTGAACAACAAGGAAGACGGTGTAGAGTCTTATAATGTTTACAATATGTCTTTTATGTGAGTTTTTCTGCACCGGCTCATCCTTGAGTTTGCTTCAAATAACCTTGCTAGCCTAAACCTTGTATCGAGAGGGAATACTTCTCATGCATCCAAATCCTTGAGCCAACCACTATGCCATTTGTGTCCACCATACCTACCTACTACATGGTATTTCTCCGCCATTCCAAAGTAAATTGCTTGAGTGCTACCTTTAAAATTCCATCATTCACGTTTGCAATATATAGCTCATGGGACAAAATAGCCTTAAAAACTATCGTAGTATTGAATATGTACTTATGCACTTTATCTTTTATTAAGCTGCTTGTTGTGCGATAACCATGCTTCTGGGGAACGCCATCAATTACTCTTTATTGAATATCATGTGAGTTGCTATGCATGTCCGTCTTGTCTGAAGGATCTATCACCTTAATGATTGGAGCATGCAAATTGTTAGAGAAGAACATTGGGCCGCTAACTAAAGCCATGAATCATGGTTGAAGTTTCAGTTTTGGACATATATCCTCAATCTCATATGAGAATAATAATTGTTGCTACATGCTTATGCATTTAAGAGGAGTCCATTATCTGTTGTCCATGTTGTCCCGGTATGGATGTCTAATTTGAGAATAATCAAAAGCGAGAAATCCAAAATGCGAGCTTTCTCCTTAGACCTTTGTACAGGCGGCATGGAGGTACCCCTTTGTGACACTTGGTTGAAACATGGCATTGCAAAGATCCGGTAGTCCAAGCTAAGTAGGACAAGGTGCGGGCACTATTAGTATACTATGGATGAGGCTTGCAACTTGTAAGATATAATTTACATAACTCATATGCTTTATTACTACCGTTGAAAAAATTGTTTCATGTTTTCAAAATAAAAGCTCTAGCACAAATATAGCAATCGATGCTTTCCTCTTTGAAGGACCTTTCTTTTACTTTTATTGTTGAGTCAGTTTACCTATCTCCCTCGACCTTAAGAACCAAACACTTGTGTGAACTGTGCATTGATTCCTACATACTTGCATATTGCACTTGTTATATTACTTTACGTTGACAATATCCATGAGATATACATGTTATAAGTTGAAAGCAACCGCTGAAACTTAATCTTCCTTTGTGTTGCTTCAACACCTTTACTTTGATTTATTGCTTTATGAGTTAACTCTTATGCAAGACTTATTGATGCTTGTCTTGAAGTACTATTCATGAAAAGTCTTTGCTTTATGATTCATTTGTTTACTCATTTCATTACCATTGTTTTGATCGCTGCATTCATTACATATGTTTACAAATAGTATGATCAAGATTATGATGGCATGTCACTTCAGAAATTATCTTTGTTATCGTTTTACCTGCTCGGGACGAGCAGAACTAAGCTTGGGGATGCTGATACGTCTCCAACGTATCGATAATTTCTTATGTTCCATGCTACTTTATTGATGATACCTACATGTTTTATGCACATTATATGTCGTATTTACGCATTTTCTGGAACTAACCTATTAACAAGATGCCGAAGAGCCAGTTGCTGTTTTCTGTTGTTTTTGGTTTCAGAAATCCTAGTAAGGAAATATTCTCAGAATTGGACGAAATCACCGCCCAGGGTCATATTTTTGCACGAAGCTTCCAGAAGACCGAAGGGGAGTCGAAGTGGGGCCACGAGGTGGCCAGGTGACAGGGCGGCGCGGCCCAGGCCCTGGCCGCGCCGGCCTGTCCCCTGGGCCCCTCGTGCCGCCTCTTGACCTACCCTTTCAGGAGATCGCCTCCGGCACCCTGCCGGAGAGGGGATTCATCTCCCGGAGGACTCTTCATCGCCATGATCGCCTCCGCAGTGATGAGTGAGTAGTTCACCCCTGGACTATGGGTCCATAGCAGTAGCTAGATGGTCGTCTTCTCCTAATTGTGCTTCATTGTTGGATCTTGTGAGCTGCCTAACATGATCAAGATCATCTATCTGTAATACTATATGTTGTGTTTGTCGGGATCCGATGGATAGAGAATACTATGTTATGGTGATTATCAATCTATTGTTTATG
This sequence comes from Lolium perenne, assembly GCF_019359855.2. Lineage (NCBI taxonomy): Eukaryota > Viridiplantae > Streptophyta > Magnoliopsida > Poales > Poaceae > Lolium > Lolium perenne. The sequence goes on along the minus strand of NC_067248.2, from coordinate 84,006,022 downwards.
TGTTGTTTATGATCTTGCATGCTCTCCGTTATTAGTAGAGGCTCTGGCCAAGTTTTTACTCTTAACTCCAAGAGGGAGTATTTATGCTCGATAGTGGGTTCATGCCTTCATTGACACCGGGCGTGTGAGAAAGTTCTAAGGTTGTGATGTGCTGTTGCCACTAGGGATAAAACATTGATTCTATGTCTAAGGATGTAGTTGTCGATTACATTACGCACCATACTTAATGCAATTGTCTGTTGCTTTGCAACTTAATACTGAATGGGGTTCGGATGATAACCTGAAGGTGGACTTTTTAGGCATAGATGCAGTTGGATGGCGGTCTATGTACTTTGTCGTAATGCCCGGATTAAATCTCACTATATTTATCATATCATGTATATGCATTGTTATGCTCTTCTCTATTTGTCAATTGCCCGACTGTAATTTGTTCACCCAACATGCTTTTATCTTATGGGAGAGACACCTCTAGTGAACTGTGGACCCCGGTCCTATTCTTTACATAGCATACAATCTACTGCAATACTTGTTTCTTGTTTTCTTGCAAACAATCATCTTCCACACAATACGGTTAATCCTTTATTACAGCAAGCCGGTGAGATTGACAACCTCACTGTTTCGTTGGGGCAAAGTACTTGGATTGTGTTGTGCAGGTTCCACGTTGGCGCCGGAATCCATGTTGTTGCGCCGCATCACATTTCGCCACCATCAACCTTCAACGTGCTTCTTGGCTCCTACTGGTTCGATTAAACCTTGGTTTCATACTGAGGGAAACTTGCTTCTATACGCATCATACCTTCCACTTGGGGTTCCCAACGGACGTGTGCATCTACGCGTATCAGCGCTTATAGCCCGCCTACGTGGCACTTTTGCCAGCTATTGGCTCTTCTATTGTTCTTGCTCTAAAGAAACCCCGATTGTGAAAGGCCAAGGCGTACTTCTTTTGGTCACGCAAAATTCAAAATACTGCCATGGACATTGAATTGACATGACAACACATAGCTTGGGATGTCCAAATTTGCACGTTAGACCAGTGACTTGTTCTTCACCTTTTCAGAGGGAACAATGACTTTTTATTATGGGTCTGTACACTTTCCAAGAAACAGGAGGAGATGCTGTAGAGTGTAGAGGAGCGAAGTCAAGCGCCCCGCCCCCACCTGCCCTATTTCGATTCACCTCCATCGTCTACCTCCGCCCCCGCCCGCACCAATCGACCACCTTCAATAGCACGCGCCAGTGCCGCCGCCATGCAGCTTTAGAATCAATTCCACCGCCCAGTTTGAGAGCCTCCGTTCTTCATCTTCCCCGCCACCTGCCGCCATCGAACCCAAATTAAACTCCAATCAGTTGAACCCAAACCTCATAGACCCACCCCCTGCCCTGCGATGGCGGCATCGAACAAGGAAAATGATGACTCTGAACTGTTTCAGAAGGTCTTTTCCGACGGTCCCCTTGAAGAACTCGTAACAATATGCGACGTCATCACCGCCGCGAGCCTCGTCGGTTCGTCCAAACTATTTTTCGACTCTGCAAATGATAGTGCAACTCTATCTTTTTCTCTCCCGTTTGGCCTCCCATGTGTTCTTCATTCTCACCCGACGAAGGTAGCACGGGATTGCAAGCTGACGCCACTGGACAGGTTCTCCTCCGACGCTGTGATGCCAGACGGTACGGGTAAGCAGTGGGTAGGTGCCAATGGAGATTGGGTTGCCATGGTTGACACTGGCTTTCCTGCTTGCAAATGGAAACTTGTCAACGTCTACACTCGCCGTGAAATTCCTCTCCCTGTGCCGTTTGAAACCACCCACATTCCAAATATATACCACCACAACCTTCGTTCTATTATATTTCACAAGATATATATTTGCCAAGTTCCCACAGCTGCTGGGGGTACAAAAATTTCTCTCTTGTTGCTGTTTTTGACATCAGAGTTGCCCTCCTTTGCGGCGCTGATTCTGGATGGACAGTTCTTACAGAGCCCAAGTCCCACATCTTTTACAATTACAGCGATGCAATTCTCCACAATGGGCTTGTGTTTGCCACAACTCATACTGGCACTGTTCACGCATGGAATCCTCAGCAAGCTGGTAATTTTCCTCCGGACGTAGTGTATGATGAACTTCATTATTCATGGCTGTAAAGATAATTTTAATGCACAAACTTATTAATTTTCGAACCTGACTGATCTGACTTGGAGGCTTGGGGCATATTTGCTTCGGATGAAATTTCATTGGTATTTAGACTTTTTATTCGAGATGATTACCATAGAAAAAATTTGAGGATTGTATAATTAGGAGTTTTATTCTCAGATTGAATTATGTTGGATTTTGACCTCTACTTGAACTTCTTGAAATGAATCCTTTGGTTTCCCATGTGATGTACTCAAATACACCAATATGCTGTATTATTGAATGGAAATGCCATTATATCATCCCATCTGAATCCTAATGCGTTTTCCCAATTCTTACGTTTTCAGATTTGTGCAAACCAAACAAACCCTTCTTAACAGTAATTTCGTTTTCAAGCAGGTCCTCCGCTGATTGTAGAGCCACCGCCCATTGTGTTTGAATGGCGGTGTGCACTTGATGATGCTCTTGGCCATGATCACGAGGTCGATTATGGCGTGTGGTGGTTAGCAAGATCTATAGATGGTTGTAGACTTCTTCTGATCCATACACTGGGCATTGCTGATGAAAGGGAATATTCCTGTAAAGTTTGCCATCCGCTTCGATCGTCGTGTTCATCATGGTCGCACCTTGTTGGCAACTATGCTTCAGGGTTTGGTTGCCTGGTGTTCACGAAGGACACTAGTAAGTTAAATGAAGGTATTCCATGGGAAAAGATTGATGACCTTGGAGAATATTCTCTTTTCCTTGGAGTGAACTATCCGATTATGCTGCCATTAGGCGGTGCAGATGTTGTCCCAGGATGTCTGACGAGAAGAAATTGTGTGTACACCTTGCCGAATGAAGCATGGCTTCGCAATTCGCAGCTGCCTGAAATATGCCGATTCAGTCTGAATCGTGAAGATTGAGCCGTTGGTTTCCAAACCAACGCCTTGGAGAAAACATGCAAAACAAAAAAAGATAGGTACCTGGTAAAGACACCGCTTTGGTTCATCCCAAACTTCGCCAACGCCCCGGATTGGAACAAGTGTGATGTTTAATTCTGAAACAGGGCCTGCAGCCATTGTAGCTACTGATAGTATGTAATTTCATAGCTAATGAACGAGGCAATTGTGGTCTACTAATTACAACTGTTTTGTAAAGAGGTGGTCTATAAGTATACCCCTCTCTTCATTGATGCATTTGTGGTCTACATGATGGTACTCTTAAATATATGGGTGTGGCTCCTCAACACATAATGTGGGGGTATTATTGTGTTAAAGTTGAAGGCTTGATCAACTATAGGTTCACTTCTCTAGTTACATTACTAGGTACTCCGGTTGGCTATGTTGTGATGAACACATTGTGTTCTGTTGTTCGGTGAAGACAAAAGTAGAACTATGGTATGCTTATGTTTAAGAGCAAGCGAGGGTTTAGCTTGAGATGTTAAAATTCAGATTTGAACTATTTTTTCATATGGAAATTTGAAATATATATGGTACTGTATATGATTATGTATAACAACAAGCGACGAAAGGGCTGATGCTCCTATTCCTTGTCGGCGGGAGGACTATGTGTGCGGCGACTTGAGCCAAATTAGAAGGCCATAGCTATGTTGATGGGTCCTTGAAGTTGGAGGGGCTAGGATTTCGGATGAGCGGAGTGGGGGAAGTTGTTGCTCATGGAACAAAAGTCCTTAAAATAATAATGTTGGTATATACAAGGTATAAACTTGTACTATTTTAGTACTATAATAAGTATATCGGGTTCATCAAAAAGAAAATTATCTCGGGTTCACAACCACGTGGGGTCAAGGTGAGGGAAAGTTGGTCAATACCTCTTACCGCTATATCCCCGCCCCAAGTTCTAATGCGCAAGTGCTGTTATTTTTTTAAAGGGAAATAGTGGTTCCTCTCCCCCGGAAACATGCCCCGCATCTCCACCTCCTAGTATCGTAGTACTACTACTGCATCTTCTCCAAAAAAACCCTCTTATGTCTCTTTCTCCCGTTCACCCCTCTCTCCCTTGCATTAGATTACCGACTCCAATGAAGCAGAAGCGTAAGGTTGTGGAGATTCCTGATTGCTACCACCAGTCCATGGGGTGGGGCAACCTCCACTACCCACTGGTGGAGAACATAGCCGAGCGGGCGGATATCCTCAGCACTGGTCGCCTCGCTCGAGGCATGATCGGCATGCGGCATGCCATCCGCGGAGCGCATAAGGTTCCGTTCGGTTTACCGAGCCTGCTCCACTGCGACCCCGAGACATGGCCAGATGACCGCGACAATACTGTAAGAGTATTTATGCAAGACTTATTGATGCTTGTCTTGAAGTACTATTCATGAAAAGTCTTTGCTTTATGATTCATTTGTTTACTCATTTCATTACCATTGTTTTGATCGCTGCATTCATTACATATGTTTACAAATAGTATGATCAAGATTATGATGGCATGTCACTTCATAAATTATCTTTGTTATCGTTTTACCTGCTCGGGACGAGCAGAACTAAGCTTGGGGATGCTGATACGTCTCCAACGTATCGATAATTTCTTATGTTCCATGCTACTTTATTGATGATACCTACATGTTTTATGCACATTATATGTCGTATTTACGCATTTTCTGGAACTAACCTATTAACAAGATGCCGAAGAGCCAGTTGCTGTTTTCTGCTGTTTTTGGTTTCAGAAATCCTAGTAAGGAAATATTCTCAGAATTGGACGAAATCACCGCCCAGGGTCATATTTTTGCACGAAGCTTCCAGAAGACCGAAGGGGAGTCGAAGTGGGGCCACGAGGTGGCCAGGTGACAGGGCGGCGCGGCCCAGGCCCTGGCCGCGCCGGCCTGTCCCCTGGGCCCCTCGTGCCGCCTCTTGACCTACCCTTTCAGGAGATCGCCTCCGGCACCCTGCCGGAGAGGGGATTCATCTCCCGGAGGACTCTTCATCGCCATGATCGCCTCCGGAGTGATGAGTGAGTAGTTCACCCCTGGACTATGGGTCCATAGCAGTAGCTAGATGGTCGTCTTCTCCTAATTGTGCTTCATTGTTGGATCTTGTGAGCTGCCTAACATGATCAAGATCATCTATCTGTAATACTATATGTTGTGTTTGTCGGGATCCGATGGATAGAGAATACTATGTTATGGTGATTATCAATCTATTGTTTATGTGTTGTTTATGATCTTGCATGCTCTCCGTTATTAGTAGAGGCTCTGGCCAAGTTTTTACTCTTAACTCCAAGAGGGAGTATTTATGCTCGATAGTGGGTTCATGCCTTCATTGACACCGGGACAAGATGACAGAAAGTTCTAAGGTTGTGATGTGCTGTTGCCACTAGGGATAAAACATTGATTCTATGTCTAAGGATGTAGTTGTCGATTACATTACGCACCATACTTAATGCAATTGTCTGTTGCTTTGCAACTTAATACTGAATGGGGTTCGGATGATAACCTGAAGGTGGACTTTTTAGGCATAGATGCAGTTGGATGGCGGTCTATGTACTTTGTCGTAATGCCCGGATTAAATCTCACTATATTTATCATATCATGTATATGCATTGTTATGCTCTTCTCTATTTGTCAATTGCCCGACTGTAATTTGTTCACCCAACATGCTTTTATCTTATGGGAGAGACACCTCTAGTGAACTGTGGACCCCGGTCCTATTCTTTACATAGCATACAATCTACTGCAATACTTGTTTTACTGTTTTCTTGCAAACAATCATCTTCCACACAATACGGTTAATCCTTTGTTACAGCAAGCCGGTGAGATTGACAACCTCACTGTTTCGTTGGGGCAAAGTACTTGGATTGTGTTGTGCAGGTTCCACGTTGGCGCCGGAATCCCTGTTATTGCGCCGCATCACATTTCGCCACCATCAACCTTCAACGTGCTTCTTGGCTCCTACTGGTTCGATTAAACCTTGGTTTCATACTGAGGGAAACTTGCTTCTATACGCATCATACCTTCCACTTGGGGTTCCCAACGGACGTGTGCATCTACGCGTATCAGCGCTTATAGCCCGCCTACGTGGCACTTTTGCCAGCTGTTGGCTCTTCTATTGTTCTTGCTCTAAAGAAACCCCGATTGTGAAAGGCCAAGGCGTACTTCTTTTGGTCACGCAAAATTCAAAATACTGCCATGGACATTGAATTGACATGACAACACATAGCTTGGGATGTCCAAATTTGCACGTTAGACCAGTGACTTGTTCTTCACCTTTTCAGAGGGAACAATGACTTTTTATTATGGGTCTGTACACTTTCCAAGAAACAGGAGGAGATGCTGTAGAGTGTAGAGGAGCGAAGTCAAGCGCCCCGCCCCCACCTGCCCTATTTCGGTTCACCTCCATCGTCTACCTCCGCCCCCGCCCGCACCAATCGACCACCTTCAATAGCACGCGCCAGTGCCGCCGCCATGCAGCTTTAGAATCAATTCCACCGCCCAGTTTGAGAGCCTCCGTTCTTCATCTTCCCCGCCACCTGCCGCCATCGAACCCAAATTAAACTCCAATCAGTTGAACCCAAACCTCATAGACCCACCCCCTGCCCTGCGATGGCGGCATCGAACAAGGAAAATGATGACTCTGAACTGTTTCAGAAGGTCTTTTCCGAAGGTCCCCTTGAAGAACTCGTAACAATATGCGACGTCATCACCGCCGCGAGCCTCGTCGGTTCGTCCAAACTATTTTTCGACTCTGCAAATGATAGTGCAACTCTATCTTTTTCTCTCCCGTTTGGCCTCCCATGTGTTCTTCATTCTCACCCGATGAAGGTAGCACGGGATTGCAAGCTGACGCCACTGGACAGGTTCTCCTCCGACGCTGTGATGCCAGACGGTGCACGGGTAGCGGTGGGTAGGTGCCAATGGAGATTGGGTTGCCATGGTTGACACTGGCTTTCCTGCTTGCAAATGGAAACTTGTCAACGTCTACACTCGCCGTGAAATTCCTCTCCCTGTGCCGTTTGAAACCACCCACATTCCAAATATATACCACCACAACCTTCGTTCTATTATATTTCACAAGATATATATTTGCCAAGTTCCCACAGCTGCTGGGGGTACAAAAATTTCTCTCTTGTTGCTGTTTTTGACATCAGAGTTGCCCTCCTTTGCGGCGCTGATTCTGGATGGACAGTTCTTACAGAGCCCAAGTCCCACATCTTTTACAATTACAGCGATGCAATTCTCCACAATGGGCTTGTGTTTGCCACAACTCATACTGGCACTGTTCACGCATGGAATCCTCAGCAAGCTGGTAATTTTCCTCCGGACGTAGTGTATGATGAGCTTCATTATTCATGGCTGTAAAGATAATTTTAATGCACAAACTTATTAATTTTCGAACCTGACTGATCTGACTTGGAGGCTTGGGGCATATTTGCTTCGGATGAAATTTCATTGATATTTAGACTTTTTATTTGAGATGATTACCATAGAAAAAATTTGAGGATTGTATAATTAGGAGTTTTATTCTCAGATTGAATTATGTTGGATTTTGACCTCTACTTGAACTTCTTGAAAGGAATCCTTTGGTTTCCCATGTGATGTACTCAAATACACCAATATGTTGTATTATTGAATGAAAATGCCATTATATCATCCCATCTGAATCCTAATGCGTTTTCCCAATTCTTACGTTTTCAGATTTGTGCAAACCAAACAAACCCTTCTTAACAGTAATTTCGTTTTCAAGCAGGTCCTCCGCTGATCGTAGAGCCACCGCCCATTGTGTTTGAATGGCGGTGTGCACTTGATGATGCTCTTGGCCATGATCACGAGGTCGATTATGGCGTGTGGTGGTTAGCAAGATCTATAGATGGTTGTAGACTTCTTCTGATCCATACACTGGGCATTGCTGATGAAAGGGAATATTCCTGTAAAGTTTTCCATACTGCTTCTGATCGTCGTGTTCATCATGGTCGCACTGTTGGCAACTATGCTTCTGGGTTTGGTTGCCTGGTGTTCACGAAGGACACTAGTAAGTTAAATGAAGGTATTCCATGGGAAAAGATTGATGACCTTGGAGAATATTCTCTTTTCCTTGGAGTGAACTATCCGATTATGCTGCCATTAGGCGGTGCAGATGTTGTCCCAGGATGTCTGACGAGAAGAAATTGTGTGTACACCTTGCCGAATGAAGCATGGCTTCGCAATTCGCAGCTGCCTGAAATATGCCGATTCAGTCTGAATCGTGAAGATTGAGCCGTTGGTTTCCAAACCAACGCCTTGGAGAAAACATGCAAAACAAAAAAAGATAGGTACCTGGTAAAGACACCGCTTTGGTTCATCCCAAACTTCGCCAACGCCCCGGATTGGAACAAGTGTGATGTTTAATTCTGAAACAGGGCCTGCAGCCATTGTAGCTACTGATAGTATGTAATTTCATAGCTAATGAACGAGGCAATTGTGGTCTACTAATTACAACTGTTTTGTAAAGAGGTGGTCTATAAGTATACCCCTCTCTTCATTGATGCATTTGTGGTCTACATGATGGTACTCTTAAATATATGGGTGTGGCTCCTCAACACATAATGTGGGGGTATTATTGTGTTAAAGTTGAAGGCTTGATCAACTATAGGTTCACTTCTCTAGTTACATTACTAGGTACTCCGGTTGGCTATGTTGTGATGAACACATTGTGTTCTGTTGTTCGGTGAAGACAAAAGTAGAACTATGGTATGCTTATGTTTAAGAGCAAGCGAGGGTTTAGCTTGAGATGTTAAAATTCAGATTTGAACTATTTTTTGATATGGAAATTTGAAATATATATGGTACTGTATATGATTATGTATAACAACAAGCGACGAAAGGGCTGATGCTCCTATTCCTTGTCGGCGGGAGGACTATGTGTGCGGCGACTTGAGCCAAATTAGAAGGCCATAGCTATGTTGATGGGTCCTTGAAGTTGGAGGGGCTAGGATTTCGGATGAGCGGAGTGGGGGAAGTTGTTGCTCATGGAACAAAAGTCCTTAAAATAATAATGTTGGTATATACAAGGTATAAACTTGTACTATTTTAGTACTATAATAAGTATATCGGGTTCATCAAAAAGAAAATTATCTCGGGTTCACAACCACGTGGGGTCAAGGTGAGGGAAAGTTGGTCAATACCTCTTACCGCTATATCCCCGCCCCAAGTTCTAATGCGCAAGTGCTGTTATTTTTTTAAAGGGAAATAGTGGTTCCTCTCCCCCGGAAACATGCCCCGCATCTCCACCTCCTAGTATCGTAGTACTACTACTGCATCTTCTCCAAAAAAACCCTCTTCTGTCTCTTTCTCCTGTTCACCCCTCTCTCCCTTGCATTAGATTACCGACTCCAATGAAGCAGAAGCGTAAGGTTGTGGAGATTCCTGATTGCTACCACCAGTCCATGGGGTGGGGCAACCTCCACTACCCACTGGTGGAGAACATAGCCGAGCGGGCGGATATCCTCAGCACTGGTCGCCTCGCTCGAGGCATGATCGGCATGCGGCATGCCATCCGCGGAGCGCATAATGTTCCGTTCGGTTTACCGAGCCTGCTCCACTGCGACCCCGAGACATGGCCAGATGACCGCGACAATACTGTAAGAGTATTTATTTATTTACTCATCTCGTTTCAGCTTGTGTTTTTTCAATCAACTTTTCTTACTGCCAAACATCATGCATGAATTTAGACTCAACATCATCACCTGATTTGGGAGTACTGTAAGGTTTGCTGCCTTCACTATGCACATGTACTCTTCGGAATTGCTTTATTTATCCATTACATCTGTGCTTCAGTTCTGCACAATCCGCTCTTCATTCTGTCGAATACCTTGCATGCATAGACAATTTTGAAACAAATCCTATTTGCAGGGCATTCACGCGTTGCTGATGCCATTAGACAAGCCGACAGTTCCAGCATTTATCCATACCAAGGAGGAACTTGATGGACATGGACCCATGCACTAGGTGGGTTGTAACGGCGACTGGGTGGCATTTGTCCAGCAGGACGGGCACTTGACGATCCGCAACATATACATATCAGATACTATTATACCTCTTCCATCTCTGCAAGATGCAGGAATTTCTTTGGGACCTACTAGTGAATGGTGGCATGGCAGCCCACCATTCCTGTTCAAATACAAAATAGATAAAAGTTTGGAACTGCTCAAAGTACGGATCGTCAAGAGGCCGTACAAAGATGATCTAGCAGGGCCATGGCATTACGAGGTAATCGTTGTATTTGACGAATTGATCGTTATCCTACAAGCGCCCCTAGAAAAGGAGTAGAATATCCTGAGAAACCCTAAATTCTTTGATAGAAACAGCTATGTCGATGCCATGGGCATTCCTGGATATGGTACAAGTTCACCCTACATCGTGTATACGCAGTTACATATCCGTATGGAGATGTTCTGGTTTGGGAACCATATACCTGTGGTGAGTCTTTGTTTTATGTCTTAACTAGTAAATGGCATGCTGCACATGTTGGACCAATTACGATTCGCAATACTGATGTATAAAAGTTGCGTTCTAAATGTTGTTCAAACTTTCAATACAACTAATAATTTGGTTATACCATCAAAATAAGTGTGAGCATACAGTTTATAAATATGAACAGAAATTTGGAACCTTTCTTAATCACTATCAAGTGGGACGTGTGATATCGGTGTGAGACTGCTCTGATTTTTCTTCATAATGGAAACATGACGGTTCTAGAAACACGTGGACACTGGTGTGGTATTTTTTTCACGCGAATACCTCTAATCCCAACCGTTAGATTTTGGACACCAACAGTTGGAATTGCTGCTACATGTCTTGTTAAAAACTGGTGCCTTATAGTAGTAGAAAATAGAAGATAGAAGAGAAGAGATAATTTTCAGTGTAGTTCCTACTTGCTGCATTGTGGTTGATCTTTGTGCATTGCAGGGACACATGCAGCCCCGCGTCTCATTGACGGCCCTGTCATTGAAGATGAAGAAGCAGAAGTGGCTGCAATTTTCGCTCAAATCGAGGGAGATGCTATCATGGAAGATGATGAAGCAAATGTGGCTCAAGGCGATGGAGGTGCCGATGAAGATAATGATGCTGATGAAGAAGACTTAGAAGAAGAAGAATTAGAAGAAGACGAATTAGATGATGAAGAATTAGATGATGATGGTGATAATCATAATTATGAAGATGAAGATGTATTTCTTGGATTTTCTGACCAGCGCACTTGGTTCCTGGCACCAATGAGAGCAGAGTCCATTACTGGTGAATCTGATCTCGCGTGGATTCAGGTTAAAGGTTATCGGCCCATCCTCGGTCCTCCAATATTACATATGGGTAACAAGCTGAGGTCTTATCCTTTGGTACGGTGCTACGTTTTCTTGAGATCTGCCCATACCTTGGACCCTGTAGAAGAGGCAAGGTGGGAAAGATTGAACAATTTGAAGGGGCGTTCTTTATTTCTTGGACTCAATCATCCAATTTTCATGCTACCCCCGCCGATCGACGCAGAGGCTGCAGAACCAGATTTCCAATTGTTCAAACCTGACTGTGTCTTTGCTACCCACAATCGCGCCCGTGATACATGGATACGTCCAAGGCCAAATTGGTGCAGAATGCACGTCAATGGAGGTCCTGCCATAGGCTCAAGATTGCAGTACAAAAAAGAGAAGATTGAACATAGAGCCGAAGCACCCATGTGGTTCGTCCCAACACTTCCACCTGTTTTTCCTTGAGAAATAAGAGACAGATGGTGACCTTATTTTATAGAGAAAACATAGTGTTCGTGATCTTAACCTCATGAACATTCGCTGTTCGGTTTTTGCTGAAATCAAAATTTTGCAGAGATGAAGATCTTTGTTTGAATCCCGTGCTGAACATATTTGTCACAAATTAGCTACCCGTATTGTGATGAATACATGCTGGTTTGTTGTTTGGTGGAGTAGCAGACATGAAGATCTTTGTCCTGAATACCACAATGGACATCTTTTTTTTGTTCAAAAATTAGCTAAGCTCACGCTATTAGGCGCAAATGCCTATTAAGAGATTTGGTGCTCTTGGGCACCAGTGCTCCTGCTATTTTAGAAAAAAAAATATTTGTTCAAAAAATTAGAAAAAAAATCATGGGGTAGCTAATGAATTGTCCCATAAACGTGCAAAATTTCAGTTTCAAATACAAAAAATTCTGGGCTACACAAAAGTAACAAACGTGTGGATCTGGGTATGCATATTTCAAATCTCCAAATTTCAACAGATTTTGTCTTTTTTGTGTAGTCTACAATATAAAGAATTTCATATTAAAATTGTACACGCTTGTAGGTTACTTTATTTATTATGTCTACATTTATTTTCAGATTTTTTTGAAACAAATATGTATAATATTTGATTTTTTTAAACAGCAGGAGCACTAGTGCCCATTAGCCAAAGACACTTTTCGCAAATGCCTTCAATAAAGGAACGGATGGTGACCTTATTTTATAGAGAAACCATAGCGTTCGTGAACTTAAAGTCATGAACACACGCTGTTCGGTTTTTGGTGAAATCAAAATTTAGCAGAGATGAAGATCTTTGTTTGAATCCCGTGATGAACACATTTTTCCTAAATTAGCTACCCGTATTGTGATGAATACATGCCGGTCTGTTTTTCGGTGGAGTAGCAGACATGCAGGGGATCGAAAGAAACGGCAAAGTAGCCAGAAATCAGGGGTCAAATATAAATTCGAGAAAGGAACCGTTTATTCAACAGTCAGGCTGACATGTGGGACGTATCTTGCAGCCGCGGCCTCAACATTTATCATTCAGAGAGGATGACATGTGGGACCCACGAACCAGCATCGTTCTCGACGTTTCTCAAAGGGGGCAGGAGATCGAAAGAAAAAGGCAAGTAGCTCGAAATCAGGTGTCCAAAAAATCCAAGAAAGGAAAAGTTTATCGCACAAAGAGGCTGACATATTGTACCCAGTTTGCAGCAGCGTCATCAACGTTTCAAAGGCGGTGGAGTTCGAAAGAAAAAGGCAAATAGCCAGAAATTAGGGGTCAAAAATAAATCCAGCAAAGGAAACTTTTATCGTACAAAGAGGCTGACATGTGGGACCCAGCCAGCAGCGTCCTCAACGTTTCTAAGGTGGCAGGCGATGGAAAAAAGGCAAATAGCCAGAAATTAGGGGTCAAAAATAAATGCAACAATAGAAACTCTTATTGTTCATAGAGGTTGACATGTTGGACCCATGAGCCAGCAGGGCCCTCAACGTTTCAAAGGCGTCACGGGATCAAAAGAAAATAACCAAGTAATCATTAATTAGGTGTCAAAATAAATCCAAGAAAGTAAATGTTTTACTTTTCATAGAGGCTGGCATATGGGACCCATGAGCCAGCAGCGTCCTCAACGTTTCTAAGGCGGCTGGGGATCGAAAAAAAAGCGAAGTAGCCATTAATTAGGGGTCAACAATAAATCCAAGAAAAGAAAGGTTTATTGTTCTTAGAGGCTAACATGTGGGAGCTATGCGCCAGCAGCGTCCTCATCGTTTCAAAGGCGGTCGGGGATCCAAAGAAAAAGGCAAATAGCCAGAAATCAGGGGGTAAAAAAATCCAAGAAAAGAAATATTATTGTTCATAGAGGCTGGCATGTGGGACCCATGAGCCAGCAACGTCCACAATTTCAAAGGCGGCACAGGATCGAAAGAAAAAGGCAAGTGCTCAAAAATCAGGGGGTAAAAAATCCAAGAAAAAAACTTTATTGTGCATAGAGGATGACATGCGGGTCCCATGAGCCAACAACTTACTCGACGTTTCAGAGGGCCGAGGCGGCATGAGATCGAAAGAAAAAGGAAAGTGACCAAATATCAGGAGCAAAAAATAATCCATGAAAAGAAACTTTCATTGTACATAGAGGATGACATAGGGTCCCATGTTGTAGCAGCGGTCTGAACGTTTCAAAGACGGCATGAGATCGAAAGAAAAAGGCAAGTGACCAAATATCAGGAGCCAAAAATAATCCAAGAAAAGAAACTTTTATTGTACCTGTGAGAGTCGGCATGAGATTGAAAGAAAAAGGCAAGTGACCAAATATCAGGAGCCAAAAACCAAGAAAAGAAACTTTTATTGTACATAGAGTATGACATGCGGGTCCCATGACGCTGCAGCATCCTCAACGTTTCCAAGGCGGCAGGGGACCAAAAGAAAAAGGAAATAGCCAAAAAGCAAAGGGTGAAGAAAATCGAAGAAAAGAAAATTTTATTGTTCATAGTGGATGACATGTGTGACCCATGAGGCTGCAGCATCCTCAACGTTTCCAAGCAGCAGGGGATCGAAAGAAAAAGGAAATAGCTAAAAATCAGAGCGTGAAAAATAATCCAAGAAAACAAACTTTTATTTTACATAGAGGATGACATGTGGGTCCCATTTTGCAGCAGCGGTCTCAACGTTTCAAATGCGGCTTGAGATCAAAAGAAAACGAAAGTAGCCCGAAATTAGGGGGAATAAAACTCCAAGAAAAGAAAGTTTATTGTACATAGAGGATGACATACGGGTCCCAAGGCGGCAGGGGAACAAAAGAAAAAGGAAATAGCCAAAAATTAGGGTTATAGTTCATAGTTCATAGAGGATGACATGCGGGTCCCATGAGGCAGCAGCGTCCTCAACGTTTCCAAGGCGGCACACAGGACCAAAAGAAAAAGGATGTATCCCTGCTGGGCCTTTTGATCAAAAAATAATCCAAGATAAGGAAGATATAAATTGGGGTTGCATGGCCATCTGGGCCTTCTAACCTGCTGGACGTCTTTTCAGCCCACTCCAAAACAAGAAAGTCCAATGTTTCGCCAAAACAAAACAAAAACAAGGAGATTCATATTAGTTCGTTTATGTAAAAATAAAGATTTAATTTATCCGTTTGCAATAGCTCAGAGCGAAATACACTTTTTATTGTCTGCAAAATAATCAAGATATCACATGTTTCTTGTACGGGGAGGCTGACATCGGGACCCATGAGCCAGCAGCGTCGTCAAAGTTTTAAAGGCGGCAGGGGATCGAAAGAGAAAATAAATCAAAAATCAGTTGGTAAAAAAATCGAAGAAAAGAAACATTTATCGTTCTGAGAGGATGACATGCGGGACCCATGTGGCAGCAGCATCCTCAACGTTTCCAAGGCAGCACGGGATCCAAAAAAAAGGCAAAATAGCCAGAAATTAGGGGTCAAAATAACTCCAAGAAAAGAAAGGTTTATCGTCCATAGAGGTTGACATGCGGGACCCATTAGCCAGCAGATTCTTCAACGTTCAAAGGCGGCAGGGGATCAAAGGAAAAAGGAAGTAGCCAGAAATTAGGGGTAAAAAATAACTCCAACAATGGAAACTTTTATTGTTCATAGAGGATGACATGCGGGACCCATGAGCCAGCAGCTTCCTCAACGTTTCAAAGGCGGCATGGGATCGAAAGAAAAAGGCAAGTGACCAAATATCAGGACCAAAAATAATTCAAGAAAAGAAACTTTATTGTACATAGAGGATGAAATGTGGGTCCCATGAGTAAGCATACTCAACGTTTCCAAGGCGGCAGGGCATCAAAAGAAAAAGGAAATAGACAAAAATCAGAGAGTGAAAAAAAACCCTAGAAAATAAACTTTTATAGCACATAGAGGATGACATGCGGGTCCCATGTGCCAGCAGGTTCCTCAATGTTTCAAACGTGGCATGAGATCGAAAGAAAAAAACGCAAGTGACCAAATATCAGGAGCCAAAAATAATCCAAGATTTATTGTACATAGAGGATGACATGTGGGTCCCTTTTTGCAGCAGCGGTCACAATGTTTGAAATGCGGCTTGAGATCAAAAGAAAAAGAAAGTAGCTAGTAATTAGGGGGTCAAAAAAAATCCAAGAAAAGAAAGTTGATGGACATTGAGGATGACATGCGGGTCCCTTGAGCCAGCAGCTTACTCAACGTTTCAAAGGGGTAGGGGATCAAAAGAAAAAGGCAAGCCAAAAATCTAAGGGTGAAAAAAATCCAACAAAGGAAACTTTTATAGCACATAGAGGATGACATGCGGGTCCCATGAGCCAACAGGTTCCTCAACGTTTCAAACGTGGCATGAGATCGAAAGAAAAAGGCAAGTGACCAAAAATATCATGAGCCAAAAATAATTCAAGAAAAGAAATATGATTTACATAGAGGATGACATGCGGGTCCCATTTAGCAGCAGCGGTATCACCGTTTGAGAGGGGGCAGGGGATCGAAAGAAAATGGAAGTGACCGAATATGAGGTGCCAAAAAAAATCCAAGAAAAGAAAGTTTTATAGTACATAGATGATGACATGCGGGTCCCATTTAGCATCAGCGGTATCAACGTTTGAGAGGCGGCAGGGGATCGAAAGAAAAAGGCAAGTGACCAAATATGAGGTGCCAAAAATAATCCTAGAAAAGAAAGTTTTATAGTACATAGAGGATGACATGCGGGTCCCATTTAGCAGCAGTGGTATCACCGTTTGAGAGGCGGGAGGGGATCGAAAAAAAATGCAAGTAACGAAATATCAGGAGCCAAAAATAATCCAAGAAAAGAAAGTTTTATAGTACATAGAGGATGACATGCGGGTCCCATTTAGCAGCAGCGGTATCATTGTTTGAGAGGCAGCAGGGGATCGAAAGAAAAAGTCAATTGACCAAATATGAGGTGCCAAAAAAATCCAAGAAAAGAAAGTTTTATAGTACATAGAGGATGACATGCGGGTCCCATTTAGCAGCAGCGGTATCACCGTTTGAGAGGCGGCAGGGGATCGAAAGAGAAAGGCAAGTGACCAAATATGAGGTGCCAAAAAAATCCAAGAAAAGAAAGTTTTATAGTACATAGAGGATGACATGCGGGTCCCATTTAGCAGCAGCGGTATCACCGTTTGAGAGGCGGCAGGGGATCGAAAGAAAAAGGCAAGTGACCAAATATGAGGTGCCAAAAAAAACTCCAAGAAAAGAAAGTTGATAGCTCATAGAGGATGACATGCGGGTCCCATTTAGCTACAGTGGTCTCAACGTTTCCAAGGCGGCAAGGGATCAAAAGAAAAAGGAAGTAGCCAGAAATCAGGGGGTCAAAAAAATCCAAGAAAAGAAAGAAATTTGGTTCATAGAGGATGACATGCGGGACCCATGATCCTGCATCGTAAACGGCTCAATCGGAGAGCGTTGAACGAGATGGCGCGATCGAGAAAAAAAACAATGCTAGAGAGGCTGCCATCTGGCCTCTACATCCCTGGGCGGTGCGGATTTGCGTTGACTCGGCCGGCGAACTCGAGAATTCACGATGCACCACATCCCGGGCCACCATACGCGACGTTTTGGCCGCTTTCGTCGGGCTAGGTGGCCTCAAAAACGAGAAAAAAAAGTTTTGACATGAACCACGGAGGGACCAAAAATCGTCGGCCTTGGTGCACCACCAACCACGGCGCGACTTCAACTTCATCGGCCATGGCAACTTTTCTTGTAGTGATATCGGACGTGAATGCCCGTTCCGTGCAATCTTCTTTTGATAAACAGTACTCAGACATTCTCGCTGAGTGTAAGAAGTTGAAGAAGGAAGTCAAGGAACTACGCGCCCAGCCACCGATGAGTGTGGTCACTGACAAGGCTGGTCAGTGTGATTGTAACTATGACTGTGAAAGTTTTCGACAGGAAGTGGAGTTGCATGCTGAACATGCGCAATATTTCGAGACGAAGTACTTGAAAGTTCGCACAGAGTGCGATAAGTTGAAGAAGGAAGTGGAGTGTCTCCGCTCCCAGCAGCCAACTATTGCGACATCAGGAGACGGTGTGATAATTTCAGCTAAAATTTTGCAATCGATGAAAAGTTGAATTTGGCTTTGTTGTGCAATATAGCAACACCCGTTCCTCCTCTGCCTTCATCTTTTGGCATAATTGCTTTGTCTTCAGTATTGACTCCTGAATGCTTCGTATATTTCTGACGGTTTCTGAATTATGTACAACTTTTGTAATAGTGGTCAAACTAGTTTTGACCAGGGTTTGTGTAGGGTGGTTGAATTTTTTTGGTTGGTCCAAATAGTGTTGTGTGGTCCAAATGTGATGTATCATCATACCACCATGTGCCCCGCCACCCCCAGGTTTTGGTCATGCCATTCTGATACATGCTTCATAGAAGGAACATACAATTTTTCCATTAGGGCATGACAATTTTGAAAAATTCAAACAAAAATGGGAAGACAGAATGGTACAGAGAGTCAGAGGCTATAAAATAATCGGCGGCAAAAATTCAAACAAAAATGGGAAGACAGAATGGTACAATTTCGAAGGGGTCGAGGTCCGCGTCTTCCCATTTTTGTTTGAAATGGGGTCGAGGTCCACAACTAATGCCATTCTGATACAGAGAGTCAGAGGCTATAAAATAATCGGCCTCATCGTCTCTCGCGAGCTCGTCCTCTCCCCTCCCCCACACTGTGAAAAACCCCCCATCAACTCACCGCACCTCCAAGGCATCGACTTCCTCGTTTCCAACCGCAGCAGCATGAAGACAGGTCTTGCGTACGAGGCGGAGCAATCAGCGGCCGCTCGCGTAGAGGATGTCTCTGCGGTAGTGGCCGTCGGGCGGGTGAGGCTTCACCGGGCACCCAGGCCGCTCGTCTCCTCTGCTTGTCTGATTCTTCGACCTCGGTCGAAATGGGCATCCTGGCCGTCGAGGAGAAGGTGGATAGCAACGCCGTTGCTCCCGCCGAAGATCTGCAAGGCGTTGCAGGCCACCACGGCGAGGTCTTCGACCCGGTGCTCGACGCGGACGTCGACCCCTTCGACGATTTCGGCCCAAACGTTCAGTTCCAGGAGGATGTCGAGGGTGACGACGAGGAGGTACTGCTCTTTTACCGAAACTGTGCCGATCCTCTTTGTGTCATATTACTGTTCACGTCGTTTGCACGAGCCTGGTTCTTGATTGATTTGATCTCCTACCTTGTTCTTGTAGACGTACTTGATTCTACGGTTCGTACGGTCAGATTCTAGTTTAATTTCGACTAATCTGCCATGTACTGCCTCTGTCCCGGTTCATTGGGCTTTGTTTGAAAAAACATTTGTCCCACATTAGCTCTCTTCTAAGGCCTGCATGAAATTAATTAGGAGCAGTAACTTTCTCTAATTACAATTTATTTCCCTTTTCTCCTTTTTTTAGCTCGCTAGAAACAACTTGATTAATGCGGTTGGGGTGGGGACGATTGAAACAAGTTTGCATGTGAGCATGTGGATGGGAAACACCACTCACCTATGCATGAAGCTCTAATAGCTCGGGAGTAGCAGCCGACTGTGTAGTAATTAGAGGTGTTACTTCTCCTAGTTAAATGCATGCAGCGCTTGAGAGGAATTTTAGCATCCAATGAAAAAAACGTCTTGGTCCTGATGCAAAACAATTTGAGCCCTGTGAACCGAGACGGAGGGAGTAGTTGGCTTGATTAGTCATATAATTAATTTATGTGTTCATACTTAGTGGACTTGCAATTGTTGTGGCTTATGTTCATTGCTGTTCATAGGGTTTTCTCGTGATTTAGTATGATTTCTTCTGCCATTTACTTGTTCTACACATTTAATTTTATGGTTTCTAAGGTTTGCTTATGATAGTGCAGTATTTATTCGATCTGTCATTAAAAACCTGATTATTATGTACTTTATAATTCACAGGAGTATTCTGATGACATGGACGACAACAAGGAGTGCAGGGACCAGAAGAGCCGCTACGTTCTGAAGCGGCTGAAGGGTGGTGAAATTCGTTTCCGCATGCGGGGGGAGCTATTTTGCCCATTCTGTGGCAAAATCCTCCAGAAGGACATCCGCAGCCTGATCCAACATGCGACGGGTGTAGGCCTAAGTACATCGGGGAAGCACGCAGCATATGGCCTCTTCCTCCAGAATTACGTATTGCCTGGCTTGTTCCCGGTCAACGCCCCTGCTGCTGGCTGATGACCCACAAGTATAGGGGATCGCAACAGTCTTCGAGGGAAGTAAAACCCAATTTATTGATTCGACACAAGGGGAGCCAAAGAATATTTGTAAGCCTTAACAGCGGAGTTGTCAATTCAGCTGCACCTGGAAACATACTTGCTCGCAATAGTTTATCAGTAGTAACAGTTTTATAGCAGTAGCAGTAGTGAAATATAAGCAACAGTGTAATAAAGACAGCAGTAGTGATTTTAGTATACAGCAGGATTAAAATATTGTAGGCATAGGGATGGATGAACGGGCACTGCATGGATAAGATAACTCATGTAATAATCAAGACTAGGCATTTGCAGATAATAATAAAACAGTATCCAAGTACTAAATAACCATAGGCATGTGTTCCGTATAGTCGTACGTGCTCACAATGAGAAACTTGCACAACATCTTTTGTCCTACCAGCCGGTGGCAGCCGGGCCTCTAGGGAAACTACTGGTAATTAAGGTACTCCTTTTAATAGAGTACCGGAGCAAAGCATTAACACTCCGTGAACACATGTGATCCTCATATCACAGCCTTCCCCTCCGGTTGTCCCAATTTCTGTCACTTTGGGGCCTCGGGTTCCGGACAGCAATATGTGTATACAACTTGCAGGTAAGATCATAAAACAATGAATATCATCATGAATCAATAACATGTTCAGATCTGAAATCATGACACTTGGGCGCTAAGTGACAAGCATTAAGCATAACAAGTTGCAACAATATCATAAAAGTACCAACAACGGATACTAGGCACCATGCCCTAACAATCTTATGGCTATTACATGAACAATCTCGTCCAATCCCTACCATCCCCTTCAGCCTACAGCGGGGATTTACTCACACATGGATGGGGGAAACATGGATGGGGGAAACATGGAGAGGCGTCGGTGGCGATGATCTCCTCCAATTCCCCGTCCCGGCAGGGTGCCAGAACGGAGTTTCTGATCCCGAAATAAGGTTTTCGATGGCGGCGGAGTTCTGGCTGTCTTCTGGAAAATTGGTCGAACCCCCCGTGCGTTTTTAGGTCAAGGGCTTTAAGTAGTCCAGAGGGGAGCGCCGGGGGCTGGCCGAGGTGGCGTCCCCATGTGGCGGCGCGGCCATGGGCCCACCGCGCCGCCATGTGGTGTGCGCGCCTCGTGGCCCCCCTCCGTCACGTCTTCTGGCTCCGTGGGTCTTCTGTAAAAATACGCCCATTGCAATTATTTCCGGGGATTTTCCTAAAAGTTGATTTTCTGCACAAAAATAAGACACCAGGGCAATTCTGCTGAAAATAGCGTTAGAACGTGTTAGTTGTATCCAAAATACACAAATTAGAGGCAAAACAATAGCAAAAGTGTTCGGGAAAGTAGATACGTTTTGGATGTATCAACTCCCCCAAGCTTAGCTTATTGCTTGTCCTCAAGCAATTCAGTTAACAACTGAGTGCGATAAAAGAACTTTCACGAACACATTTGCTCATATGATGTAAATATTCTCATTATATGGACGAGTACTTAGGCAATTCATAATAAGATAAATGCAAATAAAGTCATCTAATAGTTATGTCAATCATGAAAAAGATACCAACAAACCAATAATAAGCATCATGAAACATATCTATCAGCAGGATTGCAATGCTCATAAAAAGATATGATAAAGTGGTATCTCGCTTGCCCGTATTTGTACAGCAAAACATAAATGCCCAGGCATCTCTGAAGTTCATGGGAAGACTAGAAGTAAAGATTATCAAAGATAAAAGCATCAAAATTATACCACAGTTAACCATATTCTGGGACAAACATATTACACTAAGAATGACAATTATGCTCTCAAGAAGGTGCTCAAAGAAAGGATGGTGACTCAACATAAAAGTAAAAGATTGACCCTTCGTAGAGGGAAGTAGTGATTAACATGTGCTAGAGCTTTTCATTTTCAAAACAGAAGTAAAATTGTTTTGAGAGGTGTTTGTTGTTGTCAACGAATGGTAGTGGGCACTCTAACTACCTTGTCAACCAGACTTTCAAGAGCGGCTCCCATGAAGGACGTTATCTCTACCAGCAAGGTAGATCATCCCTCTTCTCTTTTGTTTACACATGTATTTTAGTTTCATTATGGATGACACTCCTCCCAACCTTTGCTTACACAAGCCATGGCTAACCGAATCCTCGGGTGCCTTCCAACATTCACATACCATGGAGGAGTGTCTATTTGCAAATTAAGTTGCTTACTGATAAATCAGGGCAAAACATGTGAAGAGAATTATTAATGAAAGTTGTAATTAATTGGGGCTGGGCACCCCGTTGCCAGCTCTTTTTGCAAAATATTGGATAAGCGGATGTATATGCCACTAGTCCATTGGTGAAAGTCTGACTGACAAGATTGAAAGATAAAACACCACATACTTCCTCATGAGCTATAAAACATTGACACAAATTGAGAAGTACTTTGAAGGTTTTAAAGGTAGCACATGAAAATTTACTTGGAATGGTTTGAAATGCCATGCATAGGTATTTATGGTGGACACTTTGGAATAACTTGGTTTTCAGGGATTTGGAAGCACGAGCAGCATTCCCGCTCAGTACAAGTGAGGGCTAGCAATATACTAGGAAGCGACAATCAAGAGAGCAATAACCGGCATAATCATGCTTGCGACAAAATAAAATTAACGGAGGCATAAAAGTGATACAAGAACTCTAAAACAAAGTAAATCGTCGAGGCTTAATTGACTTTTTGTTTTTCAGTCATATGCATGCGTGAGCATGTGCCAAGTCAATCCAATGAATTATTCAGAGGAGGATACCACAATGTCATACCTATCTATGAATAAAACAATGCAAGCAAATATTTATGACATGCTACTCATGATTAATAAATTGGAGCTAAACATGAGAGATCATGAACTACTAGACTTTCATTAAATGACATATACCTCACATGAACCAACTAAGCATGCTCACATGGATGAGTATATGTACAAAAATGAAAACAAATAGAGTTCATACCAGCCTCTCACCACAGTCGAGTTGTCGTAGATCGTCATTATTGCCTTTCACTTGTGTGGCTTGAATAATGTGAAATGAAAACCAAGCTCGAACTACCGGAGACCGCTGAACTCCATAATAAACTTTACAAAACCGAAGAAGAACAACAAATATTTTTGGTGTTTTCGAATTGGAAACAAGAACAAAAGAAAACAGGCAAACAAAGCAAAGTATTTTTGGATATTTGAATAGCAACCCGAATTAAAAAGTAAGCAAACTAATACTAAATACTAAATAAATAAATAGAGAGAAACAACAGAAATATTTTTGGTCTTTTCGTGTTTTGGAAAACAGAAATAAACAACAAGCAACAAAAAGAAACAAAGAAAATCGAAACATGGATATACAAAGTACCGACAAGATATGATATGTAAATGAGTGAGATGTCGATGTACCTCCCCCCAAGCTTAGGCTTTTGGCCTAAGTGGACATCAACCCCAACGAGGGTCAGGGTTCCACGCCGGTGGATCATACATGGCGTGGTCGTAATAAGATCCATGTGCAGAAGAAGAGGATGAAGGTTCCACATGCCCAAAATACTGATGTGAAGAACTTGCTGCGTCGGATAACAAGTCGAGGGGGTCCTCGGCCTCCTCCATGCCGTCCCCTGCGTGAAGGCCGCACCTCTCTGTGTATGCATCAAGTTCATCTTCTGTGACCGACCAACTTTTCCTGGAATCAAGGTTAAACAAAGCATGTGCAGGCAATCCAACTAGGCTTTCAGATTTAATTACTCTCCACTTTTTCTTGAAAAAGGTTATCTCATAGGACATGTTATTAAAGTTAGACCAATTAGAAACAAAGTCATGTTTTATCATGGAAACAATATCAAGTTTCTCTACAGAGACCTGAACATCAAGAGAGTGAGGTTCTACACCATGCATAGCTAGCAAACGAGAGGCAATGAGACCTCCACAAATTCCTCCTTTATCACGGTTAGTAGCAAGCCTAAAAGCTATCAAAGCACCCAAATTATAAGTTCTATCACATTGCAATGCGGCAGCTAAGAAAACCAAGTCTTGGATGGATAACTTATTTGCATTCTTTCTAGCAAGAACGCACTTGGTGATAAAGTAAGCAAAATGGCGAATAGATGGGAGTTGAATACTACGAATTTTACCACTCTCATCCGAGAAGCTTCTCCCTTGACAGATCATCTCGTATAGATTCAAGATTTGCGGTGGTAGCCCCCTAATCTTCTCACGTGATCCCCACTGTGCCACTTTAATAGCTGCACAAAAATCATCAAGGGGCAAGTTGATAGTTTTATTGTAGATTTTATATTGAACCATGGGGTTAGGTTGGGACCAATGGTATTCAAAATCCTGCACCACTGACATGGTTAGTTTTGCATATTGGTAAGGTTCACCAACAACAAAATCTTCTAACCCTGCATTAGTAATTAGATTTTGAACATCCTGAAAAATTCATGCACTCTTCATGAAATCGGTGCATGGGTAGTAGGAGGGGAATACCCCCTCTTCACGGTGGACTCTCATAACTTCATGCACCTCCAATTCATGTTGGTTGAGTTGGTGTCTATTCCACTCCATTTTCTGAAATTTTTCAACAATCATTATAAAAGTTGATTTTGAGACATATAAATGAGGGAGACTACTATAGGAACTTGATAGAGTACTAAACATCCATCAAAACTAATTTTTACAACTTAGAACAAGCATGCAAACTCACTTAACATGTCACCTACAACAGCTAAATACTCAAGATATACTCAACTAAACAAAATTCTATTTGGATAATCGGAGGAGTCACATACCGGAGAACAAATGCTCCAAATCTCAGCAGCAAAGATGGGCTGAGCAAGGAGATCGAAAATCTCGAGCAAGAACAGCAAGAAACTCGGGTTTGAACAATGGTGTTGTGTTTTCCCGTGGAAGAGAGTGGAGTGGTAGGTGGATGAGTGAGTGGGGGGCCAGGTGGGGCCCACACCACAGGGCGGCGCGCCCCCCATGCTAGTCGCGCCAGCACATGGGGTGCAGCCCTGGGGTGCCCCACTGGTCAGCCCCAGGCACTCCCAGGTTGCAATTAAAAAATAGGACCAGTGGTATAATTTTTGTAAATTTTTTAAAACTTCGAAAAATGCACATTTCTGGGTGTTAAAATAACTGTTCCAGGGCAAAAAAAGATTTTCAAAATTTTAAACAACTAAAGCATCTTGCAAAACAAGTAGTAATACAGAAAGTAAAACAAGTGTGGAGAAAGAAAGAAATGTTGTTTAGCTGTTCCATGCATTTAAAATGTACTTGTTAACAAGGTTGATCAAGTCTTGCCACCAAATAAATTTTACATGACATAAGAAGAAATAAACCTCAAATCAATCATGTTAGCTTATATTGTATTGATATGGATCCAATCATAATATTTTGATATCCTTCTTTAGGCTCATATATAGGACAATCAATAACTCCCACTTTGATAGTTCTCAAATTAGAAATTGTATTAACTCCATATACTTTATCAATCTTCTTGGGAAAATAAACAGTATGCTCCTTGTCATAAACATTGAAAGTAACTTTTCCTTTATTGCAATCAACAACAGCCCCTTCAGTGTTAAGAAAAGGTCTTCCCAGAATAATAGACATATTATCATCTTCAGGCATTTCCAACACAACAAAATCACTTAATATTAAGCAATTATTAGCAACTTGAACAAGAACATCCTCACATATACCAACAGGAACAGCAGTAGATTTATCAGCCATTTGCAAAGATATATCAGTTGGTATCAACTTATCTAAATAAAGTATCTTGTAAAGAGAAAAATGCATAACACCAACTCCTGCTCCCAAATCACATAGAGCAGTTCTAACATAATTATTCTTGATGGAACAAGGGATAGTCGGTATACCTGGGTCTCCCAGCTTCTTTGGAACCTTGCCATTGAAAGAGTAATTAGCAAGCATAGTGGAAATCTCCTCATTTGGAATTTTCCTTTTGTTAGAGACAATATCTTTCATATACTTTGAATAAGGAGGCAATTTAATAGCATCAGTCAAAGGGATTTGCAAGAACAAAGGTTTCATCCAATCACAAATTTTATTATAGTGTTCTTCCTCCTTTGATTTTAGTTTCTTAACAGGAAAAGGCATTTGCTTTTGAACCCAAGGTTCTCTTTCATTACCATGTTTCTTAGCAATGAAATCTTCTTTAGTGTACTTTTTATTTTTAGCATGCTTTTCAGGTTCATCTTCAACCTCTTCTTTATCAGAAACATCATTCTTATCATTATCTTTATCATGTTCATTACCACTTTCAGTTTCAGCATCAGAAATAGAAATACTATTAGGATCATTAACAGGTTCAGAAGATTCTACAACAGTTTTATGTTTCTTCTTCTTTTTCTTAGAAGGAGCACTAGTTTCTTTAGTTCGTTGAGAATCTTGTTCAACTCTTTTGTGTAACATCCCTGTTTTGCTAAACCCTAATTAGGAGTTGTTTGTGCATCATGAGCATCATTTAAAATGCATTAAGAAACATTTGCAAATAAAATAAAGTGGAAACCCTAATTTGTGCAAGTCTTCCTCTATTTAAAATGTTTTCAAGTGTTTCAAACTTTCAAACAAAATTATGTGGACTTTCAACTATTATTAGGAAGGCCACAAACTTTTTCCCCTAAAATAATTGAGTCAATTTGGATCTCCAAAAGGTTGTAAAACTATCAAAATGATTTGTTTTAGTGCTGTTTTAAAGTTTTCAGAGAAAATAGAAAAAGCCAGGGGGTTATGGGCAAAATGCCCTTGTCTTCTTCCCCAGGCGGGCAGGGCCAGAGCTGCCTGGCTCGCCCGTGGCCGCCCGATGCCGCCGGCCGCCGGGATCCTTCCCGCCGCCCCCGAGCGCCTATTTAGGCCGCCGCGCCGCCGCAACAAACCCTAGTTTCGCCCCCCCTCCTTTTTCCCTCTTCTCTGCGAGCTCCGCCCAAACCCTAGCCACGGCCGCTCGCCGTCGCCGCCGTTCTGCGCCTCCCCGCGCTCGGCCGACACCTCCAGGAGCTCCGCCTCGACGCCCTCTTCCTCCTCCGCTAAGAAGCACACGCCGGGGAGCTCCCAATCGCCTCAATCGGGCGGAGCCCGAGCTCGCCGGTCACCGCCGTCCTCGCCGATTCCGGCCATCCCCGGCCTTGCCGCCAAGCTCGCCGTGCTCGCGGTGAGCTCCTGAGTCGCGTGGTGCCCTTCTACTCCCCGATTTCTTCCTCCATCGGCCCCGCACCGTGCGCCCGCACCCGGCCGCCGCGCTGCTCAACGCCGGTGCCGCTCCGGCGACCTCCTTCGGGCGGCGCCACCATCCCTTGGCTCGCCGCCTCGGCGCGCGTCTAACGCGCCTGGTCGCGCGACCAAGGGCGCCCCGTAGCCGCCGCGCCGCTCGTCCCTGGCGCCGGCCTGCCGTGGTCAACCACCGGCGGTTGACCCGGTGGGACCCGGTGTCAGCCTTTTCTTTTTATTTCTTTTATTTTCTGTTTTGGTAAATATATTGACAGGTGGGCCCTGCTGTCAGATTTTTATTATTTTCATAAATGTTTCCATAATGATTAGAATCCTGACAGTGGGTCCGGCATGTCAGACTTTTATTATTTTCCAGAAATTCCAGAAAATAGATAAAACTTGTAAATTCAATAACTTATTCATTTTAAATCAGAAAAATATGTATAATATATCAAAATCTTCAGAAAAATGAGATCTATACTTTAGTATCAAAAGCATGCATTGTTAAACAACTTTGAACCCTGTCTTTAATAGGAGAACAAAATAACCCTTTTCTTTATTCATGTGGTTTATGGAAATGCTAACCCTAGGGCATTCCAAACCCATTTAAATTGCCTTCCATGTGTAGGGGTTAATCTCAATAACTTTAACATGTCATATCATCATTGTTGTATGCGCATTGCATCGATGCCATGTGTTGATTGTTGTTTTACCCTTTCCGGTGTTTGCTTCTTCGCGATCGATAGAGCACGAGTCCGAGACGATGAAGATCAACAACATCGATGATCAATTCCTATCCATCGACAAACAAGTCAAGAAGAAGATCTCCGAAGATCCCATATCTCTTTGACAGGGACAAGGCAAGCCCTAGCCTGGTTCATATATGATTTCGAAATCCTTTTATCTCTGGTTCCTTCATATTGCATGCGACTGAACTGTCTTTTATCGATAGATAGAGTTACCCTATCTATTGCATGTTCCATCCCTGTAGCCTCAAATCCATGATCCACTGCTTCTAGCATACCTAGGTTTGGCATGTGGGCGTCGCTAGAGCCTTTATCTCTTTATGCTTAGCCATGCTTAGTTTGTTACGCTACTACTCCGGTCTTTGGACTGGAGCCTTACAATGAAATGATCTAGCATGACAGGTTGACGTGGTAAGTATAGAGATGTGTGTTAAACATGATTAAAGGCTCAGACGAAAGGCCACATTGGGATGTGGTGGGTTGTTTCGTTTCTGCCGACCCTAGGATGCGAGTTCTCGCCTCTTGAACCAAGACTGAGCGTACAACCACACGAGGCCCTATTATGGTACCCTCTCGACTCAATAACTTGCCTAGTAGATTCCATGAGTCACATAGTTTGCGCTTTACCTGGACATATGCATTGCATTTTTGCTTGGGGTTAAAGGTACATAACAGGTAGGTAATCGTGGTCTAGGTGGCTGGAGGTTGCGGCCTCTGGGGAAACCCACCTCGGCACACATCGTTAAGGACCGGCTTCGGGGCTTGACCCGTTACGGCGGAACAATCCTTAGCGCGTGACTCATGGTCTCGGCGACAGCAAGGTAAAGGTCGTGGTCAACCACCCTCTGCCGGCTTTCCAAGGAAGAGAGCTAATATATTGGCATTAAGAGTCGGTTGGCACGTGTGGATAAAATTGTGCACCCCTGCAGGGTTAAATCTTTTCGAAAAGCCGTGTCCGCGGTTATGGACGACTTGGGAATGGATTCTGTGACCATAGAGAACTTGAACCTGATCGTAAAACTTGGCAACCAATGTGTTTTTACGGATACCTTCTCCGGGTTTTGAGGGGGTAATCCGAGGATAGTGGTTTGAGATGATGAAGATTGGTGGATACAAAATGATGATTAGTAGAGCTAGAGATATCGCTCTCTTATCCCCTTTTAAAGGTTCTGAGTAGTCGAGTTTCTTCTCCCTCTTGTTTAACAAAGGAAAACTGGCTTTACGCAAAAGAAGCTCCACAGAAAGCCCGCATACCCGCTTTGCTAAAAGGTTGTACTAAGTCTTGCTGAGTCCCTGTACTCAGCTTTGCATGCTTTTGTTTCAGACGAAGTTGCTCCGACACGTGGTGGTTTCTAAGTCGACATCGACGAGTAACTTGGGGTTCCCAGGTGGCAGCCTGGAATCTATGGGCTGGGACGTCGCCGTTATGCTCCTGGCCTCTTAGGCCTTTTTGCTATCTTGCTATGTCTAATAGCATAACTTTGCTTCCGTTGATTGATGTATGACAGGTCAGTGACCTCTGCTTGTAATACTTTGGTTCTTCGCTCAGTTATGAGCTTGTATTAATTCTTGAGTCGTAGAGTCACTGTTGTGTTACCGATTCTCTCACTGTAGTCTCTCGAGCTCTAGGTTAGGCTTATGTCAGACGAAGATCTGGTATTTGTCTAACCCTGATCCCGGGGGTGCCACAGGTTTTGGTATCAGAGCAGGACTACCTGTAGGAAGCCCTTTCTACTGGTCGATGTTGAGTCTAGTGTTTGTGAAAACTATTTGAAAGCTAAAAGTATTTGCGAAAATCTGATTAGGCTTCTTTTTACTCCTTATCTGGTATCGCTCTAATTCTAAGGTGCCTTACCTTGTGTTGATTTGAAAGTTTTTCTATCTCTTCTAGTCTTTCAAACTTAGGTGCCTCAAGGGCATGTCGTTTCTAAACCAGTTGACCTAGTGCATAGTTCTCTAGAGTCGTGTGTGTTCTGTGTTTCCTTTTTGTTCTGTTTTGTTTCAACAGAGAGATCCTTTCCATCATGATCTTTCTAGTTTGTGGGTTCCACATCAGTCTGTTCTAGGTTTCGAGGTTTCCTTTCACCTTGTATGCCTCCTTTTTATTTGCTTGGGTACTTCAGAAGCTTTGCACTGCTTCTAGAAGCTACACTGTGATTACTACATCGTAGTGTCCTCTGTGTCACTCATCTAGTAGTTACAACTTTCTCGGGTTTTACCCTTGGACTTGAACCGAAGGTCCCCGATTGTGCTGGATTCAAGTGTTTCAATCTTAGTACATGAAGCTGGCCTTTAACCCAAGATCCATGCCATTGAACACTAGTGTTAATGTTAATACATTACACCGAGATGGCTAAATTCAAGTCAAGCTAGCCTTCAAGCTTGTGTTTATTGTCGTGTTGAACTGTCGCAATAAAGATCTTTCCCTTCCACTAGCTATCGTAGAAGTTCTTTCAATGAACCAAATGGATTACGACAAGAGTGCTCTTTGAGAGTCTCTTATCTATGTCTGTGACTCTGCCACACCTCCCTTTTCAGCATGAGTTTCCCAAGAGTGTTAACTTGTGCATCTACCTCTCAGAAATTCTGATCCTGATCGTGTTCTTCTTCTTTAGTTGCTTTTCGACCTTTGTCTGCTAGTTAGCAGCCAAGTGGTAAATGTACATTGGTGTTTCCCAATACATGTTACCCTTCTGGTTGGTCAAGACATTTCACTCAGTATGCCAGGAGAAACAAACTCCATTACCTCGTCTATCTCTAAGACTTGGTCAAATTGTTGTATTCCCCAGATTAAGAGGCCTCGTTAGCTTCTGTTCTGTTCTACCTTAGAGTATCACCCTCTTTTATATGTAGGTCGTGTTAAGTCTCATGGCCTTATTGATGAAGTGATGCTCTTTCATATCTTTACTCACCCTTTCTCCGAGTTGTCTATGCTTGGGAATATTGGGGTTTGCGTATTGATGTGGCCATCTGAGATTCTTAGCAATTGTTATTGCTTGGAGATCCAAGGACATTTGTGTCATTCTTAGCATGATTGGTTCACCAACTAATTAAGCGAAGTTTGATCGTGCTGCCAAGTCCATTTGTTCAGGCGCACATCTTCGGCCAAAGAGTTAGGTTTATGCCGAAGCTCTCAAGACCATATCATGTTGCTTTGTAAAGAAAGTTTCCCTCTTGAATTCAGTGATATACCGGTGGTTCGTGATATTCTAGTTGTCTTTATAGAAGTATTACCATGTTGTTACATGACCGTGTTGTCGAGTTCATGAGTAAGTTGGTTCTTTGAACTAATCCTTTCTTCAAGAAACCTTGCTGGATATCCAGGACTAGTTGGGTGAGCTTAAACAACAACTTGGAGAGTTGAAAGACAAAAGCTCTATCCGACTTGATCCTTCATAAAGGGATGTCTAGTGTTGTCTGCGTTGAAGTCAGAAGTATCTTTCCCATATTTGATTTGAGCTTGGGCTATCGTCAAATCAAACTCAGTTCCAAGGACTATCTTGATGATGTTTATACTCATGGTGTCTCGTCTGAGTATACCTTCATGTCCTCTGGTCTGACCAATATTTCTGCCGAGTCCATGTGGAATATGAGTCCCTCATTGGAGTATCTTGATAAGTTTGTTGTTAAGCCCATCGATGACATCCTTATTCTCTCCATGTTTAAAGAGATTCATAATGGACAAGTGGCACTAGTGTTGGAAACTTTTGAGAACCATCTTCGTGTTATCATGAAGTATGTGTTCTGGATGTTGGAAGAGACCTTCTCTGGTTCACGTGCATATGCTGAAAGATGTCGCCGTGGATCCGAGTAGAGTTCCCTTTTGTTTCCCTCGGGAATCATCGGAAGTCAGTCAGGCATGCATGTGCGAAGTATTCTTGAGATGGAAGGTTGTTACCTCCATTCCTTGAAACGTTCCTCTATGCACCCTGCCACCGACTGATTTATTAAAGAAAGAGAAGAAGCTTAAGAACTTCAAAATCTTCTTTGATGTCCCCATAAGGACTCACTTGTGTTACATTGCAAAGTTCATGTGCACGCAATTGTCTTTGACAGTCGCAACCACATGTATTACGCAATCTAGCTCAATCCTTTGGAGCTTGACATTGTGGTCCATGTATTGAGAATCTAGCAACTTGACCTTGGTGGTAACTGTTGCAAATCTTACTTTCAAACATTCTGAGTCCGAAAGTATCTTTACATCTAACCTAAGCTGAATCTCAAGCGGCAACGATAGTTGGTGTTTCTCAAGGATTTTTGGGATAGGTCTCTTTGTAAATCCGACAAGATTGATGCCGTGGTTAACACAATTAGTTGGAAGACCTACTGCCAAGATTCTTGAAGTAACAAGAATAACCACTCTCCATAAGGATTTTGTGCGACTTATTCTAGGAGTTGCCCTTATGATGTTTTTCAATTCCAGAGTCCGATCTTCACTTGATGACCTATTGAAGGCTCGTCAATAGCCTAAAACTGGTGTCTATAACATCAAGGAGTTCTAAGCAGAATTGCTAAATGTCCCTCGGTCAATCCCTCGAAATCGTTTCTCCGGTGATGACAACTTCGTTCGGAGAAATTTCAATCCCCGTTGATCATTGGCACTTCACTAGCTAGTGCTCCTCCCTTTCCTTTGGTTTGTACCTGAAGTTCCAATCAATTCACACGTTGTGTGAATTCGTCAGCCATCTATGGTCCCCAGCCTTTTGAATACACTTCAATCGTTTCATGTACCCATACCAAAAGAGTGACTATGATTCTTATATCCAAAGTAGCTCTGGTTGGTAATCTTCTATGCTTCTAAGAGTCGCCCTCCCTAAGAGTGCCTTGTCATGGTATCAAAGGCAGTTTAACTCCTCGCTACCTTGTCCCTTCGTATTCTTGTAAAGCGTGGAGAAATTGCATACCAAAAACTTGAAACTTCTTTCATATCCTCCGTTACCTTGATGTGTTTCATGTTTGTTAACTCAAGAGTTGTTTTTAAACACTCCTTCCATGAGTTGATCATGAGATACTCGATCTTTGTAAAGATCCACTATCCAGAGTTATTCCCTCTTTCCTTTAGGTGCAGTTGAGCAACAACCTCAAGGGAAGAAAAATGAAGCGCTTCATTCATGGTGTTGTGGGTCAACTTATTCATGGTGTCGTGGATCAACTTCTTCAACAAATAAGATCATCGCGATATCGACAAGCTCGTTGAAGATCGGTGTAGTCCTTGTTACCTTCTCTTTTCCTACCTTAGGAATCTCGGGGACGAGATTCTCGTAAGGGGGGTAGAGTTGTAACATCCCTGTTTTGCTAAACCCTAATTAGGAGTTGTTTGTGCATCATGAGCATCATTTAAAATGCATTAAGAAACATTTGCAAATAAAATAAAGTGGAAACCCTAATTTGTGCAAGTCTTCCTCTATTTAAAATGTGTTCAAGTGTTTCAAACTTCCAAACAAAATTATGTGGACTTTCAACTATTATTAGGAAGGCCACAAACTTTTTCCCCTAAAATAATTGAGTCAATTTGGATCTCCAAAAGGTTGTAAAACTATCAAAATGATTTGTTTTAGTGCTGTTTTAAAGTTTTCAGAGAAAATAGAAAAAGCCAGGGGGTTATGGGCAAAATGCCCTTGTCTTCTTCCCTGTGCAGGCGGGCCGAGCTGCACGGCTCGCCCGTGGCCGCCCGATGCCGCCGGCCGCCGGGATCCTTCCCGCCGCCCCCGAGCGCCTATTTAGGCCGCCGCGCCGCCGCAACAAACCCTAGTTTCGCCCCCCCTCCTTTTTCCCTCTTCTCTGCGAGCTCCGCCCAAACCCTAGCCACGGCCGCTCGCCGTCGCCGCTGTTCTGCGCCTCCCCGCGCTCGGCCGACACCTCCAGGAGCTCCGCCTCGACGCCCTCTTCCTCCTCCGCTAAGAAGCACACGCCGGGGAGCTCCCAATCGCCTCAATCGGGCGGAGCCCGAGCTCGCCGGTCACCGCCGTCCTCGCCGATTCCGGCCATCCCCGGCCTTGCCGCCAAGCTCGCCGTGCTCGCGGTGAGCTCCTGAGTCGCGTGGTGCCCTTCTCCTCCCCGGTTTCTTCCTCCATCGGCCCCGCACCGTGCGCCCGCACCCGGCCGCCGCGCTGCTCAACGCCGGCGCCGCTCCGGCGACCTCCTTCGGCGGCGCCACCATCCCTTGGCTCGCCGCCTCGGCGCGCATCTAACGCGCCTGGTCGCGCGACCAGGGGCGCCCCGTAGCCGCCGCGCCGCTCGTCCCTGGCGCCGGCCTGCCGTGGTCAACCACCGGCGGTTGACCCGGTGGGACCCGGTGTCAGCCTTTTCTTTTTATTTCTTTTATTTTCTGTTTTGGTAAATATATTGACAGGTGGGCCCCGCTGTCAGATTTTTATTATTTTCATAAATGTTTCCATAATGATTAAAATCCTGACAGTGGGTCCGGCATGTCAGACTTTTATTATTTTCCAGAAATTCCAGAAAATAGATAAAACTTGTAAATTCAAAAAATTATTCATTTTAAATCAGAAAAATATGTATAATATCTCAAAATCTTCAGAAAAATGAGATCTAAACTTTAGTATCAAAAGCATGCATTGTTAAACAACTTTGAACCCTGTCTTTAATAGGAGAACAAAATAACCCTTTTCTTTATTCATGTGGTTTATGGAAATGCTAACCCTAGGGCATTCCAAACCCATTTAAATTTCCTTCCATGTGTAGGGGTTAATCTCAATAACTTTAACATGTCATATCATCATTGTTGTATGCGCATTGCATCGATGCCATGTGTTGATTGTTGTTTTACCCTTTCCGGTGTTTGCTTCTTCGCGATCGATAGAGCACGAGTCCGAGACGATGAAGATCAACAACACCGATGATCAATTCCTATCCATCGACAAACAAGTCAAGAAGAAGATCTCCGAAGATCCCATATCTCTTTGACAGGGACAAGGCAAGCCCTAGCCTGGTTCATATATGATTTCGAAATGCTTTTATCTCTGGTTCCTTCATATTGCATGCGATTCAACTGTCTTTTATCGATAGATAGAGTTACCCTATCTATTGCATGTTCCATCCCTGTAGCCTCAAATCCATGATCCACTGCTTCTAGCATACCTAGGTTTGGCATGTGGGCGTCGCTAGAGCCTTTATCTCTTTATGCTTAGCCATGCTTAGTTTGTTACGCTACTACTCCGGTCTTTGGACTGGAGCCTTACAATGAAATGAAACTAGCATGACAGGTTGACGTGGTAAGTATAGCGATGTGTGTTAAACATGATTAAAGGCTCAGACGAAAGGCCACATTGGGATGTGGTGGGTTGTTTCGTTTCTGCCGACCCTAGGATGCGAGTTCTCGCCTCTTGAACCAAGACTGAGCGTACAACCACACGAGGCCCTATTATGGTACCCTCTCGACTCAATAACTTGCCTAGTAGATTCCATGAGTCACATAGTTTGCGCTTTACCTGGACATATGCATTGCATTTTTGCTTGGGATTAAAGGTACATAACAGGTAGGTAAGCGTGGTCTAGGTGCCTGGAGGTTGCGGCCTCTGGGGAAACCCACCTCGGCACACATCGTTAAGGACCGACTTCGGGGCTTGACCCGTTACGGCAGAACAATCCTTAGCGCGTGACTCATGGTCTCGGCGACAACAAGGTAAAGGTCGTGGTCAACCACCATCTGCCGGCTTTCCAAGGAAGAGAGCTAATATATTGGCATTAAGAGTCGGTTGGC
The DNA here is from genome assembly GCF_019359855.2 of Lolium perenne. Taxonomy (NCBI): domain Eukaryota; kingdom Viridiplantae; phylum Streptophyta; class Magnoliopsida; order Poales; family Poaceae; genus Lolium; species Lolium perenne. Next base: position 83,970,288 of record NC_067248.2, on the reverse strand, counting down.
ACGTGTGGATAAAATTGTGCACCCCTGCAGGGTTAAATCTTTTCGAAAAGCCGTGTCCGCGGTTATGGACGACTTGGGAATGGATTCTGTGACCATAGAGAACTTGAACCTGATCGTAAAACTTGGCAACCAATGTGTGTTTACGGATACCTTCTCCGGGTTTTGAGGGGGTAATCCGAGGATAGTGGTTTGAGATGATGAAGATTGGTGGATACAATATGATGATTAGTAGAGCTAGAGATATCGCTCTCTTATCCCCTTTTAAAGGTTCTGAGTAGTCGAGTTTCTTCTCCCTCTTGTTTAACAAAGGAAAACTGGCTTTACGCAAAAGAAGCTCCACAGAAAGCCCGCATACCCGCTTTGCTAAAAGGTTGTACTAAGTCTTGCTGAGTCCCTGTACTCAGCTTTGCATGCTTTTGTTTCAGACGAAGTCGCTCCGACACGTGGTGGTTTCTAAGTCGACATCGACGAGTAACTTGGGGTTCCCAGGTGGCAGCCTGGAATCTATGGGCTGGGACGTCGCCGTTATGCTCCTGGCCTCTTAGGCCTTTTTGCTATCTTGCTATGTCTAATAGCATAACTTTGCTTCCGTTGATTGATGTATGACAGGTCAGTGACCTCTGCTTGTAATACTTTGGTTCTTCGCTCAGTTATGAGCTTGTATTAATTCTTGAGTCGTAGAGTCACTGTTGTGTTACCGATTCTCTCACTGTAGTCTCTCGAGCTCTAGGTTAGGCTTATGTCAGACGAAGATCTGGTATTTGTCTAACCCTGATCCCGGGGGTGCCACATTTTGGGATGCCCCTCAGGATATAGAGGATCCTGAGTAGAAACACCACCTCTAGTTGTTACTTCATAAGCATGTTTTTCTTTAGAAGTATTTTTTAACAAGTCATTTTGCACTTTAGTGAGTTGATCAATTTGAGTTTGATCCATATGAAAATGTTTAACAAGCATCTTAACATCATTGGAGGTTCTCTCCACAATATCACGCAATTTACTAATAGCTTGAGAATTTTCCATTAAATGATTCTCTACTCTCATATTAAAGTTATCTTTCTTAACAACATAATTATCAAATTCATCTAAACATTGATTAGGAGGTTTTGAGTAAGGAATTTTTCCTTTATCAAAGCGTTGAAGAGAATGTACCTCAATTGTGGATGAAGGGGGAGTTATCTTACATAAATCTTCTATGGGAGGTAACTTCACATCTTCAGATTTAATACCTTTCTCTTTAAGAGATTTCTTGGCTTCCCTCATATCTTCATCATTTAATTCAATCATACCCCTCTTCTTCAATATTGGTGTTGGGGTTGGTTCAGGTGTAGTCCAATCATCATGATTTTGGCTTATTCTAGCCATTAATTCTTCAGCTTTGTCTGGAGTTCTTTTCCTGAAAACACAACCAGCACAACTATCCAGGTATGCCCTAGACTCAATGGTTAGTCCACTATAAAATATATCAAGTAATTCATGCTTTTCCAAATCATGTCTAGGCCGAGCTCTAAGAAGAGAGCAAAACCTTGCCCAAGCTTCAGGCAATTTCTCTCCATCTTCCTGGTCAAAACTATAAATTTTCTGCAAAGCAATATGTTGAGCACTAGTAGGAAAATATTTTCGAAAGAAAAAATCAAGCAAACCAATTGGACTATCAATAGAATCAGGAGGCAAACTATTATACCAAGTTTTGGCATCATCCTTTAATGAGAAAGGAAAACTTTTAGCAACAAAATAAGTACGCTTCTTGATATCATCAGAAAACAAGCTACTCAAAGTAGAAAGCTCATTCATGTGCTCTACATCACTTTCTTTTTTAGTACCACAAAAAGGTGTCTTCTCAACAATAGATATATGAGATAAATCAAGAGAAAAATCATAATCCTTATCCTTAATGTTTATAGGAGATGTGGAAAATTTAGGATCATGAGACAGTTTATATCTAACAGCATGTTGTGCAAGAAGCTTTTTAATGTTACTTGCACCAGTAGTATGATACGTCCAAAACGTATCTACTTTCCCGAACACTTTTGCTATTGTTTTGCCTCTAATTTGTGTATTTTGGATACAACTAACACGGACAAACGCTGTTTTCAGCAGAATTGCTCTGGTGTCTCGTTTTTGTGCAGAAATCCAACTTTCAGGAAAATCCTCGGAATTTATGCGAAAGGTCCTATTTTCCCAGAATATTGACGAAGCCAGAAGGGCAAGCCAGGTGGGGGCCCGAGGCCCCCACACACTAGGCCGGCGCGGCCCAGGAATTTATGCGAAAGGTCCTTTGTTGTGTGGGCGCCTCGGCGGCCCCTAGACGCTCTCCTTTGGACTACATATGTCTTTCGACCTAAAAACGCCAGGGGGTTCGACCATATTTCCAGAGACCATCCAGTACGCCGCCGCCATCGCGAAACTCCGCCTCGGGACCAGAAACTCCGTTCTGGCACTCCGCCGGGACGGGGAATTGGAGGGGATCTTCACCGCCATCACCACCGACGCCTCTCCATTGACCAGCCATGTTTCCCCCATCCATGTGTGAGTAATTCCCCCGCTGTAGGCTGAAGGGGATGGTAGGGATTGGATGAGATTGATCATGTAATAGTCACAAGATTGTTAGGGCATGGTGCCTAGTATCCGTAGATGTTACTTTTATGATATTGTTGCAACTTGTTATGCTTAATGCTTGTCACTAGGGCCCGAGTGCCATGATCTCAGATCTGAACATGTTATTGTTTCATCATGATATGCATTCTTTTATGATCTTACCTGCAAGTTGTATACACACGTTGCTGTCCGGAACCCGAGGCCCCAAAGTGACAAGAATTGGGACAACCGGAGGGGAAGGCGGTGATGTGAGGATCACATGTGTTCACGGAGTGTTAATGCTTTGCTCCGGTACTCTATTAAAAGGAGTACCTTAATTTGCAGTAGTTTCCCTAGAGGCCCGGCTGCCACCGGCTGGTAGGACAAAAGATGTTGTGCAAGTTTCTCATTGCGAGCACGTACGACTATATATGGAACACATGCCTATTGATTGATTAGTACTTGGATACCGCTTTATTATTACCTTCAAATTCCCTACCATGATTGTTACATGAATTCTCTCATCCATGCAACGCCCGTTCATCTGTCCCTGTGCCTACAGTATTTTAATCCTGCTGTTTACTATAATCACTACTGCTGTCTTTATTTCACTGTTGCTGTTATTTCACTATTCCTACTGCTATAAAACTGTTGCTACTGATAAACTCTTGCGAGCAAGTCTGTTTCCAGGTGCAGCTGAATTGACAACTCCGCTGTTAAGGCTTACAAGTATTCTTTGTCTCCCCTTGTGTCGAATCAATAAATTGGGTAATACTTCCCTTGAAGACTGTTGCGATCCCCTATACTTGTGGGTCAACAAGACTATTTTCTGGCGCCGTTGCCGGGGAGCATAGCTTTATTTGCAAGTTCACTTGGATTGATATTGTTCGCTGCAAATTCTCCATCATGGGTAAACCTCGCGATACTAAAGTCGCCATATTACCATCCACAACAAGAAAAGGTACAACTCTGAGTACCTCTGCTGCTCTTGATTCACCATCTGTGATAAGTCAACTTGTTTCACCACCACAAACTTCACGTGTTGGTATTTCTGCTGAATCTGAAAATTCCTCTAATAATTTTGATGATGCTTCTACTGTGCTTGATAATACTGGTTCATTAGGTCCTTTTCTAGATGCTACAATTTCTAGGTCTAGACAAATTGAAAATACTGAAACCCCTAATGAAAATAAGGTTACACCTGTTAATTCACATGAGATTGATGATCTTGATGAAGATTATGTGGAACTTGTTGATGATTTTATTGATAAATGCAATGCTACTACTAGTACAAGTAACCTTAAAAAGCTTATTGCACAACATGCTGTTAGATATAAACTGTCTCCTGATCCTAAATTTTCCACATCTCCTATAAACATTAAGGATAAAGATTATGACTTTTCTCTTGATTTATCTCATATATCTATTATTGGGAAAACACCTTTTTGTGGTACTGAAAAAGAAAGTGCTGTAGAACATATGAATGAGCTTTCTACTTTAAGTAGCTTGTTTTCTGATGATGTTAAGATGCGTACTTATTTTGTTGCTAAGATTTTCCCATTCTCATTAAAGGATGATGCTAAGATTTGGTATAATAATTTGCCTCCTGATTCTATTGATAGTCCAAGTTGTTTGCTTGATGTTTTCTTTCGGAAATACTTTCCCGCTAGTGCTCAACATACGGCTCTGCAGAGAATTTATAGCTTTGATCAAGAAGATGGAGAGAAATTTCCTGAAGCTTGGGCAAGATTTTGCTCTCTTATTAGAGCTCGGCCTGGACATGATTTGGAATAGCATGATTTACTTGATATATTTTATAGTGGACTAACCATTGAGTCTAGGGCATACCTGGATAGTTGTGCTGATTGTGTTTTCAGGAAGAGAACTCCGGACGAAGCTGAAGAAATATTGGCTAAAATAAGCAAAAATCATGATGATTGGTCTACACCTGAAGCAACTCCGACACCAATACTGAAGAAGAGGGGTATGATTGAATTAAATGATGAAGATATGAGGGAAGCCAAGAAATCTCTTATGGAGAAAGGTATTGATGTCTACGTTCCCCCTCCTTTCCTGTAGACAGTGTTGGGCCTCCAAGTGCAGAGGTTTGTAGAACAGCAGCAAGTTTTCCCTTAAGTGGATCACCCAAGGTTTATCGAACTCAGGGAGGAAGAGGTCAAAGATATCCCTCTCATGCAACCCTGCAACCACAAAGCAAGAAGTCTCTTGTGTCCCCAACACACCAAATAGGTGCACTAGTTCGGCGAAGAGATAGTGAAATACAGGTGGTATGAATAAGTATGAGCAGTAGTACGGCGCCAGAAAAGTGCTTGCTGGCGTGCAGTTGATGGTGGTAGTATTGCAGCAGTAGTAACACAGTAAAACAGTAAACAAGCAGTAGTAACTCAGCAGTATTTAGGAACAAGGCCTAGGGATTACACTTTCACTAGTGGACACTCTCAACATTGATCACATAACAGAATAGATAAATGCATACTCTACACTTTTGTTGGATGATGAACACATTGCGTAGGATTACACGAACCCTCAATGCCGGAGTTAACAAGCTCCACAATAATGCTCATGTTTAAGTAACCTTAAATGTAAGATAGATCAAAAGACTAAACCAAGTACTAGCATAGCATGCACACTGTCACCTTCATGCATATGTAGGAGGAATAGATCACATCAATATTATCATAGCAATAGTTAACTTCGCAATCTACAAGAGATCATGATCATAGCATAAACCAAGTACTAACACGGTGCACGCACTGTCACCTTTGCACACATGCAGGAGGAATAGAACTACTTTAATAACTTCGCTAGAGTAGCACATAGATAGTAGTGATACAAAACTCATATGAATCTCAATCATGTAAAGCAGCTCATGAGATCATTGTATTGAGGTACATAGGAGAGAGATTAACCACATAGCTACCGGTACAGCCCCAAGCCTCGATGGAGAACTACTCCCTCCTCATGGGAGCAGCAGCGGTGATGAAGATGGCGGTGGAGATGGCAGCGGTGTCGATGGAGAAGCCTTCCGGGGGCACTTCCCCGCTCCGGCAGGGTGCCGGAACAGAGACTCCTGTCCCCCAGATCTTGGCTTCGCGATGACGGCGGCTCTGGAACTTTTCTCGTATCGTGGCTTCCTCCGTAAGGGTTTTTAGGTCAGGGACCTTTATATAGGCGAAGAGGCGGCGTCAGAAGGTCGAAGGGGCGACCAGGGGGTAAGGCGGCGCGGGCCAACCCTAGGCCGCGCCGGCCACCCTCCTGGTGGGCCTGTGGCCCCCCTCTGGTCCTTCCCGGGTGTTCTGGAAGCTTCGTGGAAAAATAGGAACCTGGGCGTTGATTTCGTCCAATTCCGAGAATATTTCGTTACTAGGATTTCTGAAACCAAAAACAGCAGAAAACAGGAACTGGCACTTCGGCATCTTGTTAATAGGTTAGTTCCAGAAAATGCATGAATATGACATAAAATGTATATAAAACATGTAGGTATCATCAATAAAGTAGCATGGAACATAAGAAATTATCGATACGTTGGAGACGTATCAGCATCCCCAAGCTTAGTTCTGCTCGTCCCGAGCAGGTAAAACGATAACAAAGATAATTTCTGAAGTGACATGCCATCATAATCTTGATCATACTATTGTAAACATATGTAATGAATGCAGCGATCAAAACAATGGTAATGACATGAGTAAACAAATGAATCATAAAGCAAAGACTTTTCATGAATAGTACTTCAAGACAAGCATCAATAAGTCTTGCATAAGAGTTAACTCATAAAGCAATAAATCAAAGTAAAGGTGTTGAAGCAACACAAAGGAAGATTAAGTTTCAGCGGTTGCTTTCAACTTATAACATGTATATCTCATGGATATTGTCAACATAAAGTAATATAACAAGTGCAATATGCAAGTATGTAGGAATCAATGCACAGTTCACACAAGTGTTTGCTTCTTAAGATGGAGAGAAATAGGTGAGCTGACTCAACATAAAAGTAAAAGAAAGGCCCTTCAAAGAGGAAAGCATCGATTGCTATATTTGTGCTAGAGCTTTGGTTTTGAAAACATAAAGAGAGCATAAAAGTAAAATTTTGAGAAGTGTTTGTTGTTGTCAACGAATGGTAGTGGGCACTCTAACTACCTCATCAACCAGACTTTCAAGAGCGGCTCCCATGAAGGACGTTATCTCTACCAGCAAGGTAGATCATCCCTCTTCTCTTTTGTTTACACATGTACTTTAGTTTAGTTTTTCTTTATTTATGGATGACACTCCTCCCAACCTTTTGCTTACACAAGCCATGGCTAACCGAATCCTCGGGTGCCTTCCAACATTCACATACCATGGAGGAGTGTCTATTTGCAAATTTAAGTTGCTTACTGATAGATCAGAGCAAAACATGTGAAGAGAATTATTAATGCAAGTTAATTAATTGAGGCTGGGAACCTCATTGCCAGCTCTTTTTGCAAAATTATTGGATAAGCGGATGAAGCCACTAGTCCATTGTGAAAGTCTGTCAAAAGTAAATGACAAGATCGAAAGATAAAACACCACATACTTCCTCATGAGCTATAAAACATTGACACAAATAAGAGGTGATAAATTTTGAATTATTTAAAGGTAGCACTCAAGCAATTTACTTTGGAATGGCGGAGAAATACCATGTAGTAGGTAGGTATGGTGGACACAAATGGCATGAATATTGGCTCAAGGATTTTGGATGCATGAGAAGTATTCCCTCTCGATACAAGGTTTAGGCTAGCAAGGTTATTTGAAGCAAACTCAAGGATGAACCGGTGCAGCAAAACTCACATAAAAGACATATTGTAAACATTATAAGACTCTACACCGTCTTCCTTGTTGTTCAAACACAATACTAGAAATTATCTAGACCTTAGAGAGACCAATTATGCAAACCAAATTTTAGCAAGCTCTATGTATTTCTTCATTAATGGGTGCAAAGTATATGATGCAAGAGCTTAAACATGAGCACAACAATTGCCAAGTATAACATTATCCAAGACATTTTACCAATTACTACATGTAGCATTTTTCCAATTCCAACCATATAACAATATAACGAAGAGGAAACTTCGCCATGAATATTATGAGCTAAGAACACATGTGTTCATACGAACCAGCGGAGCGTGTCTCTCTCCCACACAAGGATGAACTTATTCAGAGAATGAAAATAACAAAACAAAAACAAAAATAAAAGCACACAGACGCTCCAAGTAAAATACATAGGATGTGACCGAATAAAAATATAGTTTCACTAGAAGAAACCTGATAAGTTGTCGATGAAGAAGGGGATGCCTTGGGCATCCCCAAGCTTAGATGCTTGAGTCTTCTTAAAATATGCAGGGATGAACCACCGGGGCATCCCCAAGCTTAGACCTTTCACTCTTCTCGATCACATTATATCACCTTCTTCTATTGACCCTTGAAAACTTCCTTCACACCAAACTTCAAGCAAACTCATTAGAGGGTTAGTGCATAATCAAAAACTCACATGTTCAGAGGTGACACAAACATTCTTTTCACTTCTGGACATTGCACAAAACTTCTGAAAGTTAATGGAACAAAGAAACTCATTCAACTTAACAAAAGCGGCAATGCGAAATAAAAGGCAGAATCTGTCAAAAACAGAACAGTCCGTAAAGACGAATTTTAAGATGGCACCAGACTTGCTCAAATGGAAAAACTCAAAACTAATGAAAGTTGCGTACATATCTGAGGATCACGCTCGTAAATTGGCAGATTTTTTCGAATTTTCTACAGAGAACTGTGCCCAGATTCGTGACAGACAGCAATGCTGTTTCTGCGCAGCGATCCCAAATATAACATCAACTTTAACATAGAAACTTTACTTGGCACAAAAACATGATAAGGAGAGGTTGCTACAGTAGTAAACAACTTCCAAGACACAAATATAAAACAAAATACTGTAGTAAAAAAACACATGGGTTATCTCCCAAGAAGTTCTTTCTTTATAGCCATTAAGATGGGCTCAGTAATATCAACGATGCACTCGCAAGAAATAGAAGTTGAAGCAAAAGAGAGCATCAAGAGGCAAATTAAAAACACATTAAGTCTAACATGCTTCCTATGCATAGGAATCTTGTAAATAAACAAGTTCATGAAGAGCAAAGTAACAAGCATAGGAAGATAAAACAAGTGTAGCTTCAAAAATTTCAGCACATAGAGAGGTGTTTTAGTAACATGAAAATTTCTACAACCATATTTTCCTCTCTCATAATAACTTTCAGTAGCATCATGAGCAAACTCAACAATATAACTATCACATAAAGCATTCTTATCATGAGTCTCATGCATAAAATAATTACTACTCCCAACATAAGCATAATCAATTTTATTAGTTGTAGTGGAAGCAAATTCAACAAAGTAGCTATCAAATATAGGAGGTATATTGTAATCATAATCAAATTTATCCTCCATAACAGGTGGTAACAAAAGACTACTATCATTATAATCATCATAAATAGGAGGCAAAGTATCATCAAAGTAAATTTTCTCCTCAATGCTTGGGGGACTAAAAATATCATGCTCATCAAAACCAGCTTCCCCAAGCTTAGAATTTTCCATAGCATTAGCAACAATGGTGTTCAAAGCATTCATAGTAATAACATTCCCATTAGCATGCATATAAAGTTCCATGGGTTTTTTAATTCTCTCTTCAAACACATCATGTCCTAATTCAAGATAAAGTTCATAAAGATCTCTCATATTTTTGTTGTTTTCCATTATGCCTAACTAGTGTAAACAAGAAACCAAATGTCGCAATTGCAAAGTCTAAAGGAAATAGCTTCGAGTACTTACAACGACGGAAAATAGCTTGGCAGCCGAGGTCCGGAGTGTGAGTACCTTTTACCTTTCCTCCCCGGCAACGGCGCCAGAAAAGTGCTTGATGTCTACGTTCCCCCTCCTTTCCTGTAGACAGTGTTGGGCCTCCAAGTGCAGAGGTTTGTAGAACAGCAGCAAGTTTTCCCTTAAGTGGATCACCCAAGGTTTATCGAACTCAGGGAGGAAGAGGTCAAAGATATCCCTCTCATGCAACCCTGCAACCACAAAGCAAGAAGTCTCTTGTGTCCCCAACACACCAAATAGGTGCACTAGTTCGGCGAAGAGATAGTGAAATACAGGTGGTATGAATAAGTATGAGCAGTAGTACGGCGCCAGAAAAGTGCTTGCTGGCGTGCAGTTGATGGTGGTAGTATTGCAGCAGTAGTAACACAAGAAACAAGAAACAAGCAGTAGTAACTCAGCAGTATTTAGGAACAAGGCCTAGGGATTACACTTTCACTAGTGGACACTCTCAACATTGATCACATAACAGAATAGATAAATGCATACTCTACACTTTTGTTGGATGATGAACACATTGCGTAGGATTACACGAACCCTCAATGCCGGAGTTAACAAGCTCCACAATAATGCTCATGTTTAAGTAACCTTAAATGTAAGATAGATCAAAAGACTAAACCAAGTACTAGCATAGCATGCACACTGTCACCTTCATGCATATGTAGGAGGAATAGATCACATCAATATTATCATAGCAATAGTTAACTTCGCAATCTACAAGAGATCATGATCATAGCATAAACCAAGTACTAACACGGTGCACGCACTGTCACCTTTGCACACATGCAGGAGGAATAGAACTACTTTAATAACTTCCCTAGAGTAGCACATAGATAGTAGTGATACAAAACTCATATGAATCTCAATCATGTAAAGCAGCTCATGAGATCATTGTATTGAGGTACATAGGAGAGAGATTAACCACATAGCTACCGGTACAGCCCCAAGCCTCGATGGAGAACTACTCCCTCCTCATGGGAGCAGCAGCGGTGATGAAGATGGCGGTGGAGATGGCAGCGGTGTCGATGGAGAAGCCTTCCGGGGGCACTTCCCCGCTCCGGCAGGGTGCCGGAACAGAGACTCCTGTCCCCCAGATCTTGGCTTCGCGATGACGGCGGCTCTGGAACTTTTCTCGTATCGTGGCTTCCTCCGTAAGGGTTTTTAGGTCAGGGACCTTTATATAGGCGAAGAGGCGGCGTCAGAAGGTCGAAGGGGCGACCAGGGGGTAAGGCGGCGCGGGCCAACCCTAGGCCGCGCCGGCCACCCTCCTGGTGGGCCTGTGGCCCCCCTCTGGTCCATCCCGGGTGTTCTGGAAGCTTCGTGGAAAAATAGGAACCTGGGCGTTGATTTCGTCCAATTCCGAGAATATTTCGTTACTAGGATTTCTGAAACCAAAAACAGCAGAAAACAGGAACTGGCACTTCGGCATCTTGTTAATAGGTTAGTTCCAGAAAATGCATGAATATGACATAAAATGTATATAAAACATGTAGGTATCATCAATAAAGTAGCATGGAACATAAGAAATTATCGATACGTTGGAGACGTATCAGGTATTAAATCTGAAGATGTGAAGAATTTGCCTCCAATAGAAGACCTATGTAAGATAATTCCCCCTTCATCAACAATCGAGGTACATTCCTTTCAACGCTTTGATAGAGGAGATATCCCGTATTCAAAACCTCCTGATCAATGTTTATATGAATTTGATAATTACATTGTTAAGAAAAATAATTTTAATATGAGAGTAGAGAATCATCTAATGGAAAATTCTCAAGCTATTGGTAAATTGCATGATATTGTGGAGAGAACCTCCAATGATGTTAAGATGCTTGTTAAACATTTTAATATGATTCAAACTCAAATTGATCAACTTACTAAAGTGCAAAATGACTTGTTAAAAAAAACTCATGAAGTGAAACATGCTTATGAAGTAACAACTAGAGGCGGTGTTTCTACCCAGGATCCTCTATATCCTGAAGGGCACCCCAAAAGAATTGAACAAGATTCTCAACAAACTAAAGAAACTGATAGTCCTTCTAAGAAAAAGAAGAAGAAACATAAAGTTGTTGTAGAATCCTCTGAACCTGTTAATGATCCTAATAGTATTTCTATTTCTGATGCTGAAACTGAAAGTGATAATGAACATGATGAAGATAATGATAAGAATGATGCTCCCGATAAAGAAGAAATTGAAAAAGAACCTGAAAAGCATGCTAAAAACAAAAAGTACACTAAAGAAGATTTTATTACAAAGAAACATGGTAATGAAAGAGAACCTTGGGTTCAAAAGCCAATGCCTTTTCCTGCTAAGAAACTAAAATCAAAGGAAGAGGAACATTATAATAAATTTTGTGATTGGATGAAACCTTTATTTTTGCAAATCCCTTTGACTGATGCTATTAAATTGCCTCCTTATTCAAAGTATATGAAAGATATTGTCTCTAACAAAAGGAAAATTCCCAATGAGGAGATTTCCACTATGCTCGCTAATTACTCCTTCAATGGTAAGGTTCCAAAGAAGCTGGGAGACCCAGGTATACCGACTATTCCTTGTTCCATCAAGAATAATTATGTTATAACTGCTCTATGTGATTTGGGAGCAGGAGTTAGTGTAATGCCTTTTTCTCTTTACAAGAGACTTGATTTAGATAAGTTGATACCAACTGATATATCTTTGCAAATGGCTGATAAATCTACTGCTATTCCTGTTGGTGTATGTGAAAATGTTCCTGTTCAAGTTACTCAACATTGCTTGATATTAACTGATTTTGTTGTGTTGGAAATGCCTGAATATGATAATATGTCTATTATTCTTGGAAGACCCTTTCTTAATACTGCAGGGGCTGTTATTGATTGCAATAAAGGCAAGGTTACTTTCAATGTTGATGACAAGGAACATACTGTCTATTTTCCCAAGAGGATTGATAAAGTATATGGAGTTAATACAATTTGTAATGTGAAAACTATCAAGGTGGGATCCATTGATTGTCCTATATATGAGCCTAAAGAAGAATATCAAACTCTTGTGATTGGATCTATATCAATTCAATATAAGGTAACATGATTGATTTGAGGTTTATTTCTTCTTATGTCATATAAAATTTATTTGGTAGCAAGACTTGATCAACCTTGTTAACAAGTATATTTTAATGCATAACAGAGCTAAACAACATTTCTTTCTTTCTTTCTCCCTCCATTTGTTCTACTTGCTGTAGCACTTTTTGTTTTGCAATATGCTTTAGATGTTTAAGATTTTGGAAATCATTTTCCTGCGCAGTAATAATTACTTTAACACCCAGAAATGTGCATTTTTCGAAGTTCTCAAAAATTTACAAAAATTATACTGGTAGTCTTATTTTTTGAAGGGGCACCTGGGAGCACCTGGGGATGACCAGTGGGGCACCCCAGGGTGGCACCCCACAGGCCGGCGCGGCTAGCAAGGGGGGCGCGCCACCCTGGTGTGTGGGCCCCTCCTTGCCCCACTTCATCATCTTTTTCACTCACTGCACTCTCTCTCCTGAAAAAACTCGTACTCACTTTCTCTCACTCGCGTTTCTGCTGAAGAACTCGAGATTTCTCGATCTCTTTGCTCAGCCCAGATTTCTGTCTGAAATTTGGCACATTTGCTCTCCGGTATGTGACTCCTTTGATTACCCAATTAGAATTTTTTTTTGGTTGAGTATACCTTGAACATGTTTAGTGAGCTTGCATGCTTGTTCTAAGTGGTAGAAACAAGTTTTGATGCATGATTAGTAGTCTAGCAAGTTCCTATAGTAGTTTCCCTCAATTATATACCTTGAAATCAAATTTTATAATGATTGTTGAAAAATTTCAGAAAATGGAAGGAAGTAGGCACCAACTAAATCAACAAGAATTGGAGGTGCAACAAGTCAAGAGAGTTCACCGCGAAGAGGGAGTATACCCCTCTTATTACCCATGTACTGATTTTATGCGGAATGCAGGAATCCTGCAAGATGTTCAAACACTGATTTCCAATGCAGGGTTGGAAAGTTTTACTGTTGGTGAACCTTACCAATATGCGAAACTAACAATGTCGGTGGTGCAGGATTTCGAATTTCATCGGTCCCAAACTAACCCCATGGTCCGATACAAGATTTATAACAAAACTGTCAACTTGCCATTTACTGATTTTTGTGCAGCAATTAGAGTGCCACAATGGGGATCCTGCGAGAAGGTCAGGGGAACGCCGCGGGAGCTCTCGACCCTTTTTACAATGATTTGTCAAGGAAGAAGCTTCTCCGATGATGGTGGTAAGATCAGTAGCATTCAACTCCCAGCTATCCACTACTTTGCTTATTTCGTTACAAAGTGCGTTCTTGCTAGAAAGAATGCAAGTAAGTTGTCTGTCCAAGATATGGCTTTCTTAGCTGCTGCTTTGCAACAGGATAGGACTTATAATTTGGGTGCTTTAATAGCTTGTAGACTTGCCACTAACCGTGAGAAGGGAGGAATTTGTGGAGGTCTTATCGCATCTCGCTTATTAGCTATGCATGGTGTAGAACCTCACCATCTAGATATTCCGCTCTCCATGGAGAAACTTGATGTTGTTTCTATGATTAAACATGAGTTTGTTTCAGATGCGTCTAACTTGAGCAACCTGTATTATAGGATAACATTTTATAAGAAAAATTGGAGAATAACTAAGAAAATTGAAAAACTAGTACGATTGCCTGCACCTGTTCTGCTTAACCTTGATTCCAGGAAAGGGTGGTCGGTCACAGAAAATGAGCTAAATGCATACATAGAAAGGGAAGGCCATCATGCAAGGGACGGCACGGGGGAGGCCGAGGAGCACCTCGACTCTTCATCCGATGCAGCGAGCTCCTCATATCAACATTATGGTCATGTGGAGCCTCCACGACATTCTTCTGCGCAGGGGCCTTATTATCACTCCATGTACGATCCACCGGCATGGAACCCCGACCCTCGTTGGGAATGAACTCCACTTAGGCCAAAAGCCTAAGCATGGGGGGAGGTATACCGGCATCACTCATTCTTTGCATATTATGGTTGCTGGATACTTGTACATACTTGTTTATTTTTTTAGAGTGGTTTTCTAATGAGAGGGAGATGATATTTGGGGAAGTGCTGTCCAAAAACAGATTCTGGGCTGTTACCAAAAACATTCGTACGCACAGCCAGAATGTTATTTTGAGTTGCAAATTTTTGAGCATGTGCCCCAGGTGGTTATCTAACTTTCATTAGTTGAACACTTTTTGAGCTGAGCAAAGGAAGAATTTTGTTAAATTCGATTTCTGTACTGCTGTCAGGTTTTGGCAGATTTCTGCCATCCTGCTTTTCTGTGTTTCTGTTAGTTTGCATTCTCTTGTTTTCGCTTTGTTTCTTTCCTAAAACACAAAAAGACCAAAAATGTTTCTGTTTTTTCTCTTCACCATTTGTTTATTTGGTTCTTTTCTCTTAATTTACTTTATTTGCTATCGTTGGTTTGCTATGAGAAAACCCAAAAAGATTTTGCTTTGTTTTCTTGTTTCCTTTTGTTCTTGTTTCTAACCCGAAAACACCAAAAATATTTGTTGTTCTTCTTTGGTTTTGTAAAGTTCATTAGGGAGTTCAGAGGTCTCCGGTGGTTGGAGCTTGGTTTCATTTCATATTATTATTCAAGCTGCACAAGTGAAAGGCAATAATGACGATCTACGGCAACTTGACTGTGGTAAGAGGCTGGTATGAACTCTATTTGTTTTCATTTTTGTACATATACTCATCCATGTGAGCATGCTTAGTTGGTTCATGTGAGGTATATGTCATTTAATGAAAGTCTAGTAGTTCATGATCTCTCATGATTAGTTCCAATTTATTAATAATGAGTAGCATGTCATGGATATTTGCTTGCATTGTTTTATTCGTAGATCGGTATGACATTGTGGTATCCTCCTCTGAATAATTCACTTGAATCGACTTGGAACGTGCTCATGCATGCATATGACTGAACAAAAGTCAATTAAGCCTCGATGATTTACTTTGCTTCAGAGTTCTTGTATCACTTTTATGCCTCCGTTAATTTTATTTTGTCGCAAGCATGATTATGACAGTTATTGCTCTCTTGATTGTCGCTTCCCAGTCTATTGCTAGCCTTCACTTGTACTGAGCGGGAACGCTGCTCGTGCTTCCAAACACCTGAAAACCAAGTTGTTCCAAAGTGTCCACCATAAATACCTATGCATGGCATTTTAAACCATTCCAAGTAAATTCTCATGTGCTACCTTTAAACCTTCAAACTACTTCTCAATTTGTTTTAATGTTTTATAGATCATGAGGAAATATGTGGTGTTTTGTCTTTCAACCTTGTCATTTACTCCGGACAGACTTTCACCAATGGACTAGTGGCACATCTGCTTATCCAATAATTTTGCAAAAAGAGCTGGCAACGGGGTTCCCAGCCCCAATTAATCAACCTTCATTAATAATTCTCTTCACGTGTTTTGCTCTGATTCATCAGTAAGCAACTTAACTTGCAAATAGACACTTCCCCATGGTATGTGAATGTTGGAAGGCACCCGAGGATTCGGTTAGCCATGGCTTGTGTAAGCAAAGGTTGGGGGAGTGTCATCCATAATGAAACTAAAATACATGTGTAAACAAAAGAGAAGAGGGATGATCTACCTTGCTGGTAGAGATAACGTCCTTCATGGGAGCCGCTCTTGAGAGTCTGGTTGGCGAGGTGGTTAGAGTACCCACTATCATTCGTTGACAACAACAAGCACCTCTCAGAATAATTTTACTTCTGTCTTTGAAAAATGAAAAGCTCTAGCACATGTTAATCCCTGCTTCCCTCTGCGAAGGGTCAATCTTTTACTTTTATGTTGAGTCACCACCCTTTCTTTGAGCACTTTCTTGAGAGCATGACTGTCATTCTTAGTATAATATGCTTGTCCCAAAATATGATCAGCTGTGGTATAACTTTGATGCTTTTATCTTTGACAATTTTACTTCTAGTCTTTCTATGAACTTCAGAGGTGCCTAGGCATTTATGTTTTGCTACAAATACAGGCAAGCGAGATACCACTTTATCATATCCTTCTATGAACATTGCAATCCTGCTTATTGAAGTGTTTCATGATGCTTGTTATTAGTTTGTTGGTATCTATTTTACGATTGACACAGTTACTAGATGACTTTATTTGCATGTACCTTATTATGAATTGCTTAAGCACTTGCCATATCATGAGAATATTTACATCATATGAACAAATGTGTTCGTGAAAGTTCTTTTATCGCACTCAATTGTGAACTGAATTGTTTGAGGACAAGAAATAAGCTAAGCTTGGGGGAGTTGATACGTCCAAAACGTATCTACTTTCCCGAACACTTTTGCTATTGTTTTGCCTCTAATTTGTGTATTTTGGATACAACTAACACGGACTAACGCTGTTTTCAGCAGAATTGCTCTGGTGTCTCGTTTTTGTGCAGAAATCCAACTTTCAGGAAAATCCTCGGAATTTATGCGAAAGGTCCTATTTTCCTAGAATATTGACGGAGCCAGAAGGGCAAGCCAGGTGGGGGCCCGAGGCCCCCACACACTAGGCCGGCGCGGCCCAGGAGGGGGGCGCGCCGCCTTGTTGTGTGGGCGCCTCGGCGGCCCCCCGACGCTCTCCTTTGGACTACATATGTCTTTCGACCTAAAAACGCCAGGGGGTTCGACCATATTTCCAGAGACCATCCAGTACGCCGCCGCCATCGCGAAACTCCGCCTCGGGACCAGAAACTCCGTTCTGGCACTCCGCCGGGACGGGGAATTGGAGGGGATCTTCACCGCCATCACCACCGACGCCTCTCCATCGACCAGCCATGTTTCCCCCATCCATGTGTGAGTAACTCCCCCGCTGTAGGCTGAAGGGGATGGTAGGGATTGGATGAGATTGATCATGTAATAGTCACAAAATTGTTAGGGCATGGTGCCTAGTATCCGTAGATGTTACTTTTATGATATTGTTGCAACTTGTTATGCTTAATGCTTGTCACTAGGGCCCGAGTGCCATGATCTCAGATCTGAACATGTTATTGTTTCATCATGATATGCATTGTTTTATGATCTTACCTGCAAGTTGTATACACACGTTGCTGTCCGGAACCCGAGGCCCCAAAGTGACAAGAATTGCGACAACCGGAGGGGAAGGCGGTGATGTGAGGATCACATGTGTTCACGGAGTGTTAATGCTTTGCTCCGGTACTCTATTAAAAGGAGTACCTTAATTTCCAGTAGTTTCCCTAGAGGCCCGGCTGCCACCGGCTGGTAGGACAAAAGATGTTGTGCAAGTTTCTCATTGCGAGCACGTACGACTATATATGGAACACATGCCTATTGATTGATTAGTACTTGGATACCGCTTTATTATTACCTGCAAATGCCCTACCATGATTGTTACATGAATTCTCTCATCCATGCAACGCCCGTTCATCCGTCCATGTGCCTACAGTATTTTAATCCTGTTGTTTACTATAATCACTACTTCTGTCTTTATTTCACTGCTGCTGTTATTTCACTATTCCTACTGCTATAAAACTGTTGCTACTGATAAACTCTTGCGAGCAAGTCTATTTCCAGGTGCAGCTGAATTGACAACTCCGCTGTTAAGGCTTACAAGTATTCTTTGTCTCCCCTTGTGTCGAATCAATAAATTGGGTAATACTTCCCTCGAAGACTGTTGCGATCCCCTATACTTGTGGGTCATCATAGTAGCATTACATTTATCAATAAAATCATCATCAGGTTCCACATAATCTTCATCAGGATCATCACTAGAGTGTTCACCAGACTCAGGTGAATTAACAGGTGTAACAGTATTTTCATTAGGAATTTTAGTATTTTCAATTTGTCTAGACCTAGCAATTGTAGCATCTAGAAAAGGACCTAATGAACCATTATCATCAAGCACAGTAGAAGCATCATCAAAATTATAAGAGGAATTTTCAGATTCAGCAGAAGTACCAACACGTGAAGCTTGTGGTGGTGAAACAAGTTGACTTATCACAGATGGTGAATCAAGAGCAGCAGAGGTACTCATAGTTGTACCTTTTCTTGTAGTGGATGGTAATATGGCGACTTTAGCATCGCGAGGTTTACCCATGATGGAGGATTTGCAGCGAACAATGTCAATTCAGGTGAACTTGCAAATAAAGCTATGCTCCCTGGCAACGGCGCCAGAAAATAGTCTTGATGACCCACAAGTATAGGGGATCGCAACAGTCTTCAAGGGAAGTAAAAAAACAATTTATTGATTCGACACAACAAGGGGAGCCAAAGAATATTTGTAAGCCTTAACAGCGGAGTTGTCAATTCAGCTGCACCTGGAAGCAGACTTGCTCGCAATAGTTTATCAGTAGTAACAATTTTATAGCAGTAGCAGTAGTGAAATATAAGCAGCAGTGTAATAAAGACAGCAGTAGTGATTTTAGTAAACAGCAGGATTAAAATACTGTAGGCATAGGGATGGATGAACGGGCGCCGCATGGATAAGATAACTCATGTAATAATCAAGACTAGGCATTTGCAGATAATAATAAAACAGTATCCAAGTACTAAATAACCATAGGCATGTGTTCCGTATAGTCGTACGTGCTCACAATGAGAAACTTGCACAACATCTTTTGTCCTACCAGCCGGTGGCAGCCGGGCCTCTAGGGAAACTACTGGTAATAAAGGTACTCCTTTTAATAGAGTACCGGAGCAAAGCATTAACACTCCGTGAACACATGTGATCCTCATATCACAGCCTTCCCCTCCGGTTGTCCCAATTTCTGTCACTTTGGGGCCTCGGGTTCCGGACAGCAATATGTGTGTACAACTTGCAGGTAAGATCTTAAAACAATGAATATCATCATGAATCAATAACATGTTCAGATCTGAAATCATGGCACTCAGGCCCTAAGTGACAAGCATTAAGCATAACAAGTTGCAACAATATCATAAAAGTACCAACAACGGATACTAGGCACCATACCCTAACAATCTTATGGCTATTACATGAACAATCTCATCCAATCCCTACCATCCCCTTCAGCCTACAGCGGGGATTTACTCACACATGGATGTGGGAAACATTTATGGTCGATGGAGAGGCGTCGGTGGCGATGATGGCGATGATCTCCTCCAATTCCCCGTCCCGGCAGGGTGCCAGAACGGAGTTTCTGATCCCGAAATAGGGTTTTCGATGGCGGCGGACTTCTGGATGTCTTCTGGAAAATTGGTCGAACCTCCCGTGCGTTTTTAGGTCAAGGGATTTAAGTAGTCCAGAGGGGAGCGCCGGGGGCTGGCCGAGGTGGCGTCCCCATGTGGCGGCGCGGCCATGGGCCCACCGCGCCGCCACGTGGTGTGCGCGCCTCGTGGCCCCCCTCTGTCACGTCTTCTGGCTCCGTGGGTCTTCTGTAAAATAGGCCCATTGCAATTATTTCTGGGGATTTTCCTGAAAGTTGATTTTCTGCACAAAAATAAGACACCAGGGCAATTCTGCTGAAAACAGCGTTAGTCCGTGTTAGTTGTATCGAAAATACACAAATTAGAGGCAAAACAATAGCAAAAGTGTTCGGGAAAGTAGATACGTTTTGGACGTATCACTGGCCCTCATGCTCCTGGTCCTGTTTAAAGTTCATATGTGTAATCTTAGTATTCCCTTTGGAAGTTCAGCATTAAACTCTACTAGTACAACAGTGGTGGTCTTGTGATGTTGTACTCTTTTGATGCATTTGTGATGTAGTAGTACTTTTTTTTTGAACTGGTATAGTACTATCTAAGAAAAGTACTCCCTCCAATTCACATTCTTTTTAGCACCAAGAAATATGGATCGGAGCGAGGGAGTAAATTAAACATGGCATCTCGTGCATGAAGCTTGACAGATTGATCGGGTTGGCTAGAATGGCTATACAATGCTGCTCATTAGGCAAATGCATGCCATGTACGATAGTATATATCCAGTAAAGAAGTCTATACTAACATAAAAAAAGACTACATTGGGGATGAGAGTCAATTGGGGCATCTACAATACATAAAATCTTGCTCGTAGCTGATTTTGGCTAAGAGGGTTTTACTCACATTACATGTGCCACTTTCCTTGTCTGCAAAACAAGTTCCAATAAAGGAAGAGGAAAGAAGAGGACATTGTGGGTGAGATTGAACACCTTTTTTATGTGTTAAGCTGAGGCCTCGTTTAGCTGAGGATTTCGACTTAGGCCTAACAGCTCAGCACACCCACAAATAAATCTCCCTGTGCGCACCACTGTCAGCAAAAATAACAAAATTAGCACGCAAGATTAAGAACGAAGTGAATTTAAGTAACTTGGTTAGCTTTTCAAGCAATATATTTAGAGAAAGAGCACACATGTTCGGCTCGAAATAATCGTAAGAGAAGAACAATAAATCTAAGGCACCCCACTTCATCGGAAGAAGGGGCGCGACAACGCATGGATTCATACCTTGAGTCGACGCTGGCTCGTAGAAGGGCGGGCGCGCCTCGAGGATGCCGGTGACGTCTCCACCTCGGTATCACATGTGACTGCTTCTCGACGGGCGGTGCACCACGCCATGTAGAAGATCTATCAAAAGAGGAGAGCCCGATGACGCTACCGATGCCTCAACCTTGATAGCACCGGCCTGTTGCTCCGCACTGAGATGCGCCACATGCAAGATTTAGCGGATGCGCCAATTTCAGAGATATTTCATGATCGTTGTAACAAATTTCAACGTGATGATGATTTGATGCTGCACTCGGCCTTGAACATAAGTACTAGTACAGTCTCACAATTTTTTTATCATTATACTTTGCGAGATTTAGCGGATGCGCCAATTTTAGAGATATGTCATGATCGTTGTAACAAATTTCAACGTGATAATGATTTGATCCTGCACTCGGCCTTGAACATAAGTACTAGTACAGTCTCACAATTTTTTTTATCATTATACTTTGATTTAGTGGATGCGCCAAATTCAGAGATAGATCATGATCATGGTAACAAATTTTCAACGTGATGATGATTTGATGTTGCACTCGGGCTTGAACAAAAGTAATACTACTATCTCACAATTTCTTTCTCATTATACTTTGCAAGATTTAGCGCATGCGCCAAATTTAGAGATAGATCATGATCATGGTAACAAATTTTCAACGTGATGATGATTTGATGTTGCACTCGGGCTCTAACAGAAGTAATACTACTGTCTGACAATTTCTTTATCATTATACTTTGCAAGATTTAGCGGATGCGCCAAATTCAGAGATAGATCATGATCATGGTAAAAAAAATTCAACGTGATGATGATTTGATGTTGCACTCGACCTTGAACATAAGTACTAGTACGGTCTCACAATTTTGTATCATTATACTTTGCATGTTTTAGCGGATGCGCCCATTTTCAGAGGTAGATCATGATCATGGTAACAAATTTTCAACGTGATGATGATTTAATGTTGCACTCGACCTTGAACAGAAGTACTACTACTGTCTCACAATTTCTTTATCATTATACTTTGCAACATTTATCGGATGCGCCAAATTCAGAGATAGATCATGATCATGGTAACAAATTTTCAACGTGATGATGATTTGATGTTGCACTCTGGCTTGAACAGAAGTTCTACTGTCTCACAAATTATTTATCATTATACTTTGCAAGATTTAGCGGATGCGCCAATTTCAGAGATAGATCATGATCATGGTAACAAATTTTCAACGTGATGATGATTTGATGTTGCACTCGGCCTAGAAGAGAAGTACTAGTACGGTCTCACAATTCTTTTTATCATTATACTTTGCAAGATCTAGCGGATACGCTAATTTCAGAGATAGATCATGATCATGGTAGTGACCGATATTCAAGGTGATGATGGTTTGATTTTGTACTCGGCCTTGAACAGAGGTACTAGTACGGTCTAACAATTTTTTATCATTATACTTGGACCGTAGCCAAATTCAACATCCCATAGCGGCAAAACTTCCCGCCCACGAAATACAAAAATTTCACACGCTTCCAAATTCCCATTATACCCCTGTGGAGATGAAAGCAAAGTCGGTTGGTGGGGGGGTCTGCCCGTCATTTTTTCGATCACCATCTCCCTAGCCCCGGAAACCCTCCCAAAAAATGCATTTCCTTCAGTCTCTCCTCTGAGACCACCCACCGGAACTTCTCAAGTCCCTCTCTCTACCACCTCCACGACCACCGCACTGGAACATCCCCGCCGGACTTCCCTGGCCTACCCGAAGCCTCGCGATCCTCGTCATCCGGCTGCCTGCTGGAGCCGCTTCATCGACGCCGTCATCAACCGGACACTACAAGGAAAAGGCCTACCGCCGGCGAACCTAAATGGCCCATTGCCGGCGCACCAAGAGCCCGCCGGTGCGAACGGGCCGGTGATAACTGGCCATTGCCGGCGCACCATGCAGTTCGCCGGCGATAGTGTGCTTACTGCCGGCGCGCCATCGCTCATTCGCCGGCAAAGGAAATGTTCCACCGGCGCGCCAACAGCTGCGCCGGCAGTAGTGCGTCGAGTAATGGCGCATGCCTTGTGCGCCGGCACTAGGTCATTTAGGTACGCCGGCAATAAATTCGAAAATTATTTTTTCAGCTTTTTTCCAGCATATTAGAATACATATTTGACAGCAGTATATATTTACAACACAGTTCATATTTTGACAGCAGAACATGCAATATGAGAAGCACATAGAGATCCAAGTCTCATTTCGGTATCAATACACAAATACGCTAGTCTCGTTTCGGAATGGTGATTCATACAACATGTGCATATGCAACACCAAAGGACTAAGTTTCACAAAGTTAGAAGTCTCGGTAGTCGTCACAAGTGTCGTCATACACCTCACAATGTAGCTCCTAACCTAAACTACAATCACATAGAACATGAACAACATGGTCACGATGACCATCATCACGAAGGCATGGTCTTCATCCGGTTCCTCCTCATGTCCCTCATCTCTCCCGCTAGATAACGGGCGTATCTTCCTTCCGCCTCCACCCTAGTGGGGTATCCCTTGTAGCTGTTGCCGCTGAAGCGGTGCACCTGTCTCCGACAGTCCTCCCAGTCGTCGTAGACTCCAGGAACCCTCCCCTTGTACACGACATATGTCGTCGGCATCTCCATGCACAAGACAAGTAAAACATTAGTACCAATGCAATGAACAAGTTCCAACTCAAATAAGAGACAAGTAGTATGAACTAAATAGCATGTGCCTCATACTTTGTTGGTCGAAATAAATAATAACATACAGGGATGGGGTCAGCGAGGCTAGGTAGGATGCACAATAGATTGATATTTGTGGCCATCACACCAAGCCTCACTGGCCCCACCCCTGAGTGTACAAGTGACCAAACATTTTAATCATTGGCCAATGCAATTAAGAAGTGCGAACTCAAATAAAAGAAAAGTAGTACGAATTAAATAGCGTGCCTCATACTATGTCGGTCGAAACACATATTAACATCCAGGGATGGAGTCAGTGAGGCTAGGTAGGATGCACAATAGATTGATACTTGTGGCCATCGCACCAAGGCTCACTGGCTCCACCCCCGAGTGTACTAGTGACCGAACATTCTAATCATCGGCGAACTCCAAATACGAGGCAAGTAGGGGTCGAGTAAATGCAAATAATTATTAAGGTATCTACGGCATAATCTTGAAATATATAGCAAACTAAATGAAACTATAGACACCTGTTCACATGCACATCCATACAACTAAATAAAAGCAACAAGTCGATTCTATGGGAATATGTAGCAAGTATTACAATACGGAAGTTCAAAGACATATCGTTCAAGCTTTAGCAATAGTGTTCCCGTTGTAGGATCAGGTTGTACGCCTAGGGGGGAATGGACGGCAGCCCTCAAGCGTGTTGAACGGCCTCTCATCACGCGACATCTCCAAGCGGAGTTCTATCTCGTCATTAGGTGGTAGACCGTAGCCGTAGAAGAACTCGCCAGACCTATTGTTGACATCATGCACGATTACCGTGCAAATGAACTGCTGGATGCGACCCCAGTTCTTTCTAATCTCTCTATCAGGGGCATCCGCCATGTTTAAAAACCTCTCTCTGAGACTCTCTGGCAGCAACATGTCATCTGCGTACTTTATGTACTCCTGCATCTGAAGGATGGCGTACCACGCGTCCATCCCATTGTCTTCATTCGACTGCCTGAGGCAGGGGAAGTTGGTTGTGTGGGTTAAGACCAAGCCTCCTCGGGATTTCCTCTCTACTTTGAGGGGGCCTGCCTTGTTGGCGAAGCCGGTGAGAGCATCATTGAGAAGGGCCTTGATGTTGGTGTAGTCTTTCTTCTTGTCCCTACCCGAGTCGAGATAGACTGCATGCGAGTGTTGCGGGTGCACGACGATGAGGGTGCAGTACATGTCTCTGCGGAAAACACACAGATTAACCTTTGGAAATGCAAATGGAGATATAGGATAGAATGGTGATGGGGACTAGCGAGTGATTACTTACTCGGGGAAGTAAGGGATGAGAATTGCGCCCTTCTTAATGTTCGCCAGCATGAAATCCTCGACCTGCCGGGTGGCAATCGCCCGATCCCCAGCGTTGCAGATGATGCTCTCCCGCATATAGAAGGGGTCCATTATCGCGATGGTCGGCGTCTCCTCCTTAACGATCTGGGAAGACAAGCTAAGAGCAACTAGGAGAACCACACTAAAGTGGAGCATTTGCTTGCGATAGATGCTGAAGATGTCATTGAACCGGATGAAGCACAAGTCCGCGGGGTACTTCTCGACGAAGTTCATGCCAGTTGGCACCTTCGCCACGAAGAGAGGGTAACTAGGATTTTTTGATTTGAGAAGCTGCCTCTCCAAATACTGGACTTGGTTATGCAAGCTCGCCATATCCCCGGTGAGTAACTTGAGGACATGCTCCGGCAGCATCGGTTCACCCAAGTGATGCAGAGGTCACCAATTGTTTGGCAACTTGTCAAGGAGTGCCACCTTGTCCTTGTCTTTGGCCGCCGCCTTGTCTTTGGCGTCCTTCTTAGCTGGCCTCTTCCTCTTCTTGGGTTGTAGTACTGGACCATCTCCCACCGCCGTAACCGTAGCACGGAGTGTGTTAGGGCTCAGCATCTTCTTGACGGCGGCGGCGGCGGCGACCTCCTCAGGATTTTCCTCCTCAGCCGTTTCTTGAGAATCGAACAGCTTCTTGGAGCACCCATATTTTGAGGCCGGCTGATCCTCATGGACAACTTGTGAAGACGTAGGAATATCCCATTGGAAGTCGTCACGTTCGTATTCCTCGGCCTCTGGCGCCGCTGGCTGTTGTGGTGGGGCGCTGACCACCGGCGCCGCTGGCCGTTGTGGTGGGGCGCTGACCTCTTGTGCAGCTGGCCGTTGTGGTGGGGCGCTGACCACCGGCGCCGCTGGCTGTCGTGGAGGGACGCTGACCTGTGGCGCCGCAAGGTGCTTGTCTTTGCTTGCCGTCGACCCCGAGTAGGTGTTGATCCTAATTAGGGTCTTCGGCCATAGCAGTACCCAACCCTTCAGTGAGGCAAGATTCAACGGGTCTTCGTCATCGGCACCATGCGGTTGATTAGGAGGAAACAAATCCTCATAGCCCGGTAACGCCCGATCCACTTCAACCCGGTAAACGTCATCCTCCATATCTCGTGTGTGCCACTTCTTAGCCAGGGGCCGAAGGATGGACCCCCTCGCGACGTCTTTGAGTTCGCCGTTTACTCTCATCAGGAAGGTGCATGGCGTTGAGAGCGCCTGCGAGAACATGTGTATGGCGTTAGAGAGAGGGCAAGGATGACGAAACTAATATATTAACTTGATGTACACATGGGTTAATTACCGTGAGGGCGTTGAGCTCGGCTAATGTCGACGGGCCGGCACATGCGGCGGCAGGCGTGCAAGTGACGGAGGGGCTGCTACCCGGCATGGACGGTGAATCCCTAGCACCAGCGACATTGCCGGCGGCCGGAGGAGTCTCCATTATAACATTGTCATTACCGGCGGACGGCGGCGCCATCGAGTTGCTGCCGTCGAAGCTAACCACTTGCATTTTCGGGGGGGCTTGTTTGCCACCCTCATACCACGCGTGTAGAGCGTTGAAATCTGCTTGGACTGAAGCGGCGACTTCAGCTTTGACTTCAGGTACGAGCGTAGCTTTGAGTTGCGGTACCAGTTGCGGTACCAAACCAGCTTGGACTTCGGCTAGGATTGACTCCCTCATTTCCTCCGCCTCCCGCTGCTTCCTCTCACTGCGCGCATTTTTATCGTCCGCAGACGACAAGCCATAGTGACCATGCTTGTAGCCTGTACCGGCGCCAGCCACACGGCCTCTATGCGGCCTTCTCGTCGGTGAATGCTCATTGACGATGTTTAGCGCCCGTACGAGAGGCTTGTCCCAGGCTACCCTGCCCGTCGACGCCTGGGAGGAGGAGCCTTCGTCACATTGAGAAAGTTTTTGTCTTTCTTCTTCCTGCGGAAGAAACGCGAACCATTTAGAAATGTTGCTACTATTATATGAACGATACTTGATCTAATTAAACCGGTAAATTGCTTACCAGTTTTTCTCCAACGCCAGGACCTTCTTGTCGTTCGTGAACCAAATTATGTCGGTTACGACCTTCGGGTCCGTGACAAGTTCCCCGGTTAGTTTCTTCTTATGGTACCGGGACCTGATGAATCTTCTTTCAAGCGGGTCCTTGTACTTGAGCCAGGGGTTCTCAATGCCGGCATTTACATACGCCTCGTCCTCCTTCGCCCAATAGGGCTCCTTTCCCTCGTACCCACGACTCCCAAGGTTGTGGTTGCCGATGTTAAGCTCCCGCATTTCCTTCCCCCACAACTTGTGATTCTTGGTTGCTTGTAGCTCTTCATTGGCCACAAAAGCATCAAAGTCCGCCTGGGAGACATGCGGAAAGGCGGAGTGGACCTCTTCGAAACCTTTGCCCTCAGCAATCAGCTTCCGCACCATGTACTTGTAGCTGCTGAGGTGTTTGGTGAACTTCAGGAGGGCTTGTGAGTTCACAATGTTATTGGTTTGATCAGTGGAGGCGTAGTCGCCTAGGAACTTGTATCGTGAGTGCAACCTCGCAATGAGCTGGGCTCGCAGAGGCGCTTTGCTCTCAGCTCGGAGGTCCGTCTCGTTGAGATTGACGACCTCTCGGAGGATACATGCCAGTTGGTTGCCGTACCCCTTGGCAACATCCTTAGGCTCCTTCGGCAATCCACTGGCGGGGTCCACCTCTTTGACTGTGTCTCTGCCGGTGCCGACCGTGTTTTGGCGCCTTGCCTTCCGCGGCCTCTTGGAACCACTTGTCCCGGTGCCACTACTCCCGGCGGCGCCGCTAGGATCGTCGCCGCTTGTCTCTCCGCAACCCCCGGCGGCGCCGGTTGCCTCGTCGCCGCTTGGCGCGTAGGTACTACCCCCGGCGGCGTCGCTTGCCTCGTTGCCGCTTGGCTCGTCGCCACTACCCCCAGCGTCATCCTCCATCTCATGATCCTCGTCGCCGCCAACACCAGCGGCCTCGGCATCCTCCTCCGTCCTAAAGAAGTGCCTATTGTAGTGCTCCTCTAATTGTTCTTCAGACGCCATGGTGGCTTGCACTAATAGAAGATGAAAGAGTTAGAATTCACGGAAAAATTCGGCATGACCTTTGCTAAAAATTGGTCATGCCGAGTGCTAGAATTGCCGGAACGGAAATGAATCGACATTCCGGCACTCAATAGCAACTCAATCCCTGCAAATGTATAGAAATGCAAAAAGAAGACCATATACTTTAGCACCATTTCATTCTTGATCATTTAGTGTGGAGAGCAGCACCATTGCATCAGCATGCACAACACCATATACATCAGCATGCACAGCACCATATACATCAACATGCACTTAATCATTTGATATACATCAGCATGCAATTAACATCAGAAGCACCATGCCAGTAGCATGCATTTCATTTTCAAACCAGAGTACAAATTCAGTAGCATGCATTTAACCAGAGACACAAAATCATTTTATATGCATACTGAATTCCTGACACTAAATCATTTCATAGCACTTACAGTAGCATAAAATAGCACTTGTTCTTTTTTTTGCGAATAAGGGAAGCTAGATTAACTCTGGTAGTGAATGTGTGAGTGCAGAAATAAGAACTAAGCAGATAAAAATAACAGTGTACAACACAGAACACAGCTATGTTTAACAGTGTACATCAGTTGACAGCATCCATTTAAAACCAGAGAATGAACATAGCACTTGTTCTTTTTAAATGAACCAGAGAATGAACATATCACTTGTTCTTTTTAAATAAAGTAAACCTACTGCTAGTGAATAAATGTGAGGCATTCCTAACCCTAACACTTGCTACTGGTGGCATTTGATGAATTTTTGCATATCAACCAATGAATTTTTGCATATCAACCAATGAAATAATCAACCAATGAATTTTTGCATATCAAGCAAATAGGCATATCAACCAATGAATTTTTGCATATCAAGAAAATACCAATGAATTTTTGCATATCAACCAATGAATTTTATATATCAACCAATTCTTGGCAGTAGGCATTTAAATGAAGAACCACTACTGCATATATAGCAGCAGTAGCAACTACTGCATTTTGCATTTCATATAAACAAATCTACTGCATGCATTTCATTTTCTATTTTCAAACCAGAGAACAAATTCAAACCAGAGAAATAGCATGTGAACCAGAGAAATTAAAATAGCATAAACTGAACCAGAGAATGCAAAATCTCAACTTGAGATACCAAGCATTTTGATTAACCAACTAAATCAACCAGTAGGAGTAGCATGACCATTTTTTCATCATTTTATAAATGAACCATGCATATCACAAGCAATTTGAACCAGTAGCAATTTATGGCAAGCATGAGCATGATCAAGCATTTTTGCATTTATGGCAAGCTTGATAATTGCATATATAGCATTTTTTTGCATCCAGAGAATGAATTCATTTTAGTGCTCTCTCAAAATTTCAAACCAGAGAATGAATATGAGTGCATTTCATCATTTGCTACTGCATTTCACCATTTTATTTCAAACCATAAAATTTCAAATTGATGATTTTAGTGCTATTGGTCAGTATGATGGTTGGTATTGGAAAAGCCTGATTGCTGTTTGTTCATTCTGTATGAACCCTAACATTGAAAAAGCCTAAATCATATATTTTGCTGTAGAAAAAGCCTAACATTGAGTAAAACTAACTAATCAACCTAAGTACTGAACTCATATAGACAATGATGTGCTTAATTCTTCAAATTTAAACTTCAAAATTGACTCTTTCACCTGCTATTGCATTTATTTAATTCTTTAACATGAATATATAGCAAATTGAGCATGAGCAGTAGCAAATTGAGCATGAGAAGTAGCATTTCAACCAATGAATAGGGCAGTACAGGGCCAACCATGGCATCAAATTTGCAAGGGTACAGGGCATCAAATTCAATTTTCTATGAGTAATACAAGAATCGGCGCAATAATTCAACTACTGCAAGAACAACGGCGCAGAGAGAGGGAAGGAAGAGGGGGATGGAGAGGGAAGGAAGAGGGGGAAGGAAGAGGGGGATGGAGAGGGGAAGGAAGAGCTGAAGGGAGAGAGGTTCTTACCAACGGCGATGGTGGCGACGCCCTGCTGCTCCTCTCCGCGACGGTGGCCGGCGCGCAACGGCCTCCTCCTCCTCTCGTCGATGGTGGCGACGGTGGCCGGCGCGTGACGCCCTCCCCCTCCTCTCCGCGGTGACGCCCTGCTCCTCCTTGCACGGCGGCTCCGGCGTGCTGCGAGGTCGACGACGGCGCAGGGGCGTGCAGAGAGGTCGACGACAGCGCGGCGGTGCTAGGGTTCGGCGTGTGCTAGGGTTCGGCGCGTGAAGAGAATGTGACTGGGGGGAAGAGGATCGACACACGCGTGCAGTTAAGTCCCCACTATAGCCGGACCCCTTACTGCCGGCGCACCACGCCTTTGGTTCGCCGGGGACACGTGTAACCCCCGGCGCACTAGGGCCCTTGTTCGCCGGCAATAACCTTGGCACGGCTATACCTGGGACTTGTCCCTGTGCCAAATCAGGCCCTGGCCATTTCCATTTCCTTTTTTATTTTCTTTTTCTTCATTTCCTTATTTCCTTTCTCTTTCTTTTATGTTTGTTTTCTATTCCCCCAAATCCTATACTATTTTATTTCCTTCTCTTTTCAAGATAATAACCAAGCAATATGAGTTAATTATGCATTACAAAAAATATGAGTTATATATACATACACATAATATTTACCAACACAATATTAATTAGTCATACATAAAATATTGGCCATGACCATATGAGTTAATTATGCATTACAAAAGCAATATGAGTTATAGATTGCAAATAAAGTTTTACATCGTCGATTGAGAAGAGTGTTTCGCTTTCTTCTTGCTTTTCTTGCTCGTTGTTGAATAATTTAGCCCCGTGTCGTGACTTCTTCTTTTGAAGGGTCGACCTGACCTCGGTAGCGTGGTCCTGCTTCTTCTTGTGGTGTATGTTGTGTCTTCGTCCTCGGATTCTTCCATCATTGGGTCTCCGACTTGTCCTTCGAAGTCTTCCTCGTTGGCGACTCCATCCATTCCGATGATGGTCCTCTTGCCTCTCCTCACGATAACACGGCTAGGCCTGGATGGGTCGGTTATGAAGAAGCATTGGTGCACGTGTTCTGCCAGTACCCATGGCTCATTCTGCGCGGTGGCGTTCATGGACTTTGATTTGTTGGCTTCGGGTAGAAACATGGTGGTGAAATACC
The DNA here is from genome assembly GCF_019359855.2 of Lolium perenne. Lineage (NCBI taxonomy): Eukaryota > Viridiplantae > Streptophyta > Magnoliopsida > Poales > Poaceae > Lolium > Lolium perenne. The sequence continues at coordinate 83,939,039 of NC_067248.2, read as the reverse complement.
GGTCTTCTTATGTGACGTTCTTAGCCCATCTGATACGGAACATCGGCACTTTCTCCCCAGCGTAGCTAAGCTCCCAGATTTCCTCGATTCTTCCGTAGTATCTAGTCTTTACGTCACCCGTCCAGGAATCCATCGTTACCCCTGAGTTCTGGTAAGCAATGTTCTTGTCTTTTTCTTCCGTGTAGAATGTGTACCCGTTGATATCGTACGCTTGGTAAGTCATGAGGTTGGGCGCGGGGCCATGTGACAAGGCCAATACTAGTTTATCCTTGTCAGAATCCATTGGTGGGGGATTAGCATCAATGTGGTCTTTGAACCAGCGCGCGAAAGAGGAGTTGTGCTCTCTGTATATTTCTGCTTCCGTCATCATCGGCTTGCCACTGTTCTCTATCATGGTTTTGTGCTCTTTCAACCAAGGATCGATCAAGTCAATGTGTTGTAGCGCTACTAAGTTGGCCCTGTCAAAGTCGGAAGTCCGACCAGACATGCGCACGTGCAGTTCCTTCCTTCCATTTTTGTGGCCTACTCCCTCGAACCTGCGGAGGTGCTTGTTTTGAGGCAAACCAACAGGGTCCTCGATGTCTAGATAATTCGTGCAGAAAGAGATGCACTCTTCCGTGAGCCAGCCCGGTACGATCCGACCATCCGGATGTGACCTGTTACGCACGTATCCATTAATGACCCCATTCATTCTTTCAAACGGCATCATGTTGTGTAAGAATGCCGGCCCTAGATCGACGATATCATCCATGATATGGACCAACGAGATGGACCATCACGTCAAAGAATGCGGGCGGGAAGTACATCTCAAGCTCACATAGGATCACCACGATCTCTTCCTGGAGCCTTGCGAGTTTCTTCACGCTTATCGACTTCCGAGTTATGACGTCGAAGAAGTTCTGAGCCCGATCAGCGTTGCACGGACATGGTCATCCATTATACCTCGGATTGCAACCGGAAGAATCTGCGTCATCATCACGTGACAGTCATGAGACTTCATGCCGCTGAAGTTTCGTTTCTTGGCGTCCATGTATCTGCTTATTAGCCCGGAGTAACCGAAGGGCACTCTGACTCCTAGAAGGCAATTGAAAAATTGATCGACCTCGGCCGGACTAAAAGTGAAGCAGGAGGGGGGACAGTAATAGTCTGGCTGCTTAATCCTTTTGCGCTTCTGACCGCCGTCCGCCTCCTCCTCCGACTGTCCCTCTTGGGCCGCCGGGATCTGAAGCTCTTCCCTGATGCCCAAAACTTTCAGGTCGTGTCTTGCTTTCGGCCCATCTTTGGTCCGGTCCGGCATGTTGAGAAGAGTGCCAAGCAAGCTCTCGCACACGTTCTTTGTAATATGCATGACATCAAGGCAGTGAGGTGTATCGAGAATTTTCCAGTACGGCAAGTCCCAAAACACGGACCTCCTTTTCCATACACCAATGAGCGGCGTCGCCGTTGCCTTTTTCTTCTTCTTCTCTCCAGGCTTTTGACGTATCTTTCCCGGCGGAGGGAACTCCTTCCAACCTTTCAGTAATGTATCGATCTCTTCGCCGCTCTTCTTCCGTGGAGGTCCTCGGGGTTCATTTGTACCATCGAACAGATCTCCACGCTTTCTCCACGGGTCAGTCTTCTGTAGCCACCTTCGATGCCCCATGTAAACTGTTTTCGAAGAGCCGGGATCCTTACCAAGCTGCAAAAACATCGTCTCTTCCATGCACCTGACACATGCCTTGTGTCCATGGCACACCTGGCACGAAATGTAACCGTATCCGAGGTAGTCCTGCACCGTCGTGATCAACGCGGCTCTCAAAGGGAAATATTCTTCCGCGACGGCGTCCCATGTATCTACCCCTTCCTCCGCCCACAACGTTTCAAGCTCCTCCTTTAATAGTTCGAGATACATGTTGATATCGTTTCCTGGCTGTGTCGGCCCTTGAATTAGCATACTCATCTGTATGTACTTCCTCTTCATGCACAGCCAGGGCGGGAGGTTGTAGATCCATACAAACACGGGCCATGTGCTATGTGTGCTGCTCTGGTTTCCGAACGGATTGAATCCGTCCATGCTCGCACCCAACCTGATGTTTCTGGGTTCTGCCCCAAAACTTCCGAATTCATTGTCTAATGCTTTCCACTGGCTTGCATCCGAAGGGTGTGTCAGCACTGGGTGCTCAATCCGATCTTCATCATTCAACACTGCCTCCTTTCTTTCAGCGTGCCAGCGCATGAGCTTTACTTCCTTGCGGTCCGCGTAGAACCGTTGCAGCCGGGGGGCGAGCGGGAAGTACCACACAACTTTCCGAGGAGCTTTCTTCTTCCCTTTCTTGTACCGTTCAGCGTCACACACAGGACATTTGGTCTTGTCCACGTGCTCCTTGCGATACATGATACAGTCGTTGATGCAGGCGTGATACTTTTCGTGGGGTAAGTCGAGAGGGCACGTGATTCTCTTGGCATCGGCTAGACTACCAGGACACGTGTTCCCGGCAGGAAGGAGATCTTTCACGTATTCCAGGATGTCGTCGACGCTTGTGTCCGTCCATCCGTGTTTCGCCTTCATCTGCAGCACATCGAGAGCTACTCTCAAGCGAGACTCCCCCAACCCGCGACCTGAGTCGTACAACGGAGTATTCGAGTCTATCTCCAGTTGCTCAAGCTTTGATTTCCGCTTGGCGCCCTTCGTCTTTTCGAGAAGCAGATCTTGAAGATGAGGGTCCCGCACGACTGAAGCTAGCGGCACCTCTTCGTCGTCGTCAAGGTTATTGTCATCGTCAAGGTTATTATCGTCGTCAAGGTTATCGTCTTCTGCGACAAACTCTTCATCGTCATCAATGTCATGATGCCCTCCTTCTTGCCGGCCATTATTACCACCTGCTGCCGTCGCCCCATTGACCTCCGTGCCATCATCGCTCATCCATTGAGTGTGTCCATGCATGAAACCATTAGTGAGCAGGTGCCCCTGCAATTTTCCTGAATACGGGTCAAACCATTTCCCTCGTTTGCATCTCCGGCACGGACACAATACCTCCTCGCGTTTATTTTCATACATGTCGATGATCGCGTGTTTCAGATATCTCATCACGATGCTTTCACTCATCTCGATAACCATTCTCGCCTGCATGGTAAGATTACATAATTGATTAGAACCATGCATCCGTCGGTAGTTTTCACGGAAAATTTCGGCATGACCTTCCTACACGGTAGGACATAGGAGCGCCAGAAATGTGCCGAAACGGAAACTTGAAGAATCAACATTTCGGCGCAACGTTGGCAACTCATTTTCAACGCCAACACACACACAAGCACAAGCACAACATATATATATGCCACACACGAGAGCTAGCTTTGCTTCAAATGTCCAACATACGTCGATTTCATTCCTTAATTTGTTCATTAATCACCTATTTGTTTGATATATTCGTCGATGAGATCGAGACGAAGCGCCGCGACAATGGCGTATGGAAGCCGACTTTCTAGATCTAGATCTAGATTGAGCGGTCAATGCGGGATATTAGATCTAGATCTACATAGGGGGATGTGGGAGATGCATGTAGGACGGGAAGATTTGCTCAAAAAATATGATTTTGTTTGGTCAAATTGGTGAAATTGGGGATAGAAATGGGCAAAAATGAGCTGGGTTGGGAGAAGGCTCGGGTTTGTGTGGAGGAGTGGAGTGGTAGTAGAGTGGGGGAGTGGTTGTTGAGCAGAAATAACTGCCCAGGTTACTGCCGGCGCACCATGGCACGGGCGCGCCGGCAGAACATAGCTATTTCGGCTATACCACCCCCAGGCCAGGCCCAAGAGTCATTGCCGGCGCATCAGCCCAGGGGCGCGCCGGCAATAGCGCGTTTTCCGCGGCGCGCCCCTGGGCTGGTGCGCCGGCAATGACTCTTGGGCCTGGCCCGAATCGACCGCGGCCATGCCAAGTTTTTTCCCCGGCGCGTCTGTGCGGCAGGTGCGCCGGCAGTAGGCTTTCATCGCCGGCGCGGCAGCAAAGAGGTGCGCCGGCAACCATTCCCACCGGCGCATGTCAGAGGTGGTGCGCCGGCACCACTTGCCTCCACCTATAGCCATTTTCCTAGTAGTGGGATCGGATCATCCCCGCCGAACCTCGAAACCATATGCTCATCTAGCAGTCTACCGCAGTCGCTTCAGCTGCGGTATCGTCCACCCCACCGGAGCCGCTTCGCCGGATCCGTCGTCCACCACATCGAATCTTGCTCACCGACACCGCTGTGCATGAACCAGATCTGCTTCACCAGCGCCGTGCATGATCTAAACTCTTCTACTGTCGCTTTTCTATTGCTTGCCTGCAAGTTCTTGTTTAATCTTGGGGGAACCTGTTTGTGCTAACGACGCGCCGTTACGTTTTTGCAGATGAGATGAGTAACCATGAATTGTAATGGCCGTCTCTCCAACCCCAAGTAGCACATGTAGTGTACTTCATCACCGGATCTATCCACCCCAGGAAGATCTGTTGTGACTCCCACAGAGTGCTTCTCCTAATGTAAGTCCCTTGTTTTAGCGGCATGTTCTGGGTTCAGATGCTTGTTTGTCTGAAGGTCTTTTAGTTCATTCCTAGCTATGACCGTAACACCTTGCTATTTTCTAGTTCATTGCTAACTTTAAGCGATTGAAGATTTTGGTTTGCATTCCCTGCTCTGTAGATGTAGCCATCATAACTTCTATCTTGCTCAGTCGTTGTTACAAAAATTATAGGCTGCTACTATTTTGTTCATTCCAATCTTGTTCTCCCTAAACATGTTGGTTTGCATTCCCTGTACTACAGGTGATGCCATTGTTATTTCTATCTACTTCGTCGTAAGCTAACAAAGTAACTGCCTGCTATTGGTTCCTGCATGCTATCGCTCTGTCATCCTGCAGTACAAATTTATTTGAACTCGTCACAGCAGCTACTTCCATCATAATTTTGTCTGCCATCTTATTCTTCAAAAGCTGCAATATTAACTTGTTTCTCTTAATTGGCATGGCGCTCGCATATAGAATGGTGAACATATTGGTGTGCATTCCCTCTTCTACAAGTTCACATGTGATCCCACTATATTCCGTTTCTGGTCCATCCTAAGCCGTAGCATTAACTATCCTCTATGTGTTGCTCATTACAACTTTATATCCCGAAACAAATTGATTTGTTTCCCTTATCTACAAGTTTATGAGTGATGCCATTATAACTCCTATCTGTTTTATTCCTAGCTATTATATTAACATCCTACTATTATTTAGTTCATGGCCAATTTTAAGTAATTGCACATGTTGGTTTGCATTCCCTGCTCTATAGCTTTTGACATCGTAACTTCTATATTTGGTTTACATTCCCTCACTACAACAGGACAGAGCTTCTGTAACACTGTCTTGTGTTACTACAGGTCCAAAACAGTGTTACTAGGCCATTTAGTAACATATTTTCAAATGTGTTCCATTAGGCTGTGTTACTAAGTGGTGTCCCCAGTCACACATAATAATTGTTACCATATGTCGAAATTTGTGTTACAAGTTACATTGTAGTAACATGCATATTTCGTGTTACTAAATGTACTAGTAACATTCTTTTGTAGTTATAGTAACACCAGTAGTAACATATTTCCGTTAACGTGGAATGTTAGTAGTAAAATATTTTTCTAATTCTAGTAACATAACTAGTAACATCTTGTCTAGCTTGAAGATGCAACTAGTAACATAATATTCAAATATTGTAACACCACCATTTGTAATTGTCAACTATGATAGTAACAGTTTGTAATTGTAGTAACACCATTAGTAACACTACCATATTAGCAATAAATGTATTTATTTTCTATTATTAAGCACAAAATTAGCTACCCATTTTATGGAATATACATTTATTTAACATAATCATTTTACATGCTAAATTAATTAATGAGTTTCTTTTGATGCTTGGCACCATTAAATTCATAGAGAGATATTGAAGCACATCACATCCACATATTTAACATATGAAGAGATATATTATAATATAAAAGAGTGCAAATCTATTTGCATTCCAATAAACAAATAACAATATTATTGGTTTAACATCATAACCTTTATATAAAAATATATATCACGAATTAACCTTTATATAAGTTTTACTGTGGATAATATACTTGTGACAAATATTACACGGTATCTTTTACATCAATTCAAACAAAGAAAAAGATCTTTAAATGAATTACATTTGTCAATCTATCAGTATGAACTTTATGTTTTGCTAAGAAAAATCCTTTTGGCTTTATTTGCTTATTGATCCAACCAGAGAATCCAGATAAAACTCAATGATCCTTCACTTGAATCTGTAAAAGAAAATTAAACATCACAGTTATACAATTAAATGTACTCAAATGTGATTCTAGAAGATGGAAGAAAAAATAAACGAACAAAACGTGAAAGCCAAGCAATTAAGTATCCTGCAGCAAAAGCATTCGCCAACTACAAAGTCTACCCAAAAGTTTCTTTTTAACACAGTAGTACATATTAATAACTATATTTTCCCTCAAGAAAATATACTAAGGTCCTTACAGGATATCACAGAGCTACCAACCGGCATAAATTTGTAACGGACACTGAATATTAATTACAACATCAAGTATTGTGCCACTACTTTTTTTTAGGTGCGCAACAATTCCATAAGTAGTTAAAACTGATATAAAAAGATGTAGTTTACTCCATTTAACAGTTCTGCCTAAAGGTTGTATATATAGAGGATGACTCTTAGTGGTTAAAAATACTGATAGTTAAGCTACCATCTTTTTGAATCTAATGAATCGAATATTTATCCAAAATAGTCTCTTAATGCATATAAATGAAATGTGTACTGATTGAAAAATAGAATACAGGAAGTGGATGCAACAGGAAATACATGTATAAATATGTATCATCTAAAAGGATCTTACTTCTACCAAAGCTCTCGAAATGGCACATTTTTATTAAGATCACTGTATACTCTCAGCTATTTCAAGTCTTAAGAGGACTTGAATTCTTTTGTCAGATCAAAGATGACTAATGTAAGTCTTCAGTTTCACATATTAGGCAAGCAGAATGAAGCAATAAGAAGAGTCATATACAGCTGAACACTAATCTATTGTGTGCACTGAGGCTTCGGTTACCTTCTCATATGGGCAGACCATGCAAGCTGCAGCTGTCTGGTGTATTTGAGATACTGCTGCCATGAACGACCGGATCGATCTGCTATGCTCTGTGTCTAGGCGAAGTCTTCAGCCAGCATGATCCCAGCTGTAGACTTTGAAGGAGAAAAGGATCCTCTCCGAAATGGGAGGTTCCGAGCTTCCCTTCAAGTCAGCGGTGATCATCCACTGCTGTTCCCCAGCGGGGGTGTTGTGGATTCGGACTCCGTGGAACTGGGGAGGTGGGCGTTCGAGCTTCTCGGACACGAGGTACAAGTCACGCTCAAACACCAGACTTCCTCCGTTTTCCAGATCGTAGGTCTCCGTCTGGACGTAGGGCTCCATCTGAAAGTGAATGGATAAGTAAGTTAGATATGTGAACAAGTGTGGCAAAATTTTAATGGATTATAAGGAGGTGCATGGCTTATGATTTTTAAGAGGATCTGGTAGAGAAGAAAATGAATAAGTTTTTCACAAATACTTCCTTCATTTGTTTTAGAAACTAAAAATTTTCCGAACGTCCATTCTAACTAGGGTCTCCTAAGGTCAAACAATGGCTCTGATACCAACTAGTCAACACCCGGGTTTTTAAGTCCAGATGCCTATTATGCCATTCTTCGCAATCCCAGGAATATTGTTTTTGCTAGACATAATAGCTTGATATCACAACACATCATTTATTACAACACATAATCGTCTTACAACAAAGGATCACATGATCCAGTCTTAATACAACATAGTGGATCTAGAGATCCTATTACAAAACACATAGCGGAAGCTAAGTAACGGTCGTGGTCCATATGTTCCACAGGCAACTGTTGACGTCAGGAGCGGTCCTAGTTGTCGTAGTCGTTCTGCTGTCCATCTTCCTCGTACAGCTGTTCACCTTCATAGTCTGGCCATTTGAATAGCCAGGGACAAAGCCGTGAGTACTTTTAAAGTACTCGCAAACTAATACTAGTGTAAGCACTATTAATTGCGGTAAGGGGATACTAAGCTCTAGGTTTATTTGCATAAAGCCAAGTTTATTTCATAAACATTTAGTAAAGATGCTTGAATCAAATAGACTAATCTCAAGTGGGAACATTAGTGTCATTCCCACAACTCAGTTGTGATTCAATCCCGAATCACCATTTAACTTGCAACAGCAAGTCACCAGTCAAATGTCACATTTTTGAAAAATGGTCTGATGACGGAACAGTATGGCCTTTCCAATCGTCCGTAACCGTGGACACGGCTATTCGAATAGTTCTACACTCTGCAGAGGTCGTACACTTGTGCCACAATATTTGCAATAATCCGTCAGGGTTAACTGGCCCTGATTTATCATACTCCGTATGCGGACTACCAACCATAACCTTTCACTTATATACTCTAGTACAGGCACCTCTCCCCATGAGCTTGGCCTCCCGGTGAGAACCAACCTGTTAACCCGGGAACTGCACAGGGCTTGGGCCGGACAATTCACCTCGTTTACGTCATATCACATCCCTTCCGTAGAGGCAGCCTTCAGCCTAACCCCGATGACGCTTGTTTAGAGGGAACCCATACTAAAGCACATAAATTTCTAGTTAAGCCCGTACCCATTTTGGGTATTGTGGGGGTACTTTCAAAATTGGAATGGTATCGCATCCGAACCCAACCATCAGTTTTATATCAAAAATCACCATCTTCTCTTGGTCATATTCACCTTCAAAGTCATTCCATGGAATGAACCATCATTCCAAGGTTTCAACTTCATTTCAAAGTCACATGTTCCCATCTAGAGTAGTTCCAATTTTTAATTGATCAGCGATAGCCACTATATGAGGGGTGCTATCTAGCTTTGAGGGGTGCCAATCTAAATCAAGTATTGTTCTACTCTAGACCAATTGAATCATAAATCAAAAAGTAAGCTTTGATAAACCAAAAGTATTAAAGCTTGTAAATTAAAATCTTGGGATAGGATCATAAAGTAAAATGTAATGATGCCCTGCTCTGGTAGAGCTTTGCACTTAGTTTTAGCAAGGGTTAGCTTGCAAGAGTATTATCTTGCTTGTAGGGGTAATATTAATATTAGCTTGCCTTGATTGGTGAAGTGATCAAGGTATTCTTCTTCTTCCTCTTGGTAGAATACTTCCTCCTCTTGATAGTCTCCGGTACTAGCGTCTATAAACGAATACGAGGATACAATCACCAAACAATACTTAAGTACTCTTAATTAGCCTTAGTGGCTCACACAATAGTCTAGCATCACTACTTAGCACTTATTACAAGATTATGCTAGGGTTTCCTTATTTAATAATAGGAAAATAATTTCCTCTCGTTGAAAATGGAGTTAGGGTTTCTCTTTAGTTTGTGAGAAAATAATTTCCTCTCATTGAATCTTCTTAAGATTTAATTTCTCTTACGAATAATATATGACCTAGGTTGACTAAAGTCAACCTCTTCATACTTATCATTTGAGAAAATGATTTAAATGAGGTTCCATACCTCATGCGATTTAATACTAACATGGTAGTGTTTTAATGCCACCCAATAATTCAAGATGAGGTTACTTAGACTATGATTACTACCTCATGTTGAATTACTTGAGAACAAGGTTTAAATGAGAGGAATATCTCTCATATGATTTAACACATAAGTGTAACAAATTTAAAGGACCATTATTGAGGTGATTTAATATTCTCAAAACAACCAGGGATGATCCTATGTTGACCAAGGTTAACACTTCACACTTAGTACTTTGAGAAAGGGAGTTAAATGAGATTCACCATCTCATGTGATTTAATTAATTTAAATATTATTTAGATTTGAGATTTATAAGGGAGCAAGTATGAGCTTAGGGATTAAAGGTCAATACATTACTTCATTTTGTTTGACAAATACTATTTAGATGAACACCTCATACTATTTTAGTAACACCTTGTAATGTTTTAATATTATTAATTAATTAAAAGTGAATTTTATTTGACCATGGGATCTATTTTATATTAATTTGGTTGAGGTAAGATTTAAATGAGACCAAAGTCTATTAGATGATTTAATAAATAGGTTTGAAATATTTAAAGTACTACTTATGAGAAGGATTAAGTATTTTCAAATACAAACCTATGGGTCATTACTTATGTGTTATTAATTCTTATTGAACTATTTGGACTAATGGTTTATGTGAAAGGCTATACCTCATATAAGTTAAACTATCATCTAAATGATTAACCTCTCTAATTAACCAAGCATGAGACTTATTTGATCAAGGTCAGTACCTCTATTTGAATTACTTAAGATCACAATTTAAATGAGAGAGAAGCCCTCATACTATTTAAAGAAGTCTATGTGTATGTATTAAATGATCTAGAAATGGCTCCATAGTCATTATTTAAATATAATCCATGATCATGCAAAACAACCCTGCTATATTTTTGCGTAAACAATTATATTATGTCAAATGTGATTTATTAGAGTTGGAATCAACTTAAAATCATTTCTAAATAATTTCTAATATTTATTTGAAGTCAGAAAAGTCCCTGCCTTGTTATTTTTATCATTTAAATTTAATTTCGAATTTGGACACGAGGCCAGTGCCATTATTTAGACAATTTCATGAGCTTTCCAAATATATAAAATTTTCTAAATTTGGTTTAGTAGAATTTAAACTATTTAAATTTGAAGTAGACATCAGTGTTTGAATTCAGCTAAATTAATTAAACAACGTTTGAATTTGTGGGCCGCGCGGGAAAAGAATTTGGGCCCAAATGATTTGAATGAGGGAAACAGGCCCAGTAACGGCGCGGCTGGGTTTAAATTCGCGGGCAGCAGGCGGGGCGACGTGGCATAATCTAGTGCGTTCACGAAATCGGGCGGCTTACCTTCTCCGGCGAGCCGACGGAACCCTAGGCTGCAGGAGGGTCCGGCGACGGCGATGCAGGGGCTCTCCCAGGCTGGCGATGGGGGCAAACGGTTCTGCAGAGGATGGGGAGTCGAGTGGTGGCCGTGATTGGTCGGGGGAGGCGCGGAGTCGTCGTCTTCGTCGAGCTATGGCAGCGGCGGGCTCCGGCCAAATTCCGGCGATGGAGTGGACAATGTGGGGAGGAGAGATGTCAAGGAGGCTCAGAGAAGAGAGGGGAAGCAGCTGGTGTGTGGTGATCATCCAGGAGCGGCCTCCTTTTATAGGGGCGCGAGGTGCTGCGGGTGCCCGTGGAGGGTCACCGGCGTCCATGGCGCTCCAGAGCGCGAAGGGGCAGGCTAGGGGGCGCATGGCGTAGGCGACGGCTAGGTGAAGCTAATGAGCTTGACGGCACGGCAAAAGGTGGTCTGAGGCGAGCTGGCGATGATGGCGTCCGTGTAGTACCGGCGCGGCAGGTCGGCGATCATGGCGATGGCTACGGTGCTTCTGCGAGCCTAAATGGTTGTCTAGCAGGGTTCGGGTGTGGTGTTGGGCGCGCGTGCACGAGGGCAAAGCGAGGGGAGGACGATGGCGACCAGACACGCACGCGTTCTGGCGCGTCCAGGATGGTGCTGGTGCACGCTCACCGCGTGCCTGGCATGCTTCGGGCGCGTCTGGGCACGGCTGGCCTGGCCACTGGCGTGCAAGGGGGAGGCTTGGCCGTGCACATGCAGCGTCCTGGTGTACCAGAGATGCTCAATGACAAGGTGTAGGGGAGAGTAGGGGCCCAGGTTGCTCGAGTGCCATGGTGGCCGGCATGGCCACGGCATGGTTTGTTTTTCTTATTTTTACACTTTTCCAAACCCTTGCAAGTACTCAACTCGATGCAGGGGTCCTAGAGATAGCTAATGATCACAAGGTTAAAGTGGTTTAGTGAAGAAACCAGTGGACAATAGGTTGTAACTCAATTTGGAAACTATGCCTGCCAAGTGTTTGTTGAAATGGCCGCAAGAGAAATTTATTCAAATTTTGAAATTCTTTTTGGTGCATCTCTTTTATATAATTAGAGTGATGGAATGGTGGTGGTGGTGCTCATTTTGGTGAAGGTTTACAAGAATTCCAAAATGGGGTCATCTTCACATAGATTTAAAGTCTCCACTTGTCCCTGTCTTTCTGGTCAACCTAGTCAACATTAGCAGAGATGGTCAACATGAAAGTTGTTGACCTTGACATGGTCTTGGATGACATGGTCATAGTTGACCAAGTTTAGTTTAGGATTTGAGAATTGCAGGGGGGTAAAGTTGTGAAGATTTTATAAATGGGTCATATGACCATTATCATATGTAAGATGAATTTGAGATTTCCTTTTGTTTGATTATTGATCCAAGGATGCAAAAGTGTTAGTTTATCATCTCTAAGTATTTTACAAGCAAGGGGGCAAGCAATTATGGCCTAGGGTGAAGATTTGTATTTTGGCATAATGTGTATGTGAGGGAAATTGGGAATTCCTCATCATTTGAATTCTCTCCATTTGATTTGACTTTGGTTGACTCTAATGTGGTTCTTATGAGTTTAGAAACATTTTAAGAGCATTGAAATTAAATCAAAGGGTCTTGTTCAAAGATTTGCACATTTGGCCTTAATACATAAGAGATGAGGTGTCAAATTTTCATAAACTTGTACTAGGGTTGTTCTTGCCTCACTTGGACATGGGTTAGGGTCCATTTAGTGTTATAATAGGTTTAGAGAGGGTTTCACATCATTTGGTCAAGGTTTGAAGTCATAGGTCAAGGATTTAGTGAATTGGCTATGTGTCACATAGGCTTCTATGCATATGTGGTATTTTATTTTTAATTTGACTTGGTTTGATTCACAATGGTGTTGTGAATTGTTGAAATGATATATGGAGGTGATCCAACCATTCACAACAAGTCCTAGGGTTAGTTTTCTTAAATTCTCATATTTGCTATTTAGCTCTCATATGCCTCTATGGCATTTTTAATTTCTTTCTATTCTTTTTAGTTTCAACTTGGAAATGATTTAAGAAGTACTATATAAGGTTTACAAAGCTTTTCCAATTTTTTAAATAAAGTAAAAAGGTCTAGGGTAAATATTTATAATTATATCCATAGGCACATATGCCTTTTTCTCATTTAATTTCCTTTTATTTTATTTTCACTAGAATGATGAGAAGAGGGGTGAGTCTTTAGGGTTTAAGATTATTTCAAATACTAGTAACAAGCAATCATGGCAATAGCACAAGGATTAAGCAGGATTCTTATTTACTAAACTTAATTTAATAAAAGTTTTTGTTGGTTCCAAAATTTGGAACTAGGGAAATTTGTTTATCTTGTTTTAAATTTCTGGGATGTTACAAACCCTTCCCCCTTAAACAAATCTCGTCCCGAGATTTTAAGAGGAGTTAGGTTCCTAAGAGAGATTGAGCATTTTGATTTAACAGGAAGGCATACTTGTCAGGGTCTGGGGTGCTTCCTGAGCTTCAGTGGTAGTCATGTGGTAGAAACGTCCGTTGTTGTTGTTCTGGTTCCTTCTACTTGCGAAGCGGCGTTGTTGCTGGGCAGGTGTAGCGGTGTTGGCGGCAATCTTGGCAAGCTTCTTGGGGCATTCTTTGGAAAAGTGGCCTACAACTCCACATTCGTAGCAGTTTACCGTTGATTTGTCCTTCGGGGCGACGGGGATAGCATTGCTTCCAGTCCTTGGGCCAGTGTTGGTGTTGGTGTTGTTCCCATTGTTGTTGTGGCTGTTGGGGTTGCGGTTGTTATTGTTGTTGCCTCCGGGCTTCGGGGGTCCTCCGTGGTTGTTGCTGTTATTGGGGCGATAAATCTGAGCAGGTGGCCTGTTGTTTCTGGGGGTGAATCCTCCAGAGGAGTTATTGCGGTGCTTCTGGGTATGGTGGGGTCCACTCTGGTTCATCATTCTGCGCTTGCGGTTCTCATTGGCCTGATGCAGCTTTCCTTCCATTTGTATGGCTGAGTCCACGAGGGCTTCGAGGTCAGCGAACGGAATATTCACTAACACAGTTTGCATCTCGTCGTGCAGTCCGTTCAGAAATCTTTCCTTTCTCTTCTCATTGGTGTCGGTCTCGTCCGGGGCGTACCTTGACAGAGTGAGAAACCTGTCGCGGTATTCCACCACGGACATTCTTCCTTGCTTGAGTTCACGGAACTCGTCTCTCATTTTCTTGATTAATCCCTGGGGCACATGGTACTTGCTGAACTTCAGCTTGAAGTCTTCCCATGTCATCATTTGTCCTGCATTCATTGCACGGGCACTAGTCCACCAGGCTCTTGCAGGTCCTGACAGGTAGTGGGTGGCAAACAGTACTTTTTCTGCGGCTTCAACTCCCGCAACTTCAAGGTTGTTCTCTATTTTCTGGAGCCAATCATCAGCATCGAGGGGCTCTTCGGTCTTGCTGAACATTGGAGGGTTGGTGTTCTGGAAATTCTTCAGCTTTGACCCAGGGTGATCGTGGTTTCCATGGCCTTGATTGTTCTGAGCTATCTGTTGTAGTGCAGCAAGGTTTGCTTGGCGTTCAGCTCTTTCGGCTTCCCGGTCTGCCATCATTGTTTGCAGTAGTTGCATCATGGCATCCGAGGTGGTGTTGCGGTTTGGTGGGGCCATCTAAACAGGTAGATAGATCATGAGGTAAGAGGGAATTTTCTATGGCTTATTTTGAGTTAAGTTTAAGCTTAAAACTTGAAATATTTTCAGGATGAAGATAACACATATTTTATTTATTCACAACAAACATCACACATTACAAGCTAAAGCACTAAGGGTTTTAAGAACCCTTCTTCCACAATCTACGATACATGGTGCGGGGTACAACTCACACCTACGCAAGTGAAGCTAGTGCAACTATTCCTCATTGTCTTCATCTACATCGATGGGAATGATCCCATCCTCTGCAGCCTCCAGAAACTCGTAGTCCTCCTCGTCAGTGATCTCGTCATCCTCAAAGTCATTATCGTCACTCAGGAAATCATCTCCTCCTTGGATGTCTTCTCCATCCTCCTCCATCTCCTGGATCTGGTCCTGCTGTGTCCGGGCAGTCACCTCTAAGGTGCGAATCTTCTCGCGAAGACGGGTGATAGTAGCGACATTCTTGGCGCGCTGCAGGCGAAGTGATCGGCGGTCCTTGGCGAGTAGCCTGATGGCGTCAGCATGATGAGCCAAAGCCATCTGGGCACGGTGGGAGTGGACACGTGTCAGCTCCAGGTCCTTCCGGGTCTCATGAAGCATAAAGTCCAAATGCTGCACATGGATCTTGAGCACTGGGTGCGAAGAGAGAGCCATGGGTTCCCCCACGGTGTCGTGCCTCGCGAAGTGGGCGAAGCGGCTTCCCCGGAGTGCAGCAATGTTCTGTCCGCACACCCGAGCAAGTCCCTCCTGAAGGGCGTGAGCAAGACCGTCCACCCAGCTGTAGGCTTTGAAGGAGAAAAGGATCCTCTCCGAAATGGGAGGTTCCGAGCTTCCCTTCAAGTCAGCGGTGATCATCCACTGCTGTTCCCCAGCGGGGGTGTTGTGGATTCGGACTAGGTTGAACTGGGGAGGTGGGCGTTCGAGCTTCTCGGACACGAGGTACAAGTCACGCTCAAACACCAGACTTCCTCCGTTTTCCAGATCGTAGGTCTCCGTCTGGACGTAGGGCTCCATCTGAAAGTGAATGGATAAGTAAGTTAGATATGTGAACAAGTGTGGCAAAATTTTAATGGATTATAAGGAGGTGCATGGCTTATGATTTTTAAGAGGATCTGGTAGAGAAGAAAATGAATAAGTTTTTCACAAATACTTCCTTCATTTGTTTTAGAAACTAAAAATTTTCCGAACGTCCATTCTAACTAGGGTCTCCTAAGGTCAAACAATGGCTCTGATACCAACTAGTCAACACCCGGGTTTTTAAGTCCAGATGCCTATTATGCCATTCTTCGCAATCCCAGGAATATTGTTTTTGCGAGACATAATAGCTTGATATCACAACACATCATTTATTACAACACATAATCGTCTTACAACAAAGGATCACATGATCCAGTCTTAATACAACATAGTGGATCTAGAGATCCTATTACAAAACACATAGCGGAAGCGAAGTAACGGTCGTGGTCCATATGTTCCACAGGCAACTGTTGACGTCAGGAGCGGTCCTAGTTGTCGTAGTCGTTCTGCTGTCCATCTTCCTCGTACAGCTGTTCACCTTCATAGTCTGGCCATTTGAATAGCCAGGGACAAAGCCGTGAGTACTTTTAAAGTACTCGCAAACTAATACTAGTGTAAGCACTATTAATTGCGGTAAGGGGATACTAAGCTCTAGGTTTATTTGCATAAAGCCAAGTTTATTTCATAAACATTTAGTAAAGATGCTTGAATCAAATAGACTAATCTCAAGTGGGAACATTAGTGTCATTCCCACAACTCAGTTGTGATTCAATCCCGAATCACCATTTAACTTGCAACAGCAAGTCACCAGTCACATGTCACATTTTTGAAAAATGGTCTGATGACGGAACAGTATGGCCTTTCCAATCGTCCGTAACCGTGGACACGGCTATTCGAATAGTTCTACACTCTGCAGAGGTCGTACACTTGTGCCACAATATTTGCAATAATCCGTCGTGTTAATCGGCCCTGATTTATCATACTCCGTATGCGGACTACCAACCATAACCTTTCACTTATATACTCTAGTACAGGCACCTCTCCCCATGAGCTTGGCCTCCCGGTGAGAACCAACCTGTTAACCCGGGAACTGCACAGGGCTTGGGCTGTACAATTCACCTCGTTTACGTCATATCACATCCCTTCCGTAGAGGCAGCCTTCAGCCTAACCCCGATAACGCTTGTTTAGAGGGAACCCATACTAAAGCACATAAATTTCTAGTTAAGCCCGTACCCATTTTGGGTATTGTGGGGGTACTTTCAAAATTGGAATGGTATCGCATCCGAACCCAACCATCAGTTTTATATCAAAAATCACCATCTTCTCTTGGTCATATTCACCTTCAAAGTCATTCCATGGAATGAACCATCATTCCAAGGTTTCAACTTCATTTCAAAGTCACATGTTCCCATCTAGAGTAGTTCCAATTTTTAATTGATCAGCGATAGCCACTATATGAGGGGTGCTATCTAGCTTTGAGGGGTGCCAATCTAAATCAAGTACTGTTCTACTCTAGACCAATTGAATCATAAATCAAAAAGTAAGCTTTGATAAACCAAAAGTATTAAAGCTTGTAAATTAAAATCTTGGGATAGGATCATAAAGTAAAATGTAATGATGCCCTGCTCTGGTAGAGCTTTGCACTTAGTTTTAGCAAGGGTTAGCTTGCAAGAGTATTATCTTGCTTGTAGGGGTAATATTAATATTAGCTTGCCTTGATTGGTGAAGTGATCAAGGTATTCTTCTTCTTCCTCTTGGTAGAATACTTCCTCC
The DNA here is from genome assembly GCF_019359855.2 of Lolium perenne. Classification (NCBI taxonomy): domain Eukaryota; kingdom Viridiplantae; phylum Streptophyta; class Magnoliopsida; order Poales; family Poaceae; genus Lolium; species Lolium perenne. Next base: position 83,921,590 of record NC_067248.2, on the reverse strand, counting down.
TCTTGATAGTCTCCGGTACTAGCGTCTATAAACGAATACGAGGATACAATCACCAAACAATACTTAAGTACTCTTAATTAGCCTTAGTGGCTCACACAATAGTCTAGCATCAGTACTTAGCACTTATTACAAGATTATGCTAGGGTTTCCTTATTTAATAATAGGAAAATAATTTCCTCTCGTTGAAAATGGAGTTAGGGTTTCTCTTTAGTTTGTGAGAAAATAATTTCCTCTCATTGAATCTTCTTAAGATTTAATTTCTCTTACGAATAATATATGACCTAGGTTGACTAAAGTCAACCTCTTCATACTTATCATTTGAGAAAATGATTTAAATGAGGTTCCATACCTCATGCGATTTAATACTAACATGGTAGTGTTTTAATGCCACCCAATAATTCAAGATGAGGTTACTTAGACTATGATTACTACCTCATGTTGAATTACTTGAGAACAAGGTTTAAATGAGAGGAATATCTCTCATATGATTTAACACATAAGTGTAACAAATTTAAAGGACCATTATTGAGGTGATTTAATATTCTCAAAACAACCAGGGATGATCCTATGTTGACCAAGGTTAACACTTCACACTTAGTACTTTGAGAAAGGGAGTTAAATGAGATTCACCATCTCATGTGATTTAATTAATTTAAATATTATTTAGATTTGAGATTTATAAGGGAGCAAGTATGAGCTTAGGGATTAAAGGTCAATACATTACTTCATTTTGTTTGACAAATACTATTTAGATGAACACCTCATACTATTTTAGTAACACCTTGTAATGTTTTAATATTATTAATTAATTAAAAGTGAATTTTATTTGACCATGGGATCTATTTTATATTAATTTGGTTGAGGTAAGATTTAAATGAGACCAAAGTCTATTAGATGATTTAATAAATAGGTTTGAAATATTTAAAGTACTACTTATGAGAAGGATTAAGTATTTTCAAATACAAACCTATGGGTCATTACTTATGTGTTATTAATTCTTATTGAACTATTTGGACTAATGGTTTATGTGAAAGGCTATACCTCATATAAGTTAAACTATCATCTAAATGATTAACCTCTCTAATTAACCAAGCATGAGACTTATTTGATCAAGGTCAGTACCTCTATTTGAATTACTTAAGATCACAATTTAAATGAGAGAGAAGCCCTCATACTATTTAAAGAAGTCTATGTGTATGTATTAAATGATCTAGAAATGGCTCCATAGTCATTATTTAATTATAATCCATGATCATGCAAAACAACCCTGCTATATTTTTGCATAAACAATTATATTATGTCAAATGTGATTTATTAGAGTTGGAATCAACTTAAAATCATTTCTAGATAATTTCTAATATTTATTTGAAGTCAGAAAAGTCACTGCCTTGTTATTTTTATCATTTAAATTTAATTTTGAATTTGGACACGAGGCCAGTGCCATTATTTAGACAATTTCATGAGCTTTCCAAATATATAAAATTTGCTAAATTTGGTTTAGTAGAATTTAAACTATTTAAATTTGAAGTAGACATCAGTGTTTGAATTCAGCTAAATTAATTAAACAACGTTTGAATTTGTGGGCCGCGCGGGAAAAGAATTTGGGCCCAAATGATTTGAATGAGGGAAACATGCCCAGTAACGGCGCGGCTGGGTTTAAATTCGCGGGCAGCAGGCGGGGCGACGTGGCATAATCTGGTGCGTTCACGAAATCGGGCGGCTTACCTTCTCCGGCGAGTCGACGGAACCCTAGGCTGCAGGAGGGTCCGGCGACGGCGATGCAGGGGCTCTCCCAGGCTGGCGATGGGGGCAAACGGTTCTGCAGAGGATGGGGAGTCGAGTGGTGGCCGTGATTGGTCGGGGGAGGCGCGGAGTCGTCGTCTTCGTCGAGCTATGGCAGCGGCGGGCTCCGGCCAAATTCCGGCGATGGAGTGGACAATGTGGGGAGGAGAGATGTCAAGGAGGCTCAGAGAAGAGAGGGGAAGCAGCTGGTGTGTGGTGATCATCCAGGAGCGGCCTCCTTTTATAGGGGCGCGAGGTGCTGCGGGTGCCCGTGGAGGGTCACCGGCGTCCATGGCGCTCCAGAGCGCGAAGGGGCAGGCTAGGGGGCGCATGGCGTAGGCGACGGCTAGGTGAAGCTAATGAGCTTGACGGCACGGCAAAAGGTGGTCTGAGGCGAGCTGGCGATGATGGCGTCCATGTAGTACCGGCGCGGCAGGTCGGCGATCATGGCGATGGCTACGGTGCTTCTGCGAGCCTAAGTGGTTGTCTAGCAGGGTTCGGGTGTGGTGTTGGGCGCGCGTGCACGAGGGCAAAGCGAGGGGAGGACGATGGCGACCAGACACGCACGCGTTCTGGCGCGTCCAGGATGGTGCTGGTGCACGCTCACCGCGTGCCTGGCATGCTTCGGGCGCGTCTGGGCACGGCTGGCCTGGCCACTGGCGTGCAAGGGGGAGGCTTGGCCGTGCACAGGCAGCGTCCTGGTGTACCAGAGATGCTCAATGACAAGGTGTAGGGGAGAGTAGGGGCCCAGGTTGCTCGAGTGCCATGGTGGCCGGCATGGCCACGGCATGGTTTGTTTTTCTTATTTTTACACTTTTCCAAACCCTTGCAAGTACTCAACTCGATGCAGGGGTCCTAGAGATAGCTAATGATCACAAGGTTAAAGTGGTTTAGTGAAGAAACCAGTGGACAATAGGTTGTAACTCAATTTGGAAACTATGCCTGCCAAGTGTTTGTTGAAATGGCCGCAAGAGAAATTTATTCAAATTTTGAAATTCTTTTTGGTGCATCTCTTTTATATAATTAGAGTGATGGAATGGTGGTGGTGGTGCTCATTTTGGTGAAGGTTTACAAGAATTCCAAAATGGGGTCATCTTCACATAGATTTAAAGTCTCCACTTGTCCCTGTCTTTCTGGTCAACCTAGTCAACATTAGCAGAGATGGTCAACATGAAAGTTGTTGACCTTGACATGGTCTTGGATGACATGGTCATAGTTGACCAAGTTTAGTTTAGGATTTGAGAATTGCAGGGGGGTAAAGTAGTGAAGATTTTATAAATGGGTCATATGACCATTATCATATGTAAGATGAATTTGAGATTTCCTTGTGTTTGATTCTTGATCCAAGGATGAAAAAGTGTTAGTTTATCATCTCTAAGTATTTTACAAGCAAGGGGGCAAGCAATTATGGCCTAGGGTGAAGATTTGTATTTTGGCATAATGTGTATGTGAGGGAAATTGGGAATTCCTCACCATTTGAATTCTCTCCATTTGATTTGACTTTGGTTGACTCTAATGTGGTTCTTATGAGTTTAGAAACATTTTAAGAGCATTGAAACTAAATCAAAGGGTCTTGTTCAAAGATTTGCACATTTGGCCTTAATACATAAGAGATGAGGTGTCAAATTTTCATAAACTTGTACTAGGGTTGTTCTTGCCTCACTTGGACATGGGTTAGGGTCCATTTAGTGTTATAATAGGTTTAGAGAGGGTTTCACATCATTTGGTCAAGGTTTGAAGTCATAGGTCAAGGATTTAGTGAATTGGCTATGTGTCACATAGGCTTCTATGCATATGTGGTATTTTATTTTTAATTTGACTTGGTTTGATTCACAATGGTGTTGTGAATTGTTGAAATGATATATGGAGGTGATCCAACCATTCACAACAAGTCCTAGGGTTAGTTTTCTTAAATTCTCATATTTGCTATTTAGCTCTCATATGCCTCTATGGCATTTTTAATTTCTTTCTATTCTTTTTAGTTTCAACTTGGAAATGATTTAAGAAGTACTATATAAGGTTTACAAAGCTTTTCCAATTTTTTAAATAAAGTAAAAAGGTCTAGGGTAAATATTTATAATTATATCCATAGGCACATATGCCTTTTTCTCATTTAATTTCCTTTTATTTTATTTTCACTAGAATGATGAGAAGAGGGGTGAGTCTTTAGGGTTTAAGATTATTTCAAATACTAGTAACAAGCAATCATGGCAATAGCACAAGGATTAAGCAGGATTCTTATTTACTAAACTTAATTTAATAAAAGTTTTTGTTGGTTCCAAAATTTGGAACTAGGAAAATTTGTTTATCTTGTTTTAAATTTCTGGGATGTTACACTTCTCAACAGATCTTTGCAAAGTAACAAAACGTCTGGAGCTTTTTCTTAATGCATAACAAGGAAACTATAACACAATAGAATGGTTGAGTAACGTATGGCCCTGGTTTACATACACGGGAACTGAGGCTAAACTAGGGTTCGAACAAAACAAATTGAGACTGTCAGCAGGACGATTAGACAGAGGGAGTACTTGGTGGCTGCAGAATTACCTCGTGCTGCAGGGGCCTGAACAAATGCCTGCACTTGACGTTAGCAGCAAGGTCAACGTGGTAGGAGGGTGGCCAGGCCTTGGCAAGAACACACGACGGCAAGCAGTGGGCGGCATGGCTGGGCCTTGCCGAGGAGTGGCGACGGGGAGCAGCTGGCGGGGTGGCCGGCGCAACGGTGAACAACAGGACGGAGTGGCGGCGCGACGGGGAGGAGCGCACGGTGGTGGGCGGATCAGCGGTAGGGGTTGGGGGAGCGGCACGGTTGGGCGGGCGGCGCTGTGATGGGAGGTGATGTGGGAGTGGGGGGTGGCGGCGCGGTTGTGGGAGGGGCGATCGGGGGCGGCACGGTGGGGGAAATTAGTGTGCGACTCTGTGCGTTTATAGATCAGATAATTGCGGGAGTAGGTTTGGTGAATAACTGTATATATAGGGCCTATTAATGGAGGAAAATATGTGCATTAGCGGGAAGCGTCAAAATTTTCCATACTTTGATTTTTCATCTCCGCCAAAATAACCAGATTGGCGCCAGAAAAAGATTTTTTGCAAAATATGACTTTTTAATGTATTGATCAACAAGTACAATAGATAGGCCCAAAGATATTTAAAAAAAAACACCGAGATTCCTAGGGTGACTGTCTCCTTCCTGATATAATTTCTATACATAGATAACTGGAGAGAAATTTTTGCGAGAACTATGTGGAGACGGTTCGAAATGCAATTTTAAATTGGGCAAAGAAAATTTTGAGAAATAAATAATTTTGAGAAGTGCGTTAGAGAAAAATAGAGCATACTATGTATGCATTTATTAATTAGAGCGAGACTATATTTAATAAATAACATACTAAGAACTAACAAATTAATGAAATAAATATGGATGTATACTTTTGCGGATTTACATGACATATGTAAAAATTGATTACACACTTCGCGGACACACTCCGCTTGGTTGGTGCCGTGCCCAATTTGCACACGTAACCTACCTATTTCTTTTGCCGAAGCTCTTAGACTAATGTATAAAAATCCCTCAAAAGCCCTTCATTAAGAGATGCAATATTTTTATGAAGAAAGATAGGGTCACCACCTACATCGATCTTCTATTCAAATACAAATTAGTTTATAATATTACAACTGGATCGCTCCTTGATATTACATGATTTATGACAAGGTATGTCACACTACCCAAAGTGTCATTTGGCAAAGTCAAGAAAAAAGACACATTCCAAAAAAAATCTTCTTCCATGGAACCATCGGACAAATAATTACGGGAAGCAGGTCAAGCGAATGGATTCCCCTCCCGCAATCAAAGTGCACACACCTTAACTAAGAACCACATCAACGTCTCTCGTTGCTCTCCTTCTCATGTATGCTCAATGTTGTTGTTTTTGGTTTATCTGTCAGGTAAGATATATGTCATATCTATTAGGTTGAGATATGTCTTACTCAAACTAATGCTTGTAACACTCCCGAGAACAAATATCTTGTGTTACTATGTCAACGTACTTGTATCACATTACCTCCGACACATATTTATATGTTACTATGTTGATATATTTGTAACACAATTCTCGATCTTATATAGTTTGTGTTACAGTCGGTCATTGGCACACAAATTATGTGTTACCATATTTTTACCTGTAACAGATTTTACAATGTGTTACGTGATTGTGTTACCAAAGCTCTGCCCTGTTGTAGTGCCTGCTCTGTAGATCTAGCCATCATAACTTTATCTTGCTCAGTTGTTGTTACAAAAATTATGGCCTCTATGTTGTTTGTGCCAATTTTATACTCCATGAACATGTTGGCTTGCATTCCCTGTACTACAGGTGATGCCATTGTTTTGTATCTAGTTCATTGTAAGCTAACAAAGTAAGGACTTAGTTTGGCATGCTATCACTCTGCTATCTAGCCTGTAGGACAAATAAACTTGTCATACTACTAGATAATAATTTTGTGTGCCATCTTGTTCTTCAAAAGCTGCATTATTGACTTGTTTCTCTGACTTGGCATGACGCTCACATATGGAATGCTGAACATATTGGTTTGCATTCCCTCTTATACAAGTTCACAGGTGATCCCACTATATTCTGTATCTGGTCTATCCTAAGCTCCAGCATTAACTTGATGGGGTTCGTAGCATAGAAAACAAAAATTTTCCTACCGCAAGACGAATAAATCCAAGATCTAATCTATGGAACACCCAAGATCTAATCTACAAGATCGAAGCAACGAGATTGACAAGATACTAACCCTTGATGATTTCCAAAGCCTATGAGATCAGATCTCGTTGTTGATGTAGACGATCATCCCCAGTGCTGCAATCCGGCAGCACTTCCGTACTCGGTCGCGCGTACGGTGTCGATGAAGCCCTTCCTCTCCCCGTTCCAGCGGGCAGCGGAGGTGTGGTAGATCCCCTCGGAATCCCAGCAGCACGACGGCGTGGTGGTGGTGGTGGAGGAGAAAAGCTGCAGGGCTTCGCCAAGCCGGAACAGCTCTATGGAGGAGAGAGGGGGCGGCCAGAACTTGCTGTGTAAGGGGTGAACGCCCCCCTGCCCCCTCCCCTCTTTATATAGGGGGGGAGGTCGGTTTGGGTGGCCCCCCAATGCCCCAAAACCCATCTAGGGCCGGCGGCCAAAGGGGGGAGGGGGAATTCTTCCCCCCCAAGTTGATCCCCCCTAGGGTTTTGGGGAAAACCCTAGGGTTGGCCGGCCTGGGCCTTGAGGGGCATGTGCCCCTGGCCCATTAGGCTAGGGTGCACCCCCTCGGCCCATGCTAGGCCTCCTAGGGTCGTGGGCCCACTGGTGGGACCCCCGGAACCTTCTAGAACCTTCCCGGTCTTTCACCGGAAAAATCCCGAACTTTTCCGAAACCTAGAAATCAACTTTCCTTATATGAATCTTATTCTCCGGACCATTCCGGACCTCCTCGTGATGTCCTGGATCCCATCCGAGACTCCGAACAAACTTCGTCTCCATACCATATTCCATATCTACTTATGCGACATCGAACCTTAAGCGCGTCACCCTACGGTTCGCGAACTATGCAGACATGGTCGAGACTCCTCTCCGAGCAATAACCAATAGCGGGATCTGGAGATCCATAATGGCTCCCACATATTCAACGATGACTTAGTGATCGATTGAACCATTTACATACGATGCCAATTCCCTTTGTCACGCGATATTTTACTTGTCCGAGGTTCGATCATCGGTATCTCCATACCTTGTTCAACCTCGTTACCGACAAGTACTCTTTACTCGTACCGTGGTATGTGATCTCTTATGAACCATTCATATGCTTGCAAGCTAATCAGATGACATCCCACCGAGAGGGCCCAGAGTATATCTATCCGTCATCAGGATGGACAAATCCCACTATTGATCCATATGCCTCAACTCACACTTTCCGAATACTTAATCCCACCTTTATTGTCACCCATTTACGCAATGATGTTTGATGTAATCAAAGTACCCTTTCGGTGTAAGTGATTTACATGATCTCATGGTCGAAGGACTAGGGCAACTATGTATCGAAAGCTTATAGCAAATTGAACTTAATGACTTGATCTTATGCTACGCTCATTTGGGTGTGTGTCCATTATATCATTCACTTAATGACATAACCTTGTTATTAATAACATCCAATGTTCATGATCACGAAACCATGATCATCCATTAATCAACAAGCTAGTTATACAAGAGGCTTACTAGGGACTCCTTGTTGTTTACATAACACACATGTATCAATGTTTCGGTTAATACAATTATAGAATGGTATGCAAACATTATCATAAACACAAAGATATATTATAATAACCATTTTATTATTGCCTCTTGGGCATATCTCCAACAGTCTCCCACTTGCACTAGAGTCAATAATCTAGTTTACATATGTAAAGATATAACACCTTGGCCTTCTGGTGCTTATCATGTTTTGCTCACGGGAGAGGTTTTAGTCAACGGATCTGACACGCTCAGAAACGTATGTATTTTGCAATTCTTTTGCGTCTCAACGCATCACTCATTTTCCAAATGAGTTGGCATTAATTGTATATGCTTAGTCCTCTGGTGGAACCTTAATTCCGCGGTCTGAAATAAGTCACTAATATTGTCACACACAATATAGCTTCAAAGTTCTGACACTATCGGAACTACACCAAGTTCTCAAAGAACTCCTCGACTTAACATCCTCAGTCATTGTCAAAACAGTGACATACTCTGCCTTCGTTTGTAGAATCCGTCACAATATTTAGAACTCATCTAAATCTAGCATAGACATATTCTAGCTCATTGTGCTACCTTTTAAATGACACTTAGCCTAATTGAGATTGAAATTTTACTTTTATATGTGACCAAACTAATATCGGTGCAACACTTTACATCGATTTGTTTGTCATTACCCATATAAAACTATATATATCCTTGGTTCTTCTAAAGTACTCAGGGATATTCTTACTATTGTCCAATGACCATTACATGAATCATTCTGGTATATGCTCGTAACACTTTAGAGCACAGGACATCTGACTTTGTACATATTATTCGTGATCTAAAATCACTCATGTGTATTTACTCATCGAGTGTCAAATACACCGAAGTCTTATTAAACCTTCACATGGAAAAGAACACCTTCTTAACATTTTTATATTGAACCACTTCAATATCCATTCTATGTACCTTGACTTAAACTTATTATGTGTTTCAATCTATCTTTATAGATCTTGACACTAAATATGTTTCAGTCTATATCCTTTCATTGAAATTAATTCTCAATGAAACCTTCTAAACCAATTATATAATTACACTATTTATAATCAACGATATGTCATCTACATAAAGTATTATAAATATGTCTCAGCGCTCCCACTTAATTTCTTGCAAATGCAAGCATCTTCATCGTTTCTGATGGAATCAAAACTCTTTGATTATTTCATCCGGTGAAGATTCCAACTCCGCGATACTCACTTCATCCAATTGAAGTTTGTATACCTATCTAGTATTCCACGGACCAGCAAAACTCTTGGTTGTATCTAGTATACATCCTTCATACACACTTCTGGTAAGGAATGTATTTCTGCCATCCTACTATCATATCTCATAAAAGAAATATGTAGCGATTACTAGAATAATCCACATAGACTTTAAGCAATGCTACGGAAGATCTAATCTTATCGTAGTCAACTCTTTGAACTTTGTCGTAAACTACTTTTCGATAAGTCAAGCTTCTTCAAGGATATTCCATCCAAGTCCATCAATTCTATAGATCCATTTACTTTCAAAAAGTATTCACCTATCTTGGATTTCATGGCGCATAGCCATTTTAACGGAGTCAGGGCCCATCATAACTTCTTTGTATGTAGTTGGTTTATCATTGTTCAAAATCAATCCTTTGTTCACAAATCTTTTATTTGATCACAAAATAAACCAAATCTACAAGGTTCAATAAGTACTTTGATCTCCATGACTATAACACTTTGTAGACATGGGAGCCATGATCTTCGTAGCCGCTTCCGGAACCATTTCCGACGCTGCGCTACTCTGATCATCATGCTCAGGTTCACAAACCTTATCAAGTTCCATTGTCCTCCCACTCAAATAGTTCACTAGAAACAATTTCTTTGAAATAAGTAAGAAACATCGACAAACACTTTTGTCTTTGACTTTATAGTGGAAAGAATTCCCAATCAATTTCATGGGATAATCAACAAAGACATTTATCCGATTTTGGTTGTAAACTCATTTACTTATGCTATGCATACCAAAATTTATGAAAGGACTATTTAGGGTTTATACCCATGCCATAACTCGTATGGTGTCATTTCAATGGATTATGATGATGCTATATTCAGTGTAAAAGCGATAGTTTCTAAAGCATAATCCACAAAAAATATAATGGCATCATTTTATATTATCTCATCATTAATCCAACATGGTTTGGATACGTCTCTTGGATACTCCGTCATCATTATGATACTCCAAGAAACGTGAGGTTGTAGAACAATTTCATAACTCTCTTAGATGTTTGCTAAAACTCGTAATTCAAATATTTCCACCATGATCCAATCAGAGATATTTGACTTTTCTATTACGATGATTTCCACTTCATGCTGAAATTTATTTGAATCCATTCAAATGTTTCAAACTTCTTCCTTATCGAATATATCCACATATATATACTCAATTCATTGTTAGAAGTTTTCATGAAGTAGAAGAATCTCCCGCACACAACTATGCCCAGTGAACCATATACATCACTATGCATGTTTCCACTAAGTTAGTTGCCCGTTCAACTCTTGGCCTATGAACGGTATTTAAGTCATTCTCTTTTAGAAGAGATTTGCAAGCGCCAAACGATTCCAAGTCGAATGACTCCAAAAATCCATTCAAATGGAGTTCCTTCATGCGTTCCTTTCTAACATGACCTAAATGGCGGTTCCACTAATGAGTGCAATTCACATTATTTGCCTTATGGCATTTTAGCGTCAGTGTTATGTATGTGTGCTTCACCATAAAGATTTATAATAACTTATCCATCGTACATGGAATGCTGTTACAATTTGAACAACTCATTGTTTTCATTTAACCAGAACAAGAATAACAATTATAAAGTTCTTTATTATAAATCTGAATGGCTAGACAAAATGCCAACGACGAACATAATAACACTTTATTTTTGTTCCAGACGTGCATTCCTGTCATATTCCTTTTCAGTCACTTAGGCCATTGTATTCTTGTATTGTGTTGTTTTGTATGACACCTCATACCAACCAATATGGTACTAATACCCAAGAATTTCATTGTGTGACCAAAACAGGGAATACATTCATAACATGTATATTATCTATATACACCTGAGCTAGACTTTCTAGTATTTTCTTTCTTTCTGCCAAAATATCTTTTGTAGTTTCTCTTTTAGCTTTCCTCATTCTCAGAAAACACTTCACTTTTAATGACTTCTAAGTCCATTGGTCAAATACCAATAACCTTGAGGTTCTTACTTTGAAGTTGATCATCATATGACAAGTGTTCCAGATTTCACTATTAGTAACTTTGTAATATGATGAACAATTTCACTCATAATTTTGTCCATCATATCATGACGACTTTCCGAGACCATGTCTGTACATGCTATGCTCGTAAAGTTTAACCTCAGTATTCGCATGTGCAAATCTGGCTTGTACCCGTTTTATGCACACGTAGAATCTATCACACCCGATCATCACGTGATGCTTCGAAACGACGAGTCTTAGCAACGGTGCATACTAAGGACGATCACTTCATGAATATGTGAATATCGTTAGTGCCCAACTAGTTGGAGGATTGGGACGCCTGGCGTCTTCAACCTTCGTACATTCCCATAAAACTTATGAGTTTATGTAGTCTCACTAGATTATATTCTATCATCTTGCAATAAGGTCTTAGATATCACATATATCTCATACCTTGCTTATTTCTGAAAACAAAATTTCCAGCTCCTTACTTTTCAAACAGATTTGAACTTCAAGTTTCACGGAGGCAAGATGATTCTAGGTACTAATTGAAACCATTGTTCTTTGAATCATTAATGAGAAGTTTACTAAAAGTTTGCAATAGGACTTAATCATTTCTTGATTCTTTAACAATACGGTACCAGCCCGTAGAGTTACTTGTCAGACTTAACAGTATTTCTATCTCAATTACAAGACTAGCGCATGGTAGATAACGGATGCCAATTCTACAAATTTAATTCAAAATACTATTCAGACTATGTTCATGATAATTAGTTCATGTTTTAATCTAATTACTAATGAACTCCCACTTAATACAACATCCCTCATAGTTGTTAAGTGGCACACGATCCACATCCACTACACCAAAACCGATCATCACGTGAGATGATGTAGCTTCAATGGTGAACATCAACATGTTGATCATATCATCCATATGACTCGTGTTCAACCTTTCGGTTTCCGTTGTCCCGAGGCCATGTCTGTACATGCTAGGCTCGTCAAGCAAACCCAAGTATTCCGCGTGTGCAAACATGGCTTACACCCGTTGTATGTGAACGTAGAGTCTATCACATCCGATCATCACGAGATGCTTCAAAACGATGAACTGTAGCAACTGTGCATACGAGGGGAGAACACTTTATTATCTTGATATTAATGTGAGGGATCATCTTATAATGCTACCGTCGCGATCTAAGCAAGATAAGATGCATAAAGGATTAACATCACATGCAATTCATAATATGTGATATGATATGGCCTTTCTTCTTGTGCTTTTGATCTCCATCTCCAAAGCACATGATCATGATCTCCATCATCACCAGCATTGCACCAAGGTCCGTGGCGCCGCTTCATGGTTGTCCATCACATACAGCTACTATGACAACTACTTGAAATAAAGCTATTACATGATGAATAGACACGCAGGTCTTTTACAAAAATTAAAGACAACCATTAGGCTCCTGCCGGTTGCCATAATACAACAATGAACATCTCATACATCAAATATAATCATCATCACATCATGTCCATATCACATCACCAAACCCTGCAAAAACAAGTTAGACGCCTCTAATTTGGTTTGCATATTTTACGTGGTTTAGGGTTTTCGAGTGAGATCCAATCTACCTACGAACATGAACCACAACGGTGATACTAGTGTTGACAATAGAAAGTGCAAATTGGAATCTTCACTATGGTGGGAGAGACAGACACCCGCAAAGCCACTTATGCAATACAAGTTGCATGTCAAGCGTGGAGCAAGTCTCATGAGACGCGGTCATGTAAAGTTAGCCCGGGCCGCTTCATCCCACCATCCCGCAAGATGCAAAGTACACAAACTAAAGCAACAAAAGCATCAACGCCCACAAAACCATTGTGTTCTACTCGTGCAACAGATCTATGCATAGACCTGGCTCTGATACCACTGATGGGGTTCGTAGCATAGAAAACAAAAATTTTCCTACCGCAAGACGAATAAATCCAAGATCTAATCTATGGAACACCCAAGATCTAATCTACAAGATCGAAGCAACAAGATTGACAAGATACTAACCCTTGATGATTTCCAAAGCCTACGAGATCAGATCTCGTTGTTGATGTAGACGATCATCCCCAGTGCTGCAATCCGGCAGCACTTCCGTACTCGGTCGCGCGTACGGTGTCGATGAAGCCCTTCCTCTCCCCGTTCCAGCGGGCAGCGGAGGTGTGGTAGATCCCCTCGGAATCCCAGCAGCACGACGGCGTGGTGGTGGTGGTGGAGGAGAAAAGCTGCAGGGCTTCGCCAAGCCGGAACAGCTCTATGGAGGAGAGAGGGGGCGGCCAGAACTTGCTGTGTAAGGGGTGAACGCCCCCCTGCCCCCTCCCCTCTTTATATAGGGGGGGAGGTCGGTTTGGGTGGCCCCCCAATGCCCCAAAACCCATCTAGGGCCGGCGGCCAAAGGGGGGAGGGGGAATTATTCCCCCCCAAGTTGATCCCCCCTAGGGTTTTGGGGAAAACCCTAGGGTTGGCCGGCCTGGGCCTTGAGGGGCATGTGCCCCTGGCCCATTAGGCTAGGGTGCACCCCCTCGGCCCATGCTAGGCCTCCTAGGGTCGTGGGCCCACTGGTGGGACCCCCGGAACCTTCTAGAACCTTCCCGGTCTTTCACCGGAAAAATCCCGAACTTTTCCGAAACCTAGAAATCAACTTTCCTTATATGAATCTTATTCTCCGGACCATTCCGGACCTCCTCGTGATGTCCTGGATCCCATCCGAGACTCCGAACAAACTTCGTCTCCATACCATATTCCATATCTACTTATGCGACATCGAACCTTAAGCGCGTCACCCTACGGTTCGCGAACTATGCAGACATGGTCGAGACTCCTCTCCGAGCAATAACCAATAGCGGGATCTGGAGATCCATAATGGCTCCCACATATTCAATGATGACTTAGTGATCGATTGAACCATTTACATACGATGCCAATTCCCTTTGTCACGCGATATTTTACTTGTCCGAGGTTCGATCATCGGTATCTCCATACCTTGTTCAACCTCGTTACCGACAAGTACTCTTTACTCGTACCGTGGTATGTGATCTCTTATGAACCATTCATATGCTTGCAAGCTAATCAGATGACATCCCACCGAGAGGGCCCAGAGTATATCTATCCGTCATCAGGATGGACAAATCCCACTATTGATCCATATGCCTCAACTCACACTTTCCGAATACTTAATCCCACCTTTATTGTCACCCATTTACGCAATGACGTTTGATGTAATCAAAGTACCCTTTCGGTGTAAGTGATTTACATGATCTCATGGTCGAAGGACTAGGGCAACTATGTATCGAAAGCTTATAGCAAATTGAACTTAATGACTTGATCTTATGCTACGCTCATTTGGGTGTGTGTCCATTATATCATTCACTTAATGACATAACCTTGTTATTAATAACATCCAATGTTCATGATCACGAAACCATGATCATCCATTAATCAACAAGCTAGTTATACAAGAGGCTTACTAGGGACTCCTTGTTGTTTACATAACACACATGTATCAATGTTTCGGTTAATACAATTATAGCATGGTATGCAAACATTATCATAAACACAAAGATATATTATAATAACCATTTTATTATTGCCTCTTGGGCATATCTCCAACATAACTATCCTCTATGTGTTGCTCATTACAAGTTTATATCCCAAAACATCTTGATTTGCATCCCCTTCACTATAAGTTCAGGAGTATTATTTAGTTCACGGCCAATTTGAAGTAATTGCACTTGGCACATGTTGGTTCACATTCCCTCCTCTTTAGCTTTTGCCACTGTAACTTCTATTTTTGGTTTACATTCCCTGCTCTGTAGATGTAACCATCATAACTTCATCTTGCTCAGTCGTTGTCACAAAATTTATAGCCTGCTACTATGTTGTTCATGCCAATTTTGTACTCCCTGAACATGTTGGTTTGCATGGGACTCGATAGTAGTAAGTCTGATGTTTCATTCTAACGTGCTCTGTTATATTGGCTGTTGGTATGCGGCATGCACTCTTTGTTTGCTTATTGTGCGCATTACAATAATCTTGTTATAACGACGAAATGATGATGTCTTTGTTTCAGATATAGGTGGTGCATGGACAACTTAAAAGATTGTCGAATCGCTTCATTGTATTGCTAGGTTTAATCACCATTCAATTTCTCTGGGTTCTGTAATATTTTTTCAAAGCCTTGCAGCTGATGTAATATTTAGTTAGTTTTTATATTTCTTTCGCGCATTTTTTCTAAGGTGCTTGTGCTAAGTGAGGCTATCCGACAGAAATCATGTGCTGCGTAAATATTCTCAGTATCTTTCTATGTTCTGCGCAATCTAAATCACAAATTCCCATCCCTTAAACAACCCAATTAAGCGAAATCATATATGTGCCGGCCCGCAAAATCGTAAAGCGCCTATCATGCCGTCATATAAACATCAACTAAACGGGCTGGCCCACTTACTTATTGGGCCAGCCCACTTGCTTTAAGGTGGACCCCACACACAAGCTGGGCCGGCCCTGTAACAGAAAAGTGGGCCCCACAAGCTTATTGGGCCAGCCCATTTGGTAACTAGGCCGGCCCATTAGCATGAAAGTGGGCCCCACGAGCTTATTGGGCCGGCCCGCTAACTTGTTGGGCCAGCCCACTTGTTTTACTGTGGACCCCATGTACTAACTGGGCCGGCCCGTTAGCACGGTAGTGGACCCCACAAGCTTATTGGGCCGGCCCACTAACTTGGTGGGCCTGCCCAATTGCTTTTATGGTGGACCCCACCTACTAACTGGGCCGGCCCGTCAGCTGGAAATTGGGCCCCACATGTTTATTGGGCCAGCCCGCCAACCTGTTGGGCCAGCCCACTTGCTTTATGGTGGACCCCACTTACTAAATGGGCCGGCCCGGTTACATGAAAGTGGGACCCACCTGTTTATTGGGCCGGCCCACTATCTTGTTGCGCCAGCCCACTTGCTAGATGGTGGACCCAACATACTAACTGGGCCGGCCCTTTAACAGAAAAGTGGGACCCACCTGTGTTTTTGGGCCGGCCCACTAGCTTGTTGGGCCAGCCCGTTTGATCTATGGTGGACCCCGCTTAGTAAATGGGCCGGCCCGGTAACAGGAAAGCGGGACCCACATGCTAATTGGGCTTGTGATACGTCCATTTTGCATCACTATTTTATATCATAATTTACTATTATTCATTGATATATTTCATATTTAGAGATGATACTTATGTTATTTCACTTATTTTGCATGTTTCATGATTATTGGAGAATTATTCACCGGAGTCAGAATTCTGCTGGAAAAAGCACCGTCAGGATACCATATTTCTGAAGATTAACAATTGACGGAAATTATACCGAAGATCTTATTTTTCCAGAAGAATGAGCCAGCCAGAAGGAGGAGCCGAGGAGGGCCGCCATGCCCCCCCCCCCAATAGGCCGGTGCGGGCCCAGCCCTGGCCGCGCCGCCATGTGGGGAGGGGGCCCACGACCCCCCTCGGCCTCCTCTCTTTCGCGTACTTCATCATCCCGAGAACCTAAGGCACGGGGGATAAGGGAGAATAAACACAGCCGCCTCTGCGGGGCGGAGAAACACCAGAGAGAAAAGAGCTCTCCGGCGGGCAGGAATCCGCCGGGGAAATTCCCTCCCGGAGGGGGAAATCGTCGCCATCGTCACTGTCATCGAGCTGGACTTCATTGGGATCATCATCATCATCTCCACCATCGACACCGCCATATCCACTGCTGCACCTCGTCTCCGCTGTAACATCTAGGCTTGAATCTTGAGTATTTCATAGGGGAAACTCTCCCGGTATTGATCACTACTTGTTATTGATGCTATTGAGTGAAACCATTGGATTAAGGTTTATGTTCAGATTGTTATCCATCATTATATCACCTCTGATCATGTTCCATAGGATGTCTCGTGAGTAGTTCGTTTAGTTCTTGAGGACATGGGTGAAGTTTAAATGTTAGTAGTGAACTATGTTGAGTAATATTTAATGGTTTGATATTTAAGTTGTGGTATTATTCTTCTAGTGGTGTCATGTGAACGTCGACTACATGATACTTCACCTTTATGGGCCTAGGGGAGTACATCTTGTATTCGTTTTCTAATTGTGGGGTTGCCGGAGTGACAGCAACCTGAACCCCCGTTGGTATATCGATGCAGGAGGGATAGCAGGATCTCAGAGTTTAAGGCCGTGGTTAGATTTATCTTATTTACTTTCTTGTATTTGCGGATGCTTGCAAGGGGTATAATCACAAGTATGTATTAGTCCTAGGAAGGGCGGTGCATTAGCATAGGTTCACCCACACAACACTTATCAAAACAATGAAGATTAATCAACTATATGAAGCGAAAGCACTAGACTAGATCCCCGTGTGTCCTCAAGAACGTTTGGTCATTATAAGTAAACAAACTGGCTTGTCCTTTGTGCTAAAAAGGATTGGGCCACTCGCTGCAATTATTACTCTCACATTTTACTTGCTTGTACTTTATTTATTTTCTATATCGAAACCCCCTGAAAACTTGTCTGTGAGCATTTACAGTGAATCCTTCATCGAAACTGCTTGTCAACACCTTCTGCTCCTCGTTGGGTTCGACACTCTTATTTATCGAAAGTACTACGATACACCCCCTATACTTGTGGGTCATCAAGACTATTTTCTGGCGCCGTTGCCGGGGAGTGAAGCGCTATTGGTAAGTGGAATTGGTAAGGAAAACTTTTACTGTACGTGCTGATTTTGTTTCTGCTTGCTGCTATAAGTCATTATGGAGAGATCCTCTCTTGAATTTCTATTTGGGAAATCTACTACTACTGCAACGGTAGTGGATGAGGCACCAGGTGAGGAAGTAATTCCGTATAAAATACCTATGAAAATTATTGAACGTGTTGTGGATAACCGCTATGAAGGGGATGGAATTCATCCTGGAGATCTTTTACAGTTTTTACATGAATTATGCGGGTTATTCAAGTGTGCAGGTATTTCAATGGATGAAGTTAGGAAGAAATTATTTGCTATGTCGATGTCTGGTAAAGCGGCGCATTGGTATAAACTGCTGAAGGATGGGCATTCTCTTGATTGGAAGGATATTGTGCCTCTATTTTACTCTAAATTCTATCCTCCAAGTGAAATTCACAAAGACCGAAACCGCATATATAATTTCTGGCCTCATGATGGAGAGAGTATTGCCCAAGCATGGGGGAGATTGAAGTCTTTAATGCTCAAATACCCCATTCATGAGCTTCCTGGTAATATCATCATTGATAATTTCTATGCAAGACTTTCTTTTCAAGATAAAACCTTGCTGGATACTACTTGTTCTGGATCATTCACACGCAATAAAGAAGAGGTTAAATGGGACCTTCTTGATCGAATCCAAGAAAATAGTGAAGGATGGGAGAATGACAAAGGTAGAGTGTCAGGTATAAATTATGATTATGAATGCATTGAAACTTTTATGGATACTGATAAATTTCGTAATATGAGTGCTACTTATGGTCTTGAATCTCAAGTTGTTGCAAATATTTATAAAGCTTTTGCCTCTCATTTTGAATTGCCTAGGAAGAATTTTGATAAGTATCATGAACCTTATAAAGATAAAACGGATTCACCTATAGGTAAATGCATTGAAATTAAAACTGTTGATCATGTTCTTCCTGAAGCTTATATTGAAAAAACTCCTTTCCCTGCTAAAATGAAGGAGTATTCTGTTATAACTAGTGTAGTTAATAAAAGTGCAAAGAAACCTATAGAACCTGAGGAGCAAATATAGGTTGAACCTGCTGTTGCAATAGTTAAAGATCTTGTAACTGAAAATGTAGAAGATAGTCATATCATTTTTTGAGAAGATGCTTCTAATATTGTTTCGCATCCTAATAAGTCTAGGAAAGCCAGTGTTCCTGTGCTCTCTGTTTGAATTGGTGATCATTGCTATTATGGTTTATGCGACATTGGTGCAAGTATTAGTGCCATTCCTTATGAGCTCTACACGGAAATCATGCATGAAATTGGTTCTTGTGAACTTGAAGATATTGATGTGGTTATTCGGCTAGCTAATAGAGAAACTATATCTCCTATTGGTATTGTTCGAGATGTGGAAGTTCTATGTGGTAAGATTAAATATCCTGCTGACTTTTTGGTACTTGGTTCTGCTGCTAGTAAGTCTTGTCCTATTATTTTTGGTAGACCTTTTCTAAATACTTGTGGAGCTGTTATAGATTGCAAGAAAGAGAAAATTGTTACTAAATTTGCTGGTGAATCTTATGAGTTTAACTTCTCTAAATTTTCCAAAACTCTTTATAAAGCTGATTTGCCTAATGATGATTTTAGAGTTGAACAGTGTGCATCTATTGCTCTTGCTCCTAATAATCCTTTGCAGCAACATTTGGAGGATAGTGAGAGTGAAGTCTTTAGGGAAGAAAGGGATGAGCTTGATGAAATTTTCCTTCGTCAACCTATTCTTAAACATGACTTACCGGTTGAAGATCTAGGTATAACACCACCACCAAAGGAAGATCTTGTATTTGATTTGAAACCATTACCTGATAATCTTAAGTATGCTTATATTGATGATAAGAAAACATATCCTGTTATTATCAGTGCTAAGCTTTAAGATTTTGAGGAAGAAAGGTTATTGGAAATATTGAAGAAACACCGAGGAGCTATTGGATATACTTTTGATGACTTGAAGGGGGATTTCTCCCGCTATTTGCCAACATGCCATCAACATGGAAGATGATGCAAAACCTGTTGTTGAACATCAACGTCGTCTAATTCCTAAGATGAAGAATGTGGTAAGGAATGAGGTATTAAAACTTCTTGAAGCAGGTATTATATATCCTATTGCTGATAGTAGATGGGTTAGTCCTGTGCATTGTGTTCCTAAGAAAGGAGGAATAACTGTTGTACCTAATGATAATGATGAGCTCATTCCTCAAAGAGTAGTTGTAGGGTATAGAATGTGCATTGATTATCGAAAAGTTAATAAACTTACTAAGAAAGATCATTACCCTTTACCTTTTATTGATCAAATGTTAGAAAGGTTGTCTAAAAATATGCATTTCTGCTTTCTTGATGGTTATTCTGGGTTTTCACAAATTGCTGTTAGAGCTAAAGATCAAGAGAAAACCACTTTCACTTGTCCCTATGGAACTTATGCTTATAGGCGTATGCCTTTTGGTTTGTGTAATGCTCCTTCTACTTTTCAAAGATGCATGTCTGCTATTTTTCATGGCTTTTGTGAAAAGATTGTTGAGGTATTCATGGATGATTTTTCTGTCTATGGGAATTCTTTTGATAATTGCTTGCGAACCCTTGATAAAGTTTTGCAGAGATGTGAAGAAACTAACCTTGTTCTTAATTGGGAGAAATGCCACTTCATGGTTAATGAAGGAATTGTATTGGGACATAAAATTTCTGAGAGAGGTATTGAAGTTGATAGAGCTAAAGTTGAAGCAATTGAGAAGATGCCCTATCCTAGGGATGTTAAAGGTATTCGTAGTATTCTTGGTCATGCTGGTTTTTATAGGAGATTTATTAAAGATTTCTCTAAAATTTCAAAGCCTCTTACTAATCTTCTTCAAAAAGATGTACCTTTTGTTTTTGATGATGATTGTAAGGAAGCCTTTGAAACTCTGAAGAAAGCCTTAACAACTGCTCCTGTAGTTGAACTTCCTGATTGGAATCTACCTTTTGAAATTATGTGTGATGCTAGTGATTTTGCTGTAGGTGCTGTCCTTGGACAGCGAGTAGATAAAAAATTGAATTTTATTCATTATGCTAGTAAAACTCTAGATGCTGCTCAAAGAAATTATGATACAACTGAGAAAGAGTTATTAGCCGTAGTTTTTGCATGTGACAAGTTTAGATCCTATATTGTTGATTCAAAAGTCACAGTACATACTGATCATGCTGCAATTAGGTACCTTATGGAAAAGAAAGATGCTAAGCCAAGGCTTATTAGATGGGTGCTTCTTTTGCAAGAATTTGATTTACATATTGTAGATAGGAAAGGAGCTGATAATCCTGTTGCTGATAATTTATCTAGATTGGAAAATATTGCTTATGATCTTGTTCCTGTTAATGATAGTTTTCCTAATGAACAATTGGCTGTAATAAAGGTGAGCTCGCCAGATAGTCCTTGGTATGCCGATTATGCTAACTTTATTGTTTCAAAATACTTGCCTCCAACCTTTTCAGCTCAGCAAAGGAGGAATTTTTTTTATGATTTGAGGCATTACTTTTGGGATGACCCACACTTATATAAAGAAGGAGTGGATGGAATTATGCGAAGATGTGTCCCAGAATATGAACAACAAGAGATATTGAGTAAGTGTCATGGCAGTGTTTATGGAGGACATCACGCCGGAGATAGAACCGCACAAAAGGTTCTACAATCAGGTTTTTATTGGCCAACACTTTTCCAAGATGCAAGGAAGTTTATCTTATCTTGTGATGAATGTCAAAGAGTTGGTAATATCTCTCGACGCAATGAAATGCCTATGAATTATACTCTTGATATTGAACCATTTGATTGTTGGGGAATTGACTTCATGGGTCCTTTCCCTTCTTCAGAAGGTAACACTCATATACTAGTCGCTGTTGATTATGTTACTAAATGGGTAGAAGCCATACCTACAAAAAGTGCTGATGGTGAGACCTCTTTAAAAATGCTTTTAGATGTTATTTTTCCTAGATTTGGAGTACCTAGATATATTATGACTGATGGAGATTCTCACTTTATTCATGGTGGTTTTAGAAAAACTCTTGCTAGATATGGTATTAATCATAGAATTGCTTCAGCTTATCATCCTCAAACTAGTGGGCAAGTAGAATTATCAAATAGAGAAATTAAATCTATCTTACAAAAGACTGTTAATAAATCTAGAAAAAATTGGACTAGTAAGTTAAAGGAAGCATTGTGGGCTTATAGAACTGCTTATAAAAATCCTATGGGAATGTCTCCTTATAAAATGGTTTATGGAAAAGCTTGTCATTTACCTTTAGAACTAGAGCACAAAGCTTATTGGGCTGTAAGAGAACTTAAGAAAGATTTTAAACTTGCCGGTAAGAAGAGGTTGCTTCAATTGAGTTCTTTAGATGAATGGAGAAGTGAAGCTTATGAAAATGCTAAACTTTTTAAGGAGAAGGTTAAGAAATGGCATGATAGAAGAATTATTAAAAGAGAATTTAACGTTGGAGATAAAGTCCTATTGTATCGGTCTCGTCTCAGATTTTTTGCAGGGAAATTACTCTCAAAATGGGAAGGACCATATGTCATTGAGGAGGTGTATCGTTCAGGACCAATAAAAATTGCCTCGCTGAAAGATGATGCTACACAAGTGGTGAATGGACAAAGACTCAAGCATTATATTTCTGGAGATTCTTATAATGAAGATCGATATTGATGTTATTCAAGTAGTGACTCCGGAAGCTTTCATCAGAAATCAAATTGACAGTTCTGCAGAGTTCGACTTTAAATAGGTAACAGTTTTAATAATAAAAAGTCCGCGTTTAACTTTCCGAACAATATTTCTGTTATTTTTGGAAAATATGAAAAATTACGAGATCGAAACGGAGTGGAGGAGACGCACGAGGGCGTGCCCCCATAGGCCAGCGCGGGCCCCACCCTGGCCGCGCCGCCCTATGGGGACAGCCCCTCGGCGTCCCATTTCCACTCGTTTTCGGCCTGGTACTTTCCTTTTGTCGTGAAAATATCTGCTATATAATCCCCCGGATCCCCAGAGGTCCGTATATCGTTTTCTCGCCTTGTTTTGTTTCGACCTGTTTCTGTTCAGATGTCGTCGCAAGGATCATCCTCAGAAGACTATGCAACGCGTCGCCAACGTGAGCTCCTCCAGGATCTAGATCAAGGAACCTTCGTTGGATGGGCGGAAGAAGAAAGGGTCGTGACAAGACGGGAAGAGATGGATGAAGGGGTCAATGAGGAAGTGAAGAAGATGGCATCAACAAAAAGAGAGCGGAAAGCTGTGGGGAGTAAGCCAATCTTGGTGGGATCAGTTAACACTCGACGTTCTTTTTCTCATAACTTGCAGGGACCTCTACCACCTGCACCTGACCTCAACTCTTTCCCTGCTGCGGAAGAAGGTCTTCGGGTGACCGATGAGTTTTGTGATCAATACCGTGTTCTGAGAAGGGAAGTGGAGATTCTTCAGGATGAGAACAATCGACTTTGCAGAATACTAGGGCGGTTCCTCACCCCCATCAGGGTCGTTCCACCATCACCACCGAAGGAGTAATTCATCATTGGTATTCGCATCCCCTTGGATTGTTCCAAGCTTGGGGGAGTGCCGCGGTATCACATCATCACTATCTTTATCTTTTTACTATCAAGTAGTGTCATATCATGAGTAGGGAAGTTATCATATAAGATGGTTTGCAGTGTGGAAGTATCTCTCTCTTAGTTAGTTATCTATGTATCCGTTGGTGTGAGTTATCGTTATGGAATATTAATGAGAAGTCTTATCATCTACTTTTTGCACACCTTATTTTAGTTTGCAATTTCTGTTATATGATTACTCTTGACATTAGTATTGATATCACTTTGGGAGCATCAAGTAAATCTATTTGGTTTTGGCAAACTTAGCATTGGTCAATAGCAACAACACTTTGAGTTTAAATAAAAGAGGAAATACATGTAGATATATTACTTTATTATCTTTCTTTCCTGTTAGCTAATGAGTTTAATATTCTGAAGTTAAAATTGCTTGTGCTTACAAGGAAGATGCATGATTGTTTCTATCACATGTATATTTGTTTGTTTCCCTCAACTCTTATGCTTGCTAATCAACCTTGCTAGCCAAAGACCTGTACTGAGAGGGAATACTTCTCATACATCCAGAACCTTAAACCAAACCCATGCCATTTGTGTCCACCATAAATACCTACTATGTGGTATTTTGCGCCACTCCAAGTAAATACTTCATGTGCTACCTTTAAACAATTCAAACTATATTACTCCTTAATTGTGTCAATGTTTTATAGCTCATGGGTAAGTATGTGGTGTTTTATCTTTCAATCTTGTTGGGCGGATTTTCACCAATGGACTAGTGGCACATCCGCTTATCCAATAATTTTGCAAGAAGAGCTGGCAACGGGGTTCCCGGCCCCAATTAATAACTTTCATTAATAATTCTCTTCACATGTTTTGCCCTGATTTATCAGTAAGCAACTTAATTTTGCAATAGACACTCCTCCATGGTATGAGAAATGTTGGAAGGCACCCGAGGATTTGGTTAGCCATGGATTGAGAAAGCAAAGGTTGGGGGGAGTGTCATCCATAATAAAACTAAAATACATGTGTAAACAAAAGGGAAGGGGGATGATCTACCTTGCTGGTAGAGATAACGTCCTTCATGGGAGCCGCTCTTGGAAGGTCTGTTTGGCAAGGGGGTTAGAGTGCCCACTACCATTCGTTGACAACAACAAACACCTCTCAAAATCTTACTTTTATGCTCTTTATATGATTTCAAAACTTAAAAAGCTCTAGCACATGATTTAATCCCTGCTTCCCTCTGCGAAGGGCCTATCTTTTACTTTTATGTTGAGTCAGTAAACCTATTTCCCTCCATCTCATGCAAGCAATTGAGTTGTTGTGATCCAACCATTTATATTATGATCTATTTAATCATGCATTTTACTCTTCCTTGTTTAGTACAAATTTTATCTGAATGAATATGACTTTGAAGGTTATCAATGATTATGAGGAGATTGTTATGATTAAGGATGTAAGCTTGGCCATAAAAGTTCTGATATAAAGGCTTTGTTCGGAAGATAAGTACAATCTATTAATAGTTCTCTGACCAAGAACAAAGTTTGCCATAACCGTTTATGATTTCCTATGCACCTTTATTTGTGATTTCTCTTTACTTATTTCAAGTTGAGTTATATGAGGAAGATGTTTACTAGAATGTCTTGTGTGAATTAATATGATGCTTCTTGTCCGTATTTTATTTATCGACTCTTCACTCCATAAACATGTGGTCTTGTTTATTGAGCTCAGTTTCACTTGGGGACAAGCGAGGTCTAAGCTTGGGGGGAGTTGATACGTCCATTTTGCATCACTATTTTATATCATAATTTACTGTTATTCATTGACATATTTCATATTTAGAGATGATACTTATGTTATTTCACTTATTTTGCATGTTTCATGATTATTGGAGAATTATTCACCGGAGTCAGAATTCTGCTGGAAAAAGCACCGTCAGGATACCATATTTCTGAAGATCAATAACTGATGGAAATTATATCGAAGATCTTAGTTTTCCAGAAGAATGAGCCAGCTAGAAGGAGGAGCCGAGGAGGGCCGCCATGGGCCCCCCCATAGGCCGGCGCGGGCCCAGCCCTGGCCGCGCCGCCATGTGGGGAGGGGGGCCACGACCCCCCTCGGCCTCCTATCTTTCGCGTACTTCATCATCCCGAAAACCTAAGGCACGGGGGATAAGGGAGCGTAGACACAGCCGCCTCTGCGGGGCGGAGAAACACCAGAGAGAAAAGAGCTCTCCGGCGGGCAGGAATCCGCCGGGGAAATTCCCTCCCGGAGGGGGAAATCGTCGCCATCGTCACCGTCATCGAGCTGGACTTCATTTGGATCATCATCATCATCCTCCACCATCAACACCGCCATCTCCACCGCTGCACCTCGTCTCCGCTGTAACATCTAGGGTTGAATCTTGAGTATTTCATAGGGGAAACTCTCCCGTTATTGATTACTACTTGTTATTGATGCTATTGAGTGAAACCATTGGATTAAGATTTATGTTCAGATTGTTATCCATCATTATATCACCTCTGATCATGTTCCATATGATGTCTCGTGAGTAGTTCGTTTAGTTCTTGAGGACATGGGTGAAGTCTAAATGTTAGTAGTGAACTATGTTGAGTAATATTTAATGGTTTGATATTTAAGTTGTGGTGTTATTCTTCTAGTGGTGTCATGTGAACGTCGACTACATGATACTTCACCTTTATGAGCCTAGGGGAGTACATCTTGTATTCGTTTGCTAATTGTGGGGTTGCCGGAGTGACAGCAACCTGAACCCCCGTTGGTATATCGATGCAGGAGGGATAGCAGGATCTCAGAGTTTAAGGCTGTGGTTAGATTTATCTTAATTACTTTCTTGTATTTGCGGATGCTTGCAAGGGGTATAATCACAAGTATGTATTAGTCCTAGGAAGGGCGGTGCATTAGCATAGGTTCACCCACACAACACTTATCAAAACAATGAAGATTAATCAACTATATGAAGCGAAAGCACTAGACTAGATCCCCGTGTGTCCTCAAGAACGTTTGGTCATTATAAAACAAACCGTCTTGTCCTTTGTGCTAAAAAGGATTGGGTCACTCGCTGCAATTATTACTCTCACATTTTACTTGCTTGTACTTTATTTATTTGCTATATCAAAACCCCCTGAAAACTTGTCTGTGAGCATTTACAGTGAATCCTTCATCGAAACTGCTTGTCAACACCTTCTGCTCCTCGTTGGGTTCGACACTCTTATTTATCGAAAGTACTACGATACACCCCCTATACTTGTGGGTCATCAGCCGGCACACTACCTTCTTGGGCCGGCCCATTTGTTTTATTGTGGACCCCATATGGTAAATGGGCCGGCCCGGTAACCAGAAAGTGGGCCCCACATGCTTAGTGGGCCGGCCCTTTTGCCTGTTGACCGGTCAAACGAGTGCATTCGGCCCGGCCCACATGCTTAATGGGCCGGCCCGTTTAAATTTTGACTAGTCAACCTTAGAGGTTAGGCCCGGCCCACGTACCTAATGGACCAGCCCAGCTAAATAGTTGTCCGGTCAAACTAAGTCAGCTGGCCCGGCCCGCAAACTAAATGGGCCGACCCGCTTAAGGCGTGGCCGTGTGGGCCTACCATCTACCACGGGGTTTCAGCCGGTTAACGGCGTTAACTGGCAGTTAACAGCGTCTGCCACGTGTCACTTTGCATGACGTCAGCAGTCAACAGGCTCCCGAAAACACTTCTGCAACGGTCCAATTTTCCATGGCGGAAGGGCGCCCAAATGCGACGGACCGAAAAAAACGTGGTAGGCCTTTGCCTGACGCAGTTTCGAGAATAGAACCCATATCGTCGGGTTAGGCCCATAGGCGACGAAAAATGCTCCTTAGTGGACGATTTTAGGACGTTGTCTATCAGAACTTTTCTTGTAGTGCTAGTAAGCAGCACATGATGTCTCCCCTTTTACGGTGGATCTTGACTGTTGTGCAGGGTTTGCAATGCGCAGGAGGTGCGAGCGAGGCCAAGAATGAGAGTGATTTTTTTTAGAGAGGGACAACCAAAGGATCCTGAAGGACCCAGACTGCCAATACACATCAGAGCACAATTTACAACAGTACACAAAATAAATAAGAAATTACATCTAAATCCCTAACTTTTACATGGAGGACCCTAGACTGAAAGCAGGAAATGCGATCGGGTCCTTAACAGCCACCGCCCGGATTGATCCTCGTCGCAGCCGGGGACGAATCACTTGGCGCGACCAAATCTCCATGGCTACAGAGCCTGCACACCATGGCCTCCGAGCTGAGCTAGAAATGCCCTGCCAAAACTGGCAGCCAACGAAGGTGGATAATTGGGGAGAGAGATAGAGAGAGAGCGAGAGAAAGTCTTGATGTGTCTTCTCTTGACAAACAAGATGAATGGGATTTTGCCTACCTACCGCACATGACTTATGCTCACTAAAGTGTGGTATCTCACACATGGGAACCACAAGTAAGTGACAGAACTGTTGGTGTAATAACTCGGGTGATTATTATACTATATTAGTACAAAGTTTCCTATGGATCCAAGGGTAGAAAAGCCAAGTTAACTCATTTAAATGACATCATTTTTTTCCATGAGGCCAAGTTAACTCATATATCAATTGGTACATTTTGTTTATATTCAAAATTTTACTCGAAACTTGTTGGTCATGCCATTCTACTACTCGCCTAACAATTTTTCTGCATGCGAAGGGAGGGGGGATGATGCTACCCTGAATTTGTGGGATCCAAAAAACTCGCAAGTACGAGTGATGCATCAAAAAGAAACACATTTGTCCCCTGCCCCAGTGATTCGACCTAGACTTGAAATCAAGTCAAATGTGGTTCGAAAAAGGCAATCGAAAAACATGGATTGTTCATCATTTTCTAGATAGCTAGGTGAAAATACCAGACATGACATACTAGTGTTTTAGAGAAGATCCTTTCAAGTAGTTTGACACCATGTTAGACTTCGTCCAGCTTAATTTCCTCCAACATGTGCGCTTGATACTACTACACAAGAACCATGTCAATCTTAAGAATGTATATTGTTTTACCCTAATGTGTACTAAAACAGGGAGCTATAGCTTGCTACTACCTCTGTTCCTAAATATAAACATTTTTAGATAGCAGAATTAGCTTTCTAATAAGGCTTATATTTGTCGAACAGAGGTAATACTTACAGTGTACATGTGTACTGTTTGTTCAGTGTGCGTAGAAATTTGTTTCTGATCATATACTCGCTTCTTCATAATTTCACAGTGTATCTAATTCAATGAAGCTATCAGTGAGGTTGCCCAAACATGAAAATGCAAGCAGTAAACAGTGATTGTACTGTTACCAAAAGTTACATGAGAGGTCGGCATCATGTGGAAGGTTGCTGAAAGGCACCTCCATTGTTGTCTTGATCTTGGTGGTGACATCCTGGTTTCCTGGACATAACTGCAAGCTCCCTATTTTCCTGGACATCCGCGTCTAGAATTAGCAAATTTTGAGTATGTTATCAAACTTGTGGTGTGGATAGTCCATTTGATTGAGACATGAGGCCTGAGTCTTAACATGTTAAGGGGTAGTTGATTCATTTTCCTAATATATCCGTATTCCATATTTGTAAGATATATATATCACCTTTCATGATATGCTTGTCTGAGTCTAGTACCATTTGCAGCATTTCCCGCTTGTACGGTTACTTTGTATGACAATTGGACAGTGATAATATTTTATTAAAACCTCTAATAATCTAGGTCGGTGTGCGCCCAGTTGCCAAAAGGTGAGATCAAGAGATATCCACACTCCATTGACAGACCATTTCCTTTGCTAAATGGAACTCATTTCCTTTGCTAAATGGAACTCAGAGACCTTTTTTGCATTAGTCTTATTTTGCATGCTAGAATGAGTGTTAAGTAAAGTTGGATGTCGGGTAGGATATGATATGCTCCCTAGTAGCTCCCTCTGTAGGTCGTTTTTGGTGGCATGTTTTACATATGGTTGCATCACTCACTTATGCTCATAGTTTACTAGTACTATGGATTTTATGAGCTAATTTTTTTGATGCCCTGATGTATGTAACAAGAATGTGCCTTTGAGATCAAGAGATGTCCCCACTCGATCGACATAGATGATCTTGTTGCTGAAATGCATACATTTCTTTACTGATGCTTGTAGAAGCATGATCAAATCCATTTTGTGTTAAAGCGATGATACATTCGGGTACTGATGTTTTTGTATTATCGATGTGAGATATGTTCTTCTAGTGTGATAAAAATATCATATTTTTTGTGATACAAATCTAATTTTGTCCAAAAATATTGTCTTTTTATCCATTTATGTTGAATACACTTGAAAACACTAGTTTGTAAAACCAGTGTTTTAAACAAGTGTTTTGACAAGTGTTTGGATGAAAGGGGTTTTATAGTGTTTTGGGTATGTTTTTGGTGGTTTGTGTTTTTACCTAAAATACCCCTCAAAACATTAAAAAAAACATTGGCACCGGATGAGGCCTGAGCAGTATTCTATAAGAATAATTTCATAGGTGTAAAATTATTAGTTGTTTCCCCACAAAGTATTGTCGCTAAAACATATAGAAGTAAACTGAAGTTGTACGTATACCACATGGTAGAGCGTGAGCCGTTACCAAAGTAGGCAAAGGTAAAAGGAGGCGCGTACGTGTGCTCTAAAACAGCAAAGCTGGTCGGGTGCGTGTGACGTGCCTATCACTTGGACCGCACGCGCTTAGTATAAGCGGCTTTCCCTCTCCTGCCTGTTTCCACGGCTGTGTACACGGCATCGCACACAAGTTAAAGATGGCAGAAAAAATAAGAAAAACCTTGTGTTACTTATTAGCAAGGAATCGGTCACTAGTAGACAGTATAGTTAGAGATCGATCACATTTTTATTAGAAAACACGAATTACAGGTACAAAGGAACAAACTAGGACATGTAATTGGGAACATCATGGATCGATGGAAATGAATACAACAGTAGCACTAATCAACACGGAGAGCGATAATCACCCTATACATCATACATATATGGAATATATAGCTTCCCTCGCGTCCTCAGGCTCCACCACTGATGCAAGCAAGCATCAAAGGCTTAGCTAGTAGGGAGATTAATTGATAATTATACCGTCGTCCTCCTTCAGTTTGCTCCTGTGGAGATAATAAAGTGTGCATGCATGGTCCATGCACGGACGTAGGCGTACGTGGATCTAGACGACCACCTCGACAGGACGTGCAACGTCCACGGCCAGTGCAGCTCCCTTCTCCGGCGCCGCCACATCCGCCGCGCAGCTCCCGGGGGCAGCCCTGGCGGCCATCTGCATCACCGGGTGCACCTCGTTGCCGTAGTTCCTCTCTGGGGTCGCGCTGAGCTTGGCGATGTTGACCACCACGTGCTCCTCCGCCGGCAGTTTCCCCTCCTGCTTTCCCTCTTTCCCCTCGGCCACCACCGGCGTCGCGTTCATGTAGAACATGTAGAGCCCCATCTGGACCAGCCCGAAGGTGAAGCCAAGAATGTTGGGGAGCTGCAAAAAAAGCAGGATGTTAGGAGTGAACTATATATATAGATACTAGTGATCTTCTATATGCGCAAAGCTTTAAGATTATTTCAATGTCTATTTACCGCGACGTATTTGTCCTTGATGAGGAGCCCGTAGAGGAACCAGACGACCGCGCTGAGGGTGAGCGAGAGGGAGAGGGAGAATGGCATGTACTCCACGCTCCTCGTCTTGATCACACGCCCCTGCAACACACACAAAATAGTGTAAGCTGTTCATGATCGACATCCATCAAGCTAGCTACTGATTTTGATAAGTTTGCGGGTGACAGGGCACTCACGATGATGCTGAGCGGGGCGATGAAGACGCTGACGGAGAAGGCAACGCAGACCCAGCCGAGGGAGACGACGCGCTTCTCGCCCTTGGCGAGGAGGAGGGTGAGGAGAAGGATGATCCCGAAGACGCCGACGTTGAGGAGGAGCAGGATCTTGGCCGTGAAGAGCTTTGCCTTCCTGGGAGCGTAGGCCAGGTACATGACGATGTAGATCGTCTCGATCACGCAGCCAGCGGCGTTGATGGTGATGAGGAGGCTCTCGTTGGACTTTACCAGCGCGTAGTAGATCCACAGCATGGCGCTGAACAGCGCCACGACGTACGGCACCGACTGGAACCCCTCCGTCGACTTGCTCTTGTATATACGGTAGAACGTCGGTCTACGCACACAGATTCCAATAAAAAATAGTCATAGATACACTTGTGGATGCGGCGAGCTAACATGTTAACAAGATCAGATCAGATGAATGAGAAACATCATATAGTTGTGCTTACATTGGGGCCAGGTAGCTCGCGAAGGAGATCACGTTGCCTGCAAGGCCAAAAAAAAAGGCGCCAAGATTAGCCGTTTGCAAAAGTTAGCAAACTTGACTAAGCCGTTTCCGTACTCTCGAAAAAAAAAGATAAGCTGCGATAACGCCAGGTGCATCTTTTTGCCTAAGCTTTGCCTTCTTTTGCAAACAAAGGTACGTAGGCTGCTGTATTAGAGCTGTTTTTATTTGTGTTATTGGTGCACTATGATGTCACTACACAATACGGTACTAGTACTAGGCTAATTAATCAATCAGTAGCGATATAGATATATATAGAGAGATGTTGCAAAGCACTGGTTGTGATCGATGACGCAAAGTGCAACCCCACTAAGTAGCTACATAATACACCAACTGTAAGAAAGGAATTCATATGTTTGTGGTGAAACGAAAACAAAAGGTACTAGCAATTCATGGGCATACTGCATGCATCTGAAATTTGTGCTGAGTGTTACCTAGGAGGCCAAAAGCAAATGCCCAGGGGTGCTCCAGGGATAGGCCAGCCATTGCGATACAAAAGTTGCAAACTTCAAGCTTGCTAAAATGAATCAACACGCACTGAGCTGAGAGCTTGCTGCTGTTTGGAACTTCTCCCTCTCTGTCTCTAACCCTAGACCCCTCAGGAGGGAAAGGGAGAGCTGTGGGGAGGAGTTGTATCTCTGTGTTGGCTCAAACTCTTGAAGGAAGAAGCAGGCATTGGGGGGCTTTATATAGGCACATGGTGGCAAGCCTCTCGGTGTGTGCAAGAGCTCTCCATACACGTATGCAGCCATACAACTAATCAGGGAATGAATTAGAAAAATACTCTTTATTGGCTTTTGGCGCTATCATCTAACGTACTATATTTAATAGAGATAAGCATGGAAATTCCAAAAAGTATGTAGCTTTTCTGCAAACTTTAGTGCATAATAATGCATCGGTTGGTGAATTGTTGCACACTCCCAGTTGTCCTGTGCTGCCCGCTGATCTGTCTAACCTTCCCACTCTAGTATTTGGGAGTGGTAATCGCTGCCGCACAACAGAAAATCACATGAGATATTCCAACCAAGGGGACGGTTTAGACCAATTTTGACTGCGATTTACGCAGTCAATGTGTCGGGCCTAAGATTAAATAATTAATATCTTGTACAACTTTGAATTCTTCATTTCCTAGTAATTATTACATACGCAGTATTTTATTTAAAATACAAGATTATTTGTACGGTCATTTGGTGACAAATTTGAGAGCGTCATTTTCAGTACATACTAGATAACCAAGCTATGCTATATGGGTGATTAGTGGAACTGGGGCTATACCTCCTATGCACTAATTAAGAATCAGACTCGCCATGAGAAGTAAAACACAGTCCAAAGGACGCAGTTGAGAAGAAAACTGTTGAAAGGACATAGATGAGAAGAAAAACATTGGTTAGAAAACCGTTTAGAAGGCAAACATGCAATAGTTCGCAAAACACCTTATTCAATGTACTCCCTCGGTCCCATAAAGGTTGTCTGTCTAAATTTTAACAAATCTCAGACAACCTTCCGTGGGACGGCATGAGTATCTAAGTTGTCATGTACAAAACAAAATACTTGAAAGTTCATTCTTAATGTTAATTTCGGAACTGTTGGCTATACACTTTCTACAAAAATCAAGTGGACAAGAATGGAGCAGTAAGTAATCATGATGAATTAAAAACTTTTCCCGTGCAACCGTTCTCAAATAATGTACTGCCTCCATTACATGAAACATGTCAGAGGTTTGTCAAAATTCAGATGTATCGAGACACAATTTGTATCAAGATACATCCAAATTTAGACAATCCCCATGGGATGGAGGGAATAATATAAGACGGTTCTAACACCTCAGAGCAATTCTGTCCCAAACAGAGTAGTTTGTTGCTTGAGTATATACTAGAAGAGGCATTTCTTGTACGCGGATTAATTGCAGCAAATTTTGTAGTCAAATAATGGCTTAGATCATCCTCCAGCACACAAAAGCTTCTTACCTTTCCTGTTGTATCCATCCACCTTTTAATCAGGTAGCAAATTTCATGTGCAACATACGTGCCAAGGTAGCTCAACTACATACAGTAGGCTCCCTGTTTCAGCTAGCGTGTATGATTTGGGATGTCTTTGCTTTTCATCGTTCTCCTCTTCTCCACCTGCGTAGCTAGTGGAGTTCTTTGTCCCAGCTTTTCCCGCTTTATACCGTTTAATTTCTATAATCAACTTCATTCGCAAAACAAAAAATTCTGTAATCAACTTGATGATTACACATAAAGCAAGCATCAGCAGCATGGACATAGTAACATCATACATGACGAGAATTGCGTGGCCGTGCTCAGAGTTACTGGTAATATTCCGGCACAATTAACTTCTCGAGAAACTTGTGCGTCAATTTGACTAATCGACCCCGGCCCCATGATCTACTGGAGCAACGTATCCAAGCGGTAGATTAGGAATAGGGATAGCGGGCTAAGGAAGCAAAGAACGGCTAAAGTGTCCCTCTCTTTTAGAAAAGGCGAGCCAGAAGTGATCTGGTCCACTGAAATTTGATCACCTTTGCCATGAGCTACACAAAGATGATGCATGCACGTTGATTGCGCAAGTGTGTTCCATATGATGGTAAACATCATTTTGATGGAGAGGTCTGGGTTCAACCTCCATTTCGAAAAAATATGATGCTAAACATATTTTGTTTCTGCTAGAAAAAATCGGGCCTTTTAAGCCCCTCCATGGCACACGGAACTACGGAAGGCCATTTTTCATGTGCGGTGCGAAAGAACGATGATATCTAAAAATTCGACCATGTGACACTCTCCTTAGCGGGAACAACACACATGGAAAGCCTCTCGATACCCTGACAAATACATCACACACGTCTGGAGAAGTAAAAAATCATCAGCATAGTTGCCCGCCATAGCACATGTTTCTTCCAAGAGTATTTGTGTGCGAATTGTTTGCCCTGTTGGCTTTAAATCCTCTATTTCTTTTTTTTGTACTCATCTTAAACAGTAATAAATAAAAAGTCATGTATAGAATGTTCCCGACGCATATAGCCTCTTCGTCTTCCTCCCGTGTGCCACATTCGTCGTCGGACATGATGCAGCTTCCTCGGCCGTGCTACATAAAGCCTCACAACACCACCCTCTTGGAACACATGAACTGTACCGGATCGCAGAAAGAAGATCGTTATCCTCTCTTGTGCCTGGCAGTGCCCACCGGAAGAACATCGCCGTGTTGACCAGGTATCTCAGGTGGCGAAGGAGGAGCAAGCATCTCCAAAAAGGGAGGAGGAGCAGTCCCTCCTACCGACAGACCACCAAGCCCCCCCCCCCTCGTACTGTAGGTAGTCCTCCTTTGACATAGAATGTGAACGGAATTTGGAGGGATGATGAGGAAGCAATGTATGTGGTTGAGGAAGACGAGTAACCGCAGCTCGAATGGTGGGAGGTGGCTGAGCGACAGTCCGAGGAGGAGGAGATGCTCGAGGAGCGGGAGGTGCTACTGGCATCCTTCACGTACAAATAAGAATAACAAAGAGAGCGCTCTACAATGGTCGCTAGTGTCGTAGCTGCCAACGATGCTGAGGCAAGCTCATCTACCAGCAACGAGGAGATCATCTACATCTCTGCTCCGGCGATGAGAAAACGTAGAAACGATAGTAGTAAAATGTTGTATATGTTCGTTTGTTGTCCTAAAATTATAAACATGTATCTATGGAGAAACAAGATCGTTTATGCAAAAGATCATTTGTTTTCATATCGCCAACACTTTCCTGTTAGAAACTGTATTGGATCAAAAATATCGCACCGTTTTTCGTACAAATTGCAAATGTTTATTACTAGAATAACCATTTGGGATTCGAAATATGACTCACGATTTAAGACACACATCAGAAACGAGCCATATCTATAAAATTATTTGTGAATAATAGGTTCGTTAAAGCTATGCGCAACTTTAAAATTTGTTCGAAATGCGAACTCCTCAGAATCTTCGCGCCATTTAGATACTCGCCTATAAAACACATATCCTTTCCCACATCTGCACCATGCCTCCATGCGAACCCACTCTAGGCTACATCGACCTTGCATCGTCAGATGCGGAGGAGCACTCCTCACATCATTGTCTTGGGGGAAGTGTCATCGACCTCACGAGGTCTGATTCAAAGGAGGAGCAACGTCAAGAGGAGGAGGAGCATGCTCCAAAAGAGGTGGAGCCGGAAGGGATGCATGAAGAGGACTTGCAGGAGCATATGGTGGTGGAGGAGTCCATCGCATCGGCACGGCGTGAGGAAGCAGCGGTGCATCATGTGGTGGATGACTCCTTAAAGACTCTCCGCAATGACCGACTGCATGCATGACTACATGCCAAGAAGAAAGATAATAAGGTAGGCCACGTAGCGGGTGTTCCACAATATCCGATGAAAAGCTTGATGAGAGTTGGATGGCTCCGTTGGCAGCATAGGGCCTTCTGGGATGCTCGGGAAATGGAAAAGTCGGTAGGCTCGAGCAGGCATTTCACCAGCGATGCTGAAGCATTAGGCTCCGGAGAGGGCGTAGTCATCGATGATGCGGGTGCATCAGACACCGGGAAGGGCGTTGGCTTCGACAATGCCATCATCAACGTGTCCTCTGATGACGAGGAGGGCATTTAGTATAGTTATTACCGGGAAGGGCCTATTAATGTATATAATGTGAAGTTTGCGGTCTTTTTGTAACCGGAAGGGCAACCATGTTTGATTGGTGCCCTTCTGACTGATGCCCAAATATTATTTACTGTCTTTTGTATAAGGAAGGACAACCATGTTTGGTTGGCATCCTTCAGGACTAGAAAAAAATATATTAAGAATTGTTCTTCAACATAAACTATATGCCATTTGCATCCAATTTTCTCCTTTTTATTCTCAAACAGTTGCAGACAAGGAAAACAACAATAATGAGCTAATAGAGTGCATGCGGTAGTTTGTGCACCTATTTTCACTAACGCACTTCTTTCCATATGTAAACAATGTGTGTTGCCGGAACAATGCACACGATCTGGTACGGAATCACCGTGTCCGAAACTGGGCCCTAGACACAACCCTACCATCTTTTTAGAATATATAAGAACTGGAGGATCGCCGTCCGGTATCACTCCATGACAGCCAAAATTCCGTATTTAGGAGCACGCAATACACATGTTGCCCTCCCCTCCCCCTGGAGTCAATAGGTCGGCAAGGCGGAAGCTAGCTAGCTTCTAGAGCCCTGTCACGCCGGAATACAGATCACCTAGCTATCTTCTTATAAGAAGGTTGGTATTTTAGTCACACTACATAAGAATTTGATTCGAAGATTGAGGCCCATGGAGTCAAGTATGCTCCCCTCCCCAAGTAAGAGTACAAAACATTTGTACTTAACTAGTATACATCTAGCCATCATATGTTTTGTATGTTTAGATTTTAACTCCAAAGATATGTTTGTGCATCATTTTAATGATTTGGACGAAATCCTTTGCTATAAGGATTTTTAATTATGCAATATCCCTAAGAAAACTAGTAAGTATCTATCCTGATGTACGAAAAATCTATTTTGCTCTAATCATTGCACTGATTCACTTCCTTATTTGTACGTAAAAAGGTGAGATGGATTGCAATCCACGTGCTATGCCTCCAACCGTTGCTATTTTATACATTTTAGCTCCATATAAAATACTCTTTTTAAGTAAAAAGTGCCTTATGCAGTTTTAGCAAAAAATCGCACATGTGACGAGAAGACTAGACTAAAGGTTCTCAACCAAGGTGTGTATTACCAGAAGCAATGTCGAACATCATTGCTAGTGAAACCTTTTCATTGAGACAGCGATGTGACCAAGAACTATTTTTTAAAATATCTCATTTATATAGCTAGAAATGAAAACTATGTTGAAATACAAGTAAACATGTGGCGTATGAAATGTGCAATCAAACAGAAATGTGTTTTGCTAACGTACGTATTTGCGTACAATGTTGAGTTATAGGGTACAGAGCACATATGCTATTGTTTGTTGCATATATAAACGTTTGTGATGCTTACAGAAACCGTGCTGGTTGAAACAAACATTTCCCATCTGAGTTGAAACATATACCTTGTCCAACTTCGTTCGTTTGCAATCTTACAATCCACTGACGATCGAGTATAACTAATCATTTGTGATGGACCTCCTAATCATAATTTTTTTGGGAAGTGAACATGTGCCAAAAGAGAACCCTTCGCAAACGGTTTATAAAACCATGTGATATGCATAGACCGATTGCCAACCCTTTCATTGCATAGTGACGGTATTGCGGTTGCGTTCACGGACACCAGGGGTGAGACCACCCCCTTTTAGGTTTGGTGAGGGGCGGCTAGACATTCCGAACAATCTCGCACAAGCACGGAAAGAACACTGTGATTTTACGTAGGTTTAGGCCGCTCTTGTGAGCTAACGGCCCTATGTCTTGCTTGTCTGAATTTATCATGGATTTTAGTGTTTAAAACGAAGAACTTGACATTCCGGGGAGAGCCCAACATGCTCTTCCTTTAGCTCTGGTTGAAATAAGGTGAGAAGACTCTCTCCTTAGCCTCCATTTGCTCCAGGGTCCAACCCACTTTCTCATTGACATGCACCGCCTTTTATAATGGAAGGTCGGTGAGGTGGAGGTGATATCTCGGTATATGTGTCCATCTGCGCGTCTCCAGGCACGCGTAGTGTGGCAACATCTTTAAAGGGTGCTGGCGCGTCGCGTAAGGTGATCCGCGGAATATAGAACGCCAAGATGGGATGTCTCACTCCATCATATCTCTCTTGCGATATCCATGATGATCGCGCTGAGGAGGCAGTGCACCCGCCCCAATGGCGTAGAGGTTATGACATCTTCACCTGATGTATGGCCCGGGGAGCCCCCAGGTAAAGGGGCAGATACCTAGTTTCTCGACAAGGCCCCCCTTCCCCCAGCAGGCGGCAGGTGATGCTCATAACTACTCCTAACGCATGTCTTGAGGCTGACCTATCGAAGGAGGGAAGCAAGACCGCACATTATTCACGGCTCCCCTGCAGCAACCCCGGGTACGGCCATGGCTCGCACTTAGTTGGGAATGTGCGGACCTTAGTGCCAATGGTTCCTACAAACGGTTGGGTAAACATTGTTTGACGACCATTTCAGCCTCGTGTGAAGGTTTGTTCTGTACTAGTGTTGTCTGTATGCATATCGAGGCGGTGAGGCCACAATCCTTGAACTTACCAGTATAATATGAGTTCATGTTCGGGTACCGTTTCAGAGGGTATACTTTTTTTTTATGAAGAAAGCTTTTTTACTTCAAATATTTGAGCACTATATCCAACATCTATGATAACTAGAGTGCATATACCCGCTTAAGTCCAGATAAACAACTGTTTAAAAATAAAAGGCAACATACTACATGTATCCTCAAGGAAACTGCATAGACGCATTTGCATTTTAAAAAATATTTGACCACGGAGTTATAAACTTGGATCACTGCCATATAGATCTAGCAAATTTGCATTCGAAAAAATAGGTGTTTAATAAACTCATCAAGATGACAAGATACACACTTACTTCCGTGCCAATTGCATTTTAAAGAGTTGTCTTTGGTGACTATTACTCCTCTACGATGATATCATGCAAAAAATCTTAGGCTTTCGCAGGGTCTTCATTTTCTATTTTTTTTTGTTATTATGAATAGCATCTCTGGGTGTATTAAAGCTCTATATATAGATTTCACCAATAATTTACCATTCTCATGTAGATTCTACTAAAAAAAAGGGCTGTTTTACGGTGCAATTTACTTGTCACCTGAGCTAGTAGTATTCAACCATGGTATTCTGGGTAACTAATATTTTGGTATTCTTCCCCAAAATCTGGACGATATTTAACTACAACTCTGGTAATCATGAGCCCGGTCCACCAAAGTGTAGACCTACTATCTTGTAACCCACTGAATGGAAGTTAAAATCATGATAAGGGCCGGGGTGAATGTACCTGTGCGCTTGAACTTGAAAAAATAGGTTTATAAATTTAGCTACAAATCAAAATTTAAAAAGTGTGTGATTAAATAAAAAATATCTATAACATGATACAAGTATATTATTAAAATATATTAGCTGAGTAATATTAATTTTGGTATTGTAGATATTTATATTTTTATCTACAACATCAGTTAATAGAAAGTGGAGTTTGGACAAAATTTATAAACCGCATTTATTGGAACAGTATATATATTGCCATCTGATGATAAGGGACAAAAACAAATCACGAACTGACAAACTCAAGGATACAATTGTCCTGCTAGACGATTTGGTAATAATATTTGTGGGTATAGATCAATTAGATATGTACTTGATACGTTTTAACATGAAAAAATAGAATTTACTAACCACAAGTTCATCACACTATCCACCTAGATAAGAGCTAACCGACGCCCTAAAACGTGCCCACGCGGTAAAAAATAATAGCTAATTTAGCACGCACGCGGGCGGTCGACGAGCTCCAACAAACGCACGAAAATAGAGAACACGGGAAAACTTTTGCCGCACGCGCCAACTCGTGCGGGTTAAAAAGCGGGCGCGCACACACCATCCGGCGTTGTAAGTTCCACCCTCTCCCTCCCCCTTTTACCCACCGCTTGCCTTCTCGCCGCCCGTCGAGCGCCCTGCTTTGAGATGGCGCCACGCCGATCGAACTCATCCAACTCGCGTATGGCAGCTACCTCCGAGATTTGCGCGAGCATCGACCGCATCTTCCTCGGCACATTCGAGACCGCGCACGTTCGACGCGGCGGCGTGGTGTCTCGGACTTATGCACCGAGAGATGAACTTCGACGATGTGCAAATGCGTGAGCAGACCGAGATGCTCGCACCACCGCCGCATCTCGTCGCTGACGAGGAGAAGCATCTCCACTGCACGCGTCTGCGATGCCTCTACCACTCCGAGGAAGAGAGTGTGTGAGGGCAGAGTGGAAATCCTGCTTCCCGAAGGACGTCGCCGTCGAGGTCGCCTTCTACGCGTGGAGGAAGGAGCAGTGCAAGGCGGATAGCGCGGCGAGGAGGGCCGACAAGGCGCGTTGTTGGGCATTCACCGAGGCGTATATTGCCGGCCCGCAGATGATTGACGACAATGACGATCGTTGGCTCGACCAGTTCTTGTCATCACCGTTGGATTCCTCGAGGGAGGATGACTCGGATTTCGACTTTCAGATTAGTAGTTACTAGTATGTATGTTTCGTTGTATTTCAAACTGTGGTATCTTATCTATGTTAATATTAAGTTTATTTTGCGTCTATTTTTTTACTGTATTTGATCTATATTTGATGTTGTTCGAGTACAAAAAATTATTTTTAGCACGCCTAGTGAACGCACTTTGCAGTGCTGCAAAATTTAGCTAAAAGAGCAATACAAGCGGTGCAAAACACTTTTAGTGCGCGGCATTATGCGGCGCATGTTGGAGTTGCTCTAATGAAATCTATAGATCTTTTTCTTTTCCTTGCGAATTTGTATCGGTGCTGCTCAGATTTGCTAGCAATGCATGCATCCACTTATTTTTGTAAAGTGTAAGTAAAATTAAAAGAGGAAAGTTATTTTGACAGATTAAAGAAACTAGCATACGGAAGGTGCGACGCGGACTTTTGGCTCATGGGAGCCACGCCCACCCATAGATCCACCGTGCAAGATTGCTTTGAGATTGAGTTTACTGTAAAGAAATTAAATGGCCACCAAATTTCTTTTTAGCAATACAGGCGAACACTTGAACATATACGGGAGCTAGCATTTAAGACCTGCCTCCTAATTAACTGCCTGCGACTCAGAACGTGTACTACACGATTCAATCCAGCACCTGTGCCTCCCTACCTGTGCCCACCCAAGTTTTAATCATGAGCATTTAAGTTGCTCCATCGCTCAGCTCAACTA
The DNA here is from genome assembly GCF_019359855.2 of Lolium perenne. Lineage (NCBI taxonomy): Eukaryota > Viridiplantae > Streptophyta > Magnoliopsida > Poales > Poaceae > Lolium > Lolium perenne. The sequence continues at coordinate 83,879,688 of NC_067248.2, read as the reverse complement.
TCAGATAATTTATTTGTCCGGTCTAGAATGGAAATCATTTTTTAGCACTGTTAAATGTGCAACTTTGTTCCTAGTTCTTTTCTTGGGTTTCAAATGCTCACTTGGAAGTGTCACGGATTTATGATTAACCGAGGGTATGGTTTCTTCATATGTCGCTAATCTAGTCTAGATGATAATCAAAAAATTTACTTAGTAAAGATGCTCAAGGTAAGTCCCTCGAAGGCTGGAACATGTAATTAATTAGATTTAAAAATATTTTCGTTGGAGTAATATCTTTAAATTCCTTGGAATATGTGTTGTGGTTTTTCTCTTCTTCTTAAAGTTAACCGAGAAACTTTTTTTGTTGAACAATCCTGGAAGTAGTAATAATGTTCTAACCTTAGTATAGCTAGATTAGGGTGCAAATCACAATTAACGACTTCAAAATCGGACACAGGGTTCATCATATCCCTTGACTCCTGTCTGGCTGTCTGGTGAAGTCGAACAACCTAGCCCCTTGATGAAAAAGAACTTGAGCCTCCAACAGCTCTATTGACTTTTTCATCCATGAGGAGCAAAGAGCATTGAAAACTCTGGTCCAAGTGGTACGGAGGCCAGGAAAAAATACGAGCCTCAAGAAACCATGCTAATGATCAATACGCCAAATAATTTAGTGGTCCCAGGACAGATGTCAGGCAAAGACATGGGGGATGGTAGCACCCATGAGCTCCTTTGTAATTCCCACGGAAGGTGTCCATATATTACGGAAGCTAGCGAGTCCAAATTGCTGCGTTGCCGGATTTTGTTTTTCATCTGCCGATTTTGCCCTTTGCTGAGAAAATACTACTGCTTTAATTGACAAGTATTGGTTAATCTGAACCGTTTGATTAGTTGGTTTAAACGGCCAGTAATTGTCTGTCCCTACCATAAAAAGTCTCAAAAAAAATCAGTCTTTTGCATCAACTGGATTGAAGCCAAACGATTGCAGAAGACATTTCATGATGCAAGCCAAGAACCAATAAACTTCTTTTCTGAACGTCACATTAGATGGGTATTACTGATATGTTACCACCTACACATGCATGGTATGGTTTTTTTTTGGAATGTTGTGTTATCTCAAAATCTCTCCGTTCCATAATTTTTTTTGTCATGGTTTAGTTCAAATTTAGACTGAAACCACGACAATAATTATATAATGGAGTGACTATTTTATTTGCCCGGCTGGACCTGGAAAGAGCTGAGTGTCTCCTTTCAACCTCACCCGAGGGCTCCTTTGTTCCAAAAACTTATGTATAGATTCCATGAGAAATGACTTAGTCCCGTGCAAGGGACATCCCGCGCAGGAAACCACTATGTTTTATTGCGTATCAATACGTCTGCTATTTTTGAAACTTCATGATATTTCCCAGCAAGAATCGCAATACAATAAACAGTGTGAATCCATCGGCAATCACATGCACGGGACCTCCCATGCATGCACGGGACAATCTCCACTCTCTTGATTGCATGGAGTTTTGCGGTAGTACACCTATCTTTACGAAATTCCTGGATCAATATATCGTTGTTGTTGTTGAGCATGGTGTTCGGAAGGCTCCGGGTGTGCCGATCGACACTTGATGCCAAAGAAAACCGTCAAATCTATAGTTGGAAAGGCGAACACGAAGAGGGTCACTAGCGGCTACGAGAGGTCAAGCCGGCAGCAACGGACGGCGAGAGAGTAGTGGGGCAGGAAGGACAGAATTGTCTTTTGTTTTTTCTGAAGACTAGCTTGGTTGTCCTCCACCAAGACCAACGGATGGTGCCCCGTGCAGCGCTTGGACGTCCCGTGAATGTTTAAACCCGAATATTCCAACCCTAGATGCAAATCAAGACGCCTTTGGACCAAAGCTTTGCAAGTGATTCACACGCACCGCACACATTTGCTTTTCCATCACATGGGAAGTACTATTTCATGTCGCCAAAAAACGAAAACGGAGCTCCTTCAGAGATTTTCTCGTACCAGGAGAAAGGCTCTGCACATATGCAACGACGTCATATGCATGTATGGTTGTTATCGCCTTGCATGCGGTCAAACAGAATTTGTTTGCTGCCGCATTGAATAGCAACAAAAGGAACCTTTTACGATTCAGTAGCTAGGTTGAATGAATCTTGCCTTGACAAGAAGTTAACCATTTGCCTAGATCACTCCATTTTTTTAGCATGCACTGCTAGCTTAATCATTCCACTCTCCGTAGACCAGTTAAGAAGATTCCTCTGACCAAGACCCATATTGCTTTAGCACATTCCCCGTAAAGTGGAAATCTATCATTTCCATTGTTCGTCACCGTTCATTAATTAGTGATCCATTGTTTTTATTGTTCGGGGAGTTTGCGGTTCAGTTAGCAAGCTGATTTTTTTTTTGCCAACTAAGTTGAACTTCTAGGTCTCACCCTTCAAATCAACATCTCCTTACTCCTCAAAACCCTGGTGCTAGCTTCACTGTGCCAACATGCACTAGAGCAACTCTGGCAGATACCGTGAATCTCGGTACAACGAAAGTGGTTTTGCCATTTACTGCAAACCATTCTTGTGGGTTGTTCTGTTAGATTAGATACGGTGAAAAACATACTGCAAACTAAAAAAAACTTGGCGCCAGATATTTACAACGATCACAAACGAGTTCATTAAGTTCATGCATACAAAATGACGTAAACATTTATCTAGATGCAAAGGCAGAAAACTGGACACTTATCTTGTCAATCATCTAGATAACCCTAACCCTAGACCGACTAGCTTACTCCTAGAATATAGCTCACCAGGGCATCTACGAGGCGGTGGTGATGGTGCCGATGACATCACTCGTCGGTGTTGTTGTAGTCGATGACAAAGAAATCATTGGGACTAGGCTTCATCTGAAATGGAGCGAGGCCGGGCCTCAGCGAGTCCGCTTTTTCCTCCTTGCGGTAGCGCTTGCGGCACTAGACGTAAGAGATGACGCTTGCGAGGTAGCAGCACCGGGCCATCTACAATTCACGACGCTCCCTCTCTGCAGCCGTGAGAGTCACGCCGTAGAAGCTGGAGTAGGAGTCGTCGCCCACGTCGTCACAGGGGTGGGGCGTGGGGATGGAGGAGCTACCAATAAGTCACTGTGGCGCCAGAGGGGAATTAAGATTGTGATTCTATGCGTCAGGCGGTAACCTCTGGAAACCTGGCCCACATGGGAAAGGAGGCGCCGCGGCAGCGAGCAACATTCAACGTCGTAGTTCGACACCTAAGGGACAACGACACGCGGTGGCTAGCGGCCAACAATGCGCCTATGGTGTCGGCCCCTCGTGGCCCCACTTCGTATGCTCTTCGGTCTTCTGGAAGCTCCGTGAAAAAAATAAGACCCTGTGCGTTGATTTCGTCCAATTCCGAGAATATTTCCTTTGTAGGATTTCTGAAACCAAAAACAGCAGAAAACAGCAACTGGCGCTTCGGCATCTTGTTAATAGGTTAGTGCCGTAAAATGCATAATAATGATGTAAAGTATGTATAAAACATGTGAGTATTGTCATAAAAGTAGAATGGAACATAAGAAATTATAGATACGTTGGAGACGTATCAAGCATCCCCAAGCTTAGTTTCTACTCGCCCTCGAGTAGGTAAACGATAACAACAATAATTTTTGAAGTGACATGCTACCAACATAATCTTGATCAACATTATTGTAAAGCATATGAGATGAATGGAGTGATTCAAAACAATAGATTGTTAACAAATAGATAATGACTAAACAACTGAATCATATAGCAAAACTTTTCATGAATAGTACTTTCAAGACAAGTATCAAAAAGACTTGCATAAGAGCTAACTCATAAAGCAATAGATTCAAAGTAGAAGACATTGAAGCAACACAAAGGATGATTAAGTTTCAGCAATTGCTTTCAACTTGTAACATGTATATCTCATGGATAATTGTCAACATAAAGTAATATAACAAGTGCAATAAGTAAACATGTAAGAATAAATGCACACAGTTAACACAAGTGTTTGCTTCTACGATAGAAAGAAGTAGGTAAACTGACTCAACATAAAGTAAAAGAAAGGCCCTTCGCAGAGGGAAGCATGGATTACTATTTTTGTGCTAGAGCTTTTATTTTGAAAACATAGAAACAATTTTGTCAACGGTAGTAATAATTCATATGTGTTATGCGTAATACTTCCTACAAGTTGCAAGCCTCATGCATAGAATACCAATAGTGCCCGCACCTTATCCTAATTATCTTGGATTTACATGGATTATCATTGCATAACATATGTTTCAACCAAGTGTCACAAAGGGGTACCTCTATGCCGCCTGTACAAAGGTCCAAGGAGATAAATCGCATTTGATTTCTCGTTTTTAATAGATCTCAACTTAGGACATCCATACCGGGACAACATAGAAAACAGATAATGGACTCCTCTTTAATGCAAAAGCATTCAACAACAGATAATATTCTCATAAGAGATTGAGGATGAATGTCCAAACTGAAAACTTCCACCATGATACATGGCTTTGGTTAGCGGCCCAATGTTCTTCTCTAACATATCCATACTCAAACCATTTGATCATGATAAATCACCCTTACTTCAGACAAGACGAACATGCATAGCAACTCACATGATATTCAAAAAAAGGTGTAAAAAGTTGATGGCGTCCCCAGAAACATGGTTACCGCTCAACAAGCAACTTATAAGAACTAAAACATATAGCTACATATTCATCACCACAATAGTTGTTAAGCTATTTTCCCATGAGCTATATATTGCAAAGACAAAGAAATGAAATTTTAAAGGTAGCACTCAAGTAATTTACTTTGGAATGGTAGAAAAATACCACATAGTAGGTAGATATGGTGGACACAAATGGCATGGGTTTTGGCTCAAGGTGTTTGGATGCACGAGAAGCATTTCCTCTCAGTACAAGGCTTTTGGCTGGCAAGGTTGTTTGAAGCAAACACAAGTATGAATAGGTACAGCAAAACTTACACAAGAACATATTGCAAGCATTATAAGACTCTACACTGTCTTCCTTGTTGTTCAAACACTTTTACCAGAAAATATCTAGACCTTAGAGAGACCAATCATGCAAACCAAATTTCAACAAGCTCTACGGTAGTTCTCCACTAATAGATTTAAACTACATGATGCAAGAGCTTAAACATGATCTATGAGAGCTCAAAACAATTGCCAAGTATCAAGTTATTCAAAACCATATGAAACATTTTCTGATTCCAAAAAAATAGCAATCAACGAAGCAATTTTCAGCCTTCGCCATGAACATTAAAGCATAACCAAGAACACAAGTGTTCCATATGAAAAAGCGGAGCGTAATATCTCCAATACAAGGATTGTGGGATCCAACTTTATTCAAACCAAAACAAAAACAAAAGAAAAAGACGCTCCAAGTAAAGAACATAAGATGTGATGGAATAAAAATATAGTTTCACTAGAAGTGACCTGATAAGTTGTCGATGAAGAAGGGGATGCCTTGGGCATCCCCAAGCTTAGATGCTTGAGTCTTCTTAAAATATTCAGGGATGATCCACCGGGGCATCCCCAAGCTTAGACTTTTCACTCTTCTTGATCATATTGTATCATCCTCTTCTCTTGACCCTTGAAAACTTCCTCCACACCAAACTTAAAGCAAACTCATTAGAGGGTTAGTGCATAATCAAAAAATCATATATTCAGAGGTGACATAATCATTCTTAACACTTCTGGACATTGCACAAAGCTACTGAAAGTTAATAGAACAAATAAATCCATTCAACATAGCTAAAGAGGCAATGCGAAATAAAAGGCAGAATCTGTCAAAACAGAACAATCCGTAAAGACGAATTTTTCAGAGGCACTTAACTTGCTCAGACGGAAAAACTCAAAAATAATGTAAGATGCGTACATATCTGAGGATCACGCACGTAAATTGGCAGATTTTTTTGATTTTTCTACAGAGAGATCTACGCAAATTCGTGGCAGACAGCAATTCTGTTTCTGCGCAGTAATCCAAATCTAGTATCAACTTTACTATAGAGACTTTACTTGGCACAAAAAACATGATAAGGAGAGGTTGCTACAGTAGTAACAACTTCCAAGACTCAACAATACAGTAGTAAAATAAAAACATGGGTTATCTCCCAGGAAGTGATTTTCTTTAACGCCTTTCAGCTAGGCGCAGAAAGTGCAAATCAAGTATTATCTAGAGAAGAAGCATCAACATCATTACCTCGGGAGTTGGGAGTTTTCTCAACAATGCATTGTATCTGGTCTATGTAAGTAACTCCTCTTTCATTGCTCTTAGGCTTACTATTCTCATCAACAAATTTTCAGGAACAAGCCAAGCATAGTTATTTTCTAGAGCTTCATGCATCCCTAGGAGCTTACTAGGTATTGGTACATTAATCTCCCCCTCACCATTGACATTATTAGTGTACTTTAATCTATCCATGTCCTTCTTTTCAAGTGTTTTTGCAAAATCGGTATAAAAGCCAAGCCTCTTATGCTTAATAAAAACTTTTCTAGCTTCTTTAGCTATATCACCAAATTCTCTAAGAATGACCTCTAAAACAAAATCCCTCTTTTCTCCCATTTCCATATCAGAGAGTGTAAGAAACATATGTTGCATTATTGGATTAAGATTAACAAATCTAGCCTCCAACAGGTGTACTAAAGAGGCAGTAGCAATTTCATAATTAGGAGCAAGTTCTACCAAGGATCTATCTTCAAAATCTTCAACTATACTAACATGAGTGAAAAATTCTTCTATATTATATCTTCCAATGATAGGCCCTTGCCCTACCGGTATATCTTTCAGAGTGAACTTAGGAGGAAGCATGATGAAATAAACAAAAGGTAAATAAATTAAATGCAAGTAACTAATTTTTTTTGTGTTTTTGATATAGAGCAAGTAAACAAGACAGAAAGTAAGCAACTAATTTTTTTGTGTTTTTGATATAGAAATAACAAGACAGTAAATAAAGTAAAGTAAAGCAACTAATTTTTTTGTGTTTTTGATATGGAGCAAACAAGACAGTAAATAAAGTAAAGTAAAGCAAGAAAAAAACAAAGTAAAAAAGATTGGATGTGGAAGACTCCCCTTGCAGCGTGTCTTGATCTCCCCGGCAACGGCGCCAGAAATTTAGCTTGATAACGCGTGAAGCACACGTCCGTTGGGAACCCCAAGTGGAAGGTGTGATGCGTATAGAAGCAAGTTTCCCTCAGTATGAAACCAAGGTTATCGAACCAGTAGGAGTCAAGGACCACATGAAGGTTGTTGGTGGAGGAGTGTAGTGCGGCGCAACATGATGCGCGTAGATGTACACGTCCGTTGGGAACCCCAAGAGGAAGGTTTGATGCGCACAGCAGCAAGTTTTCCCTCAGAAAGAAACCAAGGTTATCGAACCAGTAGGAGCCAAGAAGCACGTGAAGTGTTGGTGGAGGAATGTAGTGCGGCGCAACACCAGTGAAACCGGCGCCAACGTGGAACCTGCACAACACAATCAAAGTACTTTGCCCCAACGTAACAGTGAGGTTGTCAATCTCACCGGCTTGCTGAAAACAAAGGATTAAACGTGGAAGATGGTGTTTGTTTGCAAAGAACAGTAAAAACAAAGATTGCAGTAGAATGTATTTAGATGTAAAAGAATGGACCGGGGTCCACAGTTCACTAGAGGTGTCTCTCCAATAAGATAACTAACATGCTGGGTGAACAAATTACAGGCGGGCAATTGACAAACAAAGATTCAATACATATCAACGATGATTACTATGTGATTTAATCAGGGCATTACGACAAAGTACATAGACCGCTATCCAGCATGCATCTATGCCTAAATAATCCACCTTCAGGTTATCATCCGAACCCCTTCCGGTATTAAGTTGTAAACAACAGATAATTGCATTAAGTATGGTGCGTAATGTAATCAACACAAATATCCTTAGACAAAGCATCAATGTTTTATCCCTAGTAGCAACAGCACATCCACAACCTTAGAACTTTCTCAGCATGTCCTGCATTCAATGGAGGCATGACCCCACTATCGAGCATAATTACTCCCTCTTGGAGTTACAAGTATCAACTTGGCCAGAGCCTCTACTAGCAACGGAGAGCATGCAAGAACATAAACAACACATATATGATAGATTGATAATCAACTTAACATAATATTCTATATTCATCTGATCCCGCCAAACACAACATGTAGCATTACAAATAGATGATCTTGATCATGTTAGGCAGCTCACAAGATCTAAACAATGATAGCACAAGCGGAGAAGACAACCATCTAGCTACTGCTATGGACCCATAGTCCAAGGATGAACTACTCACGCATCAATCCGGAGGCGGGCATGATGATGTAGAGCCCCTCCGGTGATGATTCTCCTCTCCGGCAGGGTGCCGGAGGCGATCTCCTGAATCCCCCGAGATGGGATTCGCGACGGCGGCGTCTCTGGAAGGTTTTCCATATCGTGGCTCTCGGTACAGGGGGTTTCGCGACGAAGGCTATTTGTAGGCGGAAGGGTAGGTCAAAGGGCGTCACGAGGGGCCCACACAACAGGGCCGCGCGGCCAAGGGCCAGGCCGCGCCGCCCTGGTGTGTCGCCACCTCGTGGCCCCACTTTGTCTCCCTTTCGGTCTTCTGGAAGCTTCGTGTAAAAATAGGTCCCTGGGCGTTGATATCGTCCAATTCCGAGAATATTTCCTTACTAGGATTTCTGAAACCAAAAACAGCAGAAAACAGCAACTGGCACTTCGGCATCTTGTTAATAGGTTAGTGCCGGAAAATGTATAATAATGTTGTAAAGTATGTATAAAACATTCAAGTATTGTAATAAAAGTAGCATGGAACATAAGAAATTATAGATACGTTTGCGACGTATCAAGCATCCCCAAGCTTAGTTCCTACTCGTCCTCGAGTAGGTAAACGATAACACAAATAATTTCTGAAGTGACATGCTACCAACATAATCTTGATCAACATTATTGTAAAGCATATGAGATGAATGGAGTGATCTGAATAAAAGATTGCTAACAAAGATAATGACTAAGCAAATGAATCATATAGCAAAACTTTTCATGAATAGTACTTTCAAGACAAGTATCAATAAGAGTTGCATAAGAGCTAACTCATAAGCAATAAATTCAAAGTAGAATGCATTGAAGCAACACAAAGGATGATTAAGTTTCAGCAATTGCTTTCAACTTGTAACATGTATATCTCATGGATATTTGTCAACATAGAGTAATATAACAGGTGCAATAAGTAAACATGTAAGAATCAATGCACACAGTTAACACAAGTGTTTGCTTCTAAGATAGAAAGAAGTGGGTAAACTGACTCAACATAAAGTAAAAGATTGGCCCTTCGCAGAGGGAAGCATGGATTACTATTTTTGTGCTAGAGCTTTTGTTTTGAAAACATAGAAACAATTTTGTCAACGGTAGTAATAATTCATATGTGCTATGCATAATACTTCCTACAAGTTGCATGTCTCATGCATAGAGTACTAATAGTGCTCGCACCTTGTCCTACTTAGCTCGGAAGACACGGATTATCATCGCATAACATATGTTTCAACCAAGTGTCGCAAAGGGGTACCTCTATGCCGCCTGTACAAGTGTCTAAGGAGAAAGCACGCATTGGATTTCTCGCTTTTGGTTATTCTCAACTTAGACATCCATACCGGGACAACATAGACAACAGATAATGGACTCCTCTTTTAATGCTTAAGCATTCAACAACAGTTAATATTCTCATAAGAGATTGAGGTTGTATGTCCAAACTGAAACTTCCAGCATGATACATGGCTTTAGTTAGCGGCCCAATGTTCTTCTCTAACATATGCATACTCAAACCATTTGATCATGAAATCGCACTTACTTCAGACAAGACGAACATGCATAGCATCTCACATGATATCCAACAAAGATAAAAAGTTAATGGCGTCCCCAGAAACATGGTTACCGCTCAACAAGCAACTTATAAGAATTAAGACACATAACTACATATTCATCACCACAATAGTTTTTAAGCTATTTGTCCCATGAGCTATATATTGTAGAGGTAAAGGAATGAAATTTTAAAGGTAGCACTCAAGTAATTTACTTTGGAATGGCAGAAAAATACCACATAGTAGGTAGATATGGTGGACACAAATGGCATGGGTTTTGGCTCAAGGTGTTTGGATGCACGAGAAGCATTTCCTCTCAGTACAAGGTTTGGGCTAGCAAGGTTGTTTGAAGCAAACACAAGTATGAACAGGTACAGCAAAACTCACACAAGAACATATTCGAAGCATTATAAGGCTCTACACTGTCTTCCTTGTTGTTCAAACACTTTACCCGAAAATATCTAGACTTAGAGAGACCAATCATGCAAACCAAATTAAACAAGCTCTACGGTAGTTCTTCATTAATAGATTAAACTACATGATGCAAGAGCTTAAACATGATCTAATGAGAGCTCAAACAATTGCCAAATTTCCAAACCATATGCAGCATTTTCCGATTCCAACCAAATAGCAATTTAACGAAGCAATTTCAGACTTCGCCATGAACATTAAAGCACAATTAAGAACACAAGTGTTCCATATGAAAAAGCGGAGCGTAATATCTCCAATATAAGAATGGTGCGATCCAACTTTATTCAAAACAAAAAACAAAAAGCAAACCGACGCTCTAAAGAACATAGGATGTGATGGAATAAAAATATAGTTTCACTAGAAGTGACCTGATAATGTTGTCGATGAAGAAGGGGATGCCTTGGGCATCCCGAAGCTTAGATGCTTGAGTCTTCTTAAAATATGCAGGGATGAACCACCGGGGCATCCCCAAGCTTAGACCTTTCACTCTTCTTGATCATAGTATATCATCATCTTCTCTTGACCCTTGAAAACTTCCTTCACACAAACTTCAAGCAAACTCATTAGAGGGTTAGTGCATAACCAAAAATTCACATATTCAGAGGTAACACAATCATTCTTAACACTTCTGCACATTGCACAAAGCTTCTGAAAGTTAATGGAACAAAGAAACTCATTCAACATAGCAAAAGCGGCAATGCGAAATAAAAGACAGAATCTGTAAAAAACAGAACAGTCCGTAAAGATGAATCTGGCAGGGGAACTTAACTTGCTCAAATGGAAAAACTCAAAACTAATGAAAGTTGCGTACATATATGAGGATCATGCTCGTAAATTTTCAGATTTTTTCGATTTTTTTACAGAGACTTCTGCGAGAATTCGTGACAGACAGCAATGCTGTTTCTACGCAGCGATCCAAATCTATCATCAACTTTAACATAAAAACTTTACTTGGCACAAAAACATGATAAGGAGAGGTTGCTACAGTAGTAAACAACTTCCAAGACTCAACAATACAGTAAATAAAATGAAACTTGGGTTATCTCCCAAGAAGTGCTTTTCTTTAACGCCTTTCAGCTAGGCGCAGAAAGTGCAAATCAAGTAACATCAAGAGAAGAAGCATCAACATCATAGCTTGTTCTAATAATAGAATCAAAAGGCAACTTCATTCTCTTTCTAGGGAAGTGTTCCAAACCTTTCTTGAGAGGAAATTGATATTTAATATTACCTTCCTTCATATCAATAACAGCACCAACGGTTCGAAGAAAAGGTCTTCCCAACACAATAGGACAAGATGCATTGCATTTGATATCCAAGACAACAAAATCAACGGGGACAAGGTTATTGTTAACCGTAATGCGCACATTATCAATCCTCCCCAAAGGTTTCTTTTTAACATTATCGGCGAGATTAACATCCAAATAACAATTCTTCAATGGTGGCAAGTCAAGCATATCATAAATCTTTTTAGGCATAACAGAAATACTTGCACCAAGATCACATAAAGCATTACATTCAAAGTCATTGAATTTCATTTTAATGATGGGCTCCCAACCATCTTCTAACTTCCTAGGAATAGAAGCTTCAAGTTTTAATTTCTCTTCCCTAGCTTTAATGAGAGCATTTGTAATATGTTTTGTAAAGGCTAAATTTATAGCACTAGCATTGGGACTTCTAGCAAGTTTTTGTAAGAACTTTATAACTTCAGTAATATGACAATCATCAAAGTCTAAACCATTATATTCTACAGCAATGGAATCATTGTCACCAATATTTTGAAACATTTCAGCAGTTTTATCACAAACAGCAGTTCAGCAGTTTCAGGCAATTTCGTACGCTTTGCACTAGGAGTAGAAACATTGCCAACACCAATTATTTTACCACTGATAGTAGGAGGTGCAGCAACATGTGAAGAATCAACATTACTAGTGGTGGTAATAGTCCATACTTTAGCTACATTATTTTCTTTAGCAAGTTTTTCTTTTTCTTCTCTATCCCACCTAGCATGCAATTCAGCCAACAATCTAATATTATCATTAATTCTAACTTGGATGGCATTTGTTTTAGCAAACCTAGCATCTTCAACTTTCTCATGCATAACTTTCAATTTTAAAAGATCAACATCAAGAGCAAGACTATCAACCTTAGAAGCAAGAACATCAATTTTACCAAGCTTTTCTTCAACAATTTTATTGAAAGCAGTTTGTGTACTAATAAATTCTTTAAGAATCACTTCAAGACCAGAGGGTACACTCTTATTATTGTTGTAAGAATTACCATAAGAATTACCATAACCATTACCATTATTAGAAGGATATGGCCTATAGTTGTTGTTACCATAATTATTCCTATAAGCATTGTTGTTGAAATTATTATTCTTAATGAAATTCACGTCAACATTTTCTTCTTGAGCAACCAATGAAGCTAAAGGAACATTATTAGGATCAATATGAGATCTACCATTTGCAAGCATAGACATAATAGCATCAATCTTATCACCCAAAGAAGAGGTTTCTTCAACAGAATTTACCTTCTTACCTTGAGGAGTTCTTTCAGTGTGCCATTCAGAGTAATTGATCATCATATCATCAAGTAATTTAGTTGCGGCGCCCAAGGTGATGGACATAAAAGTACCTCCAGCAGCTGAATCCAATAAGTTCCTTGAGGAAAAATTCAATCCTGCATAAAAGGTTTGGATGATCATCAAAGTAGTCAGTCCATGGGTTGGGCAATTCTTTACCAAAGATTTCATTCTCTCCCATGCTTGAGCAACATGTTCATTATCAAATTGTTTAAAATTCATTATGCTACTTTGATGACCCACAAGTATAGGGGATCGCAACAGTCTTCGAGGGAAGTATTACCCAATTTATTGATTCGACACAAGGGGAGACAAAGAATACTTGTAAGCCTTAACAGCGGAGTTGTCAATTCAGCTGCACCTGGAAACAGACTTGCTCGCAAGAGTTTATCAGTAGTAACAGTTTTATGGCAGTAGGAATAGTGAAATAACAGCAGCGGTGAAATAAAGACAGCAGTAGTGATTATAGTAAATAGCAGGATTAAAATACTGTAGGCACAGGGACGGATTTAACGGGCGTTGCATGGATGAGAGAAACTCATGTAACAGTCAAAGCATGGGCATTTGCAGATAATAATAAAACGGTATCCAAGTACTAATCAATCAATAGGCATGTGTTCCATATTTAGTCGTACGTGCTCGCAATGAGAAAGTTGCACAGCATCTTTTGTCCTACCAGCCGGTGGCAGCCGGGCCTCTAGGGAAACTACTGGAAATTAAGGTACTCCTTTTAATAGAGTACCGGAGCAAAGCATTAACACTCCGTGAACACATGTGATCCTCACATCACTACCATCCCCTCCGGTTGTCCCGATTTCTGTCACTTCGGGGCCATTGGTTCCGGACAGCGACATGTGTATACAACTTGCAGGTAAGATCATAAACAACGAATATCTTCATGAATCAATAACATGTTCAGATCTGAGATCATGGCACTCGGGCCCTAGTGACAAGCATTAAGCATAACAAGTTGCAACAATATCATAAAAGTGACATCTACGGATACTAGGCACTATGCCCTAACAATCTTATGACTATTACATGACCAATCTCATCCGATCCCTACCATCCCCTTCAGCCTACAGCGGGGGAATTACTCACACATGGATGGGGGAAACATGGCTGGTCGATGGAGAGGCGTTGGCGGTGATGGCGGTGAAGATCTCCTCCAATTCCCCGTCCCGGCGGAGTGCCAGAACGGAGACTTCTGGCTCCCGCGACGGAGTTTCGCGATGTGGCGGCTCTCTGGAGGGTTTCTGGCGACTTCGACTTCTCCCCGTGCGTTTTCAGGTCGAAACCAATAAGTAGTCCGAAGGGGGGCGTCGGAGGCCGGCCGAGGGGGCCACACCACATGGCCGCGCGGGCCCCCCCTGGGCCGCGCCGCCATATGGTGTGGGGCCCTCGGGCCTCCACCTCTCTTGCCCTTCTGGCTCCGTCAATATTCTGGTAAAATAGGGCCTTCTGCATAAATTCCGAGGATTTTCCCGAAAGTTGGATTTCTGCACAAAAACGAGACACCAGAGCAGTTCTGCTGAAAACAGCGTTAGTCCGTGTTAGTTGTATCCAAAATACACAAATTAGAGGCAAAACAATAGCAAAAGTGTTCGGGAAAGTAGATACGTTTTGGACGTATCAACTCCCCCCAAGCTTAGCTTATTGCTTGTCCTCAAGCAATTCAGTTAACAACTGAGCGATAAAAGAACTTTCACGAACACATTTGCTCATATGATGTATATATTCTCATGCTATGGCTAATACTTAAGCAGTTCATAATGAGATACATGCAAATAAGATCATCCAACAGCTATGTCAATCATGGAGAGGTACCAACAATTAATAATAAGCACCATGAATCATGTATATAAGCAGGATTGCAATGTTCATAAGAGAATATGATAAAGTGGTATCTCGCTTGCCCGTATTCGATCGGCAAAACATAAATGCCGAGGCACCTCTGGAGTTCATAGAAAGACTAGAAGTAGTGATTGTCAAAGATAAAAGTAAAAAAGTTATACCACAATCAATCATATTTTGAGACAAGCATATTATACTAAGAATGACAGTTGTGCTCTCAAGATAGTGCTCGAAGAAAGAATGGAGACACAACATAAAAAGTAAAAGATTGACCCTTCGCAGAGGGAAGCAGGGATTAACATGCGCTAGAGCTTTTCATTTGTAAAGCAGGAGTAAAATTATTTTGAGAGGTGTTTGTTGTTGTCAACGAATGGTAATGGGTACACTAACTACCTCATCAACCGGACTCACAAGAGCGGCTCCCATTTTATTTATTTTTGGTTGGCACTCCTTCCAACCTTTCTTTCACAAACCATGGCTAACCGAATCCTCGGGTGCCTGCCAACAATCACATACCATGAAGGAGTGCCTTTTATTTAAGTTTTATTATGATGATGACACTCCCCCCCAACCTTTGCTCACACAAGCCATGGCTAACCGAATCCTTCGGGTGCCGTCCAACAATCACAAACCATGGAGGAGTGTCTATTTAAGTTAATTAATTTGGGACTGGGAATCCCATTGCCAGCTCTTTTTGCAAAATTATTGGATAAGCGGATGTGCCACTAGTCCATATGAGAATCCGTCAAAAGTAAATGACAAGGTTGAAAGCTAAACACCACATACTTCCTCATGAGCTATGAAACATTAACACAAATTGAGAAGCATTTTGAAAGTTTTAAAGGTAGCGCATGAGAATTTACTTGGAATGGTTTGAAATGCCATGCATAGGTATTTATGGTGGACACTTTTGGAACAACTTGGTTTTCAGGTGTTTGGAGGCACGAGCGGCGTTCCCGCTCAGTACAAGTGAAGGCTAGCAAAAGACTAGGGAGCGACAAATCAAGAGAGCAGTAACTGTCATAATCATGCTTGCGGCAAAATAAATTAACGGAGGCATAAAAGTGATACAAGAACTCTGAAGCAATATAAATCATCGAGGCCTAATTGACTTTTGTTCAGTCATATGCATGCGTGAGCATGTGCCAAGTCGATATAAATGAATTATTCAGAGGAGGATACCACAATGCCATACTTACTTATGAATAAAACAATGCAAGCAAACATCCATGACATGCTACTCATATTAATAAATTGGAACTAAACATGAGAGATCATGAACTACTAGACTTTCTCAAATAACATATACCTCACATGAACCAACTAAGCATGCTCATATGGATGAGTATATGTACAAAAATGAAAGCAAATAGAGTTCATACCAGCCTCTCACCACAATCAGATTGTCGTAGATCGTCATTATTGCCTTTTCACTTGTGTAGCTTGGATAATATGAAATGAAAACCACGCTCCAGCCACCGAAGACCATTGAACTCATGATGAAATTTACAAACCAAAGAAGAACAGCAAATATTTTTGGTGTTTTCGAATTAGAAACAAGAACGAAAGAAAACAAGCAAACAAAGTAAAATCTTTTTGGGTTTTCTCATAGCAAACCAACGATAGCAAATAAAATAAACTAAGAGCAAGGAACCAAATAAACAAATGGTGAAGAGAGACAACAGAAATATTTTTGGTCTTTTTGTGTTTTAGGAAAGAAACAAGGCGAAAACAAAAGAATGAAAACTAACAGAAACACAGAAAAGCAGGATGACAGAAATCTGCCAAATCCTGACAGCAGTACAGAAATCGAAATTAAAAAAAATCTTCCATTGCTCAGACCAAAAAGTGTTCAACTAATGAAAGTTAGATAACAACCTGGGGAACATGCTCAAAAATTGGCAACTCAAAATAACGTTCTGGCTGTGCGTACGAATTTTTTTGGTAACAGCACAGAATCTGTTTTTGGACAGCACTTCCCCAAATATCATCTCCCTCTCATTAGAAAACCACTCTAGAGACTAAACAAGTATGTACAAGTATCCAGCAACCATAATATGCAAAGGATGAGTGATGCCGGTATACCTCCCCCCAAGCTTAGGCTTTTGGCCTAAGTGGAGTTCATTCCCAACGAGGGTCGGAGTTCCACGCCGGTGGATCATACATGGAGTGGTAATAGGGCCCCTGTGCAGAAGAATATCGTGGAGGTTCCACATGCCCATGATGTTGATATGAGGAGCTCGCTGCATCGGATGAAGAGTCGGGGTGCTCCTCGGCCTCCTCCACATCTTCCCTTGCACGACGGCTTTCCCTTTCTATGTATGCATTTAGTTCATTTTCTGTGATCGACCACCCGTCCCTGGCATCAAGGTTAAACAAAGCAGGTGCAGGCAAGCGTACTAGTTTTTCAATTTTCTTAGTTATACTCCAACTTTTCTTATACAAAGTTATCCTATAATGCAGGTTGTTCAAATTAGATGCATCTGAAATAAACTCATGTCTGATCATGGAGACAACATCAAGTTTCTCTATAGAAAGTGGAATATCTAAATGGTGAGGTCCTACACCATGCATAGCTAATAAGCGAGAGGCGATAAGACCTCCACAAATTCCTCCTTTCTCACGGTTAGTAGCAAGTCTACAAGCTATTAAAGCACCCAAATTATAAGTCCTATAATGTTGCAAAGCAGCAGCTAAGAAAGCCAAATCTTGGATAGATAATTTACCTCCAGACCTTCTCGCAAGAACACACTTTGTAATGAAATAGGCAAAGTAGCGGATGGCTGGCTGTTGAATGCTACTAATCTTACCACTATCATTGGAGAAGCTCCTCCCATTACAAATCCTTGTATAAAGATTTGAGAGATCCCGCGGTGTTCCCCTGATCTTCTCGCAGGATCCCCACCGCGGCACTCTAATCGCTGTACAAAAATCACTGAAAGGCAAGTCGATAGTTTTGTTATAAATCTTATACCGGACCATGGGGTCAGTTTGAGACCGGTGAAATTCGAAATCCTGCACAACCGACACCGTTAGTTTAGCATATTGTTGAGGTTCACCAACAGTAAAATCTCCCAATCCTGCATTGGAAATTAGTGTTTGAACGTCTTGCAGGATTCCTACATGCATTCCGCATAAAGTCCGTGCATGGGTAATAAGAGGGGTATACTCCCTCTTCACGATGAACTCTCATGACTTGCTGTACCTCCAACTCTTCTTGGTTAAGTTGGTGCATACTTCCCTCCATTTTCTGAAATTTTTCAACAATCATTATAAAATTTGATTTCAAGGTATGTAATTGAAGGGAACTACTATAGGAACTTGCTAGAGTACTAAACATGCATCAAAACTAATTTCTTCCACTTAGAACAAGGATGCAAGCTCACTAAACATGTTATCTACAGCAGCAAAATATTCAAGATATACTCAACCAAATGAAATTCTAATTGGACAATCAAAGGAGTCACATACCAAGGAGTAAATGTGCCAAATTTCAAACAAAAATCTGGGCTGAGCAAGGAGATCGAAAAATCGCGAGTTCTTGAGCAGAAACACGAGTGAGAGAAACTTGGTACGAGTTTTTTCGGGAGAGAGAAGATGCTGGGAGGAAGAGATGATGTAGTGGGGCAAGGGGTGGCCCACACCACAAGGTGGCGCGGCCCCCTTGCTGGCCGCGCCGGCCTGTGGTGTGGCACCCCCTGGTGCCCCACAGGTCATCCTCTGGTGCTCCCAGGTGCCTCGTCGAAAAATAGGACCAACGGTGTAATTTTTGTAATTTTTAGAGAACTTCGAAAAATGCACATTTCTGGGTATTAAATTAATGATTACTGCGCAGGAAAATGATTTCTAAAATCTTAAATGACTAAAGCATATTGCAAAACAAAAAGTGCTACAGCAAGTAAAATAAGTGGAGGGAGAAAGAAAGAAAGAAATGTTGTTTAGCTCTCTTATGCATTAAAATATACTTGTTAACAAGGTTGATCAAGTCTTGCTACCAAATAAATTTTATATGACATAAGAAGAAATAAACCTCAAATCAATCATGTTACCTTATATTGAATTGATATGGATCCAATCACAAGAGTTTGATTTTCCTCTTTAGGCTCATATATAGGACAATCAATGGATCCCACTTTGATAGTTTTCACATTAAAAATTGTATTGACTCCACATACTTTATCAATCCTCTTGGGCAAATAGACAGTGTGTTCCTTATCATCAACATTGAAAGTAACCATGCCTTTATTGCAATCAATAACAGCCCCTGCAGTATTAAGAAAGGGTCTTCCAAGAATAATGGACATATTATCATCTTCAGGCATTTCCAACACAACAAAATCAGTTAATATCAAGCAATGCTGAGTAACTTGCACAGGAACATTTTCACATAAACCAACAGGAATAGCAGTAGATTTATCAGCCATTTGCAAAGATATATCAGTTGGTATCAATTTATCTAAATCAAGTCTCTTATAAAGAGAAAAAGGCATCACACTCACACCTGCTCCTAAATCACATAGAGCAGTTCTAACATAATTATTCTTGATGGAACAAGGAATAGTAGGTATACCTGGATCGCCCAACTTCTTTGGAATCTTACCATTGAAGGAGTAATTAGCGAGCATAGTGGAAATTTCCTCATTGGGGATTTTCCTTTTGTTAGTAACAATATCTTTCATATACTTTGAATAAGGAGGCAATTTAATAGCATCAGTCAAAGGGATTTGCAGAAATAAAGGTTTCATCCAATCACAAAATTTATTATAATGTTCCTCCTCCTTTGATTTTAGTTTCTTAGCAGGAAAAGGCATTTGCTTTTGAACCCAAGGTTCTCTTTCATTACCATGTTTCTCAGTAATAAAATCTTCTTTAGTGTACTTTTTATTTTTAACAGGCTTTTCAGGTTCCTTTTCAATTTCTTCTTTATCAGGAGTATCATTCTTATCATTATCTTCCTCATGTTCATTACCACTTTCAGTTTCAGCATCAGAAATAGAAATACTATTAGGATCATTAACAGGTTCAGAGGATTCTACAACATTCTTATGTTTCTTTTTCTTTTTCTTAGATGGAGCACTAGTTTTAATTAGTTGAGAATCTTGTTCAATTCTTTTAGGATGCCCTTCAGGATATAGAGGATCCTGGGTAGAAGCACCACCTCTAGTTGTTACTTCATAAGCATGTTTTTCTTTAGAATTATTTCCCAACAAGTCATTTTGCACTTTAGTAAGTTGATCAATTTGAGTTTGAACCATTTGAAAATGTTTAACCAGTATCTTAACATCATTGGAGGTTCTCTCCACAATACCATGCAATTCACTAATAGCTCGAGAATTTTCCATTAAATGATTCTCTACTCTCATATTAAAGTTTTCTTGCTTAACAATATAATTATCAAATTCATCTAAGCATTGAGCAGGAGATTTTGAATACGGAATATCTTCCCTAGTAAAGCATTGAAGAGAGTGTACCTCAATCATGGATGAAGGGGGAATCGTCTCACATATATCTTCTATAGGAGGTAAATTCTTCACATCTTCAGGTTTAATACCCTTCTCTTTAAGAGACTTCTTGGCTTCCCTCATATCTTCATCATTTAATTTAATCATACCCCTCTTCTTCACTATCGGTGTCGGGGTTGGTTCAGGTGTAGACCAATCATCATGATTCCGGCCTATTTTAGCCAATAATTCTTCAGCGTCGTCTGGAGTTCTTTTCCTGAAAACACAACCAGCACAACTATCCAGGTATGCCCTAGACTCAATGGTTATTCCACTATAAAATATATCAAGTAAATCATGCTTTTCCAAATCATGGTCAGGCTGAGCTCTAATAAGAGAACAAAATCTCGCCCAAGCCTCAGGCAATTTCTCTCCATCTTCCTGGTCAAAATTATAAATTCTCTGCAAAGCAGCATGTTGAGCACTAGCAGGAAAGTATTTTCGAAAGAAAACATCACGCAAGTCAATTGGACTTTTAATAGAACCAGGAGGCAAATTATTATACCAAGTTTTAGCATCATCCTTTAATGAGAAAGGAAAAATTTTAGCGACAAAATAAGTACGCATCTTGACATCATCAGAAAACACGCCACTAAGAGTAGATAACTCAGTCATGTGTTCAACAGCACTTTCTTTTTCAGTACCACAAAAGGGTGTTTTCTCAACAATAGCTATATGAGATAGATCAAGAGAAAAATCATAATCTTTATCCCTAATGTTTATAGGAGATGTGGCAAATTTAGGATCAGGAGATGGTTTATATCTAACAGCATGTTCTGCAAGCAACTTTTTAATTTTTCTTGCATCAGTAGTAGCATTGCATTTTTCAATAAAATCATCATTAAGCTCCACATAATCTTCATCAGGATCATCACTAGAATAATCAAGTTCAGGTGAATTAACAGGTGTAGTAGCATTAGGAGTTTCAGTATTTTCAATTTGTCTAGACCTAGCAATTGTAGCATCTAGAAAAGATCCCAATGAACCACTATCATCAAGCACAGCAGAAACATTATCAATATTATGAGAAGAAATTTCAGATTCAGCAGAAGTACCAGCATTTGAAGTTTGTGGTGGTGAAACAAGTTTACTTATCACAGATGGTGAATCAAGAGCAGCAGAGGTACTAAGAGTTGTACCTTTTCTTGTAGTGGATGGTAATATGGCGATCTTAGTATCGCGAGATTTACCCATGATGGAGAATTTGCAGCGAACAATATCAATCCAAGTGAACTTCCAAATAAAGCTATGCTCCCCGGCAACGGCGCCAGAAAATAGTCTTGATGACCCACAAGTATAGGGGATCGCAACAGTCTTCGAGGGAAGTATTACCCAATTTATTGATTCGACACAAGGGGAGACAAAGAATACTTGTAAGCCTTAACAGCGGAGTTGTCAATTCAGCTGCACCTGGAAACAGACTTGCTCGCAAGAGTTTATCAGTAGTAACAGTTTTATGGCAGTAGGAATAGTGAAATAACAGCAGCGGTGAAATAAAGACAGTAGTAGTGATTATAGTAAACAGCAGGACTAAAATACTGTAGGCACAGGGACGGATTTAACGGGCGTTGCATGGATGAGAGAAACTCATGTAACAGTCAAAGCATGGGCATTTGCAGATAATAATAAAATGGTATCCAAGTACTAATCAATCAATAGGCATGTGTTCCATATTTAGTCGTACGTGCTCGCAATGAGAAACTTGCACAACATCTTTTGTCCCACCAGCCGGTGGCAGCCGGGCCTCTAGGGAAACTACTGGAAATTAAGGTACTCCTTTTAATAGAGTACCGGAGCAAAGCATTAACACTTCGTGAACACATGTGATCCTCACATCACTACCATCCCCTCCGGTTGTCCCGATTTCTGTCACTTCGGGGCCATTGGTTCCGGACAGCGACATGTGTATACAACTTGCAGGTAAGATCATAAACAACGAATATCTTCATGAATCAATAACATGTTCAGATCTGAGATCATGGCACTCGGGCCCTAGTGACAAGCATTAAGCATAACAAGTTGCAACAATATCATAAAAGTGACATCTACGGATACTAGGCACTATGCCCTAACAATCTTATGACTATTACATGACCAATCTCATCCGATCCCTACCATCCCCTTCAGCCTACAGCGGGGGAATTACTCACACATGGATGGGGGAAACATGGCTGGTCGATGGAGAGGCGTTGGCGGTGATGGCGGTGAAGATCTCCTCCAATTCCCCGTCCCGGCGGAGTGCCAGAACGGAGACTTCTGGCTCCCGCGACGGAGTTTCGCGATGTGGCGGCTCTCTGGAGGGTTTCTGGCGACTTCGACTTCTCCCCGTGCGTTTTTAGGTCGAAACCAATAAGTAGTCCAAAGGGGGGCGTCGGAGGCCGGCCGAGGGGGCCACACCACATGGCCGCGCGGCCCCCCCTGGGCCGCGCCGCCATATGGTGTGGGGCCCTCGGGCCTCCACCTCTCTTGCCCTTCTGGCTCCGTCAATATTCTGGTAAAATAGGGCCTTCTGCATAAATTCCGAGGATTTTCCCGAAAGTTGGATTTCTGCACAAAAACGAGACACCAGAGCAGTTCTGCTGAAAACAGCGTTAGTCCGTGTTAGTTGTATCCAAAATACACAAATTAGAGGCAAAACAATAGCAAAAGTGTTCGGGAATACGTTTTGGACGTATCATACTTCTCAAAGATATAATCTTAGCAGGAGGATAATATTTACTAATAAAAGCATCTTTACATTTAGTCCATGAATCAATACTATTCTTAGGCAAAGAAAGCAACCAATCTTTAGCTCTTCCTCTTAATGAGAAAGGAAACAATTTCAGTTTTATAATATCACCATGTATATCCTTATACTTTTGCATTTCACAAAGTTCAACAAAATTATTGAGATGGGCAGCAGCATCATCAGTACTAACACCAGAAAATAGCTCTCTCATAACAAGATTCAGTAAAGCAGGTTTAATTTCATAGAATTCTGCTGCAGTAGCAGGTGGAGCAATAGGAGTTCATATAAAATCATTATTATTTGTGCTAGTGAAATCACACAACTTAGTATTTTCAGGAGTACCCATTATAACAGTAGTAAAGTAAACTAGGCAAATAAAGTAAAGACAAGTAACTAATTTTTTTGTGTTTTGATATAGAGCTAGTAAATAAGACAGTAAGTAAAGTAACTAATTTTTTGTGTTTTTAATATGAAGCAAACAAGACAGTAAATAAAATAAAGTAAAGCAAGACAAAAACAAAGTAAAGAGATTGGAAGTGGAGACTCCCCTTGCAGCGTGTCTTGATCTCCCCGGCAACGGCGCCAGAAAAAGTCTGCTGGCGTGCAGTTGACGTGGGAGATAGAAATCTTTGTGGCGTAACTTTTCTTCAGATCCCGGCAACGGCGCCAGAAAAAGTGCTTGATGCGCGTAGATGTACACGTCCGTTGGGAACCCCAAGAGGAAGGTGTGATGCGCACAGCAGCAAGTTTTCCCTCAGAAAGAAACCACGGTTATCGAACCAGTAGGAGCCAAGAAGCACGTGAAGGTTGTTGGTGGAGGAATGTAGTGCGGCGCAACACCAGTGAAACCGGCGCCAACGTGGAACCTGCACAACACAATCAAAGTACTTTGCCCCAACGTAACAGTGAGGTTGTCAATCTCACCGGCTTGCTGAAAACAAAGGATTAAACGTATCGAGTGGAAGATGGTGTTTGTTTGCAAAGAACAGTAAAAACAGAGATTGCAGTAGAATGTATTTAGATGTAAAAGAATGGACCGGGGTCCACAGTTCACTAGAGGTGTCTCTCCAATAAGATAACTAACATGCTGGGTGAACAAATTACAGGCGGGCAATTGACAAATAAAGATTCAATACATATCAACGATGATTACTATGTGATTTAATCAGGGCATTACGACAAAGTACATAGACCGCTATACAGCATGCATCTATGCCTAAATAATCCACCTTCAGGTTATCATCCGAACCCCTTCCGGTATTAAGTTGTAAACAACAGATAATTGCATTAAGTATGGTGCGTAATGTAATCAACACAAATATCCTTAGACAAAGCATCAATGTTTTATCCCTAGTAGCAACAGCACATCCACAACCTTAGAACTTTCTGTCACTGTCCCAGATTCAATGGAGGCATGAACCCACTATCGAGCATAATTACTCCCTCTTGGAGTTACAAGTATCAACTTGGCCAGAGCCTCTACTAGCAACGGAGAGCATGCAAGAACATAAACAACACATATATGATAGATTGATAATCAACTTAACATAATATTCTATATTCATCGGATCCCGCCTAACACAACATGTAGCATTACAAATAGATGATCTTGATCATGTTAGGCAGCTCACAAGATCTAAACAATGATAGCACAAGCGGAGAAGACAACCATCTAGCTACTGCTATGGACCCATAGTCCAAGGATGAACTACTCACGCATCAATCCGGATGCGGGCATGATGATGTAGAGCCCCTCCGGTGATGATTCTCCTCTCCGGCAGGGTGCCGGAGGCGATCTCCTGGATCCCCCGAGATGGGACTCGCGACGGCGGCGTCTCTGGAAGGTTTTCCGTATCGTGGCTCTCGGTACAGGGGATTTCGCGACGAAGGCTATTTGTAGGCGGAAGGGTAGGTCAAAGGGCGTCACGAGGGGCCCACACAACAGGGCCGCGTCGCCAAGGGCCAGGCCGCGCCGCCCTGGTGTGTCGCCACCTCGTGGCCCCACTTCGTCTCCCTTTCGGTCTTCTGGAAGCTTCGTGTAAAAATAGGCCCCTGGGCGTTGATTTCGTCCAATTCCGAGAATATTTCCTTACTAGGATTTCTGAAACCAAAAACAGCAGAAAACAACAACTGGCACTTCGGCATCTTGTTAATAGGTTAGTGCCGGAAAATGTATAATAATGCTGTAAAGTATGTATAAAACATTCAAGTATTGTAATAAAAGTAGCATGGAACATAAGAAATTATAGATACGTTTGCGACGTATCACAACACCAGTGATTCCGGGGCCAACGTGGAACCTGCACAACACAATCAAAATAATTTGCCCCAACGTAACAGTGAGGTTGTCAATCTCACCGGCTTGCTGAAAACAAAGGATTAAACGTATGGTGTGGAGAATGATGTTTGTTTGCGAAGAACAACAAAGAACAGAGATTGCAGTAGATTGTATTTCAGATGTAAAAAATGGACCGGGGTCCACAGTTCACTAGTGGTGTCTCTCCAATAAGATAAATAGCATGCTGGGTGAACAAATTACAGGTGGGCAATTGACAAATAAAGATTCAATACATATCATGATGATCACTATGAGATTTAATCAGGGCATTACGACAAAGAACATAGACCGCCATCCAGCATGCATCTATGCCTAAATAGTCCACCTTCAGGTTAGCATCCGCACCCCTTCCAGTATTAAGTTGCAAACAACAGACAATTGCATTAAGTATGGTGCATAATGTAATCAACACAAATATCCTTAGACAAAGCATTGATGTTTTATCCCTAGTAGTAACAGCACATCCACAACCTTAGAACTTTCTGTCACTGTCCCAGATTCAATGGAGGCATGAACCCACTATCGAGCATAAATACTCCCTCTTGGAGTTACAAGTATCAACTTGGCCAGAGCCTCTACTAGCAACGGAGAGCCTCTACTGCTATGGACCCATAGTCCAAGGATGAACTACTCACGCATCAATCTGGAGGCGGGCATGGTGATGTAGAGCCCTCCGGTGATGATTCCCCTCTCCGGCAGGGTGCCGGAGGTGATCTCCTGAATCCCCCGAGATGGGATTGGCGGCGGCGGCATCTCTGGAAGTATTTCCGTATCATGGCTCTCGGTAATAGGGTTTTCACGACGGAGGGTATAAGTAGGCGGAAGGGCAGCGTTGGAGGGGGCACAGGGGCCCCACACCATAGGCCAGCGCGGGCCCCATGCAGGCCGCGCCGCCCTATGGTGTCGGCCCCTCGTGGCCCCACTTCGTATGCTCTTCGGTCTTCTGGAAGCTCCGTGGAAAAATAAGACCCTGGGCGTTGATTTCGTCCAATTCCGAGAATATTTCCTTTGTAGGATTTCTGAAACCAAAAACAGCAGAAACCAGCAACTGGCGCTTCGGCATCTTGTTAATAGGTTAGTGCCAGAAAATGCATAATAATGATGTAAAGTATGTATAAAACATGTGAGTATTGTCATAAAAGTAGCATGGAACATAAGAAATTATAGATACTTTGGAGACGTATCACTCCTCGCCTCTCATTTCGTTGTGTCCGGCGTGCTCGAAGCGTCCCATGTGTAGCGCGGACAGGCTCGGGGCGCCGGACACCGTATTGGGCCGTGCCGGACAAAAAGGGCCTTTGGGGCGCGTGGCTGGCACTAGTGGAAAAAAGGCTATTTGTGGCGCACCAAAATCAAATTCTGTGGCGCATATCCAGGTCGCCACAGTTACCACGCGACTAGTATTGAAACTTCTGTGGCGCATATGTACGTGCGCCACAGAATTTTGAAACTTCTGTGGCGCACCATGCCAATATGCGCCACAGAATTGTCTGTCAAACTTCTGTGGCGCACCATGCCAATACGCGCCACAGAATTTTTTTTCGAATTTCAAAAAAAAGTGGCGGCCAGATCTAGATCTAGATCTGGGGCCGCCGGAGTTTCGCCGATTTTTTTCGAATCTCGCCGGAAGGTGGTGGTGGTGGTGGTGGTGGTGGTGGTGGTGGAGGAGGAGGAGGAGGAGGTGGTGGTGGTGTTGGCCGGAGGAGGAGGAGGTGGTGGTGGTGGTGTTGGCCGGAGGAGGAGGAGGAGGAGGAGGTGGTGGTGGTGGTGGCCGGAGGAGGAGGAGGTGGTGGTGGTGGTGGTGGTGATGGTGGTGGCCGGAGGAGGAGGAGGAGGTGGTGGTGGTGGTGGTGGTGGTGATGGTGATGGTGGTGGCCGGAGGTGGTGGTGGTGGTGGTGGTCGCCGGTCGCCGGAGGAGGTGGTGGTGGTCGCCGGAGAAGAATGGAGGAGGAGGTGGTGGTGGTGGAGGTGGTGGAGAAGAAGGGATGAGGTGGTGGTGGTGGTGGTGGTGGAGGAGGAGAAGTGAGGAGAGGAGATGGACAAGTGAGAGGAGGTGGTGGAGGAGAAGTGGAGTAGTAGGAGGCTAGGTGGTGGTGGCGCCTCCGAATTTCAAAATTTCGGCCAAAACTTCTGTGGCGCATGGGGGACAAGATGCGCCACAGATTTTTTTTTCTTTTTTTGTATTTTGCAGGAAAAAATCTTTAACTGGCCGTAACTTTTTACCCTTTTCGAATTTTGAGATTCTAAAAATTGTCCAACCGGCCCCGGTGAATTCGGATGTAGAATTTCAGTGGGAACATTTTGATATATTGTGCGTTTTTTTTCGAGTTCGTATGCAACCAAAAATCCAGTTTGATGATTTTCCCACGCAATTTTGCAAAAAAGGTCAAAATTCATGTTTGTTAAATTTTAGTGGTGCTAGATGACATAATATTTGGGAATCTCGAAGGATTTTATTTTTTGAAATTTCTATCTATTTCTTTTATTTTTTACAAAGGTAAAAAAGGCGATCCACGGGGGGGTGGAGTTGCATGGGGAGAAAAAATCATGCAGAATTCTGTGGCGCATATTTTTGGTGCGCCACAGAAATATGAACCTTCTGTGGCGCACATGCCACCATGCGCCACAGAATTTTGAACTTCTGTGGCGCACACGCCACCATGCGCCACAGAATTCTCTTCGCCCATGTGCAGTGCTGGACCCCGCGTGGGCCCATGGAAATTCTGTGACGCATCCAGCCACATGCGCCACAGAAAGTCGACATTCTGTGGCGCACCAGTCCATCCATGCGCCACAGAATGTGGACTTTCTGTGGCGCATATTTTTGGTGCGCCACAGAAATAATTTTTGTGGAGCATATTTTTTAGGTGCGCCACATATGTCATTTCTACCTATAATGGTTTTCCTACTAGTGTGGGAATGATTTTTTGTCTGGCGCGCCCCAAATCCATTAGGGGGACGCTTTGGAGGATGCGGCTGGAGATGCTCTTAGGTTGCCCATAGCAACCTATGTACATGCACCGAGGGCCTAATTGGTTGCCCGCATCGATTTTTCGGTTTCGTCCCCTCGCATGCAACTTGGCCCAACAACTATCATATGAGTACAAACTTAACTTGGGCCAGCTTTGTCACTATGTTTTTATTCTAGTGATTTCGCTTGGGCTTGAGTGGGGGAAACGAGAGGAAGTTCGATTGGTATGCTGTTTTGCGCTTGGAAGAAACAAAACAACGTAATTGGTTATGTGCAGAACGAGGATTATGATAACCTCTTTCCTAAATGGTGAGGATATATACCACCCCTTTCCAGCATCAACATAGCACACATTCTTCAGTACCACATACAAGGCATTCTTCCGGACGACATAGAAGACATTGTTCACTACCACATATCAGACATTGTTCAACAGTTAGCAGACATAGTTCATCACAGAATTAAACTTAGTACGAGACATAAATACGAACAGAAATCAGTCGTTGATCATGGAAAGGGCTGGAAGATGCTGCGGGCACCTCTGGACCACCTATGTCATGGTGTAGTAAAAAATGGCCACCTTGAATACATCGCCCCTGAGCACCTTGAAGTTCAAGAAGTAGGCTATCTTGACCTGATCAGCAATGGCAAATCTAGGCCAGCCTTGATACAGGCAGACAGTGCGTTTGTTGTCCCTTGGCTTCACCATCCTAGAGCAACCGGTGTTCATCTTCACGATGATCGTCCTAGGGACGGTGCCAAGGTAGCGGAGGACGCATGTGGGGATTGGAAGCATTTCCAACCCTGGAGATATGATACGTCTCCAACGTATCTATAATTTCTTATGTTTCATGCTAGTTTTATGACAATACCAACATGTTTTAGTCATACTTTATAAAGTTTTTATGCATTTTCCGAGACTAACCTATTAACAAGATGTCGCAGTGCCAGTTCCTGTTTTCTACTGTTTTTTATTTCAGAAAAGTTAGTTTACGAATATTCTCGGAATTGGACGAAACAAAAGCCCACGGTCCTATTTTCCACGGAGGCTTCCAGAACACCGAAGAGGAGACGGAGAGGGGCCACGAGGCGGCCACCCCATAGGGCGGCGCGGCCCCACCTCTGGCCGCGCCGGCCTATGGGGTGGGTGATACGTCTCCAACGTATCTATAATTTCTTATGTTCCATGCTTGTTTTATGACAATACCTACATGTTTTGTTCACACTTTATATCGTTTTGATGCATTTTCCGGAACTAACCTATTGACGAGATGCCGAAGTGCCAGTTCCTATTTTCTGCTGTTTTTGGTTTCAGAAATCCTAGTAAGGAAATATTCTCGGAATCGGACGAAATCAACGCCCAGCATCCTATTTTCCCACGAAGCTTCCAGAACACCCGAGAGCCGCCAGAGGGGAGCCCTGGGGGCCCCACACACCAGGCTGGCGCGGCCAGGGTGTGGGCCGCGCCCCCTGTTGTGTCACCGCCTCGTCGACCTTCCGACTCCGCCTCTTCGCCTATATAAAGGTCCCAGACCTAAAACATCGAGACGAATAAGCCATAGTACGAGAAAAGTTCCAGAGCCGCTGCCATCGCGAAGCCAAGATCTGGGGGACAGGAGTCTCTGTTCCGGCACGCCGCCGGGACGGGGAAGTGCCCCCGGAAGGCTCCTCCATCGACACCACCGCCATCTTCATCACCGCTGCTGTCTCCCATGAGGAGGGAGTAGTTCTCCATCGAGGCTAAGGGCTGTACCGGTAGCTATGTGGTTAATCTATCTCATATGTACTTCAATACAATGATCTCATGAGCTGCTTTACATGATTGAGATTCATATGAGCTTTGTATCGCTACTAGTTATGTGCTACTCATGTGATGTTATTAAAGTAGTCTATTCCTCCTGCATGGTGTAAAGGTGACTAGTGTGTGCACCGTGTGGTTCTTGTCGTAGGTTATGATCATGATCTCTTGTAGATTGTGGAGTTAATTATCATTATGATAGTATTGATGTGATCTATTCCTCCTTCATAGTGTAATGTGGACAGTGTGTGCGCTATGTTAGTTCTTGGTTTATTTTGCAATGATCTATTATGCTCTAAGGTTACTTGAATATCAATGTCGAATGTTGTGGAGCTTGTTAACTCCGGCATTGAGGTGCTCTCGTAGCCCTACACAACGACTGGTGTTTGTCATCCAACAAAAGAGTGTATGTAGCACATATGAGAAGAAGTTATTTATAATGCGATCAATGTTGATAGTGTCCACTAGTGAAAGTATGATCCCTAGGCCTTGTTTCCAATACTGCAAACACCGTTTACTTACTGTTCTACTGCATGTTTACTCGCTGCCATATCTTATTCAGATTACTATTACCACTCATATACATCCATACTACTTGTATTTCACTATCTCTTCGCCGAACTAGTGCACCTATACATCTGACAAGTGTATTAGGTGTGTTGGGGACACAAGAGACTTCTTGTATCGTGATTGCAGGGTTGCTTGAGAGGGATATCTTTGACCTCTTCCTCCCTGAGTTCGATAAACCTTGGGTGATCCACTTAAGGGAAAACTTGCTGCTGTTCTACAAACCTCTGCTCTTGGAGGCCCAACACTGTCTACAGGAAAAGAAGCGTGAGTAGACATCAAGTAATTTTCTGGCGCCGTTGCCGGGGAGGAAAGGTAAAAGGCACTCATACTCCGGTACCAGGTAACTAAGTTATTTTGGGTTGCCGTTGTAAGTGCTCGAAGCTATTTCCTTTAGATCCTGCAATTGCATATTTTGGTTTCTTGTTTACACTAGTTAGGCATAATGGAAAGCAACAGTGAGCTTTTATTTCTATTTCCTGAGTTAAGACATGGATTGTTTGCTGCGAAAATTAAAAAACCTATGGAATCTTATTTGCATGCTAGTAGCAATGATATTAGTATGAACGCTTTGAACACCATTGTTGCTAATGATATGGAAAATTCTAAGCTTGGGGAAGCTGGTTTTGCTGAGCATGATATTTTTAGTCCCCCAAGCATTGAGGAGAAAATTTTCTTTGATGATACTTTGCCTCCTATTTATGATGATTATAATGATAGTGGTCTTTTGGTGCCGCCTACTATGGAGAGTAAATTTTATTATGATTATACTATGCCTCCTACAATTGATGAGAATAATAATGATAGCTACTTTGTTGAATTTGCTCCCACTACAACTAATAAAATTGATTATGCTTATGTGGAGAGTAATAATTTCATGCATGTGGATCATGACAAGAATGTTTTATGTGATAGTTATATTGTTGAATTTGTTCATGATGCTACTGAAAGTTATTATGAGAGAGGGAAACATGGTTATATGCATCTTAATAATATTAAGTTTCCCCTCTTTATGTTGAGAATCTTGAAATTGCGCTTGTGTTGCCTTCCTATGCTTGTCACTTTGTTCTTCATGAATTTATTTGTGTACAAGATTCCTTTTCATAGGAAGTGCGTTAGGCTTAAATGTGTTTTAAATTTGCTTTTTGATGTTCTCTTTTGCTTCAACTCTTTTTCCTTGCGAGAGTATCATTAAAATTACTGAGCCCATCTTAATGGCTATAAAGAAAGAACTTCTTGGGAGATACCCCATGTGTTTATTTTACTACAGCAATTTTTGTTTTGTTGAGTCTTGGAAGTTGTTTACTACTGTAGCAACCTCTCCTTATCATGTTTTTGTGCCAAGTAAAATCTCTATGGTAAAGTTGATACTAGATTTGGATTACTGCGCAGAAACAGATTTGTTGTCTGTCACGAATTTGCGCAGAAGTCTCTGTAGGTAACTCACAAAAATCTGCAAATTTACGTGTGTGATCCTCAGATATGTGCGCAACTTTCATTAGTTTTGAGTTTTTCCATTTGAGCAAGTTAAGTGCCCCTGCCAGATTCATCTTTACGGACTGTTCTGTTTTTGACAGATTCTACCTTTTATTTCGCGTTGGCGCTTTTGCTATGTTGAATGAGTTTCTTTGCTCCATTAACTTTCAGAAGCTTTGTGCAATGTCCAGAAGTGTTAAGAATGATTGTGTCATCTCTGAATGTGTGAATTTTGATTATGCACTAACCCTCTAATGAGTTTGCTTGAAGTTTGGTGTGGAGGAAGTTTTCCAGGGTCAAGAGAAGAGGATGATATACTATGATCAAGAAGAGTGAAAGGTCTAAGCTTGGGGATGCCCCGGTGGTTCATCCCTGCATATATTAAGAAGACTCAAGCATCTAAGCTTGGCGATGCCCAAGGCATCCCCTTCTTCATCGACAACTTATCAGGTCACTTCTAGTGAAACTATATTTTTATTCCGTCACATCTTATGTACTTTACTTGGAGAGTCCGTGTGCTTTTATTTTTGTTTTATTATTTTCATTCTCTGAATAAATTCATCCTTGTGTGGGAGAGAGACACGCTCCGTTTTTTCATATGAACACTAGTGTTCTTCATTTTTGCTTTTAATGTTCAAGGGCGAAAGTTGATCGCTTCACTTGTTGCTATTTGGTTGGAATCAGAAAATGCTTCATATGGTCTTGAATAATTTGATACTTGGCAATTTTTTTGAGCTCTCATAAATCATGTTTAAGCTCTTGCATCATGTAGTTTAATCTATTGGTGGAGAACTACCGTAGAGCTTGTTGAAATTTGGTTTGCATGATTGGTCTCTCTAAGGTCTAGATATTTTCTGGTAAGAGTGTTTGAGCAACAAGGAAGACAGTGTAGAGTCTTATAATGCTTGCAATATTTTCTTATGTAAGTTTTGATGTACCGGTTTATACTTGTGTTTGCTTCGAATAACCTTGCTAGCTAAAGCCTTGTACTGAGAGGGAATACTTCTCGTGCATCCAAAACCTTGAGCCAAAACCTATGCCATTTGTGTCCACCATATCTACCTACTATGTGGTATTTCTTGCCATTCCAAGTAAATACTTCATGTGCTAGCTTTAAACAATTCAAAAGTTATTATCTCTTATTTGTGTCAATGTTTTATAGCTCATGAGGAAGTATGTGGTGTTTTATCTTTCAATCTTGTCATTTACTTTTGACAGACTTTCACAATGGACTAGTGGCTCATCCGCTTATCAAATAATTTTGCAAAAAGAGCTGGCAATGGGGTTCCCAGCCCCAATTAATTAACTTGCATTAATAATTCTCTTCACATGTTTTGCTCTGATTTATCAGTAAGCAACTTAAATTTGCAAATAGACACTCCTCCATGGTATGTGAATGTTGGAAGGCACCCGAGGATTCGGTTAGCCATGGCTTCTGAAAGCAAAGGTTGGGGGGAGTGTCATCTAATAAATAAAACTAAAGTACATGTGTAAACAAAAGAGAAGAGGGATGATCTACCTTGCTGGTAGAGATAACGTCCTTCATGGGAGCCGCTCTTGAAAGTCTAGTTGATAAGGTAGTTAGAGTACCCATTACCATTCGTTGACAACAACAAACACCTCTCCAAATTTTATTTTTATGCTCTCTATATGATTTCAAAACTTGAAAAGCTCTAGCACATGATTTAATCCCTGCTTCCCTCTGCGAAGGGCCTATCTTTTACTTTATGTTGAGTCAGTTTACCCACTTCCTTCCAACTTAGAAGCAAACACTTGTGTCAACTGTGCATTGATTCTTACATACTTGCTTATTTGCATTCATCATATTACTCTGTGTTGACAATTATCCATGAGATATGCATGTTGAAAGTTGAAAGCAACTGCTGAAACTTATATCTTCCTTTGTGTTGCTTCGATGCCTTTACTTTGAATTTATTGCTTTATGAGTTAACTCTTATGCAAGACTTATTGATGCTTGTCTTGAAAGTACTATTCATAAAAAGTTTTGCTATATGTTATCTATTTGTTAGCAAACTATAGATCATTGCTTTGAATCACTCCATTCATGTCATATGCTTTACAATAATGTTGATCAAGATTATGATGGTAGCATGTCACTTCAGAAATTATTTGTGTTATCGTTTACCTACTCGAGGGCGAGTAGGAACTAAGCTTGGGGATGCTGATACGTCTCCAACGTATCTATAATTTCTTATGTTCCATGCTTGTTTTATGACAATACCTACATGTTTTGTTCACACTTTATATCGTTTTGATGCATTTTCCGGAACTAACCTATTGACGTGATGCCGAAGTGCCAGTTCCTGTTTTCTGCTGTTTTTGGTTTCAGAAATCCTAGTAAGGAAATATTCTCGGAATCGGACGAAATCAACGCCCAGCATCCTATTTTCCCACGAAGCTTCCAGAACACCCGAGAGCCGCCAGAGGGGAGCCCTGGGGGCCCCACACACCAGGCTGGCGCGGCCAGGGTGTGGGCCGCGCCCCCCTGTTGTGTCACCGCCTCGTCGACCTTCCGACTCCGCCTCTTCGCCTATATAAAGGTCCCTGACCTAAAACATCGAGACGAATAAGCCACGATACGAGAAAAGTTCCAGAGCCGCCGCCATCGCGAAGCCAAGATCTGGTGGACAGGAGTCTCTGTTCTGGCACGCCGCCGGGACGGGGAAGTGCCCCCGGAAGGCTCCTCCATCGACACCACCGCCATCTTCATCACCGCTGCTGTCTCCCATGAGGAGGGAGTAGTTCTCCATCGAGGCTAAGGGCTGTATCGGTAGCTATGTGGTTAATCTCTCTCCTATGTACTTCAATACAATGATCTCATGAGCTGCTTTACATGATTGAGATTCATATGAGCTTTGTATCGCTACTAGTTATGTGCTACTCATGTGATGTTATTAAAGTAGTCTATTCCTCCTGCATGGTGTAAAGGTGACTAGTGTGTGCACCGTGTGGTTCTTGTCGTAGGTTATGATCATGATCTCTTGTAGATTGTGGAGTTAATTATCATTATGATAGTATTGATGTGATCTATTCCTCCTTCATAGTGTAATGTGGACAGTGTGTGCGCTATGTTAGTTCTTGGTTTATTTTGCAATGATCTATTATGCTCTAAGGTTACTTGAATATCAATGTCGAATGTTGTGGAGCTTGTTAACTCCGGCATTGAGGTGCTCTCGTAGCCCTACACAACGACTGGTGTTTGTCATCCAACAAAAGAGTGTATGTAGCACATATGAGAAGAAGTTATTTATTATGCGATCAATGTTGAGAGTGTCCACTAGTGAAAGTATGATCCCTAGGCCTTGTTTCCAATACTGCAAACACCGTTTACTTACTGTTCTACTGCATGTTTACTCGCTTCCATATTTTATTCAGATTACTATTACCACTCATATACATCCATACTACTTGTATTTCACTATCTCTTCGCCGAACTAGTGCACCTATACATCTGACAAGTGTATTAGGTGTGTTGGGGACACAAGAGACTTCTTGTATCGTGATTGCAGGGTTGCTTGAGAGGGATATCTTTGACCTCTTCCTCCCTGAGTTCGATAAACCTTGGGTGATCCACTTAAGGGAAAACTTGCTGCTGTTCTACAAACCTCTGCTCTTGGAGGCCCAACACTGTCTACAAAAAGAAGCGTGAGTAGACATCAGTGGGCTCCTCAGGCGCCCCCCGACGCTGCCCCTTCGCCTATTTATTCTTTCCATCGCGAAAACCCTAGTACCGAGAGCACGATACGGAAAAAGTTCGAGAGACGCCGCCGCCGTCAACCCCATCTCGGGGGGTTCAGAAGATCACCTCCAGCACCCTGCCGAAGAGGGGAATCATCACCGGAGGGCTCTACATCAACATGCCCGCCTCCGCACTGATGCGTGAGTAGTTCATCCTTGGACTACGGGTCCATAGCAGTAGCTAGATGGTTGTCTTCTCCTCTTGTGCTATCATGTTTAGATCTTGTGAGTTGCCTATCATGATCAGGATCATCTATTTGTAATGCTACATGTTGTGTTTGTTGGGATCCGATGAATATGGAATACTATCACTACAAGAAAAGTTCTGATAGACAACGTCCCAAAATCGTCAACTAAGGGGCATTTTTCGTCGCCTATGGGCCTAACCCGACGATATGGGTTCCGTTGTCGAAACTGCGTCAGGCAAAGTCCAACGACGATTTTTTCGGTCCGTCGCGCTTGGGCGCCCTTCCGCCACGGAAAATCGGACCGTTGCGGAAGTGTTTCCGGGAGCCCGTTGACTGCTGACGTCATGCAAACTGACACGTGGCAGACGCCGTTAACTGCCAGTTAACGGCGTTAACCGGCTGAAACCTCGTGGTAGATGGTAGGCCCACACGAGGCCTGCCACGTCTTAAGCGGGCCGGGCCAGATGACATAGTTTGACCGGTCAACTATACAGCTGGGCTGGTCCATTAGTTAAGTGGGCCGGGCCTAACCTCTAAGGTTGACTGGTCAAAACTTAAATGGGCCGGCCCATTTAACATGTGGGGTCCACCTTACAGCAACTGGGCCGGCCCAAGAAGCAAGTGGGCCGGGCCAAAAACACAGGTGGGTCCCACTTTCCTGTTAAAAGGCCGGCCCATTTAGTGTGTGGGGTCCACCGTATAGCAAGTGGGCTGGCCCAACAAGCTAGTGGGCCGGGCCAAAAACACAGGTGGGTCCCACTTTCCAGTTAAAGGATCGGCCCATTTAGTTTGTGGGGTCCACCATATAGCAAGTGGGCCGGCCCAACAAAATAGTGGGCCGGGCCAAAAACACAGGTGGGCCCCACTTTCCTGTTAAAGGGCCGGCCCATTTAGTATGTGGGGCCCACCATATAGCCAGTGGGCTGGCCCAACAAGATAGTGGGCCGGGCCAAAAACACAGGTGGGTCCCACATTCCTGTTAATGGGCCAGCCCATTTGGTATGTGGGGTCCACCATACAAAATGGGCCGGCCCAACAAAATAGTGGGCCGGCCCATTTACCATGTGGGACCACCATAGAGCAAGTGGGCCGGCCCAACAAGATAGTGGGCCGGCCCAATAAGCACAGGTGGGCCCCACTTTCCTGTTAAAGGGCCGGCCCAACTAGTATGTGGGGTCCACCATATAGCAAGTGGGCCGGCCCAACAAGATAGTGGGCCGGGCCAAAAACACAGGTGGGTCCCACTTTCCTCTTAAAGGGCCGGCCCATTTATTATGTGGGGTCCTCCAAAAAAGCAAATGGGCTGGCCCAACTAATTAGTGGGCCGGCCCAGTAGTTGGTGGGGTCCACCTTAAAGCAAGTGGGCCAGCCCAATTAGTGTGTGGGGTCCACCGTAAATCAAATGGGCTGGCCCAAAAAGTAAGTGGGCCAGCCCGTTTAGTTGATGTTTATATGCCGGCATAATATGCGCTTTAGGATTTTGCGGGCAGGCACATATGTGATTTCGCTTAATTGGGTCGTTTAAGGGATGGGAATTCGTGATTTAGATGCTGAGAATATTTACGCAGCATTGATTTCTGTCGGATAGCCTCACTTACCACAAGCACCAAAGAAAAAATGCGCGAAAGAACTATAAAAACTAACTAAATATTACATCAGCTGCAAGGCATTGAAAAAAATATTACAGAACCCAGAGAAATTGAATGGTAATTAAACCTAGCAATACAATGAAGCGATCCGGCAATCTTTTAAGTTGTCCATGCAGCACCTATATCTGAAACAAAGACATTACAAGTTAAGACAGCAACAATGGAAAGGCAAAGACACTACAATATTGTTTGCCAAAGAATTTGGAACTCATCATTTCGTCGTTATAACAAGATCATTGTAATGCGCACAATAAGCAAACAAAGAGTGCATGCCGCATACCAACAGCCAATATAACGGAGCATGTTAGAATGAAACAAATAGACTTACTACCTGTCGAGTCCCATGCAAACCAACATGTTCAGGGAGTACAAAATTGGCATGAACAACAGAGTAGCAGGCTATAAATTTTGTAACAACGACTGAGCAAGATGAAGTTATGATGGCTACATCTACAGAGCAGGGAATGTAAACCAAAAAATAGAAGTTACGATGGCAAAAGCTAAAGAGGAGGGAATGTGAACCAACATGTGCCAAGTGCAATTACTTCATTTTGGCCGTGAACTAAATAATACTCCTGAACTTATAGTGAAGGGGATGCAAATCAAGATGTTTCGGGATATAAACTTGTAATGAGCAACACATAGAGGATAGTTGATCTTTGGAGCTTAGGATGGACCAGATACATAATATAGTGGGATCACTGTGAACTTGTATAAGAGGGAATGCAAACCAATATGTTCAGCTTTCCATATGTGAGCGTCATGCCAAGTCGAGAGAAACAAGTCAATAATGCAGCTTTTGAAGAACAAGATGGCACGCAAAATTATTATCTAGTAGTATGACAAGTTTATTTGTACTACAGGCTAGATAGCAGAGTGATAGCATGCCAAACTAAGTCCTTACTTTGTTAGCTTACAATGAACTAGATACAAAACAATGGCATCACCTGTAGTACAGGGAATGCAAGCCAACATGTTCATGGAGTAAAAAATTGGCACAAACAACATAGTAGCAGGCCATAATTTTTGTAACAACGACAGAGCAAGATAAAGTTATGATGGCTAGATCTACAGAGCAGGGAATGTAAACCAAATATAGAAGTTACGATGCCAAAAGCTATAGAGCAGGGAATGCGAACCAACATGTGCAATTACTTAAAATTGGCCATGAACTAAATAATAGCAGGATGTTACTATAATACCTATAATTTTTGTAACAACGACTGAGCAAGATAGAAGTTATGATGGCTACATCTACAGAGCAGGGAATGCAAACCAAAATGTTCAATCGCTTAAAGTTAGCAATGAAGTAGAAAATAGCAACGTGTTACGGTCATAGCTAGGAATGAACTAAAAGAGCTTCAGACAAACAAGAATCTGAACCCAGAACATGGCGCTAAAACAAGGGACTTACATTAGGAGAAGCACTCTGTGGGAGTCACAGCAGATCTTCCTGGGGTTGATAGATCCGGTGATGAAGTACGCTACATGTGCTACTTGGGGTTGGAGAGACGGCCATTACACTTCATGGTTACTCATCTCATCTGCAAAAACGTAACGGCGCGTCGTTAGCACAAACAGGTTCCCCCAAGATTAAACAAGAACTTGCAGGCAAGCAATAGAAAAGCGACAGTAGAAGAGTTTAGATCATGCCTTTGCGCCGGTGAAGCAGATCCGGTTCATGCACGGTGGTGTCGGTGAGCAAGATCCGATGCGGTGGACGATGGATCCGGCGAAGCGGCTCCGTGAGGTGGACGATACCGCAGCTGAAGCGACTGCGGTAGACTGCTGGATGAGCATATGGTTTCGAGGTTCGGCGGGGATGATCCGGTCCGGTTGATGACGGCGTCGATGAAGCGGCTCCGGCAGGCAGCCGGATGACGAGGATCGCGAGGCCTCGGGTAGGCCAGGGAAGTCCGGCGGGGATGTTCCGGTGCGGTGGTCGTGGAGGTGGGAGAGAGGGACTTGGGAAGTTCCGGTGGGTGGTCTGAGGGAAATGAATTTTTTTTGGGAGGGTTTCCGGGCTAGGGAGGTGGTGATCCAAAAAATGACGGGCAGACCCCCCCACCAACCGACTTTGCTGCCATCTCCACAGGGGTAGAATGGGAATTTGGAAGCGTGTGAAATTTTTGTAATTTGTGGGCGGGAAGTTTTGCCGCTATGAGATTTTGAATTTGGCCACCGTCCAAGTATAATGATAAAAAATTGTGAGACCGTACTAGTACCTCTGTTCAAGGCCGAGTGCAAAATCAAATCATCATCACCTTGAAAATTTGTTACCAACTTACCATGATCATGATCTACCTCTGAAAATGGGCGCATCCACTAAAACTTGCAAAGTATAATGATACAAATTTGTGAGACCGTACTAGTACTTATGTTCAAGGTCGAGTGCAACATCAAATCATCATTATATTGAAAATTGTGTTACCATGATCACGATCTATCTCTGAATTTGGCGCATCCGCTAAATCTCGCAAAGTATAATGATAAAAAAATTGTGAGACTGTACTAGTACTTCTGTTCAAGTTCGAGTGCAACATCAAATCATCATCACGTTGAAAATTTGTTACCATGATCATGATCTATCTCTGAAATTGGCGCATCCGCTATATCTTTCAAAGTATAATTATAGGAGTAATAAAAATTGTGAGACCATACTAGTACTTCTGTTCAAGTTCGAGTGCAACATTAAATCATCATCACGTTGAAAATTTGTTACCATGATCATGATCTACCTCTGAAAATGGGCGCATCCGCTAAAACTTGCAAAGTATAATGATACAAAATTGTGAGACCGTACTAGTACTTATGTTCAAGGTCGAGTGCAACATCAAATCATCATTACATTGAAAAGTGTGTTACCATGATCACGATCTATCTCTGAATTTGGCGCATCCGCTAAATCTCGCAAAGTATAATGATAAAAAAAATTGTGAGACTGTACTAGTACTTATGTTCAAGGCCGAGTGCAGGATCAAATCATCATCATGTTGAAATTTGTTACAACGATCATGACATATCTCTAAAATTGGCGCATCCGCTAAATCTTGCACGTGGCGCATCTCGGTGCGGAGCAACAAGCCGGTGCTATCAAGGTTGAGGCGTCGGTAGCGTCATCGGGCTCTCCTCTTTTGATAGATCTTCTACATGGCGTGGCGCACCGCCCACCGAGAAGCAGTCATATGTGAGATCGAGGTGGAGACGTCGCCGGCATCCTCGAGGCGCGACCGCCCTTCTACGAGCCAGAGTCGACTCAAGGTATGAATCCATGCGCTGTCGCGTCCCTTCTGCATATGAAGTGGAATGCCTTAGATTTATTGTTCTTCTCTTACGATTATTTGCCGGACATGTGTGCTCTTTCTCTGAATATATTGCTTGAAAAGCTAACCAAGTTACTTAAATTCACTTCGTTCTTAATCTTGCGTGCTAATTTTGTTATTTTTGCTGACAGTGGTGCGCGCAAGGAAATTTATTTCTGGGTGTGCTGAGCTGTTAGGCCTAAGTCGAAATCCTCAGCTAAACAAGGCCTCAGCTTAACACATAAAAAGGTGTTCAATCTCGCCCACATTGTCCTCTTCTTTCCTCTTCCTTTATTGGAACTTGTTTTGCAGACAAGGAAAGTGGCACGTGTAATGTGAGTAAAACCCTCTTAGCCAAAATCAGCTACGAGCAAGATTTTATGTATTGTAGATTCCCCAATTAACTCTCATCCCCAATGTAGTCTTTTTTATGTCAGTATAGACTTCTTTACTGGATGTATACTATCGTACATGGCATGCATTTGCCTAATGAGGAGCATTGTATTGCCATTCTAGCCAACCTGATCGATCTGTCAAGCTTCATGCACGAGATGCCATGTTTAATTTACTCCCTCGCTCCGATCCATATTTATTGGTGTAAAATGAATGTGAATCGGAGGGAGTACTCTTCTTAGATAGTACTATACCAGTTCAAAAAAAAGTACTGTACTACTACATCACAAATGCATCAAAAGAGTACTACATCACAAGACCACCACCGTTGTACTAGTAGAGTTTAATGCTTAACTTCCAAAGGGAATAAGATTACACATATGAACTTTAAACAGGCGTTGTCCGATGTCTGCTTGTTTGGGAGCACAACATAAATAATACTACCCCCGTCCATACATAAGTGACTAAACTTTGTCTGAAGATGTTTCATCTATATATGTTTTTAGTGTGTAGATACATCCGTATCTTGAAGGAAAAAGGTGAGCCGCTAACTTTTTGAATAGAGTGAGTAATACAATTCGGATAAACAATGGTGTAGTAAAACAAATACTCCTGCCCATCATAAAACAAAACACAGACTGACTCAAATATATGTACAGATCACAAAAAAGGTTTCATCGTAACCCGAACATATACATGCAGAAATGACCGTTTGATCACATAAAACAAAGGTTTCGTGGCATATTTATGCCCCCAAAACAAACGAGACGTAAGACAGCGCCAACGTACTAGCAGCTAGCACTATGGAGCTGCGGTACAAACAAATGGTGCAGCGACATTTCCACCGTAACGAAAACTAAAAGACATCGGACCAAACAAAAGCTGGGCTATCACTTCTTGCCCAAACAAGCCTTGCTCCTTCATATGCGACTTCCTTTTCTCTTATGGATGTTGAACTTTGAATTAGATGGGTTCTGACAGCGCGTTCTTTTTCGTGTCCTTGATGTTGCACTACGGATCAGGTCGGTTCTTGTCAGGAAATGAACAAATTGATCAGCAAAAGTCATATGTAAATGAATGCAAAGGTTACATATGAATGACTAACCCGGTCTAACTGAGTAGGGATGTAAAGTGCACCAACGTCTAGCAGAATTGTACTTTCTCCACTGCCAGTTGCTCATATCTAATTGGAATACTCCCTCCTTTGCCCGTACAACCAGCTCATTTTTGTCCTCAAATACGCAGCGTAACCTTACTGCATGTTTCCAATTGTATGGAAATGATGTGTCAAGGCCAAAAAAAGTATCCAATTCAAAATTTATATGACATGTCCATGACTCGTGATCGCCTGTTGATGATCTTGTACTGGTCCATGTTTGTAGGGTGAAGTCTCTTATAACAGCAAGGGCAACATCTCCATTATGTCCCTTGAAGATGTGAATGTTAAGCATGAATATATCATGCGTCTCATGAGGGCACTGAATATATTTCAGAGTCTTCTTTGCATGGTCAAGCTCAATGATATATCTAGACTTCGTTGGCCGATACAAAATACCCCTATGAGAGTTGCCGGTCTACGGTCAATCTCTCGACAAAGATCGGAGTTGATCGAGCTAGAAACTCCCATTCTTTTGAATCTGGTGAGTAGATATGAGCCTGTGCATCGTAACGTTTAGTTGTTATCCAAACAACCGAGAACTTGCCACAATGTGTAAACGGTTCAGAGTTGTTTCTCGAACAGAGAATTGAGCCGCTGCTTTCAATTGTGTGATTGCGCCACAATGGTGGTTCTGGTATCGCTGTGAGAACTTGCCTAATTGGATCCCAGACTGATATATACCCTCTGGATACATTAGAATGGAGTAGCACCATACCATCGCGGCATCCCAGGACATAGATTTTGGGACCGTTCACTTGAGACGGGATTGCCAGCATCTTCAAGATGGCCGGGTGAAGATCATGCTCTGTGATGAATCGATTGTCCTCGGAGTTGTTGGTGAAAAACCCTAGCAACGGGTTTCCTCCGTTGTGTGACACAGTTAGCTTTCTGAAATAATTGCTTCCCATACATTGCCTCCATGCTTTCTTGGTGCCTGATGCAGCTAGTAAGCAGGTTGGATGGGGAGGAAGCCTGACAAGAATCTGAGAGACTACATCTCCAGGCAGATCGTTGATTGTTGTGGGTGTCCTTCGACTGAAGCTGGTAGGATTATGCAAATCGCACGATGCATCGTCAAAATTATGTAAACAGCACACTGCATCATCTATTTTTTAAAACAAAATGCAACATCTAATTTGACTAAGCAGCAAAATGCATCATCTAATTCATCATCAAAGTTTCCTAAAGCGCACGGTGCATCGACAAAATCAAAATAGTGTAAACAGCACAATGCATCAGCAAAATCAAAATAATGTAAACAGGACAATGCATCAGCAAAATCAAAATAATGTGAACAGCACAATGCATCAGCAAAATCAAAATATTGTAAACAGGACAATGCAATTGTAATCCTGTTGCATAATCAATGAAGCCCTTAATTTGCAAAAAAAAACACCACAAAAATAGGACGCACCAACGGAAGGCAATCTCGCATATACAGTAATAATTGCTAACGTGTCAACACGATTGGAGGAAAAAGAGACCTCTACAGGACCCAAAACGCTGTGGTAACATCAGATGGGGTTAGCTTTGATATAGGTAATAAAATGTAAACAGCACAATACATCATCTAAGTTGACAGCAAAATTCTTCATCGAAATTTCCCACACTGTTCAAGGAATCAGAAAAATTACCTAAAAGGCTAAAAGAGCAAAATGCATCATCAGAGTAAAATATATGTAAACAGTACAATGCATCATCCAACTTTTGGCTAAACAGCAGAGAGCATTAGCTAAGTTGACAGAAAAACAAAAACAAAAAAAACCATGAAAAATTCCTGAAG
This sequence comes from Lolium perenne, assembly GCF_019359855.2. Lineage (NCBI taxonomy): Eukaryota > Viridiplantae > Streptophyta > Magnoliopsida > Poales > Poaceae > Lolium > Lolium perenne. The sequence goes on along the minus strand of NC_067248.2, from coordinate 83,835,297 downwards.
AGGTGAGTGCATCAGAAAAATTACTACCTAAAAAGCATAATGAATCACCCAAATTACAAAAGAAGCAGAATGCATCATCAAAAATACAAAAACATCTCAATGCATCATCACGTCTGGTTTGGGCAAAAAACCCCAATCCACCAGATCTAACCTCATTGCAGTTGGGGAAGGTAGAACTTACAAAGGGGTTGACGAGTCACGATCATATGCAACAAGCGCCGCCTTAGATGAAGTCACCATCCAAGCTCTCGACGCGTTCAAAGCAGCCAGCTTCGAAGCCTCCGACGGTTCTCCCGGCTGCGCCGCCAAAACTCTCGAAGCACGCGCCAAGACTTTCCAACAAAATGCAGCTTCGATACGAGCATTTGCCAGCGCCACAGCGCCCGGGCCCGTCCTAGCCACCGCCTTCGCCTTTGCCTCCGCATCCGCTTTACATGTCTCCGCCGATGCATGCAGAGCATCCGTCTCCGCTTTCCATGTATCCGCCGACGCAGTGTAGGCATCGAGCAACGCCGTTTTCATTTCCTAGAAAACCCAGTAAGTTACTCACATTGCAATCCCCAAATTAAGGTTATATCGAACACAATGACCGATGAACCTCTGTACTCGCCGGAGGTTGGAGATGTACATACCTGCGAAGATCGGTCCGGTGGTGCTTGACGGTGGTGCGTCGGGGACGGGGGAGAACTCGGCGGGGAGAATGGTGGCGCGGCCCAAGACGGCGGCGCGGAGAGGGGCGACGGTGCGGTCATCGAACCTCGGCAGACAGTGTTTTGTATATATATATGAGAAGAAGAATAAAGTCTGGTCGAATGAGGCAGCGCGACCGGCAGAGTACAACCGAAGGCTACTAGGGCTACCTTGGAGTATTGTAGTAATATAACATAATAAAAATAATGGCCTTGTTTAAACCACTCTTGTCAGTGTGGCATCGCGTCCAAATTTAATGCATTCTGTGGAAATCGGAATAATGCTGTAAAAACTCTCATACTAGTGTGGTATATATAGCATGCACCGACACTTTTCAACAAAATGTCGTCTCCATTTCATAGGAGACTGCTTGCACACTGGGATACAATGCTGACATGACGAAGGGCGCAGAAGTATTTTGGAGTATTTCATTCGAGCAGATCGGGGCGACGGTGCGTCTTTGGAGGGAATACCGTGTGGTGTGTCTTTGGAGGGAATACCGTACGTACTTAGGAGTATTTCATTCGAGCAGACTGCTTGCACACTGGGATACGATGCTGACATGACGAAGGGCGCAGAAGTTTGCGAAAATGGTTGTACTACCATCCGACCATTAGTATAATCGAGCAGCCTAGTATAATCATTGCGCGATAGCTTACACGAGAAGGAAAAGAGCCGAACAGCTGTGGATAATAAAAGCATTTGGCTCTTCGAGGATCCTTCTTCTACTGCCTTCTCAAAGGAGTACTACTATTGTAATCTTTTTTTTGTTTTTCTGGGACCTTCGGGTCCCTTCCCCGTTGAAAAGTGAAGTGTTTCGAATACATTCATATGCCTATGTTTCTATTTTTACAAGCAAATAAATAACAAAGGATGACTCAATGCACAAGTTGATCTCATTTTGAAATTTTTTAAAACTTCTTCTATTGTATTCAAATTTGATTAGAAGGAGTCGATCGATTGTACATGCCAATCGTATAGCTTGGTGGGTGGATTGGCATTTGAAGTTTGGTCATTGTGTTCTTGTTTGTTACCACCCTCGCAAGGCACGTCCAAGTATTTCCTGTCAGAATTTATGGCATGTATGTAGTTAAATAACCTACATTATTTCAATTATGAGTTTAATTACTAGGCAAAAGCTTAAAAATCCATATATAGTTCCAGATTAAGATGAACAAATCCTTGAACCTATATCTACAAAATTGATGGCACTAACACATCCTACCAAGCGGAAAGCATGTCTACCCTACTGCTTCCAAAAGGTGGAATTATGACAATAATGTGCAACTGTTAAAATTTGGTAGCCCTCCTTCACAATTAACACACATCTAGCCATTTTTGTACAGTAATAAAAAAGGGAAATCATTCTTTCATGCATGCATATAATTGTTAGAATCTCTTGTTTGTGAAGTTGCTTAAAATACGATCTCTTCCAAACTTGAGGTCATATGATAACTAAAAAGTTTTATATGGCGGGATTTTGCATCAAAGTACATGCGCACAATACTCACTTGTGGGAAGAAAGCCAAACAAACTCATATTACTAGGTTTGTATTAATTTGTTCAAGAAATTTCACCATCACACATGATTTTGTGCTTGCGTTAATTTTACTTTAAAAACTTCTTCCAAATTCAAATTTTCTTCAAACATGCCAACGGTACATGTCTACCAATTAATAATTAAGGGTACACCACACGTACTGCCTCGTAGGGTACATAAAAAATTATACTATATTTTATGGCATGTACTAATTTCACATAATCTACAACTCAACTTGAGTTTAATGATCAGCCCAGAACTAGAAAACATATATACATATAGTTTCAAATTAACCTAGAAAAGCTCTAGTATCCTTTAAAACCCTAGAAAATGGCCATGCATGCATGCATCCTACTCATAATAATTAATTAAGGTCTCGATCTCTATACTGCTCACGAAGTTTGGAATTCTGGCAAATATGCAACTTGTTTCATTAATTTACCATGGCGAGATAGATGCATGCACATCGATCACTTAAAAAATATAAAGTTTGTAAAGGATTTGGCATCCATATATGCTCACCGGATATATAGATAAGGCCAAGCAAACACATCGAATATTTCTGAAGAAATGTTTTTGCTAGAACCTTCAAATTTTTAGATTTACATCACACACAAAGAACACACCTTTAATTTCGCCAGGTTTGTGCACTAATAAAGTACTCCTACAGTACTAGAAATTGGATTGTTCTACTCCGGAGTGATATGCTCACCGGAGTATTTTTGGATCTTAGCTGGAGCGGCGTTTGGCGGTTGCACGAAGCCGTGCTGGATGTTAAGCCTGTCGAGGCACGCCTGGTGGAAAGCGTGCGCCACCTTAGCCTCATCGGCGCGCCGCTGCAATGCTGCGTCCCTGGGATTTGCAGCCGCCGCATTCTTAGCCTGCACGAAAGCTTGCAGAGCATCCCGGCATCTATAGAGTGTCGGGAACATCACGTTATATACGAGCTCCTTGGCGGTGTTGCTCCTGCAAAGGGCGTCGCCGTGATGCGCTTCGAAAGAACGGCCTGGCTCCACGGCCGGCACCGCCTGAAGTGCGGTCGGATTAGGCGGCTGGCCACGGGAGCTCCCTCGCCTCCGCATCGTTCGCGCCGGCCGGGAAGGGGATCTCACCTGCTGGCAAAGAAAACCATGCGGCATGCGCGGGCGGAAAAGCCGGCCAGGGCCGAGCGGGCGTCGCATGCGGGGTTGCGTGGGAGATCCCTGCCTCTGCATCCATCGGCCCGCACGGGAAGCGGCTGGCGAGGGGCTCCACGGCCAGCGCCGCCGCCGCGGGCTGAACAACCGGCCAGGTGCAGCGGGCGGGTTATGCCTTGGTGCGCGATGGACGAAGCGAAGGCGGCGCTGATGCTCCGCTTCCTCGTCGGTGGTAGGACTACGCGCGCGGCGACCAGAGCCAAGTCGGAAGGCCATAGATATGTCGATTGGTCACTTAAGCTGGAGAGGTTCTCTTACCATTTCGGAGAAGCGGAGTAAGAGGAAGTTGTTGCTTATACGGGTTCACTGCCACGTTGGGTTAAGAGGGGCAAAGTTGGTCAATGCCTAGGAAGTTGGAATCGTTTTGGCCCCAATTTTTTAATTACCTTGCGGTTCATCTCTCGGTCTCTCCCACCTCTTCACTATCCCTCCCCTTGCCTCCTTTCATGCTTCATCGTAGTGCATCTTGTTTTTCTAGCACCTTCACAAAAATCATACACATTTGGCCGATTCTGTCATTGTGTGCACTAATAAAGTAAAAAATCCATTATATGTGAATAAACGTTTAATACACTAGCTCGCAAAGATGTTTCTCAAGGCGATATGCACAATGCCTGCCAAAAATGGGTCATGATAACTAAATTTCGTGTTAATTTTTGCATGACATGTACTCACTTGTGTATGAAGCCAAGCAAACTCATAATCTATACCAAAAAAATGTGAAAGAGTTCTTTTTAGTATCCTTCATACATGGGTTCCTATTTTTACTTTCTATTTTTACTAGTTACAAGTACTCATGCATGAAAACTTTTGAAAATATGTGCATTTTGGGCTGTGTGGAGACATGGTACAATAATATATTCAAGTTGATATACAAAGTCTAGACATATTCAAACTAGACAAATAATGTATCTAACCCCCTAACCCTAAACTCTGTCTTATGAAGTTAAGCATGCATGAAGAGAATTGGTTTTGGGTTTCAAACATGGAAATTTCAAAATCATCCCAAAAGCTTCATTTTAGAGCGACTAAGAAGGATCCAGGCTTACCTTTCCATTTTCATATTTTAAACTTGTTTAAATCTTGGTCAAATCCTAGATTTGACCAAGATTCAAATGGGCATAAAATAAAAAAATGAAAAAATGAAAAACCAAAGCGCACATAGTCTTCTTATATGTCATATAGTAAGCATTAAAGTTGGTAAACAAGGTCTAGACATATTCAAACTAGACAAATCATGTATCTACCCCCTAACCCCTAAACTCTATCTTATGACGAAGTCAAGCATGAAGATTAAGTGGTTTTGGGTTTCAAACATGGAAATTTTGAAAACCTCCCAAAAACTTCATTTTAGGGTGACTAAGAAGGATACAGGCTTCCCTTTTCATTTTCATGTTCTATACTTGTTTAAATCTTGGTCAAACCTACGATTTGACCAAGATTCAAATGTGCATCAAAATTCCAAAAAAATCAGAAAAATGAAAAACCAAAGCACATAGTTTTCTTATGTCATATAGTAAGCATTAAAGTTGATAAACAAGGGTCTAGACATATTCAAACAAGAAAAATCATGTATCTACCCCCTAACCCTAAACTTTGTCTTATGTAGTCAAGCATGAAGAGAAGTGGTTTTGGGTTTCAAATATGGAAATTTCAAAAACCTATCAAAAGCTTCATTTTAGAGTGACTAAGAAGGATCCATGCTTGCCTTTTCATTTTCATATTTGAAACTTGTTTAAATCATTGTCAAACCTAGGATTTGACCAAGATTTAAATGGGCATAAAATTAAAAAATCGGAAAAATGAAAAACAAAAGCACATAGTCTTCTTATGTCACATATATATATAGTAAGCATTCAAAAGTTGATAAACAAGGTCTAGCTAGACATATTCAAATAAGACAAATCATGTATCTACCCCTCTAACCCTAAACTCTGTCTTATGAAGTCAAGCATGAAGAGAAGTGGTTTTAGGTTTCAAACATGGAAATTTCAAAAACCTCCCAAAAACTTCATTTTAGAGTGACTAAGAAGGATACATGTTTCCCTTTTCATTTTCATGTTTTAAACTTGTTTAAATCTTGGTCAAACCTAGGATTTGACCAAGATACAAATGTGCATCAAAATTCCAAAAAAAATCAGAAAAATGAAAAACCAAAGCACATAGTTTTCTTATGTCACATACATATATATAGTAAGCATTCAAAAGTTGATAAACAAGGTCTAGCTAGACATATTCAAATAAGACAAATCATGTATCTACCCCTCTAAAACCATAAATAACTCTGTCTTATGAAGTCAAGCATGAAGAGAAGTGGTTTTTGGTTTCAAACATGGAAATTTCAAAAACCTCCCAAAATTAAAGCTTCGTTTTAGAGTGACTAGTTAAGAAGGATCCAGGCTTACCTTTTCATTTTCATGTTTTAAACTTGTTTAAATCTTGGTCAAACCTAGGATTTGACCAATATTCAAATGGGCATAAAATAAAAAAATAGATAAAATAAAAAACCAAAGCACATATTCTTCTTATGTCATATAGTAAGCATTCAAAAGTTCATAAACAAGGTCTAGACATATTCAAACCAGACAAATCATGTACCCCCTAACCCTAAACTTTGTCTTAATTATATATGAAGTCAAGCATGAAGCAGAGAAGTGTGGTTTTGGGTTTCAAACATGGAAATTTCAAAAACCTCCCAAAAAGCTTCATTTTAATTAGACTGGCTGGTTAATTAAGAAGGATCCATGATTAATTACCTTTTCATTGTCATGTTTTAAACTTGTTTAAATCTTGGTCGAACCTAGGATTTGACCAAGATTCAAATGGGCATAACAATTCAGAAAAAAATCGAAAGAATGAAAAACAAAAGCACATAGCCTTCTTATGTCATATAGTAAGCATTCAAATTGATAAACATGGTCTAGACATATTCAAACCAGAAAAATCATGTATCTACCCTAACCCTAAACTCTGTCTTATGAAGTCAAGCATGAGCAAGTACGGTGGTTTTGGGTTTCAAACATGGTAAATTCAAGAACCTCCCAAAAGCTTCATTTTAGAGTTACTAAGAGAAAGATCCGGACTTAATTACCTTATCATTTTCACATGTTAAACTTGTTTAAATCTTGCTCAACAAACCTAGGATTTTACCAAGATTCTCAAATGGGCATAAAAATCAAAAAATGAAATACCAATGCACATAGTCCTCTTAAGTCATAAAGTAAGCATTCAAGTTGATAAACAAGGTCTAGACATATTCAAACAAGACAAATCATGTATCTACCCCTATCGACCCTAAACTTCGTCTTATGAAGTCAAGCATGAAGAGAAGTGGTTTTGGGTTTCAAACATGGAAATTTCAAAAACCTCCCAAAATTCAGCTTCATTTTAGAGCGACTAAGAAGGATCGATGCTTACCTTTTCATTTCCATGTTTTAAACTTATTTAAATCTTGGTCAAACCTAGCTAGGATTTGACCAAGATTCAAATGGGCATAAAAATTCAGACAAAAAATCTAAAGAATGAAAAACCAAAGCACATATATAGCCTTCTTAATTATGTCATATAGTAAACACTCAAGTTGATAAACAAGCTAGGTCTAGACATATTCAAACCAGAAAAATCATGTGTATATCTACCCCTAACCCTAAACTCTGTCTTATGAAGTCAATCATGAAGAGAATTGGTTTTGGGTTTCAAACATGGAAATTTCAAGTACGTCCCAAAAGCTTCATATATTTTAGAGTGACTAATTAAGAAGGATCTTGGCTTACGTTTTCATTTTCATGCTTGAAACTTGTTTAAATCTTGGTTGAACCTAGGATTTGACCAGAATCAAATGTGCATAAAATTCTTTAAAAAAAATAGAAAAATGAAAAACAAAAGCACATGGTCTTCTTATGTCATATAGTAAGCATTCAAGTTGATAAACAAGGTTTAGACATATTCAAACCAGACAAATCATGTATCTACCCCCTAACCCTAAACTCGGTCTTATGAAGTCTAGCATGAGGAGAAGTCGTTTTGGGTTTCAAACGTTTAAGCCAAAAGCCCCATTTCAAATATTTCAAACTTATTCAAATTTGGTTCAAATTTGAAAGACACACAAGTTATAGCACACATAGTGCATACATTCTCACACATACTGCACTAGATGCTAACCCGGCCTATAGTTTGAGGCCATTGGATGAGGTCGAAAAAAATCTTGGATTAGAAATGGGGTTGTTCGAACCCCGTAGTTGGATTTTTTGAACCTTGATCTGTAATCTTGGGCAAAGCCCTAGTTTAACCTATTTAATTATAGATTCGTAGGTCGATTTTTCTACCTTTTTATTATTACTATGCAGCACATGTGTGTTTGCCCGTCGAGTGAAACTCGGAGGAAGAGGGATCACTCGGAAGGAGAGAAGAAGGGAGAGAATTATGGTGTCTCCCCTTTTTCGGGTGATGATGTTGACTTTTGTGCAGGGTTTGTCAGTGAGCAGGAGGTGCGAGCGAGCGAGCGAGCGAGTCGAGCGAGGCCGACAATGAGAGAGATTTGTTTTTTTTTTAGAGGGACGACCGAAGGATCCAGAAGGACCCACAGACTTCCAATACGCATCCTGATGCGTCTTCTCTTGACAAAGAAAATGTCTGGGAGTTTGCGTACCTATTGCACGTGACTTGTGCTCACTGAAGTGTGGGACCTCACGCATGGGCACCACACGTAAGTGACAAACCTGTTGGTGTAAAAACTCGGTTGATTATTATAGTGCATTAGAACAAAGTTTCCTATGGATTCAAGGGTAGGAAATCCAAGTTAACTCATTTACATGACATTATTTTTTCCATGAAGCAAAGTTAACGCACCTATCAATTGGTACATTTTGGAGTGACTAAGAAGGATCCAGGCTTACTTATTCGTTTTCACGTGTAAAACTTGTCTAAATCTTGGTCAAACAAAATTGGCAGAAAATTCAAAAAAAAAAATCAGAAAAATGAAAAACCAAAGCACATAGTCTTCTTATGTCATGTAGTAAGCATTAAAGTTGATAAACAAGGTCTAGACATATTCAAACCATACAAATCATGTATCTACCCGCTAACCCCTAAACTATGTCTTAAGAAGTCAAGAATGAAGAGAAGTGGTTTTGGGTTTCAAACATGGAAATTTCAAAAACCTCCCAAAACTTCATTTTAGGTTGACTAAGAAGGATACAGGCTTCCCTTTTCATTTTCATGTTCTATACTTGTTTAAATCTTGGTCAAACCTATGATTTGACCAAGATTCAAATGGGCACAAAAAATAAAATAAAAAGCACATAGTGTTCTTATGTCATATCGTAAGCATTCAAGTTGATAAACAAGGTCTAGATATATCCAAATTAACCAGACAAATCATGTATCTACCCCCTATCGACCCTAAACTTCGTCTTATGAAGTCAAGCATGAAGAGAAGTGGTTTTGGGTTTCAAACATGGAAATTTCAAAAACCTCCCAAAATTCAGCTTCATTTTAGAGCGACTAAGAAGGATCGATGCTTACCTTTTCATTTCCTTGTTTTAAACTTATTTAAATCTTGGTCAAACCTAGCTAGGATTTGACCAAGATTCAAATGGGCATAAAAATTCAGACAAAAAATCTAAAGAATGAAAAACCAAAGCACATAGCCTTCTTAATTATGTCATATAGTAAACACTCAAGTTGATAAACAAGGTCTAGACATATTCAAACCAGAAAAATCATGTGTATATCTACCCCTAACCCTAAACTCTGTCTTGTGAAGTCAATCTCTAGGATTTGACCAAGATTCAAATGGGCATAAAATAAAAAAACAGAAAAATGAAAAACCAAAGCGCACATAGTCTTCTTATATGTCATATAGTAAGCATTAAAGTTGATAAACAAGGTCTGGACATATTCAAACTAGCTAGACAAATCATGTATCTACCCCCTAACCCCTAAACTCTGTCTTATGACGAAGTCAAGCATGAAGATAAGTGGTTTTGGGTTTCAAACATGGAAATTTCAAAAACCTCCCAAAAACTTCATTTTAGGGTGACTAAGAAGGATACAGGCTTCCATTTTCATTTTCATGATCTATACTTGTTTAAATCTTGGTCAAACCTAGGATTTAACCAAGATTCAAATGTGCATCAAAATTCCAAAAAAAATCAGAAAAATGAAAAACCAAAGCACATAGTTTTCTTATGTCATATAGTAAGCATTAAAGTTGATAAACAAGGGTCTAGACATATTCAAACAAGAAAAATCATGTATCTACCCCCTAACCCTAAACTTTGTCTTATGTAGTCAAGCATGAAGAGAAGTGGTTTTGGGTTTCAAATATGGAAATTTCAAAAACCTATCAAAAGCTTCATTTTAGAGTGACTAAGAAGGATCCATGCTTGCCTTTTCATTTTCATATTTGAAACTTGTTTAAATCATTGTCAAACCTAGGATTTGACCAAGATTTAAATGGGCATAAAATTAAAAAATCGGAAAAATGAAAAACAAAAGCACATAGTCTTCTTATGTCACATATATATATAGTAAGCATTCAAAAGTTGATAAACAAGGTCTAGCTAGACATATTCAAATAAGACAAATCATGTATATACCCCCTAACCCCTAAACTCTGTCTTATGAAGTCAAGCATGAAGATAAGTGGTTTTGGGTTTCAAACATGGAAATTTCAAAAACCTCCCAAAAACTTCATTTTAGGGTGACTAAGAAGGATACATGCTTCCATTTTCATTTTCATGATCTATACTTGTTTAAATCTTGGTCAAACCTAGGATTTGATCAAGATTCAAATGTGCATCAAAATTCCAAAAAAAATCAGAAAAATGAAAAACCAAAGCACATAGTTTTCTTATGTCACATACATATATATAGTAAGCATTCAAAAGTTGATAAACAAGGTCTAGCTAGACATATTCAAATAAGACAAATCATGTATCTACCCCTCTAAAACCATAAATAACTCTGTCTTATGAAGTCAAGCATGAACAGAAGTGGTTTTTGGTTTCAAACATGGAAATTTCAAAAACCTCCCAAAATTAAAGCTTCGTTTTAGAGTGACTAGTTAAGAAGGATCCAGGCTTACCTTTTCATTTTCATGTTTTAAACTTGTTTAAATCTTGGTCAAACCTAGGATTTGACCAATATTCAAATGGGCATAAAATAAAAAAATAGATAAAATAAAAAACCAAAGCACATATTCTTCTTATGTCATATAGTAAGCATTCAAAAGTTCATAAACAAGGTCTAGACATATTCAAACCAGACAAATCATGTACCCCCTAACCCTAAACTTTGTCTTAATTATATATGAAGTCAAGCATGAAGCAGAGAAGTGTGGTTTTGGGTTTCAAACATGGAAATTTCAAAAACCTCCCAAAAAGCTTCATTTTAATTAGACCGGCTGGTTAATTAAGAAGGATCCATGATTAATTACCTTTTCATTGTCATGTTTTAAACTTGTTTAAATCTTGGTCGAACCTAGGATTTGACCAAGATTCAAATGGGCATAACAATTCAGAAAAAAATCGAAAGAATGAAAAACAAAAGCACATAGCCTTCTTATGTCATATAGTAAGCATTAATTCAAATTGATAAACATGGTCTAGACATATTCAAACCAGAAAAATCATGTATCTACCCCTAACCCTAAACTCTGTCTTATGAAGTCAAGCATGAACAGAAGTACGGTGGTTTTGGGTTTCAAACATGGTAAATTCAAGAACCTCCCAAAAGCTTCATTTTAGAGTTACTAAGAGAAAGATCCAGACTTAATTACCTTATCATTTTCACATGTTAAACTTGTTTAAATCTTGCTCAACAAACCTAGGATTTTACCAAGATTCTCAAATGGGCATAAAAATCAAAAAATGAAATACCAATGCACATAGTCCTCTTAAGTCATAAAGTAAGCATTCAAGTTGATAAACAAGGTCTAGACATATTCAAACAAGACAAATCATGTATCTACCCCCTATCGACCCTAAACTTCGTCTTATGAAGTCAAGCATGAAGAGAAGTGGTTTTGGGTTTCAAACATGGAAATTTCAAAAACCTCCCAAAATTCAGCTTCATTTTAGAGCGACTAAGAAGGATCGATGCTTACCTTTTCATTTCCATGTTTTAAACTTATTTAAATCTTGGTCAAACCTAGCTAGGATTTGACCAAGATTCAAATGGGCATAAAAATTCAGACAAAAAATCTAAAGAATGAAAAACCAAAGCACATATATAGCCTTCTTAATTATGTCATATAGTAAACACTCAAGTTGATAAACAAGCTAGGTCTAGACATATTCAAACCAGAAAAATCATGTGTATATCTACCCCTAACCCTAAACTCTGTCTTATGAAGTCAATCATGAAGAGAATTGGTTTTGGGTTTCAAACATGGAAATTTCAAGTACGTCCCAAAAGCTTCATATATTTTAGAGTGACTAATTAAGAAGGATCTTGGCTTACGTTTTCATTTTCATGCTTGAAACTTGTTTAAATCTTGGTTGAACCTAGGATTTGACCAGAATCAAATGTGCATAAAATTCTTTAAAAAAAATAGAAAAATGAAAAACAAAAGCACATGGTCTTCTTATGTCATATAGTAAGCATTCAAGTTGATAAACAAGGTTTAGACATATTCAAACCAGACAAATCATGTATCTACCCCCTAACCCTAAACTCGGTCTTATGAAGTCTAGCATGAGGAGAAGTCGTTTTGGGTTTCAAACGTTTAAGCCAAAAGCCCCATTTCAAGTATTTCAAACTTATTCAAATTTGGTTCAAATTTGAAAGACACACAAGTTATAGCACACATAGTGCATACATTCTCACACATACGGCACTAGATGCTAACCCGGCCTATAGTTTGAGGCCATTGGATGAGGTCGAAAAAAATCTTGGATTAGAAATGGGGTTGTTCGAACCCCGTAGTTGGATTTTTTGAACCTTGATCTGTAGTACTGGGCAAAGCCCTAGTTTAACCTATTTAATTATAGATTCGTAGGTCGATTTTTCTACCTTTTTATTATTACTATGCAGCACATGTGTGTTTGCCCGTCGAGCGAAACTCGGAGGAAGAGGGATCACTCGGAAGGAGAGAAGAAGGGAGAGAATTATGGTGTCTCCCCTTTTTCGGGTGATGATGTTGACTTTTGTGCAGGGTTTGTCAGTGAGCAGGAGGTGCGAGCGAGCGAGCGAGCGAGCGAGTCGAGCGAGGCCGAGAATGAGAGAGATTTGTTTTTTTTTTGAGAGGGACGACCGAAGGATCCAGAAGGACCCACAGACTTCCAATACGCATCCTGATGCGTCTTCTCTTGACAAAGAAAATGTCTGGGAGTTTGCGTACCTATTGCACGTGACTTGTGCTCACTGAAGTGTGGGACCTCACGCATGGGCACCACACGTAAGTGACAGACCTGTTGGTGTAAAAACTCGGTTGATTATTATAGTGCATTAGAACAAAGTTTCCTATGGATTCAAGGGTAGGAAATCCAAGTTAACTCATTTACATGACATTATTTTTTCCATGAAGCAAAGTTAACGCACCTATCAATTGGTACATTTTGGAGTGACTAAGAAGGATCCAGGCTTACTTATTCGTTTTCACGTGTAAAACTTGTCTAAATCTTGGTCAAACAAAATTGGCAGAAAATTCAAAAAAAAAACAGAAAAATGAAAAACCAAAGCACATAGTCTTCTTATGTCATGTAGTAAGCATTAAAGTTGATAAACAAGGTCTAGACATATTCAAACCATACAAATCATGTATCTACCCGCTAACCCCTAAACTATGTTTTAAGAAGTCAAGAATGAAGAGAAGTGGTTTTGGGTTTCAAACATGGAAATTTCAAAAACCTCCCAAAACTTCATTTTAGGGTGACTAAGAAGGATACAGGCTTCCCTTTTCATTTTCATGTTCTATACTTGTTTAAATCTTGGTCAAACCTATGATTTGACCAAGATTCAAATGGGCACAAAAAAATAAAAAAAAGCACATAGTGTTCTTATGTCATATCGTAAGCATTCAAGTTGATAAACAAGGTCTAGATATATCTACCCCCTATCGACCCTAAACTTCGTCTTATGAAGTCAAGCATGAAGAGAAGTGGTTTTGGGTTTCAAACATGGAAATTTCAAAAACCTCCCAAAATTCAGCTTCATTTTAGAGCGACTAAGAAGGATCGATGCTTACCTTTTCATTTCCATGTTTTAAACTTATTTAAATCTTGGTCAAACCTAGTTAGGATTTGACCAAGATTCAAATGGGCATAAAAATTCAGACAAAAAATCTAAAGAATGAAAAACCAAAGCACATAGCCTTCTTAATTATGTCATATAGTAAACACTCAAGTTGATAAACAAGGTCTAGACATATTCAAACCAGAAAAATCATGTGTATATCTACCCCTAACCCTAAACTCTGTCTTGTGAAGTCAATCTCTAGGATTTGACAAAGATTCAAATGGGCATAAAATAAAAAAACAGAAAAATGAAAAACCAAAGCGCACATAGTCTTCTTATATGTCATATAGTAAGCATTAAAGTTGATAAACAAGGTCCTGGACATATTCAAACTAGCTAGACAAATCATGTATCTACCCCCTAACCCCTAAACTCTGTCTTATGACGAAGTCAAGCATGAAGATAAGTGGTTTTGGGTTTCAAACATGGAAATTTCAAAAACCTCCCAAAAACTTCATTTTAGGGTGACTAAGAAGGATACAGGCTTCCATTTTCATTTTCATGATCTATACTTGTTTAAATCTTGGTCAAACCTAGGATTTGACCAAGATTCAAATGTGCATCAAAATTCCAAAAAAAATCAGAAAAATGAAAAACCAAAGCACATAGTTTTCTTATGTCACATACATATATATAGTAAGCATTCAAAAGTTGATAAACAAGGTCTAGCTAGACATATTCAAATAAGACAAATCATGTATCTACCCCTCTAAAACCATAAATAACTCTGTCTTATGAAGTCAAGCATGAAGAGAAGTGGTTTTTGGTTTCAAACATGGAAATTTCAAAAACCTCCCAAAATTAAAGCTTCGTTTTAGAGTGACTAGTTAAGAAGGATCCAGGCTTACCTTTTCATTTTCATGTTTTAAACTTGTTTAAATCTTGGTCAAACCTAGGATTTGACCAATATTCAAATGGGCATAAAATAAAAAAATAGATAAAATAAAAAACCAAAGCACATATTCTTCTTATGTCATAGAGTAAGCATTCAAAAGTTCATAAACAAGGTCTAGACATATTCAAACCAGACAAATCATGTACCCCCTAATCCTAAACTTTGTCTTAATTATATATGAAGTCAAGCATGAAGTAGAGAAGTGTGGTTTTGGGTTTCAAACATGGAAATTTCAAAAACCTCCCAAAAAGCTTCATTTTAATTAGACCGGCTGGTTAATTAAGAAGGATCCATGATTAATTACCTTTTCATTGTCATGTTTTAAACTTGTTTAAATCTTGGTCGAACCTAGGATTTGACCAAGATTCAAATGGGCATAAAAATTCGTAAAAAATCGAAAGAATGAAAAACAAAAGCACATAGCCTTCTTATGTCATATAGTAAGCATTCAAATTGATAAACATGGTCTAGACATATTCAAACCAGAAAAATCATGTATCTACCCCTAACCCTAAACTCTGTCTTATGAAGTCAAGCATGAACAGAAGTACGGTGGTTTTGGGTTTCAAACATGGTAAATTCAAGAACCTCCCAAAAGCTTCATTTTAGAGTTACTAAGAGAAAGATCCTGACTTAATTACCTTATCATTTTCACATGTTAAACTTGTTTAAATCTTGCTCAACAAACCTAGGATTTTACCAAGATTCTCAAATGGGCATAAAAATCAAAAAATGAAATACCAATGCACATAGTCCTCTTAAGTCATAAAGTAAGCATTCAAGTTGATAAACAAGGTCTAGACATATTCAAACAAGACAAATCATGTATCTACCCCCTATCGACCCTAAACTTCGTCTTATGAAGTCAAGCATGAAGAGAAGTGGTTTTGGGTTTCAAACATGGAAATTTCAAAAACCTCCCAAAATTCAGCTTCATTTTAGAGCGACTAAGAAGGATCGATGCTTACCTTTTCATTTCCATGTTTTAAACTTATTTAAATCTTGGTCAAACCTAGCTAGGATTTGACCAAGATTCAAATGGGCATAAAAATTCAGACAAAAAATCTAAAGAATGAAAAACCAAAGCACATATATAGCCTTCTTAATTATGTCATATAGTAAACACTCAAGTTGATAAACAAGCTAGGTCTAGACATATTCAAACCAGAAAAATCATGTGTATATCTACCCCTAACCCTAAACTCTGTCTTATGAAGTCAATCATGAAGAGAATTGGTTTTGGGTTTCAAACATGGAAATTTCAAGTACGTCCCAAAAGCTTCATATATTTTAGAGTGACTAATTAAGAAGGATCTTGGCTTACGTTTTCATTTTCATGCTTGAAACTTGTTTAAATCTTGGTTGAACCTAGGATTTGACCAGAATCAAATGTGCATAAAATTCTTTAAAAAAAATAGAAAAATGAAAAACAAAAGCACATGGTCTTCTTATGTCATATAGTAAGCATTCAAGTTGATAAACAAGGTTTAGACATATTCAAACCAGACAAATCATGTATCTACCCCTAACCCTAAACTCGGTCTTATGAAGTCTAGCATGAGGAGAAGTCGTTTTGGGTTTCAAACGTTTAAGCCAAAAGCCCCATTTCAAATATTTCAAACTTATTCAAATTTGGTTCAAATTTGAAAGACACACAAGTTATAGCACACATAGTGCATACATTCTCACACATACTGCACTAGATGCTAACCCGGCCTATAGTTTGAGGCCATTGGATGAGGTCGAAAAAAATCTTGGATTAGAAATGGGGTTGTTCGAACCCCGTAGTTGGATTTTTTGAACCTTGATCTGTAATCTTGGGCAAAGCCCTAGTTTAACCTATTTAATTATAGATTCGTAGGTCGATTTTTCTACCTTTTTATTATTACTATGCAGCACATGTGTGTTTGCCCGTCGAGTGAAACTCGGAGGAAGAGGGATCACTCGGAAGGAGAGAAGAAGGGAGAGAATTATGGTGTCTCCCCTTTTTCGGGTGATGATGTTGACTTTTGTGCAGGGTTTGTCAGTGAGCAGGAGGTGCGAGCGAGCGAGCGAGCGAGCGAGTCGAGCGAGGCCGAGAATGAGAGAGATTTGTTTTTTTTTGAGAGGGACGACCGAAGGATCCAGAAGGACCCACAGACTTCCAATACGCATCCTGATGCGTCTTCTCTTGACAAAGAAAATGTCTGGGAGTTTGCGTACCTATTGCACGTGACTTGTGCTCACTGAAGTGTGGGACCTCACGCATGGGCACCACACGTAAGTGACAGACCTGTTGGTGTAAAAACTCGGTTGATTATTATAGTGCATTAGAACAAAGTTTCCTATGGATTCAAGGGTAGGAAATCCAAGTTAACTCATTTACATGACATTATTTTTTCCATGAAGCAAAGTTAACGCACCTATCAATTGGTACATTTTGGAGTGACTAAGAAGGATCCAGGCTTACTTATTCGTTTTCACGTGTAAAACTTGTCTAAATCTTGGTCAAACAAAATTGGCAGAAAATTAAAAAAAAAACAGAAAAATGAAAAACCAATGCACATAGTCTTCTTATGTCATGTAGTAAGCATTAAAGTTGATAAACAAGGTCTAGACATATTCAAACCATACAAATCATGTATCTACCCGCTAACCCCTAAACTATGTCTTAAGAAGTCAAGAATGAAGAGAAGTGGTTTTGGGTTTCAAACATGGAAATTTCAAAAACCTCCCAAAACTTCATTTTAGGGTGACTAAGAAGGATACAGGCTTCCCTTTTCATTTTCATGTTCTATACTTGTTTAAATCTTGGTCAAACGTACGATTTGACCAAGATTCAAATGGGCACAAAAAATAAAAAAAAGCACATAGTGTTCTTATGTCATATCGTAAGCATTCAAGTTGATAAACAAGGTCTAGATATATCCAAATTAACCAGACAAATCATGTATCTACCCCCTATCGACCCTAAACTTCGTCTTATGAAGTCAAGCATGAAGAGAAGTGGTTTTGGGTTTCAAACATGGAAATTTCAAAAACCTCCCAAAATTCAGCTTCATTTTAGAGCGACTAAGAAGGATCGATGCTTACCTTTTCATTTCCTTGTTTTAAACTTATTTAAATCTTGGTCAAACCTAGCTAGGATTTGACCAAGATTCAAATGGGCATAAAAATTCAGACAAAAAATCTAAAGAATGAAAAACAAAAGCACATAGCCTTCTTAATTATGTCATATAGTAAACACTCAAGTTGATAAACAAGGTCTAGACATATTCAAACCAGAAAAATCATGTGTATATCTACCCCTAACCCTAAACTATGTCTTGTGAAGTCAATCTCTAGGATTTGACCAAGATTCAAATGGGCATAAAATAAAAAAACAGAAAAATGAAAAACCAAAGCGCACATAGTCTTCTTATATGTCATATAGTAAGCATTAAAGTTGATAAACAAGGTCTGGACATATTCAAACTAGCTAGACAAATCATGTATCTACCCCTAACCCCTAAACTCTGTCTTATGACGAAGTCAAGCATGAAGATAAGTGGTTTTGGGTTTCAAACATGGAAATTTCAAAAACCTCCCAAAAACTTCATTTTAGGGTGACTAAGAAGGATACAGGCTTCCATTTTCATTTTCATGATCTATACTTGTTTAAATCTTGGTCAAACCTAGGATTTGACCAAGATTCAAATGTGCATCAAAATTCCAAAAAAAATCAGAAAAATGAAAAACCAAAGCACATAGTTTTCTTATGTCACATACATATATATAGTAAGCATTCAAAAGTTGATAAACAAGGTCTAGCTAGACATATTCAAATAAGACAAATCATGTATCTACCCCTCTAAAACCATAAATAACTCTGTCTTATGAAGTCAAGCATGAAGAGAAGTGGTTTTTGGTTTCAAACATGGAAATTTCAAAAACCTCCCAAAATTAAAGCTTCGTTTTAGAGTGACTAGTTAAGAAGGATCCAGGCTTACCTTTTCATTTTCATGTTTTAAACTTGTTTAAATCTTGGTCAAACCTAGGATTTGACCAATATTCAAATGGGCATAAAATAAAAAAATAGATAAAATAAAAAACCAAAGCACATATTCTTCTTATGTCATATAGTAAGCATTCAAAAGTTCATAAACAAGGTCTAGACATATTCAAACCAGACAAATCATGTACCCCCTAACCCTAAACTTTGTCTTAATTATATATGAAGTCAAGCATGAAGCAGAGAAGTGTGGTTTTGGGTTTCAAACATGGAAATTTCAAAAACCTCCCAAAAAGCTTCATTTTAATTAGACCGGCTGGTTAATTAAGAAGGATACATGATTAATTACCTTTTCATTGTCATGTTTTAAACTTGTTTAAATCTTGGTCGAACCTAGGATTTGACCAAGATTCAAATGGGCATAACAATTCAGAAAAAAATCGAAAGAATGAAAAACAAAAGCACATAGCCTTCTTATGTCATATAGTAAGCATTCAAATTGATAAACATGGTCTAGACATATTCAAACCAGAAAAATCATGTATCTACCCCTAACCCTAAACTCTGTCTTATGAAGTCAAGCATGAACATTAGTACGGTGGTTTTGGGTTTCAAACATGGTAAATTCAAGAACCTCCCAAAAGCTTCATTTTAGAGTTACTAAGAGAAAGATCCAGACTTAATTACCTTATCATTTTCACATGTTAAACTTGTTTAAATCTTGCTCAACAAACCTAGGATTTTACCAAGATTCTCAAATGGGCATAAAAATCAAAAAATGAAATACCAATGCACATAGTCCTCTTAAGTCATAAAGTAAGCATTCAAGTTGATAAACAAGGTCTAGACATATTCAAACAAGACAAATCATGTATCTACCCCCTATCGACCCTAAACTTCGTCTTATGAAGTCAAGCATGAAGAGAAGTGGTTTTGGGTTTCAAACATGGAAATTTCAAAAACCTCCCAAAATTCAGCTTCATTTTAGAGCGACTAAGAAGGATCGATGCTTACCTTTTCATTTCCATGTTTTAAACTTATTTAAATCTTGGTCAAACCTAGCTAGGATTTGACCAAGATTCAAATGGGCATAAAAATTCAGACAAAAAATCTAAAGAATGAAAAACCAAAGCACATATATAGCCTTCTTAATTATGTCATATAGTAAACACTCAAGTTGATAAACAAGCTAGGTCTAGACATATTCAAACCAGAAAAATCATGTGTATATCTACCCCTAACCCTAAACTCTGTCTTATGAAGTCAATCATGAAGAGAATTGGTTTTGGGTTTCAAACATGGAAATTTCAAGTACGTCCCAAAAGCTTCATATATTTTAGAGTGACTAATTAAGAAGGATCTTGGCTTACGTTTTCATTTTCATGCTTGAAACTTGTTTAAATCTTGGTTGAACCTAGGATTTGACCAGAATCAAATGTGCATAAAATTCTTTAAAAAAAATAGAAAAATGAAAAACAAAAGCACATGGTCTTCTTATGTCATATAGTAAGCATTCAAGTTGATAAACAAGGTTTAGACATATTCAAACCAGACAAATCATGTATCTACCCCCTAACCCTAAACTCGGTCTTATGAAGTCTAGCATGAGGAGAAGTCGTTTTGGGTTTCAAACGTTTAAGCCAAAAGCCCCATTTCAAATATTTCAAACTTATTCAAATTTGGTTCAAATTTGAAAGACACACAAGTTATAGCACACATAGTGCATACATTCTCACACATACTGCACTAGATGCTAACCCGGCCTATAGTTTGAGGCCATTGGATGAGGTCGAAAAAAATCTTGGATTAGAAATGGGGTTGTTCGAACCCCGTAGTTGGATTTTTTGAACCTTGATCTGTAGTACTGGGCAAAGCCCAAGTTTAACCTATTTAATTATAGATTCGTAGGTCGATTTTTCTACCTTTTTATTATTACTATGCAGCACATGTGTGTTTGCCCGTCGAGCGAAACTCGGAGGAAGAGGGATCACTCGGAAGGAGAGAAGAAGGGAGAGAATTATGGTGTCTCCCCTTTTTCGGGTGATGATGTTGACTTTTGTGCAGGGTTTGTCAGTGAGCAGGAGGTGCGAGCGAGCGAGCGAGCGAGTCGAGCGAGGCCGAGAATGAGAGAGATTTGTTTTTTTTTTTGAGAGGGACGACCGAAGGATCCAGAAGGACCCACAGACTTCCAATACGCATCCTGATGCGTCTTCTCTTGACAAAGAAAATGTCTGGGAGTTTGCGTACCTATTGCACGTGACTTGTGCTCACTGAAGTGTGGGACCTCACGCATGGGCACCACACGTAAGTGACAAACCTGTTGGTGTAAAAACTCGGTTGATTATTATAGTGCATTAGAACAAAGTTTCCTATGGATTCAAGGGTAGGAAATCCAAGTTAACTCATTTACATGACATTATTTTTTCCATGAAGCAAAGTTAACGCACCTATCAATTGGTACATTTTGGAGTGACTAAGAAGGATCCAGGCTTACTTATTCGTTTTCACGTGTAAAACTTGTCTAAATCTTGGTCAAACAAAATTGGCAGAAAATTCAAAAAAAAACAGAAAAATGAAAAACCAAAGCACATAGTCTTCTTATGTCATGTAGTAAGCATTAAAGTTGATAAACAAGGTCTAGACATATTCAAACCATACAAATCATGTATCTACCCGCTAACCCCTAAACTATGTCTTAAGAAGTCAAGAATGAAGAGAAGTGGTTTTGGGTTTCAAACATGGAAATTTCAAAAACCTCCCAAAACTTCATTTTAGGGTGACTAAGAAGGATACAGGCTTCCCTTTTCATTTTCATGTTCTATACTTGTTTAAATCTTGGTCAAACGTATGATTTGACCAAGATTCAAATGGGCACAAAAAATAAAAAAAAGCACATAGTGTTCTTATGTCATATCGTAAGCATTCAAGTTGATAAACAAGGTCTAGATATATCTGCCCCCTATCGACCCTAAACTTCGTCTTATGAAGTCAAGCATGAAGAGAAGTGGTTTTGGGTTTCAAACATGGAAATTTCAAAAACCTCCCAAAATTCAGCTTCATTTTAGAGCGACTAAGAAGGATCGATGCTTACCTTTTCATTTTCATGTTTTAAACTTATTTAAATCTTGGTCAAACCTAGCTAGGATTTGACCAAGATTCAAATGGGCATAAAAATTCAGACAAAAAATCTAAAGAATGAAAAACCAAAGCACATAGCCTTCTTAATTATGTCATATAGTAAACACTCAAGTTGATAAACAAGGTCTAGACATATTCAAACCAGAAAAATCATGTGTATATCTACCCCTAACCCTAAACTCTGTCTTGTGAAGTCAATCTCTAGGATTTGACCAAGATTCAAATGGGCATAAAATAAAAAAACAGAAAAATGAAAAACCAAAGCGCACATAGTCTTCTTATATGTCATATAGTAAGCATTAAAGTTGATAAACAAGGTCTGGACATATTCAAACTAGCTAGACAAATCATGTATCTACCCCCTAACCCCTAAACTCTGTCTTATGACGAAGTCAAGCATGAAGATAAGTGGTTTTGGGTTTCAAACATGGAAATTTCAAAAACCTCCCAAAAACTTCATTTTAGGGTGACTAAGAAGGATACAGGCTTCCATTTTCATTTTCATGATCTATACTTGTTTAAATCTTGGTCAAACCTAAGATTTGACCAAGATTCAAATGTGCATCAAAATTCCAAAAAAAATCAGAAAAATGAAAAACCAAAGCACATAGTTTTCTTATGTCACATACATATATATAGTAAGCATTCAAAAGTTGATAAACAAGGTCTAGCTAGACATATTCAAATAAGACAAATCATGTATCTACCCCTCTAAAACCATAAATAACTCTGTCTTATGAAGTCAAGCATGAAGAGAAGTGGTTTTTGGTTTCAAACATGGAAATTTCAAAAACCTCCCAAAATTAAAGCTTCGTTTTAGAGTGACTAGTTAAGAAGGATCCAGGCTTACCTTTTCATTTTCATGTTTTAAACTTGTTTAAATCTTGGTCAAACCTAGGATTTGACCAATATTCAAATGGGCATAAAATAAAAAAATAGATAAAATAAAAAACCAAAGCACATATTCTTCTTATGTCATATAGTAAGCATTCAAAAGTTCATAAACAAGGTCTAGACATATTCAAACCAGACAAATCATGTACCCCCTAACCCTAAACTTTGTCTTAATTATATATGAAGTCAAGCATGAAGCAGAGAAGTGTGGTTTTGGGTTTCAAACATGGAAATTTCAAAAACCTCCCAAAAAGCTTCATTTTAATTAGACCGGCTGGTTAATTAAGAAGGATCCATGATTAATTACCTTTTTCATTGTCATGTTTTAAACTTGTTTAAATCTTGGTCGAACCTAGGATTTGACCAAGATTCAAATGGGCATAACAATTCGAAAAAAATCGAAAGAATGAAAAACAAAAGCACATAGCCTTCTTATGTCATATAGTAAGCATTCAAATTGATAAACATGGTCTAGACATATTCAAACCAGAAAAATCATGTATCTACCCCTAACCCTAAACTCTGTCTTATGAAGTCAAGCATGAACAGAAGTACGGTGGTTTTGGGTTTCAAACATGGTAAATTCAAGAACCTCCCAAAAGCCTCATTTTAGAGTTACTAAGAGAAAGATCCAGACTTAATTACCTTATCATTTTCACATGTTAAACTTGTTTAAATCTTGCTCAACAAACCTAGGATTTTACCAAGATTCTCAAATGGGCATAAAAATCAAAAAATGAAATACCAATGCACATAGTCCTCTTAAGCCATAAAGTAAGCATTCAAGTTGATAAACAAGGTCTAGACATATTCAAACAAGACAAATCATGTATCTACCCCCTATCGACCCTAAACTTCGTCTTATGAAGTCAAGCATGAAGAGAAGTGGTTTTGGGTTTCAAACATGGAAATTTCAAAAACCTCCCAAAATTCAGCTTCATTTTAGAGCGACTAAGAAGGATCGATGCTTACCTTTTCATTTCCATGTTTTAAACTTATTTAAATCTTGGTCAAACCTAGCTAGGATTTGACCAAGATTCAAATGGGCATAAAAATTCAGACAAAAAATCTAAAGAATGAAAAACCAAAGCACATATATAGCCTTCTTAATTATGTCATATAGTAAACACTCAAGTTGATAAACAAGCTAGGTCTAGACATATTCAAACCAGAAAAATCATGTGTATATCTACCCCTAACCCTAAACTCTGTCTTATGAAGTCAATCATGAAGAGAATTGGTTTTGGGTTTCAAACATGGAAATTTCAAGTACGTCCCAAAAGCTTCATATATTTTAGAGTGACTAATTAAGAAGGATCTTGGCTTACGTTTTCATTTTCATGCTTGAAACTTGTTTAAATCTTGGTTGAACCTAGGATTTGACCAGAATCAAATGTGCATAAAATTCTTAAAAAAAATAGAAAAATGAAAAACAAAAGCACATGGTCTTCTTATGTCATATAGTAAGCATTCAATTTGATAAACAAGGTTTAGACATATTCAAACCAGACAAATCATGTATCTACCCCCTAACCCTAAACTCGGTCTTATGAAGTCTAGCATGAGGAGAAGTCGTTTTGGGTTTCAAACGTTTAAGCCAAAAGCCCCATTTCAAATATTTCAAACTTATTCAAATTTGGTTCAAATTTGAAAGACACACAAGTTATAGCACACATAGTGCATACATTCTCACACATACTGCACTAGATGCTAACCCGGCCTATAGTTTGAGGTTTTTGAAATTTCCATGTTTGAAACCCAAAACCACTTCTCTTCATTCTTGACTTCTTAAGACATAGTTTAGGGGTTAGCGGGTAGATACATGATTTGTATGGTTTGAATATGTCTAGACCTTGTTTATCAACTTTAATGCTTACTACATGACATAAGAAGACTATGTGCTTTGGTTTTTCATTTTTCTGTTTTTTTTTTGAATTTTCTGCCAATTTTGTTTGACCAAGATTTAGACAAGTTTTACACGTGAAAACGAATAAGTAAGCCTGGATCCTTCTTAGTCACTCCAAAATGTACCAATCTATAGGTGCGTTAACTTTGCTTCATGGAAAAAATAATGTCATGTAAATGAGTTAACTTGGATTTCCTACCCTTGAATCCATAGGAAACTTTGTTCTAATGCACTATAATAATCAACCGAGTTTTTACACCAACAGGTCTGTCACTTACGTGTGGTGCCCATGCGTGAGGTCCCACACTTCAGTGAGCACAAGTCACGTGCAATAGGTACGCAAACTCCCAGACATTTTCTTTGTCAAGAGAAGACGCATCAGGATGCGTATTGGAAGTCTGTGGGTCCTTCTGGATCCTTCGGTCGTCCCTCTCAAAAAAAAACAAATCTCTCTCATTCTCGGCCTCGCTCGACTCGCTCGCTCGCTCGCTCGCACCTCCTGCTCACTGACAAACCCTGCACAAAAGTCAACATCATCACCCGAAAAAGGGGAGACACCATAATTCTCTCCCTTCTTCTCTCCTTCCGAGTGATCCCTCTTCCTCCGAGTTTCACTCGACGGGCAAACACACATGTGCTGCATAGTAATAATAAAAAAGTAGAAAAATCGACCTACGAATCTATGATTAAATAGGTTAAACTAGGGTTTTGCCCACTACTACAGATCAAGTTCAAAAATATCCAACTACTAGTTCGATTTTGGGCTACTAATATAAAATTAAAATAAGTTGAACTAGTATTCCTCTAAAAAATCATTTTGGTATGCATTGTTTGATACTTTTCATAGCTATAGTGCATCACAAATTTATGATTTCATGCTTTGCTTTGCCAATTTCGATTTTTCCTAACCACCTTCTCTTTGATTTCAAATTTAGGTCAAACTATCGATGCCTACTATGTGTTCTACTTGAATTGGATGCAGCGTGCGCACATGTTTTGCCATTGTTCTGGGCTTCCACACATCTTTGGGGCATCCAAGTATTTAAGTTACCTTGTTTTTTTGAATTGTAATTCATACCCTTCCTCCCAATTTTTATGCCCATTTGAATCTTGGTCAAATCCTAAGTTTGACCAAGATTTGAACAAGTTTAAAACATGAAAATTAAAAGGTAAGCCTGAATCCTTCTTAGTCACTCAAAAATGAGAAGCTTTTGGGAGTTTTTTGAAATTTCCATGTTTCAAACCCAAAACCACTTCTCTTCATGCTTGACTTCATAAGACAGAGTTTAGGGTTAGGGGGTAGATACATGATTTGTCTAGTTTGTTGTTTAGACCTTGTTTATCAACTTGAATATAATGCTTACTATATGACATAATAATACTATGTGCTTTGGTTTTCATTTTTTTTTGATTTTTTCTGAATTTTTATGCCCATTTGATCTTGGTCAAATCCTAGGCTTAACCAATATTTAAACAAGTTTAAAACATGAAAATGAAAAGGTAAGCCTGTATCCTTCTTAGTCACTCCAAAATGAAGCTTTTGGGAAGGTTTTTGAAATTTCCATGTTTGAAATCCAAAACGACTTCTCTTCGTGCTTGACTTCATAAGACAAAGTTTAGGGCTAGGGGTAGAAACATGATTTTTCTGGTTTGAATATGTCTAGACCTTGTTTACCAACTTGAGTGCTTACTATATGACATAAGAAGGCTATATGCTTTGGTTTTTCATTTTTTTTTTGAAATTTTATGCCCATTTTAATCTTGATCAAATCCTAGGTACGATTTGAACAATATTTGAACAATTTTAAAACATGAAAATAAAAGGTAAGCCCAACCTGGATCCTTTAGTCACTCTAAAATGAAGCTTTTGGGGGGTTCTTGAAATTTCCAAGTTTGAAACCCAAAACCACTTTTCTTCATGCTTGACTACATATTAATTATTTTAGGTTTAGGGGTAGATACATGATTTTTCTTGTTTGAATATATCTAGACCTTGTTTATATCAACTTTAATGCTAACTATATGACATAAGAAAACTATGTGCTTTGGTTTTTAATTTTTCTGATTTTTTTATTTTGATGCACATTTGAATCTTTGTCAAATCCTAGGTTTGACCAAGATTTAAACAAGTATAAAACATGAAAATGAAAAGGGGAAGCCTGTATCCTTTCTTAGTCACTCTAAAATGAAGTTTTTGGGATGTTCTTGAAATTTTCATGTTTGAAACCCAAAACCACTTCTCTTCATGCTTGACTTCATAAGATAGAGTTTAGGGGCTAGGGGATAGATACATGATTTGCCTAGGTTTGAATATGCATGTCCAAACCTTGTTTATCAACTTGAATGCTTACTATATGACATAAGAAGACTATATGCTTTTGTTTTTCATTTTTCTGATTTTTTTTAAAATTTTATGCCCATTTGAATCTTTTGGTCAAATCCTTGGTTTAATTTGACACGGATTTAAACAAGTTTAAAATATGAAAATGAAAAGGTGGTAAGCAGGCATGGATCCTTCTTATATATATTAGTCACTCTAAAATGAAGCTTTTGGGAGGTTTTTGAAATTTCCATGTTTGAAACCCAAAACCACTTCTCTTCATGTTGTTGACTTCATAAGATAGAGTTTAGGGGTTAGGGGTATAGATACATGATTTGTCTTGTTTGAATATGTGTCTAGACCTTGTTTATCAACTTTAATGCTTACTATATGACATAAGAACACTATGTGCTTTAATTTGGTTTTTATTTTTTTTATATTTTGATGCACATTTTGAATCTTGGTCAAATCCTAGGTTTGACCGAGATTTGAACAAGTTTAAAACAAGAAAATAAAAGGTAAGCCCGCCAGACTGGATCCTTCTTAGTCACTCTATAATGAAGCTTTTAGGGGGGTTGTTGAAAATGTAAGCATGTATCCTTCTTAGTACGTCACACCACAATGCTTTTGGGATGGTTTTTGAAATGTCCATGTTTGAAACCCAAAACGACTTCTCTTCGTGCTTGACTTCATAATTAAGACAAAGTTTAGGGTTAGGGGTAGATACATGATTTTTCTGGTTTGAATATGTCTAGACTTTGTTTATCAACTAGCTTGAGTTTTGGGTTTCAAACATGGAAATTTCAAGAACCTCCCAAAAGCTTCATTTTAGAGTGAGTAAGAAGGATCCAGGCTTACCTTTTCATTTTCATGTTTTAAACTTGTTTAAATCCTGGTCAAACCTAGGATTTGACAAAGATTCAAATATATGGGCATAAAATTCAAAAAAATAGAAAAATGAAAAACCAAAGCACATAATCTTCTTATGTCATATAGTAAGCATTAAAGTTGACAAAAAAGGTCTAGACATATGCAAACTAGACAAATCATGTATCTACCCCCTAACCCCTAAACTCTGTCTTATGAAGTCAAGCATGAAGAGAAGTCGTTTTGGGTTTCAAACATGGAAATTTCAAGAACATCCCAAAAGCTTCATTTTAGAGTGACTAAGAAGGATCCATGATTACCTTTTCATTTTCATGTTTTAAACTTGTTTAATCTTGGTCAAACCTAGGATTTGACCAAGATTCAAGTGGGCACAAAATTTAAAAAATCAGAAAAATGAAAAACCAAAGTACATAGTCTTCTTATGTCATGTAGTAAGCATTCAAGTTGATAAAATGGTTCATGCAGGCGTCTTAGCTCCTAAAAAAAATTATACACCAATTGATTTGACGAATTGATGATTTACTCTAGTCTGCTTCTAGACCATGCAGCTAGCGAGTATTCATATGTACTGCATGGAGCCCCCAACTTTTGACTTCCCGTGTCGGAAAAGGCCTGTCTAATAATGTGGGGCAGTGAGGTATCCCGAAGTATCTAGAGGGTTCCAGTGTTTCAGGCTTTCAGCATCGCCAGTCCAAGGGAAGGATGGGTGACGAATCCGTGCATTCACAGCCGTTTAGATCTGAAGAGTCCTTGTATGATGAGCGGTAGATAGCACCTCTAAGCTGCAAATCAACAGCTTCAATTACTTCAAATGAGCATTGGCCGGAAGGCTGACAGAGTGAAAAAATTCAATTTCAAAAACTCATGTATAGAATAGAAAAAAAATAAAAAACATGTAGATAGAATAGAGGTATAGATAGATTAGCCCAAAAAAGAAGAGGACGGGGAAATTTCGAACGCTCGCCTTTAACTCAGCACAGCAGACACCTCCCTCGCGCACCTAAACTTTCGAACGCGCGCCCAATATTTCGAACGCTCGCCTTTAACTCAGCACCCAGCCCACCTTGTTCTTCTCTAGACACCTCCTTCGGCGCCCTGTTCTTCTCTAGACACACCCTCGGTGAACCAGGCCGCGCACCAAAACTTCCCCACGCTGTCTATCAGCCGCGTCAGCCGGCGACTGCTGGTGGCGCCGTTCTTCTCCAGCCGCACCGGCAGGCGCGGTCAGCTGGTAGATCCTCACGGTATGCATGCTATCTTCAGGCCTGGGCAAGTACGATTCATTATAGCTCAATCGAAGTCAGTCGCCGTCGCCCAGCCCTTATAAGTTCGTTAGTTCGTTCGAATCGATCGGTTGATATTGTTTTCCTCTCGATGTGTTTGTTTGACATTGTTTTCCGCTTTACCTATTTGCTCGAATTCGTTCGTACTGTACACTGTACTGCTCACCATTGCCCAATGTCTGTAGTCGTCGCTTGGTGCCAGTCCTCTATGGACCTGTTTGTAATCTTATTACTTCTGGGTTCTTTGCACTGCTAATACATCGGTGGATTTACGGCCAAAAAGAAGAAAGAATTTGTTGGTATTATATTGCTTTCGATTGATCTGTTCGCCCCCAAGCTTTTACTAAGCCGCAAGAGATTCAAGGATGAAATGGCTCTCCTTGTTTGCGGTGGCGGATCTACAGGGTATGCCGTATATGCCACGGCATACCCTGCGTCCAAGCCGTGCAAGATCTTTGATAGTTTAATGAGCTGAGCAATTAATCAAGATGAGTGATGTATATGTATACATGCGGTGCTAATACATGTGGCGTGCAGCCATGCGAACACTGAGCTAGTGCATGTAACCGATTGATTAGACATCCGATTGATTTGGCCAAAATCCGGTGATAACACATGCCCCCCTGGTTTTGGTAATGATAATATCAAAACCATCTGTTTTTCCTTCGAGGGGTCATGTCGTGGCAGAGCAGAACCGTCGCAAAGATTCTTCATCATGACGCCTTGCCTTCTCAACTTCTCTGCACGATTTGACAGTTTTGAATATTTTATGATTTGCCACACTTTTCTTAAAAGTGTCTATTATTTGCCACATGACCACCACATGTCTCTTTTTATTTAACCGCATCGAACAGTTCACTTCTTCATCCTCCTGCTTCAAACCAGCCATCGGCCCAAAAACCCTCCTCCTCTGTAACCATGTCTTCCTCTTCCTCCTCCCAATCCTTTTCCTCGAGTGAGCCGGAGCCAGAGGTCAGCCGGATGGAAGCGTACAATAGGCGCGCGCTCCCAAGCATTGGGACGAGCAAGAGTTCGACTTCGACTGCACTGCAGGGTCGACCCGAGGACCTCGTCCGGTCGGATGGCGACATGCCCCTGACTGACGGGGAAGATGACCTCCGATTCCTGATTGACGGAGAACTGGAGGCGGAGAGCGACGACGACGACCCTCTCTTCCGGGGTAAATTCACTTCCTCCACCAAAGAAGAAGAAGAAGAAGAAGAGGACGACGAAGACGAAGACATCTCCTCCGACACGAAGAAGGAACCAGAGGACGACACCTCCTCCGATGAACCGCCACCAAAGCGCATCCGTGGCTGGGCCTGGTCCGATGAGGAGGATGATGATGAAGAGGAAGAGGCCTCCGCTGAAGGTCACAGTAGCAGCGACGAGGAATTCGTCGACAGTAGCAATGACGGCAGCTACCCCAGCGACGACGAAGACGGCAACAGCCCTTAGAGTAGGGATTTACTAGCATAAGACTAGCCGTAGCAATCTGTTCCCCTTTTGTTGAGCAATCAGCTTCTCCTTGTAAGAAATCCCCTTTTAAATCAATGAAGATGGATAGATTCTTCCTTTTGAGGGCAATCAGCTCTTCTATGTAAGAAATCTGATCATCGATGAAGAATTTCCTCTAATTTGACTTTGTCGATTTTCTTCAAATTGATTTAGCCGATTTTCCCTCAATACTCCACTATAATAAATATAGCATATCTATGATAGTACTCTATGATACCACCCACTATGCACCCATGTTCCAAACACCACTCCCGCTGACTGTACCTTATTGTATCGAGCGATAAGCTTGATGAGCAACCCAAACAAACAAAAAGACTGTACCTTATTGTACTTGCTCTTACCCGTATCTTCTCTTTCTCTTTCATCGCGAGTGCAGCTAATTCAGTTAGTCTTCCAATGAATATTAATATTTTGTCTCAATGATGTCATGTTTCGACTAACAATTAGCACTTTTGAATTCTTAGATTGCCTTTTCACACGATGCACTTCTTTTAATTTATTTTACCACATTTCAATGTGAACCTTGACCAAATAAATAGGACAACAATATCACGATCATATAATACATAAGCAGCATTGTTAGAATCGTGTTGGAAAATACTTTCTAATGATACCAGTTTTATATCAATTTTTTTTATATACTTCATCCTGAAAAATATGTTTCAACTTCATCAAAACTTGCATGTATCTGCAAACTAAACTCATCTAAATACATGTATATCTACATAAAATTGAAACATCATTTTTAAATAGAGAGATATAGATTAATATTTTTTCGAAGATAAAATACGAAAAACAAGGGTGCATTGTTTATTGAAATGGAGTGAGTAGTATATATAAAATCATTTTAGTTGCCAATGATCATGTTGAGGGCCTCTATTTCTTGTTTTGCTCAGGCCCTCCGTATTCTCAGGTACGGCCCTGGTGGTCTATGAACATGTATGTAATCTTATTACTTTTGGCTTCTTTGCACTGCTAATAGATCGGCGGAATTACGGCAAAAAAGAAGAAAGAATGTGTTGGTATTGTATCGCTTTCGATAGATCTGTTCGCCCCTCCCCCCCAAGCATTTATAGATGGCACAAGAGATTCAAGGATGAAATTGCTCTCCTTGTTCATAAGGCAAAGAGGAAATCATATCATGGGTAGAACATTATATATATATTTTGCTGCTTGGGATCTATGATCCTTTTAGTTGCTGCTCTCCAGCAACTTTTGTACATATTTCCCTCTTTTTATTAATAAAAAAATAATAAGTGGTGAAACCCAGTGGTCAGCCTAAAAAAATCTGTTCGCTAGGTAGCCGTAGTTTTGCACTCAGTTTGTTTGCTGAAATCGGCTCAAATAATGTAGCATTTATAGTTTTATATTCGACCTGTTTGCTCAGGTATGCTTGCTTACATTCGTAGGTGACCTGTTTGTTGAAATAGCTTATCGCTTCTCTGACCATCTATCTCCTCAACAGATGGACAGAACTTGGATATTATTTGACTCATTAACCACACCAACATATTTGAGTGGTATTGAAGACTTCATGAAGCACGTTAGTGATTTTACTGACGGCGACAAGACAAAGGAAGTGATTTGTCCATGCCGCGTATGTTTGAATATTGGGTCCAAGCCTCAACATGTAGTCTCAGATCATTTATTCGTTTATGGGATGGACCAGACATATATCAGGTGGATTAACCATGGTGAACACTATGATCAGCCTGACATTATTGATCCTCTTTATTCTGATGGTTATCAGCCTGAAGATCTCGTCCAGGATGAGGCTACTGCTAATTTGTTATGGGATCTGTATCCATATGCAAGCCAACAGCCCCATGGTTATCACAAAAAGCCTCTTTTCCATGACCTGATAGAAGATGCTAAGCGCTTAGTGGCCCCTGGTTCTGTTGTGTCAAGATTCGAATTAATTGTGAAATTACTTCATGACAAGTCATACCAGGATTACCAAAAAAGCGTTCAATGCAGTTGCGAAGACATACAGCGATGCACTCCCTGGGGCTGGACTGCCAAAATCCTTTTATGAGGTGAAGCAGTACATCAAGGTACTGGGACTTGGATATGAGAAGATTGATTTTTGCAAAAATAACTGTGCACTGTTTTGGATGGAGTATAATGACCTCGATGAATGTCCAGTATGTAAGGAATCAAGATGGAAACATGATGGAGCTGGTGGTAAGAAAAAGATTCCTTGGAAGGTTCTGAGATACTTTCCACTTGTACAAAGATTGCAGAGGTTGTTTGCTTCAGAACAAACATCTCAGGAAACAAGATGGCACAAAGAGATTCTCACGCCCGACCCTGATTTACTGAGGCATCCTGCTGATGGCGATGAATGGAAGCAATTCGACCTGGATCATCCAGATTTTGCTGCAGATCCAAGGAACCTGAGACTTGGCCTTGCTACAGATGGATTCAACCCATTTGGCAACATGAGCAACTCGTATAGCATGTGGCCAGTACTAGTTACACCTTACAACCAGGCTCCCTGGACATGCACCGATCGCCGAATCAGTATGATGGCCTTACTCATCCCAGGACCCAAATCTCCTGGGAAGGATTTTGATGTGTTCATGCAGCCTCTTATTAGAGACTTGCAAACATTATGGGAGGGTGTCCCTACACGGGATGTATGTCAACCTAAAGAACAAAATTTTCTATTACGTGCTGCTGTACTATATTGCACCCATGATTATCCAGCTTTGGGCACTATGTCAGGCAGAGTAACATCAGGTTATAATGCATGTGTTCACTGTGATACTGATCAGCTGGCAGTGAGGATAATAAACAAGATATGCTATATGGGCCATCGCCGTTTCCTTCCATTAGATCACAGTTTCCGAAAAATAGAAAAAATTGCAATTTATTGGTGATCAGGCCTGTAAAAAGACTAAACCGCAGCACTTTAAGAGTCACGAGTTGGAGGCGCACCTAGAAGCGGTAAGAAATGTTAAACCAGGAAAACCACCAGCCGCCACAGCAGGTACAACAGAGAAGAATACAGAAGATGCAGCAGCAGTAGTAGCAGATAGAAAAAGGAAGAAGAGACGAGATGAACTGAGTCTAGCAGCTACCAAAAGGAAGATGGGAGGTGAAATAGCAGCACGTACCAAGAGGAAGGAAATGGAAAATGATAGACCGAGAATATTTTATAAGCGCAGGACCACTCTTTGGGACTTGCCGTATTGGGCTGGTAAGAAGCTTCGGCATAATATTGATATCATGCACATGGAGAAGAATATATGTGACAGCATTGTCGGCACATTACTCAACATTCCATCCAAGACAAAAGATAGCTCAAATGCTAGGATTGATTGTGCAACATTGAATGTTAACAGGCACTTGCAACTGGATCGTAATGACAAAGTGAACAAAGGAAAGGAAAAACATTATAAATTTCGAGGCGCGGAATTCACATTGCCGATGCCTAAAAGGAGATTATTTTGTGAGTGCCTCCGAGGTGTGATGTTCCCGTTCGGATTTGCTTCCAACATTGCAAATTGTCTCAATGCTGAAGGAAACAAGCTCCAAGGGTTGAAAACTCACGATTGTCACATCCTGCTGCAAAGGCTTTTAGCTATTGGCATTAAAGATTTAGTGAAGCCAAATATGTACAACGTGATTGCAGAGTTGGGAAGGTTCTTTAGGGAAATATGTAGTAAAACTCTAAGCGTAGCTGTTGTAGAACGTCTTAAGGTGGACATAGCATAATCCCGTGCAAGCTGGAGCTGATATATCCTCCAGCCTTCTTTGATGTGATGGTGCATTTGGCTGTTCATCTACCCGATGAGGCACTTTTAAGAGGTCCGGTACAAGTATGGATGGATGTACCCTATAGAACGTCGACTGTGCACTTTCAAGAATACAGTTAGGAACAAAGCTAGACCGGAGGCTTGCATTGCAGTGGCGTATATTGCTGCTGAAGCATATACATTTGCCTCAAGATATATTCCTGATATTGAGACCAGATTCAATCGGGGTCGCAGAATTTTGGAAGTTGGAGGATCTGTTTTTAAACATGGTGTTGAGCTAATAGGAAAGAGGACCGAAAAAACATTAGAGTAGTCTGAATTTGAACAGCTGTCTTGGTATGTGCTGAATAATGCTACAGAGGCTGATGAATATGTTAAGTGAGTACTATGCACACGAACTACTCAGTTCCTCGCATATACTATGAACTTGTATCAAAATGAAATATATTCAGCTGACTTGGCTATGTTTTGCAGGTTGTACATGGAAACGAATGGAAAGCTATCGGCACGTGGGAGTGGGTTTCAGGACTGGTTTGAGAAATATGTAAGATGTTCAATTGCACTCTGACTTGTCTATGTGTTTTCACATGAGATGACCTCTTGTCTATTTTGTAATCGTAGATCTCGAAACTCCATGCGGAGAATCCAGGCGCTGTTAGTGCTGATCTCCTTGTCCTATCACGTGGTCCAGATAAGAGGGTGTTGGTAGCTGCAGCTTGCAATGCCAATGGTGTCCATTACAGCTCCTATGAGCGTGAACAACATTTGAAGACACGAAATAGTGGCATCACAACCAGTGGAGATCACTTGACAACCAGAAAAAAGAGATCAGAGTCATTTGACCATTATGGTCACATAGAAGAGGTTATTCAGTTGTTCTATAGTGATAAGGTTACTGTCCGATCTGTGGTTCTATTTAAGTGTTATTGGTACAACCAAGATCCAAACAAGGGCAAAGGTGCCAGAAATGATGGGTATTTCATATCAGTCGATACTACTGCTCAGTGGTACAAGGATGATCCTTATATTTTGGTACCTCAAGCGGCCAAGGTACTTTTCTTCGAAGACAGATCTAGAAAAGGATGGCAGTATGTGCAAAAGTTTGTGGCAAGGAACATATATGATTTGGATGAGAATGCGGATCCTATAATTGGTGCCCAGCAAGATGATTTCGCTGGTTGTATGCAAACTAAAGTTGCTGACTTTGATGAAACCTCGTTGGATACAGGTATCCCTGCACATGATGGAGAAGTAGATTTCACTGTTGAGGTAAGCATAGTCGACAAAGAGATGGATAAACTGAAGCTACCTGGTGAATCTCAGGAGGAGAATGGACAGGACGAGCAGGATGAGACCATGCACGAATATCAGAATGAAGACGGAGGTGATGATGATGATGATGATGATGATGATGATGATGATGATGATTAGACTCTTGTCTCTGTATCATGCTGTGAGATGAAGAACCATGATTTGTTTTGATTTTTCTATTTGGAAAATGTATGAGTCCTGAAGACAATTATCTGTTGGATTGTAATCCCATGATGACTAATTATTTATGTTTGTTGTCCTACTAAAAGTTGGTCAAACTTAATTGTGTGGAAGTAATCACATGCTGTTTGATTCATAGGGTCAGATCCCATAGGAAAATAGAATGATAATAGATCAAACTAATGCAGAATATCTTATAACCACAATCAAATAGAATTTCTCTTGACATAGGATTCAAGTTGGCATGGCATCCCTATCATACAGGGTTTTTATTAATACTATGCTACAAATCGAAAATAAGATGGGTCAGCACTTTATCGCGGCAGATAGGGCAGCTGGCGTTCGTTACAAACCAGGAGAAGATGCACTTCCTATGGAACGGGTGTTTGCATCCCCGGAGACGCACCGTTGTGCGCTGCGACAGCCCCAGCATGCATATGCTGCAAGGCCGTCCTCCGGCGCAACTAGGACCCAACTGTCCTGCAGCGCCGGCAAGTTGACGATGAGCCGGTGGTCCACCCTAAGGGTGAGGTCGAAGTGGAGGCCACCGAGCCGACGACACGCCTGCTGCCACATCAGGTGCATAACATCGTAAGGCATGATGATGTCCCACTCCTCCTCCGTGAGGTTCAGGTTCTTGAGCAGCCATACACGGGCAAGAATCTCGCGCATAGTTCGCACGACATTGCCCCCACTACGCAGCTTCCTCGGAGGCAAGCCAAGATCCAGCACCACCTCTTCGCAGGGTGTAGTGGTGATATCGTCCTCATCCAGTGGGGCAGGGAGGGGGCCGGCCATCCTCCTGAGCTCGTACGTCCTCGAGAAGAAGATGTGCACTGTCATAGTGTACGGGGACGCCTCGCCCTCGCCCATGGCCGGCGGCTCGCCGACGGAGAAGTCGGTCGTGCTTGCCGACACACGGCAGGCACGGAAGACATGTGGGCCAGACTCGATGATGCGCTCGCGTGAGGAGCGCTCTAGTAGGGGCGTCGCCGCCATTGGGGATTCTTCGGAGGGCTGTAGACAGGCGGCTAGTCGACGGTGAGGTGGTTGGTGTGAGATCTCTGGGATGAGGCCAGGGGAAGTGGGCGAAGTGCTCGGGACTAGGGACTGCCCTCAACTTTCCGCAGTAGTATGATAATAATTGGTGGACGAGGGAGACTAGTCCAGAGACTACCCAAAGTTGATAAATCATGTTCGAGGGAAAATGCCCAAGATTTATTATCAAAATTCAAGCTAATTTCGCCGATTTTGTTCTGCCGTTCATTAGACATCATCCAACGGCCTTGGTCTCTGGGATTCGCTGCTACAGTGTCATCTACTATTTTCTACCCAATTCCAGAAACATCCATAAAGCTAGTAGATAGCTTTCCTGCTTGTTGGCCCCACCCCATTTTTTTAATCTTTTCTTCCTTATCCCCTTCGCTCATGCTAGCAGCTACTTGCAGCCATTGCTACACCAGCGAGGTGATCTCTATATGATAGGCACGGTTTTAGTAAGACATCAAGTTGTAGATAGCTAACCATGAGACACATGCCTCTCTGGTTGAGACTGAGCTCGCTCTTGTGATTGGGCTCCAATGGTCGAGGTGAGTCACAGCTGCAATGACAGAGGTTTGTGCTGAATTAATTAGCACAGAGGCGTAACTAGCACTAGATGGAGAAGGCATAGTACACATATCGGACACGAAGTCGCGTCTGGCGAGCAGCTCGCATTCACTTGCATCAGTGCGGTACAACAAAGATGATGAAGAAGGATTGGAGCTTTGAAGGTAGTCAGAAAAGATACAAAAAATAATACGTGCAAAACTTAACCTGTATAAACGCACATGCATGGATAATTTTACATTTCTGCATGAGAAAGACATGTCAATTTTCAGTACGACATGGTTTGATTTGTCAAATTTGATGCTCCTTAATGCATTTTAAGTGAAAATTACAGGTTTATTCATTATAATTGCCAATTTTTAACGTTACGTGCAGCTGACTAGCAAACTATAAGTGTGTGATTGCTTGCTTCCAAAATAAGGATATGTAATCATTTTGTATAAGGTAGTATCAATTAGTCGTTATATTGCAGAACTTAAAGAGTTTTGAGAGATTCAACTCGTTGCTACTCCATAAGAATGGTCATGTTGACAAATTTGATCCAGTGTTGAACAGAGCCAGAAACATTTCAAAAACTTGAGCATGGAAGAGGCTAGGGGTAAATGCCCCAAGGCCAGCCGAGCCTATCGTACGTGCCGTCCCGAGGAGGAAG
The DNA here is from genome assembly GCF_019359855.2 of Lolium perenne. Classification (NCBI taxonomy): domain Eukaryota; kingdom Viridiplantae; phylum Streptophyta; class Magnoliopsida; order Poales; family Poaceae; genus Lolium; species Lolium perenne. Next base: position 83,797,308 of record NC_067248.2, on the reverse strand, counting down.
TACCTTAATTTGGGGCGCGCGCGGACGCTGCGGTACCCCGAGCTCGAGACGCCGCCGTACCGGTAGCTCGACCCGCGACGAGGCATGGCGGCGGCGGCGGAAGGTAAAGCTCCTGCTGACAAACATATTAGGCACAAATGGGCAACCTTCAGTAACCCATGTTCCATTTTTTTTTTGTCAGGATAACCCCATGTACCACCTTCCCAATAGAAAAAGTACTGTTCAACCTTCCCCGTTGGGCCCAATATTTCACTTTTGGGTTGCCAAGGAACATCTACATGGTAATTGTTATCGGTCTACTTGCTCCGGCCGTCGAAGCCCAATAACTTCAAATGGGCCTTTCTGCTCATGCAATTTCGGCCCTTTTCTAATGAAACACAGATCCTATGATTGGCAAAAAAAAATACACGAAGATTCTACATAAAAGTTGTTTTTATTTATTTTGAATTATAGGGTTCCAATTTTTGAAACTGCTCATGCCCAATATGAAAATCCTTGATCGCTCCATACCCACATGGATAACGGTATTTTTAAAAATTCATAAAGTGGATTTGAAATTTAAAACATATCCTAATAATTCCTTGATTTAATCTATCAACTTGCAAGATCTTGGAGCCAAAGAGCTTGTATTAGTCTGCGAAAATAATACTGATAAACCTGTCGTTAACAAGAAATGAAGGTTTATCGTTCAGAGAGGATGCCATGTGGGACCCATGAGACAGTACCGTCCTCAACGTTTCAAAGAAAAAGGCAAGTAGCCCGAAAATAGGGGTAAAAAATAAATCCTACAAAGGAAACATTTATAGTTCATAGAGGCTGACATGTGGGACCGATCTGCCAGCTGCATCCTCATCATTTCGAAGTCGGCAGGGATCAGAAGAAAAAGGCAAATAGCCAGAAATTAGGGGTCAAAAATAAATCCAAAAAGGAAACTTATATTCTTCATAGAGGATGACATGTGGGACCGACCTGCCAGCAGCGTCCTCATCGTTTCAAAGGCCGCAGGGGATCAAAAGAAAAAGGCAAATAGCCAGAAATTAGGGGTAAAAAAAATACAACAAAGGAAAGGTTTATTGTTCATAGAGGCTGACTTGTGGGACCCATGAGCCAGCGGCGACCTCAATTTCAAAGGCGGCATATGATCGAAAAGAAAAAGGCAAGTTAGCAAAAATCAGTGGGTAAAAAAAATCTAAGAAATGAAACTTTATTGTACAGTCCCATGAGCCAGCACCTTACTCAACGTTTCAGTGGCGGCATGAGATAGAAAGAAAAAGGAAAGACCAAATATCAGGAGCAAAAAATAATCCAAGAAAAGAAACTTTTATTGTACATAGATGATGACATATGGGTCCCACTTATACAAGCTCTTTCGCTCGAAGATCTTGCAAGTTGATTGTACATAGAGGATGACATGCGGGCCCCTTGTGTCAGCAGCTTACTCAACGTTTCCAAGGCGGCAGGGGATCAAAAGAAAAAAGGAAGTAGCCAGAAATTAGCGGTAAACAATAACTCCAAGGAAGGAAACTTTTATTGTTCATAGAGTATGACATGCGGGACCCATGCGCTAGCAGCTTCCTCAACGTTTCAAAGGGGGCATGAGATCGAAAGAAAAAGACAAGTGACCAAATATCAGGAGCCAAAAATAATCCAAGAAAAGAAACTTTATTGTACATAAAAGATGACATGCGGGTTGATACGTCTCCAACGTATCGATAATTTCTTATGTTCCATGCTACTTTATTGATGATACCTACATGTTTTATGCACATTATATGTCATATTTATGCATTTTCTGGAACTAACCTATTAACAAGATGCCGAAGAGCCGATTCTTGTTTCTCATTGCTTTCTGGTTTCAGAAATCCTAGTAAAGAAATATTCTCGGAATTGGACGAAACTTTCGCCCAGGGTCCTATTTTTGCACGAAGCTTCCAGAAGACCGAAGACCTAACGAAGTGGGGCCACGAGGCGGCCAGGAGGGAGGCCGGCGCGGCCCAGGCCTTGGCCGCGCGGCCCTGCCCCCTGGGCCCCTCGTGTGGCCCCTCGCGTTGACCCTCCGCCTACTTAAAGCTTCCGTCGCGAAACCCCCAGTACCGAGAGCCACGATACGGAAAACCTTACAGAGACGCCGCCGCCGCGAATCCCATCTCGGGGGATTCTGGAGATCGCCTCCGGCACCCTGCCGGAGAGGGGATTCATCTCCCGGAGGACTCTTCATCGCCATGATCGCCTCCGGAGTGATGAGTGAGTAGTTCACCCCTGGACCATGGGTCCATAGCAGTAGCTAGATGGTCGTCTTCTCCTTGTTGTGCTTCATTGTTAGATCTTGTGAGCTGCCTAACATGATCAAGATCATCTATCTGTAATACTATATGTTGTGTTTGTCGGGATCCGATGGATAGAGAGTACTATGATTATGGTGATTATCAATCTATTGTTCATGTGTTGTTTATGATCTTGCATGCTCTCCGTTATTAGTAGAGGCTCTGGCCAAGTTTTTACTCTTAACTCCAAGAGGGAGTATTTATGCTCGATAGTGGGTTCATGCCTCCATTGAATCTGGGACAGTGACAGAAAGTTCTAAGGTTGTGGATGTGCTGTTGCCACTAGGGATAAAACATTGATGCTATGTCTAAGGATGTAGTTGTTGATTACATTACGCACCATACTTAATGCAATTGTCTGTTGCTTTGCAACTTAATACTGGAGGGGGTTCGGACGATAACCTGAAGGTGGACTTTTTAGGCATAGATGCAGTTGGATGGCGGTCTATGTTCTTTGTCGTAATGCCCGGATTAAATCTCACTATATTTACCATGTCATGTATATGCATTGTTATGCCTTTCTCTATTTGTCAATTGCCCGACTGTAATTTGTTCACCCAACATGCTTTTATCTTATGGGAGAGACACCTCTAGTGAACTGTGGACCCCGGTCCTATTCTTTACATAGCATACAATCTACTTGTTTTACTGTTTTCTTTGCAAACATCTTCCACTCGATACGTTTAATCCTTTGTTACAGCAAGCCGGTGAGATTGACAACCTCACTGTTTCGTTGGGGCAAAGTACTTGGGTTGTGTTGTGCAGGTTCCTAGTTGGCGCCGGAATCCCTGGTGTTGCGCCGCATCACATTTCGCGACCATCAACCTTCAACGTGCTTCTTGGCTCCTCCTGGTTCGATTAAACCTTGGTTTCTTTCTGAGGGAAAACTTGCTACTGTGCGCATCATACCTTCCTCTTGGGGTTCCCAACGAACGTGTGAGTTACACGCCATCAAGCTCTTTTTCTGGCGCCGTTGCCGTGGAGATCAAGACACGCTGCAAGGGGAGTCTCCACTTCTCAATCTCTTTACTTTGTTTTTGTCTTGCTTTATTTTATTTACTACTTTGTTTGCTGCACTAAATCAAAATACAAAAAAATTAGTTGCTAGTTTTACTTTATTTATTGTCTTGCTCTCTATATCGAAAACACAAAAAAATTAGTTACTTGCATTTACTTTATCTAGTTTGTTTTATTTACCGTTGCTAAAATGGGCAACCATGAAAATACTAAGTTGTGTGACTTCACAAATGCAAATAATAATGATTTCCTATGCACACCTATTGCTCCACCTGCTACTACAGCAGAATTCTTTGAAATTAAACCTGCTTTACTGAATTTGGTTACGAGAGAACAATTTTCTGGTGTTAGTTCTGATGATGCTGCTGCCCATCTCAATAATTTTGTTGAACTTTGTGAAATGCAAAAGTATAAAGATGTAGATGGTGATATTATTAAATTGAAAGTGTTTCCTTTCTCATTAAGAGGAAGAGCTAAATATTGGTTGCTATCTTTGCCTAAGAATAGTATTGATTCATGGACTAAATGCAAGGATGCTTTTATTGGTAGATATTATCCTCCCGCTAAAATTATATCTTTGAGAAGTAGCATAATGAATTTTAAACAATTAGATACTGAACATGTTGCTCAAGCTTGGGAGAGAATGAAAACTTTGGTAAAGAATTGCCCAACCCATGGACTGACTACTTGGATGATTATTCAAACCTTCTATGCAGGACTAAATTTTTCTTCGCGGAATTTATTGGATTCAGCTGCTGGAGGTACCTTTATGTCCATCACATTGGGGGCGGCTACAAAACTTCTTGATGATATGATGATAAATTACTCTGAATGGCACACGGAAAGAGCTCCACAAGGTAAGAAGGTAAATTCTGTTGAGGAAACCTCTTCCTTGAGTGATAAGATTGATGTGATTATGTCTATGCTTGTGAATGGTAGATCTAATGTTGATCCAAATAATGTTCCTTTAGCTTCATTGGTTGCTCAAGAAGAAAATGTTGATGTGAATTTCATTAAAAATAATAATTTCAACAACAATGCTTATAGGAACAACTCTGGTAATAACTATAGGCCATATCCTTCTGCTAATGGTAATGGTTATGGTAATTCTTATGGGAATTCTTACAATAATAATAGGAATGTACCCTCTGGTCTTGAAGCTATGCTTAAAGAATTTATTAGTACACAAACTGCTTTTAACAAATCTGTTGAAGAAAAGCTTGATAAAATTGATACTATTGCTTCTAGAGTTGATAGGCTTGCCTCTGATGTTAATCTTTTAAAATTGAAAGTTATGCCTAATAATGATATTGATAATAAGATTACTACTACAGCAAATGCCATCCAAGTTAGAATTAATGAGAATATAAGATTAATGGCTGAACTGCGTGCTAGGTGGGATAGAGAAGAAAATGAAAAACTAGCTAAAGAGAATAATGTAGCTAAAGTTTGGACTATTACCACCACTAGTAATGCTAATTCTTCACATGTTGCTGCACCTCCTACTATCAATGGTAATATAATTGGTGTTGGCAATGTTTCTACTCCTAGTGCAAAGCGTACAAAACTGCCTGAAATTGCTAAAACTGCTGAAACTGCTTGTGATAAAACTGCTGAAATTTTTTCCAACCTTGGGAACAATGATCCCATTGCTGTAGCTCATAATGATTTAGATTTTGATGATTGCCACATCTCTGAATTATAAAGTTCTTACAAAAACTTGCTAAAAGTCCTAATGCTAGTGCTATAAATTTAGCCTTTACAAAACATATTACAAATGCTCTCATAAAAGCTAGAGAAGAGAAACTAAAACTTGAAACTTCTATTCCTAGAAAGTTAGAGGATGGTTGGGAGCCCATCATTAAAATGAAATTCAATGACTTTGAATGTAATGCCTTATGTGATCTTGGTGCAAGTATTTCTGTTATGCCTAAAAAGATCTATGATATGCTTGACTTGCCACCATTGAAGAATTGTTATTTGGATGTTAATCTTGCCGATAATGTTAAAAAGAAACCTTTGGGGAGGATTGATAATGTGCACATTACGGTTAACAATAACCTTGTCCCCGTTGATTTTGTTGTCTTGGATATCGAATGCAATGCATCTTGTCCAATTGTGTTGGGAAGACCTTTTCTTCGAACTGTTGGTGCTGTTATTGATATGAGGGAAGGTAATATTAAATATCAATTTCCTCTCAAGAAAGGTATGGAACACTTCCCTAGAAAGAGAATGAAGTTGCCTTTTGATTCTATTATTAGAACAAGCTATGATGTTGATGCTTCTACTCTCGATGTTACTTGATTTGCACTTTCTGCGCCTAGCTGAAAGGCGTTAAAGAAAATCGCTTATGGGAGACAACCCATGTTTTTACCTACAGCAATTTTTTGTTTTGTTGAGTCTTGGAAGTTGTTTACTACTGTAGCAACCTCTCCTTATCATGTTTTTGTGCCAAGTAAAGATTCTATGTCAAAGTTGATGTTATATTTGGGATCGCTGCGCAGAAACAGCATTGCTGTCTGTCACGAATCTGGGCATAATTCTCTGTAGAAAATTCGAAAAAATCTGCCAATTTACGAGCGTGATCCTCAGATATGTACGCAACTTTCATTAGTTTTGAGTTTTTCCATTTGAGCAAGTCTGGTGCCATTTATAAATTCGTTTTTACGGACTGTTCTGTTTTTGACAGATTCTGCCTTTTATTTCGCATTGCCTCTTTTGCTAAGTTGGATTTATTTCTTTGATCCATTAATGTCCAGTAGCATTATGCAATGTCCAGAAGTGAAAATAATGATTGTGTCACCTCTGAATGAGTGAATTATTAATGATGCACTAACCCTCTAATGAGTTTGCTTGAAGTTTGGTGTGAAGGAAGTTTTCAAGGGTCAATAGAGGAGAATGATATACTATGATCAAGAGGAGTGAAAGCTCTAAGCTTGGGGATGCCCCCGTGGTTCACCCCTGCATATTTTAAGAAGACTCAAGCGTCTAAGCTTGGGGATGCCCAAGGCATCCCCTTCTTCATCGACAACATCATCAGGTTCCTCCCCTGAAACTATATTTTTATTCAGTCACATCTGGTGTTCTTTACTTGGAGCGTCGGTTTGTTTTCGTTTTTGTTTTTGTTTGAATAAGATGGATCCTAGCATTCACTTTGTGGGAGAGAGACACGCTCCGCTGTTGCATATGGACACATGTGTCCTTAGGCTTTACTCATAATGTTCAAGGCGAAGTTTCTTCTTCGTTAATTTGTTATATGGTTGGAATTGGAAAATGCTACATGTAGTAATTCTAAAATGTCTTGGATAATGTGATACTTTGAAATTGTTGTGCTCATGTTTAAGCTCTTGCATCATATACTTTGCACCCATTAATGAAGAAATACATAGAGCTTGCTAAAATTTGATTTGCATATTTGGTTTCTCTAAGGTCTAGATAATATCTAGTATTGAGTTTTGAACAACAAGGAAGACAGTGTAGAGTCTTATAATGCTTACAATATGTCTTTTATGTGAGTTTTGCTGCACTTGTTCATCCTTGAGTTTGCTTCAAATAACCTTGCTAGCCTAAACCTTGTATCGAGAGGGAATACTTCTCATGCATCCAAAATCCTTGAGCCAACTACTATGCCATTTGTGTCCACCATACCTACCTACTACATGGTATTTCTCCGCCATTCCAAAGTAAATTGCTTGAGTGCTACCTTTAAAATTCCATCATTCACCTTTGCAATATATAGCTCATGGGACAAAATATCCTTAAAAACTATCGTAGTATTGAATATGTACTTATGCACTTTATATTTTATTAAGTTGCCTGTTGTGCGATAACCATGCTTCTGGGGAACGCCATGAACTATTGTTGAATATCATGTGAGTTGCTATGCATGTCCGTCTTGTCTGAAGGTCTATCATTTTAGTGGTTGGAGCATGCAAAATTGTTAGAGAAGAACATTGGGCCGCTAACTAAAGCCATGAACCATGGTGGAAGTTTCAGTTTTGGACATATATCCTCAATCTCATATGAGAATAATAACTTTGCTACATGCTTATGCATTTAAGAGGAGTCCATTATCTGTTGTCCATGTTGTCCCGGTATGGATGTCTAAGTTGAGAATAATCAAAAGCGAGAAATCCGAAATGCGAGCATTCTCCTTGGACCTTTGTACGTGCGGCATGGAGGTACCCTTTGTGACACTTGGTTGAAACATGGCATGCGAAGACCCGGTAGTCCAAGTTAAGTAGGACGAGGTGCGGGCACTATTAGTATACTATGCGTGAGGCTTGCAACTTGTAAAATATAATTTTCATAACTCATATGCTTTATTACTACCGTTGACAAAATTGTTTCATGTTTTCAAAATAAAAGCTCTAGCACAAATACAGCAATCGATGCTTTCCTCTTTGAAGGACCATTCTTTTACTTTTATTGTTGAGTCAGTTTACCTATCTCCTTCCACCTTAAGAAGCAAACACTTGTGTGAACTGTGCATTGATTCCTACATACTTGCATATTGCACTTATTATATTACTTTATGTTGACAATATCCATGAGATATACATGTTACAAGTTGAAAGCAACCGCTGAAACTTAATCTTCTTATGTGTTGTTTCAACACCTTTACTTTGATTTATTGCTTTATGAGTTAACTCTTATGCAAGACTTATTGATGCTTGTCTTGAAGTACTATTCATGAAAAGTCTTTGCTTTATGATTCAGTTGTTTACTCATGTCATTACCTTTGCTTTGATCGCTGCATTCATTACATATGTTTACAAATAGTATGATCAAGATTATGATGGCATGTCACTTCAGAAATTATCTTTGTTATCGTTTTACCTGCTCGGGACGAGCAGAACTAAGCTTGGGGATGCTGATACGTCTCCAACGTATCGATAATTTCTTATGTTCCATGCTACTTTATTGATGATACCTACATGTTTTATGCACATTATATGTCATATTTATGCATTTTCTGGAACTAACCTATTAACAAGATGCCGAAGAGCCGATTCTTTGTTTTCTGCTGTTTTTGGTTTCAGAAATCCTAGTAAAGAAATATTCTCGGAATTGGACGAAACTTTCGCCCAGGGTCCTATTTTTGCACGAAGCTTCCAGAAGACCGAAGACCTAACGAAGTGGGGCCACGAGGCGGCCAGGAGGGAGGCCGGCGCGGCCCAGGCCTTGGCCGCGCGGCCCTGCCCCCTGGGCCCCTCGTGTGGCCCCTCGCGTTGACCCTCCGCCTACTTAAAGCTTCCGTCGCGAAACCCCCAGTACCGAGAGCCACGATACGGAAAACCTTACAGAGACGCCGCCGCCGCGAATCCCATCTCGGGGGATTCTGGAGATCGCCTCCGGCACCCTGCCGGAGAGGGGATTCATCTCCCGGAGGACTCTTCATCGCCATGATCGCCTCCGGAGTGATGAGTGAGTAGTTCACCCCTGGACCATGGGTCCATAGCAGTAGCTAGATGGTCGTCTTCTCCTTGTTGTGCTTCATTGTTAGATCTTGTGAGCTGCCTAACATGATCAAGATCATCTATCTGTAATACTATATGTTGTGTTTGTCGGGATCCGATGGATAGAGAGTACTATGATTATGGTGATTATCAATCTATTGTTCATGTGTTGTTTATGATCTTGCATGCTCTCCGTTATTAGTAGAGGCTCTGGCCAAGTTTTTACTCTTAACTCCAAGAGGGAGTATTTATGCTCGATAGTGGGTTCATGCCTCCATTGAATGCAGGACGGTGTGAGAAAGTTCTAAGGTTGTGGATGTGCTGTTGCCACTAGGGATAAAACATTGATGCTATGTCTAAGGATGTAGTTGTTGATTACATTACGCACCATACTTAATGCAATTGTCTGTTGCTTTGCAACTTAATACTGGAGGGGGTTCGGACGATAACCTGAAGGTGGACTTTTTAGGCATAGATGCAGTTGGATGGCGGTCTATGTTCTTTGTCGTAATGCCCGGATTAAATCTCACTATATTTACCATGTCATGTATATGCATTGTTATGCCTTTCTCTATTTGTCAATTGCCCGACTGTAATTTGTTCACCCAACATGCTTTTATCTTATGGGAGAGACACCTCTAGTGAACTGTGGACCCCGGTCCTATTCTTTACATAGCATACAATCTACTTGTTTTACTGTTTTCTTTGCAAACATCTTCCACTCGATACGTTTAATCCTTTGTTACAGCAAGCCGGTGAGATTGACAACCTCACTATTTCGTTGGGGCAAAGTACTTGGGTTGTGTTGTGCAGGTTCCTAGTTGGCGCCGGAATCCCTGGTGTTGCGCCGCATCACATTTCGCGACCATCAACCTTCAACGTGCTTCTTGGCTCCTCCTGGTTCGATTAAACCTTGGTTTCTTTCTGAGGGAAAACTTGCTACTGTGCGCATCATACCTTCCTCTTGGGGTTCCCAACGAACGTGTGAGTTACACGCCATCACGGGTCCCATTTTGCAGCAGCGGTGTCAACGTTTCAAATGCGGCTTGAGATCAAAAGAAAAAGAGTAGCCAGAAATTAGGGGTAAAAAAAACTCCCAGAAAAGAAAGTTGATTGTACATAGAGGATGGCATGCGGGTCCCATGACCCAGCACCTTACTCAACGTTTCAGAGGCGGCATGAGATCGAAAGAAAAAGGAAAGAGACCAAATACCAGGAGCAAAAAATAATCCAAGAAAAAGAAACTTTTATTGTACATAGAGGATGACATATGGGTCCCACTTATACAAGCTCTTCCGCCCCAAGATCTTGCAAGTTGATTGTACATAGAGGATGACATGCGGGCCCCTTGTGTCAGCAGCTTAATCAATGTTTCCAAGGCGGCAGGGGATCAAAAGAAAAAGGAAACAGCCAAAAATAAGAGGGTGAAAAAAATCCAAGAAAAGAAACTTTTATAGTATCGAGGATGACATGTGGGTCCCATGAGCCAGCAGCTTCTCAACGTTTCAGAGGCTGCATGAGATCGAAAGAAAAAGGCAAGTGACCAAAAATAAGGGGGTAAAAAAAAATCCAAGAAAAGAGACTTGATTGTACATAGAGGATGACATGCGGGTCCCACCAGTCAGCAGCTTACTAACGTTTCCAAGGCGGCAGGGGATGAAAAGAAAAAGGAAATAGCCAAAGATCAGAGGGTGAAAAAAATCAAAGAAAAGAAACTTTTATAGTACATAGAGGATGACATGTGGGTCCCATGGGCCAGCAGGTTCCTCAACGTTTTCAAGGGCGGCATGAGATCGAAAGAAAAAGGCAAGTGACCAAAAATCAGAGGGTGAAAAATAATCCAAAAAAGAAACTTTTATTGTACATAGAGGATGACATGCTGTCCCAACGTTTCAAATGCGGTTTGAGATCAAAAGAAAAAGAAAGTAGCCAGAAATTAGGGGGTAAAAAAAACTCCAAGAAAAGAAAATTGATTGTACATAGAGGATGACATGCGGGTCCCACGAGTTTGCAGCTTACTCAACGTTTCCAAGGCGGCAGGGGATCAAAAGAAAAAGGAAATAGCCAAAAATCAGAGAGTGAAAAAAAACCCAAGAAAATAAACTTTTGTAGTACATAGAGGATGACATGCGGGTCCCATGAGCCAGCAGGTTCCTCAACGTTTCAAACGTGGCATGGGATCGAAGGAAAAAGGCAAGTGACCAAATATCAGGAGCCAAAAATAATCCAAGAAAAGAAACTTTATTGTACATGAGGATGACATGCGGGTCCCATTTTGCAGCAGCGGTCCCAACGTTTCAAATGCGGCTTGAGATCAAAAGAAAAAGAAAGTAGCCAGAAATTAGGGGGTCAAAAAAAACTCCAAGAAAGGAAAGCTTTATCGTTCATACAGGCTGACATGTGGGACCTATGAGCCAGCAGCTTACTGAACGTTTCAAAGGCGGCAGGGGATCAAAAGAAAAAGGAAATAGCCAAAAATCAGAGGGTGAAAAAAAATCCAAGAAATCAAACTTTTATTGTACATAGAGGATGACATGCGGGTCCCATGAGCCAGCAGATTCCTCAACGTTTCAAACGTGGCATGAGATCGAAAGAAAAAGGCAAGTGACCAAATATCAGGAGCCAAAAATAATCCAAGAAAAGAAACTTTATTGTACATAGAGGATGACATGCGGGTCCCATTTTGCAGCAGCGGTCTAAACGTTTCCAAGGCGGCACAGGACCAAAAGAAAAATGAAGTAGCCAGAAATCAGGGGGTGAAAAAAATCCAAGAAAAGAAAGATTTCAATTGGGCTGCATCTGGACATCTGGGCCTTCGAACTATCCTTCTGGGCCTTTTGACACGTACAATTTCAGCCCACTCCAGAACATGATAGTTCGGATTTTTCTCAAAAAAAAAAAACAGGAAAGTCATATGCTTCGCCAAAACAAAAAACAAGGAGATTCAAGATATATGTTGTAAAAATAAAGATTTAATTTATCTGTTTGCAATAGCTCAGAGCGAAATACACTGTTTATTGTCTGCAAAATAATCAAGATATCACATGTTTCTTGTACGGGGAGGCTGACATCAGGGACCCATGAGCCAGCAGGGTCGTCAACGTTTCAAAGGCGGCAGGGGATCGAAAATAAAAAAAACCAAAAATCAGTTGGTAAAAAAATCCAAGAAAAGAAAACATTTATCGTTCTGAGAGGATGACACGCGGGACCGATGAGGCAGCAGCATCCTCAACGTTTCCAAGGCGGCAGGGGATCAAAGAAAAAAAAGGAAATAGCCAGAAATTAATTAGGGGTAAAAAATAAATCCACCAAAGGAAACTTGTATTGTTCATAGAGGATGACATATGGGACCGACCTGCCAACAGCGTCCTCATCGTTTCAAAGGGGGCAGGGGATCAAAAGAAAAAGGCAAATAGCCATAAATTAGGGGTCAAAAATAACTCCAAGAAAGGAAACTTTTATTGTTCGTAGAGGATGACATGCGGGTCCCATGAGCCAGCAGGTTCCTCAACGTTTCAAACGTGGCATGAGATCGAAAGAAAAAGGCAAGTGACGAAATATCAGGAGCCAAAAATAATTCAAGGAAACTTGATTGTACATAGAGGATGACATGCGGGTCCCATGAGTAAGCAGCTTACTCAACGTTTCCAAGGCGGCAGGGCATCAAAAGAAAAAGGAAATAGACAAAAATCAGAGAGTGAAAAAAACCATAGAAAATAAACTTTTATAGCACATAGAGGATGACATGCGGGTCCCATGAGCCAGCAGGTTCCTCAAAGTTTCAAACGTGGCATGAGATCGAAAGAAAAAAACGCAAGTGACCAAATATCATGAGCCAAAAATAATCCAAGAAAAGAAAGTTTTATAGTACATAGAGGATGACATGCGGGACCCATTTAGCAGCAGCGGTATCACCGTTTGAGGCAGCAGGGGATCGAAAGAAAAAGTCAAGTGACTAAATATGAGGTGCCAAAAATAATCCAAAAAAAGAAAGTTTTATAGTACATAGAGGATGACATGCGGGTCCCATTTAGCAGCAGCGGTATCACCGTTTGAGGCAGCAGGTGATCGAAAGAAAAAGTCAAGTGACCAAATATGAGGTGCCAAAAATAATCCAAAAAAAGAAAGTTTTATAGTAAATAGAGGATGACATGCGGGTCCCATTTAGCAGCAGCGGTATCACTGTTTGAGAGGCAGCAGGGGATCGAAAGAAAAAGTCAAGTGACCAAATATGAGGTGCCAAAAATAATCCAAGAAAAGAAAGTTTTATAGTACATAGAGGATGACATGCGGGTCCCATTTAGCAGCAGCGGTATCACTGTTTGAGAGGCAGCAGGGGATCGAAAGAAAAAGTCAAGTGACCAAATATGAGGTGCCAAAAAAAATCCAAGAAAAGAAAGTTTTATAGTACATAGAGGATGACATGCGGGTCCCATTTAGCAGCAGCGGTATCAACGTTTGAGAGGCGGCAGGGGATCAAAAGAAAAAGTCAAGTGACCAAATATGAGGTGCCAAAAAAAAATCCAAGAAAAGAAAGTTTTATAGTACATAGAGGATGACATGCGGGTCCCATTTAGCAGCAGCGGTATCAACGTTTGAGAGGCGGCAGCGGATCAAAAGAAAAAGTCAAGTGACCAAATATGAGGTGCCAAAAAAAATCCAAGAAAAGAAAGTTTTATAGTACATAGAGGATGACATGCGGGTCCCATTTAGCAGCAGCGGTATCACTGTTTGAGAGGCAGCAGGTGATCGAAAGAAAAAGTCAAGTGACCAAATATGAGGTGCCAAAAAAAATCCAAGAAAAGAAAGTTTTATAGTACAGAGAGGATGACATGCGGGTCCCATTTAGCAGCAGCGGTATCACTGTTTGAGAGGCGGCAGGTGATCGAAAGAAAAAGTCAAGTGACCAAATATGAGGTGCCAAAAAAAATCCAAGAAAAGAAAGTTTTATAGTACATAGAGGATGACATGCGGGTCCCATTTAGCAGCAGCGGTATCACCGTTTGAGAGGCGGCAGGGGATCGAAAGAAAAAGGTAAGTGACCAAATATGAGGTGCCAAAAATAATCCAGGAAAAGAAAGTTTTATAGTACATAGAGGATGACATGCGGGTCCCGATTAGCGCAGCGGTATCACCGTTTGAGAGGCGGCAGGGGATCGAAAGAAAAAGGCAAGTGACCAAATTTGAGGTGCCAAAAATAATCCAGGAAAAGAAAGTTTTATAGTACATAGAGGATGACATGCGGGTCCCAGTTAGCAGCAGCGGTATCACCGTTTGAGAGGCGGCAGGGGATCGAAAGAAAAAGGCAAGTGACCAAATTTGAGGTGCCAAAAAAAACTCCAAGAAAAGAAAGTTGATTGCACATAGAGGATGACATGCGGGTCCCATTTAGCAGCAGCGGTCTCAACGTTTCCAAGGCGGCAAGGGATCAAAAGAAAAAGGAAGTAGCCAGAAATCAGGGGGTCAAAAAAATCCAAGAATAGAAAGAATTTTGGTTCATAGAGGATGACATGCGGGACCCATGATCCTGCATCGTAAACGGCTCGATCGGAGAACGTTGAACGAGATGGCGCGATCTAGAAAAAAAACAATGCTAGAGAGGCTGCCATCTGGGCCCTACATCCCTCGGCGGTGCGGATTTGCGTTGACTCGGCCGGCGAACCCGAGATTTCGAGATGCACCACGTCCCGGGCCACCATACGCCACGTTTTGGCCGCTTTCGTCGGGCTAGGTGGCCTCAAAAACGAGAAAAAAAAAGTTTTGACATGCACCACGGAGGGACCAAAATCGTCGGCCATGGTACACCAGCAACCACGGCGCGACTTCAACTTCGTCGGCCATGGCAACTTTTCTTGTAGTGTATGTCAAGTTGATTATTGATCTATCATATATGTGTTATTTATGTTCTTGCATGCTCTCCGTTGCTAGTAGAGGCTCTGGCCAAGTTGATACTTGTGACTCCAAGAGGGAGTATTTATGCTAGATAGTGGGTTCATGTCTCCATTGAATCTGGGGGAGTGACAGCAACCCCTAAGGTTGTGGATGTGCTGTTGCCACTAGGGATAAAACATCAATGCTTTGTCTAAGGATATTTGTATTTTTTACATTACGCACAGTACTTAATGTAATTGTCTGTTGTTTGCAACTTAATACTGGAAGGGGTGCGGATGCTAACCTGAAGGTGGACTTTTTAGGCATAGATGCATGCTGGTTGGCGGTCTATGTTCTTTGTCGTAATGCCCTAAGTAAATCTCATAGTAGTCATCATGATATGTATATGCATCTCTATTTGTCAATTGCCTAACTGTAATTAGTTCACCCAACATGCTATTTATCTTATTGGAGAGACATCACTAGTGAACTGTGGACCCCTACTGCAATCATTGTTCTCTTTTTTTTCTGCAAGCAAACATAATTCTCCACACCATACATTTAATCCTTTGTTTTCAGCAAGCCGGTGAGATTGACAACCTCACTGTTAAGTTGGGCCAAACTAGTTTGATTGTATTGTGTAGGTTCCAGGTTGGCGCCGGAATCACTGGTGTTGCGCCGCACTACACTCCTTCACCGACAACCTTCATGTGGCATTCATCTCCTACTGGTTCGATAAACCTTTGGTTTCTTACTGAGGGAAAACTCGCTGCTGTACTCATCATACCTTCCTCTTGGGGTTCCCAACGGATGTGTGCTTTACCGTCACAAAGAGCTGCCTCCCACGCCAGCAGCAAATTTTCTGGCGCCGTTGCCGGGGAGATCAAGACACGCTGCAAGGGGAGTCTCTCACACCCAATCTCTTTACTTTGTTTATTGTCTTGCTTTATTTTATTTTCTGTCTTGTTTGCTTTCTTTATATCAAAGACACACAAAAATTAGTTACTTGCATTTAATTTATTTTATCATGTCTAGTCCTGTACTTGTTACTTTGTCACCTGAGGAATTGATCTTTACTTTTAAACAAGGGGATGAGGAGAGTTTTAAAGAAGCTTGGTCTAGAATTTTTGATTCTTATGGTAAAACTCAACCTAAAATGACTCTAAGCTTGTTACTTAGTAACTTTTATTTTGGGCTTATTCTTCGTTATAGATATGCTTTGGATGCTGTAGTGGGAGGAGATTTCCTTCACTGCGATGGGGATCAAGCTTTTAATGCCGTAAAAAAATTGGTTTTATCATCTAGCTCAGCTAATAAATTTGATTCATCTCTTGCTAGCATTCATAATAGACTAAACACTCTCAAGACAAATATATCTTGTTTAAAAGAAGGGTATAATCAGATTCGTGAATATTATGATTATATTCCAGTAAGCTTTGAACCTTCAATGTGGGTCCCTACTATTAAGGTTGCTATTTGTGGTGAAACTTTTTATGCCCGTTGTGATATTATGTCTGAGTTTTGCCTTATGCCTAAAAGTATTTATGAATCTTTGACACTTTGGGGACTTACTGAAGGTGGAGAAGGAATAACTCTTACTGATAATTCTGTTATAATTCCTGAGGAGATAGCTGAAGGTGTGTTCACCACCTTTCTTGGAAGAACAGTATCCACTGATTATCTCGTTATTGAATGTGTAGGGACAGGACAAATCACACTTGGAAGATCCTTGCTGAAACTATTGGGAGCAACCATAGATGTGGGAAAAGGCACTCTAAATTTTACCTCTAAACCCGGATGCGGTCATGTATTCCCTAGACCAAAGAGTAAGAATAAGAGTAAGAAAGGTAGGCGTAAAGCCCGTGGTAATAATGTTGATGCTTCTTCTCTTGATTATACTTGATTTGCACTTTCTGCGCCTAGCTGAAAGGCGTTAAAGAAAAGCGCTTATGGGAGACAACCCATTAATTTATTTCTGCAATTTTTTTTATATATTTGAGTCAAGGTGCTTGTTACTACTGTAGCAATACCTTTGTATCTTTATTTTCTTGCATTGTTGTGCCAAGTAAAGTCTCTAATAGAGAGTTGATACTAGATTTGGATTTCTGCGGAGAAACAGATTTCTTAGCTGTCACGAATTCGCGTTTTTCTCTCTGTAGAAGAATCAAAAAAATATGCAAAAATTCATGTTGATCCCCAGATATGTACGCAACTTTCATTAGTTTTGAGTTTTCTGATTTGAGTAAGTTAAGTGCCTCGAAAAAATTCGTCTTTACGGACTGTTCTGTTTTGACAAATTCTGCCTTTTATTTCGCATTGCCTCTTTTACTGTGTTTGAGTGGATTTCTTTGCTCCATTAAATTTCAGTAGCCTTGGGTAATATCCAGAAGTGTTGGTAATGATTGTGTCCTTGCTGAAAATGTGAATTTTTGATTATTCACTAACCCTCTAATGAGATTGTTTTGAGTTTGGTGTGGAGAAAGTTTTCAAGGATCAAGAGAGGAGGATGATATGATATGATCAAGAAGAGTGAAAAGTCTAAGATTGGGGATGCCCCCGTGGTTCATCCCTGCATATTTCAAGAAGACTCAAGCGTCTAAGCTTGGGGTTGCCCAAGGCATCCCCTTCTTCATGAACAAATTTATCAGGTCACCTCTAGTGAAACTATATTTTAATTCCGTCACATCTTATGTGCTTTACTTGGAGCGTCTGTTTGTTTTTATTTTTATTTATGTTTGAATAAATTCGGATCCTAGCAATCATTGTGTTGGAGAGAGACACGCTCCTCTTTTTCATTTGAACAGTTGTGTTCTTCGTTTTACTTTAATATTCATGGTGAAAGCTGAAAGCCGCAGCACTTGTACTTGTTGTTATTTGGTTGGAAACAGAAAATGCCTCATATTGTCTTGAATAATTTGATACTTGGCAATTGTTTTGAGCTCTCAAGTAGATCATGTTTAAGCTCTTGCATCATGTAGTTTAAATCTATTAGTGGAGAACTATCGTAGAGCTTGTTGAAATTTGGTTTGCATGATTGGTCTCTCTAAGGTCTAGATATTTTCAGGTAAAAGTGTTTGAACAACAAGGAAGATAGTGTAGAGTATTATAATGCTTGCAATATGTTCATTTGTAAGTTTTTGCTGTACCGGTTCATACTTGTGTTTGCTTCAAACAACCTTGCTAGCCAAAGCCTTGTACTGAGAGGAAATGCTTCTCGTGCATCCAAAAACCTTGAGCCAAAACCTATGCCATTTGTGTCCACGATAACTAACTATTATGTGGTATTTTTCTGCCATTCCAAAGTAAATTGCTTGTGTGCTACCTTTAAAAAATTCATTCCTTGTCTTTGCAATACATACCTCATGGGAAAGTAGCCTAAAAAACTATTGTGGTAATGAATATGTCGCTTATGTATCTTAGTTCTTATAAGTTGCTTGTTGAGCGGTAACCATGTTTCTGGCGACGCCATCAACCTATACCTTTGTTGAATATCATGTGAGTTGTTATGCATGTTCGTCTTGTCTGAAGTAAGGGAGATTTGCCATGAGTTGAATGGTTTGAGTATGCATGTTGTTAGAGAAGAACATTGGGCCGCCAACCAAAGCCATGTATCATGGTGGAAGTTTCAGCTTGGACATTAATCCTCAGAATCTCTTATGAGAATATTATTGTTGTTGAATGCTTAAAGCATAAAAGAGGAGTCCATTATCTGTTTTCTATGTTGTCCCGGTATGGATGTCCTCAAGTTGAGATCTATCAAAATCGAGAAATCAAATGCGATTTATCTCCTTGGACCTTTGTACAGGTGGCATAGAGGTACCCCTTTGTGACACTTGGTTGAAACATATGTAATGCGATGATAATCCATGAAAATCCGAGCTAATTAGGACAAGGTACGGGCACTATTAGTATTCGATGCATGAGGCTTGCAACTTATAGGAAGTTTTATGCATAACCCATATGAATTATTACTACCGTTGACACAATTGTTTCCATGTTTTCAAAATAAAAAGCTCTAGCACATGAGTAATCCCTGCTTCCCTCTGCGAAGGGCCTTTCTTTTACTTTATGTTGAGTTAGTTTACCTACTTCTTTCTATGTTAGAAGCAAACACTTGTGTCAACTGTGTGCACTGAATCTTACATGTTTACTTATTGCACTTATTATATTACTTTGTGTTGACAATTTTCCATGAGATATACATGTTGAAAGTTGAAATCAATTGCTGAAACTTAATCATCCTTTGTGTTGCTTCAATGCCTTTTACTTAGAATCTATTGCTTTATGAGTTAACTCTTATGCACGTCTTTTTTATACTTGTCTTGAAAATACTATTCATGAAAAGTTTTTGCTATATGATTCAGTTGTTTAGTCATTATCTCTTTGTTAGCAAATTATATAACATTGCTTTGAATCACTTCATTCATCTCATATGCTTTACAATAGTATTGATCAAGATTATGTTGGTAGCATGTCACTTCAGAAATTATTGCTTTTATCGTTTACCTACTCGAGGGCGAGTAGGAACTAAGCTTGGGGATGCTTGATACGTCTCCAACGTATCTATGATTTCTTATGTTCCATGCTAGTTTTATGACAATACCAACATGTTTTAGTCATACTTTATAATGTTTTTATGCATTTTCCGAGACTAACCTATTAACAAGATGCCGCAGTGCCAGTTCCTGTTTTCTGCTGTTTTTTATTTCAGAAAAGTTAGTTTACGAATATTCTCGGAATTGGACGAAACAAAAGCCCGCGGTCCTATTTTCCACGGAGGCTTCCAGAACATCGAAGAGGAGACGGAAAGGGCCACGAGGCGGCCACCCCATAGGGCGGCGCGGCCCCACCTCTGGCCGCGCCGGCCTATGGGGTGGGCCCCTCGGGCGCCCCCCGACGCTGCCCCTTCGCCTATTTATTCCTTCTGTCGCGAAAACCCTAGTACCGAGAGCCACGATACGGAAAAAGTTCCAGAGACGCTGATACGTCTCCAACGTATCGATAATTTCTTATGTTCCATGCTACTTTATTGATGATACCTACATGTTTTATGCACATTATATGTCGTATTTACGCATTTTCTGGAACTAACCTATTAACAAGATGCCGAAGAGCCAGTTGCTGTTTTCTGCTGTTTTTGGTTTCAGAAATCCTAGTAACGAAATATTCTCGGAATTGGACGAAATCACCGCCCAGGGTCCTATTTTTGCACGAAGCTTCCAGAAGACCGAAAGGGATAAGAAGTGGGGCGACGAGGCGCCGCCACCATAGGGCCGCGCGGCCAGAGGGGGGCCCGCGCCGCCCTATGGTGTGGGCCCCTCGTCAGCCCTCCGACTTTGCCCTTCCGCCTACTTAAAGCCTCCGTCGCGAAAACCCCAGTACCGAGAGCCACGATACGGAAAACCTTCCAGAGACGCCGCCGCCGCGAATCCCATCTCGGGGGATTCAGGAGATCGCCTCCGGCACCCTGCCGGAGAGGGGATTCATCTCCCGGAGGACTCTACACCGCCATGGTCGCCTCCGGAGTGATGAGTGAGTAGTTCACCCCTGGACCATGGGTCCATAGCAGTAGCTAGATGGTCGTCTTCTCCTAATTGTGCTTCATTGTTGGATCTTGTGAGCTGCCTAACATGATCAAGATCATCTATCTGTAATACTATATGTTGTGTTTGTCGGGATCCGATGGATAGAGAATACTATGATTATGGTTATTATCAATCTATTGTTTATGTGTTGTTTATGATCTTGCATGCTCTCCGTTACTAGTAGAGGCTCTGGCCAAGTTTTTACTCTTAACTCCAAGAGGGAGTATTTATGCTCGATAGTGGGTTCATGCCTTCATTGACACCTGGGACAATGACAGAAAGTTCTAAGGTTGTGATGTGATGTTGCCACTAGGGATAAAACATTGATTCTATGTCTAAGGATGTATTTGTCGATTACATTACGCACCATACTTAATGCAATTGTCTGTTGCTTTGCAACTTAATACTGAATGGGGTTCGGATGATAACCTGAAGGTGGACTTTTTAGGCATAGATGCAGTTGGATGGCGGTCTATGTACTTTGTCGTAATGCCCGGATTAAATCTCACTATATTTATCATATCATGTATATGCATTGTTATGCCCTTCTCTATTTGTCAATTGCCCGACTGTAATTTGTTCACCCAACATGCTTTTATCTTATGGGAGAGACACCTCTAGTGAACTGTGGACCCCGGTCCTATTCTTTACATCGCATACAATCTACTGCAATACTTGTTTTACTGTTTTCTTGCAAACAATCATCTTCCACACAATACGGTTAATCCTTTGTTACAGCAAGCCGGTGAGATTGACAACCTCACTGTTTCGTTGGGGCAAAGTACTTGGGTTGTGTTGTGCAGGTTCCACGTTGGCGCCGGAATCCCTGTTGTTGCGCCGCATCACATTTCGCCACTATCAACCTTCAACGTGCTTCTTGGCTCCTCCTGGTTCGATTAAACCTTGGTTTCTTTCTGAGGGAAAACTTGCTACTGTGCGCATCATACCTTCCTCTTGGGGTTCCCAACGAACGTGTGAGTTACACGCCATCAAGCTCTTTTTCTGGCGCCGTTGCCGGGAAGATCAAGACACGCTGCAAGGGGAGTCTCCACTTCTCAATCTCTTTACTTTGTTTTTGTCTTGCTTTATTTTATTTACTACTTTGTTTGCTGCACCTAAACAAAACACAAAAAAATTAGTTGCTAGTTTTACCTTATTTACTGTCTTGCTCTCCATATCAAAAACACAAAAAAATTAGTTACTTGCATTTACTTTACTTGATTCATCATGTTTCCTTTTAATTTTACCACAAAAGACATACCGGTAGGACGTGGGTCCATAGTTGGGAGAAATAATATAGAAGAATTTTTCAATCATGTTAGTATTACTGAAGATTTTGAAGATAGACACTTGGTAGAACTTGCACCTGCCTATGAAATTGCTGCTGCTGCTTTAGTTCGCATGTTGGAAACTAAATTTGTTAATCTCAATCCTATAATCCAACACATGTTTCTTACACTTGGTGATATGGAAGAAGGGGAAAAGAAAGATTTTGTTTTAGAAACTCTTCTTAGAGAATTTGGTGGTCTAGCAAGAGAGGCTAGAAAGGTTTTTGCTAAATTTAATATGCTAGGTTCTCATACTAATTTTGTTGGTCTTCTTGAAAAAATGGACATGGATAGAATAAGGTACACTAATAATATTAATGATGGTGGGGAGATCAAAGCACCAATACCATGTAAACTCCTAGCTATGAATGATGCACTAGAAAATAACTATGCTTGGCTTGTTCCTGAAAATTTGTTCGATGAGAATAGCAAGCACTACAAAGGAAAACAATTTTTTTGACAAATCACTTTCGTCATATTAAGGCCAATTTTCGTCAAGGATTACTTCGCGGTGACAAAATTTGATCGTCATGGGGTTCGTCAAGGAAGCTCCGTCATAAAATATCGGGGGTGACGGTATGCATTTTTTCGTCAACGTCAAATGTTTGATGGTGACGACCTGCAAATTCGTCAACATCAAAGGTTCATTGTTGACAGACAGGTTTGTCACGAAAAATTGCAACTTTCGTCAATATCTAAATCTTGGGAAGTTTCTGATTGGTCCAAAAAAAGCATACGTGGCCTTACATGTGGGTCCCATTTGGCTTCTGACAACATGGGTCCGACGGCGCTGACATGGATATCTGTCATGTGGGACCGGCATGGTGCTGACTGGTGGGACCGACAAAATATTATGACAAGCTGGACCCACAATATTCTGACCGGTGGGATCCACAAAATTCAGACAAGTGGGACCAGGTTGTTGCCGACATATGGGTCCCAATAATGCTGACTGGTGGGACCCACAAATTCTGACAAGTGGGACCACAAATTGGTGCCACCTGGTTTCATTTAAGAGTGACGTTGTGACATTTTCCGTCACCTTTTGAATTTGACAAAATTTGAGAGCATTTGAATTATTTGCGAAATTTGGGGAACAAAAAAACTGGCGAAATATCAAAAAGTAGACAATAAATATCATACTTAAATGGTGGCACAAGAAGTATATATGTCTCTCACAGATCGAAAGATTCATAAGAAAATTACAATTGGAACACAAAGAAATTAAAAGACCTATGATTAATAATGTTGTAGGACGGTGGTGCAATAGATTAGTTGCCCTGGGATTGAGACATGGATGGTGGCTGGGATGTCCTCAAGAGCAAATTAAGCACGGCATCCATTTCTGTCAGCCTCTTTTCATAAGCCAGAGTCTTTTCTTCTTGGGCTTTCTTCACAGCTTCAAGTTCTTCCTCCTGCTTCTTCCTGATGTCTTCAAATTTTTCATCTTGTTCTTGCAGTCTTGCCTGCATCTCACTGTGGTACGTTTCAGCTGCCTGTATGGAGTTCTGCTCTTGATCTGCCAGTCTTTGTTGTAGCTCTCGGATGCGTGTAGCTGAGACAGAAGACTTCCTGGAACTTGTTGCGACGCCCAATCTTGGTAGGAATGTGCTGTTGCAGGTGGTGGATGGGCTTTTCTCGCTCAGAACTAGCTGAACAATTTGCAAATCAGTCAAATCAGGTTCATCTTCATTGCGTGGCGCCGCTTTTTTTGCCACCATTTGATCCTGCATAAAGATTACAATCATTGCATGGACAACATACAAAACTGGATTATATTATATTGTGCTAATAAGAAATATTTCTTACATATGCACTTTTTGCTTCAGCACTCATAATGTTATCCTTGGTAGTGTGTGTGATTCTAAAAAAATCAATTGGAGAGGTTTCTTGTTCCTGCTGCTGAGCCTTCTGCTTGAAAAAATGTAGAATGCACATTACCATTGTACACTGTGTATGACAGAAGTATGAACTGTATTGGGAAATTTAGAACACTTACTAGATGTTCCCAGTGAGCAACATAGCTTCGAGATCCAGTGGTATGGAACTGTTTCACAGCTTCTCTGTTCTTTCCATTTATTACACACAGTCCCTATGTTCAGTACATGCATTTTATTTATCCAGATCAGAGAAATGTAAGAATTCAGTAGCTGTTATTGAAAGGAATAACGTTTATGTACCTGGTACTTCTCATCAAACCATCTTTTCACCAGTTCTTTCCAGCTTTTCTCTTCTACGTGACCTGGCTTCTCGAGATATGCTTGCTCCAGTGTGAGATTTTTAATTTTGGGCCAATACTCCTTTTTAAGCCTATATCGGAACTGCCGAATACTAACTTGCAGCATATCAGTGCACACATCTTGAGCCACCTCATCATTTTTGTCCATATTAAACTTTCCCTGCAAAATAGTGAAGCATTAATCAGTAGATTCTTAGATAGTTGATCATGTAGCATACTAATTAGGTTAAACCAAGATTGTACAGGACTCACCGCTACTGTACTTATAGCATGAGGAATGACATGTTTGAGAGTTGCATCTTTCCTGTACTGTGTCCAGTGTGTTGCAAGCGGCATTTTTTCACGGATGTGAATACCAACCTCATTGCTCAGCTTTGCTGACTGGACATAATCCTTGGGTCTCCTGACACCAGGAGTGAATTCAATTGGCATCTTATTGCCACCATGTCTTCTTGTGTACTCATGTAGTCCATGGCCCATGGTACGTCTGCGTCCACCTCTCTTTCTCTTACTACCGTCAGATGTTGTCAATGTCTCTGAAATAAGAGATATGAAATGATTCTCTTTTATATGAAAATATGCGGTACAGTGTTTAGTTTTTACAAATTTTCATACCTTGCCGCTCAAAGTTTACAATTTGATTGTCCTCAGGAGATGAGGTGCTGCCTCCAGATGTCATGATCTGGTTAGGTGAGGGTGCTCCTTCAGTGTTCAGACCAGCAGTGGCCGTCGGCTCATCAGATGACCCAGCTTGAGGTTCAGTTGTTGCCATTGATCTTGTTGCAATGTTGGATGGTGCAACTTCAGGTCTGGATCGCTTCTTCTGTGCAACTATTGCAGAAGAAGCAACTATCTGCAAGCACAGTAGAGGCTACATTAGTAGGAAACATTTAGCATGTACGTATTTCCTATCATAGTTCAGACATAGTTCCACAGACCTGAGCTGAAGTTTTGCCGACAGTGCGCTGATCCTCATGTGAATGAAGATCATCATCAGCAGTAGCTATCTCTTCTGGATTCGGTTCATACGAAGGGTCCTCTTCGACCTCCATCTCTTCGCAGTCTGTGTCATTTAGATTGTTACTAGTTCCTATTTGTACCCCACCATACACTAATGTACGTGCAAAACCAGTGAAATCTTTCTGAAATTTGTGGCCAGGTCCATATCTGTCAGCGAATTTTTTTTCCATGCGTACTACATTTTCTTGCATTTGTTTCTCCTTGGCAAGCTCATATGCCGGCTTGACGGGTTTTTGTGTCTCCGCTGAAATAATCGGAAGAGCGGAGCGTGAACAAAACATAAGAGGGGGCCAATTCCATAGAAAACAGCAAATAATTGTCTTTGCAAAATATTGTACATCAGCAAATGATTGAAAACATAAGAGTCTACGTATGATGTCGGCGAACAAAACATAAGAGGGGGTATATGCCAGGCTAAGGGACATCATGTGATTTTAGATATCTACTCGTAACAAATAATTGACACAAGAGACTCCCCTCGCACACTGAATTATGCATGTCTGTTGATAGCTTGGCGGGCTTGGTATGCACGTAATGAGGTATGGGTAGTTCAGTCCTATACCGATAGAAGTTCAGATATGTGCTGATAGAAGTTCAGATTTCTGCTGATAGAAGTTCATATATGTGCTGAAATTTGATTTTTGACTTTTGAAAGACATAGATAAACAAAAATTGTGGAAATAAATAGACTGATGAAACAAAGTACATGATTAAAAAAACTTCATTACATTGTTAAGACGTGCATTGCACGTGCAAACTAACTAGTTCCATAGAAAACAGCAAACAATTGTTCTAGATCAAACTCTGCTTCCCTCTGAAACTGAGGAATAAAAGTCTGAAGCAATGTCGTTGTTCACTGTAGCTCGTCAGGCTGTTTTCGGCAACGGCTGGAATTAGTTCAGTTAAGTGTTTCGGCAAACAATTGTCTATGCAAAAGATTGTACAGCTGCGGGATGGCAAAGATTGTATAGCACGGCATGATTGTCTCTGGAATAAAAACGATAAACCCTATACGTATGATGTCGGGATTGGATCTATCAAATATGCAAGATCTAGATATAGGTCAAACGGGCGTGGTAGACATGTAAAACCGATCTCTCGATCTAACCATCCGAAAAACACAACAACAAGCCGATCACCGACAGATTTACCTTGGCGTTTCTTCGAGCTGGGCGCCTTCTTCGGCGTGTGTGCGCGATTTTCCTTCCCCCCGACGTTTCGACGACTGCCGGCCATGGCGACCACCGGCCGGGGAGATAGTTGCGAGATGGAAGAACGTCCGACGAAGACACCGGATCGGGGTGAGCACGAGAGGATGAGGTCGGGGGGGAGGGTGGGGAGTTAAGATGCTCGTAAATCATGGGGGAGAGGCACGACGTATATAAGGGAGGGCGAAATATTTGATAGGTGGGGTGCGCGGGAGGAGTGGAGGGAACGAAAAATTTGTGTGTTTTGGCAGCCGTCGTACTAAAATTTGGAGGGAACAAGGTTTTGCCGTGGAAGAAAAAATATTACTCCGAAAATGGAACTGTACATGTATATTTAAAAAATACCAGAACATGAATGGGATGCATGAAAAAAATCTAAATTTGGGACCCTCCTTTCGTTCGAAAACCCCTCTTTGGACACATGAATGGAACATGAATGGGTCATTCCCCCCTCTTTTCGTCCGAAAACCCCTCTTTCGACACATGTACACCATGGGGACACCATGCCACCAACTCCAAAAAATCAAAACCCATAGCAACCAAGGTTTCATATCACAATGTGAACAAGGGTGCCAAATCTTGCCCCAATCCATGGTGGTTTGGTCAGTTTTTGGCCATTCGCCCCTCTTTTCGTCCGAAAACCCCTCTTTTGACACATCTCCACCATGGGGACACCATGCCACCAACTCCAAACAATCAAAACCCATAGCAACCAAGGTTTCATATCACAATGTGCACAAGGGTGCCAAATCATGCCCCAATCCATGGTGGTTTGGTCAGTTTTTGGCCATTCCCCCCTCTTTTCGTCCGAAAACCCCTCTTTCGACACATCTCCACCATGGGGACACCATGCCACCAACTCCAAAAAATCAAAACCCATAGCAACCAAGGTTTCATATCACAATGTGCACAAGGGTGCCAAATCATGCCCCAATCCATGGTGGTTTGGTCAGTTTTTGGCCATTCCCCCCTCTTTTCGTCCGAAAACCCCTCTTTCGACACATCTCCACCATGGGGACACCATGGCACCAACTCCAAAATATCAAAACCCATAGCAACCAAGGTTTCATATCACAATGTGCACAAGATTGCCAAATCATGCCCCAATCCATGTTGGTTTGGTCCGTTTTTGGCCATTCCCCCCTCTTTTCGTCCGAAAACCCCTCTTTCGACACATCTCCACCATGGGGACACCATGCCACCAACTCCAAAAAATCAAAACCCATAGCAACCAAGGTTTCATATCACAATGTGCACAAGGGTGCCAAATCATGCCCCAATCCATGGTGGTTTGGTCAGTTTTTGGCCATTCCCCCCTCTTTTCGTCCGAAAACCCCTCTTTCGACACATCTACACCATGGGGACACCATGACACCAACTCCAAAAAATCAAAACCCATAGAAACCAAGGTTTCATATCACAATGTGAACAAGGGTGCCAAATCTTGCCCCAATCCATGGTGGTTTGGTCAGTTTTTGGCCATTCCCCCCTCTTTTCGTCCGAAAACCCCTCTTTCGACACATCTCCACCATGGGGACACCATGCCACCGACTCCAAAAAATCAAAACCCATAGCAACCAAGGTTTCATATCACAATGTGCACAAGGGTGCCAAATCTTGCCCCAATCCATGGTGGTTTGGTCAGTTTTTGGCCAGTCCCCCCTCTTTTCGTCCGAAAACCCCTCTTTCGACACATCTACACCATGGGGACACCATTCCACCAACTCCAAAAAATCAAAACCCATAGAAACCAAGGTTTCATATCACAATGTGAACAAGGGTGCCAAATCATGCCCCAATCCATGGTGGTTTGGTCAGTTTTTGGCCATTCCCCCCTCTTTTCGTCCGAAAACCCCTCTTTCGACACATCTACACCATGGGGACACCATGACACCAACTCCAAAAAATCAAAACCCATAGAAACCAAAGTTTCATATCACAATGTGAACAAGGGTGCCAAATCTTGCCCCAATCCATGGTGGTTTGGTTAGTTTTTGGCCATTCCCCCCTCTTTTCGTCCGAAAACCCCTCTTTCGACACATCTCCACCATGGGGACACCATGCCACCAACTCCAAAAAATCAAAAACCATAGCAACCAAGGTTTCATATCACAATGTGCACAAGGGTGCCAAATCTTGCCCCAATCCATGGTGGTTTGGTCAGTTTTTGGCCATTCCCCCCTCTTTTCGTCCGAAAACCCCTCTTTCGACACATCTACACCATGGGGACACCATGAAACCAACTCCAAAAAATCAAAACCCATAGAAACCAAGGTTTCATATCACAATGTGAACAAGGGTGCCAAATCATGCCCCAATCCATGGTGGTTTGGTCAGTTTTTGGCCATTCCCCCTCTTTTCGTCCGAAAACCCCTCTTTCGACACATCTACACCATGGGGACACCATGACACCAACTCCAAAAAATCAAAACCCATAGAAACCAAGGTTTCATATCACAATGTGAACAAGGGTGCCAAATCATGCCCCAATCCATGGTGGTTTGGTCAGTTTTTGGCCATTCCCCCCTCTTTTCGTCCGAAAACCCCTCTTTCGACACATCTACACCATGGGGACACCATGCCACCAACTCCAAAAAATCAAAACCCATAGAAACCAAGGTGTCATATCACAATGTGCACAAGGGTGCCAAATCATGCCCCAATCCATGGTGGTTTGGTCAGTTTTTGGCCATTCCCCCCTCTTTTCGTCCGAGAAAACCCCTCTTTCGACACATCTACACCATGGGGACACCATTTTTTGAGGTACCTAACTTGAAATGGACTGAAATTTGGCACAAGGGTGCATCAACATGTGGGTAATGACGCTTGCATGCTATCTTGGCAGTTTGGTTTGAAAATTTTCAAAAATTCATCCCCTAAACTCAAGAAGAGGCATCACTTGTCAAGCATGTACATCTTAGGGTATTGGGAAAATTGGGAACACGTGTTGGTCTGATTTGGCATCACCACATTACACTAGAACAGAAGTTTCACTTTGAAAAGGTTTGACAACCTCTTAGTACAATGGGGTGAACCTAGGTTTGACCAAACACTCAAAATTCCAGTCCTAATCATGTTATGAAATTCTTAGAAATTTGAAAGAATTTACATACTCGATTCATTTTTTATTTATTTCTTTCTATGTGTGATCACTAATTCGTATTTAAAATATTTTATAGTTTTTAATACCCATCTTGAAAATTCGGTGCCTGCCCATCCGTCATGCGTGGGACCCATGTCAAAGTAATGGGAAAGTGGACTACATGCAGGAATCCACGTTTTCACACGCACGCGTCACACAGAGGAACCCAAACGGCAGCATCTACTGTATATCCATCGGCCCCATCGTCTCTCCCACCAGCAACTTCTATTCCCCAATCTGGCAAAAAACCCTGATTGCACCTCCACCAGCGCACCACCGACCTCCCCTTCCACCGAAGATCTCGAAGATGAAGCGTGTTCGCGGAGACGAGCCGGAGGCGAGTGCGGTCGTCAACGTCGACAGAAGCGACGGCGATGCTCCGGTAGTCGTCGACGCCGCGGAGGCGGGATCTTCCTCCGGAACTAGCAGAGCCGCTCTTCGCCGCGCCGTGACCGTGGAGGGCTCCGCCCAACCGGCCGTGGTCGCCGTCGCTGATGAGGCCAACGGAGACGTCCTCGCTCCCGCGGCACAAGCAGATGACCAGGGCTTTGATCCGAATGACCCGTTCTACCGCCACTCCAGGCAGTACCGCGAGCTATATGGCCCCAGAGAGTGCGACGAGTTCGAAGAGGAGGCCTCGGACAACTGCAGCGAGGTACTCTACTTTTCCGATCGATCCCCTGTTTTTCTTGATCTTACTGTTCACCTTAGGGTTTGCTCGTACGGTAGATTGATTTGCCCTGTCTGCAACTTGTTGTACAAATTCATGATTCTGGGGGTTCTTACTCATCCGATTTATGGTTTGTAGTTACTAGATTTGTAATATTTGATGCACATCTTGATTCAACTGTACCAAAGTATCAACCAAATGATTTATGGTACCATGAATATTCATGCATGTTTCAAATTAGTAGATGACAGTTATCTTAATTAGGTCATGATTCCTTGTGTGTGATGAATCATACCTGCTTAGTGTAATGCTCACTGCATTTCAAACTTAAATTCATCCGAATATGGATCATACCAGAGTGATCAGATGCATGTAATAGTGTGTACATCATTTTTATTTAGGGAACAAATGAATGATCAGATGCATGTAATTTATGACCACCATTCTTGAATTCCTGCTTATTGACGTCATGAATCCATATTGTTTTATGAATCAGTACATCTTCAGGGAACAAATGATTGATCCCTGATCCATGATATTTATAATCACCATTTTATCTTAAATTGGTGCTTAGTTATATTACTGAAATAATGATTGGACTACCCATGAACAATTTGTGACAACACTTTAAATTGGTGCATATTTATATTAGTGAACTAATTATGTATGGTTGGATCTGGATCATAAATGTTGATTCTACATGATGATTACTTCTTACTAATGTTCATAAAAAATATTTAATGCTTGAATTGTATTTCAGTTAATTTCCTTCTCTCACTTCTTCTTTACTTTCAAATTCGCAGGAAGACTCTGACGACATTGGCAGCGACAAGGAGGACCGGGACCGGAACAGCCGCTTCGTTCTGAAGAAGCTGAAGACTGGCCAGATCCCTTTCCGCCGGGACGGTAAGCCTAATTGCCCATTCTGCGGCAGGGTTTTCCCGAAGGATATTGAGAGTCTGATCCAGCACGCGACGGGAGTTGGAAAAGGTAGCGCGCACAAGCACAAGGCTGCTAGCAAGGCGAAGCACGCTGCCTTTGGCAAGTTCCTCAGGGACTACGTCAAGACTGGCCTCATCCCGCTCGTCGGTCCAGCTGTTGGCCCTCATGTTGTCCACTAAATTTAGTTTCTGTTTAGTTGTTCCCCTGGAGGTTCATGGTTAAACTATGTCATGTTTCAAAGACTATGTTCTACTTTTGTTATTTGGAACCTGGGCAATCATACCCAGTTGTTTAAGACTATGTCATGTTTATATGTTGTTTGCTGTTGCAGAAGCATTACTGCTGCACATCTTATCTCTTTTTTCATGTTGATGCACGCTGCATTTGTGTAGATGTTTTGCTACAGCAGAGTTGTGTAGATTACATATCCCTTTGTCCCACAAGTTTACTACTTTTATGTCTCCTTTTTTCGACTTGTAGTTGCTGTTGTTAGTTTCAAGTTTTGTTTTCATAAATACAATCTGTG
This sequence comes from Lolium perenne, assembly GCF_019359855.2. Lineage (NCBI taxonomy): Eukaryota > Viridiplantae > Streptophyta > Magnoliopsida > Poales > Poaceae > Lolium > Lolium perenne. The sequence continues at coordinate 83,765,977 of NC_067248.2, read as the reverse complement.
TTGGTAATCAGCAAAATTGAAACCTCACATGACAATTTGGAGGATGTGGTGCTCGAATAATAGTGGAAATGTGATATTATTTTTTACATGCATAATATATAGAAAATAGCTAGATCTCTAAATCGATGCATACGAAGCTACATATAAATTCTTGGTCATAATCCCCTTATCTAAAGGGGATGGATGCATGGCTTCACGTCGTCGTCGCTTTCATCGTCAGTATCTTCGCCGTCTGAGTAGTAGTACCTCCTGCACATTGTTCCGTCGAACACCTTCACTGTGAGCACATCATCGCCTTCATATTTGAAGTGTAAGAACCAGCCGAAATCCACACCATGCGCGATGGCGAATTTCTCCCAGCCCTTGTCGAGGTACATCCGTCCTTGTCCGTCAAATAGGACCTCCACGGTCCAGAGACGAGGACCGCAGTCAGCTGCTCGCAGATACACCTTAGCTGGCTCCTGGCCGTGAAGATAGTCCGCAAATTTGTTTGGTAGTTTCTGCAAAGAGATCGAGCGCCGATCGTTTCAAATTAAAGGTTTTTTAAAACATGCCCATAATTAATCACATGCATCATATATGTGGGAACGCGTACATACCTTCTTGACCAAAGGGTCTTCACAGACGACGATGAAGAACTCCTCTATGATCAATGGCAGTGTTGACGGTGGTGGTGGCAATGATGATGATCCACTTCCCCTTCCCCTTCCCCTTCCCCTCCGTGTCCGAGACGTGGAAGCCATGGCAATGGATCAACTGTATGTGAACAAAGAAGAGAGAGGCAGAACCAAGAAGAGAGAGGCAGAACCTATTGACAGAAGAGATGCCCGTGTGGGTGTTTATAAGGGAGAGATGACCGTTGTAGGTGTTTACACAATAAAATAAGGAGGAGATGACCGTTGTGGGGGTTTACACAATAAATTATGGAGGAGAAGACCGTTGTGGGGGTACATATCTCAACTAAAAAGTAATGCAGACTATCTTGACGGAAATTGAACAAATGGGTACAACAAATCGTTGATGGTTTATCTTTTTTGCGTGAAGAGTTGTGTAGATTACATATCCCTTTGTCCCACAAGTTTAGTACTTTTATGTCTCCTTTTTTCGACTTGTAGTTGCTGTTGTTAGTTTCAAGTTTTGTTTTCATAAATACAATCTGTGTTGGTAATCAGCAAAATTGAAACCTCACAGTACAATTGTTGACATTTCATGGCAAAATATTTACTTATATATAGTAAAAACCAACTAGCAAAAAGCATCTACAGTTTGAAAATAACTGAGTAGTAGCCAAAAGCACCTCACGCAGGAGGGACACAAAACCAAAATATCAGGTGGTCATGCAGCATCAAGGACTCTGTCGACCACGATCTTGCGGTACAGCTCGTAAGAGACCCAAGCATCAATGGCTGCATAGTCGATGTTCATATTTGGAAGTGGGAAGTCCCCCCACAGTCTGTGCCGATGGTGGTGGAACTTCTTGTTCATATCACCGTAAGATGAATCAATGAGTCTGGCTGCCATGGTAGCCATGCCAGCCCTCGGATGACCAGTGTACTTGAAGTACTCGTCCTGGAGATCGACGTAGTACTCAGGAGGAATCTGCATGTGCCATGACCTCCACAGAACTTTCGTGTCACCACGGATGTCAACACTCGCAAAGGTGATTCCTTCTCGAAAGAAATCGCAGATAGCCGGAGCGTCCCACCGGGCAGCACTGCAGTAAACAAAGTAATGTACTAGTCACAGATCGAGCATATGAACTAGGAAACAAATTGGGGATCAACTAATGTAAAAAGGAAGTGACAGATCGACCATATGAACTAGTAAATCAAATGAGGAATCAAGAAAACTAAAAAAGAGTCACAGATCGAGCATATGAACTAGTCAATCGTACGACGAATCAAGTAAACTAAGTAGCAAATATGCAAGAACCTACATATATAGGAGACGAAGATGAAACAAATTAATAAATCGGGAACAATGTCTAGCAGATTTAGATCGGGAATGTACTGATATTCGGGAACAATGTCTAGCAGTTGTAGATCGGGAATGTAATGATTTTCGGGAACAATGTGTAACGAGAGTCGAAGAGAGACACAACGGCGGAAACTAAAAAACCCCAATCCAAAGATTCAAAAAGGGGATTAGTTCTAACGCTGCGTAGTGGAACACCAGCACATGTCGACGCATGCAGAGTTGAACCACGGCGATCTTCTTCTCGTCCTCGGCTCGATGGTTGGTGTACTCGAAGTCGAGGCCCACGAACTTGTGCTCCTCTTCCTTGAGCCACTCCGTGTACATGTCGAGGACGCGGCGCACTTGCCAGGGGTCGTTGGTGTAGACGACTTCCAGTTCCTGGCCGTCGTGGATGTGGACTACGCGCGTGCTGGACCAGTAGTACACTTCCTGCTCATCCATGTCCATGGCGACGCGGCGGCGGGAGACGAGGACAGTGAGGGAGCGGAGACGACGAGAAGTGGGAAACCAGGAAGCGGTGCGAATATTGAGACGGTAGGGGAGGGGGAAGGGGATAAAAATCATCCCCATTAATTACTCCGTGCGAATATTGAGACGCGTAGACGACGAGAATATTGACGCGGGTCTTGACTTCTGACGTGGAGTCCAACTGACCAGTGGGGCCTGCGCATTCGATCGTGTTGTCACGTCAAAACCCAGCACCGCCCATTTGCCCTCCTCTTGACCTACCGAAATTTACTCCACGATATAACTGGCCATCATATCACGACCTCCTTCAGCCGCCGCCAGATCTCGCCACGTCTCTCGCCGCCACAGCTCGCCACGTCTCTCACCGGCGACAGTTGTAAGACTCTCGCTCCGCGTCGAGACCAAGGATGGCGCCTACTAGTGGAGTAAGTAAATAAAATGTACGTCTCGCAATCGATCGTTGTTTCCGATTTGTAATCTTTCTTCATATTTTTTCCAGTGTCCAGTTTGCTTTGACAAGAAGGGGATGTGCGGCGGAGGGGGAGTCACGTTAGGTTTTTTCGTGCAAACACTATGTGGTGACCCAGCATACCACTGCATGGTGTAGTATGCAAGTCTGATATAACACCAATGAAACACCGTTCCACTAGTATTATATCGCTCAGAGTGGTACAACAGAAACATATGCGGGTCCAAGGCATGTCTATAGAATTACATACAGACTCTGTTACAAAAGATCAGCATAGCCTCCTACCTTACAGTGAGGTAAATCTTCAAATAAGCTCCAGAAGAACGACTCGTAGTCTAATCCTATCACGAACTCTATTTGAAGAGTATTTAGCTAGCTATAGAGGCTAAGAATAGATTCTAGCTAAATAGGAGCTAAGTTTAGGAGGCTAGTTCCTTTCTATTGCTAATCTAGGTTTCTCCTTGTTGGATGTGGTAACTGACTCCTCTGACAGGGTCCTGTCTCTTGAAGTAGTTGTTGACTCCTCGGCCTTCGAGTTGCACTGTAGATCCTCCTTTAATGCCTCCATACCTAAGCAGGGGATTTAAGAGTGGGATGAGTACGAGCGTACTCAACAAGTTCATTATAGGAAAGAGGTGTTTAATGCACTAGCTACAGCCATAGACCAGAAAGTCATAGGCATGCAAGTTTTTGTAATCATTTCTTCAAAAGGTTGCTTTTATTCTGAAGAGCTATGTCCGTCAGCCTTCACCGGTTGACTAGAACTTCATGGAGTTCCTTTCCGGCAGCGTTCGCGATTCCATATCCCGGACCGAGGGAGTGATCGGTCACAGTTCGTTACACTCTGCAGAGGTGTGTTGCTTTACCCATAAGAGATCTTAACCTTGGTGCCAACCGAGCACGTTACCCGTCCACACTTCCTTTGGTGTGAGGCCCGGTATAAGGTCCTAGTCAATCATGTTCCTCCGCTACCTCGAACACCCACCCTTTGTTGCATGCCCCGACCCTGGGTCCTCGCCGGTCCCATTATTCCCGTAATTTCAGGGTGGACCCCGGCCACGACGACAGTCTGGGATCGATCCAAACTCCTTCGCCGGTAGCTGCAACCCATCATAGACCGCATTACCGTGGGGAATTAGAATGGGATCCCCACCCTCCGGTTGTTACGCAAGACACAATCGCTACAAGAAGCATTGCATTACCGTGGGGAATTAGAATGGGCTCCCCACCCTCCGGTTGTTCTGCCAGACACAACTGCTACGGTAAGCGCATCCGTTGATGAACGAGAGGTGGAAACACTTTTGACTACTCCGTCCCACTCCAGATCTTATGGTTAAAACGGGTATTACGGCACAAGAATCACTGGACGACATTTGTTGTTTAATCCTAAATGGATATAAACCCTTGCAATGGAACCTCCACCATATCAACACATACCATGGTTCCATTGCCCACCACATAGTCATATTCATAGTTATGAAAATAGTGGTTTTGATTTTTATGCAATAGTGATAAACATAGTACTTTGCAAGTAATTTGGTAAAAATACTCAAATGACATGAGCAAGCGATGAACTTGCCTTTCTTGACTGCAAGATTATGCAGGCAAGGGTCTTCGATACGCAATAACTCCAAATTCTGAAATAGCATCATCGTCCGGTAAGGACGATGTTTAAAAGATTGGCAAGGATGCAACAATGCTTAAGTATGAGATGCAATCGCTCTAAACGTGACCTAACCCCGATGATTTAGGATTAGTGAGTGGTAATGATTAGTTCAGGGTGCGTTGCACTTTTAGAGTGATTCACAAACAAGGTTCTTATTCAGGTTTGTGTTGGTTTAGAATCATAAGCAAGTGGTAAAATGCATAGTAACAATCATACACATCAAGGAATAGTGGTTGTATAATAAGTAAAGAGCAGTTGTCAATTTTAAGTCCTATAATACATGGTTTATGATTACTTATTATATAATTCAAAAGAATAACTTTTGAAGAACATGTTCTTTAATGAAGAATAAGTATGATAATTAGGTTGGTGGGGTTCTATGGTTTTCTATGGTTCTAATTGGTTTCTGGAGTAAGTAGTAGATGGATCACAACCTAGTTGGATTCATCAACATCTAGGGCTTGTAAGGTTGAGTGAAGCCTAGGCATCTTAATTAATTAATTACACATGGGTGCTATCAAGGTTGGTTATATCTTATTGGTGATAGATGGCTGTTTTCTATAGGTCCTATTAGGCAGGGTTGGTGATGATTCTCTGTTTACTTCAAAAAAACAACTTTTGAAGAACATACTTCTTAAATAAGAAGCAGTATTACAATTAAGGTTGAGGTTATCTTGGATTAGCTTATTGGACTTCTAAGTAGAGAATGGTTGGTTCCTAAATAGGATGGTTCATAATTATCTCACACTAGTAGGGATTAGTGTGTAGGTAATATGATGCACAATATTGGCAGGGTAGCTATTAGGGTTCATCACAATGGTGTGATTCTAAGCAAGGTCCATTAAGGTTGATGTCTCTAAAGATAGGATCTAGGGTTTGCACTTGGTTAACCCTATTTGATCATCTAGGTCTAATGAAGATGAACACATGGGATACCCATCTCTTATTAGTGACAGGTCTTCTACATTTTATGTGTACATGACCAGTATCTAGGTTCTATATGGTTCTATGATTTAAAAGAAAGTAGGATGATCACATGGTATAACCTAGGGTTTAGGTTTAGGACAATTTAGGGTTCAAATGGATTAATGGAGCTAGAGTTCCTAATTGAATTAGGGTTTTAGGTTTCACATGGAATTATAGAACTACTATTTTATGTATAATGAAACTAGGGTTTACTAATCTACCACATAGTTCTTAAGATAATAACTTCAATATAAAGTTGAAGTTATTAATAACTTTGAGACAAAAATAATATTGGTTTTGGCATTTTATTATTTTTAAATAATTAATAATTAGGATAATTTATTATTCATGGTTTAAATCCCTTTAATAAGGATTTAATAAGATAGTAAATGAAGAAAATTAGTTTTAATATTTTCTTGATTTACTTACTGGTTTTTATTAAATTTATAATTTTTCCTAATTATTGAATTTTAATTGAATTTAGAATTAATAATAAAGGCTTAAATTAATAGGGTTAAATAATTAAATTTTTATTTAAAATAAATTTTTCATATTATATTTTTAATGAATAGAGTTTATTTTTCTGAATATTTTAATATCTCATTTGAATTTTTCTGAGTTAAGATGAATTTCCTATGTATTTGCAAAGTTTCAGTAATTAATAAAATTGAAATAAAACGAGAACTACTAAACATACCCGTGCCTGTGCTACTCACAGACACAGACAAGTGGGCCTGTGCCACGCTGGCTGCCACGGTGGCGTCGATGTGGCAACCATGGCCACCACCGGCGGCCAGCCGTGGATGGCGCCGGCGTTCCCGGGGTCCCGCGGGGTCATGTGTGGGCGCGTTGGAAAGAGCGTACCGAGGCGAACCAGATGGTGGCGGCGCCGCTCCGGATTGGTCACCGGAGCGTGCCCTGCGGCGAGGTGCTGCGGCGGCGCACACGGGCTAGCGACGCGAGGGCGCTACGGCCTGCAATCGAGCGAGGCATGCATGCTAGGGGACTCAGGAGCTCACCAGGATCACGACGCGCGTGACGGCGAGGCTTGCCGTGGCCTGGTTCGCCGGAATCGCCCGCTCCCGTCGTCGGAGAAGACGAGCTCGACGACGGCGCTACGGGTCATCTGGGGTCGATTCCTCCTGCAGGCAGAGCAAGTCGAGGACGGCGGTCTCTATGGTGGTCACGGCGAGGCTCGGGGTGGTCTCTGTCGACGGCGATGGCCGGAGCCCGTGGGGCTAGGGTTTCGGAATTAGGGAAAGTGTGAGGCAGAGGAAGAAGAAAGCGAGCTAGGGTTCGTCTTGAGCCTTTATACGGCGCTAGGGCACGCCTAGTCACCACGTCGAGCCAGGGGTGGTTGCCAGCGAGAGGGAGGAGCGAGCACGCCGTCGTGCTGTCGTCCATGCACGAGGAAGAGATGAGGACGAGCTCCTCTCGTTGATATTTCAACGAAGAGGTAAGTTGGGCTGGGCTGGACTGTTGTGTGGTGATGGTGTTGGGCTGATGGTGGGCTGCGGTGCTGGCTGTTCAGCCAGGTGAGATCCAGGTGAGTTTTTCTCTCCTCTTTTCTTTTTCTCATTTCTTTTTCTGTTTTTACATTTGCCCATTTAAATTCATATTTGAATTCTGTTATATTTGCAGGTGTTTTTTATATGTTAATTCCATTTGGATGTTGTGTAATGATTATTACACCACTATTCTATTTGAACATGTATTTTATATTGGATTATATTACATACTTGTGGATTATTCAAAATAGCAAATAGGCATGAATTGATATCCTCATTTTAATTGCCTGTTTATTATGAATCAAATCCTTTGGAATGACTAGAGTTGATACTTTGAACTCAAGGTATTTGAGAGATTGTTATTATTAGGACTTGTTATCTTGTTTGAGAAGTTGGGTATAAGGGTAAGTGGTTAATCACCACCATGGTTTAATTATAGGGTTTAGTACTAGGTGTTTCTTATATTCAGTAATTGAAGCATAAGAGATACCAGTGAGCAATTCTAGGATTCTAATGATATTCACCTAATGGCACATGGTTTGAATCTCAATTATGGACTAGGTTTATGGTTGTGATCACCCAAGTGATACACAAACTAGAGTTGAGATATAGGCATAGGTTCTAGATATGAATGGATACCATAATGGATTTGCTAGGTTTAGTCTCCCCCACTATTGGGAGGATATGCATCTCCAAATAATGTTAAGGTTCTCACTAAGCTTGGCTAGGCAGGGTCATGATATCCTTCATGTGTTTCACTACTTAAGATGTGGAGAATAATCTAGGGTTGCTCACTTAGTAGTCTCTATGATTTTTTGTGATTGATGATATCTGCTTATTTATACTAGGTTGAAATTATGGTTTATTCTCATATTTATCCAAAGCATGATCATGGCATTATCATGATCCACTTATTCTTATTAGCTTCTTACTTAAAGTTCTTAGGGTTTATGATCATTACCCAATGGTGATGATCATGCATGGTATGGGCTCCCCAAAGTATTACTAGATGTATTTGGCTAGGGTTATACCAATTACCTCTCTCACTTCACAAGGACTTGGACTATAATCTAGGATTCTACTCAAGGAATGATGATGTGATTATCTAAACATGTGGTTTGCCTAAGAATTCTACCTTTCTATCTTCTGTAGCTTGTTCTTCAGGAAATCTGATAAACCTGCTTCTTGTGGTATGCCTCCACCTCCAAGCTGCTTCATCTTGGTCCTATCTAAATTATGGAGTGGCCCAACTATTTGGTTTGCTTGTATCATGGTACAAGATGATGGAATGAATGAGGCATAGGGTTCCTTTTATAGTCTTGGGCATGCTCTAGTATGATGACACATAGATGGATGACTCTTGTTTTGATAGGATGAATAAGGTGCTTGGTTGTCATGCTCTCATCCATAGCAATCCTTTAAGCATGAGGTGGCATAGCTTAGGATTCAAGCTATGTAGATATTTTCATCCTATGTGGCATGGGTATTATCCTCTCATTTGATTTGTTTTTGGATGGCCAAGTGGCTTTTGTTACTAAATATCTTGTGAATGGTTTTATGCTTGTGGGTGAGTCACTATATCATATATGGTTATATTTATATTGTAATTGGGATCAAAATGTCAAAGACAAGTATTATACCCCAATTTTGAATGGTGATGTTTGATTTCACCAAGGCATGATCATATGAGTTTCAAAATACTCATAGTTTATTTTATTCAAATAGTTTGAACTATAATTCGTAATGTAAACGAATTTAGTTTTGTGATATTCCATATAGTTAATAAGTTACGATTAAAATCAGAATGTGTGGCTTTTATGCACTTAGGTCCTTGTGTTTTACCATATTTAATAATAAGTTTTAAAGTGAATTAAATTACACCCAAAGTTAGTTGCTCAACTTTTAAGTGTTAATAATTTAGAGTTTGTTTATTATCTCTGTGATGGGTATAGACCTCTCCTATCTCTAGGGTTTAATGATAAGCTTGTGTTGGTGTTAAATTCACAAGTTTATATCAAGAAATACCATGAGGTTCATGGTAGAAATATTTATTTGTTAAAGATATGGAAAAGATAAGTGAAGAATGGTTTCTCCATTTTATTGTTACTTAATTTGCAATTGAATAGGTGTTCAAATGTTATGACATGGATTACCATATTATAATCTTCTATAAGATCAAGCAATTTATCATTGAGTAAAATGTTGTTGTGTTGATCATTAGTTCCATTTGATCTAACCCCTTAGATCAAATCATCTCTACCCAAAGAACAAGGTTTTAACAAAGTCACATTGAGGTTTATAGCGCTTGACTTGATGAGCTACTTCAATTCCACCAAGATCAAGTGAAACTTCAGTTACTGTGACTGTTTTACTTTAAAGCGCGAAAATTCCCCGGATTTTCTATGCATGAATGCAATGCACACATCTGTTTCCTCTATTTCTGTAACCCCAATACCTGGGATATTACAGTCTCTACCCCTTAAACTAAACTTCGTCCTCGAAGTTTGGTCTCTCTCACGTTTCCGGAGTGTGGATCTAACTTGTGCAGACTATATCTTTTCTCAAACTCCGTGGTGATCTTACTGGATATAATTGAGTATATCCCTTGTCCAGATTCTTCCTGAAATCCAATAGTATCTGCCTCTGAATCATGGCTTCTTACTTCAATCCTTTGAGTTCTGCTAACTCTATAAACTTGTTTTCCTTCTTCATTGAGGATGCAATAATTGGGATTTCTTCTTGTGCTGATAGTCTTAACTGAAAACTGATTGGATAACATGCTAGTGGGTAAAGCTAGGTATTTGTTTTCCCTTACTACCAAAACTGCAATAATGGTACTTACCATGGAAATGGTCTTGACGGTTTACTTCACTATGAATGGATTAGACTCATTTAGTCTATCCAATCATGGATTATAGTTGATACCTATAACTATTTTGGGTTATTTAGGTTCCATGAAAGGAATCATTCTATTAGTCTGTGATTCTGGTATGGTCAATTTCTTTCGGTCTTTGGCCTTCTTGAGCTATAATTTGTCTATGGTATTTTCTTCGTCCAACTTCTTTATGCTTAACTTACTTGAGCTTTCGTACTTCTGAGTAAATACTACTGACTTTCTCAATTTATAGTCCACTTCTTACTTCCTCGAGGTATAAACCTTGGCTTCTGGTCTGACATCCTTCTGAAAGTAGTGTCCAACAATCTTATGAAAATAAGATTGAACTTCCTCTCAGTTCAGACCTTCATCTTCTATCTGGCTCAAAATATTGAGTCATTGTACATCCAACTCAATCTTTACTCTACCCCTTAGAGTTTTCTTATGGTCTTGAACTCCTTTTTCCTCCAACCATAGGACTTATGGTTAGAATATTGGTCTAAGTCTAGCTTATGGTTTGTACTCTTCTAAGGTTTCGCGAAGAATCCTTGTGATGTATCCACTCAATTGTGGATATCCAACATGAATCCTTTGATTGAATGATTATAGGTTATAGTTATTTGGCTAACAAAATTTTATTTGTTCACAATTTTCTTGGTATGAAGAATCCAATTATGGACTAGTTGATATCAATTGTGGCTATTTGATATCTAAAAAAATGGATTCTATTATAGGTTCTGATTAACTGGACGAGACATCTTCTACTTTATCTCGCAGTATTGATCCTATATCAACTATGGTCTTCTAATATCAATTTTGGTCTTCTTATATCTGCTATGGTTTCATAAATCATCTTCCTTTATCGAGGGTTTATTGTTGCAAGAAAACCACTAGCTGACACTATGAATATAGTATCCTAAGTGATTTCCCATGCATTCCCTCTTCTATGATGACTATGGTTCTGCTTGAGCTTCACCGTAATCACCAGATTTCTCACCTTCATGCTTCTTCTGTACTAAAGTACTCCTCTGTTGAGGCTAAGCATGAGTTTTGGTGGGTACTTCCTTCAGAGTTTTGTGGTTGCTTCCCACAACTTTACTCCTTTCTTCTGATGAACCTTCATCTTGGTTTTCAGAATCTTTAGAATCCGTCACTTCCTCGCACGATTACCATTACCCTCTAGATCTATAGCATCAAGTAAGAACTTGATATTGCAACATGCATTTGCATATCAAAGTCAAACTTCATGTATGGATCTAGTCAAACAATGAAAATCCAATAAAATCCAAGAAGATTCAGCTTTGTGCATATAATACACACCATCATAAGCCTGAATATAATAGTTGAGTAAGACATCTCGAAACATCAGGCTCTGATGTGTAGTACATAACACCACATAATTTAGGTTTATATCGTGATACTTAGCACGAATACGTGAGTTTCTACTATTTGTCTCAACATTTATCTTAATTGCACATTTGCAATGAGACAAACTTGAAACAAATTGGTCTAGAATAGTTGTGGTTGACCTAAAGTTCTTTGGAAGTATTAGCTTTACTTCTATTTTGTTGAGGACTGTCTCCCATGATATCTTTTGGTTCTAACACGGCTACTCTAAACACATAACTATTGGAATAAATCTCCTATACTTCCAAGTGTTTCTATCATAAAACTATGGTCATGATGTGCTTGGCACACTTCCCATGGTTTTGGAACACAATTCTTGCACTATTGTTGAACAACTGGCTTCTTATTGTTCTCCTCCTAATTATTTATGATGTTCTAATCCATCACATAATGATTCTCAAGTGAATCATATATGATTACTATTTCTATCATGTAAGTAGACATATTTTATTTCTATCACTCTTCCTTACCTCCCATGATTGACTCATCATGGTCGATACTACCTCATACAGCTTATACTGATTACTTAGTATCAGTTGTTTCACAAGTTGGATAGATTTTACTTACCCATTACTTGTATTGGTAGACATCTTCTAGTAGGACATATACCTTATCTTTATCACTTGGTAATACTCCTATTACAGGTCTGGATAACTTTCACTTAACCAATCAAGTGTTGGTATACATCTTCCAATAGGATATCTTCCTTATGGTTGTATCCTCTCTTTGGACTACCATGTATTGTATACCAACTGTGATCTACTCATCTATTGTTTTAAGAACTTAATGGTGTGTTACAAGACTGGGATTAGCTAACTTATTTCACTTAAGAAAGGTAGGTAAGAAGGTCTGACTCAAGTGTGTTAGGATTATTCTCAAGTGAGTATCCATCTCAAGTCATAAGAGAATTTGGTTTAGCTAAGACAACTTCCTATAGACACTACCAATCCTATAGGTCTCCTTTAAAGGGTTTTAATCCTAAGGTCAAAGCATTTGCTCTGATACCAACTGTGGTGACCCAGCATACCACTGCATGGTGTAGTATGCAAGTCTGATATAACACCAATGAAACACCGTTCCACTAGTATTATATCGCTCAGAGTGGTACAACAGAAACATATGCGGGTCCAAGGCATGTCTATAGAATTACATACAGACTCTGTTACAAAAGATCAGCATAGCCTCCTACCTTACAGTGAGGTAAATCTTCAAATAAGCTCCAGAAGAACGACTCGTAGTCTAATCCTATCACGAACTCTATTTGAAGAGTATTTAGCTAGCTATAGAGGCTAAGAATAGATTCTAGCTAAATAGGAGCTAAGTTTAGGAGGCTAGTTCCTTTCTATTACTAATCTAGGTTTCTCCTTGTTGGATGTGGTAACTGACTCCTCTGACAGGGTCCTGTCTCTTGAAGTAGTTGTTGACTCCTCGGCCTTCGAGTTGCACTGTAGATCCTCCTTTAATGCCTCCATACCTAAGCAGGGGATTTAAGAGTGGGATGAGTACGAGCGTACTCAACAAGTTCATTATAGGAAAGAGGTGTTTAATGCACTAGCTACAGCCATAGACCAGAAAGTCATAGGCATGCAAGTTTTTGTAATCATTTCTTCAAAAGGTTGCTTTTATTCTGAAGAGCTATGTCCGTCAGCCTTCACCGGTTGACTAGAACTTCATGGAGTTCCTTTCCGGCAGCGTTCGCAGTTCCATATCCCGGAACAGGGAGTGACTGGTCACAGTTCGTTACACTCTGCAGAGGTGTGTTGCTTTACCCATAAGAGATCTTAACCTTGGTGCCAACCGAGCACGTTACCCGTCCACACTTCCTTTGGTGTGAGGCCCGGTATAAGGTCCTAGTCAATCATGTTCCTCCGCTACCTCGAACACCCACCCTTTGTTGCATGCCCCGACCCTGGGTCCTCGCCGGTCCCATTATTCCCGTAATTTCAGGGTGGACCCCGGCCACGACGACAGTCTGGGATCGATCCAAACTCCTTCGCCGGTAGCTGCAACCCATCATAGACCGCATTACCGTGGGGAATTAGAATGGGATCCCCACCCTCCGGTTGTTCTGCAAGACACAACTGCTACGGTAAGCATTGCATTACCGTGGGGAATTAGAATGGGCTCCCCACCCTCCGGTTGTTCTGCCAGACACAACTGCTACGGTAAGCGCATCCGTTGATGAACGAGAGGTGGAAACACTTTTGACTACTCCGTCCCACTCCAGATCTTATGGTTAACACGGGTATTACGGCACAAGAATCACTGGACGACATTTGTTGTTTAATCCTAAATGGATATAAACCCTTGCAATGGAACCTCCACCATATCAACACATACCATGGTTCCATTGCCCACCACATAGTCATATTCATAGTTATGAAAATAGTGGTTTTGATTTTTATGCAATAGTGATAAACATAGTACTTTGCAAGTAATTTGGTAAAAATACTCAAATGACATGAGCAAGCGATGAACTTGCCTTTCTTGACTGCAAGATTATGCAGGCAAGGGTCTTCGATACGCAATAACTCCAAATTCTGAAATAGCATCATCGTCCGGTAAGGACGATGTTTAAAAGATTGGCAAGGATGCAACAATGCTTAAGTATGAGATGCAATCGCTCTAAACGTGACCTAACCCCGATGATTTAGGATTAGTGAGTGGTAATGATTAGTTCAGGGTGCGTTGCACTTTTAGAGTGATTCACAAACAAGGTTCTTATTCAGGTTTGTGTTGGTTTAGAATCATAAGCAAGTGGTAAAATGCATAGTAACAATCATACACATCAAGGAATAGTGGTTGTATAATAAGTAAAGAGCAGTTGTCAATTTTAAGTCCTATAATACATGGTTTATGATTACTTATTATATAATTCAAAAGAATAACTTTTGAAGAACATGTTCTTTAATGAAGAATAAGTATGATAATTAGGTTGGTGGGGTTCTATGGTTTTCTATGGTTCTAATTGGTTTCTGGAGTAAGTAGTAGATGGATCACAACCTAATTGGATTCATCAAAATCTAGGGCTTGTAAGGTTGAGTGAAGCCTAGGCATCTTAATTAATTAATTACACATGGGTGCTATCAAGGTTGGTTATATCTTATTGGTGATAGATGGCTGTTTTCTATAGGTCCTATTAGGCAGGGTTGGTGATGATTCTCTGTTTACTTCAAAAAAACAACTTTTGAAGAACATACTTCTTAAATAAGAAGCAGTATTACAATTAAGGTTGAGGTTATCTTGGATTAGCTTATTGGACTTCTAAGTAGAGAATGGTTGGTTCCTAAATAGGATGGTTCATAATTATCTCACACTAGTAGGGATTAGTGTGTAGGTAATATGATGCACAATATTGGCAGGGTAGCTATTAGGGTTCATCACAATGGTGTGATTCTAAGCAAGGTCCATTAAGGTTGATGTCTCTAAAGATAGGATCTAGGGTTTGCACTTGGTTAACCCTATTTGATCATCTAGGTCTAATGAAGATGAACATATGGGATACCCATCTCTTATTAGTGACAGGTCTTCTACATTTTATGTGTACATGACCAGTATCTAGGTTCTATATGGTTCTATGATTTAAAAGAAAGTAGGATGATCACATGGTATAACCTAGGGTTTAGGTTTAGGACAATTTAGGGTTCAAATGGATTAATGGAGCTAGAGTTCCTAATTGAATTAGGGTTTTAGGTTTCACATGGAATTATAGAACTACTATTTTATGTATAATGAAACTAGGGTTTACTAATCTACCACATAGTTCTTAAGATAATAACTTCAATATAAAGTTGAAGTTATTAATAACTTTGAGACAAAAATAATATTGGTTTTGGCATTTTATTATTTTTAAATAATTAATAATTAGGATAATTTATTATTCATGGTTTAAATCCCTTCAATAAGGATTTAATAAGATAGTAAATGAAGAAAATTAGTTTTAATATTTTCTTGATTTACTTACTGGTTTTTATTAAATTTATAATTTTTCCTAATTATTGAATTTTAATTGAATTTAGAATTAATAATAAAGGCTTAAATTAATAGGGTTAAATAATTAAATTTTTATTTAAAATAAATTTTTCATATTATATTTTTAATGAATAGAGTTTATTTTTCTGAATATTTTAATATCTCATTTGAATTTTTCTGAGTTAAGATGAATTTCCTATGTATTTGCAAAGTTTCAGTAATTAATAAAATTGAAATAAAACGAGAACTACTAAACATACCCGTGCCTGTGCTACTCACAGACACAGACAAGTGGGCCTGTGCCACGCTGGCTGCCACGGTGGCGTCGATGTGGCAACCATGGCCACCACCGGCGGCCAGCCGTGGATGGCGCCGGCGTTCCCGGGGTCCCGCGGGGTCATGTGTGGGCGCGTTGGAAAGAGCGTACCGAGGCGAACCAGATGGTGGCGGCGCCGCTCCGGATTGGTCACCGGAGTGTGCCCTGCGGCGAGGTGCTGCGGCGGCGCACACGGGCTAGCGACGCGAGGGCGCTACGGCCTGCAATCGAGCGAGGCATGCATGGTAGGGGACTCAGGAGCTCACCAGGATCACGACGCGCGTGACGGCGAGGCTTGCCGTGGCCTGGTTCGCCGGAATCGCCCGCTCCCGTCGTCGGAGAAGACGAGCTCGACGACGGCGCTACGGGTCATCTGGGGTCGATTCCTCCTGCAGGCAGAGCAAGTCAAGGACGGCGGTCTCGATGGTGGTCACGGCGAGGCTCGGGGTGGTCTCTGTCGACGGCGATGGCCGGAGCCCGTGGGGCTAGGGTTTCGGAATTAGGGAAAGTGTGAGGCAGAGGAAGAAGAAAGCGAGCTAGGGTTCGTCTTGAGCCTTTATACGGCGCTAGGGCACGCCTAGTCACCACGTCGAGCCAGGGGTGGTTGCCAGCGAGAGGGAGGAGCGAGCACGCCGTCGTGCTGTCGTCCATGCACGAGGAAGAGATGAGGACGAGCTCCTCTCGTTGATATTTCAACGAAGAGGTAAGTTGGGCTGGGCTGGACTGTTGTGTGGTGATGGTGTTGGGCTGATGGTGGGCTGCGGTGCTGGCTGTTCAGCCAGGTGAGATCCAGGTGAGTTTTTCTCTCCTCTTTTCTTTTTCTCATTTCTTTTTCTGTTTTTACATTTGCCCATTTAAATTCATATTTGAATTCTGTTATATTTGCAGGTGTTTTTTATATGTTAATTCCATTTGGATGTTGTGTAATGATTATTACACCACTATTCTATTTGAACATGTATTTTATATTGGATTATATTACATACTTGTGGATTATTCAAAATAGCAAATAGGCATGAATTGATATCCTCATTTTAATTGCCTGTTTATTATGAATCAAATCCTTTGGAATGACTAGAGTTGATACTTTGAACTCAAGGTATTTGAGAGATTGTTATTATTAGGACTTGTTATCTTGTTTGAGAAGTTGGGTATAAGGGTAAGTGGTTAATCACCACCATGGTTTAATTATAGGGTTTAGTACTAGGTGTTTCTTATATTCAGTAATTGAAGCATAAGAGATACCAGTGAGCAATTCTAGGATTCTAATGATATTCACCTAATGGCACATGGTTTGAATCTCAATTATGGACTAGGTTTATGGTTGTGATCACCCAAGTGATACACAAACTAGAGTTGAGATATAGGCATAGGTTCTAGATATGAATGGATACCATAATGGATTTGCTAGGTTTAGTCTCCCCCACTATTGGGAGGATATGCATCTCCAAATAATGTTAAGGTTCTCACTAAGCTTGGCTAGGCAGGGTCATGATATCCTTCATGTGTTTCACTACTTAAGATGTGGAGAATAATCTAGGGTTGCTCACTTAGTAGTCTCTATGATTTTTTGTGATTGATGATATCTGCTTATTTATACTAGGTTGAAATTATGGTTTATTCTCATATTTATCCAAAGCATGATCATGGCATTATCATGATCCACTTATTCTTATTAGCTTCTTACTTAAAGTTCTTAGGGTTTATGATCATTACCCAATGGTGATGATCATGCATGGTATGGGCTCCCCAAAGTATTACTAGATGTATTTGGCTAGGGTTATACCAATTACCTCTCTCACTTCACAAGGACTTGGACTATAATCTAGGATTCTACTCAAGGAATGATGATGTGATTATCTAAACATGTGGTTTGCCTAAGAATTCTACCTTTCTATCTTCTGTAGCTTGTTCTTCAGGAAATCTGATAAACCTGCTTCTTGTGGTATGCCTCCACCTCCAAGCTGCTTCATCTTGGTCCTATCTAAATTATGGAGTGGCCCAACTATTTGGTTTGCTTGTATCATGGTACAAGATGATGGAATGAATGAGGCATAGGGTTCCTTTTATAGTCTTGGGCATGCTCTAGTATGATGACACATAGATGGATGACTCTTGTTTTGATAGGATGAATAAGGTGCTTGGTTGTCATGCTCTCATCCATAGCAATCCTTTAAGCATGAGGTGGCATAGCTTAGGATTCAAGCTATGTAGATATTTTCATCCTATGTGGCATGGGTATTATCCTCTCATTTGATTTGTTTTTGGATGGCCAAGTGGCTTTTGTTACTAAATATCTTGTGAATGGTTTTATGCTTGTGGGTGAGTCACTATATCATATATGGTTATATTTATATTGTAATTGGGATCAAAATGTCAAAGACAAGTATTATACCCCAATTTTGAATGGTGATGTTTGATTTCACCAAGGCATGATCATATGAGTTTCAAAATACTCATAGTTTATTTTATTCAAATAGTTTGAACTATAATTCGTAATGTAAACGAATTTAGTTTTGTGATATTCCATATAGTTAATAAGTTACGATTAAAATCAGAATGTGTGGCTTTTATGCACTTAGGTCCTTGTGTTTTACCATATTTAATAATAAGTTTTAAAGTGAATTAAATTACACCCAAAGTTAGTTGCTCAACTTTTAAGTGTTAATAATTTAGAGTTTGTTTATTATCTCTGTGATGGGTATAGACCTCTCCTATCTCTAGGGTTTAATGATAAGCTTGTGTTGGTGTTAAATTCACAAGTTTATATCAAGAAATACCATGAGGTTCATGGTAGAAATATTTATTTGTTAAAGATATGGAAAAGATAAGTGAAGAATGGTTTCTCCATTTTATTGTTACTTAATTTGCAATTGAATAGGTGTTCAAATGTTATGACATGGATTACCATATTATAATCTTCTATAAGATCAAGCAATTTATCATTGAGTAAAATGTTGTTGTGTTGATCATTAGTTCCATTTGATCTAACCCCTTAGATCAAATCATCTCTACCCAAAGAACAAGGTTTTAACAAAGTCACATTGAGGTTTATAGCGCTTGACTTGATGAGCTACTTCAATTCCACCAAGATCAAGTGAAACTTCAGTTACTGTGACTGTTTTACTTTAAAGCGCGAAAATTCCCCGGATTTTCTATGCATGAATGCAATGCACACATCTGTTTCCTCTATTTCTGTAACCCCAATACCTGGGATATTACACACTACAAGAGGGTTTTGAGGAGAAGACGGTACATGCGCTTATAAGTTTAAAATTCATTCAGATGTTTTATTAATTCACCGCCACATCAAAGTTTAACACGTGATCCTATTAGTTATTGCTAGTTTAGTACTATTATTCAGATGTGTGTAATAATTGTTCTTCACCATATGTATTAACCGCTTATTTATGGTTGAGTTTTAGGATAGTTGTGATAAATTTTACGTTCATATGAGTTTTACGATAGTTGTAGCTGTTAGAGATGGAGGTATCGGTAGAAGTTCAGTCATAGAAAATCAGTCCTATACCGATAGAAGTTCAGATATGTTCTGATAGAAGTTCAGATATGTGCTGATAGAAGTCCTAGATACATACGATGTATTAGTTGCGCAACAATGTACCTCCCCTATATATTAATGAGATCTGAGAATAGTTAACTTACTTTTGTATTAACTCTACTGAATTTAGGTCATCCCTTGCTACTATAGACCGTATTTCCTTCAGAAGTATGGTGTCGAGACCTCCGACAGGACAACTTTTGAAGTTGCACTTAGAACCAAAGATGGCCATGCATTTGTTGTTAATGTTACCAACAGAGCTGGCAGAACCTATATCAACGGAAGATTTTGGAACGAATTTGCTAGAGTGTACAATTTTAAGGTTGGCATGGAGTTAATTTTCAGAATTAACTCATCTGGTCAGGATACTCTTGTAATAACTGGAACTGAACCACTAATCCATCCAGGTAATTTTCCACCTTTGGACAGAATGATTGATCATATTAATTATTCCATATTAAGTCAGTTATTTTAATTATGCAGCTTACTACCAGTTGTCCCGTACGAAGCGTGACATTGTTGACTCGCTCAGTACTACTGATGGAACAATGATAAATTGGAGGATGATGCATACCGTCATTCTTCAGGTGGACAACTTGGACTACCTTGTTGAGTACCACAATGCTGGAGATTATGATCAAGGAGCACTAGTTGTCCCAATGTTGCATACTCTGAATTGGACAAACAGCGAAAATTACAACAAACACGTGGTAAGCAGTAGATCATATCATTTCATTAACTTTGCGACCTACATTACGTACAACTGTTTAACTAAACTATGTCTCTACTGTTGGAACAGAAAATCCCTAGCCGTTTGGTTCCTAAAGATATGGAACAATATGGTGCAATCAGTATTGTGTGCCATCCCAGTACTTTGGTGCGTG
The DNA here is from genome assembly GCF_019359855.2 of Lolium perenne. Taxonomy (NCBI): domain Eukaryota; kingdom Viridiplantae; phylum Streptophyta; class Magnoliopsida; order Poales; family Poaceae; genus Lolium; species Lolium perenne. The sequence goes on along the minus strand of NC_067248.2, from coordinate 83,745,910 downwards.
CGTCCTACGCAATTTCTTCTGACGATGGTCGTCTCTGCGTCAGTGGGTGGAAGGAGTTCATGGACAAGGAAAAGCACCTTGAGATGGGTGACAAGATGTTGTTCTTGCTTTACCTGGGAAATGCAGGGGTTTACTTGTTTGCTACCCATGTGCCTGAAATCGATCTGGAGTAACTAGTCAGTGATTCATGGTGCCCGTGAGTCCAACTATGCAGCCCCTTTAGGTTTAAATTAAGTTGTAAAACTCTTTATGCGATTGTCGATTTTGCTTGTGTTAAAACAATAGTTAGTCATATCGTGCTGCTGGTTGTAATCGTGTCAAGTGTCGATTAATTAAAACCATTGTCCAAGTTATGGTACCGAACATATAAATAAGAACATTTCAAATGTTTGGAACAAAACATATAGTTGTATGTATGCATTACATGTTTCTATCAATCAACATCACTATCTTCTTCTGAATTTTTTCCCTCGTCATCATGTATGTTCTCTTCCATTATGAGACTCTCTTCCTCATTCTGTAGTTCATCTTCGCTCATATCCATGTCAACATTGGGACCATCTTCCCCATTCTCTAGTTCACGAATTGTACGAGCATCATGAATACGTACAACTTCATCAGCATGATGATCATCCTCCTCTGCTTCCACCTCTGCTTCCTCGTCTAGGTAGACAACATCATGAAATGTATGGTCGACTGAACCTTCATCCTCCTGGTATGCGTCTTCATTCCGTACAAATGCATCATCGTTACCATCTTCTAATTCTGGAACGTCGTACACGTGTCTATGGCTGAACTTCTGCACCACTTTCCACGGATCACCAAACTTTGTATCCTCCAAATAGAAGCATGTTTCAGCTTGACTGGCCAATATGAATGGTGAATTCTTGAACCATAGGACAGAAGTGTTAACGCTTTTAAAATAACCATCATCTTTTATCTTGGAACCCCTGCTCGCAAGGTCGAACCAGTCGCAACGAAACAAGTACACGGACCTGTCACCGTGCTTGTTACTCCCGTACTGCAGTTCAAGAACTTCTTGCAGAACACCATAGTACTCGGTCTTATCTGCATCACCAAAAGATCCCTTAGTCGCTACGCCCGAATTTTGAGTCTTCAGGTCTTTATCCCGAGTAAGCGTGCGAAACCTCGCACCCTTTACGTTGCAACCAGCGTATACTACTACACGCCGGTCTGGCCCAGCAGCCAGAGACTTCAAATCTTCTGATGCATTGTCCAACTGTCTCACATGGTTTGCAAACCAACCTGCAAACTCTCTCTGAACCGTCTCCTCGGTGTCACGCACACCCCTACCTCCCAATTCTTGTCGGAATTCACTGAAACATAGAAAAAACACATATGAAATACAGGACAATTATGTCTGCAACATTGAGAAGTAGTTATTAAAGTGAAGCTAACTACTTACTTGATATAACGTTCTACATCGTCACAGTTGTTCAGCACATACCAAACCATTTTGTCAAATTCCTTGTTAAAATGATTCAAAATGGATTTCCCAAGACCTTTAGCTCCAACTGAAAATACTTCCATCTCGTCACGATCAGGTTTTCGCCGTATGTCTTGGTTCCTATCATCTCTGTTAAATCTTGTTTCTGTGCCATCCTTGAAAAATCTAGAGCAAAAAATCAAACACTCATCAACAATGTACCCCTCTGCGATAGAACCTTCTGGCCTTGCTTTGTTACGGACCGTAGACTTTAGATAACCTAATCTTCTCTCAACTGGATACATCCAACCATAATGAACAGGACCCCTCAAAAGAGCCTCCTCAGGAAGATGAATAGCTAAGTGCACCATTACATCAAAAAAAGCTGGGGGGAAGAGCTTCTCAAGTTTGCATAGGATCACAACAATTTCAACCTTCAATCGATTCAGCACATCAACTTTCAGTGTTTTGGCACACAGCTCCCTAAAAAATCTTCCTAGCTCTGCAATAGCCACATACATTTCCTTGGATGCAATTCCCTTGAGCCCAGCCGGCAACACTCGCTGCAGAAGTATGTGGCAATCATGCATCTTCATACCGGTAACCTTACAACCATCAATATTCACACATCTTCCCCAGTTTGCGCAATAACCATCTGGGAACCTAGTGTTTGCCAAATACCTACACAAATGTCTCTTCTGTTCCTTCGAAAGCGTCCACGGTGCAGGGGGCTTCGCATAAGTTACTGCTGCATCACCATCATCCTTCACAATTTTCTTCAACCAATACTTCTCCCACATTTTGAATTTCTTCAAATCAATTCTAGCACTAACAGTGTCCTTGTTCCTGCCCTCAAGTTCAAGTAGTGTACCAACAATATTGTCACATATGTTCTTCTCAATATGCATCACATCTAAGTTGTGAGCTATCTTAAGTTCTGGCCAGTACGGTAGATGATGTAAGCTGACTTTCAGGTGCCATGTTGGTTCACCGGGTACAGTTGCACGCTTCCGCTTTCTACTTATTGGATTTTTCCCATGTTCAAAATCCTTAACACTTTCTACCTTCGCAGCTACCTCTTTGGTTGTGTACTTCCTTGGTGGATCTCTAGTCTCAGCTTTACCATTGAAAAGTCTGCTTCTCCTGTATGGGTGACTTTTATCAAGAAATCGCCGATGCCCAATATATCCAATTTGGTTTTTCAAAGATTCAGCGCAAGGATTCTCATCGCAATGCACACACGCATGAAATCCTCTTGTGCTTCGGCCTGACATAGTGGCATATCCAGCTAGGATAATCATGAATAGACCAAAGAAACGCAACATGCAATGGGAAATATTCTTCTGTGCATGCATCAAATGTCTGCACACCACTCCATAGCTGCATCATATCTTTTATCAGAGGCTGCATAAATACATGAAAATCTTTCCCTGGGGAATACTTTCCGGGAATTAGCAATGCCATCATGTAATTCGATTGATCCATGCACATCCATGGTGGGAAGTTGTAAGGAATCACAAAAACAGGCCACATACTGTAAGGATTACTCATACTTCCAAAGGGACTGAAGCCGTCTGTGGCAAAACCTAGTCTTATGTTACGAGGATCTTTAGCAAACCAATCAAACTTGCCATCAAAGTGCTTCCATGCCTCACCATCAGCAGGGTGCCTCAGTACATTGGGCTCAACAACCCTCTTCTCTTTGTGCCATCTAGTATGTGTCGACATTTCCTTTTTGACAAATAGTCTCTGCAACCTTTTAAATATAGGAAAGTACCTTAACACCTTGTGAGGGATTTTCTTTTTTCCAGTAGCGTCTCTATATCTTGATACTCCACAAACATGGCAGTGCGTATCGTCCTTGTGATCTCCCCAAAATAAAGAACAATCAAACTTGCATGCATGAATTGTCTCATAACTAAGCCCAACATCAGAAAGAACACTCTTAGCATCAGCATATGATTTGGGAAAGTCCACATCTGGCAAAGCTGTACGTAAAAGCTGAAGTAAGAGATCAAATCCTCTGTTTGTTATCCGGCTGTATGATTTGACATGAAGGAGCTTAATAATGAACGACAACCTAGTGAAAGTGGTGCATCCCTTATGAAGTTCTTTTTTCGCTGACTCAATTAGATTAGCATACATATTTGGCAGGTCAGGACCTTTATTTCCAGACTTCTGCAGTTCATCGATCATACTAGACGAATCATCAACATAACAATCACCATTGTCTTCCTCTTCATCGTTGTCACTATCATACGCACCATCGTCGTCTCTATACCGCCCTTCGTCATCACAAAAATCTTCCCCATGTCTAGTCCATCTTGTATACGTCATGGACATACCTGAACAATTGCAGTGATCCTCGACTGTTTTTATATCCTGACGTATCAGATTTAGGCAGTCCTTGCAAGGGCACAAGATTGGTTCATCTGTATTGTCCAAGTGTTCTTGCGCAAACTTGATGAAATCCCTAACACCTGCCATGTACTTTGTTGTGAACTTCTTGGTGCCATCAGTTATCCAACTTCGATCCATTGCCTACAATTCAGTTAAGAACATGCCAACGTTCTTCAGAACAGATCTTGACAACTGATTAAAAAATCTAGACCTAACGAACAATCAGGAGAACTCACCGATGATGCGTCTCGCCGCCACCACAATGGAGCCTTCACGGAATTCTTCTCACCTCGACGAGAACCCTAGTCGATTCGACTGTTAGCAAGATCACCTATATAGGCCGTGTCTGCTAGCGGCGCGACTTAAACGAGGCACCCTCGGCCGACATAAATATTAATAAGGGAATTATTATGTCGTAACATCTAGATCATACCATTGAAATAAATATGTAGAATAGAAAGTTACGGATCCAGATCAAAATTCCATATCTACCTTAGCGGTAAGACTCCGCGTCGGTCACGCCAAAGCCCTGGTTCGATTCTTCCAAACCACAATTTTTACTTAATTAAATATGTTCCTGACAAGTGGGTCACGCATGATATATAAAACTAATAACATTTAATAAAGTAACTTAGTATTATTTCGTCACCACGATCTTTGATTTCGTCACCTATTAACAGACACGATGGAAGCCCTTCCCGCTTGGGTAATGGGTGACGATTTTTTGTTGACGAAAAATCATACCGTCAAGCATTACCTTAAATGCTTGACGAAAGATGAATTCGTCACCTATAAGGACACATCCTTGACGGTATGCATTTTTGTCACCAGGGTTTTCGTCAACAAACCCCCCATCTCTTGTAGTGAAGCCCAAGACTAATGAAAAGGGAGATGCTAAAACTTATGTATCCAATATACTATGCTTGGTTGAGAAAACTCCCAATACCCCTGGTTATAATGTTGATGCTTCTACTCTCGATGTTACTTGATTTGCACTTTCTGCGCCTAGCTGAAAGGCGTTAAAGAAAAGCGCTTATGGGAGACAACCCATGTTTTTACTACAGTACTTTGTTTTATATTTGAGTCTTGGAAGTTGTTTACTACTGTAGCAACCTCACATTATCATGTTTTTGTGCCAAGTAAAATTTCTATGTCAAAGTTGATGTTATATTTGGGATCGGTGCGCAGAAACAGCATTGCTGTCTGTCACGAATCTGGGCACAAGTCTCTGTAGAAAATTCGAAAAAATCTGCCTATTTACGAGCGTGATCCTCAGATATGTACGCAACTTTCATTAGTTTTGAGTTTTTCCATTTGAGCAAGTCTCGTGCCATTTTAAAATTCGTCTTTACGGACTGTTCTGTTTTTGACAGATTCTGCCTTTTATTTCGCATTGCCTCTTTTGCTATGTTGGATGAATTTCTTTGATCGATTAATGTCCAGTAGCTTTATGCAATGTCCAGAAGTGTAAAGAATGTTTGTGTCACCTCTGAATATGTGAATTATTAATTGTGCACTAACCCTCTAATGAGTTTGCTTGAAGTTTGGTGTGAAGGAAGTTTTCAAGGGTCAAGAGAGGAGAATGATATATTATGATCAAGAGGAGTGAAAGCTCTAAGCTTGGGGATGCCCCCGTGGTTCACCCCTGCATATTTTAAGAAGACTCAAGCATCTAAGCTTGGGGATGCCCAAGGCATCCCCTTCTTCATCGACAACATCATCAGGTTCCTCCCCTGAAACTATATTTTTATTCAGTCACATCTTGTGTTCTTTACTTGGAGCGTCGGTTTGTTTTTGTTTTTGTTTTTGTTTGAATAAAATGGATCCTAGCATTCACTTTGTGGGAGAGAGACACGCTCCGCTGTTGCATATGGACAAATATGTCCTTAGGCTTTACTCATAATGTTCAAGGCGAAGTTTCTTCTTCGTTAAATTGTTATATGGTTGGAATTGGAAAATGCTACATGTAGTAATTCTAAAATGTCTTGGATAATGTGATACTTGGCAATTGTTGTGCTCATGTTTAAGCTCTTGCATCATATGCTTTGCACCCATTAATGAAGAAATACATAGAGCTTGCTAAAATTTGGTTTGCATATTTGGTCTCTCTAAGGTCTAGATAATATCTAGTATTGAGTTTTGAACAACAAGGAAGACGGTGTAGAGTCTTATAATGTTTACAATATGTCTTTTATGTGAGTTTTGCTGCACCGGTTCATCCTTGAGTTTGCTTCAAATAACCTTGCTAGCCTAAACCTTGTATCGAGAGGGAATACTTCTCATGCATCCAAAATCCTTGAGCCAACTACTATGCCATTTGTGTCCACTATACCTACCTACTACATGGTATTTCTCCGCCATTCCAAAGTAAATTGCTTGAGTGCTACCTTTAAAATTCCATCATTCACCTTTGCAATATATAGCTCATGGGACAAAATAGCCTTAAAAACTATCGTAGTATCGAATATGTACTTATGCACCTTATCTTTTATTAAGTTGCTTGTTGTGCGATAACCATGCTTCTGGGGAACGCCATCAACTATTGTTGAATATCATGTGAGTTGCTATGCATGTCCGTCTTGTCTGAAGGATCTATCACCTTAATGATTGGAGCATGCAAATTGTTAGAGAAGAACATTGGGCCGCTAACTAAAGCCATGAATCATGGTTGAAGTTTCAGTTTTGGACATATATCCTCAATCTCATATGAGAATAATAATTGTTGCTACATGCTTATGCATTTAAGAGGAGTCCATTATCTGTTGTCCATGTTGTCCCGGTATGGATGTCTAAGTTGAGAATAATCAAAAGCGAGAAATCCAAAATGCGAGCTTTCTCCTTAGACCTTTGTACAGGCGGCATGGAGGTACCCCTTTGTGACACTTGGTTGAAACATGGCATGCAAAGATCCGGTAGTCCAAGCTAAGTAGGACGAGGTGCGGGCACTATTAGTATACTATGCATGAGGCTTGCAACTTGTAAGATATAATTTACATAACTCATATGCTTTATTACTACCGTTGACAAAATTGTTTCATGTTTTCAAAATAAAAGCTCTAGCACAAATACAGCAATCGATGCTTTCCTCTTTGAAGGACCATTCTTTTAGTTTTATTGTTGAGTCAGTTTACCTATTTCCTTCCACCTTAAGAAGCAAACACTTGTGTGAACTGTGCATTGATTCCTACATACTTGCATATTGCACTTGTTATATTACTTTATGTTGACAATATCCATGAGATATACATGTTATAAGTTGAAAGCAACCGCTGAAACTTAATCTTCCTTTGTGTTGTTTCAATACCTTTACTTTGATTTATTGCTTTATGAGTTAACTCTTATGCAAGACTTATTGATGCTTGTCTTGAAGTACTATTCATGAAAAGTCTTTGTCATATGATTCACTTGTTTACTCATGTCATTACCATTGTTTTGATCGCTGCATTCATTACATATGTTTACAAATAGTATGATCAAGATTATGATGGCATGTCACTTCAGAAATTATCTTTGTTATCGTTTTACCTGCTCGGGACGAGCAGAACTAAGCTTGGGGATGCTGATACGTCTCCAACGTATCGATAATTTCTTATGTTCCATGCTACTTTATTGATGATACCTACATGTTTTATGCACATTATATGTCGTATTTACGCATTTTCTGGAACTAACCTATTAACAAGATGCCGAAGAGCCAGTTGCTGTTTTCTGCTGTTTTTGGTTTCAGAAATCCTAGTAACGAAATATTCTCGGAATTGGACGAAATCACCGCCGAGGGTCCTATTTTTGCACGAAGCTTCCAGAAGACCGAAAGGGATAAGAAGTGGGGCGACGAGGCGCCGCCACCATAGGGCCGCGCGGCCAGAGGGGGGCCCGCGCCGCCCTATGGTGTGGGCCCCTCATCAGCCCTCCGACTTTGCCCTTCCGCCTACTTAAAGCCTCCGTCGCGAAAACCCCAGTACCGAGAGCCACGATACGGAAAACCTTCCAGAGACGCCGCCGCCGCGAATCCCATCTCGGGGGATTCAGGAGATCGCCTCCGGCACCCTGCCGGAGAGGGGATTCATCTCCCGGAGGACTCTACACCGCCATGGTCGCCTCCGGAGTGATGAGTGAGTAGTTCACCCCTGGACCATGGATCCATAGCAGTAGCTAGATGGTCGTCTTCTCCTAATTGTGCTTCATTGTTGGATCTTGTGAGGTGCCTAACATGATCAAGATCATCTATCTGTAATACTATATGTTGTGTTTGTCGGGATCCGATGGATAGAGAATACTATGATTATGGTGATTATCAATCTATTGTTTATGTGTTGTTTATGATCTTGCATGCTCTCCGTTACTAGTACAGGCTCTGGCCAAGTTTTTACTCTTAACTCCAAGAGGGAGTATTTATGCTCGATAGTGGGTTCATGCCTTCATTGACACCTGGGACAGTGACAGAAAGTTCTAAGGTTGTGATGTGCTGTTGCCACTAGGGATAAAACATTGATTCTATGTCTAAGGATGTAGTTGTCGATTACATTACGCACCATACTTAATGCAATTGTCTGTTGCTTTGCAACTTAATACTGAATGGGGTTCGGATGATAACCTGAAGGTGGACTTTTTAGGCATGGATGCAGTTGGATGGCGGTCTATGTACTTTGTCGTAATGCCCGGATTAAATCTCACTATACTTATCATATCATGTATATGCATTGTTATGCCCTTCTCTATTTGTCAATTGCCCGACTGTAATTTGTTCACCCAACATGCTTTTATCTTATGGGAGAGACACCTCTAGTGAACTGTGGACCCCGGTCCTATTCTTTACATCGCATACAATCTACTGCAATACTTGTTTTACTGTTTTCTTGCAAACAATCATCTTCCACACAATACGGTTAATCCTTTGTTACAGCAAGCCGGTGAGATTGACAACCTCACTGTTTCGTTGGGGCAAAATACTTGGGTTGTGTTGTGCAGGTTCCACGTTGGCGCCGGAATCCCTGTTGTTGCGCCGCATCACATTTCGCCACCATCAACCTTCAACGTGCTTCTTGGCTCCTCCTGGTTCGATTAAACCTTGGTTTCTTTCTGAGGGAAAACTTGCTACTGTGCGCATCATACCTTCCTCTTGGGGTTCCCAACGAACGTGTGAGTTACACGCCATCAGACGCCGCCGCCGTCAACCCCATCTCGGGGGGGGGGGGGGGGGGGTCAGAAGATCACCTCTGGCACCCTGCCGGAGAGGGGAATCATCACCGGAGGGCTCTACATCACCATGCCCGCCTCCAGACTGATGCGTGAGTAGTTCATCCTTGGACTACGGGTCCATAGCAGTAGCTAGATGGTTGTCTTCTCCTCTTGTGCTATCATGTTTAGATCTTGTGAGCTGCCTATCATGATCAGGATCATCTATTTGTAATGCTACATGTTGTGTTTGTTGGGATCCGATGAATATGGAATACTATGTCAAGCTGATTATTAATCTATCATATATGTGTTATTTATGTTCTTGCATGCTCTCCGTTGCTAGTAGAGGCTCTGGCCAAGTTGATACTTGTGACTCCAAGAGGGAGTATTTATGCTAGATAGTGGGTTCATGTCTCCATTGAATCTGGGGGAGTGACAGCAACCCCTAAGGTTGTGGATGTGCTGTTGCCACTAGGGATAAAACATCAATGCTTTGTCTAAGGATATTTGTATTGTTTACATTACGCACAGTACTTAATACAATTGTCTGTTGTTTGCAATTTAATACTGAAAGGGGTGCGGATGCTAACCTGAAGGTGGACTTTTTAGGCATAGATGCATGCTGGATGGCGGTCTATGTTCTTTGTCGTAATGCCCTAAGTAAATCTCATAGTAGTCATCATGATATGTATATGCATTAGCTATTTGTCAATTGCCCAACTGTAATTTGTTCACCCAACATGCTATTTATCTTATTGGAGAGACACCACTAGTGAACTGTGGACCCCGGTCCATTCTTTTACCTCTGAAATACAACCTACTGCAATCATTGTTCTCTTTTGTTTTCTGCAAGCAAACATAATTCTCCACACCATACGTTTAATCCTTTGTTTTCAGCAAGCCGGTGAGATTGACAACCTCACTGTTAAGTTGGGGCAAAGTAGTTTGATTGTGTTGTGCAGGTTCCACGTTGGCACCGGAATCACTGGTGTTGCGCCGCACTACACTCCTTCACCAACAACCTTCACGTGGCCTTCATCTCCTACTGGTTCGATAAACGTTGGTTTCTTACTGAGGGAAAACTCGTTGCTGTACTCATCATACCTTCCTCTTGGGGTTCCCAACGGACGTGTGGTTTACCTTCACAAGGAGCTGCCTCCCACGCCAGCAAGATAACACCACTTTGGCAAAGTGGGTTGATCCGACGTCATTATGGAAATGGCCAACCTTCACAGGCCTCCCACTAGGCCTCTTGGCAAAGCTGCCTTCTCCAGCTATTGTGTTGGAAGTGCCCTCGCCAAAGACCATGCCAGTTCCACCCATCGTTATCTTGGAGCACTACAAAAATAAGAAACAATTTCAATAAGCACAAATAGATGGAGGTCCTCCCTCATATGATACTATGCTTGTCAGACCAAATGAGAAAAGGACACAGAAGGCCTCATACCTATAAACACCACAGGCAAAGGGACTGTCCGCAAACTAAGGCTAGTGTACAAGCAATGTATTGCACATAGGACTAGGATTACGGCCAGCCCCTTTTCTATGATTGTGCCACATTTTAATCATTGGCCAAAGGAGAAACAAGATTCCAAGAATGATGCAAGCAGAACAAAGGCCTCAAATCTATAATCATCACAAGTGATGCTATTTAACCTAGTACAAGTCACAAGGAGGAGCGTTTATGCTTTTCTACAAGGTTGGATAGCATCAATTTTGGTGTCATTTGGTTTACCAATCATATCATAGGCCATAGCATTGAATAGATCACAGAGAATAGTTGGGATCATTGAACAGATCATCACATGAACTTAAATCGGATCAAGGTTGACATATCAAACAGCACGTCAAGGTTCGCAGTGCAAACATAGCCTAATTCTAGTACAATACATGCCAGGTATCTTACATCAGTCATCACAAATAGCACTAATCCTGATAACAGAACCTAGTTTTAGCAGGTCATACACGACATACTCTAACTTTTTCCTATCTTCCTTTAGTGCCTCATTTTCTGCCCACAATGCCTCTGTTTCTCTCTCCCACTCCTCTTTCATAGCTCTCACTGCCTCTCTTTCCCCCTCACACATCTACTTTCTAGCCTTCAGGATTTGTGCTTGTGTTATGTGCACGTTGTTCAGCATTGCTACCTCGTTCTTCAAACCCTCTAGTTCATCTTTGGTTGGGTTCTTGAGGTCATGCGATTCATATTTGCCTCGGTTCAAAAAAAACTAGGGTACAGTCAGGCCTCATAAATCGTAGCACGGGCAAGTGGATGAGATGTTTGATGAGAACCTAATACAATATCAACCAACGAACTTCGATCATGGCACTAGGTTCTGAAAAACCATCTATCCAGTGGCTCGCGCTACCGTGTAATCTTCGGCAAGAATAGTAAACCCCCAATCTGCAAAAATGTGAACCTAAAACTTATATCTGGCCATAACACCATGATCATTGCTGCCAAAACAAGGTGCAAGAACACCGATCTACCGATTGGAAGCCAGTAATGTAGCTAGAAAAAAAAAGCACATCCAAGTATAACCGTGAAGGGACCAGATCTAGGATGCATGCGCGAAATAACCCTATATCGAACACCGCAAAACCGTAGATCTATAAACAATGAAGCGTAAAAGCTTGGATTAGGGTCTTACCGCCATGGATGTCCTTGCCGAGCAGAGCTTAACCGGAGAAGATGGGTCCCGTGTATACGACGGCCAAGATGTTGTCCCCGAATTGCCGCTCCTCAGTCCTGCTCGCGGTGGTGCGGGTGGCGAAAGGAGATAGAAGGGAGAGGAGAAGGCGAGTAAGGACGAGCGAGAGTGGTGATGAGGGGAATTATGGCGCGCCTTCTCGAGGCATCGCAGCTTCTCCCACTCTTCCTGATGCGTCCAACATCGCCCCCCCCCCCCCCCCCCGTGCTCACCAGCGCTTGGCTGCGGAAAAACGGCCGAATCGAGCGTTCTCGTCGGGCCATGTTTTCCCTGCATTTGGGTTGTTTTGCGAACCGTGCTGTGCAGGGAATCTTTTTCCTTGTGAGCTACCAAACGACTGTTTTTTTTGGCTCAACCCATGCGAGCCAGAATATTGTTGGCAACCAATATCGCACACAAGACTTTTTCTAGTGTGCCTACACTCGGAGATGACTGTAAGCAAGGAAAGTGGAGGAACTAGGCCAGCAATAGCACATTTGCATGCATGCATTCCAGCATGAACCCAGCATATCGTTGAAACAATCTCTTGTTCAGGTACGCCCAGGTGGCCGGATGTGCCAAGCACAGCATCAGCTCCTAAAGCCCTAATTGGCTACAATGTACACATGGAACGGCACGGAGATAGATCACAGCAAAAGGTGCAGTCAGCAACATAATTGAGGCTGCCATGAAGCAAACTCGATCAGCTGGTTGGTGATGACACAATGTGACAAAAAACAAAGATGCAATTATTTGATCTGGACACCCACTTTTTCTCTGCTTTTCCCTGCAGAAAAGAAATTAAAGGGAAAATTAGCCTGCTCGCGCACACGTGGCAGCTCCGTGATAGGAACAAGGCTCAACATCGCCTAATAATGCATGGCCTCTCTTCTTTGACCCTAATCATAGGAGCACTTCCGGCAAGCTAGCTAGCTAGCTAGTAGCACACCATGCATGCAGATAAGAGAGATGGATCAACTTGACAATTATTCATAACGAAAAATATCAGAAAAATAAATGTTGATAAAAAATCTCATCTTTGTTGCTTTGGCTTTGACGACGAAGGCTATCCTTATCCTGAATTCCCGATCCTTGAGATATGATAGTAGTGGCAGCCTCGCAGTGCGCGCTTAGGGGGACAAAACCAGGCCGAGCTGATCTCTTATTTTTGCGAATGAGGCCGAGCTGATCTCAGCCTGGCTGATGATCTGTCGACTGCACAGACTATCGAGAGAGATGTTCTTCACACAGACCATAAGCGGACGGATCGAGTTAGTTATCCGCCGTTTGAGAAATGTTTTGGGTCCCCGTCGCTAGCTTGATGCCAATCGGCGGTTCCGGCCACCGTCTTTTGGTTTGTTTGGTGAGCGATGGAGCAACGTAGGCATCTTCAGCCCGGCCGCGTCGGATAGCTACGGGTGGGTTTGATTGCCTGAGCCGAAATCATGCATGTCTGGCGCAACGAGATGGGCGCTCCTGCGCGTTACAAACAGGCCGCGGGCTATTTTTGGCTCATCGTTTGGTAGCTTGTGCTGCACCGGTCCAAACAGAATTGTACATTGTTTACCATCTCTATTTAGCTAGAGCATATATGTTTGGTTGCCATTTTGGGCACACTGACAACAACTTCTCCTCACCACATTCAAATATGTTGACCTTACTATCATATAACGGCACACAAACAGCTCAAACACGATCATAAGCACAACAAACACTTATACACAACGAATAGAGTACTTCATAGTTCCTAATCTAGCGTCAGAGTGGTAAGACGTTTGCCTAAATCTGGGGGCAGACTACCCAGGTCCAAAAGTATTGTTCAAAAGCCTCCTAGAGGCCAGCACAACAGTGAGATATGCACAAAACAAGTGTTTATCAGCCTCCTAGAGGCCAGCACAACTAACAGGATCAGACATAAACAGAGTAGCGATGGAGCAGTAGCACCTAATGGCGAGGATCAGCAAAAGGGCCCTCGCGGTGCCTCTTGCAGCCGAAGCTGCTGGAGACGGACGCCTCCTTCCTGAAGACGGCGACCTTGAAGTCGTCGTTCTGAGGGGTGAAGACCAGCGTGTCATCGATGTGCAACAAAATTCTGGCGCAGAACTCGCTCCAGGACTTGATGAACCCGACGCGCTGCCCTGTCCACTGCAGCTGCACCTTCCACTCGCAACGCTCGCCCAAATACAAGCAGACCTTCACCGGGGGGCATTGTTTTTGAGCTTGTACTTCCTGATCAGGGGTTGCTCCATGTACGGCGGGACGGCGAGGGCACGGAGGTCGTGGCTCTCCACCTGGACGAAGAACGCCGGCAGGCGCGGATTGGCTGCGTGCCCCAGGTCAGCAGGACGGCCAGCGTGAAGCCTCGGCGCTGTGATCTAGTGGTGGGCTTCCATGAACACTACGTTGGGATCACGCAGCTGCACACGGACAACATAGTCGATAGCGTCCAGTATGGGCCCGTCCGAGAAGAATTCCAGGAAGTGCTAGTTCTGCAGAAGAAAAAGTAAGCAATGTCAAGCTCAACCAGTGTCATGGACAAGCAAGCAACGGCATGGACAAGCAAGCAATGGCATGGACAGAAGTAAGCAATGGCATGGACAGAAGCAAGCATTGGCATGGACAAGCAAGCAATGGCATGGACAAGCAAGCAATGGTATGGACGGAAGCAAGCAACGGGATGAACAATCAGAAGCATGGACTTGACATTGTGCCAATGCCAATAACAAGCACTGTGAAGCCAATCATGATGCTTGAGCTTGGCATTGGCAAGCAATGTCATGGACAATGGCAATGCCAAGCTCAATCAGTGTCATGATGGTGCTTGAGCTTGGCATGGCAAGTATAAGCACATTGCAATGAATTCTATCTACATTCACATCTACAATGTCACAAAGCAGATTGAGTGAAGGTACTTACGATTGGGTGGAGCAACAGCGTCCCAATCTGAGGAGGAAGAGGACCAAATCCGGGTGGTGGAGGAGGAGGCGGAGCCGGAAAGTATGTCCTTAGCGATGGCGGCGGTGCAGCGGTCGGGAAGCGTGGCGCCGATGGTGCTGTCGTCTGCCGCCGAGCACGAGGTCGGCTGAACCCCGGCGACGGCGGGACGGGAGGCGCGCCATAGGGGGCAGGGCGCGGCATCCCTATGGCATCGCCGCCTGCATCGGGGTCGACGCGAACCCCGGCGGGGGCTCCATCTCCCTGCTGGAGCCCGATGCACCGGCCGCCATTGCGTCCGTCCTCGACGTCGGAAACCCTAGTGGGGACGGGGCAAAAACCCCCATCCCCGACGGATCCTCCGGTCGAATCCCGGCAGTTGAAGAGCCAGGACGGCGGCGCTCTGGGTTGTGACGCCGGCGGGCATCGTGCTCGTGAACGGCGATGGTCGATTCATCGCCAGCATGCGGCCGACATCAATTAGCGCCGCGGAGTCGCCGCCTCCGGCCTCGTACTCGCGGACGAGGCGCATTAGCGCCTCGTTGGACCTGGTGGCCAAAGGCCGTACGGCTGGATCCGTCGATGCTGGAGACGATTACGGAGGCGGAGGAGGCGAGGAGGCCATGGCGGCGGTTGATGGGACTGGGCGATGCTGTCTGTGCCAGGAGTGAATGGGAGAGAGAAAAACGAAGCGGTAAGGGGAAGTGGGGAGCGAGGAACAAGACAACGCGGTGTCTCCCACGCTTCTCCATGTGTTCAACCGTTGCACGCGGGCGTGCAAAATGGCACGTCGATGGGCCTGACCCCGGAGAAACTGCCGATTCAGACGTTCTTCCAGGGCATGTTCCAAGGGTGCTTTGAGAACCAGTTGGACCACAATGCTAATCTCTTACAGACAACCAAACGAATCTTTTTTGTTGGGCCGATGCGAGCCAAAGGACTCACGGTCTACCAAACGCGCCCACTACAAGGTAACGAACTCCGGCCGCGTGCTACTGCACATACCCGCGCGCAGGCGGCAATTTTCTGCTTTCGGGAAAGACGGAAATGTCAAGTGAGGTCAGGCGATGGGCACCCTACGTATGCGCGCGCGGTCCTATTCGGAGGAGCAAAGATATGGTATCAACAAGGATCACGACCAAGACGTGTCCTTTTGAAGTATTTTCTTTAGATAACATATCTCAGCTTTAAATTGATAATGCATGTTTATTTTGAAGTATTTTAGAGTATCTTCAGTTGCGTCATCCAAACCGTCTCCAAAACAATTTTGGGCGTGCCAAACAATAAAACGTTCCCAGCCGCGTCTCCAAAGGCGTTTTTTATCCGGCGCGGCCCGATACGGTGTCCGGCGCCCCGAGCCCGTCCCCGTCTCCTCCGGGCACGCCGAACACAACGAAAAGCGAGGTGAAGAGATGCGGGCCCGACGTGTCAACGGCTCGGAAGCCTAAAACCACGTCGCCTACCTTTGGTCAAGCGACGTTAATGGCGTCCTAGTTTTCCAAGGCGACGCAGGGACGTGTCTCGTCGTGCATGGCCATCCGCGTCGGTGTTATTGCATGCAACCACCCGCTGCCGCCGATGTACATTAAGAGGTCCTGCTGTTCGTCCCAATCTCTCGCCGCTCCCAAATCTTCTCCTCACCACCCACAGATCTTCTCCTCGCCGTTCCAAGCAATGTCGTCGTCCTCCCGCAAGATCGCCGCGGCGAACGATTTCGGCCATGACAGCCTTACCGTGAAGGAGGCGTGGGCGCTATGACATCATTATTGAGAGTGTCCACTAGTGAAAGTATGATCCCTAGGCTTTGTTTCTAAGCATTGAAACACCGTTTACAACCAGTTTTGCTACATGTTTGATTGCTGCCATTTTTATTTCAGATTGCAATTACTACTCATAATCATCCATATTACTTGTATTTCACTATCTTTTCGACGAACTAGTGCACCTATACACCTGACAAGTGTATTGAATGTGTTGGCGACACAAGAGACTTCTTGTATCGTAATTGCAGGATTGCTTGAGAGGGATATATTTGACCTCTACCTCCCTGAGTTCGATAAACCTTGGGTGATCCACTTAAGGAAAACTTGTTGTTGTTCTACAAACCTCTGCACTTGGAGGCTCAACACTGTCAACAAGAATAGAAGCGTGCGTAGACATCAAGGTGCATGAAGGACAGACAAGATGAAGTGGTTTTTGTGGCGTGCATGATTATATTGGCCGAGGATGATCACGATTTCTTCGGATAAGATGAATGATGTGGGGTTGTGATGGCAACAATTTTTGTGTACCAATTAATTGGAACTCCAAGTGAGAGTGTTGTAGCAAGAGTATTTTTTCCCACAAGGGTGACTCGAGGGTTTATATAAAACTCTCGGGGAATTGTCTTAGAAGATGAATTCTTCCTTGTCCTCTTCTAGCATTGGTTAGAAGAGGATTTCAATGGAAATATATTTTATACTTTCAATTATTTTAAGCATTGGTCATATATCAAGGTAAGACAATTTGAATGGAAATGAGTTAGCACAACAAGCATCTGGCTACCATATTAATCACGGTGTCTATCCTATGTCACACGAGCTAATGTTTGCACTCTCTCTAATATAGGCAGGGATGAAATACCACAATGAAGGATCTAGTGCGGGTGGACAAAGACTGGAGAAGAACCATTATTGAATATTTGTAGGATCCTAGTAAGAGCACGAAGAAATATATCTAGTAGATAAGTTTTAAGTAAGCATTGATAGATGATGATCTATATCATGGAATTATTGATTGTATTCTTTTGACATGTTGGATCAAAATCAAGCAACGTTCGATATGGGAGAGAGGTGCATGAAGGACAGACAAGATGAAGTGGTTGTTGTGGCGTGCATGATTATATTGGCCGATGATGATCAACGATTTCTTAAGATACTATGAACGATGTGGGGTTGTGATGGCAACAATCTTTGTGTACCAGTTTGTTGGGACTCCAAGTGTAGAGTGTTGTAGCAAGCGTAATTTCCCCAGAAGGGTGACTTGAGGGTTTATATTGAACTCTCGCGAAAATTGACCTAGAAGCCGACTTCATCTTTCTCCTCTTCTAGCAACCTGCAAAATAAAGATCTTGTCTTGTATCCGCAACTCCACTGCGTGGTTTCATATTAGTAATAGGAAATAGAAGTAATAAATAAAGTGAAGTAAAGTAAACAACTTAAGTAAACTAAATAAAAACAAGTAAAGGCTAAGGGTATTTGGGTTTGGTGTGTGTGTATGTAGAGATGGTATTTTTTGTATTTTTGGATTAAATAAAAATAAAAAATATAAATCAAGGTAAATGTATTGGAAAGGTGTTTCTAGTGATTTAAAATAGACTAGACTTCATGGGTTCACTTCTCTACTCTGTTTTTAAGTTGTAGTGGACACCAACAATTCATCAATGCCATAATATTGATGGAACTTCAATATGTGTTTGATAAGCATTCATATGGGCATTACGTCCTAACATAGAGATGATGCAACACATCCCTCTTATACTCCTCAAGAAAGGGAAAACTCCAAGAAATCTTGAATTAAGAATCAACAACTTATAGCCTTAAGTAATATGTCATAATGTTTCAATATCAAATAAGCTACCTTGAATAAAAAAGATTATCACAATGTCACATGGTAAACATAGCACATGTATTCACTTTATCCCTAGTGAGGCAGCAAACGATAGGTAAATACCATAGTAGATCATGAATTTGTTGTCACTATTCAATCACCACCACCATGGTACTCCATCTAATACACACTTCTCCCCATACATGTTCTTGCATACAAGTTGGATCAGAAAAATCACTTATGAATGGGGTACATGATATGCATCTATCAATATGTCTTACACATAATATATTCCAATCTCATATATCAGTATCATAGGATAAAGATCCACCACATAGGAATTACATATATGACTATAATCATGTTGGGTAGCTAGTATGGTACTACAATCTATGAAGAACAAGAAAGAGATAGATCAAGCTACTGCCACAAACCATAGTCCAGAGGTGGACTCCTCCCTCTTAATCATGGTGATGATGGTGGAGATGTTGGAGAAGCTGGAGATCTCTCCGGCGGCGGCTACGACAGAGTTCCCACCTCCAATATTTGTTGGTTCTGGCTCTGTTTTTGTTGTTTCTCTGTTTCTGACGTGCTCTCCTCGAGGAATCCTCGGGAAGTCATATACATAGGGGTTTTTAGGTCAAACAAAGTCTGTGGGCGAAAGAATCAGGCGAATATGACGCCCGAGGAGGAAAATAGGGGCGATGTTGCACCCTCCTTGCTAGGCCGTGCCACCTGCCCTCTTTTGGCCCTCCTGGCCCGTCTCGTGAGGTCCAAGCGCTCCAGATACTTCTTTTGATGAAATATTGACATCCGCGAAATCTTAGCTCAATTTGACTTCGTTAAGGTCCCTGAAATTCAAAAATACACAAAACATGGTTTTCATGTCCTCGAGAGTTATAACTCAAAGAAAGGGGGATCTTTGGTAAATCCCCAAAACAACATAAACTATGGATATAACATCATATATGTTGCAAATAAGTGGGAATATGTTTCAACAAACAACAAGTTCATGCATACATTTTACATGCATCAGGGTGTCAAAATTTTTGTGATATTTAATTTTCCTTTGGTACTATGTTGAATCATGCTATCTAGTTGTGACCATTTAGGGGTTGGGGATTGAATTTCATTCACTGAAAAGGCATCGGTGCGTGCTGGTAGCCACTGATTATTTTATCAAGTGGTTTAAAGCAATACCTCTCTAGAAATATGACCCATAAGGAGATGATTCAATTCAAAACTAAGAAAATTATATATAGATTCGACTTTCCTCAAACATTGACTACAGATCAAGGTTCGACATTCATGGAAAAAGAAGTGAAAGGATTGTTTCAATTTTACAAGATAAAGGTGGTCCATTCATCTCCATATTATGCCCAAGCTAACAAACAAGTTGAATCTAGCAATAAATTTGATCAAACTCATCAAGAAGAAGATTGATGATTATCCGAGCTAATGTCACAAAATATTTTCCAAAGGTTTGCGTGCGCATATAATCTTGAGGCATGGTTCTACAAAGGTAACTCCATAGGAACTTATGTAGAGACATGATATTTTATTATCGTTATATGTAAATCTGACTACTGTAAGATTTGGTAGGCAACATGTTTATTGGTGGTGGATTTCATAAGTTTCTGATGGATAACATCGACAGAGTCACCGATAAACGTTTCTTTAAGATACATAGAGAAAGAAGAATTGTGGGAAGCAAAAGCGTACGACAAAATAATTGAGTTGAAGAGATTCTAAGTTTGTGGTCTTGTTTAGGAAGTGATCCTACCATTTAGTTAGAAAGACAAAAAAATAGCAAATTGTCTCCAAGATAATAGGGTCCTTTCAAGGTCATGATAGTGGTTCCCAAAAACTTGTATTTGGTTTAATATATAGGGGGCTTACAACCTCGCTCTCTTAATGGAAGACATCCAAAGAAGTTCTACCCGAGTGCATGGCAAGAAACTGTTATCACCGGATTTTGGCCAAATCAGGAGATGGGCCGTAAGTGAAGATGGGCTTTGAAGATTACACGTGGAGCATCTTTGAAGCGGCCTTGCGCTAAGAGTTTGGGCTGAATTGCCCGTGTATCTGTAATATAGTAGATCGTATCGTATTTAGAATTAACAGATAGAGTCTGACCCGTGCACGGTTAGGTGCACGCCTCAATTAGAAAGTCCCTTGGACTATAAATATGTATCTAGGGTTATCGGAAAAGGAGGACAACCACGTTCACAACAAACACAAATCAGTCGCATCGCCACCCCTTCCTTCGAGGGTTTCTTCCGGGTAAGCATCATGCTGCCTAGATCGCATCTCGCGATCTAGGCAGTACGCGTTTATTCGTCTACCTTGTGCTGCTCGTGCTGAAGCGTTGTTGATGGCGAGCAGCACTACTTATCATTAGGTGTTTAGGGGCTTGCATTGATGCTTTCTCGTGCATATCTGTGTGGCAATGCCGTCCCTCGACACCTAGCTGCCCTTACACCTATCTGGGTGTAAGGGCAGCATCTTGCTTGCTCGTTACTTAGTAGATCCGATCTGTTATAGTTGCTCCTTGCTCCGCAAGGATTAGTTTAATATCTGCATAGTTAGGCCTTATGCTGGGGTCGGACGATCCGGTAGTGCGTTAGGTGTTGTTTACCGTTCCTACAAGGGATATTCCGGGAATTAACGTTATGTTGGTTTTTAGGCCTCTTGTAGGGGTAGTTTGCATCATCTTCCGTATCTGCTAGGACCGACTACGCGTAGGACGTTCCGGTTATGCGGTGAAAACCCTAAACTGTCGTAGATCGTTTTAGCTTTGTTTTGATCAAGTAGGATCCCCATGTCATTGCAAATCCAACGTGAACCATGGGGCGATCGGCTCTTTGAGCCGATCCACAGGGCAACCTGAGAGCCGATAGGGCTCGTATTTAATGTTTACGTGTCTACTATGCAGGAACAATCGAAGCACTCTAACACCTTCCTGATCGGGTCTAGGTCAGGTGGCACGCCTAGCAACCGCCAGGACGTGGCTGGAAGACTTGCGGGACGACGCGAGGTGCCAGGGTCCACTAAGCGGCCTTGGGAGCCTCCCGGCTCTTCGTGTTGCTTAACCATTGCCCGCCGGTGGGTTTTGGCAGGTAACAGAAACTTAAACACACGCATGACCAATATGTATTTATCGCCCTTAGCATATATGGCTGATACATAGGTATCGCCCTAACGATGAATGGTTGGTCAAGTCTTGCCATCGTTCTTAGCCTATAAGTGGTGCCAATTATTTTTCAGCACACAAGTTTTGCAAAAAATAAAAGGGGCATGTGTTGACAATCATTTTTTTCCTTCAAACTAGACATCCTCAAGATGCCCTTGAATGAAAAAGTACCCAACAAGAAAGTCGTGGGTCACATCAAGAGAGGAAACTTTCCTTCTTAGATTATCTCAATCTGAGATTTTATGTGATTTTTAAAGCAAAAAAGAAGAAAAATGACAGAGCCTAGGTAGTACAAGTACTAGACGGGATATAAATTTTCATAGCTAAAATGGAGACTAGTTGGTACAAGTACTAGCCAGGTTCTGTCCAGGACGGATATGAGCCAAAGTTAGAAACAAAGCTAAAAAGCTATCAAAATCTACTCGATGGAAAAGTGGTAAACATGAAAGTTCTTGGCATTTTTTAGGAGAACAAGTTCCCTATTAATAATATCGGTCCAAGCTTGTTTACCGCCTTAAAATGGTCTGGAAGGTTCAACCAGTTTTTAAGCGAAAAGTTATAGAAAGTTCAGACGAAACCATCCAAATTAGACTAAACTAGGATTTTGGACATGAATCGAAGCCTAATACTTGCACGACAAGCTCATTTGTCCCTTATATACGTGTGGAGTAATATTCAACTTCAGAACAACACACAATCACAAAAACCAATCTATAAACCTATCTCACCATTGTTTATGTTTCTCATTCATCGACATTATTTATACCGGAAAGCTTCGATACACGAAGTCTTAGAGGCAGGCAAACCGACCTAGACCAGCCCATTTTCGTCGTGCATCCATACTAATTGAGGTTGGGGTTTCATATGAAACCTTGTAGTAATTGAGTTGTTCCAATTTTCGTAGAAAACACATTTGATGTTTGAGAAAGGGAAGTGAATCCCCCGTTTCGTTGATGAAACCTAGTGAGTCGCACAAGTAGATACGAAAACATCAAAATGGTTGCTATTAAAATGAAGGAAACTTATGTTACTGTCTTGGCAAAACTTAATTTAACCAACAACATTTAGAATTTAGTGCAAAAATAATAATAGAAATTGCAAGACATGCATGTTGCAGCTCAACTTTGTGCCCTACCACAAATCTCATCATCCACTAACCTTAGCTTTTATCATGCTTCGGCGCATACGTTCTCCTTGGCTTTATTTCTTTATGATGCCTGACGATCAATCCCACGACCAAATATAATGAACTTCTCCTTCTTTTCCATATATAGTTCCCACAAAGTTACAGTTCAACCTACAAAACCAACATTTCATTCTTGTCCAAAGAAGTTTAAGGGCATATTGCAAGTATATATGTTAATTTAGATGGACTGTGCATTATATCTAAAAAAAATTATATGCACGTCTTCCTTCTTGAGAACGACCTATTGGTTTTAGGATTCCCCAAGTTACAGGTTCCCTTAAACATTTGAACCCTCATTTCTTGATATTAGCCTTGCAGAGTTATGATGATAATAGAGGGTAGTGAAGAGGATGAACACATTAATTTATGAAAAGCTACATGTTTTGGGCTACGATTTAAAGATCGAAACAGTAAAATTGTAGGAGCTTCTTGGTACACATTCAAAAAATAATACAACCTACTAGGAAGACAGTACCAAATAGTCATAAAACAATAAATTGTCAATTTCTTATTAGCACTAAAGAAAAAGCACTTCTCTTTACTCCAACCACAAAACATTTATTTCGAGGAAGTACTCCAAATAAGCTTGCCGAGACAAAGTGGATACCCATTATTCAATTATAGTTTTACAATGGTTCACATTTTTAGAAATAGGCCATCCACCTAGATCAGATAGTGGTAAATAGACGGAATCAAACTGGTGGAACCAAAAGTGTGAGACTGGTACTAAAATCACATGGGACCGTTACCTATAATATATTTACCCAAATTGTTAAAACCAAGCGTCTTTTGATTGGCTAAACCATTGGATAAACACGCACGGATTTTAAGTCATTGACACGTCACCTCATCATTTTGGATCTCGAACCGCAAAAAATCACACATCATCTGACTCGTGCTCTCTACCTTGCCGATCCACTGGCGCTCATCTTCTCCCCGGTGATCCTTGCTTCCAATCGGACCAATGCATCGCGTAAGATTGGAAGGATCCCAACCATTCGATATGCAAATAGAATGACATGTCTGCTTCCGTAAATCAAGGATGATCGATTTGCATGCTTTTGTTATAAACAGATCTAGTTTAATGCTCTTCTGTTATTGTTAAGCACATCATATTTGCTACTCAAGGCACAATCCCAAAAACTATTTGTCCCATAACCCTAGGACGGAGGGAGTACAAGAAAGGATTCGGTCACCACTGATAACTATTTGTCCAGTTTTTGGGATTGTGCCAAATGAATGACCGATTGTCGCATCGCATCTCTCACGTCCATTCTTTTATTCGGGATTTTGCCCTTCCTGAATTGGATTGTCATTTAGTTTATGAGTCTCTTTTTAAAGGGGTGGAACTGCCCAAGCGAGATGACTGAAATGTTATTAAATGAAGGGGTGGAACTGCCCGAGCCGGTTGTCAATCAACCTTTTAAAAGCGTATGGAATCTGGGAGTGGTGTTTTGGAACATGGGAGCATATGCTCCCTTTATTTTGAAATTCATCTTACACAAATTTTGAATTTAAAAAAAATTGAAACGAAAAATTCGCACGTACATCTTCACGTGCTACATGCTCACAAAGTTGTTTCATAAAAAATAGACTTGTCATGTGACGTGTGTAAAAAAGACAAAACTCGGTGCTAAAAATAATGTTTTTTACAAGATAAATTTTCTCTTTTTTACATAGACCACAAAAAATATTAATTTTTCATGAAACTTGACGAATGCTCATATATTATGGAGATGTACACGTAGAATTTTTTGTCAAAATTTTTCGACAACTCGAAATATAATTTTTTGGTATAGGGAGCATACGCACCCGGGAGCCGAATTGAATTTCCGATGGAATCTTAGGTGATAATAAAGAACTCGTGCTTTCTGAAATAAGCAAAATGTTAGACTTTTATATGAGGGAGGCCTCAATTTCTTTGCCAACCGGTTTATGGAGGGAGTACAAGAAAGGATTCGGTCACCACTGATAACGTGAAGTTTCCATATTGATTCTTATAACTACCCCTCGTTTAGCTTTTAAGGAAAAATCCTAGAATGTGTAGCCGGTAGGGGAGATGAATGTTTTCATTTTGGTGGCGATTTGCACAAAAATAACCCTTTTCTGAAACTATAGCACAAAGTGACCCTCCGGCGAAACTATTTCACCCATCTAACTCTTTTGTGTGGCGCCCCCCACATCGGCGCCACACCTCACTGTGTGGCGCCCCTGCCAGCGGCGCCACTCGCCTAGCCGACGTGGTGCCCTCGACGCTGAGCTGTGCGCCTATCCGACGTGGCAGGATGTGTGGCGCCACTCCCATCGGCCAAAACATACTGTAAGACAATACTACTGGGACTTAGCCGTTTTGGCGAGGCTGTATGTGTGGCGCCAATGCCACGGGCGCCACACAGTGAGGTGTGGCGTCAGTGCCACGGGCGCCACACAAACAGCCTCGCCAAAACGGCTAAGGACTAAACTTCCGGAGCCCCTGGATGTTTTCGACATATAAGCTGCATCGTGTGGCGCCGATGCCATGGGCGCCACACTGTGATGTGTGGCGCCGGCCTGAGGGGCGCCACACGTTGACTTGTGTTAAAAACATGAAAACTCTTGCCTTAATTAAACAGTTTTCAACACAACAATAGCAATTTCATACACATAGAACATACACATAGCACGCATCATAGATCACATCTTAGCACATAGATTCAAACAACACGTAGCAATAGAGACATGGTTCGAAATGACATAGGGTTCACAACACGATACTTAAGAAGATAGAGTTGACAACACTAGCAAATGCATCTATCCTCCGCGACGTCCCCTCCTCCCGGGCTGCTTCCGGACGGCCAACCTTTTCGTCCGCTGCCGTGGCTCTTGTTGATGTTGCTCCTCCTGCTCCTGCTCCTGCTCCTCCTCCTCCTCCTCCTCCTCTGAAGATAACGGCTCATCGTTTCTCATCTTCCTCAAAGTTGATCTCCGCGGCGGCGTCTCATCCTCCTCAATGACAACCTTCTTTCCTCGGTTAACATAATCGTCCGAAGTGTATCGTTTTGGAGCGTTGCCCCTTGGCTTCAACTGGTAAGCAGACCGTGTGGCTTGCTTCTTGCGTTGACTCACAATGCCTTGACTCAGGATGGTGTCGTCGTCAGGAATCTTCACAAACACATGAGATTAGAATAGTTGAAATTACTAAGCACATGTTAGAGCGGTAACAAAATAGTCCAAACCTCCGCATCTTCAGAAGAGGATGTAGCCGCAATTTCGGTGTCGCGGCAACCTAGCAAGTTGGCTAACCGCCGCATCTTTCGTGCAGTGTTCTGCGTCGTGGAAGTCATGGTTACAAAGCCACCTGAACACAATAGCTTACATTGAAAGTTGGTGACCATACCTTAATGAAATGCCGCATCGGTCCGATAGGCTTCTCATCTCTATGGCTCTGATCCCAAACAACCTCGCACTCGTCAGTTGTTTTTTGGATCTCGGACTGATGCGACAAACATATTATACACAATTTGAGCGATCACATGCGAATGTAGATGATGTACTAGCTAACGAGAGAATACATTACCACGAAGTTCAGCTCGGAAGCAATAGAAGTCGATCTTCCTCTGCGAGCATACATGTCGTGCAGGCTTTGCGCAACCTCATCGAACTCGATGGGGTCGTCCAAGATCTGGTCATCATACGCGGGCTTGACTAACTCGATACGCGTGCTTTCATGAAACCATTGGAGATAGTTGTTGAAAGCGGCCAAGTCGTGAGGCACAATCTCCACATGGCCAGCATTCTGTACCGCTTCCAAACAGTGTTGGAACGTTGTGACGTGGCCTCTATGATGGACAGGCCAATTTGTGATCTTCCTCTGCCGCTGCCTATCATGCCTGCAACAATGAAGAAGTTACATACTATCTCTTCAATCAACAAGCTTCCATCCCATGATTCAAGAAGTTTACCTATGAAGCGCGTGGTCCGTGTCTTGCCACTGAGGTGGGCACTCCTGATATAGCCCAAACTGTCTCATCACTCTGTGCGGCTGGTGGTACTCAACAAGCCACATGCATATGAGTGGGCAGCGCATACGCCAGAAATGCTCCTCCACAACGCACTTGGGGTTGAGGTCAGCCATCCCCGCGCCAATACGGTAGTAGGTACCATATGGCTCCCAATTCACCTGCAGCATACAAATATTTCAGAATTTACAACATGCCAGTATAATTTATGAACTCCTATTGCAAAAGAGTGATGGATTAAAATCGGTTACCTGCTCAGCGGTAAGAGTATCCAACTCCTCAGTGTAGTGCATGTACATGATCTTTGGATCGCTCGTCATCTTCGAGACTTTGTTCCAAAGAAATGCCCAAGTCGGCTCCCGATCAAGGTTGTTCCGATAATGAGGCCATGGTCTCTCTGTGAGTACCCTGGGCCGCCCAACTGATAGGCGCTCCCAGCTCCATACGGAAAGTAGGAGCAAGCATCCACCAATACCGCCGCTCCCAGTCCTGCGACAAGCTTCGTCCAACTGCGTACATAAGACATTTGGTTAGAGGTAGAGGTGGGCACAGTACTATAGAAGAATAGTACATACAACAAATCATCACCTGTCAGTAGAGGTAGGCAAGTGCCGCTATTCCCCAACTCCATCGGCGCTCCAACACCGTAAGCGCCTTGAGCCAACACCAATGGGCCAACTTCCCACCACTGTCAGCAAAGAGAGTCCTCGATATCATGTACCACAAGTACACTCGGGTGTATGTCTTGATACTGTCCTCGTTGGCCCCTTCCGGCAGGAGTTCTCCAAAGTGAGTCCTTATCCAAGCGAAAGGTGCGCCGGCGGGAGCTCTCTCCTTTGGATTTTCTGGCGCCGGAGGAGCCATGCCAATGTAATATCCCAGGTTTAGAGGCAACAAAATGAGAGAACACCAAAGTGTGCATTGCATTCATGCATAGAAAATCCGGGGAATTTTCGCACGTTCATCTAAAACACAAAGTGATCGAGGTTTCTCTTGAGTCAATGGAATTGATGTATGTCATCGACACAAGTGCGATAAATTTCGACATGACATTTGTTGATGGATTATGTTTTTGAGGGAAATAGTTTGAATTCAAATTCAAATATGAAAGACATAATTCAAAACAAGATCTTGAATTGGAATTTGAATTCTAAACAATTATATAAATACAAAGTAAATATAAATATAAATGAGAATCAAATATTACAAATAACAATTCACATAAGTATTATTACAACACTTATTAAAATATTACAAGTTACACAAGAAATATGAGAATACAAAATGGAACTAAAAGAATTCCTAAATCTAAATCTTCTTAACATTTCTTGTTCTTCTTTCCCTGCAACAAGAGAAACAACACAAAGAAAAAAAAACGAAAATAAATTGTGTTATGGTTAAAATGTCGCCATCATCAAAGATTAGGCATTTTGATATTGGAACTCAACTATTAGACATTAGAAACTGTTGACGTCAGAAACCCACCGGCGGGCAGTGACTGGCCAACACCGTAGAGCCGGGAACAACTAGGGCTGCGGCTGGCCCCAGTCCCTCAGAGCGACGGCCCGCAAAGCCTCCTGGTCGCGCGCCGATGCAAATTGCAAGGGCGTGCCACCTGACCTATACCTGGTCAGGAAGGTGTGGATGATGCCTCGCTTAGTTTCCTGCAGGGCACACACGTACACGTTAAATACGAGCCTCGATCGGCTCTCAGGTTATCCTGTGAATCGGCTCATGGAGCCGATCCACCCATGATTCGTCCAAGGTGGCCGAATATATGGTGGTCCTGCTTGATCAAGATAAAGCATATGAGATCCACGACGATTTGGGGTTTTCACCGCATAATCGGATCATCCTACTCACGATTGGGCCTCGCGCTCGCGCACGGTGACCGTAAGCCAATCCTAGACAAGGCCTAAAAACCAACACGAGGTTGATCCTCGGAACATCCTGTCTAGGGCCAGCAAACTACACCCTACGCGCCGCTGGATCCTCCAACCCTTTGTAAGGCCTAACTATTGCAGATATTAAACTAATCCTTGATGAATCAAGGAGCAACCGTAACGGATCAGATCTACTAAATAGCGATCAAGCGGGGTGCCGCCCCTGCACCCATGATGAGGCACAAGGACGGCTAGATGCGCAAGGGTTGCACTACGACAGCATATGATACTAAGAACAATGCTAACCCTAACACATCTATGATAACTACGTTGCTCGCCATCAAAAAGGCTTCAGCACGAGCAACGCATGAACAACGTAGGCAGGCTCGTGCTGCCTAGATCGCAAGATGCGATCTAGGCAGCATGGTGCTTACCGGAGAAACCCTCGAGACGAAGTGGTTGGCGATGCGCCGAGATTGGTTTGTGGTGAACGTTGGTTGTTGTTTATTTCATAAACCCTAGATACATATTTATAGTCCAGCGGACTTTCTAACGTGGGCGTGCACCCAACCGTGCACGAGATAAATTCTAACTTCTACGTAACCTACTATAAAGATACACGGGCTAACCAGCCCAAACTTGGTAAACAAGGCCGATTCACACATCTCCTCTATATGTATATCTTCAAGCCCATCTTGATCGCGGCCCACCTCTGGCTTGGTCAAATTCGGGTGATAACACATGCCCCCCTGGTTTTGATAATGATAATTGCAAAACCATATGCATCCTTCGAAGGGTCATGTCGTGGCAGAACCGTCGCAGTTTTCTTCATGATGATGCCCTGCCTTCTCAACTTCTCCGCGTGACCTGGCAGTTTTTTTTTTTAGGCACCACTTCCTCGGAAACTGCTGTGGCATTGAATTCCCACTATATCCCCTTTTATTTAACCGCTACGAACAGTTTATTCCTGCATCTCCCCCGCATCAGTACTCCAAAAAACCCTCCTGTGCCACCATGTCTTCTTCCTCCTCTGCCTCATCGGATCTTTCCACCCAGTCCTCTTCGTCCCGCGAGCCGACGCCAGAGCACAACCCGGCGGAGGTCCACGCAGCCAACGTCCGCCGCGCCATTGCGGCCGGGGAGGAGTCAGACCATGACTTCTCCATCTGGTCCGAGGACGACCAGTCCTCGACGGACGGGGAGAGCGACCTCCGCTTCCTCGCCAACGGGGAATCGGAGGAGGAGAGCGATGACGATCGCTTCTCCTGGGATGACTTCACCTCCTTCGAGGGGTTGAAGGAGGAGGAAGAGGAGGAGGAGGACGACGACGACAGCTCCTCCGACGAGCCGCCGGCCAAGCGGTTCTGCCCTTGGCCGGGCAACCTTAGCGACTTTGACAGCGACGAGGGCGACGCTGACGAAGAGGACGAAGACAACGAGGGCCCGGTCGGCGGCCATTGGAGCGACGACGAGCCCGCCGGGAGCAGCGCCGACGGCAGCGACGACGGCGACGACGAGGGCAGTGATGGCCCGTAAATAGGACCTCTAGAATAGGGCCAGCAGTAGTAGATGGGGCAATGTATCCCATAGCGTTTCCTATTGAGAGCAATTAGCTCTTTATGTAAGAAATCTCGCCTATTAATGAAGAACTTTTCCCCAATTTGATTTGCCGATTTCTTCTGAATTCAATTGAGCCGATTCCATCTTCTACTGACCTTGCCGATTCGTTCCCTTTGCCAATGCGTGATGAGCCGATAGCACCGCATCGGTCCTTCGAAATTCGCCCTTCCCTTCTTCAACTGATGATTTTCTAAATCTGGCAGAAAATGCAGGATCTTTAGGAAAACCTTTGAACTTTCCCAACCAAACCCAATAATCCTCTTCAATACTCATCATTTGTGAAGAAGGTTGCAATGAAGGACCAGCCGATGGTATCCCAATCGGCTTTTAAAACAGAGTAAAATAGAGTATCCACCAGGCCTGCTGCCCCCCGAGCCTTACTCGAGGCGAGACTGTCAAAGAGAATGTGCCAAAGCCGATCCCCTTTCTTCCTCAGACAGCCGATAACCTTCCGTTTCAGCTGAATTAGCCCCAAAGATTGGAAATCCTCGACACAAAGGTTCAGGAACCCAGATCGGCTCAAAGCAACGGAAGGCACCACCGCTGGCCTGAATTTGGTGGAGACTCGATAAACATCGCATAATTCCACTAGAGTCGATGTCCATGCATCGGCTTCTTATATCCTTAAGTCGATGTCTGCTGCATCGGCTGCGCTCAAATTTTTTTGAATTTTTTAGGCCGATTTGTGTGTCGGCCCCCATATTTGATAGTATTATCTCATATCCTCGTGTTTTATCCATCTAGGTGCCCCCCGAGCCGATTCTGTCAAGAGAATTGATGGTATCGGCTCTTCAGGTAGTCCCTGTTGGGTCAAACGTTGATCCCAGGCAAGATAGATGGTGAGGATAACTTTGGCCGATTGCTGGAATCGGCCTCCACGTTGCTTGCTCGGTGAAGGTCTTGTAATGTCCCTTCATAAATTTTTGGAGGGCCGATCGCAAGGATCAGCCTCGCCACGTTTGCTTATTGACGTAGTCTTGCTACTCGCTCAGGCCGGTGGATAAAACCAGCCCAATCTCCGATTTTATCACGTTGGTGCGCTTGCTGTTGTTCACCTCGGGTGCATCGTGTAACCGTGGAGCTCTACACTTCGCCGGACGAACGAGCACCATGTTTGTGCCGGCCGATGTTTCATCATCGGCTTTCCTTTGCTTGGGGCGCCACTCTTTTCTTTGCGGCAGTCCCTCCTCATCCAGGGTCCTCTGAACTTTCGCAGCCAGATCAGGTCGTGCCTTCCTCAGCGTATGCAAGTATAACCTTTCGGCTTCCTCCAGACCGCGCAATCGCTGAACCCTGCGCTTTTGTGAATGGCTGAGACCATCAGGGCACCACCTTGGACGGTGGTACCTGTCTTCTTCGTCTTCCCCCTCGTCTTCCGAATCCTCGAGATCTTCTAACCGAGGGGTCTCAGCACGTCTGTTTTGTGGTGGGAGAGGCCCTAAGCGCTCGAACACAGACACGTTGGCTGCCTCCTTCTTTTTCTGGTTGCATTCTGGGCAGTTGCCGATTGTTGGTAATCGGCTCATTCCTGAATCCCAGCAGTGTCTGAAGAAGGGGCAGTCCCAATGCCTGCCCGCGTCGTCTTGCTCCCTGGCGTGGCGCTCCTGTCGCTCCTCATCGTGATTATGCCGACGATGCCTTCTGTCGTTTCTGGCCAGACGATCTCTTTCATCATCGTCGCCGTGTCGCCGGCGTTGGTCATACCGACTCACATACTTGTTGAGGAGGTGATCAGAGAGGGGTCGTTGATATCTTATGTTCTTCACTTCTCCCTCTGTGACGTAGCGCTTGCCATCTTGACGGAGCCGATCGCATGGAGCGGCCCCCTCTGTGTCTTTGCTCTGAGAGCAACTGTCCTCATCCCCGCCCTTCTCAGAGTGGTGTCCAAGCTCTACCATGTTGATGTTGGCTGAGAAATCTGGCTGGCACCCTCCGAGGTGAGTAAACTCCACCATGTTGACGGCGGGGAAGGGGTGTGTGTCGACCTTCATGGCGTACTGGTTAAAAATTAGTCGCCCATTTTCTATCGCCATTTGGATCTGCTGACGCCACACCCTGCAGTCGTTAGTGGTGTGGGTGAACGTGTTATGCCACTTGCAGTATGGCTTTCCGTTCAGCTCTTGCACCGTAGGAACTTTGTGGCCTTCGGGTATCTTTATATGCTTCTCCGCGAGTAAGAGATCGAAAATCTGTTCGGTTTTCGTCACGTCGAAGTCGAACCCTCTTGGAGGCCCTGGTGGCTTCACCCATTTGCAGGTTACTGGGCCTGCCGCTCGAGTCCACTCAGCCACTGCGACCTCTTGTTCTCCCGTAGCACCTTCATCTTCGCCTACGTCAACCATGGTAACCACGCGCTTGAACTTGTCCTGGTAGACATCTGGGTGGCGCTGTTCGTACGCTGACAGCTTCTGCACCATGTGTGCTAATGAAGGGTAGTCCGCTTGGGAGGCCACGTCCTTGATCGATGATGATAGACCCACCACCGCCAACTCGACTGCTTCTTTTTCGCTTACGTGAACCGAATAGCATCGGTTCCTAACGGTCCTGAAGCGCTGGATGTATTCCGACACTGTTTCCCCGCGCTTCTGTCGTACTTGTGCCAAATCGGCAATGCCAGCCTCGGAAGCCTCTGAATGATATTGCTCGTGGAACCGTTCCTCCAACTGCTTCCAAGTCTGGACTGAGTTCGGTGGCAGCGACGTGTAATAACCGAAAGCCGATCCTGTGAGGGACTGTGAGAAGTACCTCACACGCAGCTCGTCTGACGCTGAGATCATGCCCAGCTGTGCCAAATATCGGCTCACATGCTCGATGGAGCTGGAACCATCTGATCCGCTGAACTTTGTAAAGTCCGGGAGCCGATATTTGGGTGGTAGCGGGATCAATTCGTACTCGTTGGGGTACGGCTTGGTATAGCCGACCGTCTTCCTTTTCGGCATCATGCCGAACTGATCTTTCAGAATCGTACAAATCTGATCCGCGGTGATTGCTGAAGGTGCCGAACCCTGAAGATTCGCCGGAGTGGCGTACTTTACCAGCCATGCTTGTTTTTCCGGTTCTGAGCCAACTGCAGGAGCTGGGCTCTGGAGTTTTGTCGGGGTGGCGTATTTAGCTAGCCACGTCTGCTTCTCGGGGTCTGCCTCTGACGTTCCTCCAGTTGTTCCAGAAGTCCCCGCTGTTGCAACATGGTTCGAGAGTGCCCAGGTGCTGCAGTCTGGCATGTATGCGCATGCGTATCCGTGCGGGATCTCCTTGGGCGCGTCATGTAGGAATTGGTAGTCACTGGGGTCACCACCAATCTTGTAGACGACGTAGGCCGATGAGTTCGGCGCTTCGGGCGCTGCCAATGCGAACGGCAGCGGTGGACGGGACTGGAGTGGCACCTCTCCTTGGTGAGTCCCTAGAGCTGGTCCTGACGGAGAGTACTGGCGGCTCATGATCTCCTGGATCACGCGCAGAGCGACGCGCTCCAACGTACTCACCAGGCTCTCAGAATGGCGGTGCAGAGAATGAGCCACCATGAAGTTGATCTCCTGACGCAGCGACCTGGTGCGTTCTTCTGACGGGGTGGATAGGTCCACTCCATCAAGCGCGCCTTCAGGTGAGAACCCCTTCCATCTGATGCCATGGGAGCGGGTCCTGTGAAAAGAGCCGATGAGGTCGGCTTCGAGGAAGGCTTTGACCTCGTCATACTTCTTCTTGAGCTCGCCATTGAGCTCCTCGTAAGTGACCGGAGTTTCTTCCGCCATCTCCGATGTAGACGGCGATGTGGTTGATGTTGAAGATTGTCCCACCGGGCGTGCCAGAATGTGTTGACGTCAGAAACCCACCGGCGGGCAGTGACTGGCCAACACCGTAGAGCCGGGAACAACTAGGGCTGCGGCTGGCCCCAGTCCCTCAGAGCGACGGCCCGCAAAGCCTCCTGGTCGCGCGCCGATGCAAATTGCAAGGGCGTGCCACCTGACCTATACCTGGTCAGGAAGGTGTGGATGATGCCTCGCTTAGTTTCCTGCAGGGTACACACGTACACGTTAAATACAAGCCTCGATCGGCTCTCAGGTTATCCTGTGAATCGGCTCATGGAGCCGATCCACCCATGATTCGTCCAAGGTGGCCGAATATATGGTGGTCCTGCTTGATCAAGATAAAGCATATGAGATCCACGACGATTTGGGGTTTTCACCGCATAATCGGATCATCCTACTCACGATTGGGCCTCGCGCTCTCGCACGGTGACCGTAAGCCAATCCTAGACAAGGCCTAAAAACCAACACGAGGTTGATCCTCGGAACATCCTGTCTAGGGCCAGCAAACTACACCCTACGCGCCGCTGGATCCTCCAACCCTTTGTAAGGCCTAACTATTGCAGATATTAAACTAATCCTTGATGAATCAAGGAGCAACCGTAACGGATCAGATCTACTAAATAGCGATCAAGCGGGGTGCCGCCCCTGCACCCATGATGAGGCACAAGGACGGCTAGATGCGCAAGGGTTGCACTACGACAGCATATGATACTAAGAACAATGCTAACCCTAACACATCTATGATAACTACGTTGCTCGCCATCAAAAAGGCTTCAGCACGAGCAACGCATGAACAACGTAGGCAGGCTCGTGCTGCCTAGATCGCAAGATGCGATCTAGGCAGCATGGTGCTTACCGGAGAAACCCTCAAGACGAAGGGGTTGGCGATGCGCTGAGATTGGTTTGTGGTGAACGTT
Source organism: Lolium perenne (assembly GCF_019359855.2). Lineage (NCBI taxonomy): Eukaryota > Viridiplantae > Streptophyta > Magnoliopsida > Poales > Poaceae > Lolium > Lolium perenne. The sequence goes on along the minus strand of NC_067248.2, from coordinate 83,711,070 downwards.
GGTTGTTGTTTATTTCATAAACCCTAGATACATATTTATAGTCCAGCGGACTTTCTAACGTGGGCGTGCACCCAAACGTGCACGAGATAAATTCTAACTTGTACGTAACCTACTATAAAGATACACGGGCTAACCAGCCCGAACTTGTTAAACAAGGACGATTCACACATCTCCTCTATATGTATATCTTCAAGCCCATCTTGATCGCGGCCCACCTCTGGCTTGGTCAAATTCGGGTGATAACAGAAACTTGTCCTAATATCTAAATTGTGGATTAGAGGGATCAATTTCAGTTTATAGGCAGCTTTGGAAATTATGCATCATCTCTGGATTATAAGAGGGATCAATGGATCATTCAATATCATTAGGTATCATTGAGCAAATAGGCAACAGGGACAAGTGACAACATCTGGTCCATATCAAAGAAGGGACAAGGGTAACAATATTTGATCCACTTATCTTAGGCAACAAAGTATCTTATCAATCCCTCTAACCTAGTCAAGTTCCTTTATAGAGAAAGCCACTGGAAATTTTACTGGATCATTTTTGACATAGAGAAGTCAACATGATCCTAAGTCAACTAAGCCACTTAATAATTAAACAAAGCTTAATTAAATATTAGGGGCACACTTGAATATTTAGTCCACATAATAGTATTAGCCAATAAGTATTTTTTTCACTTAACAATATCAAGGATAGACAAAACAGTGATAAGTATCTATATCAGTTGTGCCTTGCACAAGAGGTATGAGAAAAGCAAGTTGGCAACTAACAGAGAACTATACATGGATAAGCATGGACACCACTGTAGCTTGCACAGGGGAGAAGCACCCAGGTGGGGTCTAATCACAAGCAGCTCACACACAACACATGCAACTATGTGCTGTCAACCACACGGCAAACAGCCCAGCAGTATAAAAGCCAACAACAGGCATTCGGTCAGAGGATGTTCTTCCTTAGCCAAAACAGTACAACCATTTCTAGAGCACAAAGGCAGTATCAACAGCTTTTGATCACACACACTTCAGCCAGATAAATCAGTAGTTCCTCTAGCCAAATCTATATCATAATATCAGCAGATCTAGCAGAATACATGCAGATCAACTAGAGCCCAAGATCAACAAATAGATCATATGAAACAGATCAAGAAGCGAGGAGGAGAAGGCATGCTACAACAAGCAGCATATCTCAGTAGCCAGAAGAACCAGCTAACAAGCTACAAAGTGCATCAGGTAGAAACCAATAATAAGATAATTAGATCAGGTAGCATATGTTCTTAGCTTTCGCATGATCATGGGGGGAAAAAGTGTTGGAGATATGCCCAAGAGGCAATAATAAAAGTGGTTATTATATATCTTTATGTTTATGATAAATGTTTATATACCATGCTATAATTGTATTAATCGAAACATTGATACATGTGTGATATGTAAACAACAAAGAGTCCCTAGTAAGCCTCTTAACTAGCTTGTTGATTAATAGATGATTAGTTTCATAATCATGAACATTGGATGTTATTAATAACAAGATTATATCATTATATGAATGATGTAATGGACACACCCAATTAAGCGTAGCATAAGATCACGTCATTAAGTTATTTGCTATAAGCTTTCGTTACATAGTTACCTAGTCCTTATGACCATGAGATCATGTAAATCACTTATACCGGAAAGGTACTTTGATTACATCAAACGCCACTGCGTAAATGGGTGGTTATAAAGGTGGGATTAAGTATCCGGAAAGTATGAGTTGAGGCATATGGATCAACAGTGGGATTTGTCCATCCCGATGACGGATAGATATACTCTGGGCCCTCTCGGTGGAATGTCGTCTAATGTCTTGCAAGCATATGAATAAGTTCATAAGAGACCACATACCACGGTACGAGTAAAGAGTACTTGTCAGGAGACGAGGTTGAACAAGGTATAGTGTGATACCGATGATCAAACCTCGGACAAGTAAAATATCGCGTGACAAAGGGAATTGGTATCGTATGTGAATGGTTCATTCGATCACTAAAGTCATCGTTGAATATGTGGGAGCCATTATGGATCTCCAGATCCCGCTATTGGTTATTGGTCGGAGTGAGTACTCAACCATGTCCGCATAGTTCGCGAACCGTAGGGTGACACACTTAAAGTTTGATGTTGAAATGGTAGAACTTGAATATGAAATGGAGTTCGAATATTTTTTCGGAGTCCCGGATGATATCCCGGACATCACGAGGAGTTCCGGAATGGTCCGGAGAATAAGATTCATATATAGGATGTCATTTTATGTGAATTAAAATGATGCGGAAGGTTCTATGGAAGGTTCTAGAAGGTTCTAGAAAAGTCCGGAAGAAACCACCTAGGAAGGTGGAGTCCACATGGGACTCCACCTCCATGGCCGGCCAACCCTAGTGGGGGTGGAGTCCCAAGTGGACTCCCCCTTAGGGGGCCGGCCACCCCCCCATATGGAAGGTGGAACTCCCACCTCTAGTGGGAGTCCTAGCTTGGGAAGGTTTCCCCACCATATGGAAGGTTTTTGGTTCGGGTCTTATTCGAAGACTTGGAGACCAACACTTGGGGTTCCACCTATATAAAGAGGGGCCAAGGGGAGGGGGCCGGCCACCCAAGAACCACCAAGGTGGCCGCACCCCTTAGTGGCCGGCGCCCCCTCTCCCCAAACCCAAGAACCACCAAGGTGGCCGCACCCCTTAGTGGCCGGCGCCCCCTCTCCCCAAACCCAAGAACCACCAAGGTGGCCGAACCCCTTAGTGGCCGGCGCCCCCTCTCCCCAAACCCTAGCGGCATCTCTCCTCCACCACATCCCGCACGCTTAGCGAAGCTCCGCCGGACTTCTCCACCGCCACCGACACCACGCCGTCGTGCTGTCGGATTCAAGAGGAGCTACTACTTCCGCTGCCCGCTGGAACGGGGAGGTGGACGTCGTCTTCATCAACAACCGAACGTGTGACCGAGTACGGAGGTGCTGCCCGTTCGTGGCGCCGTGATCAAGATCTTCTACGCGCTTTTGCAAGCGGCAAGTGATCGTCTACCGCAGCAACAAGAGCCTCATCTTGTAGGCTTTGGAATCTCTTCAAGGGTGAGACTCGATAATCCCCTCGTTGCTACCGTCTTCTAGATTGCATCTTGGCTTGGATTGCGTGTTCGCGGTAGGAAATTTTTTGTTTTCTATGCTACGTTATCCTACAGTGGTATCAGAGCCGTGTCTATGCATAGATGGTTGCATGAGTAGAACACAATGGTTTTCTGGGCGTTGATGCTTATGTTGTCTTTAGCTTGAGTACTTTGCATCTTTGTGGCATAGTGGGATGAAGCGGCTAACTTTACATGACCGTGTTCATGAGATTTGCTCCACGCTTGACATGCAACTTGTATTGCATAAGTGGCTTTGCGGGTGTCTGTCTCTCCTACTATAGTGAAGATTCAATTTACTCTTCTATTGACAACACTAGTATCACCGTTGTGGTTCAAGTTCGTAGGTAGATTAGATCTCACTCGAAAACCCTAAACCACGTAAAATATGCAAACCAAATTAGAGAACGTCTAACTTGTTTTTGCAGGGTTTGGTGATGTGATATGGCCATAATGTGATGATGACTATGTATGAGATGATCATTATTGTATTGTGGCAACCGGCAGGAGCCTTATGGTTGTCTTTAAATTTCATGTTGAGTAGTATTTCAAAGAAGTTGTAATAGTTGCTACATGGGAGAACAATCATGAAGACGGCGCCATTGACCTTGACGCTACGCCGACGATGATGGAGATCATGCCCGTTGATGATGGAGATCATGTCCGTGCTTTGGAGATGAAGATCAAAGGCGCAAAGACAAAAGGGCCATATCATATCACATATGAACTGCATGTGATGTTAATCCTTTTATGCATCTTATTTTGCTTAGATCGCGACGGTAGCATTATAAGATGATCCCTCTCACTAAAATTTCAAGATAATAAAGTGTTCATCCTTAGTAGCACCATTGCCAAGACTTGTCGTTTCGAAGCATCTCGTGATGATCGGGTGTGATAGAATCAACAAGTGCATACAACGGGTGCAAGTCAGTTTTGCACATGCGGATACTAAGGTGGCCTTGACGAGCCTAGCATGTACAGACATGGTCTCGGAACACGTGATACCGAAAGGTAGAGCATGAATCATATGATTGATATGATGAACACTTTTGAGTGTTCGCCATTGAAATTACATCTTGTCTCGTGATGATCGGGCATAGGTGTGATGGATTTGGTTCGTGTGATCACTAAGACAATGCGAGGGATATTGTTTCGAGTGGGAGTTCACCTAGTTTTTAATTTTGTTAAATTAAAATTTGAACTCAACTTGTCATAAACATTAGTCTAAACTATTGAAAATATGTTGTAGATATGGCGTCCCCAATCAATTTTAACCAGTTCCTAGAGAAAGAAAAGCTTAAGAGCAACGGTAGCAACTTCACTGACTGGTTCCGTCATGTGAGGATCTTCCTCAATGGCGAAAACCTGCAATATGTGCTTGATGCACCGCTACGTGACCCTCCTGCAGAAACTGAAACCGATGAAGTAAAGAATGTTTACGCGACTCGGAAAACTAGGTACTCTCAAGTTCAGTGTGCCATCCTGTGCAGTCTGGAAGCCGATCTTCAAAAACGTTTTGAGCACCACGATCCACATGAGTTAGTCAATGAGTTAAAAACTATCTTTGAGACTCATGCGGCCGTGGAATGCTATGAAGCATCGAAACACTTCTTCAGTTGCATGATGGAAGAAGGCAGCTCCGTTAGTGAGCACATGCTCGCCATGACCGGGCATGCGAAGAAACTCAGTGACTTGGGAATAGTGATTCCTAACAGACTGGGGATTAATCGTGTCCTTCAATCACTGCCACCTAGTTATAAGAACTTTGTGATGAATTACAATATGCAGAACATGAACAAAGAGTTACCTGAACTCTTCGCCATGCTAAAATCTGCTGAGATTGAAATTAAGAAAGAGCACCAAGTGTTGATGGTCAACAAGACCACCAGCTTCAAGAAACAGGGCAAGTCTAAAGGCAAGAACAAGAAGAGTGGCAAGAAAGCTGCCACACCCCCTGTGAAACCCAAGGCTGGCCCTAAGCCTGATGCTGAGTGCTATTACTGCAAGGAGAAGGGACACTGGAAGCGTAATTGCTCCAAATATTTGGCGGATCTGAAGAGCGGCCTTGTCAAGAAGAAGAAAGAAGGTATATCTGATATACATGTTATAGATGTTTATCTCACTGGTTCTCGTACTAGTACCTGGGTATTTGATACTGGTTCGGTTGCTCATATTTGTAACTCGAAATAGGAACTAAAGAATAAACGAAGACTACTAAAGGATGAAGTGACGATGCGCGTTGGAAATGGATCCAAAGTCGATGTGATCGCTGTCGGCACACTTCCTCTACATCTACCTTCGGGATTAGTTTTAAGCCTAAATAATTGCTATTTTGTACCCGCGTTGAGCATGAACATTATATCTGGATCTTGTTTAATGCAAGACGGTTATTCATTCAAGTCTGAGAATAATGGTTGTTCTATTTTTATGAATAATATCTTTTATGGTCGAGCACCTGAAAAGAATGGCTTATTTCTGTTAGATCTCGATAGTAGTGATACACATATACATAACATTGATGCTAAGCGAATTAAATTGAATGATAATTCTACTTATATGTGGCACTGTCGTCTTGGTCATATTGGAGTGAAACGCATGAAGAAACTCCATACCGATGGATTACTTGAATCACTTGACTTTGAGTCACTTGATAGATGTGAAGCATGTCTGATGGGAAAAATGACTAAGACTCCATTCTCGGGTATGATGGAGCGAGCTACTGACTTATTGGAAATCATACATACAGATGTGTGCGGACCAATGAGTGTAGCATCACGCGGTGGTTATCGTTATGTTCTAACCTTCACAGATGATTTGAGTAGATATGGGTATATCTATTTAATGAAACATAAATCCGAAACTTTCGAGAAGTTTAAGGAATTCCAAAGTGAAGTAGAAAATCAACGTAACAAGAAGATTAAATTTCTACGATCTGATCGCGGAGGTGAATATCTGAGTTATGAGTTTGGCATGCATTTAAAGAAATGCGGAATACTTTCACAATTGACACCGCCGGGAACACCACAACGAAACGGTGTGTCCGAACGTCGTAATCGAACTCTCTTAGATATGGTTCGTTCTATGATGTCTCTTACTGATTTACCGTTATCATTTTGGAGTTATGCATTAGAGACAGCCGCATTCACTTTAAATAGAGCACCATCAAAATCTGTTGAAACGACACCGTATGAATTATGGTTTAATAAGAAACCTAAGTTGTCGTTCCTAAAAGTTTGGGGTTGCGAAGCCTATGTAAAAAAGTTACAACCGGACAAGCTAGAACCCAAAGCGGAGAAATGCGTCTTCATAGGATACCCTAAGGAAACTATAGGGTACACTTTCTATCACAGATCCGAAGGCAAGATCTTTGTTGCGAAGAACGGAACCTTTCTTGAGAAAGAATTTCTCACTAAAGAAGTGACTGGAAGAAAAGTAGAACTCGATGAGATTGAAGAATCTCTGCTCGTTGATCAGAGTAGCGCAGTGCCGGAAGATGTTCCTGTGCCGCCTGCACCGGCAACAGAGGAAGCTAATGATAATGATCATGAAACTTCAAATGAGATAGCTACTGAACCTCGCAGATCGACAAGGGAACGTGCCACTCCAGATTGGTATGATCCTTGTCTAAATTTCATGATTGTGGATAACAATGATGAAGACCCTGCGACGTATGAAGAAGCGACGATGAGCCCAGATTCCAACAAATGGCAAGAAGCCATGAAATCCGAAATGGGATCCATGTATGATAACAAAGTATGGACTTTGGTAGACTTACCTGATAGCCGCAAGGCTGTCGAGAATAAATGGATCTTCAAGAGAAAAACAGATCTTTGATGGTAATATTACTGTCTATAAAGCTCGACTTGTCGCAAAGGGTTTCCGACAAATTCAAGGTGTTGACTACGATGAGACTTTCTCACCTGTAGCGAAGCTAAAATCTGTGAGGATTTTGTTAGCAATAGCTGCATTTTTCGATTATGAGATTTGGCAGATGGATGTCAAAATGGCGTTCCTTAATGGAGACATTGAGGAAGAGTTGTATATGATACAACCCAAAGGTTTTGTCGATCCTAAAAATGCTGACAAAGTATGCAAACTTCAGCGTTCAATCTATGGACTGAAGCAAGCATCAAGAAGTTGGAACCGACGCTTTGATAAGGTGATCAAAGACTTCGGGTTTATACAGTGTCATGGAGAGGCCTGTATTTACAAGAAAGTGAGTGGGAGCTCTGTAGCGTTCCTGATATTATATGTAGATGACATATTATTGATTGGGAATGATATAGAACTATTAAGAAGTGTAAAGGGTTATTTGAATAATAGTTTTTCAATGAAAGACCTTGGTGAAGCATCATATATATTAGGCATCAAGATTTATAGAGATAGATCAAGACGTCTAATAGGGCTATCACAGAGTACATACCTGGACAAGATTCTAAAGAAGTTTAGAATGGACGAAAGTAAGAAAGGATTCTTACCTATGTTACCAGGCAAGGTCTTGAGTAAGACTCAAGGACCGGCTACGGCAGAAGAAAGAGAAAGGATGAGTCAGATCCCCTATGCCTCGGCAGTAGGCTCTATCATGTATGCCATGCTATGTACTAGACCGGATATAGCACATGTGGTTAGTTTGACTAGCAGATATCAAAGTGATCCAGGAATGGAACACTGGACAGCGGTCAAGAATATCCTGAAGTACTTGAAAAGAACTAAGGATATGTTTCTTTGTTATGGAGGTGACCAAGAGCTCGTTGTAACAAGTTACACCGATGCAAGTTGGAACACTGATCCTGATGACTCTAAGTCTCAGTCTGGTACGTGTTTATATTGAATGGTGCTGCAGTAAGCTGGGCAAGCTCGAAGCAGTGCACGGTGGCGAAATCCTCAACAGAATCGGAATACATAGCGGCTTCGGAGGCTTCATCAGAAGCGGTATGGATGAAGAGGTTCATTGTAGAGCTCGGTGTGGTTCCTAGTGCATTGGACCCACTAGTCATCTACTGTGACAACATGGGTGCCATCGCCAATGCACATGAACCAAGGTCACACAAGAGGCTGAAGCATATCAAGCTGCGTTATCATTCGATTCGCGAGTACATCGAAGATGGAGAAGTAAAGATTTGCAAAGTACACACTGATCTGAATGTAGCAGATCCGTTGACTAAAGCTCTCCCTAGGGCAAAACATGACCAACACCAGAATGCCATGGGTATTAGGTACCTTACAATGTAATCTAGATTATTGACTCTAGTGCAAGTGGGAGACTGTTGGAGATATGCCCAAGAGGCAATAATAAAAGTGGTTATTATATATCTTTATGTTAATGATAAATGTTTATATACCATGCTATAATTGTATTAACCGAAACATTGATACATGTGTGATATGTAAACAACAAAGAGTCCCTAGTAAGCCTCTTAACTAGCTTGTTGATTAATAGATGATTAGTTTCATAATCATGAACATTGGATGTTATTAATAACAAGATTATATCATTATATGAATGATGTAATGGACACACCCAATTAAGCGTAGCATAAGATCACGTCATTAAGTTATTTGCTATAAGCTTTCGTTACATAGTTACCTAGTCCTTATGACCATGAGATCATGTAAATCACTTATACCGGAAAGGTACTTTGATTACATCAAACGCCACTGCGTAAATGGGTGGTTATAAAGGTGGGATTAAGTATCCGGAAAGTATGAGTTGAGGCATATGGATCAACAGTGGGATTTGTCCATCCCGATGACGGATAGATATACTCTGGGCCCTCTCGGTGGAATGTCGTCTAATGTCTTGCAAGCATATGAATAAGTTCATAAGAGACCACATACCACGGTACGAGTAAAGAGTACTTGTCAGGAGACGAGGTTGAACAAGGTATAGTGTGATACCGATGATCAAACCTCGGACAAGTAAAATATCGCGTGACAAAGGGAATTGGTATCGTATGTGAATGGTTCATTCGATCACTAAAGTCATCGTTGAATATGTGGGAGCCATTATGGATCTCCAGATCCCGCTATTGGTTATTGGTCGGAGTGAGTACTCAACCATGTCCGCATAGTTCGCGAACCGTAGGGTGACACACTTAAAGTTTGATGTTGAAATGGTAGAACTTGAATATGGAATGGAGTTCGAATATTTGTTCGGAGTCCCGGATGAGATCCCGGACATCACGAGGAGTTCCGGAATGGTCCGGAGAATAAGATTCATATATAGGATGTCATTTTATGTGAATTAAAATGATGCGGAAGGTTCTATGGAAGGTTCTAGAAGGTTCTAGAAAAGTCCGGAAGAAACCACCTAGGAAGGTGGAGTCCACATGGGACTCCACCTCCATGGCCGGCCAACCCTAGTGGGGGTGGAGTCCCAAGTGGACTCCCCCTTAGGGGGCCGGCCACCCCCCCATATGGAAGGTGGAACTCCCACCTCTAGTGGGAGTCCTAGCTTGGGAAGGTTTCCCCACCATATGGAAGGTTTTTGGTTCGGGTCTTATTCGAAGACTTGGAGACCAACACTTGGGGTTCCACCTATATAAAGAGGGGCCAAGGGGAGGGGGCCGGCCACCCAAGAACCACCAAGGTGGCCGCACCCCTTAGTGGCCGGCGCCCCCTCTCCCCAAACCCAAGAACCACCAAGGTGGCCGCACCCCTTAGTGGCCGGCGCCCCCTCTCCCCAAACCCAAGAACCACCAAGGTGGCCGCACCCCTTAGTGGCCGGCGCCCCCTCTCCCCAAACCCTAGCGGCCTCTCTCCTCCACCACGTCCCGCACGCTTAGCGAAGCTCCGCCGGACTTCTCCACCGCCACCGACACCACGCCGTCGTGCTGTCGGATTCAAGAGGAGCTACTACTTCTGCTGCCCGCTGGAACGGGGAGGTGGACGTCGTCTTCATCAACAACCGAACGTGTGACCGAGTACGGAGGTGCTGCCCGTTCGTGGCGCCGTGATCAAGATCTTCTACGCGCTTTTGCAAGCGGCAAGTGATCGTCTACCGCAGCAACAAGAGCCTCATCTTGTAGGCTTTGGAATCTCTTCAAGGGTGAGACTCGATAATCCCCTCGTTGCTACCATCTTCTAGATTGCATCTTGGCTTGGATTGCGTGTTCGCGGTAGGAAATTTTTTGTTTTCTATGCTACGTTATCCTACAAAAAGAAGGGTAACCTGCGAAGTAAGTAAATCCAACCACCCTTCCACTAGATTTTTATCTAGGAGGATTGAAAGGATTTATTTCTCTGAGTCTAGCATAGTGTTGCTATGCTAAATCATCCTAGAGAATAAAAAGCCACATAAAAGCATATGTTCTTATCACAAGTTTATGCCTCAGCCTTTGCATCATAGGCTGGGCCAAGATATCAAGTGCAATCTCTGTTCTTATAAATTTTTACATAGCTTAGCTTTCACCAATAAACGCATAATCTACAGGGGTCTACTTGGGGTCCAGGAAATCATCCTAGGCCAACCAAGTAGCACCATAGCAGCAATCAGAGGCTATAAGCATACAAGCTAACACAGCAAGCCATCAAGTAAATTGCCAACTCAAGTATCAAGTAAATATATAATGCATCCTTTCAGTAAAAGCAACATAACAAGTCATGTATGCCTGGGATGATAAAGCAATTCCAAACAGGGGCATCACAAGAATATAGCATCCAGTAGGGCAATTACATAAGGTTACATACTGTCCAGGAAATGCTTCTGACCAACCAAGTATTACCATAGTTGCACAACAATATAAGTATAAATTTAAGCTCATAAGCAGGCCACCAAACCAAGCATCAATCCGCAAGCAAATATAAATGCCTCTCACATTTCCAAATTCAGTAATTAGATACACATGTGTATAACTGAATTACTTCAGCTGACTGAACTGTCCAAGTTCAGTTTCGTCCGTCATAGAATGAGCAAATCATCCAAAGTGAGATACCAACATAGTACAAACAGCTAGTAGGCAATTGAATCAAACAGAAGACACTAGATTATCTAACAGTAGTATCATTTGATGATCACCACTGACATACAACAATCGGGTCAAGCACACCCAAATTTTTGGCCAACAAATTTATAGCTATAGAGAATATATATATAGAGAGAGAGGAGGGGTATAGCTCACAGTGAGTTCAATCGAGAGTTGGAGCAGTAGTTGACGTCGGGGTTGCGTCCGCGACACCGTCCCGCCGGCGTCGAGGTCGAGGAGGAAGTAATCACCAGCATCACAACACCATGCCACCACCAGCAACATCACCACACCCACACCATCACCAATATCTGGAGCAAGCCGAGAGCAGAGACGTGTATGGGCGCTGGAGGCGTCGAGGCAGTGGGTGGCAGCAGCAAAGCCTATGGCGGAGCCACGCGAAGGAGCAGAGAGCGTCCAGGCGATGGGGGCCGATGGCGAATATCTTGTCGGGGCGGCGCCGGCAGACGGCAACGCCAGAAGCGGCCGGCGATGACTAGATAGGCATGAGGCGGAGCTAGGGTTCCAGGGTCGTGGGTGACCGCTGGAGGCCACCAACGCCAAATCGGACGAGGAAGTTTTTGAGTACAAGAGAAGACGGAGCAGGGCTGACCAACGGTGGCACCAGAATCGGCCGACGAAGGCCGTAATAGGAGGCAGCTAGGGTTCACAGAGGGACGCCTGGGTGTGGGCGGCAGGGGCGCCGCGGCGAGGGAGTTTTGGTGGATAAGAAGGAAGAAGGCGGCGAAGCCTCATGGGCGAGCGGCGGCACCGGAGTCGGCCAGCAGCTGGCCGGGCGGTGGTGGCCGGAGCGGCATCGGCGCCATCGCCAGGAGGGGGAACGAGTGAGGTCATCCTCGTGTACGAGAGCGGGTGAGTGCGAGGTAGAGTGGGGGTCGGGTTGGGTTGACCCAACCGACTCGGGCCAATGGGCTAGGCCTGGTTGACCAGGCCTTGGGCCAAACCATTGGGCCATTTGGTCCATATATTTTTCTTTTCTTCTTTATTTCCTTCCCTATAAGATTTTACCTTTTTTTTAAAAAATAATAATTAAATAACAACAATAAATAAAAGTGAGTAACTGAAAATTACCTCTATAATAATATATAACAAATACTTTCGAACTAAAGGAAAAATAATTTGGAGTTTCCTCTGATTTTTAAAAAAGACTACTTTTAAATCTTAAACTATTAAACCTAAATACTAAAGATATTATTTATTGTTTCAATTCTTCAGATAAAGAAAATATTAAATGTTACTTCACATTAAAAGGTCATATAAAAAAACAAATACTTCTTGATGATTATGTTTAATCATATGAAAATCTTAATTGATCAGTACTTCAACTATAAATTAAAACCCTAAACCCTAATAGTATTTATCATATTTTATTAAGTATTTTAAAAGAAATATAATGTTAAACTCATTATTATTTCTATTTCAAAGTTATTAATGATTTCAAACCTATTACCAATTCTTATTTTTAAGAATTATATCACAAATTAGAAACCTAGTTCTAGTATAAGTAAGAACTTTGATCCCATTATTTCATGTGATCACCCTTAACTAGTTGCAACCCTAAAACCCTAGGGGTTTATCACATATGATTTTATAAACTTCATTTTACTCATAGATCCTTATTATGCAATCAATTAATACATGTCAGGATCCATTAAAAATTGAATTTAGGCTTAATCATAGGAAATCATCATTTCATGTATTTCTTTTTCATTAACACCTATATGATCCAATTAGTGTCACCTAGGTATAAACCCTAGCTTGATACCACATGTTAGCACCATTGATCACCATTCCTAGTATCACACAATTGGAATCAACCTCAACCATTGAACCCTTGTAGAACCATGATGATTAACCCTAATACCAATCTTGTATAGTAATACACATCACATGTTCCTATTAAACTAAACCCTACTTAGGAACTAATAAGCCACTCATCCTAGGAATCATTAGAGATTACTTAATAATGCAATGATGAATCCAATAGTAAACCTTAGAAGCTCATAGCTCCTATTTAGTAGTTCTTATTCTTATTTAACCTGTTCTTCAAAAGTTATTCTTTTGAAGTACATATGTCAATTAAACCATAGAAGCCATAGTTCTTATTTGAAATACTTATTATTTCTTAATCAACATGTTCTTCAAAAGTTATTCTTTTGAAGTATAATACATATAATCCTCAACCATGCATCATAGAACTTAAAAATTGACAACTGTTCTTTACATATTGTTCCACCACTATTCTTTATGTGTGTGCTTGTTAAAATGCATTATATCACTTGTTTATGCTATAATATCACCAACCCTAATAAGAACCTTGTTTGAGAACCATCCTAAAAGTGCAACACACCCTAAAGAAATATTTACAACTCATCATCTTAAATCATCGAGATTAGGTTACGCTCGATACGATTGCATCTCATACTATGCATTATAGCATCTTTGCCAGTTCTTTAAACATTGTCCTTACCGGACAATGATGGTATTTCAGAATTTGGAGTTCTCACGTATCGAAGCTTTTGCCTGCATAATCCTGCAGTCAAGAAAGGCAAGTTCATTGCTTGCTCATGTCATTTGATTATTTTTATCAAATTATATGCAAAGTACTATACTTATCACTCTTGCATTGAAAAGCAAATATTATTCTACAATTATGAATATGACTATGTGGCTGGCAATGAAACCATGGTATGTGTTGATATGGTGGAGGTTCCATTGCATGGGTTTTATTAACCTAGGATTAATTACCAATGCCGTCCAGTGATTCTAGCGCCGTACATATCGCGTTGACCATAAGATCTATAATGGCTCTGGGGAAGCCAGCTGTATCTTTTCCCTCCTGCACGCCAACGGACTTGATAGAGCCTGGCGAGGTGTTGGAGATAACACTGCCGTAGGTTGGGATGGCCTTTTAAATCCCCATCCGTGAGGATGACTGGATCTACCGTCTATGAGGGATTGTCCGTAGTACACCGTGGGTAAAGCCGTATGATCGGGAGATGTCTACCGGGGGTGTACGGATGGACAAATGGGTGGGTTTGCAGGGTCGCGGAGAAGGCGGTGTGGGCTTGGTTCTTATACCTGACCTCACACCAAAGGAAGTGTGAACGAGCAAGCTACTCGGTTGGCAACAAGGTTAAGTTCTCTTATGGGAAAAGTAACGCACCTCTGCAGAGGATACTGAATTGTAACTGTCACTCCCTGTTCCGGGAAGGGAACTGCGAACGCGGCAGAAAAGGAACTCCATGAAGTTCTAGTCAACATGTGAAGACTGACGGGCATAGTTTTCAGAATAAAATAAACCTTTTGAAGAAATGTTTATGAAAACTTGCATTCGCCTATGACTTTCTGTTCTATGGCTGTAGCTAGTGCATGATACACCTATTTCCTAATATGAACTTGCTGAGTACGCTCATACTCATCCCACTCTTAAATCCCCTGCTTAGCTATGGAGACACCGAAGGAGAAACTACCGTGGAACTCGAAGACAAAGGAGTCAACTTCAACAAGATAAAGAATCTAATCAAAGAAGTCAATGGAGTCAACTTCTACATCAGCTAAAGTGGAAACTTAGACTAGTAATAGAAGGGAACATTCCCCTAATCCTAGCACCTAAGTAGGTAGATGTCTATAGTAAGCCAAGTAGCTCTTAAGCTTGAGTTAGCATTAAGTTAGTCTATGGGTCGTTCTTCTGGAGCTTTATTTGAAATGTTACCTCACTGTAAAGTAGGAGGATGTGTTGATCTTCTGTAAACAGTTTGTGTATCCTTCTATAGACATGCCTTGGACTCGCATATGTTTCTGTTGTACCACTCTGAGGGATGTAATATGAGTGGAACGGTGTTTCACTTGTGTTATGTCAACGACTTGTGTACTACACCATGCAGTGGTACGCTGGGTCACCACAGCCAATAAGGTCCTGCATCTGTCCGTGCCACCCATCAGAAGCTGTGTTCATACACAGTGGCTCGCCCTGAATAGGCAGTCCAAGTATCATTGAGACATCCTAAAGAGTAGGGGTCATCTCGCCGGCCCTCAAGTGGAAGGTGTGCGTCTCCGGCCTCCACCGGTCGACAAGGGCGGTGAGTGCCGCGGCGTTCATGTTCGCCCCCCCCCCCCGGCGTACAAGCGTGATGAACGGGAGAAGACCGGTGGGCTGGATGAACTCCGTGTACCTCTCGTCATACGGCATATCTACCGTGCCATGGTACCGAATCTTCAAAGGGTGAAGATCCGTTCTCCTCTCCGTCATATGAAAAGCTCGGCGATCCCTGTCATACTCTTGATCTAGGAGCCACACCATCCTACATGTTTACACAACCATATTATGAGTCATTCCACTAACAAAAATGAGCAACACATACATGAGAAAACACCTTTCTGTGGTACTGAAAAAGAAAGTGCTGTAGAGCACATGAATGAGCTTTCTACTTTAAGTAGCTTGTTTTCTGATGATGTTAAGATGCGTACTTATTTTGTTGCTAAATTTTTTCCTTTCTCATTAAAGGATGATGCTAAGATTTGGTATAATAGTTTGCCTCCTGATTCTATTGATAGTCCAAGTTGTTTTCTTGATGTTTTCTTTCGAAAATATTTTCCTGCTAGTGCTCAACATATTGCTCTGCAGAGAATTTATAGTTTTGATCAAGAAGATGGGGAGAAATTGCCTGAAGCTTGGGCAAGGTTTTTCTCTCTTATTAGAGCTTGGCCTAGACATGATTTGGAAAAGCATGACTTACTTGATATATTTTATAGTGGACTAACCATTGAGTCTAGGGCATACCTGGATAGTTGTGCTAGTTGTGTTTTCAGGAAAAGAACTCCAGACGAAGCTGAAGAATTATTGGCTAAAATAAGCCAAAATCATGATGATTGGACTACACCTGAACAAACCCCAACACCAGTATTGAAGAAGAGAGGTATGATTGAATTAAATGATGAAGATATGAGGGAAGCCAAGAAATATCTTATGGAGAAAGGTATTAAATCTGAAGATGTGAAGAATTTACCTCCCACAGAAGACTTATGTAAGATAACTCCCCCTTCATCCACGATTGAGGGCGGCACCCCATGTGTCGGCGCGGCCTGGAGGGGGGGCGCGCCACCCTGTGGTGAGGGCCCCTCCTGGCCCCACTTCGTCATCCCTTCCACTCATTCCACTCTCTCTCCCGAAAAAACTCGTACCAGTTCGTTCTCACTCGCGTTTTCACCCAAGAGCTCGGGATTTTTCGATCTCCTTGCTCAGCGCATCTTTGCTGCTGAAATTTGGAGCATTTGTTCTCCAAAAATGGAGTGGAATAGACATCAACTCAATCAATATGAATTGGAGGTGCATGAAATTATGAGAGTCCACCGTGAAGAGGGGGTATACCCCTCCTACTACCCATGCACCGATTTCATGAAGAGTGCAGGGATCTTTCAGGATGTTCAAAGGCTAATTTCTAATGCAGGGTTAGAAGATTTTGTTATTGGTGAACCTTACCAATATGCAAAACTAACCATGTCAGTGGTGCTGGATTTTGAATACCATTGGTCCCAACCTAACCACATGGTTCAATATAAAATCTACAATAAAACTATCAACTTGCCTCTTGATGATTTTTGTGCAGCTATCAAAGTGCCACAGTGGGGATCATGTGAGAAGATTAGGGGGCTGCCACCACAACTCTTGAAACTATACGAGATGATCTGTGAAGGGAGAAGCTTCTCGAATGAGAGTGGTAAAATTTGTAGTATTCAACTCCCTTTTATTCGCTATTTTGCTTACTTTATCACCAAATGCGTCCTTGCTAGAAAGAATGCAAATAAGTTATCCATCCATGATTTGGTTTTCTTAGCTGCTGCATTGCAACGTGATAGAACTTATAATTTGGGTGTTGTGATAGCTTTTAGGCTTGCTACTAACCGTGATAAAGGAGGAATTTGTGGGGTCTCATTGCCTCTCGTTTGCTAGCTATGCATGGTGTAGAACCTCACCCTCTTGATATTCAGCTCTCTGTAGAGAAACTAGATATTGTTTCCATGATAAAACATGACTTTGTTTCTAATTGGTCTAACTCGAATAACTTGTCCTATGAGATTACCTTTTTCAAGAAGAAATGGAGAGTAACTAAACCTGAAAGACTAGTTGGACTGCCTGCACCTGCTTTGTTTAACCTTGATTCCAGGGAAAATTGGTCGGTCACAGAAGATGAACTTGATGCATACATAGAGAGGTGCAGCCATCAAGCAGGGGATGGCGTGGAGGAGGCCGAGGACCCCCTCGACTTGCCATCCGACGCAGCAAGTTCTTCACATCAGTATTCTGGGCATGTGGAACCTTCATCCTTCTCTTCTGCACAGGGATCTTATTATGACCACGTGACATGGGCATACCCTTCGGGTACCCATTATTAGTATACCTGGCTCGGCCCAATATGGAGAAGACCAAATATGGAGAAGGCCCAATAAGGCAACCCGAAGAAGTAGTCGACTAGGACTCTTGTAAAACCCTAGGCTGGTTGCATATATAAAGCCAGCCAGGGTACCAGATAGAGGGAGGCCAACAGATTGATAGCATAGCTTCGCCCACGGCGGCGCCCTGTAAACATACTTATGATCATATAGTAGATTGCTAGCAGCACGTAGGGATCCTCCACCGAGGGGACCCGAAGCTGGGTACGTCGTGTGCCTAATCTCGCTCCCGGAATCTCCATCGTCGCTCTCTCCCGAAACCCAAGTCTACAATACGTAGGCATTGGCGAGGTGATCCCTCGTCAATTGGCGCCGTCTGTGGGGATCGCGACGGATGGATTTTGTTATTCGGGCGAGATCCATCGTCATCAACCATACCCAGATCACATCTGCTTCTCATCCGAAGGCCAAATCATGTCGTACAAAGCTGAGACAGATCCTCCAGAAATCATGCCGTACAAAGCTATTTGCGTGGAGCGGGACTAGATCAACTCGATCATCTGCGCCGTCTTGATTCTGCAAGGTGTTTCCTTGCCGTACGTTGTGGACGAGTCCTGGCCAAGAGCGGTGCAGCATCATGTGGTTGGGTCGCGATCGGTCAAATCCAAAGTCTGCATGAATTGGTGATGCTGATGGCTCAAAGTTCGAGGGTAAAAGATTAAAAGGAAAAGCAAGCCTGCATACAAGATTTCAAGCACAGAAAAGGCATGCAGCCTACTCCACGCAAATACAAAGAGTGTTTACTTAAAAAGAAGGGAGGGGAAACATCAAGTCGTCGGATTTTAACTTGCTGGGACACTCGGTATTATACTTCGTCCTGTCACAGCGTACTTCAATTTCGGAGGAACCAACATCTTCAGCGACGTCGGCAGAACGGACATCTTCATGGGCTTAGAGCAGCCGATATTCATCATCATACTCAAGAAACATCGGCATCGACTTTCATCCGACTTAAAAAATATCAGGTGTTATATTTTCAATTAATTACTACTTGCAAAATTTATTTTCCTAAATATTTTTGGCTCGTGCTATTATTTGCATACGAATTTGTGTACTACAACATAACTGCAGATTGAAAAAAGTTTCGACTACTCTATTCGGTCGGCCGCGCCCGCCATCGCGCACTCGCTATACTCGAGGGCTCGCCTGCCGCGGACATGACATCGCGGACTCAATATACTCGGGTGCTCACTAGTCACCGATCAACCACATCAACTACGTCCTCTTCAGCGACTACTCCCAACCAGACGGCGTACGCCTACATCGACTGTGTCCTGCTTCAGCGACGACTCCGTCGCACCCGATAAAAAAAAAGTTAAGTGTTCCTCTTCTGAGAGTTAATTATTACCGAATACTCGGGGTTGCGCCATTACAATATTACAACAAATTCACCCGACATCCGGGGCTGCACCATTACATCGTTACCACAAATATACTCGATTACTTGGTGAATTTATTTTCTTCGGCTCTGGATATATCTTCTCCGGTTCAATGGAATTATTTTCTCCGGTTCAGTGGAATTATTCTCTTCGGCAGTGGATTTATTTTCTTCGGCTTAGTGAAATTATCTTCTTCGGCTCAGTGGATTAATCTTCTTCGGCTTACTGGATTTTGTCTTCGTCGGATTCATCTTATAAAGTTATCATTGGTTTCCTCTAATATAATATTACCCGATGAGCTTCCGGGTCAATGGATTCGTCTTCTATGGTTATTACTAGAACTATTTTCTCCGGCTCAATGGATTCATCCTCTATGATATCAACGGATTCATCTTTTATGGTTATTATTGGATTTTTCGGGTCAGTGGATTCATCCTCTATGATATCGGCGGATTCATCTTCAATATATGATGGTGTAATCTTTAATATGGATTCATCTCAAGTACTTCATCTCGGACTTCATCTTCAGTATTTCATCCTTACTGGCCTTCTTTCGGCGACACGGATAATACTCGGGGGTTTGACAATGACTACGTCCCGAGTAACAACTGTGACACGGTGTCTAAGCAACAATAATGACATCACCCCAGCAGCGCTCGGGGGCTCAGCTAGTTCTTCCTCACACAATATGGCGGCATTTATTTTCGCTATTTGGTGGTATCTACTTCGGCTCGACTTCTTCTCCGCACTCGAAGACTTCATCGCGCCGACTCTGTCGTGCCCAATAAGCTAAGTGATTCCTTTGTTTTACATAAAGTTAATTATCATTTACTTTCGCTGTACCCCACACTCGGGGGCTGCGCCATATTTCTTCACTATACATCTCAGGTTGGCAAAAGAAGAACTGTGCCTACAAAAATTGTCTTCAAGAGAGAACCCGACGAAATCCTCAGAGAGGACCCGAGGAAATCTTCTTCAGGGAGGAACCCGACGAAATTGTCTTCAAGAGAGAACCCGAGGAAATCTTCTTCAGGGAGGAACCCGACGAAATTGTCTTCAAGAGAGAACCCGAGGAAATCTTCTTCAGGGAGGAACCCGACGAAATTGTCTTCAAGAGAGAACCCGAGGAAATCTTCTTCAGGGAGGAACCCGACAAAATCAAGAGAGAACCCGACGAAATCTCCTTCAAGGAGGACCCGAAGAATTGTCCTCAGGGAGGACCCCAAGAATTGTCCTCAGGGAGGAACTCGACGAAATTTTCATCAAGGAGGAACCAAAAAAAATACAAATCTTCGGGTCCATTGACTCGTCATTTGTTCCGATCAAGAACATCGCGATATGCCTGACGACAATATAGAAGAATCCAATATATTCGGCTATCCCATCACGCCGCGAAAAATATAGAAGAGCCCGCAAAGTGGGTCATTGCATCAGCCGAACAAGGCACTCGACAATATATTCTCAGAGCGCTAAAAGTCGCGAATAATCTCAGAATGCCGCAAAACTCTGCGAAGGTAAGACCCCGGATCCGTTCTGAGCGGCGTGGCACCGTCTCTGACGTCGGTTTGCTACTTTTTTCCTTATCAACAGATACGAAGAAAAATCCTAACGGACGCGTTAGGTACCCTATAAAACATGACTGGGACTCGACAGAATGGTAAGACCTTAAGCGGCACCTGTCGAGTTAACACCAGTATCCCGGGATCATGTCCAGGGACGTGATCTTGAAGTAGGTTTTTGCGGATTGCCACTAGAGCAGTTAACTAGTACCTGATCCGTCAGATGAACTAGCCCCAATTACCATTATCCCTGTACAATATAGATATGGATGTCAAATAAAAATAGCAACGGCCTGGAGTCGATAAAAAGAGGGGATGCGCCCAGAAATATAGTCAAGTTCTTTATCGAGTAGTACAACTTGAGCCTATGCCTAGGTGCAAGCACCTGCCCATAGGCTCGGGGGCTACTCTTATCGAGAGCATTGTTCACCCTCCCGATAAGATACAAGAGAGAGAAAAAATTGTGGAGTCGATTAAAAGCAAGTTGAGCCTACACCCAAGTGCAAACACTTGGCTGTAGCCTCGGGGGCTACTCCCATCGAGAGCGCTGGTCGCGCACCCGATAGAAAGATAACTTCGACAGCATCTACGGCAATTCAGGTTTGTAGACTCAACTCGATTCTACGACTCGAGTGGAGCCTACTCCCATCGGGAGCACATGGATTTCATCAAGTCTTCCAGAAATATAGTTAAGTTCGTCATCGAGTAGTACAACTTGAGTCTATGCTTAAGTGCAAGCACTTGCCCATAGACTCGGGGGCTACTCCCATCGGGAGCGCTGCCGCGCACCCGATAATTTCAAGAATCGTCGACATCATCTACGCTACACATGATCTACGACATGGACCTCGCCTTGTATTTCTTCGACTTCGGAGCTGGTTATGCTTGGAGTTTCTACGCAAGTCTTCGACTTCCCTATAAACTCGGGGGCTACTGACATGGGCATACCCTTCGGGTACCCATTATTAGTATACCTGGCTCGGCCCAATATGGAGAAGACCAAATATGGAGAAGGCCCAATAAGGCAACCCGAAGAAGTAGTCGACTAGGACTCTTGTAAAACCCTAGGCTGGTTGCATATATAAAGCCAGCCAGGGTACCAGATAGAGGGAGGCCAACAGATTGATAGCATAGCTTCGCCCACGGCGGCGCCCTGTAAACATACTTATGATCATATAGTAGATTGCTAGCAGCACGTAGGGATCCTCCACCGAGGGGACCCGGAGCTGGGTACGTCGTGTGCCTAATCTCGCTCCCGGAATCTCCATCGTCGCTCTCTCCCGAAACCCAAGTCTACAATACGTAGGCATTGGCGAGGTGATCCCTCGTCACCACGCCATGTATGATCCACCGGCGTGGAACCCTGACCCTCGCTGGGGTTGACCTCCACTTAGGCCAAAAGCCTAAGCTTGGGGGGAGGTATGCCGGCTTCACTCATTCATTGCATATTACAATTGCCGGTCATGTGTATATACTTGTTTCATTTCTTTCGGTTGTTTCTCTTTCATTTATTGCAGTAGGTCTTTATTTTAGTTTTTGAAGGTTGTTACTACTGTAGTAATATTTACTTTTACTTCTTTATTTCATTTTTGTGCCGATGGGTGCCTCTAATATGAGGAAGATGATATTTGGGGAAGTGATGTCTAAAAAACAGATTCTGGACTGATACTAAAAACATTCCTGTGCGTAGCCAGAACGTTATTTTGAGCTGCCAATTTTTGTGAATGTTCCCCAGGTTGTTATCTAACTTTCATTAGTTGAGCACTTTTCGAGTTGAGCAGCAGAAAATTTTCGTAAAAAATGATTACTGCACTGCTGTCAAGTTTTGGAAGATTTCTGCCACTTTGCTTTTCTATGATTCTTTTAGTTTTCGTTCTCTTGTTTTTTGCTTTGTTTCTTTCCTAAAATACAAAAATACCAAAAATATTTCTGTTGTTTATCTTCACCATTTGTTTATTTGGTTTCTTGTTCTTATTTTGCTTTGTTTTGCTATTGTTGGTTTGCTATGAGAAAATCCAAAAAGATTTTACTTTCATTCGGTGACTCTAATATCGAAAACGCCAAAAATATTTGTTGTTCTTGTTTGGTTTTGTAAAGTTTATTAGGGAGTTCAGCGGTCTCCGGTGGTTGGAGCTTGGTTTTCATTCCATATTATTATTCAACCTACACAAGTGAAATGCAATAATGACGATCTACGACAACTCGACTGTGGTGAGAGGCTGGTATGAACTCTATTTGTTTTCATTTTTGTACATATACTCATCCATGTGAGCATACTTAGCTGGTTCATGTGAGGTATATGTCATTTAATGAAAGTCTAGTAGTTCATGATCTCTCATGTTTAGCTCCAATTTATTAATAATGAGTAGCATGTCATGAATATCTGCTTGCATTGTTTTATTCATAGATAGGTATGACATTGTGGTATCCTCCTCTGAATAATTCATTTGGATTGACTTGGCACATGCTCACGCATGCATATGATTGAAAAACAAAAGTCAGCCTCGATGATTTACTTTGCTTCAGAGTTCTTGTATCACTTTTATGCCTCCGTTAATTTTATTTTGTCGCAAGCATGATTATGACAGTTATTGCTCTCTTGATTGTCGCTTCCCAGTCTATTGCTAGCCTTCACTTGTACTGAGCAGGAATGCTGCCCGTGCTTCCAAATCCCTGAAAACCAAGTTATTCCAAAGTGTCCACCATAAATACCTATGCATGGCATTTCAAACCATTCCAAGTAAATTTTCATGTGCTACCTTTAACCTTCAAACTATTTCTCAATTTGTGTCAATGTTTTATAGCTCATGATGAAGTATGTGGTGTTTTACCTTTCAATCTTGTCAGTCAGACTTTCACCAATGGACTAGTGGCATATACATCCGCTTATCCAATAATTTTGCAAAAAGAGCTGGCAGCGGGGTGCCTAGCCCCAATTAATTACAACTTTCATTAATAATTCTCTTCACATGTTTTGCCCTGATTTATCAGTACGCAACTTAACTTGCAAATAGACACTCCTCCATGATATGTGAATGTTGGAAGGCACCCGAGGATTCGGTTAGCCACGGATTGTGTAAGCAAAGGTTGGGGGAGTGTCATTCATAATAAAACTAAAGTACATGTCACTACAAGAAAAGTTCTGATAGACAACGTCCCAAAATCGTCAACTAAGGGGCATTTTTCGTCGCCTATGGGCCTAACCCGACGATATGGGGTCCGTTGTCGAAACTGCGTCAGGCAAAGTCCAACGACGATTTTTTCGGTCCGTCGCGCTTGGGCGCCCTTCCGCCACGGAAAATCGGACCGTTGCGGAAGTGTTTTCGGGAGCCCGTTGACTGCTGACGTCATGCAAACTGACACGTGGCAGACGCCGTTAACTGGCAGTTAACGGCGTTAACCGGCTGAAACCCCGTGGTAGATGGTAGGCCCACACGAGGCCTGCCACGTCTTAAGCGGGCCGGGCCAGATGACATAGTTTGACCGGTCAACTATATAGCTGGGCTGGTCCATTAGTTACGTGGGCCGGGCCTAACCTCTAAGGTTGACTGGTCAAAAGTTAAATGGGCCGGCCCATTTAACATGTGGGGTCCCCCTTACAGCAACTGGGCCGGCCCAAGAAGCAAGTGGGCCGGGCCAAAAACACAGGTGGGTCCCACTTTCCTGTTAAAAGGCCGGCCCATTTAGTGTGTGGGGTCCACCATATAGCAAGTGGGCCGGCCCAACAAGCTGGTGGGCCGGGCCAAAAACACATGGTGGGTCCCACTATCCTGTTAAAGGGCCGGCCCATTTAGTATGTGGGGTC
This sequence comes from Lolium perenne, assembly GCF_019359855.2. NCBI lineage: Eukaryota > Viridiplantae > Streptophyta > Magnoliopsida > Poales > Poaceae > Lolium > Lolium perenne. Next base: position 83,686,746 of record NC_067248.2, on the reverse strand, counting down.
CACCATATAGCAAGTGGGCCGGCCCAACAAAATAGTGGGCCGGGCCAAAAACACAGGCGGGTCCCACTTTCCTGATAAAGGGCCGGCCCATTTAGTGTGTGGGGCCCACCATATAGCCAGTGGGCTGGCCCACCAAGATAGTGGGCCGGGCCAAAAACACAGGTGGGTCCCACATTCCTGTTAATGGGCCGGCCCATTTGGTATGTGGGGTCCACCATATAGAAAGTGGGCCGGCCCAACAAGATAGTGGGCCGGGCCAAAAACACAGGTGGGTCCCACCTTCCACTTAAAGGGCCGGCCCATTTACCATGTGGGACCACCATAAAGCAAGTGGGCCGGCCCAACAAGATAGTGGGCCGGCCCAATAAGCACAGGTGGGCCCCACTTTCCTGTTAAAGGGCCGGCCCATCTAGTGTGTGGGGTCCACAATATAGCAAGTGGGCCGGCCCAACAAGATATTGGGCCGGGCCAAAAACACAGGTGGGTCCCACTTTCCTCTTAAAGGGCCGTCCCATTTATTATGTGGGGTCCTCCAAAAAAGCAAATGGGCTGGCCCAACTATTTAGTGGGCCGGCCCAGTAGTTGGTGGGGTCCACCTTAAAGCAAGTGGGCCAGCCCAATTAGTGTGTGGGGTCCACCGTAAATCAAATGGGCTGGCCCAAGAAGTAAGTGGGCCAGCCCGTTTAGTTGCTGTTTATATGCCGGCATAATATGCGCTTTAGGATTTTGCGGGCAGGCACATATGTGATTTCGTTTAATTGGGCCATTTAAGGGATGGGAATTCGTGATTTAGATACTGAGAATATTTACGCAGCATTGATTTCTGTCGGATAGCCTCACTTACCACAAGCACCAAAGAAAAAATGCGCGAAAGAACTATAAAAACTAACTAAATATTACATCACCGCAAGGCATTGAAAAAAATATTACAGAACCCAGAGAAATTGAATGGTAATTAAACCTAGCAATACAATGAAGCGATCCGGCAATCTTTTAAGTTGTCCATGCAGCACCTATATCTGAAACAAAGACATTACAAGTTAAGACAGCAACAATGGAAAGGCAATGACACTACAATATTGTTTGGCAAAGAATTTGGAACTCATCATTTCGTCGTTATAACAAGATCATTGTAATGCGCACAATAAGCAAACAAAGAGTGCATGCCGCATACCAACAGCCAATATAACAGAGCATGTTAGAATGAAACAAATAGACTTACTACTTTGTCGAGTCCCATGCAAACCAACATGTTCAGGGAGTACAAAATTGGCATGAACAACATAGTAGCAGGCTATAAATTTTGTAACAACGACTGAGCAAGATGAAGTTATGATGGCTACATCTACAGAGCAGGGAATGTAAACCAAAAATAGAAGTTACGATGGCAAAAGCTAAAGAGGAGGGAATGTGAACCAACATGTGCCAAGTGCAATTACTTCATTTTGGCCGTGAACTAAATAATACTCCTGAACTTATAGTGAAGGGGATGCAAATCAAGATGTTTCGGGATATAAACTTGTAATGAGCAACACATGGAGGATAGTTAATGCTGGAGCTTAGGATGGACCAGATACAGAATATAGTGGGATCACCTGTGAACTTGTATAAGAGGGAATGCAAACCAATATGTTCAGCTTTCCATATGTGAGCGTCATGCCAAGTCAGAGAAACAAGTCAATAATGCAGCTTTTGAAGAACAAGATGGCACGCAAAATTATTATCTAGTAGTATGACAAGTTTATTTGTACTACAGGCTAGATAGCAGAGTGATAGCATGCCAAACTAAGTCCTTACTTTGTTAGCTTACAGTGAACTAGATACAAAACAATGGCATCACCTGTAGTACAGGGAATGCAAGCCAACATGTTCATGGAGTAAAAAATTGGCACAAACAACATAGTAGCAGGCCATAATTTTTGTAACAACGACTGAGCAAGATAAAGTTATGATGGCTAGATCTACAGAGCAGGGAATGTAAACCAAATATAGAAGTTACGATGCCAAAAGCTATAGAGCAGGGAATGCGAACCAACATGTGCAATTACTTAAAATTGGCCATGAACTAAATAATAGCAGGATGTTACTATAATACCTACAGTATAATTTTTGTAACAACGACTGAGCAAGATAGAAGTTATGATGGCTACATCTACAGAGCAGGGAATGCAAACCAAAATGTTCAATCGCTTAAAGTTAGCAATGAAGTAGAAAATAGCAAGGTGTTACGGTCATAGCTAGGAATGAACTAAAAGAGCTTCAGACAAACAAGCATCTGAACCCAGAACATGGCGCTAAAACAAGGGACTTACATTAGGAGAAGCACTCTGTGGGAGTCACAGCAGATCTTCCTGGGTTGATAGATCCGGTGATGAAGTACGCTACATGTGCTACTTGGGGTTGGAGAGACGGCCATTACACTTCATGGTTACTCATCTCGTCTGCAAAAACGCAACAGCGCGTCGTTAGCACAAATAGGTTCCCCCAAGATTAAACAAGAACTTGCAGGCAAGCAATAGAAAAGCGACAGTAGAAGAGTTTAGATCATACACGGCGCCGGTGAAGCAGATCCGGTTCATGCACAGCGGTGTCGGTGAGCAAGATCCGATGCGGTGGACGACGGATCCGGCGAAGCGGCTCCGGTGGGGTGGACGATGCCGCAGCTGAAGCGACTGCGGTAGACTATTTGGATGAGCATATGGTTTCGAGGTTCGGCGGGGATGATCCGGGCCGGTGGATGACGGCGTAGATGAAGCGGCTCCGGCAGGCAGCCGGATGACGAGGATCGCGAGGCCTCGGGTAGGCCAGGGAAGTCCGGTGGGGATGTTCCGGTGCGGTGGTCGTGGAGGTGGGAGAGAGAGGGACTTGGGAAGTTCCGGTGGGTGGTCTCAGAGGAGAGAGTGAGGGAAATGAATTTTTTTTCGGGGAGTTTCCGGAGCTAGGGAGGTGGTGATCGAAAAAAAATGACGGGTAGACCCCCCACCAACCGACTTATACATGGACATTGTTGTCATCTTTACGAGGGTAGAATGGGAAGTTAGAAGCGTGTGAAATATTTGTATTTTTCGGGCGGGAAGTTTTGCCGCTGGAATGAGATTTCGAATTTGGCTACAGTCCAAGTAATACAAAAATATGAGACCGTACTAGTACGGCCAAATGTCACATCAATTCATCATCACGTTGAAAATCGGTTACGACGATCATAATTATTGGCCGTTGGCACAACAGTTCTCCAACGCTTGATCCAACGGTCAAAGTTCCTTTTTTTTAAGAGAACGGTCAAAATTCATTGGATTCGCTCGGGAACTGCGCGCGCCAAAACGAGTCAGACGAAGATGTTTCTAGAGTTCTCACGGACGCGTCTTGGCGATACATTGAATGCAAATCTTGCAAGGTAAAAAAATGCAAATCTTGCAGGATCGTATGTGGCTGCTATGAGCTGAAGTACTCCATGAAACCGTGAACATACATGTAGATGGGAATCCCATGTAGACGATCTGAAGAACGACCCGCTGCATCTTTCACAAATCCATCTACATGACATGATAAACTTTAATTAAGAAGCAGCCACGTAACAATTATTGCCCAAAATCTAACGGGTTCGACAATAAGCTGGTAATTCTCTATTATATATAAACACCAAAAAAATATAGCAAGTAAGAAAGGAGTGTCAATGCCACCAGGACTTACAAAAAAAGGGAATTAGCACTTCGTAATCTCTTTGTTTTTACACATACCTTCTGCTCAGGAATCCAGGGCCTAGGGTCACATCAAGTCATAATCAGAAACCAAAGTCGGTTCCCATGTTCTCCAATTCAAAACGCGTACAAAATATTTCAGTGTGTGAAATAATGTTGAGATTTTGAATTAGAGGGTTGTTAAGCTATTGATTATATGGAGTCGAAATTTGGTAGCATACATAAGTATCTCTGTTCACAACTCGCCTGTACAGAAGCAGGAACAGCTGTTGTGTTGCAGCACAACACAAAGGAGAAGCCAGCATTCCGTTCATTGCACTCAATACAGCGATGAATGAACCAGACAGGTTGACAAGCTTCTAGACCAGTATGTAGAAAGATGGAAATCAATGGATCACAGAAAATCATCAGTGTCAAGCTTTAATGCACTAGCCAACGCGACCAAAAGTCCGAACTGATGGAAAGGGCTAGGCAATCCACTTTATACATCGCAACAAAAAGTCCAAACTGACAGAAAAGGCTAGACCGGGAGAAGAGAAGAGAAGGTTTGTGAAAGCGATGACTCGAACTTGAGACTATGGGCTCTGATACCACGTCAAGCTTCATCCACGAGCCAACGGAACCACAAGTCAGAACTGATGGAAAGGACTAGGCAATCCACTTATAATATTAACAATCAGCAGGGTTCCGGTTCAAAAAAAATCCACATCACAACAAGGAAACGACCACCAAGATCATAGCAATTGCAGATAAATGCACCTACGAAATATGCTCAGACTAAGGAACCATTTTACAAGACAAAGGTAATGACCTGTCACTGTCCCCGTTCATCTCCAATTATCTAGCAGATACTCTTCTTACTACTTACTAGCATTCCTAACCTGCTCCAAAGAGGGCCTCCTTCTGTGCTGCTATCGTTCTAAAATTGTCGACTTCTAGTCTTAGCGCAGCTGATGCAGCTCGTTCTACTTGGAGTTGCTCCTTTAGAACTTGAGCATGCAAATACTTTGACTTGGACATGGACTTGCACTTCAGCAGTCCAGCATTCCGTAAGAAAGTGTTTTTGGCAATGCCTTTCTTTTTTATTGCCATAGAAAATGCCTTCACACATTCTTCATCGGTTTTTTCCAGACCGTTTTTACCGGTTTTTGCCATCTCTAATTTCATATCTTCCTGCAAAAAATTCAGTTCGTACACATGTGTAAACATGATAGTTACTACAGAGAAACTTGCTGATAGTAGATTTATCATGTGTATGACCTACTTTTATTCCTACAGTTTGGCATGTCTGATTCACATCACATGAATTTTAATAAACATATATAATATCATATTGACATGTACTTTACTACTCCTATAAGTTGGGATGTGAGTCGTCACAAAATTTCAATCTTTGAGAAGACTTACAAGAACACTCTGTGCGACTTCTCCAATCACTTCAAGTTTGTTCTTCTGGCATGCTTCAAAAATCTCTCGCAGTCATCTCTTTGTTTGGTTCCCTTTTACTTGCATTATGTAACATCTGCATTTTAGTACTACCATTTATAAATCGAATAACGTGGTTGAAATGGAGGATCATAATATAAGCTGCACACTGGTGTATATACTCTGCATGATCTTTTACTAAAATATTTCTAAATAGCAGTATAAAACAACATGTCCTTACTTTTTGCCGAATGTGCACTATAAGGTTACGAGATCCCGTACGGCTAGGTAAAAGTAGTTTACCGCGGTTTTCCTGATTCTGTTTAGCCAAATTCTGCAAAAAGGAGACTAGTGAGACACTGCTATAAATAAGAATCCAAGATGTGATCTGGTCTCAGTCTTACAAATCATACCATATTCTTTGGATCAGAAGTGCTTCACAAGATCTCCCCACCGTTTGTCGTCATTTGCTTAAAAGTAGATATAGTTGGAACACTCCCAGTAATCTTTCCAGTGAAGTATTTCTACTTTAGCCTCTGCGATACGCGTGCAGACAGTCTGAGAATAGACTGTTGAGAACATGCTTTACTTCCTCTTGGTCCTCATCGAACTCGAATCTTAACTGTTCACAACAATATAAACCGTTGGTGTGATATACATAGATCCAACAACAAGCTAGAAGGAACGGGACGTGCCAATGTGGTATACTAGTATGAGTAACATTACCAAGAGAAAGATGACTTACGTGTAACCTGTGCACTAATTTTTCAAAATGCGCAGAGGTGTCTACGTGCTCTTTCCATGTTGGGAAGATAGGAATTTCATTCTGACGAAAATTCCTACATCCAATGCTAATTTACAAGATTCTTAGGGTCCAAAGTGGCCTTCGCCACCTACGATAGATGAAAGGCGAAATCTTGATTCCATCCCACAAGCTTAGCTACGAACATTTTCCCTACTGTTGGGCCCCACGTTTTTATTGATCGTGGTGCCACAACAAAGTTAACAAATACATCAAGATATCAAGCTTTCTATATATATATATATATATATATATATATATATATATATATATATATATATATATATCTATAAAGTATAACTTTATAACGGAGAATGAAACTATAAGCATTGGAAAATGTACCTTCTTCGGTGTGGGGCTCATCCTCAGGGGAGTTGTCTATGGCTGGACTAATATGGGTCAGTGGGAGATCATCAACAGTTTGTTGATGTTGTGCTAGCAGTGTTTGGCCAGTTGTGGTTGTGTCGGTGGGGCCCAGTACAGTGTGTCCTTGGGCAGTATTTCCTACCACAGCATCTGCTGATCCCAATTGTGGCTGAGAAGTTGCCGTGGAAACTTGTTCTGCTGCCAATTGTTGTTGAGAAGTTGCTGTGGAAACTGGTTCTGCTGCCAATTGTGGCTGAGAAGTTGCTGTGGAAACTGGTTCTGCTGTCGATTGTCGCTGGTTGACTGGATTGGTAACAGGTGGCTGATTCAACCGCTTGGGGTGTTCACCACGTTTTTTTATTTCAGTACTCTTAGAATTTTTGTTATTTTCTTCAACTGGTGCCATGAATCGCTGAGACTGTCTAGTAGCAGAAGCAGGTTTCTTTTTTGGTTGCAGCTGTTCTATCACCGATTCAGGTGCCTGTTGAATGGTCTTCCTCTCATTGGTGGTTCCTGCGAAATTCTTACTTGAAGCTGCAGATTCCTAGCACACATAAACGATATTTCAGTCTACAGAAGTCCCATATATGATGATATGCAAATGGAATAGAATGAAGAACAGTAAAGGATGACGTGCATGCTGAAACATATATATGATGCATTAAGGAGACCTAGAGGTGGCATGTGAACATGTTTGGTGGGATTCAGGATACAAGTATACAACACATGGAAGTTGCAAAACAGATATCTCAAAGTAAAAAACACAGAAATCACCTGGTGGGGTTGAGGAGAATGGTCAGGCAAGGCATCTTCCTGAGTCAGCTCTCCAAGAGGCTCAGCATGATCAAATTGTGAATCATAACATTGTTCTTTATCTTTGGGAAGGGGAAAGGGTTCTTCTCCGATTTTGTTCAGGTTTGCACTAGAGGCAATAGCGTTACACATGTTTGTGCCCACACGGCTTGCATATCTTATACATATATTCCGTATCCGTTTCTCTTTTAATTCATTCTTCTGTATTGCAATAATATCTAGCATGCATTACAAAAAAATGCTAATGAGATGGCGGTGCAAGTAAGCAAAAAAATACTTTTCGAAATCACATGCATAACGAATGCGGCCATATCAACCTTCTTGGAAGTGGGCGCGTGTACGCTTTGGTTTCCTGCCGTCGACCATGGAAGCGCCCATCTCTCCAGTCCGGTGGACGGAAGGAGTCGGGGATTAAGATACGAGAACCCGGCGATGGTGACTGTCGCTGACAAGGCGGCGGTGGAAGTCGGCTACGGAGGAGCTCGTATGGTACAGTGGTCGTCGGTGGGGGTGGGGGAGGTGGAAGCTACTCCGGCTTGCTAAAAAGCAAGGGAGACGGCGGAACGTCGTCGGTCACTACGGTGGCCGATGAGAAGGCAGTAGTGCTGGTGTGGGAGTGGGACAGTGGGCCGGCGCCGGCGTGTGAGATGATCCGGTGGGTCATGCAGGGTGGAAGCGTGAGAGAGAGATGCGGGGTTCGGCGCCGCCGGTGATAGGTCTGAATTGAGCGGTCCGGGGGGATAAGATCGACACTGTACTTATTTCACATCGCTTTGAATTTTGGAAGCGGGGGGGGGGGGGATTTCGGCGGGAATTTTGGGGCAGAGTTGAAATTATTACTGGTTGCTGGAAAACTGTGGAACCCTAGCCTACGAAATCCCAAGTCTGAAGCTGAGGGCCCTTTTGCTGTGGCTTTTTGGCTTTTGGATTTTGGAAGCCAAAAGAATATAATATTTGTTTTTTGGCTTCCAAAATCCAAAAGCCAAAAAGGCAAAAAAAAAAAGGCACAACAAAAGGGCCCTGAGTATGTTCGGGTTCAAGGGGATATGCTTGTTGGTTCTTGGGTGCATATGATCTCTTTATTTCGAAATTCATCTTCTATACATTTTGAAATGTCAAAAAAGAATAAAACGAAAAATGCATGTGTACTTCTTCGCTTGCTTTATACACATAAAATATTTCAATGGAAAAATCGAATAGTAATTTGGGCTATGTAAAAAAGAGTTACTCCGTAAAAAAATTGTGCTAACCATAAGGCTTTTTATGAGACATGTTTTCTCTCTTTTTTTACAACGACCATGAAAAAAACTTGTTTTTTTTACATCAACCATGAAAAATACTTTTTTTACATCGACCATGAAAAATACTAGGAATTTGCTAAGAGCATCCACAACGTGTAGCCAAAAGTGGTTCCATATTTGATTTTTGGCTTTTTGAACTAGTTCCATACATTGTAGAGGTAGTTCCAAAACCAGAAAAACAGGGAACCGGAGCAAATAGGTGCTCCGATGCCAAATTTCACTTTTGGCATTTGGAACTAGTTCCCTACATTGTGAGAGTAGTTCCATATTGGCTTTATGAGTTGTTTTAGCTTGATGGCGGGACCCACGTTATAAATATTTGGAACCACTACATTGTGGAGCTATTGCTATATTTCACACCAAAGCCAAATTCACCATCGTATCAGATTTGGCAATAGCAACATTGTGGATAGCCTAAAGTTATATTTTCCATCTTGTACACAATTAAAAATATCTTTAAAACAAACAAATCTCTAATGTCTAGGTGTACCATCTCTACTAGTACTAGTATATATACACGTGCCTTGCACGTGAGGGCTCTTTTTTTTAGTGAAACAACTTCGACGCAATAAGAATTCGATCTTTTTTTTAACAAAGGAGGGGGGCCCAAGGGCTTGGATACCATTAAGTGCAACAGAGGGGTACATATTACAGATTGCAGTCAATAGTCACTTGGGTTGAAAGCCAATGCAAGCCCGCCTACATGATAGCAGGATTTTGTGAAGCTTTTTAACTTAATTGGTCAAACATGCGAAGCATGTGCCATTTACTTGTACAACTTTATCGGAAAAAAAATACTTGTACAAGCTAGTTCCCCTAAGTACTACCAGCACATAAGTAAACAAAAGAACCAGGGACATCATCAACTGAAAACAACAATCTATTCATATAGCGGCTCTTGCATCACCCTTTGAAAATCATCTACCTGCAAAGATGAGTGCAGAGTTTCTGCTCGTGTTTTCACCTGTTCCAAGATCGTCCAGTTGATCTCATGGACATCTGCATCAGCCAAAGCGGTAACCAAGTTGCCAGCCACTAGCTTCTGCAGATCAGCAACAGCATGTAGGCCATCTTGAATTGTAGAATTCCATCCTCGGTTCATTTCTTTGTTCCGCCAAGTGGCCACATCCAAGTCCTTTTGAAGACGCCTAATCTTAGCTTCCCCAGTGCCACATCCTTCTGTTTTGTTCCTACAAACGTTTGCATCACTTGGAACTGCGGACATTTGTGCTACAATGCTGCTTGGCGGGGACATGGCTTGATCACTTGCTTCTGCGATTTGCCATGCATAAAATCAATCAGCAGATTAAAAGGAAATATGTTGGTTGATTCATGTCACCACTTTCAGCAACCCATGAGTTTCTAAACCTTAAATGGAGTCTAAAACATTGCAATAAAAGGGTGGGTGCATCATTTGGATGCAGAGGCCGGGGCGACCCTATTTTCAAGAAAAAATTAGGAAATCTGAAATCTATATCTATATCTCTACCATCTATACCACTCCACTCCTGTTGACAGTTTGATCTCTTTCAGTACATTAGATTATGTCATGTTTAAAACACTATTATAAAATTACCTCCTTAATGTTGAGCTCAGGAGGATCCAGATGTGCTGATCCTAGGCGGCCACTCAAATGATTGCTTGCTAGAACAATAGGACCAAATCCCGCCTCCTTTCTACCAATGTCTGCATCACTGGCGCGCTCACTGTCTTTGTTAGGAACATGAGCAGTGGCTAGCTGCTGCAAATCAAAGTTCATCAAATCAATCAGCAAACAAGACATATGAAATTTGAGCAGTGCGGCTAAATACCTTCTTCAGCAGCTGCCCCACGGAATCGTCCTTTTGGCGGCACATCACACGTGTGAAAAATCTCGGCAACGACTTGGGGTGCGGTGATTTTGTCCCATTCCACAGTATGCCGAGCTTGGCTGCAATTATCATATTCTGCAAGATATTTTGCCTCCGAGATTCTTCGTAAGCATTCTCGAGGGGAATATCTAGCAGGCATTACAAAAAAAACAGATGCTAATAACAAGCAGTGGAAGCAAGCAATAAACTAGTCTCGGAAATCAAATACGGAGTACATAACAAAAGCTGCCGGACAAAGTGTTCAACCTTGGTCGACTGGGGAGGTGGCGCGTTGGCCGTTCGGTTTGGTTCGGTGGATCATGGTGGCGCTTTGTGTACCGATCTCGCCGGCCGGTAAGATGAACCAGTGAGTCGGGGAAGCAGATCCGACGAAGCGGACGGAGTGTGGTTGACGGCGTCGCTGAGCTGGCTCCGGTGCGGTGGATGTCGGCTACGGATGGAGGACTGAGAGGGAGCGAGACGGACTAGGTGCGAGGTAGGGAGAGAGGCCCTTGCTTGTCCGTGGGTGGGGCTGGATATAGGGGAAATGAAAGCGAGGTAGGAAGATAGCATCCTGCTAATTTATGGTGCTGAACTAGAAAATCCCGCCAATATATGGTGCTGAATTGCGGGCGGCTCATAGCTTGTGCACAAATAAAATGGGAAAATCCAAAAAATGTAGTTCAACAAAAAAAAACTCTAGTAGGCAAAGTCGCTAGCTCGCCATGAGAAGATGCACTCCGCCAAAAAAATGTCATGACAAGCTAGTTTGCTATGGATCTTGCATTAACCCTGCTCGATAAAATGGTGGGCAAAAAAAGACAAGCTAAATCAAAAATAATGGTGGTAGAAAGATGTAACTCTCAAATGTAAACTCTACTAAACAGGGCCAGCTCAAAAATATGCCTCATATTATTAGTACTTCCTCCGGTCCATATTAACTGCCACTAACATACATCGAGAAACAAAAAAGAGAAATCTGTCATGAATAGTTCCCGAATTCAAATCTGAGTTTCTCTGTAGACTATTCCCATCTGAGTTTCTCTTTTTTGTTTCTCGATGTATGTTTCGAATTTTGATCTGAAATTTTTAGGGGTTATCTTAATATGAGCTGTGAACGTGCATGATTTGTTTCAGATTTTTTTCGCAATGTTTAAATTTGGATTTAGGCCGCATGTCACCTCGCTACCGCTTGAGAAATGGAGCCCCTCTCTGCTGGGCTCCATAAAAGCTTCACTGTTCGTGTCAGACTGTTGAAGACACTGGCAAGTGCATGTCAGGGGGACAGAGAATAAATTTCGTCCACGCGTCGGCGCGTGCTGTCTACCCCAAACCCTAAACTCTGTCTTTATGAAGTCAAGCATGCATGAAGAGAAGTGGTTTTTGGTTTCAAACATGGAAATTTCAAAAACCCTCTCAAGAGCTACATTTTGGAGTGACTAATTTTTCATATTCATGATTTAAACTTGTTTAAATGGGCATAAAAATAGGCATAAAATTCAAAATAAATCAAAATAAATGAAAAACCAAGGCACATAGTCTTCTTATGTCATATAGTAAGCATTCAATTAAGTTGATAAACAAGGTCTAGACATATTCGAACCAGAAAAATCATGTATCTACCCCCTAACCCTAAACTCTGTCTTATGAAGTCAAGCATGAAGAGATGTGGTTTTTGGTTTCAAACATGGAAATTTCGAAAACCCTCCCAAGAGCTTCATTTTGGAGTGACTAAGAAGCATACATGCTTACTTTTTTATATTCATGTTTTAAACTTGTTCAAATCTTGGTCAAACCTAGGATTTCACCAAGATTCCAATGGGCATAAAAATTCAAAAAAATGAAGAAAAAAATGAAAAACCAAGGTCTTCTTATGTCATATAGTAAGCATTCAATTAAGTTGATAAACAAGGTCTAGACGTTTTAAACCTGAAAAATCATGTATCTACCCCCTAACCCTAAACTCTGTCTTATGAAGTCAAGCATGCATGGTGAAGAGAAGTGGTTTTTGGTTTCAAACATGGAAATTTTAAAAACCCTCCCAAGAGCTTCATTTTGGGGTGACTAAGAAGGATACATGATTACTTTGTCATATTCATGTCTTAAACTTGTTTAAGTCATGGTCAAACCTAGGATTTGACCAAGATTCAAATGGGCATAAGAATTCAAAAAAAACAAAGCACATAGTCTGTGTATGTCATATAGTAAGCATTCAAGTTGATAAACAAGGTCTAGACATATTCAAACCAGAAAAATCATGGAAATTTCAAAAACCTCCCACGAGCTTCATTTTGGAGTGACTAAAAAGGATCGATGCAGGTTACTTTTCATATTATTCATGTTTTAAACTTGTTTAAATCTTGGTCCAACCTAGGATTTGACCAAGATTCAACAAATGGGGATAAAAAAAATGAAAACCCAATGCACATAGTCTTCTTATGTCATATAATAAGCATACAATTAAGTTGATAAACAAGGTCTAGACATATTCAAACCAAAAAAAACATGTATGTGGCTACCCCTAACCCTAAACTCTGTCTTATGAAGTCAAGCATGAAGAGATGTGGTTTTTGGTTTCAAACATGGAAATTTCAAAAACCCCTTCCAAGAGCTTCATTTTGGAGTGACTAAGAAGCATACATGCTTACCTTTTCATATATATTCATGTTTTAAACTTGTTCAAATCTTGGTCAAACCTAGGATTTGACAAAGATTCAAATGGGCATAAAAATTCAAATAAAATGAATACCAAGGTCTTCTTATGTCATATAGTATGTGCGCATTCACTTAAGTTGATAAACAAGGTCTAGACATATTAAACCTAAAAAATCATGCATGTATCTACCCCTAACCCTAAACTCTGTCTTATAAAGTCAAGCATGCATGGTGAAGATAAGTGGTTTTTGGTTTCAAACATGGAAATTTCAAAAACCCTCCTAATTAAGAGCTTCATTTTGGAGTGACTAAGAAGGATACATGCTTACTTTTACATATTCATGTTTTAAACTTGTTTAAGTCGTGGTCAAACCTAGGATTTGACCAAGATTTAAATGGGCATAAAAATTCAAAAACAAAATCAAAAACCAAAGCAAGTCTTTGCATGTCATATAGTAAGCATTCAAGTTGATAAACAAGGTCTAGACATATTCAAACCAGAAAATCATGTATATATCTACCCCTAACCCTAAACTCTATCTTTATGAAGTCAAGAATGCATGAAGAGAAGTGGTTTTAGGTTTCAAACATGGAAATTTCAAAAACCATCCCAAGAGCTACATTTTGGAGTGACTAAAAAGGATATATAGATGCTTAATTTTGCATATTCATGATTTAAACTTGTTCAAATCTTGGTCAAACCTATGATTTGACCAAGATTCAAATGGGCATTAAAAAATAGAAAAATGAAAAACCAAAGCACATAATCTTCTTATGTCATATAGTAAGCATTAAAGTTGATAAACACAAGGTCTAGACATATTCAAACCATACAAATCATGTATCTACCCCTAACCCTAAACTTTGTCTTATGAAGTCAAGCATGAAGAGATGTGGTTTTTGGTTTCAAACATGGAAATTTCAAATACCCTTCCAAGAGCTTCATTTTGGAGTGACTAAGAAGCATACATGCTTACCTTTTCATATTCATGTTTTAAACTTGTTCAAATCTTGGTCAAACCTAGGATTTGACCAAGATTCAAATGGGCATAAAAATTCAAAAAAAATGAATACCAAGATCTTCTTATGTCATATAGTATGCGCGCAATCAATTAAGTTGATAAACAAGGTATAGACATATTAAACCTGAAAATCATGTATCTACCCCTAACCCTAAACTCTGTCTTATAAAGTCAAGCATGCATGGTGAAGATAAGTGGTTTTTGGTTTCAAACATGGAAATTTCAAAAACCCTCCTAATTAAGAGCTTCATTTTGGAGTGACTAAGAAGGATACATGCTTACTTTTTCATATTCATGTTTTAAACTTGTTTAAATCTTGGTCAAACCTAGGAAAATCATAAATATATCTACCCCTAACCCTAAACTCTGTCTTATGAAGTCAATCATGAAGAGAAGTGGTTTTGGGTTTCCTACATGGAAATTTCAAAAACCTCCCAAAAACTTCATTTTAGAGTGACTAAGAACGATACATGCTTCCCTTTTCATTTTCATGTTTTAAACTTGTTTACATTATCTTGGTCAAATCTAGGATTTGACAAGATTCAAATGGGCATCAAAATAAAAAAATCAGAAAAATGAAAAACCAAAGCACATAGTTTTCTTATGTCATATAGTAAGCATTAAAGTTGACAAACAAGGTCTAGACATATTCAAACATGACAAATCATGTATCTATACCCCCTAACCCCTAAACTATGTCTTATGAAGTCTAACATGAAGAGAAGTGGTTTTGGGTTTCAAACATGGAAATTTCAAATACCCTTCCAAGAGCTTCATTTTGGAGTGGCTAAGAAGCATACATGCTTACCTTTTCATATTCATGTTTAAACTTGTTCAAATCTTGGTCAAACCTAGGATTTGACCAAGATTCAAATGGGCATCAAAAATAAAAAAATTAGAAAAATGAAAAACCCAAAGCACATAGTTTTCTTAAGTTATATAGTAAGCATTCAAGTTGATAAACAAGGTCTGGACATATTCAAACCGGCCAGAAAAATCATGTATGTGGCTACCCCTAACCCTAAACTCTGTCTTATGAAGTCAAGCATGAAGAGATGTGGTTTTTGGTTTCAAACATGGAAATTTCGAAAACCCTTCCAAGAGCTTCATTTTGGAGTGACTATTTAAGAAGCATACATGCTTACCTTTTCATATTCATGTTTTAAACTTGTTCAGATCTTGATCAAAACTAGGATTTGACCAAGATTCAAATGGGCATAAAAATTCAAAAAAAATGAATACCAAGATCTTCTTATGTCATATAGTATGTGCGCATTCAATTAAATTGATAAACAAGGTCTAGACATATTAAACCTGAAAATCATGTATCTACCCCTAACCCTAAACTCTGTCTTATAAAATCAAGCATGCATGGTGAAGATAAGTGGTTTTTGGTTTCAAACATGGAACTTTCAAAAACCCTCCTAATTAAGAGCTTCATTTTGGAGTGACTAAGAAGGATACATGCTTACTTTTTCATATTCATGTTTTAAACTTGTTTAAATCTTGGTCAAACCTAGGAAAATCATGTATATATCTACCCCTAACCCTAAACTCTGTATTATGAAGTCAATAATGAAGAGATCGAAGTGGTTTTGGGTTTCCTACATGGAAATTTCAAAAACCTCCCAAAAACTTCATTTTAGAGTGACTAAGAACGATACATGCTTCCCTTTTCATTTTCATGTTTTAAACTTGTTTAAATCTTGGTCAAACCTAGGAAAATCATGTATATATCTACCCCTAACCCTAAACTCTGTATTATGAAGTCGATAATGAAGAGATCGAAGTGGTTTTGGGTTTCCTACATGGAAATTTCAAAAACCTCCCAAAAACTTCATTTTAGAGTGACTAAGAACGATACATGCTTCCCTTTTCATTTTCATGTTTTAAACTTGTTTAAATTATCTTGGTCAAATCTAGGATTTGACAAGATTCAATGCAAATGGGGGCATCAAAATAAAAAAAATCAGAAAAATGAAAAACCAAAGCACATAGTTTTCTTATGTCATATAGTAAGCATTAAAGTTGACAAACAAGGTCTAGACATATTCAAACCAGACAAATCATGTATCTATACTCCCTAACCCCTAAACTATGTCTTATGAAGTCAAGCATGAAGAGAAGTGGTTTTGGGTTTCAAACATGGAAATTTCAAAAACCTCCCAGAAGCTTCATTTTAGAGTGACTAAGATGGATACATGCTTCCCTTTTCATTTTCATGCTTTAAACTTGTTTAAATTATCTTGGTCAAATCTAGGATTTGACAAGATTCAAATGGGCATCAAAATAAAAAAATCAGAAAAATGAAAAACCAAAGCACATAGTTTTCTTATGTCATATAGTAAGCATTAAAGTTGACAAACAAGGTCTAGACATATTCAAACCAGACAAATCATGTATCTATACCCCCTAACCCCTAAACTATATATGTCTTATGAAGTCAAGCATGAAGAGAAGTGGTTTTGGGTTTCAAACATGGAAATTTCAAAAACCTCCCAGAAGCTTCATTTTAGAGTGACTAAGATGGATACATGCTTCCCTTTTCATTTTCATGTTTTAAACTTGTTTAAATTATCTTGGTCAAATCTAGGATTTGACAAGATTCAAATGGGCATCAAAATCAAAAAAAATCAAAAAAATGAAAAACCAAAGCACATAGTTTTCTTATGTCATATAGTAAGCATTAAAGTTGACAGACAAGTTCTAGACATATTCAAACCAGACAAATAATGTATCTACCCCTAACCCTAAACTATGTCTTATGAAGTCAAGCATGAATAGAAGTCGTTTTGGGTTTCAAACATGGAAATTTCAAGAACATCCCAAAAGCTTCATTTTAGAGTGACTAAGAAGGATGCATGATCACCTTTTCATTTTCATGTTATAAACTTGTTTAAATCTTGGTTAACCCTAGGATTTGACCAAGATTCAAATGGACACAAAATTTTAAAAATCAGAAATATGAAAACCAAAGTACATAGTCTTCTTATGTCATATCGTAAGCATTCAAGTTGATAAACTCGGTCTTATTAAGTCTAGCATGAAGAGAAGTCGTTTTGGGTTTCAAACGTTTAAGCCAAAAGCCCCATTTCAAATATTTTACACTTATTCAAATTTGGTTCAAATTTGAAAGACATACAAGTTATAGCACACATAGTGCATACATGTTCACACATACTGCACTAGATGCTAACCCTACAGTTTAGGGGCGGACCTAGGATAAATTTTTAGAGGGGGCAAACATATGATAAGTGATGCAAATATCATATTACAAGGTTTCAGAAAATTGAGCGGGGGCAGCTGCCCCCTTGGCTATAGTCTGGATCCGCCCATGCTATAGTTTGAGGCCATTTGGATGACGTCGAAAAAAATCTTTGATTAGAAATGGGGTTGTTCGAACCCCGTAGTTGGATTTTTTTGAACCTTGATCTGTAGTACTGGGCAAAACCCTAGTTTAACCTAGTATATTTAATTATAGATTCGTAGGTCAAATTTTCTGTAGTACCTTTTTATTATTACTATGCAGCACATATGTGTTTGCCCGTCGAGTGAAACTCGGAGGAAGAGGGATCACTCGGAAGGAGAGAAGAAGGGAGAGCATTATGGTGTCTCCCCTTTTTCGGCTGATGATGTTGACTTTTGTGCAGGGTTTGTCAGTGAGCAGGAGGTGCGAGCGAGCGAGCGAGTCGAGCGAGGCCGAGAATGAGAGAGATTTGTTTTTTTTTGTGAGAGGGACAACCGAAGGATCCAGAACGACCCACAGACTTCCAATACGCACCCTGATGCGTCTTCTCTTGACAAAGAAGATGGCTGGGAGTTTGCGTACCTATTGCACGTGACCTGTGCTCACTGAAGTGTGGGACCTCATGCATGGGCACCACACGTAAGTGACAGACCTGTTGGTGTAAAAAAAAATCGGTTGATTAGTATAGTGCATTAGAACAAAGTTTCCTATGGATTCAAGGGTAGGAAATCCAAGTTAACTCATTTACATGACATTATTTTTTCCATTAAGCAAAGTTAACACATCTATCAATTGGTACATTTTGGAGTGACTAAGAAGGATACAGGCTTACTTATTCGTTTTCACGTGTTAAACTTGTCTAAATCTTGGTCAAACCTAGGATTTGACAGAGATTCAAAAATTAAAAAAAAACAGAAAAATGTAAAACCAAAGCACATAGTCTTCTTATGTCATATAGTAAGCATTAAAGTTGATAAACAAGGTCTAGACATATTCAAACCATACAAATCATGTATCTACCCCTAACCCTAAACTATGTCTTATGAAGTCAATCATGAAGAGAAGTGGTTTTGGGTTTCAAACATGGAAATTTCAAGAACCTCCCAAAAGCTTCATTTTGGAGTGACTAAGAAGCATACATGCTTACCTTTTCATATTCATGTTTTAAACTTGTTCAAATCTTGGTCAAACTTAGGATGCCTCTCTCTTGACAAAGAAGATGGCTGGGAGTTTGCCTACCTAGCGTACGTGACTTGTTCTCACTGAAGTGTGGGACCTCACGCATGGGAACCACACGTAAGTGACAGACTTGTTGCTCTAATAACTCGGGTGATCATTATACTGTATTAGTACATAGTTTCCTATGGATCCTTCTTAGTCACTCCAAAATGAAGCTCTTTGGGAGGGTTTTTGAAATTTCCATGTTTGAAACCAAAAATAAGAAGACTATGTGCCTTGATTTTTCATTTTTTTAAAATTTTGCCAATTTGAATCTTGGTCAAATCCTAGGTTTGACCATGATTTAAACAAGTTTAAAACATGAATATGAAAAATTAAGCATGTATCCTTCATAGTCACTCCAAAATGAAGCTCTTGAGAGGGTTTTTGAAATTTCCATATGTTTGAAACCAAAAAAACCGTGTACTTCTCTTCATGCTTGACTTCATAAGAGAGAGTTTGGGGATAGGGGTAGCTTGATACATGAATTTTCTGGTTTGAATATGTCTAGACCTTGTTTATCAACTTAATTGAATGCTTACTAGTAGATGACATAAGATGACTATGTGCATTGGTTTTTCATTTTATTGTTTTTTTGAATTTTTATGCCCATTTGAATCTTGGTCAAATCCTAGGTTTGACCATGATTTAAACAAGTTTAAAACATGAATATGAAAAATTAAGCATCTATCCTTCTTAGTCACTCCAATATGTAGCTCTTGGGAGGGTTTTTGAAATTTCCATGCTTGAAACCAAAAACCACTTCTCTTCATGCATGCTTGACTTCTTCATAAGACAGAGTTTAGGGTTAGGGGGTAGATACATGATTTTCCTGCTTTGAATATGTGTAGACCTTGTTTATCAAATTAATTGAATGCTTACTATATAACATATAAGAAGACCTTTTTTTTTGAACTTTTATACCCATTTGAATCTTGGTCAAATCCTTGGTTCCACCAAGATTTGAATAAGTTAAAAACCAAGATCCCTCATAACCAGGTTCAGTAAAGCAGGTTTAATTTCAAAGAATTCTGCTGTAGTAGCAGGTGGAGCAATAGGTGTGCATAGGAAATCATTATTATTTGCATTTGTGAAGTCACACAACTTAGTATTTTCAGGGGTATTCATTTTAGCAACGGTAAATAAAACAAACTAGATAAAGTAAATGCAAGTAACTAAATTTTTTTTTGTGTTTTTGATATAGAGAGCAAGACAGTAAATAAAGTAAAACTAGCAACTAATTTTTTTGTATTTTGATTTAGTGCAGCAAACAAAGTAGTAAATAAAATAAAGCAAGACAAAAACAAAGTAAAGAGATTGAGAAGTGGAGACTCCCCTTGCAGCGTGTCTTGATCTCCCCGGCAACGGCGCCAGAAAAAGAGCTTGATGGCGTGTAACTCACACGTTCGTTGGGAACCCCAAGAGGAAGGTATGATGCGCACAGTAGCAAGTTTTCCCTCAGAAAGAAACCAAGGTTTAATCGAACCAGGAGGAGCCAAGAAGCACGTTGAAGGTTGATGGTCGCGAAATGTGATGCGGCGCAACACCAGGGATTCCGGCGCCAACGCGGAACCTGCACAACACAACCAAAGTACTTTGCCCCAACGAAACAGTGAGGTTGTCAATCTCACCGGCTTGCTGTAACAAAGGATTAAACGTATCGAGTGGAAGATGTTTGCAAAGAAAACAGTAAAACACAATTGCAGTAGATTGTATGCTATGTAAAGAATAGGACCGGGGTCCACAGTTCACTAGAGGTGTCTCTCCCATAAGATAAAAGCATGTTGGGTGAACAAATTACAGTCGGGCAATTGACAAATAGAGAAAGGCATAACAATGCATATACATGATATGATAAATATAGTGAGATTTAATCCGGGCATTACGACAAAGTACATAGACCGCCATCCAACTGCATCTATGCCTAAAAAGTCCACCTTCAGGTTATCGTCCGAACCCCCTCCAGTATTAAGTTGCAAAGCAACAGACAATTGCATTAAGTATGGTGCGTAATGTAATCAACAACTACATCCTTAGACATAGCATCAATGTTTTATCCCTAGTGGCAACAGCACATCACAACCTTAGAACCTACTGTCACGATCCCAGATTCAATGAAGGCATGAACCCACTATCGAGCATAAATACCCCCTCTTGGAGTTAAGAGCAAAAACTTGGCCAGAGCCTCTACTAATAACGGAGAGCATGCAAGATCATAAACAACACATAAACAATAGATTGATAATCACCATAATCATAGTACTCTCTATCCATCGGATCCCGACAAACACAACATATAGTATTATAGATAGATGATCTTGATCATGTTAGGCAGCTCACAAGATCCAACAATGAAGCACAACAAGGATAAGACGACCATCTAGCTACTGCTATGGACCCATGGTCCAGGGGTGAACTACTCACTCATCACTCCGGAGGCGACCATGGCGGTGTAGAGTCCTCCGGGAGATGAATCCCCTCTCCGGCAGGGTGCCGGAGGCGATCTCCAGAATCCCCCGAGATGGGATTCGCGGCGGCGGCGTCTCTGTAAGGTTTTCCGTATCGTGGCTCTCGATGCGGGGGTTTCGCTACGGAAGCTTTAAGTAGGCGGAGGGTCAACGCGGGGGGCCACACGAGGGGCCCAGGGGATAGGTCGGCGCGGCCAGGGCCTGGGCCGCGCCGGCCACCCCCTGGCTGCCTCGTGGCCCCACTTCGTTATCTCTTCGGTCTTCTGGAAGCTTCGTGCAAAAATAGGACCCTGGGCGAAAGTTTCGTCCAATTCCGAGAATATTTCTTTACTAGGATTTCTGAAACCAAAAACAGCAGAAAACAACAACTGGCTCTTCGGCATCTTGTTAATAGGTTAGTTCCAGAAAATGCATAAATATGACATATAATGTGCATAAAACATGTAGGTATCATCAATAAAGTGGCATGGAACATAAGAAATTATCGATACGTTGGAGACGTATCAGCATCCCCAAGCTTAGTTCTGCTCGTCCCGAGCAGGTAAAACGATAACAAAGATAATTTCTGAAGTGACATGCCATCATAATCTTGATCATACTATTTGTAAACATATGTAATGAATGCAGCGATCAAAGTAAAGGTAATGACATGAGTAAACAACTGAATCATAAAGCAAAGACTTTTCATGAATAATACTTCAAGACAAGCATCAATAAGTCTTGCATAAGAGTTAACTCATAAAGCAATAAATCAAAGTAAAGGTGTTGAAGCAACACATAGGAAGATTAAGTTTCAGCGGTTGCTTTCACTTATAACATGTATATCTCATGGATATTGTCAACATAAAGTAATATAACAAGTGCAATATGCAAGTATGTAGGAATCAATGCACAGTTCACACAAGTGTTTGCTTCTTAAGGTGGAAGGAGATAGGTAAACTGACTCAACAATAAAAGTAAAAGAATGGTCCTTCAAAGAGGAAAGCATCGATTGCTGTATTTGTGCTAGATCTTTTATTTTGAAAACATGAAACAATTTTTGTCAACGGTAGTAATAAAGCATATGAGTTATGTAAATTATATCTTACAAGTTGCAAGCCTCATGCATAGTATACTAATAGTGCCCGCACCTCGTCCTACTTAGCTTGGACTACCGGATCTTCGCATGCCATGTTTCAACCAAGTGTCACAAAGGGGTACCTCCATGCCGCCTGTACAAAGGTCTAAGGAGAATGCTCGCATTTCGGATTTCTCGCTTTTGATTATTCTCAACTTAGACATCCATACCGGGACAACATGGACAACAGATAATGGACTCCTCTTAAATGCATAAGCATGTAGCAAAGTTATTATTCTCATATGAGATTGAGGATATATGTCCAAAACTGAAACTTCCACCATGATTCATGGCTTTAGTTAGCGGCCCAATGTTCTTCTCTAACAATTTTGCATGCTCCAACCACTAAAATGATAGACCTTCAGACAAGACGGACATGCATAGCAACTCACATGATATTCAACAATAGTTGATGGCGTTCCCCAGAAGCATGGTTATCGCACAACAAGCAACTTAATAAAATATAAAGTGCATAAGTACATATTCAATACTACGATAGTTTTTAAGGCTATTTTGTCCCATGAGCTATATATTGCAAAGGTGGATGATGGAATTTTAAAGGTAGCACTCAAGCAATTTACTTTGAAATGGCGGAGAAATACCATGTAGTAGGTAGGTATGGTGGACACAAATGGCATAGTAGTTGGCTCAAGGATTTTGGATGCATGAGAAGTATTCCCTCTCGATACAAGGTTTAGGCTAGCAAGGTTATTTGAAGCAAACTCAAGGATGAACAAGTGCAGCAAGACTCACATAAAAGACATATTGTAAACATTATAAGACTCTACACTGTCTTCCTTGTTGTTCAAAACTCAGTACTAGATATTATCTAGACCTTAGAGAGACCAAATATGCAAATCAAATTTTAGCATGTTCTATGCATTTCTTCATTAATGGGTGCAAAGCATATGATGCAAGAGTTTAAACATGAGCACAACAATTGCCAAGTATCACATTATCCAAGACATTTTAGAATTACTACATGTAGCATTTTCCAATTCCAACCATATAACAATTTAACGAAGAAGAAACTTCGCCTTGAACATTATGAGTAAAGCCTAAGGACACATGTGTCCATATGCAACAGCGGAGCGTGTCTCTCTCCCACAAAGTGAATGCTAGGATCCATCTTATTCAAACAAAAACAAAAACGAAAACAAACCGACGCTCCAAGTAAAGGACACAAGATGTGACTGAATAAAAATATAGTTTCAGGGGAGGAACCTGATGATGTTGTCGATGAAGAAGGGGATGCCTTGGGCATCCCCAAGCTTAGACGCTTGAGTCTTCTTAAAATATGCAGGGGTGAACCACGGGGGCATCCCCAAGCTTAGAGCTTTCACTCCTCTTGATCATAGTATATCATACTCCTCTCTTGACCCTTGAAAACTTCCTTCACACCAAACTTCAAGCAAACTCATTAGAGGGTTAGTGCATCATTAATAATTCACTCATTCAGAGGTGACACAATCATTATTTTCACTTCTGGACATTGCATAATGCTACTGGACATTAGTGGATCAAAGAAATAAATCCAACATAGCAAAAGAGGCAATGCGAAATAAAAGGCAGAATCTGTCAAAAACAGAACAGTCCGTAAAGACGAATTTAAAGCTGGCACCAGACTTGCTCAAATGGAAAAACTCAAAACTAATGAAAGTTGCGTACATATCTGAGGATCACGCTCGTAAATTGGCAGATTTTTTCGAATTTTCTACAGGGAACTGTGCCCAGATTCGTGACAGACAGCAATGCTGTTTCTGCGCAGCGATCCCAAATATAACATCAACTTTGACATAGAAACTTTACTTGGCACAAAAACATGATAAGGAGAGGTTGCTACAGTAGTAAACAACTTCCAAGACTCAACAAAACAAAAAATTGCTGTAGGTAAAAACATGGGTTGTCTCCCATAAGCGCTTTTCTTTAACGCCTTTCAGCTAGGCGCAGAAAGTGCAAATCAAGTAACATCGAGAGTAGAAGCATCAACATCATAGCTTGTTCTAATAATAGAATCAAAAGGCAACTTCATTCTCTTTCTAGGGAAGTGTTCCATACCTTTCTTGAGAGGAAATTGATATTTAATATTACCTTCCCTCATATCAATAACAGCACCAACAGTTCGAAGAAAAGGTCTTCCCAACACAATTGGACAAGATGCATTGCATTCGATATCCAAGACAACAAAATCAATGGGGACAAGGTTATTGTTAACCGTAATATGCACATTATCAATCCTCCCCAAAGGTTTCTTTTTGACATTATCAGCAAGATTAACATCCAAATAACAATTATTCAATGGTGGCAAGTCAAGCATATCATAAATCTTTTTAGGCATAACAGAAATACTTGAACCAAGATCACATAAAGCATTACATTCAAAGTCATTGAATTTCATTTTAATGATGGGCTCCCAACCATCTTCTAACTTTCTAGGAATAGAAGTTTCAAGTTTTAGTTTCTCTTCTCTAGCTTTTATGAGAGCATTTGTAATATGTTTTGTAAAGGCTAAATTTATAGCACTAGCATTAGGACTTTTAGCAAGTTTTTGTAAGAACTTTATAACTTCAGAGATGTGGCAATCATCAAAATCTAAATCATTATGAGCTACAGCAATGGGATCATTATTCCCAAGGTTGGAAAAAATTTCAGCAGTTTTATCACAAGCAGTTTCAGCAGTTTTAGCAATTTCAGGCAGTTTTGTTCGCTTTGCACTAGGAGTAGAAACATTGCCAACACCAATTATTTTACCATTGATAGTAGGAGGTGCAGCAACATGTGAAGAATTAGCATTACTAGTGGTGGTAATAGTCCAAACTTTAGCTACATTATTCTCTTTAGCTAGTTTTTCATTTTCTTCTCTATCCCACCTAGCACGCAGTTCAGCCATTAATCTTATATTCTCATTAATTCTAACTTGGATGGCATTTGCTGTAGTAGTAATCTTATTATCAATATCATTATTAGGCATAACTTTCAATTTTAAAAGATTTACATCAGAGGCAAGTCTATCAACTCTAGAAGCAATAGTATCAATTTTATCAAGCTTTTCCTCAACAGATTTGTTAAAAGCAGTTTGTGTACTAATAAATTCTTTAAGCATAGCTTCAAGACCAGAGGGTACACTCCTATTATTATTGTAAGAATTCCCATAAGAATTACCATAACCATTACCATTAGCAGAAGGATATGGCCTATAGTTATTACCAGAGTTGTTCCTATAAGCATTGTTGTTGAAATTATTATTTTTAATGAAATTCACATCAACATTTTCTTCTTGAGCAACCAATGAAGCTAAAGGAACATTATTTGGATCTACATTAGATCTACCATTCACAAGCATAGACATAATCACATCAATCTTATCACTCAAGGAAGAGGTTTCCTCAACAGAATTTACCTTCTTACCTTGTGGAGCTCTTTCCGTGTGCCATTCAGAGTAATTTATCATCATATCATCAAGAAGTTTTGTAGCCGCCCCCAATGTGATGGACATAAAGGTACCTCCAGCAGCTGAATCCAATAAATTCCGCGAAGAAAAATTTAGTCCTGCATAGAAGGTTTGGATGATCATCCAAGTAGTCAGTCCATGGGTTGGGCAATTCTTTACCAAAGTTTTCATTCTCTCCCATGCTTGAGCAACATGTTCAGTATCTAATTGTTTAAAATTCATTATGCTACTTCTCAAAGATATAATTTTAGCGGGAGGATAATATCTACCAATAAAAGCATCCTTGCATTTAGTCCATGAATCAATACTATTCTTATGCAAAGATAGCAACCAATCTTTAGCTCTTCCTCTTAATGAGAAAGGAAACACTTTCAATTTAATAATATCACCATCTACATCTTTATACTTTTGCATTTCACAAAGTTCAACAAAATTATTGAGATGGGCAGCAGCATCATCAGAACTAACACCAGAAAATTGATCCCTCATAACCAGGTTCAAGAAAGGTGTTTAATTTCAAAGAATTCTGCTGTAGTAGCAGGTGGAGCAATAGGTGTGCATAGGAAATCATTATTATTTGCATTTGTGAAGTCACACAACTTAGTATTTTCAGGGGTATTCATTTTAGCAACGGTAAATAAAACAAACTAGATAAAGTAAATGCAAGTAACTAAATTTTTTTTTGTGTTTTTGATATAGAGAGCAAGACAGTAAATAAAGTAAAACTAGCAACTAATTTTTTTGTATTTTGATTTAGTGCAGCAAACAAAGTAGTAAATAAAATAAAGCAAGACAAAAACAAAGTAAAGAGATTGAGAAGTGGAGACTCCCCTTGCAGCGTGTCTTGATCTCCCCGGCAACGGCGCCAGAAAAAGAGCTTGATGGCGTGTAACTCACACGTTCGTTGGGAACCCCAAGAGGAAGGTATGATGCGCACAGTAGCAAGTTTTCCCTCAGAAAGAAACCAAGGTTTAATCGAACCAGGAGGAGCCAAGAAGCACGTTGAAGGTTGATGGTCGCGAAATGTGATGCGGCGCAACACTGTGGATTCCGGCGCCAACGCGGAACCTGCACAACACAACCAAAGTACTTTGCCCCAACGAAACAGTGAGGTTGTCAATCTCACCGGCTTGCTGTAACAAAGGATTAAACGTATCGAGTGGAAGATGTTTGCAAAGAAAACAGTAAAACACAATTGCAGTAGATTGTATGCTATGTAAAGAATAGGACCGGGGTCCACAGTTCACTAGAGGTGTCTCTCCCATAAGATAAAAGCATGTTGGGTGAACAAATTACAGTCGGGCAATTGACAAATAGAGAAAGGCATAACAATGCATATACATGATATGATAAATATAGTGAGATTTAATCCGGGCATTACGACAAAGTACATAGACCGCCATCCAACTGCATCTATGCCTAAAAAGTCCACCTTCGGGTTATCGTCCGAACCCCTCCGGTATTAAGTTGCAAAGCAACAGACAATTGCATTAAGTATGGTGCGTAATGTAATCAACAACTACATCCTTAGACATAGCATCAATGTTTTATCCCTAGTGGCAACAGCACATCACAACCTTAGAACCTACTGTCACGATCCCAGATTCAATGAAGGCATGAACCCACTATCGAGCATAAATACCCCCTCTTGGAGTTAAGAGCAAAAACTTGGCCAGAGCCTCTACTAATAACGGAGAGCATGCAAGATCATAAACAACACATAAACAATAGATTGATAATCACCATAATCATAGTACTCTCTATCCATCGGATCCCGACAAACACAACATATAGTATTACAGATAGATGATCTTGATCATGTTAGGCAGCTCACAAGATCCAACAATGAAGCACAACAAGGATAAGACGACCATCTAGCTACTGCTATGGACCCATGGTCCAGGGGTGAACTACTCACTCATCACTCCGGAGGCGACCATGGCGGTGTAGAGTCCTCCGGGAGATGAATCCCCTCTCCGGCAGGGTGCCGGAGGCGATCTCCAGAATCCCCCGAGATGGGATTCGCGGCGGCGGCGTCTCTGTAAGGTTTTCCGTATCGTGGCTCTCGGTACTGGGGGTTTCGCGACGGAAGCTTTAAGTAGGCGGAGGGTCAACGCGGGGGGCCACACGAGGGGCCCAGGGGATAGGTCGGCGCGGCCAGGGCCTGCGCCGCGCCGGCCACCCCCCTGGCTGCCTCGTGGCCCCACTTCGTTATCTCTTCGGTCTTCTGGAAGCTTCGTGCAAAAATAGGACCCTGGGCGAAAGTTTCGTCCAATTCCGAGAATATTTCTTTACTAGGATTTCTGAAACCAAAAACAGCGAAACAAAGAATCGGCTCTTCGGCATCTTGTTAATAGGTTAGTTCCAGAAAATGCATAAATATGACATATAATGTGCATAAAACATGTAGGTATCATCAATAAAGTGGCATGGAACATAAGAAATTATCGATACGTTGGAGACGTATCAAATATGTCTAGACCTTGTTTATCAATTTAATTGAATGCTTACTATATGACATGAGCAGACCTTAGTTTTAATTTTTTTATACCCATTTGAATCTTCGTCAAATCGTAGGTTTGTTGACCAAGATTTGAACAAGTTTAAAACATGAATATGAAAAAGTAAGCATGTATGCGTCTTAACTAGTCACTCCAAAATGAAGCTCTTGGGAGGGTTTTTGAAATTTCCATGTTTGAAACCAAAAACCACTTCTTCTCTTCATGCTTGACTTCATAAGTCAGGGTTAATTTAGGGATATATAGGGGGTAGATACATGTTTTTTCTGGTTTGATATGTCTAGACCTTGTTTATCAACTTAATTGAATGCTTACTATATGACATAAGAAGACTACGTGACTTGTGCTCACTGAAGTGTGGGACCTCACGCATGGGAACCACACGTACGTAAGTGACATACTTGTTGCTCTAATAACTCGGGTGATCATTATACTGTATTAGTACATAGTTTCCTATGGATCTTTCTTAGTCACTCCAAAATGAAGCTCTTTGAGAGGGTTTTTGAAATTTCCATGTTTGAAACCCAAAACAACTTCTCTTCATACTTGACTTCATAAGACAGAGTTTAGGGTTAGGGGTAGATACATGATTTGTCTGGTTTGAATACGTATAGACGTTGTTTATCAACTTTAATGCTTACTATATGACATAAGAAGACTATGTGCTTTGGTTTTTCATTTTTCTGATTTTTTCTATTTTTGATGCCCATTTGAATCTTGGTCAGATCCTAGGTTTTACCAAGATTTAAACAAGTTTAAAACATGAAAATGAAAAGGGAAGCATTTATCCTTCTTAGTCACTCTAAATGAAGTTTTTGGGAGGTTTTTGAAATTTCCATGTTTGAAACCCAAAACCACTTCTCTTCATGCTTGACTTCATAAGACATAGTTTAGGGTTAGGGGTACATACATGATTTGTATGTTTTGAATATGTCTAGACCTTGTTTATCAACTTGAATGCTTACTATATGACATAAGAAAACTACGTATGTGCTTTGGTTTTTCATTTTTCTGTTTTTTTTTCAATTTTCCGCCCATTTGAATCTCTGTCAAATCCTAGGTTTGACCAAGATTTAAACAAGTTTAACACGTGAAAACGAAAAGGTAAGCATGGATCCTTCTTAGTCACTCCAAAATGTACCAATTGATAGATGTGTTAACTTTGCTTCATGGAAAAAATAATGTCATGTAAATGAGTTAACTTGGATTTCCTACCCTTGAATCCATAGGAAACTTTGTTCTAATGCACTATAATAATCAACCGAGTTTTTACACCAACAGGTCTGTCACTTACGTGTGGTGCCCATGCGTGAGGTCCCACACTTCAGTGAGCACAAGTCACGTGCAATAGGTACGCAAACTCCCAGCCATTTTCTTTGTCAAGAGAAGACGCATCAGGATGCGTATTGGAAGTCTGTGGGTCCTTCTGGATCCTTCGGTTGTCCCTCTCACAAAAAAAAACAAATCTCTCTCATTCTCGGCCTCGCTCGACTCGCTCGCTCGCTCGCTCGCTCGCTCGCACCTCCTGCTCACTGACAAACCCTGCACAAAAGTCAACATCATCACCCGAAAAAGGGGAGACACCATAATGCTCTCCCTTCTTCTCTCCTTCCGAGTGATCCCTCTTCCTCCGAGTTTCACTCGACGGGCAAACACATATGTGCTGCATAGTAATAATAAAAAGGTACTACAGAAAATTCGACCTACGAATCTATAATTAAATATACTAGGTTAAACTAGGGTTTTGCCCAGTACTACAGATCAAGGTTCAAAAAAATCCAACTACGGGGTTCGAACAACCCCATTTCTAATCAAAGATTTTTTTCGACGTCATCCAAATGGCCTCAAACTATAGCATGGGCGGATCCAGACTATAGCCAAGGGGGGCAGCCGCCCCCGCTCAATTTTCTGAAACCTTGTAATATGATATTTGCATCACTTATCATATGTTTGCCCCCTCTAAAAATTTATCCTAGGTCCGCCCCTAAACTGTAGGGTTAGCATCTAGTGCAGTATGTGTGAACATGTATGCACTATGTGTGCTATAACTTGTATGTCTTTCAAATTTGAACCAAATTTGAATAAGTGTAAAATATTTGAAATGGGGCTTTTGGCTTAAACGTTTGAAACCCAAAACGACTTCTCTTCATGCTAGACTTCATAAGACCGAGTTTATCAACTTGAATGCTTACGATATGACATAAGAAGACTATGTACTTTGGTTTTCATATTTCTGATTTTTAAAATTTTGTGTCCATTTGAATCTTGGTCAAATCCTAGGTTTGACCAAGATTTAAACAAGTTTATAACATGAAAATGAAAAGGTAATCATGGAAATGATATTTGCATCACTTACCATATGTTTGCCCATTTGAATCTTGTCAAATCCTAGATTTGACCAAGATAATTTAAACAAGTTTAAAACATGAAAATTAAAAGGGAATCTTGTATCCTTCTTAGTCACTCTAAAATGAAGTTTGGGGAGGTTTTTGAAATTTCCATGCTTGAAACCAAAAACCACTTCTCTTCATGCTTGACTTCATAAGACAAAGTTTAGGGTTAGGGGTAGATACATGATTTTTCTGGTTTGAATATATGTCTAGACCTTATTTATCAACTTAATTGAATGCTTACTATATAACATAAGAAGACCTTGTTTTTTTTATTTTGTTTTTTAATTTTTATACGGATTTGAATCTTGGTCAAATCCTTGGTTTCACCAAGATTTGAATAAGTTTAAAACATGAATATGAAAAAGTAAGCATGCATGTATGCTTCATAATTAATCACTTCAAAATGAAGCTCTTGGGAGGGTTTTTGAAATTTCCATGTTTGAAACCAAAAAACCACATATCATCATGCTTGACTTCATGAGACAGAGTTTAGGTTAGGGGGTAGGTACATGATTTCTCTGGTTTGAATATGTCTAGAGACCTTGTTTATCAACTTAATTGAATGCTTACAATATAACATAAGAAGACTATGTGCCTTGGTTTTTCATTTTTTGTTTTTTTTAAATTATGCCCATTTGAATCTTTGTCAAATCCTAGGTTTGACCATGATTTAAACAAGTTTAAAACATGAATATGAAAAAGTAAGCATGTATCCTTCGTAGTCACTCCAAAATGAAGCTCGATCTTGAGAGGGTTTTTGAATTTTCCATGTTTGAAACCAAAAAACCACATACCTATCTTCATGCTTGACTTCATAAGACAGAGTTAATTAGGGGTTAGGGGTAGCTTGATACATGATATTTCTGGTTTGAATATGTCTAGACCTTATTTATCAACTTAATTGAATGCTTACTATATGACATAAGAAGACCTTGGTTTTCATTTTTTATACCCATTTGAATCTTGGTCAAATCATAGGTTTGACCAAGATTTGAACAAGTTTAAAACATGAATATGAAAAAGTAAGCACGTACGTATGCTTCTTAGTCACTCCAAAATGAATCTCTTGGGAGGGTTTTTGAAATTTCCATGCTTGAAACCAAAAACCACTTCTCTTCATGCATGCTTGACTTCATAAGACAGAGTTTAGGGTTAGGGGTAGATACCTAATTTTCTGGTTTGAATATGTGTAGACCTTGTTTATCAAAATAATTGAATGCTTACTATATAACATAAGAAGACCTTGTTTTTTTTTGAATTTTTATACCCATTTGAATCTTGGTCAAATCCTTGGTTCCACCAAGATTTGAATAAGTTAAAAACATGAATATGAGAAAGTAAGCATGTATGCTTCTTAGTCACTTCAAAATGAAGCTATTGGGAGGGTTTTTGAATTTCCATGTTCGAAACTAAAAACCACATATCTTCATGCATGCATGCTTGACTTCATGAAACAGAGTTTAGGGTTAAGGGTAGATACATGCATGATTTTTCTTGTTTGAATATGTCTAGACCTTGTTTATCAACTTAATTGAATGCCTACTATATAACATAAGAAGACCTTTTTTTAATTTTTATACCCATTTGAATCTTGGTCAAATCCTAGGTTTCACCAAGATTTGAATAAGTTTAAAACATGAATATGAAAAGGTAAGCATGCATGTATGCTTCTTAATTAATCGCTTCGAAATGAAGCTCTCGAGAGGGTTTTTGAAATTTCCATGTTTGAAACAAAAAAACCACGTACTTCTCTTCATGCTTAACTTCATAAGACAGAGTTTGGGGATAGGGGTAGCTTGATACATGATTTTTCTGGTTTGAATATGTCTAGACCTTGTTTATCAACTTAATTGAATGCTTACTAGATGACATATATAAGATGACTATGTGCATTTGTTTTTCATTTTATTGTTTTTTTTGAATTTTTATGCCCATTTGAATCTTGGTCAAATCCTAGGTTTGACCATGATTTAAACAATTTAAAACATGAATATGAAAAATTAAGCATGTATCCTTCGTAGTCACTCCAAAATGAAGCTCGATCTTGAGAGGGTTTTTGAAATTTCCATGATTGAAACCAAAAACCACTTCTCTTCATGCTTGAATTCATAAGTCAGGGTTTAGGGATATATAGGGGGTAGATACATGATTTTTCTGGTTTGAATATGTCTAGAGCTTGTTTTTCAACTTGAATGCTTACTATATGACATACGAAGACTGTTTGCTAACGGAGGGATTAAGCACTCTAGCTATGAAAAGTACCAAACGATGCATACCAAAATGATTTTTTAGAGGAATACTAGTTCGGATTATATAATTTTATATTAGCAGGCCAAAATCGAACCCCGTAGTTGGATTTTCAGAAATTGATCCGTAGTACTGGGCAAAACCCTAGTTTAGCTTATTTAATAATAGATTCGTAGGTCGATTTTTTTACGTTATTATTATTATTACTAGGCAGCACATGTGTTTGCCCGTCCAGTGAAACTCTTTCATTTCATTTTTCTTTTCCGCAAGGTCGGGAGTCGGAGGAAGAGGGATCACACGGGAGGAGACGAAGGGAGAGCAGTCACGGGGCCCCACTTATTTATGGTGTCTATCCTTTTTTTGGTGATGTTGACTGTTGTGCAGGGTTGTCAGTGCGCAGGGGGGTGCGAGCGAGCGAGAAAGGCCGAGAATGAGAGAGATGTTTTTTTTAGAGGGACAACCGAACGATCCTGAAGGACCCAGATTTCCAATACGCATCAGAGCGCAGTTTACAGCAGGACACAAAATAAACAGGAAATTACGTCTAAATCCCTAAGATTTACATGGTAGACCCCATGCTGAAAGCAAGAAATGCGATCGGGTCCTTAATAGGCACCGTCCGGATTGATCCTCGTCGGAGCCGGGGACAAACCACTTGGCGCGACCAAATCGCCATCGCTACAGAGCCTGCACACCATGGCCTACGAGCTGAGCTAGAAACGACCTGCCAAAACCGGCAGCCAACGGAGGTGGATAATTGGAGAGAGAGAGAGAGAGAGAGAGAGAGTGTTGATGCCTCTCTCTTGACAAAGAAGATGGCTGGGAGTTTGCTTACCTAGCGTACGTGACTTGTGCTCACTGAAGTGTGGGACCTCACGCATGGGAACCACACGTAAGTGACAGACTTGTTGCTCTAATAACTCGGGTGATCATTATACTGTATTAGTACATAGTTTCCTATGGATCCTTCTTAGTCACTCCAAAATGAAGCTCTTTGGGAGGGTTTTTGAAATTTCCATGTTTGAAACCAAAAATAAGAAGACTATGTGCCTTGATTTTTCATTTTTTTAAAATTTTGCCCATTTGAATCTTGGTCAAATCCTAGGTTTGACCATGATTTAAACAAGTTTAAAACATGAATATGAAAAATTAAGCATGTATCCTTCATAGTCACTCCAAAATGAAGCTCTTGAGAGGGTTTTTGAAATTTCCATGTTTGAAACCAAAAAAACCGCGTACTTCTCTTCATGCTTGACTTCATAAGAGAGAGTTTGGGGATAGGGGTAGCTTGATACATGAATTTTCTGGTTTGAATATGTCTAGACCTTGTTTATCAACTTAATTGAATGCTTACTAGATGACATAAGATGACTATGTGCATTGGTTTTTCATTTTATTGTTTTTTTGAATTTTTATGCCCATTTGAATCTTGGTCAAATCCTAGGTTTGACCATGATTTAAACAAGTTTAAAACATGAATATGAAAAATTAAGCATCTATCCTTCTTAGTCACTCCAATATGTAGCTCTTGGGAGGGTTTTTGAAATTTCCATGCTTGAAACCAAAAACCACTTCTCTTCATGCATGCTTGACTTCTTCATATAAGACAGAGTTTAGGGTTAGGGGGTAGATACATGATTTTCCTGGTTTGAATATGTGTAGACCTTGTTTATCAAATTAATTGAATGCTTACTATATAACATATAAGAAGACCTTTTTTTTTGAACTTTTATACCCATTTGAATCTTGGTCAAATCCTTGGTTCCACCAAGATTTGAATAAGTTAAAAACATGAATATGAAAAAGTAAGCATGTATGCTTCTTAGTCACTTCAAAAATGAAGCTCTTGGGAGGGTTTTTGAATTTCCATGTTCGAAACCAAAAATCACAAATCTTCATGCTTACTTCATGAAACATAGTTTATATTAGGGTTAGGGGTACATGCTTGATTTTTCTTGTTTGAATATGTCTAGACCTTGTTTATCAACTTAATTGAATGCCTACTATATAACATATATAAGAAGACCTTTTTTGTTTTTTTTAATTTTTATACCCATTTGAATCTTGGTCAAATCCTAGGTTTCACCAAGATTTGAATAAGTTTAAAACATGAATATGAAAAAGTAAGCATGCATGTATGCTTCTTAATTAATCACTTCGAAATGAAGCTCTTGGGAGGGTTTTTGAAATTTCCATGTTTGAAACCAAAAACCACATATCTTCATGCATGTGCTTGACTTCATGAGACAAAGTTTAGTGTTAGGGGGTAGATACATGATTTCTCTCGTTTGAATATGTCTAGACCTTGTTTATCAACTTAATTGAATGCTTACTATATGACATAAGAAGACTATGTGCCTTGATTTTTTTTAAAATTTTGTCCATTTGAATATTGGCCAAATCCTAGGTTTGACCATGATTTAAACAAGTTTAAAACATGAATATATATGAAAAATTAAGCGTGTATCATTCGTAGTCACTCCAAAATGAAGCTCTTGAGAGGGTTTTTGAAATTTCCATGTTTGAAACCAAGTAACCACGTACTTCTCTTCATGCTTGACTTCATAAGACAGAGTTTGGGGTTAGGGTTAGCTTGATACATGAATTTTCTGGTTTGAATATGTCTAGACATTGTTTATCAACTTAATTGAATGCTTACTAGATGACATAAGATGACTATGTGCATTGGTTTTTCATTTTTTTTTGAATTTTTATGCCCATTTGAATCTTGGTCAAATTCTAGGTTTGACCATGATTTAATCAAGTTTAAAACATGAATATGAAAAATTAAGCATCTATCCTTCTTAGTCACTCCAATATGTAGCTCTTGGGAGGGTTTTTGAAATTTCCATGCTTGAAAACCAAAAACCACTTTTCTTCATGCATGCATGCTTGACTTCATAAGACATAGTTTAGGGTTAGGGGGTAGATACATGATTTTCCTACTAGTTTGAATATGTCTAGACCTTGTTTATCAATTTAATTGAATGCTTACTATATGACATGAGCAGACCTTGGTTTTAATTTTTTTATACCCATTTGAATCTTCATCAAATCGTAGGTTTGTTGACCAAGATTTGAACAAGTTTAAAACATGAATATGAAAAAGTAAGCATGTATGCGTCTTAACTAGTCACTCCAAAATGAAGCTCTTGGGAGGGTTTTTGAAATTTCCATGTTTGAAACCAAAAACCACTTCTTCTCTTCATGCTTGACTTCATAAGTCAGGGTTAATTTAGGGATATATAGGGGGTAGATACATGATTTTTCTGGTTTGATATGTCTAGACCTTGTTTATCAACTTAATTGAATGCTTACTATATGACATAAGAAGACTACGTGACTTGTGCTCACTGAAGTGTGGGACCTCACGCATGGGAACCACACGTACGTAAGTGACAGACTTGTTGCTCTAATAACTCGGGTGATCATTATACTGTATTAGTACATAGTTTCCTATGGATCCTTCTTAGTCACTCCAAAATGAAGTTCTTTGAGAGGGTTTTTGAAATTTCCATGTTTGAAACCCAAAACAACTTCTCTTCATACTTGACTTCATAAGACAGAGTTTAGGGTTAGGGGTAGATACATGATTTGTCTGGTTTGAATACGTCTAGACCTTGTTTATCAACTTTAATGCTTACTATATGACATAAGAAGACTATGTGCTTTGGTTTTTCATTTTTCTGATTTTTTCTATTTTTGATGCCCATTTGAATCTTGGTCAGATCCTAGGTTTTACCAAGATTTAAACAAGTTTAAAACATGAAAATGAAAAGGGAAGCATTTATCCTTCTTAGTCACTCTAAATGATGTTTTTGGGAGGTTTTTGAAATTTCCATGTTTGAAACCCAAAACCACTTCTCTTCATGCTTGACTTCATAAGACATAGTTTAGGGTTAGGGGTACATACATGATTTGTATGTTTTGAATATGTCTAGACCTTGTTTATCAACTTGAATGCTTACTATATGACATAAGAAAACTACGTATGTGCTTTGGTTTTTCATTTTTCTGTTTTTTTTTCAATTTTCCGCCCATTTGAATCTCTGTCAAATCCTAGGTTTGACCAAGATTTACACAAGTTTAACACGTGAAAACGAAAAGGTAAGCATGGATCCTTCTTAGTCACTCCAAAATGTACCAATTGATAGATGTGTTAACTTTGCTTCATGGAAAAAATAATGTCATGTAAATGAGTTAACTTGGATTTCCTACCCTTGAATCCATAGGAAACTTTGTTCTAATGCACTATAATAATCAACCGAGTTTTTACACCAACAGGTCTGTCACTTACGTGTGGTGCCCATGCGTGAGGTCCCACACTTCAGTGAGCACAAGTCACGTGCAATAGGTACGCAAACTCCCAGCCATTTTCTTTGTCAAGAGAAGACGCATCAGGATGCGTATTGGAAGTCTGTGGGTCCTTCTGGATCCTTCGGTTGTCCCTCTCACAAAAAAAACAAATCTCTCTCATTCTCGGCCTCGCTCGACTCGCTCGCTCGCTCGCTCGCTCGCTCGCACCTCCTGCTCACTGACAAACCCTGCACAAAAGTCAACATCATCACCCGAAAAAGGGGAGACACCATAATGCTCTCCCTCCTTCTTCTCTCCTTCCGAGTGATCCCTCTTCCTCCGAGTTTCACTCGACGGGCAAACACATATGTGCTGCATAGTAATAATAAAAAGGTACTACAGAAAATTCGACCTACGAATCTATAATTAAATATACTAGGTTAAACTAGGGTTTTGCCCAGTACTACAGATCAAGGTTCAAAAAAATCCAACTACGGGGTTCGAACAACCCCATTTCTAATCAAAGATTTTTTTCGACGTCATCCAAATGGCCTCAAACTATAGCATGGGCGGATCCAGACTATAGCCAAGGGGGGCAGCCGCCCCCGCTCAATTTTCTGAAACCTTGTAATATGATATTTGCATCACTTATCATATGTTTGCCCCCTCTAAAAATTTATCCTAGGTCCGCCCCTAAACTGTAGGGTTATCTCCAGTCGCGTCCCTCAAAAAGCGTCCGGCATAAATGATTTGGGGCACGTTTGGGACCGCGCCGGACAAAAAGAGACCAAAAATCTGTACAAAAAAGAGGCCCTTTCCAGCCGCGTCCCTCAAACAGCGTCCGGATGCATGCATTTTAATAGAAGGGACCACTCCATGTGGGAAAAGTAGGTGAGAGAAAGTGTGGTGAAAGAGACTAGCATGTGGGGACTAGAGGCTGCATGCATGCATGTGGACGCTGTTTTTGTGTCCGGCGTCCCCGGTAGAGACTCTATACACAGAGTCTCTACCGGGGACGCCGGACACAAAATGGAGCGCTAAATAGCTTTGGGGGACGCGACTGGACCGTTTTTTGCTCCATTTCTTGTCCGCGGTCCCCCAAATGAGGTTTGGGGGACGCGACTGGAGATGCTCTTAGCATCTAGTGCAGTATGTGTGAACATGTATGCACTATGTGTGCTATAACTTGTATGTCTTTCAAATTTGAACCAAATTTGAATAAGTGTAAAATATTTGAAATGGGGCTTTTGGCTTAAACGTTTGAAACCCAAAACGACTTCTCTTCATGCTAGACTTCATAAGTCAGGGTTAATTTAGGGATATATAGGGGGTAGATACATGATTTTTCTGGTTTGATATGTCTAGACCTTGTTTATCAACTTAATTGAATGCTTACTATATGACATAAGAAGACTACGTGACTTGTGCTCACTGAAGTGTGGGACCTCACGCATGGGAACCACACGTAAGTGACAAACTTGTTGCTCTAATAACTCGGGTGATCATTATACTGTATTAGTACATAGTTTCCTATGGATCCTTCTTAGTCACTCCAAAATGAAGCTCTTTGAGAGGGTTTTTGAAATTTCCATGTTTGAAACCCAAAACAACTTCTCTTCATGCTTGACTTCATAAGACAAAGTTTAGGGTTAGGGGTAGATACATGATTTTTCTGGTTTGAATATGTCTAGACCTTATTTATCAACTTAATTGAATGCTTACTATATAACATAAGAAGACCTTGTTTTTTTATTTTGTTTTTTAATTTTTATACGGATTTGAATCTTGGTCAAATCCTTGGTTTCACCAAGATTCAAATGGGCATAAAATAAAAAATTGAAAAAATGAAAAACCAAAGCGCACATAGTCTTCTTATATGTCATATATATAGTAAGCATTAAAGTTGGTAAACAAGGTCTAGACATATTCAAACTAGACAAATCATGTATCTACCCCCTAACCCCTAAACTCTATCTTATGACGAAGTCAAGCATGAAGATTAAGTGGTTTTGGGTTTCAAACATGGAAATTTTGAAAACCTCCCAAAAACTTCATTTTAGGGTGACTAAGAAGGATACAGGCTTCTCTTTTCATTTTCATGTTCTATACTTGTTTAAATCTTGGTCAACCCTAGGATTTGACCAAGATTCAAATGTGCATCAAAATTCCAAAAAAATCAGAAAAATGAAAAACCAAAGCACATAGTTTTCTTATGTCATATAGTAAGCATTAAAGTTGATAAACAAGGGTCTAGACATATTCAAACAAGAAAAATCATGTATCTACCCCCTAACCCTAAACTTTGTCTTATGTAGTCAAGCATGAAGAGAAGTGGTTTTGGGTTTCAAATATGGAAATTTCAAAAACCTATCAAAAGCTTCATTTTAGAGTGACTAAGAAGGATCCATGCTTGCCTTTTCATTTTCATATTTGAAACTTGTTTAAATCATTGTCAAACCTAGGATTTGACCAAGATTTAAATTGGCATAAAATTAAAAAATCGGAAAAATGAAAAACAAAAGCACATAGTCTTCTTATGTCACATATATATATAGTAAGCATTCAAAAGTTGATAAACAAGGTCTAGCTAGACATATTCAAATAAGACAAATCATGTATCTACCCCTCTAACCCTAAACTCTGTCTTATGAAGTCAAGCATGAAGAGAAGTGGTTTTAGGTTTCAAACATGGAAATTTCAAAAACCTCCCAAAAACTTCATTTTAGAGTGACTAAGAAGGATACATGTTTCCCTTTTTATTTTCATGTTTTAAACTTGTTTAAATCTTGGTCAAACCTAGGATTTGACCAAGATACAAATAGGCACAAAAAATGAAAAACAAAAAGCACATAGTGTTCTTATGTCATATCGTAAGCATTCAAGTTGATAAACAAGGTCTAGATATATCCAAACCAGACAAATCATGTATATATGTACCCCGTGTCGATCTTATGAAGTCTAGCATGAAGAAAAGTCGTTTTGGCCGGGTTTCAAACATGGAAATTTCAAGAACATCCCAAAAGCTTCATTTTAGAGCGACTAAGAAGGATCCAGGCTTACCTTTTCCATTTTCATGATTTAAACTTGTTTAAATCTTGGTCAAATCTTGCTCAAGCATGAAGATAAGTGGTTTTGGGTTTCAAACATGGAAATTTCAAAAACCTCCCGAAAACTTCATTTTAGGGTGACTAAGAAGGATACAGGCTTCCCTTTTCATTTTCATGTTCTATATATACTTGTTTAAATCTTGGTCAAACCTAGGATTTGACCAAGATTCAAATGTGCATCAAAATTCTAAAAAAAATCAGAAAAATGAAAAACCAAAGCACATAGTCTTCTTATGTCATATAGTAAGCATTAAAGTTGATAAACATGGTCTAGACATATTCAAACCATACAAATCATGTATCTACCCCTAACCCCTAAACTATGTCTTATGAAGTCAAGCATGAAGAGAAGTGGTTTTGGGTTTCAAACATGGAAATTTCAAAAACTGCCCAAAAACTTCATTTTAGAGTGACTAAGAAGGACACATGCTTCCCTTTTCATTTTCATGTTTTAAACTTGTTTAAATCTTGGTCAAACCTAGGATTTGATGAACATGGTCTAGACATATTCAAACCAGACAAATCATGTATCTACCCCCTATCGACCCTAAACTTCGTCTTATGAAGTCAAGCATGAAGAGAAGTGGTTTTGGGTTTCAAACATGGAAATTTCAAAAACCTCCCAAAATTAAAGCTTCATTTTAGAGTGACTAGTTAAGAAGGATCCAGGCTTACCTTTTCATTTTCATGTTTTAAACTTGTTTATATCTTGTTCAAACCTAGGATTTAACCAATATTCAAATGGGCATAAAATAAAAAATAAATAAAATAAAAAACCAAAGCACATAGTCTTCTTATGTCATATAGTAAGCATTCAAGTTCATAAACAAGGTCTAGACATACTCAAACCAGACAAATCATGTACCCCTAACCCTAAACTTTGTCTTAATTATATATGAAGTCAAGCATGAAGCAGAGAAGTGTGGTTTTGGGTTTCAAACATGGAAATTTCAAAAACCTCCCAAAAAGCTTCATTTTAATTAGACTGGCTGGTTAATTAAGAAGGATCCATGATTAATTACCTTTTCATTGTCATGTTTTAAACTTGTTTAAATCTTGGTCGAACCTAGGATTTGACCAAGATTCAAATGGGCATAAAAATTCAGAAAAAAATCGAAAGAATGAAAAACCA
Organism: Lolium perenne; assembly: GCF_019359855.2. Lineage (NCBI taxonomy): Eukaryota > Viridiplantae > Streptophyta > Magnoliopsida > Poales > Poaceae > Lolium > Lolium perenne. Next base: position 83,645,619 of record NC_067248.2, on the reverse strand, counting down.
AAGCACATAGCCTTCTTATGTCATATAGTAAGCATTCAAGTTGATAAACATGGTCTAGACATATTCAAACCAGAAAAATCATGTATCTACCCCTAACCCTAAACTCTGTCTTATGAAGTCAAGCATGAAAAGAAGTACGGTGGTTTTGGGTTTCAAACATGGTAAATTCAAGAACCTCCCAAAAGCTTCATTTTAGAGTTACTAAGAGAAAGATCCAGACTTAATTACCTTATCATTTTCACATGTTAAACTTGTTTAAATCTTGCTCAACAAACCTAGGATCTTTGACCAAGATTCAAATGGGCATAAAAATTATTCAGACAAAAAATCTAAAGAATGAAAAACCAAAGCACATAGCCTTCTTAATTATGTCATATAGTAAACACTCAAGTTGATAAACAAGGTCTAGACATATTCAAACCAGAAAAATCATGTGTATATCTACCCCTACCCCTAAACTCTGTCTTATGAAGTCAATCATGAAGAGAATTGGTTTTGGGTTTCAAACATGGAAATTTCAAGTACGTCCCAAAAGCTTCATATATTTTAGAGTGACTAATTAAGAAGGATCTTGGATTACGTTTTCATTTTCATGCTTGAAACTTGTTTAAATCTTGGTTGAACCTAGGATTTGACCAGAATCAAATGTGCATAAAATTCTTAAAAAAATAGAAAAATGGAAAATAAAAGCACATGGTCTTCTTATGTCATATAGTAAGCATTCAAGTTGATAAACAAGGTTTATACATATTCAAACCAGACAAATCATGTATCTACCCCCTATCGACCCTAAACTCGGTCTTATGAAGTCTAGCATGAGGAGAAGTCGTTTTGGGTTTCAAACGTTTAAGCCAAAAGCCCCATTTCAAATATTTCAAACTTATTCAAATTTGGTTCAAATTTGAAAGACACACAAGTTATAGCACACATAGTGCATACATTCTCACACATACTGCACTAGATGCTAACCCGGCCTATAGTTTGAGGCCATTGGATGAGGTCGAAAAAAATCTTGGATTAGAAATGGGGTTGTTCGAACCCCGTAGTTGGATTTTTTGAACCTTGATCTGTAGTACTGGGCAAAACCCTAGTTTAACCTATTTAATTATAGATTCGTAGGTCGATTTTTCTACCTTTTTATTATTACTATGCAGCACATGTGTGTTTGCCCGTCGAGTGAAACTCGGAGGAAGAGGGATCACTCGGAAGGAGAGAAGAAGGGAGAGAATTATGGTGTCTCCCCTTTTTCGGGTGATGATGTTGACTTTTGTGCAGGGTTTGTCAGTGAGCAGGAGGTGCGAGCGAGCGAGCGAGCGAGTCGAGCGAGGCCGAGAATGAGAGAGATTTGTTTTTTTTTTTTTTGAGAGGGACGACCGAAGGATCCAGAAGGACCCACAGACTTCCAATACGCATCCTGATGCGTCTTTCTCTTGACAAAGAAAATGGCTGGGAGTTTGCGTACCTATTGCACGTGACTTGTGCTCACTGAAGTGTGGGACCTCACGCATGGGCACCACACGTAAGTGACAGACCTGTTGGTGTAAAAACTCGGTTGATTATTATAGTGCATTAGAACAAAGTTTCCTATGGATTCAAGGGTAGGAAATCCAAGTTAACTCATTTACATGACATTATTTTTTCCATGAAGCAAAGTTAACGCACCTATCAATTGGTACATTTTGGAGTGACTAAGAAGGATCCAGGCTTACTTATTCGTTTTCACGTGTAAAACTTGTCTAAATCTTGGTCAAACAAAATTGGCAGAAAATTCAAAAAAAAAACATAAAAATGAAAAACCAAAGCACATAGTCTTCTTATGTCATGTAGTAAGCATTAAAGTTGATAAACAAGGTCTAGACATATTCAAACCATACTAATCATGTATCTACCCGCTAACCCCTAAACTATGTCTTAAGAAGTCAAGAATGAAGAGAAGTGGTTTTGGGTTTCAAACATGGACATTTCAAAAACCTCCCAAAACTTCATTTTAGGGTGAGTAAGAAGGATACAGGCTTCCCTTTTCATTTTCATGTTCTATACTTGTTTAAATCTTGGTCAAACCTAGGATTTGACCAAGATTCAAATGGGCACAAAAAAATAAAAAAAAAGCACATAGTGTTCTTATGTCATATCATAAGCATTCAAGTTGATAAACAAGGTCTAGATATATCCAAATTAACCAGAAAAATCATGTATCTACCCCCTATCGTCCCTACTTCGTCTTATGAAGTCAAGCATGAAGAGAAGTGGTTTTGGGTTTCAAACATGGAAATTTCAAAAACCTCCCAAAATTCAGCTTCATTTTAGAGCGACTAAGAAGGATCGATGCTTTTACCTTTTCATTTCCATGTTTTAAACTTATTTAAATCTTGGTCAAACCTAGGATTTGACCAAGATTCAAATGGGCATAAAAATTCAGACAAAAAATCTAAAGAATGAAAAACCAAAGCACATAGCCTTCTTAATTATGTCATATAGTAAACACTCAAGTTGATAAATAAGGTCTAGACATATTCAAACCAGAAAAATCATGTGTATATCTACCCCTAACCCTAAACTCTGTATTATGAAGTCAATCTCTAGGATTTGACCAAGATTCAAATGGGCATAAAATAAAAAAACAGAAAAATGAAAAACCAAAGCGCACATAGTCTTCTTATATGTCATATAGTAAGCATTAAAGTTGATAAACAAGGTCTGGACATATTCAAACTAGCTAGACAAATCATGTATCTACCCCCTAACCCCTAAACTCTGTCTTATGACGAAGTCAAGCATGAAGATAAGTGGTTTTGGGTTTCAAACATGGAAATTTCAAAAACCTCCCAAAAACTTCATTTTAGGGTGACTAAGAAGGATACAGGCTTCCATTTTCATTTCCATGTTCTATACTTGTTTAAATCTTGGTCAAACCTAGGATTTGACCAAGATTCAAATGTGCATCAAAATTCCAAAAAAAATCAGAAAAATGAAAAACCAAAGCACATAGTTTTCTTATGTCACATACATATATATAGTAAGCATTCAAAAGTTCATAAACAAGGTCTAGACATATTCAAACCAGACAAATCATGTACCCCCTAACCCTAAACTTTGTCTTAATTATATATGAAGTCAGGCATGAAGCAGAGAAGTGTGGTTTTGGGTTTCAAACATGGAAATTTCAAAAACCTCCCAAAAAGCTTCATTTTAATTAGACTGGCTGGTTAATTAAGAAGGATCCATGATTAATTACCTTTTCATTGTCATGTTTTAAACTTGTTTAAATCTTGGTCGAACCTAGGATTTGACCAAGATTCAAATGGGCATAAAAATTCAGAAAAAAATCGAAAGAATGAAAAACCAAAGCACATAGCCTTCTTATGTCATATAGTAAGCATTCAAGTTGATAAACATGGTCTAGACATATTCAAACCAGAAAAATCATGTATCTACCCCTAACCCTAAACTCTGTCTTATGAAGTCAAGCATGAAAAGAAGTACGGTGGTTTTGGGTTTCAAACATGGTAAATTCAAGAACCTCCCAAAAGCTTCATTTTAGAGTTACTAAGAGAAAGATCCAGACTTAATTACCTTATCATTTTCACATGTTAAACTTGTTTAAATCTTGCTCAACAAACCTAGGATTTTACCAAGATTCTCAAATGGGCATAAAAATCAAAAAATGAAATACCAATGCACATAGTCCTCTTATGTCATATAGCTAGTAAGCATTCAAGTTGATAAACAAGGTCTAGACATATTCAAACTAGCTAGACAAATCATGTATCTACCCCCTAAAACCCCTAAACTCTGTCTTATGACGAAGTCAAGCATGAAGATAAGTGGTTTTAGGTTTCAAACATGGAAATTTCAAAAACCTCCCAAAATTCAGCTTCATTTTAGAGCGACTAAGAAGGATCGATGCTTTTACCTTTTCATTTCCATGTTTTAAACTTATTTAAATCTTGGTCAAACCTAGGATTTGACCAAGATTCAAATGGGCATAAAAATTATTCAGACAAAAAATCTAAAGAATGAAAAACCAAAGCACATAGCCTTCTTAATTATGTCATATAGTAAACACTCAAGTTGATAAACAAGGTCTAGACATATTCAAACCAGAAAAATCATGTGTATATCTACCCCTACCCCTAAACTCTGTCTTATGAAGTCAATCATGAAGAGAATTGGTTTTGGGTTTCAAACATGGAAATTTCAAGTACGTCCCAAAAGCTTCATATATTTTAGAGTGACTAATTAAGAAGGATCTTGGATTACGTTTTCATTTTCATGCTTGAAACTTGTTTAAATCTTGGTTGAACCTAGGATTTGACCAGAATCAAATGTGCATAAAATTCTTAAAAAAATAGAAAAATGAAAAACAAAAGCACATGGTCTTCTTATGTCATATAGTAAGCATTCAAGTTGATAAACAAGGTTTAGACATATTCAAACCAGACAAATCATGTATCTACCCCCTAACCCTAAACTCGGTCTTATGAAGTCTAGCATGAGGAGAAGTCGTTTTGGGTTTCAAACGTTTAAGCCAAAAGCCCCATTTCAAATATTTCAAACTTATTCAAATTTGGTTCAAATTTGAAAGACACACAAGTTATAGCACACATAGTGCATACATTCTCACACATACTGCACTAGATGCTAACCCGGCCTATAGTTTGAGGCCATTGGATGAGGTCGAAAAAATCTTGGATTAGAAATGGGGTTGTTCGAACCCCGTAGTTGGATTTTTTGAACCTTGATCTGTAGTACTGGGCAAAACCCTAGTTTAACCTATTTAATTATAGATTCGTAGGTCGATTTTTCTACCTTTTTATTATTACTATGCAGCACATGTGTGTTTGCCCGTCGAGTGAAACTCGGAGGAAGAGGGATCACTCGGAAGGAGAGAAGAAGGGAGAGAATTATGGTGTCTCCCTTTTTTCGGGTGATGATGTTGACTTTTGTGCTGGGTTTGTCAGTGAGCAGGAGGTGCGAGCGAGCGAGCGAGCGAGCGAGTCGAGCGAGGCCGAGAATGAGAGAGATTTGTTTTTTTTTTGAGAGGGACGACCGAAGGATCCAGAAGGTCCCACAGACTTCCAATACGCATCCTGATGCGTCTTTCTCTTGACAAAGAAAATGGCTGGGAGTTTGCGTACCTATTGCACGTGACTTGTGCTCACTGAAGTGTGGGACCTCACGCATGGGCACCACACGTAAGTGACAGACCTGTTGGTGTAAAAACTCGGTTGATTATTATAGTGCATTAGAACAAAGTTTCCTATGGATTCAAGGGTAGGAAATCCAAGTTAACTCATTTACATGACATTATTTTTTCCATGAAGCAAAGTTAACGCACCTATCAATTGGTACATTTTGGAGTGACTAAGAAGGATCCAGGCTTACTTATTCGTTTTCACGTGTAAAACTTGTCTAAATCTTGGTCAAACAAAATTGGCAGAAAATTCAAAAAAAAACAGAAAAATGAAAAACCAAAGCACATAGTCTTCTTATGTCATGTAGTAAGCATTAAAGTTGATAAACAAGGTCTAGACATATTCAAACCATACTAATCATGTATCTACCCGCTAACCCCTAAACTATGTCTTAAGCAGTCAAGAATGAAGAGAAGTGGTTTTGGGTTTCAAACATGGACATTTCAAAAACCTCCCAAAACTTCATTTTAGGGTACTTGTTTAAATCTTGGTCAAACCTAGGATTTGACCAAGATTCAAATGGGCACAAAAAAATAAAAATAAAGCACATAGTGTTCTTATGTCATATCATAAGCATTCAAGTTGATAAACAAGGTCTAGATATATCCAAATTAACCAGACAAATCATGTATCTACCCCCTATCGTCCCTACTTCGTCTTATGAAGTCAAGCATGAAGAGAAGTGGTTTTGGGTTTCAAACATGGAAATTTCAAAAACCTCCCAAAATTCAGCTTCATTTTAGAGCGACTAAGAAGGATCGATGCTTTTACCTTTTCATTTCCATGTTTTAAACTTATTTAAATCTTGGTCAAACCTAGGATTTGACCAAGATTCAAATGGGCATAAAAATTCAGACAAAAAATCTAAAGAATGAAAAACCAAAGCACATAGCCTTCTTAATTATGTCATATAGTAAACACTCAAGTTGATAAATAAGGTCTAGACATATTCAAACCAGAAAAATCATGTGTATATCTACCCCTAACCCTAAACTCTGTATTATGAAGTCAATCTCTAGGATTTGACCAAGATTCAAATGGGCATAAAATAAAAAAACATAAAAATGAAAAACCAAAGCGCACATAGTCTTCTTATATGTCATATAGTAAGCATTAAAGTTGATAAACAAGGTCTGGACATATTCAAACTAGCTAGACAAATCATGTATCTACCCCCTAACCCCTAAACTCTGTCTTATGACGAAGTCAAGCATGAAGATAAGTGGTTTTGGGTTTCAAACATGGAAATTTCAAAAACCTCCCAAAAACTTCATTTTAGGGTGACTAAGAAGGATACAGGCTTCCATTTTCATTTCCATGTTCTATACTTGTTTAAATCTTGGTCAAACCTAGGATTTGACCAAGATTCAAATGTGCATCAAAATTCCAAAAAAAATCAGAAAAATGAAAAACCAAAGCACATAGTTTTCTTATGTCACATACATATATATAGTAAGCATTCAAAAGTTCATAAACAAGGTGTAGATGTAGGATAACGTAGCATAGAAAACAAAATTTTTCCTACGGCGAACACGTAATCCAAGCCAAGATGCAATCTAGAAGACGGTAGCAACGAGGGGATTATCGAGACTCACCCTTGAAGAGATTCCAAAGCCTACAAGAGGAGGCTCTTGTTGCTGCGGTAGACGTTCACTTGCCGCTTGCAAAAGCGCGTAGAAGATCTTGATCACGATCGGTTCCGGCGCCACGAACGGGCAGCACCTCCGTACTCGGTCACACGTTCGGTTGTTGATGAAGACGACGTCCACCTCCCCGTTCCAGCGGGCAACGGAAGTAGTAGCTCCTCTTGAATCCGACAGCACGACGGCGTGGTGTCGGTGGCGGTGGAGAAATCCGGCGGAGCTTCGCTAAGCGTGCGGGATATGGTGGAGGAGCGGGGCGCTAGGGTTTGGGGAGAGGGGGTGGCCGGCCACTAAAGGGGGCGGCCAAGGTGGTGGCTTTGGTGTGGCCGGCCCCCTCCCCTATGCCCCTCATTATATAGGTGGAAGCCCCAAGTGTTGGACTACAAGTCTCCGAATAAGACCCGAACCCAAAACCTTCCATATGGTGGGAAACCTTCCCAAGCTAGGATTCCCACTAGAGGTGGGAATTCCACCTACCATATGGGGGGGTGGCCGGCCCCTAAGGGGGAGTCCACTTGGGACTCCTCCCCCACTAGGGTTGGCCGGCCATGGAGGTGGAGTCCCTTGTGGACTCCACCTTCCTTGGTGGTTTCTTCCGGACTTTTCTAGAACCTTCTAGAACCTTCCATAGAACCTTCCGCGACATTTTATTCACATAAAATGACTTCCTATATATGAATCTTATTCTCCGGACCATTCCGGAACTCCTCGTGATGTCCGGGATCACATCCGGGACTCCGAACAAATATTCGAACTCCATTCCATATTCAAGTTCCACCATTTCAACATCCAACTTTAAGTGTGTCACCCTACGGTTCGCGAACTATGCGGACATGGTTGAGTACTCACTCCGACCAATAACCAATAGCGGGATCTGGAGATCCATAATGGCTCCCACATATTCAACGATGACTTTAGTGATCGAATGAACCATTCACATACGATACCAATTCCCTTTGTCACGCGATATTTTACTTGTCCGAGGTTTGATCATCGGTATCACACTATACCTTGTTCAACCTCGTCTCTTGACAAGTACTCTTTACTCGTATCGTGGTATGTGGTCTCTTATGAACTTATTCATATGCTTGCAAGACATTAGACGACATTCCACCGAGAGGGCCCAGAGTATATCTATCCGTCATCGGGATGGACAAATCCCACTATTGATCCATATGCCTCAACTCATACTTTCCGGATACTTAATCCCACCTTTATAACCACCCATTTACGCAGTGGCGTTTGATGTAATCAAAGTACCTTTCCGGTATAAGTGATTTACATGATCTCATGGTCATAAGGACTAGGTAACTATGTAATAAAAGCTTATAGCAAATAACTTAATGACGTGATCTAATGCTACGCTTAATTGGGTGTGTCCATTACATCATTCATACAATGATATAACCTTGTTATTAATAACATCCAATGTTCATGATTATGAAACTAATCATCTATTAATCAACAAGCTAGTTAAGAGGCTTACTAGGGACTCTTTGTTTGTTTACATATCACACATGTATCAATGTTTCGGTTAATACAATTATAGCATGGTATATAAACATTTATCATAAACATAAAGATATATAATAACCACTTTTATTATTGCCTCTTGGGCATATCTCCAACAGTCTCCCACTTGCACTAGAGTCAATAATCTAAATTACATTGTAAGGTACCTAACACCCATGGCATTCTGGTGTTGGTCATGCTTTGCCCTAGGGAGAGCTTTAGTCAACGGATCTGCTACATTCAGATCAGTGTGTACTTTGCAAATCTTTACTTCTCCATCTTCGATGTACTCGCGAATCGAATGATAACGCAGCTTGATATGCTTCAGCCTCTTGTGTGACCTTGGTTCTTGTGCATTGGCGATGGCACCCATGTTGTCACAGTAGATGACTAGTGGGTCCAATGCACTAGGAACCACACCGAGCTCTACAATGAACCTCTTCATCCATACCGCTTCTGATGAAGCCTCTGAAGCCGCTATGTACTCCGATTACGTTGAGGATTTCGCCACCGTGCCTTTGCTTCGAGCTTGCCCAGCTTACTGCAGCACCATTCAATATAAACACGTACCCAGATTGTGACTTAGAGTCATCAGGATCAGTGTTCCAACTTGCATCGGTGTAACTTGTTACAACGAGCTCTTGGTCACCTCCATAACAAAGAAACATATCCTTAGTTCTTTTCAAGTACTTCAGGATATTCTTGACCGCTGTCCAGTGTTCCATTCCTGGATCACTTTGATATCTGCTAGTCAAACTAACAGCATGTGCTATATCCGGTCTTGTACATAGCATGGCATACATGATAGAGCCATCGCCGAGGCATAGGGGATCTGACTCATCCTTTCTCTTTCTTCTGCCGTAGCCGGTCCTTGAGTCTTACTCAAGACCTTGCCTGGTAACATAGGTAAGAATCCTTTCTTACTTTCGTCCATTCTAAACTTCTTCAGAATCTTGTCCAGGTATGTACTCTGTGATAGCCCTATTAGACGTCTTGATCTATCTCTATAAATCTTGATGCCTAATATGTATGATGCTTCACCAAGGTCTTTCATTGAAAAACTATTATTCAAATAACCCTTTACACTGCTTAATAGTTCTATATCATTCCCAATCAATAATATGTCATCTACATATAATATCAGGAATGCTACAGAGCTCCCACTCACTTTCTTGTAAATACAGGCCTCTCCATGTATCTACCCCCTAAAACCCCTAAACTCTGTCTTATGACGAAGTCAAGCATGAAGATAAGTGGTTTTAGGTTTCAAACATGCATGGAAATTTCAAAAACCTTCCAAAAACTTCATTTTAGGGTGACTAATTAAGAAGGATACATGCTTCCCTTTTCATTTTCATGTTCTATATATACTTGTTTAAATCTTGGTCAAACCTAGCTAGGATTTGACCAAGATTCAAATGTGCATCAAAATTCCAAAAAATATCAGAAAAATGAAAAACCAAAGCACATAGTTTTCTTATGTCATATAGTAGCATTAAAGTTGATAAACAAGGTCTAGACATATTCAAACAAGAAAAATCATGTATCTACTCCCTAACCCTAAACTTTGTCTTATGTAGTCAAGCATGAAGAGAAGTGGTTTTGGGTTTCAAATATGGAAATTTCAAAAACCTACCAAAAGCTTCATTTTAGAGTGACTAAGAATGATCAATGCTTACCTTTTCATTTTCATATTTTAAACTTGTTAAAATCATTGTCAAACCAGGATTTGACCAAGATTTAAATGGGCATAAAATTTAAAAAATCAGAAAAATGAAAAACAAAAGCACATAGTCTTCTTATGTCACATATATATATAGTAAGAGCATTCAAAAGTTGACAAACAAGGTCTATACATATTCAAATAAGACAAATCATGTATCTACCCCTAACCCTAAACTCTGTCTTATGAAGTCAAGCATGAAGAGAAGTGGTTTTTGGTTTCAAACATGGAAATTTCAAAAACCTCCCAAAAGCTTCATTTTAGAGTGACTAGGAAGGATCCAGGCTTACCTTTTCATTTTCATGTTTTAAACTTGTTTAAATCTTGGTCAAACCTAGGATTTGACCAATATTAAAATGGGCATAAAATAAAAAAAAATAAAAAAAACCAAAGCACATAGTCTTCTTATGTCATATAGTAAGCATTCAAGTTCATAAACAAGGTCTAGACATATTCAAACCAGACAAATCATGTATCTACCCCCTATCGACCCTAAACTTCGTCTTATGAAGTCAAGCATGAAGAGAAGTGGTTTTGGGTTTCAAACATGGAAATTTCAAAAAACCAAAAGCTTCATTTAAGAGCGAGTAAGAAGGATCGATGCTTATCTTTTCATTTTCATGTTTTAAACTTATTTAAATCTTGGTCAAACCTAGGATTTGACCAAGATTCAAATGGGCATAAAAATTCAGACAAAAATCTAATTAAAGAATGAAAAACCAAAGCACGTACATAGCCTTCTTAATTATGTCATATAGTAAACATTCAAGTTGATAAACAAGGTCTAGACATATTCAAACCAGAAAAATCGTGTATCTACCCCTAACCCTAATTAAACTTTGTCTTATGAAGTCAAGCATGAAGAAAAGTGGTTTTGAGTTTCAAGCATGCATGGAAATTTCGAGAACCTCCCAAAATAAAGCTTCATTTTAGAGTGACTACGAAGGATCCATGCTTACACCTTTTCATTTTCAAGTTTTAAACTTGTTTAAAACCTCGTCAAACCTGGGATTTGACCAAGATTCAAATGGGCATAAAATTCAAAAAAATAGATAAATGAAAAACCATAGCACATAGTCTTCTTATGTCATATAGTAAGCATTCAAGTGGATAAACAAGCTCTAGACATACTGAAACCAGACAAATCATGTATCTACCCCTATCCCTAAACTATGTCTTATGAAGTCTAGCATGAAAAGAAGTGGTTTTGGGTTTCAAACATGGAAATTTCAAAAAACCTCCCAAAAGCTTCATTTTGGATTGACTAAGGAGGATCCAGGCTTACTTTTTCATTTTCATATTTTAAACTTGTTTAAATCTAGGTCAAACCTAGGATTTGACCAAGATTCAAATGGACATAAAAAATCAACAGTTTACAACAGCACACAAAATAAACATGAAATTACATCTAAATCCCTAACTTTTACATGGAGGACCCCAGGCTGAAAGCAAGAAATGCGATCGGGTCTTGAATCTTGATGCGTCTTCTCTTGACAAAGAAGATTGCTGGGAGTTTGCGTACGTACATCACGTCACTTGTGCTCACTGAAGTGTGGGACATGACGCATGCATGGGCAACACACGTAAGTGACATGGATTCAAGGGTAGGGAAGCCAAGAGAAAAAAACGAGAATTTGGACAAAAATAACCCAATCTTGCTAGTATGTCGAAAGTTTGTTTTTCCCAATCTTTTCGACTTTGGGTTATTTCTGTCTATTTTTCCGAAAAAACGAGGACAGAGACTGGAAACGGTGATGCATCTAGCTTAGAGTACGTCAGATTAAGACTTCATGAGCAACACTAGTCTGACGTAAGTACAGTGTATACAGACACGACAGGGACTAGACATTGCTACCCACGTCCCTCTGCGCCCCTTCAAAGAAATCATACTCCGTACTAGAATCTCGAAACGTAGGAATTAGTCTGACACGATTTCTGATTGTTTAATTCATAGGATTGCAATTTTCAGAATTCATTGACAATACATTTTTATACAAAAACAAAAAATCCTTCATTGTGTAACCGTATGTTACTACTAGTATTTCTTTTGGTTTTCACACGCAATCAAATGTTATTGGATCCAAATACCGTTGTTTCTCAATCCTATATATTTGGAGATGATCATCACTCTCTAATCATACAATTTTCATATTCCCGCACTTTGAAAATCTTGCGAATAATCAAAGCAGCCAAAATCTATGGTGTGTATTGTATATGTTTATGCCATGCTTAGTTTCATCGAATATTGTTTGGTTGCATCGCGGGGAAACCGCGTGAATTTAGATTAATTGTTGCATGTTTGTTTGTGGTGTGACCAACTGCTTTTGCAACGAAACAACCCCCCCCCCCACCATGTACGCATTGTTTAGGTCGCATGCATGATGTGTACAAAATGTTAAAATAGAAATAATGTAGGAATTGAATATGATTGCATGTTGAATTAATCCTATATGAGAGAAATCACACAAATTTGAATTGCATGTTCTTTGGTTGTAGTGCTACACAAAAAACACGTGAATTAGTATGAATTATCATGTATTCAAGAATCAAAGGAGCCACTGAGATTTGAATCCCACAAAATTTCTATGAATTTTCTTCGAACCAAACAAGCCCAACAAGATTCCAAAGGAATATAATACAACGAATCAAACAACTTCCGTTGTTGGAATATTTCCTTAGGACATCAATCCAATAGAAACTATATGATCCAGTTTCAGCGACAATCTGGTCGGTGTAGGCTCGAGGAGGCCAATTGTATATATATGTTTGGACCCGGTTGGTTGAGTGATCATGCTCGTGACATCCAGCCTGAAAGGTAAAATTCGGGCAAGGCCAGCGTGACGCCACAATACTTTTGAAATATTCAAAAGCGCGTAATATTTGTGAAATTTTAATAATAGCTACTACTTATGTGAATTTTTTTCGTTCATACGCTTATTGGGGGGTAGGCTAACCCTAATGGCCTCCTCAAGATCCCTACCTCTACCAAGGTTTCCCGAGTTCATCCACCTCGATGGGTTCCTTGCCACTTTCGACCATGTTGTGGGCATCATTTCGGGTTCCCGTACCACGGCCAGTCCTTTTCAGGAGTCCCGAACCCGATGCCATAATATTTGTTTGAAAAAAATTCAAGACCGCACAATATTTGTTGAAATAAATGAATAAGCATTTTTAAATAGCTAAATAAAAGAAGTACGAATTTTGAAAAAATTATTTTTTCTAAAACATTAATTGGAGCATTGACATGTTGAACCCACTTGTCGATTTTGCTATCAACATGACTAACTAGGTGATTAGATAACCAAGTGGTGAAATTTGCAACATATTAGACCACCACATGGTGGAAACTGCAAAAAAAATGTCCAAGTGGTGGTTTGTGCAACATATAGAGCAGTAGAGTATATGGTAGTACAAGATGAAGAGGCCTCCAAGATGAATGTGCACTGCCGTGGGCCCGTGGTAATATATCATGATGATGGCAAAGGATCTTTTCTCTGCTGAAACTGTCCAGAGCTGATTTGATGAGACAAAATACAGCTCCACGGCGTGCAAGGACAGTATACAGTACATTAGCTTCTTCTCGGGTCACACGCCTTCACGCCAGGTGCAGTAGTGCAGCAGAGACCAGAGAGAGAAGGCACGCCCGTAGTACTCGTATTATTGATTTCAATTCAAATTGTTTTTTTTTGCCTGCTTCTCCGTCTTCTTCATCTCCATCTTCTCTGGCGACCCCGCCTACACCAGCAGCCCCTGCACCACCGCCGCCATGCCTTTTTCGGATCATCTCGAGCCACCTGTTTGATGGTACTAGTAGGAGTTGTTGACTTTTATCCATATCGCTCTACCAGCTGCCGCTCGCACTGTCCTCCAATACCTCATACCCAAACGCCAGCGTCCCACTACCACACCCCCACACCCACTTGACCGCATCCTTCCAATGGCGAGATCGATCAATGAGAGTGGCAGTTCTTGGGTGTTTCCTGATGGCCCCCTTGAAGAAATCGCATCCCGATGCGATGTCATCACCGCCGCGAGCCTCGTCGGTTCATGCAAGTTTTATCATGATTCAACAACACAAAGTGTAGCTACGCTGCATCTCAGCCGTTTGGCATGCCCTGTGTTCTTCATACTCACCAAACTGAGGTACCGCCCGCGCACAATCCCTTCTACCGCGTCCACAAGTTCAAGCAGGAGGGTGCGCAGAAGGACAAGCAGCATGATGCAAAAGATCGCAAGGGTACCTTGTGCCAACTGACGCCGCTGGACAGGATCTCTTCCGATGCCGTGATTCCAGATGGTGGTACGGGCATGTGGGCAGGCGCGAATGGAGATTGGATCGCCCTTCTTGGCTTCCCACAGGAATTGGGAGCTTGTCAATGTGTACAGTCGCCGGATTCCTCTACCACCAATACGTGAGTTTAAATCCACCCCGGATAAACTTGTGTTCGAGTCTAATGATCAACATCTTCAACTGCTGAAGATAGCTATTTGCCGAGTTCCAACAGCTGCTTCAAATTATACTAGTTTCTCTGTTCTTGCCATCTTCAACGCGGCAATTGCAGTCCTTCACTGTGCTTCTAGCAGATGGACAGTTCTTGACAACCAGTTCTTAGCGTACGGCTACTCCGATGCAATCATCCACAAGGGTATTGTATTTGCTGTAACTCAGACAGGCGAAGTTTATGCATGGAATCAACTTTCTTGGGGTAATTTTTCTCATCTCATATGATGTGTTTTCGCTATTACCTGCTAGTTTCAGATTTAGCTTTAGCCTTTTTCTTTTTGTTGTGCAGTTTCGTGTCATGCCTGTACCTTTCCCCCTCTATATTCAATCAAAATCAGCAGCGATATGCCTTTGAGTCAAAATAAAGTACTCCCTCCGATCCAAATCAAATTGACTCAGCTTTGTCTAGCCAGTGCATCTAGCTAGACAAACTTGAGTCAATTAATTTGTGCATATCTAGCTAGACACATCCAGTTGAGTCAATTAATTTGGATCGGAGGCAGTATTTTAGCTACATCATTATTCATGTATGTAATGAACTAATCAAGTTTTGCTGAACTGACTTCAAGCTGTGCTTTCCTTTGCAAGGTCCTTTGTTGATCAGCACGGCACCTATTCCGCCAGAACTTGATGAACAAGGTCGGTACAATCTTGGCTCCTGGTGGTTAGCACGATCTCTGATGGTTCTAGACTTTTTCTGGTCCATACAGGGGCGTTCTTGACGGGCGGGATTATACCGGACTGGTTCGGATTTTACCTGCTGCTGCTACCTGCGAGGGTCGTCATGGTCGCACTATTCGCAGGTATGGTAAGGGTTTACTTGGCTGCGAGGTGTACAGCATGGACACCGGTCGATTGATGCCACCGAGGCCATGGAGGAGGATTATTTCCCTTGGATCATATTCTCTCTTCCTTGGAGTGAACTATCCGATTATCATTCCAGTAGAAGACGGGGCAGAACATGACCGTCCAAATATGGCGAGAAGCAACTCTGTTTACACATCGCACCATGCAGTAGGCCTTGCATATCCTCCTTCTCCGTAAATTTGCCACTTCGGTTTGAATTCTGAAGATCAGATCGTTGGTTTCCAAACCAACATTAGATGGACATGGCGGCAGGTTCCGTTGTGGCTCATCCCAAGCTTCGCCAACGCCCGGCAATGGAACCTGCCTTCGCGTCACAGGTCCAGAAAGAAGGGCTGATGTACTTTATGTAATACTCGTGTTGTAATGCAAGATTTGTATCTGTTGAACTATTTCATTTGCATGTTTATCTCTACCTAGGCTACTCCCTTTCCGTAGTTGTGTTGTACTATCTCGTTGAACTATTTCCTTTGCATGTTATCTCTACCTAGGCTACTCCTCCGTAGTTGTTACATTCATGTAATGCTCCTCCAATGCACGCTACACTGGGCGTGTGGCCTGTAATGTTATCAAACACCTTTTGTACTCGTTCTAGTAAGCATTTCACACTATAGCTCACATAATTAAAGTACTCCTACAACGTATTAGTTGAAAGATATCTCTCATAAGTAAGTACCCCTCTTTGAGCTTATGCGAAACATAAATGACTATTTTAGAAATATATACTCTCGACACAAGATTATATTAAAAACAATGGTACATAGTTCTATTAGAAAAAGAAAGTGTGAATAGTAGAATGATGGAGAAGTGTTTTTTGAGGTCTGTGCATAGCTAGTGTTCATGGTGCAAAAGCACTTAGACTAGTCACAATGGGAAGTATACTAGTCTATGATACAACACCTTCAATGCATAGTATCATGAATTAGTATCATGCAATGTTGCGAAAAACCAATTATTCATTTCTTTCCAAATAGACTAGCTTTGCGAGGATGACAAAACATTTCTTTATTGCCCTCTCGTATGAATCTCCTCCATACATCACCTCTCATACCGATTGAAAGCCATTCCAAATCGTTGGTTCAAGACCATGAATACCAAGCCAATTTTGTTAGCTAGTTGGACCACCCTCGGATTGAGAACCAACGGTTGAAAGAAAGGTGGGCGCCAACTCATATTTTTTTCTCGAGAGTCCGACACTTGATGTTGATTGCAAAGTTCACAAAGGCCAAAATTTTGACATCCTCTTTGTGCAAGTCTTGCCACCATCCAAAATCGGTTTTGAAGTACCAACCAAGAAAAAAAAAGCTTGCACTTTGGAGGACCCCATGGACCATGAAAATTTTGAAAAACTACAAGTAAATCATGCATATTTCGATTTATATTTTGGTGAAGTTTCATTCGATTTGAATCATAGGTTTGTGAGCAAATATATATTTAGTTTAAACTAGTGCTCGAGTACGTAAGAATCTATTTAATCACAAGCTAGTCATCCGAATGGGATGAAATATTCATAGATTTTAAAACAAGGAATCTACATATTACTGGATTTTTTTTCAAAATTTTCTGAATAGTTTTTCTTTTTTAGCTTCGAAATAAGAGATAGTTTGGAACGTTGGATCTCAAATGGATGGTAGATGGTGGGACACAGTCACAATGTATCTTGGAAGCATCAAGTCACTGAAGCTCTGTCCGGTTTCCAAACCAAGCTAGGAAAGGCATTGAAAATGAAGTTCTGCTCTAAAACATTTCTCATTCCATTTTGGTGCTCGCGCGGTTGCATGCTGCCCACGTGTTAAGGTACGTGTCTCTGGCATGTAGAGAACTACGATTATTGGCGAAAAATATATCGAAATGGAAACTGTAAAAAAAGTCCTCTGGTCAACCTTGATGTGACGAGACATCACTGCACCAAACGTCGTCGCAAATTTATAGATGGGTGGCGTGCTAGTCTACCAACAGTCAAATCGGCGCCCAGTCGCAGCAGCAGCCTAGAGTACTACCTAGTTTTTGCCCCTTGCATGTCTATCATCTTCTTCTTCACCCCGTTACAAAAAAAAAAACTTCTTCTTCACCCTCCCAGAATCACGCGCACGCGCAGGATCTCGATCCCCACCACGCCGGATCACTAGTACTACTCCGTATACCTTTCTCTCCTTACCCCGGCCGGCCGCGCGCCGCATCGTTCCTTCCATAGCGCTCGCCCTCTCCTCCGAAAACCCCAAGCGCAGTTGCATCCGCCATCCACCTAAATCCATCTTCACGTGATGGATTATTCTAGGCTTTGCCGGGGCGGCGGGGACGGCCACTTGGAGGCTCTCACCGGCGACAACATCGACCTCATCGCTGCGCATCTGGACGTTACCTACACCGTCCGACTTGCTGCATGTTCCAGGGAGCTCTACGACATGATCAGCAAGGATGAAGGTAAGATGCACCATTGGGATGAACCCTGCCTGCTGATGCCTCCGCCTGCTTATTGGTTCGATGAACACTGGGACGTGGCGAGAGCATCTCGTCTGCATGATACCGTGTACGGCCTGGTGCCCCTCGACCATCCTCGCCGTTCTGTCGCCCTGCCGTTCATGCACGACAGAAAATGGCTTGGCGCGAACGGCGACTGGATCGCCGCCGCCGATCATCATGAGTGGTGCCTCGTGAACGTCTACACCGAGCGACATATCCCCCTTCCATCCCTACCTGATTCGAAGATTCGTCATAGTATTGTTTCATCTCGACCTGCATACTCTTTTAACTGGCGTCCAGAAATTTATTTGTTGAAGATTGTAATCTGCCAAGTGCCCACAAAAGGTGGGAGGTACGCAGATTACAAGCTCATCGCCTTGTTCGACAAAACGATTTTCTACCTTGAAGGGGGTGGCGACTGGAGAATGCTGGAGGCCCTTACACCTGCACCTGATTATCCAAATTACTGTGATGCCATTGAACTCCGTGGCCACGTTTTTGCGGTGGACGAAACTGACGGCTCCACTTACTTCTGGGACACCGCAAATGGTATTTTTTCAGTCCTTATGTTGCATTGCATGATACACTGCCTTAACCAATGAAGTTATTCATGAACTACCTTGTTTATATTTTACCTTTCTTATATGACTTAATGATCACACCCCCTTTTGCTGAATATGAATGAACCGTTGCTTGCAATGAATTAGTAGTACTAATTAGTCACCAACAAACATAGTATGCTCAGTATGTGATTGCATTCCTGAATTAGTAACTCTACGCCACTGCAGAATATGGGTGTAATTAACCAGTATCTCAAAAGATAACGTGGCACTACGAAGGCACCCTTTTTGATAACCTTTTACACCCATTGTTTCATATATAACTAATTGATTTTGCCTCCAAAAGGAGGACGGGAGACCCCCGCCATCTGCATCAGAGAGATGCATAAGGACTTTCATAAGTATATGACTTAACGATCACATCCTTTATCTGAATATGAATGAACCGTTGCTTGCAATGAATTAGTACTAGTCAGTCATCAGCAAACATAGTATACTCCGTATGTGAATGCATTCCTGAATTAGTAACTCTATGCAACTGCAGAATATGGATGTAATTAACAAGTATCTCAAATGTTAACGTAGAAACAGAAAAATAGAAGAAAATCGTTTGTAATTACATGCGTAGCTTATATTTTCTAGAGATCGGGGAAAAAGCCTTGATTGGATGTACCTACATGCAGATCAAACAGTTCTTTGTTTATATCGGTGAACAATGCAGAATGGTATAATTAATTTTGTTTTTGATACATTTTTTCTCCCATTTTCTTGAATAGATTTCAGTTTCCCACAATTATCTTTCATTAGTGATTGTGACGTCCCCTCATTCAAAATAACTCAGGTTATCTTTTTCCTAATTCAGTGATATTTAAGTTTGAGTAAGTTTACGATTAATATCTACAACCTCATATATATATAAGATTTAGCACCTGCAGGCCTAACAAAGTTAGCTGCCTCTAGTCCCCTGTATAGTTCTTTCTTTTTGCTTTCTCAGTTTTTCGTAGCCTTGCTACAACCCCGTATGCTCTAATATATAATGATGCACGACTAGGCATGTGTTCGAGAAAAGAAAATCTAAATATCTTTTGTAATATATGAACCTATATTGATGTTTTAGATGTTGGTAGTATAATTTTCGATAAACTTGAACAGACTTAAATCAGTTTAACTTAGCACAACCATATAGCGTACCTTTTTTAGAACGCGAAAATGAGGTAAACAAATACCATGTGTACCCTTTACTATCAATAGTAGAGAAGAGATTATGAACCTTCAACTCTAAAATGCAAATTCTTCTACTGAATGGATAGCTGCATCTGATACCTATTTTGCAAATGTTACCAGACTTGGGGTTAGCTATAAAGAGCATTTCTTTCTTGTCAAGCTTCATGCACTACCAACACAACCAAAAGTCCGAACTGATCGCAAGGGCGGCAATCCACTTATACAATTCAACACCCCCCGTCACATGTGATGGGAGACAAGTCAACATGTGGAAAGACTCAGAGGTATAGCTCAAGAGGCATATAAGTGGACTCCCAGGGGGCAACAACAATTTTAGGATAAATTGCGAAAGCCAGGACTCGAACTCGAGACCCTGGCTCTGACACCATGTCAAGCTTCATGGACTAGCCAACGCAACCAAAAGTCCGAACTGATGGAAAGGTCTAGGCAATCCACTTATACAGTTAAACATTTCTTACCCTTCGGGTGGTCACAGGGAAGCTCTCTAATAGATCACTTAAGACAAAGGGAATTAACTACAAAGACAGGACTTAAACTTAAGATGATATATATTTGTAAAAATTTGAATGTATCTATATGCTTTCACTTTGTCTAGATACATCTAAATTTGGACAAATCTCGTACACTTTCGGTGGGACAGAGGTAGTATATAACTGTGTATACACTAACTAGTGTCTAGTTTTGGCGAAGTTTAGACTAGTTTCGTGGGATGGATGCAGTATAACTGATATATTGGACACTTGATTTGAACACATGAATGACCAATGTCCTTAGCTTACATAGTCGTATTTATACTATGAGCATGAACGATGAACAATGCTGCTGTTTGAATATGGTTGCCAGTAACACCCTATTCGTCTCCATTTCTAATATTGCAGAAAACCTGATGCTCCCGTTTGTAATCCCGCCACCGGTGGTGGATGATCAGCAGTACGCGTGGTTCCTCGCTCCATCTGCTGATGGCAAGCGATTGATGATCATCCTTACAGTAAACAAGATTGGGATTGCCAATGCTGAAGTACCTCCTGACATTCCCTATGCTGCTAATGGGCTTCAGCTACGGCAGATCCTCCTCTGTTGCCACCTACGTCTTTGAGCTGGATCCCTTATCTACTGCACGTGCAGGGGACTTTCTTTGGAGGCAGGTTAACAGCCTCAGCGACCACTCTCTGTTCCTCGGACTCAATTACCCAATCATTGCCAACCTGAAGAAGCGTGAATCCAAAGCTCCTGATGGCACATTGGTTCCATTCATGAGGAAAAACTGCGTCTACACAGCATACCGGAATATTCGTTATAATCAATACCCTAAAATTTTGCGCTGCAACCTCCAGCCAGATGAAGGTGAGACTGTGGGAGTTATCAGCCTTCCCAAGGATGGTTGGGATAGTGTCCGACAAGCGGCTATGTGGTTTAAGCCTACTTTAAACATTGCCCGTTCGGTGTTACCTTTAAAAAAACAGTGACACTTTTTTATTATGCTTGAAGTGTTGAGAAGTAGTACACTGTTTTTAGTATGTACTAGTTTGAATCAGTTTATTTGAACACTGCCCTGCTTTTGTATTTCGTGTTGCCTTCATATTATAACCCATGCATGGCTGTTTTAGGATTGACTTTATTTCAGCACTATAATTTTTTCGATAAAGGATGCTTTATTACTTTTGGAAAGCAATTACATCCAGCCTCTGCATAACCAGGATGCACACAGCTGTTCAAAGAGTCTGTAACCAACAATGTAAAGAAAAAAAACTAGGCGAAATACATATCGGAACGATGAATCATAAATCGCCTATGGTGTGGGTGGTGCTGCAATCCGTAGACTATGCTGCCACCCATGTAGGGAAAAAGTATCCCTCGCCGTTCAGCACTATAATTACAATGTGTGTACGTCTGATACGTCTCCAACGTATCGATAATTTCTTATGTTCCATGCTACTTTATTGATGATACCTACATGTTTTATGCACATTATATGTCATATTTATGCATTTTCTGGAACTAACCTATTAACAAGATGCCGAAGAGCCAGTTGCTGTTTTCTGCTGTTTTTGGTTTCAGAAATCCTAGTAAAGAAATATTCTCGGAATTGGACGAAACTTTCGCCCAGGGTCCTATTTTTGCACGAAGCTTCCAGAAGACCGAAGACCTAACGAAGTGGGGCCACGAGGCAGCCAGGGGGGTGGCCGGCGCGGCCCAAGCCCTGGCCGCGCCGACCTAGCCCCTGGGCCCCTCGTGTGGCCCCCCGCGTTGACCTTCCGCCTACTTAAAGCCTCCGTCGCGAAACCCCCAGTACCGAGAGCCACGATACGGAAAACCTTACAGAGACGCCGCCGCCGCGAATCCCATCTCGGGGGATTCTGGAGATCGCCTCCGGCACCCTGCCGGAGAGGGGATTCATCTCCCGGAGGACTCTTCATCGCCATGATCGCCTCCGGAGTGATGAGTGAGTAGTTCACCCCTGGACCATGGGTCCATAGCAGTAGCTAGATGGTCGTCTTCTCCTTGTTGTGCTTCATTGTTAGATCTTGTGAGCTGCCTAACATGATCAAGATC
Organism: Lolium perenne; assembly: GCF_019359855.2. Classification (NCBI taxonomy): domain Eukaryota; kingdom Viridiplantae; phylum Streptophyta; class Magnoliopsida; order Poales; family Poaceae; genus Lolium; species Lolium perenne. The sequence continues at coordinate 83,623,357 of NC_067248.2, read as the reverse complement.
ATCTATATGTAATTCTATATGTTGTGTTTGTCGGGATCCGATGGATAGAGAGTACTATGATTATGGTGATTATCAATCTATTGTTCATGTGTTGTTTATGATCTTGCATGCTCTCCGTTATTAGTAGAGGCTCTGGCCAAGTTTTTACTCTTAACTCCAAGAGGGAGTAATTATGCTCGATAGTGGGTTCATGCCTTCATTGATACAGGACAAGTGACAGAAAGTTCTAAGGTTGTGATGTCTTGTTGCCACTAGGGATAAAACATTGATGCTATGTCTAAGGATGTAGTTATTGATTACATTACGCACAATACTTAATGCAATTGTCTGTTGCTTTGCAACTTAATACTGGAGGGGGTTCGGACGATAACCTGAAGGTGGACTTTTTAGGCATAGATGCAGTTGGATGGCGGTCTATGTTCTTTGTCGTAATGCCCGGATTAAATCTCACTATATTTATCATGTCATGTATATGCATTATTATGCCTTTCTCTATTTGTCAATTGCCCGACTGTAATTTGTTCACCCAACATGCTTTTATCTTATGGGAGAGACACCTCTAGTGAACTGTGGACCCCGGTCCTATTCTTTCCATAGCATACAATCTACTTGTTTTACTGTTTTCTTTGCAAACATCTTCCACTCGATACGTTTAATCCTTTGTTACAGCAAGCCGGTGAGATTGACAACCTCACTGTTTCGTTGGGGCAAAGTACTTTGGTTGTGTTGTGCAGGTTCCTAGTTGGCGCCGGAATCCCTGGTGTTGCGCCGCATCACATTTCGCGACCATCAACCTTCAACGTGCTTCTTGGCTCCTACTGGTTCGATTAAACCTTGGTTTCATACTGAGGGAAAACTTGCCACTGTGCGCATCATACCTTCCTCTTGGGGTTCCCAACGGACGTGTACATCTACGCGCATCAAGCACTTTTTCTGGCGCCGTTGCCGGGGAGATCAAGACACGCTGCAAGGGGAGTCTCCACTTCTCAATCTCTTTACTTTGTTTTTGTCTTGCTTTATTTTATTTACTACTTTGTTTGCTGCACTAAATCAAAACACAAAAAAAATAGTTGCTAGTTTTACTTTATTTGCTATCTTGTTTGCTATATCAAAAACACAAAAAAATTAGTTACTCGCATTTACTTTATCTAGTTTGCTTTATTTACTGTTGCTAAAATGGCCAACCCTGAAAATACTAAGTTGTGTGACTTCACAAATGCAAATAATAATGATTTCCTATGCACACCTATTGCTCCACCTGCTACTACAGCAGAATTCTTTGAAATTAAACCTGCTTTACTAAATTTAGTCATGAGAGAACAATTTTCTGGTGCTAGTTCTGATGATGCTGCTGCCCATCTCAATAATTTTGTTGAACTTTGTGAAATGCAAAAGTATAAAGATGTAGATGGTGATATTATTAAACTGAAAGTGTTTCCTTTCTCATTAAGAGGAAGAGCTAAAGATTGGTTGCTATCTTTGCCTAAGAATAGTATTGATTCATGGACTAAATGCAAGGATGCTTTTATTGGTAGATATTATCCTCCCGCTAAAATTATTTCTTTGAGAAGTAGCATAATGAATTTTAAACAATTAGATACTGAACATGTTGCTCAAGCTTGGGAGAGAATGAAAACTTTGGTAAAGAATTGCCCAACCCATGGACTGACGGCTTGGATGATCATCCAAACCTTCTATGCAGGACTAAATTTTTCTTCGCGGAATTTATTGGATTCAGCTGCTGGAGGTACCTTTATGTCCATCACATTGGGGGCGGCTACAAAACTTCTTGATGATATGATGATAAATTACTCTGAATGGCACACGGAAAGAGCTCCACAAGGTAAGAAGGTAAATTCTGTTGAAGAAACCTCTTCCTTGAGTGATAAGATTGATGTGATTATGTCTATGCTTGTGAATGGTAGATCTAATGTAGATCCAAATAATGTTCCTTTAGCTTCATTGGTTGCTCAAGAAGAAAATGTTGATGTGAATTTCATTAAAAATAATAATTTCAACAACAATGCTTATAGGAACAACTATGGTAATACTTATGGAAGATATGAGGAAAGGATGCTAGAAATTGAAAGATCCACTAAAAACTTTATGCAATCGCAATATGAGCAAAATCAATTGTTTACTAAAACTATGAATGAACAATCTACCTTGTTGAAGAATATAGGAAATCAACTTGAAAACTTGAATAGGGAGATTTCTGGGTTGCAAACTAAAATTTCAAATGCTGAAACCCGAATCTCATACATGTCCGCATCGCAATCCTCTTTAATTAATAAAATGGCTGCTAAACCTGATGATATTGATAATAAGATTACTACTACAGCAAATGCCATCCAAGTTAGAATTAATGAGAATATAAGATTAATGGCTGAGTTGCGTGCTAGGTGGGATAGAGAAGAAAATGAAAAACTAGCTAAAGAGAATAATGTAGCTAAAGTTTGGACTATTACCACCACTAGTAATGCTAATTCTTCACATGTTGCTGCACCTCCTACTATCAATGGTAAAATAATTGGTGTTGGCAATGTTTCTACTCCTAGTGCAAAGCGTACAAAGCTGCCTGAAATTGCTAAAACTGCTGAAACTGCTTGTGATAAAACTGCTGAAATTTTTTCCAACCTTGGGAATAATGATCCCATTGCTGTAGCTCATAATGATTTAGATTTTGATGATTGCCACATCTCTGAAGTTATAAAGTTCTTACAAAAACTTGCTAAAAGTCCTAATGCTAGTGCTATAAATTTAGCCTTTACAAAACATATTACAAATGCTCTCATAAAAGCTAGAGAAGAGAAACTAAAACTTGAAACTTCTATTCCTAGAAAGTTAGAAGATGGTTGGGAGCCCATCATTAAAATGAAATTCAATGACTTTGAATGTAATGCCTTATGTGATCTTGGTGCAAGTATTTCTGTTATGCCTAAAAAGATTTATGATATGCTTGACTTGCCACCATTAAAGAATTGTTATTTGGATGTTAATCTCGCCGATAATGTTAAAAAGAAACCTTTGGGGAGGATTGATAATGTGCATATTACGGTTAACAATAACCTTGTCCCCGTTGATTTTGTTGTCTTGGATATCGAATGCAATGCATCTTGTCCAATTGTGTTGGGAAGACCTTTTCTTCGAACTGTTGGTGCTGTTATTGATATGAGGGAAGGTAATATTAAATATCAATTTCCTCTCAAGAAAGGTATGGAACACTTCCCTAGAAAGAGAATGAAGTTGCCTTTTGATTCTATTATTAGAACAAGCTATGATGTTGATGCTTCTACTCTCGATGTTACTTGATTTGCACTTTCTGCGCCTAGCTGAAAGGCGTTAAAGAAAAGCGCTTATGGGAGACAACCCATGTTTTTACCTACAGCAATTTTTTGTTTTATTGAGTCTTGGAAGTTGTTTACTACTGTAGCAACCTCTCCTTATCATGTTTTTGTGCCAAGTAAAGTTTCTATGTCAAAGTTGATGTTATATTTGGGATCGCTGCACAGAAACAGCATTGCTGTCTGTCACGAATCTGGGCATAATTCCCTGTAGAAAATTCGAAAAAATCTGCCAATTTACGAGCGTGATCCTCAGATATGTACGCAACTTTCATTAGTTTTGAGTTTTTCCATTTGAGCAAGTCTGGTGCCATTTATAAATTCGTCTTTACGGACTGTTCTGTTTTTGACAGATTCTGCCTTTTATTTCGCATTGCCTCTTTTGCTATGTTGGATTTATTTCTTTGATCCATTAATGTCCAGTAGCATTATGCAATGTCCAGAAGTGAAAAGAATGATTGTGTCACCTCTGAATGTGTGAATTATTAATGATGCACTAACCCTCTAATGAGTTTGCTTGAAGTTTGGTGTGAAGGAAGTTTTCAAGGGTCAAGAGAGGAGAATGATATACTAAGATCAAGAGGAGTGAAAGCTCTAAGCTTGGGGATGCCCCCGTGGTTCATCCCTGCATATTTTAAGAAGACTCAAGCGTCTAAGCTTGGGGATGCCCAAGGCATCCCCTTCTTCATCGACAACATCATCGAGTTCCTCCCCTGAAACTATATTTTTATTCAGTCACATCTGGTGTTCTTTACTTGGAGCGTCGGTTTGTTTTCGTTTTTGTTTTTATTTGAATAAGATGGATCCTAGCATTCACTTTGTGGGAGAGAGACACGCTCCGCTGTTGCATATGGACACATGTGTCCTTAGGCTTTACTCATAATGTTCAAGGCGAAGTTTCTTCTTCGTTAATTTGTTATATGGTTGGAATTGGAAAATGCTACATGTAGTAATTCTAAAAATGTCTTGGATAATGTGATACTTGGCAATTGTTGTGCTCATGTTTAAGCTCTTGCATCATATGCTTTGCACCCATTAATGAAGAAATACATAGAGCTTGCTAAAATTTGATTTGCATATTTGGTTTCTCTAAGGTCTAGATAATATCTAGTATTGAGTTTTGAACAACAAGGAAGACAGTGTAGAGTCTTATAATGTTTACAATATGTCTTTTATGTGAGTTTTGCTGCACTTGTTCATCCTTGAGTTTGCTTCAAATAACCTTGCTAGCCTAAACCTTGTATCGAGAGGGAATACTTCTCATGCATCCAAAATCCTTGAGCCAACCACTATGCCATTTGTGTCCACCATACCTACCTACTACATGGTATTTACCCGCCATTCCAAAGTAAATTGCTTGAGTGCTACCTTTAAAATTCCATCATTCACCTTTGCAATATATAGCTCATGGGACAAAATAGCCTTAAAAACTATCGTAGTATTGAATATGTACTTATGCACTTTATATTTTATTAAGTTGCTTGTTGTGCGATAACCATGTTTCTGGGGAACGCCATCAACTATTGTTGAATATCATGTGAGTTGCTATGCATGTCCGTCTTGTCTGAAGGTCTATCATTTTAGTGGTTGGAGCATGCAAAATTGTTAGAGAAGAACATTGGGCCGCTAACTAAAGCCATGAATCATGGTGGAAGTTTCAGTTTTGGACATATATCCTCAATCTCATATGAGAATAATAACTTTGCTACATGCTTATGCATTAAAGAGGAGTCCATTATCTGTTGTCCATGTTGTCCCGGTATGGATGTCTAAGTTGAGAATAATCAAAAGCGAGAAATCCGAAATGCGAGCATTCTCCTTGGACCTTTGTACAGGCGGCATGGAGGTACCCCTTTGTGACACTTGGTTGAAACATGGCATGCAAAGATCCGGTAGTCCAAGTTAAGTAGGACGAGGTGCGGGCACTATTAGTATACTATGCGTGAGGCTTGCAACTTGTAAGATATAATTTTCATAACTCATATGCTTTATTACTACCGTTGACAAAATTGTTTCATGTTTTCAAAATAAAAGCTCTAGCACAAATACAGCAATCGATGCTTTCCTCTGCGAAGGACCATTCTTTTACTTTTATTGTTGAGTCAGTTTACCTATCTCCTTCCACCTTAAGAAGCAAACACTTGTGTGAACTGTGCATTGATTCCTACATACTTGCATATTGCACTTGTTATATTACTTTATGTTGACAATATCCATGAGATATACATGTTACAAGTTGAAAGCAACCGCTGAAACTTAATCTTCTTATGTGTTGCTTCAACACCTTTACTTTGATTTATTGCTTTACGAGTTAACTCTTATGCAAGACTTATTGATGCTTGTCTTGAAGAACTATTCATGAAAAGTCTTTGCTATATGATTCAGTTGTTTACTCATGTCATTACCTTTGCTTTGATCGCTGCATTCATTACATATGTTTACAAATAGTATGATCAAGATTATGATGGCATGTCACTTCAGAAATTATCTTTGTTATCGTTTTACCTGCTCGGGACGAGCAGAACTAAGCTTGGGGATGCTGATACGTCTCCAACGTATCGATAATTTCTTATGTTCCATGCTACTTTATTGATGATACCTACATGTTTTATGCACATTATATGTCATATTTATGCATTTTCTGGAACTAACCTATTAACAAGATGCCGAAGAGCCGATTCTTGTTTTCTGCTGTTTTTGGTTTCAGAAATCCTAGTAAAGAAATATTCTCGGAATTGGACGAAACTTTCGCCCAGGGTCCTATTTTTGCACGAAGCTTCCAGAAGACCGAAGACCTAACGAAGTGGGGCCACGAGGCAGCCAGGGGGGTGGCCGGCGCGGCCCAAGCCCTGGCCGCGCCGACCTAGCCCCTGGGCCCCTCGTGTGGCCCCTCGCGTTGACCTTCCGCCTACTTAAAGCTTCCGTCGGGAAACCCCCGATGCGAGAGCCACGATACGGAAAACCTTACAGAGACGCCGCCGCCGCGAATCCCATCTCGGGGGATTCTGGAGATCGCCTCCGGCACCCTGCCGGAGAGGGGATTCATCTCCCGGAGGACTCTTCATCGCCATGATCGCCTCCGGAGTGATGAGTGAGTAGTTCACCCCTGGACCATGGGTCCATAGCAGTAGCTAGATGGTCGTCTTCTCCTTGTTGTGCTTCATTGTTAGATCTTGTGAGCTGCCTAACATGATCAAGATCATCTATATGTAATTCTATATGTTGTGTTTGTCGGGATCCGATGGATAGAGAGTACTATGATTATGGTGATTATCAATCTATTGTTCATGTGTTGTTTATGATCTTGCATGCTCTCCGTTATTAGTAGAGGCTCTGGCCAAGTTTTTACTCTTAACTCCAAGAGGGAGTAATTATGCTCGATAGTGGGTTCATGCCTTCATTGATACAGGACGGATGTAAAAGTTCTAAGGTTGTGATGTGCTGTTGCCACTAGGGATAAAACATTGATGCTATGTCTAAGGATGTAGTTATTGATTACATTACGCACAATACTTAATGCAATTGTCTGTTGCTTTGCAACTTAATACTGGAGGGGGTTCGGACGATAACCTGAAGGTGGACTTTTTAGGCATAGATGCAGTTGGATGGCGGTCTATGTTCTTTGTCGTAATGCCCGGATTAAATCTCACTATATTTATCATGTCATGTATATGCATTATTATGCCTTTCTCTATTTGTCAATTGCCCGACTGTAATTTGTTCACCCAACATGCTTTTATCTTATGGGAGAGACACCTCTAGTGAACTGTGGACCCCGGTCCTATTCTTTCCATAGCATACAATCTACTTGTTTTACTGTTTTCTTTGCAAACATCTTCCACTCGATACGTTTAATCCTTTGTTACAGCAAGCCGGTGAGATTGACAACCTCACTGTTTCGTTGGGGCAAAGTACTTTGGTTGTGTTGTGCAGGTTCCTAGTTGGCGCCGGAATCCCTGGTGTTGCGCCGCATCACATTTCGCGACCATCAACCTTCAACGTGCTTCTTGGCTCCTACTGGTTCGATTAAACCTTGGTTTCATACTGAGGGAAAACTTGCCACTGTGCGCATCATACCTTCCTCTTGGGGTTCCCAACGGACGTGTACATCTACGCGCATCAACGTCCTTTATAATATAGCCACCTCTTGTTGATCATAGTCATGAGAGGACCATTCCTATTTTTTTCGCCGCTAAAGGGTAAAGTACATCCACTGGCACGGGGGTGTGTTGGGTTCCACCCCATCCCCAAACCGAACATGCATCAACTACGAGCAAGGAAGTAGATGTGCGACCTAGGTGACTGTGTGGACCCCACATGTGAACCAAAGAAAAAAAACATGTCAATACGGAACTGATGTACATACGACAACTCCTATATGATATGCGTATGTACGATTGAGCATCTGGAGGTGTGCTGCCACCTGCTTCCTCACACGAAGGGTTGGATCTTGTGTTTCGTACACGGATCGGACTGAAATTGTCGTGTGCATAGCAAGGTTCATGTCAATAAGGCTGAGTTTGGCATCTAAGTCTAGGCAACAAATACTTTTGGGTTCCAACGGCCATCTACAAGGTATTTGCTATAGGCCTACTTGCTCCGGCTGTCGAAGCCCAATAACTACAAATGGGCATTTCTGCTCATGCAATGTTGGCCCTTTTCTAAAGAACCACAGATCCTATGATTGGCAAAAAACAAAAACACGGAGATTCTACATAAAAGTTGTTTGTATTTATTTTGAATTATTGGGTTGCAATTTTTGAAACTGCTCATGGCCAATATGAAAATCCTTGATCGCTCCATACCCACATAGATCACGGTATTTTCAAAAATTCATAAAGTGGATTTGAAATTTAAAACATATCCTAATAATTCCATGATTTATTCTATTAACTTGCAAGATCTTGGAGCGAAAGAGCTTGTATTAGTCTGCGAAAATAATACTGATAAACATGTCGTTAACAAGAAATGAAGGTTTATCGTTCAGAGAGGATGCCATGTGGGACCCATGAGACAGTAGCGTCCTCAACGTTTCAAAGAAAAAGGCAAGTAGCCCGAAAATAGGGGTAAAAAATAAATCCTACAAAGGAAACATTTATAGTTCATAGAGGCTGACATGTGGGACCGATCTGCCAGCTGCATCCTCATCATTTCGAAGTCGGCAGGGATCAGAAGAAAAAGGCAAATAGCCAGAAATTAGGGGTAAAAAATAAATCCAAAAAGGAAACTTTTATTCTTAATAGAGGATGACATGTGGGACCGACCTGCCAGCAGCGTCCTCATCGTTTCAAAGGCCGCAGGGGATCAAAAGAAAAAGGCAAATAGCCAAAAATTAGGGGTAAAAAATAAATCCAACAAAGGAAAGGTTTATTGTTCATAGAGGCTGACATGTGGGACCCATGAGCCAGCGGCGACCTCAATTTCAAAGGCGGCATATGATCGAAAAGAAAAAGGCAAGTTAGCAAAAATCAGTGGGTAAAAAAAATCTAAGAAATGAAACTTTATTGTACAGTCCCAGTGTGTAAAAAAAAGGCAAATAGCCAGAAATTAGGGGTAAAAAATAAATCCAACAAAGGAAAGGTTTGTTGTCCATAGAGGCTGACATGTGGGACCCATGAGCCAGCGGCGACCTCAATTTCAAAGGCGGCATATGATCGAAAAGAAAAAGGCAAGTTAGCAAAAATCAGGGGGTAAAAAAAATCTAAGAAAAGAAACTTTATTGTACATAGAGGATGACATGCGGGTCCCATGAGCCAGCACCTTACTCAACGTTTCAGAGGCGGCATGAGATCAAAAGAAAAAGGAAACTGACCAAATATCAGGAGCAAAAAATAATCCAAGAAAAGTAACTTTTATTGTACATAGAGGATGACATATGGGTCCCACTTATACAAGCTCTTTCGCTCCAAGATCTTGCAAGTTGATTGTACATAGAGGATGACATGCGGGCCCCATGTGTCAGCAGCTTAATCAATGTTTCCAAGGCGGCAGGGGATCAAAAGAAAAAAGGAAATAGCCAAAAATAAGAGGGTGAAAAAAAAATCCAAGAAAAGAAACTTTTATAGTATAGAGGATGACATGTGGGTCCCATGAGCCAGCTGCTTCCTCAACGTTTCAGAGGCTGCATGAGATCGAAAAAAAAGGCAAGTGACCAAAAATAAGAGGGAAAAAAATCCAAGAAAAGAGACTTGATTGTACATAGAGGATGACATGCGGGTCCCATCAGTCAGCAGCTTACTCAACGTTTCCAAGGCGGCAGGGGATCAAAAGAAAATGGAAATAGCTAAAGATCAGAGGGTGAAAAAAATCCAAGAAAAGAAACTTTTATAGTACATAGAGGATGACATGCGGGTCCCATGAGCCAGCAGGTTCCGCAACATTTTCAAAGGCGGCATGAGATCGAAAGAAAAAGGCAAGTGACCAAAAATCAGAGGGTGAAAAATAATCGAAGAAAAGAAACTTTTATTGTACATAGAGGATGACATGTTGTCCCATTTTGCAGCAGAGGTCCCAACTTTTCAAATGCGGCTTGAGATCAAAAGAAAAAGAAAGTAGCCAGAAATTAGGGGATAAAAAAAACTCGAAGAAAAGAAAGTTGATTGTACATAGAGGATGACATGCGGGACCCACGAGTTAGCAGCTTACTCAACGTTTCCAAGCCGGCAGGGGATCAAAAGAAAAAGGAAATAGCCAAAAATCTGAGAGTGAAAAAAACCCTAGAAAATAAACTTTTGTAGTACATAGAGGATGACATGCGGGTCCCATGAGCCAGCAGGTTCCTCAACGTTTCAAACGTGGCATGGGATCGAAAGAAAAAGGCAAGTGACCAAATATCAGGAGCCAAAAATAATCCAAGAAAAGAAACTTGATTGTACATAGAGGATGACGTGCGGGTCCCATTTTGCAGCAGCGGTCCCAACGTTTCAATTGCGGCTTGAGATCAAAAGAAAAAGAAAGTAGCCAGAAATTAGGGGGTCAAAAAAAAAACTCCAAGAAAGGAAAGCTTTATCGTTCATACAGGCTGACATGTGGGACCTATGAGCCAGCAGCTTACTCAACGTTTCAAAGGCGGCAGGGGATCAAAAGAAAAAGGAAATAGCCAAAAATCAGAGGGTGAAAAAAAATCCAAGAAATCAAACTTTTATTGTACATAGAGGATGACATGCGGGTCCCATGAGCCAGCAGATTCCTCAACGTTTCAAACGTGGCATGAGATCGAAAGAAAAAGGAAAGTGACCAAATATCAGGAGCCAAAAATAATCCAAGAAAGGAAACTTTATTGTACATAGAGGATGACATACGGGTCCCATTTGCAGCAGCGGTCTCAACGTTTCCAAGGTGGCACAGGACCAAAAGAAAAATGAAGTAGCCGTAAATCGGGGGTGAAAAAAATCCAAGAAAAGAAAGATTTCAATTGGGCTGCATCTGGACATCCGGGCCTTCGAACTATCCTTCGGGCCTTTTGATTCGTACAATTTCAGCCCACTCCAGAACATGGAAGTTCGGATTTTTCTCAAAAAAAACAGGAATGTCCTATGCTTCGCAAAAACAAAAAACAAGGAGATTCAAGATATAAGTTGTAAAAATAAAGATTTAATTTATCCGTTTGCAATAGCTCAGAGCGAAATACACTGTTTATTGTCTCGCAAAATAATCAAGATATCACATGTTTCTTGTACGGGAGGCTGACATCGTGGACCCATGAGCCAGCAGCGTCGTTAACGTTTCAAAGGCAGTGGGTCGAAAATAAAAAAACAAAAAGTCAGTTGGTAAAAAAATCCAAGAAAAGAAAACATTTATCGTTCTGAGAGGATGACATGCGGGACCGATGAGGCAGCAGCATCCTCAACGTTTCCAAGGCGGCAGGGGATCAAAAGAAAAAAAAAGGAAATAGCCAGAAATTACTTAGGGGTCAAAAATAAATCCACCAAAGGAAACTTTTATTATTCATAGAGGATGACATGTGGGACCGACCTGCCAACAGCGTCCTCATCGTTTCAAAGGGGGCAGGGGATCAAAAGAAAAAGGCAAATAGCCAGAAATTAGGGGTCAAAAATAACTCCAATAAAGGAAACTTTTATTGTTCGTAGAGGATGACATGCGGGACCCATGAGCCAGCAGCTTACTCAACGTTTCAAAGGCGGCATGAGATCGAAAGAAAAAGGCAAGTGACCAAATATCAGGAGCCAAAAATAATCCAAGATTTATTGTACATAGAGGATGACATGTGGGTCCCATTTTGCAGCAGTGGTCTCAATGTTTGTAATGCGGCTTGAGATCAAAAGAAAAAGAAAGTAGCTAGTAATTAGGGGGTGAAAAAAAATCCAAGAAAAGAAAGTTGATGGACATAGAGGATGACATGCGGGTCCCTTGAACCAACAGCTTACTCAACGTTTCAAAGGGGGCAGGGGATCAAAAGAAAAAGGCAAGCCAAAAATCAGAGGGTGAAAAAAAATCCAACAAAGGAAACTTTTATAGCACACAGAGGATGACATGCGGGTCCCATGAGCCAGCAGGTACCTCAACGTTTCAAACGTGGCATGCGATCGAAAGAAAAAGGCAAGTGACCAAATATGAGGTGCCAAAAAAAACTCCAAGAAAAGAAAGTTGATTGCTCATAGAGGATGACATGCGGGTCCCATTTAGCAGCAGCGGTATCACTGTTTGAGAGGCAGCAGGGGATCGAAAGAAAAACTCAAGTGACTAAATATGAGGTGCCAAAAATAATCCAAAAAAAGAAAGTTTTATAGTACATAGAGGATGACATGCGGGTCCCATTTAGCAGCAGCGGTATCACCGTTTGAGGCAGCAGGTGATCGAAAGAAAAAGTCAAGTGACCAAATATGAGGTGCCAAAAATAATCCAAAAAAAGAAAGTTTTATAGTACATAGAGGATGACATGCGGGTCCCATTTAGCAGCAGCGGTATCACTATTTGAGAGGCAGCAGGTGATCGAAAGAAAAAGTCAAGTGACCAAATATGAGGTGCCAAAAAAATCCAAGACAAGAAAGTTTTATAGTACATAGAGGATGACATGCGGGTCCCATTTAGCAGCAGCGGTATCACTGTTTGAGAGGCAGCAGGTGATCGAAAGAAAAAGTCAAGTGACCAAATATGAGGTGCCAAAAAAAATCCAAGAAAAGAAAGTTTTATAGTACATAGAGGATGACATGCGGGTCCCATTTAGCAGCAGCGGTATCACCGTTTGAGAGGCGGCAGGGGATCGAAAGAAAAAGGTAAGTGACCAAATATGAGGTGCCAAAAATAATTCAAGAAAAGAAAGTTTTATAGTACATAGAGGATGACATGCGGGTCCCAGTTAGCAGCAGCGGTATCACCGTTTGAGAGGCGGCAGGGGATCGAAAGAAAAAGGCAAGTGACCAAATTTGAGGTGCCAAAAAAAACTCCAAGAAAAGAAAGTTGATTGCACATAGAGGATGACATGCGGGTCCCATTTAGCAGCAGCGGTCTCAACGTTTCCAAGGCGGCAAGGGATCAAAAGAAAAAGGAAGTAGCCGAGAAATCGGGGGTCAAAAAAATCCAAGAATAGAAAGAATTTTGGTTCATAGAGGATGACATGCGGGACCCATGATCCCGCATCGTAAACGGCTCGATCGGAGAACGTTGAACGAGATGGCGCGATCTAGAAAAACAATGCCGGAAGAGGCTGCCATCTGGGCCCTACATCCCTCGGCGGTGCGGATTTGCGTTGACTCGGCCGGCGAACCCGAGATTTCGAGATGCACCACATCCCGGGCCACCATACGCCACGTTTTGGCCGCTTTCGTCGGGCTAGGTGGCCTCAAAAACGAGAAAAAAAAAAGTTTTGACATGCACCACTGATGTCTACGTTCCCCCTCCTTTCCTGTAGACAGTGTTGGGCCTCCAAGAGCAGAGGTTTGTAGAACAGCAGCAAGTTTTCCCTTAAGTGGATTACCCAAGGTTTATCGAACTCAGGGAGGAAGAGGTCAAAGATATCCCTCTCATGCAACCCTGCAACCACAAAGCAAGAAGTCTCTTGTGTCCCCAACACACCAAATAGGTGCACTAGTTCGGCGAAGAGATAGTGAAATACAGGTGGTATGAATATATATGAGCAGTAGCAACGGTGCCGTAAAATAGCTTGCTTTGGCGTGTAGTTGATGGTGGTAGTATTGCAGCGATAGTAACTGTGATAAAACGATAAACAAGCAGTAGTAACTCAGCAGTATTTAGGGACAAGGCCTAGGGATTACACTTTCACTAGTGGACACTCTCAACATTGATCACATAACAGAATAGATAAATGCATACTCTACACTTTTGTTGGATGATGAACACATTGCGTAGGATTACACGAACCCTCAATGCCGGAGTTAACAAGCTCCACAATAATGCTCATGTTTAAGTAACCTTAAGTGTAAGATAGATCAAAACGACTAAACCAAGTACTAGCATAGCATGCACACTGTCACCTTCATGCATATGTAGGAGGAATAGATCACATCAATATTATCATAGCAATAGTTAACTTCGCAATCTACAAGAGATCATGATCATAGCATAAACCAAGTACTAACACGGTGCACGCACTGTCACCTTTGCACACATGCAGGAGGAATAAAACTACTTTAATAACACATTACTAGAGTAGCACATAGATAGTAGTGATACAAAACTCATATGAATCTCAATCATGTAAAGCAGCTCATGAGATCATTGTATTGAGGTACATAGGAGAGAGATTAACCACATAGCTACCGGTACAGCCCCGAGCCTCGATGGAGAACTACTCCCTCCTCATGGGAGCAGCAGCGGTGATGAAGATGGCGGTGGAGATGGCAGCGGTGTCGATGGAGAAGCCTTCCGGGGGCACTTCCCCGCTCCGGCAGGGTGCCGGAACAGAGACTCCTGTCCCCCAGATCTTGGCTTCGCGACGGCGGCGGCTCTGGAACTTTTCTCGTATCGTGGCTTCCTCCGTAAGGGTTTTCGATGCAGGGGCTTTATATAGGCGAAGAGGCGGCGTCAGAAGGTCGAAGAGGCGGCCAGGGGGTAAGGCGGCGCGGGCCAACCCTAGGCCGCGCCGGCCACCCTCCCGGGTGGGCTGTGGCCCCCTCTGGTCCTTCCGGGTGTTGGAAGCTTCGTGGAAAAATAGGAACCTGGGCGTTGATTTCGTCCAATTCCGAGAATATTTCGTTACTAGGATTTCTGAAACCAAAAACAGCAGAAAACAGGAACTGGCACTTCGGCATCTTGTTAATAGGTTAGTTCCAGAAAATGCATGAATATGACATAAAATGTATATAAAACATGTAGGTATCATCAATAAAGTAGCATGGAACATAAGAAATTATCGATACGTTGGAGACGTATCAGCATCCCCAAGCTTAGTTCTGCTCGTCCCGAGCAGGTAAAACGATAACAAAGATAATTTCTGAAGTGACATGCCATCATAATCTTGATCATACTATTGTAAGCATATGTAATGAATGCAGCGATCAAAAACAATGGTAATGACATGAGTAAACAAATGAATCATAAAGCAAAGACTTTTCATGAATAGTTCTTTCAAGACAAGCATCAATAAGTCTTGCATAAGAGTTAACTCATAAAGCAATAAATCAAAGTAAAGGTATTGAAGCAACACATAGGAAGATTAAGTTTCAGCGGTTGCTTTCAACTTATAACATGTATATCTCATGGATATTGTCAACATAAAGTAATATAACAAGTGCAATATGCAAGTATGTAGGAATCAATGCACAGTTCACACAAGTGTTTGCTTCTTAAGGTGGAAGGAGATAGGTAAACTGACTCAACAATAAAAGTAAAAGAATGGTCCTTCAAAGAGGAAAGCATCGATTGCTGTATTTGTGCTAGAGCTTTTATTTTGAAAACATGAAACAATTTTGTCAACGGTAGTAATAAAGCATATGAGTTATGAAAATTATATCTTACAAGTTGCAAGCCTCATGCATAGTATGCTAATAGTGCCCGCACCTCGTCCTACTTAGCTTGGACTACCGGATCTTTGCATGCCATGTTTCAACCAAGTGTCACAAAGGGGTACCTCCATGCCGCCTGTACAAAGGTCTAAGGAGAATGCTCGCATTTTGGATTTCTCGCTTTTGATTATTCTCAACTTAGACATCCATACCGGGACAACATGGACAACAGATAATGGACTCCTCTTAAATGCATAAGCATGTAGCAACAATTATTATTCTCATATGAGATTGAGGATATATGTCCAAAACTGAAACTTCAACCATGGTTCATGGCTTTAGTTAGCGGCCCAATGTTCTTCTCTAACAATTTTGCATGCTCCAACCACTAAAATGATAGACCTTCAGACAAGACGGACATGCATAGCAACTCACATGATATTCAACAATAGTTGATGGCGTTCCCCAGAAGCATGGTTATCGCACAACAGGCAACTTAATAAAATATAAAGTGCATAAGTACATATTCAATACTACGATAGTTTTTAAGGCTATTTTGTCCCATGAGCTATATATTGCAAAGGCAAATGATGGAATTTTAAAGGTAGCACTCAAGCAATTTACTTTGGAATGGCGGAGAAATACCATGTAGTAGGTAGGTATGGTGGACACAAATGGCATAGTAGTTGGCTCAAGGATTTTGGATGCATGAGAAGTATTCCCTCTCGATACAAGGTTTAGGCTAGCAAGGTTATTTGAAGCAAACTCAAGGATGAACCGGTGCAGCAAAACTTACATAAAAGACATATTGTAAACATTATAAGACTCTACACCGTCCTCCTTGTTGTTCAAAACTCAATACTAGAAATTATCTAGACCTTAGAGAGACCAATTATGCAAACCAAATTTTAGCATGCTCTATGTATTTCTTCATTAATGGGTGCAAAGTATATGATGCAAGAGTTTAAACATGAGCACAACAATTGCCAAGTATCACATTATCCAAGACATTTTACCAATTACTACATGTAGCATTTTTCCAATTCCAACCATATAACAATTTAACGAAGAGGAAACTTCGCCATGAATATTATGAGCTAAGAACACATGTGTTCATACGAACCAGCGGAGCGTGTCTCTCTCCCACACAAGGATGAACCTATTCAGAGAACTAAGATAACAAAACAAAAATAAAAGCACACACAGACGCTCCAAGTAAAGTACATAAGATGTGACCGAATAAAAATATAGTTTCAAGAGAAGGAACCTGATACTTTGTCGATGAAGAAGGGGATGCCTTGGGCATCCCCAAGCTTAGATGCTTGAGTCTTCTTGAAATATGCAGGGATGAACCACCGGGGCATCCCCAAGCTTAGACCTTTCACTCTTCTCGATCACATTATATCACCCTCTTCTATTGACCCTTGAAAACTTCCTTCACACCAAACTTGAAGCAAACTCGTTAGAGGGTTAGTGCATAATCAAAAATTCACATGTTCAGAGGTGACACAATCATTCTTAACACTTCTGGACATTGCACAAAACTTCTGAAAGTTAATGGAACAAAGAAACTCATTCAACTTAACAAAAGCGGCAATGCGAAATAAAAGGCAGAATCTGTCAAAAACAGAACAGTCCGTAAAGACGAATTTTAAGATGGCACCAGACTTGCTCAAATGGAAAAACTCAAAACTAATGAAAGTTGCGTACATATCTGAGGATCACGCTCGTAAATTGGCAGATTTTTTCGAATTTTCTACAGAGAACTGTGCCCAGATTCGTGACAGACAGCAATGCTGTTTCTGCGCAGCGATCCCAAATATAACATCAACTTTGACATAGAAACTTTACTTGGCACAAAAACATGATAAGGAGAGGTTGCTACAGTAGTAAACAACTTCCAAGACTCAAATATAAAACAAAGTACTGTAGTAAAAAAAACACATGGGTTATCTCCCAAGAAGTTCTTTCTTTATAGCCATTAAGATGGGCTCAGCAGTTTTAATAATGCACTCGTAAGAAATAAGAGTTGAAGCAAAAGAGAGCATCAAGAGGCAAATTCAAAACACATTTAAGTCTAACATGCTTCCTATGCATAAGAATCTTGTAAATAAACAAGTTCATGAAGAGCAAAGTAACAAGCATAGGAAGATAAAACAAGTGTAGCTTCAAAAATTTCAGCACATAGAGAGGTGTTTTAGTAACATGAAAATTTCTATAACCATATTTTCCTCTCTCATAATAACTTTCAGTAGCAACATGAGCAAACTCAACAATATAACTATCACATAAAGCATTCTTATCATGAGTCTCATGCATAAAATAATTACTACTCCCAACATAAGCATAGTCATTCTTATTAATTGTAGTGGGAGCAAATTCAACAAAGTAGCTATCAAATATAGGAGGTATATTGTAATCATAATCAAATTTATCCTCCATAACAGGTGGTAACAAAAGACTACTATCATTATAATCATCATAAATAGGAGGCAAAGTATCATCAAAGTAAATTTTCTCCTCAATGCTTGGGGGACTAAAAATATCATGCTCATCAAAGCCAGCTTCCCCAAGCTTAGAATTTTCCATAACATTAGCAACAATGGTGTTCAAAGCATTCATACTAATAACATTCCCATTATCATGCATATAAAGTTCCATGGGTTTTTTAATTCTCTCTTCAAACACATCATGTCCTAATTCAAGATAAAGTTCATAAAGATCTCTCATATTTTTGTTGTTTTCCATTATGCCTAACTAGTGTAAACAAGAAACCAAATGTCGCAATTGCAGAGTCTAAAGGAAATAGCTTCGAGTACTTACAACGGCGCCGGGAAAATAGCTTAGTAGCCGAGATCCGGAGTGTGAGTACCTTTTACCTTTCCTCCCCGGCAACGGCGCCAGAAAAGTGCTTGGCGCGTAGTTGACGAGGGAGGAAAAGTGCTTAGTTGCCGGGCTTGCCAATGTGTGAGTACCGTTTACCTTCCCTCCCCGGCAACGGCGCCAGAAAAAGTGCTTGATGTCTACGTTCCCCCTCCTTTCCTGTAGACAGTGTTGGGCCTCCAAGAGCAGAGGTTTGTAGAACAGCAGCAAGTTTTCCCTTAAGTGGATTACCCAAGGTTTATCGAACTCAGGGAGGAAGAGGTCAAAGATATCCCTCTCATGCAACCCTGCAACCACAAAGCAAGAAGTCTCTTGTGTCCCCAACACACCAAATAGGTGCACTAGTTCGGCGAAGAGATAGTGAAATACAGGTGGTATGAATATATATGAGCAGTAGCAACGGTGCCAGAAAATAGCTTGCTGGCGTGTAGTTGATGGTGGTAGTATTGCAGCAGTAGTAACGCAGTAAAACAGTAAACAAGCAGTAGTAACTCAGCAGTATTTAGGGACAAGGCCTAGGGATTACACTTTCACTAGTGGACACTCTCAACATTGATCACATAACAGAATAGATAAATGCATACTCTACACTTTTGTTGGATGATGAACACATTGCGTAGGATTACACGAACCCTCAATGCCGGAGTTAACAAGCTCCACAATAATGCTCATGTTTAAGTAACCTTAAGTGTAAGATAGATCAAAACGACTAAACCAAGTACTAGCATAGCATGCACACTGTCACCTTCATGCATATGTAGGAGGAATAGATCACATCAATATTATCATAGCAATAGTTAACTTCGCAATCTACAAGAGATCATGATCATAGCATAAACCAAGTACTAACACGGTGCACGCACTGTCACCTTTGCACACATGCAGGAGGAATAAAACTACTTTAATAACACATCACTAGAGTAGCACATAGATAGTAGTGATACAAAACTCATATGAATCTCAATCATGTAAAGCAGCTCATGAGATCATTGTATTGAGGTACATAGGAGAGAGATTAACCACATAGCTACCGGTACAGCCCCGAGCCTCGATGGAGAACTACTCCCTCCTCATGGGAGCAGCAGCGGTGATGAAGATGGCGGTGGAGATGGCAGCGGTGTCGATGGAGAAGCCTTCCGGGGGCACTTCCCCGCTCCGGCAGGGTGCCGGAACAGAGACTCCTGTCCCCCAGATCTTGGCTTCGCGACGGCGGCGGCTCTGGAACTTTTCTCGTATCGTGGCTTCCTCCGTAAGGGTTTTCGATGCAGGGGCTTTATATAGGCGAAGAGGCGGCGTCAGAAGGTCGAAGAGGCGGCCAGGGGGTAAGGCGGCGCGGGCCAACCCTAGGCCGCGCCGGCCACCCTCCTGGTGGGCCTGTGGCCCCCCTCTGGTCCTTCCCGGGTGTTCTGGAAGCTTCGTGGAAAAATAGGAACCTGGGCGTTGATTTCGTCCAATTCCGAGAATATTTCGTTACTAGGATTTCTGAAACCAAAAACAGCAGAAAACAGGAACTGGCACTTCGGCATCTTGTTAATAGGTTAGTTCCAGAAAATGCATGAATATGACATAAAATGTATATAAAACATGTAGGTATCATCAATAAAGTAGCATGGAACATAAGAAATTATCGATACGTTGGAGACGTATCAACCACGGAGGGACCAAAATCGTTGGCCATGGTACACCAGCAACCACGGCGCGACTTCAACTTCGTCGGCCATGGCAACTTTTCTTGTAGTGTGTGTAAACAAAAGAGAAGAGGGGTGATCTACCTTGCTGGTAGAGATAACGTCCTTCATGGGAGCCGCTCTTGAAAGTCTGGTTGACAAGGTAGTTAGAGTACCCACTATCATTCGTTGACAACAACAAACACCTCTCAAAACAATTTTACTTCTGTTTCAAAAATGAAAGCTCTAGCACATGTTAATCCCTGCTTCCCTCTGCGAAGGGTCAATCTTTTACTTTTATGTTGAGTCACCATCCTTTCTTTGAGCACCTTCTTGAGAGCATAATTGTCATTCTTAGTGTAATATGCTTGTCCCAGAATATAGTTAACTGTGGTATAACTTTGATGCTTTTATCTTTGATAGTCTTTACTTCTAGTCTTCCCATGAACTTCAGAGGTGCCTGGGCATTTATGTTTTGTTGTACAAATACGGGCAAGCGAGATACCACTTTATCATATCTTTCTATGAACATTACAATCCTGCTTATAGAAGTGTTCATGATGCTTGTTATTAGTTTGTTGGTATCTCTTTCATGATTGACGCAGCTATTAGATGACTTTATTTGCATGTATCTTATTATGAATTACCTAAGTACTCGTCCATATCATGAGAATATTTACATCATATGAGCAAATGTGTTCGTGAAAGTTCTTTTATCGCACTCAGTTGTTAACTGAATTGCTTGAGGACAAGCAATAAGCTAAGCTTGGGGCGAGTTGATACGTCCAAAACGTATCTACTTTCCCGAACACTTTTGCTATTGTTTTGCCTCTAATTTGTGTATTTTGGATACAACTAACACGGACTAACGCTGTTTTCAGCAGAATTGCCCTGGTGTCTTGTTTTTCTGCAGAAAATCAACTTTCAGGAAAATCCCCGGAAATAATTGCAAAGGGCCTTTTTTTATAGAAGACTTACGGAGCCAGAAGGGCAGGCCAGGGGGAGGCCCACGGCCCCCACACCATAGGCCGGCGCGGCCTGGAGCGAGGGGGGGCGCGCCGCCTTATGGTGAGGGCGCCTCGGCTGCCCCCCGACGCTCTCCTCTGGACTACTTAAGGCTTTCGACCTAAAAACGCCAGGGGGTTCGACCATATTTCCAGAAGACGTCCAGAACTCTGCCGCCATCGCGAAACTCAATCTCGGGATCAGAAACTCCGTTCTGGCACCCTGCCGGGACGGGGAATTGGAGGAGATCATCGCCATCATCACCACCGACGCCTCTCCATCGACCATCCATGATTCTCCCATCCATGTGTGAGTAATTCCCCCGCTGTAGGCTGAAGGAGATGGTAGGGATTGGATGAGATTGATCATGTAATAGTCATAAGATTGTTAGGGCATAGTGCCTAGTATCCGTAGTTGGTACTTTTATGATATTGTTGCAACTTGTTATGCTTAATACTTGTCACTAGGGCCCGAGTGCCATGATTTCAGATCTGAACATGTTATTGATTCATGTTGATATTCATTGTTTTATGATCTTACCTGCAAGTTGTATACACATGTTGTTGTCCGGAACCCGAGGCCCCAAAGTGACAGAAATTGGGACAACCGGAGGGGAAGGCTGTGATATGAGGATCACATGTGTTCACGGAGTGTTAATGCTTTGCTCCGGTACTCTATTAAAAGGACTACCTTAATTTCCAGTAGTTTCCCTAGAGGCCCGGCTGCCACCGGCTGGTAGGACAAAAGATGTTGTGCAAGTATCTCATTGCGAGCACGTACGACTATATACGGAACACATGCCTATGGATTGTTTAGTACTTGGATACCGTTTTATTATTATATGCAAATGCCTAGCCTTGATTATGACATGAGTTATCTTATCCATGCAGCGCCCGTTCATCCGTCCCTATGCCTACAGTATTTTAATCATGTTGTTTACTAAAATCACTATTGCTGTCTTTATTACACTGCTACTTATATTCCACTACTCCTACTGCTATAAAATTGTTGCTACTGATAAACTCTTGCGAGCAAGTCTATTTCCAGGTGCAGCTGAATTGATAACTCCGTTGTTAAGGCTTACAAATATTCTTTGGCTCCCCTTGTGTCGAATCAATAAATTGGGTTTTACTTCCCTCGAAGACTGTTGCGATCCCCTATACTTGTGGGTCATCAATAACACTGCCGTAGGTTGGGATGGCCTTTTAAATCCCCATCCGTGTGGATGACTGGCTCTACCGTCTATGAGGGATTGTCCGTAGTACACCGTGGGTAAAGCCGTATGATCGGGATATGTCTACCGGGGGTGTACGGATGGACAAAAGGGTGGGTTTGCAGGGTCGCGGAGAAGGCGGTGTGGGCTTGGTTCTTATACCTGACCTCACACCAAAGGAAGTGTGAATGAGCAAGCTACTCGGTTGGCAACAAGGTTAAGTTCTCTTATGGGAAAAGTAACGCACCTCTGCAGAGGATACTGAAACGATGTTGTCACTCCCTGTTGCAGGAAGGGAGCTATGACAGCGGCAGGAAAGGAACTCCATGAAGTTCTAGTCAACCTGTGAAGACTGACAGGCATAGTTTTCAGAATAAAATAAACCTTTTGAAGAAATGTTTATGAAAACTTGCATTCGCCTATGACTTTCTGGTCTATGGCTGTAGCTAGTGCATGATACACCTATTTCCTAATATGAACTTGCTCAGTACGCTCGTACTCATCCTACTCTTAAATCATCTGCTTAGCTATGGAGACACCGAAGGAGAAACTACCGTGGAACTTGAAGACAAAGGAGTCAACTGCAACAAGATAAAGAATCTAATCAAAGAAGTCAATGGAGTCAACTTCTACATCAGCTGAAGTGGAAACTTAGACTAGTAATAGAAGGGAACATTCCCCTAATCCTAGCACCTAAGTAGCTAGATGTCTATAGTAAGCCAAGTAGCTCTTAAGCTTGAGTTAGCATTAAGTTAGTCTACGAGTCGTTCTTCTGGAGCTTTATTTGAAATGTTACCTCACTGTAAAGTAAAAGGCTGTGTTGATCTTCTATAAACAGTTTGTGTATCCTTCTATAGACATGCCTTGGACTCGCATATGTTTCTGTTGTACCACTCTGAGGGATGTAATATGAGTGGAACGGTGTTTCACTTGTGTTATGTCAACGGCTTGTGTACTACACCATGCAGTGGTACGCTGGGTCACCACAGCTGGTATCAGAGCAAATGCTTTGACCCTAGGATTAAAACCCTTTAAAGGAGACCTATAGGTTTGGTAGTGTCTATAGGAAGTTGTATTAGCTAAGACAACTATATTAAACCAACTATTCTTATGACTTGAGATGGGTATTCAATTGAGAATAATCGTGACACACTTGAGTCAATCTTTCTTATCTATCTTTCTTAAGTACAGTTGATTAGTTATCTTGCTTCATTCTAAATAAGTTGAACACCCTTGGAGCTTAAGATAATGGGTGGTAGTAGACCACAATTGGTATACAATACATGGTAGTCCAAAGAGAGGATACAACCATAAGGAAGATATCCTATTGGAAGAAGTATACCAATGTAAGTTATAGTTAACTCAGAGTCGTTTAAAATGTCAAATGACTAGTATAAATGAGGAAGATAAGTCATACGAGGTAGTTTAGACCTATGATGAGACAATCATGGGAGGTAAGGAAGAGTGATAGGAGTTACATGAGTCTTCTTTTAATAATAAACTAGGTAATCATATATGATTCACTTGAGAATCATGATGTGATGGAGTAGAACATCATAAGTGAGTTAACAGAAGTACGATGAGGAGTAGGATTTAAGGAATAGTTCGAAAGCTTAGGCCTTAAAATCCTGGAAACTGTGCCAAGTATGCTCGAACCAAAAATGATAGTCGGAAGAAGGCTTTATTGAGCCTAGTTTATAGAGAAACTTGGAGTTATTGGTGGTAGACTTTAACAAACATGTGTTATAGAGTAACCATGTTATAGTCACGAGAGATTATGTGAGGTTAGTTTTCAATTAAATGGAAGGTAATTAGTACTTCCCAAGGAAATTAGGTCAACCACAACTATTCTGGACCAATTTTCTCAAGTTTATTTGGTTGCAAGTGAGCAATCGAGGTAAATATCGAGACAAATAGTAAAATTCCATATATATGTGCTAAGTATCACAACCTAAACCTATCTTATGTGGTGTTATATACTACACATCTGAGCCTGATGTTTAGGGATGTCTTACCCAACTATTATATTTAGGCATATAAGGATGTGTATTATAAGCACAAAGCTGGATTTTCTTGGATTTTATTGGATTTTCATTGTTTGACTAGATCCATACATGAAGTTTGACTTTGATATGCAAATGCATGTTGCAATATCAAGCTCTTACTTGATGTTATAGGTCTAGAGGGTAAAGGTATTCGTGTCAGGGAGTGACGAATTCCGAAGATTTTGAAGACAAGATGAAGGTTCACTAGAAGAAGGAAGTAAAGTGTGGGAAGCAACCACAATACTGTAAAGGAAGTTATTAATCAAAACTCACTTTTATCCTCAATTGAGGTGTACTTCAACATGGAAGTACCATGAAAGTGAAAAAATAGTGAATATGGAGCAGTAGAAGTGAATCCATATTCATTATGGAAGAAGGGAATGTAAGTGAAGTCACTTAAGATACTATTCTCATAATGTCCACAAGTGGTTTTCTTGCAAAACAAACCCTGGAAGAAGGAAAATGGACAAGTTAATTCGCAGTTGATATATTAAGACCGCAGCTGATATAGGATAAACGTGAAGAGGAAGCATTGAAAGTAAGTTAGATCTTAACTAAAACTATAAAAGAATCCGCATCTGGTAGGTAGATGTTGATTAGAACCATAAATAGTCCACAACTGGTATCAAATAAGCCACATCTGGTGCTAGATAGTCTGCATCTGGTAACAGATAGTCCGTAGTTTGAACATTCCTTTACTCTAAAAGAGAGGGGGATTCCACAGCTGGTATTCCGCAGCTGGTATTCCGTAGCTGATAAACATTTAGTCGGAGGATTCACATCGGATACCCACAACTGTGTGGATACACCGCAAAGAATTCTTCTTGAGACTCTAGAAAATTACAAACCCTAAACCAGACTTAGACCAACTATCTAACCTTGGAGTTTAATGATTATAAGAAAAGGAGCTTAAAGATCATTAGTAAACTCCAAGGGGGAGAGGAAGGCTGAATGAGAAGTATCAGGATATAATATTTGGAGTATGATGGACCAAGAAGAAGGTATGAACTGAGAGAAAATCCGATCTTATTTTCATAAGGTCACACACAACAGATGCAACTATGTGCTGTCAACCACACAGCAAACAGCCCAGCAGTATAAAAGCCAACAACAGGCATTCGGTCAGAGGATGTTCTTCCTTAGCCAAAACAGTACAACCATTTCTAGAGCACAAAGGCAGTATCAACAGCTTTTGATCACACACACTTCAGCCAGATAAATCAGTAGTTCCTCTAGCCAAATCCATATCATAATATCAGCAGATCTAGCAGAATACATGCAGATCAACTAGAGCCCAAGATCAACAAATAGATCATATGAAGCAGATCAAGAAGCGAGGAGGAGAAGGCATGCTACAAGAAGCAGCATATCTCAGTAGCCAGAAGAACCAGCTAACAAGCTACAAAGTGCATCAGGTAGAAACCAATAATAGGATAACTAGATCAGGTAGCATCTGTTCTTAGCTTTCGCATGATCATGGGGGGAAAAAGAAGGGTAACCTGCGAAGTAAGTAAATCCAACCAGCCTTCCACTAGATTTTTATCTAGGAGGATTGGAAGGATTTATTTCTCTCAGTTTAGCATAGTGTTGCTATGCTAAATCATCCTAGAGAATTAAAAGCCACATAAAAGCATCTGTTCTTATCACAAGTTTATGCCTCAGCCTTTGCATCATAGGCTGGGCCAAGATATCAAGTGCAATCTCTGTTCTTATAAATTTTTTACATAGCCTAGCTTTCACCAATAAACGCATAATCTACAGGGGTCTACTTGGGGTCCAGGAAATCATCCTAGGCCAACCAAGTAGCACCATAGCAGCAATCAGAGGCTATAAGCATACAAGCTAACACAGCAAGCCATCAAGTAAATTGCCAACTCAAGTATCAAGTAAATATATAATGCATCCTTTCAGTAAAAGCAACATAACAAGTCATGTATGCCTGGGATGATAAAGCAATTCCAAACAGGGGAATCACAAGAATATAGCATCCAGTAGGGCAATTACATAAGGTTACATACTGTCCAGGAAATGCTTCTGACCAACCAAGTATTACCATAGTTGCAGCACAACAATATAAGTAAAAATTTAAGCTCATAAGCAAGCCACCAAACCAAGCATCAATCTGCAAGCAAATATAAATGCCTCTCACATTTCCAAATCCAGTAATAAGATACACAGGGGTATAACTGAATTACTTCAGCTGACTGAACTGTCCAAGTTCAGTTTCGTCCGTCATAGAATGAGCAAATCATCCAAAGTGAGATACCAACATAGCACAAACAGCTAGTAGGCAATTGAATCAAACACAAGACACTTGATTATCTAACAGTAGTATCATTTGATGATCACCATTTACATACAACAATCGGGTCAAGCACACCCAAATTTTTGGCCAACAAATTTATAGCTATAGAGAATATATAGAGAGAGAGAGAGGAGGGTTATAGCTCACAGTTCAATCGAGAGTTGGAGCAGTAGTTGACACCGGGGTTGCGTCCGCGACACCGTCCCGCCGGCGTCGAGGTCGAGGAGGAAGTAATCACCAGCATCACAACACCATGCCACCACCAGCAACATCACCACACCCACACCATCACCAATATCTGGAGCAAGCCGAGAGCAGAGACGCGTATGGGCGCTGGAGGCGTCGAGGCAGTGGGTGGCAGCAGCAAAGCCTATGGCGGAGCCACGTGCAGGAGCAGAGAGCGTCCAGGCGATGGGGGCCGATGGCGAATATCTTGTCGGGGCGGCGCCGGCAGACGGCAACGCCAGAAGCGGCCGGCGATGACCAGATAGGCATGAGGCGGAGCTAGGGTTCCGCGGTCGTGGGTGACCGCTGGAGGCCACCAACGCCAAATCAGGCGAGGAGGTTTTTGAGTACAAGAGAAGGCGGAGCAGGGCTGACCAACGGTGGCAACAGAATCGGCCGGCGATGGTCGTAATAGGAGGCGGCTAGGGTTCACAGAGGGGCGCCTGGGTGTGGGCGGCAGGGGCGCCGCGGCGAGGGAGTTTTGGTGGATAAGAAGGAAGAAGGCGGTGAAGCCTCATGGGCGAGCGGCGGCGCCGGAGTCGGCCAGCAGCTGGCCGGGCGGTGGTGGCCGGAGCGGCATCGGCGCCATCGCCAGGAGGGGGAACGAGTGAGGTCGTCCTCGTGTACGAGAGCGGGTGAGTGCGAGGTAGAGTGGGGGTCGGGTTGGGTTGACCCAACCGACTCGGGCCAATGGGCTAGGCCTGGTTGACCAGGCCTTGGGCCAAACCATTGGGCCATTTGGTCCATATATTTTTCTTTTCTTCTTTATTTCCTTCCCTATAAGATTTTATCTTTTTTTAAAAAAAATTTAATTAAATAACAACAATAAATAAAAGTGAGTCACAGAAAATTACCTCTATAATAATATATAACAAATACTTTCAAACTAACGGAAAAATAATTTGGAGTTTCCTCTGATTTTTAAAAAAGACTAATTTTAAATCTTAAACTATTAAACCTAAAACTAAAGATATTATTTATTGTTTCAATTCTTCACATAAAGAAAATATTAAATACTACTTCACATTAAAAGGTCATATAAAACAACAAATATTTCTTGATGATTATGTTTAATCATATGAAAATCTTAATTGATCAGTACTTCAACTATAAATTAAAACCCTAAACCCTAATAGTATTTATCATATTTTATTAAGTATTTTAAAAGTAATATAATGTTAAACTCATTATTATTTCTATTTCAAAGTTATTAATGATTTCAAACCTATTACCAATTCTTATTTTTAAGAATTATATCACAAATTAGAAACCTAGTTCTAGTATAAGTAAGAACTTTGATCCCATTATTTCATGTGGTCACCCTAAACTAGTTGCAACCCTAAAACCCTAGGGGTTTATCACATATGATTTTATAAACTTCATTTTACTCATAGATCCTTATTATGCAATCAATTAATACATGTCAGGATCCACTAAAAATTGAATTTAGGCTTAATCATAGGAAATCATCATTTCATGTATTTCTTTTTCATTAACACCTATATGATCCAATTAGTGTCACCTAGGTATAAACCCTAGATTGATACCACATGTTAGAACCATTGATCACCATTCCTAGTATCACACAATTGGAATCAACCTCAACCATTGAACCCTTGTAGAACCATGATGATTAACCCTAATACCAATCTTGTATAGTAAAACACATCACATGTTCCTATTCAACTAAACCCTATTTAGGAACTAATAAGCCACTCATCCTAGGAATCATTAGAGATTACTTAATAATGCAATGATGAATCCAATAGTAAACCTTAGAAGCTCATAGCTCCTATTTAGTAGTTCTTATTCTTATTTAACCTGTTCTTCAAACGTTATTCTTTTGAAGTACATATGTCAATTAAACCATAGAAGCCATAGTTCTTATTTGAAATAATTATTATTTCTTAATCAACATGTTCTTCAAAAGTTATTCTTTTGAAATATAATACATATAATCCTCAACCATGCATCATAGAACTTAAAAATTGACAATTGTTCTTTACATATTGTTCCACCACTATTCTTTATGTGTGCTTGTTAAAATGCATTATATCACTTGTTTATGCTATAATATCACCAACCCTAATAAGAACCTTGTTTGAGAACCATCCTAAAAGTGCAACACACCCTAAAGAAATATTTACAACTCATCATCTTAAATCATCGAGATTAGGTTACGCTCGGTACGATTGCATCTCATACTATGCATTATAGCATCTTTGCTAGTTCTTTAAACATTGTCCTTACCGGACAATGATGGTATTTCAAAATTTGGAGTTCTCACGTGTCGAAGCTTTTGCCTGCATAATCTTGCAGTCAAGAAAGGCAAGTTCATCGCT
Source organism: Lolium perenne (assembly GCF_019359855.2). NCBI lineage: Eukaryota > Viridiplantae > Streptophyta > Magnoliopsida > Poales > Poaceae > Lolium > Lolium perenne. The sequence continues at coordinate 83,594,404 of NC_067248.2, read as the reverse complement.
TGCTCATGTCATTTGATTATTTTTATCAAATTATATGCAAAGTACTATACTTATCACTCTTGCATTGAAAAGCAAATATTATTTTACAATTATGAATATGACTATGTGGCTGGCAATGAAACCATGGTATGTGTTGATATGGTGGAGGTTCCATTGCATGGGTTTTATTAACCTAGGATTAATTACCAATGCCGTCCAGTGATTCTAGCGCCGTACATATCGCGTTGACCATAAGATCTATAATGGCTCTGGGGAAGCCAGCTGTATCTTTTCCCTCCTGCACGCCAACGGACCTGATAGAGCCTGGCGGGGTGTTGGAGATAACACTGCCGTAGGTTGGGATGGCCTTTTAAATCCCCATCCGTGTGGATGACTGGCTCTACCGTCTATGAGGGATTGTCCGTAGTACACCGTGGGTAAAGCCGTTTGATCGGGAGATGTCTACCGGGGGTGTACGGATGGACAAAAGGGTGGGTTTGCAGGGTCGCGGAGAAGGCGGTGTGGGCTTGGTTCTTATACCTGACCTCACACCAAAGGAAGTGTGAACGAGCAAGCTACTCGGTTGGCAGCAAGGTTAAGTTCTCTTATGGGAAAAGTAACGCACCTCTGCAGAGGATACTGAATTGTAACTGTCACTCCCTGTTTCGGGAAGGGAACTGCGAACGCGGCAGGAAAGGAACTCCATGAAGTTCTAGTCAACCTATGAAGACTGACGGGCATAGTTTTCAGAATAAAATAAACCTTTTGAAGAAATGTTTATGAAAACTTGCATTCGCCTATGACTTTCTAGTCTATGGCTGTAGCTAGTGCATGATACACCTATTTCCTAATATGAACTTGCTGAGTACGCTCGTACTCATCCCACTCTTAAATCCCCTGCTTAGCTATGGAGACACCGAAGGAGAAACTACCGTGGAACTCGAAGACAAAGGAGTCAACTGCAACAAGATGAAGAATCTAATCAAAGAAGTCAATGGAGTCAACTTCTACATCAGCTGAAGTGGAAACTTAGACTAGTAATAGAAGGGAACATTCCCCTAATCCTAGCACCTAAGTAGCTAGATGTCTATAGTAAGCCAAGTAGCTCTTAAGCTTGAGTTAGCATTAAGTTAGTCTATGAGTCGTTCTTCTGGAGCTTTATTTGAAATGTTACCTCACTGTAAAGTAGGAGGCTGTGTTGATCTTCTGTAAACAGTTTGTGTATCCTTCTATAGACATGCCTTGGACTCGCATATGTTTCTGTTGTACCACTCTGAGGGATGTAATATGAGTGGAACGGTATTTCACTTGTGTTATGTCAACCACTTTTGTACTACACCATGCAGTGGTACGCTGGGTCACCACAGCCAATAAGGTCCTGCATCTGTCCGTGCCACCCATCAGAAGCTGTGTTGATACACAGTGGCTCGCCCTGAATAGGCAGTCCAAGTATCATTGAGACATCCTGAAGAGTAGGGGTCATCTCGCCGGCCCTCAAGTGGAAGTTGTGCGTCTCGACAAGGGCGGTGAGTGCCGCGGCGTTCATGTTCTCCCCCCCCCCCGACTTACAAGCGTGATGAACGGGAGAAGACCGGTGGGCTGGATGAACTCCGTGTACCTCTCGTCATACGGCATATCTACCGTGCCATGGTACCGAATCTTCAAAGGGTGAAGATCCGTTCTCCTCTCCGTCATATGAAAAGCCCGGTGATCCCTGTCATACTCTTGATCTAGGAGCCACACCATCCTACATGTTTACACAACCATATTATGAGTCATTCCACTAACAAAAATGAGCAACACATACATGAGAATATATCTAATTTCGAATCACCTATAAATCACACATACATGAGAATTCATATCTAAATACATCACACATATGAATTTTCGTAAGACATACCATTCCTAGGCACATAATAGACATATGTAAGACAATAGAATGCATTTGCTAAGCTCCAATTTTGCCTTTCAACTCATACATACATAAGGTTCCATACATACACACATACATTCATATCTAGGGTTCCAACAAATCTTTGGTTCAAACACATAAACTACAATGTAGATTCCACCAACATTAATTTCCATATCTATGTTCATATCCAAATCCACCAACATAAATTTCCATGTCTAGGGTTCATATCCAAATCTACCAAATCCACCAACACTAGTGGATGAATCGGAGGGAATCGAAGGGGAATACCTTGAGGAATGGATGAGGAAGGAGTTGGCCGGCCAGATCTGACGAATCCTTGGTGGATTTGGTGGGGGGGACGGAGGTGAGGCGGGCGGCGGCGGCGGTTCTTCAAAAACAGAGACAAGGGAAGAGGAGAAGAAGAGGAGTGTTGGGCCGGGGGCTGGGGGCAGGCGCGGGCGCCACACTTAAGTGGATGTGTGGCGCCCTTCCGAGCGGCGCCACAGTTTCACAGTGTGGCGCCGATGGGAGCGGCGCCACACATCCTGCCACGTCGGATAGGCGCACAGCTCAGCATCGAGGGCGCCACGTCGGCTGGGCGAGTGGCGCCGCTGGCAGGGGCGCCACACAGTGTGGTGTGGCGCCGATGTGAGAGGCGCCACACAAAAGGGTTAGATGGGTGAAATAGTTTCGCCGGAGGGTCACTTTGTCCTATAGTTTCAGAAAAGGGTTATTTTTGTGTAAATCGCCCATTTTGGTAAACACTACATATCATAGTCCGTGAAGCAAAACATCAGACTAGCGTCTGGCCGTTTATTTGGAACGCTGCATCTGACGACTTATGGCCTACACTGGTAGAAAAAAAGGCCTTCCGTCCAGCCCCATTAGTGGCGGAAATGCAAAAACCGCGACCAATGGGGCATTTAGTCGCGGCTTGGTTGCCCAACCGCAACCAAAGGCCTGGGCCCAGCGCGCTCGGTGGCCAGCTGGTGGACGGGAGGGGCTTTAGTCGCGGTTGGCCAGGCCAACCGCGACTAAATGTCCTCAGGCCTGGCCCAAAGGCCTTCAGTCGCGGTTGGCCAGGCCAACCGCGACTAAAGCCCCTCCCCTATATATACCATCCAGCCCACAGCACTTAGCCATTTGGTGCCCACTTCTCTTCACAAACTTCACAAGGGGGTGTATGGTTTGCTTTTGGCTCTTCTTATGCACACAAGGTGTTTGATGAAATGTCCCAAGAGCATGAAACAAACATGATATGAAGTGTCGGAGCCACACTTGATCGAGCTTCCTCATTTATTTTTTCCTCCTCGATCGCGGTTAGCAACAACACTTGAACCTTTCATATATATGTGTCATTGATAAAATATGCATATGTGCGTAGTTCATTGTTTAATTTCTATTTAGTTTAACAAATGCATGATGGTTAATTATATATTTTGTATTATAATAATGCAGATGAGTCGGCAATGGATGTACGCTAGCCGACTCTCCGGCGAATTCACTACGGGTTTGAAAGATTTCCTCGTAGTGGCTAATGCGAACAAGCAGGGGGGTTTTGTTATATGTCCATGTGTTAACTGTAAGAATCAGAAGGGTTACTCTTCCTCAAGGGAAGTTCACGTGCACCTGATTCGGCATGGTTTCATGCCAAGCTATAATTGTTGGACCAAGCATGGAGAAAGAGGGGTTATAATGGAAGAAGATGAAGAAGGGGATGACATCGATGAGAGCTATCTTGATCATTTCGGTGATACTTTCATGGATGATGCTGAAGGTGGGGAAGGTGAAGGGGAAGGTGATCAAGAAGAGGCACGTGATGAGCCCGCTGATGATCTTGGTCGGACCATTGCTGATGCACGGAGTCGCTGCGAAACTGAAAAGGAGAGGGATAATTTGGATCGCATGTTAGAGGATCACAAAAAGTCGTTGTACCCAGGATGCGATAATGGTTTGAAAAAGCTGGGCTGCACACTGGATTTGCTGAGATGGAAGGCATAGGAAGGTGTAGCTGACTCGGGATTTGAAAACTTGCTGAAAATGTTGAAGAATATGTTTCCAAAGAATAACGAGTTGCCCTCCAGTACGTATGAAGCAAAGAAGGTTGTCTGCCCTCTAGGTTTAGAGGTTCTGAAGATACATGCATGCATCAACGACTGCATCCTCTACCGCGGTGAATACGAGAATTTGAATGAATGCCCGGTATGCACTGCATTGCGTTATAAGATCAGAGGCGATGACCCTGGTGACGATGTCGAGGGCCAGAAACCCAGGAAGAAGGTTCCCGCCAAGGTGATGTGGTATGCTCCTATAATACCACGGTTGAAACGTCTGTTCAGGAACAAAGAGCATGCCAAGTTGTTGAGATGGCACAAAGAGGACCGTAAGTCGGACGGGGAGTTGAGACACCCCGCAGATGGAACGCAATGGAGAAAGATCGACAGAGAGTTTAAAGATTTTGCAGCTGACGCAAGGAACATAAGATTTGGTCTAAGTACAGATGGCATGAATCCTTTCGGCGAGCAGAGCTCCAGCCATAGCACCTGGCCCGTGACTCTATGCATCTACAACCTTCCTCCTTGGTTGTGCATGAAGCGGAAGTTCATTATGATGCCAGTGCTCATCCAAGGTTCGAAGCAACCCGGCAACGACATCGATGTGTACCTAAGGCCATTAGTTGATGAACTTTTACAGTTGTGGGGAAGACCTGGTGTCCGTGTGTGGGATGAGCACAAAGAAGAGGAATTTGACCTACGAGCGTTGCTTTTCGTAACCATCAACGATTGGCCTGCTCTTAGTAACCTTTCGGGACAGTCAAATAAGGGATACAATGCATGCACGCACTGCTTACATGAGACTGAAAGTGTACATTTGCCAAATTGTAAGAAGAACGTGTACATGGGGCATCGTCGATTTCTTCCCAAAAATCATAACGTAAGAAAGCGCGGCAAGCATTACAACGGCAAGGCAGATCACCGGCCGAAGCCTGCGGAACGCACTGGTGCTGAGGTATTTGATATGGTCAAGGATTTGAAAGTCATCTTTGGTAAGGGTCCTGGCGGACAATCAATTCCGAAGGGAGCTGACGGGCACGCACCCATGTGGAAGAAGAAATCTATATTCTGGGAGCTAGAATATTGGAAAGTCCTAGATGTCCGCTCTGCAATCGACGTGATGCATGTTACGAAGAATATTTGCGTGAACCTGCTAAGCTTCTTGGGCGTGTATGGGAAGACAAATGATACAAAGGAAGCACGGCAGGACCAGCAACGCTTGAAAGACCCTGATGACCAGCATCCGGAATGGTTTCAAGGTCGTGCCAGCTACGCTCTGACCAAAGAAGAGAAGGTCATCTTTTTTGAATGCCTGAGCGGTATTAAGGTCCCGTCTGGATTCTCGTCCAATATAAAGGGAATAATAAACATGGCGGAGAAAAAGTTCCAAAACCTGAAGTCTCACGACTGCCACGTGATTATGACGCAATTGCTTCCGATTGCTTTGAGGGGGCTCCTGCCGGAAAATGTTCGAGTAGCCATTGTGAAGCTATGTGCATTCCTCAATGCAATCTCTCAGAAGGTAATCAATCCAGAAGTTCTACCACGGTTACAGAACGATGTGGTCCAATGTCTTGTCAGTTTCGAGTTGGTGTTCCCGCCATCCTTCTTCGATATTATGACGCACCTCCTGGTTCACCTAGTCGAAGAGATTTCCATTCTCGGTCCTGTATTTCTACACAATATGTTCCCCTTCGAGAGGTTCATGGGAGTATTAAAGAAATATGTTCGTAACCGTGCTAGGCCAGAAGGAAGCATCGCCAAGGGCTATGGAAATGAGGAGGTAATTGAGTTTTGTGTTGACTTTGTTCCTGACCTTAAGCCGATTGGTCTTCCTCGATCGCGGCACGAGGGGAGACTAAGTGGAAAAGGCACGATCGGAAGGAAATCAACGATATGTATGGACGGCCATTCTCTGACTGAAGCACACCACACAGTTCTGACCAATTCCAGCTTGGTGGCTCCGTACTTTGAGAAACACAAGAATAGTTTACGCTCGGACAACCCGGGGAAGCCTGAATCCTGGATTAGGAAGGCCCACATGGAGACTTTCGGCAGTTGGTTGAGAAAACATTTAATGAGTGACAATGAGGTTGTAGATCAGCTGTACATCTTGGCCAAGACACCATCTTCGACTATAACGACTTTCCAAGGGTACGAGATAAATGGGAATACATTTTACACGATCGCCCAAGATAAAAAGAGCACCAACCAAAACAGTGGTGTCCGCTTTGATGCAGCAACCGAGAATGGGCAAAAGGTCACATATTATGGTTACATAGAGGAGATATGGGAACTTGACTATGGACCCTCCTTCAAGGTCCCTTTGTTCCGGTGCAAATGGTTCAAGCTAACAGGAGGTGGGGTAAAGGTGGACCAGCAATACGAAATGACAATGGTGGATTTCAACAATCTTGGTTACCTTGACGAACCATTCGTCCTAGCGAAAGATGTCGCTCCGGTTTTCTATGTCAAGGACATGAGTAGCAAACCGAGGAAACGGAAAGATAAGAAAACGATCAGTACATCATGCGATGATCCAAAGCGCCACATTGTTCTTTCAGGGAAAAGAAACATCGTGGGAGTGGAGGACAAGACAGACATGTCAGAAGATTATAATATGTTTGGTGAAATTCCGCCCTTCAAAGTGAACACCGATCCAAGCATTAAGTTAAATGATGAGGATGCTCCATGGATACGGCCCAATCGTAAGCAAGCAGGGACACAAGGGAAGAAATGATGTGTAATAATTTATTGTACCAAACTTTGTTGAATGGATCATGTGAATTATATTGCCCGTGATGTGTTTGGTGTCCATTTTCGAATGATTCGATTGATTCGAGAGATAGCACTGATGATACATGAAATTTGGAGTGATTTAGTCATACTCCTGCCTAGGCGTATAATATGCATACTCGTAGTCTTCATAGTCGCCGCCGTTGTACTGGTAGTCGTCGCCTTCTAAGTTACCGCCGTCGTCGTCGCTGCTGTCGTCGCTGTCGTCGGGCGGCGCTCGTGGCTCGAACTGAGGGTAGCGCAGGCGGGGGATATCGCCGGCCGTGATGTAGTCCATGACGCTCTGCAGAGTCCGGCCGTACCACCATAGCCGACGGCCGGCCTCGTGGAAGTTCCCAGGAGGCAGACCGTCCTCCTCATACCTGGCGAGCGCCCTCTCACGCCGATTGATGAAGAAGGCGTCCCAAGTATGCTGGTTATCGGGATGCCAGCGGGGATTCATCCGCTGCTCCGGCGTGAGGTCGAGGTAGTAGTGGTTCGTGATGGCTGCCCGGCGCGCAGTACCCTGAGGGAGGGGAGGGACCGGCACGCCGCCGGCGCTTAGGCTCCAGCCGGCGGGGACGTGGTAGCCCGGTGGGCAAGGGTAGTTCGAGGCGCAAAGCTCCTCCACCTGCTGGTAGGTTAGAGTGGGTGCGGTGGAAGCCATGAGAGACTGATGAGAGATTGGAGAGATGTGATAATGCTGGCCAAGCCGGGCAACATATATGTAGTGAGAAATGGCGGGAAAAATTGGAGCGGGAAGACAGGAGGCGGGAAGAAAGTGGCGGGAAGAAAGTGGCGGGAAGAAATTGGCGGGAAGAAAGCGGCGGGAAGAAATTGGCGGGAAGAAATTGGCGGGAAGAAAGTGGCGGGAAGAAAGTGGCGGGAAGAAAGTGGCGGGAAGAAATTGGCGGGAAGAAAGTGGCGGGAAGAAAGTGGCGGGAAGAAATTGGCGGGAAGAAATTGGCGGGAAGAAAGTGGCGGGAAGAAATTGGCGGGAAGAAAGAGGCGGGAAGAAATTGGCGGGAAGAAATTGGCGGGAAGAAATTGGCGGGAAGAAAGTGGCGGGAAGAAAGTGGCGGGAAGAAATTGGCGGGAAGAAAGTGGCGGGAAGAAAGTGGCGGGAAGAAATTGGCGGGAAGAAAGAGGCGGGAAGAAAGAGGAATCCAGAGCTGGTCATCTAATCTTTAGTCCCGGCTGGTGGGTGCAACCGGGACTTAAGGTGGTTTTGTATCATCTAATAAAAAATTTCTGAATTTTTTGATATATTATTTGTATTTTTAACATTTAGAAATGAATTGGTTTTATTTTTCTGAATTTTTTGATATATTATTTGTATTTTTAATATTTTGAATTGAATTGTTTTATTTTTCTGAATTTTTTGATATAATATTTGTATTTTTAACATTTTGAAATGAATTAGTTTTATTTTTCTGAATTTTTAGATATACTATTTGTATTTTTAACATTTAGAAATGAATTGGTTTTATTTTTCTGAATTTTTTGATATATTATTTTTTATTTTTAAGGATTTGAATTGAATTAGTTTTATTTTTCTGAATTTTTTGATATATTATTTGTATTTTTAAGGATTTGAAATGAATTAGTTTTATTTTTCTGAATTTTTTGATATATTATTTGTATTTTTAAAAATTTGAAAAAGAAAAAGTAATTTGAAAAATAACCTTTGGTCGCGCTGGGGTCACCAACCGCGACTAAAGGGTATTTTCCGCGGGAAACGAAAAACCCGGCGAAAATACCCTTTGGTCGCGGTTGGGATCACCAACCGCGACTAAAGGTACCCCTTTAGTCGCGGTTGGTGACCCCAACCGCGACCAAAGGTCGTTTTTTATAAATACGCGCGCGCCCGCCTCGGCGGTTTCACTTCATCTTCTTCGACTTCATCCCGTCAGGCTCCTCGACGCCGTCGCGCCTCCTCGACGCCGTCGCGCCTCCTCGACGCCCGCGCTCGTCTCCGTCGCCGCGCCTTCGATCTCCTCCGCCGTCGCCGCGCGCCGATCTCCTCCGCCGCCGCGCCGATCTCCTCAGCCCCCGGCCGTCTCGTGTACGTCTCTCGCGCGCCGATCAAACTCCGGCGCTGTCGCACGCGCCGCCGCGCAAGACGCGCCGCCCGCACGCCGCCATCGCACGCGCCGCCGCAGCACGCGCCGCCCCGCCCAAGCACGCCGCCATCGCACGCGTCGCCGCAAGACGCGCTGTACGCGTCGCGCGCCAGCAGACGCCGGCAAAAAGCAGAGAGGCGCGCAGAGAGAAGGAAGAGAGAGGGCCGGCCGCCGGTCGGCCGGATTTTTTTTTAAAAAAAAATGTTTTGTTTGTTTTTTTTAATTTGAACTATATATACTTAACAAAAAAAACTTAAAACATAAAACTTGATAATTTGACTTAATAAAAAATTTCTGAATTTTGACTTAATAAAAAAAACATATAGTTAACAAACAAAACATATTTTGACTTAATAATTTTTTGTTTTGTCCACTTATAATTAATGAATTAATTAGTAACTATATATATAGTTAACAAAAAAACTTAAAACTTGATAATTTTGACTTAATAAAATTTTAAGTGGCCACACAAACCGCGACATATAAATATCCAAAGTAAATTATGTGAAGAACTAATTTGCACCGCCACCGCCACCGACCCCGCGTGTATACGGAGGGGGCGGCGAGGCCCTCGCCTCCCCCTCCGTATACGCGCGGGTTTTTTTTCTTTTTTTACGAGAGAGAGGATCGGCACACCGCCACCGCCACCGCCCTTTCGCCACCGCCTCGCCGCCCCCTCCGTATACGGCGAGGGAGGCCTCTATGTGTTGTCCTCGGCACCGCCACCGCCCTTTTGCCACCGCCACCGCCCTCTCTCCTTTTGCCACCGCCCTTTCGACACCGCACTTAAATAATTAGTTTTTACTACATGTTTTCAGGACTGACGTATGGCGGACGATAGAGCTGACCCGATTATGGACAACTATGATGAAGAAATTGAAGAACAGCTATTTGGCATCATAAAAGGCGATATTCCTTATGTGCCGACCGAACAAGATGAAGAGGATATTTCTTCTTATCTGAATCTTGACGGTCAAGATGAAGGCCGTCAGCAAGATGATAGGGAAGAAACGTCGATCAACGACGATCTTCAATTGCAAGTAGCAACTAGCTCCGGCGCCGAGGTATATATATATATACATTTTTCCTCTGGTGATACAAACTTACTGATTTGAATAAATATGTGTGTACTAACACGCGCGACTCTCTTTCTTATTTTAGCCCTCGGCCGGATCGTCGAAAAAATCGAGTACGTCGTCGTCAAAGCGTGGCGCAACCAAGACGCTCAAACCAGGAGAAACATATACCATCGAGGTTGTCGACAGTGCAACCGGCAGGCCGCTGGAGCCCCCGAAGTACGCCACCAAGTTTATCAACCAATGCGGAGCCGTTGTTAGAGACAACATCTCGATCACCCTCCAGGAGTGGAATGAGCCAAAGAAGGCACGTCTTGGTTTCACTTTTGTTGACAAGAGAACTAAAAAGGATTGCTTTCAAAAGCTTATGGAGCATTTCATCCTACCTCCGGAATACCACAAATTCGATGAGGCGGGTAACAAGATTCAGGAAAACAAGGAGAGGAGGAGGCTACTCAAACACTTCGCTCTTGGTAAGATGGCCGATACATTCCGGAAATTCAAGAAGAATCTAGCCCGTGACTATGTCAACCAGAACAAGACTCCGGAATTCAAAGGACAGTATGAGAGACTTGAACATGATTGGCCAGAATTTGTGAAGCAGAAGAAATCGGAGCATTTCATTGAAATATCGGAAAAAAATAAGGAAAATGCGGCTAAGAAGGAGTACAATCATGTTATGGGGCCAGGAGGGTATCGCTTTTGGGAGCCTAAGTGGGAGAAGATGGAGAACGAGCTGAGGAGGCGAGGAATCCGTCCAGGTACGGAGGGATGGGACCGAAGGGCCAAAAGCTGGTGGTACGGGCATGGGGGAACGCTAGACCCGGAGACAGGGGCGTGTGTTTACGGGAACAAAATGTTTAAACCCACCCAAGCCCTTATTGACGCAATGAGGGATGCTCAAGAGGGGAAGATCAAGTTCAACAGAGAGAACGACGCGCTGACAAGAGCCCTCGGTAATCCTGAACACGGAGGACGTGTACGAGGCATGCCCGGGAACATTACGTGGAAAGAAGGGTTCTCCCAGGACGATGACCCGTACGGTTACAGAAGCCGTAAGAGAAAGTCGGATCGGGATGCAGATGTTGTGGCGCGGTTGGCATCGGAAGTCGATGAGGTGAAGAAAACCCTGTCTATACTATTACAGGAGAGATCGGCAGCTGGGACGCATGAAGATCATCCAGCGGATCTCGGAAGCCAGCAGCGGAGAAGCAGCATGGCTTCCACGGAGGTCCAGCCGGCTACTGATGCACCGGAGATCCAAATTACTGCACCGGAGCCTCCTCGCTACCCCGTGGACGATGTAAAGGAGATGAAAGAATGTCATCTGCATTATCCTACTGGGAACATGTCCACGAAGGTAGCCATCGGCAGTGCTTTGCCATGTGAGCCTGGAGCACTCCACCACAACAAACCCATTGCAGATGGCTATGCTCGTGTCACGGTGGAGGAAATAGTCCCAGGGTTTGAGGACCTGGAGATTGACATTGCTACACCCGAAGGGGAGAGAAGACTTGGAGGTGTCAAGCGCCAGTTTATTCTCTGGAAAAAGAAGTTTATCAAGTTTCCAGACGAGGCGCCAAGGCGAACAAGTCCACCCCCCTCCGGTGGTGGTGGCGGCGGCGGTGGTGGTGGTGGTTCACCTACACCTCCTTCACGTCAGCCGACGCCGCCCCCCAATTCACCTCCGGCGGGTAAGCAGACGCCGCCCCCCAGTCCACCTCCGGCGAAGAAGCAGCCGCCCCCAGCAAAGAAGAGGAAGCAGTCCTGGACTATTAACCCGGACCCTTATGTAGCTAAGATCACAAAGGTACCGGAGCCATCACTGAAGCCTCTCATCCGGAGACCTTATGACCTTAGTGTGGAGGAAAATGCAGCGGTCGTGGCTGCTCAGCATGAGAAATGGATGGCGGACTGCAAGAAGAAAAGAGAGCCCGAGCCCAAGCCAGTATATTCTGACAAGCAAAAGAAGTGGGCTAAGTCATTTTTTACCGAACCGTCCCAAGCCGCGAAGAATCTGCCTGACTACTATTCACATGAACTTCGTAGGCAAGCACTCATCTTGAAGGAGAAGCAAGATTTGGCGGAGAAGCAGGAGAAGAAAGCCTTGGAGGAGGCCGAGAAAGAATTAGAAAGTAAAAAAGAGGGGAAACAAGTTGCCCAGCTCGGGGAACAGAGTAAACAATCCATCGCCCCTCTCATAGTGAAAGCCGCCGGTCCGGATGGCCCCGAAATCATAGCAGCTGCGGCAAGACAGGGATTGACTGTAGCGAGTGCCACAGAACAAGCGGCCAACTTAGGTCTGACTCTTCGTGCAGTGTTAGGCCTTGATGAGGCGCCAACAATGAAGGACGTAGTAATTACATATGTGTCGAATGGGCCTCTCGTCGAGCCTGCGCAGGAAAAGGATCTACCTCCACAAATGACAGGTCTGCTAAATTGGTACAAGGCTTACATAAAATTAAAAAACGCCAAAGACTATATTTATGCGGAAGTTAGACCTGAGCATCACTTCAAACATTACTATGTACAAATTCATCGGAGTGAATTGTTCCAGCTTTTCAATCTGCGCGAGCTCGACAAATCTATCATCAGTTGCTACGTTCTGTAAGTGATTTATTTCTACCCCATCTCGTTCATTGCCTGCACTATATATATATATATATATATATATATATATATATATATATATATATATATATTGTCCTAACTATCTTGTTGTGTATGCAGAATGAAGAAGCGGGAATGCATAATAAGGAACATCCATGATGTTGGGTTCATTGACCCACATATCGTTAATTCATATGTGTTAAAACATTTTCCCGCCGACATGGAGGCCGACCTGTGGATGTTTTTTTCAAGGCAGGAACTCAAAAGTGATATTCTATTTCCTTACCATTTTGGGTGAGTGTTTCTGTCTTGAGCACATTTTCTTTTGTTTACTCCATGCAAGGTATGTGGCTAATCGATGAGTTAATTATGCATGACTGTGCATGTATCGTGTCCGCAGGTTCCACTGGATTCTGCTAGTAATTCAATTTCATGACTCCACAGTTCTCATCCACGACTCTCTGAATCTGAATGCAAAGCTTTGGGCCGACTTGAGAAAAATGATGCAGAAGTAATTATATATTTTCATTCACTTGCGCTCTATATCGATCGGCCTATTTTGTTCATTTCCTAATATCAAGTAACTAATAACTCTCTTGTTCATTTAATTTTCTTTGCCTCGTAGGGTTTGGACACGGTTCGTAAACACAAAGGTCGATGAATTCAAAAAAGAGCTACAATTTAAAAGGGTAGTGTCTGCGACTGGGGATATTCAGCCAAAGGGGACCAATCTATGTGGATACTATGTTTGTGAGATGATCCGGAGATACACCTCTGAGCGGATTTCGTGTCCGAACAACATTAGCAGGAATAACCTTCGGAGGACGCTTAGTCTAGAAGCTCGCTTCCGACCACTTCAAGAGGAACTAGCTGGATGGATCGCGAAGCAAGTCATCGATCCTAGAGGAGAACACTATGTAGAGGATGTAGAACTTCATATGCAGTAAATCATATGTATGGAAACTAGTTCAAAATTGTATATATATGGTCATCGATATTGAATATATATTGTCAATTCCTCTTGAATTCTTTTTGGTTCTAATTTCAAATTTGTTTGAAATTGTACGTTCAAATGCATATGTATATGTAGTACCGTAGAATATGTGAAACTCCTTCAAAATTAAAATAAAACAGAAAAGAAAATAAAACAATACAAACTAAAAAAAAAACCAGGTTAGGGGGAGGGGGGCTAAAACCCTAAACCTGCGGCGGTCTTTAGTCGCGGTTGGCCAGGAGAACCGCGACTAAAGGTCCTCCGCCCCGAAGGACTGCTGGCGGCCATGTGGAGGCGCCTTTAGTCGCGGTTCGTAAGGAACCGCGACTAAAGGTGGGTGGGCTTTAGTCGCGCTTGCTTGGTCGCGGTTGCGCAACCGCGACCAATGGCAGTTGCGAACCGCGATCGAAGCCGTTTTTTCCACCAGTGCTAGCGATATAATGATCTGCGACACACCATTGGTTGTTCAACCGGACCTAGAGTCGCCGCCGTTTCCGGCCTTTCTCTGATGCCACTCGAGCTTCTGTTGAAGTTCGCCGATGCTGCTCGAGCTTCTGAAGGAGCTCATCGATGATGCATGCTTCATAGCCTGGACCTCAAGTTGAGGCCCTTCAGCCTGCGAGGTAGAGGAGCAGAGCATTGCCGCATCGGAAACGACGGCGAAGCATCCCAGCGCGTGCTGCATCACGATGAGGAAGCACTGCCCGTTGTTGAGTGGTTCATGGGTCTCGTCGGCGAGCTCGTGGGGCTCGACCTTGGCGAGCGCGGAGCGCACGGATGCCGCTTTCTCTGCGCAGATCGTCGTGTGGTGTGAGACGCCGGACGCCTCCGCCTCTAGCGATGACTGGGCGATACTTCCTATTTCCTACTTCGTACCATATCTTTGCTTCTTTCATAAAAGGCGCCGCAACAGAAAATAACAGTGCTTCCCATGTATATACGTACGTATGCTTCTTACAACCAATTAACATGCGTCGGAAAATCTAACGATCACTTTCCAGACCATGGATTCTACTAGCGTTGCGTGTGCTTCCTACTGCCAACTTGGTTGCTCCGAAATCTAAAAAATAAATATTTGCACAAATTAGAATGCTACCGATCTAATAATGTCTTGCTTCTTACTAAAAAAATATGCTTCACACAGACTTCCCGTGGAACTCAGTTTTACGTGTCCTTTTTCTTTCCTCTCCGACGAAGAAGCAATCCTGAAGAGGAAGAAAAGCAGATTACCTGGAGCATTATGGGAGCGGTTACTGGTAGCAGTTTTTCTAGAAATTTTTTTGCATGCGCGTGCATTACAGAGTAATTATTGGGAGCAGTTTTTACAGAGCAAGCACGTAATCAATCCCACTAATCACGGAAAGAGCCACCCGCGCCTGGCTGAGAATCCTACGGTCAAGCACCTTTCAATCCTACCGTAAAATACTGGTCCGATAGGAAGCACCTTTCTTTTTTCTTCCTTTTTATCTAGAGAGACAAAGGTTGATCGTCCGCTGGCATGTATACTTTTTTTAGGTCGACATATATACATTTTCCTGTTCACTATAGAAGTTTTTTTCTTTGCGGGTAAAAGAGGATTTCATTACTCAGAAAGGGTTACAAGACGCTCCAAATTCAGTTCCCGAATCATGCTTTCAGGACCTGAACCGAGCCATACCAATAGACTTAATCAACGGTCACAAAAATTCAGATATGATAGAACCTAAAGCAACCGAGGTTTTGTGCCAATCACCATAAAAAAGCTCATTCAATTATACTCTCTTGTTGGGAAAAGATTGCCTATAAATTTGTTCAAGATGAATAATGTTGTCTCCTAAGAAAAATATTGTGTATTTTTCTAGCGATTTGTGAGTTTTTAATTTTGGTGGCATTAACAATGACACTACAGTCCCCTAAAAAAATGACACTACAGTGACAATCCACTTGGATTGCACTTGTAATTTGTTAGTACTTAGTATGCCACCACATTGAAATTATACTTTGCATATATGTGGTGAAGGATTAGCTTGAATTTCATTTGAACCCAAATCCAAAGACTAAATTAAGAAAGGAAAAGAAGAAAACCATCCGCTTAATTAGCCAAAAACCGTGAGAGAATCGTTACAATGCGCTGGTGACACTATCATCATTGAACACGACCATAGAGTGCACCATCAGGGGCCCTAGGTGTTATCCTTCCTTAGCTAAACCAATTCCATGAATACTTATTGCCGAAAAAACATCAATACTTTTTAGTTTGTTTGGTAGATTGTCATCTAGAAAGTATTTGTCACAAGACATAAAAAATAATACTCCCTCCGTTCCTATATATAAGCCATATAGTTTTTTGAGAAAAATTCCAGAATATAAGGTTTATTGTGTTGTCCTACTTGTATGGACAATATTTTTGGAGATTTGATTAGGTTTACTTATCTTATGCAGAGACCTCTATTAGCTCACGGCAATTACTTACGGTTAACCTAGCCAAACATGGTGTAATTTTTTCTAAATATGTGTTTCTTAATTTCCGTGTCAGAAATTGTATGGCTTATATTTAGGACCGGAGGGAGTAGATGATTCGATTGAATTCTAAAAGGATGGGGTGGAAAAAATTTCGATACTATTGCAACTTCGTCCTTTTTTTTATTTGTCATGTTTTTAAACGGAGGGAATATTTATTTGGATTTTTTTTATTGCATAAGGCATAATGCAATTTTTTTTGGAGTGTGCCCACCCTTCAGTCGTTTTCTGCGTCCGCCACTGATCAAGGGCAGAGAGATAAGTCATCAAAACAATAAATTATCAATTGATCATCAGCACTAAAGAAAAATCATTCTCCTATCCTCCATCCGCAATTTTTTTATTTGGGGGAAGTTTTAAGTTTGGAAATGAGCTTGCATGGACAGAGTGGATGTCCATTATTCAGTTATATCCGAATTGTATCTTACAAAACACTTAACTGGAAACTAGTAACGAACTTTTGTGACTGAGAGTCAAAACCGTTTTCCTAAGATCGATCATGACATTGTACAGTTACAAAAGTGATATTTGGCGCATCACTGAGAGTAGTTTTTTTTGTACTCCCGAGTGTGACTAATTAGGTCGTGTTCCCTTCATTAGACAGTTAGTTTACCTACGCGTGGAAGTAGATGTTATTCAAATAGTTCTTTCTCTGCACTTTGCAAATATCGCCCCTACAGTACCATCGACGAAAATTAACATGCATGGGCACTACTGACATAGAAGAAACCCGCGCTTTCCACTTTGTGAGATTATCTTTTGTATCCGTAGACGATATACTACACGCGTGGTTTGGGTGGACCTCAGCACCTGGGTGCAACATAACCACCCAGAAAAAGAAACAACTTATCTTCTATATAAAGAAACACTCGCACGCCATCTGGCCCAACCAGCTAGTGTGGTGGCACTTAAGCTCAACTAAACTGGTCTATCGTTTGTAGTGTGAGTGATGGAGCTCGCTATGTCTAATTAGCGCACGTACACGTGGTAGTTCGTCGGATTAGTCCAATACTCTTGTCAAAAGCAATGTGTGCGCTATGTTCTTGTTCGGAAGAGATTTCATATAAATTTAATTTGGTCAAGATGAACACTGCCTGCTAGGCAAGCATTGAGCGCTATTTTAGCGATTTGTGAGTATTTAATTTCGGTGGCATTGACATGGACACGATGGTGAAGATCGACTTAGGTTGCACTTGTAGGTCGTTACTACTTTGTATGCCGCCGCAAAGAAATTACTTTGCATATCTGTGGTGAACACTTTAGTAGCTTAAGTTTCATTTGACAAAGGAGAAGAAGAAACTTATATAGTTAGTTGGTTGAAAACCATGAGAGAACCGTATAATGCGTGGACCAGACTATTGTCATGGAACATGACCACACAATGCACCATCGCGCGAGTTCACCGCCAATGCACACTCGACAGACCGGCCAAAGAAGAAGACCATTGTCGAGATGGCGCTCAAGCGTTATCTTCATCACACTACGTTGAGCAAGTTATACCGACTTCACCGAAAAGGCATATACCGATGAACCCCACACCACGAAAGAGCCACACGAACCCACATCGGTCCATGTCAAACAAATAATCACCAGATGCCCATCACGCCCTGTGTTTTGCAATCATGATAAATTGATTTTAAGGATAAACTATATTTTTTTGGCCAATTTAAAACTGTTTAGAAATATTTTAGCCTTTATTTAAATTTTTTATTGGATTTCTCTTTGTTTTTTTCTTGCAAATGAAATTGCTGAACATCATGATTTGACAAAATGAACTAAGAAATGTGCCACCGTCTCCTGTATGTTGAGACTGGCAACAAACATACAAACTTTCTAGGCAATCACAAGTAATTTTGAAAAAACGTATGATAAAGTTAAGTGATCCTTTCTACAACAAACTTTGAGAATGAAAGGTTTTGTCACAGAATGGTGTAGCTTAATTCAATAATTTGTGCAAGAGGGGAGTGTTGGAGTTAAGGTAAATATGACATTGGTCATTATTTTCAAACAAAGAAATGACTGCGGCAATGGGACCCTCTGTCTCCAATGTTGTTCAATATTATAGTAGATATGCTTGCCATCTAAATTGAACGGGTCAAGAATGATGGTCAACTGGGAGGGCTTATTCGTCATCTTGTTGAGGGGGTATCTCTTTACTACAATATGCCGATGATACGATTATTCTTTTTGGAACATGACCTCCTCAAAGCCGTAAACATGAAGATAATCTTATGCATTTTTGAAGAACTTTCGGGACTTAAAATTAATTTTCATAAAAGTGAGTTATTCTGTTTTGGTAAGGCAAAGGATGAAGAGGAACAATATAAGCAGATCTTTGGATGTGATGTTGGATCCCTTCCTTTTAGGTACTTAGGTATTCCTATTCATTACAGAAAACTAAGAAATTGTGATTGGTATCCAGTTGAGATACGGTTTCAAAGCAAACTGGGCTGCTAGAAAGGAAAATTATTATCTTATGGAAATAGACTTGTCCTTATTAATTTAGTTTTAACCAGTTTACCTATGTTTGTGTTATCCTTTCTAGAGATACCTCTTGGGGTAAGGAAAAGATTCGATTTTTATAGATCTAGGTTTTTCTGGCAGTCTGATGAAAATAAGAGAAAATGTAGGCTAACAAAATAGAATAGTGTCTGTCGGCTTAAAGATCAAGGTGGCTTAGGTATCGAGGTACTCGAACTCAAAAACAAATTCTTATTGAGTAAATGGCTCTTTAAATTGCTTAATGAGGACGGAGTGTTACATAATAAATACTTAAGACAGAAGACTTATCGGCAGTACAAGTTAAGCCCACAGATTCTCCCTTCTGGAAGGGTCTAATGAGAGTGAAGGAGGAGTTTTTTAATAGGGGTTCCTTCAAAGTTGGAAATGGACTGAACACTAGATTCTGGGAAGATACATGGTTAGGGAATACCACACTAGCACATCAATACCCGTCGTTATATAATATTGTGCAGCATAAAAACATAACGGTAGCTCATGTGTTAGCTCAAACCCCGCTGAATATTAGTTTTAGACGTACTTTGTTGGGAAACAGATGGACTTTATGGTTACAGCTATGCCAAAAACTTATGCTGATAAATCTAAATAATGAGCAGGATCGCTTTGTTTGGGGCCTGATAACCAATGGTCTGTTTACGGTAAAATCTATGTATGAGGATCTTATGAGTGATCACACCCCATACCTGAGAAAATATCTATGGAGGATTAGAGTCCCTTTAAAAATAAAAATATTCATGTGGTTCCTTAGTAACAAGGTGTTATTAACTAAAGATAATTTAGCTAAATGAAATTGGAATGGTGTATGAAATGCGTTTTTTTGTGGTGGACAGGAAACCGTCGAACATTTGTTCATTGATTGTTCTTTAGCTAAACTTTTTTGGCGCACAGTTAATTTCACTTTTAATCTTCCACCTCCAACCAATATTACAAATATGTTCGATAATTGGTTGAATGGAGTAGATAGACAAACTAAAGCTTTCATCTGAATTGGGGTTTCGGCTTTATGTTGGTATATTTGGAGGGCAAGAAATGATATTATCTTTAACAAAAAAAACAATCTTTTCATTACTTGCAGGTTATTCATATGATGGCACATTGGGTTCAGCTATGGGCCCTCCTCTCGCCAGAGGGACAGCGAGATGTCCTGGCTTCTGGATGCATATGGCTCCAGATGGTTCCTCAGGATATCTTGTGCCTGGCTGGCTGGCGTCATACTAGGAGAATACAGTGATGTGCACTATTACTGTGTTTTATTTGTTCCGCTGGTTGATTTTGGTATCAACTGTAGGCGATGATTGAGATGTGAGACTTGTAAAACTTAAATATTATAGTATTTTAATAAAAGGTTGTGTGCATCATCATGATGCAGAAGCCGGGGTTAAACTCCCCATTTCAAAAAAAAGTAACATAAATAACAGTGTTAGAGCATCTCCACTCGTTGGCGCTACCCAGGCTGAAATCCAACATGCCAAAATCCGATGCTAGTTACCACCGGATAGATGTAATTTTCAGCCTGGGAGGGGGAGATTCTCAGCGGTGAATCCACGGCCGATCCCCAGGCGGGCGAATTCGGCCAAAAATATGCTAGTTTTCGGACAATTTTTGGCACAATTTCAGAATCCAACACAAAATATAAAAATTTATGACATTGTTCGCCGAGATTTGGCATTATTTCAACAAAGAAAATTGTTCAACAAACAAAACATGACAACAACACAATAAATCATGGTGCAGCAACTCTTGCTGCACCCTTGCGAGTCCAGTGATGGTCAACCAGATCGTTCTGCAGCTGTTGATGAACACGTGAATCTCGGATCTCCTGGCGCATAGCTAGGAAGGAAGCCCATGATGCCGGCACCTAATCATCAAGCTCTTCAAGAGGACCCTTTCGGCGATATGGCTGCAACCACTAGTAGGAAAGTAGCTATAGGTGGGATGCTATTTTGTGGCGCACCAGTTCTGCGTGCGCCACAAAAACTATTTCTATGGCGCACCAGACATGGTGCTCCACTGAAATAGCTTATTTTTGTGGCGCACCCAACGCTCATGCGCCACAGAAATAAGTTGGACCCCACAACCGGCCAGCCTCAATCATTTGTTTCACTATTTCTGTGGCGCATAGGACCACGTGCGCCACAGAATTAAGACATTATGTGGTGTACAGGCCGAAAGACATTTTGTGGCACACCTTGCTTGGTGCGGCACAGAAATAGACCCAATTATTGCTCGGTGACTCGTACGTCCGTATATCTGTCCCACCCCGTGCCCTCCCTCCACGCCTCCGCCTCCTTCCCCTTCCCCCTCCGCCTCCTCACCGCCGCCGGGATGCTCTCTCATGGCACCCAATGCCGACGGCGACGCATCACACACACAACGCAAACCCCCACCCCTCACACACACAGTCGAATCGGGACGGATCAGGCCTAGGGCTAGGGAGGCGAGGGCGAGGGCAGCGAGCCCGCGGGGGCGGCCGCCGCGCCGGCGATGCTGCACATCTGGGGAACCAGTGGGAACAAGTTCCCCGTGCAGGCCGACCTGGGCGCCACCGTCGGCGCGTTCAAGGGTCGTCGCCGAGAGCTCCGACGTGTCAGCGCTGTAGAAGCGGCTGATCTACAAGGGCCGGATCTTGAAGGACGACCAAACCCTAGCCAGCTATGGTGCGTGCACTTCCTTCCTCCACACCGGTACTACGAGCTTGTGCATCGGTGCGATTTGGTCTAGTATGGCGTGGCTGGCGATGTGGTTAGTTAGTTAGGTTCTCTGCGCGTGGGGCGCTGCCTGTGTTCGATGCAATGTCTGCCAGGAGGTGGATGAGATGCAGCTTAGCCCCCTTGATGCAGCTTAGCGCTAAGGCCGTCTACAGGGCGGAGGAGGTGCGGGAGGCCGTCGATGGCGCCTGCCACGGCCTCGCGCTGCTGCGGACCACCAAGTACACTCGGGGGGTGGTGCAAACGAGTCTGGTGTGATGACACAAATATCAATCTCTTGTGCATCCTACCCGGCCTCGCTTATACCATCCATAAATGTTAATATTTGTTTAGACCAACAATGTATGAGTCATATGCTATCTAGTTGATACTACTTGGCTCTATTTGAGTTGGCATTCTTCATTAACTTTGGTCTTTCTTCCATTTTAGTGCCGATGATTAAAATTCTTGGTCACTCGTACACTCTAGGGTGGAACCAGTGAGTCTGGTGTGATGTCACAAATATCAATCTCTTGTGCATCCTACCTAGCCTCGCTGACTCCATCCTTGAATGTTAATATTTGTTTCGACCAACAATGTATGAGGCATTTATTTATTTGATCCTAGTTGGCTCTAATTTGTGTTGATCTTCTTCGTTTATTTTGTTCTTTCTTCGAGATAGTGCCGATAATTAGAATGTTTGGTCACCGTACACTCTGGGGTGGCGTAAGTGAGCTTGGTAAGATGGCACAAATATCAAACTCTTGTGTATCAGACCTTGCCTCAGTTACGTCATCCCTGACTGTTAATATTTGTTTTGACCAACAATGTATGAGATATTTATTTATTTGATCCTAGTTGGCTCTTATTTGTGTTGACCTTCTTCGTTATTTTGGTCTTTCTTCCATCTTAGTCACTACACACTCGGGGCGGTGCAAGCAAGCCTACCGGGAGAGATGAGGGAGCAGAGGAGGAACCGGATGAAGACCACTTTCATCGCGATGATGCTCGTAGTGACTCTCATCTATTTGTATCTCGAGATGATGAACTTTGTATGAATTAAGACTTGTATGTATAAATTTGTATGAATCGAGACTACATGTGTGTCTCGGTCAGGCTCTAAGTAATGTGATGATGATGTTTATATTATATGTGTGCAATGTACATGCTATTTATTTTATATCTATATATTGTTGTATATAACCTATGTAATATTTGTAGATTGTTGTATATAACATGTATGTGTATAGCAAGCAGTACAAAATCGTGTATACATGTATCTAATTATGTGGCGCACCTAAAACTAATTCTGTGGCACACCTATTCCTGTGGCGCACCGAGGCAGCAATGCGCCACGGAAAGACTATATTATGTGGCGCATGGGCTGGTGTGCCACAGAAATCCAATTTTTATGGCGAGGATTCTGTGGCGCACCACCCGTGCGCCACAAAATAGGCATTTAGGTGCGCCACAGATGAGTCTTTCCCTACTAGTGAACAACTCGACCTCAGGAACTGGATGTATCGGATTATTCTCTATGATCATGATGTGCACTATCACACAACAGTTTATCACCTCCCACATATGATCATGCGACCAAGTCATAGTTGGGAGCCGGACAACTGCAAATCTCTGCTGGAGGATACTAAATGCTCGCTCGACGTCCTTCCTGGAAGCTTCTTGCTCCTTGGCAAACCACGCTTACTTTGGCAGCTTCAGGCTTGAGATCGTCTTCACAAATGTTGACCATGTAGGATAGATGCGATCTGCAAGGTAGTATCCCTTGTTATAGTGGCGCCCATTGACCTCATACTTAACCGGGGGAGCATGGCCCTCAACAAGCTTGGCAAAGACAGGAGAGCACTCCAAGACGTTGATGTCGTTGTTTGAGCCTGCCATTCTGAAGAAGGAGTGCCAATCCAGGTATCATATGTAGCCACTGCCTCAAGTACCACACTACATCCTCCTTTGTGGCCCTTGTACATGCCCTGCCAAGCCATTGGACAGTTCTTCCATTTCCAATGCATGCAGTCAATACTTCCAAGCATCCCGGGAAATCCTCTTACTGCATTGATTGCAAGTATCTGCTCAGTATCTTGAGCAGTGGGTGATCTCAAGTATATTTCTCTGAACACTGCTATGATTGCCCTACAAAACTTGTATAAGCAATCAATGGCGATGCTCTCGGCTATGCACATATAGTCATCGACAGTGTCAATCGGAGCTCCATATGCAAGCAATCGCATAGTGACCGTGCATTTCTGTAGCTAGGAAAACCCAATCATGGTTGTGCAGTCCGGTTTGCATCGGAAGTAGGGGTCCAAGTCCTAGACGGCATACACAATCTTCAAAAAGAGATCCCGGCTCACCCTGAACCAGCGCCAGAATACTACCTTAGGTTGAAGCGGTTCATCAACAAAGTAATCGGCGTACAACATGATGTGCCCATCCAAGCGTTGCCTCGCCTTGGCCTTCCGGCGTCCCAGGGCAGAGCCGCCACGCTGCGGCTTTAAGTTCCGCTCAGCGTATAGGGTGGCCAGAGATGCCAGGATCATCATGTGCTCTTCATCTTTGGCGGCAGCGGCGTTCTCCTCCTCCAACAGCAAAACAAACATTTGCTCGTCCTCGTCGTCGGAGTCCATAGCCGAGCAATCAAAATGCCGAACAACTCACGGGCGTGGTGCTGTAAAGGTCGGCACAGAGAATGGCACGGGGATCGGCAACGGAATGACGGTGAGGTGATTACAATGGCGATCTCGGCAGTAGCTAGGGCGTGCGGCCTTTCTACCGACGTATACGCGACAGTAGAGGGTGGGGGTGGTGCCAGCGGCGAGGTGGCAGCGACGAGGTGGTTTGGGCAGCGCGAGTGGAGTGAGGGAAATCTTTATGGGTATGACACCGACAGACCTAGCCCACACGCTTTTTCTGTTCATCCGGCGCTCGCAGGCGCTCCCCGGAGTGTTGGATTCGGCCTGCGATCGCCGGATGAAAAATAAGCCTAATCCGGTAAAAATTAGGCTCTGAAAACGCGGCTGAAGAATTTTCATCCATCTGACGATATGGTTCGGCATGAGGAGAGGGTTCCGGGGAGCCTAGTGGAGATGCTCTTCGCACCAAGTGCCGAAGGTGCAACGGCGACATGGCACAGCTGACACATGAGCTGGACGTTAGATAGGGGTTGGCGGAGCAACAGACAACTATAAGCTCTAATCATTAATCAACTAATCGTCAAAGAAAATGGTTCTGTTCTCAGACAAAGAGCAGATGTTTGATGCCTAGGTATGATTTTGGTTACTGGGCCGTAAATTCAGCTACCTCTGTAACCAGATCCCTGCCGCTTAATAGAGATACCAGGCAAGAATACCAACTTTTTTTGTGAAACTTTTGAATTTAAATGGCTTAGAGCATCTCCAGTCGCGTCCCCCAAAGGGATTTGTGGCGCGCCGGACAAAAAATACGTTCCAGCTGTGTCTCCCAAAGCCCATTTTTGTCCGGCGCGCCCCGATACGGTGTCCGGCGTCCCGAGCCCGTCCCCGTCCCACAGGGGACGCTCCTGGCACGCCGGACACAACGAAAAGCGAGGCGAACCGACGCGGGGCCGACCCATCAGCGGCTTGGACGCTCAGCCGCCGCCTACGTAGCGACGGTGTAGTTGACGGGAAGCGGAACCGTCGCATTGGCAACCGTGTCGACGACGCGGCAACCGCCGGAATGGAGTCGGGACTCCTCGGAAGAGCAACCGCTGCTCTTTTCGACTTCTGCGCCGCCGTTCATCCGCGCTCAATAAGACCCGTACGTCGGCGCTTTTGGATCTTCACCGGCGCATCCGACACCTCCAGCGACGATGAGCTACATCTCCGAGCTCCCGTCCGACACCTCCAGCGAGGGAAAGCCTGCTGGATGGCGCCATTGGTGGGAGAGAGCTCGGACGCCCAGCAGCGGCGACGATTCCCTCCCGCCACCTGACAGCGCGGAGGAATGGCTGGGCGTGGAGGAGGACGCGGAGGAAGAAGGGTCAGATGAGGCGGCGGTGGCCCGTGCGAAGGCGGAGGCGGACGCGAAGGCCAATACCGCCAAGGCCAAGGCCAAGGCCAAGGCGCAGCCGGTGATCACGGGCGAGAACGAGGAGGACTCGGACACGTCGGCCGACACCGCCTCTTCGGAAGAGGTGACGAGCAGGAAGCGCCACCGTGATGACGACGACGAGGCGGGGCCATCATCGAAGAAGAAATTGTTTAAAATAATTTATATGTAATTTAATTATGTTTTTTTGAAGTTTTATATGTAATTTGTTTATGGTAAACCGATTTGAATATTAGTAAATAGTTTTATTCTATCTATAAGAAGTATTTTAAATGTTTGGGGACGACGTTTGGGGGACGCGACTGGGGAACGACGTCCCCCAAACGCGGCACCAACGAAACACGTCCCCCAAACGCTCAATCCGGCGCGCTTTGGGGGACGGTTTGGGGGACGCGGCTGGAAATGCTCTTAGCATGGATAAATAAGTGTGTATCTCTATTCGGTTATTGCAGCACGACTTGGCACAGTGCCTAGCTCCGTTGTCGGTGTCACCTCTTCATGTAGGTCAGCTGGTTTGATTCCCAGCTGTACTTTTATTTTGGCTTAAAAAAAGGTATTCCTCCTTGGAGAAAATAATGCAAAAAAGTCAAGCGTAAGTAACAGATCGCGTGACCTATTAGTGTAGAGAACAATGCAACAGAGCAATGCACACCTAGTTTGGTTATTAGCACCAGTTTTAGAAGCTATTTATATCTTACTAAGAAATTTTGAATTCAAAATATTTATATCTTACTAAGAAATTTTGAATTCAAAATTTCGGTCACCAATTTGTCCAATAATCGGTTAGAATTTTCGATAACCGTAGTAACAAGAAATTCCAACTGTCCTATGAATTTGTTTTTCTATGGGGAACCAAACCTTCTGTAGAATACATGCTCCTATGTAAGGCTGGACGTTCGGAGAAATCTTTTGGCTCGGCCCGACCTTTTGCTGGCTTGGCCTGAGTTGAGCTCAGCCCGCAATAGAAGTGGACCGAGTCGAGCCCAAAAACTTGGACTGCTACGGGCTTTTGGCTCGGCAGCTCGGCTCGGTCCGGCTCGAAAACTCGCATTTTTTGATGAATTATGAAAAGGGAGAGGTGCGCTCGTTTCTTGCCCGTGAGGGGATCAGCGAGGGACTATGGCACATTTCGCTCCTCACAGTCGGTCACCTTGTTCTCCATGAGACTGTTCTCCAACCCGCACATGCACAGAGCCCCCACGCACCGCCGCCCAACCGCCTCAGATGTCGCTGCCGCCGGTGGTACATGACGAAATCACATCCTCCTAGCCCACTACCGGACTCCCCCGTCCCACGAGCGGCGTCTCTGCTGCAGAATCGCTCCTCGTCCTTCCATGACGCCATGGACTCGAAGAAGCAGAAGCCATGCCCTCGTTGTACGAAAACCCGACGCCAGCGAGGAAGAAGAAGGGTATCCCCAACCAATCTAGCTTCCGCTGAAAGCCTTCTTCCGAACCGGATTGTTGCCAAACTACCGGAGCTTCCTCCCCTCAAGCTCTGAGATGCCTCGCCGCCAACCCTGCAGCCAGTCTGCATGTAGCTTTCGACTGCGCCCCCCATAGAAAGATGGGCCCACCTGTTATTAACCTACCACGTCAGGCTCGAGATCTAGAACGAGTTTCAGAGTTCATTGATGGGTCAAGCTGAGCCAACTTTTCCTCGACAGCCAAACGAGCCAGCCTGAGCTGAGCCAAAAGCCAGCAAGCCAAGGCTCGTGTCCAGCCTTACTCCTAGGCGCTAAAAACCCATGCATGTAACAGTTGCATATGCTTGCTTGTAACAAACAAATTGAAATAGTAGGGAAAATGGTCATCTGATCTCGGGCTCAGATGAGCCCATTATCATGTCCCTTCAAACACGCCAAGATTCACCGGCAACAACTGTAATCCATAGCGTATTCTATTTTCTAGCAATTGTGTAACAGTGCCATGGCCCACACTTGTCGGTTGAATCAATGCGGTAGATGCCGTTTTATTCCGTCTTTGATCCGTTTTCGATTGTCACCGCCCCACACCTGCTTCGCTCCCCCATTGCATCTCTGCAACCGGCGATTTTTCCATTCGCTCAACTATGCATCATCATCTTCATCGCCGTTGCTGACTCCCACGATGAGGACTGAGTAGTTCTCCCTTGAGGCTGATGGATTTACCGGTAGCTATGTGGTCTATCTATCTCTCCATGTATAATCTTTATATGATCATTAGCTTTGTAATCTAGTTGAATAAGGAGATATTATGCTTCAACTATTGTGCTACTCAAGTGGTTTTATTATGTGATCTCCGGGGACACCTTGTCCAACGGTGTGAAGGTGATAGTGTGCACACCGTATTTGTTTCTTATGCTTAATTTATAGAAATACTTATGAATCGTGGTGACTAGTTAGTACCATCTTTGTATGCTCAAAGTGAAAGTGTGGGGTGTCCATAGATTGGAAATGCGAAATTTAAGAAATGCTTATGCAGACCTGCGCAATGAATTTGTGTTTATTATCAAACCGGAGAGTGGTTCAGAGTAGCATAGTGAAGTGATAATATCTATATATTCTGTTGTGGTATCATTGTTGAGAGTGTCCACTAGTAAAAGTATGATCCCTAGGCCTTGTTTCCAAGCATTGAAACACCGTCTACAACCAGTTCCCGCTACATGTTTGTGTGCTGCCATTTTTATTTCAGATTGCAATTACTACTTACAATCATCCATATTACTTGTATTTCACTATCTCTTCGCCGAACTAGTGCACCTATACATCTGACAAGTGTATTGGGTGTCTTGGGGACACAAGAGACTTCTTGTATCGTAATTGCGGGGTTGCTTGAGAGGGATATCTTTGACCTCTACCTCCCCGAGTTTGATAAACCTTGGGTGATCCAGTTAAGAGAAATTTGTTGCTGTTCTACAAACCTCTGCATTTGGAGGCCCAACACTGTCTACAAGAATAGAAGCGTGCATAGACATCACCCACCACTTAGCACCAGGATTCTCTCTCACAACCCACCGCACCAGCATGTCGTCGGCCGCCTCGAGCGCTAATTTTTTTGATAGAGAACATGTATTCTTAGCACCGGATTTCAATTCTTCTGCCTCTCACTTGTTCTCCACCCACAACAAATGTTGAGGTTCTGCTTTCGCTACGGAGTTCCAAGATTTCCACATTCCACACACAATGATTTCTGCAGTTCCAAGATTGCAGAAAGCTAGGATTAGAGACACACCTTTTGGACCAGCTGGTAGCTTATTAGGTTCTGCTTTCGGTACGGAGTACGAACTGAGCTTATTCTTTCTTTGAGCTATCACCAGAGACCCTAGATTTGACTCCATCATCTTCAACTCCAGTTCCCCCCGCATACCTAGAGTCAACTCCATCGATGTGACAATCTCTGCCACAACTGCGGACTACTCACCGTCCAGATCGGTGCCCGCACGTCTTGGTCACCTCCATGGTAGGAAAGCTCTCTCCGACCGGCGCCCTCGTATACTCTCCGTCGTCGCCAACCACCTACAACTCCGACCAAATGCGCACATATTTTTTATCTTCTGTACATACCACACGCACGAGTCAACGTTGCCGAGTCAAGGGACGGCGTTCGCTGACCGTCATAGCCGACCGTCATAGCCTAGCCCACCGTAACCCATCGACGGATACACGTATCGACCTTCTCCACCGATTTATGCGTGTCAGACTAGTCATAGTGGGGAGTAACATCGACTAGTGTCATGCATATGACACTAGCCTATGTTACTACCTTCATAGTGCATAGTAATTTAGATATAGTATCATGGGTGAGTGTATTAATTAGCTTGTAGACTCATCCTACATTGAAAAGTGTGATGTTATGGTAACATAGCTAGTTACCACAACAATCTTTTTCTTCATTTAATTTCATGTCATGTCATTAATTTGCCTAGTTGACAATGCATGTAGCTCTATATTACTACATACCTTAGGCTGGTGCCAACGCGGGCTGGAGCAGGGGCGCTAGCGCCGGCGTCGGGGCGAGATGCGGGCGAGAGGGCGGCGAGACGAGAGGCCAGGGCGGTGGCGCGGGCGCCCGACGGTACCGCCCGCTAGCGCCCGGCTGCCGCCCACGCTGGGGGCGATAGGGGGGCGAGAGCGATGGCAGGTCGGGGCGAGAGGCGGGGTGAGAGGGAGGGGGTAACGGCTAGCTGAGGTGGCGCGATCTGATTCGTCCACCTCAGCTAGCCGTTGGGGTAGCCGTTGCTTCCTCAAAAAATTCGAAAAAAATGTCAAAAACCCCAAAATTTCATCCCCAAGCCCTATAAATACCATATGGTTTCACTCATTCCACACCTCACTTCATCTCCTCCACTCTCCATTTCCACTTCTCTCAACGCCATGTCTTCGTAGCAGCAGTTCGAGCGACGGAATGGAGGGTGATATGATCGCTGCATTCCAGGCGGAGTATGAGGAGGCGATGCTCAACGAGGAGGCGGAGCCAAGACGGCCGCGACACCGCCGAGAGTTCATCAGGTGTGATCGTCTGGGTGCCCACGATCGGCTCTTCGAGGACTACTTCGCCGACGACTGCAATTATCCTCCGAGCTTCTTTCGGCGAAGGTATCGGATGAGGCGATCCCTTTTTCTGCGCATTGTTGATAGATTGGGTGAATACTCTCCGTATTTCATCCAAAGAGTTGATGCTCTCAACCGTGCTGGTTTTTCTCCCCTACAAAAGTGTACTGCGGCTTTGCGTCTGTTAGCTTATGGAGCCGCTGCAGATACGATAGATGAGTGGCTTAAGTTGTCTAGATAGATTATGTGAAGGCATCATTTGACTGTTACGGGGAACATTTTTGCCGTCGACCAACTATCGAGGATACTCAGCGTCTGTTAGCGAAAGCCGAGGAGCGTGGCTTTCCAGTAATGTTAGGGAGCATCGATTGCATGCATTGGCAGTGGAGGAACTGCCCAGTGGCGCATGCCGGTCAATTCACAAGGGGAGACATCAAACACCCTACCATAATCTTAGAAGCCGTTGCGTCATATGATCGTTGGATCTGGCATGCCTTTTTTGGAGTGGCCGGGTCCAACAACGACCTCAATGTACTCAATCAGTCGCCGTTGTTCACTGATGTGCTTAGGGGAGAAGCATCCATAGTGAACTTCACGGTGAATGGACATGAGTACAACTATGGTTACTACCTTGCCGACGGCATCTACCCCTCCTGGCCGGTGTTCATGAAAGGTGTTACTCTTCCACAAAGTGAAAAGCATCGACGGTTCACTGCTGCTCAATCAGCTTGCCGCAAAGATGTCGAGTGCGCCTTTGGAGTGCTGAACACTAGGTTCAACATTCTAGCAGTTCCGGGACGCTCCTACTCGAGACGTACTCTTGGGTTGATCATGCGTGCATGTGTCATTCTGCATAACATGATCATCGACGATGAGCGTGATATAAATTTGGAGAACATCTATGAGACAGTTGATTCCAATGTCGGCCCTGCGATACACAACCACGCACCACCAAGCCTAGCAGCCAGGATTCAGATGGACAACGAAATGAGGGACTCACCGATGTATACACAGCTCCAGCATGATTTGATTGAGCATGTGTGGGCTAATGCCTAGATTATGTAATTTCTTCAAATTTTTATGTAATTTTTTTTATAATGTAATCGGTAACAATTTTAGTTGAATAAAATAATTTTCTTGCATTATTTTGAATGTTGTAATCTGAAAAATAAATGCTGATGTCGAGGAGAGAGAAAAGCTGATGTGGAGGAGAGAGAAGTGAGAGCTGGCACTATAGCCCGTGCACTGGCACCGTGGGGTGAGAGTGAGGGAAAAAAGCTGACGTGGCGGGTGAGAGTGGGGTGGTGCATTGGCACCAGCCTTAGACTAGCCACAATGGAAGTATCATAAGTAGTATCATGCATGTCATGTTGGCAAAAATCTGATGTGGCACACCAATTAACGAGGTGAGAGATCAGAGTGGTATCATAATATGATACCGTATCATAGCACGTAAAACTAGAAAACTTAATGGCAAACACATTATAAACATTAAATAATGATACCATGATACTATCTTATGATACTATACATTGTGGGGTTAGTATCATAAACTGGTACGTATCATGTGCATGATACTAGTGTATCATGATACTAGTGTATGATACTTTTCATTGTGACTAGTCTTAGTTACTCCATTATAAATAATCTCATATGGGTACCGAAAAAGCTGACATGCACTGATCCCTAGACCTGACGAGCGGTTCAGCAAACGAGCTCATCTGAGCTTGGGGCCACAAATGCCGCTCCCAAATAGAAGCCCTAAAATGATTGAATTGAGTATCTACCCTAACTAATTAGAGTAGTTTCTTTCAGCGATACCTTTTCCATGGTAGGCTAGGTAGCCAGTAGCTACCAGACAACACATTAATCATTTGGGCAGCAGTTCTTTTCGGTCCTCCTTTCCCCTTCTTCCCTGACTCGATATATACCGCTCAAACAAAAGCAAGAGAGCAAGTGGTGGGATCATCAGATTCAAGCAATGGTGGTCACTGGCTGCGATGCCCAGTGCCTCCGTCCATTCCTTTACCACCAATACTTGATTAATTTCTAAAGGAAAAAATTAACGGTAGAAAGAAGCACGGCGAGTGCGCAGCCATCTCGAGCGAAAGTTGCGCAGTCATGGCATCTTCAACAGGGTGACGCATTTCAGATATTTAAATTGTTCACGCGTGTCCGTTTACATCTTATCGCAGACAAGAAAATAATCGTTTTTTACCGCGCGTTCGTTTGGGCCAGGGGTGTCCCAGCAGCCTGCCGCATTTTTTCTACTTTTTTCCTCTTTTTCATTTAAACATAGATACAAACATTACACAAACTAATACATAGTTTGAAACATGGTTAAAATATTGCAAAATAAGAAAACCTAACTAGTGTTGGTCACGCAGGTTTCTTATGTTTGTTGTCAAGAAAAAACACTCTTGGCACTCTCAATCACCCAAACTGGAAAACCCAGCTTGCTATGATAGCCCTGTTGTTTCTATCAAGGGAGAACATAGAGAAACCTTCACTAGTGGCTTTAATTGGCCCGTGGCCATCTAACTGTCGGTGTCCGAGCCCGACTCGTCGGTGTGGTAGTGCATGCGGCAGGATATGTCGTCGAACACCTTGACGATCATCTCGCCATCTCCCTCGTAGAGGAAGGTGAGCCGGCCGCCGGGCTCGAGATCGAGGTCGCGGGCAAACTTATCTCACCCGATGTGCATGTACATCTTGCCTTTCTCGTCGAACAAGACCTCGACAGGCCACCGGCAAAAGTGGCAGCTGGCCTCCCTTAGTTGCAACTCGGCCGGCTCGGCGCCGTCAACGAAAGAGGCGAATTTTTCCGGGAGCCGCTTGATGCCGAGGGGGTCCTGGTCGATGCGGAGGAGGAACTCGAAGCACAGGTCCTCATGCGAAGACGATGACGGCGTAGGCGACGATGAGCGTGGGCTCGTAGCTGCTCCACCTTGGCGGCCCTGGCCGCGGCGGCCACGCCCGCTGCCTCGCACCTCGCCGGCTACCAGGACCCGCCATGGAGTACCTCGCGGGGTTGGTTGCGTCGCACGAAGAGCAAGGCGGCGCTACGGTAGAGGTTGTGGCGGTTAGGGTTTATGCGGAGGAGAGGATGAGAAAGACGAGTGTGCGCCCCTCTATATACGTCGGAGGCAGCCGAGGGGCGCGGCACGCGTGGCATCGCCATTACTTCGTTGGTAGAGGTGGGCGGCGGCCACTCAGTAGGCGAGGCATCGTCATTAACGTGATGCAGACTGCCGAATCGATGCGTCGGCGCCAAACCTGAAGCGCCTGAGAAGATGCGTCGAGCCTGGGTCACTGCCAGACGGGCCTGACGTAACGTTCGCCAGACGCGAGCGGATACTCGGCGCGACCGTAGCATCCGCGGAGACGCGTTCGAGACGCATATTTGGGTCACGTTTCCGTCTCCGCGGACACCCCAGTCACTATGCGTCGGGCCGCTGACATGGTACCATACGCATTTTTCGACCATGCGGCCGCAAACAGTCGCTTCGCGTCCGTTTATGTCGCGTCCGTTCGAGATGCTCTTACCTCGGGAAGAAATTATCGTACGTGAGGCGTCGATCTATATGAGGTTTCCTGACATTGACGGATTAGATCGGATCAGAAAGATGCAAGCTACGTGTTAGGATAACGTACCAGGTTGAATTGCCAGTGTGATTGTTACGTACTATTCATCTACCGACAACGGAGTGGACAGGCCAGTCAATGGAGAAGAGAAGACAGGAGTGTTAAGAGACATCATTGGAGTTCAGAGCACACTAGAGTTAACGGTGACTAGCAAAGTGGAGGCTACAAGTGAAAGGACCTGTTGAAAGACATTCATATTTATCCAACGGATGGCACTATTAATCAAGTGATGGGCTTCGATCATGGAGTACTTTAAATGATGCTCCCTCTGAATGTTGAAACAGTACCGTGCGTGACATATTTTTGCATGGTCAAGTCAACTGACGGCACCAGTAATCAAGATATGGGCAGTTCTGACTTGAAATAAATAGATCAGAATGTATTTTGAACATAAGATTGTGTGCATCACTTTAATGCAGAGGCCGGGTGATGAGGTGGCTCCTCGGCAATGCTCACCATGAGAGACTTAGGGTTAGTGAAATCCTGGAGGTTAGCACGAGACATCGGATAGCAGATAAGCAGAGAGCAAGATTTACCCCGGTTCAAAGCCCTCGATTAGATAATATCATTACGTCCTGCATGTTTGATCTTAATTATGAGTAAAATTGGTTACAATGGGGTAGCTGAAGGACTGCGTAGTGGTTTTCTCCCCGAGAGACAAGGTTTCTAGGATTTGTGTATGCGTGTGGAATGTGTGATGTTATGAGAGAGCCTCCGATAGGCCCTCTCCTGGCCTCTATATAGGAGGTCAGATCCCGAGAGTCCTGCTCAGAGTCGCTTACAATATAGAGGGGTTCTATCTATCCTTTCCTTATTCGAACATCTCATTGCCTTAAAAAAAACTTCAAGAAACCGTCACCTTCCATCTTTCCTCCATGTAACCGACGTCTTGGTCCACCTTGGGCTGCGGTGCTTCAGATGGGCCCCTTGTTGGGCCAAATGTGGTAGGATAATGTCGGGTACCCGAAGGGTAATGCCTACATCTGTAACCCTCAAGTGACTGGCTGAAGCCAACTTCGGGCAGGGACTAAAGTTGTATCAGCTGATACTTGACAATCCATCAGGTCTTCAAGCTCAATAGAAGCTGAATAATTGATCATGCGTAAGGGATGGAGTAACTAACCCCAATTTACTCGAGAATCGAGACTGGTTAACTACCGAAGCAAAACAACGTTACCCTACACATGTTCGAGTCCCCGGGCCCGAACCTGGATTGCTGGAACCTTCGGGTTCGTGAGCAATTCCATAACCTTCAAGGTCTCCCGAAGTAAAAAAAGCAAGAACCTTCGGGTTCGTTTTTCCTTGAATACTTTCTATCGACAAGGCTTCCGTCTTTTTTATCGGGTGCGTGATCAGTGCTCCCGATGGAAGTAGCCCCCGAGCATGTGGATGACTGTGTAGTAGTCATGTATATAGGTTGTAAATGGCTGAGTCGAATATCGTAGATCTCTTCGAGTTCCGAGATATATTCGGGTGCTCCACCATGGAGGAGCCGATAGTTTCAATGACATCACCAGTAATGTGGCAACTGCTACGGCGTAGCTGACACGACGTGACCTAGTGGGCCCGACCCACGTCTGTGCAGTTATTTGGAAAAGACCAAACATTGCACGTTGACCGAGGCGTTTCCTCGATCCTCGTGCGTAGTGGGAGGTAGTGGGCCGTCGTTGTCTCTCACTCCGCAACACATGTAGGGGCACATCTTCCTCCATTTTTAGCGGTGCGGATCTAACGGCCCAAATTGAGAACCAAAGTTCTTTATAAATGGATACGGGGGGTTAATCCACCCCTTCACCGCTTCACTTGTTCATCTCCTTCCTTCGTCCTCTGCTCGCCATTGTCACCTCGCTAGAGTTTCCAAAGGAACAAGATAAACTCCAAGTGCCATGGGGAAGAAGAAGGCTGACACTTCATCTAGCACCGTCGCAAGCGCCACCGGTTCGAAGGTGACAGGCGCCGCGCCGAGATCCTCCGCCGCCACCAAGGACCCCCAGTGCGACTGGACGAGGTCCTCCATTACGAGGAACGAGGAGAACAAGATGCGTCTCCTGGGACTGATCTCCAGCGACGAGAAGGACATTCGCTTCCCAGGCTCGGATTCTCGTCCCAAGCCTCCTGCTGGGTTCATCGTGATCTTCACCGCTTTTTTGTACCGTGGGCTATCTCTCCCAACCCACGAGTTCCTCCGCTGCCTCCTCTTTTCCTACGGCATTCAGCTCTGGCAATTGACACCGAACTCAATCCTGCACCTTGCCATTTTTATCATTGTCTGTCAGGGATTTCTCGGCATTGACCCGCACTGGGGCTTGTGGAAGAATATTTTCTTCGTCAACTGTCATTGCGGGACATTGGACCATACGTCGTGGGAGTGGTCAACTTCGTCGTCCGAAAGGAGGTGAAGTACTTCAACTTCCCGATGAAGGAATTTGTCCAGAACTGGAGGCAGAAGTGGTTCTATCTCGGGGACCAACAAGCTTCGGGCACCGCTCTGATCTGCCGATGTTTTCGGATGTTCTTGAGACGACACCAAAGAAATCTTGGAGGAACATTCTGGCTGTCGAAGAGAAACCGATAGCTGATAAATTGTATGAAAGGGTCATGGATCTGAAGAGCTATGGTGGCCAGACCATGACCGGCACCGAGTTTGCCGCTTTGCTCTTGAAGCGCCGAAGAAGAAGATGTCAGGGCCTTTACTGTCAAACGCCGGAAGCTTGCTACCGATCAACTGACCGATACAGTGGAGTCGAGTCCTAGTGGCTAGTACGACGATGATGTTGATCATGTTGTGCCTGTTGATGCAGCTCCCGAGGCGTCGGCTCCTCCAACATCGAAGCGGACATCGGGTGTCTTTGCTGACGAGGAAGAAATGATGTTCGAGTCGTAAGTGCCTTTTCTCTTGTACGCCGTTGATTCACTTGACAGTTTCATTTGTGTTGTTGATGTAGTCGAATTTGTTTGACCAGTGATGAAGGGGAGATACCTCCTCCACCTCCGAAGAAACCGAGGGTCAGCTCCGAGAAAACGATGACCACGGAATCCGAAGACCCGGTGAAGAAAGGGTCGGTTCCACCGGAAGGTGCGCCCATTTAACCTCCACCGCCGAAGGACACCCTCTCGAAAACTGCTCCCACGACTTTGGCTTCCCTGGGACATGTAAGTGTCGTTGCAGTTTTGTTTTCCTTTGTGATAATCCTTACCGGTGTAGCCCCTGAGCCTATGCTCGACTGCTTGCAGCCGAGTGTTGGCTTGACAGACGTTCAAGTGTTATAAATGATGCTTCGTATCTTTGTTCCAGCCCATCTTCGCCATGGTGACTTCGCCGCCCAGTTCGTCAAGCTGGAGGCCGAAAATGTCGAGCTTCGCACAGAGCTTGCTACAACCAAGTCTTCAGCCGAACGAATCAAGACCGCGAACAAGCACACATCCGAAGCATGGAAGAAGGCTGAGGGTCTAGAGAAGGAGGTCGCCAAGGTGAAGGCCAAGCTGGAGGATGAGCAGAAGCTGAAGAAGGAGGCCTAGTCCCAAGCAAAGAAAAGGGAGGATCGGCTCCGCAAATCCACCGAGACTCTGCTAGGTAAATCACTTGAACATCTCTTAGGTTGCTATGACTCATTGTTTTTATTTATATCTTGTTCAGGTACTGCGGACACCCCCATGGACCGCACAAATAAACTTCGGGTTGACTCCATGACCGACGCCCTTCGCCGTGGACTCTGGCGAGCAAATTCAAGAGTTGCTGAAGAAGCCGAATGCAGTTCTATCGAAGTTGTACGCCCTTGTCTTCCCGAAGCTGAGCCAAGAGAAGACCTTGGGGGAGCTGGCGGAGGCGTTCTTTATCGACACCGACGACCCACTCGAGCTACTGAAGCGCAATTCACGCCTTTACGGAGCGCTCCTTGCCTTCCAACTTATGATGGGGTATGGCGTCGCTGCCAAATTTGAGGAGCTGTCGAAGGCACTTACGGCAGGGGAAGACGATTCTGCTATCGACCTGGGGCCCTTCACCGAATCTGCTCGCAAATGTGCGCGCGAGCTGAATTATTTGTGGAGGCTAACAAGAAGAAGGGAGCTGCCAAGATTGCCCCGAGTGCCTCTGCACAGACCCAAGTTCGTTGAATTTGCTGTCTTTATCTGTAATCGACACTTATAAGTACCTTTATTCTCCTGTGTTGTAATGAACCATGTTGGCACTGTTGCCAACACTTTCTTTTGTGACGTTGGTGTTCCCGATGGGAGTAGAAATCCCTGGACTTTGATTTTTGTATTTCTGATATGCGCACTCGATGCCTTTTTGCAAGTGGCTCCAACTTCCTCGCATGCTTTAGGTTCTTTGAGTCATCCGGTTGGTGATGAAACCGGGCTTGTAAAGCAACTTCGTGGCAGAATATCTTAAATGGAGAAGGACTTGGTGGTTATCCACGCAGAGGTGGCGATATTGAAGAAAAAGGGAGAACTAGCCGTCAAAGCCGAGCAATATTCACAGGAGGAGCTTTTGAAGGCCACCTAAAGCTTGCACTGTGAGTAGCCAATGCTTTTGGTCTTGAATCTTCGAGTGCATGTTCCTTGTGAATTTATTTTCCTTTTTCGACAGTCATTTTCCTGAACGAGTCGGAAGAGAACAAGCGCGTGCATGACAGGGTCAATGCTTTGACCAACCTGCCGTAGCCGCACGACGTTAAATCGAAGGCTGCTACTGTCGTAAAGTTTTAGGATCTGGTGGAGCAAGTACATGGTTTCTTCGAGAGGTGTCATGCATCCTTGGCCATGGTATTGGGAACCTTGTTTCCGTTCAACCCGCTTCCTCCGGCGCTGCTTGCTCTGATGGCTAAGTTCAAGAATGCTGCTGAGGTTCGGGTTCTGGTGCGGAATCAGCTCATTGCCGGGGCTGAAGTCGCATTTGCCTTTGTGCAAGCCCGCTACCCGACGCTTAACTTGGAGCTAATTGCCAACGGACCGCCCTTGGGAGAGGATGGGAAACCTGTTGATTTAAATCAGTATTATCCCCTTGTGAGAAATCCTGCTACAATTGTAGTCGATATCCTGGACAAGGGCACCGAAGCAGATCTGCTGGCTCGAGCTGAGCAACGAGCAAGGGGGTCAGATTGATGTAAATCAATGCAATGTGTAACGGATGATCATGCAAAGGATGTGATATTTGTATATAATTGATCTAACTTCTCCTCTGTTGCAGCCTCCGAGTATTCGGGTGTGCTGTAGATTATGAAAACTCATAGCAACTTTTATCGCCTAGCGATGTAACATGATGAGCCGATTGTTTGTGTTTGAAATTTATTGATGGCGATGCCCGTGCAAACGGGCGATCCGCAATGTCAATTGACCCGTAGTAAAATTTATCGTGTAAACGATGTGCTATACACTATACAGAGCCGTTTTTTATAAGTGTGAAAACGTCGGTGGTAGCCCCCGAGCAATCGGGTGAGCGACTGGTAGCCCCGAGCAATCAGGTGAGCGACGGGCTCGACGGACTCTTATCGTGAAGACGATGTGTAGTGCAGAGCCAAATTTCCATCGGCAGCAGCCCCGGAGTAATTGGGTGTGCTGCTGGCTCGATGGACTCGTGGCTCAGGCGAGGTGCTACATGGATATTTTGTTGCGTGCTTTCGAATGAGCACATGGGCATTGCAAAACATTAACTAATGCAGAGTATATGCATACTGAGCGTCACAAGGGACATGATCTGAACCCATGATGTCTTAACCAAACTTGCAAGCTTTGAAATGGTGACCAGCTAACGTCCAAGACAGAATGGGTACAATGCATTTAGCACATAAAGTAGCACCCCAGCAGAACAGTAAATCCACTGACCTTGCAGGATGCAGAATGGAGCAAAGGAAACAAATCGAGGGCATTCTCACAGAAACAAGTTCTTTTTTCACAAACCAAGTCCGTTGTAAATGGCCGAACTAGTTTCAGTCAAGTGATGCAAACCATAGGAGCAAGAAATAGCGAAAATTCCATGATGTCAGCACGACGGAGTGCATGGCGGCAAGCAATGATGTCCCCTTTGATGAAGAAAGCGGATGTGTACATGCATGTACTTGTTCCAATTTCTGGGACCGACAGACTGAAAAATATGAAACAATAAAAGGATATGGTTTAGGCTTCAGCATTTAATACAAAGGTCAACAACATATTTCAACTTCCATACAGCTTCCCACGCGTCACAGATTGACTTCGGTAACTACTGTTGTTTCCCAGCTGCTGCTGCGGTGCTTGATGTCGACGATGATTCTACTTGACCACAAGCTCTTATAACTGCTTCGTTCTGAAAGCAAATATTGCAAATTGTTACTAGCTTGGTATTTATTCCAGAATATGATTGGAAGGCTAATAGCAAGGAAACTGCATGAACAATGGAATTCTAATAAGTGAGAATTACACATGCAAGCATGAGATATCACAGATCGTTATTGCTTTACTCTCCAGTCACATGCCAACTCACTAAGATTATCAGGTTGTGTACAGTCACAAGTTCTCAAGGAATGCACGTGTGCATGATGGCCATCATTCACGTAATTCAAAATCAACATGATGAATTGTACAATGTCGTTGGAAATAAATAAGGTCCATCAGCAACGTGGAACATAAATCCTAGTATCACTGTTATGATAATTTTAGAGTTCTGTAACAGATGTCCAAACGTCCGGAGTCATAGCATAATATCAAAGCTTGGTTAGAATTTTGCAGGGCCAAACTTCACAAAAAAAAAAGGAAAGCATAGTGCAGGGAAACCGGTAATACAAATTATACTCCTTAAGTAAAAATAATATGTTGTGCGACACGATACAGGTGCGTACTTGGTGATCTTAACTCTAAAGGGTCAAGAACGAATGAATCCTGCAAAGCATTAGTTATGATAGTTTGAATTATTTGGGCAACAACCCTTTCAAACTTCATACTTTGATGATAGCCCCAGCCTACTACTATGTGTTTGCATGTCAACCACCTGCCTACACCAGTTTATCACTTCCATTTACACACTTTCTTTAGATCATGCTGTCCATTCTCATTACATTTGTGTTATAAAAACAGGTGCAGATTTTCCAGAGACCCTGTGCCCAGATTGGATGGATGATGGGAGACCATGGTTGCATTTATGCCATAAAAAATGTAGACCCTATTTTAGTCTATAAGTTTGGAGTGCATGATGAACCTGATTTAAGTAAGGTTTGTCTTCTACTAAAATTCAGGTAAAGTGTAGCCCGACGGCATGGCTGCGAGGGATTGAGAAGAGGGAGTAACCAAGGGAGAGATCAGATTAATTATTCTTGCTTGATCCAAAAGTAGATACACGTCATCCTTACATAATGGATGCTCAGACCTCTGACCTCTCCTAATACCAATGTTGAGGAAATCGTTTACCGGTTACTGCTTCATTGAGGAAATCGTTCATCTTTCCTGACACAATTGGACTCTTTCCTAATCCTATACTTTCCTAAAGGACCCTCCTCTTTTATTTGGTGTTGCAAGTCTTTGCCAAACACCTGATCATCTCCTGATCCAATACAACCATCCTGATCTTCCGGCCTGCCGCATCCCTCTTACTAGCATCCACAACACTATACTCCTCCCTGACAAGCAGCTTGCCCTCAAGCTGTAGGGCGGCGGCCAGGGTTGAAGGCCTTCATAACCCCACAATGATGTTATACTGTGATTCCAGCTCCACAAATTGCTATTGTGCTTACCCAATTCTCTCAAGTAGATCTTGTCCTCTAGGTCTTCCAGATTTGTTGGATGCTTGAACAGAACAGATATTTTATCTCTAACACTTTCTCCTTGGTTGATCATGAACTGATGTGCACGCACATGGGCTTGTTCCAGCAATCAGCTGCACACGAATCTGCCTCCAATTCTGTTGGTCGACATGGCTTTCTCTCCAAGCCCTGCAGCTCGCCCTCCTGGCTCGCCTCCTTGCAAATCTGATGCACATGTGGCATGTTTATGTCAATCGTTGTGCAATCACATGTTGCAGCCATCACAACTAGCTGCTTCACTTCCATCGAACCAACGAGCTCCACCGCTGTGAAGAGTCCAACAGTCATGGTATTTGGTTTCAACCTCTCTGCTTCTTGCTGCTCCTCCACTCCCAACTTCTTAATGATATATCGCCGTTGCTGTGTCGACTTCTAGCTGCGCTGACACTGTTGCAGCCGTACCTGCTGTGTTGGCACTTGGCAGCTGAAGCCATTGTTATGCTCCTTTCTTTTTCTGCAATGATCTCAAGCCCATGTGCGTGCACATCAGTTCATGATCAACCAAGGAGAAAGTGTTGAAGATTGGTCATCTCCTGATACAGTACGACCATCTCCGACCTCTCCTAATAGGCTAATACGATTGGAATTATTAGATCTTTACTAATATAATTGGACTCTTTCCTAATCCTATACTTTCCTAAAGGACTCTCTTTTATTTGGTGTTGCAAGTCCTTGCAGAACACATGATCATCTCCTGATCCAGTACAACCATCCTGATCTTCCTGCCTTCCGGTCTGCAGCATCCCTCTTACTAGCGTCCACACCATAAAGATTATAATAAAACTAATACGAGGGTAGAGGAGTGGAGATAGCATATCCACTCGACCCAGAGTTGATGCCTTGCAGCAGCAACAACCACTCCACCAGCACCTCGATTTGATCTGAACCAACATATGCACCAAGTCCCCAGATAAAAGCACCATTGCCCCCTCACACGAAGCCAACGCCGATCAAGTTGCAAGGCTATTAGAAGCCAGGAGAAGAAAAGAGGAAACAAATCAGCCATAGACACTGGGACAAAACGGAACAGGAATCATATGCAAAAGCTGTCCGTTAAGTTCATGTTCTGTCATAGTACAACTAGCATATGTACTACAAGAGAGAGAAGAGAAAGAGAACACGAAGTACAAGCCTTCAGGAAATTCACCAAAATTTGTCAAACCATCAAAACTAATTCCTGTAGTTCCAGTTCGAAGTTATTACTGATAAACCACAATATCACATGCCAACTCGTTGATATTTCCAATATATAATCAGATAAATCAAAATTCGGTAGAGATATCAGTTGAAACATTTAAATATGGAAAACTGAACATATAAAACACAAAGTCGCAAATTTGAGGTTATAGAAGTTAAAATTTGAAAAGAAAAAGTTGGATCTTAACTGATTATCATGAACCTTAGGAGTGTTGTTAATTCTTATGATGTGGTTCTTTAGGTATTGTTTGTTAAGCATGGTTTCCCCTACAAAGATCCGTGGTTCCAGTTTGAAGGTAGTCTTCTGCTAAGGCAAGTAAACGATGAATCGCCCTTACTAGACTCCCAAACTTGTAGAGCACATCATGCCTAAGAAACAAATTAGTTAAACTCCTATTTGCCTCATGATAAATCTCAAGAGTAGCTCGGAACGTATATCTAGTTCTGAGCACACAAACTATAGCAAGATCCACTACTTGGCATGCACCGAGCAGCTGTCAACAAGTCCATTTTGCCCTAGGTTCATGGCTAAGCTTCATAATCTCCTGGTTAAATGACAAACAAGTATTCTAGAATCCAGTGCATGCTTACATCAATTCAACTACAGGACGCAGTCAACCTACCTGGCTGCTAAAACAACACACCCAATTCTATGCCAGATGTTGCCGTCTAAATAAACTAGGCAACATATCAGCACCACTAGATGGACATATGTCGAGAGCAAACTATTACCATGGCGAAGATTCAGGAGAACCAACGACTTGTCGATTTAGGTGATTCAGGCCAACCATAAGAACCGCACATGAATCAGGAAGACAAGGAGATCATCCCAGAATGTTGAAATCGGAAAGAGAAGGAGGAGGGCAGATGCGTCCTGGTGTTACCTGCCAGAGGCGCTTTAGGCGTTTCTTGGCGTTGTTCTTTCGGGTAGTGGTGAGCTTGATCCGCTTCCACAACAGCCCCGGGGAGTCGTTCCTCTTCACCACCTCCAGTGCTCGGGTCGCCCAGAACGCTCCCGCGCCGCCGAACAGCCCGCCGCCCGCCATTTGTGAATCTGTCTGTTGCTTCTTCTTCGTCTTGCTCAACTCTTCGGCGGCGGAGGAGATTTAACCTTTTAGGGCACGATGCGCGTTATGGGCTCCAGCTCTGATGGGCCACCAAAAACTGCCAGATGAAGGCTTTTTATGGCGAAACCTATATGCCGACGAGGTTTGGCAAAACGCAATCCCTATACTCCGCTTATAGCGGGCGCTACCTGGGGCGCCGCGCAGGCGTTCGTATTTCTGGGCCGGCCCATTCCGAGCGACGGGTTGGTTTGTCCGGTATTTCTCCCGTTCTGACTGTGTCGTTGTGTTTCCTGGTTGATCTCCGGTTTTTCTTTTTGGAAAACGCTCACAATCCTCCGGGGGATTGCTCGCTTCATCATCCGCCTCCCCTGAACTCCACGTGCATCTGGTGGCCCCCGCCCACGTTCATCTTATCTCTTCTTCCTCCAGATTTTTCCCCAAGCTTTCCTGGCTGGCCTCGCCCGCTCCCGCTCTTCCCCGACCGCTCGCCGCTGGTGACTGTCGCTAGCTCTCCCGGCTGCTTGCCGTGATACCCGCCCGCTCCCGCTCCTCCCTGGCCGCTCGCTGCCTGTACCCTCCCGCTCGCCCTTGGACTCTGCGGGCTTCGTCATCAAGCGCCGCAAGAAGATGGTCGTGCTCCGCGTCGATCTGCGCGCCAAGCTCAAGCGGTGCATCGATCCGGACGGGTTGGTCACTGGCGCGGTCTCCTAGGTCTTCCTCGCCGGCTCCAACTTCGCATCCGCGTGCTCCATCCCCGGGCTTGCTACAATGGGCGGCCAACCTCGCTACATGGGGCGACCGTCGTTGCTACCATGGCGCCGGCGGCGTTGCTACCACGGCATGGAGGCGTTGCTGCACGGAGCGGCCGGTGCTGCTACTTGGAGCTGGCGGCGTTGCTACCATGGCGCGGCGGAGTTGCTCCCAGCGGCCGCCGGCGTTGCTACCATGGCCCGGCGGAGTTGCTCCCAGCGGCCGGCGTCGTTGCTACCATGGCGCGGCAGAGTTGCTCCCAGCGACCGACGGCGTTGCTACCATGGCGCGGCGGAGTTGCTCCCAGCGGCCGTCGGCGTTGCTACAATGGCGAGGTGGAGTTGCTCCCAGCGGCCGCCGGCGATGCTACCATGGCGCGGCGGAGTTGCTCCCGGTGGTCGCCGGTGTACCATCGACTTGCTGCAAGCCCCATCAGGCTGCTGCTGCTACATCGGCGACGGCCATGGCCGGCGGTGGAGCGACGCC
The DNA here is from genome assembly GCF_019359855.2 of Lolium perenne. Taxonomy (NCBI): domain Eukaryota; kingdom Viridiplantae; phylum Streptophyta; class Magnoliopsida; order Poales; family Poaceae; genus Lolium; species Lolium perenne. Next base: position 83,549,635 of record NC_067248.2, on the reverse strand, counting down.
GGCGTGCACGGATGGGGGGCGGAGGCAGAGCGGTGAGGAGGACGCCCCGCGAGGAAGGCTGCTGCAGCGCGACGCCATGACCGGTTCTCCGGCGACGGAACGGCGGGGGTTTCTCCAGCGAGGCCACGATGTGAGCGCTGGCAGTACAGCCATACAGGGAGAACGACGATGCCACGTTTCCTTTTCATGGGTTGCTTTTCTTTTTTTAGAAGGTTGCTGGGAAGCGGGTTTGACCGTTCATCAATTCCATCGTGCGGCTGTTCACCCGGGGGATCGGGGGATTTGATCCCCCGGGGGACGCTCAGCACTCCCCTTTCTTTTTTCTGTTCAGTTTTTTTCCGGTTTTCTATTTCTCTTTTCCATCTTTCTTCTATTTATGGTTTTATTTTTTCTAATATGAACAATTTTAAAATCTGAACAATTTTGAAACACAAACAAATTTTGAATTTGAACTTTGAATATTTTTAGATCTGAACTATTTTCGAAACTAAACAATTTTCATATTTGAACTTTTTAAAAATTTAAACGGTTTCTAAATCTGATTTTTTTATTTTACCATTTTTCAAATTTGAACAATTTTGAGATTTGAACATTTTTCAAATTTGAACAATTTTGAGATCTGAACATTTTTCAAATTTGAACCGTTTTCAAATTTAAACATTTATTTTGAAATCTGATTTCTTGTCCAAAAAAACACCAGAAGTCAAGTTTGATCATTTTTATTTTGAAATCTGTTTTTTCCAAAAAAAAAAAACACCAGAAAAACCGGAGCACATCGATTGAATCCATCGATGGAGTAGCGATTGAACACGGCTCGTGCGACCGCGGAGTTGAATGGGCCCGGCCCAGGTGTGTTTCCTTTAGCGATAGGAGTCTGTTCCATCGCTTAAAGCGATCGATAGGACCTCCCTTGGCAAAACCTATACACCGACCAGGTCGGTGGCTACCGGCCACCGCACACCTCCTGGTCGGGTATGGGCCAGGCCCATTTGTGGCTGTTTAGCCTCGTTTTTTCTTTTTTCTTTTTATCTTTTCTGGTTTCTTTTTTCTGTTTTCTTTTCTTTTTTCTGTTTTCGGTTTTGTTTATATTTTTTTTAGATTCGAAAATTTTGATTTTTAAAAATTATTCAAATTGAAAAAATGTTTAAATTAAAAAATGTTCAAATTTGAAAACTGTTTAAATTTGAAAACCGTTCAAATTCGAAAATTTGAAAATTGTTCAAATATGAAAATCGTTCAAATCGAAAAATCGTTCAAATTCGAAATTTTTTCATATTCAAAAAATGTTCAATTTTGAAAATTATTCGGGTTAAAAAATTGTTCAAATTTCGAATTTTAAAAAATATTCAAATCCAAAAATGTTCAAATTTAAAAACTATTTTAATTTCAGAAAACTTTTCAAATTTTATGAAAAACTTTTTCTCGAAAAAAGTTTTTAAAAGTGTTAGATTTTAAAAAACAAAAATATAAACAGAAAAGAAAAAAACAGAAAAGAAGGAAGAAAAAGGAAAAAAACTCACCTGATGCAATGGGCCGCGGCCCACTAAATTACTAGATCGTGGGGGGTGTGCGTAGGGATGTAAATGGTACGGATAATTTCCGCTCCGAATCCGCATCCATATCCGTTTTTGAGGATATGGTATGCATTTTTAGAAATCCGGCGGATATGGATACGGATGCGGATAGTGATCAAGCGGATATCCGGCGGATATGGTAGAGGATATGGTATTGATACTATCCGACGGATACGGATTATCCGCCATTTTTTGCGGATTATCCGAGGTATACAAAGAGGATAATCCGAGAAAATTAGCCCAACCCTAAATATTTAGACAATATAGTTAGTTCATCGGCCAAAATATGTATGCTATTAGTACACAAATTGCTTTATTGTATGAAATAGAGTGTACATTTTGCTATATTCTATAAGTTTGTAGCTGGGAAGTGGTACTTTATCTCAAAAAAGAAAAAGCTGGGAAGTGGTACTGGGTGGAGACGACAAGAAGGTTGGTCCTGCCACTGCGCTACCACGTCGTTCGTGATTAATAAAGCACACCGTGGTAATTGATGTATGTACCAGCGCGACATCGGATAACAGGAAAACATTTGTGTGCCTTTAGTCGTTCTTTTGTTTAGCATCTTTTTTTTCGATGATCTGATCGTTATTTTCTCGTGTGTACATATACATAGTTTTTGGTCTTAGATAGGATTTTTTTTTCTTCTTTTTCTTTCACACGTATTTCTTTTATTTTTCCTTCTTTAGCACTTTTACATTCTTCTTTCTTACACTAGTACAAATGCCCGTGCGTTGCCACGGGTCCTCATATTTTATTTTTCAATGTACATATATAATTTACAACTCACTATGAAAATTTAAAACAAATCAGGGATAACATAATATACAACACGATAACACCGAAGCAATAACAGACAACATTGTTGTGTCTCTGTGTGGTTTTAAGTTCTAGCTCTTCTTGTTAATTTTTCGCGGTCAATCCCACAACTGTGTTTTAGGCCATCATAATGTTAACTCAACAGCCACTCCTTTTGGATGTATTATTGTCTCACAAAACGTGTGTGAACATAAGTATAACTGAAAGAATACTTCTTTTCTGATTAGTTTAAACAACACTTTGATATTCATAAATATCTATATGGAGACAACCCTAGCTAGATCGTATCCTGCTATGTCAACATACAAAAGAGGCTTAGAAAATCTTTGGGTAAAAAACTCCGTCGGCGGTGATGCGGATGCTAATTTTTTTAGGTAGCTTCCTCAAACCCCTTCAGCACATGCAAGCAAAAGAAAAATTAAGTGAAACACCTTTGCGATCAAATATCATTTCTTTTGTGGCTCTTTCTCCGGCTCCCCTTCCTTTCCTCGTGTCTCTTCCCATTTGTTCCAGTAACCCCTACCCCAATAACAGCACCACTCTCCAACTCCAAATCATCACTAACCGCAAATGGTTTTGAATGCTTATTATAATATAGGAAGAACCATTCACAGAAATCACGAAGAACTTCACAGTATGTAACTCACTTACCTTGTTGCATACCTTGCATGCAACAAGATCCCACTATGATACTTTACCCAGACTACACCTGTTATGTGATTTGTCTTCATATGGATGCAATAGATTTCTTGAAGTTTGAATAGTATGGTGATATGATTCCACAGATTGAGAACTTTATGAGGAGCAATATATAATTGCGGTGTTTATCTCATTCGAGATATTACAAGGTCCTCAACACATATGATATAACATGTAAGAAAATTTACAATTCGACTAAGCTATGGTATGTATTCTCTTTCTCCCCCATTTTCTAGTCCTAGACTATTTTTTAGTAACAGCAGCTCCTTCTCTGCCGATCCATTAGTCACAATGTATCATACCAACAAAATCTTAAGAAATTAGTCATGGCTTCCTTTCCTCGCTGGTGTCGCATTTTTACGTGGTGCAAAAATTATGTCAAACAATCAAAAGCATAATCAGGTTTAGAAAATAAACACCTCATGCTACAAAGGGTCTCACAAATAACTGAATGCAACGGGGGTGCATAAATCTGAGAAGGGTCCAAGATACACAATAATTTGAGAGTGCTAGAACAATCAACACTCTGCATCTATAAATACTGCATTCAGCCGGGTACACATAAGCGGTAAATGAAGCAGTAAACCCTCATAAAATAGGTTACGATCTTAGGGAAGTCACTGGTATGCAAGTTACTGGAAATAAATCTAAGTCATTACATACTATTTATTCTAAATATTTCATATCAAAGACATTTCTGTTTTACGCATGGTATGGTCATGAGCACTGAAGCAATTCCAAAGCAGGGCCGTATTGGCATGCAAAGAAAAATCCAAACACGAAAAATGGTGCAGAAACAATTTGAGACCTTTATCAGCTAACCATCACCATGGCGCAATTTTCAAACTACCTCCTATGAAATCATAGTAATTAAATTTAGGTTTTTTGTTCCTTAAAACATGGTCTGTTCATGGTCTCGAATACACAAAAGCGTTCAGTGTTGAAATTACCAGTTTTTAAAGAACAAACGGCGGATTTTAATTGTACAAGCAGTAAAGCGGTCGGGATTTCTGGACTCACAAACGACACTTCGACACACGAGAAGCAAAAGAAAACCTGAAGCTAAATCATTCTTTTCCTCATATGCTCATAAATGGACTTCAAGATTAAATTATTAATAGAGCAAACTTATATCCCTGCAGTATCAGGGTGACGAAAGATCTCTAAATATCTCATGACATTCAAAGAAGATACTTGCAGAGGCAAACCCTCTCTTACAGCAGCCTCATCTATATGGATCACCTGCAATGGCCAAAGCACGTTCTTACACATTCCACATGGACGTATTGATGATATGATGAAAGAGAAAGAAAGCTAATACACAGACCTGAATACGACCAGCTTCGGGATCCTCAACCTCCTTGGTGGCAAGAGCGATCTGGTAGCAAGTCTCAAACCTGTGACCAAAAGAGTATCTTGCAAACTAATCTACAACAAACTGCAGATAGAAAAAGGAGGGAAAGCGTTACACATTACATAGAAGTGCAGAAGTGAAAAAAAGGTTAGTGTCAGAAATATTGACGTGCCTTGCTCAAGCAGCACAAAATCTTAAGGAACTATGCATCTCTGTTTCGGAGCCCAGCTGCTACAAAATATCAGGCTATATGGTACAAAAGTCAGTATCAAAATTTGGCAAAACCAGAAAATTATAGACAATGCTAGCAGTTTTTACCTCAAATTATCTTAAACAAATCTCTATTATTAGTAACTTTTGTAGTATGAGGTTAGATCAACTTAAATAATACTACCCAGTTAGCTACGTCCTAGCAACCATCCCCTCATTGATTAACTGAAACCCATAATAACACACTTCAATTATAGAGGGAATCCTACAGACCGCACCCGTGGGGTGATATCGGTTGCTATAAGAGGCATGTAATATTAATTGTTGAATTAAGCAAGCATTGTGGGAGCGGTGCTTTCTTTCAGCATAACTTAATAATGTTAATTGGTTAGCATAATATATGGTAGTATCCTGTACCATTTGCATAATGAAAATTTGCAGGGTATACAATGCCTAGTGCCAAATATATCAGAACTATCTCTTGGGTATAACTTGTTGTATGCCCTGCTATCTTTAATACCTAGCTGGTGGCTGCAGCACAGAGATTTACAGATTTACATTTGGCAGTATGGGACGGACAAGGTACTGATCTACTGATAACTACAAGAAAGTAAATAAAGTGCCTTGCCTTTTGGTGACTTGCAATATTTTCCCTAGTGAGTTTCTCAACATTCACGAGCTCAAGTATTCTTTTGGCACAGCTTCTGCATAAACAGAAAATCATGGTGAGTACCATGAGTTACTCTAAGTAAATAACGACACAAAGAAAGTACTGATAAGTTCTTACTGTCAATTCCAAGATGGTTGACAGCAGCAACGAATTTTCTATCCAGTTCAACTGACCAAACAACTCTTGGCGCCAGGATTAACTTTGTAACTCTTTAAATTGGACCGCGCTCCTGTGTGAAAAGAGTCATTTCTCATGGCATAACCTTAAAACATAAAAGAACAAAATTCCAAACTGCCTGACACCTGAGACATTATGAGGTCATTCATAATGTGGTAAGTGCTTATTGGATTCTGACATAGAGTGGCCTTGATACATGTAGGTACTTATTTCAAGAACCAAAACAATAGGAAACTACTGTAATCAATATTCCCTGCTAACAAAATCACTGCACATCCAAAATTGCTGCAATATCATATTAGTCATTTTTCATAATGACGGACTGCTATGGAGATGCTAACGGTCATATATAACATGACCAACCGTTGGCGAAGTTAAGCAAGCAACGATGATAAGCAATCTTAACTTCTTGAGATAATGATTGTGGTGGTGGAGGCAGCCATGCTGTCGTAAACCCAGATTTCCCAATGTTTGCAACACTGCCCAGTTAAAAGCCTGGTTCATCCGTCTTGTATTTCTACAGTTTAAAGAAGCAAAGATAATTATCATCCAAAGAAGCAGCACAAGAAAGGCATCGTTGTCATGTTAATTTAACATGCTACAACCATATGAAGGAATCCATGCAAGCAAGGAAATCATCAGAGCTGATTCAAATCAAAGTATGGCTCATATATAATCCATGTTTCAAACTGTAAAAATGTGGCACGAAAACACCATCAAATATATCTTTTTCCTGAAAGGCAAGCAACCCCATAAATAGTGAAGGAAAAAATGACCTATCTTCGTGCACAAGAAAAAAGGCATGTCTAATTTAAGGATATAAAAAGATAAATAATTTCAGAGGCCTCAAGTGAAAAAGAGTGTACTGTACGGAAGCAAATAACTGCATGAAAATAAAATGCAAAAGCACTCCACTTATCTACATAAGTCACAGTTTATTTCATGTTGGTACTCTTTATTCCATCAAGTAAACAACAATGCCATATAATCACCAAAAAACTCTACTTGAACCATACTAACGATGTTTGTACATATACCTGCTAGCAAATTAATTGATTCCTTGAGAGACAATTTTCACAGCAGAATATCTCAATACCCTTTACTCATCTTCTGTGTGGAGCATCTTGAATACAAAACATACAAGCTACAAAATGGGTAATCATGCAAAATGATAAGCTTCAACAGATATGAGTTGCTACGGTCTTGATCAAATGTAGCATTGCATACCAGGTATCATAGAACGATCTAAAATAAGGTATCACCTACTGCTATCCTACAAACCAGCATGTACTGAATTCCCCAAACACAAAAAATATATACAGTAACAAATTTAGAGAACACATAATCACGTTGATGTACTTTCCATTTCCTGCAAGATGTCTCCTCTTCTAAATGCAGTTAGTTGGGCAAGTGTGGAGGCACACTACACTACTATTGCGGCATTTCCCAAGCAATAATAATGGGGACATTGAAGCTAATAACAGTTCAAGTTCAATATGGCAATAACCAAAAAATTACTCAGAAAATTTAAATGATAATGGCAATCTAATCTGCAAGCTATAGCTTCTACTCTCGTGTTTCTTAGATATCTTTTGCTGAAATAGTGAATCCCTTAGGCTTACAAATTTTAGAGGTCATTTGTTAGCATTGCCCATTCAGTAACTAAACTAACTAAACTAACTAAATACCAGGTATAATGTTTCAATTGTCAGATTGTACCAAACCATAAGTTACAAGTCTGGAACAAAAAACCTGAGCACAAAATTTTAAATAGGGAATTCACAAGATTTTATTTTGTCTGCCCAGCTATCAATCCACCAATCAGTCAATTTCTCGTACATGTAGATCAAGGAGCCAGGAGAGAGAGAGAGAGAGAAAATCGATAAAGAAAATAACTCACCAGTGGTTGCATGCCAAATAGGAAGCATAGCAACCAAAGGTCGGCCATATTAAGTAGACTTCATGTTATTACTTAAGCTAGGTTCATAGACATAGTTCAGTTCCTACTTTTAGCCTAATCAAGCGATAAGCATTTTCATATAAGAAATTAATATTCATTGCGAGAATGTGATAGACTTTTCACTATATAAAACCATGCAAATTTTGACAAGAAACAGAACCATGTAGTAGAGTGCTGATAAATACCCACTTTTGTACTGCGTCAGAATGAATCAGCAACTCTCTCGATTCAGGGTACTCTTCCTTTGTTCAACGATCTTACAGTGATCAGGCTTCTGTTTTCTTGCACAAGAAGAGTGGAAAGGACCATACACAAAACCACACTCTTGTTAACCTGCATGAGCTGCTCCTTACGGCTACCTTGCAGCTATTCAAGATATCTCCACCACCCTGTGCTAGCTTGGCTTTCTTCTGGATGTTGTACTAATAAAATTAGGCTTTACGGAAAGAACTTTTCCCTAGCAAAGAAAAACTACCAATTATAAAATGAAAATACAAATAAGGTCAGTTAAGTTGTAGTACAATCCAGGTATCATTTGTCCAATGGGAAGACATTTGAGTATGGTCCTCAATGCAAATATAAGTTAGAGCTAACCTCAGAGGTGGTGTCGCTTAAAGAGTGTCCCCAACAGAGAGAAACGTAAATATGTGCACACATGATGGTGACCTATAGAAGCTGCAATTGATTCAGCATAATCATGAGCCAAACTTGAAATAAAAAGACAATTATTATTCTGTCCCAACCACGAGCACACGAATTATATGCATAGAATACGTGACTGGTGATTTGTGAACCTACGCAGAGAGTAAGAGCACATCCCATCTCCCAATTTGTATTTTGAGCAGGAGCTCATGAGTTGGGAATCGGCAACATCCAAAGTTGTCAGCCCCATCAGCCCCACGCACCCTAGACTTGATCAAGATGAGATCAAGAATTCAAGATAATAGTATCCCTCCCTCCTCACGGTCGACTCAGTGTGGCATCCAGTTCATATAAAGCTTTAAAAGCCGCAATCTTGAAAAAAGATTAAAATCTTGAGCACTACATGAACTTGATGTATTAATCGATCCCTACCCCACCTGACTGACTAGTTACAAGTTACAGATATCCTTACCATTGCAAAGCTGGTTTTTCCGAGGTAATAGAAACAATTTATATTTTAATTAAACTTGTCAAATCCTAATTTTTTATGTGGCAAGAAGCGTCTAGCTTTAGAAACTGCTATAATAGGAAAATATATTTGCATACACCTGCAACAAATTGTTCCCACACGGAGTAATGCACTTGTTCTGTTTTCTTCAAAATTACTTGGAAAATAATATAAAATGAAATTCTTACCCGGCTTCAGTAGTAGGTCCTTCACCACCACTGCAACCTAAATATTACATGGAGATAAGCTCGGTGTCAATTACCGCAAAACCATTCAACCTTTATAAATTTAGCAACATCTCATATTTAATCAAGCAAACCTTATTGAAATGCTTGTATTGGCTGTTCCCAGGGCAAAATACAGCATAGTTAAAATCCTTGAGCCAAGCTTGCTTCTCCTTCCTCTGCTTCACATGCAAAAATAAAGGGAAAACTCATGAGGAGTTGTAGAGACCAATGAGCACATGATAACTGAAAAAATTCCACAAAACTTGTGTTATCAGTGGGTTCCCCGTTGTAGCAAAGAACTTGCCCAAGGAACTATTGCTTTTTAAAACTGATGTCTATTGAGATTACATGTGTCCCTCATATCCACCTGACTCACAGCAAGGAAATCTGGGAATGCACTTTATAAATCATCAGTCAAGCTGCATAGAATATATATTTGGGATTTCTATTTTCGTACCCCTGCTTCGTTAGTTGTACTCAGTTTTCCCCAGCTCCTTAGTTTTTCCTCAGTTTTACCCAAACGTTTGTCTGAACCGCAGAAGGAGCTCGGACGGAAGGAATCCGTTAAGTTGACCGTTCCGTGCTGACGAGTGGGGTCGTGTCGTTTGTGGGGTCGCGTCGTGTGGGACCGCGTCGTGTGGGGCTGGTAGGAAGGGACCGCGTGGGACAGGACGAGGCCGTGTTTGTGGGGCCGTAGCGTGTAGGGCCGTAGCATGTGGAGCCGTGTGGGTCCGGGACGGGGGCACGAGTGGTTTCTGTCTCTTTCGCCCAGATTAGCAGTTTTCAATGTACCTTTTTCCTCTCTATCGCTCGATCTCATTCATATTTGATAGCCCAAATTGGTAGCAAATCTAGAGAAGCTTCTCCTTCTGTTTTTTAACGCCATTCATTTCTTTATGCCTTCGTTTTTACCCAATCAGGTAGGAAATCTAGGGCACAAATCCAGAGAGAAAATATAGGATAAGCTGCATACAGCAACCAACATAGCATAGATATATTCAGGACAGATCCAAATGTAGTACCGATAGATCCAACATAAGCTACATTTTACATGAATTTAATCTGCTCTACAGATAGAGCAGTCACATACAGAGAGTGCAGTAGGCACGTTCAACGCCTCCAGGTGGCGCGTGTGACTCGCTTGGAGGTTGCGCAGGTGAATCCCAAGTGCTTTGTGTTTGGCCATGTACGCATGCACGTTCACGGTACTTCCAACTCTAGCGCCATGTCTGCCAATGGATTCAGCATGGTTCAGCAGGGTGTTGAAGTTGGTGTCGAAGAGCCTCCTGTTTCAGAAGGGGCACTTGTAAATGCCTTGAGCAAAGGGGCGACCGTATTGGCCGGCCTGCAGCCTCCTGAGGACGTGACGAGTCTTGGTGTGGAAGGACTCGTCGTCGCTGTCGACGTCGCTGCTCTCGACCTGTCACGTAGCACCAAAGATCGTGCAAAAAACACGGAGTCAATTGCAACGATGATTGAACAGAGAGTGAACAAAAAATCATGCATGATAATATGGGCTCGAAAAAAAGAGGTAGCCTCAGTTACATTGGACACACTTATATCCAGGATTTGAGTAAGTAAACCAAAGATCATGCACAACAAATTTGTACACACCAATTGTTTACTGACCAAACCCTGAATCAATTTAGGGATGCCCAAATATTCATCATCATCGGCACAAATCTGAAACAAAAGCAAATCACAAACACTAATAACGCAAGATCTAACACAAAAGGATCGAACTAGGAACAGACGAACAGATCTAACACAAAAGTATTGAACTAGGAACAGACGAACAGTAATAACGCAAGATCTAACAAAAAAGGATTGAACTAGGAAGAGACGCACAGTAATAACGCAAGATCTAACACAAAAGGATTGAACTAGGAACAGACGAACCGTAATAACGCTAGATCTAACACAAAATGATTGAAATGAGATAAGAACAAGGGAACAAAGGGTTACCTCCGAATCGTAGTCGACGATGGTGGTGTCGTAGGGGTTCTTCGGCGCGTCGTACTGCACTGGTTCGTACGGGTCCCAATGGACGGGGGCATGGACGGGGGCGGCGGCCGATGCGCCGGCTGCTACGTTGGAAGCAGCGACAGGGGCCTGGACGGGGGCGGCGGCCGATGCGCCGGCTGCTACGTTGGAAGCAGCGACAGGGGGCACGGACGGGGCGGCGGCCGATGCGCCGGCTGCTACGTTGGAAGCAGCGACAGGGGCCTGGACGGGGGCGGCGGCCGATGCGCCGGCTGCTACGTTGGAAGCAGCGACAGGGGCCTGGACGGGGGCGGCGGCCGATGCGCCGACAATGGGCATCTCATTCTTCTCCATCGCCGGCGGTTTTCTTCGGTGTTTTTTCTTCGGTTGTGGAGAAGATGATGGGACAGGAGAGGCGGTTGCAGTGAGCCAGTGAGAACGTGCGTCGAGGGAGAGAAAGAGGGGCTCTATAAAGACGAAGGTGGCGTGTACCGCAACACGCGTCCGCTATGCACGGCTGCAGCGTGCACCGCTACACGAGTCTAACCCTGGGACGTTTGGTGTACTCAGTTATAACCTCAGGCCTTATACAGAAATTTTATCTGTACTCAGTTTTCCCCTCGAGGACTTAGACCGGCAAGTGCAATATACTCAGTTTTACCCTAAAGTAGCTGGTCAACAGAGAGTCAACAAATGAGATTAACATAGCTAATTGAGTCATTTCATGCGCAAAAAAATCCAAAAAAATAAAAACATAGTGGCAACTACTCATGGAGTCTTCCTACGCAACCTGCCACCTAGAAAACCTTAACAAACATATATAAATCAAGTTTTACCACAAATTGCCACTTCTCAGAATCACTAGTGTAGCTATGAAGATGCATGGTTTTCCACCCAAACCCCTTTGCAAAACATCTTTCCCAAAACATAGTTTGTCTAAATGATGCCATAATTGTCACACTCATGTATATTTGAATTGCAAATAATTTGATGTAGCCCAATATGAATTATATTGTACAAAACCCACATTTTTCATTTTGTAATTCTTTTGTTTGAATCCCTTAGTCTATTTACTATTTATGTGCCCTTGGATTCTTAGTACTACTCAGTTTTGCCCTCAAGTACTGTCACAAATGCTCTGAGAAGCCCAAACTTATCCTGATTGGTTGAGCCGTTGTCACATGGATCGACTCCACGAACCGTTGATCCACTGATCTAACGGGCAGTGTACCCCCATCCGTCTCTTCGTAGCAACCTCTCTCTCTCTCTCTCTCTCTCTCTCTCTCTCTCTCTCTCTCTTCGTGGCCACCCATCTCTCTCTCTCTCTGTCGGTGGAGAATAAACATGAGGAATATAGTTTGGGATATAGTATTGGTATTTTGAAACGGCCTAAAAGTGGTATAATTTTGTTATAAACATGAGGCATACATTTTTGCGGATTTCGGCGATTGCATTATTTGTCACCCCTCTAACAATTATCAACTATCTTTAGCTGTCCTTTTCTTTTAGGGAATATAGTTTGGGATATGGTATTGGTATTTTGGAAAGGCCTAAAAGTGGTATAATTTTGGTATAAACATGAGGCATACATATTTGCGGATTTCGGGGATTGCATTATTTGTCACCCCTCTAACAATTATCAACTATCTTTAGCTTTCCTTTTCTTTTAGGGAATATAGTTTGGGATATAGTATTGGTATTTTGAAACGGCCTAAAAGTGGTATAATTTTGGTATAAACATGAGGCATACATATTTGCGGATTTCGGGGATTGCATTATTTGTCAGCCCTCTAACAATTATCAACTATCTTTAGCTTTCCTTTTCTTTTAGGGAATATAGTTGGTAATTTCGGTGAATGCACACACTAACTTTGAAAACAACTACAAGTACATGTAACTGAATAATGGATTTGTAACAAGGTATCCCTTGTAACAACTTCTAGCGCCTGGTGAGCAATGATAAGAATCCGATCGTAATTATACAACAAAAAAAACAACCAGCCATCATATTAGCTTGCTTCTTCAACTCGATCAGCTGCCTTAACTGCTTGTTCATTTTCTTCAGTTCTCCCTTCACTTCCACCAGTTCTGCATTGGGAGCATTAGGCATAATCGGAAGGTCCCTAATCGGAACGGCTCCTCTCTCCGCCGCATTCTCTACAGCAAGTCCCCCCCCTCCCAAATTGCGCCCCCCAATAGCGCCAATTGATTCCTGCAACTGAAGCCTCTGAACGTACACATCGATCCACTCGAAATGCCTGCATTTCTTCAAGATCTGAAAACAACAACGTGAACCCTAAATCCCAAATTCGAGGGAATAACAAGAAAATCGAGAGAAAACAGAGAAATTGGAGCGAGATCTAACCTTATCCCCCTCTCTATATGGCAAGCTCTCGCATGCAACGAACTCACGTCCACGGTTGCCGTTCTCGTCCGTCTTACAGATCGACCGCTTGCAGGCTCCTGGCGTGGGCAGTCAGGGCATCTTGTCAAAGGCACGGGTCCATACTGCGGCCATGAAGAACGGGAGGTCGAAGAGAAACTAGACATCACCCGCGTGCCGGAGAAGGGCTGCCGCTGGCGGAGAAGAAGAACAATGGGGCGCGGAGAAAGAAAGGGGAAGCAATGGCACGGGCACGGGCGCGGGGCTAGCTCGGGCTCCCATTTTGCAACGGTCACCTGGGTAAGCTGTGGGTCCGGCGCGCTAACGTGGACAAGTTGTGGGTCCCACGATGATCTGGATAAGTGGAGACGTGTCCACTGCGGGGCACCAACAGCGGCCCCACTTGCCAGCACCAACCAACGTCAACTAAACGGGATTCCTTCCGTCCGAGCTCTTTCTGCGGGTTATAGACAAGGGGGGGAAAACTGAGGAAAAACTAAGGATCTGGGGAAAACTGAGTACAACTAAGGAGCCGAGGGCACGAAAATAGAAATCCCTATATATTATTCAGCATCTTATATACTTGTTTCGCATTGTTCAAGGGATCACTCATTTACCATGTGTATGACATGGGCTGGTGCTCAAATGTAAAGAAACTTAAGATGAGCTATAATTCCTTGGAACGTACACATCCTTTAACATATGGTAAATAGAGGCTTATTGGTGTTAAATTGTAGAAATAAGTTGAAATTCAATACTGTGCCTACATGGGGCTCATGTTGGCATATTGGTTTCAAGTAGGGCATAATGTACAGAAAACGGCAGATCTGATAATCGATTCAAACTACCCCATATTTCCTAATACAAGTAATCTGACTATAGCAATGACAACCACAGTCGACAATTTCTTCAAGTATTTCGTGTAAAAATAGGGTCCTACAATCACACGAACCAAACTATCTCCTGCAATCCCCCCTTAAAAAAACCACACATCTTGCAATCACATGAACCAGGGCAGACATATACTTACCTATATTACCTAGATAGTTCACGGCACCAGCGCGATGGATCATGGAGATGTCCACTGATGTCTACTCACGCTTCTTTTCCTGTAGACGGTGTTGGGCCTTCAAGAGCAGAGGTTTGTAGAACAGCAGCAAGTTTTCCCTTAAGTGGATCACCCAAGGTTTATCGAACTCAGGGAGGAAGAGGTCAAAGATATCCCTCTCAAGCAACCCTGCAATCACGATACAAGAAGTCTCTTGTGTCCCCAACACACCTAATACACTTGTCAGATGTATAGGTGCACTAGTTCGGCGAAGAGATAGTGAAATACAAGTAGTATGGATGTATATGAGTGGTAATAGTAATCTGAATAAAATATGGCAGCGAGTAAACATGCAGTAGAACAGTAAGTAAGCGGTGTTTGCAGTATTGGAAACAAGGCCTAGGGATCATACTTTCACTAGTGGACACCCTCAACATTGATCGCATAATAAATTAATAACTTCTCTCATTTGTGCTACATACACTCTTTTGTTGGATGACAAACACCATTCGTTGTGTAGGGCTACAAGAGCTCCCTCAAGCCGGAGTTAACAAGCTCCACAACATTCGGTATTCATATTTAAGTAACCTTAGAGCATAATAGATCTTTGCAAAATAAACTGAGAACTAACATAGCATACACACTGTCGACATTACGCTATGAAAGGAGGAATAGATCACATCAATACTATCATAATGATAATTAACTCCACAACCTACAAGAGATCATGATCATAGCCTACGACAAGAACCACACGGTGCACACACTGGCACCTTTACACCATGCAGGAGGAATAGACTACTTTAATAACATCACATGAGTAGCACATAAACTAGTAGCGATACAAAGCTCATCATATGGATCTCAATCATGCAAAGCAATTCACGAGATCATTGTATTGGAGTATAGAGAGAGAGATTAACCACATAGCTACCGGTACAGCCCTTAGCCCCGGGGGAGAACTACTCCCTCCTCATCATAGGAGACAGCGATGGCGATGAAGATGGCGGTGGTGTCGATGGAGATGGCTTCGGGGGCAATTCCCTGTCCCGGCAGGGTGCCGGAACAGAGACTTCTGTCCCCCGAATTGGAGTTTCGCGATGGCGGCGGCGCCCCTGGAGCTTTTCTGGAGTTTCGTCAATCTGTATCGTGTTTTTAGGTCACGAGGGGCTAAATAGGCGAAGAGGCGGCGCGAGGGGGTGCCAGAGGTGGGCTCCCCACCCCTGGGCGCGCCCCGCTCCTTGGCCGCGCCGCCAGGTGGTGTGGGGCCCCCTGGCACCTCTCCGGTTCCCCTTCGGTGTCCTGGTCCGTCTCGGTGAATTATGATGCTTGGTCTTTGTTTCGCCGAATTCCGAGAATATTGCCCGAACTGCCTTTCTGGAACCAAAAACAACAGAAAACAGGAACTGGCACTTCGGCATCTCGTTAATAGGTTAGTTCCGGAAAATGCATCAAAACATCATAAAGTGTGATCAAAACATGTAAGTATTGTCATAAAACAAGCATGGAGCATCAGGAATTATAGATACGTTGGAGACGTATCATCCACCAATAGCACTCAGTGAGGATTCCGCGGCGCCCGCGGTGAAGACCAGGCGACGGCCATCGACGCACCCTGCGTGGAGGCGGCGACGCCCACGGTGAAGGCCCATCGGTTGCAGATCCATGTGACTGATACGTCTCCAACGTATCCATAATTTCTGATGTTCCATGCTTGTTTTATGACAATACCTACATGTTTTGCTCACACTTTATAATGTTTTTATGCGTTTTCCGGAACTAACCTATTAACAAGATGCCACAGTGCCAGTTCCTGTTTTCTGTTGTTTTTGGTTCCAGAAAGGCTGTTCGGGCAATATTCTTGGAATTCGACGAAACGAAGACCCAGCATCCTATTTTTCGCGGAAGATCCCAGAACACCTGAGGGGGCCAGAGGGGAGGCCCAGGGGCCCCACACATGGTGCTGGCGCGGCCCAGGGGGGCGCGCCGCCCTGTTGTGTGGCGGCTCCGTACCCCCTCTGACTCCGTCTCTTCGCCTATATAAGCCCTTTCGACCTAAAAACGCGATACCGATTGACGAAACTCCAGAAAGACTCCAGGGGCGCCGCCGCCATCGCGAAACTCCAATTCGGGGGACATAAGTCTCTGTTCCGGCACCCTGCCGGGACGGGGAAGTGCCCCCGGAAGCCATCTCCATCAACGCCACCGCCTCCATCATGCTCCGTGAGTAGTTCCCCCATGGACTACGGGTTCTAGCTGTAGCTAGTTGGTATTCTCTCCCCCATGTACTTCAATACAATGATCTCATGAGCTGCCTTATGATGGCGTGTAACTCACACGTTCGTTGGGAACCCCAAGAGGAAGGTATGATGCGCACAGCAGCAAGTTTTCCCTCAGAAAGAAACCAAGGTTTATCGAACCAGGAGGAGCCAAGAAGCACGTTGAAGGTTGATGGTGGCGAAATGTGATGCGGCGCAACAACAGGGATTCCGGCGCCAACGTGGAACCTGCACAACACAACCCAAGTACTTTGCCCCAACGAAACAGTGAGGTTGTCAATCTCACCGGCTTGCTGTAACAAAGGATTAACCGTATTGTGTGGAAGATGATTTTTTGCAAGAAAACAGTAAAACAAGTATTGCAGTAGATTGTATGCGATGTAAAGAATAGGACCGGGGTCCACAGTTCACTAGAGGTGTCTCTCCCATAAGATAAAAGCATGTTGGGTGAACAAATTACAGTCGGGCAATTGACAAATAGAGAAGGGCATAACAATGCATGTACATGATATGATAAATATAGTGAGATTTAATCCGGGCATTACGACAAAGTACATAGACCGCCATCCAACTGCATCTATGCCTAAAAAGTCCACCTTCAGGTTATCATCCGAACCCCATTCAGTATTAAGTTGCAAAGCAACAGACAATTGCATTAAGTATGGTGCGTAATGTAATCGACAACTACATCCTTAGACATAGAATCAATGTTTTATCCCTAGTGGCAACAGCACATCACAACCTTAGAACTTTCTGTCACTGTCCCAGGTGTCAATGAAGGCATGAACCCACTATCGAGCATAAAAACTCCCTCTTGGAGTTAAGAGTAAAAACTTGGCCAGAGCCTCTAGTAATAACGGAGAGCATGCAAGATCATAAACAACACATAAACAATAGATTGATAATCACCATAACATAGTATTCTCTATCCATCGGATCCCGACAAACACAACATATAGTATTACAGATAGATGATCTTGATCATGTTAGGCAGCTCACAAGATCCAACAATGAAGCACAATTAGGAGAAGACGACCATCTAGCTACTGCTATGGACCCATAGTCCAGGGGTGAACTACTCACTCATCACTCCGGAGGCGATCATGGCGATGAAGAGTCCTCCGGGAGATGAATCCCCTCTCCGGCAGGGTGCCGGAGGCGATCTCCTGAATCCCCCGAGATGGGATTCGTGGCGGCGGCGTCTCTGGAAGGTTTTCCGTATCGTGGCTCTCGGTACTGGGGTTTCGCGACGGAGGCTATAAGTAGGCGAAAGGGCAGGTCAAGAGGCGGCACGAGGGGCCCAGGGGACAGGGCCGCGCGGCCAGGGCCTGGGCCGCGCCGCCCTATCACCTGGCCACCTCGTGGCCCCACTTCGACTCCCCTTCGGTCTTCTGGAAGCTTCGTGCAAAAATAGGACCCTGGGCGGTGATATCGTCCAATTCCGAGAATATTTCCTTACTAGGATTTCTGAAACCAAAAACAGCAGAAAACAGCAACTGGCTCTTCGGCATCTTGTTAATAGGTTAGTTCCAGAAAATGCGTAAATACGACATATAATGTGCATAAAACATGTAGGTATCATCAATAAAGTAGCATGGAACATAAGAAATTATCGATACGTTGGAGACGTATCAAGCATCCCCAAGCTTAGTTCTGCTCGTCCCGAGCAGGTAAAACGATAACAAAGATAATTTCTGAAGTGACATGCCATCACAATCTTGATCATACTATTTGTAACATATGTAATGAATGCAGCGATCAAAACAATGGTAATGACATGAGTAAACAACTGAATCATAAAGCAAAGACTTTTCATGAATAGTACTTCAAGACAAGCATCAATAAGTCTTGCATAAGAGTTAACTCATAAAGCAATAAATCAAAGTAAAGGTGTTGAAGCAACACAAAAGAAGATTAAGTTTCAGCGGTTGCTTTCAACTTATAACATGTATATCTCATGGATATTGTCAACATAAAGTAATATAACAAGTGCAATATGCAAGTATGTAGGAATCAATGCACAGTTCACACAAGTGTTCGCTTCTTAAGGTGGAGGGAGATAGGTAAACTGACTCAACAATAAAAGTAAAAGAAAGGTCATTGTCCTCTCTTGACCCTTGAAAACTTCCTTCACACCAAACTTCAAGCAAACTCATTAGAGGGTTAGTGCACAATTAATAATTCACACATTCAGAGGTGACACAATCATTATTTTCACTTCTGGACATTGCATAAAGCTACTGGACATTAATGGATCAAAGAAATTCATCCAACATAGCAAAAGAGGCAATGCGAAATAAAAGGCAGAATCTGTCAAAAACAGTACAGTTCGTAAAGACGAATTTTAAAGTGGCACCAGACTTGCTCAAATGGAAAAACTCAAAACTAATGAAAGTTGCGTACATATCTGAGTATCACGCTCGTAAATTGGCAGATTTTTTAGAATTTTCTACAGAGACTTGCGCCCAGATTCGTGACAGACAACAATGCTGTTTCTGCGCAGCGATCCCAAATATAACATCAACTTTGACATAGAAACTTTACTTGGCACAAAAACATGGTAAGGAGAGGTTTCTACAGTAGTAAACAACTTCCAAGACTCAAATATAAAACAAAGTACTCTAGTAAAAACATGGGTTGTCTCCCATAAGCGCTTTTCTTTAACGCCTTTCAGCTAGGCGCAGAAAGTGCAAATCAAGTAACATCAAGAGTAGAAGCATCAACATCATAACTTGTTCTAATAATAGAATCAAAATGCAACTTCATTCTCTTTCTAGGGAAGTGTTCCATACCTTTCTTGAGAGGAAATTGATATTTAATATTACCTTCCCTCATATCAATAACAGCACCAACGGTTCGAAGAAAAGGTCTTCCCAACAAAATAGGACAAGATGCATTGCATTCGATATCCAAGACAACAAAATCAACGGGGACAAGGTTATTGTTAACCGTAATGCGCACATTATCAATCCTCCCCAAAGGTTTCTTTTTAATATTATCGGCAAGATTAACATCCAAATAACAATTCTTCAATGGTGGCAAGTCAAGCATATCATAAATCTTTTTAGGCATAACAGAAATACTTGCACCAAGATCACATAAAGCATTACATTCAAAGTCATTGAATTTCATTTTAATGATGGGCTCCCAACCATCTTCTAACTTTCTAGGAATAGAAGTTTCAAGTTTTAGTTTCTCTTCTCTAGCTTTTATGAGAGCATTTGTAATATGTTTTGTAAAGGCTAAATTTATAGCACTAGCATTAGGACTTTTAGCAAGTTTTTGTAAGAACTTTATAACTTCAGAGATGTGGCAATCATCAAAATCCAAATCATTATGAGCTACAGCAATGGGATCATTGTTCCCAAGGTTGGAAAAAATTTCAGCAGTTTTATCACAAGCAGTTTCAGCAGTTTTAGCAATTTCAGGCAATTTTGTTCGCTTTGCACTAGAAGTAGAAGCATTGCCAACACCAATTATTTTACCATTGATAGTAGGAGGTGCAGCAACATGTGAAGAATTAACATTACTAGTGGTGGTAATAGTCCAAACTTTAGCTACATTATTCTCTTTAGCTAGTTTTTCATTTTCTTCTCTATCCCACCTAGCACGCAATTCAGCCATTAATCTTATATTCTCATTAATTCTAACTTGGATGGCATTTGCTATAGTAGTAATCTTATTATCAATATCATTATTAGGCATAACTTTCAATTTTAAAAGATTAACGTCAGAGGCAAGTCTATCAACTCTAGAAGCAATAATATCAATTTTATCAAGCTTTTCCTCAACAGATTTGTTAAAAGCAGTTTGTGTACAAATAAATTCTTTAAGCATAGCTTCAAGACCAGAGGGTACACTCCTATTATTTTTGTAAGAATTCCCATAAGAATTACCATAACCATTACCATTAGCAGAAGGATATGGCCTATAGTTATTACCAGAGTTGTTCCTATAAGCATTGTTGTTGAAATTATTATTTTTAATGAAATTCACATCAACATTTTCTTCTTGAGCAACCAATGAAGCTAAAGGAACATTATTTGGATCAACATTAGATCTACCATTCACAAGCATAGACATAATCACATCAATCTTATCACTCAAGGAAGAGGTTTCTTCAACAGAATTTACCTTCTTACCTTGTGGAGCTCTTTCCGTGTGCCATTCAGAGTAATTTATCATCATATCATCAAGAAGTTTTGTAGCCGCCCCCAAAGTGATGGACATAAAGGTACCTCCAGCAGCTGAATCCAATAAATTCCGCGAAGAAAAATTTAGTCCTGCATAGAAGGTTTGGATGATCATCCAAGTAGTCAGTCCATGGGTTGGGCAATTCTTTACCAAAGTTTTCATTCTCTCCCATGCTTGAGCAACATGTTCAGTATCTAATTGCTTAAAATTCATTATGCTACTTCTCAAAGATATAATTTTAGCGGGAGGATAATCTCTACCAATAAAAGCATCCTTACATTTAGTCCATGAATCAATACTATTCTTAGGCAAAGATAGCAACCAATCTTTAGCTCTTCCTCTTAATGAGAAAGGAAACACTTTCAATTTAATAATATCACCATCTACATCCTTATACTTTTGCATTTCACAAAGTTCAACAAAATTATTAAGATGGGCAGTAGCATCATCAGAACTAACACCAGAAAATTGATCTCTCATAACCAGGTTCAGTAAAGCAGGTTTAATTTCAAAGAATTCTGCTGTAGTAGCAGGTGGAGCAATAGGTGTGCATAGGAAATCATTATTATTTGCGTTTGTGAAGTCACACAACTTAGTATTTTCAGGGGTATTCATTTTAGCAACAGTAAATAAAGCAAACTAGATAAAGTAAATGCAAGTAACTAATTTTTTGTGTGTTTTTGATATAGAGAGCAAGACAGTAAATAAAGTAAAACTAGCAACTAATTTTTGTGTGTTTTGTTTAGGTGCAGCAAACAAAGTAGTAAATAAAATAAAGCAAGACAAAAACAAAGTAAAGAGATTGAGAAGTGGAGACTCCCCTTGCAGCGTGTCTTGATCTCCCCGGCAACGGCGCCAGAAAAAGAGCTTGATGGCGTGTAACTCACACGTTCGTTGGGAACCCCAAGAGGAAGGTATGATGCGCACAGCAGCAAGTTTTCCCTCAGAAAGAAACCAAGGTTTATCGAACCAGGAGGAGCCAAGAAGCACGTTGAAGGTTGATGGTGGCGAAATGTGATGCGGCGCAACAACAGGGATTCCGGCGCCAACGTGGAACCTGCACAACACAACCCAAGTACTTTGCCCCAACGAAACAGTGAGGTTGTCAATCTCACCGGCTTGCTGTAACAAAGGATTAACCGTATTGTGTGGAAGATGATTGTTTGCAAGAAAACAGTAAAACAAGTATTGCAGTAGATTGTATGCGATGTAAAGAATAGGACCGGGGTCCACAGTTCACTAGAGGTGTCTCTCCCATAAGATAAAAGCATGTTGGGTGAACAAATTACAGTCGGGCAATTGACAAATAGAGAAGGGCATAACAATGCATGTACATGATATGATAAATATAGTGAGATTTAATCCGGGCATTACGACAAAGTACATAGACCGCCATCCAACTGCATCTATGCCTAAAAAGTCCACCTTCAGGTTATCATCCGAACCCCATTCAGTATTAAGTTGCAAAGCAACAGACAATTGCATTAAGTATGGTGCGTAATGTAATCGACAACTACATCCTTAGACATAGAATCAATGTTTTATCCCTAGTGGCAACAGCACATCACAACCTTAGAACTTTCTGTCACTGTCCCAGGTGTCAATGAAGGCATGAACCCACTGTCGAGCATAAATACTCCCTCTTGGAGTTAAGAGTAAAAACTTGGCCAGAGCCTCTACTAATAATGGAGAGCATGCAAGATCATAAACAACACATAAACAATAGATTGATAATCACCATAACATAGTATTCTCTATCCATCGGATCCCGACAAACACAACATATAGTATTACAGATAGATGATCTTGATCATGTTAGGCAGCTCACAAGATCCAACAATGAAGCACAATTAGGAGAAGACGACCATCTAGCTACTGCTATGGACCCATAGTCCAGGGGTGAACTACTCACTCATCACTACGGAGGCGATCATGGCGATGAAGAGTCCTCCGGGAGATGAATCCCCTCTCCGGCAGGGTGCCGGAGGCGATCTCCTGAATCCCCCGAGATGGGATTCGCGGCGGCGGCGTCTCTGGAAGGTTTTCCGTATCGTGGCTCTCGGTACTGGGGGTTTCGCGACGGAGGCTATAAGTAGGCGAAAGGGCAGGTCAAGAGGCGGCACGAGGGGCCCAGGGGACAGGGCCGCGCGGCCAGGGCCTGGGCCGCGCCGCCCTATCACCTGGCCACCTCGTGGCCCCACTTCGACTCCCCTTCGGTCTTCTGGAAGCTTCGTGCAAAAATAGGACCCTGGGCGGTGATTTCGTCCAATTCCAAGAATATTTCCTTACTAGGATTTCTGAAACCAAAAACAGCAGAAAACAGCAACTGGCTCTTCGGCATCTTGTTAATAGGTTAGTTCCAGAAAATGCGTAAATACGACATATAATGTGCATAAAACATGTAGGTATCATCAATAAAGTAGCATGGAACATAAGAAATTATCGATACGTTGGAGACGTATCACCTTACATGATTGAGATTCATCTGATGTAATCGGTGTTGTGTTTGTTGGGATCCGATGGATTGTTACATTATGATTAGTCTATCTATAAAGTTTGTGAAGTTATTGTTGCTGCAATCTTGTTATGTTTAATGCTTGTCACTAGGGCTCGAGTGGCATGATCTTAGATTTAAGCTCTATACTTATTGCTTAGATTGTATCTACAAGTTGTTTGCACATGTCTATGTCCGGAACCCGAGGCCCCAAAGTGACAGAAATTGGGACAACCGGAGGGTGAGGCGTAGGTATAAGGATCACATGTTTTCACGGAGTGTTAATGCTTTGCTCCGGTGCTCTATCAAAAGGAGTACCTTAATTTCCAGTAGATTCCCTAGAGGCCCGGCTGCCACCGGCTGGTAGGACAAAAGATGTTGTACAAGTTTCTCATTGCGAGCACGTATGACTATATATGGAAAACATGCCTACATGATTAATAATCTTGATGTTCTGTCTTAATGCTATTTCACTCCTATCAATTGCCCAACTGTAATTTGTTCACCCAACACTTGTTATTGGAGAGTTACCACTAGTGTAGATAGCTGGGAACCCCGGTCCATCTCTCATCATCATATACTCGTTCTACATGTCATTGGAAGTAGTATCAACTATTTTCTGGTGCCATTGCTTTCATATTACTGCTACTGCTGTTGTGTTACTTTTACTACTGCTCTCATATTACTGCTGCTTTCACATCACCCCTGTTACTAGTGCTTTTCCAGGTGCAGCTGAATTGACAACTCAGTTGTTAAGGCTTATAAGTATTGTTTACCTCCCCTTGTGTCGAATCAATAAATTTGGGTTTTACTTCCCTCGAAGACTGTTGCGATCCCCTATACTTGTGGGTTATCAAGACTATTTTCTGGCGCCGTTGCCGAGGAGGCATAGCTCTACTCATAAGTTCACCTGGGGAGTACACTCTACCTCTCTCTCTGCTTTTATTTTATTTTGTCTTGCTAGTTTATTTCTGTCTAGTTTATTTGTGCTTAGTTTATTTCTGTCTAGTATTGTTTTGCTTAGTTTACTTTTGTCTAGTTTATTTTTGTCTTGTTTTGTTTTCCTATATACCCAAAAATCCATAAAAATTTGAAAAACCTAAAAATTAAAAACTGCTATTATGGGAGAACCTACAACCTATTTGGAGCTTATAGAATTATATAATAATTATAGAGAATCAAGAAAGGGAAAAGTTATGAGTGTTGTGATAGAAAAATTAAATACAATTGCTAAAATATTGCTTAAACGCCATAATATAAACTGTTGCTCTAAACAGGATACTAAACATCTTAAATTTCAATGTGGCTTTAGTGAGGAAGTTTTAATTAAGAACTATAATTGGAATAGCTATATTCATTTTGGGTTCGAAGAGGTAGAACAATTTGTCATATTTATGGGAGCCTCTGAGATAGAATCATTCATGTCTAAAAATTATGAAACTTGTGCTGTTTGTAAGGACCTTAAAGATTATGTCTCTTCCATCCTTAATTTTTGCATAGAAAGCTACAGTGATAATCCTTATATCATTGATTATAAAGAGAGACTCATTAATGCAGAAGAATGCACTCACAATTTGCAGGAACCAGTGGAAGAAGAAATTGATGAACCTGAAAGCTCATTGGATGAAAAAGAGGAGGAAATTGATGAACCTGAAAGCTCATTGGATGAAAAAGAAGAGGAGAGTGATGAACAAAAGGAGGAAGAATGGATTAGCTACCCATGCCAACCTTCTAATGAGAGTAACTCTTTATCTCTTACACTATTTGATTGTCTTCCATGCTTACCGAAAGAGGATGAATGTTATATGCCTGTGGATTCTTTTGAAATATTACCTATGAGTAAAACTTGTGAGAATAATTATGCTACTGTTATCTAGGATAATCCATGCTATTTCGAAAAATGTTATGATAATGCTTTGTTTGTGCCTGATACCGAAATGCATGGTACTGAAGAGTTTTGCTTAGCAAATGTTTATGATAAATCTCTAGATGATGGTCCTATGTTACTTGATAATATTAATTGTACTACTAATGAAAATGGGATTGGAGAGTTCTTGACTTTATCTATGAGTCCCATATCTTTTGAGATTGACCAATCATCTTGTTATATTATTGATAAAAGTGGGTTTGAAAGTTTTAATCCTATTATTTCTGAGCTTGATAAAAATTATGTGTTTGTGAATCATGAAAAGCATGCTTTATGTGATAGTTATGTTGTTGAGTTTATCCATGAAGCTACTGAAAGTTATTATGAGAGAGGAAAATATGGTTGTAGAAATTTTCATGGTACTAAAACACCTCTCTATATGCTGAAACTTTTGAAGTTACTCTTGTTTTATCTTCTTATGCTTGTCACTTTGTTCTTCATGAATTTATTTGTGTACAAGATTCCTATGCATAGGAAGTGGGTTAGACTTAAATGTGTTTTGAACTTTCTTTTTGATTCTCTCTTTTGCTTCAACTCTCACCCTTATGTGAGCATCATTAAAATTGTTGAGCCCATCTTAATGGCTATAAAGAAAGCACTTCTTGGGAGATAACCCATGTGTTTATTTTGCTACTGTTTTGTTGTGTATTGGAAGTTGTTACTACTGTAGCAACTTCTTCTTATCTTTATTTTATTGCATTGTTGTGCCAAGTGAAGTCTCTAATAGAAGGTTGATACTAGATTTGGATTTCTGCGCAGAAACAGATTTCTATCTGTCACGAATCTGGGCATATTTCTCTGTAGGAAACTCAGAAAAATCTGCCAATTCACGTGCGTGATCCTCAGATATGTACGCAACATTCATTAGTTTTAAGTTTTCTGATTTGAGCAACGGAAGTACCATTTTAAAATTCGTGTTTACTGGCTGTTCTGTTTTGGCAGATTCTGTCTCTGTTTTTTGCATTGTCTCTTGTGGACTTTAAGTGAGGCTTTCTAGACGTGGAGAGCTGTAGCTAATGTTTTATTGAGTTCTTGCAATGTGTCACTACAGGTCCAAGGTGGATTAAAGTTTTTTTTTTGAGTACTAACCCCTCTAATGAAGTTTATGAGAAGTTTGGTGTGAAGGAAGTTTTCAAGGGTCAAGAGAGGAGGATGATATATGATCAAGAAGAGTGAAAAGTCTAAGCTTGGGGATGCCCCCGTGGTTCATCCCTGCATATTTCAAGGAGACTCAAGCGTCTAAGCTTGGGGATGCCCAAGGCATCCCCTTCTTCATCAACTTATCAGGTTTCTTCTATTGAAACTATATTTTTATTCAGTCACATCATATGTGCTTTACTTGGAGCGTCTTTATTTTTGTTTGTGTTTGAATAAATTCGGATCCTAGCAATCCTTGTGAGGGAGAGAGACATGCTCCGCTTTTTCATATGAACAATGGTGTTCTTAGCTTTATTTTAATGTTCATGGCGGAGTTGAAAACCGCTGCACTTATTGTTATTTGGTTGGAAACAGAAAATGCTTCATATTGTCTTGGATAATTTGATACTTGGCAATTGTTTTGAGCTCTCAAGTAGATCATGTTTCTCTTGCATCATGTAGTTTAAACCTATTAGTGGAGAAATATCGTAGAGCTTGTTGAAATTGGTTTGCATGATTGGTCTCTCTAAGGTCTAGATATTTTCTAGTAAAAGTGTTTGAGCAACAAGGAAGACAGTGTAGAGTTTTATAATGCTTGCAATTTGTTCTTATGTAAGTTTTGCTGTACCGGTTTATACTTGTGTTTGCTTCAAAAAACCTTGCTAGCCCAAAGCCTTGTACTGAGAGGGAATGCTTCTCGTGCATCCAAAACCTTGAGCCAAAACCTATGCCATTTGTGTCCACCATATCTACCTACTATGTGGTATTTCCTGCCATTCCAAGCAAATACTTCATGTGCTACCTTTAAACAATTCAAAATTTACTATCTCTTATTTGTGTCAATGTTTTATAGCTCATGAGGAAGTATGTGGTGTTTTATCTTTCGATCTTGTCATTTACTTCAGACAGACTTTCACGATGGACTAGTTGCTTCATCCACTTATCCAATAATTTTGCAAAAAGAGCTGGCAATGGGGTTCCCAGCCCCAATTAATTAACCTTCATTAATAATTCTCTTCACATGTTTTGCTCTGATTCATCAGTAAGCAACTTAATTTTGCAAATAGACACTCCTCCATGGTATGTGAATGTTGGAAGGCACCCGAGGATTCGGTTAGCCATGGCTTGTGTAAGCAAAAGGTTGGGGGGAGTGTCATCTAATAAATGAAACTAAAGTACATGTGTAAACAAAAGAGAAGAGGGATGATCTACCTTGCTGGTAGAAATAACGTCCTTCATGGGAGCCGCTCTTGAAAGTATGGTTGATGAGGTAGTTAGAGTACCCATTACCATTCGTTGACAACAACAAACACCTCTCAAAATTTTACTTTTATGCTCTCTATATGATTTCAAAACTTGAAAAGCTCTAGCACATGATTTTATCCCTGCTTCCCTCTGCGAAGGGCCATTCTTTTACTTTTATGTTGAGTCAGTTTACCTACTTCCTTCCATCTTAGAAGCAAACACTTGTGTCAACTGTGCATTGATTCTTACATACTTGCTTATTTGCATTCATCATATTACTTTGTGTTGACAATTATCCATGAGATATGCATGTTGAAAGTTGAAAGCAACTGCTGAAACTTATATCTTCCTTTGTGTTGCTTCGATGCCTTTACTTTGAATTTATTGCTTTATGAGTTAACTCTTATGCAAGACTTTTGATGCTTGTCTTGAAAGTACTATTCATGAAAAGTTTTGCTATATGTTATCTATTTGTTAGCAAATATAGATCATTGCCTTGAGTCACTGCATTCATCTCATGTGCTTTGCAATAGTATGATTAAGATTATGTTGGTAGCATGTCACTTCAGAAATTATTCTTTTTATCGTTTACCTACTCGAGGACGAGTAGGAACTAAGCTTGGGGATGCTGATACGTCTGCAACGTATCCATAATTTCTGATGTTCCATGCTTGTTTTATGACAATACCTACATGTTTTGCTCACACTTTATAATGTTTTTATGCGTTTTCCGGAACTAACCTATTAACAAGATGCCACAGTGCCAGTTCCTGTTTTCTGTTGTTTTTGGTTCCAGAAAGGCTGTTCGGGCAATATTCTCGGAATTCGACGAAACGAAGACCCAACATCCTATTTTTCCCGGAAGATCCGAGAACACCTGAGGGGGGCCAGAGGGGAGGCCCAGGGGCCACACACATGGTGCTGGCGCGGCCCAGGGGGGCGCCGCCCTGTTGTGTGGCGGCGGCTCCGTACCCCCTCCGACTCCGTCTCTTCGCCTATATAAGCCCTTTCGACCTAAAAACGCGATACCGATTGACGAAACTCCAGAAAGACTCCAGGGGCGCCGCCGCCATCGCGAAACTCCAATTCGGGGGACAGAAGTCTCTGTTCCGGCACCCTGCCGGGACGGGGAAGTGCCCCCGGAAGCCATCTCCATCAACGCCACCGCCTCCATCATGCTCCGTGAGTAGTTCCCCCATGGACTACGGGTTCTAGCTGTAGCTAGTTGGTATACTCTCCCCCATGTACTTCAATACAATGATCTCATGAGCTGCCTTACATGATTGAGATTCATCTGATGTAATCGGTGTTGTGTTTGTTGGGATCCGATGGATTGTTACATTATGTTTAGTCTATCTATAAAGTTTGTGAAGTTATTGTTGCTGCAATCTTGTTATGTTTAATGCTTGTCACTAGGGCCCGAGTGGCATGATCTTAGATTTAAGCCCTATACTTATTGCTTAGATTGTATCTACAAGTTGTGTGCACATGTCTATGTCCGGAACCCGAGGCCCCAAAGTGACAAAAATTGGGACAACCGGAGGGGGAGGCGTAGGTATGAGGATCACATGTTTTCACGGAGTGTTAATGCTTTGCTCCGGTGCTCTATTAAAAGGAGTACCTTAATTTCCAGTAGATTCCCTAGAGGCCCGGCTGCCACCGGCTGGTAGGACAAAAGATGTTGTACAAGTTTCTCATTGCGAGCACGTATGACTATATATGGAAAACATGCCTACATGATTAATAATCTTGATGTTATGTCTTAATGCTATTTCAATCCTATCAATTGCCCAACTGTAATTTGTTCACCCAACACTTGTTATTGGAGAGTTAGCACTAGTGTAGATAGCTGGGAACCCCGGTCCATCTCTCATCATCATATACTCGTTCTACATGTCATTGGAAGTAGTATCAACTATTTTCTGGTGCCATTGCTTTCATATTACTGCTACTGCTGATGTGTTACTTTTACTACTGCTCTCATATTACTGCTGTTTTCACATCACCCCTGTTACTAGTGCTTTTCCAGGTGCAGCTGAATTGACAACTCAGTTGTTAAGGCTTATAAGTATTCTTTACCTTCCCTTGTGTCGAATCAATAAATTTGGGTTTTACTTCCCTCGAAGACTGTTGCGATCCCCTATACTTGTGGGTTATCAGTGATCGGGAGCCAGGGGAGCATGTGGAGGTGGGTGGATATGGTAGCCGGCGAAGTCGGGCACGAAGGCGGCAGAGCTCGGTCTTGAGGTGATGGGGCCTCTATGGCGCGGCGCTGGGATCCCTCTTTTGAGGTCAACGACCAGCAACACGGGTGCAAGGGAGCGGCGGCGGAACCCTAGCCGGCGCGGGGGACGAGAAAGGGAGAGGGTGGGGGAGCGGCGCACGAGAGATGGAGGAAAATGCCCGTGCGTTCGGGACTGGCCCAGTGGCCCACTTGTCGGCGCGTTCGGGAGAGGTGGAACGATGAAGGTACGACGAAAATATAGCAAAGTCTTTTCACGAATAGTACTTTCGAGACAAGCATCAATAAGACTTGCATAAGAGTTAACTCATAAAGCAATAAATTCTTAGTAAAAAGCTTTGAACCAACACAAAGGAAGATATAAGTTTCAGCGGTTGCTTTCAACTTCAACATGTATATCTCATGGATAATTGTCAACACAAAGTAATATAACAAGTGCAATAGGTAAACATGTAAGAATCAATGCACACAGTTTACACAAGTGTTTGCTTCTAAGATAGCAAGAAGTAGGTAAACTGACTCAACAATAAAGTAAAAGAATGGCCCTTCGCAGAGGGAAGCATTGATTGCTATATTTGTGCTAGAGCTTTTATTTTGAAAACATAAAGAGAGCATAAAAAAGTAAAGTTTTGAGCGGTGTTTGTTGTTGTGAATGAATGGTAGTGGGCACTCTAACCCCCTTGCCAGACAGACTTTCAAAGAGCGGCTCCCATGAAATTTTATTTTTGAGTGGCACTCCTTCCAACCTTGCTTTCACAAACCATGGCTAACCGAATCCTCGGGTGCCTGCCAACAATCTCATACCATGAAGGAGTGCCTTTTTATTTTAGTTTTATTTAGATGACACTCCTCCCCACCTTTGCTTTCTCAAGCCATGGCTAACCGAATCCTCGGGTGCCGACCAACAATCACATACCATGGAGGAGTGTCTATTTGTAAATTTATGAAAGTTAATTAATTCGGGGCTGGGAACCCCATTGCCAGCTCTTTTTGCAAAATTATTGGATAAGCGGATGAAGCCACTAGTCCATTGGTGAAAGTTGCCCAACAAGATGGAAAGATAAACTCCACATACTTCCTCATGAGCTATAAAACATTGACACAAATAAGAGGTAATAACTTTTGAATTGTTTAAAGATAGCACTCAAACAATTTACTTTAGAATGGCGGAGAAATACCATGTGGTAGGTAGGTATGGTGGACACAATTGGCATAGTTTTTGGCTCAAGGATTTGGATGCACGAGAAGAATCCCTCTCAATACAAGGCTAGGCTAGCAAGGTTGTTTGAAGCAAACTCAAGTATAAAACGGTGCAACAAGACTCACATATGAACATATTGTAAGCATTATAAGACTTTACATCGTCTCCTTGTTGTTCAAACACCTTAACCAGAAAATATCTAGACTTAGAGAGACCAATCATGCAAACCAAATTTCAACAAGCTCTACGGTAGTTCTCCACTAATAGGTTTAAACTACATGATGCAAGAGCTTAAACATGATCTATATGAGCACAACAATTGCCAAGTATCAAATTATTCAAGACATTATACCTTTTACCACATTAAGCATTTCCCGTTTCCAACCATATAACAATGAACGAAGTAGTTTTCAACCTTCGCCATGAACATTAAGAGTAAAGCTAAGAACACATGTGTTCATATGCAACAGCGGAGCGTGTCTCTCTCCCACACAAGCATGAATTTCTTCAAAGAATGCAAATAACAAAACGAAAATAAAAGCACACAGACGCTCCAAGTAAAGTACTCCCTCCGTTCTCTTTTAATTGACTCGTATTTAGTACAACTTTGTACTAAATTCGAGTCAATTAAAAAAGAACGGAGGGAGTACATAAGATGTGACCGAATAAAAATATAGTTTCAATAGAAGAAACCTGATAAGTTGATGAAGAAAGGGATGCCTTGGGCATCCCCAAGCTTAGACGCTTGAGTCTTCTTGAAATATGCAGGGATGAACCATGGGGGCATCCCCAATCTTAGGCTTTTCACTCTTCTTGATCATATATCATCCTCCTCTCTTGACCCTTGAAAACTTCCTCCACACCAAACTTCAAGCAAACTCATTAGAGGGTTAGTGCATAATCAAAATTCACATGTTCAGAGGTGACACAATCATTCTTAACACTTCTGGACATTGGACAAAGCTTCTGAAAGTTAATTTAACAAAGAAACTCATTCAACATAGCAAAAGCGGCAATGCGAAATAAAAGGCAGAATCTGTCAAAAACAGAACAGTCCGTAAAGACGAATTTTGCAGGGGCACTTAACTTGCTCATATGGAAAAATTCAAAACTAATGAAAGTTGCGTACATATCTGAGGATCACGCACGTAAATTTGCAGATTTTTTTGACTCTTCTACAGAGAGATCTGCGCGAATTCGTGACAGACAGCAATTTTGTTTCTGCGCAGTAATCCAAATCTAGTATCAACTTTACCATAGAGACTTTACTTGGCACAAAAACATGATAAGGAGAGGTTGCTACAGTAGTAAAAACTTCCAAGACTCAACAATACAGTAGTAGAATAAACACATGGGTTATCTCCCAAGAAGTGCTTTCTTTATAGCCATTAAGATAGGCTCAGCAATTTTAATGATGATGCTCTCATAAGGATGAGAGTTGAAGCAAAGAGAGCATCGAAAAAGCAAGTATGAAACAAGTTTAAGCGTAACCCTCTTCCTATGAAAAGGAATCTTGTACACAAATAAATTCATGAAGAACAAAGTGACAAGCATAAGAAGATAAGACACGGGTAACTTCAAGATTCTCAACATAAAGAGGGGAAACTTAATATTATTAAGATGCACAGAACCGTG
Organism: Lolium perenne; assembly: GCF_019359855.2. Taxonomy (NCBI): domain Eukaryota; kingdom Viridiplantae; phylum Streptophyta; class Magnoliopsida; order Poales; family Poaceae; genus Lolium; species Lolium perenne. Next base: position 83,517,027 of record NC_067248.2, on the reverse strand, counting down.
TTTCCCTCTCTCATAATAACTTTCAGTAGCATCATTGATGAAATCCACAATATAACCATCACTTAAAACATTCTTATCATGGTTCATATGCATAAAGGTATCATTTTTGACATAAGAAAAACTCTTCTCATTAATAGTAATTGGAGCAGGATCATTATCAAGAATTTGAACACGGTAAACAAGTTGCATACTAAGGGAATGGTTTTTGGCAAGCCCATCATAACTATGACAAGTTTCATAAGGATAATTGTAACATGTGTCATATCCATCTCTATAGCGATTATCTAAACCAGAATATGTAATATCATCATTTTCACTAAAAATAGAGGTCTCAAATATAGGATCTTCAAGCACAACATCCCCAAGCTTAGAGCTTTCAATATCATCGTTTGAGGGGACATGAATAATGCTATCATCATTACTTTCATAATCAGTACCAAAGAGATTTCCAATATCAAAGGTAGTGTGCTCTTCCAAATCAAGATCACTAATATGGGTAAAGGGCATAGCAACATACTTACGGTTACCTATTGTATAGTGTGTTCTTCTTCTTCTTCTTCTTCTTCTTCTTCTTCTTCTTCTTCTTCTTCTTCTTCTTCTTCTTCTTCTTCTTCTTCTTCTTCTTCTTCTTCTTCTTCTTCTTCTTCTTCTTCTTCTTCTTCTTCTTCTTCTTCTTCTTCTTCTTCTTCTTCTTCTTCTTCTTCTTCTTCTTCTTCTTCTTCTTCTTCTTCTTCTTCTTCTTCTTCTTCTTCTTCTTCTTCTTCTTCTTCTTCTTCTTCTTCTTCTTCTTCTTCTTCTTCTTCTTCTTCTTCTTCTTCTTCTTCTTCTTCTTCTTCTTCTTCTTCTTCTTCTTCTTCTTCTTCTTCTTCTTCTTCTTCTTCTTCTTCTTCTTCTTCTTCTTCTTCTTCTTCTTCTTCTTCTTCTTCTTCTTCTTCTTCTTCTTCTTCTTCTTCTTCTTCTTCTTCTTCTTCTTCTTCTTCTTCTTCTTCTTCTTCTTCTTCTTCTTCTTCTTCTTCTTCTTCTTCTTCTTCTTCTTCTTCTTCTTCTTCTTCTTCTTCTTCTTCTTCTTCTTCTTCTTCTTCTTCTTCTTCTTCTTCTTCTTCTTCTTCTTCTTCTTCTTCTTCTTCTTCTTCTTCTTCTTCTTCTTCTTCTTCTTCTTCTTCTTCTTCTTCTTCTTCTTCTTCTTCTTCTTCTTCTTCTTCTTCTTCTTCTTCTTCTTCTTCTTCTTCTTCTTCTTCTTCTTCTTCTTCTTCTTCTTCTTCTTCTTCTTCTTCTTCTTCTTCTTCTTCTTCTTCTTCTTCTTCTTCTTCTTCTTCTTCTTCTTCTTCTTCTTCTTCTTCTTCTTCTTCTTCTTCTTCTTCTTCTTCTTCTTCTTCTTCTTCTTCTTCTTCTTCTTCTTCTTCTTCTTCTTCTTCTTCTTCTTCTTCTTCTTCTTCTTCTTCTTCTTCTTCTTCTTCTTCTTCTTCTTCTTCTTCTTCTTCTTCTTCTTCTTCTTCTTCTTCTTCTTCTTCTTCTTCTTCTTCTTCTTCTTCTTCTTCTTCTTCTTCTTCTTCTTCTTCTTCTTCTTCTTCTTCTTCTTCTTCTTCTTCTTCTTCTTCTTCTTCTTCTTCTTCTTCTTCTTCTTCTTCTTCTTCTTCTTCTTCTTCTTATTCTTCTTCTTCTTCTTCTTCTTCTTCTTCTTCTTCTTCTTCTTCTTCTTCTTCTTCTTCTTCTTCTTCTTCTTCTTCTTCTTCTTCTTCTTCTTCTTCTTCTTCTTCTTCTTCTTCTTTCTTCTTCTTCTTCTCCTTCTCCTCGTTTCCTTCTTTAGGAGGAAGAGGCTTGAAGGGAGGCTTCTCCACAGAACCTGATTTATTTCCAGAAACAATAGAAGAAACTTGGGAGGATTCCCCCTTTTCATTAATAAGTTTGAAACACACAGCGGTCCTATCATATTTTGGCAAAGTGTCATCTTCTAAAATATTCTGTATGTAAGTATTTGTATGGCAATTATTAATGCAATAAGAAAGACACCCATGCAGGACATCATCAATATCAAGATCGTTAATATCTAACAAAGAAATTTTTCTTGATAACTCTTCACACTTCAAAAATAGGGTAAGTTCATCATGCTGATTAGGAATAATTTCATCATCACAATACAAATTTGCAGCACTCATGGGGTTTGAATTATCATTGGAGGAGCATTGAAAATTAAAATGACCAACTCTATGGCAAAGTTCACAAATAAAAGGATAGAGGGCACACACTTTTTCTCCAAGATCATCTAGAGCTCTAGACCACTTTCTAGTTTTTTCATTCCTATGATGGATACAATATTCTTCTTCGATTTGATTAATTCCATAAGGTCTATGTATTCCACAAAAATTAACATGCTTATAGGAAATAGCATTTTCAGAAGTTTGAACATGTTCATTGCAATCATTAATAACAGTTTCATCCTTTATGCAAGCGTCTTTAAAAGGTTCATGATACTTATCAAAATTCCTCCTAGGCAATTCAATGTGAGAAGCAAAAGCTTTATAAAGATTTGCAACAACTTGAGCGTCAAGACCATAAGTAGCACTCATATTTCGAAATTTATCAGTATCCATAAAAGTTTCAATGCATTCATAATCATAATTTATACCTGACTCTCTACCTTTGTCATTCTCCCAATCTTCAGCGTTCTCCTGAATCCGATTAAGAAGGTCCCATTTAAACTCTTCTTTATTGCGCGTAAATGATCCAGAACAAGCAGTATCCAGCAAGGTTTTATCCTGAAAAGAAAGTCTTGCATAGAAATTATCAATGATAATATTACCAGGAAGCTCATGATTGGGGCATTTGAGCATAAAAGACTTCAATCTCTCCCATGCTTCGGCAATACTCTCTCCATCATGAGGCCAGAAATTATATATTCGGTTTCGGTCTTTGTGAATTTCACTTGGAGGATAGAATTTAGAATAAAATAGAGGCACAATATCCTTCCAATCAAGAGAATGCGCATCGTTCAGCAGTTTATACCAATGCGCCGCTTTACCAGACAACGACATAGAGAATAATTTCTTCTTCACTTCATTCATAGAGATACCTGCACACTCAAATAACCCGCATAATTCATGCAAAGAGAGTAAATGATCTCCAGGATGGACAGTTCCATCCCCTTCATAGCGGTTATCCACAACACGTTCAATAATTTTCATGGGTATTTTATACGGAATACTTTCAGTAGGTGGATTTAAAATATCACAAGCATCATTAGAGTTATCGCATATGGGATATAAAGTATTATCAGAGCAAATTCTCTCCCCTAAAGATGGGAAGCTAAAAAGATCACAAAAACTAGCTTCCCCAAGCTTAGACTTCTCCATAGCATTAGCAGTAATTGCATTCATACTAATAACATTGCTACTAGCATGCAAATAAGGTTCCATAGGTTTTTTAATTTTCGCATCAAACAATTCTAAATCAGGAAAAAGATTAAAAAGCTCACTAATTTTGTTGTTGTTTTCCATTATGCCTAACTAGTGAAAATAAAAACAAGAAACAAAGAGATGCAATTGCAGGATCTAAAGGAAATAGCTTCGAGCACTTACAACGACAACAAAAAATAACTTAGTTACCTGGGACCGGAGTATGAGTGCCTTTTACCTTTCCTCCCCGGCAACGGCGCCAGAAAATAGCTTGATGTCTACTCACGCTTCTTTTCCTGTAGACAGTGTTGGGCCTCCAAGAGCAGAGGTTTGTAGAACAGCAGCAAGTTTTCCCTTAAGTGGATCACCCAAGGTTTATCGAACTCAGGGAGGAAGAGGTCAAAGATATCCCTCTCAAGCAACCCTGCAATCACGATACAAGAAGTCTCTTGTGTCCCCAACACACCTAATACACTTGTCAGATGTATAGGTGCACTAGTTCGGCGAAGAGATAGTGAAATACAAGTAGTATGGATGTATATGAGTGGTAATAGTAATCTGAATAAAATATGGCAGCGAGTAAACATGCAGTAGAACAGTAAGTAAGCGGTGTTTGCAGTATTGGAAACAAGGCCTAGGGATCATACTTTCACTAGTGGACACTCTCAACATTGATCGCATAATAAATTAATAACTTCTCTCATTTGTGCTACATACACTCTTTTGTTGGATGACAAACACCATTCGTTGTGTAGGGCTACAAGAGCTCCCTCAAGCCGGAGTTAACAAGCGCCACAACATTCGGTATTCATATTTAAGTAACCTTAGAGCATAATAGATCTTTGCAAAATAAACCGAGAACTAACATAGCATACACACTGTCCACATTACGCTATGAAAGGAGGAATAGATCACATCAATACTATCATAATGATAATTAACTCCACAACCTACAAGAGATCATGATCATAGCCTACGACAAGAACCACACGGTGCACACACTGGCACCTTTACACCATGCAGGAGGAATAGACTACTTTAATAACATCACATGAGTAGCACATAAACTAGTAGGGATACAAAGCTCATCATATGGATCTCAATCATGCAAAGCAATTCACGAGATCATTGTATTGGAGTACAGAGAGAGAGAGATTAACCACATAGCTACCGGTACAACCCTTAGCCCCGGGGGAGAACTACTCCCTCCTCATCATAGGAGACAGCGATGGCGATGAAGATGACGGTGGTGTCGATGGAGATGGCTCCGGGGGCAATTCCCCGTCAGGGTGCCGGAACAGAGACTTCTGTACCCCGAATTGGAGTTTCGCGATGGCGGCGGCGCCCCTGGAGATTTTCTAGAGTTTCGTCAATCTGTATCGTGTTTTTAGGTCACGAGGGGCTAAATAGGCGAAGAGGCGGCGCGAGGGGGTGCCAGAGGTGGGCTCCCCACCCCTGGGCGCGCCCCCCTCCTTGGCCGCGCCGCCAGGTGGTGTGGGGCCCCCCTGGCACCTCTCCGGTTCCCCTTCGGTGTCCTGGTCCGTCTCGGTGAATTACGATGCTTGGTCTTTGTTTCGTCGAATTCCGAGAATATTGCCCGAACTGCCTTTCTGGAACCAAAAACAACAGAAAACAGGAACTGGCACTTCGGCATCTCGTTAATAGGTTAGTTCCGTAAAATGCATCAAAACATCATAAAGTGTGATCAAAACATGTAAGTATTGTCATAAAACAAGCATGGAACATCAGAAATTATAGATACGTTGGAGACGTATCATCCACCAATAGCACTCAGTGAGGATTCCGCGGCGCACGCGGTGAAGACCATGCGACGGCCATCGACGCACCCTGCGTGGAGGCGGCGACGCCCACGGTGAAGGCCCAGCGGTTGCAGATCCCTGTGACCGGGAGCCAGGGGAGCATGTGGAGGTGGGTGGATATGGTAGCCGGCGAAGTCGGGCACAAAGGCGGCAGAGCTCGGTCTTGAGGTGATGGGGCCTCTATGGCGCGGCGCTGGGATCCCTCTTTTGAGGTCAACGACCAGCAACACTGGTGCAAGGGAGCGGCGGCGGAACCCTAGTCAGCGCGGGGGACGAGAAAGGGAGAGGGTGGGGGAGCGGCGCACAAGAGATGGAGGAAAATGCCCGTGCGTTCGGGACTGGCCCAGTGGCCCACTTGTCGGCGCGTTCGGGAGAGGTGGAACGACGAAGGTACGACGAAAATTTTGTAGGACGACCAAGAACTACGAAACGTATTGTGGATGGCAGAATAAGGAACCACTTTAGTCTTTTTAAGTAGTAGAGATTTTCTTCTACACATATGGTTTTTTCTTTCTACTTTCTCACATTCTTTTATTTTTATTCTTGATGTTTTCATTTAGTTTTAAATTTTAAATTTTATGTTTTAGTAGGATTTTTTACATCTAGGTTTAGTTCTTATTGTTTCTCTAAATGTTTTGTTTTCCTCCATCTAAAATCTGGTTTCACTAATATCTAAATTTTGTTTTCCTTTTTTTTTGCTCATCTCCGTCTAAGCTTTTTCTTCACTCTGTCTAAACTCTTGTTTCTCTTTGGCTAAGTTGTTGTTGCATTTCGTTAAGGCTCTTGTCCTCCTTTGTTTAGGTTATTATTGTCTTCCATCTAGGTTGTTGTTTCGCTCCGCCTAGATAGAGGGGAACAACATCCTAGACGGTGGGAAACAATTGCGTAGAGAGGGTGGGGAACAACATACTAGGTTGTTTCCCTTCATCATGTTGTTCCCTTCCATCGAGGTTGTTGTTTCCCTTTGTCTAGGTTCTTGTTTCCCTTTGTTTAGGCTCTTGTTCCCCTTCGTCTAGGTTCGTGTTCCCCATCGTGTACGCTGTTGTTCATCTTCGTTTAGGATGTTGTTCCCCGCCGTCTTAGCTATTGTTCTCCTCTATTCAGGTTGTTGTTCTGCGCCATTCAGGTTGATGTTCCTCTTCGTCGAGGTTGTTGTTCCCGTACATCAGGCTGTTGTTCTCGTACTTCCAGGGCGTTGTTCCCGTACGTTTAGGTTGACGTTCCCCTCCATCTAGTCTCTGGTTCTTCACCGTCTACGATGTTGTTCCCTTTGTCTATGATGGTGTTCCCCACCATCTAAGCTATTATTCCCCTCCATTCAGGCTATTATTCCCGCCATTCAGGTTATTGTTCCCCTTCGTCGAGGTTGTTGTTCCCGTACGTCCAGGGCGTTGTTCCCGTACGTTCAGGCTGTTGTTCCCCTCCATCTAGTATCTTTTTCCTACCGTCTACGATGTTGTTCCCCTTTGTCTAGGATGTTGTTCCCCACCATCTAAGTTATTGTCCCCCTCCGTCCAGGCTGTTGTTCCCCTCCACTCAGGTTGTTGTTCCCCGTTGTTCAGTCTGTTGTTCCCATCTATCCAGGTTGTTGTTCCCCTCCGTCTAGGCTGTTGTTCCTCTTCGTTCAGGCTGTTGTTCCCCTCCATCTAGTTTCTTGTTCCCCAATGTTTACAATGTCGTTGTTCCCCTCTGTTCAGGTTGTTGTTCCCCTCCACTCAGGTTATTGTTCCCCGTTGTTCAAGTTGTCATTCCCGTCCGTCCATGTTGTTGTTCTCGTACGTCCATGATGTTGTTCCTCTTTGTTCATGCTGTTGTTCCCCTTTGTCCTTGTTGTTGCACCTCTCCATCTAGGTTGGTGTTCCTCTTCGTCCGGTTGTTCCCATCCGTTGATGTTCTTGTTTTTCTTTGTCTAGGTCCTTGTTCCCCACCATTTGGGATCTTATTCCCCACCATCTACGTTGTTGTTCCCCTTCATCTAGGCTATTGTTCCCCACCGTCTAAGTTGTTGATCCCCTCCGTCCACAAGTTGTTGTTCCCCTTCGTCCATGCAGTTGTTTCCCGAGTAGACAAGATGTGTTACTCGGACGCAATACAGTTTTATGGGCAGTTTGGTTCAGTGAAAAATCCTACTTCCTTCATTAACTTATTCATAAGCCCAAGAGTAACCATGGTGTTACGTGAAACTATTAAACAACTTTAGTAAAAACAATAATAAATAAGCAACTAAGAACAAATACCAAAAGCGCTGAGCTCCCCGTCAACGGTGTCAGAAAAAGCTTGATAACTGCAAGAACACAAATCAACTGTAGCTAGTATCGAACCACGATGAGCTAGCTACTAGTTAGGGTCTTAATGCCCCTTGCTACTTCTATTAAATATTACCTAAAATTGTTTTCTAATCTAAAAATGTTTAAAAGGGGTGTTGTAAATGGCTGAATATAAAGTAAATAAAGCAGGAACAGCGTTAAACAAAATGGGTTGTAACTTAATAAGACAAAGTGTTCCTAGGGATTATTGGATCCACCTCTAGCATTAGGATTCATGTTAATCAAGATAAAGTATGCTTTTAATCATATTGTGTGTGGGAGAGCTCCGTAATAAGATGTGCCCAGAAAGCCATCGGTCATCGCATCTCTAAATAACCACAACAGCTAGTCTTCTGCAAGCCACATATTGACTATTGATATTAAGGGTTTTACCCCCGTGGTTATCGATCTGAGCTTAGTGAATACCTCTTATCTCCCTCATTCATGTGTTAAACTGCTGATACGGTAATCTCACTTCTCGCCATTCACTTTACCACACTTCAAAGGGCAGTTCCCTCTCAAGACCATAAGGAAAATATTACATGGTTCACAGCACATAATATATAGAGAGGAAGAGAACTAACACACATTAATACTTAAAACCATAAATCATCTTAGATTCATCTCATATTCATGCTAGGGTTTCTCCATCTCCCCAAGAACTAATAGGACTACTCACACATGGAAGCAACCAAGAACATCATCATAATATTATGGAGGGGATTAAAGGAATGGAATGAATTCGGATACAAATCCACAATAGAAAAGTTTACAACTATGGTTGGAGGCGGATGATGATGATGGTGCAGCGGTTGAAGGGGATGATGCCTTGTCCTCTGAGGATCCACATAGCAGCCCGGATGTCGTCTTCTCCAAAGTTCCTCCTTGAGATCTGATTAGGGCGATATTTCTCTGTTTTGTGGGGTTGTGTGTCTCGGATCTCCACACCATTTGCGCTTGGTGAAAGTATTTGACGAGGCGGTGCTTCTGGCGGGTGTTACGGGCGGATGGTATGGGCGGGCCTTGCCCGTACCGATGCTCGTTAAAGTAACTGGAAGTTGTCGTTGCATTGTCCTTTCGCCCAGGTGCATAATTAAGTGCTAAAATGATTTCTATCACGTCAAAATGCCAGAAAATGGGAGTTTTCATCGATATTTCATCATCAACTTGTTATTTCAAGATCTTGTGTAGACAAGCATAAAAGGGCACGGTAGCGCAGTGAAATACAAAAATCCTACTACTACTACTACTACTCAATGGTAACTTGATGAAATAACGATGTAAAAAACATGCTAAAAATGCACTCATCAGGTGGCGCGCCCAAAAAAGCAGGGTGCGCCACCTGGCCTCGTTCGGGCCTCGTGGCTCCCCTCTCGTAATCCAAAGCTCCAGGTCCCTCCTTTTTATGAAAAACTTATGTGGTATTTTCCCCTGATTTTATTTCCTGCGAAAACTTCACAAAAAGGAGACTTTGCTAAAAAAAGAGCATCAGATTCAGCAGTTTGCATCCAAGTATGGTGAGATTCTGGAGCAAATCATTGAGCAAAGTGCTTGGAAAAGTAGATACATTTGAGATGTATCAACGACATCGAGTGTTAAGTGTGTGACCCTACAGGTTTGAGAATATGCGGACATGATCGAGATACCTCTCTGATCAATAATCGATAGAGGGATCAAGATGTCCATAATGAACCCCACACGTTCAATGACGGTATTTATCGGCTGAACTACAGTACTGTAATATCCCAGGATTTGGGGTTACAAAAATAGAGGAAACAGATATGTGCATTGCATTCATGCATAGAAAATCCAGGGAATTTTCGCGCTTTAAAGTAAAACAGTCACAATAACTGAAGTTTCACTTGACCTTGGTGGAATTGAAGTAGCTCATCAAGTCAAGCGCTATAAACCTCAATGTGACCTTTGCTAAAACCTTGTTTTGGGTAGAGATGATTTGATCTAAGGGGTTAGATCAAAGAGAACTAAAACCAACACAATAACATATTAATCAAGGATCAATTGCTTGATCTTATAAAAGATCATAATATGATATTCTTTGCCATACCATATGAATATCTATTAAATTGGAAATCAAGTAACAATAAAATGGAGAAACCACTCTTCACTTATCTTTTCCATATCTTTAACAAATGAATATTTCTACCATGAACCTCACGGTATTTCTTGAACTAAACTTGTGAATTTAACACCAACACAAGCTTATCATTAAACCCTAGAGATGGGAGAGGCCTATACCCATCACAGAGATAATAAACAAACTCTAAATTATTAACACTTAAAAGTTGAGCAACTAACTTTGGGGTGTAATTTAATTCACTTTAAAACCTATTACCAAATATGGTAAAACACAAGGACCTAAGTGCATAAAAGCCACACATTCTGATTTTAATTATAACTTATTAAATATGTGGAATATCACAAAACTAAATTCGTTTACATTACGAATTATAGTTCAAACTATTTGAATAAAATAAACTATGAGTATTTTGAAACTCATATGATCATGCCTGGGTGAAATCAAACATAACCATTCAAAATTGGGGTATAATCCTTGTCTTTGACATTTTGATCCCAATTACAATATAAATACAACCAAATATGATATAGTGACTCAACCACAAGCATAAAATCATTCACAAGATATTTAGTAACAAAAGCCACTTGGCTATCCAAAAACAAATCACATGAGAGGATAATACCATGCCACATAGGATGAAAATATCTACATAGCTTGAATCCTAAGCTATGCCACCTCATGCTTAAAGGATTGCTATGGATGAGAGCATGACAACCAAGAACCTTACTTATCAAATCAAAACAAGAGTCACTCACCTATGTGTCATAACACTAGAGCATGCCCAAGCCTATAAAAGGAACCCTCTACCTCATTCATTCCATCATCTTGTACCATGATACAAGCAAACCAAAGAGTTGGGCCACTCCATAATTTAGATAGGACCAAGATGAAGCAGCTAGGAGGTGGAGGCATACCATAAGAAGCAGGTTTATCAGAATTCCTGAAGAACAAGCTGCAGTAGATAGCAAGGTAGAATTCTTAGGCAAACCACATATTCAGATAACCACATCAACATTCCTTGAGTAGAACCTTAGATTATAATCCAAGTCCTTGTGGAGTGAGAGATAATAGGTATAACCCTAGCCAAATACATCTAGTGATACTTTGTGAAGCCATACCATGCATGATCATCACCATTGGGTAATGATCATAAACCTAAGAACTTGAGGTAGAATATATTAAGAACTTGTTAATCCTATCTAACCCATGACCATGCTTTGGAGATATATAATTACTAGTTAAACCCTATATGCTAAGTAGATATCATTCACCACATGAAATTATAGGGAGATCACTAGTAAGCAAACCTAGGCTTATATTCCAATCTTAACTTGTGAATCACCTGGTGATCATAAGTAGGATCTTACCACATCTATATTTCATTCATTCATCAATTATAGAACCTAAGAAACCTTAGAGTCAAACTCTATACTTTATAAGGTGAGAAACCATTCATCCATATAACCAAAGTTAACTATAAAAAGAACCATAACCACTTTAGTTACTTCAATAATAAATTAAGGATAATAATAGAAAACTATTGGTAGAAGATAAAACCAATTCTCAATATCTTAGTAACTAGAGGAGAACATAAAATGTTAAGTAAGCAACTATCTTATCATGGTTAGGGGAGATTAAACCCTAGCATGCAATATGTTGTCATCTCATCTCTACAACTCAGAATTATATCTCAACCCTAGTTTGTGTATCACTTGGGTGATCACAAATAAAACCCAAACCACAATTAAGATTCAAACCATGTGTCATTAGGTAAATAGCATTTGAACCCTAGATTTGCACATCAAATAAATCTTATGCTTCAATTCTTGAACATACGAAAAACCTTGTGCTACATTATATGGTTAAAACCATATGTGTAGTGATCAACTATTTATCTTGGTAACCAAGGTCAACCATGATGGAACAATACCTACCTTAGATACTTTCAAAGATAATGATAGTGTTAACCTTAAAAAGGGGGATTATAATAGAAGTTATAAAACCCTAATAAGTTGGTGCTCACATAAAATCATATGTAAGTCATCCCCTTCTCAAATGGAAACCAAATCTTAATAATAACCTCTGAAATATTTTGAGTTGAAATTATCAACTCTAATAAATCATAACAGAATTGATTCACAAGAAAAAGGAAATTAAAAAAAATAAGAATATAAACTCATACCTATTTGCTATTTTGAATAAACCCACAAGTATGAAATATAATCAAATATAAAATATTTGTTTAAAAATAAAGAATAGTGTAATAGTCATTGCACTATGTCTTAATTCAGTTAGCATAACAAGAAACCTGCAAATAAAATTTGAATTCAAATCAGATTCAAATAGAAAATAGAAAACAGAAAATAGAAAACAGGAAAGAGGAGAAAAGGCATACCTGGACCTTACCTGGTCGTGGCAGCCTAGAAGCAGCCCAGAGTCAACCCAGCAGCTGGAGCCCAGCACAGCCCATCGCAGCCCAGCATACCCCTTCGCAAGGATAAGAACGAAGACGAGGTCATCGTCTTCGTCTTCGCCATCGGCGACGCACGGGAGAGCGCCAGCGCGATGGAGAGGGACACGTCCCGGCCGCCGTTGCTGACCAAGCGCTCGACGACGACCGCCGGAGACCCTATAAATACCCCGCCACAGTCTCCGCCGCTCGCGTTCTTCTTTTTCCCCAATTTTCGAAACCCTAGCTCGACCCGGTCTCCGACCATCGCCGCCGATGAGGACCTCCCCAGGACTCGCCGTGACCACCGGTGTGACTGCCGTCCTCGACATGGCCACCATACGGGAGGAATTGAACCAGAGCATCCTGAGGCGACCTCACCGAGCTCATCTTCTCCGTTGCCGGTCACCGTCTCCGTCGACGGTGGAGTCGCCGTCCGGCCACCCCTGCCTCGCCTGAGCCCTCCTACGAGTTCCTGGTGAGCTCCTGCACCTCGTGGACCACTCCAAACCTTCCTTAGCTCCCTGTACCCTATCGTTGTTGTGGACCTGCTATTGGAGATATGCCCAAGAGGCAATAATAAAATGGTTATTATATATCTTTGTGTTTATGGTAAGTGTTTACATACCATGCTATAATTGTATTAACCGAAACATTGATACATGTGTGTTATGTAAACAACAAGGAGTCCCTAGTAAGCCTCTTGTATAACTAGCTTGTTGATTAATAGATGATCATCGTTTCGTGATCATGAACATCGGATGTTATTAACGACAAGGTTATATCATTATGTGAATGATGTAATGGACACACCCAATTAAGCGTAGCATAAGATCACGTCATTAAGTTCATTTGCTATAAGCTTTCGATTCATAGTTACCTAGTCCTTTCGACCATGAGATCATGTAAATCACTTATGCCGAAAGGGTACTTTGATTACATCAAACGCCACTGCGTAAATGGGTGGTTATAAAGGTGGGATTAAGTATCCGGAAAGTATGAGTTGAGGCATATGGATCAACAGTGGGATTTTTCCATCCCGATGACGGATAGATATACTCTGGGCCCTCTCAGTGGAATGTCGTCTAACTAGCTTGCAAGCATATGAATGGTTCATAAGAGACCACATTCCACGGTACGAGTAAAGAGTACTTGTTAGGAGACGAGGTTGAACAAGGTATCGTGATACCGATGATCAAACCTCGGACAAGTAAAATATCGCGTGACAAAGGGAATCGGTATCGTATGTAAATGGTTCAATCGATCACTAAGTCATCATTGAATATGTGGGAGCCATTATGGATCTCCAGATCCTGATGGGGTTCGTTGCATAGAAAACAAAAATTTTCCTACCGCAAAGCGAATAAAACCAACAAATCTAATCTATAGAACACCCAAGATCCAATCTACTAGATCTAAGCAACGAGATGGAGATGAGACTAACCCTCGAAGATTCCAAAGCCTACGAGATTAATTTCGTTGTTGGTGTAGACGATCGTCCCCGGTGCTGCAATCCGGCAGCACTTCCGTACTCGGTCGCGCGTACGGTGTCGATGAAGCTCCTTCCTCTCCCGTTCCAGCGGGCAGCGGAGGTGTGGTAGATCTCCTCCAACGTCCAGCAGCACGACGGCGTGGTGGTGGTGGTGGAGGAAGAAAACTGCAGGGCTTCGCCTAAGCCCGGACAGCGTATGGTGGAGGGAGAGGCGGCCAGAGGAGGAGGCAATGGTGGGGTGGTGTGGCCGGCCACCCCCTCCCCTCTTTATATAGGGGGCTGGCCGGCCAAGGTGGCCCCCCTTCCCATCTAGGGTTGGGGGGGCGGCAGCCAAAGGGGGGAAGAGGGGCTTTTCCCCTCCCCCAAGTTGATCCCCCCAGGGAAACCCTAGGGGGCTGGCCGGCCTGGGCCTTGGGGGCAAAGTGCCCCTGGCCCATTAGGCCAGGGAGCATCCCCTCGGCCCACGGTGGGCCTCCCAGGTCGTGGGCCCCATGGTGGACCCTTCCGGAACCTTCTAGAACCTTCCAGTCAACACCGGAATAATCCCGAACATTTCCGAAAACCCAGAAATCAACTTCCCTTATATGAATCTTATTCTCCGGACTATTCCGGACCTCCTCGTGACATCCTGGATCACATCCGAGACTCCGAACAAACTTCGTCTCCATACCATATTCAAATCTACTTATGCGACATCGAACCTTAAGCGCGTCACCCTACGGTTCGCGAACTATGCAGACATGGTCGAGACTCCTCTCCGAGCAATAACCAATAGCGGGATCTGGAGATCCATAATGGCTCCCACATATTCAACGATGAGTTAGTGATCGATTGAACCATTTACATACGATGCCAATTCCCTTTGTCTCGCGATATTTTACTTGTCCGAGGTTTGATCATCGGTATCTCCATACCTTGTTCAACCTCGTTACCGACAAGTACTCTTTACTCGTACCGTGGTATGTGATCTCTTATGAACTATTCATATGCTTGCAAGCTAATCAGATGACATTCCACCGAGAGGGCCCAGAGTATATCTATCCGTCATCAGGATGGACAAATCCCACTGTTGATCCATATGCCTCAACTCACACTTTCCAAATACTTAATCCCACCTTTATTGTCACCCATTTACGCAATGACGTTTGATGTAATCAAAGTACCCTTTCGGTGTAAGTGATTTACATGATCTCATGGTCGAAGGATTAAGACAACTATGTATTGAAAGCTTATAGCAAATGAACTTAATGACTTGATCTTATGCTACGCTCATTTGGGTGTGTGTCCATTATATCATTCAACTAATGACATAACCTTGTTATTAATAACATCCAATGTTCATGATCATGAAACCATGATCATCTATTAATCAACAAGCTAGTTATACAAGAGGCTTACTAGGGACTCCTTGTTGTTTACATAACACACATGTATCAATGTTTCGGTTAATACAATTATAGCATGGTATATAAACATTTATCATAAACACAAAGATATTATAATAACCACTTTATTATTGCCTCTTGGGCATATCTCCAACAGTCTCCCACTTGCACTAGAGTCAATAATCTAGATTACATTGTAAGGTACCTAACACCCATGGCATTCTGGTGTTGGTCATGCTTTGCCCTTGGGAGAGCTTTAGTCAACGTATCTGCAACATTCAGATCCGTGTGTACTTTGAAAATCTCTACTTCACCATCTTCGATGTACTCGCGAATCGAATGAAAACACAGCTTGATATGCTTCAGCTTCTTGTGTGACCTTGGTTCCTTTGCATTGGCGATGGCACCCGTGTTGTCACAATAAATGACTAGCGGGTCCAATGCACTAGGAACCACACCAAGCTCAACAATGAACCTCTTCATCCATACCGCTTCCGATGAAGCCTCTGAAGCCGCTATATATTCAGATTCTGTTGAAGATTTCGCCACCGTGCACTGCTTGGAACTGCTCCAGCTTACTGCCGCACCATTCAATATAAACACGTACCCAGGCCGAGACTTAGAGTCATCAGGGTCGGTGTTCCAACTTGCATCGGTGTAACTGGTTACAACGAGCTCTTGGTCACCGCCATAATAAAGAAACATATCCTTAGTCCTTTTCAAGTACTTCAGGATATTCTTGACCGCTGTCCAGTGTTCCATCCCTGGATCACTTTGATATCTGCTGGTCAAACTAACAGCATGTGCGATATCCGGTCTAGTACACAACATGGCGTACATGATAGAGCCTACTGCCGAAGCATAGGGGATCTTGCTCATCCTTTCTCTTTCATCTGCCGTAGCCGGACCTTGAGTCTTACTCAAGACCTTACCTGGCATCATAGGCAAGAACCTTTTCTTGCTTTCATCCATTCTAAACTTCTTTAGAATCTTGTCCAGATATGTACTTTGTGAAAGGCCTATTAGGCGTCTTGATCTATCTCTATAAATCTTGGTGCCTAAAATGTATGCTGCTTCACCAAGGTCTTTCATTGAAAAAGACTTATTCAAATAACCTTTAATGCTGCTTAAAAGTTCTATATCATTCCCAATCAATAATATGTCATCTACATATAATATCAGGAACGCTACAGAGCTCCCACTCACTTTCTTGTAAATACAGGCCTCACCATGAGTCCGTATAAAACCAAAGTCTTTGATCACTCTATCAAAGCGTAGGTTCCAACTCCGGGATGCTTGCTTCAGTCCATAAATGGAACGCTGAAGTTTGCATACCTTGTCAGCATTTTTAGGATCGACAAAACCTTTGGGTTGTACCATATACAACTCTTCCTCAATGTCTCCATTAAGGAACGGCGTTTTGACATCCATCTGCCAAATATCATAATCGAAAAATGCAGCTATTGCTAACAAAATCCTCACAGACTTTAGCTTCGCTACAGGTGAGAAAGTCTCATCGTAGTCAACTCCTTAAATTTGTCGGAAACCCTTTGCGACAAGTCAAGCTTTATAGACAGTAATATTACCATCAGCATCTGTTTTTCTCTTGAAGATCCATTTATTCTCGACAGCCTTGCGGCTATCAGGTAAGTCTACCAAAGTCCATACTTTGTTATCATACATGGATCCCATTTCGGATTTCATGGCTTCTTGCCATTTGTTGGAATCTGGGCTCATCATCGCTTCTTCATACGTCGCAGGGTCCTCATCATTGTCGTCCACAATCATGACATTTAGACAGGGATCATACCAATCAGGAGTGGTACGTTCCCTCGTCGATCTGCGAGGTTCAGTAGCTTCCTCATTCAAAGTTTCATGATCATCATCATTTGCTTCCTCTCCTATCGGTGCAGGCTACACAGGAACTTCTTCCGGCACTGCGCTACTCTGATCTATGAGAGAAGGTTCATCAACCTCGTCGAGTTCTACTTTTCTTCCAGTCACTTCTTTAGTGAGAAACTCCTTCTCAAGAAAGGATCCATTCTTGGCAACAAAGATTTTGCCTTCGGATCTGTGATAGAAAGTATACCCAATTGTTTCTTTAGGGTATCCTATGAAGACGCATTTCTCCGCTTTGGGTTCTAGCTTGTCAGGTTGTAACTTCTTTACATAAGCATCGCAACCCCAAACTTTAAGGAACGACAGCTTAGGTTTCTTCCCAAACCATAATTCATACGGTGTCCTTTCAACGGATTTAGATGGTGCCCTATTTAAAGTGAATGTGGCTGTCTCTAAAGCATAACCCCAAAACGACAGTGGCAAATCGGTAAGAGACATCATAGAACGAACCATATCTAAGAGCGTTCGATTACGACGTTCGGACACACCATTGCGCTGTGGTGTTCCCGGCGGTGTCAACTGTGAAAGTATTCTGCATTTCTTTAAATGCATGCCAAACTCATAACTCAGATATTCGCCTCCGCGATCAGAACGCAGAAACTTAATCTTCTTGTTACGTTGATTTTCTACTTCACTTTGGAATTCCTTGAACTTCTCAAAAGTCTCGGACTTGTGTTTCATAAAGTAAATATACCCATATCTACTCAGATCATCCGTGAAGGTTAGAACATAACGATAACCACCGCGCGATGCTACACTCATTGGTCCACACACATCGGTAAGTATGATTTCCAATAAGTCTGTAGCTCGCTCCATTGTGCCAGAAAATGGAGTCTTATTCATTTTTCCCATTAGACATGCTTCGCATCTGTCAAGTGACTCAAAGTCAAGTGACTCAAGAAGTCCATCGGAATGGAGTTTCTTCATGCGCTTCACACTCCAATATGACCAAGACGACAGTGCCACATATAAGTAGAATTATCATTCAATTTAATTCGCTTAGCATCAATGTTATGAACATGTGTATCACTACTATCGAGATTTAACAAGAATAAACCATTCATCTCAGGTGCATGGCCATAAAAGACATTATTCATATAAATCGAACAACCATTATTCTCAGACTTAAACGAATAACCGTCTTGCATCAAATAAGATCCAGATATAATGTTCATGCTCAACGCAGGTACCAAATAACAATTATTAAGGTTTAAAACTAATCCCGAAGGTAGATGTAGGGGGAGCGTGCCGACGGCGATCACATCGACCTTGGATCCATATCCAACGCGCATCGTCACCTCGTCCCTTGCCAGGCTTCGTTTATTCCGCAGTTCCTGTTTCGAGTTACAAATGTGAGCAACCGAACCAGTATCAAATACCCAGGCACTACTACGAGAACCAGTAAGATAGACATCTATAACATGTACTAGTTGAATGCCCGTGCTCCGCCATGGCTCAGCAAATTTATCCAATTGATTGAAAAAATATCATACGTATAGAACTAAAAGACTCAATGGTAACAAGCAAAATTTATGCTAAATCAGAAATTCCATTATTAATAGTTAAGCGTCAAATATATGAAACGAGATATGCAAATCATTTTGGTTGTATGATTGGATACCATTATCAGGTGTACGGAAAAAATAAAATCAAAGTTGTAAAATCTAGACGGAATGAATCCTTGGATTTGTGATAGGTAACACCTACATTTTTGTGTTAGGTAACACCTACTTGTAACATCTAATGCCCTTTCCAGATTGTGACACCTAGCCGTTTAGCACGAATCTTAAAGCTTCCTTGTTAATCTACTTTTCCATACTACTGCCCCAACTGGCTTCTCGTTCTCTCTCCCCTCTCTTTTTCCTGTAATAGCCATGTACTGGTTATTTTCGTTATTGCAATGGAAAGGGGCAGAAGATCGGTTGAAAAAAAATCTATTTATCCATACCATTTACACGGAAATAAGGCATTAGTATGTACAGACGTACCAGTGAAGAATGTACAAACTGTAAGACCGTAAAATTCTCCTAGCCACCTCTTTTCTGTAAGCGTCTATATATACATTACTCAGTCCACGGAAGCAGCACAAGGAGCAGTTTGATCGACGCTAACATAGTGCTCTCTCCCAGCTAGCAATTGTCAAATAGATGAGGAATATGTGGTACTCCAACATTTGATACAACTTGGTTTTGCTTACATCCCAAGCATGAGACTCAGCAACCAACAAATGCTCTCTAATTTGACAATGGCGTACAGATACAGGTGCTTTAAAACCAGGTG
Source organism: Lolium perenne (assembly GCF_019359855.2). Classification (NCBI taxonomy): domain Eukaryota; kingdom Viridiplantae; phylum Streptophyta; class Magnoliopsida; order Poales; family Poaceae; genus Lolium; species Lolium perenne. Next base: position 83,497,906 of record NC_067248.2, on the reverse strand, counting down.
AGATAAAAGCAAACATTGTTGAAATTAACACTGATTGTCTGCTCCAGCTTATGCTTCAAAATACTCCCTTTAAAATATATAAATAACTTGATGTTACATTTGTGTGCAGGTCACAAACGAAAGCTGATCCGTGTCCCACTCTATCATTCTTTGCTGTTGTTACTCGATGCGCAGCAGCATCTAGCCAAGAGTTAACTGAACCTAGACTGTCATGTGATCCTTCGCTCAGATAAAACATCTACCAGCCAACGACCACAAGCAATGAATCTACGGAGGTATCGTCGCCGGAGTTCGTGGACGAGTCGTTGTGTGATCGAGCTCGTTCGTCGGGACGCACGAGTATGTGGTGCCAAATGTGGCCGGTGTCATCGCGCACGCGGCGCTGCGGACTTGTGGCCGGAACATCCGCCCGGGAGGTGAGCCACGACGACTCCCCTGCTGCAAGTGCTGCGGGGTGCGTCGCCTCTTCCGTGCACGGCATCTGCATCGTGGCGAGGTGGATAGATGGGTCCAGTCCCACCGCGTCCATATTTACGGCGGGGCTCGCCGGAGGAGGACGGCGCGAGGGAGAGGGAGACCGAAGACTTGCGCCGCCGCCGGAGGATTTCTGTGCGGCGCGGGCGTGCTATGGCCGCTCGCGCAGGGGGCCTGGGAGCGGATCAGCGCCGCCCCCACCCGGCACCAAAAGCGGGGTTGGATCTCACGGCGTGGGCTCCCTTCCTCCCACAATATAAGGTAGGCGCCGCCGGTCGCCGCGTCCGTTTCCAGCCGCCGTTATTCCGCCTCCAGGTAGCCTGCGTGCCCCCCCCCCCACACCCGTCTGCCCGCCGCCGGCCGCCTCTTTCCTCCCCACACGTCTGCCCGCCAGTGGCCGCCTCTGTGCTCCAACTGCCGTTGCTGGTCCCCCGTCGATCTTGCTACCTCCAGAAGCGGAGTTGGATCTTAGGGCGTGGACTCCGTTCTTCCGACCAAGGTAGGCGCCGTCGGTCGCCAGGGATCGAGAGGGTGGCAGCGGGGAAGAACCTACAGAGGTTGTCGTTCGTTCGGCCAGGATGAAAGAAGAAAAATAAAATGAACCGGTACGGTGGCAGCTGTGGGTATTATGCGGTTTGTTGAGAGGGTAAAACGGTCCAAAATAGTTTGTGACACCAGGCAGTCACCTATTGCAATTTAATAGTAAAGATATCAAATATACCTTTCTTCTTGACGTGGCCGCTCTTCAGATCGGCCAAGTATTTGGTGCGATTCCGCTTCCAGTGCCCCTTCCCCTGGCAGTAGTAGCACACAGTCTCAGGCTTAGGACCAGCCTTAGGCTTCTCAGGAGGCGCTGCAACTTTCATGCCGCCCTTCTTGAAGTTGCCCTTGTTAGGCTTGCCCTGCTTCTTGAAACTGGTGGTCTTGTTGACCATCAACACTTGGTTCTCCTTCTTTATTTCTACTTCAGCAGACTTCAGCATGGACAAGAGTTCAGGTAACTCTTTGTTCATGTTCTGCATGTTGTAGTTCATCACGAAGTTCTTGTAACTTGGTGGCAGTGATTGGAGGACACGATGAATACCCAACTGGTTAGGAATCACAATCCCCAAGTCACTGAGTTTCTTCGCATGTCCGGACATTGCGAACATGTTCTCACTAACGGAGCTGCCCTCTTCCATCATGCAGTTAAAGAACTGTTTCGAGGCCTCATAGCTCTCCACGGCCGCATGAGTTTCAAAGATAAGTTTGAGCTCACGCATCATATCACAAGGGTCGTGGTGCTCAAAACGCTTTTGGAGCTCTGCCTCTAAACTGCACAGGATGGCACACTGAACTTCGGAGTACCGAGTTACCCGAGTCTCATAAACATTCTTTATGTCCTCGGATACTGCAGGAGGTGGTGGGGAACCTAGCGGTGCTACGAGCACATATTGCATGCTTACGCCAGTGAGGAAAATCCTCACATGACGGAACCAGTCAGTGAAGTTGCTACCATTGCCCTTAAGCTTTTCTTTCTCTAGGAACTGATTAAAATTGATGGAGGGGGGCGCCATGATCTACAACATATTTGCAAAGTGTTTAGACTAAGTTTATGATAAATAGAGTTCAATTTTAATTCTTAAATTAACTAGGTGAACTCCCACTCAAAACAACATCCCTCGCATTGTCTTAGTGATTACACGAACCAAATCCACTACACCAAGTCCGATCTTCACGAGAAAAGATGTAGCTTCAAAGGCGAACACTCAAAGTGTTCATCATATCATTCATATGACTCATGCTCTACCTTTCGGTATCCCGTGTTCCGAGACCATGTCTGTACATGCTAGGCTCGTCAAGGCAACCTTAGTATCCGCGTGTGCAAATCTGGCTTGCACCCGTTGTATGCACATGTAGAGTCTATCACACCCGATCATCACGAGATACTTCGAAACGACAAGTCTTAGCAACGGTGCATACTAAGGATGAACACTTTATTATCTTGATATTTAGTGAGAGGGATCATCTTATAATGCTACCGTCGCGATCTAAGCAAAATAAGATGCATAAAAGGATTAACATCACATGCAATTCATAATGTGTGATATGATATGGCCTTTCTTCTTGTGCTTTTGATCTCCATCTCCAAAGCACGGACATGATCGATCTCCATCATCACCAGCATGGCGTCAAGGTCAGTGGCGCCGCTTCATGGTTGTCCATCACTTATAGCTACTATAACAACTACTTGAAATAAAGCTATTACATGATGAATAGACACGCAGGTCTTTAACAAAAATTAAAGACAACCATTAGGCTCCTGCCGGTTGCCATAATACAACAATGAACATCTCATACATCAAATATAATCATCATCACATTATGGCCACATCACATCACCAAACCCTGCAAAAACAAGTTACACGCCTCTAATTTGGTTTGCATCTTTTACGTGGTTTAGGGTTTTCGAGTAAGATCCAATCTACCTACGAACATGAACCACAACGGTGATACTAGTGTTGACAATAGAAGTGCAAATTACAATATTCACTATGGTGGGAGAGACAGACACCCGCAAAGCCACTTATGCAATACAAGTTGCATGTCAAGCGTGGAGCAAGTCTCATGAGACGCGGTCATGTAAAGTTAGCCCGGGCCGCTTCATCCCACCATCCCGCAAGAAGCAAAGTACACAAACTAAAGCAACAAAAGCATCACCGCCCACAAACCATTGTGTTCTACTCGTGCAACAGATCTATGCATAGACGTGGCTCTGATACCACTGATGGGGTTCGTTGCATAGAAAACAAAAATTTTCCTACCGCAAAGCGAATAAAACCAACAGATCTAATCTATGGAACACCCAAGATCCAATCTACTAGATCTAAGCAACGAGATGGAGATGAGACTAACCCTCGAAGATTCCAAAGCCTACGAGATTAATCTCGTTGTTGGTGTAGACGATCGTCCCCGGTGCTGCAATCCGGCAGCACTTCCGTACTCGGTCGCGCGTACGGTGTCGATGAAGCTCCTTCCTCTCCCGTTCCAGCGGGCAGCGGAGGTGTGGTAGATCTCCTCCAACGTCCAGCAGCACGACGGCGTGGTGGTGGTGGTGGAGGAAGAAAACTGCAGGGCTTCGCCTAAGCCCGGACAGCGTATGGTGGAGGGAGAGGCGGCCAGAGGAGGAGGCAATGGTGGGGTGGTGTGGCCGGCCACCCCCTCCCCTCTTTATATAGGGGGCTGGCCGGCCAAGGTGGCCCCCTTCCCATCTAGGGTTGGGGGGGCGGCAGCCAAAGGGGGGAAGAGGGGCTTTTCCCCTCCCCCAAGTTGATCCCCCCAGGGAAACCCTAGGGGGCTGGCCGGCCTGGGCCTTGGGGGCAAAGTGCCCCTGGCCCATTAGGCCAGGGAGCATCCCCTCGGCCCACGGTGGGCCTCCCAGGTCGTGGGCCCCATGGTGGACCCTTCCGGAACCTTCTAGAACCTTCTAGTCAACACCGGAATAATCCCGAACATTTCCGAAAACCCAGAAATCAACTTCCCTTATATGAATCTTATTCTCCGGACTATTCCGGACCTCGTCGTGACATCCTGGATCACATCCGAGACTCTGAACAAACTTCGTCTCCATACCATATTCAAATCTACTTATGCGACATCGAACTTTAAGCGCGTCACCCTACGGTTCGCGAACTATGCAGACATGGTCGAGACTCCTCTCCGAGCAATAACCAATAGCGGGATCGGTTAATACAATTATAGCATGGTATATAAACATTTATCATAAACACAAAGATATTATAATAACCACTTTATTATTGCCTCTTGGGCATATCTCCAACAGATCTCGCTATTGGTTATTGGTCGGAGAGAAGTCTCAACCATGTCTGCATAGTTCGCGAACCGTAGGGTGACACACTTAAGGTTTGATGTCATTTGAGTAGATATGGAATATGGAACGGAGTTCGAAGTTTTGTTCGGAGTCTCGGATGGGATCCAGGACATCACGAGGAGTTCCGGAATGTTCCGGAGAATAAGATTCATATATAGGAAGTCATATTCCAAGTTTGGAAATGATCTGGTGCATTTATGGCAGGTTCTAGAAGGTTCTAGAAAAGTCCGGAAGAAACGCACTATGGAAGGTGGAGTCCCGGAGGGACTCCACAAGCTAGGCCGGCCAAACCTAAGGGGTGGAGTCCCAGGTGGACTCCACCAAAGGTGGCCGACCAACCCACCTCAAGGAAAGGTGGGAGTCCCACCTTGAGTAGGACTCCCCCCTTTAGTAGGTTTCCCACTTTGGGGAGGTTTTGTTGTTGGGGTCTTATTCGAAGACTTGGACTACAACTCTTGGGGACTTCCACCTATATAATGAGGAGCCAAGGGGAGGGGCCGAACACACCAATCCCTCCTAGGCCGCAGCCCCCAAGTGGCCGGCGCCCTAGCGCCCTCTCCCCAAACCCTAGCTACCTCTCCTCCACATACAACTCCCGCAGCGCATAGGCGAAGCCCTGCCGGAGTTCTCCATCACCACCGCCACCACGCCGTCGTGCTGCCGGGATTCCGAGGAGGATCTACTACTTCCGATGTCCGCTGGAACGGGGAGGAGGACGTCGTCTTCATCAACACCGTACGTGTGACCGAGTACGGAGGTGCTGCCCGATTGTGGCACCGTCAAGTTCTTCTACGCGCTTTTGCAAGCGGTCAAGATCTTCTACGCGCTTTTGCAAGCGGCAAGTGATCGACTACATCCACCACGAGATCTAATCTCGTTAGGCTTTGGAAATCTTCGAGGGTTAGTCTCATGATCTTCTTGTTGCTACCATCTACTAGATTAGATCTTGGCTTGTGTTTTCGTTCTTGTAGTAGGAAATTTTTTGTTTTCTATGCTACGAATCCCTACATTGGTATCAGAGCCGTGTCTATGCATAGATTGGTTGCACGAGTAGAACACAATTGTTTTGTGGGCGTTGATGCTTTTGTTGTCTTTAGTTCATGTACTTTGCATCTTGCAGCATAGTGGGATGAAGTGGCCCGGGCTAACTTTACATGACCGCATTCATGAGACTTGCTCCACGTTCGACATGCAACTTGTATTGCATAAGTGGCTTTGCGGGTGTCTGTCTCTCCCACTATAGTGAAGATCCAATTTACTCTTTCTATTGACAACACTAGTATCACCGTTGTGGTTCATGTTCGTAGGTAGATTGGATCTTACTCGAAAACCCTAAACCACGTAAAATTTGCAAACCAAATTAGATGCGTCTAACTTGTTTTTGCAGGGTTTGGTGATGTGATATGGCCATGATGTGATGATGAATATGTATGAGATGATCATTATTTTATTGTGGCAACCGACAGGAGCCTTGTGGTTGTCTTTATATTTCATGTTGTAGTATTATTTCAAAGTAGTTATAATAGTTGCTTCACACGGTGAACAACCATGAAGACGGCGCGATGGACCTTGACGCTACGCTGACGATGATGGAGATCATGCCCGTTGATGATGGTGATCATGTCCGTGCTTTGGAGATGAAGATCAAAGGCGCAAAGACTAAAGGGCCATATCATATCACATATGAATTGCATGTGATGTTAATCATTTATGCATCTTATTTTGCTTAGATCGCTACGGTAGCATTATAAGATGATCCCTCACATTAATATCAAGATAATAAAGTGTTCTCCCCTCATATGCACCGTTGCTACAGTTCGTCGTTTTGAAGCATCTCGTGATGATCGGATGTGATAGATTCTACGTTCACATACAACGGGTGTAAGCCATGTTTGCACACGCGGAATACTTGGGGGTTTGCTTGACGAGCCTAGCATGTACAGACATGGCCTCGGGACAACGGAAACCGAAAGGTTGAACACGAGTCATATGGATGATATGATCAACATGTTGATGTTCACCATTGAAGCTACATCATCTCACGTGATGATCGGTTTTGGTGTAGTGGATGTGGATCGTGTGCCACTTAACAACTATGAGGGATGTTGTATTAAGTGGGAGTTCATTAGTAATTAGATTAAAACTTGAACTAATTATCATGAACATAGTCTTAATAGTATGTTGAATTAAATTTGTAGTATTGGCATCCGTTTACTACCATGCGCTAGTCTTATAATTGAGATTGAAATACTGTTAAATCTGACAAGGGTACCGTATTGTTAAAGAATCAAGAAATGATTAAGTCATATTGCAAACTTTTAGTAAACAATTAGTACCTAAAATCATCTTGTCTCCATGAAACTTGAAGTTCAAATCCGTTTGAAATTAAAGTAAGGAGCTAGAAATTTTGTTTTCAGATATAAGCGAGGTATGAGATATATGTGATATCTAAGACCTTATTGCAAGGTGATAGAATATAATTTGGTGAGAGTACATAAACTCATAAGTTTTATGGGAATGTACGAAGGTTGATGACGTCAGGCGTCTCAATCCTCCAACTATTGGGGCACCAACAATATTCGCATATCCATGAAGTGATCGTCCTTAGTATGCACCATTGCTAAGACTCGTCGTTTCAAAGCATCTCGTGATGATCGGGTGTTATAGATTCTATGAGTGCATACAACGGGTGCAAGCCAGATTTGCACATGCGAATACTGAGGTTAAACTTTACGAGCCTAGCATGTACAGACATGGTCTCGGAAAGTCGCCATGATATGATGGATAAAATTATGAGTGAAATTGTTCATCATATTACAAAGTTACTAATAGTGAAGTCTGGAATACCTGTCATATGATGATCAACTTCAAAGTAAGAACCTCAAGGTTATTGGTATTTGACCAATGGACCTAGAAGATATTGGAGGTGAAGTGTTTTCTGAGAATGAGGAAAGCTAAAAGAGAAACTACAAAAGATATTTTGGCAGAAAGAAAGAAAAGACTAGAAAGTCTAGCTCAGGTGTATATAAATGATATACATGTTATGAATGTATTCCTTGTTTGGTCACACAATGAAATTCTTGGGTATTTGTACCAGATTGGTTGGTATGAGATGTCATACAATACAACGCAATACAAGAATACGATGGCCTAAGTGACTGATAAGGAATATGGTAATAATGCACGTCTGGAACATAGTAAAGTGTTATTATGTTTATCGTTGGCATTCTACCTAGCCATTAGAATTTATAATAAAGAACTTAATAATTGTTATTTTGCTCTGGTCAAATGAAAACAATGAGTTGTTCAAATTATGACATTACTCCATGTACGATGGATAAGTTATTATAAATCTTAATGGTGAAACACACATACATAACACTGACGCTAAAATGCCATAAGGCAAATGATTTGAATTCCACTTATTTGTGGAACCGCCATTTAGGTCATGTTAGAAAGGAATGCATGAAGAAACTCCATGCAAATGGACTTTTGGAGTCATTTTATTTTTGAATCATTTGGCGCTTGCAAATCTTTTCTAAAATGGAATGACTAAAATACCGTTCATAGGCCAAGAGTTGAACGGGAAAATAACTTAGTGGAAACATACATGATGATGTATATGGTTCACTGGGCATAGTTGTGTGCGGGAGATTCTTCTACTTCATGAAAACTTCCAACAATGAATTGAGTATATAGATGTGGATATATTTCGATAAGGAAGAAGTTTGAAACATTTGAATGGATTCAAATAAATTTCAGCATGAAAGTGGAAATCATCGTAATAGAAAAGTCAAATATCTATGATTGGATCATGGTGGAAATATTTGAATAACGAGTTTTAGCGAACATCTAAGAGAGTTATGAAATTGTTCTACAATTCACATTTCTTGGAGTATCATAATGATGATGGAGTATCCAAGAGATGTATCCAAACATTGTTGGATTAATGATGAGATAATATAAAATGACGCCATTATATTTTTTGTGGATTATGCTTTAGAGACTATCGCTTTTACACTAAATAGAGCATCATCATGATCCGTTGAAATGACACCATACGAGTTATGGCATGGGTATGAACCCTAATAGTCTTTTTCTTAAATTTTGGTATGCATAGCATAATTAAATAAGTTTACAACCAAAATCGGATGAATGTCTTTGTTGATTATCCCAGATAATTGATTGGGAATTCTTTCCACTGTGAAGTTATTTCCAAGTAATTGTGTTCTAGCGAAGTATTTTGAGTGGGAGGACAATAGAACTTGATAAGGTTGATGAACCTGAGCATGATGATCAGAGTAGCGCAGCATCAGAAATAGGTTCTGGAAGCGGCCACGATGATCATGGCTCCCATGACTACAAAGTGTTTTAGCCATGGAGATCGAAGTACCTATTGAACCTTGTAGGTTTGGTTTACTTTGTGATCAAATAAATGATTTGTGAACAAAGGATTGTTTTTGAACAATAATAAACCAACTACATACAAAGAAGTTATGATGGGCCCTGACTCCGTTAAAATGGCTATGTGCCATGAAATCCAAGATAGGTGAATACTTTTTGAAAGTAAATGAATCTATGAAATTGATGGACTTGGATGAAATATCATTGAAGAAGCTTGACTTGTCGAAAATTTGTTTACGACAAAGTTCAAAGAGTTGACTACGATAAGATTAGATCTTCCGTAGCGATGCTTATAGTCTATGTGGATTATTCTAGTAATCGCTACATATTTCTTTTATGAGATATGCTAGTAGGATGGCAAAATATATTACTTAACAGAAGTGTGTATTAAAGGTGTATACAAGATACAACCAAGAGTTTTGCTAGTCCGTAGAATACTAGATAGGAATACGAACTTCAATTGGATGAAGTGAGTATTGCGGAGTTGGAATCTTCACCGGATGAAATAGTCAAAGAGTTTTTGATTTCATCAGAAACGATGAAGATGCTTGCATTTGCAAGAAATTAAGTGGGAGCACTGAGAAATATTTGTAATACTTTATGTAGCTGACATATCGTTGATTATAAATATTGTAGTTATAAAATTGATTAAAAGGTTTTCATTGAGAATTAGCTTCAATGAAAGGATATGGACTGAAACATATTTAGTGTCAAGATCTATGAAGATAGATTGAAACACATAATAAGTTTAAGTCAAAGTACATAGAATGAATATTGAAGTAGTTCAATATAAAGAAGGTGTTTTTTTCATGTGAAGTTTTAACAAGACTTGAGTGTATATGACACTCAATGAGTAAAAACACATGAGTGATTATAGATCACAAATAATATGTACACAATCAGATGTCCTGTGCTCTAAAGGTGTTATGAGCATATGCCAGAATGATTCATGTGATGATCATTGGACGACTGTAAGAATATCCTTGAGTACTTTAGAAGAACCAAGGATATGTATATAATTTTGTATGGGGTAATGACAAACAAATCGCTGTGAAGTGTTGCACCGATATTAGTTTGGTCACATATAAAAATGAATTTCAAATCTCAATAAGGCTAAGTGTTGTTTAAAAGGTAGCACAATTCTAGATTTAGAAGAGTTCTAAATATTGTGACGGATTCTGCAAACGAAGGCAGAGCATGTCATTGTTTTGACAGTGACTAAAGATGTTAAGTCAAAAAGTTCTTTGAGAACTTGGTGTAGTTCCGATAGTGTCAGAACTTTGAAGCTATATTGTGTATGACAATATTAGTGACATATTTCAGACCGCAGAATTAAGGTTCCACCAGAGGACTAAGCATATATGCCAACTCATTTGGAAAATGAGTGATGCGTTGAGACACAAATGAATTGAAAAATACATACGTTTCTGAGCGTGTCAGATCCGTTGACTAAAACCTCTTCCGTGAGCATAACATGATAAAGCACCAGAAGGCCAAGGTGTTATATCTTTACAAATGTAAACTAGATTATTGACTCTAGTGTAAGTGGGAGACTATTGGAGATATGCCCAAGAGGCAATAATAAAATGGTTATTATATATCTTTGTGTTTATGATAAGTGTTTACATACCATGCTATAATTGTATTAACTGAAACATTGATGCATGTGTGTTATGTAAACAACAAGGAGTCCCTAGTAAGCCTCTTGTATAACTAGCATGTTGATTAATAGATGATCATCGTTTCGTGATCATGAACATTGGATGTTATTAATGACAAGGTTATATCATGATGTGAATGATGTAATGGACACACCCAATTAAGCGTAGCATAAGATCACGTCATTAAGTTCATTTGCTATAAGCTTTCGATTCATAGTTACCTAGTCCTTTCGACCATGAGATCATGTAAATCACTTATGCCGAAAGGGTACTTTGATTACATCAAACGCCACTGCATAAATGGGTGGTTATAAAGGTGGGATTAAGTATCCGGAAAGTATGAGTTGAGGCATATGGATCAACAGTGGGATTTGTCCATCCCGATGACGGATAGATATACTCTGGGCCCTCTCGGTGGAATGTCGTCTAACTAGCTTGCAAGCATATGAATGGTTCATAAGAGACCACATACCACAGTACGAGTAAAGAGTACTTGTCAGGAGACGAGGTTGAACAAGGTATCGTGATACCGATGATCAAACCTCAGACAAGTAAAATATCGCGTGACAAAGGGAATCAGTATCGTATGTAAATGGTTCAGTCGATCACTAAGTCATCGTTGAATATGTGGGAGCCATTATGGATCTCCAGATCCCGCTATTTGTTGTTGGTCGGAGAGAAGTCTCAACCATGTCTGCATAGTTCACGAACCGTAGGGTGACACACTTAAGGTTTGATGTCGTTTGAGTAGATATGGAATATGGAATGGAGTTCGAAGTTTTGTTCGGAGTCTCGGATGGGATCCAGGACATCACGAGGAGTTCCGGAATGGTCCGGAGAATAAGATTCATATATAGGAAGTCATATTCCAAGTTTGGAAATGATCCGGTGCATTTATGGCAGGTTCTAGAAGGTTCTAGAAAGGTCCGGAAGAAACGCACTATGGAAGGTGGAGTCCCGGAGGGACTCCACAAGCTAGGCCGGCCAACCCTAAGGGGTGGAGTCCCAGGTGGACTCCACCAAAGGTGGCCGACCAACCCACCTCAAGGAAAGGTGGGAGTCCCACCTTGAGTAGGACTCCCCCCTTTAGTAGGTTTCCCACTTTGGGGAGGTTTTGTTGTTGGGGTCTTATTCGAAGACTTGGACTACAACTCTTGGGGACTTCCACCTATATAATGAGGAGCCAAGGGGAGGGTCCGAACACACCAAGCCCTCCTAGGCCGCAGCCCCCAAGTGGCCGGCGCCCTAGCCCCCTCTCCCCAAACCCTAGCTATCTCTCCTCCACATACAACTCCCGCAGCGCATAGGCGAAGCCCTGCCGGAGTTCTCCACCACCACCGCCACCACGCCGTCGTGCTGCCGGGATTCTGAGGAGGATCTACTACTTCCGCTGTCCGCTGGAACGGGGAGGAGGACAACGTCTTCATCAACACCGTAGGTGTGACCGAGTACGGAGGTGCCGCCTGATTGTGGCACCGTCAAGTTCTTCTACGCTCTTTTGCAAGCGGTCAAGATCTTCTACGCGCTTTTGCAAGCAGCAAGTGATCGACTACATCCACCACGAGATCTAATCTCGTTAGGCTTTGGAAATCTTCGAGGGTTAGTCTCATGATCTTCTTGTTGCTACCATCTACTAGATTAGATCTTGGCTTGTGTTTTCGTTCTTGCAGTAGGAAATTTTTTGTTTTCTATGCTACGAATCCCTACACCTGCAAGCCCCGTCGCTCGGCCTTGCCGTCGGGCAAGCGCCGACGACCAATAATGTATCGCGCCACCACCATTAGCATCCCCGTGACGCGTAGAGCAGCAAGACCATCACCGCGCGTCCGCAAATCGTCTTAAGCCTCGCCGCCGTCGTCAATTCCCGCCGGCAGTGAGCTCACAGGCCATAGTTTCAATTTTGACCTCGGTCAATGACACCATGGCGGCTGACGTGGCCATAGGCCCACTGGTCAGTGACCACGGGTAGTATCAGCTGGGTGTGTTTAGCAGTTTCTTTTGTTTTAACTCCAATTCAATAATATCTGCAACTTTAAATGAATTTATAAAATTCATCTTAACTAAGAAAAATTTAAATGAGATATTAAAATGTTCAAAAAAATAAACTCTATTCAATAAAAATATAATATGAAATTTTTATTTTTAAATAAAATTTAATTATTTAATACTTATTATTTAAGCCTTTATTTCTAATTCTTAATTCAATTAAAATTCAATAATTATGAAAAACATCTAAATTTATTAAAAACCATTAAGTAAATAAAGAAAACATTAAAACTAATTTTCTTTATTTATTATCCTATTAAATCCTTAATAGAGGGATTTAAACCCTAATTAATAATTACCTTAATTATTAATTCATTAAAAACAATAAAATGTCCAATCCAATATTATTTTTATTTCAAAGTTGTTAATAACTTCAACTTGTTAATGAAGTTAGTAATCATAGAACTATATGGTAAATAGCAAACCCTAACTCCATATTGAATGATATTATAACCCTATCATTTCATATGAAACCCTAAAACCCTAATTCAATTATGAACCAAACCCTAGCCTTATTATTTTATGTGAACCATAATGAGCTTCTAAACCTAAACCCTAGGTTAGAACATATGATCATGATACTTACTTTGCATCCATAGATCCATAGTAGCAACTAAATACTTGTCATATCTTCATAAAATAATAGAGACCTACCACTAATAAAATGGTATCCCATATGTTCATCTTCATTAGACCTAAATGATCAAATAGGGTTAACCAAGAGCAAACCCTAGATCCTATACTTAGAGATATCAACCTTAATTAACCATGCTAAGCATCACCCCATTGTGATGAACCCTAATAGTAACCATGATTGATGTTTACCTTACATACCATACTCCACTTAACCCTACTAATGTGAGATACTTATGAACCATCCCATTTAGGAACCAACCATTCTCTACTTAGAAATCCAATAGCTAATCCTAGACAACCTCAACCTTAATTGTAATACTTCTTCTTACTTAAGAAGTATGTTCTTCAAAAGTTATTCTTTTGAAGAAAATAAAGAGTAGCCATCAACCATGCCTTATAGGACCTATAAACCCTAACTGGCTATAATCAGCAAGATGAATCAACCTTGATAACAACTATGTATAAACAATTGCTTAGGATGCCTAGGCTTAACTCAATCTTACAAGCCCTAGGTGTTGATGAATCCAACATTGTTGGGATCCATCTAATACTTACTCCCGAAACTATTTGGAACCATAATAAACTCTAGAAACCCACCAACCCAATTGTCATACTTGTTCTTTATTAAAGAACATGTTCTTCAAAAGTTATTCTTTTGAAGGATATAATAAGTAACCATTAACCATGCCATATATTACTAAAACCAACAACAGTTCATTACATGTTATGATTATACCAAATGCTATTGTTGTGTGCTAGTAATATTATTATTGTAATGTATTGCATTACTTGCTTATGATATCAAGTAAGCAACCTTAATAAGAACCTTGTTTGTGAATCACTTTAAAAGTGCAACACACCCTAAACAAATCACTACAACTCACTAATCCTAAATCATCGGGGTTAGTTCACGTTTAGAGCGATTGCATCTCATACTTATGCTATTGCATCCTTGCCAATCCTTTAAACATCGTCCTTACCGGACGATGATGCTATTTCATAATTTGGAGTTATTGCGCACCGAAGACATTGCCTGCATAATCTTGCAGTCAAGAAAGGCAAGTTCATCACTTGCTCATGTCATTTGAGTATTTTTACCAAATTACTTGCAAAGTACTATGTTTATCACTATTGCATGAAAAGCAAAACCACTATTTTCATAACTATGAATATGACTATGTGGTGGGAAATGGAACCATGGATTGTGTTGATATGGTGGAGGTTCCATTGCAAGGGTTTATATCCATCTAGGATTAAACAACAAATGTCGTCCAGTGATTCTTGTGTCGTAATACCCGTGTTAACCATAAGATATGGAGTGGGACGGTATAGTCAATTGTATTTCCACCTCTTGTACATCAACAGACGCGCTTTACCGTAGACACTTGTTTCTGTCGGGGGCAAGCGGTAGGCTGGGGAAGCCAAAAGTTCCCCACGGCTTTGTCCGTAGTACACTTGTTGCCCGAAGAGCAAGCGGTAGGCTGGGGAAGCCATAAGTTCCCCACGGTTATTGCGGTCTATGATGGGTTGCAGCTACCGGCGAAGGAGTTCATGGTAAGAGCCCAAAACTGTTGTCGTGGTCGGGGTCCACCCGTAAGTGGGAATAAGAGGACCGACGAGGACCCAGGGTCGGGGTATGCAACAAAGGGTGGGTGTGCGAGGTAGCGGAGGAATATGATTGGCTATGACCTTATACCTGGCCTCACACCAAAGGAAGTGTGGACGGGAAACTCGAGCCCGGTTGGCACCAAGGTTAAGATCTCTTATGGGTAAAGCAACACACCTCTGCAGAGTGTAACGAACTGTGGTTCCGGGATATGGAACTGCGAACGTTGTCGGAAAGGAACTCCATGAAGTTCTAGTCAACCGGTGAAGGCTGACGGACATAGCTCTTCAGAATAAAAGCAACCTTTTGAAGAAATGATTACAAAAACCTGCATTGTCTTGGACTTTCTGGTCCTTGACGGTAGCTAGTGCATTAAACACCTCTTTCCTATAATGAACTTGTTGAGTACGCTCGTACTCATCCCACTCTTAAATCCCCTGCTTAGATATGGAGGCACCGAAGGAGGATCTACAGTGCAACTCGAAGACCGAGGAGTCAACAACTACTTCAAGGGACAGGACCCTGTCAGAGCAGTCAAACACCACATCCAACAAGGAGAAAACCTAGATTAGCAATAGAAGGGAACTAGCTTCCTAAACTTAGCTCCTACTTAGCTAGAGTCTATTCATAGCCTCTATATATAGCTAGTTAAATACTCTACAAGTAGAGTTCGTGATAGGATTAGACTACGAGTCGTTCTTCTGGAGTTTATTTGCAGTTTTACCTCATTGTAAAGTAGGAGGCTGTGATGATCTTATGTAACAGAGTCTGTGTGTAATTCTATAGACATGCCTTGGACCCGCATATGTTTCTGTTGTACCACTCTGAGCGATATAATACTAGTGGAACGGTGTTTCATTGGTGTTATATCAGACTTGCATACTACACCATGCAGTGGTATGCCGGGTCACCACAAGTGCCAAGGATTCAGACAATCCCATATTACATTCCCTTTGTCTTGCAATATTTTAGTTGCCGGAATTGGATCATCGGTATCACCATATGCCTAGTTCAATATCGTTGATAGCAAGTACTCTTTACTTGGACAGTAATACAACATTATCTTATGGATAACTCATTAGTAACGTGCTTACAAGCAATATATATGTGTGTTACCAAGCAGGCACTAATTGTGTCTCTCCATCATGTGGATGGACAAATCTCAGTCTTGATAGATGATAGTCAACAAGTACTTTCTGAGATACCTAAAAGACACATTTATGATCACTCAATAACAAAGTGATGGTTAATGTCCCCAAAGTATTATTCCCGTACCCAGGAGTAACATAACCTCATGGTCTAAGGATTAGGATACTTGACATTGGAAAGCTACACCAATTTAAGCATAGTGACATGATCTTATTGGTTTGCTTAGTTAATTCTTGTCCATCACGTCCTTCTTCTAATGAAATTAACCCGTTGTTAATTGATAACATATGTGTACGGTTAGGAAACCTTAACCATAATTAACCAACGGATTAGTCTAGTAGAGGCTTACTAGGGACGCGGTGTTGTTCATAAAACCACACAAGTACTATGTTTTGTGTTAATAAAATTCTAGCATGGATCATAAGCATTTTATCATGAACAACAAAATATGGTAATAACAATATCATTATTGCCTCTAGGGCATATTTTCGATAGTCTCCCACTTGCACTAAGTCAATAATCTAGTTTACATTGGTAATGATCTAAGACCCATAGACTCTTGGGGTTGATCATATTTTGCTCGTGGAAGAGTTTTATTGGGAGTGAATTTGCATGGTCTCGCCGTAGCTGTAATCTATGGATTTTCTCTGTGGGCCCTGGCCTTCTTCCACCCCACCATGCCCGCATGAAACATTCAAGCACAACAGCTGATGGAACTCCTCCGAGGGCATGTGCATCACTTGGACATGGAAGTATGTTGGTTGCAGCTTACGACCGATGGAATGGTGAACGACTTCGGCTCTTTCTTTCTTGTCCATCGATCGGCTGATCTTGGCCAGTAGCGGTGTGTTCGCTTCGAACTACTTGCACTCCCCCAAGCTTTACGGGGTTGCTTTAGTTATGTGAGAGAATTGGCTATTTTGAGAGCATAGCAATGCGAGATAGAAGATTGAGCTTTCAATCAATAGCTATAGGTTAGTAAAAGTAGGCACGCGTGGAGGGCATTGGTAGGGTGGGGGTATCGTTGTGTGATCGACCAGTGCGCCATGGAGGGTACCTCACAGTGCGGAAAGAGAGAGAGACGGGTTGGCGAAAGGCGGGAAGCTCCCGGGACAGTGAGACACGAGTTACCCAGTTCTAGATCTCCCAACGGTTGCTACACCCTATGTGCTGCTATAATTCACTATAGGGGAAACAAGTGCACAATAACAATGAGATTAGTTCTGCCTCAGGTGCTATCGGGATCCGACTTATAAAGGCTACATGATCTAGGGTTTACATGGAGGAGTCCTACCCTGACACTACAAGACTATCCTAACGTTGACTACTTTTTGTGCACATCGCAGATCCGCCTAACCTACTCCACAAGGATCTGGCTAGCTTCTCATGGGCTGAAGTCTCCACTTTTGTCAATCAACAACTAGGCCGCCCAATTAGACCATAGGCCCAACCACCATATGTGGGCCACCCGAAATTGTCGGTATTAGACTACATCGTGGTTTTACCTATTTAATATATCCACAATAGGAGCTCCACGTTTATAACATATGAGACACAGTAGTACAAACTAGCTACTTAGAGACGGATAGTTCAGCTAGTTACTCCCATGTTTTTTCAAAACCGACTCTGCGAGAAAACCACAGAAGGTTGTGATTTAGGCGTCCGTCTCTAAACATTTGGAGTCAGGTGTGAATATCGCGCGCTTCTAAGAATGGTTAGACAAGAGTCGGGCTCTATCTACAATCTGCTCAAGTATATCCTTTAGGCGGTTATGAATAGAAACCGCCTCTAAGACTGGTTGTCCTAAGACGGTTGACACTAGAAACCATCACCTAGGTCAAATCTGAAAACAGCTCACCCTCCAGTTTGAGTGACCGTACACCGCAATTCTTCCTCCTCTGGATTTTTCTCCGAATTTCTCCAATCCTCTCTACATTTCTTCATACGCTGAAGTAGATTGTCCTTCTGCATTTCGTTTTTTTCTAGTTTGCACCCTAGATTGATGTAAGATTTTGTTTCTCTCTAGATTTCCCCATTTTATTTAGGGTTTTCCAGTTCGTGTTTTTAAGATTTTTCTCCCAATGTTCTTCTGATTCAATGTATTTTGTTGTATTTTCAGCGATGGAGATCTATCATGCCTGCAATCAGCTAGAGAAAAACTGTTGATGACCCACAAGTATAGGGGATCGCAACAGTCTTCGAGGGAAGTATTACCCAATTTATTGATTCGACACAAGGGGAGACAAAGAATACTTGTAAGCCTTAACAGCGGAGTTGTCAATTCAGCTGCACCTGCAAACAGACTTGCTCGCAAGAGTTTATCAGTAGTAACAGTTTTATAGCAGTAGGAATAGTAAAATAACAGCAGCGGTGAAATAAAGACAGCAGTAGTGATTATAGTAAACAGCAGGATTAAAATACTGTAGGCACAGGGACGGATGAACGGGCGTTGCATGGATGAGAGAAACTCATATAACAATCAAAACAGGGGCATTTGCATATAATAATAAAACGGTATCCAAGTACTAATCAATCAATAGGCATGTGTTCCATATTTAGTCGTACGTGCTCGCAATGAGAAACTTGCACAACATCTTTTGTCCTACCAGCCGGTGGCAGCCGGGCCTCTAGGGAAACTACTTGATATTAAGGTACTCCTTTTAATAGAGTACCGGAGCAAAGCATTAACACTCCGTGAACACATGTGATCCTCACATCACTACCATTCCCTCCGGTTGTCCCGATTTCTGTCACTTCGGGGCCATTGGTTCCGGACAGCGACATGTGTATACAACTTGCAGGTAAGATCATAAACAACGAATATCTTCATGAATCAATAACATGTTCAGATCTGAGATCATGGCACTCGGGCCGTAGTGACAAGCATTAAGCATAACAAGTTGCAACAATATCATAAAAGTGACATCTACAGATACTAGGCACTATGCCCTAACAATCTTATGACTATTACATGACCAATCTCATCCAATCCCTACCATCCCCTTCAGCCTACAGCGGGGGAATTACTCACACATGGATGGGGGAAACATGGCTGGTCCATGGAGAGGCGTTGGTGGTGATGGCGGCGATGATCTCCTCCAATTCCCCGTCCCGGCGGAGTGCCAGAACGGAGACTTCTGGCTCCCGAGACGGAGTTTCGCGATGTGGCGGCTCTCTGGAGGGTTTCTGGCGACTTCGACTTCTCTCCGTGCGTTTTTAGGTCGAGGGCGATAAGTAGTCCGAAGGAGGGCGTCGGGAGCCAGCCGAGGCCGCCACACACTAGGGCCGCGCGGGCCCCTCCTAGGCCGCGCCGGCCTAGTGTGTGGGGCCCTCGTGCCCCCACCTGGCTTGCCCTTCTGGCTCCGCCAATATTCTGGGAAAATAGGGCCTTCTGTATAAATTCCGAGGTTTTTCCTGAAAGATGGATTTCTGCACAAAAACGAGACACCAGAGCAATTCTGCTGAAAACAGCGTTAGTCCGTGTTAGTTGTATCCAAAATACACAAATTAGAGGCAAAACAATAGCAAAAGTGTTCGGGAAAGTAGATACGTTTTGGACATATCAACTCCCCCCAAGCTTAGCTTATTGCTTGTCCTCAAGCAATTCAGTTAACAACTGAGCGATAAAAGAACTTTCACGAACACATTTGCTCATATGATGTATATATTCTCATGCTATGGCTAATACTCAAGCAGTTCATAATGAGACACATGCAAATAAGATCATCCAACAGCTATGTCAATCATGGAGAGGTACCAACAATTAATAATAAGCATCATGAATCATGTATATAAGCAGGATTGCAATGTTCATAAGAGAGTATGATAAAGTGGTATCTCGCTTGCCCGTATTTGATCGGCAAAACATAAATGCCCAGGTACCTCTGGAGTTCATAGAAATACTAGAAGTAGTGATTGTCAAAGATAAAAGCATCAAAGTTATACCATAATCAATCATATTTTGAGACAAGCATATTATACTAAGAATGACAGTTGTGCTCTCAAGATAGTGCTCAAAGAAAGAATGGAGACACAACATAAAAGTAAAAGATTGACCCTTCGCAGAGGGAAGCAGGGATTAACATGCGCTAGAGCTTTTCATTTTTAAAACAGGAGTAAAATTATTTTGAGAAGTGCTTGTTGTTGTCAACGAATGGTAATGGGTACACTAACTACCTCATCAACCGGACTCCCAAGAGCGGCTCCCATGAATTATTTGTATGTTTATGTGGCACTCCTTCCAACCTTTCTTACACAAACCATGGCTAACCGAATCCTCGGGTGCCTGCCAACAATCACATACCATGAAGGAGTGCCTTTTATTTAAGTTTTATTATGATGATGACACTCCCCCCAACCTTTGCTTACACAAGCCATGGCTAACCGAATCCTTCGGGTGCCGTCCAACAATCACAAACCATGGAGGAGTGTCTATTTAAATTAATTAATTTGGGACTGGGAATCCCATTGCCAGCTCTTTTTGCAAAATTATTGGATAAGCGGATGTGCCACTAGTCCATATGAGGGTCCGTCAAAAGTAAATGACAAGGTTGAAAGCTAAACACCACATACTTCCTCATGAGCTATGAAACATTAACACAAATTGAGAAGCATTTTGAAAGTTTTAAAGGTAGCGCATGAGAATTTACTTGGAATGGTTTGAAATGCCATGCATAGGTATTTATGGTGGACACTTTGGAACAACTTGGTTTTCAGGTGTTTGGAAGCACGAGCGGCGTTCCCGCTCAGTACAAGTGAAGGCTAGCAAAAGACTAGGGAGCGACAAATCAAGAGAGCAGTAACTGTCATAATCATGCTTGCGGCAAAATAAATTAACGGAGGCATAAAAGTGATACAAGAACTCTGAAGCAATATAAATCATCGAGGCTTAATTGACTTTTTGTTCAGTCATATGCATGCGTGAGCATGTGCCAAGTCGATATAAATAAATTATTCAGAGGAGGATACCACAATGCCATACTTACTTATGAATAAAACAATGCAAGCGAACATCCATGACATGCTACTCATATTAATAAATTGGAGCTAAACATGAGAGATCATGAACTACTAGACTTTCTCAAATAACATATACCTCACATGAACCAACTAAGCATGCTCACATGGATGAGTATATGTACAAAAATGAAAACAAATAGAGTTCATACCAGCCTCTCACCACAATCCAATTGTTGTAGATCGTCATTATTGCCTTTCACTTGTGTAGCTTGGATAATATGAAATGAAAACCACGCTCCAGCCACCGAAGACCATTGAACTCATGATGAACTTTACAAACCAAAGAAGAACAGCAAATATTTTTGGTGTTTTCGAATTGGAAACAAGAACAAAAGAAACAAGCAAACAAAGCAAAATCTTTTTGGGTTTTCTTGTAGCAAACCAATGATAGCAAATAAAGTAAACTAAGAGCAAAGAACCAAATAAACAAATGGTGAAGAGAAACAACAGAAATATTTTTGGTCTTTTTGTGTTTTAGGAAAGAAACAAAGCGAAAACAAAAGAATGCAAACTAACAGAAACACAGAAAAGCAGGATGACAAAAATCTGCCAAAACCTGACAGCAGTACAGAAATCGAAATTAACAAAAATATTCCATTGCTCAGCTCAAAAAGTGTTCAACTAATGAAAGTTAGATAACAACCTGGGGCACATGCTCAAAAATTGACAACTCAAAATAACGTTCTGGCTGTGCGTACGATTTTTTTGGTAACAGCCCAGAATCTGTTTTTGGACAGCACTTCCCCAAATATCATCTCCTTCTCATTAGAAAACCACTCTAAGAAACTAAACAAGTATGTACAAGTATCCAGCAACCATAATATGCAAAGAATGAGTGATGCCGGTATACCTCCCCCCAAGCTTAGGCTTTTGGCCTAAGTGGAGTTCATTCCCACGGTCCCCATGAAGTGGTGTCTCCGTAGTACGACGAAGAACGACCCGGTTCCGGGTATGTGCTGGAAGAAGCATCAGGGTATGTGACGGTGTAGTCGTAGGAGGGCTCGACGTCCTCGGAGTCATGCTTATGGTGGAAGTCTTGTATCTTCATATGTTCATCCACCTCCTCCTTAGTGTGCGACCATGATTGCCTGTCAATATTGAACAAACCTGGCTGGGGAAGAGGAATTTCCTTCTCATCCCCGTCAGCAAACAACATTCTATAGACCATATTATCTACAGTGGAATCAGCGGTAACAAAATGATGACTCTTCATGGCAGCAATATCAAGTCTCCTAGGGGTTAAAGGCACATCATTAGAATCAAGAGGGAGTCTTAAATGTGTTAAAATGCGCAGTGCAATAGTTCCTCCAAAAATTGGCCCCCTGCTAGACAGGCGGCGAGCAATAAGAGAACCAAGATGATAAAGTGTCTGTCCAGTAAGTGCAGCATTCAAGAAAGCAAGATGATAGCTAGAGATATTGCTAGTATTTTCCCTACCAAGAATGCTTGTAGCTATGTAGTATGCAAAATATTTAATGGCGGGGAGTTGAATGTTTCTTATCTTGCCGCGCTGAATGGTGCGGCAATCATCTTCGGTGATCCCTCGATAGAGCTCCAACAGGTCCCGGGGGATGTCATCAATCCTCCTTGTTGTACCTACAGGGGCAATATCCAATGCACGACAAAATTCTTCCAATTCCATAGTAACAGGATTACCATAGATCTTGAATGCAACTGTCGGCTCATATTGCGTGTTGTGGAACTTCAAGCTCTCAACGAAAATTTTGGTGAGCATGTAGTATTGCTCCCTTTCATCTCCCACGTAGGTGGCTAAGCCTGCCCTGTTGACAAGGGTGAAGAAATCATCCAATATCCCTGCATTTGTCAGAAAATCATAACATGGGAAGGATGAAGCATTAGGAGCCCCATTGTCCTCTTCGGGCGCGAAGCTAGGCGCGATGATATCCTCATTGTAGGATCGCCTAATCTGAGTGGACGCCCTAGAGGGCCTCCCGGTGCTGGTTGTTCCTTTCTTGAATAATTCTCCAAATTTGAATTTCTTCATTTTTCTTCTCTGAAATTTTCAACAACCATTATAAAATTTGATTTCAAGGTATATAATTGAGGGGAACTACTATATGAACTTGCTAGAGTACTAAACATGCATCAAAACTAGTTTCTACCACTTAGAACAAGCATGCAAGCTCACTAAACATGTTATCTACAGCAGCAAAATACTCAAGATATACTCAACCAAACAAAATTCTAATTGGACAATCAAAGGAGTCACATACCAAGGAGCAAATGTGCCAAATTTCAGACAGAAATCTGGGCTGAGCAAAGAGATCAAGAAATCGCGAGTTCTTGAGCAGAAACGCGAGTGAGAGGAACCTGGTGCGAGTTTTTTCGGGAGAGAGAAGAGAGTGGGAGGAAGAGATGCTGAAGTGGGGCAAAGGGGGGCCCACACACCAGGGTGGCGCGCTCCCCTGGCTGGCCGCGCCGGCCTGTGGGGTGCCACCCTGGGGTGCCCCACTGGTCAGCCCCAGGTGCTCCCAGGTGCCTCTTCGAAAAATAGGACTACCAGTATAATTTTTGTAATTTTTAGGGAACTTCGAAAAATGCACATTTCTGGGTGATAAATTAATTATTACTGCGCACGAAAATGATTTCCAAAATCTTAAACAACTAAAGCATATTGCAAAACAAAATGTGCTACAGCAAGTAAAATAAATGGAGGGAGAAAGAAAGAAAGAAATGTTGTTTAGCTCTCTTATGCATTAAAATATACTTGTTAACAAGGTTGATCAAGTCTTGCTACCAAATAAATTTTATATGACATAAGAAGAAATAAACCTCAAATCAATCATGTTACCTTATATTGAATTGATATGGATCCAATCACAAGAGTTTGATATTCTTCTTTAGGCTCATATATAGGACAATCAATGGATCCCACTTTGATAGTTTTCACATTAAAAATTGTATTAACTCCATATACTTTATCAATCCTCTTGGGAAAACAGACAGTATGTTCCTTATCATCAACATTGAAAGTAACCATGCCTTTATTGCAATCAATAACAGCCCCTGCAGTATTAAGAAAGGGTCTTCCGAGAATAATGGACATATTATCATCTTCAGGCATTTCCAACACAACAAAATCAGTTAATATCAAGCAATGTTGAGTAACTTGAACAGGAACATTTTCACATACACCAACAGGAATAGCGGTAGATTTATCAGCCATTTGCAAAGATATATCAGTTGGTATTAACTTATCTAAATCAAGTCTCTTATAAAGAGAAAAAGGCATTACACTAACTCCCGCTCCCAAATCACATAGAGCAGTTCTAACATAATTATTCTTGATGGAACAAGGAATAGTCGGTATACCTGGGTCTCCAAGCTTCTTTGGAATCTTACCACTGAAGGAGTAATTAGCGAGCATAGTGGAAATATCCTCATTGGGAATTTTCCTTTTGTTAGAGACAATATCTTTCATATACTTTGAATAAGGAGGCAATTTAATAGCATCAGTCAAAGGGATTTGCAAAAATAAAGGTTTCATCCAATCACAAAATTTATTATAATGTTCCTCCTCCTTTGATTTTAGTTTCTTAGCAGGAAAAGGCATTTGCGTTTGAACCCAAGGTTCTCTTTCATTACCATGTTTCTCAGCAATAAAATCTTCTTTAGTGTACTTTTTATTTTTAGCATGCTTTTTAGGTTCTTCTTCAACCTCTTCTTTATCAGGAGTATCATCCTTATCATTATCTTTATCATGTTCATTACCACTTTCAGTTTCAGCATCAGAAATGGAAATACTATTAGGATCATTAACAGGTTCAGAGGATTCTACAACATTCTTATGTTTCTTTTTCTTTTTCTTAGATGGAGCACTAGTTTTATTTAGTTGAGAATCTTGTTCAACTCTTTTGGGATGCCCTTCAGGATATAGAGGATCCTGGGTAGAAACACCACCTCTAGTTGTTACTTCATAAGCTTGTTTTTCTTTAGAATTATTTCCCAACAAGTCATTTTGCACTTTAGTGAGTTGATCAATTTGAGTTTGAACCATATGAAAATGTTTAACAAGTATCTTAACATCATTGGAGGTTCTCTCCACAATATCATGCAATTCACTAATAGCTCGAGAATTTTCCATTAAATGATTCTCTACTCTCATATTAAAGTTTTCTTGCTTAACAATATAATTATCAAACTCATCTAAGCATTGATCAGGAGGTTTTGAATACGGAATATCTTCCCTAGTAAAGCGTTGAAGAGAGTGTACCTCAATCATGGAGGAAGGGGGAGTTATCTCACATAAATCTTCTATAGGAGGTAAATTCTTCACATCTTCAGGTTTAATACCCTTCTCTTTAAGAGACTTCTTGGCTTCCCTCATATCTTCATCATTTAATTTAATCATACCCCTCTTCTTCAATATCGGTGTCGGGGTTGGTTCAGGTGTAGACCAATCATCATGATTCCGGCATATTTTAGCCAATAATTCTTCAGCGTCGTCTGGAGTTCTTTTCCTGAAAACACAACCAGCACAACTATCCAGGTATGCCCTAGACTCAATGGTTAGTCCATGATGGCGTGTAACTCACACGTTCGTTGGGAACCCCAAGAGGAAGGTATGATGCGCACAGTAGCAAGTTTTCCCTCAGAAAGAAACCAAGGTTTAATCGAACCAGGAGGAGCCAAGAAGCACGTTGAAGGTTGATGGTCGCGAAATGTGATGCGGCGCAACACCAGGGATTCCGGCGCCAACTAGGAACCTGCACAACACAACCCAAGTACTTTGTCCCAACGAAACAGTGAGGTTGTCAATCTCACCGGCTTGCTGTAACAAAGGATTAAACGTATCGAGTGGAAGATGTTTGCAAAGAAAACAGTAAAACAAGTAGATTGTATGCTATGTAAAGAGTAGGACCGGGGTCCACAGTTCACTAGAGGTGTCTCTCCCATAAGATAAAGCATGTTGGGTGAACAAATTACAGTCGGGCAATTGACAAATAGAGAAAGGCATAACAATGCATATACATGACATGGTAAATATAGTGAGATTTAATCCGGGCATTACGACAAAGAACATAGACCGCCATCCAACTGCATCTATGCCTAAAAAGTCCACCTTCAGGTTATCGTCCGAACCCCCTCCAGTATTAAGTTGCAAAGCAACAGACAATTGCATTAAGTATGGTGCGTAATGTAATCAACAACTACATCCTTAGACATAGCATCAATGTTTTATCCCTAGTGGCAACAGCACATCACAACCTTAGAACCTTCTGTCACGATCCCAGATTCAATGAAGGCATGAACCCACTATCGAGCATAAATACCCCCTCTTGGAGTTAAGAGCAAAAACTTGGCCAGAGCCTCTACTAATAACGGAGAGCATGCAAGATCATAAACAACACATAAACAATAGATTGATAATCACCATAATCATAGTACTCTCTATCCATCGGATCCCGACAAACACAACATATAGTATTACAGATAGATGATCTTGATCATGTTAGGCAGCTCACAAGATCCAACAATGAAGCACAACAAGGAGAAGACGACCATCTAGCTACTGCTATGGACCCATGGTCCAGGGGTGAACTACTCACTCATCACTCCGGAGGCGACCATGGCGGTGAAGAGTCCTCCGGGAGATGAATCCCCTCTCCGGCAGGGTGCCGGAGGCGATCTCCAGAATCCCCCGAGATGGGATTCGCGGCGGCGGCGTCTCTGTAAGGTTTTCCGTATCGTGGCTCTCGGTACTGGGGGTTTCGCGACGGAAGCTTTAAGTAGGCGGAGGGTCAACGCGAGGGGCCACACGAGGGGCCCAGGGGATAGGTCGGCGCGGCCAGGGCCTGGGCCGCGCCGGCCACCCCCCTGGCCTCCTCGTGGCCCCACTTCGTTAGGTCTTCGGTCTTCTGGAAGCTTCGTGCAAAAATAGGACCCTGGGCGAAAGTTTCGTCCAATTCCGAGAATATTTCTTTACTAGGATTTCTGAAACCAAAAACAGCAGAAAACAGCAACTGGCTCTTCGGCATCTTGTTAATAGGTTAGTTCCAGAAAATGCATAAATATGACATATAATGTGCATAAAACATGTAGGTATCATCAATAAAGTAGCATGGAACATAAGAAATTATCGATACGTTGGAGACGTATCAGTCCACTATAAAATATATCAAGTAAATCATGCTTTTCTAAATCATGATCAGGATGAGCTCTAATAAGAGAGAAAAATCTTGCCCAAGCCTCAGGCAATTTCTCTCCATCTTCCTGGTCAAAATTATAAATTCTCTGCAAAGCAATATGTTGAGCGCTAGCAGGAAAGTATTTTCGAAAGAAAACATCACGCAAGTCAATTGGACTTCTAATAGAACCAGGAGGCAAATTATTATACCAAGTTTTAGCATCATCCTTTAATGAGAAAGGAAAAAAATTAGCGACGAAATAAGTACGCATCTTGACATCATCAGAAAACAAGCTACTCAGAGTAGATAACTCAATCATGTGTTCAACAGCACTTTCTTTTTCAGTACCACAAAAGGGTGTTTTCTCAACAATAGCTATATGAGATAGATCAAGAGAAAAATCATAATCTTTATCCTTAATGTTTATAGGAGATGTGGCAAATTTAGGATCAGGAGACAGTTTATATCTAACAGCATGTTCTGCAAGCAACTTTTTAATTTTTCTTGCATCAGTAGTAGCATTGCATTTTTCAATAAAATCATCATCAAGCTCCACATAATCTTCATCAAGATCATCACTAGAATATTCAAAAGACTCAGGTGAATTAACAGGTGTAGCAGCATTTTCATTAGGAGTTTCAGTAATTTCAATTTGTCTAGACCTAGCAATTGTAGCATCTAGAAAAGATCCTAACGAACCATCATTATCAAGCACAGCAGAAGCATCATCACAATTATGAGAGGAATTTTCAGATTCAGCAGAATTACCAGCATTTGAAGCTTGTGGTGGTGAAACAAGTTGAATTATCACAGATGGTGAATCAAGAGCAGCAGAGGTACTCAGAGTTGTACCTTTTCTTGTAGTGGATGGTAATATGGCGATCTTAGTATCGCGAGGTTTACCCATGATGGAGACTTTGCAGCGAACAATATCAATCCAAGTGAACTTCCAAATAAAGCTATGCTCCCCGGCAACGGCGCCAGAAAATAGTCTTGATGACCCACAAGTATAGGGGATCGCAACAGTCTTCGAGGGAAGTATTACCCAATTTATTGATTCGACACAAGGGGAGACAAAGAATACTTGTAAGCCTTAACAGCGGAGTTGTCAATTCAGCTGCACCTGGAAACAGACTTGCTCGCAAGAGTTTATCAGTAGTAACAGTTTTATAGCAGTAGGAATAGTGAAATAACAGCAGCGGTGAAATAAAGACAGCAGTAGTGATTATAGTAAACAACAGGATTAAAATACTGTAGGCACAGGGACGGATTAACGGGCGTTGCATGGATGAGAGAAACTCATATAACAATCAAAGCAGGGGCATTTGCAGATAATAATAAAACGGTATCCAAGTACTAATCAATCAATAGGCATGTGTTCCATATTTAGTCGTACGTGCTCGCAATGATAAACTTGCACAACATCTTTTGTCCTACCAGCCGGTGGCAGCCGGGCCTCTAGGGAAACTACTGGATATTAAGGTACTCCTTTTAATAGAGTACCGGAGCAAAGCATTAACACTCCGTGAACACATGTGATCCTCACATCACTACCATTCCCTCCGGTTGTCCCGATTTCTGTCACTTCGGGGCCATTGGTTCCGGACAGCGACATGTGTATACAACTTGCAGGTAAGATCATAAACAACGAATATCTTCATGAATCAATAACATGTTCAGATCTGAGATCATGGCACTCGGGCCCTAGTGACAAGCATTAAGCATAACAAGTTGCAACAATATCATAAAAGTGACATCTACGGATACTAGGCACTATGCCCTAACAATCTTATGACTATTACATGACCAATCTCATCCAATCCCTACCATCCCCTTCAGCCTACAGCGGGGGAATTACTCACACATGGATGGGGGAAACATGGCTGGTCCATGGAGAGGCGTTGGTGGTGATGGCGGCGATGATCTCCTCCAATTCCCCGTCCCGGCGGAGTGCCAGAACGGAGACTTCTGGCTCCCGAGACGGAGTTTCGCGATGTGGCGGCTCTCTGGAGGGTTTCTGGCGACTCAACTTCTCTCCGTTCGTTTTTCGGTCGAGGGCGATAAGTAGTCCGAAGGAGGGCGTCGGGGGCCAGCCGAGGTCGCCACACACTAGGGCCGCGCGGGCCCCTCCTGGGCCGCGCCGGCCTAGTGTGTGGGGCCCTCGTGCCCCCACCTGGCTTGCCCTTCTGGCTCCGCCAATATTCTGGGAAAATAGGGCCTTCTGTATAAATTCCGAGGTTTTTCCTGAAAGTTGGATTTCTGCACAAAAACGAGACACCAGAGCAATTCTGCTGAAAACAGCGTTAGTCCGTGTTAGTTGTATCCAAAATACACAAATTAGAGGCAAAAGAATAGCAAAAGTGTTCGGGAAAGTAGATACGTTTTGGACGTATCAACTGTCATCGGTCAAAAAGGAAGGAAAATTTGTTCGCCATCGTCATGAACCACGAACAGTTCCACAACATTGTGGTGTAATTTGATCATAACCAGTGCCCCAAGTTTCTCTAGTATGTGCGATTTTGGTCTTTCTAGTGACTTAGCTTAAACTAGTCATCCAGTCAATGATCCCGATTTAGTGGCTCCATTCATCAGTTTGTGTCATCAGTCTATATGTATTTTAATTTTTTAGCACACTGGTATGCTCCAAATGCTTATTATACCCTAAGTGATTTATGTTAATATTACATTAAAAATATGCTTCTTCATTTTAACTTGTTGATTTTCCAACACCAAATGAATATATATATTATTTTTCAGTTCAATTAGCTTTGATACATTTGGCTTCAGTTTAATGTGAATCCGTCTGTTAAATATGCATAAACATAGTCATATATATATTTTTTGTTTTTTGTTGTCAGACTATTCCTTGTCACTTCAAGGCAAGACTCGAGTACTATGTTGATACCTTGTATTGCCACAGACCATAGGTTTAAGCTTTCAGGTGAAAAGAGAAGATGCTACATACATAAGAGGCCCATTCTGGAATTCCTTCTGTAGGTCACACAACATTACTCTCCATGATGTTGTGACCTTCACATTAATCAGAAACTAAAGAATATGATCAAGATGAGGAAGATGTGCAGGAAGAGAAGCCTATCGACAGAGCTGAGTATGTTTATTAAATGGAAGCACAACCACAAATGGTGATATCAAAGAATTCCGTTATATTCCTGGTATTTGTGTGGTTTCCCATCAAATGTATGTAGTGGCTGACATCTGGAATCATCCTTTTAATGTTAATTGCATTTAACATGATTGTCTTTGCCACATGTGGATTCCAGCATTAGAGAGGTTTTTTAGAGGAGTGTCTCCACAAATATGCATCTCATGGGCCAGACATGTGTTCCATTACTTTTGATATGATGAAGGAAGTAAGCATGCGGAGATTGCTTCATGAGGATGAATTTCGCCATCTGTCTGAACTCCAGTACTTTTTTACATGTCTCCATGGAATTGATGTAGGTAACAAAATCTTCGTGAGTAAATTATTATATGTCAACCATTTTATAAGAGTATTACTCGTGTGTTTACAGATCCCACACAAAGGCAGAGCTCTGTTTTTGACCTATGGCATGGATGCACCAATTCCTGGGGAGTACAGTTTCTATCATGGCAACACATATGAGATAGAGTTCAGCAATGGCTGGACCAACTTCTTCCACATGAACCAACTTGTAGTTACTTCACTGGTTGCTGTGAGAGTGGAAATGAGGGAAGAATACATTCACTTGTTTGCGGCGAAGATTCGTTGAATATCCCTCGAGGAGTTCTAAAGAAGATGCTTCTGTATATACCTAGCTAGATCTTAACTATTGAGGACCATGTGTTTAATGTTTGGGATACTGTCGGAAACTATGTTTAATGTTTGGAATTATGAACTATATGTTTGTATTGTAATATATATGCACTTATATGCATATCAATTCAGTTGGTTATGAATCTGAATCCATGGAATATCGATCATGTTTTCTATTGACGCATGAACTTTCACATAGAATAGGTTCAAATCCGTCTTGGTACTAAGAACATTTGCAGAACAAACAGTAAACAAGATATCGTTGAATCAGAAATTCCATTGGTTCCGAATATGGTGCAAAAAGTCCATCTTAGTTGAGACGGTTAAATTACCAATCGTCTCTATACACACATTTAGACCGTCTCTAAACCAAATTTTATTTGAATTTTTAATGAAGAAAACATTAAATAAATAGTTATAGTTGAATATTATCATATATTCATTTTTATTTCATTTTTATAACTTGATATTCTAATCAAATTTAGAATTGATCATAACCCGTAGAGCCTGAATAAATCCATAGATTCTGGATTGTATTCTTTTAGTATTTCTTCAAGAAAGATTTCTCTAGGATTGGTCATTGTAATCACATAACTTAACATACCACTTAATGTGGCTAATATTATTTTTTTAGATTTTATACAGTTTATTTCATAATTTATCAACGGAAAAGGTGTATCGACACAGGAAGCATCATACCTATCATGGTGAAATCCAAAGTTTGTACTACATTCTATACTTTCTTCAACATATCAACTTATTTTTTTTGCATAGAGCTTTATGTACACAAATAATCATATATGGACCTTCTTTTAACTTTTGTTTTCAATATTTTGCTAATTTAACAGTTGCTTCTCTTTTTTCATATGCGCTTCATTTTTTTGTTGGCCTCATGTTTTGTACACATTCTAAATGCATGTATGCACATTTGTGTTTTGTAGAAATTTCTTTGGTGTAGAAATTTCATGAGACGGCTTTGTTTTACATCCGACTCTGATAATTTTGTGTTGTGGCGCCAATAACTTTGGACAAAATAGGGGGGGGGGGGGTAGGGCGCCAATAACAATGGTCCGGAGAATAAGATTCATATATAGGAAGCCATATTCCAAGTTTGGAAATGATCCGGTGCATTTATGGAAGGTTCTAGAAGGTTCTAGAAAAGTCCGGAAGAAACGCACTATGGAAGGGGACTCCACAACCATGGCCGGCCAACCCTAAGGGGAGGAGTCCCAGGTGGGCTCCACCAAGAGTGGCCGGCCACCCTCCCTCAAGGAAAGGTGGGAATCCCACCTAGAGTGGGACTCCCATCTTGAGTAGGTTTCCCACCAAAGGTAGGTTTTCTTTTGGGGTCTTATTCGAAGACTTGGGATACAACTCTTGGGGCTTCTGATGTCTACTCACGCTTCTTTTCCTATAGACAGTGTTGGGCCTCCAAGAGCAGAGGTTTGTAGAACAACAGCAAGTTTTCCCTTAAGTGGATCACCCAAGGTTTATCGAACACAGGGAGGAAGAGGTCAAAGATATCCCTCTCAAGCAACCCTGCAATCACGATACAAGAAGTCTCTTGTGTCCCCAACACACCTAATACACTTGTCAGATGTATAGGTGCACTAGTTCAGCGAAGAGATAGTGAAATACAAGTAGTATGGATGTATATGAGTGGTAATAGTAATCTGAATAAAATATGGCAGCGAGTAAACATGCAACAGAACAGTAAGTAAGCGGTGTTTGTAGTATTGGAAACAAGGCCTAGGGATCATACTTTCACTAGTGGACACTCTCAACATTGATCGCATAATAAATAACTTCTTCTCATATGTGCTACATACACTCTTTTGTTGGATGACAAACACCATTCGTTGTGTAGGGCTACGAGAGCTCCCTCAAGCCGGAGTTAACAAGCGCCACAACATTCAGCATTCATATTTAAGTAACCTTAGAGCATAATAGATCTTTGCAAAATAAACCGAGAACTAACATAGCATACACACTGTCCACATTACACTATGAAAGGAGGAATATATCACATCAATACTATCATAATGATGATTAACTCCATAACCTACAAGAGATTATGATCATAACCTACGACAAGAACCACATGATGCACACACTGGCACCTTTACAACATGCAGGAGGAATAGACTACTTTAATAACATCACATGAGTAGCACATAGACTAGTAGCGATACAAAGCTCATCATATGGATCTCAATCATGCAAAGTAATTCATGAGATCATTGTATTGGAGTACAGAGAGAGAGATTAACCACATAGCTACCGGTACAGCCCTTAGTCTCGAGGGAGAACTACTCCCTCCTCATCATGGAAGCAGCAGCATTGATGGAGATGGCGGTGGTGTCGATGGAGAAGCCTTCCGGGGGAACTTCCCCGTCCCGGCGGCGTGCCGGAACAGAGACTCCTGTCCCCCAGATCTTGGCTTCGCGATGGCGGCGGCTCTGGAAGGTTTCTCGTACCGTGGTTTTTCTGTATCGAAGGTTTAGGTCAGGGAGCTTCTTATAGGCGAAGGGGCGATGTCGGTGGAGCCCTGGTGGCACCACACCATAGGGGGGCGCGGCCAGGGGGCCACCCGCGCCGCCTTATGGTGTGGGCCCCCTGCTGCCCGTCTTCGACTCTTCTTTGATGTTCTGGAAGCTCCCGGGGAAAATAAGGTCCTGGGCGTTGATTTCGTCCAATTCCGAGAATATTTCCTTACAAGGATTTTTGAAACCAAAAACAGCAGAAAACAGGAACTGGCACTTCGGCATCTCGTCAATAGGTTAGTTCCGGAAAATGCATCAAAACGATATAAAGTGTGAACAAAACATGTAGGTATTGTCATAAAACTAGCATGGAACATCAGAAATTATAGATACGTTTGAGACGTATCAAGCATCCCCAAGCTTAGTTCCTACTCGCCCTCGAGTAGGTAAACGATAACAACAAATAATTTCTGAAGTGACATGCTACCAACACAATCTTGATCAACATTATTGTAAAGCATATGAGATGGATGGAGTGATTCGAAGCAAAAGATTGCTAACAAAAGATAATGACTAAACAAATGAATCATATAGCAAAACTTTTCATGAATAGTACTTTCAAGACAAGCATCAACAAGACTTGCATAAGAGCTAACTCATAAGCAATAAATTCAAAGTAGAATGCATTGAAGCAACACAAAGGATGATTAAGTTTCAGCAATTGACATCAACTTGTAACATGTATATCTCATGGATATTTGTCAACATAGAGTACTATAACAACTGCAATAAGTAAACATGTAAGAATCAATGCACACAGTTAACACAAGTGTTTGCTTCTAAGATAGAAAGAAATAGGTAAACTGACTCAACATAAAGTAAGAGAATGGCCCTTCACAGAGGGAAGCATGGATTACTATTTTTGTGCTAGAGCTTTTATTTTGAAAACATAGAAACAATTTTGTCAACGGTAGTAATAATTCATATATGCTATGCATAATACTTCCTACAAGTTGCAAGCCTCATGCATAGAGTACTAATAGTGCTCGCACCTTGTCCTAATTAGCTCGGATAACACTGATTATCATTGCATGACATATTGATACGTCCAAAACGTATCTACTTTCCCAAACACTTTTGCTATTGTTTTGCCTCTAATTTGTGTATTTTGGATACAACCAACACGGACTAATGCTGTTTTCAGCAGAATTGCTCTGGTGTCTCATTTTTGTGCAGAAATCCAACTTTCAGGAAAATCCTCGGAATTTATGCGAAAGGCCCTATTTTCCCAGAATACTGACGGAGCCAGAAGGGCAAGCCAGGTGGGGGCCCGAGGCCCCCACACACTAGGCCGGCGCGGCCCAGGGGGGGGGGCGCCGCCTTGTTGTGTGGGCGCCTCGGCGGCCCCCCGACACTCTCCTTCGGACTATATACGTCTTTCGACCTAAAAACGCCAGGGGGTACGTCGATATTTCCAGAGACCATCCAGTACGCCGCCGCCATCGCGAAACTCCGCCTCGGGACCAGAAACTCCGTTCTGGCAATCCGCCGGGACGGTGAATTGGAGGGGATCTTCACCGCCATCACCACCGACGCCTCTCCATCGACCAGCCATGTTTCCCCCATCCATGTGTGAGTAATTCCCCCGCTGTAGGCTGAAGGGGATGGTAGGGATTGGATGAGATTGATCATGTAATAGTCACAAGATTGTTAGGGCATGGTGCCTAGTATCCGTAGATGTTACTTTTATGATATTGTTGCAACTTGTTATGCTTAATGCTTGTCACTAGGGCCCGAGTGCCATGATCTCAGATCTGAACATGTTATTGTTTCATCATGATATGCATTGTTTTATGATCTTACCTGCAAGTTGTATACACACGTTGCTGTCCGGAACCCGAGGCCCCAAAGTGACAGAAATTGGGACAACCGGAGGGGAAGGCGGTGATGTGAGGATCACATGTGTTCACGGAGTGTTAATGCTTTGCTCCGGTACTCTATTAAAAGGAGTACCTTAATTTCCAGTAGTTTCCCTAGAGGCCCGGCTGCCACCGGCTGGTAGGACAAAAGATGTTGTGCAAGTTTCTCATTGCGAGCACGTACGACTATATATGGAACACATGCCTATTGATTGATTAGTACTTGGATACCGCTTTATTATTACCTGCAAATGCCCTACCATGATTGTTATATGAATTCTCTCATCCATGCAACGCCCGTTCATCTGTCCCTGTGCCTACAGTATTTTAATCCTGCTGTTTACTATAATCACTACGGCTCTCTTTATTTCACCGCTGTTGTTATTTCACTATTCCTACTGCTATAAAACTGTTGCTACTGATAAACTCTTGCGAGCAAGTCTGTTTCCAGGTGCAGCTGAATTGACAACTCCGCTGTTAAGGCTTACAAGTATTCTTTGTCTCCCCTTGTGTCGAATCAATAAATTGGGTAATACTTCCCTCGAAGACTGTTGCGATCCCCTATACTTGTGGGTCATCAAGACTATTTTCTGGCGCCGTTGCCGGGGAGCATAGCTTTATTTGGAAGTTCACTTGGATTGATATTGTTCGCTGCAAATTCTCCATCATGGGTAAACCTCGCGATACTAAAGTCGCCATATATTACCATCCACTACAAGAAAAGGTACAAGTCTGAGTACCTCTGCTGCTCTTGATTCACCATCTGTGATAAGTCAACTTGTTTCACCACCACAAACTTCACGTGTTGGTATTTCTGCTGAATCTGAAAATTC
The DNA here is from genome assembly GCF_019359855.2 of Lolium perenne. NCBI lineage: Eukaryota > Viridiplantae > Streptophyta > Magnoliopsida > Poales > Poaceae > Lolium > Lolium perenne. Next base: position 83,461,860 of record NC_067248.2, on the reverse strand, counting down.
CTCTGATAATTTTGATGATGCTTCTACTGTGCTTGATAATGCTGGTTCATTAGGTCCTTTCTAGATGCTACAATTGCTAGGTCTAGACAAATTGAAATTACTGAAACTCCTAATGAAAATACTGTTACACCTGTTAATTCACCTGAGATTGATGATCTTGATGAAGATTATGTGGAACTTGATGATGATTTTATTGATAAATGCAATGCTACTACTAGTACAAGTAACCTTAAAAAGCTTATTGCACAACATGTTGTTAGATATAAACTGTCTCCTGATCCTAAATTTGCGACATCTCCTATAAACATTAAGGATAAAGATTATGATTTTTCTCTTGATTTATCTCATATATCTATTGTTGAGAAAACACCCTTTTGTGGTACTGAAAAAGAGAGTGTTGTAGAACATATGAATGAGCTTTCTACTTTAAGTAGCTTGTTTTCTGATGATGTTAAGATCGGTACTTATTTTGTTGCTAAGATTTTCCCTTTCTCATTAAAGGATGATGCTAAGATTTGGTATAATAATTTGCCTCCTGATTCTATTAATAGTCCAAGTTGTTTGCTTGATGTTTTCTTTCGGAAATACTTTCCCGCTAGTGCTCAACATATGGCTCTGCAGAGAATTTATAGTTTTGATCAAGAAGATGGAGAGAAATTGCCTGAAGCTTGGGCAAGATTTTTCTCTCTTATTAGAGATCGGCCTGGACATGATTTGGAAAAGCATGATTTACTTGATATATTTTATAGTGGACTAACTATTGAGTCTAGGGCATACCTGGATAGTTGTGCTGATTGTGTTTTCAGGAAGAGAACTCCGGACGAAGCTGAAGAATTATTGGCAAAGATAAGCAAAAATCATTATGATTGATCTACACCTGAACCAACTCCGACACCAATACTGAAGAAGAGGGGTATGATTGAATTAAATGATGAAGACATGAGGGAAGCCAAGAAATCTCTTATGGAGAAGGGTATTAAATCTGAAGATGTGAAGAACTTACCTCCAATAGAAGACCTATGTAAGATAATTCCCCCTTCATCCACAATCGAGGTACATTCTCTTCAACGCTTTGATAGAGGAGATATTCCATATTCAAAACCTCCTGATCAATGTTTAGATGAATTTGATAATTATATTGTTAAGCAAAGTAATTTTAGTATGAGAGTAGAGAATCATCTAATGGAAAATTCTCAAGCTATTAGTAAATTGCATGATATTGTGGAGAGAACCTCCAATGATGTTAAGATGCTTGTTAAACATTTTGATATGATTCAAACTCAAATTGATCAACTTACTAAAGTGCAAAATGACTTGTTAAAAAATAATCATGAAGAGAAACAAGTTTATGAAGTAACAACTAGAGGCGGTGTTTCTACCCAGGATCCTCTATATCCTGAAGGGCACCCCAAAAGAATTGAACAAGATTCTCAACAAACTAAAGAAATTGGTAGTCCTTCTAAGAAAAAGAAGAAGAAACATAAAACTGTTGTAGAATCCTCTGAACCTGTTAATGATCCTAATAGTATTTCTATTTCTGATGCTGAAACCGAAAGTGGTAATGAACCTGATGAAGATAATGATAAGAATGATACTCCTGATAAAGATAAATTGAAAAAGAACCTGAAAAGCATGATAAAAATAAAAAGTACACTAAAGAAGATTTTATTACAAAGAAACATGGTAATGAAAGAGAACCTTGGGTTCAAAAGCAAATGCCTTTTCCTGCTAAGAAACTAAAATCAAAGGAGGAGGAACATTATAATAAATTTTGTGATTGGATGAAACCTTTATTTTTGCAAATCCCTTTGACTGATGCTATTAAATTGCCTCCTTATTCAAAGTATATGAAAGATATTGTCTCTAACAAAAGGAAAATTCCCAATGAGGAGATTTCCACTATGCTCGCTAATTACTCCTTCAATGGTAAGGTTCCAAAGAAGCTGGGAGACCCAGGTATACCGACTATTCCTTGTTCCATCAAGAATAATTATGTTAGAACAGCTCTATGTGATTTGGGAGCAGGTGTTAGTGTAATGCCTTTTTCTCTTTACAAGAGACTTGATTTAGATAAGTTGATACCAACTGATATATCTTTGCAAATGGCTGATAAATCTACTGCTATTCCTGTTGGTGTATGTGAAAATGTTCCTGTTCAAGTTACTCAACATTGCTTGATATTAACTGATTTTGTTGTGTTGGAAATGCCCGAAGATGATAATATGTCCATTATTCTTGGAAGACCCTTTCTTAATACTACAGGGGCTGTTATTGATTGCAATAAAGGCAAGGTTACTTTCAATGTTGATGACAAGTAACATACTGTCTATTTTCCCAAGAGGATTGATAAAGTATATGGAGTTAATACAATTTTTAATGTTAAAACTATCAAAGTGGGATCCATTGATTGTCCTATATATGAGCCTAAAGAAGAATATCAAACTCTTGTGATTGGATCCATATCAATTCAATATAAGGTAACATGATTGATTTGAGGTTTATTTCTTCTTATGTCATATAAAATTTATTTGGTAGCAAGACTTGATCAACCTTGTTAACAAGTATATTTTAATGCATAAGAGAGCTAAGCAACATTTCTTTCTTTCTTTCTCCCTCCATTTGTTTTACTTGCTGTAGCACTTTTTGTTTTGCAATATGATTTAGTTGTTTAAGATTTTGGAAATCATTTTCCTGCGCAGTAATAATTAATTTAACACCCAGAAATGTGCATTTTTCGAAGTTCTAAAAAATTTACAAAAATTATACTGGTAGTCTTATTTTTCGAAGGAGCACCTGGGAGCACCTGGGGATGACCAGTGGGGAACCCCAGGGTGGCACCCCACAGGCCGGCGCGGCCAGCAAGGGGGGCGCGCCACCCTAGTGTGTGGGCCCCTCCTTGCCCTACTCCATCATCCCTTTCACTCACTGCACTCTCTCTCCCGAAAAAACTCGTACTCACTTTCTCTCACTAGCGTTTCTGCTCAAGAACTCGCGATTTCTCGATCTCTTTGCTCAGCCCAGATTTCTGTCTGAAATTTGGCACATTTGCTCTCCGGTATGTGACTCCTTTGATTATCCAATTAGAATTTTGTTTGGTTGAGTATATCTTTAATATTTTGCTGCTGTAGGTAACATGTTTAGTGAGCTTGCATGCTTGTTCTAAGTGGTAGAAACTAGTTTTGATGCATGTTTAGTACTCTAGCAAGTTCCTATAGTAGTTCCCCTCAATTATATACCTTGAAATCAAATTTATAATGAGTGTTGAAAAATTTAAGAAAATGGAAGGAAGTAGGCACCAACTAAACCAACAAGAATTGGAGGTGCAGCAAGTCATGAGAGTTCACCGCGAAGAGGGAGTATACCCCTCTTATTACCCATGCACTGATTTTATGCGGAATGCAGGAATCCTGCAAGATGTTCAAACACTGATTTCCAATGCAGGGTTGGAAGGTTTTACTGTTGGTGAACCTTACCAATATGCTAAACTAACAGTGTCGGTTGTGCAGGATTTCGAATTTCATCGGTCTCAAACTAACCCCATGGTCCGATACAAGATTTATAACAAAACTATCAACTTGCCCTTTAGTGATTTTTGTGCAGCAATTAGAGTGCGGCAGTGGGGATCCTGCGAGAAGGTCAGGGGAACGCCGCGGGAGCTCTCGAATCTTTATACAATGATTTGTCATGGGAGAAGCTTCTCCGATGATGGTGGTAATTTCAGTAGCATTCAACTCCCAGCTATCCGCTACTTTGCTTATTTCGTTACAAAGTGCGTTCTTGTTAGAAAGAATGCAAGTAAGTTGTCTGTCCAAGATATGGCTTTCTTAGCTGCCGCTTTGCAACAGGATAGGACTTATAATTTGGGTGCCTTAATAGCTTGTAGACTTGCTACTAACCGTGAGAAGGGAGGAATTTGTGGAGGTCTTATCGCCTCTCGCTTATTAGCTATGCATGGTGTAGAACCTCACCACCTAGATATTCCGCTCTCCATGGAGAAACTTGATGTTGTTTCCATGATTAAACATGAGTATATTTCAGATGCATCTAACTTGAACAACCTGTATTATAGGATAACATTTTATAAGAAAAATTGGAGAATAACTAAGAAAATTGAAAAACTAGTACGATTGCCTGCACCTGTTCTGCTTAACCTTGATGCCAGGAAAGGGTGGTCGATCACAGAAAATGAGCTAAATGCATACATAGAAAGAGAAGGCCATCATGCAAGGGACGGCACAGAGGAGGTCGAGGAGCACCCCGACTCTTCATCCGATGCAGCAAGCTCTTCATATCAACATTATGGTCATGTGGAGCCTCCACGACATTCTTCTGCGCAGGGGCCTTATTATCACTCCACGTGGAACCCGGACCCTCGTTGGGAATGAACTCCACTTAGGCCAAAAGCCTAAGCTTGGGGGGAGGTATACCGGCATCACTCATTCTTTGCATATTATGGTTGCTGGATACTTGTACATACTTGTTTAGTTTCTTAGAGTGGTTTTCTAATGAGAGGGAGATGATATTTGGGGAAGTGCTGTCCAAAAACAGATTCTGGGCTGTTACCAAAAAAATTCGTATGCACAGCCAGAACGTTATTTTGAGTTGCAAATTTTTGAGCATATGCCCCAGGTTGTTATCTAACTTTCATTAGTTGAACACTTTTTGAGCTGAGCAATAGAAGATTTTTGATAATTTCGATTTCTGTACTGCTGTCAGGTTTTGGCAGATTTCTGCCATCCTGCTTTTCTGTGTTTCTTTTAGTTTGCATTCTCTTGTTTTCGCTTTGTTTCTTTCCTAAAACACAAAAAGACCAAAAATATTTCTGTTGTTTCTCTTCATCATTTGTTTATTTGGTTCTTTGCTCTTATTTCATTTTATTTGCTATCGTTGGTTTGCTATGAGAAAACCCAAAAAGATTTTGCTTTGTTTTCTTGTTTCCTTTTGTTCTTGTTTCTAACCCGAAAACACCAAAAATATTTGTTGTTATTCTTTGGTTTTGTAAAGTTCATTAGGGAGTTCAGAGGTCTCCGGTGGTTGGAGCTTGGTTTCATTTCATATTATTATTCAAGCTGCACAAATGAAAGGCAATAATGACGATCTACAGCAATTTGACTGTGGTGAGAGGCTGGTATGAACTCTATTTGTTTTCATTTTTGTACATATACTCATCCATGTGAGCATGCTTAGTTGGTTCATATGAGGTATATGTCATTTAATGAAAGTCTAGTAGTTTATAATCTCTCATAATTAGTTCCAATTTATTAATAATGAGTAGCATGTCATGGATATTTGCTTGCATTGTTTTATTCATAGATCGGTATGACATTGTGGTATCCTCCTCTGAATAATTCACTTGAATCGACTTGGCACATGCTCACGCATGCATATGACTAAACAAAAGTCAATTAAGCCTCGATGATTTACTTTGCTTCAGAGTTCTTGTATCACTTCTATGCCTCCATTAATTTTATTTTGTCGCAAGCATGATTATGACAGTTATTGCTCTCTTGATTGTCACTTCCCAGTCTATTGCTAGCCTCCACTTGTACTGAGCGGGAACACTGCTCGTGCTTCCAAACACCTGAAAACCAAGTTATTCCAAAGTGTCCACCATAAATACCTATGCATGGCATTTCAAACCATTCCAAGTAAATTCTCATGTGCTACATTTAAACCTTCAAACTACTTCTCAATTTGTGTTAATGTTTTATAGCTCATGAGGAAATATGTGGTGTTTTATCTTTCAACCTTGTCATTTACTCCGGACAGACTTTCACCAATGGACTAACGGCACATCCGCTTATCCAATAATTTGCAAAAAGAGCTGGCAACGGGGTTCCCAGCCCCAATTAATCAACCCTCATTAATAATTCTCTTCACGTGTTTTGCTCTGATTCATCAGTAAGAAACTTAACCTGCAAATAGACACTTCCCCATGGTATGTGAATGTTGGAAGGCACCCGAGGATTCGGTTAGCCATGGCTTGTGTAAGCAAAGGTTGGGGGGAGTGTCATCCATAATGAAACTAAAATACATGTGTAAACAAAAGAGAAGAGGGATGATCTACCTTGCTGGTAGAGATAACGTCCTTCATGGGGGCCGCTCTTGAGAGTCTGGTTGGCAAGGTGGTTAGAGTACCCACTATCATTCGTTGACAACAACAAACACATCTCAAAATAATTTTACTTCTGTTTTTGAAAATGAAAAGCTCTAGCACATGTTAATCCCTGCTTCCCTCTGCGAAGGGTCAATCTCTTACTTTTATGTTGAGTCACCATCCTTTCTTTGAGCACTTTCTTGAGAGCATGACTGTCATTCTTAGTATAATATGCTTGTCCCAAAATATGATCAGCTGTGGTATAACTTTGATGCTTTTATCTTTGACAAATATACTTCTAGTCTTTCTATGAATTTCAGAGGTGCCTGGGCATTTATGTTTTGCTACAAATACAGGCAAGCGAGATACCACTTTATCATATTCTTCTATGAACATTGCAATCCTGCTTATTGAAGTGCTTCATGATGCTTGTTATTAGTTTGTTGGTATCTCTTTTATGATTGACACAGTTACTAGATGACTTTATTTGCATGTACCTTATTATGAATTGCTTAAGCACTTGCCATATCAAGAGAATATTTACATCATATGAACAAATGCGTTCGTGAAAGTTCTTTTATCGCACTCAGTTGTTAACTGAATTGCTTGAGGAGAAGCAATAAGCTAAGCTTGGGGGGAGTTGATATGTCCAAAACGTATCTACTTTCCCGAACACTTTTGCTATTGTTTTGCCTCTAATTTGTGTATTTTGGATACAACCAACACGGACTAATGCTGTTTTCAGCAGAATTGCTCTGGTGTCTTGTTTTTTTGCAGAAATCCAACTTTCAGGAAAATCCTCGGAATTTATGCGAACGGCCCTATTTTCCCAGAATACTGACGGAGCCAGAAGGGCAAGCCAGGTGGGGGCCCGAGGCCCCCACACACTAGGCCGGCGCGGCCCAGGGGGGGCGCCGCCTTGTTGTGTGGGCGCCTCGGCGGCCCCCCGACGCTCTCCTTCGGACTTTATACGTCTTTCGACCTAAAAACGCCAGGGGGTACGTCGATATTTCCAGAGACCATCCAGACGCCGCCGCCATCGCGAAACTCCGCCTCGGGACCAGAAACTCCGTTGTGGCACTCCGCCGGGACGGGGAATTGGAGGGGATCTTCACCGCCATCACCACCGACGCCTCTCCATCGACCAGCCATGTTTCCCCCATCCATGTGTGAGTAATTCCCCCGCTGTAGGCTGAAGGGGATGGTAGGGATTGGATGAGATTGATCATGTAATAGTCACAAGATTGTTAGGGCATGGTGCCTAGTATCCGTAGATGTTACTTTTATGATATTGTTGCAACTTGTTATGCTTAATGCTTGTCACTAGGGCCCGAGTGCCATGATCTCAGATCTGAACATGTTATTGTTTCATCATGATATGCATTGTTTTATGATCTTACCTGCAAGTTGTATACACACGTTGATGTCCGGAACCCGAGGCCCCAAAGTGACAGAAATTGGGACAACCGGAGGGGAAGGCGGTGATGTGAGGATCACATGTGTTCACGGAGTGTTAATGCTTTGCTCCGGTACTCTATTAAAAGGAGTACCTTAATTTCCAGTAGTTTCCCTAGAGGCCCGGCTGCCACCAGCTGGTAGGACAAACGATGTTGTGCAAGTTTCTCATTGCGAGCACGTACGACTATATATGGAACACATGCCTATTGATTGATTAGTACTTGGATACCGCTTTATTATTACCTGCAAATGCCCTACCATGATTGTTATATGAATTCTCTCATCCATGCAACGCCCGTTCATCCGTCCCTGTGCCTAGAGTATTTTAATCCTGCTGTTTACTATAATCACTACTGCTGTCTTTATTTCACCGCTGCTGTTATTTCACTATTCCTACTGCTATAAAACTGTTGCTACTGATAAAGTCTTGCGAGCAAGTCTGTTTCCAGGTGCAGCTGAATTGACAACTCCGCTGTTAAGGCTTACAAGTATTCTTTGTCTCCCCTTGTGTCGAATCAATAAATTGGGTAATACTTCCCTCGAAGACTGTTGCGATCCCCTATACTTGTGGGTCATCACATATGTTTCAACCAAGTGTCACAAAGGGGTACCTCTATGCCTCCTGTACAAAGGTCTAAGGAGAAATCACGCATTGGATTTCTCGCTTTTGATTATTCTCAACTTAGACATCCATACCGGGACAACATAGACAACAGATAATGGACTCCTCTTTTAATGCTTAAGCATTCAACAACAAATAATATTCTCATAAGAGATTGAGGTTGTATGTCCAAACTGAAACTTCCACCATGATACATGGCTTTAGTTAGCGGCCCAATGTTCTTCTCTAACATATGCATACTCAAACCATTTGATCATGAAATCGCACTTACTTCAGACAAGACGAACATGCATAGCATCTCACATGATATCCAACAAAGGTAAAAAGTTGATGGCGTCCCCAAAAACATGGTTACCGCTCAACAAGCAACTTATACGAACTAAGACACATAACTACATATTCATCACCACAATAGTTTTTAAGCTATTTGTCCCATGAGATATATATTGCAAAGATAAAGGAATGAAATTTTAAGGTAGCACTCAAGTAATTTACTTTGGAATGGCAGAAAAATACCACATAGTAGGTAGATATGGTGGACACAAATGGCATGGGTTTTGGCTCAAGGTGTTTGGATGCACGAGAAGCATTTCCTCTCAGTACAAGGTTTGGGCTAGCAAGGTTGTTCGAAGCAAACACAAGTATGAACAGGTACAGCAATACTTACATAAGAACATATTGCAAGCATTATAAGACTCTACACTGTCTTCCTTGTTGTTCAAACACTTTACCAGAAAATATCTAGACTTAGAGAGACCAATCATGCAAACCAAATTTTAACAAGCTCTACGGTAGTTCTCCATTAATATATTGAACTACATGATGCAAGAGCTTAAACATGATCTATATGAGCACCACAATTGCCAAGTATCAAATTATTCAAGACATTATACCATTTACCACATGAAGCATTTCCTGTTTCCAACCATATAACAATGAACGAAGCAGTTTTCAACCTTCGCCATGAACGTTAAAAATAAAGCTAAGAACACATGTGTTCATATGCAACAGCGGAGTGTGTCTCTCTCACACACAAGCATGAATTTATTCAAAGAATGAAAATAACAAAACGAAAATAAAAGCACACAGACGCTCCAAGTAAAGTACATAAGATGTGACCGAATAAAAATATAGTTTCAATAGAAGAAACCTGATAAGTTGATGAAGAAGGGGATGCCTTGGGCATCCCCAAGCTTAGACGCTTGAGTCTTGTTGAAATATGCAGGGATGAACCACGGGGGCATCCCCAAGCTTAGGCTTTTCACTCTTCTTGATCATATATCATCCTCCTCTCTTGACCCTTGAAAACTTCCTTCACACCAAACATAGAGCAAACTCATTAGAGGGTTAGTGCATAATAAAAATTCACATGTTCAGAGGTGACACAATCATTCTTAACACTTCTGGATATTGCACAAAGCTTCTGAGAGTTAATGGAACAAAGAAACTCATTCAACATAGCAAAAGCGGCAATGCGAAATAAAAGGCAGAATCTGTCAAAATAGAACAGTCTGTAAAGATGAATTTTGCAGAGGCACTTAACTTGCTCAAACGGAAAAACTCAAGACTAATGAAAGTTGCGTACATATCTGAGGATCACGCACGTAAATTGGCAGATTTTTTTGAGTTACCTACAGAGAGTTCTGCGCAAATTCGTGTCAGACAGCAAATCTGTTTCTGCGCAGTAATCCAAATCTAGTATCAACCTTACTATAGAGACTTTACTTGGCACAAAAACATGATAAGAAGAGGTTGCTACAGTAGTAACAACTTCCAAGACTCAACAAAACAGTAGCAAAATAAAGACATGGGTTATCTCCCAAGAAGTTCTTTCTTTATAGCCATTAAGATGGGCTCAGTAATTTTAATGATACTCTCGCAAGAATTAAAAGTTGAAGTAAAAGAGAGCATCAAGAAGCAAATTCAAAACATATTTAAGCCTAACCCACTTCCTATGAAAAGGAATCTTGTACACAAATAAATTCATGAAGAAAAAAGTGGCAAGCATAGAAAAACAACACAAGTGCAATTTCAAGATTCTCAACATAAAGAGGGGAAACTTAATATTATTAAGATGCATATAACCATGTTTCCCTCTCTCATAATAACTTTCAGTAGCATCATGAACAAACTCAACAATATAACTATCACATAAAGCATTCTTGTCATGAGCCACATGCATAAAATTATTACTCTCCACATAAGCATAATCAATTTTATTAGTTGTAGTGGGAGCAAATTCAACAAAGTAGCTATCATTATTATTCTCATCAAGTGTAGGAGGCATAGTATAATCATAATAAAATTTACTCTCCATAGTAGGGGGCACCAAAAGACCACTATCATTATAATCATCATAAATAGGAGGCAAAGTATCATCAAAGAAAATTTTCTCCTCAATGCTTGGGGGACTAAAAATGTCATGCTCATCAAAACCAGCTTCCCCAAGCTTAGAATTTTCCATATCATTAGCAACAATGGTGTTCAAAGCGTTCATACTAATATCATTGCTACTAGCATGCAAATAAGATTCCATAGGTTTTTTAATTTTCGCAGCAAACAATCCATGTCTTAACTCAGGAAATAGAATAAGAAGCTCACTGTTGCTTTCCATGCATTATGCCTAACTAGTGTAAACAAGAAACCAAAAGATGCAATTGCAGGATCTAAAGGAAATAGCTTCGAGCACTTTACAACGGTAACAGAAAATAACTTAGTTACCTGGGACTGGAGTATGAGTGCCTTTTACCTTTCCTCCCCGACAACAGCGCCACAAAATAGCTTGATGTCTACTCACGCTTCTTTTCCTGTAGACAGTGTTGGGCCTCCAAGAGCAGAGGTTTGTAGAACAGCAACAAGTTTTCCCTTAAGTGGATCACCCAAGGTTTATCGAACTCAGGGAGGAAGAGGTCAAAGATATCCCTCTCAAGCAACCCTGCAATCACGATACAAGAAGTCTCTTGTGTCCCCAACACACCTAATACACTTGTCAGATGTATAGGTGCACTAGTTTGGCGAAGAGGTAGTGAAATACAAGTAGTATGGATGTATATGAGTGGTAATATTAATCTGAATAAAATATGGCAGCGAGTAAACATGCAACAGAACAGTAAGTAAGCGGTGTTTGTAGTATTGGAAACAAGGCCTAGGGATCATACTTTCACTAGTGGACACTCTCAACATTGATCGCATAATAAATAACTTCTTCTCATATGTGCTACATACACTCTTTTGTTGGATGAAAAACACCATTCGTTGTGTAGGGCTACGAGATCTCCCTCAAGCCGGAGTTAACAAGCGCCACAACATTCAGCATTCATATTTAAGTAACCTTAGAGCATAATAGTTCTTTGCAAAATAAACCGAGAACTAACATAGCATACACACTATCCACATTACACTATGAAAGTAGGAATAGATCACATCAATACTATCATAATGATGATTAACTCCATAACCTACAAGAGATTATGATCATAACCTACGACAAGAACCACATGATGCACACACTGGCACCTTTACACCATGAAGGAGGAATAGACTATTTCAATAACATCACATGAGTAGCACATAGACTAGTAGCGATACAAAGCTCATCATATGGATCTCAATCATGCAAAGCAATTCATGAGATCATTGTATTGGAGTACAGAGAGAGAGATTAACCACATAGCTACCGGTACAGCCCTTAGCCTCGAGGGAGAACTACTCCCTCCTCATCATGGAAGCAGCAGCGTTGATGGAGATGGCGGTGGTGTCGATGGAGAAGCCTTGCGGGGGAACTTCCCCGTCCCGGTGGCGTGCCGGAACAGAGACTCATGTCCCCCAGATCTTGGCTTCGCGATGGCGGCGGCTCTGGAAGGTTTCCGTGGTTTTTCCGTATCGAAGATTTAGGTCAGGGAGCTTCTTATAGGCGAAGGGGCGATGTCGGTGGAGCCCTGGTGGGACCACACCATAGGGGGGCGCGGCCAGGGGGCCACCCGCGCCGCCTTATTGTGTGGGCCCCCTGCTGCCCGTCTTCGACTCTTCTTTGATGTTCTGGAAGCCCCCGGGGAAAATAAGGTCCTGGGCGTTGATTTCGTCCAATTCCGAGAATATTTCCTTACTAGGATTTCTGAAACCAAAAACAGCAGAAAACAGGAACTGGCACTTCGGCATCTCGTCAATAGGTTAGTTCCGGAAAATGCATCAAAACGATATAAAGTGTGAACAAAACATGTAGGTATTGTCATAAAACTAGCATGGAACATCAGAAATTATAGATACGTTTGAGACGTATCAGCTTCCACCTATATAATGAGGGGCAAGGGGAGGGGGCCGGCCACCCTAAGACCACAAGCTGGCCGCCCCCCCTTGGCCGGCGACCAAACCCTAGCCGCCTCCCCAAACCCTAGCCGCCTCCTCCTCCACCGCAACTCCCGCATACGCTTAGGCGAAGCCCTGCCGGAGTTCTCCACCACCACCGCCACCACGCCGTCGTGCTGCCGGGATTCCGAGGAGGATCTACTACTTCCGCTGCCCGCTGGAACAGGGAGAAGGACGTCGTCTTCATCAACACCGAACGTGTGACCGAGTACGGAGGTGCTGCCCGATTGTGGCACCGTCAAGATCAAGATCTTCTACGCGCTTTTGCAAGCGGCAAGTGATCGTCTACATCCACCCCGAGATCTAATCTCGTTAAGCTTTGCGAATCTTCGAGGGTTAGTCTCTTCATCTCCTCGTTGCTACCATCTACTAGATTAGATCTTGGCTTGGTTTTCGTTCTTGCGGTAGGAAATTTTTTGTTTTCTATGCTACGAATCCCATCATATGGCACCTTGCCAAGTTTGCATCACTCACTCCAAAGAAAGACTCTTCTCAACTGGCTCTCTATTCAGTATATATTCATCTCGCCCAAGGTTATTTCGAAAATTTTGTGGTACTAAAATTTACATATATATTATACTTGGCTAGCTTCCATAGTGATCTGCATTGCATGAAGTTAGCAATAATGTATTAATTTAATTTGTGTTTTCCTGCATAGATTGTCCCATGCAACGCAAGGGCGCAATTCAATGACCTCACAGGAGATAATGTGCAATTCCAGGCTTGTGGGCGGCCATACGAGGTTCAAGTGCAAAAAGGGCCAACTAGCACTTGCTTGGGACGTGAAGGGTGGTGTCAATTCATTGCCCAGAATAATATCATCGGAGATAGTGAGTTGGTGTGCTTTTTCTTGGAAGGAGTCATACCCAACATAAATGTCATGTATCTCAACAATGGTCCGCTTGTCACCTAGAGATGCAACCTTACCGATGGTGAGACTGAACACCTTCAGCAAATCATCCCTCCGAGCAATTCCTTCATGGGGGTGCCATTTGTCACGACGACCACGAATGTAAAGATGCACCATATGGTAAGTATATTATTTCATGGTTTGTCATCTTCATATCCCTCAAGATGGCTTGGTTGGACTACGCGTTGGAGCAGGTGGTGGCGTCACCGCCGTCGAGTAGAAGACAGATTTGGATGACCGCATCTCCTTCATAGGTGAACGCTGGAAGAACTTCCTCCAAACTGAGCATCTACTTACTGGACAAGCCATACTCATCACTCCGAGGACCACGTGCAGGCACCTGCAGATGATGTTCATTACCGACATCATCAATGATTTGGCGTTCTCGGGGTCAGAGTCGGACTCGAAGGAGTACCCACATTGACTTCATAAACTTGTTGCTAGTTCGTGGACCAAAATGTTAGTTGTATCGTGTAGAGTAAACTAGTATTCTCTCCCTCCGTAAAAGGATTTTCGAACTTTTAAATAGATACCAGTATTTTTATGTGTTTTGAGGTGTGTTTTGGGCGAAAACACCAACCACCCACTACCTAAAACACTACAAAATCCTTTTCACCCAAAACACTTTTCAAAATACTTGTTTGAAACACTGGTTTTACAAACGGATCTATTCAAGTGTATTCAACACAAATGGATAAAAACACGATGTTTTTTACAGTTTAAACTAGACTTGTATCACAAATAAAAATCTAATCTTTTTAGCACACTAGAATAGGTAGAAATTAAATATTTACACTGAATAGATAAAAATTCAATAATTGGTACAGTTAGCTCATGCCCTCAGATCTCATAATCCACTAGCACTACATTGGCAAACTCCATCTCGATGGAGCAACAAGAACTAGTAAAGAAAGCCTCTTTTTTTTCAAAAAGAGATGTTTGTGCGGTCTATGTAAAGAACAAAACAAAATCATGTTCCATGTTTTAACACAAATGATAGTTTCATGGAACAATTTTATCATGACAACTGTTTACAGGCCCCTACGGAACACATTAGCTATTCAAATAAGGCGATAACTTACTTTTTCAGATGCTTAATTCGTTGAGTTACAGTGTATTTGTTTTCCCAGGTATGCAACACGGAACAAAGAAAAATATACCAAACTTGTTGGACCAATACAACAGAAATCAATTAGCAGAAATGTCTAGCAACAAGAAGACTATAGTTTAAAGCTGAATGCAGCCAAAATGCTAAAGCATGAATCAAGTCTCTGCCATATACAGTTGCAGTTTCATATATTCTCCATATCATCAATACCCAGTTGTACTTCAGTTCTGAGACTAAGATTGGATAATATTTCTTCCGGTACAAAAGTACGATTTCTGTTCCGAAACTTCTGACTGAGCACCAGAAGCCACGCCCATGGATAGCTCTGCAACACGTTAGCAAGCTACAAACAATCAAAAAATGAGCACATTAAGTTCATTTACATCTACTGCCTACGCACACAGCAAATATTAATTGAGTGAGATACATTTCGATGCTGATTGCTCTATTATCTTGCCTATACACTCAACAGGAAAAAATATTATTTTTTGGTAAAATTACATGGGGAGGAGGAGATGGACCTCACCAGGCAGCCGCAGGTTCGGGAAGTGGCCGGCTGCAGCAAGTCCGAGAGGTGACCGGCGGCAGGAGCTCGGGATGTTTTCGGCGGCAACAGCCGTTCTGGGCAGGCCACCGGCAGCTATTTCTCCGCACCTCCATCCAGGCACCGCGGCGAGCTCCTCCCTCCCGCCGGCCACCGCTGCCGCAGCCGCCGGACGCAACCGTTGCGCTGCCTAGGTCGTCCCCTCTGGTCCCAGGACCATGCGTGGAGGGGCTCGTCCGTCTCCCATGCCTTGGCTCGCTCGCCTCCTGCGGTAGACTTGCATCTGCGGCAATCGCCCTGCACCGCCGCCAGTGATGAAAGCGCGCGGGGAGGGGGGGGGGGGGGGGGTGTGTGTGTGTGTGTGTGTGTGGAGCGTCTCGATTTCACCCCGACCCGACGTGTCTTCGGGTGTTTTTTGGGCCTTTCCCCGGCCAAAACCAGTACACCAAACGGCCCAAGAGTGTTTTGAAGTGTGTTGGAGTGTTTTAATCGGGCCTAAATTTTAAACCCAAAACCGGTCCAAAGCTCAAGAAATACACAGGCACCGAACGAGGCCTGAGGGATATATTATGCCCCGTATAATATGCCCTTATCTTGTTAGCTTGCACGTCATCCTTCAGTTAACTGGCCGATAAACTGTTAATCAGAGGGTCACCGAAACGATAAGGGCATATTCAGTGAACCGGCTGATTAACTAGTTGTACCAATTCTCATAGTTAAAAGTTGTTAGAAATTGTGACTTCAAATCCGCACATTATCTAACAATTATCTAACAACTATATGTGCTCAGATTGTTTACTCATATGCATATGATTAATTAATGTAAGCTTACAAGAAATGTGTTTTTGTTTTCATGTATTTTAACTTTAGATAATGATAGATAATTTGTGTATCGCCCTATTTAGCATATAGGAACCTCCTATGATGATGCAATATTGCTCTCTAGTGAGGACAATGACTTTTGCATCTGTGAGAATGATGATTCAATATCATCACATGAAAATCCCAGTACTGTGAAGCTTCTGGTTAGAGGTATGAAGAACATGAAAATGTGTGAACTATTTTTTATGAAGAACATGAAAATGCTCCTCTCGTGCACATCTACTCCCGTATATGCTCCCTGTATTTTCTATTTACTATTCGGCTGTGCAGAGTGTCAGGTCCACAAGTGGGTCCCATGTAATAATGGTTGCCATGTGAACAATATTTGTTGTCTAGATGGGGCAAATATTGTGTGCCGTGATTCTGTAACGGATGCGACAATTGCTTTTCAGGCTATTCATTCTTTTCTAGGCCGCATATCAAAACTCCCTAAAACAAAGTGCTTCGCGACTTAACAGTTGCTCTTCTTTATCTTTTCCAAAGTGCGACAACGGAATGGACAAGATCTATAAAGAGACGACACACCATGCGCCAACGGTGCATAACGCTCAGGAGGTAGTTCGCTGGCGCTACATGCATGCCATGTTTCCCATTTAATGCATCTGTGTCTAGTACTGGGTACATGACGTATGCCACCCTATAGCGTTGTAGAAAATATGACCAGCACATATCTCCATGCTCACATTAGTGATACAGATACCGTGTGCAGCTGTGTCCGGGAGCAAAAACGCCTTGCCCTATAAGATTGCACGTCTTAATTTGCTCCAGAATTTGAATAGTTTGCATATTTTAGCAAGTTAATATAATATGAAGATGATCACTTCTCTAACATGTGTCCTACTTTGTTTCTCAATGATACCATATTTCTGTTTTTTGCATCAGAACCTCAACACAAGGGTACCAAAGACTTTGATAAGCAGTGTCTGTTTGGAAACAACATGTATCTGACAAAAGATCAAGTGAGCTTGCTTTTAGATTGGTGTGATCCCGATTTTCCACCTAAAATCAAGTACTATGTGTACACAATGACCTATTCATCTATCATGAGAAGGAAGTGCAAGCTGGAAAGATGATCATGATATTTTGTTCTTAATCATGAACAAGCTTGTGATATTTAATTATTTAAGAAGTAGAATTATGCTCATTCTTCAATAATTTCTATACCACAAAAATTTGGATCTGAGTTCACAAATGGGTACCTGAAGAATCCCCTTGTAGACCCTGTTGATGTATATGTTTCGCACATGACCAACAAGAGGCCATGGAAAGTTAGGATGAAGATAGGAGCTAGGTCAAACAATGCAATCTTGACAGTTGGGTGGGACAATGTTGTGAGGAAGTTCAACATACATGAGGAGGACATTGTCTTTTTCGGATTCCATAAAAAATATGGAGAGCTGCATCTTATGGTTGAGACCCTTCCTGGCGGTGATTAATGCAATGGTTAGCTAGGCTACTAATTATGCTAGTTTGATGCAATGTAGTATCTATGAATTTCTATAAAAGTTTGATGTAATAATGCATTCTAGAAATTTGTGTGTATGTATTTCCCCAAATATATGCATGGCTAGTTTAATGTTAACCGTATGGCTGGCTACTTCAGCTAACATGTGTATAATTTATGGTTGTTGAATCATGACTATTATACTGCTAATAAATTACACTACGTTCAAATAGAGAAAGTGTTCCAAATGGTTTGGAATAATATGAGTCTCAATTCAACAAAAATTGCAGGCGTTCACGAATTATAGCCAGTGACGGTCCGAAATGGGAGTTTTCTGAGGATCCATAATTATTGCAACCGGTCTCGAAAGGAAACCGACTCAGGGCGTCTGAAGATTCGAGACGATAGTTATTCATGCCCGTCTAAGGTTGATGTTCTTTGAGACGGAATGAGAACCGTCTCAGGATGGCACGCTCGTAGATACCAAGGCTTTAAGCCGGATAGCAGAACCGTAGCAGTTCGGTACTAGTGACGCTATCCATCAGGAGAGGTATTGCACTGAAAATAAGATGGGATGTGCACGAACTATTATTCGATCTGATTACCTGCAAGTCTTGATAACATTCTAGGCCTAATATGGCTGCTGCTGCAATTTATGATGATATTTACCTTCCAGGTTCTAGTTTCTCTACATATGAGATTTTTTAACAGGGAAGCCGATTGTGCAGATTGTTTATCGATAGGGACGGATTCACTCTTAAATGTTTGGGTTGATGATTTGCCGAGCTTCTTCGTTAATCCATGATGATACTATTATTTGACTAGGAAAGTGCCCGCGCGTTGCGGCGCATCTCATTTGTACCCCCTTCTCTTATTTCACCTTCAGCCATACGATCTTTAGATTATGATATATCATTGCACATGACGAAACAAACATTAATCATGTATATTAAAGCAATAAAAGGTAAGGGTTATTATCCTCCCCCCTCCCCCCCCCCCCCCCCCCCAAAGCACTAAACTGGTGGGTTGTAGGTTCCATTCATATCACACACGAAAATACAAACAAATACGTCACATAGGACTCGCACGTGGAGAGAGAAGCACGTCCCAAACTTTTCCCTATCTCTCACGAGATCTCCTTTTCTCTACAAACAGCTGCTCGAGCTGGGCCAAATCGGCGTAGGGGTAACGGAGTGAGCTGATGCAAATTGCGATGGATGTGAATGTGTTGCGAGAAAAAAAGAAAAAAGTCAGCGGTAGCATCTCGGTTTTAGTTCGCAGATTTTGGTAAATATATCTGATTCCAAATCCATACAGTTGTGGAGTCTCACAAGCAACAAAGAATGAGCAAGAAAATGAGATCTGAATTCTTTTTTTTTTTAAAGAATGAGATCTGAATTCTAAACACCTACTCAAACCAATAGTGGCTTGGTACTCCAAATTGCAAGACTGCTATGAACCAATAGTTTATAATAAGCATCTATATCTAAGATTGGATCAATCAACTTGCGGAAGACAACTAAAATTGCAGAAATAGTTGGACCTGTGATCCATACGACTTGATAGTATTCAGTACATTTATATTGCTGCTGAATCTAAAAGTGGAGATGCCCCTGTGCTTCATGCTTAATGCTCTCGTGTTGATCACCGTCACGGTATAGTTCTGGAGTGGCACTACCATCGCGTGGGTGTGGTTGTTGAGGGTTGTAGGTGTAGGGTATACCCACATTATCGCGTGCCCCTCGATTGTTCCTCCAGGGCCATGCTTGCCGGGGCAGACACGTCGGGCTGCCGCCGTAGACATAGAGATCGGATGCCGCGACAGCAAAAGAGTCTTAGGCAGATTCTTTAATTTAGTACCACCACGCTCAAGCATAGGTAACAGCTAGCTGGGCATCTGCACAGGAGGAGGCGTGGTCTTTGTGGTAGCCCCATTGAACGGATGAAAACCTGTTGCCATCCGATCTAGCTTGCTTCCTGGACATCATGCATAACAGCATAAGAGGATCACCTTCGTCTGCATCACAATGAAACTTCAGAAGCAACTCAAGTGGACTTTGGACGACCCCGTGTAGTCGTTTATTAGGGTTTGGAAGTAGTCAGAGCTGGCCTCGTGTATCAATTGGACTCGCTATGTAGCGGTCGGCAGGAGCCGGTGAAGCAGCTGGGACGGTAGCGTTGCAGTTGGCCTCCTTGCATATCAGCAGCAGCGTGCCCAACCAGACCAGCATGTCCGTCTCTAAGATATTGTGATGGCACATAGCGTCGTCGCCCTTGGCGAGGGCGCCAGACTAATCCACAGGCATCATGAAGATCAGGATGGTGGCAGCGACAACAACGGCGCCGAAACCCTACTTAGTCGACACGCTTCTTCGCTTCTCACCCGAATTCCCTCCTTGGCAATCGATCGCTCGGGCGATCTATTTTCTTGCGCGACAGCACTCGCGCTATGTGCGAAATCAATTCCTTTTTTTGTCTCGTAGTATTTAATTACGTTTAATGTAGCTTTGTGTTCACACTAACAGCTTACGTTCTCACTTGCAAGTTGCATACAGCCAAGAGTGTTCACACTGCATGCATGCATAAAGTATCTCATGAGTTTGCATTTAATGAGCCAACTTTTCACCACGAGGCTAGCTCTCACAAGTTGCTGCATGCATGCACAGAGCATCTCGTTCTTTTTTTTCAGCACGACGCATACTTTAAATTCTCTTTATTTTGCCATTCCCTTTTGACAATTCTCTTTTTTTGTAATTCCCTTTACGTTGTTATTTTGTATGGTAATTCATGTTTTTCTGGATTAATTTTTATAATTCCCTTTTTCGGGCCAATGGTTTATAAGGGGGAAATAACGGGTGGGAAGATCCACTTGCAACTCAAATGAATTACCACTTGCTACTCAAATTAAGTACTATTTTAAGTTGTAAGCTAACAAAAGTTGCTAAAATATTCTAAATGAAATTTACTTTTTAGGGTTGGTAGGTATTTATATTTACCGTTGATAAATAACGAGGCACCGGGTTGATAACTTGTAAACAAAAAAGGAGTCGCTACATATTTTAAATTAAATTAAATTATTAGGGTTGATATTTATTTATATTTACCATTGATAAATAGCGGGTCACCGGGTTGATAGCTTGACAATTAAAAGAGAGTCGCTAAAATATTCTAAATGAAATACTTTTTAGGGTTATTATTTATTTATATTTACAGTTGATAAATAACGAGGCACGAGGTTGATAGCTTGTAAAATAAAAAAATCGCTAAAATATTCTAAATGAAATACTTTTTAGGGTTGGTAGTTTTTTTATAATTACCATTGATAAATAACGGAGCACCGGGTTGATAACTTGTAAACTAAAAAGAGTCGCCAAAATATTCAAAATGAAGTTAGATTTTTAGGGTTGGTAGTTATTTATATTTACTGTTGATAAATAACAGGACACTGACACGCGTGAAGCACACGTCCGTTGGGAACCCCAAGTGGAAGGTGTGATGCGTATAGAAGCAAGTTTCCCTCAGTATGAAACCAAGGTTATCGAACCAGTTGGAGTCAAGGAACACGTGAAGGTTGTTGGTGGAGGAGTGTAGTGCGGCGCAACACCAGTAAAACCGGCGCCAACGTGGAACCTGCACAACACAATCAAGATACTTTGCCCCAACGTAACAGTGAGGTTGTCAATCTCACCGGCTTGTTGAAAACGAAGGATTAAATGTATGGTGTGGAAAATGATGTTTGTTTGCAAAGAACAGTAGAGAACAATGATTGCAGTAGATTATATTCAGATGTAAAAGAATGGACCGGGTGTCTCTCCAATAAGATAAATAACATGCTGGGTGAACAAATTACAGGCGGGCAATTGACAAATAAAGATTCAATACATATCATGATGATCACTATGAGATTTAATCAGGGCATTACGACAAAGAACATAGACCGCCATCCAGCATGCATCTATGCCTAAATAGTCCACCTTCGGGTTAGCATCCGCACCCCCTCCAGTATTAAGTTGCAAACAACAGACAATAGCATTAAGTATGGTGCGTAATGTAATCAACACAAATATCCTTAGACAAAGCATTGATGTTTTATCCCTAGTAGCAACAGCACATCCACAACCTTAGAACTTTATGTCACTGTCCCAGATTCAATGGAGGCATGAACCCACTATCGAGCATAAATACCCCCTCTTGGAGTTACAAGTATCAACTTGGCCAGAGCCTCTACTAGCAACGGAGAGCATGCAAGAACATAAACAACACATATATGATAGATTGATAATCAACTTGACATAATATTCTATATTCATCGGATCCCGCCAAACACAACATGTAGCATTACAAATAGATGATCTTGATCATGTTAGGCAGCTCACAAGATCTAAACATGATAGCACAAGAGGAGAAGACAACCATCTAGCTACTGCTATGGACCCATAGTCCAAGGATGAACTACTCACGCATCAATCCGGAGGCGGGCATGATGATGTAGAGCCCTCCGGTGATGATTCCCCTCTCCGGCAGGGTGCCGGAGGCGATCTCCTGAATTCTCCGAGATGGGATTGGCGGCGGCGGCGTCTCTGGAAGTATTTCCGTATCGTGGCTCTCGGTACAGGGTTTTCACGACGAAAGCTATAAGTAGGCGGAAGGGCAACGCAGGGGGCGCCCGAGGGGCCCACACCATAGGGCGGCGCGGGCCCCACCCAGGCCGCGCGGCCCTGTGGTGTTGGCGCCTCGTCGCCCCACTTCGTATCCCCTCCGGTCTTCTGGAAGCTTCGTGGAAAAATAAGACCCTGGGCGTTGATTTCGTCCAATTCCGAGAATATTTCCTTTGTAGGATTTCTGAAACCAAAAACATCAGAAAACAGCAACTGGCGCTTCGGCATCTTGTTAATAGGTTAGTGCCGGAAAATGCATAATAATGATGTAAAGTATGTATAAAACATGTGAGTATTGTCATAAAAGTAGCATGAAACATAAGAAATTATAGATACATTGGAGACGTATCAGACACCGGGTTGATAGCTTCTAAACTAAAAAATATTCGCTAAAATGTTTAAAATAAATTTAATTTTGGGTTGATAATTTTATACATTTACCGTTGATCACTCAAGTACGGAGGGGTTGATTATTCAAAACAAAGAGGGTTGATAACTTTTAGCCCGAAAAAAAGTTTCTCGAAACATATCAACATGGGTGCTAGTTTTGAAGATCTCGTCGAGACGGATTTATTGGTGAAAGCGAATCTTAATTTGGAGTTGTCGTTTGATAGTTAAAACATTTTGAATTTTCAAATTTGGAAAAGATTCCACTGACATCAGCAGATTTGTCTATTTTGTGCATGCATGCAGAACTTTTTCTCAATAGCCTATACGAGGTTGATCATTTTCTACATTTACCGTTGATCACTCAAGTACGGAGGGGTTGATTATTGAAATAGAGAGGCTTGATAACTTTTAGCCAGAAAAAAGGTTTCTCGAAACATATCAACATGGGTGCTAGTTTTGAAGATCTCGTCGAGACGAATTTATTGGTGAAAGCAGATCTTAAATTGGAGTTGTCGTTTGAAAGTTAAAACGTTTTGAATTTTGAAATTTGGAAAAGATTCCGCTGAAAACAGCAGATTCGTCTATTTGTGCTTGCATGCAGAACTTTCCCTCAATAGCCTGCACCAGGTTGATAATTTTATACATTTGCCGTTGATCACTCAAGTACGGAGGGATTGATTATTTAAATAAAGAGGGTTGATAAGTTTTAGTTAAGAAAAAAAGTTTGTCGAAACATATTAACATGGGTGCTAGTTTTGAAGATCTCGACGAGACGGATTTATTGGTGAAACCGAATCTTAATTTGAAGTTGTCATTTGAAAGTTAAAACATTTTGAATTTTCAAATTTGGAAAAGATTCCGCTAACATCAGCAAATTCGTCTTTTTGTGCATGCATGCAGAACTTTTCCTCAATAGCCTGCACCAGGTTGATAATTTTATACATTTATCGTTGACCACTCAAGTACGAAGGGTTGATTATTCGAATAGAGAGGGTTGATAAGTTTTAGCCCGAAAAAAAAGTCGTCGAAACATATTAACATGGGTGCTAGTTTTGAAGATCTCGACGAGACCGACTCATAGGTGAAAACAGATCTTAAATCGGAGTTGTCGTTTGTGAGATAAAACGTTTTAAATTTTTAAATTCGGAAAGATTCTCGCTTACGTCATCAAATTCGCCTGTTTCTACATGCATGCAAAACTTTCCCTCAATAGCCTCCACTATAGTCCAAAATTTGCCAAAAATAGAAAAAAATTGGTTGGAAACTGAGCACTCATTCTCCTCCTAGCGCTCGAGCGCTAGCTAGGGCTGCCCCTTCCCACGCAGCATAGAACGGATCCGCGGCACCAAGGAACGTTTGGTTTGGCGCAACGATGAATCAATGGAGCTACGTAATAATGGGCATCGTGGGTGGATAAAATTTGGAGAAATCTGTGTATAAAAGATCAATTGAATGAATTTCTTAATGCAGGTCGGTCTGGCTCGGTTGTGATACAAGATATTATTATGCGAGGTAGCCTAATCCAAGACCTGAATACGATTGGTTTTGCTGAATTGATTTTGACAGCTTGCTGGTATATTTGGTGGGAGAGAAGGCAAATTACCCATGGTGTAATTGTGCAAGCCCCTCTTAGGTCATCATTAATAGCTATTACTACAAACTATATGAAATCCATTAGGAAAGCACCGGAAAAAAAGAAGGCGGGATGGAAGAAGCCTATGGAGGGGAAGCTTGTGATAAACATTGATGCAACTTTTGATATTGATAGTGGTAGAGGAGCAGCCGGGGTTATTATTAGAGACTACATGGGACATTTTGTGGCTGCAACACATGCATTTTTACCGCATGTAGTTGATGCACATATGGCGGAAGCTTATGCGTTTGGTGAGGGCCTCACCCTAGCGCAAAGGATTGGAGTAAAGAATTTCATCATTCAAACGGATTGTGCTCAAGTGTTTGATACTATGAAGCAGGGGGTTTCTCAGCTACAGCCTCAGCCGCCATATATGACGATTGCATTATTCTCTGGAGTGGCTTTGGAGATGTGTCGGTTGAGTTTTGTAATAGAGAAGCAAACCATGTAGACACGAGCTTGCTAAAATTTCTTTTAGTTCTGGTAGTTCTTGTATTTGGGTCGATGAGCCACCTAGGTTTATTCTTAGCAAGCTCGTGAATGATGTAACGATTGCGTGATGGTGGCGGCAAGTTCCACTCTTTTCCTTATCAGGGTTTTCTTGACGTACCCAATTATTGGTTTTCTTGATGTACCAAAATTTGTTTCCATTTTTAACCTACCAACACTACCTATTTCCGTGCAATAAGTAAATATTAGTAGAAAGTCCCGATTTATTTGACGGATGAAAATCTATTCCGGTTTCTTTTGACCTACCAACGCCACCGATCCGTAATATATTAGTAGAGATTAATAAAGTTCGCAGCAGACTACCGTAGCTTCTGAAAAAGGGTTTGGAGCTTTTCCCCTCCAGAAATAAGGTTGAGGCTAAGAAACATACTTTGAGATGGTCAAAATGGGACGGGGAGACATGTTCGCTTTCGTTGAATTTTGAAGCGGTCCATCGATGCACCATTCCATCGAAAAAACTTTGGTTGCGTACAAGAGTGGAGGTGTCGTGTTCTGCCCCTCCAAGCAACCGAGGAAGGCCGGCAGGCCAGGTTGAAATCACTTCGCTTGATGGCGATCACGGCAACCATGAATGGGAATGAGAGACGAGCCTGAGATCGCAAGCAACTGACCGACCTGGTCGGCTTCCTAGCCACCTTGCTCTGTAACTGCTTTCCCCGATCGTCTCACCTCCGTATGGGTGACCATAGTCGCTTGCCATACGCTTGCTGCAAGTAAGCAGCTGCATCCCTAAAGCGACCTCTAAAGATATTCAGGACGTGCCGGACATTTTTTTCGTTTCCAGCCGCGCGTTCCAAATGCCCTTTCCGTCTGACGCGGTCCAATATGGTGTCCGGCGCACTGATCACGTCCCCGGTCCACAAGGGACGCTCCGGCCACGCCGGACACAACGAAAAGCGAGGCGAGGAGTGTCAGGATCGACGCGTCAGCTACACGGACGTCTAAAACCCCGTCGCCTACCTCTGGTCAAACGACGTTAATGGCGCCCAACTTTCCCAAGCAACGCAGTGATGTGTCTCGTCGTGCATGGCCGCATGGCCATCCTCGCCAGCGTTTATTGCAGCCAATGCCCCGCCGCCGTCTCGCCTGCCGCCGCTGTACAATAAAGAGCGGCCCTCCTTCCTTCCCCATTCCAATCTCGCCGCACCTCCTTCCTGGACGGCAATGTCATCCTCCCGCAAGAACGTCCTCACGGCGAACGGCTTCGGCCGCGGCAGCCTCACGGTGGCGGAGGCATGGGCGCTGTACCGCGCGCGGTACCCTGTCCTGCCGGACATGCGCCTGCCAAGCAGCGCCGGGTGGAGAATGGCCGTCAACGCGGTCGGTGCTGCTCATCTCGACTGGCGGGCGGACTTCTTCCAGGCGCAGCACGACGCCGAGATGAGCAGCACCGACGGCCTCGTCGGCCGGAGGAACACTTGAAACAGGGAGGGGCGCCTCCGCTTCTAGTGCGTTCCCAGGCACACCCTCCCGAACGTCATCGACGGCATCCAGAACGGCGCCCCAAGGCTGGAGATGCCGCCTTCGCCGCCACCATCTCCTTCGGCCGCAGCGCGTTGGCAGCCGAGGATGACGTACTCGTCCTCCTCGAACTCTTCTTCCTCGGGGACGGCGCGATCCACGCCTTCCTCGCACCGCGCCACGCCGTACAGCGTGCCGAAGCGCGAAGTGAAGGAAGAGCCGGAGTATGTGGTGGCAGCAACGTCACCATCCGCGAACCAGTGCGGCAGCAGCATAGGCGCGCTGGTGGCGCCCTCCTCGTCTCGAAGCCGGAGGTGAAGGAGGAGCAGGATGACGAGTAAGCGAAGGCCGCGCAGTTGGCGGAGTACGAGCGGCAGCAGCACCTCATTGCCAGCATCGACGACCCCGAGGACTACCCAGGCTTCCGCGCAGCGTGCATGGCGTCGTTGAACGACAAGGATGCCTGGAGGGGCGACCTCGATGCGGTGATCGCCATGTCCATCCGCGACGCTGGGGTGCTGCTCCTCGACCTCACCAATAACGGCAAAGCTGGGCCAAGCGGCGGGGTGAAGGACAAGCCCGTCGACGAGCCCGACGAGTGCGGCAAGCAGGACGTCGTCGTCGATGACATGTACAACTTCCACCAATACTACGACCCATCTGGCTACCGCAAATACTACTAGAGTATGGTTTAGGTTTAAATTTCATCGAATTTCGTCCGAATCTATGTAATATATAGCAAGTTTGAATGATTTCAACTTTTTTTTCACTTAAATTTTAAAAATTTAAAATTTTGTTTGGGGGACACTGTTAGGGAGTGACGTCTCCCAAACACGGCATAAACAAAACACGCCCCCCAAACGATAAATCCGGTGGTGCTTGGGGTCACTTTTGGGGACAAAAAATGGGCAAAGGAAAACAGCTGTGCTCCATTGATCAAATCTCTTTATCCCCGCGCCCGCGAGCTTTCTTTATCACATGACCAATGTTTTACACTTTTTCTTGAATCGGATTATAAACACCCATGACGAATCAGTCGTTCTTCGTGGCACTGCAGGTTCATCGCCGCCGCTGGACCAAGATCTCTACTTTCGTGGTTTCGCTGCTCGCGGAAAATGGCAGAGCTGCATGTAGTACTGTGACTGCTGTTTGATTGGGAGCAGGCAGGGTGAGCAATAAAAAGTGCACAGCTGAGATAAATATGGCTGGAATTTGAAGGGCTCATCGACGGATTGTGCGGCGGCTGCTTTTCCCCTCGCACTTTCCCGCTGACAGCCAGAACAAGCCACATTTATGTACTCCCACAAACCATTTGCTGATCAATGATCATGAACTGGTATGAAAGGAAACATGCGGCCCAAAAGCTGCAACCACATGTAAAATCACTCGGTGCATTTAAAAGACAATACGAGAATTTTTATCAGTTCTTTACTTTACAATAGATAGCTAGATACACCAGTGAGAGTCTACATGTAGTACAGTACTGTGTTTGCCTCACTTATTACTTCATTTTACATCATTAGCTGACTTTTCCTCCCTCACTTCACATTGTTACCTACACAAAAATAAAAGAGCAGTTTTCAGGTTAGTAGCAGTTTAGATAGTTGCCAAATCAATTAATCATGACCATAGTCACCACAAAAATACAAAAAGAGCCCTCAGTTTATTCCAACAATAGCAGCTACCGGATTAAATAGTCACAACCACCAAGTTATCTATGCCAAATTTGCCTTCTCTCCCACCATGGGTAATTTGCACCATGGATTTTGATAGTTGCCATCAATGGAGCTACCCATCAATGGAGCTACCCATGGATTTTGATAGTTGCCAAATCAATTAATCATGACCATAGTCACCACAAAAATACAAAAAGAGCCCTCAGTTTATTCCAACAATAGCAGCTACCGGATTAAATAGTCACAACCACCAAGTTATCTATGCCAAATTATCCTGATAGCAATTACGAATCAGTTACTCACAATTACAATTAGCAGATATATCCCAGTGGCTAGTTACCAGATTAATTAGCCGTAATGATCAGGTTATTTATGTACAGAGTAGCAAAAAACAGATTAATCACTCACAGCTACCAAGTTATATATATTCTAATTACCAGATTAATCAGTCAACATCTATAAGGTTATACTTCAATTACCACGATGTTTATCAAAGCAAATGCAAGATTATCCTCAGTAGAAGTTCCCAGATTAACCTGATAATGAAAGCAAATGCCAGATTATCCTGATTAGAAGTTCCGAGATTAATGTGGTAATCAAAGAAATTGCCAGACTACCTCCAATTTAAATTGTCACAGTTATCAGAGTAGAGAGATGGATTACCAGGTAATTATGACTTTCCCCGCCTAGCCATTGACGGACCTCCACCCGCACCATGCCACCAGTTCACGAACGGCCGCCCCGACGTCAACAGCCCCGCAAAGCAGTCCTTGTGTAAAGCCCCTGCTACTCTCTCTATAGATCAATCCACGACAATTGAGTGTATAATCTGGATACAAGTTGCACAGCGTCTGGCTTGCGAGAGAATCGCGAGATCGCGAGAGGAAAAAGAGATAGATGGGACGAACCCAGTCAATTACAACTCAATTCCATCATGCCTCTCTCTGCGTTCCTGACCCCAATTAGACGAGGTCCTTCTGCCGGTCATGCGTGGTGCTGGGCCGTGGGCCTTGGGCTGTGCCTGCCTGATGGGCCAGATGGATGCGCCGCCTCTCGTCAGTTCTTCTCTTCGTCTTCAGAGCTTCAGTCAACAAGGGTAGCGTGACATTACTCCCTCCTCCAGTATCGGCTTGACCCCAAGCCAGAGCATCAGGGAACTGGTTGACCATGAGGAACAACGATTCCCAAGATGTGCAGTTGCTTGATAGACCACTCCATTGCAGCTGCACTTGAGGAATCATTTTGTTGCCACGACGAACGATATGTTCCCCCACGATCGTCTGCGGTTGTACCTGTACATGCATACGCATTAGAGCAATTGTGATCGATGTACTGACCTCATCAATGGGTTTCACAGCTTTCTTCAATTGCGATACGTGAACAACTGGATGTATCCATGCTGTCGGTGGCAGCTGCAACTTGTATGCTACTTTGCCAATCTTCTGCTGAATCAGATAAGGCCCGAAGAACTTGAAGCCCAGCTTCTGAAATGAACGCATTGCCACTGATGTTTGGACATATGGTTGCAAGCGCAGGTACACACGATCACCCACTGAGAATTCCCGCTCGCTTCGATTTTTATCCGCCTGGCACTGCATTCGGCGTTGAGCATGTTTCCAGGTGTTGTTTGATCTAGGGAATCATGTCTGCCCGCTCTTTAAGCCATCCTTCCACATCTGTTTTGCCAGGCAATGATTCCAGTTGGGTTGCAAAGTGGCGAGGTTTGCGTCCATACAACACCTCAAAGGGTGATTTTCCTAGAGCCGAATAGTGTGTTGTATTGTACCAATACTCAGCTCTGGCTTGGCATGCACCAGACGGCGCAGATAGGTCTCCAAGCATTGGTTGAGCCTTTCAGTTTGTCCGTCGGTCTGCGGGTGGTACGAGGAGCTGAGATTGAGAGTGGTGTCCGCCAAACGAAATAGTTGCTGCCAAAATTTGCTGATAAATATTTTGTCTCTGTCGGAGATAATCACCTCAGGTAAGCCGTGATTTTTATACACATTGTCCACAAATATTTGCGCTATGCTTGATGCTGTGTAAGGGTGTCTGAGAGGCAAGAAATGTGCAAACTTGGTAAATTTGTCGATCACCACCAAGATTGTGTTGTATTTGTTTGATATGGGAAGTCCCTCAATGAAATCAAGGCTGACAGTATGCCAAGCTGATGGAGGAATCGGAAGAGGTTGGAGACGCCCAGGTAGCTTGACATGCTCACTTTTGGCCTGTTGACAAATTTGACAGGCTGCCACATACTGCACTACATATTTCTTCAGACCTGGCCATGTGAAGGACTGTTTAATTCGCTGATAGGTGGCTAAGACACCGGAATGTCCACCCAAGCCACTGTTGTGTAGTGCCAACATCACTGCTGTATGCGCGTCTTTGTTGCTGCCCAACCACACTCTGCCTTTGAATCGAATAATGCCGTCCTGCATAGAGTATCCTTGCTCGTTGAAGCCAGTGATTTTGAGCTCATTTAGTAGTTCCTTTGCTTTGTCATCTTGCTGGTAGCCATCGATCACTGTTTCTACCCATCTCGGGCGCACGACAGACACATAATAAGCAGATTGGTTGTGTGGCCGTCGGGAGAGATCATCCGCGGCTCTATTGGTAGCTCCCTTCTTGTAGACCACTTTGTATTCCAAACCCATCAGTTGGAAGAAAGCTTTCAGTTGGATTACTGTATTGAATTTGTGTTCACCTAGGTGAATCAAGCTACGGTGATCGGTATGGATGGTAAATGGTCCATGTTGGAGGTATGCTTTCCACTTGTCAATTGCCATCAGTATTGCCAGACATTCCTTGTCGTAGATTGACAAGGCTTGGTTCTTGTCAACACCCGGATTTTTAAGTCCGGGTGCCTATTATGTCATACATCGCAATCCCAGGAATATTGTTGTTGCGAGACATAATAGTTAAGTATCACAGTCATCATTCATTACAACTCATAAAGTCTTACAAATTGGAATCACATGATCCATATTACACAAATAGTTGATCTAACGATCAACGAACTGATCAACGAACAAACACAAGTTCATAGCGGAAGCGTAAGATACAAGGACTCTATAGTCCACAGGCCAACGCTTGACGTTAGCAGACTCCTAGTTGTTGTAGACTTCCTGCTGACCGTCCTCCTCGTACTGCTGCTCCTCTTCATAGTCTGGCCATTTGAATAGCCAGGGACACAGCCGTGAGTACTTTATGTACTCGCAAACTAATACTAGTGTAAGTGCTAACATTTCTAGTAGGGGGGTACTAAGCTCTAGTTTATTTGCATAAAGCCAATTTTAGTCCACAAGTATTTGCTAAAGACTTATTCATGTGCTAACTAACTCAAGTGGGAACATTAGTGTCATTCCCACAACTCTGTTGTGTTTTCAATATATTCAAGTCACCATTCACCATTCATATCATCAACATGATCAAATTCTAAAACTGGAAACTGTATGGCCTTTCCAACCGTCCGTAACCGTGGACACGGCTATCCGAATAGATTTACACTCTGCAGAGGTTGCACACTTGTGCCACAACATTTGATTCCATCCGTCGGGATTTCCCCGAATCATCGTAACACGGTACACGGATCATCAACCCTAACCTTTCATTTACTCACCCTAGTATGAGCACCTCTCCCCATGAGCTTGGCCTCCCACTGAAGACCAACTGTCAACCTGGGAACTGCACAGGGCTTGGCCGTACAATTCACTTCACATCCTTTCTCAACAACGGAGGCAGCCTCGGCATAACCC
Organism: Lolium perenne; assembly: GCF_019359855.2. Lineage (NCBI taxonomy): Eukaryota > Viridiplantae > Streptophyta > Magnoliopsida > Poales > Poaceae > Lolium > Lolium perenne. The sequence goes on along the minus strand of NC_067248.2, from coordinate 83,430,347 downwards.
CTATGATGTGTGTTCAGAGGGAACTCATACTAAGATACATAAACTTCTAGTTAAGCCTTACCCATAATCAGGTATTGTGGGGGTACTCGATAATTGGAAAGGTATCGCATCCAACCCAATATTAGTTTTTAATCAAAAATCACCATCTTCTCTTGGTCATATTCACCTTCAAAAGTCATTTCATTATTTCACCACACATGTTCCCATCTAGAGTAGCCATTTTTAATTTAGCACTAGCATCTAAGGATGAGGGGTGCTAAGTAATTTGCTTTGCTTCTAGGCTAACTTTGATACTCTTGTACTAATCTAACATTAACCCTATTGAATTATGAAACAATAGTACAAAATAACAGTAAGTAAAACTTAAAGATAAAACTGGGAATTAGGCTCATAATATAAAGTAAATGGGTGGTGCTTGGCTCAGGATGAGCTAGCACTTTGCAAGAGTATTATCTTGCCTTGGTTGGGGAACTGGTCAAAGTGGTCTTCTTCTCCTTGACAGTAGACCTCCTCCTCCTCCTGATACTCCTCGGTACTAGCGTCTAAAATACGAATACGGGGTACACAATCATCATACCAAACAATTTACTAAACTAGGCACACTCATGAGTTACACACTTTAAACTAGCCTCACATATTCTTATTTAGTTGGTGAATGTGTTCTTTTTATTATTTAAGAAAAATAATTTCCTCTCATATTACTTTTAATTATTCAGAGATATAACTTCCTCTCATTATCTTATTAAGATTTAATTTCTCTCATGCATAAATATGTGACCTAGGTTGAACAAGGTCAACCTCTTCACACTTAGCATTTTAAGAAAATGATTTAAATGAGGTGAGTACCTCATACCATTTAATTCTATCATGGTAATGATTTAATATCATCAACAAACCATATGAGATTTTTATGACCAGAGCCTTCACCTCATATTGGATTGCTTATGACCAGATTTAAATGGAAGAAAATATTCCCATATGATTTATTAATATTTTGGGACAATATCCTTGACTAGAAATAGCCATAAAGTCCTTTAATTTAACTAGGCCATGATCATACACAGTAAGCATGGCATATTTTTGTAGAAACAATTAGTATAAGTGAAATGTGAATCATAGGAGTTGGAATTAACTTAAGAGCATGTTTGGTTGATTTTTAATAATTATTCTAGGGCAGAAAAGTCCCTGCCTTGTTTATTTTCCTATTTTAATTCTATAATAGATCTATAGTTAATTCCAGTGGCATTGTATAGATAAATTCCTAAGGTTTCCAAATATATAAAGTTTGTAAAATTTGACTGAGTAGATTTGTCTCTATTAATTTTCAAAGTTTGCATCAGATTGCATATTCTATTTATCTGAGAAATTCGAATTTGAACTGGTGGGCTCGCGCGGGAAAAGCTACTGGGCTGCACAGGGGAGAGAGAGGTGGGCCGGCCCAGTTCTGCGTCCAGCGCAGCGGGCCGCCTGACAGCGTGGGGGCCACGCGTCAGCGAAGGGGACTCACCGAATCGGTACGGGGGAAGGAGAGGCGTTGGATCAGGCGATGATCTAACGGCCAGGCGTTGTCGTCGTCGACGGCGAGAAGCAGCGGCGAGCACGGCGACAGTAGGGGGTCGGAGGGCGCCTGGGGGCTCCGGCGATCGCCGGCGGGGTGCGCCGCGACGTTGTCGAGGACGAGGATCCCCCTGGTAGCAGCGGCGCTTCCTGGGGTGGCCTCCTGCTCCGGCGGACTCCGGCTACTGGCGGCGGCTTCGAGCTTGCAATTGGCGGCCTCCGGCGACGATCTGGTGGAATTGAAGTGGCGAGGAGAAGCTAGGAGAGGAGAGGAGACGATCGGTGTGCTCAATTTGGTGGGAGAAGCCCTCCTTTTATAGGAGCGGGAGGTGGCTGTGGCGCCCGGCTAGGGTCGTCGTCGTCGCCGTCGTTCCATGGCGGCGAAGGGGCAAGGCGTGGGCGCGTACGGTGGCTGGTGTCATGGGGAAGCTGACGCGCGTGATCGTGGCGCTGCAGGGGGTCTGTGGCGCTGGCGCGCTTGATGGGAGGGCTCGGGCCATGGCGGGCTGCCGTGGATGCTTGCGTCACCTGCGGCGTTCCCGCGGGCCCTTGAGCGTGTCCAGGAGGTGCAGTGTGGTGTCACGCGTCGGCCGGCGCTGATAGCAAGGGCGGAGGTGGCGCAGAGGCTCCGGTCCACTGGCGCGTCCAGGGTCGACGCCATGCGCGCTCTGGCGCGGCATGGACGTTCCTGGGCGTCACTGGGCGCGATGATCCTGGCGTCTCCGAGGCATGGCTTCGTCAAGTCAGTGGCTGGGCAGCATCAGGTGAGTGTGAGGGAGAGGTTTGACACGGTGCTGCTTGTTGGAATTGACCAGATGAGGGGATGGCATGAATTGGACTTGCCATGCCACGGCATGGCAAGGTTTGATTTATTTGATCTCTCCTTGACCAGTGCAAGTGGTGGTGATGGTGTGGTGTGGTGAGAGGGAGGCTCCAGGGTGCAGAGAGGGCAGGGTTGGACCAAGTCCAAGGTAGAAATGAGGTATGGGCTCAATTATAAACCCTGCCTGCAAGGTGTTTGTTATAATGCCCGCAAGAAAAATATTTTCGAATTTTGCAAATCTTTTTGGTGGGTTGTAATAATATATTAAATAGAGTATATTGGTGGTGGTGGTGGTCAAAATGGCATTGAAATGCAAAAAACCATTTTGCATATGATCTTACATATGTGAGTTTGTCCCAACTTTGCATGCTTCTCATTTGAAATTGGTACATAATTTGGGGTGGTGGTTTTGGGCAAAGTTGTAGTGCTTGATGTTGTCTTGGATGAGGTGAAAAGAGTTGACCAAGTGTAGAAGTGAAAAGTGAAAATACAGGGGCTCAAAGTGAGTACCAGACTATAAATGTCACATATGACCATATCACATGTGAGCTCATATTTATCTCAATTTTGATTTGAAAGTGGTTTGATGGTTTCCAAAGTTGTTAATAAAGGTTTAGTATCCATTTACACCTAATGGGGCAAACCAAATTGGCCTAGATCAAAGATTTGTAAAAAATGGCCTAAGCCTTATGTGGGTGTTAAGTGGATTTTTATTATTTCTTTTCTAGTTGGTTTTCATTTGACATTAGATGATCAAGTAATCATTGCTAGGGTTTTAGAGTGAGAGAGAACACATAAGCAAGCATCATGGCAATTGCACATTCAAAATAATCAATAAGGTGCTCTACATGCATAAACCTATATGATGAGAAAAAGTTTTTGTTAACTCTAATTTTTGGGATCTTGAATTTCTCTCTTGTTCATTTGATTGAAATTTGGGATGTTACAAACCCTTCCCCCTTACAAAAGATCTCGTCCCGAGATCGAGAGAAAACTAGGTACTAAAGAGATCGGGGTATTCTTTCTTCATGTCTTCCTCGCGTTCCCAAGTGGCTTCGTCTTCAGTGTGATTGCTCCACTGAATCTTCAAGAACTTGATACTCCTGGTGCGGGTGGTTCTGTATGCTTCCTCCAGGATGCGAATAGGTACTTCGCGGTAGGTCAAGTCTGTGTTGATATCCACCGAACGATGATCTATATTCTTGAATACTTCAGTCTTCTCCGGTACTTCAAGGCACTTCCGGAGCAGTGAGATGTGAAACACATTGTGCACGGCTGCCATTTCTTCAGGTAGTTCCAGTTGATAAGACACTTCGCCTCGGCGACTCAGAACTTTGAATGGTCTGACATATCGGGGTGCGAGTTTTCCTTTCAGCTGGAATCTCTGCATTCCCTTGAGGGGTGACACCTTGAGGTAGACAAAATCTCCAATCTCAAAGGTCATCTCTCGGCGTCTTTTGTCAGCGTAGCTCTTCTGTCGGGACTGTGCAGTCTTGAGGTACTCGCGGATCTTGTGCACCTTCTCTTCGGCTTCTCGAAGAACATCTGGTCCAAAGACTTGGCTTTCTCCGACTTCTGACCAGTTCAGAGGGGTACGACATTTTCTTCCGTACAGGGCTTCAAAGGGGGCCATTTGCAAACTGGCTTGATAACTGTTGTTGTACGAGAATTCTGCATAGGGCAAGCAGTCTTCCCACTTGGATCCATATTCCAGTACACAGGCTCTCAACATATCTTCTAGTATCTGATTGACTCTCTCGGTCTGTCCGTCAGTCTGCGGGTGATAAGCTGTGCTGAAGTTCAGACGGGTTCCTAGTCCTTCATGCACTTTACGCGTAACTGAGGTGAACTGTGATCCTCTATCTGACACAATTGACTTTGGGGTTCCGTGCAGGGCTACTATCCTTGAGATGTATAACTCAGCTAACTTTGGGCCTTGGTATGTGGTCTTGACAGGGATGAAGTGTGCAACCTTGGTCAACCTATCAATGACAACCCAAATGGAGTCATTTCCTCTGCTAGATTTGGGCAATCCTGTGATAAAGTCCATACCGACAGAATCCCATTTCCACTCAGGAATCTGTAAAGGTTGCAACAGTCCTGCGGGTCGTTGATGTTCTGCCTTGACTCGCTGACATATATCACACTTGGCGATATAACTTCCTATCTCTCGCTTCATTCCGTGCCACCAGAATTGTTCCTTCAGGTCTTGGTACATCTTGGTTCCTCCGGGATGAATGGAATACAGGGTGTCGTGAGCTTCCTTCAGTATGACTTGCTTCAATTCTGAATCTGATGGTACACACAGGCGACCGTTGTACCAAAGTACTCCTTCTTCATCGATGGTGAATCCTGGTGCCTTTCCTGCAGCTATCTGACTCTTGATTCCGTCAATGCTGGCATTTCCCTTCTGGGCTTCTTTGATCTGTCCAATCAAAGTGGGCTGCAGTTCTATGCTGGCTAGGTACCCTTCACTCACTAGCTCCATTCTGAAATGCTCAAACTCTTGGTGTAGGCTAGGCTGTTCCTTTGATATCATGGAGTTTAACTGACAAGGCAGTCTACTCAGGGCATCTGCTACTACGTTGGCCTTCCCGGGGTGATAGTGGATTTCCATATCATAGTCCTTGATTAGTTCTAACCATCTGCGTTGCCTCATGTTCAGCTCTTTCTGGGTGAAGATATACTTCAGGCTCTTGTGATCCGAATAGATCTCGCATCGATTACCCATGAGGTAATGACGCCAAACTTTCAGGGCTAACACTACGGCTGCGAGTTCGAGGTCATGGGTTGGGTAGTTCTGCTCATGCTGTTTTAGCTGCCGGGACAGGTATGATATCACTTTCCCTTCTTGCATCAACACACATCCAAGACCAATCTTGGACGCATCACAGTAGACATCAAATGGCTTGGTGATATCCGGCATGATCAGTATTGGGGCTGTGGTCAATCTGCTCTTGAGCTGTTGGAAACTTTCTTCACATTTGGCAGTCCATTCAAACTTCTTGTCCTTCCTCAGCAGTTGAGTCATGGGTCGGGCTATGCTGGAAAATCCTTCAACGAATCGGCGGTAATATCCCGCTAATCCGAGAAATGCGCGGACCTCGGTCTGAGTGGTTGGGGCTTTCCATTCTGTGACAGTCTTGATCTTGGCGGGATCTACCGCAATTCCTCCTGCGGACAATATATGTCCCAGGAATCCTACCTCCTTCAACCAAAACTCACACTTACTGAACTTGGCATATAACTTGTGCTGCCTCAGGGTTTCTAGGATTATCTCCAAGTGTTGTTCATGTTCCTCTTCGGTTTTGGAGTAGATAAGAATGTCATCGATGAAAACAACGACAAACTTATCCAAAAAGTTCATGAAGACCTTGTTCATGAGGTTCATGAAATAGGCGGGGGCATTGGTTAATCCAAATGACATGACATTGTACTCATACAGTCCATATCTGGTGGTGAAGGCAGTCTTTGGGATATCCGTTGCACGGATCTTCAGTTGATGGTAGCCAGTCCTAAGGTCAATCTTGGAGAATACGGTGGCACCGGCTAGCTGGTCAAACAGATCTTCTATCTTTGGCAAGGGGTATTTGTTTTTGATGGTGACATCGTTAAGTTTACGATAATCCGTACATAACCGATTGGCACCATCTTTCTTATCCACAAATAAAACTGGTGATCTCCAAGGCGACGAACTTGGTCGAATCAGACCTTTGTGCAACATATCATCCAGTTGCTTCTTCAGCTCTATTAGTTCTGTCGGGTTCATGCTATAGGCTCTCTGGGCTATAGGTCCTGTTCTAGGAATTAACTCGATGATAAACTCGATATCCCGATCCGGGGGCATACCGGGTAGATCATCCGGAAACACATCAGCGTATCGACAAACGACCCTGATCTGATCCAGAGTTGGTTTGGCTACTCCTTGGTTGCAAGTGAAATTTCTGGGGAGTTTTTCAGACACATGTTCTATTGTTATTCCGGTGCTACTAGTCATGGTGATGGCCTTCTTGGCGCAGTCTATCAATCCATGATGTTTCGCCATCCAATCCATTCCTAGTACTACTTCCAATCCTTTTGTTCCCAGAACAATTAAGTTTGCAAAAAACATTATTTCTTGAATTCTGATAGGTACTTCTTTGCAAAATTTTCTAGCTTTAGTTGTTGATCCAGGTATTTGAACTATCATGACATGTTTCAAGCTGATTGGTTGAATCTTACTAGTGCTCACAAAATCTTCGGTAACAAATGAATGTGATGCTCCGGAATCAAACAACACTCTTGCTGGTATTGAGTTAACAGAGAACATACCCAGCACCACATCTGGGGCTTCCTGGGCTTCCTCGGCGTTCATGTGGTAGAGGCGACCTCCGCGGTTGTGCGGGTTGTTGGGGGCGAACTTCTTGCCGGTGGAGACACGGCGTTGCTGCTGAGCAGGTGCAGCGGTGTTGCCGGCGAGCTTGGCCAGCCTTTTGGGGCACTCATTGGAGAAGTGTCCCACAACTCCACATTCATAGCAGGTGATTGTGGACTTGTCCTTGGTTCCAACCGGAATAGCATTGCTTCCGGTCCTTGGTGCAGTGTTGGTGTTGGTGTTGTTGGGGTTGGGGGCTCGCGGCGGAGCGCGGTTGAAGTTGCTGTTGTGGTGTACATAGGAGTTGGGGTTGTTTCTGTTGTGGTGGGGGCCTCCTGGCCTTGGGTTTCCTCCGCTCCGGTTCTGAAATCCGGGGCGCGACACTTGGTTCTGGGGCTTGTTGTTTCTGGGGGCGAAACCACTGCTTGAGCTAGGGCGGTATCTCGGGGCATTGCTGGGCCCACTCTGATTCATCATGCGGCGCTTGCGGTTTTCATTGGCCTGGTGCAACTTGCCTTCCATTTGGATGGAAGAATCCACTAAGGCTTCAAGGTCAGCAAAGGGAATGTTGACCAGTACTGTCTGCATCTCGTCGTGCAGGCCGTTCAGGAATCTCTCCTTTCTTTTCTCATTGGTGTCAGTTTCATCGGGGGCGTACCTTGACAGGGTGAGGAACCTGTCGCGGTATTCTACCACCGACATCCGGCCTTGCTTCAGTTCCCGGAATTCATCCCTCATCTTCTTGATCAAACCTGATGGTACATGGTACTTGCTAAACTTGAGCTTAAAGTCAGCCCAAGTCATCATCTGTCCGACATTTAATGCACGGGCGCTAGTCCACCAAGCTCTTGCTGGTCCTGCTAGGTAGTGCGTAGCAAACAACACTTTCTCATTCTCATCCACTCCAGCTACTTCCAGGTTATTTTCCATTGTTTGCAGCCAATCATCTGCATCTAAGGGCTCTTCAGTCTTGCTGAAAACAGGTGGGTTGGTGTTTTGGAAATTCTTGAGTTTGGATCCTGGATGGTCATGGTGTCCATGGCCCTGCTGGTTGTTGGCTAAGCATTGCAAGGCTTTGCGAGGCTGGCTTGACGTTCAGCTCGGTCTGTCTCCCTGTCTGCCATCAGGGTCTGCAGCAGTTGCATCATTGCATCTGAGTTCGCGTTGCGGTTAGCCATCTGAACAGGTAGATAGATCATGAGATAAGAGGGAATTTTCTATGGCTTATTTTGGGTACATTTTAAACTTTAAAGACTTTTGATGATGCACATAACACACAAACATTCATTCATTCATAACAAGCATCACAGATTACAAGCTAACACACTAAGGGTTTTAAGAACCCTTCTTCTCCAAGCTACGATACATGGTGCGGGATACAACTCACACCTACATAAGTGAAGCTAGTGCAGCTACTACTCCTCATCCACATCGATGGGAATGATCCCATCCTCTGCGGCTTCCAGAAACTCGTAGTCCTCCTCATCAGTGAACTCATCATCCTCAAAGTCGTTGTCATCACTCAGGAAGTCATCGCCTCCCTGAATGTCCTCTCCATCCTCCTCCATCTCCTGGATCTGGTCCTGCTGGGTACGGACAGTCACCTCCAAAGTGCGGATCTTCTCGCGAAGGCGGCGGATAGTGGCATCCTTCTTGGCGCGCTGCAGACGGAGTAACTTGCGGTCCTTGGCGAGCATCTGGATAGCTTCGGCATGGTGAGCCACAGTCATCTGGGCACGGTGGTTGTGAACCCGCGTCAGTTCCAGTTCCTTCCGAGTCTCATGGAGCATGAAGTCCAAATGCTGCACATGGATCTTGAGCACCGGGTGCGAAGAGAGTGCCATGGGTTCTCCCATGGTGTCGTGCCTGGCGAAGTAGGCGAAGCGGCTTCCCCGGAGTGCGGCGATGTTCTGTCCGCACACCCGAGCAAGTCCCTCCTGAAGAGCGTGAGCAAGCCCGTCCGGCCAGTTGCATGCCTTGAAGGAGAAAAGGATCCTCTCCGAGATGGGAGGCTCCGAACTTCCCTTCAAGTCAGCGGTGATCATCCACTGCTGTTCCCCGGTGGGGGTGTCGTGGATCCGGACTCCCTGGAACCGGGGAGGTGGACGTTCGAGCCTCTCAGACACAAGGTACAAGTCGCGCTCGAACACCAGACTTCCTCCGTTCTCCAGATCGTAGGTCTCCGTCTGGACGTAGGGCTCCATCTGAAAGTGAAATGGATGAGTAAGTTAGAGATGTGACTAAGTGTGGCAATATTTTAGATGAATTTAAAAGGAAGAGCATGGTCATCATTTTTGAAAAGATCCGGTAGAAAAGAGAATGAGTAAGTTTTTCCCAAGTATTCACTCAATTTGTTTTAGAAACTAAATTTTTCAGAACGTCCATTCTAAACTAGGGTCTCCTAAGGTCAAACAATGGCTCTGATACCAACTTGTCAACACCCGGATTTTTAAGTCCGGGTGCCTATTATGTCATACATCGCAATCCCAGTAATATTGTTGTTGCGAGACATAATAGTTAAGTATCACAGTCATCATTCATTACAACTCATAAAGTCTTACAAATTGGAATCACATGATCCATATTACACAAATAGTTGATCTAACGATCAACGAACTGATCAACGAACAAACACAAGTTCATAGCGGAAGCGTAAGATACAAGGACTCTATAGTCCACAGGCCAACGCTTGACGTTAGCAGACTCCTAGTTGTTGTAGACTTCCTGCTGACCGTCCTCCTCGTACTGCTGCTCCTCTTCATAGTCTGGCCATTTGAATAGCCAGGGACACAGCCGTGAGTACTTTATGTACTCGCAAACTAATACTAGTGTAAGTGCTAACATTTCTAGTAGGGGGGTACTAAGCTCTAGTTTATTTGCATAAAGCCAATTTTAGTCCACAAGTATTTGCTAAAGACTTATTCATGTGCTAACTAACTCAAGTGGGAACATTAGTGTCATTCCCACAACTCTGTTGTGTTTTCAATATATTCAAGTCACCATTCACCATTCATATCATCAACATGATCAAATTCTAAAACTGGAAACTGTATGGCCTTTCCAACCGTCCGTAACCGTGGACACGGCTATCCGAATAGATTTACACTCTGCAGAGGTTGCACACTTGTGCCACAACATTTGATTCCATCCGTCGGGATTTCCCCGAATCATCGTAACACGGTACACGGATCATCAACCCTAACCTTTCATTTACTCACCCTAGTATGAGCACCTCTCCCCATGAGCTTGGCCTCCCAGTGAAGACCACCTGTCAACCCGGGGAACTGCACGAGGCTTGGCCGTACAATTCACTTCACATCCTTTCTCAACAACGGAGGCAGCCTCGGCATAACCCCTATGATGTGTGTTCAGAGGGAACTCATACTAAGATACATAAACTTCTAGTTAAGCCTTACCCATAATCAGGTATTGTGGGGGTACTCGATAATTGGAAAGGTATCGCATCCAACCCAATATTAGTTTTTAATCAAAAATCACCATCTTCTCTTGGTCATATTCACCTTCAAAAGTCATTTCATTATTTCACCACACATGTTCCCATCTAGAGTAGCCATTTTTAATTTAGCACTAGCATCTAAGGATGAGGGGTGCTAAGTAATTTGCTTTGCTTCTAGGCTAACTTTGATACTCTTGTACTAATCTAACATTAACCCTATTGAATTATGAAACAATAGTACAAAATAACAGTAAGTAAAACTTAAAGATAAAACTGGGAATTAGGCTCATAATATAAAGTAAATGGGTGGTGCTTGGCTCAGGATGAGCTAGCACTTTGCAAGAGTATTATCTTGCCTTGGTTGGGGAACTGGTCAAAGTGGTCTTCTTCTCCTTGACAGTAGACCTCCTCCTCCTCCTGATACTCCTCGGTACTAGCGTCTAAAATACGAATACGGGGTACACAATCATCATACCAAACAATTTACTAAACTAGGCACACTCATGAGTTACACACTTTAAACTAGCCTCACATATTCTTATTTAGTTGGTGAATGTGTTCTTTTTATTATTTAAGAAAAATAATTTCCTCTCATATTACTTTTAATTATTCAGAGATATAACTTCCTCTCATTATCTTATTAAGATTTAATTTCTCTCATGCATAAATATGTGACCTAGGTTGAACAAGGTCAACCTCTTCACACTTAGCATTTTAAGAAAATGATTTAAATGAGGTGAGTACCTCATACCATTTAATTCTATCATGGTAATGATTTAATATCATCAACAAACCATATGAGATTTTTATGACCAGAGCCTTCACCTCATATTGGATTGCTTATGACCAGATTTAAATGGAAGAAAATATTCCCATATGATTTATTAATATTTTGGGACAATATCCTTGACTAGAAATAGCCATAAAGTCCTTTAATTTAACTAGGCCATGATCATACACAGTAAGCATGGCATATTTTTGTAGAAACAATTAGTATAAGTGAAATGTGAATCATAGGAGTTGGAATTAACTTAAGAGCATGTTTGGTTGATTTTTAATAATTATTCTAGGGCAGAAAAGTCCCTGCCTTGTTTATTTTCCTATTTTAATTCTATAATAGATCTATAGTTAATTCCAGTGGCATTGTATAGATAAATTCCAGGGGAGAGAGAGGTGGGCCGGCCCAGTTCTGCGTCCAGCGCAGCGGGCCGCCTGACAGCGTGGGGGCCACGCGTCAGCGAAGGGGACTCACCGAATCGGTACGGGGGAAGGAGAGGCGTTGGATCAGGCGATGATCTAACGGCCAGGCGTTGTCGTCGTCGACGGCGAGAAGCAGCGGCGAGCACGGCGACAGTAGGGGGTCGGAGGGCGCCTGGGGGCTCCGGCGATCGCCGGCGGGGTGCGCCGCGACGTTGTCGAGGACGAGGATCCCCCTGGTAGCAGCGGCGCTTCCTGGGGTGGCCTCCTGCTCCGGCGGACTCCGGCTACTGGCGGCGGCTTCGAGCTTGCAATTGGCGGCCTCCGGCGACGATCTGGTGGAATTGAAGTGGCGAGGAGAAGCTAGGAGAGGAGAGGAGACGATCGGTGTGCTCAATTTGGTGGGAGAAGCCCTCCTTTTATAGGAGCGGGAGGTGGCTGTGGCGCCCGGCTAGGGTCGTCGTCGTCGCCGTCGTTCCATGGCGGCGAAGGGGCAAGGCGTGGGCGCGTACGGTGGCTGGTGTCATGGGGAAGCTGACGCGCGTGATCGTGGCGCTGCAGGGGGTCTGTGGCGCTGGCGCGCTTGATGGGAGGGCTCGGGCCATGGCGGGCTGCCGTGGATGCTTGCGTCACCTGCGGCGTTCCCGCGGGCCCTTGAGCGTGTCCAGGAGGTGCAGTGTGGTGTCACGCGTCGTCCGGCGCTGATAGCAAGGGCGGAGGTGGCGCAGAGGCTCCGGTCCACTGGCGCTCTGGCGCGTCCAGGGTCGACGCCATGCGCGCTCTGGCGCGGCATGGACGTTCCTGGGCGTCACTGGGCGCGATGATCCTGGCGTCTCCGAGGCATGGCTTCGTCAAGTCAGTGGCTGGGCAGCATCAGGTGAGTGTGAGGGAGAGGTTTGACACGGTGCTGCTTGTTGGAATTGACCAGATGAGGGGATGGCATGAATTGGACTTGCCATGCCACGGCATGGCAAGGTTTGATTTATTTGATCTCTCCTTGACCAGTGCAAGTGGTGGTGATGGTGTGGTGAGGTGAGAGGGAGGCTCCAGGGTGCAGAGAGGGCAGGGTTGGACCAAGTCCAAGGTAGAAATGAGGTATGGGCTCAATTATAAACCCTGCCTGCAAGGTGTTTGTTATAATGCCCGCAAGAAAAATATTTTCGAATTTTGCAAATCTTTTTGGTGGGTTGTAATAATATATTAAATAGAGTATATTGGTGGTGGTGGTGGTCAAAATGACATTGAAATGCAAAAAACCATTTTGCATATGATCTTACATATGTGAGTTTGTCCCAACTTTGCATGCTTCTCATTTGAAATTGGTACATAATTTGGGGTGGTGGTTTTGGGCAAAGTTGTAGTGCTTGATGTTGTCTTGGATGAGGTGAAAAGAGTTGACCAAGTGTAGAAGTGAAAAGTGAAAATACAGGGGCTCAAAGTGAGTACCAGACTATAAATGTCACATATGACCATATCACATGTGAGCTCATATTTATCTCAATTTTGATTTGAAAGTGGTTTGATGGTTTCCAAAGTTGTTAATAAAGGTTTAGTATCCATTTACACCTAATGGGGCAAACCAAATTGGCCTAGATCAAAGATTTGTAAAAAATGGCCTAAGCCTTATGTGGGTGTTAAGTGGATTTTTATTATTTCTTTTCTAGTTGGTTTTCATTTGACATTAGATGATCAAGTAATCATTGCTAGGGTTTTAGAGTGAGAGAGAACAAATAAGCAAGCATCATGGCAATTGCACATTCAAAATAATCAATAAGGTGCTCTACATGCATAAACCTATATGATGAGAAAAAGTTTTTGTTAACTCTAATTTTTGGGATCTTGAATTTCTCTCTTGTTCATTTGATTGAAATTTGGGATGTTACAGTTCTTGGGGCCCAGAGCTTTGCTCAAGAATGCCAATGGGTGCCCATTTTGCCTTAGGAGAGCGCCCACTCCTGATATGCAAGCATCTGTCTCGAGGACAAACTCCTTGGTGAAATCAGGGAGCGCCAACACTGGAGCTTGCACTAGAGCATTTTTTATCGCAATAAATGCCTCATCCACCACGGGTGTCCACAGGAATTGCGCATTCTTCTTCAGCAGATTTGTCAACGGGCGACAGAGAATTCCAAAGAATCTAATGAACTTGTGGTAGTAACCCGCCAACCCCAGGAATCCACGGAGCTGCTTGGTATTTGCTGGCCACGGCCACCTTTGGACTGCCTCAATTTTAGCTGGATCCGTCGACACCCCTTCTGCTCCAATAATGTGTCCTAGATATTCGAGCGACTGTTTGGCAATGGAACATTTAGAGCGTTTGACAAACAACTGATGCGCTTCGAGCAGAGAGAAAACCTCAGCCAGGTGACATGCATGTTCCTCCATCGACCTACTGTATATCAAGATGTCGTCAACAAACACGAGGACAAACTTGCGAATCAGAGGAGCGAATATCTCATTCGAGGCCGCTTGGAAGGTAGCTGGCGCACAGGTGAGACCGAAATGCATGACGCGGAACTCATAATGGCCACTGTGAGTGCGGAAAGATGTCTTGTGCTCATCTTCCTCAACAAGGCGAATCTGATGGTACCCGGACCTGAGGTCCAGCTTTGTGAAGAATTTGGCGCCCGACAATTCGTCCAATAGCTCGTCAACGATAGGCATGGGGTTGCGATCTTTGACAGTGACCGCGTTGAGGTGGCGGTAGTCCACACAAAAGTGCCATGTGTCGTCTTTCTTGCGTACCAAGAGCACTGGTGACGCAAAGGGGCTCTTCTGATGAGCCCTTGCTTCAGCATCTCTCGAATTTGGCGTTCAATTTCATATTTCTGCTGCGGAGAATAGCGATATGGCTTGACATTAACTGGCTGGACTCCTGGAAGCAGCACAATTCTGTGATCATAAGAGCGGTGAGGCGGTAAGGTAGAACTCATGCAATTTCAGGAGGTATCGCTTCAACACTTCCATTGTCAGACAATGAGCACAGTTGCACTATATGTTCCAGTGCTCTGTCATCAGCTAACTGCCTCAACTCTTCCAGCGATATAGGAGCACACGTCTTAGTATTGTGGCGAACACCACGCAAATGCACACGCGTGCCCTTCCACTTGTAGCACATAGTTTTCTTTGTCCAATCCACCCACATGGGTGGTAAGCTCTCAAGCCAGTCCATGCCCAATACCATGTCGTAGCTAGGCACATCGAACACTCTGAATGTGGTGCAAAACTTGTACCCTTGACACTCCCATTGAACATACGGTACAGCTCGATCAACCTTTGTTAGCCCCCCATCAGCTACTGTCACAGTTACAGCCGGAATGCTTATTGTGGAAAGCCCCAGTTGTTTCACTACTGATGAACTGATGAAACTGCCTGCACTACCAGAGTCGACCAACAGTAACACTTGTTTGTTCTTGCACAGGGGCCTGCAAGCGCATACTCTTGTTGGATTGAACACCAGCCATTGCACATGGAGAGATATGCATTAGTGTTTCTTCCTCACTGGACTCTTCCACATCTTGATTAGAATCAGAATCTTCAATTTGTAAGGCAGCCAATAATTCCTCCACTACATTGAGCGGCACAGTTTTGTTGCACTTATGTCCTGGTTGGTAGAGGGCGAGCTCTATAGTGCCCATGGGCGCGTCGGCGACACAGAGCCAGGCTACTCGCTGCAAGAGCTCTACGCCGGAATGCGTCCACCAGCCCAGCTCAGGGGGTGCAGTCCTATCAGCGACGACGAAGACATAGAGGAGGTTGTCGCCATGACCGCACCCATCAGCACTGGCCCCACGAACATGCCCGTGTTGAAGCGCACAAACACGAGTAACCCCCCGGCGGAGCCGTCGCTGACCACGCCGGTTGAAGGGGCGCCGATCCACAACTGTATGGGTGCAAACAAGCCGTTCCGGAGCACCACGTCGGACCGCCCTGCCCCGCCGCCGTGCATACAGCTCCCCTAGTGGAGCGCGCTGCATCTTCTCATTATCCCCTGCTGATGCGTGCTCGTGTGGCGGCAACGTCCCCGCTGCAACATGCTTGGGGGGCGTCGGCCTCGTCTGGTGGTAGTGACCCTTCTCTCTTTTGGCTCGGGCGCAGCTTAGGCCGCGTTTGGTAGCCTGGGCGCCCCTAGCTCGTATCGGCCCAGCATTTTTCGGACGGTTTGATTCCCTGTGCGCACTCGCGTTCTTGCATAGCACGGGTTTTAAAGCACCCCTACAACAGGCCCCGGAGGAACGTCCGGTTTGATAGTTTCTCCAGGGCCAGGCCCTGGCGAGACGAAAATCGATAACGCCGTTCGCGCGGGAGCTCCGCCTCGGTATGGTGGGAGAAGCCGAAATCCCAGCGGCGTAGCGCGGCAAAGGTAGGGGTAACCTCCCTCTTCGGTTACCCTCTTCATTAGCTCCCTCTCAAATTTTCCCTTCCCCCAAATTTCGCACCGGCGGCAGCTGCGACCCAGATCTGGCAGCGCGCATCTCCCTTCGGTCTCCGGCGTCGGACCAGGGTCCTCTTCTCCAGCCGCGGTGGAGCCTGCGCACATCTGCGGCGGCTTTCGGCCGTGTCCATCGTCCGCCATGACGGAGGTAAGGGGAAACTCCTCTGCTCTACTGTAGTGTTCGATTCATGTTCGTAGAACTGGTTGGGTTTGATAAGACCATTCGTAATGCATAGATCTTGTTTGAGTAGACCGGCCAGCTCTAGCTTGTGCATCACGCCGCAACACTCATCATTTGCATACAAGCCTGGATCCTGATGGTGCACAAGAGAGCAGTTAAGCATGCTGCTTATCCTCGTGTGACTTACGGACCTATGTTACAACGAGATCAGGAGAGGATTTCCAACCTAAACAACATCTACAACTGCAACGACGTAGAGGCCATCCAGATGCTACGGATGAGAAGAGCCCCTTTCTATGCACTTATGAAAACGTTCAGGGAAAGATGACTGCTGACTGGTAGCATCCACACCTCTGTCGAAGAACAAGTCGCAATGTTTCTTCATGTCGTCGGTCATAAGCAGAGGTTCAGAGTCATCCATAACACATTGAGGCGATCCATGGAGACTATCTCTCGGTACTTCTAGCAGGTGTTGTACGCAATTGGGGAGCTCAGAGGTGAAATGATCAAGCCGGCATCAATAAACACACCAACCAAGATCAAGAATAGTTACAAGTGGTTCCCCTTTTTTAGGGTGAGTACAAAATCATGTTCCTTCTACCTATCAGATGTGTGCTCTGTCAGAAACATGATTGTGTGCTAATCTTTTTACATGATTGCATTGGGGCTATTGATGGTACTCATGTCACTGCAAAGGTACCGAGATCAATGTCTGCAGCATTCCGCGGGAGGAAGCACTACACCAGCCAGAACGTTCTAGCAGCTGTGGATTTCGATATGAGGTTCACCTACGTGCTTGTTGGGTGGGAGGATTCAGATCATGATGCGATCATCCTGGCCGACAGCTTGTCAAGGCCTGATGGTTTGCAAATCCCTGAGGGTAAGTTCTACCTTGGAGATGCTGGATACGCATGCCGACCTGGAATTCTACCTCCTTTCAGGAAAACAAGGTACCACCTCAACGAGTTCTCTGCGAAGCACCGACCTCTGAATGCGAGAGAGTTGTTCAATCTCAGACACTCAAGCCTTAGAGTCATCATTGAGAGGGCCTTTGCTGCATTGAAGAAAAGTTCAAGGTAATTGACTAGACACCGGTTCACATGTTTGACACTCGGGTAAAGCTGGTCCTTGTTTGCTAGATTCTTCACAGCTGGATCCTAGGTTGGGGCGAGGATGAGTTCTTTGAAGAGGTTGTCACTTTTGATGAAGTAGAGACCGGCCATGGCATGGAAGCAGGCGACAATGATGCCTGGAAGGTGAAGAGGCAAGAGTGGGCAGACGCAATGTGGGAAGCCAGAGGCAACACCACCATCTGAGAAGAAGTGGAGAAGCGAAGAAGAAGAAGAACCCCTATGATCCCCTGTATCTCGAACCCTTTTCGATCCCCATATGTTGAACGACCCTGTTATGATAAACTGCAATTCGTAGTAGCTAGGGAGCATCGTGTTATGAACTACCATTCGTAGTAGCTAGGGATGACTTCGTGAACTGATTGCAACTATCATGAACTGTGATTTCTGTGTGATGGGAGATGAGAGCATGGTATGGCTACCCGTCGTAGAGAAGAGGTAACCGTTGACATGCCTGGATGGTACCAAATAGGCCTAATATCATCTCAATCGAGATTTGGGCTTGGCTGCAGGCAAACAAACAGAAAGTCCTTTTTGGCCCAGCCGATGCAGCCCGACCTACCAAACAACAGGCAAATTTTGGCCCGTGGCTCGTTCTGGATGCGCAAGTGTGCTTGCATGGCTGCGAAAGTGAGCCACGAATCAGGCCCAGGCAACCAAACGCGCCCTTATGTGGTGGTTTCAAACGGGAGAAGGGAACGCAATTGTGTGGTGGGGAGCGCTTGCGAGAGGATAAGGTGCGTGCAGAATTGAGAGAATAAGGTGTGGCCATCGATGTCGATTTACGAATCACAATGCGTCGCCGCACGGAAGAGAGGCGCGTGCGGCGCTTATTGATACGTCTCCAACGTATCTATAATTTCTGATATTCCATGCTAGTTTTATGACAATACCTACATGTTTTGTTCACGCTTTATATCATTTTTATGCATTTTTCGGAACTAACCTATTAACAAGATGCCGAAGTGCCAGTTCCTGTTTTCTACTGTTTTTGGTTCCAGAAATCTTACACAGGAAATATTCTCGGAATTGGACGAAACAAAAAACCAAACTTCCTATTGTCCTCGGAGGGTTCCAGAACATCGAAGGAGAGTCGGAGGCGGCCAGCAGGGGACCCACACCATAGGGGGGCGCGGGGCCACCCCTGGCCGCGCCGCCATGTGGTGTGGGCACCCCCTGGCTCCTCCGAGACCGCCCTTCCGCCTATATATTCTCTCCGTCTCGAAAACCCTAAAACATCCAGTCATATTCCACGAAGAGTTCCGTAGCCGCCGCCATCGCGAAGACGAGTTTCGGGGGACAGAAGTCTCTGTTCCGGCACATTGCCGGGACGGGGAATTGCCCCCGGAGTCATCTCCATCGACACCACCGCTATCTTCATCGCCGTTGCTATCTCCCATGATGAGGAGGGAGTAGTTCTCCCCCGAGGTTAAGGGCTCTACCGGTAGCTATGTGATTCATCTCTCTCCCATGGTGTGATCTTTATGTGATCATGAGCTTTGTAATCTAGTTGAATATGTAGATGTTACTCTTGTCTATTATGCACTCTAGAGGTTACTTTAATATAAACTCCGGAGTTACTCTCCACGGTGTGATGGTGACATTGTGTGCATCGTGTGTGATTCCTTTATGAAGTTGTGGAGCTTGTTTACTCCGGCTTGAGGGTGTTCTTGTAGCCCTACACAATGAATGGTGTTTGTTATCCAACAAGAGAGTGTTTGCGAGTAGCATTTATTTATTCAATTATGTGATCATTTTTGAGAGTGTCCACTAGTGAAAGTATGATCCCTAGGCCTTGTTTCTAAGCATTGAAACACCATTTCCAACAAGTTCTGCTACATGTTCGCTTGCTGCCAATTTTATTTCAGATTGCAATTACTACTTATAATCATCCATATTACTTGTATTTCACTATCTCTTCGCCGAACTAGTGCACCTATACATCTGACAAGTGTATTAGGTGTGTTGGGGACACAAGAGACTTCTTGTATCTTAATTGAAGGGTTGCTTGAGAGGGATATCTTTGACCTCTACCTCCCTGAGTTCGATAAACCTTGGGTGATCCACTTAAGGGAAACTTGCTGCTGTTCTACAAACCTCTGCTCTTGGTGGCCCAACACTGTCTACAGGAATAGAAGCGTGCGTAGACATCAAGCTATTTTATGGCGCCGTTGCCGGGGAGGTAAGGTAAAAGGTGTTCACATCTGATGACCCACAAGTATAGGGGATCGCAACAGTCTTCGAGGGAATTATTACCCAATTTATTGATTCGACACAAGGGGAGACAAAGAATACTTGTAAGCCTTAACAGCGGAGTTGTCAATTCAGCTGCACCTGGAAACAGACTTGCTCGCAAGAGTTTATCAGTAGCAACCGTTTTATAGCAGTAGGAATAGTGAAATAACAGCAGCGGTGAAATAAAGACAGCAGTAGTGATTATAGTAAACAGCAGGATTAAAATACTGTAGGCACAGGGATGGATGAACGGGCGTTGCATGGATTAGAGAATTCATATAACAATCATGGTAGGGCATTTGCAGATAATAATAAAGCGGTATCCAAGTACTAATCAATCCATAGGCATGTGTTCCATATATAGTCGTACGTGCTCGCAATGAGAAACTTGCACAACATCTTTTGTCCTACCAGCCGGTGGCAGCCGGGCCTCTAGGGAAACTACTGGAAATTAAGGTACTCCTTTTAATAGAGTACCGGAGCAAAGCATTAACACTCCGTGAACACATGTGATCCTCACATCACCGCCTTCCCCTCTGGTTGTCCAAATTTCTGTCACTTTGGGGCCTCGGGTTCCGGACAGCAACGTGTGTATACAACTTGCAGGTAAGATCATAAAACAATGCATATCATGATGAAACAATAACATGTTCAGATCTGAGATCATGGCACTCGGGCCCTAGTTACAAGCTTTAAGCATAACAAGTTGCAACAATATCATAAAAGTAACATCTACGGATACTAGGCACCATGCCCTAACAATCTTGTGACTATTACATGATCAATCTCATCCAATCCCTACCACCCCCTTCAGCCTACAGCGGGGGAATTACTCACACATGGATAGGGGAAACATGGCTGGTCGATGGAGAGGCGTCGGTGGTGATGGCGGTGATGATCCCCTCCAATTCCCCGTCCCGGCGGAGTGCCAGAACGGAGTTTCTGGTCCCGAGGCGGAGTTTCGCGATGGCGGCGGCGTACTGGATGGTTTCTGGAAATATGGTCGAACCCCCCAGCGTTTTTAGGTCGAAGGGACTTTGTAGTCGAAAGGGGAGCGTCGGGGGGCCACCGAGGCGGCCACACAATAGGGCGGCGCGCCCCCCTCCTGGGCCGCGCCGGCCTAGTGTGTGGGGGCCTCGGGCCCCCACCTGGCTTGCCCTTCTGTCTCCGTCAATATTCTGGGAAAATAAGACATTTCGCATAAATTCCGAGGATTTGCCTGAAAGTTGGATTTCTGCACAAAAACGAGACACCAGAGCAATTCTGTTGAAAACAGCGTTAGTCTGTGTTAGTTGCATCCAAAATACACAAATTAGAGGCAAAACAATAGCAAAAGTGTTCGGGAAAGTAGATACGTTTTGGACGTATCAACTCCCCCCAAGCTTAGCTTATTGCTTGTCCTCAAGCACTTCAGTTAACTACTGAGTGCGATAAAAGAACTTTCACGAACACATTTGTTCATATGATGTAAATATTCTCATGATATGGCAAGTGCTTAAGCAATTCATAATAAGATACATGCAAATAAAGTCATCTAATAGTTGCGTCAATCATGAAAGAGATACCAACAAACTAATAACAAGCATCATGAAACACTTCAATAAGCAGGATTGCAATGTTCATAGAAGGATATGATAAAGTGGTATCTCGCTTGCCTGTATTTGTACAGCAAAACATAAATGCCCAGGCACCTCTGAAGTTCATAGAAAGACTAGAAGTGAATTTGTCAAAGATAAAAGCATCAAAGTTATACCACAGCTGATCATATTTTGGGACAAGCATATTATACTAAGAATGACAGTTATGCTCTCAAGAAGGTACTCAAAGAAAGGATGGTGACTCAACATAAAAGTAAAATATTGACCCTTCGCAGAGGGAAGCAGGGATTAACATGTGCTAGAGCTTTTCATTTTTCAAAGACATAAATAAAATTATTTTGAGAGGTGTTTGTTGTTGTCAACGAATGATAGTGGGTACTCTAACCACCTCGCCAACCAGACTCTCAAGAGCGGCTCCCATGAAGGACGTTATCTCTACCATCAAGGTAGATCATCCCTCTTCTCTTTTGTTTACACATGTATTTTAGTTTCATTATGGATAACACTCCCCCCAACCTTTGCTTACACAAGCCATGGCTAACCGAATCCTCGGGTGCCTTCCAACATTCAAATACCATGGGGAAGTGTCTATTTGCAGGTTAAGTTGCTTACTGATGAATCAGAGCAAAACACGTGAAGAGAATTATTAATGAAGTTTAATTTATTGGGGTTGGGAACCCCGTTGCCAGCTCTTTCTGCAAAATTATTGGATAAGCGGATGTGCCATTAGTCCATTAGTGAAAGTCTGTCCGGAGTAAATGACAAGGTTGAAAGATAAAACACCACATATTTCCTCATGAGTTATAAAACATTAACACAAATTGAGAAGTAGTTTGAAGGTTTAAAGGTAGCACATGAGAATTTACTTGGAATGGTTTGAAATGCCATGCATAGGTATTTATAGTGGACACTTTGGAATAACTTGGTTTTCAGATGTTTGGAGGCACGAGCAGCGTTCCCGCTCAGTACAAGTGAAGGCTAGCAATAGACTGGGAAGCGACAATCAAGAGAGCAATAACTATCATAATCATGCTTGCGACAAAATAAAATTAACGGAGGCATAGAAGTGATACAAGAACTCTGAAGCAAAGTAGATCATCGAGGCTTAATTGATTTTTGTTCAGTCATGTGCATGCGTGAGCATGTGCCAAGTCGATTCAAGTGAATTATTCAGAGGAGGATACCACAATGTCATACCGTACTATGAATAAACAATGCAAGCAAATATTCATGACATGCTACTCATTATTAATAGATGGGAACTAATCATGAGAGATCATAAACTACTAGACTTTCATTAAATGACATATACCTCATATGAACCAACTAAGCATGCTCACATGGATGAGTATACGTACAAAAATGAAAACAAATAGAGTTCATACCAGCCTCTCACCGCAGTCAAATTGCCGTAGATCGTCATTATTGCCTTTCACTTGTGCAGCTTGAATAATAATATGGAATGAAACCAAGCTCCAATCACCGGAGACCGTTGAAATCCCTAATGAAATTTACAAAACCAAAGAAGAACGACAAATATTTTTGGTGTTTTCGGGTTAGGAACAAAAACAAAAGGAAACAAGCAAACAAAGCAAAATCTTTTTGGGTTTTCTCATAGCAAACCTACGATAGCAAATAAAGTAAAATAAGAGAAAATGACCAAATAAACAAATGGTGAAGAGAAACAACAGAAATATTTTTGGTCTTTTTGTGTTTTAGGAAAGAAACAAAGCAAAAACAAGAGAATGCACACTAACAGAAACACAGAAAAGCAGGATGGCAGAAATCTGCCAAAACCTGACAGCAGTACAGAAATCGATTTTAACAAAAATATTCCATTGCTCAATTCGAAAAGTGTTCAACTAATGAAAGTTAGATAACAACCTGGGGGACATGCACAAAAATTTTCAACTCAAAATAACGTTCTGGCTGTGCGCACGATTTTTTTTGGTAACAGCCCAGAATCTGTTTTTGGACAGCACTTCCCCAAATATCATCTTCCTCTCATTAGAAAACCACTTTAAGAAACCAAACAAGTATGTACAAGTATCCAGCAACCATAATATGCAAAGAATGAGTGATGCCGGTATACCTCCCCCCAAGCTTAGGCTTTTGGCCTAAGTGGAGTTCATTCCCACGGTCCCCATGAAGTGGTGTCTCCGTAGTATGACGAAGAAGGACCCGGTTCTGGGTATGTGCTGGAAGAAGCAACATGATACGTGACGGTGTAGTCGTAGGAGGGCTCGGCATCCTCGGAGTCATGTTGCTGGTGGAAGCCTTGTATCTTCAGTTGCTCATCCACCTCCTCCTTAGAGCGCGACCATGGCTGCCTGTGAACACTGAACAAATCGATTTGGGGCAAGAGGACTTCCCTCTCACCCCCGTCAGCAAATAACATTCTATAAACAATATTATCCATACTAGAGTCAGCTGTAACAAATTGGTGACTCTTCATAGCAGCAATATCTAACCTAACAGGGGTTAGTTCCACATCAGTAGGGTCAAGAGGAAGATCTAGACGTGCCAAAATACGCGATGCAATTATTCCCCCATAAATAGGCCCCTTGTTGGACAAACGGCGAGCAACAAGAGCACCAAGATGATAAGGTGTCTCTCCAGTGAGTGCAGCAATTAAGAAAGCAAGATGATAACTAGAAATATTACTAGTGTTCTCCCTACCAAGAATGCTAGTAGCAAGGTAATAAGCAAAATACTTAATGGCGGGGAGTTGGATGTTTCTTATCTAGCCACGCTGAATGGTGCGGCAATCATCATTGGTGATTTCTCGATAGATTTCCAGCAAAGCCTTGGGGTTGTCCTCGATCTTCCTTGCTGTACCTACAGGGGCAATATCCAATGCAGCACAAAAATCCTTCAACTTCATGGTAACAGGATTACCATAGATCCTGAATGCAACCGTCAGGTGGAAATGCTTGTTGTTGAACTTGAAGCTCTCCACAAAGATTTTAGTGAGCATGTAGTATTGCTTCCTCTCATCCTCCATATAGGTGGTTAAACCCGCCTTTCTGACGAGAGTCAAGAAATCATCCAGCAACCCTGCATTGCTCAACAAGTTATAGCATGGGAAAGATGAAGCATTAGGGGCTCCATTGTCTTCTTCGGGTTCGAAGCTCGGTGCAATGACGTCCTCATTGTAGGATCGTCTAATCCAAGTGGATGCCCTTGAGGGCCTCCCCGTGCTCGTCGTCTCTCCTTCGAACACCTCTCCAAAGTTGTAGTTGTCCATTTTCCTTTTCTGAAATTTTTCAACAATCATTATAAAATTTGATTTCAAGGTATATAATTGAGGGGAACTACTATAGGAACTTGCTAGAGTACTAAACATGCATCAAAACTAGTTTCTACCACTTAGAACAAGCATGCAAGCTCACTAAACATGTTACCTACAGCAGCAAAATATTCAAGATATACTCAACCAAACAAAATTCTAATTGGATAATCAAAGGAGTCACATACCGGAGAGCAAATGTGCCAAATTTCAGACAGAAATCTGGGCTGAGCAAAGAGATCGAGAAATCTCGAGTTCTTGAGCAGAAACGCGAGTGAGAGAAAGCTGGTGCGAGTTTTTTTCGGGAGAGAGAGTGCAATGAGTGAAAGAGATGATGAAGTGGGGCAAGGAGGGGCCCACACAACAGGGTGGCGCGCCCCCCTTGCTGGCCGCGCCGGCCTGTGGGGTGCCACCCTGGGGTGCCCCACTGGTCATCCCCAGGTGCTCCCAGGTGCCCCTTCGAAAAATAAGACTACCAGTATAATTTTTGTAAATTTTTGAGAACTTCGAAAAATGCACATTTCTGGGTGTTAAAGTAATTATTACTGCGCAGGAAAATGATTTCCAAAACCTTGAACAACTAAAGCATCTTGCAAAACAAAAAAATGCTACAGGAAGTAAAACAAGTGGAGGAAGAAAGAAAGAAATGTTGTTTAGCTCTCTCATGCATTAAAATATACTTGTTAACAAGGTTGATCAAGTCTTGCTACCAAATAAATTTTATATGACATAAGAAGAAATAAACCTCAAATCAATCATGTTACCTTATATTGAATTGATATAGATCCAATCACAAGAGTTTGATATTCTTCTTTAGGCTCATATATAGGACAATCAATGGATCCCACCTTGATAGTTTTCACATTACAAATTGTATTAACTCCATATACTTTATCAATCCTCTTTGGAAAGTAGACAGTATGTTCCTTGTCATCAACATTGAAAGTAACTTTTCCTTTATTGCAATCAATAACAGCCCCTGCAGTATTAAGAAAGGGTCTTCCAATAATAATAGACATATTATCATCTTCAGGCATTTCCAACACAACAAAATCAGTTAATATCAAGCAATGTTGAGTAACTTGAACAGGAACATTTTCACATACACCAACAGGAATAGCAGTAGATTTATCAGCCATTTGCAAAGATATATCAGTTGGTATCAACTTATCTAAATCAAGTCTCTTGTAAAGAGAAAAAAGGCATTACACTAACTCCTGCTCCCAAATCACATAGAGCAGTTCTAACATAATTATTCTTGATGGAACAAGGAATAGTCGGTATACCTGGGTCTCCCAGCTTCTTTGGAACCTTACCATTGAAGGAGTAATTAGCGAGCATAGTGGAAATCTCCTCATTGGGAATTTTCCTTTTGTTAGAGACAATATCTTTCATATACTTTGAATAAGGAGACAATTTAATAGCATCAGTCAAAGGGATTTGCAAAAATAAAGGTTTCATCCTATCACAAAATTTATTATAATGTTCCTCCTCCTTTGATTTCAGTTTCTTAGCAGGAAAAGGCATTTGCTTTTGAACCCAAGGTTCTCTTTCATTACCATGTTTCTTTGTAATAAAATCTTCTTTAGTGAACTTTTTATTTTTAGCATGCTTTTCAGGTTCTTTTTCAATCTCTTCTTTATCAGGAGTATCAGTATTATCATTATCCTCACCATGTTCATTACCACTTTCAGTTTCAGCATCATAAATAGAAATACTATTAGGATCATTAACAGGTTCAGAGGATTCTACAACAGCTTTATGTTTCTTCTTCTTTTTCTTAGAAGGACTATCAGTTTCTTTAGTTTGTTGAGAATTGATGTCTACTCACGCTTCTTTTCCTGTAGACAGTGTTGGGCCTCCAAGAGCAGAGGTTTGTAGAACAGCAGCAAGTTTTCCCTTAAATGGATCACCCAAGGTTTATAGAACTCAGGGAGGAAGAGGTCAAAGATATCCCTCTCAAGCAACCCTGCAATCACGATACAATAAGTCTCTTGTGTCCCCAACACACCTAATACACTTGTCAGATGTATAGGTGCACTAGTTCGGCGAAGAGATAGTGAAATACAAGTAGTATGGATGTATATGAGTGGTAATGGTAATCTGAATAAAATATGGCAGCGAGTAAACATGCAACAGAACAGTAAATAAACGATGTTTGCAGTATTGGAAACAAGGCCTAGGGATCATACTTTCACTAGTGGACACTCTCAACGTTGATCGCATAATAAATAATAACTTCTCTCATTTGTGCTACATACACTCTTGATAATGAACACCATTCGTTGCGTAGGATTACACGAACCCTCAATGCCGGAGTTAACAAGCTCCACAACATTCGATACTCATCTTTAAGTAACCTTAGAGCATAATAGATCTTTGCAAAATAGACCGAGTACTAACATAGCATACACACTGTCACCATTACACTATGAAAGGGGGAATAGATCACATCAATACTATCATAGCGATAATCAACTCCATAACCTACAAGAGATTATGATCATAATCTACGACAAGAACCACACGATGCACACACTGTCACCTTTACACCATGCAGGAGGAATAGACTATTTTAATAACATCACATGAGTAGCACATAGACTAGTAGCGATACAAAGCTCATCATATAGATCTCAATCATGTAAGGCAGCTCATAAGATCATTGTATTGGAGTACATAGGAGAGAGATTAACCACATAGCTACAGGTACAGCCCTTAGCCTCGATGGAGAACTACTCCCTCCTCATGGGAGACAGCAGCGGTGATGAAGATGGCGGTGGTGTCGATGGAGGAACCTTCCGGGGGCACTTCCCCGTCCCGGCGGCGTGCCGGAACAGAGACTCCTGTCCCCCAGATCTTGGCTTCGCGATGGCGGCGGCTCTGGAAGGTTTCTCGTACCGTGGCTTATTCGTCTCGGGGTTTTAGGTCAGGGAGCTTATATAGGCGAAAGGGGAGCCTCGGAGGGGCCCTGGTGGGGCCAGACAACAGGGGGCGCCCCCCTGGGCCGCGCCGCCACCATGTGTGGTGGGCCTGTGGCCCCCCTCTGCTGACTCTCGGGTGTTCTGGAAGCTTCCGGTGAAAATAGGGTACTGGGCGTTGATTTCGTCCGATTCCGAGAATATTTCCTTACTAGGATTTCTGATACCAAAAACAGCAGAAAACAGGAACTGGCACTTCGGCATCTCGTCAATAGGTTAGTTCTGGAAAACGCATCAAAACGATATAAAGTGTGAACAAAACATGTAGATATTGTCATAAAACAAGCATGGAACATCAGAAATTATAGATACGTTGGAGACGTATCAAGAATCTTTTTCAATTCTTTTGGGATGCCCTTCAGGATATAGAGGATCCTGGGTAGAAACACCGCCTCTAGTTATTACTTCATAATCATGTTTCTCTTCATGAGTATTTTTTTAACAAGTCATTTTGCACTGTAAGTTGATCAATTTGAGTTTTAATCATATTAAAATGTTTAACAAGCATCTTAACATCATTGGAGGTTCTCTCCACAATATCATGCAATTTACTAATAGCTTGAGAATTTTCTATTAGATGATTCTCTACTCTCATATTAAAATTATTTTGCTTAACAATATAATTATCAAATTCATCTAAACATTGATCAGGAGGTTTTGAATACGGGATATCTCCTCTATCAAAGCGTTGAAGAGAATGTACCTCAATTGTGGATGAAGGGGGAATTATCTTACATAGGTCTTCTATAGGAGGCAAATTCTTCACATCTTCAGATTTAATACCCTTCTCCATAAGAGATTTCTTGGCTTCCCTCATATCTTCATCATTTAATTCAATCATACCCCTCTTCTTCAGTATAGGTTTCGGGGTTGGTTCACGTGTAGACCAATTATCATGTTTTTTGCTTATCTTTGCCAATAATTCTTCAGCTTTGTCCGGAGTTCTCTTCCTGAAAACACAATCAGCACAACTATCCAGGTATGCCCTAGACTCAATGGTTAGTCCACTATAAAATATATCAATTAAATCATGCTTTTCCAAATCATGTCCAGGCCGAGCTCTAATAAGAGAGCAAAATCTTGCCCAAGCTTCAGGCAATTTCTCTCCATCTTCTTAATCAAAACTATAAATTCTCTGCAGAGCAATATGTTGAGCACTAGCGGGAAAGTATTTCCGGAAGAAAACATCAAGCAAACAACTTGGACTATCAATAGAATCAGGGGGCAAATTATTATACCAAATCTTAGCATCATCCTTTAATGAGAATGGGAAAATCTTAGCAACAAAATAAGTACGCATCTTAACATCATCAGAAAACAAGCTACTTAAAGTAGAAAGCTCATTCATATGTTCTACAACACTCTCTTTTTCAGTACCACAGAAAGGTGTTTCCTCAACAATAGATATATGAGATAAATCAAGAGAAAAGTCATAATCTTTATCCTTAATGTTTATAGGAGATGTGGCAAATTTAGGATCAGGAGACAGTTTATATCTAACAGCATGTTGTGCAATAAGCTTTTTAAGGTTACTTGTACTAGTAGTAGCATTGCATTTATCAATAAAATCATCATCAAGTTCCACATAATCTTCATCAAGATCATCAGTCTCAGGTGAATTAACAGGTGTAACAATATTTTCATTAGGAGTTTCAGTATTTTCAATTTGTCTAGACCTAGCAATTGTAGCATCTAGAAAAGGACCTAATGAACCAGTATTATCAAGCATAGTAGAAGCATCATCAAAATTATCAGAGGAATTTTCAGATTCAGCAGAAATACCAACACGTGAAGTTTGTGGTGGTGAAACAAGTTGACTTATCACAGACGGTGAATCAAGACCAGCAGAGGTACTCGGAGTTGTACCTTTTCTTGTAGTGGATGGTAATATGGCGACTTTAGTATCGCAAGGTTTACCCATGATGGAGGATTTGCAGCGAACAATATCAATCCAAGTGAACTTGCAAATAAAGCTATGCTCCCCGGCAACGGCGCCAGAAAATAGTCTTGATGACCCACAAGTATAGTCTTTGAGGGAAGTATTACCCAATTTATTGATTCGACACAAGGGGAGACAAAGAATACTTGTAAGCCTTAACAGCGGAGTTGTCAATTCAGCTGCACCTGGAAACAGACTTGCTCGCAAGAATTTATCAGTAGCAACAGTTTTATAGCAGTAGGAATAGTGAAATAACAGCAGCGGTGAAATAAAGACAGCAGTAGTGATTATAGTAAACAGCAGGATTAAAATAATATAGGCACAGGGATGGATGAACGGGCGTTGCATGGATAAGAATTCATATAACAATCATGGTAGGGCATTTGCAGATAATAATAAAGCGGTATACAAGTACTAATCAATCCATAGGCATGTGTTCCATATATAGTCGTACGTGCTCGCAATGAGAAACTTGCACAACATCTTTTGTCCTACCTGCCGGTGGCAGCCGGGCCTCTGGGGAAACTACTGGAAATTAAGGTACTCCTTTTAATAGAGTACCGGAGCAAAGCATTAACACTCCATGAACACATGTGATCCTCACATCACCGCCTTCCCCTCCGGTTGTCCCAATTTCTGTCACTTTGGGGCCTCGGGTTCCTGTTATCACCAGAATTTGACCGAGTCAGAGGTGGGCCGCGATCAAGATGGACGTGAAGATTGTACATGGAAGAAATACGTGAATCGGCCTTTTATACCAAGTTGGGCTAAACTGCCCATGTATCTGTAACATATTAGATCGCATCTTAGTTTAGAAGTTAGAGTTTTACCCGTGCACGGTTTGGTGTACGCCCGCATTAGAAAGTCCCCTGGACTATAAATATGTATCTAGGGTTTATGGAATAAACAACCAACGTTCAACACAAACCAATCTCGGCGCATCGCCAACCCCTTCGTCTCAAGGGTTTCTCCGGTAAGCACCATGCTGCCTAGATCGCATCTTGCGATCTAGGCAGCACGAGCCTGCCTACGTTGTTCATGCGTTGCTCGTACTGAAGCCTTTTTGATGGCGAGCAACGTAGTTATCATAGATGTGTTAGGGTTAGCATTGTTCTTAGTATCATATGCTGTCGTAGTGCAACCCTTGCGCATCTAGCCGTCCTTGTACCTCATCATGGGTGCAAGGGCGGCACCCCGCTTGATCGTTATTTAGTAGATCTGATCCGTTACGATTGCTCCTTGATTCATCAAGGATTAGTTTAATATCTGCAATAGTTAGGCCTTACAAAGGGTTGGAGGATCCAGCGGCACGTAGGGTGTAGTTTGCTGCCCCTAGACAGGATGTTCCGAGGATCAACCTAGTGTTGGTTTTTAGGCCTTGTCTAGGGTTGGCTTACGATCACCGTGCGTGGGCGTGAGGCCCAATCGTGAGTAGGATGATCCGATTATGCGGTGAAAACCCCAAATCGTCGTGGATCTCATATGCTTTATCTTGATCAAGCAGGACCACCATATGTTCGGCCACCGTGGACGAATCATGGGTGGATCGGCTCCATGAGCCGATTCACGGGATAACCTGAGAGCCGATCGAGGCTCGTATTTAACGTGTACGTGTGTGCCCTGCAGGAAACTAAGCGAGGCATCATCCACACCTTCCTGACCAGGTATAGGTCAGGTGGCACGCCCTTGCAATTTGCATCGGCGCGCGACCAGGAGGCTTTGCGGGCCGTCGCTTCCGAGGGATCGGGGCCAGCCGCAGCCCTAGTTGTTCCCGGCTCTACGGTGTTGACCAGTCACTGCCCGCCGGTGGGTTTCTGACGTCAACACATTCTGGCACGCCCGGTGGGACAATCCTCAACATCAACCACATCGCCGTCTACATCGGAGATGGCGGAAGAAACTCCGGTCACTTACGAGGAGCTCAATGGCGAGCTCAAGAAGAAGTATGACGAGGTCAAAGCCTTCCTCGAAGCCGACCTCATCGGCTCTTTCCACAGGACCCGTTCCCATGGCATCAGATGGAAGGGGTTCTCACCTGAAGGCGCGCTTGATGGAGTGGACCTATCCACCCCGTCGGAAGAACGCACCAGGTCGCTGCGTCAGGAGATCAACTTCATGGTGGCTCATTCTCTGCACCGCCATTCTGAGAGCCTGGTGAATACGTTGGAGCGCGTCGCTCTGCGCGTGATCCAGGAGATCATGAGCCGCCAGTACTCTCCGTCAGGACCAGCTCTAGGGACTCACCAAGGAGAAGTGCCACTCCAGTCCCGTCCACCGCTGCCGTTCGCGTTGGCAGCGCCCGAAGCGCCGAACTCATCGGCCTACGTCGTCTACAAGATTGGTGGTGACCCCAGTGACTACCAATTCCTACATGACGCGCCCAAGGAGATCCCGCACGGATACGCATGTGCATACGTGCCAGACTGCAACACCTGGGCACTCTCGAACCAGGTTACAACAGCGGGGACTTCTGGAACAACTGGAGGAACGTCGGAGGCAGACCCCGAGAAGCAGACGTGGCTGGCTAAATACGCCACCCCGACAAAACTCCAGAGCCCAGCTCCTGCAGTTGGCTCAGAACCGGAAAAACAAGCATGGCTGGTTAAGTACGCCACTCCGACGAATCTTCAAGGTTCGGCACCTTCAGCCATCACCGCGGATCAGATTTGTACGATTCTGAAAGATCAGTTCGGCATGATGCCGAAAAGGAAGACGGTCGGCTATACCAAGCCGTACCCCAACGAGTACGAATTGATCCCGCTACCACCCAAGTATCGGCTCCCGGACTTCACAAAGTTCGGCGGATCAGATGGTTCCAGCTCCATCGAGCATGTGAGCCGATATTTGGCACAGCTGGGCATGATCTCAGCGTCAGACGAGCTGCGTGTGAGGTACTTCTCACAGTCCCTCACAGGATCGGCTTTCGGTTGGTACACATCCCTGCCACCGAACTCAGTCCAGACTTGGAAGCAGTTGGAAGAACGGTTCCATGAGCAATATCACTCAGAAGCTTCCGAGGCTGGCATTGCCGATTTGGCACAAGTACGACAGAAGCGCGGGGAAACAGTGGCGGAATACATCCAGCGCTTCAGGACCGTTAGGAACCGATGCTATTCGGTTCACGTAAGCGAAAAAGAAGCAGTCGAGTTGGCGGTGGTGGGTCTATCATCATCGATCAAGGACGTGGCCTCCCAAGCGGACTACCCTTCATTAGCACACATGGTGCAGAAGCTGTCAGCGTATGAACAGCGCCACCCAGATGTCTACCAGGACAAATTCAAGCGCGTGGTTACCATGGTTGACACATGCGAAGATGAAGGTGTTACGGGAGAACAAGAGGTCGCGGTGGCTGAGTGGACTCGAGCTGCAGGCCCAGTAACCTGCAAATGGGTGAAGCCACCAGGGCCTCCAAGAGGGTTCGACTTCGACGTGACGAAAACCGAGCAGATTTTCGATCTCTTACTCGCGGAGAAGCACATAAAGATACCCGAAGGCCACAAGGTCCCTACAGTGCAAGAGCTGAACGGAAAGCCATACTGCAAGTGGCATAACACGTTCACCCACACCACTAACGACTGCAGGGTGTGGCGTCAGCAGATCCAAATGGCGATAGAAAATGGGCGACTAATTTTTAACCAGTACGCCATGAAGGTCGACACACACCCCTTCCCCGCCGTCAACATGGTGGAGTTTACTCACCTCGGAGGGTGCCAGCCAGACTTCTCAGCCAACATCAACATGGTAGAGCTTGGACACCACTCTGAGAAGGGCGGGGATGAGGACAGCTACTCTCATAGCAAAGACACAGAGGAGGCCGCTCCATGCGATCGGCTCCGTCAAGATGGCAAGTGCTACGTCACAGAGGGAGAAGTGAAGAACATAAGATATCAACGACCCCTCTCTGATCACCTCCTCAACAAGTATGTGAGTCGGTATGACCAACGCCGGCGACACGGCGACGATGATGAAAGAGATCGTCTGGCCAGAAACGACAGAAGGCATCGTTGGCATAATCACGATGAGGAGCGACAGGAGCGCCACGCCAGGGAGCAAGACGACACGGGCAGGCATTGGGACTGCCCCTTCTTCAGACACTGCTGGGATTCAGGAATGAGCCGATTACCAACAATCGGCAACTGCCCAGAATGCAACCAGAAAAAGAAGGAGGCGGCCAACGTGTCTGTGTTCGAGCGCTTAGGGCCCCTCCCACCACGAAGCAGACGTGCTGAGGCCCCTCGGTTGGAAGATCTCGAGGATTCGGAAGACGAGGGGGAAAACGAAGA
This sequence comes from Lolium perenne, assembly GCF_019359855.2. Lineage (NCBI taxonomy): Eukaryota > Viridiplantae > Streptophyta > Magnoliopsida > Poales > Poaceae > Lolium > Lolium perenne. The sequence continues at coordinate 83,396,888 of NC_067248.2, read as the reverse complement.
AGACAGGTACCACCGTCCAAGGTGGTGCCCTGATGGCCTCAGCCATTCACAAAAGCGCAGGGTTCAGCGATTGCGCGGTCTGGAGGAAGCCGAAAAGTTATACTTGCATACGCTGAGGAAGGCACGACCTGATCTGGCTGCGAAAGTCCAGAGGACCCTGGATGAGGAGGGACTGCCGCAAAGAAAAGAGTGGCGCCCCAAGCAAAGGAAAGCCGATGAGGAAACATCGGCTGGCACAAACATGGTGCTCGTTCGTCCGGCGAAGTGTAGAGCTCCACGATCACACGTTGCACCCGAGGTGGACACCAGCAAGCGCTCCAACGTGATAAAGTCAGAGATTGGGCTGGTTTTATCCACTGACATGGACGAGTAGCAAGACTACGTCAATAAGCAAACATGACAAGGCTGATCCTTGCGATCGGCCCCCCAAAAAAACATGGTGCATAGGGACATTACAAGACCTTCACCGAGGTGGATTCCAGCAATCGGCCAAAATTATCCTCACCATCTACCTTACCTGGGATCAACGTTTGACCCAACAGGGACTACCTGAAGAGCCGATACCATCAATTCTTTTGACAGAATCGGCTCGGGGGGGGCACTTAGGTGGATAAAACATGAGGATATGAGATAGTACTATCAAGTATGGGGGCCGATACACAAAACGGCCTAAAGATTTAAAAAAAAAAATTTTACAGCCGATGCAAGGGCATCGACTTTAGAATTGAGAAGTAGCCGATGCGCAGCCATCGACTCAAGAGGAATAACTGTTACGATCAGAGGGTCAATGGAGCACGAAGGGGGATTTTAATGGAAGAACTCCTCAATGGAGTAATTTAAGGGCTCGGATCCTCTCTTCAAGAGCAGCTGCAGATCAGGTCAAGGATGGATCGCATTAGATCCGCCAAAGGAAAGGAGCCGATCTGACCAGCAGGGCGCTAGGAGCGGACTGAAGAAACTCGGGGGGCAGCTCACCTTGAAGGCTCTCTGCTCTGGGAAGCCGATTTATGTGCAAATCGGCTGGCTCTGCATGATCAAGCCCATGCTTATTCAGCTAATTTGCGCGTCCTCGTTTCTGTTTTTACCTTGGCTAAGACTCGAGGGGCGACAGGCCTGGTGGATGTTCTATTGAGGAGCCGATTGGGGTACCATCGGCTGATCTTTCGTCGCAACCTTCTTCGCAAAATGATGAGCGCTCGCTGAAAGGGATCGCTGAAACCGGTGGGGGGAATTTTTAAGGGCTCTCCTGGAGATCCCACAGTATCTACCGGAAAGAGAATCATCAGTTGAAGGATGGAAGGGTAAAGGTCGAAGGACCGATGCGTTGCTATCGGTTCGTTACGCATTGGCAAGGGGGACGAATCGGCAGGATCAGTATGAGAGGGAATCGGCTAAGATAAGCTAAAAGGAATCGGCAAAATCAGATTGGGGAAAGTTCTTTATTAAGAGATTTCTTACATAGTAGAGCTGATTGCCCTCAAAAGGGAGTACTAAGGGGGTACATTGCCCCGTCTACTTCTACGGATCCTATGCTAAGGGCCCTATCTACGGGCCATTGCTGCCCTCGTCTTCGCCGTCATCGCCGCTGTCGGCACTGCTCCCGGCCGGCTCGTCGTCGCTGCTCCAGCGGCCGCCGGCAGGACCTTCATTGTCCTCATCTTCGTCGTCGTCGTCGTCGTCGTCGCTGTCGAAGTCACTCAGATTCCCCGGCCAGGGGCAATGGCGCTTGGCCGGCGGCTCGTCGGGGGAGCTGTCGTCGTCGTCGTCCTCCTCTTCCTCCTCCTTCACCTCCTCGGAGGTGGCCCCATCCCAGGGGAAGCGATCATCCTCGCTTTCTTCCACCGCTTCCCTGTCGGCGAGGAAGCGGAGATCGCTCTCCCCATCAGTCAGGGACTTGTCGTCCTCTGACCAGATGGAAAAATCATGGCTGGGCTCATTCCCGGCCTCGATGGCGCGGCGAGTGTTGGCCGCGTGGACCTCCGCTGGGTTCCACTCCGGCGTCGGCTCGCGGGAAGAGGAGGACTCGATGGGAAAGCCCGATGAGGCGGAGGAAGAAGAGGACATGGTGGCGCGGGAGGGCTTTTGAGGTGCTAATGCGAAGAAGATGCAGGAATAAACTGTGCGGAGTGGTTAAATAAAAGGGGATATAGTGGAAGTTTAATGCCCAAGCGGTTTCCGAGGACGTGGTGCCAGAACCGTCAAATCGCGAGGACGTGGTGCCAGAACCGTCAAATCGTGCAGAGAAGGCGGGGAGGCAGGACGTCATCATGAAGTATCCTGCGACAGTTCTGCTCTGCCATGACATGACCCGACGAAGGAAAAGCGTAATGATTTTGGAAATGTCATTTCCAAAACCAGGGGGGCATGTGTTATCACCAGAATTTGACCGAGTCAGAGGTGGGCCGCGATCAAGATGGACGTGAAGATTGTACATGGAAGAAATACGTGAATCGGCCTTTTATACCAAGTTGGGCTAAACTGCCCATGTATCTGTAACATATTAGATCGCATCTTAGTTTAGAAGTTAGAGTTTTACCCGTGCACGGTTTGGTGTACGCCCGCATTAGAAAGTCCCCTGGACTATAAATATGTATCTAGGGTTTATGGAATAAACAACCAACGTTCAACACAAACCAATCTCGGCGCATCGCCAACCCCTTCGTCTCAAGGGTTTCTCCGGTAAGCACCATGCTGCCTAGATCGCATCTTGCGATCTAGGCAGCACGAGCCTGCCTACGTTGTTCATGCGTTGCTCGTACTGAAGCCTTTTTGATGGCGAGCAACGTAGTTATCATAGATGCGTTAGGGTTAGCATTGTTCTTAGTATCATATGCTGTCGTAGTGCAACCCTTGCGCATCTAGCCGTCCTTGTACCTCATCATGGGTGCAGGGGCGGCACCCCGCTTGATCGTTATTTAGTAGATCTGATCCGTTACGATTGCTCCTTGATTCATCAAGGATTAGTTTAATATATGCAATAGTTAGGCCTTACAAAGGGTTGGAGGATCCAGCGGCACGTAGGGTGTAGTTTGCTGCCCCTAGACAGGATGTTCCGAGGATCAACCTAGTGTTGGTTTTTAGGCCTTGTCTAGGGTTGGCTTACGATCACCGTGCGTGGGCGCGAGGCCCAATCGTGAGTAGGATGATCCGATTATGCGGTGAAAACCCCAAATCGTCGTGGATCTCATATGCTTTATCTTGATCAAGCAGGACCACCATATGTTCGGCCACCGTGGACGAATCATGGGTGGATCGGCTCCATGAGCCGATTCACGGGATAACCTGAGAGCCGATCGAGGCTCGTATTTAACGTGTACGTGTGTGCCCTGCAGGAAACTAAGCGAGGCATCATCCACACCTTCCTGACCAGGTATAGGTCAGGTGGCACGCCCTTGCAATTTGCATCGGCGCGCGACCAGGAGGCTTTGCGGGCCGTCGCTCTGAGGGACTGGGGCCAGCCGCAGCCCTAGTTGTTCCCGGCTCTACGGTGTTGACCAGTCACTGCCCGCCGGTGGGTTTCTGACGTCAACAGTTCCGGACAGCAACGTGTGTATACAACTTGCAGGTAAGATCATAAAACAATGCATATCATGATGAAATAATAACATGTTCAGATCTGAGATCATGGCACTCGGGCCCTAGTGACAAGCATTAAGCATAACAAGTTGCTATCATAAAAGTAAAATCTACGGATACTAGGCACCATGCCCTAACAATCTTGTGACTATTACATGATCAATCTCATCCAATCCCTACCATCCCCTTCAGCCTACAGCGGGGGAATTACTCACAAATGGATAGGGGAAACATGGCTGGTCGATGGAGAGGCGTCGGTGGTGATGGCGGTGATGATCCCCTCCAATTCCCCGTCCAGGCGGAGTGCCAGAACGGAGTTTCTGGTCCCGAGGCGGAGTTTCGCGATGGCGGCGGCGTACTGGATGGTTTCTGGAAATATGGTCGAACCCCCCGGCGTTTTTAGGTCGAAGGGACTTTGTAGTCGAAAGGGGAGCGTCGGGGGGCCGCCGAGGCGGCCACACAATAGGGCGGCGCGCCCCCCTCCTGGGCCGCGCCGGCCTAGTGTGTGGGGGCCTCGGGCCCCCACCTGGCTTGCCCTTCTGGCTCCGTCAATATTCTGGGAAAATAAGACCTTTCGCATAAATTCCGAGGATTTTCCTGAAAGTTGGATTTCTGCACAAAAACGAGACACCAGAGCAATTCTGCTGAAAACAGCGTTAGTCTGTGTTAGTTGCATCCAAAATACACAAATTAGAGGCAAAATAATAGCAAAAGTGTTCGGGAAAGTAGATACGTTTTGGACGTATCAACATCCTTCGACTACTAAGCTATTTCCTAGCACTGTTGCCGGTGTGTGAGTGCTCGAAGCTATTTCCTTTAGATTCTGCAATTATATCTTTTTGTTTCTTGTTTTTATTTTTCACTAGTTAGGCTTAATGGAAAACAACAAAAAAATTAGAGATCTTTATGAACTTTATCATGAATTAGGACATGATGTGTTTGAAGAGAAAACAAAAAAACCCATGGAACTTTGTTTGCAAAATAGTTGTAGCAATGTTATTAGCATGAACTCTTTGAACACTATTATTGCTAATGCTATGAAAGAATTTAAGCTTGGGGAAGCTGGTTGTGATATTTTTAGTCCCCCAAGTTTTGAGGAGAAAATTTTCTTTGATGATACTTTGCCTCCCATTTATGATGATTGTAATGATAGTGGTATTTTGGTGCCACCTACTATGGAGGATAAAGTTTATTATGATTATACCACGCCTGCAATTTATGATGATTACAATGATGGTTGTGATAGTTTTACTCCCACTATTATTAATAAAATTGATTATGCTTATGTGGAGAGTAATGATACTTTTATGCATGTGGATCATGACAAGAATGCTGTATGTGATAGTTATATTGTTGAATTTGTTCATGATGCTACTGAAAATTATTATGAGAGAGGAAAATATGGTTGTAGAAATTTTCATGACACTAAAACACCTCTTTACATGCTGAAAATTTTGAAGTTACTCATGTTTTATCTTCCTATGCTTGTCACTTTGCTCTTTTTGAATTTATTTGTGTACAAGATTCCTATGCATAGGAAGCGGGTTAGGCTTAAATGTGTTTTGAATTTGCTTCTTGATGCTCTCTTTTGCTTCAAATCTTATTTCTTGCGAGAGCATCATTAAAATTACTAAGCCCATCTTAATGGCTATAAAGAAAGCACTTCTTGGGAGATAACCCATGTTTTTATTTTGCTACTGTTTTGTTGTGTCTTGGAAGTTGTTACTACTGTAGCAACATCTCCTTATCATGTTTATTTCGTTTTTGTTCCAAGTAAAGTCTCTAATAGAAGGTTGATACTAGATTTGGATTTCTGCGCAGAAGCAGATTTCTTATCTGTCACGAATTCACATTTTTCTCTCTGTAGAAGAATCAAAAAAATCAGCGAAAATTCATGCATGATCCTCAGATATGTAAGCAACTTTCATTAGTTTTGAGTTTTTCCATCTGAGCAAGTTAAGTGCCTCAAAAAAATTCGTCTTTACAGACTGTTCTGTTTCGACAGATTCTGCCTTTTATTTCGCATTGCCTCTTTTACTGTGTTTGATTGGATTTCTTTGCTCCATTAAATTTCAGTAGCCTTGGGTAATGTCCAGAAGTGTTAAGAATGATTGTGTCCTCTCTGAACATGTGAATTTTTGATTATGAACTAAACCTCTAATGAGATTGTTTTGAGTTTGGTGTGGAGGAAGTTTTCAAGGATCAAGAGAGGAGGATGATATGGTATGATCAAGAAGAGTGAAAAGTCTAAGCTTGGGGATGCCCCCGTGGTTTATCCCTGCATATTTCAAGAAGACTCAAGCATCTAAGCTTGGGGATTCCCAAGGCATCCCCTTCTTCATCAACAACTTATCAGGTCACCTCTAGTGAAACTATATTTTTATTCCGTCACATCTTATGTACTTTACTTGGAGCGTCTGTGTGCTTTTATTTTCGTTTTGTTATTTTCATTCTCTGAATAAGATCGGATCCTAAACATCCTTGTGTGGGAGAGAGACACGCTCTGCTTTTTCATATGAACACTAGTGTTCTCCGTTTTTACTTTTAATGTTCAATGTCGAAAGTTGATCGCTTCACTTATTATTATTTGGTTGGAAACAGAAAATGCTTCATGTGGTAATTGGTATATTGTCTTGAATAATTTGATACTTGGCAATTGTTTTTAGCTCTCATAGATCATGTTTAAGCTCTTGCATCATGTAGTTTAAATCTATTAGTGGAGAACTACCGTAGAGCTTGTTGAAATTTGGTTTGCATGATTGGTCTCTCTAAGGTCTAGATATTTTCTGGTAAAAGTGTTTGAACAACAAGGAAGACAATGTAGAGTCTTATAATGCTTGCAATATGTTCTTGTGTAAGTTTTTGCTGTATCGGTTCATACTTGTATTTCCTTCAAACAACCTTGCTAGCCAAAGCCTTGTACTGAGAGGAAATGCTTCTCGTGCATCCAAAAACCTTGAGCCAAAACCCATGCCATTTGTGTCCACCATAACTACCTATATGTGGTATTTTTCTGCCATTCCAAAGTAAATTGCTTGCGTGCTGCCTTTAAAATTTCATTCCTTGTCTTTGCAATACATAGCTCATGGGAAAGTAGCCTAAAAAACTATTGTGGTAATGAATATGTTGCTATGTATCTTAGTTCTTATAAGTTGCTTGTTGAGCGGTAACCATGTTTCTGGGGACGCCATCAACTTTTTACTTTGTTGAATATCATGTGAGTTGCTATGCATGTTTAGATCTTGTGAGCTACCTATCATGATCAGGATCATCTATTTGTAATGCTACATGTTGTGTTTGTTGGGATCCGATGAATATTGAATACTATGTCAACTTGATTATTGATCTATCATATATGTGTTATTTATGTTCTTGCATGCTCTCCGTTGCTAGTAGAGGCTCTGGCCAAGTTGATACTTGTGACTCCAAGAGGGAGTATTTATGCTCGATAGTGGGTTCATGCCTCCATTGAATCTGGGACAGTGACATAAAGTTCTAAGGTTGTGGATGTGCTGTTGCCACTAGGGATAAAACATCAATGCTTTGTCTAAGGATATTTGTTTTGATTACATTACGCGCGGTACTTAATGCAATTGTCTGTTGTTTGCAACTTAATACTGGAGGGGGTGCGGATGCTAACCTGAACGTGGACTTTTTAGGCATAGATGCATGCTGGATGGCGGTCTATGTTCTTTGTCGTAATGCCCTAAGTAAATCTCATAGTAGTCATCATGATATGTATGTGCATCTCTATTCTGTCAATTGCCCAACTGTAATTTGTTCACCCAACATGCTATTTATCTTATTGGAGAGACACCACTAGTGAATTGTGGACCCCGGTCCATTCTTTTACATCTGAAATACAATCTACTGCAATCACTGTTCTCTGGTGTTTTCTGCAAGCAAACATAATTCTCCACACCATACGTTTAATCCTTTGTTTTCAGCAAGCCGGTGAGATTGACAACCTTACTGTTAAGTTGGGGCAAAGTAGTTTGATTGTGTTGTGCAGGTTCCACGTTGGCGCCGGAATCCCTGGTGTTGCGCCGCACTACACTCCTCCACCAACAACCTTCACGTGGCCTTCATCTCCTACTGGTTCGATAACCTTGGTTTCTTACTGAGGGAAAACTTGTTGTTGTACGCATCACACCTTCCTCTTGGGGTTCGCAACGGACGTGTGCTTTACCGTCACAAGCAACTCTTTTTCTGGCGCCGTTGCTGGGGAGATCAAGACACGCTGCAAGGGGAGTCTCTCACACCCAATCTCTTTACTCTGTTTATTGTCTTGCTTTATTTTATTTTCTTCCTTGTTTGCTTTCTTTATATCAAAAACACAAAAAAATTAGTTACTTGCATTTAGTTTATTATGTTATCATGTCTAGTTCTGTACTTGTTACTTCGTCACCTGAGGAATTGATCTTTACTTTTAAACAAGGAGATGAGGAGAGTTTTAAAGAAGTTTGGTCTAGAATTTTTGATTCTTATGGTAAAACTGAACCTAAAATGACTCTAAGCTTGCTACTTACTAACTTTTATTTTGGGCTTATTCTTCGCTATAGATATGCTTTGGATGCTGTAGTGGGAGGAGATTTCCTTCACTGCGATGGGGATCAAGCTTTTAATGCCATAAAAAATTGGTTGCATCTAGCTCAGCCAATAAATTTGATTCATCTCTTGCTAGCATTCATAATAGACTAAACACTCTCGAGACAAATATATCTTGTTTAAAAGAAGGGTATAATCAGATTCGTGAATATTATGATTATGTTCCAGTAAGCTTTGAACCTTCAATGTGGGTCCCTACTATTAAGGTTGCTATTTGTGGTGAAACTTTTTATGCCCCTTGTGATATTATGTCTGAGTTTTGCCTTATGCCTAAAAGTATTTATGAATCTTTGACACTTTGGGGACTTACTAAAGGTGGATAAGGAATAACACTTACTGATAATTCCGTTATAATTCCTGAGGGGATAGTTGAAGGTGTGTTCACCACCTTTCTTGGAAGAACAGTATACACTGATTATCTCGTTATTGAATGTGTAGGGACAGGACAAATCACACTTGGAAGATCCCTGCTGAAACTATTGGGAGCAACCATAGATGTGGGAAAAGGCACTCTAAATTTCACCTCTCCACCTGGATGCGGTAATGTATTCCCTAGACCAAAGAGTAAGAACAAGAGTAAGAAAGGTAGGCATAAAGCCCGTGGTAATAATGTTAATGCTTCTTCTCTTGATGATACTTGATTTGCACTTTCTGCGCCGAGCTGAAAGGCGTTAAAGAAAAGCGCTTATGGGAGACAAACCATTGTTTTATTTCTGGAATTTTTGTTTTATATTTGAGTCAAGGTGCTTGTTACTACTGTAGCAGTACCTTTGTATCTTTATTTTCATGCATTGTTGTGCCAAGTAAAGTCTCTAATAGAAGGTTGATACTAGATTTGGATTTCTGCGCAGAAACAGATTTCTTATCTGTCACGAATTCGCGTTTTTCTCTCTGTAGAAGAATCAAAAAATCTGCGAACATTCATGTGTGATCCTCAGATATGCACGCAACTTTCATTAGTTTTGAGCTTTTTCATCTGAGCTTGTTAAGTGCCTCTAAAAAATTCGTCTTTACGGACTGTTCGGTTTTGACAGATTCTGCCTTTTATTTCGCATTGCCTCTTTTACTGTGTTGAGTGGATTTCTTTGTTCCATTAACTTTCAGTAGCCTTGGGTAATGTCCAGAAGTGTTAAGAATGATTGTGTCCTCTATGAACATGTGAATTTTTGATTATGTGCTAACCATCTAATGAGATTGTTTTGAGTTTGGTGTGGAGGAAGTTTTCAAGGGTCAAGAGAGGAGGATGATATGATATGATCAAGAAGAGTGAAAAGTCTAAGCTTGGGGATGCCCCCGTGGTTCATCCCTGCATATTTCAAGAAGACTCAAGCATTTAAGCTTGGGGATGCCCAAGGCCTTCATCAACAACTTATCAGGTCACTTCTAGTGAAACTATATTTTTGGAGCGTCTGTTTGTTTTTATTTTTGTTTATGTTTGAATAAATTCAAATCCCAGCAATCCTTGTGTTGGAGAGAGACACACTCCGCTGTTTCATATTGAACACTGGTGTTCTTAGCTTTACTTTAATGTTCATGGCGAAGTTAAAAGCCGCTTCGTTGATTGCTATTTGGTTGGAAACAGAAAATGCTTCATGTGGTAATTGGTATATTATCTTGAATAATTTGATACTTGGCAATTGTTTTGAGCTCTCAAGTAGATCATGTTCAAGCTCTTGCATCATGTAGTTTAAATATATTAGTGGAGAACTACCATAGAGCTTGTTGAAATTTGGTTTGCATGATTGGTCTCTCTAAGGTCTAGATATTTTCTGGTAAAAGTGTTTGAACGACAAGGAAGATAGTGTAGAGTCTTATAATGCTTGCAATATGTTCTTGTGTAAGTTTTTGCTGTACCGGTTCATACTTGTGTTTGCTTCAAACAACCTTGCTAGCCAAAGCCTTGTACTGAGAGGAAATGCTTCTCGTGCATCCAAAAACCTTGAGCCAAAACCTATGCCATTTGTGTCCACCATAACTACCTATATGTGGTATTTTTCTGCCATTCCAAAGTAAATTGCTTGCGTGCTACCTTTAAAAATTCATTCCTTGTCTTTGCAATACATAGCTCATGGGAAAGTAGCCTAAAAAACTATTGTGGTAATGAATATGTTGCTATGTATCTTAGTTCTTATAAGTTGCTTGTTGAGCGGTAACCATGTTTCTGGGGACGCCATCAACTTTTTACTTTGTTGAATATCATGTGAGTTGCTATGCATGTTCGTCTTGTCTGAAGTAAGGGAGATTTCTCATGATTAAATGGTTTGAGTATGCATATTGTTAGAGAAGAACATTGGGCCGCTAACCAAAGCCATGTATCATGGTGGAAGTTTCAGCTTGGACATTAATCCTCAGAATCTCTTATGAGAATATTATTGTTGTTGAATGCTTTAAGCATTAAAAAGAGGAGTCCATTATCTGTTTTCTATGTTGTCTCGGTATGGATGTCCTCAAGTTGATATCTATCAAAATCGAGAAATCAAATGTGATTTATCTCCTTGGACCTTTGTACAGGTGGCATAGATGTACCCCTTTGTGACACGTGGTTGAAACATATGTAATGCAATGATAATCCATGGAAATCCAAGCTAATTAGGACAAGGTGCGGGCACTATTGGTATTCGATGCATGAGGCTTGCAACTTATAGGAAGTTTTATGCATAACACATATGAATTATTACTACCGTTGACAAAATTGTTTCCATGTTTTTAAAATAAAAAGCTCTAGCACATGAGTAATCCTTGCTTCCCTCTGCGAAGGGCCTTTCTTTTACTTTATGTTGAGTCAGTTTACCTACTTCTTTCTATCTTAGAAGCAAACACTTGTGTCAACTGTGTGCACTGATTCTTACATGTTTACTTATTGCACTTGTTATATTACTTTATGTTGACAATTATCCATGAGATATACATGTTACAAGTTGAAAGCAATTGGTGAACTTAATCATCCTTTGTGTTGCTTCGAAACCTCTTACTTTGAATCTATTGCTTTATGAGTTAACTCTTATGCAAGTCTTTTTGATGCTTGTCTTGAAAGTACTATTCATGAAAAGTTTTTGCTATTTGATTCAGTTGTTTAGTCATTATCTTTTTGTTAGCAAACCTTTGCTTCAAATCACTTCATTCATCTCATATTCTTTACAATAATGTTGATCAAGATTATGTTGGTAGCATGTCACTTCAGAAATTATTATTTTTATTGTTTACCTACTCGAGGGCGAGTAGGAACTAAGCTTGGGGATGCTTGATACGTCTCCAACGTATCTATAATTTCTTATGTTCCATGCTAGTTTTATGACAATACCTACATGTTTTGTTCACACTTGATATCATTTTTATGCATTTTACGGAACTAACCTATTAACAAGATGCCGAAGTGCCAATTCCTGTTTTCTGCTGTTTTTGGTTCCAGAAATCTTACACAGGAAATATTCTCGGAATTGGACGAAACAAAAGCCAAACTTCCTATTTTCCTCGGAGGGTTCCAGAACATCGAAGGAGAGTCGGAGGCGGCCAGCAGGGGACCCACACCATAGGGGGGCGCGGGCCTACCCCTGGCCGCGCCGCCATGTGGTGTGGGCACCCCCTGGCTCCTCCGAGGCCGCCCTTCCGCCTATATATTCTCTCCGTCTCGAAAACCCTAAAACATCCAGTCATATTTCACGAAGGGTTCCGTAGCCGCCGCTATCGCGAAGACGAGTTTCGGGGGACAGAAGTCTCTGTTCCGGCATGCCGCCGGGACGGGGAATTGCCCCCGGAGTCATCTCCATCGACACCACCGCTATCTTCATCGCCGTTGCTGTCTCCCATGATGAGGAGGGAGTAGTTCTCCCCCGAGGCTAAGGGCTCTACCGGTAGCTATGTGGTTCATCTCTCTCTCTCCCATAGTGTGATCTTTATGTGATCATGAGCTTTGTAATCTAGTTGAATATGTAGATGTTACTCTTGTCTATTATGCACTCTAGAGGTTACTTTAATATGAACTCTGGAGTTACTCTCCACGGTGTGATGGTGACAGTGTGCGCATCGTGTGTGATTCCTTTATGAAGTTGTGGAGCTTGTTTACTCCGGCTTGAGGGTGCTCTTGTAGCCCTACACAATGAATGGTGTTTGTTATCCAACAAGAGAGTGTTTGAGAGTAGCATTTATTTATTCAATTATGTGATCATTATTGAGAGTGTCCACTAGTGAAAGTATGATCCCTAGGCCTTGTTTCTAAGCATTGAAACACCGTTTCGAACAAGTTCTGCTACATGTTCGCTTGTTGCCAATTTTATTTCAGATTGCAATTACTACTTATAATCATCCATATTACTTGTATTTCACTATCTCTTCGCCGAACTAGTGCACCTCTATACATCTGACAAGTGTATTAGGTGTGTTGGGGACACAAGAGACTTCTTGTATCTTAATTGCAGGGTTGCTTGAGAGGGATATCTTTGACCTCTACCTCCCTGAGTTCGATAAACCTTGGGTGATCCACTTAAGGGAAACTTGCTGCTGTTCGGCCCAACACTGTCTACAGGAATAGAAGCGTGCGTAGACATCACTTATCAATAGATTTTCCCGTCAACTATAGCTTAATTTCCATTTTGGTGAGGTAATTTTGCTAATTTGCCAACTTCCCAGCACATGTCTTTTCCATCCCTACCTACTATCTCAAAGTGCATTACAGATTAAAACATGTGATATATATTGTTTTTATTTTATTTTCAGGACTTTTTTTATGAATGATTGATACGTCGCAAACGTATCTATAATTTCTTATGTTCCATGCTACTTTTATTACAATACTTGAATGTTTTATACATACTTTACAGCATTATTATACATTTTCCGGCACTAACCTATTAACAAGATGCCGAAGTGCCAGTTGCTGTTTTCTGCTGCTTTTGGTTTCAGAAATCCTAGTAAGGAAATATTCTCGGAATTGGACGAAATCAACGTCCAGGGGCCTATTTTTACACGAAGCTTCCAGAAGACCGAAAGGGAGACGAAGTGGGGTCACGAGGTGGGGACACACCAAGGCGGCGCGGCCCAAGCCCTGGCCGCGCCGGCCTGGTGTGTGGCCCCCTCGTGACGCCCTCTGACCTACCCTTCCGCCTACTTAAAGCCTCCGTCGCGAAACCCCCTGTACCGAGAGCCACGATACGGAAAACCTTCCAGAGACGCCGCCGTCGCGAATCCCATCTCGGGGGATTCAGGAGATCGCCTCCGGCACCCTGCCGGAGAGGGGAATCATCACCGGAGGGGCTCTACATCATCATGCCCGCCTCCGGATTGATGCGTGAGTAGTTCATCCTTGGACTATGGGTCCATAGCAGTAGCTAGATGGTTGTCTTCTCCGCTTGTGCTATCATTGTTATAGATCTTGTGAGCTGCCTAACATGATCAAGATCATCTATTTGTAATGCTACATGTTGTGTTTGGCGAGATCCGATGAATATAGAATATTATGTTAAGTTGATTATCAATCTATCATATATGTGTTGTTTATGTTCTTGCATGCTCTCCGTTGCTAGTAGAGGCTCTGGCCAAGTTGATACTTGTAACTCCAAGAGGGGGTAATTATGCTCGATAGTGGGTTCATGCCTCCATTAAATGCAGGACGATGACGAGAAAGTTCTAAGGTTGTGGATGTGCTGTTACTACTAGGGATAAAACATTGATGCTTTGTCTAAGGATATTTGTGTTGATTACATTACGCGCCATACTTAATGCAATTATCTGTTGTTCGCAACTTAATACCGGAAGGGGTTCGGATGATAACCTGAAGGTGGATTATTTAGGCATAGATGCATGCTGGATAGCGGTCTATGTACTTTGTCGTAATGCCCTGATTAAATCACATAGTAATCATCGTTGATATGTATTGAATCTTTATTTGTTAATTGCTCGCCTGTAATTTGTTCATCCAGCATGTTAGTTATCTTATTGGAGAGACACCACTAGTGAACTGTGGACCCCGGTCCATTCTTTTACATCTGAATACATTCTACTGTTTTTACTGTTCTTTGCAAACAAACACCATCTTCCACTCGATACGTTTAATCCTTTGTTTTCAGCAAGCCAGTGAGATTGACAACCTCACTGTTACGTTGGGGCAAAGTACTTTGATTGTGTTGTGCAGGTTCCACGTTGGGGCCGGTTTCACTGGTGTTGCGCCGCACTACATTCCTCCACCAACAACCTTCACGTGCTTCTTGGCTCCTACTGGTTCGATAACCTTGGTTTCTTTCTGAGGGAAAACTTGCCGCTGTGCGCATCATACCTTCCTCTTGGGGTTCCCAACGGACGTGTACATTTACGCGCATCAAGCAAACTTTTTCTGGCGCCGTTGCCGGGGAGATCAAGACACGCTGCAAGGGGAGTCTCCACTTCCAAACTCTTTACTTTGCTTTTGTCTTGCTTTATTTTATTTACTACTTTGTTTGCTGCACTTAAACAAAACACAAAAAAATTAGTTGCTAGCTTTACTTTATTTACTGTCTTGTTCTCTATATCAAAAACACAAAAAAAAATTGTTTACTTGTCTTTACTTTATTTGCCTAGTTTACTTTATTGCTGCTAAAATGAGTAATCCTGAAGTTGAAGTTCGTTCTTTTAAGCAACAAGGTGGAGAAAGTTTTAAAGATGCTTGGTACAGAATTAGTAATGCTCATCATAGGTGCATTAAGAAACACTCCACTACTATCCTTCTTAGAAACTTTTATGTTGGCTTATCTAGTTGGAATAGGTATGTTCTTGATACTCTTTCGGGAGGTAATTTCCTAGGTACTCCCGCTTTAGAAGCTAGTTGCATCATTGAGAGTCTAGTTGGAATACCACCTGTTAATGAAGTTAAAATTGAAATCTCTCTTGAGGATGTTATGAAAAAATTGGAAACCATAGAGAATTTTTTCCAAGTGTTGAAACTAAATTGGAAATGCTACTTGATAAAACTAATGAACTTGATAAATCCTTAGAAGGAATTGATGGAGGAATTAGTGTCCTAGGAACTTGTGTTGTCCAGGATAATCAAACCAATAGGATTGATGAACTTGAAAAAGCTATGGGAACCTTGGGTTCAACCTTTTCTTCTCTCAAGTACAAGGAGAAAGCTTATGTGGGTAAAGAGCAAAAATTCATGTATGCCTCTAAATGCCTAAACAAAAGAATTATTATAGGCCTAAAATTGCTAAAACCTCTAGCACCACCATAGAAAATTTAGATAATGGAGCACCTAAAGTACCCTCTGCAACAAGTTGTGTTTGCAAGAAAAATAATGATGTTGATGCTCCATCTCTTGATGTTACTTGATTTGCACTTTCTGCGCCTAGCTGAAAGGCGTTAAAGAAAAGCACTTCTTGGGAGATAACTGATGTTTTATTTTATTTACGGTATTGTTGAGTCTTGGAAGTTGTTTACTACTGTAGCAACCTCTCCTTATCATGTTTTTGTGCCAAGTAAAGTTTTTATGTTAAAGTTGATGCTATATTTGGGATCGCTGCGCAGAAACAGCATTGCTGTCTGTCACGAATTCTGGCATAAGTCTCTCTAAAAAATTCAAAAAAATCTGCAAATTTACGAGCATGATCCTCAGATATGTACGCAACTTTCATTAGTTTTGAGTTTTTCAATTTGAGCAAGTTAAGTGCCCCGTCCAGATGCATCTTTACGTAATGTTCTGTTTTTGACAGATTTATTTCGCATTGCCGCTTTTGCTATGTTGAATGAGTTTCTTTGTTCCATTAACTTTCAGAAGCTTTGTGCAATGTCCAGAAGTGTTTAGAATGATTTTTCACCTATGAATATGTGAATTTGTGGTTATGCACTAACCCTCTAATGAGTTTGCTTGAAGTTTGTGTGAAGTAAGTTTTCAAGGGTCAAGAGAAGAGGATGATATACTATGATCAAGAAGAGTGAAAGGTCTAAGCTTGGGGCTGCCCCGGTGGTTCATCCCTGCATATTTTAAGAAGACTCAAGCATCTAAGCTTGGGGATGCCCAAGGCATCCCCTTCTTCATCGACAACATTATCATGTCACTTCTAGTGAAACTATATTTTTATTCCATCACATTCTTATGTTCTTTACTTGGAGCGTCGGTGTCAACACCCGGATTTTTAAGTCCGAATGCCTATTATATCATTCATCGCAATCCCAGGAATATTGTTGTTGCGATATATAATAGCTAAGTATCACAGTCATTATTTATTACAACTCAATAGGTCTTACAACTTGAATCACATGATCCATATTACACAAATAGTTGATCTATTGATCAACGAACACAAACACAAGTTCAATGCAGAAGCGTAAAGATAAAGGGACTCTGTAGTCCACAGGCCAACGCTTGACGTCAGAAAGCTCCTAGTTATCATAGGCGTCCTGCTGGTCATCCTCGCGGTAGTTCTGTTCATCATCGTACTCTGGCCATTTGAATAGCCAGGGACAAAGCCGTAAGTACTTTAAGTACTTGCAAACTAATACTAATGTAAAATGCTAGCTCTTGGAATTAAACTCTATTTTTACTTGCATAAGCCATGTTTTAGTTTATGAGTAGTGGAGCATGTACTAGCTATTCAAGTGGGAACATTAGTGTCATTCCCACACAAGGATTGTCATTCTACCAAGTCACCAAGTCACCATTCATATTCATGAAAGTTTTCAAAAGACTGACACAGGAAATTGTATGGCCTTTCCAATTGTCCGTAACCGTGGACACGGCTATTCGAATAGATTGACACTCTGCAGAGGTTGCACACTTGTGCCACAACATTTGATTACATCCGTCGGAATAACTCCGAGTCACCGTAACACAGTACGCGGATCATCAACCCTAACCTTTCACTTATAAACCCTAGTATGAGCACCTCTCCCCATGAGCTTGGCCTCCCAGTGAAAACCAACTGTTAACCTGGGAACTGCACAGGGCTTGGCCGTACAATTTCACCTCAATTCACATCTTTCTCAACAACGGAGGCAGCCTCAGCGTAACCCCTATGATGTGTGTTCAGAGGGAACCCATACTAAGATGTATAAACTTCCAGTTAAGCCCTACCCATAATCAGGTATTGTGGGGGTACTTGTATTTGGAAAGGTATCGCATTCAAACCAATATCAGGGTTTTATCAAAAATCACTATCTTCTCTTGGTCACATTCACTTCACAACTATCAATGGGATTTTATCAAAAATCACCATCTTCTCTTGGTCACCTTCAACTTCAAGACTTTCAATGGAATGCCTCACCATTCCAAGGTTTCAATTTCACATGTTCCCATCTAGAGTAGTCAAGTTTTAGTATTTTAGCACTAGCACTAATCATGAGGGGTGCTACATTGCTTGCCATCTATAGGACTAGCGTTGCTACTCTAATAGTTTTGTTCAACTATACCATTTGAATAACTCCTTTGAAAAACACGACAAGTAAGACTTGTAGGGTAAACAAATAGGATAAGCTTGTAAGAAGGTAGATAAAAAAATCATGGTGCCTTGCCCAAGGTGGGCTTTGCACTTTGCAAGAGTATTATCTTGCCTTGGTAGTTCTCAAGGTTCTCTTCTTCCTCTTCCTGGTAGAATTCTCCTTCCTCTTGGTAATTGCCGGTACTAGCGTCTAAATTTGAATACAAGGTATAATCACTAAACAAGCTCAAAGTCTATGCTAAGCACATCATTATCTCACACAAGCTATGCTAGGCACACTCATAAAATAAATAGGTGCATTGGTTGTCTTCATTAAAGAAAATAATTTCCTCTCATTACATATGTAATTAATAATATTCATTTAGTTCTTGAGAAAATAATTTCCTCTCATTGAAATCTTCTTAAGATTTAACTCCTCAGATAATCATATATGAATTCATATTGACCTAAGTCAAGTATTCATTATCATTATTTGAGAAAGTGATTTAAATGAGATAATTCACCTCATACTATTTTATAATTCCTCAAATGATTTAAATCTCCAAAAATTCATATAGGAGTGTTTGAACCAGAGGTGCAAACATCTCATGAACTCATTTGGGGACAAGATTTAAATGAAGGGAAATCCTCCATATGATTTACATAATAAATTTGGGACAATATCACTTACTAAACTAGCCATATTGTCCATTAATTAATCTAGGGCATGATCATGCAAAGTGACCACACCATTTTATTGCATAATCAATTAGTGTAAGTCATTTGTGAGCTATAGGAATTGGAATTGTTCCAATATCTATTTTAGTTGATTTTTAATAATTATTCTAAGGCAGAAAAGTCCCTGCCTTGTTCATTTTCCCATTTTAAATCTATAATAGATCTAGGGTTTCAACCAGTGGCATTGTGTAGATAATTTCTTAAGCTTTCTAAATATATAAAGTTTGTTAAATTTGGCCAAGCCAAACAGTTTCTATGAATTTTCAAAGTTGGGTCCAGTATTGAATTCAAACAAAATTGTTTAAACGAAATTTGAATTAATTAGGCCGGCGGGAACACTAACTGGGCCAGATTCAAAACGCAACGGCCCAACCTAGCCCAGTCCAGCCCAACCACGGTCCACAGACGCGCGGCGCGCTGACAGGGTGGGGTCCGCTCGTCAGCGACGTGTAACACCGAAACGGTATGGGCTGCTGCGGCGCGTTGGATCAGAATCCAATCCAACGGCCGAGGTTCATCGTCACGACGGCGAGAGAGGAGTTCGCCGGCGACTCAGGTAGGGGGTCGGAGAGCTCACCGTGGCTCCAGCTAGGGTGGGCAGTGGGCTCGACGAAGGTGTAGACGACGGCGATGCAGCCTGTAGCAGCGGCGGCTCCAGGGGCGGCTCCAATCGACGGCGATTTCACCAGGGCTTCCGCGGCTCCGATCGCTCGATTGAGCTTGCTCCGGCGACGATTGAGGTGGCTAGCAGTGCTGGGCGAAGCGGTGGTGAGTGGTGGTCATGGTGGTGTGCTTGGTTTGGTCCAGAGAGGCCTCCTTTTATAGGCGCGTGAGGTGCCGTGGGTGCTGCGGCGAGGTCGACAACGGCGCGGCCGTTACGGGGGTCTAGAGGGCTAGGCGACGACGGGGTCGTGTTCACGACGTCACCGCGGTCCTCTGAGCGTCAATGGCGCAGTCAATGGCGGCGTACGGTGGTCGGGCGCTTGCTTGTACTGGCGCGGCCGTGGCGGGCGCGTTCGTCCTCTCCGGCGATGGTAGGGGCTAGGGGATGACGAGAGCGTGTCCGGCGAGCTCCGCGTGGCGAGCCAAGTACCAGGGCGCGCGGGTTTGGTCTGGGTACGGCGAGGTACGGCGGGCGCCGCGTGGCCGTGCCGCACGGGTCCGTGCATGGCGACGTCACCATGCCGCTCGCGGCGCGCCAGGGACATCGTGGGCGCGCGTCGTCCGGGCGTTGTCGGCGTCCTCGCGACCAGGGGCGGATACAGGTGATCTCCTGGGATCCTTGGCGATGCGTTGGACACGGTGGTCGTGGCGATCGTGGAGGGAAAGAGAGGGGAATGTGCCGAGGCGCGACATGGCCGGCATGGCCATGTCCATGCCATGGATGGCCTTCTCCTTGGTTTCTTTGGCATGGGTTCGGTGTATGGGGGTTCCCTGGTCCATGCTAGGGCTGGTGGTGGTCAAGAATTGATCTGGTTTGATCAAATTCAAAAGTGGGGTGATCTTATTTTCATTAAAAAGTCTCTACTTTGCTTGATCCTAGCTCTTGATCCAAGATGAATTTGGTGTAGTCTCCTTTACAAAAGTTGTTCATTTTAGTGTGTACTTGGATGACATGCAAAGAGTTGGATGTGTTTGGTTTAGAAATTTTGAAATAGAGAGGCTCAAAGTGGTGACCAGATTGTAATTGTCAAAAATGACCATTATCTTATGTGAGCATATTTAATTCTTGGCTTGGGTTTAATTTGTGTTTCTTTGATTCTCAAAGTTGTAATAACTATTTAATATCATATTACAACTAATGGTGAAGACCAATTGGGTCTAGGGTCAAAGTTTATAAAAAATATCATATGTCATATGTTAGGGTTTTTAGGGTTTTCTTCTTATTTGATTTCTTTCTCTTTTTCATTCATTGGTTTGGTGATCATCATTGGATCACTCTAGGGTTGTAGAGTTTATCACATACACAAAATAACACTCATCATGGCATAACACTCAAAATGCACAAGTCCTATGCAGGGTACTATATGAATTTTGAAAAGTTTTTGTTAGTTCTCAAATTTGGATAATTGGATTTGTTCTTCTCCTTTATTTGAAATTTGAGGTGTTACAAACCCTTCCCCCTTACAAAAGATCTCGTCCCGAGATCTAGAAAAAAAACAGTCTAGAGGTTGAAGAGATCTGGGTACTCCTTCTTCATATCTTCTTCCCGCTCCCACGTGGCTTCATCTTCGCTATGATTGCTCCACTGGATCTTCAGAAACTTGATGCTTCGGGTGCGGGTGGTTCGGTATGCCTCTTCCAAGATGCGAATCGGCACTTCGCGGTAGGTAAGGTCATGATTGATATCCACCGAACGGTGGTCGATGTTCTTGAATACCTCGGTCTTCTCTGGCACTTCTAAGCACTTCCGGAGGAGTGAGATGTGGAACACGTTGTGCACAGCCGCCATTTCTTCTGGTAGCTCTAGTTGATAGGAGACTTCTCCGCGGCGGCTGAGAACTTTGAAAGGTCCGACATACCGGGGTGCAAGCTTCCCCTTGAGTTGGAAACGCTGCATTCCCTTCAGGGGTGATACCTTGAGATAGACAAAATCTCCGACTTCAAAGGTCATCTCTCGGCGTCTCTTGTCGGCGTAGCTCTTCTGGCGGGACTGAGCGGTCTTGAGGTACTCTCGGATCTTGTGCACCTTCTCTTCTGCTTCTCGAAGCACGTCAGGTCCAAAGACTTGGCTATCTCCGACTTCAGACCAATTCAGGGGGGTACGGCATTTCCTTCCGTACAGGGCTTCGAAGGGGGCCATCTGTAGACTGGCTTGGTAGCTGTTGTTGTAAGAGAATTCTGCGTAGGGCAGACAGTCCTCCCACTTGGATCCATATTCTAGGACGCAGGCTCTCAGCATGTCCTCTAGTATCTGGTTGACTCTCTCGGTCTGTCCATCAGTCTGCGGGTGATAGGCAGTGCTGAAATTCAGACGAGTTCCTAATCCTTCATGCACCTTCTGCCAGAATCTTGAGGTGAATTGTGAACCTCTATCTGACACTATTGACTTTGGGGTTCCGTGTAGTGCGACTATTCTGGAGATGTACAGCTCTGCTAACTTTGGGCCCTGGTAGGTTGTCTTGACAGCAATGAAGTGGGCTACCTTGGTCAATCTATCAACAACTACCCAGATGGAATCATTTCCTTTGCTGGATTTGGGCAAGCCCGTGATAAAGTCCATCCCTACAGAGTCCCACTTCCATTCGGGAATCTGTAGTGGCTGCAGCAGTCCTGCGGGTCGCTGATGTTCGGCTTTAACTCGTTGACAGATATCGCACTTGGCAATGTAGCTTCCAATCTCCCTCTTCATTCCATGCCACCAGAACTGTTCCTTCAAGTCCTGGTACATCTTGGTACCTCCGGGGTGGATAGAGTATAAGGTGTCATGGGCTTCCTTCAGAATGACTTGCTTCAACTCTGAGTCTGACGGTACACACAGACGTCCGTTGTACCAAAGGACTCCTCCTTCATCAATGGTGAATCCCGGGGCTTTCCCCGCAGCTATCTGCTTCTTGATCCCCTCAATGCTGGCATTGCCCTTCTGGGCTTCCTTGATCTGACCAATCAAGGTGGGTTGTAGCTCTATACTAGCTAGAAATCCCTTACTGACTAACTCCATTCTAAACTGCTCGAACTCCTGGTGTAAGCTGGGTTGTTCTTCTGCTATCATTGAGTTCAGCTGACATGGCAGTCTACTCAATGCATCCGCTACCACATTGGCCTTGCCGGGGTGGTAGTGGATCTCCATATCATAGTCCTTGATCAACTCTAACCATCTCCGCTGCCTCATATTCAGCTCCTTCTGGGTGAAGATATACTTCAGGCTCTTGTGATCAGAATAGATCTCGCAGCGGTTACCCATGAGGTAATGGCGCCACACCTTTAGTGCTAAAACTACGGCTGCGAGTTCAAGGTCATGGGTGGGATAGTTCTGCTCATGCTGCTTCAGTTGCCGGGACAGATAAGATATCACCTTTCCTTCCTGCATCAGCACACATCCAAGACCAATCTTGGACGCATCACAGTAAACGTCAAAGGGTTTGGTGATATCCGGCATGATCAGGATTGGGGCTGTGGTTAGTCTAAGCTTGAGTTGTTGAAAACTCTCTTCACACTTCTCCGTCCATTCGAACTTCTTGTCTTTCTTTAACAACTGGGTCATTGGTCGAGCGATGCTCGAAAAGCCTTCTACAAATCTGCGGTAGTATCCGGCTAATCCAAGAAAAGCGCGGACCTCGGTCTGGGTGGTTGGGGCTTTCCACTCTGCAACAGTCTTGATTTTGGCGGGGTCTACGGCAACTCCTCCTGCAGACAAGATATGTCCCAGGAATCCTACTTCCTTCAGCCAAAATTCACATTTGCTGAACTTCGCATACAACTTATGCTCTCTAAGGGTCTCCAGGACAGCTTCTAGGTGTTGCTCATGTTCTTCCTCGGACTTGGAGTAGATTAGGATGTCATCGATGAAAACGACAACAAACTTATCCAGGAAGTTCATGAAGATCTTATTCATGAGGTTCATGAAATAAGCAGGGGCATTGGTCAATCCAAATGACATGACATTGTACTCGTACAATCCATATCTGGTGGTGAAGGCAGTTTTGGGAATGTCAGATGCACGAATCTTCAGCTGGTGGTATCCAGTCCTGAGGTCAATCTTCGAGAATACTACAGCACCGGTTAGCTGGTCAAACAGGTCTTCGATCTTGGGCAAGGGGTACTTGTTCTTGATGGTGACATCGTTAAGCTTACGGTAGTCCGTACATAAACGACTGGCACCATCCTTCTTATCTACAAACAACACTGGGGATCTCCATGGTGACGCACTCGGTCGAATCAGACCTTTGGCTAACAGTTCATCCAGTTGCTTCTTCAGCTCCACAAGCTCTGCTGGGTTCATGCTATAGGCTCTCTGGGCTATGGGTCCGGTTCCGGGAATTAACTCGATGATGAACTCGATATCCCGATCTGGGGGCATACCGGGTAAACCTTCGGGAAACACATCGGGGTATCGACAAACGACCCTGATCTGATCCAAAGTTGGCTTGGTTAAACTCTGGTTGCAGGTAAATTTTCTGGGTAGCAGTTCAGAAACATGTTCTACGATAATACCAGTGCTACTGGTCATGGTGATGGCTTTCTTTGCACAGTCAATCATTCCATGATGCTTGGCCATCCAATCCATACCTAGCACTACCTCCAAACCTTTGGTTCCCAGAATTATCAGATTGGCGTAGAATTCAACTTCATGTATTTTGATGGGTACATTTTTACAGAATTTTCTGGCTTTAGTGGTTGATCCGGGGATTTGCACTATCATGACGTGTTTCAAGCTGATAGGTTGAATTTTACTTGTTGATGCAAAGTCTTCAGTGACAAAAGAATGAGATGCTCCGGAATCAAACAACACTCTGGCAGGTACTGAGTTGACAGGAAACATACCCAAGACAACGTCTGGTGCTTCCTGGGCTTCTTCTGCCTCCATGTGAAAGAGACGGCCGTTGCGGTTGTTGGGGTTGTTGGGGGCGAACTTCTTTCCGGTAGAGACGCGGCGTTGCTGCTGAGCAGGTGCAGGGGTGTTGCCGGCGAGCTTGGCAAGCCTCTTGGGGCACTCGTTGGAGTAGTGTCCCACTATACCGCACTCATAACAAGTGATAGTGGACTTGTCCTTGTTGGCGACTGGAATGGCGTTGCTCCCAGTCCTTGGAGCGGTGTTGGTGTTGCTGTTATTGGTATTGGGGGCTCGCATTGGTGCGCGGTTGAAGTTGTTGGTGTTGTTCTGGTAGTTGTGGTTGCTGTTGTGGTGGCCTCCTGGCCTGGGGTTTCCTCCACTCCGGTTCTGGAATCCGGGGCGTGAAGTCTGCATCTGGGGCTTAGTGTTTCTGGGGGCAAAGCCTCCGCTTGAGCTGGGGCGATACTTCGGAGTATGGCTGGGCCCACTCTGGTGCATCATGCGGCGTTTGCGGTTTTCATTGGCTTGGTTCAGCTTGCCCTCCATCTGGATGGCGGAGTCAACAAGGGCTTCAAGATCTGCAAAGGGAATGTTGACTAGGACCGTCTGCATCTCATCATGCAGTCCATTCAGGAATCTCTCTTGCCTCTTTTCAGTAGTGTCAGTCTCATCGGGGGCGTACCTTGACAGGGTAAGGAACCTGTCGCGGTATTCTACCACCGTCATCCTTCCTTGCTTCAGTTCGCGGAATTCATCCCGCATCTTCTTGATGAGACCCGGGGGCACATGGTACTTGCTGAACTTGAGCTTGAAATCTGCCCAAGTCATGACTTGACCTCCGTTCATGGCACGGGTGCTGGTCCACCAGGCTCGGGCTGGTCCGGCAAGGTAGTGGGTTGCAAACAGGACCTTCTCATTGGCTTCGACTCCGGCGACTTCCAAGTTGTTCTCCATAGTCTGAAGCCAGTCGTCGGCGTCGAGGGGTTCTTCAGTCTTGCTAAACACCGGTGGATTGGTGTTCTGGAAGTTCTTGAGTTTGGATCCGGGGTGATCATGATTTCCATGGCCTTGGTGAGCAAGGTTTTGCAGTGCTGTGATGTTGGCTTGACGTTCAGCTCTTTCTGTCTCCCTGTCTTGAAGCAGAGTCTGCAACAGTTGCATCATGGCATCGTTGTTGTTGCGATTGGGAGGGGCCATCTGAATATATAAAAGATTATAAGATAAGAGGGAATTGTCTAAGGTTTAATGTGGGGTAAATTTAAAACTTGTAAAACTTGAATGCTTTTGATGACAAACACACATTCATTCATTTCACATCACACATTACAAGCTAACATTCCACACTTCCATGGTTTTAAGAACCATTCCTCAGACTACGATACAAGAGATAGGAAACACACTCATACCCAGGGTTTTAAGAACCCTTCATGCTACGATACACGGGACGGGATACAACTCACACCTACATACGTGATCAAGTGTGGCTACCCTCATCCTCAATGTCGATGGGAACGACATCATCAGGTCCTGGCTCCAGGAACGCGTAGTCCTCCTCCTCAGTGAACTCGTCCTCCTCGTAGTCGTCGTCGTCGCTCAGAAAGGCGTCTCCTCCTCGAAGGTCAGCACCGGCCTCGTCCTCCTCTATCTCCATCAGCTGCTCCTCCTGAGCCTTGACGGTGGCCTCAAGTGATGCGATCTGGGCGCGAAGGCGTGTAATGGTGACATCCTTCTTCGCGCACTTCAGGCGAAGCTTGTTGCGGTCCCTGGACAGCTGCTTGATGGCATCGCCATGCGTGATCAGTGCGAGGTGAGTCTGGTTCGCGTACGCACGGGAGTTGTCTAACTCCTTCTGAGTGTGGTACAACATGTAGTCCAGATGCTCAGCGTGGTGCCTCAGCTGTGGGTGCGACTGCAGCTCCATGGGCACACCCATAGCATCACGCCTCACCAGGTGGGCGTAGCGGGACGCCAATATGCGCACCACGTTCTGTCCACAGAGGCGTGCGAGTGCCTCCTGAAGGCCACGTGCAAGACCATCGAGCCAGTTGCTCTCGCGGAAGGAGAAGAGGATCCTCTCCGAGGTGGGAGGCTCCAGCTTGCCCCTCAAGTCGGCGGTGATGATCCACTGCAACTCGCCTCCGACCTGGTCGTTCACCTCGATCCCGTGGAACTCCGGGTGAGGACGGCCAAGGAAGTCAGAGAGCGCGTTGAGGTCGTGCTCAAAGATCAAGTCTCCACCATTCCCGAGCTGGTAGAACTTGGTGTTGAGGGGTTCATTCGGCTCCATCTGAAAGTGAAATGTAGGAGTAAATTAGTGAGTGATTAAGTGTGGCAAACTTTTAAGTATATTTAAACAATAAAGAGCATGATATCCCCAAGTTTTGGAAAAAGCCTCAAAGACAAGAGTATGGTAAGTTTTCACAAATACTTGCTTCATTTTGATTTCAAAGTTAAGTTTTTTTATGAACGCCCATTCTAACTAAGGTTTTCTAAGGTCAAACAATGGCTCTGATACCAACTTGTCAACACCCGGATTTTTAAGTCCGAATGCCTATTATATCATTCATCGCAATCCCAGGAATATTGTTGTTGCGAGATATAATAGCTAAGTATCACAGTCATTATTTATTACAACTCAATAGGTCTTACAACTTGAATCACATGATCCATATTACACAAATAGTTGATCTATTGATCAACGAACACAAACACAAGTTCAATGCAGAAGCGTAAAGATAAAGGGACTCTGTAGTCCACAGGCCAACGCTTGACGTCAGAAAGCTCCTAGTTATCATAGGCGTCCTGCTGGTCATCCTCGCGGTAGTTCTGTTCATCATCGTACTCTGGCCATTTGAATAGCCAGGGACAAAGCCATAAGTACTTTAAGTACTTGCAAACTAATACTAATGTAAAATGCTAGCTCTTGGAATTAAACTCTATTTTTACTTGCATAAGCCATGTTTTAGTTTATGAGTAGTGGAGCATGTACTAGCTATTCAAGTGGGAACATTAGTGTCATTCCCACACAAGGATTGTCATTCTACCAAGTCACCAAGTCACCATTCATATTCATGAAAGTTTTCAAAAGACTGACACAGGAAATTGTATGGCCTTTCCAATTGTCCGTAACCGTGGACACGGCTATTCGAATAGATTGACACTCTGCAGAGGTTGCACACTTGTGCCACAACATTTGATTACATCCGTCGGAATAACTCCGAGTCACCGTAACACAGTACGCGGATCATCAACCCTAACCTTTCACTTATAAACCCTAGTATGAGCACCTCTCCCCATGAGCTTGGCCTCCCAGTGAAAACCAACTGTTAACCTGGGAACTGCACAGGGCTTGGCCGTACAATTTCACCTCAATTCACATCTTTCTCAACAACGGAGGCAGCCTCAGCGTAACCCCTATGATGTGTGTTCAGAGGGAACCCATACTAAGATGTATAAACTTCCAGTTAAGCCCTACCCATAATCAGGTATTGTGGGGGTACTTGTATTTGGAAAGGTATCGCATTCAAACCAATATCAGGGTTTTATCAAAAATCACTATCTTCTCTTGGTCACATTCACTTCACAACTATCAATGGGATTTTATCAAAAATCACCATCTTCTCTTGGTCACCTTCAACTTCAAGACTTTCAATGGAATGCCTCACCATTCCAAGGTTTCAATTTCACATGTTCCCATCTAGAGTAGTCAAGTTTTAGTATTTTAGCACTAGCACTAATCATGAGGGGTGCTACATTGCTTGCCATCTATAGGACTAGCGTTGCTACTCTAATAGTTTTGTTCAACTATACCATTTGAATAACTCCTTTGAAAAACACGACAAGTAAGACTTGTAGGGTAAACAAATAGGATAAGCTTGTAAGAAGGTAGATAAAAAAATCATGGTGCCTTGCCCAAGGTGGGCTTTGCACTTTGCAAGAGTATTATCTTGCCTTGGTAGTTCTCAAGGTTCTCTTCTTCCTCTTCCTGGTAGAATTCTCCTTCCTCTTGGTAATTGCCGGTACTAGCGTCTAAATTTGAATACAAGGTATAATCACTAAACAAGCTCAAAGTCTATGCTAAGCACATCATTATCTCACACAAGCTATGCTAGGCACACTCATAAAATAAATAGGTGCATTGGTTGTCTTTATTAAAGAAAATAATTTCCTCTCATTACATATGTAATTAATAATATTCATTTAGTTCTTGAGAAAATAATTTCCTCTCATTGAAATCTTCTTAAGATTTAACTCCTCAGATAATCATATATGAATTCATATTGACCTAAGTCAAGTATTCATTATCATTATTTGAGAAAGTGATTTAAATGAGATAATTCACCTCATACTATTTTATAATTCCTCAAATGATTTAAATCTCCAAAAATTCATATAGGAGTGTTTGAACCAGAGGTGCAAACATCTCATGAACTCATTTGGGGACAAGATTTAAATGAAGGGAAATCCTCCATATGATTTACATAATAAATTTGGGACAATATCACTTACTAAACTAGCCATATTGTCCATTAATTAATCTAGGGCATGATCATGCAAAGTGACCACACCATTTTATTGCATAATCAATTAGTGTAAGTCATTTGTGAGCTATAGGAATTGGAATTGTTCCAATATCTATTTTAGTTGATTTTTAATAATTATTCTAAGGCAGAAAAGTCCCTGCCTTGTTCATTTTCCCATTTTAAATCTATAATAGATCTAGGGTTTCAACCAGTGGCATTGTGTAGATAATTTCTTAAGCTTTCTAAATATATAAAGTTTGTTAAATTTGGCCAAGCCAAACAGTTTCTATGAATTTTCAAAGTTGGGTCCAGTATTGAATTCAAACAAAATTGTTTAAACGAAATTTGAATTAATTAGGCCGGCGGGAACACTAACTGGGCCAGATTCAAAACGCAACGGCCCAACCTAGCCCAGTCCAGCCCAACCACGGTCCACAGACGCGCGGCGCGCTGACAGGGTGGGGTCCGCTCGTCAGCGACGTGTAACACCGAAACGGTATGGGCTGCTGCGGCGCGTTGGATCAGAATCCAATCCAACGGCCGAGGTTCATCGTCACGACGGCGAGAGAGGAGTTCGCCGGCGACTCAGGTAGGGGGTCGGAGAGCTCACCGTGGCTCCAGCTAGGGTGGGCAGTGGGCTCGACGAAGGTGTAGACGACGGCGATGCAGCCTGTAGCAGCGGCGGCTCCAGGGGCGGCTCCAATCGACGGCGATTTCACCAGGGCTTCCGCGGCTCCGATCGCTCGATTGAGCTTGCTCCGGCGACGATTGAGGTGGCTAGCAGTGCTGGGCGAAGCGGTGGTGAGTGGTGGTCATGGTGGTGTGCTTGGTTTGGTCCAGAGAGGCCTCCTTTTATAGGCGCGTGAGGTGCCGTGGGTGCTGCGGCGAGGTCGACAACGGCGCGGCCGTTACGGGGGTCTAGAGGGCTAGGCGACGACGGGGTCGTGTTCACGACGTCACCGCGGTCCTCTGAGCGTCAATGGCGTAGTCAATGGCGGCGTACGGTGGTCGGGCGCTTGCTTGTACTGGCGCGGCCGTGGCGGGCGCGTTCGTCCTCTCCGGCGATGGTAGGGGCTAGGGGATGACGAGAGCGTGTCCGGCGAGCTCCGCGTGGCGAGCCAAGTACCAGGGCGCGCGGGTTTGGTCTGGGTACGGCGAGGTACGGCGGGCGCCGCGTGGCCGTGCCGCACGGGTCCGTGCATGGCGACGTCACCATGCCGCTCGCGGCGCGCCAGGGACATCGTGGGCGCGCGTCGTCCGGGCGTTGTCGGCGTCCTCGCGACCAGGGGCGGATACAGGTGATCTCCTGGGATCCTTGGCGATGCGTTGGACACGGTGGTCGTGGCGATCGTGGAGGGAAAGAGAGGGGAAGGTGCCGAGGCGCGACATGGCCGGCATGGCCATGTCCATGCCATGGATGGCCTTCTCCTTGGTTTCTTTGGCATGGGTTCGGTGTATGGGGGTTCCCTGGTCCATGCTAGGGCTGGTGGTGGTCAAGAATTGATCTGGTTTGATCAAATTCAAAAGTGGGGTGATCTTATTTTCATTAAAAAGTCTCTACTTTGCTTGATCCTAGCTCTTGATCCAAGATGAATTTGGTGTAGTCTCCTTTACAAAAGTTGTTCATTTTAGTGTGTACTTGGATGACATGCAAAGAGTTGGATGTGTTTGGTTTAGAAATTTTGAAATAGAGAGGCTCAAAGTGGTGACCAGATTGTAATTGTCAAAAATGACCATTATCTTATGTGAGCATATTTAATTCTTGGCTTGGGTTTAATTTGTGTTTCTTTGATTCTCAAAGTTGTAATAACTATTTAATATCATATTACAACTAATGGTGAAGACCAATATGGTCTAGGGTCAAAGTTTATAAAAAATATCATATGTCATATGTTAGGGTTTTTAGGGTTTTCTTCTTATTTGATTTCTTTCTCTTTTTCATTCATTGGTTTGGTGATCATCATTGGATCACTCTAGGGTTGTAGAGTTTATCACATACACAAAATAACACTCATCATGGCATAACACTCAAAATGCACAAGTCCTATGCAGGGTACTATATGAATTTTGAAAAGTTTTTGTTAGTTCTCAAATTTGGATAATTGGATTTGTTCTTCTCCTTTATTTGAAATTTGAGGTGTTACAGTCGGTTTATTTTTATTTTTGTTTTGTTTTGAATAAAGTTGGATCCCGCCATTCTTATATTGGAGATATTACGCTCCGCTTTTTCTTATGGAACACTTGTGTTCTTAATTGTGCTTTAATGTTCATGGCAAAGTCTAAATTGCTTCGTTAGATTGCTATTTGGTTGGAATTGGAAAATGCTGCATATGGTTTGGCAACTTGGCAATTGTTTGAGCTCTCATAGATCATGTTTAAGCTCTTGCATCATGTAGTTTAATCTATTAATGAAGAACTACCGTAGAGCTTGTTTAATTTGGTTTGCATGATTGTTCTCTCTAAGTCTAGATATTTTCGGGTAAAGTGTTTGAACAACAAGGAAGACAGTGTAGAGCCTTATAATGCTTGCAATATGTTCTTGTGTGATTTTGATGTACCTGTTCATACTTGTGTTTGCTTCAAACAACCTTGCTAGCCCAAACCTTGTACTGAGAGGAAATGCTTCTCGTGCATCCAAACACCTTGAGCCAAACTCCATGCCATTTGTGTCCACCATATCTACCTACTATGTGGTATTTTTCTGCCATTCCAAAGTAAATTACTTGAGTGCTACCTTTAAAATTTCATTCCTCTACCTTTACAGTATATAGCTCATGGGACAAATAGCTTAAAAACTATTGTGGTGATGAATATGTAGTTATGTGTCTTAATTCTTATAAGTTGCTTGTTGAGCGGTAACCATGTTTTCTGGGGACGCCATCAACGTTACCTTTGTTGGATAGCATGTGAGATGCTATGCATGTTCGTCTTGTCCGAAGTAAGTGGACTTCATGATCAAATGGTTTGAGTATGCATATGTTAGAGAAGAACATTGGGCCGCTAACTAAAGCCATGTATCATGGTGGAAGTTTCAGTTTGGACATACAACCTCAATCTCTTATGAGAATATTAACTGTTGTTGAATGCTTAAGCATTAAAAAAGAGGAGTCCATTATCTGTTGTCTATGTTGTCCCGGTATGGATGTCTAAGTTGAGAATAATCAAAAGCGAGAAATCTAATGCGTGCTTTCTCCTTAGACACTTGTACAGGCGGCATAGAGGTACCCCTTTGTGACACTTGGTTGAAGCATATGTTATGTGATGAGAATCCGTGTTTCCGAGCTAAGTAGGACAAGGTGCGAGCACTATTAGTACTCTATGCATGAGACATGCAACTTGTAGGAAGTATTATGCATAGCACATATGAATTATTACTACCGTTGACAAAATTGTTTCTATGTTTTCAAAACAAAAGCGCTAGCACAAAAATAGTAATCAATGCTTCCCTCTGCGAAGGGCCAATCTTTTACTTTATTGTTGAGTCAGTTTACCCACTTCTTTCTATCTTAGAAGCAAACACTTGTGTTAACTGTGTGCATTGATTCTTACATGTTTACTTATTGCACCTGTTATATTACTCTATGTTGACAAATATCCATGAGATATACATGTTACAAGTTGAAAGCAATTGCTGAAACTTAATCATCCTTTGTGTTGCTTCAATGCATTCTACTATGAATTTATTGCTTATGAGTTAGCTCTTATGCAACTCTTATTAATACTCGTCTTGAAAGTACTATTCATGAAAAGTTTTGCTATATGATTCATTTGCTTAGTCATTATCTTTGTTAGCAATCTTTTGTTCAGATCACTCCATTCATCTCATATGCTTTACAATAATGTTGATCAAGATTATGTTGGTAGCATGTCACTTCAGAAATTATTTGTGTTATCGTTTACCTACTCGAGGACGAGTAGGAACTAAGCTTGGGGATGCTTGATATGTCGCAAACGTATCTATAATTTCTTATGTTCCATGCTACTTTTATTACAATACTTGAATGTTTTATACATACTTTACAGTATCATTATACATTTTCCGGCACTAACCTATTAACAAGATGCCGAAGTGCCAGTTGTTGTTTTATGCTGTTTTTGGTTTCAGAAATCCTAGTAAGGAAATATTCTCGGAATTGGACGAAATCAACGCCCAGGGGCCTATTTTTACACGAAGCTTCCAGAAGACCGAAAGGGAGACGAAGTGGGGTCACGAGGTGGGGACACACCAAGGCGGTGCGGCCTGGTGTGTGGCCCCCTCGTGACGCCCTCTGACCTACCCTTCCGCCTACTTAAAGCCTCCGTCGCGAAACCCCCTGTACCGAGAGCCACGATACGGAAAACTTCCAGAGACGCCGCCGTCGCGAATCCCATCTCGGGGGATTCAGGAGATCGCCTCCGGCACCCTGCCGGAGAGGGGAATCATCACCGGAGGGGCTCTACATCATCATGCCCGCCTCCGGATTGATGCGTGAGTAGTTCATCCTTGGACTATGGGTCCATAGCAGTAGCTAGATGGTTGTCTTCTCCGCTCTAACATGATCAAGATCATCTATTTATAATGCTACATGTTGTGTTTGGCGAGATCCGATGAATATAGAATATTATGTTAAGTTGATTATCAATCTATCATATATGTATTGTTTATGTTCTTGCATGCTCTCCGTTGCTAGTAGAGGCTCTGGCCAAGTTGATACTTGTAACTCCAAGAGGGGGTAATTATGCTCGATAGTGGGTTCATGCCTCCATTAAATCTGGGACAGTGACAGAAAGTTCTAAGGTTATGGATGTGCTGTTGCTACTAGGGATAAAACATCGATGCTTTGTCTAAGGATATTTGTGTTGATTACATTACGCGCCATACTTAATGCAATTATCTGTTGTTCGCAACTTAATACCGGAAGGGGTTCGGATGATAACCTGAAGGTGGATTATTTAGGCATAGATGCATGCTGGATAGCGGTCTATGTACTTTGTCGTAATGCCCTGATTAAATCACATAGTAATCATCGTTGATATGTATTGAATCTTTATTTGTTAATTGCTCGCCTGTAATTTGTTCACCCAGCATGTTAGTGATCTTATTGGAGAGACACCACTAGTGAACTGTGGATCCCGGTCCATTCTTTTACATCTGAATACATTCTACTGTTTTTATTGTTCTTTACAAACAAACACCATCTTCCACTCGATACGTTTAATCCTTTGTTTTCAGCAAGCCGGTGAGATTGACAACCTCACTGTTACGTTGGGGCAAAGTACTTTGATTGTGTTGTGCAGGTTCCACGTTGGCGCCGGTTTCACTGGTGTTGCGCCGCACTACATTCCTCCACCAACAACCTTCACGTGCTTCTTGACTCCTACTGGTTCGATAACCTTGGTTTCTTTCTGAGGAAAAACTTGCCGCTGTGCGCATCATACCTTCCTCTTGGGGTTCCTAACGGACGTGTACATTTACGCGCATCAATGATCAATATGAGTTGCAATAATTCTGCATTTAGATAGAGAAAATCTTTATTACAATTCATATCGCAATTCGCATAACAAATATTTCCCATATGATTGACACAGATATCAATGGCAAGAAAGTCTATGTTGAAATAAAATATTTAGAGGGTACTGCTTGGATCAGATTTAGATGCCTCAAAGCACTGAATATTATTGGTACGATGACGTCTCAGAGCTCTCAAGAGCGACAACAAGGGACCGGTTGAGCTGTGCTTATTTAAACTTGCTCACGAATTGCCTTGGTCACATAACCACGACCACGATTCTAGCAAACTTTAGACATGTAATATGTAAATCTTCAGCATTTTGGTTGTCGTCTATCGAACAACTGAGGATATGTTCTTATTTTGCTCAGTTTGCCACAAAATTGCTGTGTTGGCACTTGAGTGACATATAAATGATATTTCATCTTTCCAATTTGTTTTCAACTCATAAATTATCTCGGTTTTCAGGGACATACATGTTGTGTTCACAAAGAGATATAACAGTTTGCATCCTATTATATTGGCTTTATGACGTATCCCTCCACCTTCGGTTAGATGTTTCTCTTTTTGTGTGGGTATCTTTTCAAATTGTCTATCCCGCAACAACGTGCGGGGTATTATCTAGTTTTACAAACGAGGAAGTATACAATTCATGCATTTCCTATCAAATATGGCCTAGTCCCAGTATAGATGTTTTTTCTGTTCGCAATAAAGCATGTTGTGATTCTAGATATCACGAGGACATTTCTAACACGCAGAGACCAAAAAAAGGAGTGTTCATAAATGATAATTTCTCCGTATCGGTTTAACAGATGCGTACACAGTTTAAAGCAAAGTTTGACCATTAGTTTGATAAATAAAATATAAATTAGATGTTTATAAAATTTATACCATCAGATTCATATTCAAACAAGGTTTTCAGTGACATATTTTTTATGACATATTTATCATATCTTATTAATCAAATTAATGGTCAAAGTGTTTTGTTAAACTACGTGTGTGTCTGTTAAACCGATAGAGAGGAAATATTTGGATGAAAAGTTACCAGAAAATCATCCAAATCTTGGGCTTTCGACGCTCTCCTCCTCTCGGGTGTCTCAGACCTTCATAAGTGAAATTTTGGGTGGAGCAAGCAAACTGGATGCTACAAGTTTCGTCCACACGTACGTTTATGTCAATGCAGTACGGACTCGGGCGAGCAAAATAAACGGCCTCCTCAAGTGATATTCCCCATACAGTATATTGTTTTTCACTTGTAGTCAACGCTCTGCCAAAGCAACCTTGGCTGTCCACCGCTTGGAATCTTGTTCGTTTGTGCTGTAACGTCTACCGTGGTGCACACATACGGAACATAATAGGACCAAACAAAACAAAACAGCAGACGAATTGTTCCGTCCGCATGAAGTGCGCACACACACAAGTATTTAGACTAGCCACAATAAAAATATTATAGGTAATATCATGCATTACATGTAGATAAAAAAATTATGTGGCACATCAATTAATGATGAGAGAGGTGAGACTAGTATCATATGTAGATACCGTATCATAGCACGTAAAATTAGAAATTTTAGTGGCAAACACATCATGCACATGATTCTACAAAATGTTAAATATGATGGAACTATGATACTAATTCATGATACTATACATTGTAGGTGTTGTATCATAAATTAATATTATATGTATGATACTAGTCTATAATACATTCCATTGTGACTAGTCTTATCGATGAGACCTTTTCACTATTCCGATGAAAGCAAATGCTTCTAGAAGGTAGAACCTCAACTTGTCGCGGGCCGGACGAGGCGGATTTTGCAGAGTTTTTAGCATAAAACTACCGCTTTCTCGTTCCAGTTTTGGGAAACTACCACTTTTTAAATTGGTAACAAAAATCTGCAACTATTCAATATTTTTTTACAATGTGCACTAAAACTCAAATTAATCAGAATTGTCACTAAATCTAACAGTCGGGGCCCACTTGCCAGGATGACGTGGTGCCGGGAGATGCTTGACTGACACGAGACCCACTAGTTAGCCGATTAAAAAATCGAAAAGAAAAAGAAGTAAAAAATCAGACGAGAGAAGGAGGTCTTCTCCTTCCTCTACCCTTAGAGCCTGACCGGAGGGTCAGATGGCTAGCTCAGGCAGGAGTGCTTTCAGCTACCTAGCGACCCGGGTTCGAGTCTCGAACACCGTGGTTTGCTGCTCATAGCTTCCCTGGGTGCTCGTTTATGGGTCTCGTTTTTTTTCCTTCCTCTACCCATCGCCCATGTTAGGCAAGGTCCGCCGCCGCGCTAGGTTGTGCCCACCGCCGCGTCCCGGCACCCGCCCATGCTCGCCGTCACGCGCATTTGCCCGGCGCCGCGCGCGTGCCAGGCCGTGCCCGCGGCCCCGCGCCAGCCATGCCCGTTGTTGCGCACGCCTCGCCGGAGTAGGAAGGGGAAGAGGTCGTGCTCGCCGGCAGGAGCTCGCTTGCGCCCCCGCGCCAGAGCATGCCCGCTGCTGCGCCCGCCTCGCCATAGTAGGAATGGGAAGGTACGCTCACCGGCAGGAGCTCGCCCGCGGCCACGCGCCAGACCATGCCCATTGCTGCATCTGCCTCGCTGAAGTAGAAAGGGGAAGAGGTCGCGCTTGCCGGCATGAGCTTGCCGACGAAGGGAAGGGTGGCGGAGAGGAGGGCCGACCGGCCACCGGCATGGAGGAGGGCTACTGGCCATGGCGGGGATGGGTGGTGGGATTTTTTCTTTCCGTTTTTGATATTTTTTATTTTTTAAGTATTTTAACATTTTTAATTGGGTTGACGTCCACTTCAGCAAAATTATCCCTGAGGTGTGGGTCCCCGTATCTAATTCTGATTAGTTTCATTTTAGTGCACATTGCAAAAAAATGTAAAATAGTTGCAGATTTTTGCTACCAATTTAAAAGTGATAGTTTTATGGAACAATGAAAGTGGTAGTTTTATGCTAAGAACTCGATCTTGCCACGCTGGCACTGTGCCTAGATTTAAAAAAAATCAAAATTTGTACTTTTAATTTCTTAAAAAAATCACAGCTTTTTGTCCATGGATATGTAAACATGCGATGTGTATTTCTGTGAAGTTTTGATGAAAAAAATAATTTTATTTGGGGATATAGAGAAAAGCAAATTTGTGGTTGTATATAGCAATAGATAGTGAATGGATCTTACCGAACAAGGGGGCGTGAATTGTCGCTATGCAGTTTTTAGCCTTTTTCAATTCTAGTGCGATGCGGAAGTAAAGGTGATAGCTTTGGTGATCCTAGTGTGATCCTAGGCTAGTGCAACAAGCAAAGGAACCAAATACAATAGTAAGGTTAGGGAGCGGGACAACCGGGGGCGCGGAGATGAGGCGAGGTTTGTTTCCCGCAGTTCCTCCCATAAAAGGGAGTACGTCTGTGTTGAGGAGGTGCTAGCCTCACACAAGAGGCTAGGCGGCCACACCACGAAGGAAGGCCTCACCTTCTTCCTCCAGAGAGCCCCACAAATGGGCTCCCCCTTATCCACTAAGGCACCGGTCGAGGCGGTGGTTCCTTCACAAGGTTGGGGCGAGCTCCACAACACTAGGAGGCTCCCAACACCCTATGGGGCTAGCACAACTCCAAGCTAGCCTCCATAGAAGCACTTCACCCAAGATCCCACAATAGGAACCCTAACTTCAAGATCCACTAAGGACTAGATGGTATTGGTGGATTCTCTCTTGGTAGATGTATAGATCGGGGCCTCCTCCACCACTCCTCCAAATTTGGGCAAGATTGATTGGATAGGTGGGGAGATCCTCAAGGTTTGAGCTCAACAACAGTGGAGGAGAGAGAGAGAGAAGAGATAAAATCGAGCTGGGGAAGAAGGGGCATTTATATAGGTCCCTCCAAATCCAACCGTTTTGTGCAGTTTCCGCACAACCGGTACTACCGCTTTGGCAAGCGGTAGTACCGCTCTGGATTCGAAATCCCCCACAGTTTTAGCCACGTGGACTCACAACGATAGTACCGCTTGCGGTACCGCTTGAGGTACCTCAATGACCTCTGTGAGCCCCTGGACCCTCGCGCGGTACCTAAGCGGTACCAAAGCGGTGGTGTCGTAACTTGCGTTACGGTACCTAAGCGGTACCAAGGCGGTACTACCGCTCTCAAGCGGTACTACCGCTCAAGGTACCGTAGAGGTACCAAGCTAACGACAGCCATGCACCACCTGTGTCCACGTTCCCAAGGGCACCCCCCTCTTTCAAGAGGATTCGCGGCATGTCAAGCCCTGGTAAGATTCTTCGCTTTGCATCGAATTAAACGACATGCTCCACCGCTTGTGCGGGCCCCCATCAATTCCTTTGAGTTTCATTCTTGCGAACGTACTCCCCAGGCGGGATACTTAACGAATTATCACCCTCAGCTGTGCGATCTAGAAACTGTGGCATTTCAGTACCAATTTCCTTTAGAATTTATTTGTCCTGCTGCCTGAGCATTGCTTCTGGATTAACAACTTGCTCGGCCTTTGACAAGTATTCTGCATAGGCAGTCTCCTCGATCTGATGCTTGGCAGCTTGAGCCTCTATCAGTTTCTGCTTCTTTGCAATAGCAGCTTTACTAACAACCAGTTTTCTTTTGGGCGCTGCTTGCCCGCTGGATCTTGTAACTCGCTGAGCCCTGCCTCTGCCTGATGCAGGAATAGTGGCTTTAGACTTACCGCCTCTGCCCCTGCCTCTGCCAGCAGCCTTTTTCTGCTCGGAGTCCTCAGAACTGTCAACAAAGTCCTTTGGTGAAGGCGGTGGACTTTCATCATCACCACCAAGACCTGCTGGGCCTTCACTGAACTCATCTGAATCACGGTCTTACATCTGCAAGGGTAAGATGGACAGAAGCATAGGGGTAAGTGTTATCCTGCTGACCGATAGCAAAGTAGTACCGTGAGGGAAAGGTGAAAAGAACCCCCAGTGGGTAGTGAAATAGAACGTGAAACCGTGTTGAGCTCCCAAGCAGTGGGAGGGGAAAGTGATCTCTGACCGCGTGCCTGTTGAAGAATGAGCCGGCGACTCATAGGCAGTTGCTTGGTTAAGGGAACGGAACCCGCCGGAGCCGTAGCGAAAGCGAGTCTTCATAAGCTCTCTATGGGACTTTTCAGTGCAAAAACTCCAGAGCGGTACCAGTAGGGTAGCGGTACTACCGCTCCTGGTACCGGTAGTACCGGTCAGGCAGAAACTGTTTTTTCCTCTTTTCCTCTCCAACCATATTACCTCGCGACACACACACACACAAAACCAGAAAACCTATAAGATACGTTTCAGTCTTCCGATCATGACGTGTTTAGCGAGTGCACCGTGCACCTACAAATCTAGCAAAGACAATCTTTGCACACGGTTAAATTCATTCAAGTGTTGTTATCAAACACACAAAACCCAGGATATAGACCTTGCTCTTTCAGATAGCTATTATTTTTGGCTGAAATTTATCTATTTTCCGTAGTCCAAAATACAACTTTTTTCCCACAAATGTTGTAGCGTCCACGGTGGATGTATATGCCTACTTTCATATTTTTCACTAACTTTTGGAGACCTAGAAAATACAAATTTGAAACCGGGAAAGACTGGTGCTTGGGTGCAACTGCCGGTTACCGTCGGATGCAATTCGATTGGCATGAGCGATAAGATGTTCTTGGCAGTGTATGTATGCAGGATAATTGAGAATTATTTTCATAATTAGTTTTACAATACTAAATATGAAAATAAAAGCTAATATCACGTGAAACTCAAACGTACTAGATGTATTGATCAACATGAACGATATACTGGTGCAGAATAAACCTTCACACACATCTAAAATGGTCAGCCGCACACGGTAATCCTCCCTGCCACTATGCAAGAGTGTTCGACGGTGCTCCTTTCGCACACGGTCTATGTCTAGAAATCGTTTGCGATTAGTAGGGTCATCACAAACGTTTCATTCCACCAGCCGTAATCAACTTGCCAGAACAATATGATGTGCCTTTAAGCATTGGTGTGTATTTACATCACATATCACATATCCATATTGACTAGCCGTATACTTTCTGCAAGCATCACAAATATTTTATTTATATAATAAACATTAGGCAACTATACCCAGTAGCCCATAACTCAAAATTGCATGCAGATACATTAGCAAAACTCATTTCTATTTGATTTTATATTTCATATACCTCATATATACATGCATTTTTACATAGATTCACTACCTAACTATGCATAATCTTTGTTACGTCATTCTCTCCATGCCAAAGGTTCTTCTGGCAATGAGAACCTTCATTGTAGCCCTCGGATTGGATTGCTTCTAAACTGGTTACCTAGAAACACAGGAGCAAAATAAGTGGAACAATTAAAGCAAAATAGATCAATTACATTGCATCGAAAATTATACTTACTGGTATCCTTAGGGTTGTTGAATCATTAAAAAACCTTAATAGAAGGATATCATCCAACTCATTAAGATAATGCACAAACATATCTTTGGAGTCAGAATATATAGATACAAAACACATGGTCGCTACATATAAACTAGTCAAGTACAAATATAATGGTATCTTACTTAGAAGGGAAGGCATGATTGACCCTATTGGCCTTAATCTTTTAATCAAATTATGATGCAGTGTCACCAAAATACCTTCCTTGAGATTTCGTTAACACCAAAATCCGATCATAAACATTAACATATATATAGACAATACAGAATACCATATACACAACATGTAACATACAGATCTATCAATCTAATCCTAGCATACAACCTAACAAGTGTATATCAAGGTAGTTTACACATCAGATGACAAAACACCTAGCAGTAACAAAATTTCTAATGGATATGGCCTTCCTAATTGTGCTAATGAGTAAAATATTTGTACTCACCAATCCTAACACAATATTCAAATGAATCCGGCCTCGATAACTATGGTACGCATCAAATCAGTAGTCTACTTAAATAAAAATGTATTAACGTATACCTTTGTGCATGAGTCCCATGCAATCGGTCGAGCTCGCAAGGAAGCACCAGCTTGATCGGTATTATCAAAGTTCGAACGCGTGGTTCGGTCAGGACAAATGATGAAAAAGCCGCCAGCAAGGAAATCTGCATTCCGGTGAGGTAGGGCTCCAGAAGATAGCTAGCTTCCGTGTTGCCATCCAGGTGACCTAAAGGAGCAAGGTGTGTCCTGCGTATTCCTAAACATGGAGTGGCGGTTGTCGTGGAGTGAGTATGGCCGGGGACCGTGTTGATTTTTATATATCCTGAAAAGAAGGTAGGGTTGAGTTTGCTGGGTCCAAATTGGCCAATTTTCACACACGCTTCACTACAGATAAATCGTATGAATTACTGATCCATCACATACGCTCAATGATTGGGATGACTGGGAAGTCATATGCGTATGTTCACACACCAGTGATTTATACCCGGCATCACAAATATCTTTTCTGTAGAAAAGCGTTTGCATTACCTCTACACTTTCAGTCTTTGTCTTTCTCACCAAAACAATTTGAACATAAATAAAAGGGAGCAAATTGGTTGCACAACACACATAGTTCATCTTGAAGAAGGTTTCATAATATATTTGGGCTTAGACCTGAAGGGAACCAATCTAAAATGGTTGCCCTTCCTGTTACAAAAAGAGGCAGGCGTTGGCTTCACATTTCATACATATATAGGACCTAACAAAACCGTAAATCAATATACTAAACGTCCTCCTCATCACCAGAGGAGACGTCGATGACATCAACGCTATTGCCGGTGCCTGATGCCTCTGCGTCATCGATGGCCACGCCCTCTGTCGTTGCCTAATCGACGATACCTCGGAGGAGGGATCCTCACGAGGGGGAGAAGAAGTAGGGGCCATAGGGCGGAGTGCACACGGGACGGTGGTACGCGAGTTACCCAGCTTCGGAACACCTGCACGATGACAGGGCCTACTGCTGCTTGTCTGGAATTATCTGGGCGCTTGCACGTTGTTACAATGGTTGTGGTTGTGCCTCTAGGGCTCCCGGGATCCGGCTTATAAAGGCGCACGGATCTAGGGTTTACATGGAGAGTCATAGCCGGATTACAGATTGCCTAGTCTACGTTACAATATCTTGCCGTGTACGTCAAGGATCCGCCTCCCCTATACGTCGTACTGGATCCGG
The DNA here is from genome assembly GCF_019359855.2 of Lolium perenne. NCBI lineage: Eukaryota > Viridiplantae > Streptophyta > Magnoliopsida > Poales > Poaceae > Lolium > Lolium perenne. The sequence continues at coordinate 83,354,925 of NC_067248.2, read as the reverse complement.
GTTCCTCATGGGCCTCCACGGATCCGGGTTCCTCCAAAGGTCAGTGCGGATCCGGCTATCTGCTCCTGGGCCGGACTTCATCCTTCATGATCAACAGCAACTGGGCCGCCCGATGGGCCACATGCCACCATCACCGTCTATGGGCCACCCGGGCTTGCCGGATCTAGGCACTGTCGATGGTACACCCATGAAGTATACCCACAACAGTAGCCCCCAGAGTTCTCCGAGTTTCTCCCGCAGTTTCCGCCATGCTTGCACCTTATGATCGCCGGCATTGATGGTAACGCGGAGAAAGTTGAAGAACTCCAACTTCATATCTTCTTTTTTCCAACTATAAGTCGGAAGATTTCCCATCCTGCGGGACTTCATCCATCGACAGCCTTAAAGCATGTCTCCGGGTTACTCCCCTGCTTGTGAATGTGAACTTCTTATCTTCACGCTTTTACCCGGAGTCTTAACAGACTCAAACGGTTCCGCCAATTCTGGCGCCATTTTCGCGCGGTTTGTGCGGTAACTTATCTCTAGCCATTTTTACCGTTAGGGTTTGGGACACGTGTCATGCATCCAACGGCGCGACGCTTGCGTTCCGACCACAGGATGCGAAGCGCGAATCTCATCCCCCCGGCCTATAAATATCCACCGTCGACCCTAACTTCTCATTCACCCCCATTCTCACCTTCTCTACGCAGCGCCGCCCGAGAGCTCTACCGCCGCCGTGCCGGAACTCGCCGGAAAAGTCACCGGAGCATCACCGAAGCGAGTCCACCACCGTGATGTTCTTCGTGTTCTTAACTCCGACGAGCCACCGCACAAAAACCTCACCGCCGGCGACTCCGACCACCGCGAAGTCCATTGCGGTAAGTTCTCCGAGCTTCGATCCTTTGCCGTAGTTGGTAGGGATGATTGCTAGGTTGACGACGAGGATCCGACTAAATTACGCTTTCCGTTACTGCTTTTACATCTTCAGATGTCGTCCATGACTCCGCCTCCCGCCGATGAGCCGATCATGGCGACGCCCATTTCCTCCGCCCCGCCTCCCTTCGTCCCTGCTCAGCTGGATCCTACTAAGGATTCTAGCAAGGACATCGAGGGCACCTCAGCTGTCCCTGAAAAAACATCTGAGGCGGAGAAGAAGGCGGAAGAAATGGCTACCAAAAAATCCAAAGCTCGCCAACGGGACTCGGAATCCAAAGGTAAATGGTGGCCTTGCACCACCACGAATATTGAGCTGCAGAACTTGGAGGGGGAAGGATTTTTGCAACCCGGAAGTTGGAGGACGACTCCGAATGCCTTAGCTCCGGCCCCTCAGGACAATGAGATGGTGCTGACGAAAGCTTTGGTGGAGCGAGGCTTCTCATTTCCGCCTTCGGACTTCTTCCTCGAGATTCTGAAGGCCTATGGGCTTCAGCCCCACAACATCTCTCCGAACAGCGTGCTTGCGATTAGCAATCACGTCACTCTCTGCGAAGGCCATCTCCGGGTAACTCCCGAGCTCTCCTTGTTCCAATATTATTTCACTGTCAAGAAGGAGAGGATCCGGCAGTCCTCCGAGCTGGCGACATGCGGAACCATCACCTTTATGATTCGCCCGGGCCGCGTCTATCCCCATACCGACCGCCATGAATCCGCGCGGTACTGGTCCGCAGGCTTCTTCTACTTGAAGGACGTTTCCGACCCCGCGAACGCAAGAAAATTGCCACCGTTCAAGAACTGCCCCGCCACCGAGCTTCCGACATGGTCGCATTGCCCCCACATCTCCGAGTCACTCCAGCTCACGCGCGCAGTCAGGCGGATCTGTAAGCTGACGGAGGAGGGGTTGACGGGGAAGGACTTGACCCTTTCCTGGTTCACCAAGCGGATCCAGCCGCTTCAACACAGGGACCGCTTGATGTTCCAATACACAGGGCGCGATGACCCGATGCGCGTCACAAAAGACAATCTCTCCGCCGACGCCCTCGACAAGAGAATCCGGGTCCTCATCAAAGTTCCGCGTGAACTCCACGTTCACGTGTGCAACAAAGATATCCACATGAATGGTTCCGGAACCGCGGTACGTCGGCTTGACTGTAACCTCTTGTTTCTTTTCGCATTCAAATTTTTGTCTAAGTGTTTAACTCTGTATCAGCTCGAAGCGCTCGAAGAAAACGAACTCGGAACTCTTCTCCGGGTTCCTTCCACCGGCAACACGGATCCAGAAGCCGCGTCGGAGGCGGAAGCTACCGAGGCCTCCCGCCCCGCGAAGAGGAAGAAGGCCGCTCCTTCCAGCCCCCATGCGAAACGCGCCCGCGAAGTGCCTAGCACTGCTGCTACCCGGAGAGCGGAGGCGGAAAAGAAGCACCTTTCACTGATTGACACCAGCAACAAGGGGCAACCTGATGTCCAGCATTTCTTCAAGCCTTCCGGGTAAGCGCCTATTTCCGAGATCCAAGTTCTGGTTTCACGCTCAAACTTTTACTTATACTTTTATGTTTTTTCTGAAGCTCCGGAAGCCAGCCCCCCAAGGCCCCAAGGGCCCCGAAGAAAAAGGCCAAGCCATCTCCGGCTTCTATTCCTGTTACTCCTGAGGATGAAGTTCCGCCCAAGGCTTCATCCGCCTCCAAGCCGGATCCGAAAGATGTCATCAATGTTGATGATCTTCCTGAAGATCCCGCCCACCACGGCGACTCCGCCAAGGGGACCTCCTCACCCGTTCCTCCGTCAGCTCAGCCAAGCTCCGCTTTCGCGGGGCCCACAGAAGAACAACAGGAGCAAAAGGCAAAGCTCCTTCAAGTTACCAACGCGACTCGAGTCCACCTCCAACCAACTCCGTCCCTTCAAAAGCTTACCCTTTCACAGCGTCACGCGGAAGTTTCCGACATGCTGAACAAAGTGTGGGGAAAGCCGGACGAGGAGGTGCGTGAACTCGCCGACCTGGAGGACAGCCTGAAGGAGTTTTTTGCCAAGCACAGAGAAGTGCGGCAGGTAATACTAGCCCCCAAGCATTGGGTGATATATTTCAGTGTAACATGTATTAGCCGATGCTTTCCCAAAATGTACCTGAGGCGGAAATTTTAAAATTTTTATACCAAGACTTTGAATTCCTCGCTAGCCCCCAAGATTTTAAATATCCGACTAACTCCTTGCTGCTTTGCAGACCACGCGGAAATTGCACGAAGATCTGCGCGTGCACGTGCTGGAGCAAATCACGGAGATCGAGGGGCTGCGCCAGAACGCGGAAAATAGCCAACAAGCTATCCGGCTGCTTGAATCCCGTCTTCAAGGTACGATATCTGGGTCTGCTTTTTTGTTCTGATATAATTGTTCAGGATGCATAATATGTGCAATTTTGTCTACCTACAGAAGAGACTGCCAAGCACTCCAAGTTTGACGAGCTATCCGCCAAGGTCCAGGTGCTTGAAGCGGAGAACGAATCCCTCAAGAACTTTGTGAAGACATCCGCTTCCCAGGAGAATCAAGCGAGGAAAGAGCTGTCCGAAAAACATGCTCGTGACCTGGCGGAGCTGAATGAAAAACTGGAGAAAAGCCAAGGCCGCGTGATTTCCATGATATCCAAGAACAAAGTTCTGGAAGCGGAGGCGGAGGCCATTGACAAACTTATCTTCCGTAAGAGTTTTCCGTGTCATTGCTCCGACTACCTTGTAAGCTTTCTTTCTAACGGAACTGAACCTCCTTGTTTCACAGCAAGTCTCGGCTTTGAATGGTCAAAGGAATCAAACCTGAAGAGGACGGAGGCATACGATGAAGCGCGGATTTCAATCGACGCGTTATTCGAAGCCTGTCGCGGAATTGCCAAGACCCTGTCTTTGAAGAAGGCAAAAACCACTGTGATCGACACAATGACAGAACTTATGCAACAAGTGCCGGATTTCATCAAGGACTAGCAAAAATCTTCAGCACGCGGAGCCGCCTCCCTAGTCCTGGCCACCTGCAAGGCTCACTTCCCCACGCTCAAACTGGCGGATGTTGCACGCGGAGCCCCCGAAGATTCCGACATGGGTGCCCTCCTCGCGGAGACCGAAGGCTACGAGCAGTTGTTTGTCAGGCGAGTGGATCACTCGTTCTGGTACAACCAACACGATCTGCCCTCGGGATTTTCCGATGCAGAGGAGGAAGCGGGTGAGCCGGAGTATTATGGGGAAGGCTCCGGGTCAAGCGGCGAGCATTCCGGAGAAGACTCTGGTGACGACTCCAAAGCCGGATCTGGTGACAGCGACGGCGGCTCCACCTACCAGCAATCTGAAGAAGAGGACTCCAAGTAGAGTTCCTGTTTTAGACAATGAAACAAATTGCATCATTTTGGCCCCGGAGTGGGTTTGTAACATAACTTAAATTCTTAAGTAGTTAGGGACGAAACAAGCATGCATGCGTGGGCGGAAAATACTTATCCTGCTATCCGTTTTTATATTATTTGCATGTGTTGTTTCTTGAAAGCAAGTGCTGGTTTGATAATTTCCGGCTTGCCCACTTGACCTTCCACGAGCCGGAAAACCCGTGCCAGAAACGCTCGCCAGCGGCGACGAAGCCCAATGGCAATCCGTCAATAACCGCGGAAACAAGCCCCCAGCCCAAGTGCCGGAAGTCGCTACCAGGAATCCATGGGTTTGCAACAGAAAAAAATTTCGCCAGAAAACTTAAGCTTACGTCCTAAGGGACGATTTTGAAAATCACAACTTTCATACACGCCTAGGCGGAAAGATCCAGCTCTGCGGTTTTAGTCGGAAAAGACATACACGATCCAGAAATGAAAAATTAAAGGAGGTAAAAGACTCTAAGAGTGAACCAAAAGCTTTATTTCATTGATCATGTATCATATATATTACAAGGTATGTAATGCGTAAAGCGCTAAGTGTGGAAAGGACGTAGCTGTGCTATGTTCCAGGGACGATCTGTTTCATCATATATGTCACCCGGATCTTCTCGTTTTCGTTTCCGATGCCAGTTAGCGGGTCTATCCTTTAGTTCCCGGAAATCAACGAGGTAATAGGATCCGTTGTGTAGTACTTTGCTGATGACAAAAGGTCCTTCCCATGGAGATTGCAGCTTGTGATCTTTCACCTGGCGAAGGCGGAGGACTAAGTCTCCGACCATGAACGAGCGATTCCGAACTCGACGGCTATGATAGCGTCAGAGCTTCTGCTGGTAAATGGTGGAGCGTTGGTCAGCTAGATTCCGAGCTTCTTCGATCAGGTCCACAGATAGCTGTCGAGCCTCGTCAGCGGTTTCTTCATTGTAGGCGGAAACTCGCGGTGAATCATGGATGATGTCAGTGGGGAGCACAGCTTCGGATCCGTATACCAGGAAGAAAGGAGTAAATCCTGTTGACCTGTTAGGGGTAGTTCGTAAACTCCACAGAACAGAGTCTAGCTCATCATCCCAAGCTCCGGCTGCGCGGCGCAGCGGTTCTTCAAGGCGAGGTTTGATTCCGGCTAATATAAGGCCATTGGCTCGTTCGACCTGACCATTAGATTGTGGATGAGCCACAGATGCAAGGTCAAGCCGGATCCCAACTTCATCGCAGTAATCCTTGAGTTCTCCCTGCGCGAAGTTTGTGCCATTGTCTGTGATTATACTGTGTGGGATGCCGAATCTCGTCACGAGGCTGCAAACAAATTTCAGTGTCGTAGCACCATCGGCTTTTCTCACTGGCTTTGCCTCGATCCACTTACTGAACTTGTCAATAGCGACCAGGAGGTATTCATGGCCACCAGGAGATGATTTCTTTAACTTACCAACCATATCGAGCCCCCAGACCGCAAACGGCCAGGTGATAGGGATGGTCCTCAGCTCTTGGGCTGGAGCGTTTGGTTGAGTAGCGTAGTACTGACAACCGCGGCAAGTTTTCACCAACTTGTCAGCGTCTTCTTTAGCTGTTAGCCAGTAAAATCCTAACCGAAAAGCTTTTGCAACGAGGGACCTGGGGGCGGCATGATGCCCGCGATCCCCTGCGTGGATCTCTCGGAGGATTTCAATGCCGTCTTGACTAGAGACGCATTTGAGAAATACCCCGTTTGCACTTCGTTTGTAGAGCTTTCCATCAACAATTGTGTAGGATCTTGCTCGTCTAATGATCTGTCGTGCGTGGACCTCGTCCTCCGGCAACTTTTGAGCAATGAGGTAATCCAAGAACGGCTGAGACCAGGCCGGAATGACTGCCATCACTTCCTTAGCCGGAGAAACTGCCAGATCAGGATTTTCCGGGTTTGCACCCTTCACTGAGGGTACTCGCAGATGCTCAAGGAAAATTCCAGGCGGAATTGGTTTCCTGCCGGATCCGAGCTTGGACAGCATGTCTGCTGCTGTGTTATCGTCTCTCCTGACGTACTTGACTTCGTATCCGAGGAAGCATTTGGCGATCTCGTCAACTTCGTCTCTGTAAGCCGCCATGACGGAGTTTCTGGCGTTCCAGGTTCCGGCTACTTGTTGTGCCACCAGGTCGGAATCTCCACAGCATATGATATGTTTGATCCCAATTTCCTTAGCGATGCGCAGACCGTGTAGTAGAGCCTCGTATTCCGCCATATTGTTGGTTGCTTCGAAGTGAATCTGCAGAACGTACTGCAGTTCTTCTCCGGTAGGTGACTTCAGGGTAACTCCAGCCCCCGAGCCTTGATGTTGCTTGGATCCGTCAAAGTGCATGACCCAAGCTTCAGGTTCCGGCACAGGTGTGCCCTCCGGTGCTTCAGTCCAATCCGCGATGAAATCCGCTAGAACTTGAGACTTGATTGCAGTTCGGGCTTCGTAGTTGATGTCAAAGGCAGATAACTCGATGCCCCATTTTGCTACGCGTCCTGTTGCGTCGGAGTTGTTGATGATTGTTGCCAGGGAAGCCTTGCTCACCACTGTCATTGGGTGCTCCTGGAAGTAGTGTCTCAGCTTCCGGCTGCCTAGGAAAACTCCGTATGCTAGCTTCTGAAAGTGAGGGTATCTCTGCTTGGATTCCGTCAGGACTTCGCTAATGTAATAGACAGGCCTTTGGACTCCGTGCTCAAATCCTTCTTCCTTTCGCACCACCACGATTACGAGGCTGATAACTTTGTTGGTAGCCGCTATGTAGAGGAGCATAGGCTCTGACTCAGCTGGAGCTGCCAATATAGGTGGGGAGGAGAGTATGTTCTTCAACTCCTGAAGTGCTTTATCTGCTGCCTCGTCCTAGACAAATTTGTCTGTTTTCTTTAGCAGCTTGTATAGAGGTAAGGCTTTCTCGCCAAGACGGCTAACAAATCTACTGATTGCCGCAACGCAACCAGTTAATCGTTGCACGTCTTTGAGACAAGTTGGCCTTTTGATGTTCAGGATAGCCTTGATCTTTTCCGGGTTAACTTCAATGCCCCTGTGAGAAACAATGAAGCCAAGGAGTTTTCCTGCTGGTACGCCAAAGACGCACTTCAGCGGATTCAACATCATCTTGTACCGTCGGAGATTATCAAAGGTTTCCTTAAGGTCGCTCAGCAGGTCGGATCCCTTTCTGGTCATGACCGCGATGTCGTCGACGTAGGCATGCACGTTCCGGCCAATTTGATCCTTCAGGCACCGCTGCATCGTACGTTGGTATGTGGCACCTGCGTTTTTCAAGCCAAAGGGCATGGTAACATAGCAGTATGTGCCAAAGGGTGCGATGAAGGAGGTCGCCTTTTGGTCAGACTCCTTCATCAAGATCTGATGATACCCGGAATATGCGTCAAGAAAACACAGAAGTTCCGCCCCTGCCGTCGAATCAATGACTTGGTCAATGCGCGGCAAGGGGAACGGATCTTTCGGACAATGCTTATTCACGCCGGAGTAATCGATGCACATTCTTAGTATTTCAGAATTCTTTTTGGGTACAAGGACGGGGTTTGCGACCCAATCAGTATGGATAACTTCTACTACAAAACCTGCCTCTAGTAACTTTGCTAATTCCATTCCTATGGCGCGGCGCTTCTTGTCTCCAAAGCGTCGCATAGCTTGCTTCACCGGTTTTGCACCCGGATTTATGTTGAGGTAGTGCTCGGCGAGTTCCCTTGGTACTCCGGACATGTCAGAAGGTTGCCATGCGAAGATATCCATGTTAGCTCTGAGGAACTCGACGAGCGCGCTTTCCTATTTGGGGTCCATGTTGGCTCCGACTGAAACCTGCTTGGAGTTGTCACCTTCAATGAGGTCATGCTTCTTGGTTTCTATCGCGGCCTTGAACGAGGTCTTCTGTTCGGAGATCTGCTTCTTGGTGGTCTGCATCTCAGTCGGATCCACCGCGGCTCTGTAGCCTTGCAGCTCCTCTCCAGATATGACGGATTCTGCAAAGGTGGCTTTGCCTTCCTCGCAGTCCCTAGCTTTCTTGTAGTCTCCGGACACGGTGATCCAACCGTTAGGACCCGGAATCTTGAGCTTGTTGTAGATGTAGCATGCCCTGGCGTGGAACTTGTGGTAGGTGGGCCTGCCGAAGATCACGTGGTAGGAGCTTTTGAAGGGCACCACTTCAAACGTGATCATCTCTTCGCGGTAGTTGTTCACATTGCCGAAGGCCACGGGAAGTTTGATGCTGCCCAGAGAGTTTGCCTTCTTACCCGGAACCACACCGTGAAATTCAGTGGTGCTGTGTTTGAGCTGTTCCTTGGTGAGGTTCATCTTCTCCAGGGTCTCCAGGTACATGATGTTCAGGCTAGCTCCTCCGTCCATAAGACACTTGGAGAAGTCATACCCGTCTATGCGGGGACTCACAACCAGAGCGTAGCACTCTTTGGGGATGACGGCCGGGTGATCCGACCTGTCAAAGGTACAGGCTTTCTCCGACCACTTGACATACTGCGGCACAGCCGGAACTGTGGCGTTCAAGATCCGGAGCGCCGATTTTTTCGCGCGGACAGTTGGGGTTCCGAGGAAGGTGTGGTAAGTTCTGACACTCTTCTTGCCAAAGGGGTTGGACTTGTTAGCTGCGGTACCCTCCTTGGGTTCCGGCGAAGCGTCATCCTCGTCCATGGCTTCGGAACTGTCCTCCTCTTTGTCCTTGTTCTTGCCCTTGCCTCCTTTGCCGCGCGGGCGGTGCTTCCGGGCTCGCTTGTATCCTGCCTCCGGGTCATTCTTCAGATCGTTGACCCACTTGCAGTTGCGATTGGTATGGGTGGATTTGCCCGTAGCCGGATCCAGATGGGCCAGGCACGGCATATCCCTGTATTCTTCGTACGTTTGGGGAGCGCGGGATCCGGCTGCGGTGACCTCGTCAGCACGCTGCTGGCCCCTGCCTGCTCCGCCTCCACGTCCGCGGCCTCTTCCGCCTCCTGGACCTCCGCGTTGGAACGTCATGGGTACCATGTCGGATCCTCCGCCTTTCTGGTCTTCAGGGGGGTTCTTCCGCTTGTTGCTGCTGCTGACGCCGTTATCACGGTTTTTCTTCTGTTGGTGCAGGGGTATGGCTGTAGCTGCGAGATCTCCGCCTGCGTCGTCATCGGCGGCAGTATGATCGCTGGCGATGTTTATCATCTCGTCAAGAGTGAGCTTGTTCGCGTTCACCAGGCAGGTGAGCTTGTGGCGCAGCAGCCCCCCACGCTGCAGACCACCAATGAAGGCGTGCATTGCTGTGCGGTTATCTACGTTCTCGCACTCGTTTCTGGTTGCCAACCATCGGGTGAGGAAACTCCTAGATGTCTCACCCTTCTTCTGGATGCAAGCTTGAAGATCGCTGGTGGTGGCCGGTCTCTTGTAGGTACCCCTGAAGTGGTTCTCGAAAGCCTTCTTCAGGTCCAACCAGCAAAAGATAGTGTTCTCCTCAAGGTCACTGAGCCAAACACGAGCTGGACCAATAAGGTACAACTGGAGCATGCGGCAGGCTATATTCGGGGTTCCTCCGGCGAAGGTTACTGCATTGTAGTAATCCTCAATCCAGGTATCCGGCCTCTCGCTGCCATCATAATGCTTCAGGTTTCCTGGTAGCTTAAGGTTCAAGCTTCTTGGCTTTGGTTCCTCTCGGATCATCTGGCCAAAGCACCTTGGACCGATGTAGTCGGATCTGTACTCGTTGAGGCGATCCCGGGCATCACGGGGGGCACCACCGGGTGATTTTGAGCGGGAACGGGATCTCCGGCCTCTGCCTCCGCCTCCACCTCCGCCTCCACTGGGTGGTGGCGAGGGAGATCTGAGAGGGGGCCTGTAAGATGTTCTTCCGCCTTCAGATTCTCGGCGTGGCTCCCGCGGCTGGCTCCGGCTTAGGTGGCTCCTTTCCTCTTGGTGGTGGTCGCCTCCGTCGTTCCGGCTCCTGCGTGGCTCAGGTGCGTACTCCTCGTTCCGGCTCCTCCTTGGTTCCGGATCGCGTCCTTGGCTTCTGCGAGGCTCAGGGTCGCGTTCTTGATTCCGACGAGGCTCAGGCTCGCGGTCTTGATTCCGGCTTCTGCGTGGTTCCGGCGTACGCTCCCTGCTCCTGTCTCTAGGAGGCGGCATATTGTCGCGGATGTTGATTCCACCTGGCCCATGGGGCCTGGGGTTTCCGGCAGGACTGCGACGTCGAGGGGGTAGCGGAGGACGCGAAGCTCGGGGTGGTGGTGATGGAACATGGTACTTATCTCTGCCAGTATACATCGCATCCTTTCCCTTTGCCGGGTTTTTCGGAGTTGAATCCGATGGTATGGGGATTGGATTTGGATGGTCTCTGACTTTCCTCCTGCGCTCCGTAGATCCGGTGCGCGACTCGCCATCACGGTGTTGACTTGTTGTGGCGTCCTTCTGCGCGGTAGATATGCATTGCTCCGGATTGGATGCTAACCTGCGCGAAGTGTCTGCCTTGCCCTGTTGCTGCATTGCTGAGGCAACGAGCTTCCGGACGTAGTTGATGTCAATCTCCTCGTCCTTCTTCTTTAGGAGCTCCGCAGCCTTCTTCATGTTATCCTTTGGAGTTGCGAGCGGCTGCTGCTCTGTGGGTGTTGCGAAGGTAATCTTGCGGGGAAGGATGGCCTCTCGCCTGATTCTAGCTTCTTCCTCCTGCACAAATTTTACCTTGGCCTCCCAGTGCTTCTCGAGTTGCCTGACCTTTTCGAGAGATTCATCGACCTCGCGATCCTTCTTCTGAAAGTGGTCCACGAAGTTCGCCGCTATGGTTCTTTCTTCTAGCATTGCGGCTGCGGTGTTGGCAAACTTCTGAGCTGTCGCTAGCATCTCCTGTCTCTTGGCTTCTAAGGCCTCCGGATCTGCAGCTTCCTCGGGAGTTATTGGCTTGTTGAGGATATCGGACTTTGCGACTAAATCCATGCGTGCTTGCTCGACCATCTCTTCTGGTGACAGGACATCGTTTCGCGGTCGTGCCCGATCTAACGGAGACCTTACGTTGGATGGTCCTGGGTCGGAGTTGGAGGCTTCGTCTTCCGTTTCCGGCTGATCCAGCGGTGCCACGGTTGCTAGAACCTGCATCGGCTGGGCGGATTCCACTTCAGCTTGCTCACCGCCTCCGAGTTCCTCGAGCTTGCGGTTGAATTCCTCTGTATTCATGGATGAAGCACCGTCATCTTCTTCCCCGATTGCGAGCTCCTTTGTCAAGCGATTGTATTCTTCTGTGCCTATTGAGGAGGCATCATCGGAATTTGGGCTCAAGTTTCCGAGGATAGATTCCTCAGGGTTTCCGGCTTCCTCTTGTCCCGGAGCGTCGCTGTCTCCGACTGCTTCTGGCAGATCCGGAGCTACGTTGTTTCCGGGTGCCTCAACCTGCAAAGGATCGGCCTCGTCCTGGTGGAGGGCGTCTCCTGCGGTATGGGCCAAGAAGTGCACGAAGTGACACCTTTGCTTCTCTAACACCTGGGAGACCCAGGCGGATCTGCATTGGTCTTCCACCGTTTTCTCCTGCTCAGGGGCGGATTGGGTGGGTTTTGATTTTTCCTGATCTAAGGCGGAACCTTCCTTAAGAAGCTCCTGCGACTCAGATCGGATCTTCGCGACGGCGTCCAGCTCAGCGGCGGACGCGTCAGCGTTACTTACCAGTGCGTTTCCGTCGGAATCGACGGTCTCGCCGATGAAGATGTGGATGCCGCCGATTGGGACGATGGAGAGCTTGACGGGGTTTGTCCTAGCCGGAATCCAGAATTCGTCCGGACGGACGATCGGAAAATTCCCGGCATATAGTACGCGCCCCACAGCGATCGAGTCGTCGTAGCTTCCCATGGCGGAGCCCTCCCGGTTCCGGCCTCCAGACGCCTCAGGCCCCACGGTGGGCGCCAACTGTCGTTGCCTAATCGACGATACCTCGGAGGAGGGATCCTCACGAGGGGGAGAAGAAGTAGGGGCCATAGGGCGGAGTGCACACGGGACGGTGGTACGCGAGTTACCCAGCTTCGGAACACCTGCACGATGACAGGGCCTACTGCTGCTTGTCTAGAATTATCTGGGCGCTTGCGCGTTGTTACAATGGTTGTGGTTGTGCCTCTAGGGCTCCCGGGATCCGGCTTATAAAGGCGCACGGATCTAGGGTTTACATGGAGAGTCATAGCCGGATTACAGATTGCCTAGTCTACGTTACAATATCTTGCCGTGTACGTCAAGGATCCGCCTCCCCTATACGTCGTACTGGATCCGGGTTCCTCATGGGCCTCCACGGATCCGGGTTCCTCCAAAGGTCAGTGCGGATCCGGCTATCTGCTCCTGGGCCGGACTTCATCCTTCATGATCAACAGCAACTGGGCCGCCCGATGGGCCACATGCCACCATCACCGTCTATGGGCCACCCGGGCTTGCCGGATCTAGGCACTGTCGATGGTACACCCATGAAGTATACCCACAACACCCTCTCTGTAGCCTGATGCCTCGGTATCATCGATGAAGTATCCGCTAGAGCCTGATGCGTCTGCTTCCCTGGTTGCCATGTGCCTTACTAGCGTGGTCATACACAACTTTGCAAGTTCGCCGGCAGGAAACTACAGCACACCCGTTGCGCGGACAACCTTCTTACCTTTCTTCTTGGTGCACAACCATGCCTGCAGCCGGTCCTCATGAAGAGTCTCGAAGGAGTCCTCCACCATTCGATACTCAGCTTGTTCCTCACGTCGAGCCGATGCGATAGAGTCCTCCAGCATCATCTACTCCTCCAAGTCCTCCTCCTGCATCCTGGCCAGCTCCTCCTCCTCTTGAGTGTGCTCCTACTACTCTGGAGCATGTTCCTCCTCTGAGTCAGACCCCGCAAGATCGATGATGCTTCCCCCAGCACTGTTCTGCTGTGAGGAGTGCTCATCCTCCGCATTTGACAATGCCAGGTCGATGCAACCTAGAGTTGATTCGCATGGAGGCATGGTGCAGATGCGGGGAGGGTGCCGGCGGGAAGAGTGAGCGACACATTTTATAGGTTAGGATGTAAACGGGGCAAAGATTTTGAGTTCAAAATTTGAACAAAAATGGTAAACTAACATGGATATTTGACGACTAAAATATTCACTAACAATTTTTCATACACTAGAAGTTTGTGAAACAAAGATGAAACGATACGGTACCATCGCATACACTTTTGTACTGATTTCGTGGGTGATGTTTAGTGTTGGGCCACGCATCAGAAAACAAAACTTTTTGCCTACGTAGTACTCCTAGGATCTAGCTGATGAAGAAGGCCACGAGGATTACCACTAGATGCGCAGGTGCGGAAATTGAAGAGGCGCTTAGGGGCAGTGCAGTCCTCGATCCATTCTAGGACGATCTCACGAACAACTCGTAGATCCGCGAACTCCTTCGTCTTGAACCATCAAAGTGCAACGCCACTTTCGGTATCCACTCGTACGAGGAGGAGAACTGACAGTGGGCTGCTAGATCCAGTACGACGGCTCGACTGAGTGGGGCTAGGGTTTCCAACTCATGGAATGCTCTAACTATGCCCTTTGGGCAGCATATGCCCCACTTCATATGGAGAGTGAGTGTGGGCTTCACAGCGCTTGTAGCCCACTCACTTGGGCCCTGTTTTGTTCACTGTGAGTCCAACTCACTGATTCAATCCTGGTCTGGTTCGAGTCCTACTCGAACCGACTCCATTTCAGTCGCATCACATCCAACTGCCTCCTTGATCTGAAGTGTGTGACCCTGCAGGTTTACGACCACTTAGACATGACTAGAGTTGCCCCTCCAAGTATCCCGTCATGGATCTGAGTCTCACTCGCTTCCGTGAAAACTTCGTCTCAACTCGATAACTGGTAGCTGCTCGAGCAGAACTTGCCAGCTCCCAAGTTATGTAATCATGGCGACTAACCTTTCTATGTGACTTATGTCTAATTCCTTTTTTCCTCACGATATACCTTGTCAAGATGTATGCGAGTTGTCGTCATCCCTTTAATATCTCAACTCTCTTCTCGATCCATAATATGTGATTCAGCCGACTAACCCTTAATTGACCGCCTCGGCTAACACTTAACCAAGTCGTGCATGGCTATGCTTTCTGTATCATATCATCCGAGAGGGCCTAGACAAAATGTCTCTGAGTGGAGGGGAAAAATCCCATCTTGGTTATCCATGTCATGCATCTTGTTTCTCGGTCGACCCGAACTCTGCCTTTATAACTGCCTTCTTACAGAACAACGTTCGACAGAACCAAAGTCGGCTGATCCACAACTCAGATCATGCAATAACCTCAGGTCTAAAGATTACATTGATTGAGACATGCAAATGCCGACTTTGCTTGTTGCGTCTCGCTATGGGTCAGTCTGACTTGCTAAACACTTTAGCCGAGTCTGTGTAAGTCGGATTAGCATCACCATGCCCATGTAAAGTGGAACGGACTCTTCAGCCGACTTGCACATTAGTCTAAGTCGTGTGTCCAACACAACCTCGATGACTGAGAACAAATTAGCATGAAAAACATAAGCATATAGTTCCACAACCAAATCACGTATTCAATGATATATGCAAGAGTACAGACAAAGACAACCTTACTTTATGAATAAATTAGGAAATACATCATCCGTGATTTCCTCTAGGGCATATTTCCGAACTCTGCAACTTGCACTAGAGTCAATCACTATGTGACATCATATGTACATGTATCTAATACCCATCGCTCTTGTCTGCGCCTCATGCTTAGGATGCGGAAGTGGCTTTCTCAACCGATCTGCAACGTTTGCATCTGTGTATACTTTGCATAACTTGATATCACCTTCATCCATGAACTAACGAATAAGGTGGTACCGCATGAGTATATGTTTGTTCTTCTGGTGTTGTCTATGTTGTTTAGTTTGTATGATACACCATTGTTATCACAATACACGTCCAACGGACTGGACACACCCTGAACCACACCAAGATCAGTCAGGAAGTTCCTGAAAGGACGAGATGTCGCCTAGAGGGGGGTGAATAGGCGTTTTAAAAACTCTTACGGATTTGGCTTGTAAGAATGCGGAATTAAACTAACGTTTATTTTACAAGCACAAACCCTAAATATGCTAGGCTCACCTAAGTGCAACAATAACAACTAGAGCTAAGCAAGATAGGCTGAAGATATATGTATCACAAGTGATAGCAAGATGTATGTACTTCAACCATGATGGCTATCACAAGGAAAGTAATCTCGGGTATAGAAATAACCGAGGGACGCGGAGACGAGGATGTATTCCCGTGTTCCCTTCCTTTGCAAGAAGGTACGTCACGTTTGGAGGGGTGGAGGTCCCACGAAGGATTCCCCAACGCACGAAGGCTCACCCTATTATCTGAGCCAAACCCACGAAGGATAATGTCCATTTCCTTATGGTTAGCTTTTCCTCCACTCCGGAGATGGCAAGCTCCAAAACCACTTCACAAGCTCCACGAAGGAGATGTCCGGGCCTCTTCACAAACTTCCTTGAAGAGATCACCGGAGCACCAACCGCCAAGCCAACTAGGAGGTCTCCCTCTAAGAGTAACAAACTCACGGTCTCTCACTCGAACTAATCGTGGTGGAGAGCTCAACACTATGCAATGATGCAAAGCAAGAACACTAGAGGTGTTCAAAATCCTTCACACTCAAATCCCACCAAAGCAACAAATGCTAGGATGAGATTAGAGAGGAAGAACAAACAGGAAATCAACAAATGACTCCAAGATCTAGATCCAAAGGGTTCCCCTCACTTAGAGGAGAAAAGGATTGGTGGGGACTGTAGATCTAGATCTCTTCTCTTAGATCCCTCAAGAATGAGCAAGAATCATGGGGCAAGTTCTTCAAAGTCAACGATGGAGGAGAGAGAGTGGAAGAACTTGTTAAGCCCAAGGTGGAAGAAGGCCTATTTATAGCCCAAGACAAAATCTCACTATTGGGGAAGTGACCAGCTCAGCATCAGTCGAGGGAGCCGGTCAGCCGGGCCTGGGCCAGCCCATCCGGCGCAGGGGCCGGTCCAACCGGGCCACATGCCAGACCATCCGGTCGGCACCGGATCGTGCGCCGGGCCACGACTGGGGCGAGTCCAGGGCTTACAGTACCTGCCCCCGGTTGTCACCGGAGCAGGAGCCGGTCTGCGCCGGGGCGGCCGGTCCAAACCGGACCGTTCGCCGGGCCTGCACCAGGCGAAGGTGGAGACTTCCCTGGATGGCGCCCTGTTGGCACCAGTCCAGGGGCCGGTCGGCGCCGGGCCAGTGGGACAGCCGGCACTGCCGGGCGTGGTGCCGGAATTCGCAGGACCCCTAAAAATCTTTTCTTTTCCTTTTAAACAGAAAATGCTCCTGAACTCCGATTGACATGAAACCAATTTTGTTGGAAATATGGAGACTCCTCACAGGATATTTTTAGATGACTCTAGAGAGAGAGTCTCCCAACGTCAAGATACGGTGAAGACGTCCAAACTCGAAAACACAATAGAAGATGCATGCGGATTCCGTTTTCGATGAACTTAAGCTTGTTGTAAAGCTAGCAACAAGCTCAAGAACCTCACACAGAGAAACACCAAGAAGCAATAAGGATATGCAAAGGATTGAGCTCCCTAAGACGATGTGATCAAGTTACCCAACCGAAAGCCACTCTTGATAGTGCGGCTATTTATCCTATAACTCGGTCTCCCAACAACCACCTTGAGACCGGTAAAAGGGAAACCTAGCAAGACCATATCTTTTCCTTGCACATTCCGCTTGATCTTGATGATAACTCTTCAAGCTCCACTCAAGCCGGAATGCCTCACTTGATCATTGTTGCTTCGTGAAGACTCACAAATGCTCCCCCATACACCATGATGGGAAAGCTCCATTGATGCACATCTTCACATGTCCATTATCACCAAATGGACGGCAAGCTTCAAGCATATGACCCTCTTTTCATGCTCAACTTGAACTTTCCCAACTCAACCTTGATGACGATCACCAATTGACGTCATCCTCTCATGTGCTATATGAGATCTCAGTTTTGATGGATGCCCATGGAAAGATACCTAACCCACATAGACAACACAAGGGAACATATATGATGGGTTAGTTCATAAAGCATAAATGATACGGCTTACCATACCACATGACTTATCGTGGCACATTCTTCATGCTTCATGTGTTGACCAAACTTGAATCTATTCTTCACTCTTTGTATTGGTCAACCTTGTATCTTCTCATGCTCTATCATACTATCTTGAGGTGTATATAGAATTTTTCATTTGTTTGCATGATCTAAATCTTAGTCAACCATAGCTCAACTTATGAGACTATCATGACACCGACTTAGAGCCATAACTTGAATTCTTCACTTGGAATCAAGCACTCAAGATATTGATCATTCATTGCTTATCACATAAGCAAGAGCATGGCTAATATTGAGTTCCACATAAGGACTCCATCTTCATTTCTTCTTCTTGGTCATATCACATATATATCTTCAAATTGACGATCGTCATGCCAATACACAAGGGTATATCTTTATCTTCATGGCATCCATACTTGAATCCAACACATGGAATACAAGTAGTACCTATGGAATATTCCTTCATATAAACTCAATGAAAACATTAGTCCATAGGGGTTGTCACTAATTACCAAAACCACACATAGGGGTAATATACCCTTACAGTTCCTGATCCAAACTGCTTCCTTTGCTTGCTCCGAGGCGGCAATGTACTTACCCTCTTTTGTAGATGCGGCCACCATATCTTGCTTGGAACTCTTCCAGCTCATAGCACCTCCATTCAAAATGAACACGTAGCTAGATTGTGAACGAGAGTCATCCGATTCAGTAAGGTAACTCGCATCCATGTAACCATTTACACTGAGTTCCTCCTCACCTCCATAAACTAGGAACATATCCTTAGTCCTTCTTAAGTACTACAGGATAGTTTTCACTGTTGCCCTGTGATACGTCTCCAACGTATCTATAATTTCTGATGTTCCATGCTTGTTTTATGACAATACCTACATGTTTTGTTCACACTTTATATCGTTTTGATGCATTTTCCGGAACTAACCTATTGACGAGATGCCGAAGTGCCAGTTCCTGTTTTCTGCTGTTTTTGGTTTCAGAAATCCTAGTAAGGAAATATTCTCGGAATCGGACGAAATCAACGCCCAGCATCTTAGAATTCCCGGAAGCTTCCAAATCACCGAAGAGGGGCCAGAGATGGGCCAGGGGGGCCCACACCACACCTAGGCGCGGGCCCAGGCCTGGCCGCGCCACCTGGTGGTGAGGGCACCCTGGTGCCCCTCCGAGGCTGCCCTTCCGCCTATATAAACCCCCTGACCTAAATCTTCGATACGAATAAGCCACGGTACGAGAAAAGTTCCAGAGCCGCCGCCATCGCGAAGCCAAGATCTGGGGGACAGGAGTCTCTGTTCCGGCACGCCGCCGGGACGGGGAAGTGCCCTTCCGCCTATTTATATCCCTTTATGATTGCAATGTGTTTTGTATCACTATTCATCTATGTGCTACTCTAGTTATGTTATTAAAGTACTCTATTCCTCCTGCACGGTGTAATGGTGACAGTGTGTGCATCGTGTAGTACTTGGCGTAGGTTATGATTGTGATCTCTTGTAGATTATGAAGTTAACTATTGCTATGATAGTATTGATGTGATCTATGCCTCCTTCATAGTGTGATGGTGACAGTGTGCATGCTATGTTAGTACTTGGTTTAGTTGTGTTGATCTATCGTGCACTCTAAGGTTATTTAAACATGAATATCGAATATTGTGGAGCTTGTTAACTCCGGCATTGAGGGTTCGTGTAATCCTACACAATTAGTGGTGTTCATCATCCAACAAGAGAGTGTAGAGTATATCATTTATCTATTCTGTTATGTGATCAATGTTGAGAGTGTCCACTAGTGAAAGTATAATCCCTAGGCCTTGTTCCTAAATACTGAAATCGCTGCTTGTTTACTGTTTTACTGCGTCCGTACTGCCTGCAATATTACCACCATCAACCACACGCCAGTTGTAGCATCAAGCTATTTTCTGGTGCCGTTACTACTGCTCATATACATTCATACCACCTTTATTTCACTATCTCTTCGCCGAACTAGTGCACCTATACATCTGACAAGTGTATTAGGTGTGTTGGGGACACAAGAGACTTCTTGCATTGTGATCGCAGGGTTGCTTGAGAGGGATATCTTTGACCTCTTCCTCCCTGAGTTCGATAAACCTTGGGTGATCCACTTAAGGGAAAACTTGCTGCTATTCTACAAACCTCTGCTCTTGGAGGCCCAACACTGTCTACAGGAAAAGAAGCGTGAGTAGACATCAAGCTATTTTCTGGCGCCGTTGCCGGGGAGGAAAGGTAAAAGGCACTCATACTCCGGTCCCAGGTAACTAAGTTATTTTCTGTTGCCGTTGTAAGTGCTCGAAGCTATTTCCTTTAGATCCTGCAATTGCATCTTTTGGTTTCTTGTTTACACTAGTTAGGCATAATGGAAAGTAACAATGAGCTTCTTATTCTATTTCCTGAGTTAAGACATGGATTGTTTGCTGCGAAAATTAAAAAACCTATGGAATCTTATTTGCATGCTAGTAGCAATGATATTAGTATGAACGCTTTGAACACCATTGTTGCTAATGATATGGAAAATTCTAAGCTTGGGGAAGCTGGTTTTGATGAGCATGATATTTTTAGTCCCCCAAGCATTGAGGAGAAAATTTTCTTTGATGATACTTTGCCTCCTATTTATGATGATTATAATGATAGTGGTCTTTTGGTGCCGCCTACTATGGAGAGTAAATTTTATTATGATTATACTATGCCTCCTACACTTGATGATAATAATAATGATAGCTACTTTGTTGAATTTGCTCCCACTACAACTAATAAAATTGATTATGCTTATGTGGAGAGTAATAATTTTATGTATGTGGCTAATGACAAGAATGCTTTATGTGATAGTTATATTGTTGAGTTTGTTCATGATGCTACTGAAAATTATTATGAGAGAGGGAAACATGGTTATATGCATCTTAATAACTAGGTGATACCCCGCGCGTTGCTGCGGGTATTGGTAATTGATATTTTTCTTGAAAAAAACTGAAAATAAGTTTGGTAGAACAAAATTATTTAGAGCCAAGGACCCAAATCTATCCTCAAACGGCAGTAGCATTTTCCACCCTATAACAGAATGAGAATAATATTGGCAAGAATATAGGCCAACAATCATTATCTATTGCATGAAAAAATACGGAATCACATAAAATTAAAGAAAGACGTGTTAGATATTGTTAATAATTATGAGAATGTGAAATTAACGTTTACAACTATTTTCACTTCTAGTGCTCGGGACCTGCCATCATCGTTTGTGTTGCACAAAGTAGAGACTATTTGTCTGGAATGATCTGTACAAAATTTGAAATAACACCAATTACCAGAATTTCATGCAAGAATGTTACATGGTGTAGACTGTAAATGAAAAAATATGACCTCAAAACCTGTATACATTGATTTGGATGCATCCTGACAGTATACCTATTCTGACAATGTCTTTCTCTCTGCTCCAATTCAGACTGTCAGAAATAGTGAAAGCCTAGATTTAGATGCACCCTCACAGTATGCCAATTCCGAAATGTCTACAGGTCTGCCGCAATTCAGACACTTGATGAGCCTGACAACAAAAATAATGAAAGCCAAAAACTGGAACAAAACAACTGAGGCGTTAATCGGGTGCAATATAGCATCCATCTTTATTATGGATTCCATGCTTCCTTTGCTGCTAGAAAGTGGGCGCGCACATAGACAAAAAAAATAGATATGACTATAAAAGCTACACAAATAGATATGATTTTTTCTGAATCATAAGCTGAAGTCTAATATGAGACTTGCAAACGAAATCCCAAGGTAAGAAAAAAAGGTAATACCTGAATCTCACTTGGTTACGGAGATGTGCAGCCATGCAAACCAGGGCTAACGAATTGAATGACCATTACAGGCTAAAATAATCAGACAACCTCAGCCGATGTGACGCTAATACACGAAACAATCAACCCACCATATGTACTCCAGGTGCAGCTCAGATGGTGGTGTCTGGCGATTGGAATAAAGGCCAACATGGATTAAGAATAGATGGAATGCATGTCAAACAACAATTCAGAGAAAAAACAAAAGTTAAGTAGACAGAGTTGGTGAAGATACAGAGCGAAGGACTAAGGTTGAGGAGAGGATCCATAGGACAGCGGAATATATAGTACTTTTGGAGGAGAAGCGGCTCAGACGGCGACGCTTGGTCTGGGCTCTAGAAGATGCCGCCATTTATTATCACGACTAAAACGGAAGAGTTTAAGGAACGTACAGTTTGTTTTTGGGCTGGGCCGATCAAAATTTTAATCCAAAAAATATTGACGATGGATTTGCTCATGAAACAGAACATGACGAAGCTAACCGAGTCAGGGATTACCAGGATGGATAATAAGATGACGTGGATGCTGTGCATGTTGAGCTTGCAAACATTAAATGAAGAAAGTGGGGATCAACTTTATAGATATTATAGATATTAAGTTTCCCCTCTTTATGTTGAGAATCTTGAAATTGCGCTTGTGTTGCTTTTCTATGCTTACCACTTTGTTCTTCATGAATTTATTTGTGTACAAGATGCCTTTTCATAGGAAGTGGGTTAGGCTTAAATGTGTTTTGAATTTGCTTCTTGATGTTCTCTTTTGCTTCAAATCTTATTTCTTGCGAGTGTATCATTAAAATTACTGAGCCCATCTTAATGGCTATAAAGAAAGAACTTCTTGGGAGATAACCCATGTGTTTATTTTACTACAGCACTTTTGTTTTATATTTGAGTCTTGGAAGTTTACTACTGTAGCAACCTCTCCTTATCATGTTTTTGTGCCAAGTAAAGTCTCTATGGTAAGGTTGATACTAGATTTGGATTACTGCGCAGAAACAGATTTGCTGTCTCTCACGAATTTGCGCAGAAGTTTCTGTAGGTAACTCAGAAAAATCTGCAAATTTACGTGCGTGATCCTCAGATATGTACGCAACTTTCATTAGTTTTGAGTTTTTCCATCTGAGCAAGTTAAGTGCCCCTGCAAAATTCATCTTTACGGACTGTTCTGTTTTTGACAGATTCTGCCTTTTATTTCGCATTTCCGCTTTTGCTATGTTGAACGAGTTTCTTTGTTCCATTAACTTTCAGAAGCTTTGTGCAATGTCCAGAAGTGTTAAGAATGATTGTGTAACCTCTGAACATGTGAATTTTGATTATGCACTAACCCTCTAATGAGTTTGCTCTGAGTTTGGTGTGAAGGAAGTTTTCAAGGGTCAAGAGAGGAGGATGATATATGATCAAGAAGAGTGAAAAGCCTAAGCTTGGGGATGCCCCCGTGGTTCATCCCTGCATATTTCAAGAAGACTCAAGCGTCTAAGCTTGGGGATGCCCAAGGCATCCCCTTCTTCATCAACTTATCAGGTTTCTTCTATTGAAACTATATTTTTATTCGGTCACATCTTATGTACTTTACTTGGAGTGTCTATGTGCTTTTATTTTCGTTTTGTTATTTTCATTCTTTGAATAACTTCATGCTTGTGTGGGAGAGAGACACGCTCCACTGTTGCATATGAACACATGTGTTATTAGCTTCACTTTTAATGTTCATGGCGAAGGTTGAAAACTGTTTCGTTCATTGTTATATGGTTGGAAACAGGAAATGCTTCATGTGGTAAATGGTATAATGTCTTGAATAATTTGATACTTGGCAATTGTTGTGTTCATATAGATCATGTTTAAGCTCTTGAATCATATACTTTGCACCTATTAATGAAGAACTACATAGAGCTTGTTAAAATTTGGTTTGCATGATTGGTCTCTCTAAGTCTAGATATTTTCTGGTTAAGGTGTTTGAACAACAAGGAGACGATGTAAAGTATTATAATGCTTACAATATGTTCATGTGTGAGTCTTGCTGCACCGTTTTATACTTGAGTTTGCTTCAAACAACCTTGCTAGCCAAAGCCTTGTACTGAGAGGAAATGCTTCTCGTGCATCCGAACACCTTGAGCCAAAACCCATGCCATTTGTGTCCACCATACCTACCTACTATGTGGTATTTCCTGCCATTCCCAAGTAAATTACTTCATGTGCTACCTTTAAACAATTCAAAAGCTATTATCTCTTATTTGTGTCAATGTTTTATAGCTCATGAGGAAGTATGTGGTGTTTTATCTTTCAATCTTGTCATTTACTTCTGACAGACTCTCACCAATGGACTAGTGGCTCATCCGCTTATCCAATAATTTTGCAAAAAGAGCTGGCAATGGGGTTCCCAGCTTTAATTAATTAACTTGCATTAATAATTCTCTTCACATGTTTTGCTCTAATCTATCAGTAAGCAACTTAAATTTGCAAATAGACACTCCTCCATGGTATGTGAATGTTGGAAGGCACCCGAGGATTCGGTTAGCCATGGCTTGTGTAAGCAAAAGGTAGGGGGAGTGTCATCTAATAAATAAAACTAAAGTACATGTGTAAACAAAAGAGAAGAGGGATGATCTACCTTGCTGGTAGAGATAACGTCCTTCATGGGAGCCGCTCTTGAAAGTCTGGTTGATAAGGTAGTTAGAGTACCCATTACCATTCGTTGACAACAACAAACACCTCTCAAAATTTTACTTTTATGCTCTCTATATGATTTCAAAACTTGAAAAGCTCTAGCACATGATTTAATCCCTGCTTCCCTCTGCGAAGGGCCTATCTTTTACTTTATTGTTGAGTCAGTTTACCCATTTCCTTCCATCTTAGAAGCAAACACTTGTGTCAACTGTGCATTGATTCTTACATACTTGCTTATTTGCATTCATCATATTACTCTGTGTTGACAATTATCCATGAGATATGCATGTTGAAAGTTGAAAGCAACTGCTGAAACTTATATCTTCCTTTGTGTTGCTTCGATGCCTTTACTTTGAATTTATTGCTTTATGAGTTAGCTATTATGCAAGACTTATTGATACTTGTCTTGAAAGTACTATTCATGAAAAGTTTTGCTATATGATTCATTTGTTTAGCCATTAGCTTTGTTAGCAATCTTTTGTTTCAGATCACTCCATTCATCTCATATGCTTTACAATAATGTTGATCAAGGTTATGTTGGTAGCATGTCACTTCAGAAATTATTTGTGTTATCGTTTACCTACTCGAGGGCGAGTAGGAACTAAGCTTGGGGATGCTGATACGTATCCAACGTATCTATAATTTCTAATGTTCCATGCTTGTTTTATGACAATACCTACATGTTTTGTTCACACTTTATATCGTTTTGATGCATTTTCCGGAACTACCCTATTGACGAGATGCCGAAGTGCCAGTTCCTGTTTTCTGCTGTTTTTGGTTTCAGAAATCCTAGTAAGGAAATATTCTCGGAACCGGACGAAATCAACGCCCAGCATCTTAGAATTCCCGGAAGCTTCCAGATCACCAAAGAGGGGCCAGAGATGGGCCAGGGGGGCCCCACACCACACCTGGGCGCGAGCCCAGGTCTGGCCGCGCCACCTGGTGGTGAGGGCACCCTGGTGCCCCTCCGAGGCTGCCCTTCCGCCTATATAAAGCCCCTGACCTAAATCTTCGATACGAATAAGCCACGGTACGAGAAAAGTTCCAGAGCCGCCGCCATCGCGAAGCCAAGATCTGGGGGACAGGAGTCTCTGTTCCGGCACGCCGCCGGGACGGGGAAGTGCCCCCGGAAGGCTTCTCCATCAACACCACCGCCATCTTCATCACCGCTGATGTCTCCCATGAGGAGGGAGTAGTTCTCCATCGAGGCTAAGGGTTGTACCGTTAGCTATGTGGTTAATCTCTCTCTATGTACTTCAATACAATAATCTCATGAGTTGCCTTACATGATTGAGATTCATATGATGATGCTTGTAATCTAGATGTCATTATGCTAGTCAAGTGGATTTTACTTATGTGATCTCCGGAGACTCCTTGTCCCACGTGTGTAAAGGTGACAGTGTGTGCACCGTGTGGGTCTCTTAGGCTATATTTCACAGAATACTTATTCACTGTTATGAATAGCATAGTGAAGTGCTTATTTATATCCCTTTATGATTGCAATGTGTTTTGTATCACTATTCATCTATGTGCTACTCTAGTGATGTTATTAAAGTACTCTATTCCTCTTGCACGGTGTAATGGTGACAGTGTGTGCATCGTGTAGTACTTGGCGTAGGTTATGATTGTGATCTCTTGTAGATTATGAAGTTAACTATTGCTATGATAGTATTGATGTGATCTATGCCTCCTTCATAGTGTGATGGTGATAGTGTGCATACTATGTTAGTACTTGGTTTAGTTGTGTTGATCTATCGTGCACTCTAAGGTTATTTAAACATGAATATCGAATATTGTGGAGCTTGTTAACTCCGGCATTGAGGGTTCGTGTAATCCTACACAATTAGTGGTGTTCATCATCCAACAAGAGAGTGTAGAGTATAGCATTTATCTATTCTGTTATGTGATCAATGTTGAGAGTGTCCACTAGTGAAAGTATAATCCCTAGGCCTTGTTCCTAAATACTGAAATCGCTGCTTGTTTACTGTTTTACTGCGTCCGTACTGCCTACAATATTACCACCATCAACCACATGCCAGTTGTAGCATCAAGCTATTTTCTGGTGCCGTTACTACTGCTCATATACATTCATACCACCTGTATTTCACTATCTCTTCGCCGAACTAGTGCACCTATACATCTGACAAGTGTATTAGGTGTGTTGGGGACACAAGAGACTTCTTGCATTGTGATTGCAGGGTTGCTTGATAGGGATATCTTTGACCTCTTCCTCCCTGAGTTCGATAAACCTTGGGTGATCCACTTAAGGGAAAACTTGCTGCTGTTCTACAAACCTCTGCTCTTGGAGGCCCAACACTGTCTACAGGAAAAGAAGCGTGAGTAGACACAACCCAGTGGCTTTCTCCAGGCTCAGCCTAGTATCTGCTCTTACAACTTGGAGCATAGGAAACATCTGACCTAGTAAAAATCATGGCATACATGATGCACCCGATTGCCGAACATAAGGGATCTGACTCATCCTGCTTCGCTCATCAATTGTAAGGGACACTGAGTCTTTCTTAGCTTAACTCCTTAGGACATTGGTAAGAACCCCTTCTTAGACGATTCCATGTTGAACTTCTTCAACACTTTGTCCAAATATGTACTCTGAATCAAACCTATGAGCCACCTTGATCTAGCCTACCAACCGATACCTTGCTCTTCCGCGGCTATCTCTCTGATTATCTGCTTAGTTTCTCGAGTGCTGACTCAAGTTATTTCTACGCTCGCTGGAAGCGTGTGCTGCAGCCTTTCTCTCATCTAGTTTCCGCTGTAGTTTTTCCAACTCGCGTCTGGAACGACTAAGTTTATATTGATATGCTTGTAGAGATCTGTCCCATGCTTCCTGCGATAGTTGCACATTTTCTCGTGGTTCAGGTCCAATATACTTGCTTCCTGTTACATGCGTAAGATCTATGGGATCGACGTAAGGATTGCCCAAATCGTCGAAAGCCTCAAATTCTTCGTCCTCTTCACGGCCTGCTCCCGTGATTACGCAAATCTGGTGGTATGTTGCAGGTGCACTTTCATCGAACTCAGGATAGGTGACACCATCATATGGACCGGCGAAGAACTCCCTGCTAGCAATGGAGTTGGTGGTTGATACGTCTCAAACGTATCTATAATTTCTTATGTTCCATGCTACTTTATTGATGATACCTACATGTTTTATACACATTATATGTCATTATTATGCGTTTTCCGGAACTAACTTATTGACGAGATGCCGAAGGGCCAGTTCCTGTTTTCTGCTGTTTTTGGTTCCAGAAATCCTATTAAGGAAATATTCTCGGAATTGGATGAAATCAACGCCCAGCATCCTATTTTTCCACGAAGCTTCCAGAACACCCGAGAGCCGCCAGAGAGGGGCCACAGGGGGCCCACACATGGTGGCGGCGCGGCCAGGGCTGGGCCCGCGCCCCCCTAGTGTGTCGCCGCCTCGTCAGCCCTCCGACTCCGCCCTTTCGCCTATATAAGGTCCCTGACCTAAAACCCTGAGACGAATAAGCCACGGTACGCGAAACCTTCCAGAGCCGCCGCCATCGCGAAGCCAAGATCTGGGGGACAGGAGTCTCTGTTCCGGCACGCCGCCGGGACGGGGAAGTGCCCCCGGAAGGCTTCTCCATCGACACCGCTGCCATCTCCACCGCCATCTTCATCACCGCTGCTGCTCCCATGAGGAGGGAGTAGTTCTCCATTGAGGCTCGGGGCTGTACCGGTAGCTATGTGGTTAATCTCTCTCCTATGTACTTCAATACAATAATCTCATGAGCTGCCTTACATGATTGAGATTCATATGATGATGCTTGTAATCTAGATGTCATTATGCTAGTCAAGTGGGTTTTACTTATGTGATCTCCGGAGACTCCTTGTCCCACGTGTGTAAAGGTGACAGTGTGTGCACCGTGTGGGTCTCTTAGGCTATATTTCACAGAATACTTATTCATTGTTATGAATGGCGTAGTGAAGTGCTTATTTATATCCCTTTATGATTGCAATGTGTTTTGTATCACTATTTATCTATGTGCTACTCATGTGATGTTATTAAAGTAGTCTATTCCTCCTGCATGGTGTAATGGTGACAGTGTGTGCATCGTGTAGTTCTTGTCGTAGATTATGATCATAATCTCTTGTAGATTGTGGAGTTAATTGTCATTATGATAGTATTGATGTGATCTATGCCTCCTTCGTAGTGTGATGGTGACAGTGTGCATGCTATGTTAGTACTTGGTTTATTTTGCAAAGATCTATTATGCTCTAAGGTTACTTAAACATGAATATCGAATGTTGTGGCGCTTGTTAACTCCGGCATTGAGGGTTCGTGTAATCCTACACAATTAGTGGTGTTCATCATCCAACAAGAGTATATGTAGCACAAGGAAGAGAACTTATTTATTATGTGATCAATGTTGAGAGTGTCCACTAGTGAAAGTATGATCCCTAGGCCTTGTTTCCACCACAAAGAATTGCTTCCTACGCCAGCAAGCTATTTTCTGGCGCCGCTTGGTTATCGTTTACTGCATCTTTACTTTCTGCAATATTACCACCATCTATACCACCTGTGTTTTACTATCTCTTCGCCGAACTAGTGCACCTATACATCTGACAAGTGTATTTGGTGTGTTGGGGACACAAGAGACTTCTTGCTTTGTGATTACAGGGTTGCTTGAGAGGGATATCTTTGACCTCTTCCTCCCTGAGTTCGATAAACCTTGGGTGATCCACTTAAGGGAAAACTTGCTGCTGTTCTACAAACCTCTGCTCTTGGAGGCCCAACACTGTCTACAAGAATAGAAGCACCCGTAGACATCAAGCTATTTTCTGGCGCCGTTGCCGGGGAGGAAAGGTAAAAGGTACTCACACTCCGGATCTCGACTACTAAGCTATTTTCCGGCGCCATTGTAAGTACTCGAAGCTATTTCCTTTAGATCCTGCAATTGCATCTTTTTGTTTCTTGTTTACACTAGTTAGGCATAATGGAAAACAACAAAAATATGAGAGATCTTTATGAACTTTATCTTGAATTAGGACATGATGTGTTTGAAGAAAGAATTAAGAAACCCATGGAACTTTATATGCATGCTAATGGGAATGTTATTACTATGAATGCTTTGAACACCATTGTTGCTAATGCTATGGAAAATTCTAAGCTTGGGGAGGTCGGTTTTGATGAAAATGATCTCTTTAGCCCTCCGGGTATTGAGGAGAAAGTTTATGTTGATTATGATATGCCTCCCATTTATGATGATTATAATGATAGTGGTATTTTGGTGCCGCCTACTATGGAGAGTAAATTTTATTATGATTATACTATGCCTCCTACACTTGATGAGAATAATAATGATAGCTACTTTGTTGAATTTGCTCCCACTACAACTAATAAAATTGATTATTCTTATGTGGAGAGTAATAATTTTATGCATGTGGCTCATGGCAAGAATGCTTTATGTGATAGTTATATTGTTGAGTTTGTTCATGATGCTACTGAAAGTTATTATGAGAGAGGGAAATATGGTTATATGCATCTTAATAATATTAAGTTTCCCCTCTTTATGCTGAAAATCTTGAAATTGCGCTTGTGTTGCTTATCTATGCTTGCCACTTTGTTCTTCATGAATCTATTTGTGTACAAGATTTATTTTCATAGGAAGTGGGTTAGGCTTAAATTTGTTTTTAGTTTGCTTCTTGATGCTCTCTTTTGCTTCAACTCTCATCCTTATGAGAACATCATCATTAAAATTGCTGAGCCCATCTTAATGGCTATAAAGAAAGAACTTCTTGGGAGATAACCCATGTGTTTATTTTACTATAGCAATTTCTGTTTTGTTGAGTCTTGGAAGTTGTTTACTACTGTAGCAACCTCTCCTTATCATGTTTTTGTGCCAAGTAAAGTTTCTATGCTAAAGTTGATGTTATATTTGGGATCGCTGCGCAGAAACAGCATTGCTGTCTGTCACGAATTTGAGTAGAAGTCTCTGTAAAAAAATCAAAAAAATCTGCAAAATTACGAGCGTGATCCTCAGATATGTACGCAACTTTCATTAGTTTTGAGTTTTTCCATTTGAGCAAGTAAAGTGCCCAGTCCAGATGCATATTTACGGACTGTTCTGTTTTTGACAGATTCTGTCTTTTATTTCGCATTGCCGCTTTTGCTATGTTGAATGAGTTTCTTTGTTCCATTAACTTTCAGAAGTTTTGTGCAATGTCCAGAAGTGTTAAGAATGATTGTGTCACCTCTGAACATGTGAATTTTGATTATGCACTAACCCTCTAATGAGTTTGCTTGAAGTTTGGTGTGAAGGAAGTTTTCAAGGGTCAAGAGAAGAGGATGATATACTATGATCAAGAAGAGTGAAAGGTCTAAGCTTGGGGATGCCCCGGTGGTTCATCCCTGCATATTTTAAGAAGACTCAAGCATCTAAGCTTGGGGATGCCCAAGGCATCCCCTTCTTCATCGACAACTTATCAGGTTTCTTCTAGTGAAACTATATTTTTATTCCATCACATCTTATGCACTTTACTTGGAGCGTCTGTTTGTTTTTATTTTTGTTTTGTTTGAATAAGTTCATCCTTGTGTGGGAGCGAGACACGCTCCGATGGTTCATATGAACACATGTGTTCTTAGCTTTTAATGTTCATGGCGAAGGTTGAAACTGCTTCGTTAATTGTTATATGGTTGGAAACAGAAAATGCTACATGTAGTAATTGGTAAAATGTATTGGATAATGTGATACTTGGCAATTGTTGTGCTCATGTTTAAGCTCTTGCATCGTATACTTTGCACCTATTAATGAAGAAATACATAGAGCTTGCTAAAATTTGGTTTGCATAATTGGTCTCTCTAAGGTCTAGATAATTTCTAGTATTGGGTTGAACAACAAGGAAGACGGTGTAAAGTCTTATAATGTTTACAATATGTCTTTTATGTGAGTTTTGCTGCACCGGTTCATCCTTGTGTTTGTTTCAAATAACCTTGCTAGCCTAAACCTTGTATCGAGAGGGTATACTTCTCATGCATCCAAAATCCTTGAGCCAACCACTATGCCATTTGTGTCCACCATACCTACCTACTACATGGTATTTCTCCGCCATTCCAAAGTAAATTGCTTGAGTGCTACCTTTAAATTTCCATCATTCGCCTTTGCAATATATAGCTCATGGGACAAAATAGCCTTAAAAACTATTGTGGTATTGAATATGTACTTATGCACTTTATCTCTTATTAAGTTGCTTGGTGTGCGATAACCATGCTTCTGGGGACGCCATCAACTCTTTGTTGAATATCATGTGAGTTGCTATGCATGTCCGTCTTGTCTGAAGTAAGAGAGATCTACCACCTTAATGGTTGGAGCATGCATATTGTTAGAGAAGAACATTGGGCCGCTAACTAAAGCCATGAATCATGGTGGAAGTTTCAGTTTTGGATATATATCCTCAATCTCATATGAGAACACTAATTGTTGCCACATGCTGATGCATTAAAGAGGAGTCCATTATCTGTTGTCCATGTTGT
This sequence comes from Lolium perenne, assembly GCF_019359855.2. Lineage (NCBI taxonomy): Eukaryota > Viridiplantae > Streptophyta > Magnoliopsida > Poales > Poaceae > Lolium > Lolium perenne. The sequence goes on along the minus strand of NC_067248.2, from coordinate 83,323,516 downwards.
CCCGGTATGGATGTCTAAGTTGAGAATAATCAAAAGCGAGAAATCCAAAATGCGAGCTTTCTCCTTAGACCTTTGTACATGCGGCATGGAGGTACCCCTTTGTGACACTTGGTTAAAACACGTGTATTGCGATGATCCGGTAGTCCAAGCTAATTAGGAGAAGGTGCGGGCACTATTAGCATACTATGCATGAGGCTTGCAACTTGTAAGATATAATTTACATAATACATATGCTTTATTACTACCGTTGACAAAATTGTTTCATGTTTTCAAAATAAAAGCTCTAGCACAAATATAGCAATCAATGCTTTCCTCTTTGAAGGACCTTTCTTTTACTTTTATTGTTGACTCAGTTCACCTATCTCTTTCCACCTCAAGAAGCAAACACTTGTGTGAACTGTGCATTGATTCCTACATACTTGCATATTGCACTTGTTATATTACTTTACATTGACAATATCCATGAGATATACAGTTATAAGTTGAAAGCAACCGCTGAAACTTAATCTTCCTTTGTGTTGCTTCAATACCTCTACTTTGAATTATTGCTTTACGAGCTAACTCTTATGCAAGACTTATTGATGCTTGTCTTGAAGTACTATTCATGAAAAGTCTTTGCTTTATGATTCATTTGTTTACTCATGTCATTACCATTGTTTTGATCGCTGCATTCATTACATATGCTTACAATAGTATGATCAAGGTTATGATGGCATGTCACTTAAGAAATTATCATTGTTATCGTTTACCTACTCGAGGGCGAGTAGGAACTAAGCTTGGGGATGCTTGATACGTCTCAAACGTATCTATAATTTCTTATGTTCCATGCTACTTTATTGATGATACCTACATGTTTTATACACATTATATGTCATTATTATGCGTTTTCCGGAACTAACTTATTGACGAGATGCCGAAGGGCCAGTTCCTGTTTTCTGCTGTTTTTGGTTCCAGAAATCCTAGTAATGAAATATTCTCGGAATTGGACGAAATCAACGCCCAGCATCCTATTTTTCCACGAAGCTTCCAGAACACCCGAGAGCCGCCAGAGAGGGGCCACAGGGGGCCCACACATGGTGGCGGCGCGGCCAGGGCTGGGCCCGCGCCCCCCTAGTGTGTCGCCGCCTCGTCAGCCCTCCGACTCCGCCCTTTCGCCTATATAAGGTCCCTGACCTAAAACCCTGAGACGAATAAGCCACGGTACGCGAAACCTTCCAGAGCCGCCGCCATCGCGAAGCCAAGATCTGGGGGACAGGAGTCTCTGTTCCGGCACGCCGCCGGGACGGGGAAGTGCCCCCGGAAGGCTTCTCCATCGACACCGCTGCCATCTCCACCGCCATCTTCATCACCGCTGCTGCTCCCATGAGGAGGGAGTAGTTCTCCATTGAGGCTCGGGGTTGTACCGGTAGCTATGTGGTTAATCTCTCTCATATGTACTTCAATACAATAATCTCATGAGCTGCCTTACATGATTGAGGGGGTGTTTGGTGTGGCTTTTTTTGGCTTTTGGCTTTGGCAAAAGCCACCAAAAGCACCTAAATAGGTGCTTTTTTTGGCTTTTGGATTTTGGAAGCCAAAAGAATAGGATCTTTGTTTTTGGCTTCCAAAATCCAAAAGCCAAAAAAAGCACCTATTTAGGTGCTTTTGGTGGCTTTTGCCAAAGCCAAAAGCCAAAAAAAGCCACACCAAACACCCTCTGAGATTCATATGATGATGCTTGTAATCTAGATGTCATTATGCTAGTCAAGTGGGTTTTACTTATGTGATCTCCGGAGACTCCTTGTCCCACGTGTGTAAAGGTGACAGTGTGTGCACCGTGTGGGTCTCTTAGGCTATATTTCACAGAATACTTATTCATTGTTATGAATGGCGTAGTGAAGTGCTTATTTATATCCCTTTATGATTGCAATGTGTTTTGTATCACTATTTATCTATGTGCTACTCATGTGATGTTATTAAAGTAGTCTATTCCTCCTGCATGGTGTAATGGTGACAGTGTGGGCATCGTGTAGTTCTTGTTGTAGATTATGATCATAATCTCTTGTAGATTGTGGAGTTAATTGTCATTATGATAGTATTGATGTGATCTATGCCTCCTTCGTAGTGTGATGGTGACAGTGTGCATGTTATGTTAGTACTTGGTTTATTTTGCAAAGATCTATTATGCTCTAAGGTTACTTAAACATGAATATCGAATGTTGTGGCGCTTGTTAACTCTGGCATTGAGGGTTCGTGTAATCCTACACAATTAGTGGTGTTCATCATCCAACAAGAATATATGTAGCACAAGGAAGAGAACTTATTTATTATGTGATCAATGTTGAGAGTGTCCACTAGTGAAAGTATGATCCCTAGGCCTTGTTTCCACCACAAAGAATTGCTTCCTACGCCAGCAAGCTATTTTCTGGCGCCGCTTGTTTACTGTTTTACTGCATCTTTACTTTCTGCAATATTACCACCATCTATACCACATGTGTTTTACTATCTCTTCGCCGAACTAGTGCACCTATACATCTGACAAGTGTATTTGGTGTGTTGGGGACACAAGAGACTTCTTGCTTTGTGATTACAGGGTTGCTTGAGAGGGATATCTTTGACCTCTTCCTCCCTGAGTTCGATAAACCTTGGGTGATCCACTTAAGGAAAAACTTGCTGCTGTTCTACAAACCTCTGCTCTTGGAGGCCCAACACTGTCTACAAGAATAGAAGCACCCGTAGACATCAGTGGTGTTGGTGAAGTCGAAGTTGGGGAAGCTTTCGCAGTCGCTATCTTGAGATAGATCGGTTTTCGTGACCGACCCAAAAGTCATATCACCGAATAGATCGGCGAGTATTCCGCCGTCAGCGGGCTTGGTGAAGCTTGGCAGCAAAACTTCTTCATCGCCTGACTCAATGGACGATATTGACGATCTCGAGTAATCGAGCTCGACCGCCATCGGTCCCGAAAAAATCGGTGCCCAAAAATGGTGCGATCGTTCTTTCCCGACGAGGAAGCAAAAGCTCCCAGACGTCATCTCCGTCGACTCCTCCAGATTGGTATATGCATGCAAATGGGCGGGAGGGTGAGAAAAAAAATCGACGAGACCAGGTTGGACTCGTTTACCTCCTTCCACCGTGTTGCTTGCTACCAATGATGATGTTGACGATGCCATCGAGATCAGAACCTTACAACCTCCAATCCCCACAGACGGCACCAATTGATGAGCGATTAACTCATCAATGCCTACGTATTGTAGACTTAGGGTTTCGTAAGAAGTAGAGGGCAACTAGATCTCGAAGGTTCAGCCGAACAAAGGTTCTCAACTCAATATTACGGTGGCTAGGTTACAATGATTTCATCCTTTCTTTCACCCTCGGCTTCCCCTTTATATAGTAGGTGAAGCCGAGGCTTTTCCGTGTCGTACAAGTTAAAAATTGTCGAGCCGTGTTGGGCCTTTCCTTATATTGATGTAAGTTCCTACAATAACTCTAGCTTCCTAATCCGAGGATCTCCAATCTTCTGGGCCTCTAAAGCTTCGAGTACATGGGCTTCCTGGTTTCCTATGGATCAGGGGTACTTTATTCGACATACCCCGTAGGCATACCTATGTCAATGAGCAAACAAAGGAATTATTTAGACATGAAGTTCAACCACCACTATAAGTTTAAAGGTGCCCATAGTTATACCCCCGTTTTATTAATCATGATTAATACAACATGCATCTAAGAATTAGGACACGGTTTCTGTCAGCTCCCGTTGTCCCTCTCCCTATCAACATGCAACGGTGACAACCTTATGCATCCCCCGACATATGTGTGCACTCATATATCACTACAAAAGATCGTCATAGAAGATAACAAATACTTGTATACAACCAACAAAAAACTATATAACAATTGCCATGAACAATTCACTACTCAAACATCAACATAGAGATACAATAGATTATGGGAAAACAATATATTGCATCATACATCATGTTTGCAAAGAGATTACAGAGGGGGGTGATGAAGAGTTGATGTAGATGATGATGAAGATGATGAAGATGGTGTTGATGCTTTCATCGGAGGGGGTGGAGTCCACCGGAGGCGATTCCGGTAGCGTTTCCCCCCCCCTCCGATCTTCGTCGGCGGCGCCTGCTGATTCTCTGTTTATGTGCTTTTGATATTCGCCGCCGTAGCCTCCATGAAACACCTGGGGGTCGTATATATAGTGGTTTTTTAGGTCAAAACAACTCGGTTGGCGTTGGATTGAAGCGAAACGGATGCTCGAGATGCAAACGACCCCAGAGGGCCACGCCACCTGCCCTAGTTTGCAGTTCCTTGACCTCCTGGTGTCCCACTGTAGCTCATTTTGTTCATATAAAAAATTCCGAAGCATGGCCCCTAACCTTGGCCTTTTTTGTGTCCTATAGCTCATGGAAAGTAAAAAAAACACTAGGCGTTTTCTGCCAAACAGAATTAGAACCAGAGGAGGAGGGATTGTTTAAAAATCCCCTAAAACATCATAAAACATGGGAATAACATTATATAAGATGCAAATATGTGGTAATATGTTGCAATGAAGTGCAAAGTTTATGTATGCATTTTACATGCATCACAAGGGAAGACTTGATAGACTCATAAAGGACAGAGGGGAGTCTGATGACCCACAAGTATAGGGGGTGTATCGTAGTACTTTCGATAAATAAGAGTGTCGAACCCAACGAGGAGCAGAAGGTGTTGACAAGCAGTTTCGATGAAGGTTTCACTGTAAATGCTCACAGACAAGTATTCAGGGGGTTTTGATATTGCAGATAAATAAAGTACAAGTAAATAAAATGCGAGAGAAATAATTGCAGCGAGTGGCCCAATCCTTTTTAGCACAAAGGACAAGCCGGTTTGTTTACTTATAATGACCAAACGTTCCTGAGGACACACGGGGATTTTAGTCTAGTGCTTTCGCTACATACAGCTGATTAATCTTCATTGTTTTGATAAGTGTTGTGTGGGTGAACCTATGCTAATGCACCGCCCTTCCTAGGACTAATACATACTTGTGATTATACCCCTTGCAAGCATCCGCAACTACAAGAAAGTAATTAAGATAAATCTAACCACAGCCTTAAACTCTGAGATCCTGCGATCCCTCCTGCATCGATATACTAACGGGGGCTTAGGTTTCTGTCACTCCGGCAACCCCGCAATTAGCAACCGAATACAAGATGCACTCCCCTAGGCCCATAAATGGTGAAGTGTCGTGTAGTCGACGTTCACACGACACCACTAGAAGAATGACACCACAACTTAAATATCATAACATTGAATATTACTCAACCATAATTCACTACTAGCATTTAGACTTCACCCATGTCCTCAAGAACTAAACGAACTACTCACGAGACATCATATGGAATACAATCAGAGGTGATATGATGATGAATAACAATCTGAACATGAACCTTGGTTCAATGGTTTCACTCAATAGCATCTACAACAAGTATAGAATAACACCGGGAGAGTTTCCCCTATCAAACAATCAAGATCAAACCCAAATCGTTACAGCGGTGACGAGGTGCTGCGGTGGTGATGGCGGTGTAGATGGTGGAGACGATGATGATGATGATGGAGATGATGTCCAGCTCGATGACGATGGCGATGGCGTCGATTTCCCCCTCCGGGAGGGAATTTCCCCGGCGGATTCCTGCCCGCCGGAGAGCTCTTTTCTCTCTGGTGTTCTCCGCCCCGCAGAGGCGGCTGTAACCCTTCGTGAGGATCCCTCTGTGGCTTAGGTTTTCGGGACGAAGGAGTACGCGAAGAAAAGGAGGCGAAAAGGGTCGTGGGCCCCCCAGAGCATAGGGTGGCGCGGCCAGGGCCTGGGCCGCGCCGCCCTATGGTCTGGGCCCACAGTGGCCCCTCTCTTCTCCCCCTTCTGGCTACCTCCGTCATTTGGAAAAATAGGAATTTACGTGAAATTCCCTTCCACAGTCGATCTTCCGAAATATTGCGTTCTGACGGTGCTTTTTCCAGCAGAATCCTGGCTCCGGTGCTTGATCCTCCAATGATGATGAAACATGCAAAATAGATGAAATAACATAAGTATTGTGTCCCAATATGAAATATATCAATGAATAACAGCAAATTATGATACAAAATAGTGATGCAAATTGGACGTATCAACTCCCCCCAAGCTTAGATCTCGCTTGTCCCCAAGCGAAACTGAGCTCGAGAAACAAGACCACATGTTTATGGAGTGAAGAGTCGATAAATAAAATACGGACAAGAAGCATCATATTCATTCACACAAGACATTCTAGTAAACAACTTCCTCATATAACTCATCTCGAAATAAGTAAAGAGAAATCACAAGTAAAGGTGCATAAGAAATCATAGTTGGTGATGGCAAACTTTGTTCTTGGTCAGAGAACTGCTAACGGATTGTACTTCTAAGCAAAGCTTTCATATTAGAATTTATAGCTGAGCCTTCATATTTAAGCATAACAATCTCTTCATAATCATTGATAACTTCAAAGTCATATTCATTCAGATAAAATTGGTACTAAACAAGAAAGTATAAAAGACATGATTAACTGAATCATAGCATAAATGATTGGTTCACAACAACTCAATTGCTTGCTTAGGATAGAGGGAAATAGGTATACTGACTCAACATAAAAGTAAAAGACAGGCCCTTCGCAGAGGGAAGCAGGGATTAAATCATGTGCTAGAGCTTTTCAAGTTTTGAAATCATATAAAGAGAATAAAAGTAAAATTTTGAGAAGTGTTTGTTGTTGTCAACGAATGGTAGCGGGTACTCTAACCCCCTTGCCAAACGAACCTTCAAAGAGCGGCTCCCATGAGGGACGGTATCTCTACCAGCAAGGTAGATCATCCCCCTTCTCTTTTGTTTACACATGTATTTTAGTTTTATTATGGGTGACACTCCCCCCAACCTTGGCTTTCTCAATCCATGGCTAACCGAATCCTCGGGTGCCTTCCAACATTCACATACCATGGAGGAGTGTCTATTGCAAAATTAAGTTGCTTACTGATGAATCAGAGCAAAACATGTGAAGAGAATTATTAATGAAAGTTATTAATTGGGGCTGGGAACCCCGTTGCCAGCTCTTATTGCAAAATTATTGGATAAGCGGATGTGCCGCTAGTCCATTGGTGAAAGTCCGCCCAACAAGATCGAAAGATAAAACACCACATACTTCCTCATGAGCTATAAAACATTGACACAAATAAGGAGTAATAGTTTGAATAATTTAAAGGTAGCACATGAAGTATTTACTTGGAATGGCAGAAAATACCATGTAGTAGGTAGGTATGGTGGACACAAATGGCATAGGTTTGGTCTAAGGTTATGGATGTATGAAAAGCATTCCCTCTCGATACAGGTCTTTGGCTAGCAAGGTTTGATAGCAAGCATAAAGGTTGAGGGAAACAAACAAATATACATATGATAGAAACAATCATGCATCTTTCTCATAAGCACAAGCAATTTTAACTTAAGAATACTAAGCATAGAGATAATGGAGTAATGTATCTAAGTGTATTTCTCTCTTTTATTAAACATCAGGATGTTGTTGCTATTGACCAATGCTAAGTTTGCCAAAACCAAATAGATTTACTTAATGTTCCCAAAGCGATATCAATACTCATGTCAAGAGTAATCATATAATGGAGATTGCAAACTAAAATAAGGTGTGCAAAAAGTAAATGATAAGACTTCTCATTAATATTCCATAACGATAACTCACACCAACGGATACATCGATAACTAACTAAGAGAGATACTTCCACATTGCATACTATTCTATATGATAACTTCCCTACTCATGATATGACACTACTTGATAGTAAAAGATAAAGATGGTGATGATGTGATACCGCGGCACTCCCCCAAGCTTGGAACAAACCAAGGGGATGCCAATACCGATGATGAATTACTCCTTCGGTGATGATGGTGAATCTTTGTCGTCATCAGACTTCCATGGAAGAGGCCCTCCATCAACAAAAGACATCTTGGTTTCCGGAAACCTGAAACTAGCAGCATGACTTATGCGCTTAAACCTGTTTTCATACTCACAGTTCTGATTATGGACATCATAGAGTTGAGCTTGGAGTTTGTTGGTGGTGTCGTGAAGTGAGAAGATATCGTCCCACAGCTTCGCAGTCTCCTTCTTGTGTCCATCAATGAGTTCAGACACAATCTTGTGAAAGATATCCACTTCACGCTCAGCCATCTTCTTGTAGTTGAAAACCTCTTGTTCCAGCTTCTCCATCCTGTCTTCCAAGCTCCCTTCTCCCTTAGGACCCTGGACATCTTTGATCTGCAACTCTCCATCCACGAGCTGCAACTCTTTGGGGTGCATCTTCAGCTCGTTCATGTACGGGTTGACGACGTCCTCAAAGAAGCTGTCCTTCTGAGTTCCCGACGAAGACATGATGGATCTAGATCCGAAGCAGATCCTGGCAGAAAACAGCTCGAAACAAAACGTGACGAGAAAACGATATTACGGACCTCCAGGGGTCCGGGGGATTATATAGCAAATATTTTTACGACAAAAGGAAGGTTCCAGGTCAAAAACGAGTCGGAAAGGGGCAACGAGGCGGCCAGACCATAGGTCGGCGCGGGCCCAGGTCAGGCCGCGCCGGCCTATGGTGGCACCCCCTCGTGCGTCTTTTCCACCCCGTTTCGATTCCGTAATTTTTCATATTTTCCAAAAACAGCAAAAATAATGTTTGGAAAGGTAAACGCGGACTTTTCATTACCAGTACTGTTACCTATTCAAAGTCGAGTTACGCGGATCGTCAATTTGTCCTTTGATGAAAGCCTCCGGTGTTTCCACTTGAATAATATCAACATCAACATTATAAGAATCGCCCGAGATATAATGCTTGAGTCTTTGTCCATTTACCACTTGTGTGGCATTGCCTTGGAGAGAGCTAATTTTAATTGCTCCTGAACGATACACCTCCTCAACAACATATGGTCCTTCCCACTTCGAGAGTAATTTCCCTGCAAAGAATCTGAGACGAGACCGATACAATAGAACTTGATCTCCAACATTAAATTCTCTTTTAATGATCCTTCTATCATGCCACTTCTTAACTTTTTCTTTAAAGAGTTTAGCATTTTCATAAGCTTCACTTCTCCATTCATCTAGAGAACTTAATTGCAATAACCTCTTATTACCGGCTAATTTAGGATCTTTATTTAGTTCTCTAACAGCCCAATAAGCTTTGTGCTCTAGTTCTAAAGGTAAATGACAAGCTTTTCCATAAACCATTTTATAAGGCGACATTCCCATAGGATTTTTATAAGCAGTTCTATAAGCCCATAACGCTTCTTTCAATTTGCTAGGCCAATTCTTTCTAGATTTATTAACAGTCTTACCCAAGATAGCTTTAATCTCTCTATTTGATAATTCTACTTGACCGCTAGTTTGAGGGTGATAAGCAGAAGCAATTCTATGATTAATACCATACTTAGCAAGAGTTTTTCTAAAACCTCCATGAATGAAATGAGAACCTCCATCAGTCATAATATATCTAGGTACTCCAAATCTAGGAAATATAATATCTACAAGCATTTTTATAGAGGTCTCACCATCAGCACTTTTTGTAGGTATAGCTTCTACCCATTTAGTAACATAATCAACAGCGACAAGTATATGAGTGTTACCGTCTGAAGAAGGGAAAGGTCCCATGAAGTCGAATCCCCAACAATCGAATGGTTCAATAACAAGAGTATAATTCATAGGCATTTCATTGCGTCTAGAGATATTACCAACTCTTTGACATTCATCACAAGATAAAATAAATTTCCTTGCATCTTTGAAGAGTGTTGGCCAATAAAAACCTGATTGTAGAACCTTTTGCGCGGTTCTATCTCCAGCGTGATGTCCTCCATAAACACTTCCATGACATTTATTCAATATCTCCTGTTGTTCATATTCAGGAACACATCTTCGCATAATACCATCCACTCCTTCTTTATATAAGTGTGGGTCATCCCAAAAATAATGCCTCAAGTCATAAAAGAATTTCCTCCTTTGCTGAGCTGAAAAGGTTGGAGGCAAATACTTCGAAACAATAAAGTTAGCATAATCTGCATACCAAGGGCTCTCTCGCGAGCTCACCTTTATTACAGCCAATTGTTCATTTGGAAAACTATCATTAACAGGAACAGGATCATAAGCAATATTTTCCAATCTAGACAGATTATCAGCAACAGGATTATCGGCACCTTTCCTATCTATAATATGTAAATCAAATTCTTGCAAATGTAAGTACCCATCTAATAAGCCTTGGCTTAGCATCTTTCTTTGTCATAAGGTATCTAATTGCAGCATGATCAGTATGAATTGTAACTTTTGAATCAACAATATAAGGTCTAAACTTATCACAAGCAAAGACTACAGCTAACAATTCTTTTTCAGTTGTAGCATAATTTCTTTGAGCAGCATCAAGAGTCTTACTAGCATAATGAATAACATTTAATTTTTTATCTACTCGCTGTCCAAGAACAGCGCCTACAGCAAAATCACTAGCATCACACATAATTTCAAAAGGCAAATTCCAATCAGGAGGTTCAACTACAGGAGCAGTTGTTAAGGCTTTCTTTAAAGTTTCAAAAGCTTCCTTACAATCATCATCAAAAACAAAAGGTACATCTTTTTGAAGAAGATTAGTAAGAGGCTTTGAAATTTTAGAGAAATCTTTAATAAATCTCCTATAAAACCCAGCATGACCAAGAACACTACGAATACCTTTAACATCCCTCGGATAGGGCATCTTCTCAATCGCTTCAACTTTAGCTCTATCAACTTCAATACCTTTCTCAGAAATTTTATGTCCCAATACAATTCCTTCATTAACCATAAAATGGCATTTCTCCCAATTAAGAACAAGGTTAGTTTCTTCACATCTCTGCAAAACTTTATCGAGGTTTCGCAGGCAATTATCAAAAGAATTCCCATAGACGTAAAAATCATCCATGAACACCTCTACAATACTTTCGCAAAAACCATGAAAAATAGCAGACATGCATCTTTGAAAAGTAGCAGGAGCATTACATAAACCAAAAGGCATACGCCTATAAGCATAAGTTCCATAAGGACAAGTAAAAGTGGTTTTCTCTTGATCTTTAGCTTTAACAGCAATTTGTGAAAACCCAGAATAACCATCAAGAAAGCAAAAATGAGTATTTTTAGACAACCTCTCTAACATTTGATCAATAAAGGGTAAAGGGTAATGATCTTTCTTAGTAACCTTATTAACTTTTCGAAAATCAATGCACATTCTATAACCTACAACTATTCTTTGAGGAATAAGCTCATCATTATCATTAGGCACAACAGTCATTCCTCCTTTCTTAGGGACACAATGAACAGGACTAACCCATCTACTATCAGCAATAGGATATATAATACCAGCTTCAAGGAGTTTTAATACCTCGTTCCTTACCACTTCCTTCATCTTCGGAATTAGACGACGTTGATGTTCAACAACAGGCTTTGCATCTTCTTCCATATTAATAGCATGTTGGCAAATAGAAGGAGAAATCCCTTTCAAATCATCAAGAGTATAGCCAATAGCTCCTCGGTGTTTCTTCAATATTTCCAATAACCTTTCTTCCTCAATCTCTGAAAGTTTAGAACTAATAATAACAGGATATATTTTCTTATCATCAATATGAGCATATTTAAGATTATCAGGTAAAGGCTTTAGATCAAAAACAGGATCTTCCTTCGGTGGTGGTGTTGTACCCAGATCTTCCACCGGTAAATCATGCTTGAGAATAGGTTGGCGACGAAAAATTTCCTCAAGCTCATCTCTTTCTTTCCTAAAAGCTTCACTTTCACTATTCTCCAAATGTTGCTGCAAAGGGTTATTAGGAACAAGAACAATAGATGCACACTGCTCCATTTTAAAATCATTACTAGGCAAGTCAACTTTATAAGGAGTTTTGGTAAATTTAGAAAAGTTAAATTCATAAGGTTCACCAGCAAATCTAGTCAAAATTTTCTCTTTCTTACAATCTATAATAGCTCCACAAGTATTTAGAAAAGGTCTACCAAAAATGATAGGACAATAATCACTAGCAGCAGAACCAAGTACCAAAAAGTCAGCAGGATATTTAATCTTACCACATAGAACTTCCACATCTCGAACAATACCAATTGGAGAAATAGTTTCTCTATTAGCTAGATGAATAACCACATCAATATCTTCAAGTTCACAAGAACCAATTTCGTGCATAATCTCCGTGTAAAGTTCATAAGGTATAGCACTAACACTTGCACCAATATCACATAAACCATAATAGCAATGATCACCAATTCTAACAGATAGCATAGGAACACTAACTTGTTTGGATTTATTAGGATGTGAAACAATATTAGAAGCATCTTCACAGAAAATAATATGACCATCCTCCACATTCTCAGTCACAAGATCTTTAACTATTGCAACAGCAGGTTCAATTTTAATTTGTTCTTCAGGTTCTTTAGGTTTCTTTTCACTTTTATTAACTGCACTAGTTATGACAGAGTACTCCTTCATTTTAGCAGGGAAAGGAGTTTTTTCAATATAAGCTTCAGGAATAACATTATCAGCAGTTTCAATCACTACACATTTGTTTACAGATGAATCAATTTTATCTTTATACGGTTCATGATACTTATCAAAATTCTTCTTAGGCAGTTCATAATGAGAGGCAAAAGCTCTATAAAGATTTGCAACAACTTGGGAATCAAGACCATATGTAGCACTCATATTACGAAATTTATCAAGATCCATAAAAGCTTCAATGCATTTATAATCATAAATTATACCGATTCTCTATCTTTGTCATTCTCCCATCCTTCAGTATTTTCTTGGATCCGATCAAGAAGGTCCCTTTTAAACTCTTCATTCTTGCGTGTAAATGATCCGTAACAAGAAGTATCCAGCAAGGTCTTGTCTTGAAAAGAAAGTCTTGCATAGAAATTATCAATAATAACATTACCAGGAACCTCATGAAAGGGGCATTTGAGCATAAAATACTTCAATCTCCCACAAGCTTGGGCAATACTTTCTCCATCATGAGGCCAGAAATTATATATGCGGTTCCGATCTTTGTGAATTTCACTTGGAGGATAAAATTTGGAATAAAATAAAGGCACAATGTCCTCCCAATCAATAGAATCACCATTCTTCAGCAATTTATACCAGTGCGCCGCTTTACCAGACAGCGATATAGTGAATAGTTTCTTCCTAACTTCATTCATGGAAATACCTGCACATTTGAATAACCCGCATAATTCATGCAAAAATAGTAAATGATCACCAGGATGGACAGTTCCATCCCCTTCATAGCGGTTATCCATAACACGTTCAATAATTTTCGTAGGTATTTTATATGGTACTACTTCCTCACCTGGCGCTTCATCCACTACCGTTGCAGTAGTAGTAGATTTCCCAAATAGAAATTGAAGAGAAGATCTCTCCATAATGATTATAGCAGCAGGCAGAAATAAAATCAGCACAAACAGTAAAGGTTTTCCTTACCAATTCCACTTACCAATAGCGCTTCACTCCCCGGCAACGGCGCCAGAAAATAGTCTTGATGACCCACAAGTATAGGGGGTGTATCGTAGTACTTTCGATAAATAAGAGTGTCGAACCCAACGAGGAGCAGAAGGTGTTGACAAGCAGTTTCGATGAAGGTTTCACTGTAAATGCTCACAGACAAGTATTCAGGGGGTTTTGATATTGCAGATAAATAAAGTACAAGTAAATAAAATGCGAGAGAAATAATTGCAGCGAGTGGCCCAATCCTTTTTAGCACAAAGGACAAGCCGGTTTGTTTACTTATAATGACCAAACGTTCCTGAGGACACACGGGGATTTTAGTCTAGTGCTTTCGCTACATACAGCTGATTAATCTTCATTGTTTTGATAAGTGTTGTGTGGGTGAACCTATGCTAATGCACCGCCCTTCCTAGGACTAATACATACTTGTGATTATACCCCTTGCAAGCATCCGCAACTACAAGAAAGTAATTAAGATAAATCTAACCACAGCCTTAAACTCGAGATCCTCGCGATCCCTCCCCGCATCGATATACTAACGGGGGCTTAGGTTTCTGTCACTCCGGCAACCCCGCAATTAGCAACCGAATACAAGATGCACTCCCCTAGGCCCATAAATGGTGAAGTGTCGTGTAGTCGACGTTCACACGACACCACTAGAAGAATGACACCACAACCTAAATATCATAACATTGAATATTACTCAACCATAATTCACTACTAGCATTTAGACTTCACCCATGTCCTCAAGAACTAAACGAACTACTCACGAGACATCATATGGAATACAATCAGAGGTGATATGATGATGAATAACAATCTGAACATGAACCTTGGTTCAATGGTTTCACTCAATAGCATCTACAACAAGTATAGAATAACACCGGGAGAGTTTCCCCTATCAAACAATCAAGATCAAACCCAAATCGTTACAGCGGTGACGAGGTGCTGCGGTGGTGATGGCGGTGTAGATGGTGGAGACGATGATGATGATGATGGAGATGATGTCCAGCTCGATGACGATGGCGATGGCGTCGATTTCCCCCTCCGGGAGGGAATTTCCCCGGCGGATTCCTGCCCGCCGGAGAGCTCTTTTCTCTCTGGTGTTCTCCGCCCCGCAGAGGCGGCTGTAACCCTTCGTGAGGATCCCTCTGTGGCTTAGGTTTTCGGGACGAAGGAGTACGCGAAGAAAAGGAGGCGAAAAGGGTCGTGGGCCCCCCAGAGCATAGGGTGGCGCGGCCAGGGCCTGGGCCGCGCCGCCCTATGGTCTGGGCCCACAGTGGCCCCTCTCTTCTCCCCCTTCTGGCTACCTCCGTCATTTGGAAAAATAGGAATTTACGTGAAATTCCCTTCCACAGTCGATCTTCCGAAATATTGCGTTCTGACGGTGCTTTTTCCAGCAGAATCCTGGCTCCGGTGCTTGATCCTCCAATGATGATGAAACATGCAAAATAGATGAAATAACATAAGTATTGTGTCCCAATATGAAATATATCAATGAATAACAGCAAATTATGATACAAAATAGTGATGCAAATTGGACGTATCAGAGTCCTAGGAAGGTTCTAGAGGTTCCAAGAACCCTTGGATCAAAGAGGCATCCATCCTATTACCAAGATTGCATCTCCACCTCTATATATTGAGAGGGACCCCTACTTTGGAGGCAGCCACCCAGAGCCACGAAATTTCCCCTCCTTGGCATCCTCCAAGGAGGTTGATATGCTCCTCCACACCAACATGAAGTCCATGGAAGAAGAAGGGGCAAGGGGCCGCTGCCCCTAAGAGCAGCCACCGACCTCCCAGTGCCGCCGCTGCCTCCCGTGGCCGCCGCCACGGGGATCTTCATCGCCATCTCCTCCACGGGCTGCACCTCTTGATCAAAACCCTCAGCACCATCTTCATCTACCCCTCTGTAATCTCTTGGCAAACATGATGTGTATTGCAATCTATCACTTTCCCATGATATTTTGTATTTTTATATATTTGTTTGAGTAGTGACTTGTTCTTGGAAATTGTGAGGTAATTTGTTGATGGTCGCATATAAGTATTTGTTATCTTCTATGATGATCTCTTGTACTGATATATAAGTGCACACATATGTCGGAGGATGATACGTCTCAAACGTATCTATAATTTCTTATGTTCCGTGCTAGTTTATGAAAATATTCACATGTTTTATATACACTTTACATCATTTTGATGCATTTTCCGGTACTAACCTATTAACAAGATGCCGAAGCGTCAGTTCCTGTTTTCTGTTGTTTTTGGTTTCAGAAATCCTATGCAGGAAATATTCTCAGAATTGGACGAAACAAAAGCCCACGGTCTTATTTTCCACGGAGCCTTCCAGAACACCGAAGAGGAGACGAAGAGGGGACGCGAGGCGGCCACACCATAGGGGGGCGCGGCCCCACCCCTGATCGCGCCGCCATATGGGGTGGGCCCCTCGGGCGTCCCCCGACTCTGCCCCTTCGCCTATTTATTCCTTCCGTCGCGAAAACCCTAGTACCGAGAGCCACGATACGAGAAAAGTTACCGAGACGCCGCCGCCGTCAATCCCATCTCGGGGGATTCTGAAGATCGCCTCCGGCACCCTGCCGGAGAGGGGAATCATCACCGGAGGGCTCTACATCACCATGCCCGCCTCCGGACTGATGCGTGAATAGTTCATCCTTGGACTATGGGTCCATAGCAGTAGCTAGATGGTTGTCTTCTCCTCTTGTGCTATTTAGATCTTCTGAGCTGCCTATCATGATCAGGATCATCTATTTGTAATGCTACATGTTGTGTTTGTTGGGATCCGATGAATATTGAATACTATGTCAAGTTGATTATTGATCTATCATATATGTGTTATTTATGTTCTTGCATGCTCTCCGTTGCCAGTAGAGGCTCTGGCCAAGTTGATACTTGTGACTCCAAGAGGGGGTATTTATGCTCGATAGTGGGTTCATGCCTCCATTGAATCTGGGACAGTGACAGAAAGTTCTAAGGTTGTGGATGTGCTGTTGCCACTAGGGATAAAACATCAATGCTTTGTCTAAGGATATTTGTGTTGATTACATTACGCGCAATACTTAATGCAATTGTCTGTTGTTTGCAACTTAATACTGGAGGGGGTGCGGATGCTAACCTGAAGGTGGACTTTTTAGGCATAGATGCATGCTGGATGGCGGTCTATGTTCTTTGTCGTAATGCCCTAAGTAAATCTCATAGTAGTCATCATGATATGTATGTGCATCTCTATTCTGTCAATTGCCCAACTGTAATTTGTTCACCCAACATGCTATTTATCTTATTGGAGAGACACCACTAGTGAACTATGGACCCCAGTCCATTCTTTTACATCTAAAATACAATCTACTGCAATCACTGTTCTCTGTTGTTTTCTGCAAGCAAACATAATTCTCCACACCATACGTTTAATCCTTTGTTTTTAGCAAGCCGGTGAGATTGACAACCTCACTGTTAAGTTGGGGCAAAGTAGTTTGATTGTGTTGTGCAGGTTCCACGTTGGTGCCGGAATCCCTGGTGTTGCGCCGCACTACACTCCTCCACCAACAACCTTCACGTGACCTTCATCTCCTACTGGTTCGATAACCTTGGTTTCTTACTGAGGGAAAACTTGTTGCTGTACGCATCACACCTTCCTCTTGGGGTTCCCAATGGACGTGTGCTTTACCGTCACAAGCAACTCTTTTTCTGGCGCCGTTGCCGGGGAGATCAAGACACGTTGCAAGGGGAGTCTCTCACACCCAATCTCTTTACTCTGTTTATTATCTTGCTTTATTTTATTTTCTGCCTTGTTTGCTTTCTTTATATAAAAAACACACAAAAATTAGTTACCTGCATTTAATTTATTTTGTTATCATGTCTAGTTATGTACTTGTTACTTCGTCACCTGAGGAATTGATCTTTACTTTTAAACAAGGAGATGATGAGAGTTTTAAAGAAGTTTGGTCTAGAATTTTTGATTCTTATGGTAAAACTGAACCTAAAATGACTCTAAGCTTGCTACTTAGTAACTTTTATTTTGGGCTTATTCTTCGCTATAGATATGCTTTGGATGCTGTCGTGGGAGGAGATTTCCTTCACTGCGATGGGGATCAAGATTTTAATGCCATAAAAAAATTGGTTGCATCTAGCTCAGCCAATAGATTTGATTCATCTCTTGCTAGCATTCATAATAGACTAAACACTCTCGACACAAATATATCTTGTTTAAAAGAAGGGTATAATCAGATTCGTGAATATTATGATTATGTTCCAGTAAGCTTTGAACCTTCAATGTGGGTCCCTACTATTAAGGTTGCTATTTGTGGTGAAACTTTTTATGCCCCTTGTGATATTATGTCTGAGTTTTGCCTTATGCCTAAAAGTATTTATGAATCTTTCACACTTTGGGGACTTACTAAAGGTGGAGAAGGAATAACACTTACTGATAATTCTGTTATAATTCCTGAGGGGATAGCTGAAGGTGTGTTCACCACCTTTCTTGGAAGAACAGTATCCACTGATTATCTCGTTATTGAATATGTAGGGACAGGACAAATCACACTTGGAAGATCTCTGCTGAAACTATTGGGAGCAACCATAGATGTGGGAAAAGGCACTCTAAATTTCACCTCTCCACCTGGATGCGGTCATGTATTCCCTAGACCAAAGATTAAGAACAAGAGTAAGAAAGGTAGGCATAAAGCCCGTGGTAATAATGTTAATGCTTCTTCTCTTGATGATACTTGATTTGCACTTTCTGCGCCTAGCCGAAAGGCGTTAAAGAAAACCGCTTATGGGAGACAACCCATTGTTTTATTTCTGCAATTTTTGTTTTATATTTGAGTCAAGGTGCTTGTTACTACTGTAGCAGTACCTTTGTATCTTTATTTTCATGCATTGTTGTGCCAAGTAAAGTCTCTAATAGAAGGTTGATACTAGATTTGGATTTCTGCACAGAAACAGATTTCTTATCTGTCACGAATTCGCGTTTTTCTCTCCGTAGAAGAATCAAAAAAGGCTGCAAAAATTCATGCGTGATCCTCAGATATGTACGCAACTTTCATTAGTTTTGACCTTTTTCATCTGAGCCTGTTAAGTGCCTCTAAAAAATTCGTCTTTATGGACTGTTCGTTTTTGACAGATTCTGCCTTTTATTTTGCATTGCCTCTTTTACTGTGTTGAGTGGATTTCTTTGTTCCATTAACTTTCAGTAGCCTTGGGTAATGTCCAGAAGTGTTAAGAATGATTGTGTCCTCTCTGAACATGTGAATTTTTGATTATGTACAAGCCCTCTAATGAGATTGATTTGAGTTTGGTGTGGAGGAAGTTTTCAAGGGTCAAGAGAGGAGGATGATATGATATGATCAAGAAGAGTGAAAAGTCTAAGCTTGGGGATGCCCCCGTGGTTCATCCCTGCATATTTCAAGAAGACTCAAGCATTTAAGCTTGGGGATGCCCAAGGCCTTCATCAACAACTTATCAGGTCACTTCTAGTGAAACTTTATTTTATTCCGTCACATCTTATGTTCTTTACTTGGAGCGTCTGTTTGTTTTATTTTTGTTTATGTTTGAATAAATTCGGATCCCAGCAATCCTTCTATTGGAGAGAGACACGCTCCGCTTTTTCATATTGAACACTGGGGTTCTTAGCTTTACTTTAATGTTCATGGCGAAGTTAAAAGCCGCTTCGTTGATTGCTATTTGGTTGGAAACAGAAAATGCTTCATGTGGTAATTGGTATATTATCTTGAATAATTTGATACTTGGCAATTGTTTTGAGCTCTCAAGTAGATCATGTTTAAGCTCTTGCATCATGTAGTTTAAATCTATTAGTGGAGAACTACCATAGAGCTTGTTGAAATTTGGTTTGCATGATTGGTCTCTCTAAGGTCTAGATATTTTCTGGTAAAAGTGTTTGAACGACAAGGAAGACAGTGTAGAGTCTTATAATGCTTGCAATATGTTCTTGTGTAAGTTTTTGCTATACCGGTTCATACTTGTGTTTGCTTCAAACAACCTTGCTAGCCAAAGCCTTGTACTGAGAGTAAATGCTTCTCGTGCATCCAAAAACCTTGAGCCAAAACCTATGCCATTTGTGTCCACCATAAATACCTATATGTGGTATTTTTCTGCCATTCCAAAGTAAATTGCTTGCGTGCTACCTTTAAAAATTCATTCCTTGTCTTTGCAATACATAGCTCATGGGAAAGTAGCCTAAAAAACTATTGTGGTAATGAATATGTTGCTATGTATCTTAGTTCTTATAAGTTGCTTGTTGAGCGGTAAACATGTTTCTGGGGACGCCATCAACTTTTTTACTTTGTTGAATATCATGTGAGTTGCTATGCATGTTCGTCTTGTTTGAAGTAAGGGAGATTTCTCATGATTAAATGGTTTGAGTATGCATATTGTTAGAGAAGAACATTGGACCGCTAACCAAAGCCATGTATCATGGTGGAAGTTTCAGCTTGGACATTAATCCTCAGAATATCTTATGATAATATTATTGTTGTTGAATGCTTTAAGCATTAAAAAGAGGAGTCCATTATCTGTTTTCTATGTTGTCCCGGTATGGATGTCCTCAAGTTGAGATCTATCAAAATCGAGAAATCAAATGCGATTTATCTCCTTGGACCTTTGTACAGGTGGCATAGAGGTACCCCTTTGTGACACGTGGTTGAAACATATGTAATGCAATGATAATCCATGGAAATCTGAGCTAATTAGGACAAGGTGCGGGCACTATTGGTATTTGATGCATGAGGCTTGCAACTTATAGGAAGTTTTATGCATAACACATATGAATTATTACTACCGTTGACAAAATTGTTTCCATGTTTTCAAAATAAAAAGCTCTAGCACATGAGTAATCCCTGCTTCCCTCTGGGAAGGGCCTTTCTTTTACTTTATGTTCAGTCAGTTTACCTACTTCTTTCTATCTTAGAAGCAAACACTTGTGTCAACTGTGTGCACTGATTCTTACATGTTTACTTATTGCACTTGATATATTACTTTATGTTGACAATTATCCATGAGATATACATGTTACAAGTTGAAAGCAATTGCTGAAACTTAATCATCCTTTGTGTTGCTTCAAAACCTCTTACTTTGAATCTATTGCTTTATGAGTTAACTCTTATGCAAGTCTTTTTGATACTTGTCTTGAAAGTACAATTCATGAAAAGTTTTTGCTATATGATTTAGTTGTTTAGTCATTATCTTTTTTGTTAGCAAACCATTGTTTCGAATCACTTCATTCATCTCATATGCTTTACAATAGTATTGATCAAGATTATGATAGTAGCATGTCACTTCAGAAATTATCCTTGTTATCGTTTACCTACTCGAGGGCGAGTAGGAACTAAGCTTGGGGATGCTTGATACGTCTCAAACGTATCTATAATTTCTTATGTTCCATGCTAGTTTTATGACAATACTCACATGTTTTATATACACTTTACATCATTTTGATGCATTTTCCGGTACTAACCTATTAACAAGATGCCGAAGCGCCGCCTCGTTTTCTGCTGTTTTTGGTTTCAGAAATCCTACACAGGAAATATTCTCGGAATTGGACGAAACAAAAGCCCACGGTCTTATTTTCCACGGAGCCTTCCAGAACACCGAAGAGGAGACGAAGAGGGGACGCGAGGCGGCCACACCATAGGGGGGCGCGGCCCCACCCCTGGCCGCGCCGCCATATGGGGTGGGCCCCTCGGGCGTCCCCCGACTCTGCCCCTTCGCCTATTTATTCCTTCCGTCGCGAAAACCCTAGTACCGAGAGCCACGATACGAGAAAAGTTACTGAGACGCCGCCGCCGTCAATCCCATCTCGGGGGATTCTGAAGATCGCCTCCGGCACCCTGCCGGAGAGGGAATCATCACCGGAGGGCTCTACATCACCATGCCTGCCTCCGGACTGATGTGTGAGTAGTTCATCCTTGGACTATGGGTCCATAGCAGTAGCTAGATGGTTGTCTTCTCCTCTTGTGCTATCATGTTTAGATCTTGTGAGCTGCCTATCATCATCAGGATCATCTATTTGTAATGCTACATGTTGTGTTTGTTGGGATCCGATGAATATTGAATACTATGTCAAGTTGATTATTGATCTATCATATATGTGTTATTTATGTTCTTGCATGCTCTCCGTTGCTAGTAGAGGCTCTGGCCAAGTTGATACTTGTGACTCCAAGAGGGAGTATTTATGCTCGATAGTGGGTTCATGCCTCCATTGAATCTGGGACAGTGACAGAAAGTTCTAAGGTTGTGGATGTGCTGTTGCCACTAGGGATAAAACATCAATGCTTTGTCTAAGGATATTTGTGTTGATTACATTACGCGCAGTACTTAATGCAATTGTCTGTTGTTTGCAACTTAATACTGGAGGGGGTGCGGATGCTAACCTGAAGGTGGACTTTTTAGGCATAGATGCAAGCTGGATGGCCGTCTATGTTCTTTGTCGTAATGCCCTAAGTAAATCTCATAGTAGTCATCATGATATGTATGTGCATCTCTATTCTGTCAATTGCCCAACTGTAATTTGTTCACCCAACATGCTACTTATCTTATTGGAGAGACACCACTAGTGAACTGTGGACCCCGGTCCATTCTTTTACATATGAAATACAATCTACTGCAATCACTGTTCTCTGTTGTTTCCTGCAAGCAAACATAATTCTCCACACCATACGTTTAATCCTTTGTTTTCAGCAAGCCGGTGAGATTGACAACCTCACTGTTAAGTTGGGGCAAAGTAGTTTGATTGTGTTGTGCAGGTTCCACGTTGGTGCCGGAATCCCTAGTGTTGCGCCGCACTACACTCCTCCACCAACAACCTTCACGTGGCCTTCATCTCCTACTGGTTCGATAACCTTGGTTTCTTACTGAGGGAAAACTTGCTGCTGTACGCATCACACCTTCCTCTTGGGGTTCCCAATGGACGTGTGCTTTACCGTCACAAGCAGGGGATGCATGAGGTTATCACCGTTGCATGATGATAGGAGGAGGGACAACTGAAGCTTGAGAGAAACCATGCCCCAATTCTTAGATTCTTGTTGTATTAATTCATGGTTAATCAAGGGTGGGTATAACTATGGGGACCTTGAAACTTCCAGCGGTAGTTTGACTTTATATCTTAATAATTCCATTGTTTATTGTTAACTGGCCTTGGGATCTATTACTAGGGGTGTAATTGCTCATATCAATGGCTGCACCTATCTATGGCTCCTCTCTAGACACATTCTTATAAAACATAAAACATGAGCTACATAAAACATTCTTATCATGAGCCACACGCATAAAATAATTATTACTACCCACATAAGCATAGTTATTCTTATTAATTGTAGTGGGAGTAAATTCAACAAAATAGCTATCATTATTATTCTCATCACCATAATCATCAAATATAGGAGGCATATTGTAATCATAATAAATTTTCTCCTCAATAGTGGGTTGACTGAAAATAACATAATAATCATTGTAATCATCATATATTGGAGGCATAGTATCATCATAGTAGTAAATTTTCTCCTCCAAAGCCGGGGAACTAAAAAGATCATTTTCAGAAAAAACTAGCTTCCCCAAGCTTAGAATTTTCCATAGCATTAGCAATAATGGTGTTCAAAGAATTCATACTAATAACATTGCTACCAGCATGCAAGTAAAGTTCCATAGGTTTTTTAATTTTCTCTTCAAACACCTCATGTCCCAACTCAAGATAAATACTATAAAGCTCTCTAATTTTTGTTGTTGTTTTCCATTAAGCCTAACTAGTGAAAATAAAAACAAGAAACAAAAAGATGTAATTGCGGAATCAAAAGGAAACTTTGAGCACTCACCAGCAACTAAAAGGATTAGTAGCCAGAGGATGTGAGTACCTTTTACCTTACCTCCCCGGCAACGGCGCAAGAAAAGAGATTGATGTCTACACACGCTTCTATTCTTGTAGACAGTGTTGGGCCTCCAAGTGTAGAGATTTGTAGAACAGCAGCAAGTTTCCCTTAAGTGGATCACCCAAGGTTTATCAAACTCAGGGAGGTAGAGGTCAAAGATATCCCTCTCAAGCAACCCTGCAATTAAGATACAAGAAGTATCTTGTGTCCCCAACACACCCAATACACTTGTCAGATATATAGGTGCACTAGTTCGGCGAAGAGATGGTAAAATGCAAGTGATATGGATGCATATGAGTGGTAATAACAATCTGAAATAAATATGGCAGCAAGTAAACATGCAGTAAAACAGTAAATAAACGGTGATTAGATGTTTGGAAACAAGGCTGTTACCTGCCAAAACCCACCGGCGGGCAATGGTTAAGCAACACGAAGAGCCGGGAGGCTCCCAAGGCCGCTTAGTGGACCCTGGCACCTCGCGTCGTCCCGCAAGTCTTCCAGCCACGTCCTGGCGGTTGCTAGGGCGTGCCACCTGACCTAGACCCGATCAGGAAGGTGTTAGATTGCTTCGATTGTTCCTGCATGGTAGACATGTAAACATTAAATACGAGCCCTATCGGCTCTCAGGTTGCCCTGTGGATCGGCTCAAAGAGCCGATCGCCCCATGGTTCACATTGGATTTGCAATGACATGGGGATCCTGCTTGATCAAAACAAAGCTAAACCAATCTACGACAGTTTAGGGTTTTCACCGCATAACCGGAACGTCCTACGTGTAGTCGGGCCTAGCAGATACGGAAGATGATGCAAACTACCCCTACAAGAGGCCTAAAAACCAACATAACATTAATTCCCGGAACATCCCTTGTAGGAACGGTAAACAACACCTAACGCACTACCGGATCGTCCGACCCCAGCATAAGGCCTAACTATGCAGATATTAAACTAATCCTTGCGGAGCAAGGAGCAACTATAACAGATCGGATCTACTAAGTAACGAACAAGCAAGATGTTGCCCTTACACCCGGATAGGTGTAAGGGCAGCTAGGTGTCGAGGGACGGCATTGCCACGCATATATGCACGAGAAAGCATCAATGCAAGCCCCTAAACACCTAAGGATAAGTAGTGCTGCTCGCCATCAACAACGCTTCAGCACGAGCATCACAAGGTAGACGAATAAACGTGTACTGCCTAGATCGCAAGATGATGCTTACCCGGAAGAAACCCTCGAAGGAAGGGGTGGCGATGCACCTGATTTGTGTTTGTTGTGAACGTGATTGTCCTCCTTTTCCGATAACCCTAGATACATATTTATAGTCCAAGGGACTTTCTAATTGAGGCGTGCACCTAACCGTGCACGGGCCAGACTCTATCTGTTAATTCTAAACACGATATGATCTACTATATTACAGATACACGGGCAATTTAGCCCAAACTCTTAGCGCAAGGCCGCTTCGAAGATGCTCCACGTATATGTCCTTCAAGCCCATCTTCACTTACGGCCCATCTCCTGATTTGGCCGAAATCTGGTGATAACACATGCCCCCCTGGTTTTGGCAATGATAATTTCAAAACCATCTGTTTTTCCTCCGAGGGGTCATGTCGTGGCAGAGCAGAACCGTCGCAGTATTTTCTCATCATGACGACTTGCCTTCCCAACTTCTTTGCACGATTTGACAGTTTTGGCACCATGTCCTCGAAAACTGCTCAACAATTAAATTTCCATTTCCTTTTATTTAACCGCATCGAACAGTTCTCCTCCTCATCCCCTCGCATCAGTACTTCCAAAAGCCCTCCTCTATCGCCATGTCTTCCTCCTCTGCTGCATCAAGCCTCTCTGTCCAATCCTCCCCCCTCCGAGAGCCGACGCCAGAGTGGGACCCGCAAGAGGCCCACGCGGCCAACATCCGCCGCGCCATTGCCGACGGGGACGAGTCGAGCCACGACTCCTCCGTCTGGTCCGAAGATGACCAGTCCTTGACGGACGGGGAGAGCGACCTCCGCTTCCTCGCCCTTGGGGAATCGGAGGAGGAGAGCAACGACGATCGCTACTCCTGGGACGGTTTCTCCTCCGCCGAGGAGGTGAAGGGAGATGAGGAGGAAGGCAGCACCTCCTCCGACGAGCCGCCGGCCAAGCGCTTCTGCCCTTGGCCGGGCAACCTTAGTGACTTCGACAGCGACGAAGACGACGCTGGCGAGGACGATGAAGACAACGAGGGTCCTCCAGGTGGTCGCGGCAGCAGTGACGACGAGCCCGCCGAAAGCGCCGACAGCGGCGACGACGACGATGACGAGGGCCACAATGGCCCCTAGATAGGATCCTAGAATAGGATCAGTAGTAGTAGGAGGGGCAATGCATCCCCCTAGGCCTTCCTTTTGAGAGCAATCAGCTCTTTTCGTGTAAGAAATCTGATTTATCAATGAAGAAATTTCCCCAATTCGACTTTGCCGATTCCTTGCAAATTGATTTAGCCGATTCTCCCTTGTGCTGATCTCGCCGATTGTTACCTCGGTTAATGCTCAACGAGCCGATTTCCATGCATCGGTCCCCCATAATCCGCTCTTCCTTTCTTTGACATCGGAATGATCGTGAACTTGATCACTGCTCAATAGATCCATGTCAACGTATCAATTCTTCACGACCTATCCTTCACCTTTTCGACCGATGACCTGGAGCCCTGATGGCCAACGAGGCAGACCAATGCCCTCAAAAGAGTCCTGAAACTGCTGCTGAACAACTTGCCGCTGAAACCAAGGCCCCGGTAGTACAGATATCCCCTGTTCTGTTCCTTTACAGCACCCAGATAGCCCAGAGTCAATTCTCCATCGGTGATGATGGATCCTTCTTTTGCAATAACTCATCGCCTTCGAGAGGAATTGCGTTGCGGGACCGACCGAAGATTCTCCAATCGGCTTCTAACAACATAGCGTCTACGAGGCCAGCTGCCCCTCAAGCCTCAGCCGGGGTGAAAACGGTGATGGGGACACGTGATTCAAACAACCAGCCGATCACCTTTCTTCTGTTGACAGCCGATACAGCCAATCCAGCAGGCTGGTAACCTGGTTGTAGGCAGGTGTCTTCGATAGAGCTCCGGGCTTGTCGCTGAATCGACTCGCACTCTGAAACTGATAATTTTGCAGCATCAGCACCATTCCTTAGACAAGTCGTGACGCAGAGCCAGCCGATTCCGGCAAGAATCGGCTTCCTATAACAAAGGATCCCTCAAGGCAAACTGTCCCCCATAATCCCCCGAGCCTCAGTCAGGGTGAGGACCGCAGTGGGCCAGCCAACTGGGCTTCCATCGGCCTCCAAGTTGTAGGGCAGAGTCAGCCGATCCCAACCAAATCGGCTTTCCAGAGCGAAGATATTTCAGGGCACGCTGCCCCCCGAGCTCTTTCAGTTCAGTTCCTACGCCTTGCCGATCAGATCTGCTCATCTTCTTGAGAAGCCAATGCAACTGCTAGTGGGGATGTTTGATGAAGTCCTGACGCCCTTCCCAACTCTGGACGTAACATCCTCTGAAGGTAATATCTACCAGGTGGCTACCTTGGCCAAGCCCTCAGGCGGAAATGCCACAGCCGATTGCTTTATCATCGGCCGTCCTCATGGTCCTAGAGGAGGTATGCTCCCTTTGTTGGGCCCATCTTTAACCTAACTTTCTCTTGTCGTGAGTCGGGGTTACGATCCTCAATCTTGCACTGCTGAACCTGATGGCTCCATTGGGCTTCTTGAGACGATGGCCATGCACCGGCTTTTTATCCTTGAGTCGATGTCTGCGCATCGGCTGCTCTTCAAATTTTTTTAAAAAAATTTGAAGATCATATGTGAATTTACTTTTTTAAACTCCGTATCCTCATGTTCTATCATTCTATGTGCCCCCCGAGCCGATTCTGTCAAGTATTTGATGGTATCGGCTCTTCAGGCATCTGTCGAATCAATGTTGAACACAGACAAAATGCATGTCGAGGATAATTTTGGCCGATCGCTGGAATCGGCCTCCCTTTTCATTGCAATGCTTCGTGAAGGTTTAGCACTTCTTGGTTTCCCACTGTAGCTACGTGGCATGATGGAGATAAGATCCTTTGCTTTCCCCCCTTTTTTTGTGTGGGCCGATCGCAGGGATCGGCCTTGCCACGTACGTCCAATGGCCCTGGACGTTGCTACTCCGTTAGGCCGGTGGATAGAACCAGCCTTACCCCATTTTTCGAAGCTTCGATGCGCTCACAACCCTCTAAACTGATTCTAGAGAGCGGCTCTTGGTTATCTGCTTCCCACATACTCATGGCAGCTAACGATATCTCGATTGAGTCATCCGCCTGAACGACTTCCACTTCATCTCCATCCCACTGTATGATGCATTGGTGCATTGTAGAAGGAATGCAACAGTTAGCATGAATCCAATCCCTTCCTAATAGGACGGCGTAATTGCTTTTGCTGTCGACGATGAAAAACGCGGTAGGTATGGTTTTCCGGCCTACAATAAGCTCTACATTCAGAACACCTTTCGCTTCTGACGCCTGGCCGTTGAAGTCGCTTAATGTGATGTTGGTCTTGATCAGATCATCACTGGAGTGCCCCAAGCGTCGTAGCATGGAATACGGCATTATGTTGACTGCCGCTCCGGTGTCAACCAACATCTTGCTGACAGGCTGCCCATTGATGTAACCCCTCAAAGTATAGGGCTTTCAAATGCCTATAGCTTCTATCTCGTGGCTTCTCAAAGATAACTGGTCGTGGACCGCAGTCGAATTGAGCCACTGATACCTCCTCGTCGTTTGGAGCGCGAAACTCCGGCGGGAGTATGAACACCATGTTTGTGTCAGCCGATGTCTCTACAGCGGCACCAGCCGATGCCTGTGCACCGGCTTTCGTCTGTTTGGGGCGCCATACTTTCTTTGGCGGGCGCGCCTTTGTCTCCAATGCTTGCTGAATTTTTACGGCCAGATCGGGCCGTGCCTTCCTCAACGAGTACAGGTACTGTGCCTCGGCTTCTTCCAGGTTTCGCAGCCGCTGCACCCTACGCTTCTGAGAATGGCTGAGTCCATCAGGGCACCACCTTGGTCGGTGATACCGATCTTCTTCTCCATCTGAATCCTCAAAGTCTTCTTCTTGAGATGACTCAGCTTGCTTATTATGAGGTGGGAGAGGCCCTAGACGCTCGAACACTGAAACTTCATTTGCCCTCCTCCTTTGATGTTTGCACTCTGGGCAGTTCTCGATTGTTGGCAATCGGCTCATTCCGGAGTCCCAGCAATGTTTGAAGAAAGGACAGTTCCAGTGCTTATCCATGTTGTCTTGCTCCCTTGACCTCCCTCTAGCGTGAAGCTCGTACCCGTCGTTGTTTCTGTCGTGCTGACGATACCTCCTGTCCGCTGCATCTGACCGACGATATCTTTCGTCGTCTTCGTCGTGGCGCCGACGTCGGTCGTACTGCTGCTCATATTTGTTGAGGAGATGCACGGATAGTGGGCGTTGATACCGTATGCTTCTCACCTCCTCCTCGGTTAGGTATCGTCTGTCATCATCCTGGGGCCGGTCGCGTGGAACGGCCTCCTCTTTATCTTTGCCACGAGAGTGGCTGCTCTCTGCTTTGTCCATGCTATGGCGGCTCACAAGCCCTGCCATGTTGACACCAAAGGAGAACCCTGGCTCCCTTATAGAGTGGCTGAGATCCACCATATTGACGCCAGGAGACGAACGTGTGCCTCCTTCGACCTTGATGCCGTGCGAACGGGTTTTCGCAAAGGAGCCGATGAGCTCGGCTTCACAGATGGCCTTCAGCTCATCGTATTTCTTCTTGTGTTCCGTAGGAAGATCCTTGTATGTGATCTGTTCCTCTGCCATCTCGGATGTCGGTGTTGACGTGGATGTTGCAGAAGATTGTCCCACCGGGCGTGCCAGAATGTGTTACCTGCCAAAACCCACCGGCGGGCAATGGTTAAGCAACACGAAGAGCCGGGAGGCTCCCAAGGCCGCTTAGTGGACCCTGGCACCTCGCGTCGTCCCGCAAGTCTTCCAGCCACGTCCTGGCGGTTGCTAGGGCGTGCCACCTGACC
Organism: Lolium perenne; assembly: GCF_019359855.2. Taxonomy (NCBI): domain Eukaryota; kingdom Viridiplantae; phylum Streptophyta; class Magnoliopsida; order Poales; family Poaceae; genus Lolium; species Lolium perenne. The sequence continues at coordinate 83,294,021 of NC_067248.2, read as the reverse complement.
TAGACCCGATCAGGAAGGTGTTAGATTGCTTCGATTGTTCCTGCATGGTAGACATGTAAACATTAAATACGAGCCCTATCGGATCTCAGGTTGCCCTGTGGATCGGCTCAAAGAGCCGATCGCCCCATGGTTCACGTTGGATTTGCAATGACATGGGGATCCTGCTTGATCAAAACAAAGCTAAACCAATCTACGACAGTTTAGGGTTTTCACCGCATAACCGGAACGTCCTACGTGTAGTCGGGCCTAGCAGATACGGAAGATGATGCAAACTACCCCTACAAGAGGCCTAAAAACCAACATAACGTTAATTCCCGGAACATCCCTTGTAGGAACGGTAAACAACACCTAACGCACTACCGGATCGTCCGACCCCAGCATAAGGCCTAACTATGCAGATATTAAACTAATCCTTGCGGAGCAAGGAGCAACTATAACAGATCGGATCTACTAAGTAACGAACAAGCAAGATGCTGCCCTTACACCCGGATAGGTGTAAGGGCAGCTAGGTGTCGAGGGACGGCATTGCCACGCATATATGCACGAGAAAGCATCAATGCAAGCCCCTAAACACCTAAGGATAAGTAGTGCTGCTCGCCATCAACAACGCTTCAGCACGAGCATCACAAGGTAGACGAATAAACGTGTACTGCCTAGATCGCAAGATGCGATCTAGGCAGCATGATGCTTACCCGGAAGAAACCCTCGAAGGAAGGGGTGGCGATGCGCCTGATTTGTGTTTGTTGTGAACGTGATTGTCCTCCTTTTCCGATAACCCTAGATACATATTTATAGTCCAAGGGACTTTCTAATTGAGGCGTGCACCTAACCGTGCACGGGGCAGACTCTATCTGTTAATTCTAAACACGATATGATCTACTATATTACAGATACACGGGCAATTTAGCCCAAACTCTTAGCGCAAGGCCGCTTCGAAGATGCTCCACGTATATGTCCTTCAAGCCCATCTTCACTTACGGCCCATCTCCTGATTTGGTCAAAATCTGGTGATAACAAAGGCCTAGGGATCATACTTTCACTGGTGATCACTCTCAACAATGATATCATAAAGGAATATAAATATAAGCACTTCACTATGCTACTTTGAACTACTCTTCAGTTGGATAACGAACACTAATTCACCGCGTAGGGCTGCAAAAGCAAACCTTAAAGATGTATTCCCAAGTACTAATGAACAGCCCACGCTGTCACTTTGAGCATTCATAGGAGGTACCAACACACCACAATTTCATAGAGACATCCAACTCAAATCATAATTCAGTGAACAAGTATCTGTGAAATATAGCCTAAGAGACCCACACGGTGCACACACTGTCACCTTTACACACGTGGGACAAGGAGTCTCCGGAGATCACATAAGAAATCCACTTGAATAGCATAACGACATCTAGATTACAAAGCTCATGATCACATAAAGATCACACCATGAGAAAGAGAGATAAACCACATAGTTACCGGTAGAGCCCTCAGCCCTGGGGGAGAACTACTCCCTCCTCATCATGGGAGTCAGCAACGACAATGGAGATGGCGGTGGAGTCGATGGAGATGGCTCCGGGGGCAAATCCCTATCCCGACAGGGTGCCGGAACAGAGACTTCTGTCCCCCGGATCTTGTCTGCGACGGCGGCGGAGCTACGGAACTTTTCATGGATGGAGGCTCAATGATTTAGGGTTTTTGAGTCAGGATATAGGCGGAAGGGCAAGGTCGGTGGACGCTAGGTGGCCCCAGACCACCCCTAGGCGTGGGCTAGGGCCAGGCCACGCCTAGGGTAGGTGTGGCCGCCCTGCGCCTCCTCTTCGTCTCCCCTCTGGACTCTGTCTTCGCTACATTAAAATATTGACTTCGGCTTTTGTTTCGTCCAATTCCGAAAATATTTCATGTTCAACTTTTCAGAAATACAAAACAGCAGAAAACATGGAACTAGCACTGTGTCATCTTGTTATTAGGTTAGTGCCGGAGAATGTATAAAAGTGCAACGAAGTGTAAACAAAACATATATCAATTGGTATAAAACAAGCATGGATCATCAAAAATTATAGATACGTTTGAAACGTATCAAAGGCCATATAAGTGGGTTATAGGACTTTAGAGAATAGATAGTTTACTTTTAGCTCCTCGTGGGTTCGCACTCAAATACTTATCAAATTGTACTATTGTGACCCCCTGCACTTGGGGGTTATCAAGATACTTTATGGTGCCGTTGTCGAGGAGCATAGCACTAGGCTTCTATTCTTGTTTGCATTGCTAGTTTACTTTCTGTACCTTGCATATAAAATTAAAACCATAAAAACTATTAGATAATGAAAGATGCTATGGAGATTTCCCGTGAGTCTTGCAAATATATGAAGGATATGCTAGACAACTTTGTTTAAGGCTTGAATATTCCCTTGTGTACTAATATTTTGAAAACAAGAAGGAGGACGAAAAAAAACATAAGCTTGGGGATGCCCATGCAACCCCAAAAAGAGGGTGAAAAGAACAGGTGGAGGAAGAACGAAGTAGCTACCCATCTCCAAATCCGAACAATGGTACCACACAAATTCATATGAACATCCCTTCTTATAAAATTGATGATGATCCTCTATGTGATAAAATTTTGTCTAATCTATGGGAGGATCATGCTGATGTAAAAATAGATGGTACCATAATATTATTAGATGATTTATCTTTATCTGGTGATTCTATTCACAACTATGTTTTCAAGTCTACTATTGATGCTTGATACGTTCATTTTGCATCACTATTTTATATCATAATTTGTTGTTATTCATTGATATATTTCATATTTAGAGATGATACTTATGTTATTTCATCTATTTTGCATGTTTCGTGATCATTGGAGAATTATTCACGGAGTCAGGATTCTGCTGGAAAAAGCACCGTCAGGACACCATATTTCGGAAGATCAACAATTGACGGAAATTATACGGAAAATCCTATTTTTCCAGATGATGAAGGGAGCCAAAAGGAGGAGCCGAGAGGGGCCACCATGGGCCCCCCCATAGGCCGGCGCGGGCCCAGGCCTGGCCGCGCCGCCTTGTGGGGAGGGGGCCCACAGCCCCCTCTGGCCGCCTCTCCTTCGCGTACTTCTTCGCCCCGAAAACCTAAGCCCCAGGGAGTTACGGAGAATTGACAGAGCCGCCTCTGCGGGGCGGAGAAACACCAGAGAGAAAAGAGCTCTCCGGCGGGCAGGAATCCGCCGGGGAAATTCCCTCCCGGAGGGGGAAATCGACGCCATCGCCATCGTCATCGAGTTGGACATCATCTCCATCATCATCATCATCATCATCTCCACCATCTACACCGCCATCTCCACCGCTGCATCTCGTCACCGCTGTAACAATTTGGGTTGGATCTTGATTGTTTGATAGGGGAAACTCTCCCGGTGTTGATTACTACTTGTTATTGATGCTATTGAGTGAAACCATTGAACCAAGGTTTATGTTCAGATTGTTATTCATCATTATATCACCTCTGATCATGTTCCATATGATGTCTCGTGAGTAGTTCGTTTAGTTCTTGAGGACATGGGTGAAGTCTAAATGTTAGTAGTGAATTATTGTTGAGTAGTATTCAATGTTATGATATTTAAGTTGTGGTGTTACTCTTCTAGTGGTGTCATGTGAACGTCTACTACATGATACTTCACCTTTATGGGCCTAGGGGAGTGCATCTTGTATTCGTTTGCTAATTGTGGGGTTGCCGGAGTGACAGCAACCTAAACCCCTGTTAGTATATCGGTGCAGGAGGGATAGCAGGATCTCAGAGTTTAAGGCTGTGGTTAGATTTATCTTAATTACTTTCTTGTATTTGCGGATGCTTGACAGGGGTATAATCACAAGTATGTATTAGTCCTAGGAAGGGCGGTGCATTAGCATAGGTTCACCCACACAACACTTATCAAAACAATGAAGATTAATCAGCCGTATGAAGCGAAAGCACTAGACTAAAATCCCCGTGTGTCCTCAAGAACGTTTGGTCATTATAAGTAAACAAACCGGCTTGTCCTTTGTGCTAAAAAGGATTGGGCCACTCGCTGCAATTATTTCTCTCGCATTTTATTTACTTGTACTTTATTTATATGCTATATCAAAACCCCCTGAATACTTGTCTGTGAGCATTTACAGTGAATCCTTCATCAAAACTGCTTGTCAACACCTTCTGCTCCTCGTTGGGTTCGACACTCTTATTTATCGAAAGTACTACGATATACCCCCTATACTTGTGGGTCATCAAGACTATTTTCTGGCGCTGTTGCCGGGGAGTGAAGCGCTATTGGTAAGTGGAATTGGTAAGGAAACTTTTACTGTACATGCTAATTTTGTTTCTGCTTGCTGCTATAAGTCATTATGGAGAGATCCTCCCTTGAATTTCTATTTGGGAAATCTACTACTACTGCAACGGTAGTGGATGAGGCGCCAGGTGAGGAAGTAATACCATATAAAATACCTATGAAAATTATTGAACGTGTTGTGGATAACCGCTATGAAGGGGATGGAACTGTTCATCCTGGAGATCATTTACTTTTTTTACATGAATTATGCGGGTTATTCAAATGTGCAGGTATTTCAATGGATGAAGTTAGGAAGAAATTATTTGTTATGTCGCTATCTGGTAAAGCGGCGCATTGGTATAAACTGCTGAAGGATGGGCGTTCTCTTGATTGGAAGGATATTGTGCCGCTATTTTACTCTAAATTTTATCCTCCAAGTGAAATTCACAAAGACCGCAACCGTATATATAAATTCTGGCCTCATGATGGAGAGAGTATTGCCCAAGCGTGGGGGAGATTGAAGTCTTTAATGCTCAAATGCCCCATTCATGAGCTTCCTGGTAATATTATTATTGATAATTTCTATGCAAGACTGTCTTTTCAAGATAAAACCTTGCTGGATACTGCTTGTTCTGGATCATTCACGCGCAATAAAGAAGAGTTTAAATGGGACCTTCTTGATCAAATCCAAGAAAATACTGAAGGATGGGAGAATGACAAAGGTAGAGTGTCAGGTATAAATTATAATTATGAATGCATTGAAGCTTTTATGGATACTGATGAATATCGTAATATAAGTGCTACATATGGTCTTGACTCTCAAGTTGTTGCAAATATTTATAAAGCCTTTGCCTCTCATTTTGAATTGCCTAGGAAGAATTTTGATAAGTATCATGAACCATATAAAGATAAGACTGATCCACCTAAAAGTAAATGTATTGAAATTAAAACTGTTGATCATGTTCTTCCTGAAGCTTATATTGAAAAAACTCCTTTCCCTGCTAAAATGAAGGAGTATTCTGTTATAACTAGTGTAGTTAATAAAAGTGCAAAGAAACCCATAGAACCTGAAGAACAAATAAAAGTTGAACCCGCTGTTGCAATAGTTAAAGATCTTGTGACTGAAAATGTGGAAGATGGTCATATTATTTTTTGTGAAGATGCTTCTAATATTGTTTCGCATCCTAATAAGTCTATGAAAGCCAGTGTTCCTGTGCTCTCTGTTCGAATTGGTGATCATTGCTATTATGGTTTATGTGACATTGGTGCAAGTATTAGTGCCATTCCTTATGAGCTCTACACGGAAATTATGCATGAAATTGGTTCTTGTGAACTTGAAGATATTGATGTGGTTATTCGGCTAGCTAATAGAGAAACTATCTCTCCCATTGGTATTGTTCGAGATGTTGAAGTTCTATGTGGTAAGATTAAATATCCTGCTGACTTTTTGGTACTTGGTTCTGCTGCTAGTAAGTTTTGTCCTATTATTTTTGGTAGACCTTTTCTAAATACATGTGGAGCTATTATAGATTGCAAGAAAGAGAAAATTATTACTAAATTTGCTGGTGAATCTTATGAGTTTAACTTCTCTAAATTTGCCAAAACTCCTTATAAAGCTGATTTACCTAATGATGATTTTAGAGTTGAACAGTGTGCATCTATTGCTCTTGCTCCTAGTAATCCTTTGCAGCAACATTTGGAGAATAGTGAGAGTGAAGTTTTTAGGGAAGAAAGGGATGAGCTTGATGAAATTTTCTTTCGTCAACCTATTCTTAAACATGACTTACCGGTTGAAGATTTAGGCGTAACACCACCACCAAAGGAAGATCCTGTATTTGATTTGAAACCATTACCTGATAATCTTAAGTATGCTTATATTGATGATAAGAAAACATATCATGTTATTATTAGTGCTAAGCTTTCAGATATCGAGGAAGAAAGGTTATTGGAAATATTGAAGAAACACCGAGGAGCTATTGGCTATACTCTTGATGACTTGAAGGGGATTTCTCCCGCTATTTGCCAACATGCCATTAATATAGAAGATGGTGCAAAACCTGTTGTTGAACATCAGCGTCGTCTAATTCCCAAGATGAAGGATGTGGTAAGAAATGAGGTATTAAAACTTCTTGAAGCAGGTATTATATATCCTATTGCTGATAGTAGATGGGTTAGTCCTGTGCATTGTGTTCCTAAGAAAGGAGGTATAACTGTTGTGCCTAATGATAATGATGAGCTTATTCCTCAAAGAGTAGTTGTAGGGTATAGAATGTGCATTGATTTTTGAAAAGTTAATAAAGTTACTAAGAAAGATCATTACCCTTTACCTTTTATTGATCTAATGTTAGAAAGGTTGTCTAAAAATACTCATTTCTGTTTTCTTGATGGATATTATGGGTTTTCACAAATTGCTGTTAGAGCTAAAGATCAAGAGAAAACCACTTTCACTTGTCCTTATGGAACTTACGCTTATAGGCGTATGCATTTTGGTTTGTGTAATGCTCCTGCTACTTTTCAAAGATGCATGTCTGCAATTTTTCATGGCTTTTGTGAAAAGATTATTGAGGTATTCATGGATGATTTTTCTGTCTATGGGAATTCTTTTTGATAATTGCTTGCGAAACCTTGATAAAGTTTTGCAGAGATGTGAAGAAACTAACCTTGTTCTTAATTGGGAGAAATGCCACTTTATGGTTAATGAAGGAATTGTATTGGGACATAAAATTTCTGAGAGAGGTATTGAAGTTGATAGAGCTAAAGTTGAAGCAATTGAGAAGATGCCCTATCCTAGGGATGTTAAAGGTATTCGTAGTATTCTTGGTCATGCTGGTTTTTATAGGAGGTTTATTAAAGATTTCTCTAAAATTTCAAAGCCTCTTACTAATCTTCTTCAAAAAGATGTACCTTTCGTTTTTGATGATGATTGTAAGGAAGCCTTTGAAACTCTAAAGAAAGCCTTAACAACTGCTCCTATAGTTGAACCTCCTGATTGGAATTTGCCTTTTGAAATTATGTGTGATGCTAGTGATTTTGCTGTAGGTGCTGTCTTTGGACAGCGAGTAGATAAAAAATTGAATGTTATTCATTATGCTAGTAAAACTCTAGATGCTGCTCAAAGAAATTATGCTACAATTGAGAAAGAGTTATTAGCCGTAGTTTTTGCATGTGACAAGTTTAGACCCTATATTGTCGATTCAAAAGTCACAATTCATACTGATCATGCTGCAATTAGGTACCTTATGGAAAATAAAGATGCTAAGCCAAGGCTTATTAGATGGGTTCTTATTTTGCAAGAATTTGATTTACATATTGTAGATAGGAAAGGTGCTGATAATCCTGTTGCTGATAATTTGTCTAGATTGGAAAATATTATTTATGATCATGTTCCTGTTAATGATAGTTTTCCAAATGAACAATTGGCTGTAATAAAGGTGAGCTCGCGAGATAGCCCTTGGTATGCTGATTATGCTAACTTTATTGTTTCGAAGTACTTGCCTCCAACCTTTTCAGCTCAGCAAAGGAGGAAATTCTTTTATGATTTGAGGCATTATTTTTGGGATGACCCACACTTATATAAAGAAGGAGTGGATGGTATTATGCGAAGATGTGTCCCAGAATATGAACAACAAGAGATATTGAGTAAGTGTCATGGTAGTGTTTATGGAGGACATCACGCCGGAGATAGAACCGCACAAAAGGTTCTACAATCAGGTTTTTATTGGCCAACACTTTTCAAGGATGCAAGGAAGTTTATCTTATCTTGTGATGAATGTCAAAGAGTTGGTAATATCTCTAGACGCAATGAAATGCCTATGAATTATACTCTTGTTATTGAACCATTTGATTGTTGGGGATTCGACTTCATGCATGGGTCCTTTCCCTTCTTCAGAAGGTAACACTCATATACTTGTCGATGTTGATTATGTTACTAAATGGGTAGAAGCTATACCTACAAAGAGTGCTGATGGTGAGACCTCTATAAAAATGCTTGTAGATGTTATATTTCCTAGATTTGGAGTACCTAGATATATTATGACTGATGGAGGTTCTCACTTTATTCATGGTGGTTTTAGAAAAACTCTTGCCAAATATGGTATTAATCATAGAATTGCTTCAGCTTATCATCCTCAAACTAGTGGGCAAGTAGAATTATCAAATAGAGAAATTAAAGCTATTTTGGGAAAGACTGTTAATAAATCTAGAAAGAATTGGGCTAGTAAGTTAAAGGAAGCATTGTGGGCTTATAGAACTGCTTATAAAAATCCTATGGGAATGTCTCCTTATAAAATGATTTATGGAAAAGCTTGTCATTTACCTTTAGAACTAGAGCACTGATGCGCGTAGATGTACACGTCCGTTGGGAACCCCAAGAGGAAGGTATGATGCGCACAGTGGCAAGTTTTCCCTCAGAAAGAAACCAAGGTTTAATCGGACCAGTAGGAGTCAAGAAGCACGTTGAAGGTTGATGGTGGCGAAATGTGATGCGGCGCAACAACAGGGATTCCGGCGCCAACGTGGAACCTGCACAACAAAACCAAAGTACTTTGCCCCAACGAAACAGTGAGGTTGTCAATCTCACCGGCTTGCTGTAACAAAGGATTAACCGTATTGTGTGGAAGATGATATAGGAGAATCCAGAACACCCGAGAGCCGTCAGAGAGGGGCCACGTGGGGCAAAGTACGGTTAATCCTTTGTTACAGCAAGCCGGTGAGATTGACAACCTCACTGTTTCGTTGGGGCAAAGTACTTTGGTTGTGTTGTGCAGGTTCCACGTTGGCGCCGGAATCCCTGGTGTTGCGCCGCACTACATTTCGCCACCATCAACCTTCAACGTGCTTCTTGGCTCCTCCTGGTTCGATAAACCTTGGTTTCTTTCTGAGGAAAAACTTGCTGCTGTGCGCATCATACCTTCCTCTTGGGGTTCCCAACGAACGTGTGAGTTACACGCCATCAAGCTCTTTTTCTGGCGCCGTTGCCGGGGAGATCAAGACACGCTGCAAGGGGAGTCTCCACTTCTCAATCTCTTTACTTTGTTTTGTCTTGCTTTATTTTATTTACTACTTTGTTTGCTGCACCTAAACAAAACACAAAAAAATTAGTTGCTAGTTTTACTTTATTTACTGTCTTGCTCTCTATATCAAAAACAAAAAAAAATTATTTACTTGTCTTTATTTGCCTAGTTTACCTTTACTACTGTTATAATGAGTAATCCTGAAGTTGAAGTTCGTTCTTTTAAGCAACAAGGGGGAGAAAGTTTTAAAGATGCTTGGTACAGAATTAGTAATGCTCATCATAGGTGCATTAAGAAACACTCCACCACTATCCTTCTTAGGAACTTTTATGTTGGTTTATCTAGTTGGAATAGGTATGTTCTTGATACTCTTTCGGGAGGTAATTTCCTAGGTACTCCCGCTTTAGAAGCTAGTTGCATCATTGAGAGTCTAGTTGGAATACCACCTGTTAATGAAGTTAAAATTGAAATCTCTCTTGAGGATGTTATGAAAAAATTGGAAACCATAGAGAAAAATTTTCCAAGTATTGAAACTAAATTGGAAATGTTATTGGATAAAACTGATGAACTTGATAAATCCCTAGGAGGAATTGATGAAAAAATTAGTGTCCTAGGAACTTGTGTTGTCCATGATAATCAAACCAATAGGATTGAGGAACTTGAAAAAGCTATGGGAACCTTGGGTTCAACCTTTTCTTCTCTCAAGTATAATGAGAAAGCTTATGTGGGTAAAGAGCAAAAATTCATGTATGCCTCTAAAGTGTCTAAACAAAAGAATTATTATAGGCCTAAAATTGCTAAAACTCCCAGCACCACCATAGAAAATTTAGATAATGGAGCACCTAAAGTACCCTCTGCAACAAGTTGTATTTGCATGAAAAATAATAATGATGCTTCTACTCTCGATGTTACTTGATTTACACTTTCTGCGCCTAGCTGAAAGACGTTAAAGAAAAGCGCTTATGGGAGACAACCCATGTTTTTACTACAGTACTTTGTTTTATATTTGAGTCTTGGAAGTTGTTTACTACTGTAGCAACCTCTCCTTATCATGTTTTTGTGCCAAGTAAAGTTTCTATGTTAAAGTTGATGTTATATTTGGGATCGCTGCGCAGAAACAGCATTGCTGTCTGTCACGAATCTGGGCCTAAGTCTCTGTAGAAAATTCTAAAAAATCTGCCAATTTACGAGCGTGATCCTCAGATATGTACGCAACTTTAATTAGTTTGAGTTTTTCCATTTGAGCAAGTCTGGTGCCATTTTAAAATTCGTCTTTACGAACTGTTCTGTTTTTGACAGATTCTGCCTTTTATTTCGCATTGCCGTATTTGCTATGTTGGATAAATTTCTTTGATCCACTAATGTCCAGTAGCTTTGTGCAATGTCCAGAAGTGTTAAGAATGATTATGTCACCTCTGAATATGTGAATTATTAATTGTGCACTAACCCTCTAATGAGTTTGCTTGAAGTTTGGTGTGAAAGAAGTTTTCAAGGGTCAAGAGAGGAGTATGATATACTATGATCAAGAGGAGTGAAAGCTCTAAGCTTGGGGATGCCCCCGTGGTTCACCCTTGCATATTTTAAGAAGACTCAAGCGTCTAAGCTTGGGGATGCCCAAGGCATCCCCTTCTTCATCGACAACATCATCAGGTTCCTCCCCTGAAACTATATTTTTATTCAGTCACATCTTGTGTTCTTTGCTTGGAGCGTCGGTTTGTTTTTGTTTTTGTTTTGTTTGAATAAAATGGATCCTAGCATTCACTTTGTGGGAGAGAGACACGCTCCGCTGTTGCATATGGACAAATATGTCCTTAGGCTTTACTCATAATGTTCATGGCGAAGTTTCTTCTTCGTTAAATTGTTATATGGTTGGAATTGGAAAATGCTACATGTAGTAATTCTAAAATGTCTTGGATAATGTGATACTTGGCAATTGTGTTCTCATGTTTAAGCTCTTGCATCATATACTTTGCACCCATTAATGAAGAAATACATAGAGCTTGCTTAAATTTGGTTTGCATATTTGGTCTCTCTAAGGTCTAGATAATTCTAGTATTGAGTTTTGAACAACAAGGAAGACGGTGTAGAGTCTTATAATGTTTACAATATGTCTTTTATGTGAGTTTTGCTGCACCAGTTCATCCTTGAGTTTGCTTCAAATAACCTTGCTAGCCTAAACCTTGTATCGAGAGGGAATACTTCTCATGCATCCAAAATCCTTGAGCCAACCACTATGCCATTTGTGTCCACCATACCTACCTACTACATGGTATTTCTCCGCCATTCCAAAGTAAATTGCTTGAGTGCTACCTTTAAAATTCCATCATTCACCTTTGCAATATATAGCTCATGGGACAAAATAGCCTTAAAAACTATTGTAGTATTGAATATGTACTTATGCACTTTATCTTTTATTAAGTTGCTTGTTGTGCGATAACCATGCTTCTGGGGACGCCATCAACTACTCTTTGTTGAATATCATGTGAGTTGCTATGCATGTCCGTCTTGTCTGAAGTAAGAGAGATCTACCACCTTAATGGTTGGAGCATGCATATTGTTAGAGAAGAACATTGGGCCGCTAACTAAAGCCATGAATCATGGTGGAAGTTTCAGTTTGGACATATATCCTCAATCTCATATGAGAATAATAATTGTTGCTACATGCTTATGCATTAAAGAGGAGTCCATTATCTGTTGTCCATGTTGTCCTGGTATGGATGTCTAAGTTGAGAATAATCAAAAGCGAGAAATCCAAAATGCGAGCTTTCTCCTTAGACCTTTGTACAGGCGGCATGGAGGTACCCCTTTGTGACACTTGGTTGAAACATGTGCATTGCAAAGATCCGGTAGTCCATGCTAAGTAGGACAAGTTGCGGGCACTATTAGTATACTATGCATGAGGCTTGCTGATGTAGCCCCGCTCACCAACGACACTACATCAAGGCCAACAAGTCCCCCAAGTGGACCAATGACGAGGGCTCGAGTTAAAGGTCTACACGACAAGGTGAACTCGCTCCTCACTTCCCTCAACCTAGATACCCCATTGGATGGAATGCTACCTCATGTCGAAACCCTTTGTGTCATTAGGTACGTGGAGCATCAAGACCACGGAGAGGACGGTACGTCATGGTCAAGGGAAGAAGAGGAGCAGCTGATCGAGAAGATGTACACGGAGCTGAACCCGAAGTCGCCCCAAGAACGCAAGGAAGAGACGATGAGCGGCCAGTCCAGAATCCGGTCGGACCGGCCTCCTGACCGGGCCACCCGGCTCAGAATCCGGTCGACCGGCCGTCTGACCGGGCCACCCGGTCCCCAACCGGGCCACCAACCGGTGCCATCCGGACGACTTCCCGGGGCTCCAGAACCTCGCCCGGTTACTGCCCGGTCCAGGATCCGGTCACCGACCGGACGACCCGGTCCCAGGTCCGGTCCAACCGGCCTCCTGACCGGCCTGCACGACTAAAGACGCCTTTTCGGCCCGAAACGTTTTCCTTTGTGCCTTTTCGGCCCGTGTCGCCTTGTACCGCTATATAAGCACCTTGGACACCCCTTTTTCCCCTTAGACTTGTTTAGAACTCAAACCTAACTTTGAGCTTAGTCTCCCTTGGGTATCATCCCTCTGTAATCAAGGCAACCCTTGTGGATGTATGAATTTGGTAGTGAGAGATTCTAGTGGATCCACTCTCTCTCCCACTCCTTGATTCGTCCTCCCCACCGGTCTCTCCTCTCGGAATTCTACCTCGAGTCTCTTCCGGGCGGATTCTATTGGCACGGTCCATCGAGCCGTGAGGGTAAGCATCGATTGTATCGGGTTGGTGTGCGTGGTTCTTCGTGTGTTCTTCGCGTTCTTCGTGTTCTTCCGCCTCTCCCCCTCTTTCCCCCTTGTTTCCTTGGGTCATTCGCGAGATCGGGCCACAATCGGGGTCTTAGACCACATCATATGGTATCAGCAGCCTTTGGTTTCCGCGGATTTGACCCTCCACCCACCCAATTTAGTTTCTAGAAAATTTTCCAAAAAATAGCCCTAAATTGCCTTTGGACGGATCTGTGATTTGGTTGAGTTTTGAGTGGTTTTGCTCCGTGGATCTAGTGTTGTTGTGCTTGATCTACTATTTCCCCAACTTTTAGCCTCCAATTTCACAGTTTCCCTTCGTTTTGGTCGATTTGGTTTTGGTTTGGGGAAGAACAGGAGAGAGAAAGCTCCAAATCGTGCAATCCGGTTTCGAACCCGGTCAACCGGCCCCCAGACCGGACCGTCCGGCGCAGAACCCGGCCAACCGGCCGCAATCCGGACAGCCGGCTCAGAGACCGGTCCGACCGGCCGCCAGACCGGACACGCCGGCGCCAGCTCCGGTCCAACCGGACCACCGACCGGCTCCTCGTCTTCGACATCGACTAACACCACCGCCGACCACCACCACCACCATCATCTCCACCATCGCAGGTATAACTTGCAGTAACCCTTGTAGCCCTCTTCTTTTTGCGATCTATCCCACGAGCGAAGCTTTCGAGTGTTGCGAAACATCGCACGAGGTCCCGATCGTGAGGGTGTGCGTTGTGTGAGTAAAGCTCATAAGTGGAGCTCGTGAGTGGCCAGCAAAAGAGTAAGAGCATAGTGTGCTAGTGAAAAAAAAAAGCAAAGTGCAAAGTGCCACCGATACAAAAAGAGTGAAAAGCTTTTAAGCAAGCAAGAGAGATAGAGAAGAGAGACCTCGTGCGAATCTTGGTGTTTCTACTCTATGCAACCTAACTTCGATCTCTTCTTGCGTTAGTGTGACATTGAGCACCCTTACTTAGGGGTTTTTCATTTTTCTGCTCGTTCCTTGGTTGCACTAACCCCGCTCATCTTGTGTGTGAGTTCCACATTTTTCCGTGTTTATAGTGATCTCCACTTTGACACTTGATTTTTGGACCTTACCCACTCTTAACAACATACTCGATTTTGGATTTCGTCTTTTGGCTTTACACCATCCATTCCTAACACCATATTTGCTAGCTTTTGCGTGTGCCTTTGTGTGTGTCCCGATACAATTGGTCTTACTTTCGGCTTGGTTGATTGCCTCAATACTATCTTACCACGGTAAGAGTGCGAGGTAGTCTCCTTCCACTAACATCCACAACATAGTTCTTGTCTTGTGATCATGGATAGGCACGGAGACCAAGCAAAGGAGGATGAGGTCCTACACCCATCCGAAAGGTTGGCCACCCAACACAACCTTTGGGTGCAACGCCAAGAGTTCAAGGACCAACTCAACTTGTTCGAGACACGCATCGACGAACAATATGAAGAAGTGGCTCACAACTTCGGCCAAGTGAACCAAGATATGATTCTTCTTCGCGAAGCTACGGACAACTTGCATGACCAAGTGACGGCCAATGATGCAAACATGGAGCGGCGCATGGATAGCCTCGAGCGCGCCATCAACAACTTGGGACGCCGACATCGACATCGCTCTACTTCCTCATCGTCATCGACCTCCTCACATGGTGACTACTCCCGTGATCACCATTCGTCCTCAAGCTCCGACTCAAGGCATGGAGATCATCATCGACCTCGGCGCCCACATGTTCGTCAAGATGACTCTCGCTCAAACTCAAGGCGCGGAGAGTTCCATCGCCATGCTCGTCCTCATGAACGTCCGCAACAAGAACAAGCTCTTCACCAAGATCGTCATCAAGCGGCTCGCCATGCCCACCATGGGCATGACGACCAACCCCAAGACAACGTCCTCCACAACATGGACCCGGCACCTCATCGTCAAGCCCATGTGGATGCTCAAGACCAAGGTCATCAAGATCCACCAAGGCGTGATCTCCGGAATCATCCTCGCCATGACCAAAGGGGCCGAGGACAACCACAACATGATCAAGATGAGAGGGCCATCATTGGGCAACACCAACAACCTCGCCAAGATCCGCAACAACATCCTCAACATGAGCCAAGTGAAGCTAGTGTTCAACTCAACCGCCAACCCAATGCTATGGTTGGTCGTGGAAGACCTCCTCTACCACCTCAAGTCGCAAGAGATGAAGGCATCCGTCCTCGCCGAAGGAACATGGAAGATGAAGAGGATATGTATGGAAAGCTCAAGTTCAACATGCCCAAGTTCAAGGGTGAAGACGATGCCGAGGCCTACCTCTCATGGGCACTCAAGGTTGACAAGATCTTCCGCATCCACAACTACTCCGGTGCCAAGAAAGTAGCAATGGCCTCCCTCGAGTTTGAAGATTATGCCAACACTTGGTGGGAACAAGTTGTCACTCTTAGGGAAGAAAAGGGTGATCCTCCAATTGATACTTGGGAAGACATGAAGGAGGAGATGGAAGCTTGCTTTGTCCCTAAACACTACAAGACCGACCTCTTCAACAAGCTCCAAAAGTTGAAGCAAGGCACCAAGACCGTTGAGGAATTCTTCAAGGAAATGGAGTTAACCATGATGCGAGCAAACATCCAAGAGTCCGAGAACCAAACCATCGCTAGGTTCTTCAATGGCCTCAACTACCCCATCAAGAGGATTGTGGAGTTCCAACAATACTCCAACATGGTTGAGTTGGTTCACCAAGCTTCAAAGGCCGAGCGTCAAGTGAATGAGGACATCAAGTACTCGAAGTCCAAGCAATACTTCGCCTCCAAGATTGCCACATCAACTCCTACAACAAGTATCAAGCCAACCGCATCCCCTACACCTTCCAAGCAACCTTCTATCCAAAGTCGCATAAAGCAAACGGTGTCGTCCACCGCCTCCTCCAAAGCCTCTACGGGACCCTCCAATGTCACTTGCTTCAAGTGTGGTACTCAAGGCCACAAATCCTTTGAGTGCAAGAACACCAAGGTCATGATCACTATGGAGAATGGTGACATAGAGACGCTAAGTGAAGGTGAATATGAAGCCCTAGTGCAAGCCGCCGTTGCTAATGAGGAAGACTATGATGAAGAAAGTGGAGAAGACCCTCTCTTATGCACACATGATCCAAGCCCTTCTCTTGTGGTCACTCGAGTGCTCACCACTCAACCCCAAGCTATGGAAGACCAAAGATGCAACATCTTCCAAACGCGTGCCGGCATTGGTGGCAAGTCAATCAAGGTCATCATCGACGGTGGGAGTTGCCACAACTTGGCAAGCACCGAATTATGTGAGAAGCTCAACCTCACGCTTCGCAAACATCCTCATCCATACCATGTCCAATGGTTGAGTGACAAGGGCAATGTCAAGATTCAACACACCGTCACCGTCAACTTCAAGATAGGACCCTATGAAGACACCGTCGAGTGTGATGTGGTGCCTATGACCGTGTGCCACATGCCCACATGTTGCTTGGCCGCCCATGGCAATTTGACAAGAAGGCCATACATGATGGTTACTCCAACGCATACACCTTCAAGGTCAAGGACAAGAAGTTCGAGCTTCGCCCAATGACTCCTAGCCAAATCATCACCGACAATGCGAAGGCTTTAGCGAGGGCACAACACCACATCCACCATAGTGAGTTGAGAGGAGAGGGACCTACCCACCAAAAAGAGAGTGAGAGCCACCACCCACATATGAGTGAGAGAAAGAGTGTCCTCCTAGCCACCAAAAGCGAGTGGAGAGAAGTGAAAGACAACCCATCCACCACCATACACTACGTGCTCATTTGCAAGGGCCTCTCGTCGGAGACTAACGACTTAACCAACATTCCTTCGTCTTTGTTGTCTCTTTTGAAGGAGTTCCAAGACGTCTTCCCCGACGAGCTACCTCATGGACTACCACCTCTTCGGGGCATCGAGCATCGCATCGACCTCATACCCGGCGCTCCTCTACCAAACCGCGCCGCTTACCGCACCAACCCCGAAGATACCAAGGAGATCCAACACCAAATACAAGACCTCCTCGCTAAAGGGTACGTCCGAGAAAGCCTTAGCCCTTGTGCCGTTCCCATCATTCTTGTGCCTAAACCGGATGAGACGCAACGGATGTGTATGGATTGTCGACCTATCAATGCCATTACCGTCCGTTATCGCCATCCCATTCCGCGTTTAGATGACATGCTTGATGAATTGAGTGGTGCCACCATTTTCTCTAAGATTGATTTGCGTAGTGGCTACCACCAAATTCGCATGGCAATTGGTGATGAATGGAAGACGGCATTCAAGACCAAGCTTGGTCTATATGAATGGCTTGTCATGCCATTTGGTCTTTCCAATGCTCCTTCGACTTTCATGCGTCTTATGAATCACATTTTGCGACCTCTCATTGGCAAGAGCGTGGTTGTTTACTTTGATGATATCCTCATCTATAGCAAAAATCTCGAGGACCATGTGCAACATGTGAGAGAAGTCTTATGCATCTTGCGCCACGAGAAGCTCTTTTCCAACCTACCAAAATGCCATTTCGCTCAAAACAAATTGGTTTTTCTTGGTTTTGTGGTTTCCGCCAACGGGATTGAAGTTGATTCTTCCAAAGTTGAGGCCATCCACAGTTGGCCCACTCCCACAAATGTTGGTCAAGTTCGAAGTTTCCATGGACTTGCCGGATTTTACCGCCGCTTTGTGAAAGATTTCAGCACCATTGCTTGCCCTTTAAACGAGCTTACAAAAAAGAATGTTCCGTTTGTTTGGGGCAAAGCACAACAAAAAGCTTTTGATGAATTGAAAAAGAGACTCACCGAGGCACCACTACTTGCTCTTCCCGATTTTGCTAAAACATTTGAGATAGAATGTGACGCGAGTGGCCTTGGAATCGGTGGTGTTCTCATGCAAAATGGAAAACCCGTGGCATACTATAGCGAGAAGTTGGATGGCGCACGCCTCAACTATCCTATATATGACAAGGAGCTTTATGCTTTGGTTCGTGTTCTTGAAGTTTGGCAACATTACCTTTGGCCAAAAGAGTTTGTTATCCACTCGGATCATGAGTCCTTGAAGTATTTGAAAAGTCAACACAATTTGAACAAGAGACATGCTAAGTGGGTTGAGTTCATAGAGTCCTTCCCTTATGTAATCAAATACAAAAAGGGCAAGGAAAATGTGGTTGCGGATGCACTTTCCCGCAAGATTACTCTTCTACTCACCCGCTTGGAGTTTCACATTTTGGGTCTTGAGGAGATCAAAGAACTTTACCCTTCCGACGTTTTCTTTGGACCAATCTTTGCCAAGTGTTCCGTTGACCGCGGATTTGATGATTTCTATTTGCATGATGGCTACTTGTTTAAAGCTAACAAAGTTTGCATACCCGAGTCTTCTCTTCGTAAGTTGCTTTTGCAAGAGTCACATGGAGGTGGCCTCATGGGTCATTTTGGACGCGACAAGACTCTTTCGATGCTATCCACACACTATTATTGGCCACGCATGAAGCGAGACGTGGAGCGCCTTTGCAACCGTTGCACCACTTGTTTACAAGCTAAGTCAACATCCAATCCACATGGTCTTTACATGCCTTTACCCATTCCATATGCACCTTGGTCGGATATAAGCATGGACTTTGTGTTAGGCTTACCAAGAACAAAGCATGGGCATGATTCAATCTTTGTGGTAGTGGATAGGTTCTCAAAAATGGCTCATTTCATACCATGTCATAAGAGCGATGATGCTTCACACATTGCTTCATTGTTTTTCAGGGAAGTGGTTCGCCTACATGGAATACCGGCAAGCATTGTGTCGGATCGAGACGTCAAGTTCATGAGTTATCTATGGAAGTCGCTAATAGCAAAGTTTGGAGTCAAGCTCTTATTCTCATCGTCCTCGCACCCTCAAACTGATGGACAAACCGAAGTGGTCAATCGAAGCCTCTCTACACTCCTCCGCACCCTTGTGAAGAAAAACTTGAAGTCATGGGAAGATTGCCTCCCCCACGCGGAGTTCGTCTACAATAGAGCCAAACACTCCACAACATTACGGAGTCCCTTCATGATCGTCTATGGATTCGAACCTCCAACGGCACTCGACATCCTCCCACTCCCTCTTCATCAAAGGACCAACATGGACTTCGACGAGCGCACCACCGCCATGAAGAAACTACATGAAGAAACAAGAGCAACCATACAAGCCCATGTCCTTCGCCAAGCCACCCGCCTCAACGCCATGAAGAAAGAACGAGTGTTTGAAGAAGGAGACCTCGTTTGGGTTCACCTAAGGAAAGAAAGGTTCCCTCAAGAACGCAACTCCAAGCTCAAGCCAAGAGGAGATGGGCCTTTCAAGGTACTCAAGCGCATCAACAACAACGCCTACGTCATCGACATACCAACATCCAAGTACTTGGTGAGCAACACTTTCAACATCTCGGACCTCTCCCCACATCATGGAGATGAGGAGGAACAAGAGTCGAGGACGACTCTCTCCCAAGGGGGGGAGATGATGTAGCCCCGCTCACCAACGACACTACATCAAGGCCAACAAGTCCCCCAAGTGGACCAATGACGAGGGCTCGAGTTAAAGCTCTACACGACAAGGTGAACTCGCTCCTCACTTCCCTCAACCTAGATACCCCATTGGATGGAATGCTACCTCATGCCGAAACCCTTTGTGTCATTAGGTACGTGGAGCATCAAGACCACGGAGAGGACGGTATGTCATGGTCAAGGGAAGAAGAGGAGCAGCTGATCGAGAAGATGTACACGGAGCTGAACCCGAAGTCGCCCCAAGAACGCAAGGAAGAGACGATGAGCGGCCAGTCCAGAATCCGGTCGGACCGGCCTCCTGACCGGGCCACCCGGCTCAGAATCCGGTCGACCGGCCGTCTGACCGGGCCACCCGGTCCCCAACCGGGCCACCAACCGGTGCCATCCGGACGACTTCCCGGGGCTCCAGAACCTCGCCCGGTTACTGCCTGGTCCAGGATCCGGTCACCGACCGGACGACCCGGTCCCAGGTCCGGTCCAACCGGCCTCCTGACCGGCCTGCACGACTAAAGACGCCTTTTCGGCCCGAAACGTTTTCCTTTGTGCCTTTTCGGCCCGTGTCGCCTTGTACCGCTATATAAGCACCTTGGACACCCCTTTTTCCCCTTAGACTTGTTTAGAACTCAAACCTAACTTTGAGCTTAGTCTCCCTTGGGTATCATCCCTCTGTAATCAAGGCAACCCTTGTGGATGTATGAATTTGGTAGTGAGAGATTCTAGTGGATCCACTCTCTCTCCCACTCCTTGATTCGTCCTCTCCACCGGTCTCTCCTCTCGGAATTCTACCTCGAGTCTCTTCCGGGCGGATTCTATTGGCACGGTCCATCGAGCCGTGAGGGTAAGCATCGATTGTATCGGGTTGGTGTGTGTGGTTCTTCGTGTGTTCTTCACGTTCTTCGTGTTCTTCTGCCTCTCCCCCTCTTTCCCCCTTGTTTCCTTGGGTCATTCGCGAGATCGGGCCACAATCGGGGTCTTAGACCACATCACTTGCAACTTGTAAGATATAATTTACATAACTCATATGCTTTATTACTACCGTTGACAAAATTGTTTGATGTTTTCAAAATAAAAGCTCTAGCACAAATACAGCAATCGATGCTTTCCTCTTTGAAGGACCTATCTTTTACTTTTATTGTTGAGTCAGTTTACCTATCTCTCTCCACCTCAAGAAGCAAACACTTGTGTGAACTGTGCATTGATTCCTACATACTTGCATATTGCACTTGTTATATTACTTTATGTTGACACTATCCATGAGATATACATGTTATAAGTTGAAAGCAACCGCTGAAACTTAATCTTCCTTTGAGTTGCTTCAATACCTTTACTTTGATTTATTGCTTTATGAGTTAACTCTTATGCAAGACTTATTGATGCTTGTCTTGAAGTACTATTCATGAAAAGTCTTTGCTTTATGATTCAGTTGTTTACTCATGTCATTACCATTGTTTTTGATCGCTGCATTCATTACATATGTTTACAAATAGTATGATCAAGATTATGATGGCATGTCACTTCAGAAATTATCTTTGTTATCATTTTACCTGCTCGGGACGAGTAGAAATAAGCTTGGGGATGCTGATACGTCTCCAACGTATCGATAATTTCTTATGTTCCATGCTACATTATTGATGATATCTACATGTTTTACACACATTATATGTCGTATTTACGCATTTTCTGGAACTAACCTATTAACAAGATGCCGAAGAGCCAGTTGCTGTTTTCTGCTGTTTTTGGTTTCAGAAATCCTAGTAAGGAAATATTCTCGGAATTGGACGAAATCAACGCCAGGTTCCTATTTTGCCCGGAAGCATCCAGAACACCTGAGAGCCGTCAGAGAGGGGCCACATGGGGCCCACACATGGTGGCGGCGCGGCCCAGGCCCTGGCCGCGCCGCCCTAGTGTCTGGCCCCACCAGACCCCTTCCGAGGCTGCCCTTTCGCCTACTTAAAGCCTCTGTCGCGAAACCCCCAGTACCGAGAGCCACGATACGGAAAACCTTCCAGAGACGCCGCCGCCGCGAATCCCATCTCGGGGGATTCAGGAGATCGCCTCCGGCACCCTGCCGGAGAGGGGATTCATCTCCCGGAGGACTCTTCATCGCCATGATCGCCTCCGGGGTGATGAGTGAGTAGTTCACCCCTGGACTATGGGTCCATAGCAGTAGCTAGATGGTCGTCTTCTCCTAATTGTGCTTCATTGTTGGATCTTGTGAGCTGCCTAACATGATCAAGATCATCTATCTGTAATTCTATATGTTGTGTTTGTCGGGATCCGATGGATAGAGAATACTATGTTATGGTGATTATCAATCTATTACTTATGTGTTGTTTGTGATCTTGCATGCTCTCCGTTACTAGTAGAGGCTCTGGCCAAGTTTTTGCTCTTAACTCCAAGAGGGAGTATTTATGCTCGATAGTGGGTTCATGCCTTCATTGACACCGGGACAAAGGATGTAAAGTTCTAAGGTTGTGATGTGCTGTTTCCACTAGGGATAAAACATTGATTCTATGTCTAAGGATGTAATTGTCGATTACATTACGCACCATACTTAATGCAATTGTCTGTTGCTTTGCAACTTAATACTGAATGGGGTTCGGATGATAACCTGAAGGTGGACTTTTTAGGCATAGATGCAGTTGGATGGCGGTCTATGTACTTTGTCGTAATGCCCAATTAAATCTCACTATATTTATCATATCATGTATATGCATTGTTATGCCCTTCTCTATTTTGTCAATTGCCCGACTGTAATTTGTTCACCCAACATGCTTTTATCTTATGGGAGAGACACCTCTAGTGAACTGTGGACCCCGGTCCTATTCTTTACATCGCATACAATCATCGCAATACTTGTTTTACTGTTTTCTTGCAAACAATCATCTTCCACACAATACGATTAATCCTTTGTTACAGCAAGCCGGTGAGATTGACAACCTCACTGTTTCGTTGGGGCAAAGTACTTTGGTTGTGTTGTGCTGGTTCCACGTTGGCGCCGGAATCCCTGGTGTTGCGCCGCACTACATTTCGCCACCATCAACCTTCAACGTGCTTCTTGGCTCCTCCTGGTTCGATAAACCTTGGTTTCTTTCTGAGGAAAACTTGCTGCTGTGCGCATCATACCTTCCTCTTGGGGTTCCCAACGAACGTGTGAGTTACACACCATCACCACTCCAAGTAAATACTTCATGTGCTACCTTTAAAAAATTCAAACTATATTACTCTTTATTTGTGTTAATGTTTTATAGCTCATGAGGAAGTATGTGGTGTTTTATCTTTCAATCTTGTTGGGCGGACTTTCACCAATGGACTAGTGGCAAATCCGCTTATCCAATAATTTTGCAATAAGAGCTGGCAACGGGGTTCCCAGCCCCAATTAATAACTTTCATTAATAATTCTCTTCACATGTTTTGCCCTGATTTATCAGTAAGAAACTTAATTTTGCAATAGACACTCCTCCATGGTATGTGAATGTTGGAAGGCACCCGAGGATTCGGTTAGCCATGGCTTGTGAAAGCAAAGGTTGGGGGGAGTGTCATCCATAATAAAACTAAAATACATGTGTAAACAAAAGAGAAGGGGGATGATCTACCTTGCTGGTAGAGATGACGTCCTTCATGGGAGCCGCTCTTGGAAGGTCTGTTTGGCAAGGGGGTTAGAGTGCCCGCTAGCATTCGTTGACAACAACAAACACCGCTCAAAATCTTACTTTTATGCTCTTTACATGATTTCAAAACTTGAAAAGCTCTAGCACATGATTTAATCCCTGCTTCCCTCTGCGAAGGGCCTATCTTTTACTTTTATGTTGAGTCAGTAAACCTATTCCCCTCTATCTTAAGCAAGCAATTGAGTTGTTGTGAACCAACCATTTATGCTATGATTTAGTTAATCATGTCTTTTATGCTTTATTGTTTAGTACAAATTTTATCTGAATGAATATGACCTTGAAAGCTATCAATGATTATGAGGAGACTGTTATGATTGAGAATGAAAGCCATGCTATATAAATTCTAATATGAAAGCTTTGCTTAGAAGATAAGTACAATCCGTTAGTAGTTCTCTGACCAAGAACAAAGTTTGCCATAACCGCTTATGATTTCCTATGCACCTCTACTTGTGATTTCTCTTTACTTATTTCAAGTTGAGTTATATGAAGAGAATGTTTACTAGAATATCTTGTGTGAATCAATATGATGCTTCTTGTCCGTATTTTATTTATCGACTCTTCACTCCATAAACATGTGGTCTTGTTTATCGAGCTAAGTTTCACTTGGGGACAAGCGAGGTCTAAGCTTGGGGGGAGTTGATACGTCCATTTTGCATCACTATTTTATATCATAATTTGCTGTTATTCATTGATATATTTCATATTTAGAGATGATACTTATGTTATTTCATCTATTTTGCATGTTTCGTGATCATTGGAGAATTATTCACCGGAGTCAGGATTCTGCTGGAAAAAGCACCGTCAGGACACCATATTTCGGAAGATCAACAATTGACGGAAATTATACGGAAAATCCTATTTTTCCAGATGATGAAGGGAGCCAAAAGGAGGAGCCGAGAGGGGCCACCATGGGCCCCCAATAGGCCGGCGCGGGCCCAGGCCTGGCCGCGCCGCCTTGTAGGGAGGGGGCCCACAGCCCCCTCTGGCCGCCTCTCCTTCGCGTACTTCTTCGCCCCAAAAACCTAAGCCCCAGGGAGTTACGGAGAATTGACAAAGCCGCCTCTGCAGGGCGGAGAAACACCAGAGAGAAAAGAGCTCTCCGGCGGGCAGGAATCCGCCAGGGAAATTCCCTCCTGGAGGGGGAAATCGACGCCATCGCCATCGTCATCGAGCTAGACATCATCTCCATCATCATCATCATCATCTCCACCATCTACACCGCCATCTCCACCGCTGCATCTCGTCACTGATGTAACAATTTGGGTTGGATCTTGATTGTTTGATAGGGAAAACTCTCCCGGTGTTGATTACTACTTGTTATTGATGCTATTGAGTGAAACCATTGAACCAAGGTTTATGTTCAGATTGTTATTCATCATTATATCACCTCTGATCATGTTCCATATGATGTCTCGTGAGTAGTTCGTTTAGTTCTTGAGGACATGGGTGAAGTCTAAATGTTAGTAGTGAATTATTGTTGAGTAGTATTCAATGTTATGATATTTAAGTTGTGGTGTTACTCTTCTAGTGGTGTCATGTGAACGTCGACTACATGATACTTCACCTTTATGGGCCTAGGGGAGTGCATCTTGTATTCGTTTGCTAATTGTGGGGTTGCCGGAGTGACAGCAACCTAAACCCCCGTTAGTATATCGGTGCAGGAGGGATAGCAGGATCTCAGAGTTTAAGGTTGTGGTTAGATTTATCTTAATTACTTTCTTGTATTTGCGGATGCTTGCAAGGGGTATAATCACAAGTATGTATTAGTCCTAGGAAGGGCGGTGCATTAGCATAGGTTCACCCACACAACACTTATCAAAACAATGAAGATTAATCAGCCGTATGAAGCGAAAGCACTAGACTAAAATCCCCGTGTGTCCTCAAGAACGTTTGGTCATTATAAGTAAACAAACCGGCTTGTCCTTTGTGCTAAAAAGGATTGGGCCACTCGCTGCAATTATTTCTCTCGCATTTTATTTACTTGTACTTTATTTATCTGCTATATCAAAACCCCCTGAATACTTGTCTGTGAGCATTTATAGTGAATCCTTCATCGAAACTGCTTGTCAACACCTTCTGCTCCTCATTGGGTTCGACACTCTTATTTATCGAAAGTACTACGATACACCCCCTATACTTGTGGGTCATCAATGCTTTGAAATATTATGAAAGAGGAAGAGATAAGAACCCTCTTTATGTTCCCATGTTATTTAAAATGCAAGCTACTGGTCATTATATGCATTGGCTACCATTAAGTTGTTGTTATTTATTCATATATAAAATGTCAATGCATAGGAAGAGAGTTATACTTAAAAGTTAATGGTTTCAAATCTTGTGGTGTGGTCCATATGCTTTCAAATAAAATTTAATTTGAACACACCTTTATGTCCTTATTAAATTGTAAAATAACTTTACATATTATTATGTTAATTAGTTTATAATTTTTAAATAAAAATAAACTATGGTAGAGTAAATGAGAAGGATGAACAATAGAGAAGTTGGGGTTGACCTTGAGCATGTGTTGTTTATGCCAATGGAACCATTGCGAACTCTATACCATTAAAACTCTTCCTACACTAAAAAAATAAAAAGTGTGTTTCCTTTCTATATATGTTAGCTTCTTGAATAAAATGGTTTCCCAATAATTACTATAGTTTCCATCTTGGTAGAAATTATCATATCATTTGTTTGGAGAACTAACTATTTTGTAGGCATTGAGTATCATGGAGATGAAAATATTTCTTTGTTTAAGACGAGTAACATTATATGATGAGGAATAAGTAGAGGACAAGAAGTATCAAGATCATAAGCTTGGGGATGTCCATGCATCCCCCTCTTCTTCCAAATAACTCAAGTAAATCATTTCAAACTCATGTTCTAGTTTATCCTCGTGATCCTTTTTGAATGTTTGCGGGGACCAGGTTTTTATCATTGATTGCTTTTAGGTTTTCCGATGCAAGATTTCTGTTGCAATATAGTTTATTTTTAGTTTACTCTCTGGTTTCTACAATAAGTACCAAGTTTTAACCATTTGGATGTTAAAAGTTGTGAAACAAAATTGGAGTTGCTGATTCCTACGCTACACTTTTTAGTGCACGATTTTTACAACTTTTTTGTAACTCCAAAAATCTTGATAAATTCATAGTATATGAAAATTTTCATCCTTTATATGCATAATTTTTTCAAAAATTCATGACATGTCTAACTTGTCAAAACAAATTTAGGTTTGTTGTTGCTAAATGTGTTGATAGATTCTGCCTCTTAATGTTAGAACCATTCTTTTAAGTATGAAGAATAATTTTATATTTTAAGAAAATGACGAAAAGCATATTATTCTTGTACCACTAATGTCACCCCATAGAAAAAATGGGAGAAAACTTTGGGTTGATGTTCTTTACAGGGAATAGAGGAAGACCACACCAAAAGCTATCCAAGAATGGTGAAGACCATAAGCTTGGGGATTCCCAAGGCACCCCATTGGAGTAATATTTAAACTCTTGGTTTGCACACTCGTAAACCTTGATTTTTGAGCAACATAGAATGATCGTAAAAACTTAGAGAGTCATTCATTATTTTGTGTCTAGTTTTGCTTTGAATAAGTAAGACCAACATGACAAATGCCTTGCATGCTTATGAAATATCTAGTGAAGTAAATTATCATAATCTTAAAATATCTTAATGAAAATAATCTGCATGCTTATGTGGGAATTGATAAAAAAACAAAAACAAGGTTATGACACCTTTGCTATATTTATGTGTGCACTTTAACCTTACAAAATACTTGTGCATTGTTTCATCAATACTTGGGGAAGTGATATTTTATGTTTACTATCTTTGTGTTCTCCTCGCTATATTTGATGCAAATGAGATATTATTGAGGAACATTACTTATACTTGATTGAGAGATAATAACTTTGAATATTCAATGATGAATAATTATATTACTACGTGTCTTTAAAATATGAAGGTTGATGTTTGTGTGACGGTCTAGTCTTTTAAATGTTGAACCTCATCGTTGAAGCATATGTAAGTTGGCTGATAGCAGTGGCGGGGTTACAAAGAAAATGATGGGCGGGCCAAGCTAAATTAAAGTACATTTCTTTTGTCGAGTACTAAGAATTTGAAATTTTTTGAGTGAAAATTCATGTTGTTAACCACTGAAACTAAGTACTTGGAGATCATTGGAGAAATGAACAAAATAATATCTGACGGACTAGCGATGGAAATTAACTGCCTAAGATAGGTTGCTTTTTTTAGCATTACACAAAGTGCGAATTGATGTTTTAAGCTCGGGCTACATGGAGGCTAATTTTTGAAACTTGGAAAATCTCAAATTTATACATATTAAGAAAAATCAAAAAATATCATGATGTAGACAATATTATAATCTATGAGTGTGTAAATTTTCAAGACGAAATATGTTGTATTTTGTGGTCAGCAAAAATGGTAAACCCTGATTTTGTTATCTCGATTGTGTTATTTGTCAAAAACAATGTATTACATACTGAAATTTTACACACCGATAGAATACAACATTGTTTACATCCAAATATTTCATTCAGATTTTTATTCAAACTTCGAAATCAAAATTTTGAAGTTTCAGAAAATAAGAAAAAAAATGCAGGCTACATGTAGCCCGGGCAACACTTAAGGTTTTCCATTACAAAGCTACCTAGTACGACATTTTTTGAGAGCACGCTTTCTTGTAGTGCTTTTCTCAGCAGGAAACAACAAGTATTGCTGCTCGTTCCGTGGACAGGTCGCTTCTAAGAGCATCTTCACTCGTGCCCCCTCGAGGCCCCCGGCGAGCGTTTTTTCCATCCGGACGGCGTATTTCGGCCCAGTTGCGCCCCCAGTTCCTCGTTTTCGTCCGGATTTGGCCCTTCATCCATCCGGCGAGCCCACGCCACCCCCGGCCCCCCGGGGAGCGCTCGGGGACTCCGGACGAAACGAAAGCGCGCGAAATGTTCCCGCGCGTCTGGTGGCCCCAACTTGTCGGCGAGAGACACCGATCGTCGTCCTCATCGCATCGTCTTCCGCGCGCTGTAAAAGCCTGCCGCCGGTCAGCATTCGCCGGGCGCGTAGCTTCCACGCGGCGAGTTAATGCCGTCGCCTCGGTTTCATGCGCGCCTACCGCTATTTATCGCCGAACTACCCCGGCTGCCCCGCATTCACCTCCTCGCTCGTCTTCCCCCAAATCATCCCCGAACTCGAAGGAACCAGCAATGGCGAACGATGGTGCGGCCAACAACGGCTTCGGCCGCCGCTCTCTCCACCAATGGGAGGGGCGACTCCTGCACGCGGCGGGCTACCCTGCGCCGCCAGACTTCCGCGCGCCGGGAGGCTGGAGGCTGAGCGCAGGCGGCGTGCCGATCCTGCCGCCGCCAACGGGTGGCGGCGCACTCGAAGCGGCGATCAAGGAGGTGCGCGTCACTCTCAGTGACGAGCAGCGCGCGGATCCGCGCTTCTTCCCCGACAACCACGAAGCGTGGATCGCGTTCTTCCGGCGCAGGTACGAACGCGAACTCGCCGCTTACGACGGCCCTCCTCCTCCTCCGGCAAGGAACAACGCCGCCGGCCGCCGCCGATGGTGGAGCGCGCCCAACCGCACCCTCGAGAATGTGCTCGCGCACATCGAGGACGGGAACTCCCCTGTCCTGGGGATGCCGCCGCCGGTGGCGGCTACCGTGTCGCGCCGGCACGGTAGTTCCTGGATACCGAGGAGGATGGCGCCGTCCTCTTCGTCGTCGGGCTCGAGATCGGCGTCTAGGTCCGGCGGGTCGACGCCGGCCACCGTCAAGAAGGAGTGGCCGTCTCCGGCCACCGTGAAGAAGGAGCCGACGTCTCCACCGCCGACCAGAGGGCGCAGCAGCGGCGCGCTCGTCATCCGCGACCAGCCCTCCTCGCCGCAACGCGGGCGGAAGAGGAAGACGGCGAAGAATGAGGCCGCCGCGGCCGCCGCCAACCAGCTCGCCGAGGAGGAGGCGAAGCGCGCGGAGGACGCCGCGGTGGCGGAGGCGATCGCCAGGTCGTTGAAGGACCTGGTGCCCGCCGACAACATCCTCCCCATCGACGCCGCGCTGGAGTGGTCCAGGCGCGACTGGGAGCGCCAGGAGGCAGAGCAGCAGCAGCGGATGTTGGATCTGGCCGCCGCGCGACAACTCGCCGCCCGCGCCGCCGCACCGCCGTCCTCGCGGAACGCCGCGCCCAGGGAGGTGATCAAGCTCGAGGAGAGCAGCGACGACGACATCTACCGGCCGTCGCCTCCACGCGCCGGCGACGCTGGCCAGGGCATGAGCCGCTGGTACGAGGCGCCGCCGCCCCAGGACGACGCCGGCTTCAGCGACGACGACGACGACGGCGACTACACGACCTTCTACCGCCATTTCGGCATGTAGGAGGCCGCTTTTAGTTTTAGTATTAGTTTGCCAATCCCCGAATTCAAATATATGTACGAATTCGGCCTATTTATGTACGAACTCGCCTCTATATGTTAAATATCATTAAATTTCGCTTATGTTTGAACGAATTCGCTTATTTTGTCTGAATTCGTCGTATTACGTTGCATCCATCCTGGGCTCGCGGCTGGGAAAATGGGCCTCCCCACGCCAAATCTTCCTCCAATCCGGACGAAAATTTCGCCGGATTTAGGCGTGCGGAGCCCAAACGAGTGGGGATGCTTTAACCCGCTAGTGCCTGCCCGGCTCGTATGCATCTGCGCGAGCTAGTGGATTGGGCCTCTGGTACATAGGTATACATGCTTTTTTCCTCAAAATCCTGGGCGGGTCATGGCTCGGGTCGGCCCCAACATAGCTTCGCCAGTGGCTGATAGTATCCTTAGTTGACCAACCAACCTCCTGCTAGCTGTTGAACCAATAAGCCACTACCTAGAAAAGGAAAAAAAAGGAAACAAAGAGAAAGAAAAGAAAGAAAAGAAGAATAAAATGAATCCAATGAGTCGGCAAAAGGGGAAGTACCCCAGCCGTTCATAAGGTGTTAAAGCCAAGAAGTGAACACCTCTTCCACTCTATCTTTTGGTCAACTAAAGATACTAGCTACTTACTCATGTATGAGTTTTTTATGAGTGTTTAAGTGTTAAAGGACTGAAAGGATACGGCATCCTCCCATTATTTGGTTTGAATGCAAGCATGATGAATTACTAGTCAATAATTGAAGGAATCAAGGGTCTCAAAAAACCTTAGTCATGATTCAATCAAATGTGATGAGAGAACCCTGTTTGTTGATACTATCGATTAATCATGCCCAAGTAGTGTTGCAAATATATTATATCGCTTGCACCATGTATAAACAGCAAAACACCAACATAGTGGATCTTTATTACCACTTTGTTATTCATTAATTAAGCTATGTTTCAAATACTTTAATATTTTCCGCTCATAGCCTACCTTATATTGGCTATTAAACTGGCTATAGATCATCTGGCAATGGTACTCCCTAAAATAGGATGCCTGTAATATTTAGACGAAGTCAAACATTTTAAAGTTTGACCAACTATATAGAAAAATGTGTCAACATTTATAGTTCCAAATTGATATTTATAAAACCATCATGAAATATATGTTCATATTATGTGCATTTAAAATTTTAGATGTTGATATTTTTCTGCACATAGTTGCTCAAACTTTAAAAAGTTAAAATTTAACTGAAAATCACATCATATTTTTCAAGACAGGATGAATTTATTTATAATATAATTCATACATATGTTACTTTGGTAGTAACATGGATTACTGCTACCAAAATGATACTCGTCAGGGCATCTCCAGGCGCGACACAAACGAACGCGACCGTTTGTGTCCGCCGTGACCGAAAATGCGTCTGGCACCACCTCCAGCGGCGCGATGCAAAGTGACCGAGCCGTCCGCGGAGACGCAAACCTGGCCCAAATATGCGTCAGGTTTGCGTATCTGCGGATGCTGCGCGGACGCGCAAAGTGTCCGCTCGGTCCTCGCACGGGCCCGCCTGGCAGCGGCACAACTGCTTCGTCTTCCGTGGCATTACTTCCGGGCGGCGCGCTGCCGCCTTTGCAGAGCCGCGTTAATGGCGCGCTTCGGCTTCCGCGAGCGTGCGCAGCTAGTAGGCGTTGCACTGGCAGGCCATTGAAGGCGAGATAGCGTCGGAGCCTCTTAAAGGGACGCTGTCGGCGCCCATTTCCCCGACCAAACCATTGCCAAATCCCACACTATCCACCCCACCGACGCCATGGGGAAGAAATGCTGGCCGTTCCGCAAGACGAAGAACGACAAGGAGGCTAGCGGCTCGCGGTCCGGCAAGAAGGCACGGGTCGGCCCGTACGTCCGCGTTGACCTCGCGCGGCAGCTATGGGAGGAAAATCTGCCGGTGCCATGGTCGGACGCGAACTTGCCGAGAGGGGCTGGTAACTGAACTCGCGGCGCGTGCCGGTCCCCCCGTGCCGCGCGAGGGCCGAGAGCGGTGGGACGAGGTGCGCCGCCGCTGAGCGATCTTGCCGCCGGATCTGCGAGAGGATCAGGCGTACGCGCTGAACTCCTACAACTGGATTTCATTCGGGACGTGGGAGTTCGACGCGCGCCGCTGCGCTGGCTACCTCGGCGACGTGGACTACTTCGACCGAGAGATCGCCGCAGAAGAAGAAGAGAATGACTAGGAGGACGCGGACGCGGACGAGGACGAGGACAAGGACGAGGCCGCGGACGAGGACGTCGACATGACAGACTACGACCACGACGACGGCGGGCCGGCGTGGGATCCGCAGACCCAGCCGCCGGACCTTTCCGAGGAGGAGGTCATTGCCATGACACTAGCCAATAGCACGCAGGACGAGCTCAACGAGCTCGCTTTGTGGGAGGGGCTCGCAATCCAGCTCCGCGAGTCAGCGTTCGCGCAGGGGAGGCCGGCGACTCCTCCGGCCACGCCGACGCGTTCCAACGACTGCGCTCCGCCTGCTGCTTCGGCGTGGGATCCCTAGCCACAGCCTCCTGCCCATGCGACGGTACCTCCTCCACCGCCGGCATACGAGCTTTTATGGCTGACGCCGGAGTTCATTGACCTCGTCAGCGACAACGACCAGTAGGCAGCACCTACTTTTAGCACGCCTTAATGGCTTTTTAATGTTTTTTTATTAATGTAAATTATGGCTTCATGAATGAAAAAAAAAAATTATGCGTCGTGCCACTGGAGCCACCCGACGCAAACGGATGCCCGGACGATTTCGACCATTCAAGCCGACGTAAACGGACACGACGCGTCCGTTTGGACGTCCGAAATGCGTCGCGCCGCTGGAGATGCCCTCACCGTGACTAGGCTATCCATGCGGCTGTGAGCTATTGTTGATCCTAGTCGTGCAGTCCGGATCTGATGGTGGTGGAACGCAATCCCAAGCCAAGCAGCATCTTTCCTCCAACCCCGGCCACCCGCGCGTAGGGGCGTTGTGGGGCCACCCAGAGCCGGTGTCGTGCAACATGTGACTGCCGCGCGCGGTCAACACAAAATCTGAGGGAAATATTCTTGACCGGGACGAGCTCGTGCCCAGGGCCAGGGGGCCCCGCCCGTGACGTTTGACCGCCATTCCGTGTCCCACAACCCACGTACGACGAGTCCACAAGCTAACCCAACCCCGGCACGTACGTACTCTACCACCATCACCAACGTTCCTCTTGTTTGTTTGGGTGCTTCCTCTTCCTTGCCCGACATTCCTACCTTTTCCCTCCTTTTTTAGCAGAGAAAAGACCAAACGTTCCAACCTCTCTTGTCACATCCACCTTGCCACTTTTTTTATACAGTATAATAATTATTATTAGCACTAAGCCAAAACCCAGTTTGGCAGCGGCATATCTTGCAAGCAGTATAAAAACCACAAGCTTTGGTTCGCTCCAGCCTGTTTTCTTCGCCTTTCCATGTCAACCCAGTGTCACGTCGCTCGCTCGCCGGTTCTCCGTCCAGCACGCAACCTTGCCGTGTTTAAACCGTTCCCGCGTACGCCACCCACCTCCACATTTGGACTTGGAAAAAGTTCAAAACAAACCTTAAACTCATAGGCAAAAGCTAAATGAAACCCTCAACTCCTAATCCTTGAAATTTGCACTCTGAACTTGTCGATCCCGGTCTATTTTAAACCCTAGATTTGTCTGAGTTGGAATTTTGCTGACGTGGCAAGTAAAACCAAAAAAATAAAAAATCATATTAGCCTAGATAATTAGCTACTCCCACTTACATACGTAGCCCACTGTCATATTCATCTTCATCCCATTAACCCCAATCCCCTTCCACCATCTCTTGCACACGTGCCGTCCATCATTCGTGGTGGGCGCGGCGAAGCTCACCCTTAGCTGCTAGGTGCTGGGCCCTCTCTCCCTTGCGTCTTGATGGCATCATCGGTTGGCGAGGCCCTTCCCTGCATTGTCACACGCGCGCAGCTGATGCAGCAGTTGCACGGAGACGAAACTTTCCTGGCGAACTCTCCCTCCTCTACTCCAGTTCTTGCTGCAGAGCACCAGCACGCGCTCGAGTCGGTCTCCTATCGTCCGCTCCTTCGCAACGAGCGTCTCGCGCCACACACCCCTATTCCATGGCCGACAACCACGATGGTCCATCTCTGTGCAGTGTCGATCTAACACGGGAGAGTGGCGACGGACGAACTGAGGGTGGTGCGAGGTGGGCCTGGTGGAGGGAAGGAGGGCCAAGGTGCGGGATACGGGGCGGCGGCGTACAGGACCTGCCGGCGAAGGGATGGGGGAGCGGCGCTAGACTGTGCCGGACATGAGAGAGACGGACGGGAGGAGGGCGTTAACCAATATGATTTTTTGATATTGGTAATTTTTTTTTGATGAATATGACATGTGGATCCCACTGTCATTGGAGGTAGCGTGTAATCCCGGCCGGGATTGTAGCTTCCTGGTTTACCAAACAGATCCAGGGTTTAAAATAGACCGGGATTAACAAGTTCAGAGTGTCAATTTCAGGGATTTTAAGTTGAGGGTTCCATTTAGCTTCTGCCTATGAGTTCAAGGTTGGTTTTGAACTTTTTCCTTTGGACTTGGGTTGCTGCTCTCTGCTGTGCACAACGGGCATGTATTGTAGCCTACACCCAAGGAAACATCCCGCGAGAACTAGCTACCAAACGAATTAGTAACGAATAATTTCGCTACGCCTCTTACTAGGTAGTACACTGACACGAAGAGATTAATCAACCTGATACATTAGTTTCTGCATATGCAAACTCTGTTAAGCAGCTTACAAAGCTTAACGGCAGCCTGCTGAGTGCTGACCATCATCATAATAACTTACAAAAGCTCCGTTTGCTTACTACTACATGCTCTCCCTCTCTAGCTTCTTGCTCTGCTACCCATTCATTCTTCAGCTGCTCCTGCTCGAGCTCTCCTGCTCTCTGCAATGTTCGGCCGACGCGTCGGTCACGCAGCTCGAAGATTTCGGGGACGCCGCGCGCGGCCGACCAAGCGCATCGGCTCGCGCGAAGAAGTCGATGAACTGGACTCCGCTGCTCTCGGCGTCGTCCACTGGATCTCGAGCCGACTCGGTGGCGTCGGCTCGGTCGGCGGCGGTGGCCGCGCCCTTCTTTTTCCTGAACAACCGGCAAAGCACCCAGCCCTCCGAAGGCTGCGCGGGAGCGTCGCTGCCCTGCGCGCGGCGGCACGGGGCGAGCCCGGCGCCGGCGAGGCGGTACTCGTGCATCACCCAGTCCGTTTTCTGCCCGCTCGGCGCCTTCCCCCGGTAGAACACCAGCGACCGCTTCATGCCAACCACCACGGCCTGGCGCTCGCCGCCCTTGGGCGCCGGCACGCTCACGGCCACCTGCTTCTCCTTCCCCGTCGCCTTCCAGTACCCCGCGCCGGTGGCGCGGTTCGCGCGCCGGCCCTTTACGTACTTGGCCTCCTTGCAAGTGAAAAAGTACCGCTCCTCCTCTGCCCACCCTGGTTGGTAATCAAGCTAGCAGGAGTCAGACCCAAGATTCCCAACTCCATGGACGCCAGCCCACAGCGCCTGATTGGACGGGGACTCACTCACCTGGGGGCAGGAGGTCGGAAGGGTCGTGCGCGAGGATGCGGATTTCGGGGATGTCCACCTCGGCGGGAAGCGGGGACGACAGCGCCCTGCGCCGGAGGTAGTGCACAACCAGCTCCAAGTCGGTAGGGCGGAACCGGAACCCCGGCGGCAGCCGACCGCGGGCCCCGCTGCCGTCCGCCGCCGCCACCCGCCCTGCCACCGTGGATTCCTTGGTCTCCATGCCCGAAATTATTGCTTAAATCACAAGGCGCAGTAAGCGGCTCAACTTGCTGGTTCTTCTTGGCAGTTGATTGGATTCCTGCGGTCGCAGCCTTGGCGGCGGTGGTGAGCTTTACGGTTGAGTGTAGAGAGGGAAGGGGAGGAGGAGAGAGATAGGAGAAGACGGATTTATAGGAGAAAGAGAAGATTGTGTGCGGAGGGAGGAGGAAGTGGCGTGAGGGAGACTCAACCCCGCTACCCTGTTTTAGCAAACACACTCTGTCTTGCCGTGCTCTTGTCCTTCTTGTCCTGCTTTCTGCGTTTTTTTTGAGAACCAGGAAACACATTTGCGTGCGACGCGATTTTTTCGTATGGGCGTTGGCTCGCCAAGATTGGGAGCCACAGCATCTCCACGGGCCATCCAAACTGTATTTGTTTTATGGGCGTCTGGACACACTTTGGCCCATTTACGTAGGCACTTTGACTCTTTTCTAAATATATTCACTATTTTGTTGCTATTTACTAGTTCCGAGCATGCCATATTAACAAGTCAAAACACAGAAATATGTAGCCATCAAATCAACGCAGTAAAATACCAACTTGTATGTATACTTCACTTTGGTCAATGTATTCGGACAAGTTAAATTCAGTGTCACTGCACTTGCGTAGGCGTGTCACCTACGCGTTACGTATCTGGTCGCGTCGCGTGGTAGAGAGCGTCGCTCCGACCGGTTGCACTTCTTGTAGAGAAGCCCCCGGAGATAATTGATTTCAGTCTTCTTCCTTCCCCGCTTCCCTTATGGTGGCGCGATCATTCCAAGGTGAGGGCGAGGGAGAGGAAGAGGCGCTAGTTCATCTTGACGTGTGACGGCAAGAGAGTGATGCCGGTGACCATCATCTGTGTGCGGCTTGTGGTGGAGGCGTCGCTGCTCTGCGGCGCTGGTAGGAGGCGGTAGCGATGCCTCCTACGCATCGGCTGATGACTGCAAGATCACATATCACGTGTAGCTAGTTGTCAAAAGTAAGAGCATCAAATCCACGGTGGTGCTAATTGGTAATAGTTTTATTGCTTTTCGTTATCTTAACTAAAATGTACTTGAGAGCTATACTTAATTCTAGGCAAGGTAAATGAGAGTGATCGAAAGGTAACAACGTAATAGTAAATAAAGTTGTAAAGAGAAACAAGATAGTGCTAATACTATGAAGTATTTGAAACTCAATGGCGATGAAGCATTCGGGGGGGGGGGGGGGGGGAGTTGCGGATTTACCACTAGCATGGTTACTAAGTTGGTTAGAATTTAACATGTTTGTTGCTACATGTGTCAAGTGAGGAGAGCCACTATATTTTCCCATTGCATGCGGTGCAAGTCCAGTAATTAAGGATCACCCCGTGGCTATGGTCATAAGCTCTTCTACCTCTTTTTCCTTGGTAATACATGATTGAAAGAGGCGGCAAATCGTTGGCACTTGTACGCCCACTTACCTCCAACAATGCTTAACGATGATTGCATTTAATGTTCCTAATGGCAAATATTGCATGGTGCATAACATACAACATCGTTGAAGACAACCACCACTTTAATATATTTCAACTAAACAACATGAATCTTTATTTCAAATAATTGAAGAGCTAGGGTTCCTCCACCTTCCCAAGAACAAATGGAACTACTTACTCATGGGAGAAAATAACATTATTATGAATATAAATGAAGTATGATGGATCAAATTGACACAGGTGCAAACCAATCTAGAAGTCGGTATTACAAGATGGATGATGATGAAGTCAAGGATGGCGACAATGGTGCTTATGAAGATGGAGAAGATGATTCCCAAGTGTAACATTCCAGCACTTCCGTCTCAACGAGGTGTAAACCAAGGAGAGAATACAATCCTTTGAGAGCATTTTCTCCTTGAACATATGAGCGCTACATTGTTTTGGTGGTGCCTCACTGGCTACCTTTTCTCATTCACTTGATCACCTTAAATAGGCAATACACACACATACCACACGGTCAATACTGACTACTCCATGCACTCACAACACTAACTAGCCCTCCTAGAAACCCTCCAGGAGTCACATGATCTGGCCATCTCGCATGCACGCACATAGCCTGAGCAACTCGACACAAGCATGAAGCATGCACCAAGACGACCTATTCTCATGCAGTCATGCTGCCACAAACTAACTTCTCTGATTCTACTCAGTGCTTATCACCGTACTGTCTAATCCATGTGCTACTAGCTCTTCAAACTGCATGCAAATTTCTCTATCGTGCACACACACTTAGCCACTAACTTAAATCTGCCAACATGACAAGATTAAATATCTAACAAAAGTAGCGTCTATTGATGCATAGGAGCCGCAATAGTAGCATGAGCTCGACCTGCACCGGTGCGCTGCCGAGGAGGAGACAACGAAGCGGGTCAAGGAGAAGCAGCGGCCCTGCACAGGTGCGCTTCCCGGGAGGAGACAATGGAGCAGTGCTGCTGCCGACGAGCGCGCCGAGCAGAGGAGGACCGGCATCGCATGGAGGAGAGCAAGGACGACGGCGAGCTCGAGCACGACGCCGCAAGAAGGACATCGGCAAGCGCGCAGAACAGCGATGCGCGTCGCAGCGGAGCAGAGGAAGAGTTGTAGCGCCCGTGCTTGGACTGGGAGGAGACCGCCCCACCGGCGGAGGAAGTGGAGGAGACGAGAAAGAAGCGGAGCTCCTGGTCGAGCTGCGGACGGCGAAGGGGACACGGCCGGGAGCGGGGGAAGATGGTTGCAGAGGAGGAAGCTGATGCTGGTAGATCAATTGAGCAAGAGTTCCAGATTCAGGTGCTTACACACGCTATTTATCCCGAGTGTGGTTAAATATGTATAGGGGCAATTTACCGCTAAAGATGTACAATATTAAGTCAATTTGCCAAAGTGCGGCTAAAAATATATAGAGGCAAATATCTAAAATGCCGCTAAAAATGTATAGAGGTAAATATAAAAAATGCAGCTAAAAATATATAGGAGTATTTTCAAATTGCGGCTAAAAATGTCTAAGGGCATTTTTCAAAATGCATCTAAAAATATATAGGCGCATGTCCAAAGTGCGGCGGAAAATAGTATTTTTAGAGGTATTTTTAAAGTGCGGTTATAGATTTTACCAACATGATTAAATTAGACACTTTTTTAACTGCCCCTAAAAATAATTAGAGGTATTTCAGATATTTTTAGGGGCACTTTAAAGCACTCATGAGATCTCTACCAACACACCCTTAGTTATCTTCAGGTCTCATATGCTATTTGTTTTCTTATCTGTTTATAAAGTCTATTTATATTCTTATCCATATTCAAATACTATTTCACTTCTTTTTGCGATTTGTGCTGCGTACTCGTCACAAATTTCACGTGAACAAAATGCATGTTATTCTTGGTGGACGCCTTGCCAATTTTGATGGAAAACTGGTACCGGTACCGGTTCGGGGGGCATCTTAATAAGCTTCTCATCGGTCCTCCTCTTACGATGCACCACCGATGGCCACTCATCCAAATATGAAATATCCACCGCCGATTGTCGATAGAGAAA
This sequence comes from Lolium perenne, assembly GCF_019359855.2. NCBI lineage: Eukaryota > Viridiplantae > Streptophyta > Magnoliopsida > Poales > Poaceae > Lolium > Lolium perenne. Next base: position 83,254,882 of record NC_067248.2, on the reverse strand, counting down.
GTTGAACCACGACATGCTCCTCTGTCTCGGCTGCTGCTGGCGCCTCCATGTCACCGGCGATCAAGTAAAGGCTGAGAGAGAGAGAGAGAGAGAGAGAGAGAGAGAGAGAGAGAGAGAGTGGGAGGGAGGGGGAGAGAGAGATAGAGAGAGTTGAAGACTATTGCGGAGGTCGGGGAAGAGCAGCGCAATACTGAGGGTTGGGTGCAGCCTCCGCCTTCGAGGCACCATACAAAGGGCAAATGCAAGGGAAAAAGATCTAGGAGACATAAATTTTACTTCCCGATTTGTACGTTAAGGATATCAGAGCCTCAGGTTGACGATACCCCGCTAGTCCAGTGATACGTCTCCAACGTATCGATAATTTCTTATGTTCCATGCTACTTTATTGATGATACCTACATGTTTTATGCACATTATATGTCATATTTATGCATTTTCTGGAACTAACCTATTAACGAGATGCCGAAGAGCCAGTTGTTGTTTTCTGTTGTTTTTGGTTTCAGAAATCCTAGTAAGGAAATATTCTCGGAATTGGACGAAACTTTCGCCCAGGGTCCTATTTTTGCACGAAGCTTCCAGAAGACCGAAGAGATAACGAAGTGGGGCCACGAGGCAGCCAGGGCATAGGGCGGCGCGGCCCAAGCCCTGGCCGCGCCGGCCTGCCCCCTGGGCCCCTCGTGTGGCCCCCCGCGTTGACCTTCCGCCTACTTAAAGTCTCCGTCGCGAAACCCCCAGTACCGAGAGCCACGATACGGAAAACCTTCCAGAGACGCCGCCGCGAATCCCATCTCGGGGGATTCAGGAGATCGCCTCCGGCACCCTGCCGGAGAGGGGATTCATCTCCCGGAGGACTCTACACCGCCATGGTCGCCTCCGGAGTGATGAGTGAGTAGTTCACCCCTGGACCATGGGTCCATAGCAGTAGCTAGATGGTCGTCTTCTCCTTGTTGTGCTTCATTGTTGGATCTTGTGAGCTGCCTAACATGATCAAGATCATCTATCTGTAATTCTATATGTTGTGTTTGTCGGGATCCGATGGATAGAGAGTACTATGATTATGGTGATTATCAATCTATTGTTTATGTGTTATTTATGATCTTGCATGCTCTCCGTTATTAGTAGAGGCTCTGGCCAAGTTTGTACTCTTAACTCCAAGAGGGAGTATTTATGCTCGATAGTGGGTTCATGCCTCCATTAAATGCAGGACGTGTGAGAAAGTTCTAAGGTTGTGGATGTGCTGTTGCCACTAGGGATAAAACATTGATTCTATGTCTAAGGATGTAGTTGTTGATTACATTACGCACCATACTTATTGCAATTGTCTGTTGCTTAGCAACTTAATACTGAATGGGGTTCGGATGATAACCTGAAGGTGGACTTTTTAGGCATAGATGCAGTTGGATGGCGGTCTATGTACTTTGTCGTAATGCCCAATTAAATCTCACTATATTTATCATATCATGTATATGCATTGTTATGCCTTTCTCTATTTGTCAATTGCCCGACTGTAATTTGTTCACCCAACATGCTTTTATCTTATGGGAGAGACACCTCTAGTGAACTGTGGACCCCGGTCCTATTCTTTACATAGCATACAATCTACTGCAATTGTGTTTACTGTTTTCTTTGCAAACATCTTCCACTCGATACGTTTAATCCTTTGTTACAGCAAGCCGGTGAGATTGACAACCTCACTGTTTCGTTGGGGCAAAGTACTTTGGTTTTGTTGTGCAGATTCCACGTTGGCGCAGGAATCCCTGGTGTTGCGCCGCATCACATTTCGCGACCATCAACCTTCAACGTGCTTCTTGGCTCCTCCTGGTTCGATTAAACCTTGGTTTCTTTCTGAGGGAAAACTTGCCACTGTGCGCATCATACCTTCCTCTTGGGGTTCCCAACGGACGTGTACATTTACGCGCATCAAGCCTGTTTTCTGGCGCCGTTGCCGGGGAGATCAAGACACGCTGCAAGGGGAGTCTCCACTTCTCAATCTCTTTACTTTGTTTTTGTCTTGCTTTATTTTATTTACTACTTTGTTTGCTGCACTAAATCAAAACACAAAAAAATTAGTTGCTAGTTTTACTTTATTTACTGTCTTGCTCTCTATATCAAAAACACAAAAAAATTTAGTTACTTGTCTTTACTTTGTTTGCCTAGTTTACTTTTCGCTTATTTCATCATGCTTAATCCTAAGTTTACTTTGGAAGAGATACCGGTAGGACGAGGGTATATCATTGGAAGAGATAATATAGAAGAATTTTTCACTCATGTTAGTATGGATGAAGATTTTGAAGATATACCATTATTAAAAACTGCTCCTACTTATGAAAGTGCTTCTGCCTGTTTGATACACATGTTAGAAACTAGATTTGTTAATCTCAATCCCATAATACAACATATGTTTCTTACACTTTCGGATATAGAGATGGGGGAAAAGAGAAATTTTGTTTTAAAAGTCCTTGTTAGAGAATTTGAGGATATAGTTAAAGAAGCTAGAAAAGTTTTTATTAAGCATAAGAGGCTTGGTTTCTTTCCTAATTTTAAACAAATACTTGAAAAGATGGATATGGATAGAATTAAGTATACTAATAATGTTAATGATGGTAGGGAAATTAAAGCGCCAATACCTAGTAAACTACTAGGAATGCATGAAGCTTTGGAAAACAACTATGCTTGGCTTGTTCCTGAAAATTTGTTTGATGAGAATAGTAAGCCTAGGAGCAATGAGAGAGGAGTTACTTATATAGACCAGATACAATGCATTGTTGAGAAAACTCCCAGCTCCCAAAGTAATAATGTTGATGCTTCTACTCTCGATGTTACTTGATTTGCACTTTCTGCGTCTAGCTGAAAGGCGTTAAAGAAAAGCGCTTATGGGAGACAACCCATGTTTTTACCTACAGCAATTTTTTGTTTTGTTGAGTCTTGGAAGTTGTTTACTACTGTAGCAACCTCTCCTTATCATGTTTTTGTGCCAAGTAAAGTTTCTATGTCAAAGTTGATGTTATATTTGGGATCGCTGCGCAGAAACAGCATTGCTGTCTGTCACGAATCTGGGCACAGTTCTCTGTAGAAAATTCGAAAAAATCTGCCAATTTACGAGCGTGATCCTCAGATATGTACGCAACTTTCATTAGTTTTGAGTTTTTCCATTTGAGCAAGTCTGGTGCCAGCTTTAAATTCGTCTTTACGGACTGTTCTGTTTTTGACAGATTCTGCCTTTATTTCGCATTGCCTCTTTTGCTATGTTGGATTTATTTCTTTGATCCATTAATGTCCAGTAGCATTATGCAATGTCCAGAAGTGAAAATAATGATTGTGTCACCTCTGAATGTATGAATTATTAATTGTGCACTAACCCTCTAATGAGTTTGCTTGAAGTTTGGTGTGAAGGAAGTTTTCAAGGGTCAAGAGAGGAGAATGATATACTATGATCAAGAGGAGTGAAAGCTCTAAGCTTGGGGATGCCCCCGTGGTTCACCCCTGCATATTTTAAGAAGACTCAAGCGTCTAAGCTTGGGGATGCCCAAGGCATCCCCTTCTTCATCGACAACATCATCAGGTTCCTCCCCTGAAACTATATTTTTATTCAATCACATCTTGTGTTCTTTACTTGGAGCGTCGGTTTGTTTTTGTTTTTGTTTTTGTTTGAATAAGATGGATCCTAGCATTCACTTTGTGGGAGAGAGACACGCTCCGCTGTTGCATATGGACACATATGTCCTTAGGCTTTACTCATAATGTTCAAGGCGAAGTTTCTTCTTCGTTAAATTGTTATATGGTTGGAATTGGAAAATGCTACATGTAGTAATTCTAAAATGTCTTGGATAATGTGATACTTGGCAATTGTTGTGCTCATGTTTAAGCTCTTGCATCATATGCTTTGCACCCATTAATGAAGAAATACATAGAGCTTGCTAAAATTTGATTTACATATTTGGTCTCTCTAAGGTCTAGATAATATCTAGTATTGAGTTTTGAACAACAAGGAAGACGGTGTAGAGTCTTATAATGTTTACAATATGTCTTTTATGTGAGTTTTGCTGCACTTGTCCATCCTTGAGTTTGCTTCAAATAACCTTGCTAGCCTAAACCTTGTATCGAGAGGGAATACTTCTCATGCATCCAAAATCCTTGAGCCAACTACTATGCCATTTGTGTCCACCATACCTACCCACTACATGGTATTTCTCCGCCATTCCAAAGTAAATTGCTTGAGTGCTACCTTTAAAATTCCATCATTCGCCTTTGCAATATATAGCTCATGGGACAAAATAGCCTTAAAAACTATCGTAGTATTGAATATGTACTTATGCACTTTATCTTTTATTAAGTTGCTTGTTGTGCGATAACCATGCTTCTGGGGAACGCCATCAACTATTGTTGAATATCATGTGAGTTGCTATGCATGTCCGTCTTGTCTGAAGGATCTATCATTTTAGTGGTTGGAGCATGCAAAATTGTTAGAGAAGAACATTGGGCCGCTAACTAAAGCCATGAACCATGGTTGAAGTTTCAGTTTTGGACATATATCCTCAATCTCATATGAGAATAATAATCATTGCTACATGCTTATGCATTTAAGAGGAGTCCATTATCTGTTGTCCATGTTGTCCCGGTATGGATGTCTAAGTTGAGAATAATCAAAAGCGAGAAATCCAAAATGCGAGCTTTCTCCTTAGACCTTTGTACAGGCGGCATGGAGGTACCCGTTTGTGACACTTGGTTGAAACATGGCATGCAAAGACCCGGTAGTCCAAGCTAAGTAGGACGAGGTGCGGACACTATTAGTATACTATGCATGAGGCTTACAACTTGTAAGATATAATTTAAATAACTCATATGCTTTATTACTACCGTTGACAAAATTGTTTCATGTTTTCAAAATAAAAGCTCTAGCACAAATACAGCAATCGATGCTTTCCTCTTTGAAGGACCATTCTTTTACTTTTATTGTTGAGTCAGTTTACCTACCTCCTTCCACCTTAAGAAGCAAACACTTGTGTGAACTGTGCATTGATTCCTACATACTTGCATATTGCACTTGTTATATTACTTTATGTTGACAATATCCATGAGATATACATGTTATAAGTTGAAAGCAACCGCTGAAACTTAATCTTCCTTTGTGTTGCTTCAATACCTTTACTTTGATTTATTGCTTTATGAGTTAACTCTTATGCAAGACTTATTGATGCTTGTCTTGAAGTACTATTCATGAAAAGTCTTTGCTATATGATTCACTTGTTTACTCATGTCATTACCTTTGTTTTGATCGCTGCATTCATTACATATGTTTACAAATAGTATGATCAAGATTATGATGGCATGTCACTTCAGAAATTATCTTTGTTATCGTTTTACCTGCTCGGGACGAGCAGAACTAAGCTTGGGGATGCTGATACGTCTCCAACGTATCGATAATTTCTTATGTTCCATGCTACTTTATTGATGATACCTACATGTTTTATGCACATTATATGTCATATTTATGCATTTTCTGGAACTAACCTATTAACGAGATGCCGAAGAGCCGATTCTTGTTTTTGCTGTTTTTGGTTTCAGAAATCCTAGTAAGGAAATATTCTCGGAATTGGACGAAACTTTCGCCCAGGGTCCTATTTTTGCACGAAGCTTCCAGAAGACCGAAGAGATAACGAAGTGGGGCCACGAGGCAGCCAGGGCATAGGGCGGCGCGGCCCAAGCCCTGGCCGCGCCGGCCTGCCCCCTGGGCCCCTCGTGTGGCCCCCCGCGTTGACCTTCCGCCTACTTAAAGTCTCCGTCGCGAAACCCCCAGTACCGAGAGCCACGATACGGAAAACCTTCCAGAGACGCCGCCGCCGCGAATCCCATCTCGGGGGATTCAGGAGATCGCCTTCGGCACCCTGCCGGAGAGGGGATTCATCTCCCGGAGGACTCTACACTGCCATGGTCGCCTCCGGAGTGATGAGTGAGTAGTTCACCCCTGGACCATGGGTCCATAGCAGTAGCTAGATGGTCGTCTTCTCCTTGTTGTGCTTCATTGTTGGATCTTGTGAGCTGCCTAACATGATCAAGATCATCTATCTGTAATTCTATATGTTGTGTTTGTCGGGATCCGATGGATAGAGAGTACTATGATTATGGTGATTATCAATCTATTGTTTATGTGTTATTTATGATCTTGCATGCTCTCCGTTATTAGTAGAGGCTCTGGCCAAGTTTGTACTCTTAACTCCAAGAGGGAGTATTTATGCTCGATAGTGGGTTCATGCCTCCATTAAATCTGGGACAGTGACAGAAAGTTCTAAGGTTGTGGATGTGCTGTTGCCACTAGGGATAAAACATTGATTCTATGTCTAAGGATGTAGTTGTTGATTACATTACGCACCATACTTAATGCAATTGTCTGTTGCTTAGCAACTTAATACTGAATGGGGTTCGGATGATAACCTGAAGGTGGACTTTTTAGGCATAGATGCAGTTGGATGGCGGTCTATGTACTTTGTCGTAATGCCCAATTAAATCTCACTATATTTATCATATCATGTATATGCATTGTTATGCCTTTCTCTATTTGTCAATTGCCCGACTGTAATTTGTTCACCCAACATGCTTTTATCTTATGGGAGAGACACCTCTAGTGAACTGTGGACCCCGGTCCTATTCTTTACATAGCATACAATCTACTGCAATTGTGTTTACTGTTTTCTTTGCAAACATCTTCCACTCGATACGTTTAATCCTTTGTTACAGCAAGCCGGTGAGATTGACAACCTCACTGTTTCGTTGGGGCAAAGTACTTTGGTTTTGTTGTGCAGATTCCACGTTGGCGCAGGAATCCCTGGTGTTGCGCCGCATCACATTTCGCGACCATCAACCTTCAACGTGCTTCTTGGCTCCTCCTGGTTCGATTAAACCTTGGTTTCTTTCTGAGGGAAAACTTGCCACTGTGCGCATCATACCTTCCTCTTGGGGTTCCCAACGGACGTGTACATTTACGCGCATCATCCAGCCTTTAAGATAACCTTGCCAACAGTCGTTGAGTTTAGAGAGTCCAAACTATTTTCAAAAACTCGTTGGATGGTTCTGATTAGATCTGTATTTTTCTCCTTACCTCTATTCTTGCTCCTCTTACCTCTACGAGTTTCGAGTCTTCTCTCTTATCAGAGTTCTCTGAGTCTTGGGTTCCGACACGGGTTGGACGATCTTTGCCTTAACCTAATAGGTTCGATCTTCGGAGGACCTCGACAAAAGCGCATCATCAACAGTGGAACAACGACTTCTTGTTAGTGGTGTCGACCGATCAACATGGAGCAACAAATCTTGTTAGTGGAGTCGCGACGATCTACTCGGTGTATGAAGACCCGATAGTTTAACCAACTCCCCTTAGGTTGACGTGGAACCTCAGGGCGAGGTTCCTTGTTAGTTGTGTCGATTGTAGCGGCCCAGGGTAGTACCCCTAATATATTTGCTTGTTCTTTTTATTTTATGCATCATCATGCATCATGCATCATATCATCCATGTCTTCCAACAAAATAAAACTATTTTAAAAACCCTCTCTTGTCCTTCCTTTCAAATAAAACCCTACTCTTCCCTCTCATATTTCTTATTTTATAATTAAGTCCTTCCAACAAACAAATTCTTGAATATAAATGTTCTTTGTTTTGATTACAAATAAATTAAATATTTTAAAACTAGTTTTGATTCTTGATCCCATCCCTATTTAAAATTTAAAACTGAAAAGAAGTTTGATTTCAAAAGGTTTGAATAAAAATAGAAAGAGAAAACCCCTAACCCCTCCCTGGGCCTCACCTTTCTCCCCTGGCCTTTTCATTCCCTCCATCCCGGCAGCCCACCTCTCTTCCTCCCCTTCTGGCCCATCTCTTTTCTTTCCCCGCAGGCCCGACCCAGCGCTAGCCCAGCTCCGGCTCAACCCTTCCAGCCCACCTGGCAGCCCATCTCCTTCTCCCTTGCCCGGCCTGCAGCGAACCGGTACGCCACCGCGTCATTGTCGTTGTAGTCTTCCCCAGAGAGAGCATGAGGATGGCATGAGCGTTGCCGTGGTCATTCCCCTCTCTCCACCAGCCTGGCCTCCACCTACTCTCTCCCCTTCTTATCCCCTCCTCGAGGCCCTGGAAACCCTAGCCCTCACCAACTCCTCCCTCGCGCCGCCAGCAACCCTCATCTCTCTCCCCTTTTTGTTTCCAACAAGCCACCGTGAGCTCCTCGCCATGGCGCCGCCACTACCGAGCCTCCCACAACGAGCCAAGGGCACCGGGAGACGCGCCTCATCCTCCCCATCTTCCTCCCCAAGCGAATCGAACCGAGTTGCCCTACATCGAAGGCAAATTCACCGTTTCTCCTCCATGGCCGACGCACTCAGGCGACGATTCAGGCGAGCTCCATCTTCCTCCGGCACCGGCGTCTGCACGTTGAGCACGTTGGTGAGCTCGCGCGTATCCCAGACATCTTCTTTCCCCGTTTTTCTTCCGGGTTTTGTCTTCTCACCTTGTAACCGGTCGCGCCGCCGCAGGTGCCCGCCGCCGTCGGAGCTCCAGCAACCCCCTCGACCAAGCGCCGCTAGTTTCTGGTCCGCGTCAACGAGGCGGGCCCGATGCTCCCCTTCCCGCTTCCTAGAAACCACCGAGACGCCCGCTCACATCCATGCCGGCCGGTGGTGGTCACCGCCGCCCCACGCGACGCGCGCGGCATGCCCCGTCATCGAGCACCTGGTGGGCGCGCATGGACGCTTCGCCAGCGTGGTGCTGGGTCCCACTTGTTTGCCTCTCTGGCTAGAGATCCCCTCGGTGAGAAAACCCACAGATCCAGATCCAACTCCTTTTTGCGATGAGGTCCCTGGATATTTCTAATCATCAACCCGCAGTCCCGGATCTGATGTTTTTCCGATAACCCCCTGCAGTTCTGGGAACCAACCCGCAGTCCATCCGCGCTGAGTCAGCAGCTTCCGGCCCCGCGCGTCAGTGGCTCTAGCTAGCTCTCTCTTCGGTGAGAATAGCCCAACCTTTTTCTATTTTATTGAAAATTCTAGAAAATATATAAATCTTGCTAAAATCATATCTCTCAAAATATAACTCGAAATAAAAAAGTGTTACATATGAAAATTGATCAGGAAAATGTTAAGAACATGAATATGCCATCCATTCACCTATTTGCATCTCGCATCATGTCGCGCGTTGATAGATTCGCACATTCACCTCACATATGTGTGGAGTATTTCAGAATACCGATGTGGTTTTTCTCAGTCCGTTTAATATTGAAGTAGCGCACCCTTGCCATGTTATGCCATGCTATTCAACCCTTAACTTTGTCGGTAGAAAATGCAACTCCAAATCTAATTTGTTTGTCCGGGGTTTCGACTCCGCTTAATATGGATAAGTTGCATTGCACCATGTCTGCCATGTCATGCATATCATCTTGATCATGCCGATTCTTTTGCCGTAGTAGTAAGACTTGCACCCGTTGTTTGTCCAGCATTTGCTTCTTCACGGATAGGATCACAAAGTGGTGTTGTGAGATACGACAAGTTCTTCTGCAGCTTTTCACAGGCGAGCCCACCTCCTTCCCCTATTTTATATTTTGCTCTCGCTCTCACTGCTATCATTATGTTGCGCTTCTGTATCGAGTCACGTGTCCTATTCCACTTGTTACCATAATAATCCTATATGTATCATTCCTTACCCATAGCCGTTGCTTGATGTTTGAGCCTTGCGACTCGTAGGCGTGTTTAGGATCTGTTGTTTATCTCGATCTGTTATCAGGATATGTTGGGTTGTTGGGTGGTTATCACATGCTATATCAGTTGTTGGAGATACACATGCTTTACTTAATTGTTAACAACTAAAATTATAAGCAGAGGCATCTGTGAGCCCCTTTGCGAAAGCATCGGAACTTTGACTCACTAATGTCCCCTAGCACCCGAGTTCTTGTTATATGTTCCGAGACTGAGCGCTCTAACCACACGTGGGTATGTTTATTGGGTCTCCCCTCGACCACTGCCAGAATCTACAACTTTGTCTAGTGGCCACAACTAGTTTGCAATGTTTTACCATTTGTTGTTCGCGTGCTTATGCGCGTAAATGTACACGTCCGTTGGGAACCCCAAGAGGAAGGTATGATGCGCACAGTGGCAAGTTTTCCCTCAGAAAGAAACCAAGGTTTAATCGAACCAGGAGGAGCCAAGAAGCACGTTGAAGGTTGATGGTGGCGAAATGTGATGCGGCGCAACAACAGGGATTCCGGCGCCAACGTGGAATCTGCACAACAAAACCAAAGTACTTTGCCCCAACGAAACAGTGAGGTTGTCAATCTCACCGGCTTGCTGTAACAAAGGATTAAGCGTATCGAGTGGAAGATGATTGTTTGCAAGAAAATAGTAAAACACAATTGCAGTAGATTGTATGCTATGTAAAGAATAGGACCGGGGTCCACAGTTCACTAGAGGTGTCTCTCCCATAAGATAAAAGCATGTTGGGTGAACAAATTACAGTCGGGCAATTGACAAATAGAGAAGGGCATAACAATGCATATACATGATATGATAAATATAGTGAGATTTAATTGGGCATTACGACAAAGTACATAGACCGCCATCCAACTGCATCTATGCCTAAAAAGTCCACCTTCAGGTTATCATCCGAACCCCATTCAGTATTAAGTTGCTAAGCAACAGACAATTGCATTAAGCATGGTGCGTAATGTAATCGACAACTACATCCTTAGACATAGAATCAATGTTTTATCCCTAGTGGCAACAGCACATCACAACCTTAGAACCTACTGTCACGATCCCAGGTGTCAATGAAGGCATGAACCCACTATCGAGCATAAATACTCCCTCTTGGAGTTAAGAGCAAAAACTTGGCCAGAGCCTCTACTAATAACGGAGAGCATGCAAGATCATAAACAACACATAAACAATAGATTGATAATCACCATAACATAGTGTTCTCTATCCATCGGATCCCGACAAACACAACATATAGAATTACATATAGATGATCTTGATCATGTTAGGCAGCTCACAAGATCCAACAATGAAGCACAACAAGGAGAAGACGACCATCTAGCTACTGCTATGGACCCATGGTCCAGGGGTGAACTACTCACTCATCACTCCGGAGGCGATCATGGCGATGAAGAGACCTCCGGGAGATGAATCCCCTCTCCGGCAGGGTGCCGGAGGCGATCTCCTGAATCCCCCGAGATGGGATTCGCGGCGGCGGCATCTCTGGAAGGTTTTCCGTATCGTGGCTCTCGCATCGGGGGTTTCGCGACGGAGGCTATAAGTAGGCGAAAGGGCAGGTCAAGAGGCGGCACGAGGCCCAGGGGGCAGGCCGGCGCGGCCAGGGCCTCGGGCCGCGCCGCCTATCCCTGGCCACCTCGTGGCCCCACTTCGACTCTCCTTCGGTCTTACGGAAGCTCCGTGCAAAAATAGGACCCCGGGCGAAGATTTCGTCCAATTCCGAGAATATTTCCTTACTAGGATTTCTGAAACCAAAAACAGCAGAAAACAAGAATCGGCTCTTCGGCATCTTGTTAATAGGTTAGTTCCGTAAAATGCATAAATATGACATATAATGTGCATAAAACATGTAGGTATCATCAATAAAGTAGCATGGAACATAAGAAATTATCGATACGTTGGAGACGTATCAGCATCCCCAAGCTTAGTTCTGCTCGTCCCGAGCAGGTAAAACGATAACAAAGATAATTTCTGAAGTGACATGCCATCATAATCTTGATCATACTATTTGTAAACATATGTAATGAATGCAGCGATCAAAACAAAGGTAATGATATGAGTAAACAAGTGAATCATATAGCAAAGACTTTTCATGAATAGTACTTCAAGACAAGCATCAATAAGTCTTGCATAAGAGTTAACTCATAAAGCAATAAATCAAAGTAAAGGTGTTGAAGCAACACAAAGGAAGATTAAGTTTCAGCGGTTGCTTTCAACTTATAACATGTATATCTCATGGATATTGTCAACATAAAGTAGTATAACAAGTGCAATATGCAAGTATGTAGGAATCAATGCACAGTTCACACAAGTGTTTGCTTCTTAAGGTGGAAGGAGATAGGTAAACTGACTCAACAATAAAAGTAAAAGAATGGTCCTTCAAAGAGGAAAGCATCGATTGCTGTATTTGTGCTAGAGCTTTTTATTTTGAAAACATGAAACAATTTTGTCAACGGTAGTAATAAAGCATATGAGTTATGTAAATTATATCTTACAAGTTGCAAGCCTCATGCATAGTGTACTAATAGTGCCCGCACCTCGTCCTACTTAGCTTGGACTACCGGATCTTTGCATGCCATGTTTCAACCAAGTGTCACAAAGGGGTACCTCCATGCCGCCTGTACAAAGGTCTAAGGAGAATGCTCGCATTTTGGATTTCTCGCTTTTGATTATTCTCAACTTAGACATCCATACCGGGACAACATGGACAACAGATAATGGACTCCTCTTAAATGCATAAGCATGTAGCAATGATTATTATTCTCATATGAGATTGAGGATATATGTCCAAAACTGAAACTTCAACCATGATTCATGGCTTTAGTTAGCGGCCCAATGTTCTTCTCTAACAATTTTGCATGCTCCAACCACTAAAATGATAGATCCTTCAGACAAGACGGACATGCATAGCAACTCACATGATATTCAACAATAGTTGATGGCGTTCCCCAGAAGCATGGTTATCGCACAACAAGCAACTTAATAAAAGATAAAGTGCATAAGTACATATTCAATACTACGATAGTTTTTAAGGCTATTTTGTCCCATGAGCTATATATTGCAAAGGTGAATGATGGAATTTTAAAGGTAGCACTCAAGCAATTTACTTTGGAATGGCGGAGAAATACCATGTAGTAGGTAGGTATGGTGGACACAAATGGCATAGTAGTTGGCTCAAGGATTTTGGATGCATGAGAAGTATTCCCTCTCGATACAAGGTTTAGGCTAGCAAGGTTATTTGAAGCAAACTCAAGGATGAACAAGTGCAGCAAAACTCACATAAAAGACATATTGTAAACATTATAAGACTCTACACCGTCTTCCTTGTTGTTCAAAACTCAATACTAGATATTATCTAGACCTTAGAGGGACCAAATATGCAAAATCAAATTTTAGCAAGCTCTATGTATTTCTTCATTAATGGGTGCAAAGCATATGATGCAAGAGCTTAAACATGAGCACAACAATTGCCAAGTATCACATTATCCAAGACATTTTAGAATTACTACATGTAGCATTTTCCAATTCCAACCATATAACAATTTAACGAAGAAGAAACTTCGCCTTGAACATTATGAGTAAAGCCTAAGGACATATTTGTCCATATGCAACAGCGGAGCGTGTCTCTCTCCCACAAAGTGAATGCTAGGATCCATCTTATTCAAACAAAAACAAAAACAAAAACAAACCGACGCTCCAAGTAAAGAACACAAGATGTGATTGAATAAAAATATAGTTTCAGGGGAGGAACCTGATGATGTTGTCGATGAAGAAGGGGATGCCTTGGGCATCCCCAAGCTTAGACGCTTGAGTCTTATTAAAATATGCAGGGGTGAACCACGGGGGCATCCCCAAGCTTAGAGCTTTCACTCCTCTTGATCATAGTATATCATTCTCCTCTCTTGACCCTTGAAAACTTCCTTCACACCAAACTTCAAGCAAACTCATTAGAGGGTTTGTGCACAATTAATAATTCACATGTTCAGAGGTGGCACAATCATTCTTTACACTTCTGGACATTGCATAAAGCTACTGGACATTAATGGATCAAAGAAATAAACCCAACATAGCAAAAGAGGCAATGCGAAATAAAAGGCAGAATCTGTCAAAAACAGAACAGTCCGTAAAGACGAATTTAAAGCTGGCACCAGACTTGCTCAAATGGAAAAACTCAAAACTAATGAAAGTTGCGTACATATCTGAGGATCACGCTCGTAAATTGGCAGATTTTTTCGAATTTTCTACAGAGAACTGTGCCCAGATTCGTGACAGACAGCAATGCTGTTTCTGCGCAGCGATCCCAAATATAACATCAACTTTGACATAGAAACTTTACTTGGCACAAAAACATGATAAGGAGAGGTTGCTACAGTAGTAAACAACTTCCAAGACTCAACAAAACAAAAATTGCTGTAGTAGAAACATGGGTTGTCTCCCATAAGCGCTTTTCTTTAACGCCTTTCAGCTAGGCGCGGAAAGTGCAAATCAAGTAACATCGAGAGATGAAGCATCAACATCATAACTTGTTCTAATAATAGAATCAAAAGGCAACTTCATTCTCTTTCTAGGGAAGTGTTCCATACCTTTCTTGAGAGGAAATTGATATTTAATATTACCTTCCCTCATATCAATAGCAGCACCAACGGTTCGAAGAAAAGATCTTCCCAACACAATAGGACAAGATGCATTGCATTCAATATCCAAGACAACAAAATCAATGGGGACAAGGTTATTGTTAACCGTAATGCGCACATTATCAATCCTCCCCAAAGGTTTCTTTTTAACATTATCGGCAAGATTAACATCCAAATAACAATTCTTCAATGGTGGCAAGTCAAGCATATCATAAATCTTTTTAGGCATAACAGAAATACTCGCACCAAGATCACATAAAGCATTACATTCAAAGTCATTGAATTTCATTTTAATGATGGGCTCCCAACCATCTTCTAACTTTCTAGGAATAGAAGTTTCAAGTTTTAGTTTCTCTTCTCTAGCTTTTATGAGAGCATTTGTAATATGTTTTGTAAAGGCTAAATTTATAGCACTAGCATTAGGACTTTTAGCAAGTTTTTGTAAGAACTTTATAACTTCAGAGATGTGGCAATCATCAAAATCTAAATCATTATGAGCTACAGCAATGGGATCATTGTTCCCAAGGTTGGAAAAAATTTCAGCAGTTTTATCACAAGCAGTTTCAGCAGTTTTAGCAATTTCAGGCAGTTTTATTCGCTTTGCATTAGAAGTAGAAACATTGCCAACACCAATTATTTTACCATTGATAGTAGGAGGTGCAGCAACATGTGAAGAATTAGCATTACTAGTGGTGGTAATAGTCCAAACTTTAGCTACATTATTCTCTTTAGCTAGTTTTTCATTTTCTTCTCTATCCCACCTAGCACGCAGTTCAGCCATTAATCTTATATTCTCATTAATTCTAACTTGGATGACATTTGCTGTAGTAGTAATCTTATTATCAATATCATTATTAGGCATAACTTTCAATTTTAAAAGATTAACATCAGAGGCAAGCATATCAACTCTAGAAGCAATAGTATCAATTTTATCAAGCTTTTCCTCAACAGATTTGTTAAAACCAGTTTGTGTACTAATAAATTCTTTAAGCATGGCTTCAAGACCAGAGGGTACACTCCTATTATTATTGTAAGAATTCCCATAAGAATTACCATAACCATTACCATTAGCAGAAGGATATGGCCTATAGTTATTACCAGAGTTGTTCCTATAAGCATTGTTGTTGAAATTATTATTTTTAATGAAATTCACATCAACATTTTCTTCTTGAGCAACCAATGAAGCTAAAGGAACATTATTTGGATCAACATTAGATCTACCATTCACAAGCATAGACATAATCACATCAATCTTATCACTCAAGGAAGAGGTTTCTTCAACAGAATTTACCTTCTTACCTTGTGGAGCTCTTTCCGTGTGCCATTCAGAGTAATTTATCATCATATCATCAAGAAGCTTTGTAGCCGCCCCCAAAGTGATGGACATAAAGGTACCTCCAGCAGCTGAATCCAATAAATTCCGCGAAGAAAAATTTAGTCCTGCATAGAAGGTTTGGATGATCATCCAAGTAGTCAGTCCATGGGTTGGGCAATTCTTTACCAAAGTTTTCATTCTCTCCCATGCTTGAGCAACATGTTCAGTATCTAATTGCTTAAAATTCATTATGCTACTTCTCAAAGATATAATTTTAGCGGGAGGATAATATCTACCAATAAAAGCATCCTTGCATTTAGTCCATGAATCAATACTATTCTTAGGCAAAGATAGCAACCAATCTTTAGCTCTTCCTCTTAATGAGAAAGGAAACACTTTCAATTTAATAATATCACCATCTACATCCTTATACTTTTGCATTTCACAAAGTTCAACAAACTTATTGAGATGGGCAGCGGCATCATCAGAACTAACACCAGAAAATTGATCTCTCATGACAAGATTTAGTAAAGCAGGTTTAATTTCAAAGAATTCTGCTGTAGTAGCAGGTGGAGCAATAGGTGTGCATAGGAAATCATTATTATTTGCATTTGTGAAGTCACACAACTTAGTATTTTTAGGGGTATTCATTTTAGCAACGGTAAATAAAATAAACTAGATAAAGTAAATGCAAGTAACTAATTTTTTTGTGTTTTCAATATAGAGAGCAAGACAATAAATAAAGTAAAACTAGCAACTAATTTTTTTGTGTTTTGTTTAGGTGTAGCAAACAAAGTAGTAAATAAAATAAAGCAAGACAAAAACAAAGTAAAGAGATTGAGAAGTGGAGACTCCCCTTGCAGCGTGTCTTGATCTCCCCGGCAACGGCGCCAGAAAACAGGCTTGATGCGCGTAAATGTACACGTCCGTTGGGAACCCCAAGAGGAAGGTATGATGCGCACAGTGGCAAGTTTTCCCTCAGAAAGAAACCAAGGTTTAATCGAACCAGGAGGAGCCAAGAAGCACGTTGAAGGTTGATGGTGGCGAAATGTGATGCGGCGCAACAACAGGGATTCCGGCGCCAACGTGGAATCTGCACAACAAAACCAAAGTACTTTGCCCCAACGAAACAGTGAGGTTGTCAATCTCACCGGCTTGCTGTAACAAAGGATTAAGCGTATCGAGTGGAAGATGATTGTTTGCAAGAAAATAGTAAAACACAATTGCAGTAGATTGTATGCTATGTAAAGAATAGGACCGGGGTCCACAGTTCACTAGAGGTGTCTCTCCCATAAGATAAAAGCATGTTGGGTGAACAAATTACAGTCGGGCAATTGACAAATAGAGAAGGGCATAACAATGCATATACATGATATGATAAATATAGTGAGATTTAATTGGGCATTACGACAAAGTACATAGACCGCCATCCAACTGCATCTATGCCTAAAAAGTCCACCTTCAGGTTATCATCCGAACCCCATTCAGTATTAAGTTGCTAAGCAACAGACAATTGCATTAAGTATGGTGCGTAATGTAATCGACAACTACATCCTTAGACATAGAATCAATGTTTTATCCCTAGTGGCAACAACACATCACAACCTTAGAACCTACTGTCACGATCCCAGGTGTCAATGAAGGCATGAACCCACTATCGAGCATAAATACTCCCTCTTGGAGTTAAGAGCAAAAACTTGGCCAGAGCCTCTACTAATAACGGAGAGCATGCAAAATCATAAACAACACATAAACAATAGATTGATAATCACCATAACATAGTATTCTCTATCCATCGGATCTCGACAAACACAACATATAGAATTACATATAGATGATCTTGATCATGTTAGGCAGCTCACAAGATCCAACAATGAAGCACAACAAGGAGAAGACGACCATCTAGCTACTGCTATGGACCCATGGTCCAGGGGTGAACTACTCACTCATCACTCCGGAGGCGATCATGGCGATGAAGAGACCTCCGGGAGATGAATCCCCTCTCCGGCAGGGTGCCGGAGGCGATCTCCTGAATCCCCCGAGATGGGATTCGCGGCGGCGGCGTCTCTGGAAGGTTTTCCGTATCGTGGCTCTCGGTACTGGGGGTTTCGCGACGGAGGCTATAAGTAGGCGAAAGGGCAGGTCAAGAGGCGGCACGAGGGGCCCAGGGGGCAGGCCGGCGCGGCCAGGGCCTGGGCCGCGCCGCCCTATCCCCTGGCCACCTCGTGGCCCCACTTCGACTCTCCTTCGGTCTTCTGGAAGCTCCGTGCAAAAATAGGACCCTGGGCGAAGATTTCGTCCAATTCCGAGAATATTTCCTTACTAGGATTTCTGAAACCAAAAACAGCAGAAAACAGCAACTGGCTCTTCGGCATCTTGTTAATAGGTTAGTTCCAGAAAATGCATAAATATGACATATAATGTGCATAAAACATGTAGGTATCATCAATAAAGTAGCATGGAACATAAGAAATTATCGATACGTTGGAGACGTATCACGTGCATGCCAGCCTGTTACTTCTTTTACTTTAGGAAGCCCATGGGTGCCTTGTATCTCTTGTTTCTGGTATGCACGTATAGGTTGCAGAGCCGTTGCGAAGTGGTTTATCGCCCCAGTGTGTGTTTAAACCACCTAGTACGCTGACGCAACAGCTAGGTCCGCTTCGGAGCACGGCCGGACTTCGATACGGGTTCAACTTAGTTAGGTGGCTTCCTGGACATTGTTGTCGTGAAGGAGAGTGCGAGTCGTGATATCCACCTGTCGCAAGTGGGTTGATCGTGCGTGTGGCTACATTTGGGCACCCTGCAGGGTTAAATCTTATCGATAAGCCGTGTCCGCGGTTATGGACGACTTGGAATTGTATGACTTGATCATAGAACAACTTACACCTTATATTTGTTGTTAATAATCTGATAATAACTTACGTAGTAATATAGCATTACTACAACTGATACCTAATAAAACTTGTCCACAGTTGAGTGTCTTTTACATTGCCTCTTCGCTTTGTTGAAGGGGATATGTGTATTTGGCTGGGTTATGTTTGTGTAGTATTTATCTATTACCTTGTGCACTCTCTTATCTTCTCTGAGTAGACGGATGTTGTAACGTGTCTCTATTGGTTATAGTTTTGCTGCCGCTAAACCTACCATATAGCCCCAGGTGATATATTCATCCGGCGAGCATAGCCATTTCTAGTCTCGCTAAGTACGTGCCGGAGTTCGTTCCTTGGTACTTACCCTCGCTTTTTCTCTTTCTCTTTTGTTCCCTCACTTTTGTCGGCAACCGATGGCCCGACTTCGACAGGTACAAGATGACGACGTTAGCAAGGTTACCCTTCCGGCTTGGCCTGGGCAGGGTTATGGACGCCATCGTTTATCTTCAGGACTCTTAGTCTAATTTGTATCTTGTCCGTACTCGGACATATTTGATCTTCTGTATGATTTGAATCTTATGTTGTATATTTGTATCTTGACTCGTTGGAGTCGTTGTTGTAATATATCTGTTTCTTGTGGGCTCTATTGTAATCTTGTTGTAATGTTACCGCTCGTGTTAATTTCTCTGACATCACGTGTGTGATCGTCGCGCACGTCGTGTCGGAGGGCGTCTCCAAATCCATATCGTGCGGATTTCGGCGTATACTAAAAGCAAAATAAGAGATTTTAACGGAGACACCAGGTTAATCCACATACCCTTAAATTATATACTTCATTGATCTTAATTTTAACGGTTAACATTTAAAATCGTTAGGTGTTACGTAGATATTGTCACGTCTCGGACATACACAACACCAGCGTACGTACGTGGAGAAGTACAACTCTACAAGGAAATAGAAGGATGGTCACGTAGGATTGTTTCATTCAAATGCCTATTTTATCCACGTAATCTAAGGAAATAGAGTCCATCTTCTACACGTTTTTTTTTGGATCACCTACGAATATTCAATATGGTCTGACACGTTATTTCCTACTTAGCAAACATATGAGGGACTACCATAACAGGTAAGCCTAGAAATAATCGGTACTTATGACTTGTACTAGGACAATGCCCGCGCGTTGCTGCGGAAGAGAAAAATACGTTAACCTTAAAATAGGAAATTAAAATATTGCTCATGCGTGGCTATCACCTATCGCTACCTTTTCCGACTTCACGAAGGCCTTTGGCCACATGGAGAATGTTTAATATTTCGAATTTAATCATAAAATCACGTAATATTCTAACAATATTATCCCTTTTAAAAATACGGAGAGCCAACGATAGGGCTAGCTCGGTATTTTCTCTTTATTGAGATATGCCTCCTCTTTCGAGTAAATTCGAGTAATTTGTCTTCGTCGTGGTCGTCGATCTCGTGTCTGTGTTTCAAATGTTGACACCGGTGATCGACCTCATGTATATATACTATCCTCCGTGCTCTAGTAAATTTGTACATCTTCAGTGGTCTAACGTTTCATGTACCGAGAGCTCCTAGGTCGCTCGTGCGTCTCCTAGGTGAAGGAGGATTGCGTAGTTTTTTTTTTACACATGACTGTGCTTTGTCGTTCGTATACGGCCACGCACAAACCCTCGCTTTCTATGTGCTCGCCGCCAGCGGTCGCACGCGTCAGACACCCTCCTGGCCTCCTCTCTCTTTCTCATGCGCAGCGGCCCCAACGCTCCGAGAGCAGAGGGCTTCATCACCATCGAGGTCCTCTCCTCTGATCCTAGTCTCTGATCGATGTGGCATCCCTCTCTTTTCCGTTCTGTTTTTTTCACCCGTCTCTTTGGCCATGGTGCTTGTCACTTTGAGGACACCTTGCTGATAATCAGGCAATTTGCAAGGTATATGAACCGGTGGAAGGCGACATATTGAGGCGAGGTGGGACTATTCGACAAAAAGGAATTCCATGGCTGATAGCGAACATGCACAGCGTCGGCCTCTATTTTTCTTTCCAGCCAAAAATTGTACCAGATCGGAGGCGGGCTGTACTTCCTGGGCCTCGGCCCATTGGCGCGACCAAAGTGCTCCCGGGATTATTTCACGATGGGAACTGGAGGAAACATTCGTAACGAAACGTTATTCACTTACGCCCGGTGGCAGCGTTTGTAATTCCTACTAACAAATGAGGGTATATTAAAAACGGACGAAAAATTAGGGAGAAACCTTACTTCCTTTATTAGTAGGTAAAGATTGCACATAACTCTAGATCATTAAAAATCTACCGATCCTGCCTCCACTAAGAAAGATACCTAGACAATCTTTTAAAAAAACCTTGACCTGAAAACCTGCCTAAACTGTGTGATTCAAAAATGCGTAGACGTGACTTATTTTTTTTTTGGCTTAGATTAATTCATCTATTCGGATGTACGATGTACAGGGATACCCCAAAGAAAAAATGTACTAGACTATAGGTATGTTCGGTAAATATCTAGGGTGTTTTTCGAGATACCAGATTAATCCGCATATGCTAAAAATTATAAACTGATTTAATATCTGAAATTAAAAGATAAAAATATCACGTAAAACTATATACAACAATCGGCTGAAGCCTGGTGACCGGGTGTATACGTGCACTACTAGAAAAACAGGCTTCCGGTGAGCCCCATAAGTCGCGAAGGTAAAGGAACCGCGACTAATGGTACCTTTAGTCGTGGTTCGGGAGGCGAACCGCGACCAAAGGCCTGGGCCCAGGGCGCTCGGTGGCCAGCCGTTGCACGTGTGGGGCTTTAGCCGCGGTTGGCCAGGCCAACCGCGACTAAAGGTGCCCGAAGGCCTTTAGTCGCGGTTGGCCTGGCCAACCGCGGCTAAAGCCGCCCCCCTATATATACCCACCCAGCAGCCAACACTTAGCCATTTGGTGCCATTTTCTTCACAAGCTTCACAAGTGGGTGTTAGGTTTGCTTTTGGTTCCTCTTATGCACATAAGGTGTTTGATAAAATGCCCCAAGAGCATGAAACAAACATGATATGAAGTGTTGGAGCCACACTTGAGCTTTCTCATTTATTTTTTCCTCCTCGATCGCGGTTAGCAACTTGAACCTTTGATGTGTCGTTGATAAAATGTGCATGTGTGTGTAGTTCATTGTTTAATTTATATTGTTTGTAGCTAGTTAGTTTAACAAATGCATGATGGTTAATTATATATTTTATATTATAATAATGCAGATGAATCGACAATGGATGTACGGTAACCGACTCTCCGGCGAGTTCAGTACGGGTTTGAATGATTTCCTCGTAGTGGCTAATGCGAACAAGCAGGGGGGTTTTGTTATCTGTCCATGTGTTAAATGTAAGAATCAGAAGGGTTACTCTTCCTCAAGAGATGTTCAGCTGCACCTACTTCGGCACGGTTTCATGCCAAGCTATAATTGTTGGACCAAGCATGGAGAAAGAGGGGTTATAATGGAAGAAGATGAAGAAGGGGATGATTTCATCGATGAAAGCTATCTTGCTCATTTCGGTGATACTTTCATGGAGGATGCTGAAGGTGAAGGGGAAGGTGAAGGGGAAGGTGAAGAAGAGGCACGTGATGATCCCGTTGATGATCTTGGTCGGACCATTGCTGATGCACAGAGTCGCTGCGAAACTGAAAAAGAGAGGGAGAATTTGGATCGCATGTTAGAGGATCACAGGAAGGCGCTGTACCCCGGATGCGATGATGGTCTGAAAAAGCTGGGCTGCACACTGGATTTGCTGAAATGGAAGGCACAGGCAGGTGTAGCTGACTCGGCATTTGAAGACTTGCTGAAAATGTTGAAGAATATGTTTCAAAGAATAACGAGTTGCCCGCCAGTACGTACGAAGCAAAGAAGGTTGTCTGCCCTCTAGGTTTAGAGGTTCTGAAGATACATGCATGCATCAACGACTGCATCCTCTACCGCGGTGAATACGAGAATTTGAATGAATGCCCGGTATGCCTTTGCATTGCGTTATAAGATCAGAGGCGATGACCCTGGTGACGATGTTGAGGGCCAGAAACCCAGGAAGAAGGTTCCCGCCAAGGTGATGTGGTATGCTCCTATAATACCACGGTTGAAACGTCTGTTCAGGAACAAAGAGCATGCCAAGTTGTTGCGATGGCACAAAGAGGACCGTAAGTCGGACGGGGAGTTGAGACACCCCGCAGATGGAACGCAATGGAGAAAGATCGACAGAGAGTTCAAAGATTTTGCAGCTGACGCAAGGAACATAAGATTTGGTCTAAGTACGGATGGCATGAATCCTTTTGGCGAGCAGAGCTCCAGCCATAGCACCTGGCCAGTGACTCTATGCATCTACAACCTTCCTCCTTGGTTGTGCATGAAGCGGAAGTTCATTATGATGCCAGTGCTCATCCAAGGTCCGAAGCAACCCGGCAACGACATCGATGTGTACCTAAGGCCATTAGTTGATGAGCTTTTACAGCTGTGGGGCAGACCTGGTGTCCGTGTGTGGGATGAGCACAAAGAAGAGGAATTTGACCTACGAGCGTTGCTTTTCGTAACCATCAACGATTGGCCTGCTCTTAGTAACCTTTCGGGACTGTCAAATAAGGGATACAATGCATGCACGCACTGCTTACATGAGACTCAAAGTGTACATTTGCCAAATTGTAAGAAGAACGTGTACCTTGGGCATCGTCGATTTCTTCCGAAAGGTCATCCAGTAAGAAAGAAAGGCAAGCATTACAACGGCAAGGCAGATCACCGGCCGAAGCCTGCGGAACACACTGGTGCTGAGGTATTTGATATGGTCAAGGATTTGAAAGTCATCTTTGGAAAGGGTCCTGGCGGACAATCAGTTCTGAAGGGAGCTGACGGGCACGTAGCCATGTGGAAGAAGAAATCTATATTCTGGGAGCTAGAATATTGGAAAGTCCTAGAAGTCCGCTCTGCAATCGACGTGATGCACGTTACGAAGAATATTTGCGTGAACATCCTAAGCTTCTTGGGCGTGTATGGGAAGTCAAATGATACAAAGGAAGCACGGCAGGACCAGCAAAGTTTGAAAGACCCTGATGACCTGTATCCGGAACGGTTTCAAGGTCGTGCCAGCTACGCTCTGACCAAAGAAGAGAAGGTCATCTTTTTTGAATGCCTCAGCAGTATGAAGGTCCCGTCAGGATTCTCGTCCAATATAAAGGGAATAATAAACATGGCGGAGAAAAAGTTCCAAAACCTGAAGTCTCACGACTGCCACGTGATTATGACGCAATTGCTTCCGATTGCTTTGAGGGGGCTCCTGCCGGAAAATGTTCGAGTAGCCATTGTGAAGTTATGTGCATTCCTCAATGCAATCTCTCAGAAGGTAATCAATCCAGAAGTTCTACCACGGTTACAGAACGATGTGGTCCAATGTCTTGTCAGTTTCGAGTTGGTGTTCCCGCCATCCTTCTTCAATATTATGACGCACCTCCTGGTTCACCTAGTCGATGAGATTTCCATTCTCGGTCCTATATTTCTACACAATATGTTCCCCTTCGAGAGGTTCATGGGAGTATTAAAGAAATATGTTCGTAACCGTGCTAGGCCAGAAGGAAGCATCGCCAAGGGCTATGGAAATGAGGAGGTAATTGAGTTTTGTGTTGACTTTGTTCCTGACCTTAAGCCGATTGGTCTTCCTCAATCGCGGCACGAGGGGAGACTAAGTGGAAAAGGCACGATCGGAAGGAAATCAACGATATGTATGGACGGCCATTTCCACTGAAGCACACCACACGCTTCTGACCAATTCCAGCTTGGTGGCTCCGTACTTTGAGAAACACAAGAATATTTTACGCTCGGACAACCACAGGAAGCCCGAATCCTGGATTAGGAAGGCCCACATGGAGACTTTCGGCAGTTGGTTGAGAAAACATTTAATGAGTGACAATAAGGTTGTAGATCAGCTGTACATGTTGGCCAAGACACCATCTTCGACTATAACGACTTTCCAAGGGTACGAGATAAATGGGAATACATTTTACACGATCGCCCAAGATAAAAAGAGCACCAACCAAAACAGTGGTGTCCGCTTTGATGCAGCAACCGAGAATGGGCAAAAGGTCACATATTATGGTTACATAGAGGAGATATGGGAACTTGACTATGGACCCTCCTTTAGGGTCCCTTTGTTCCGGTGCAAATGGTTCAAGCTAACAGGAGGTGGGGTAACGGTGGACCAGCAATACGGAATGACAATGGTGGATTTCAACAATCTTGGTTACCTTGACGAACCATTCGTCCTAGCGAAAGATGTCGCTCAGGTTTTCTATGTGAAGGACATGAGTAGCAAACCGAGGAAACGGAAAGATAAGAAAACGATCGGTACATCATGCGATGATCCAAAGCGCCACATTGTTCTTTCGGGGAAAAGAAACATCGTGGGAGTGGAGGACAAGACAGACATGTCGAGAAGATTATAATATGTTTGCTGAAATTCCGCCCTTCAAAGTGAACACCGACCCAAGCATTAAGTTAAATGATGAGGATGCTCCATGGATACGGCACAATCGTAAGCAAGCAGGGACACAAGGGAAGAAATGATGTGTAATAATTTATTATTGTACCAAACTTTGTTGAATGAATCATGTGAATTATATTACCCGTGATGTGTTTGGTGTCCATTTTCGAATGATTCAATTGACTCGAGATAGCACTGATGATACATGAAATTTGGAGTGACTAAGTCATACTCCTGCATACAGGAAATTTGGAGTGACTAAGTCATACTCCTGCATACATGAAATTTGGAGTGATTTAGTCATACTCCTGCCTAGGCGTATAATATGCATACTCGTAGTCTTCATAGCCGCCGCCGTTGTACTGGTAGTCGTCGCCTTCTAAGTTGCCGGCGTCGTCGTCGCTTTCTTGTCGTCGGCTGTCGTCGGGCGGCGCTCGTGGCTCGAATCGAGGGTAGCGCAGGCGGGGATATCGCCGGCCGTGATGTAGTCCATGACGCTCTGCGAGTCCGGCCGTACCACCATAGCCGACGGCCGGCCTCGTGGAAGTTTCCGGGAGGCAGACCGTCCTCCTCATACAGCGAGCGCCCTCTCACGCCGATTGATGAAGAAGGCGTCCCAAGTATGCTGGTTATCGGGATGCCGGCGGATTCATCCGCTGCTCCGGCGTGAGGTCGAGGTAGTAGTGGTTCGTGATGGCCGCCCGACGCGCGGTACACGAGGGACGGGAGGGACCGGCACGCCGCCGGCGCTTAGGCTCCAGCCGGCAGGGACGCGGTAGCCCGGTGGGCAAGGGTAGTTCGAGGCGCAAAGCTCCTCCACCTGCTGGTAGGTTAGAGTGGGTGCGGTGGAAGCCATGAGAGAGTGATGAGAGATTGTAGCATGCTGGCCAAGCCGGGCTACATTATATGTACTGAGAAATGGCGGGAAAAATGGGAGCGGGAAGACAGGAGGCGGGAAGAAAGTGGCGGGAAGAAAGTGGCGGGAAGAAAGAGGCGGGAAGAAAGAGGCGGGAAGAAAGTGGCGGGAGAAAGAGGCGGGAAGACAAGGAAGAAATGGCGGGAAGACGAGGCGGGAAGAGGGCGTCGGCGGAAAGACACAGGCGGGAAGAGGGGGCCGGCGCCGGAAAGACAGAGGCGGCCGGGAAGAACTGGTGGGAAGATTTTATTTTTCTGAATTTTTTGATATATTACTTGTATTTTTAAATTTTTTAAATGAATTAGTTTTATTTTTCTGAATTTTTTGATATATTACTTGTATTTTTAAGATTTTTAAATGAATTAGTTTTTTTTTCTGATTTTTTTGATATAATATTTGTATTTTTAAAATTTTGAATTGAATTAGTTTTATTTTTCTGTTTTTTTGATATATTATTTGTATTTTAAAAAATTTGAAATGTATTAGTTTAATTTTTCTGAATTTTTTGATATATTATTTGTATTTTTAAGATTTTTAAATGAATTAGTTTATTTTTCTGAATTTTTTGATATATTATATGTATTTTTAACATTTTGATAAAGAAAAGAATTTTGAAAAATGCCTTTAGTCGCGGTTGGCCACACCAACCGCGACTAAAGGTTTTTTCCGCGGGAAAGGACATTCGGGCGAAAAATGCCTTTGGTCGCGGTTGGTGTGGCCAACCGCGACTAAAGGTCACCCTTTAGTCGCGGTTGGCCACACCAACCGCGACCAAAGGTCGCTTCCTATATAAAGGCGCGGCGCGAACCGCCGCGCCGGACTCTTCTTCTCCGCCGCGCGGATCGATCGACTACGCCTGCGACGCCGCCGTCGACTGCGACGCGCCAACGCCGTCGACCGCCGCCCGCCTGCGACGCCGCCGCCCGCCTGCGACGCCGCCGCCCGCCCTTGGCCGCCCGCCGCCCGCCGACGCCGCCGCGCACGTGTACGTGCCCCGCGCCGATCTCTCCCGCGCGCATATGCGCCGCCGCCGTACGCCGTCCCGAGAGCGAGGGAGGAGAGAACCACCGCGCACGCACGCCGCCGCCGCGCGCGCACGCGCCGCCGGCCGGAGGCGCGCGGCTGGCCGGCCGCCCGCCACAGTATACGCGCGCCCGACGGTTTTTTTTTTGGAATATAATGTTAACTGAAAAACTTAATAAAATTAACTTAATAAAAAATCTCTCTCTTTTTTAACTTAACATAAAATTAACACTTAACATATTATTATGACTTAATAAAAATTTTAGTTAAAATGACTTAAATTTTGACTTAATATGATTTAATAAAATTAAAACTTAACATATTATTATGACTTAATAAAATTTTTAGTTAAAATGACTTAAATTTTGACTTAATATGACTTAAAATTTTGACTTAATAAAATTAAAACTTAACATATTATTATGACTTAATAAAATTAAAACTTAACATATTATTTTGACTTAATAAAATTAAAACTTAACATATTATTATGACTTAATAAAATTAAAACTTAACATATTATTTTGACTTAATAAAATTAAAACTTAACATATTATTATGACTTTTAAAAGAACTCTAGACTTGACTTAGAAATTTTTTGACTTAACGAAAATTTGACTTAACCACCGCGCGTATACGGAGGGGGATGGCAGCGCTCGTCGCCCCCTCCGTATACGCGCGGTATTTTTTTTGGGATCGAGAGGGGGCGGTGAGGGTTATGTGTCGGCGGCACCGCCACCGCCCCTTTCGCCACCGCTTCACCACCGCCACCGGTCTCTCGGTCACGCGGTCACTGCGAGGTCGATCGTCCGCATATACACATCTAATACGCGCGCGTCCCCCCTCTCGCCTCCCTCGTCGCCCTCTCTCTTTATATGTAGAAGAGATGTGATAATGTTGGCATATACACAATTAATTTGTTTTGACTACATGTTTTCAGGACTTACATATGGCGGACGATAGAGCTGACCCGATTCTGGACAACTATGATCTGGACGTTGAAGACCATATATTCGGCATCATAAAAGGGGATATTCCATATGTGCCGACCGGACAAGAAGAAGATGATATCTCTTCTTATCTGAACCTTGACGGTGAAGATGAAGGGCGCCGTCAGCAAGATGATGCCGAAGAAACGTCGGTAAACGACGATCTTGCATTGGAAGTAGCAACCACCTCCGGCGCCGAGGTATATATATACATTGAGCCTCTGGTGATACAAACTAACTGATTTGAATAAATATGTGTGTACTAACGCGCGCGACTCTCTTTCTTATTTTAGCCCTCGGCCGGATCGTCGAAAAAATCGAGTACGTCGTCGTCAAAGCGTGGCGCAACCAAGACGATGAAACCAAATGAAACATGCACCATCGAGGTTGTCGACGAAGCAACCGGCAGGCCGCTGGAGCCCAGCAAGAACGCCACCAAGTTTATCAGCCAATGCGGAGCCGTTGTTAGAGAGAACGTCTCGATCACCGTCCAGGAGTGGAATGAGCCAAAGAAGGCACGTCTTGGTTTCACTTTTGTCGATAAGAGGACAAAAAAAGATTGCTTCAAGAAGCTTATAGAACATTTCGTTCTACCTCCGGAATACCGCAGATACGATGAGGCGGGTAACAAGATTCAGGAAAACAAGGAGAGGTGCAAGCTAGTCAAACAGTTCGCTCTTTCTAAGATGGCCGACGCATTCCGGAAATACAAGCAAAATCTAGCCCATGACTTTGTCAAGCAGGGCAAGACTCCGGATTTCAAAGGACAATATGAGAAACTGCAACATGATTGGCCAGAATTTGTGAAGCAAAAGAAATCGGAGCAGTTCCTTGAAATGTCGAAAAAAAATAAGAAGAATGCGGCCAAGAAGGAGTACAATCATATTATGGGGCCAGGAGGGTATCGCTTTTGGCAGCCTAGGTGGGAGAAGATGGAGAACGAGCTGAGGGCGCGAGGAATCCGTCCAGGTACGGAGGGATGGGACCCAAGGGCCAAAAGCTGGTGGTACGGGCATGGGGGATCGTTGAACCCGGAGACAGGGGAGTGTGTTTATCAGGGCAAAATAATTAAACCCACCCAAAAGCTTATTGAGGCAATGAGGGATGCTCAAGAGGGGAGGATCAAGTTCAACAGAGAGAACGACGCCATGACAAAAGCCCTCGGGAATCCTGAACACGGAGGACGTGTACGAGGCATGCCCGGGGACATTCCGTGGAAAGTAGGGTTCCCCCAGAACGATGACCCGTACGGTTACAGAAGCCGTAAGAGAAAGATGGATCGGGATGCAGATGTTGTGGCGAAGCTGGTAACGGAAATGGATGTGATGAAGAAAACCGTGAGTGTACTAGTAGCCGAAAGAGATGCAGCTCGGGCGCAGCATGAAGATCATCCAATGGATCTCGGAAGCCAGCAGAGAAGAAGCAGCGTGGCTTCCACGGAGGCCTCACCGGCTGGTGCACCGACGATCGAAATTACTGCACCGGAGCATCTGGTGGTCGAAGTTACTGCACCGGAGCCTCCTCGCTACCCCGTGGACGATATAAAGGAGATGAAAGCATGTCATCTGTATTATCCTATCGGGAACATGTCCATGAAGGTAGCCACCGGCAGTGCTTTACCACCTGGAGCACTCCACCACAACAACCCCATTCCAGATGGCTATGCTCATGTCACGGTGGAGGAGATAGTCCAAGGGTTTGAGGACCTGGACATTGACATTGCTACACCTGAAGGGGCGACAAGACTTGGAGATGTCAAGCGCCAGTTCATTCTGTGGCAGAAGAAGTTTATCAAGTTTCCAGGGGAGGCGCCAAGGAAAACAAGTCCACCCCCCTCCGGTGGTGGTGGCGGCGGCGGTGGTGGTGGTGGTGGCTCACCTACATCTCCGGCGGGTAAGCCGACGCCGTCCCCCAATTCACCTCCGGCGGGTAAGCAGACGCCGCCCCCCCAGTCCTCGTCCGGCGGGTGATCAGACGCCGCCCCCCAATCCACCTCCGGCGAAGAAGCAGAAGCAGAAGCAGTCCTGGGTTATTAACCCGGACCCTTACGTACCTGCAACCACAAAGATACCAGAGCCATCACTTAAGCCTCTCACCAAGAGGTCTTGGGAATGTAGTGCCGAGGAAGTCGAGGCGGGCGCGGCTGCTGATTTAGAGAAATGGAAGGCGAGCTGCAAGAAGAAAATAGAGGGCGAGCCCAAGCCAGTATTTTCTGATGAGCAAAAGAAGTGGGCTAAGACATTTTTGAACACACCGTCCCAAGCCGCGAAGAATCTCCCTGACGACTATGAACGTGAACTTCGTAGGCAAGCACTCACGTTCAGGAGGAAGCAGGAGGAGGCGGAGAAGCAGGAGAAGAAAGCCTTGGAGGAGGCCGAGAAAAAATTAGAAAGGGGGAAACAAGTTGCCCAGCTCGGGAAACAAAGTAAACAGTCGATCCCCCCGCTCATAGTGAAAGCCGCAGGTCCGGAGGACGAAGCCCCTGATGTCATAGCAGCTGCGGCAGCACAGGGATTGACTGTAGCGAAAGCCAAAGAACAAGCGGCAGACTTAGGTCTGACTCTTCGTGTAGCATTAGGCCTTGATGACGTGGCAATGAAGGACGTAGTATTTGGATATGTGAAGGATGGTCCTCTCGTCGAGCCTGCGCAGGAAGAGGATCTACCTCGACAAATGAAAGGTCTGCTAAATTGGTACAAGGGTTACATAAAACTTAAAAACGCCAGAGACTATATTTATGCGGATGTTAGACCTGAGCATCACTTCAAACATTACTCTATAACAATTCAACGGAATGAATTGTTCCAGCTGTTCAATCTGCGCGAGCTCGACAAATCTATCATCAGTTGCTATGTTCTGAAAGTGATTTATTAATTTCTACCCCATCTCGTTCATTGCCTGCACTATATATATATATATATATATATATATATATATATATATATATATATATATATATATATTGTCCTAACTATCTTGTTGTGTACGCTATTATGCAGATTGAAGAAGCGGGAAATGCGAATAAGGCTCATCCATGATGTTGGGTTCATTGACCCACACATCGTTAATTCATATACGTTAGAACACCACCCCAGGGACGTGGAGGCAGACCTGTGGCGGTTTCTTACAAACCAGGAACTCAAAAGTGATATTCTATTTCCTTACCATTTTGGGTGAGTGTTTCTGTCTTGAGCACATTCTCTTTTGTTTACTCCATGCATGGTATGTGGCTAATCGATGAGTTATGCATGACTGTGCGTGTATCGTGTCCACAGGTTCCACTGGATTCTGCTAGTAATTCAAATTCATAACTCCACAGTTCTCGTCCACGACTCTCTGAATATGGATTCGGCGCTTTGGGGCGACATGAGAAAAATGATGCAAAAGTAATTATTTTCATTCATTTGCGCTCTTTATCGATCGGCCTATTTAGTTCATCATTTCCTAATATCAAAAGTAATTATTAATAACTCTCTTGTTCATTTAATTTTCTTTGCCTCGTAGGGTTTGGAGACGGTTCGTAGATCAAAAGGTCGGTGAATTTAAAAAAGAGCTGCAATTTAAAAGGGCAAAGACTGCGCCTGGGGATATTCAGCCACCGGGGACCAATCTATGTGGATACTATGTTTGTGAGAGGATCCGGAGATACACCACTGAGCGGGAGCCGTCTGAGAACAACCTCAAGAGGATTAACCTCCGGGCGACGCTTAGTCCAGAAGCTCGCTTCCGACCAATTCAAGAGGAACTAGCTGGATGGTTGGCGAACCAAGTCATCGATCCTAGAGGAGAACACTATGTAGAGGACGTAGAACTTTATATGCACTTATAAATTATGTATGGAAACTTGTTCAAAATTGTATATGTGGTCGTCCGATATTGAATATATATTATTGTATATTCCTCTTGAATTCTTTTTGGTTCTAATGTCAAATTTGTTTGAAATTGTACATTCACATGCATGTATACCGTAGAATATGTGAAACTCCTTCAAAATTAAAATAAAACACAAAAGAAATAAAACAATACAACTTAAAAAGTAACCAGGTTAGGGGAACCAGGTTAGGGGGGGCTAAAACCCTAAACCTGCGGCGGCCTTTAGTCACGGTTGGCGAGCAGAACCGCGACTAAAGGTCCTCCGCCCTGGCGCTCGCCTGCCGCCCACGTGGACGGGCCTTTAGTCACGGTTCGTAAGGAACCGCGACTAAAGGGGGGGACCTTTAGTCGCGAATAATAGGTCGCGGTTGCGCAACCGCGACTAATGGCAGTTGCGCACCGCGACCGAAGGCCATTTTTCCACCAGTGGTGAGCACGCGCCCAGAAGTCGACACGTCTCTAACGGCGTTTGTTCCCCCGTGAGGTGATGTGCTACCAAAAAGTTGTTTTTCACATGATTCCTTAGACCGTGTCCTTGACGCATCTTAATCTTTTCCTCCATCTGCTCCTTCCCTAACCGTGAAAAGTGAATAGATAACATTGGTGTAGCAGTCCATCTGGGCGCAGTCCTGCTCAGCTCGGCCGCGCCGTGCCTCGCCGCCGCGGCGCCCCGCCTCCTCCCGGCGTACTCGCGCCTCGGCCGCTACGACGAGGTCCTCCTCGCCGTGCGGGAGCTCTCCGCGCGGGACCCCGCCCAGGCGAAGGACCTCTACCCGCTCGCCGTCTCCTGCCTCGGCGCCGCCGGCGAGCTGTCCCTCATGGAGGACGCGCTCAAAGAGATGTCCCGCGCGGGGCTCCGCGTCGACTCCGCCACGGGAAACGCCTTCGTGCGCCACTACGCGGCCTCCGGCACCGTCTGGAGATGGAGGCGGCGGTCGGCCGGCTCAGGAAGACCGGCCTCCTCATCTCCGCCGACGCCATCCGCGCCGTCGCGTCCGCGTACGTCTCGCAGCGCCAGTACTACGTATGCAAAGCGACCGACTGGTATAATCAGCGAAGGAGTAGTGGTCGCTCATAGATTTTTGGTTAAACAGTAAAAAAAATATTAGACTATAGGTATGTAACGTAAATATCTAGGGTGTTTTTCGAGACATCAAGTTGATCCACATATATATGCTAAAAAATTATAAACTAATTTAATGATAAAAAATGTCACGTAAAACAATATACACGTACAAAGCCACCGACGGTGAGAAACATTGTCTGCTGGTATAATCGAGCGAACGAGTAGTGGATGCTCATCGATTTTTTTTGTTAAACAGTATAAAACTTAAGAAGTACGTATGTTACATATATGTGAAATTAAGACACCTCATTTTTTAGTCTTTTATCTACCTATAGTGTTAAGGTAGGCCCCACAAAAGAAAAGTGCATGTGGTGACCCTGCATACCACTGCATGTTGTAGTATGTCAGTCGTTGATATAACATTCACGAAGTACCAATCCACGAATATTACATCCCTCAGAGTAGTACAATAGAATATAACAGGTCCATAACTCATTCATTTATTATTACAAGCATAATATACATATCATCTCGGAGCTCCTCTTGGGTCCTAAGAGGGATACTCCTGGGTTCGAGGCGAACCCATCTTAACTTACAATATAAAAGTCTTACCAGGTGATACATTTATTCCAACGAGCAGTTAAGTACTAAGAGTTCGTACTGCTCGGATAATACTACTACTTATCGGTCTAAGCTTGTTCTCCTCCGGAACCCTCCCCGGTTCCGTAGACTATAAGGTAGTCTACACCTTCGACACCTCCAGAGAGGTCTGGTTCTTCATAGCCGATGATGTCGGCTCTTTCAGGATTGTCGTTGTCCTCCTCCAGAGTACGAGCGTACTCAACAAGTTCATTATAGAAAAGAGGTGTTTAATGCACTAGCTACGATATTAGACCAGAAAGTCTAATACCAATGCAAGTTTTGATAAACATTTCTTCAAGAGGTTGCTTTTATTTCAAAGAACTATGTCCGTCAGCCTTCATCGGTTTACTAGAACTTCATGGAGTTCCTTTCCGGCAGCGTTCGCAGTTCCAAATCCCAGAACAGGGAGTGACAGGTCACGATTCATTACACTCTGCAGAGGTGTGTTGCTTTACCCATAAGAGATCTTAACCTTGGTGCCAACCGGGCAGCTTTCCCGTTCACACTTCCTTCGGTGTGAGGCCCGGTATAAGGTCTAGCCAATCATGTTCCTCCGCTACCTCGAACACCCACCCTTTGTTGCAATTCCGACCTTGGGTCCTCGCCGGTCAGCGTATCCAAAGGATACCTTCCGACCTCGACTATTACCAGGTCGCAACCATGGTCCTTCGCCGGTCGTTGCAACCCCTCATAGACCGCATTACCGTGGGGAATTAGAATGGGATCCCCACCCTCCGGTTGTTCTCGCAAGATACAACTGCTACGGTAAGCGTATCCGTTGATGAACGAGAGGTGGAAACACTTTTGACTACTCCGTCCCACTCCAGATCTTATGGTTAACACGGGTATTACGGCACAAGAATCACTGGACGACATTAGTTGTTTAATCCTAGATGGATATAAACCCATTGTAATGGAACCTCCACCATGTCAACACAATCCATGGTTCCATTGCCAACCACTTAGTCATATTCATAGTTATGAAAATAGTGGTTTTGCTTTTTATGCAATAGTGATAAACATAGTACTTTGCAAGTAATTTGATAAAAATACTCGAATGACATGAGCAAGTGATGAACTTGCCTGAATACTGCAAAGTGTTGCAGTTGGATGGTGTGGACTGACCCTTGTCCTCTGTTGCTGAAAAATAGCATCATTGTCCGATAAGGGCAATGGTTAAAGAAGCATTTATGCATGATTCCAGTTTTAGGGTTTGTTTCCCCCTCCCGATGTCTTTATCATTTCATGTGATAGGTTAATACTAAGAACCATTTAGGGATACTCGATTTAGGGTAAAATACAACCTTGAAATGTTGTCAAGGTGTTTTTAAAGTCCAAAATACTTTATGGACTTATTTTCATTATTGAAAATAAAAGGTGTGATTTAAATGATTATTTAAATCATCAAATTTGAACTTATTCTTGTTTAACTTCAAAAATTCTATTGCATATTTTATTATGATAGAGATTTTATACTGAGTGGTTTTCATATTTTTAATTATTTTTTTAGAGCTATTAAACATTTACTATTGATTTTCAAAGTTTCAGCATTTTTATGAATTTGTGAAATGACACAATTGCCCCTGTGTTGTGGGTATACTTCATAGGTGTACCATCGACAGTACCTAGATCCGGCAAGCCCGGGTGGCCCATAGATGGTGATGGTGGCATGTGGCCCATCGGGCGGCCCAGTTGCTGTTGATCATGAGGATGAAGTCCGGCCCAGGATCAGTATGCCGGATCCGTACCGACCTTTGGAGGAACCCGGATCCGTGGAGGCCCATGAGGAACCCGGATCCAGTACGACGTATAAGGAAGGCGGATCCTTGACGTGCACGGCAAGATATTGTACCGTAGTTTAGGCAATCTGTAATCCGGCTAGGACTCTCCGTGTAAACCCTAGATCCGTGCGTCTATATAAGCCGGATCCCGGGAGCCCTAGAGGCACAACCACAACCATTGTAACAATGCGCAAGCGCCCAGATAATTCCAGACAAGTAGCAGTAGGCCCTGTCATCGTGCAGGTGTTCCGAAGCTGGGTAACTCGCGTACTACCGTCCCGTGTGCACTCCGCCCTATGGCCCCTACTTCTACTCCCCCTCGTGAGGATCCCTCCTCCGGGGTACCGTCGAATAGGCAACGACACCCTGGGCCCACCTGTCAGTGGATCCCAGCGGGTTGGGTTAGACCAGCTCGGGTCCAACCGACCCGAGCGGTCGCTCACACTTCGCCTCCCCCGCGCCGCCTCGACGAACCCTAATTCCCCATCTCTCTGGCGACTTGCGTCGCCCTCGCCCTCGCCGTACGATTCCGGCGAGCTCCGCCGGTCTTGGCCCTCGCCATGGGACGCAATCAAGCCGCCGCATGAAGCTGGTTAATCCCCTCCGCGTCGATCTAGAGCAGGCGCTGCTCCCGCTCGTCCTCGACCCTCTTCGCGATGGCTAGGGTTACGGGATCTACGGCGATCCCGCTGCTCCCAATGTTCCTGGCGCGATGGCGCCGCCGTGGGCCTTGCCGCGGTGGTGCGGGGCGCTGCGGCGCTTGTCGGAGCATGGCCTGGCCTGGCCAGGTGCTGCCGTGCACTCGGCGTGCGCCGCCGTGGCCGCCATGGCTGCGTCTGATGTCTGCTCGCCCCGGGTACGTGCGCCACCCTTCTCTCTCTCCTGTGCCTCTTCTTCTTCCTCCTCCTCTAGCTCTGGCCACGGCTGCTCCATCTCGTGGAGAGACTTGCCGTGCCCATGCTCTGCTGCCGTGCCTAGCTAGCTGTGCAAGCTCGCGTCTTCTTTGTCTTCTTGTTAAATCTTCTTTGTGCTCCACTGGCCTTGGCCATTGTTGCCATGGCCATGCCAGTGTTTGTGTTACTGCTGTGTGCAGCTATGCCATGCCTCTGTGCAAGATTGTTAGGGCTGTACTGCCCTGCCATGCTATCCTTTATCATGTGCAAGAATTCCTAGTCTAAGTGCTTGCTATGCTTGCATTTCTTGCTTAATTCTAGCTCTGTGCCTCTGTTCTTGTTACTATGCTTGCCAGAAACTCAAGTGTATCCATGTATGCTGCCCTGGCTTGATTACAGTGTGCAATTCTTGGAAATTTGCAAGTGCCAGTGCTATTATGTGCTATAGCTTGTGCTTGATTTCATGAGTATGCTCAATTGATCATTGTTGTTGACTTAACAGTATTATTCAGTGATGAATGCTATGTGCTTTACTTGTGTAGCTTGATCCAGTGGTTCATCATGCCTTTGATGTGCTTCTGGATACAATCATAAAGTCATTAATTCAGTTATCTGTTTATTCAGTTATGACTTGGTGTAATTCTTCAGTAACTGGTTAATTCTTGTTGCTGTGCTTGGCTATGGCAATCTGTAGCAAGAGTAGTGGTGCTCTGATGATCAATTGATCAACAGCTGCTTGTGAGACATTGGTGTGCTCCTCTCTGTGACTGACTGGTGCTCATCCATTGCTGTGTATGCCTCATACAGGCTTGGCCTGTGTGTGCTGGTGCTTGCTCAAGCATCAGTAGATGCTTGCAATGATCCATTGGATCATCTGCAAGGCTTTGTGCAGCAATTACTTGTCTGTTTCATTTATCTGTTTATCTTGCCTTAATAAATGGATGAATAAATGATGTGAACTGGTAATCAGTGATGATCATTACAATTAATTTGCTAGGGCTAGTTGGATGACAACCTCTGGTTGGTACCCTAGCCCTCTACTGAATCCAAATGGATGATGAAGTGGTGGTTTCATGTGTTGGATTTGGGTTGAGGTGGCCCTGGCAGCAGTTGATGCTGTCATGGGTAGCTCCCCTCTTCTGTGGCTTGATATAGTTGGTGATTGCTTGCTGGATTTGAACAACTGCTCACTGGCTTGATCCAATACTGGACTTCCAGTGGCTTTTGATGTTGAGAAAATATATAGACAAGGATTTGTCTATAGTCTGATGGCCTAGCTAGCTGTAGGTGCTGAGTGTGTGGGCTAGGCTAGCTGTGAATTCATTCTTGGCTGGATTCCTTTAGTTATGCACTGATTTGCATAACTGATGTTCCCATAGGATGATTACCTAATGGTCTTACCCATATTTGCTTGCACCAAATGTCTTTGTAGCCAGATGATGACACAAACAGGGTATTCTACCCTTCTGTGCTCCTGTGATGCATTGTATGCTTATTTATGAGCAAAACTTGGTTTTGCTCAGGTTGATTTGGTTTATACCTCACTCCAGCTCCTAGATTGTTTGTTGGTGTAGAGGATTTCTTCAGTGTTGAGCTTATGCTTGCCCTGCTCCTCCTTGCAAGCCTGTGGTGCTTGAGTTGATGCTGTGATGGTGTGAGCAGGTTGAACAGCAGTGTTGTTCTTCCTGTTCTTGAGTTCTTGGTTTCTGGTGGACTTACCCAGTGTAGCCTGTCGATGGATATGGCTTAGGGTTTACTGTGGAGGCTTTTATGTGGCCGTCTCCTTTGATAACGCGTGAAGCACACGTCCGTTGGGAACCCCAAGAGGAAGGTGTGATGCATACAGCAGCAAGTTTTCCCCCAGAAAGAAACCGAGGTTATCGAACCAGTAGGAGCCAAGAAACATGTGAAGGTTGTTGTTGGAGGAGTGTAGTGCGGCGCAACACCAGTGAAACCGACGCCAACGTGGAACCTGCACAACACAATCAAAGTACTTTGCCCCAACGTAACAGTGAGGTTGTCAATCTCACCGGCTTGCTGAAAACAAAGGATTAAACGTATCGAGTGGAAGATGGTGTTTGTTTGCAAAGAACAGTAAAAACAGTAGAATGTATTCAGATGTAAAAGAATGGACCGGGGTCCACAGTTCACTAGTGGTGTCTCTCCAATAAGATAACTAACATGCTGGGTGAACAAATTACAGGCGGGCAATTGACAAATAAAGATTCAGTACATATCAATGATGATTACTATGTGATTTAATCAGGGCATTACGACAAAGTACATAGACCTCTATCCAGCATGCATCTATATATGCCTAAATAATCCACCTTCAGGTTATCATCCGAACCCCTTCCAGTATTAAGTTGTAAACAACAGATAATTGCATTAAGTATGGTGCGTAATGTAATCAACACAAATATCCTTAGACAAAGCATCAATGTTTTATCCCTAGTAGCAACAGCACATCCACAACCTTAGAACCTATTGTCACGATCCCAGATTCAATGGAGGCATGAACCCACTATCGAGCATAATTACTCCCTCTTGGAGTTACAAGTATCAACTTGGCCAGAGCCTCTACTAGCAACAGAGAGCATGCAAGAACATAAACAACACATATATGATAGATTGATAATCAACTTAACATAGTATTCTATATTCATCGGATCCCGCCAAACACAACATGTAGCATTACAAATAGATGATCTTGATCATGTTAGGCAGCTCACAAGATCTAAACAATGATAGCACATGCGGAGAAGACAACCATCTAGCTACTGCTATGGACCAATAGTCCAAGGATGAACTACTCACGCATCAATCCGGAGGCGGGCATGATGATGTAGAGCTCCTCCGGTGATGATTCCCCTCTCCGGCAGGGTGCCGGAGGCGATCTCCTGAATCCCCCAAGATGGGATTCGCGGCGGCGGCGTCTCTGGAAGGTTTTCCGTATCGTGGCTCTCGGTACAGGGCACTACTAGGAAAAGGGCTATAGCTGCAGGAAATAGTGCCGGTGCACCACCATTTACGCGCGCTGGTGGAAAAATATCGCCGGCGCGCCATACTAGAGCCCGCCGGCAAAGAACAGGTACTGCCAGCGCACAACCAATTTTAGTGCGCCGGGAATAAATTTCCAAGAGGTCTGGGCGGAGGGAAAAAATCTGGGCACCTTACCCCCGGCGCACCTCTATGGTGGTGCGCCGGTGATAGACAATTTACCACCAGGGCACTACCATAGAGGTGCGCCGGGGGTAAGGTGCCCAGATTTTTCTCTCCACACCCCCCCCCCCCCCCGGGAACCGCCTTTTCAGTTTTTGGAAAAATAAAAGAAAATGGTAAAAAAATCAAAAAATAAAATCCTTTGATATGTCCAATACTTATGTAATCTAGTTTTAGGGAAAAATTGAAAAAATGAATTTTGATTATTATGCAAAATGGCGTCATCTTTCGGTAAAACTGGATATCAAAATCTATCTACGCGAAATTTCCTATCCGAATTCAACCGCCTACGGCCGTTTCGACAAAAAATAGATTCGTCAATTGGAAAACAGAAACAGGAATTTTTTGAGATTTAAGATTTGGGTGAAAAAAAAGAAAAACTACCCCCGGCGCACCACCCTACTTGGTGCGCCGGCGGTAACATCTCCTATATATAACGCAAACTGTCGACCTCCTCCTCACTTTCCCCTCTTCCTTATCTTTTCCTCCTCCTCCTCCTCCGACGGACTCCACCAACTGCTGCACCGTCGACCTCCTCCGGCCTCCGCATGCATGGACTTCTCCGGCCTCCTCCACCGGCCTCAACCTCCTCCAGCCTCCTCCGCATGGCTACCACCATCACCTCCTCCGGCCTCCTCCTCCTCCGGCGGCCTCCTCCGCATGGCCACCACCACCTCCTCCGGCCTCCACCTCCTCCGGCCTCCTCCACCTCCGGCCTCCCACCTCCTACATCGGCGCAGCAACAAGAACGACAACCTCGGCCTACTAGACTAACGCAAAAACGACACCACAACCGCAGCTCACGAGATCTAGATCTAGATCTAGATCTAGATTTAAATTTTTTTGTTTTCTGGTATAACTTACCGCCGGCGAACTAGGCAGGTGCGCCGGGGATAAATCGAGTTACTGCCGACGAACCAGCAGGTGCGTCGGCGGTAAGCCATTATCACCGGCCTGTTCCCAACGGCGGGCGCTAGTGCGCCGGCAATAAGCAATTTTGGTGCGCCGGCAATAAGCCTTTTCCTATTAGTGGGGGGTTTCGCGACGAAGGCTATTTGTAGGCGGAAGGGTAGGTCAGGGGGCGACGCGAGGGGTCCAGACCACAGGGCCGCACGGCCAGGGCCTGGGCCGCGCCGCCCTATGGTCTGGCCACCTCGTGGCCCCACTTCGTTATCCCTCCGGTCTTCTGGAAGCTTCGTGGAAAAATAGGACCCTGGGCATTGATTTCGTCCAATTCCGAGAATATTTCCTTACTAGGATTTCTGAAACCAAAAACAGCAGAAAACAGCAACTGGCACTTCGGCATCTTGTTAATAGGTTAGTGCCGGAAAATGTATAATAATGCTGTAAAGTATGTATAAAACATTCTAGTATTGTCATAAAAGTAGCATGGAACATAAGAAATTATAGATACGTTTGAGACGTATCAAGCATCCCCAAGCTTAGTTCCTACTCGTCCTCGAGTAGGTAAACGATAACACAAATAATTTCTGAAGTGACATGCTACCAACATAATCTTGATCAACATTATTGTAAAGCATATGAGATTAATGGAGTGATCTGAACAAAAGATTGCTAACAAAGATAATGACTAAACAAATGAATCATATAGCAAAACTTTTCATGAATAGTACTTTCAAACAAGTATCAATAAGAGTTGCATAAGAGCTAACTCATAAGCAATAAATTCAAAGTAGAATGCATTGAAACAACACAAAGGATGATTAAGTTTCAGTAGTTGCTTTCAACTTGTAACATGTATATCTCATGGATATTTGTCAACATAGAGTAATATAACAAGTGCAATAAGTAAACATGTAAGTATCAATGCACACAGTTAACACAAGTGTTTGCTTCTAAGATAGAAAGA
The DNA here is from genome assembly GCF_019359855.2 of Lolium perenne. NCBI lineage: Eukaryota > Viridiplantae > Streptophyta > Magnoliopsida > Poales > Poaceae > Lolium > Lolium perenne. The sequence continues at coordinate 83,213,517 of NC_067248.2, read as the reverse complement.
AGTGGGTAAACTGACTCAACATAAAGTAAAAGAATGGCCCTTCGCAGAGGGAAGCATGGATTACTATTTTTGTGCTAGAGCTTTTGTTTTGAAAACATAGAAACAATTTTGTCAATGGTAGTAATAATTCATATGTGCTATGCATAATACTTCCTACAAGTTGCATGTCTCATGCATAGAGTACTAATAGTGCTCGCACCTTGTCCTAATCAGCTCGGAAAACACGGATTATCATTGCATAACATATGTTTCAACCAAGTGTCACAAAGGGGTACCTCTATGCCGCCTGTACAAAGGTCTAAGGAGAAAGCACGCATTGGATTTCTCGCTTTTGATTATTCTCAACTTAGACATCCATACCGGGACAACATAGACAACAGATAATGGACTCCTCTGTTAATGCTTAAGCATTCAACAACAAATAATATTCTCATAAGAGATTGAGGTTGTATGTCCAAACTGAAACTTCCACCATGATTCATGGCTTTAGTTAGCGGCCCAATGTTCTTCTCTAACATATGCATACTCAAACCATTTGATCATGAAATCGCACTTACTTCTGACAAGACGAATATGCATAGCATCTCACATGATATCCAACAAAGGTAAAGTTGATGGCGTCCCCAGAAGCATGGTTACCGCTCAACAAGCAACTTATAAGAATTAACAAACATAACTACATATTCATCACCACAATAGTTTTTAAGCTATTTGTCCCATGAGCTATATATTGTAAAGGTAAAGGAATGAAATTTTAAAGATAGCACTCAAGTAATTTACTTTGGAATGGCAGAAAAAATACCACATAGTAGGTAGATATGGTGGACACAAATGGCATGGGTTTTGTCTCAAGGTGTTTGGATGCACGAGAAGCATTTCCTCTCAGTACAAGGTTTGGGCTAGCAAGGTTGTTTGAAGCAAACACAAGTATGAACAGGTACAACAAAACTCACACAAGAACATATTGCAAGCATTATAAGACTCTACACTGTCTTCCTTGTTGTTCAAACATTTTACCCGAAAATATCTAGACTTAGTGAGACCAATCATGCAAACCAAATTAAACAAGCTCTACGGTAGTTCTTCATTAATAGATTAAACAACATGATGCAAGAGCTTAAACATGATCTATGAGAGCTCAAACAATTGCCAAGTTATTCCAAACCATATGCAGCATTTTCTGATTCCAACCAAATAGCAATTTAACGAAGCAATTTTGCCTTCGCCATGAACATTAAAGCACAATTAAGAACACAAGTGTTCCATATGAAAAAGCGGAGCGTAATATCTCCATTATAAGAATGGTGGGATCCAACTTTATTCAAAACAAAACGAAAATAAAAGCAAACCGACGCTCCAAGTAAAGAACATAAGATGTGATGGAATAAAAATATAGTTTCACTAGAAGTGACCTGATAATGTTGTCGATGAAGAAGGGGATGCCTTGGGCATCCCCAAGCTTAGATGCTTGAGTCTTCTTAAAATATGCAGGGATGAACCACCGGGGCATCCCCAAGCTTAGACCTTTCACTCTTCTTGATCATAGTATATCATCCTCTTCTCTTGACCCTTGAAAACTTCCTCCACACCAAACTTCAAGCAAACTCATTAGAGGGTTAGTGCATATTACAAATTCACATATACAGAGGTGACACAATCATTCTTAACACTTCTGGACATTGCACAAAGCTTCTGAAAGTTAATAGAACAAAGAAACTCATTCAACATAGCAAAAGCGGCAATGCGAAATAAAAGGCAGAATCTGTCAAAAACAGAACAGTCCGTAAAGACGAATCTGGCAGGGGCACTTAACTTGCTCAAATGGAAAAACTCAAAACTAATGAAAGTTGCGTACATATATTAGGATCACGCTCGTAAATTTTCAGATTTATTAGATTTTTTTACAGAGAGCTCTGTACGAATTCGTGACAGACAGCAATGCTGTTTCTGCGCAGCAATCCAAATCTAGCATCAACTTCAACATAGAAACTTTACTTGGCACAAAAACATGATAAGGAGAGGTTGCTACAGTAGTAAACAACTTCCAAGACTCAACAATACAGTAAATAAAATGGAACTTGGGTTATCTCCCAAGAAGTGCTTTTCTTTAACGCCTTTCAGCTAGGCGCAGAAAGTGCAAATCAAGTAACATCAAGAGAAGAAGCATCAACATCATAGCTTGTTCTAATAATAGAATCAAAAGGCAACTTCATTCTCTTTCTAGGGAAGTGTTCCATACCTTTCTTGAGAGGAAATAGATATTTAATATTACCTTCCTTCATATCAATAACAGCACCAACGGTTCGAAGAAAAGGTCTTCCCAACACAATAGGACAAGATGCATTGCATTCGATATCCAAGACAACAAAATCAATGGGGACAAGGTTATTGTTAACCGTAATGCGAACATTATCAATCCTCCCCAAAGGTTTCTTTTTAACATTATCAGCGAGATTAACATCCAAATAACAATTCTTCAATGGTGGCAAGTTAAGCATATCATAAATTTTCTTAGGCATAACAGAAATACTTGCACCAAGATCACATAAAGCATTACATTCAAAGTCATTGAATTTCATTTTAATGATGGGCTCCCAACCATCTTCTAACTTTCTAGGAATAGAAGCTTCAAGTTTTAATTTCTCTTCCCTAGCTTTAATGAGAGCATTTGTAATATGTTTTGTAAAGGCTAAATTTATAGCACTAGCATTGGGACTTCTAGCAAGTTTTTGTAAGAACTTTATAACTTCAGTAATATGAAAATCATCAAAATCTAAACCATTATGTTCTACAGCAATGAAATCATTGTCACCAATATTTTGAAAAATTTCGGCAGTTTTATCAGGAGCAGTTTCAACAGTTTCAGGCAATTTTGCGCGCTTTGTACTAGGAGTAGAAACATTGCCAACACCAATTATTTTACCATTGATAGTAGGAGGTGTAGAAACATGTAAAGAATCAACATTACTAGTGGTGGTAATAGTCCATACTTTAGCTACATTCTTTTCTTTAGCAAGTTTTTCTTTTTCTTCTCTATCCCACCTAGCATGCAATTCAGCCAACATTCTCATATTATCATTAATTCGAACTTGGATGGCATTTGTTTTAGCAAACCTAGCATCTTTAACTTCCTCAGGCATAACTTTCAATTTTAAAATATCAACATCAAGAGCAAGACTATCAACCTTAGAAGCAAGAACATCAATTTTACCAAGTTTTTCTTCAACAGTTTTATTGAAAGCAGTTTGTGTACTAATAAATTCTTTAAGCATCACTTCAAGACCAGAGGTTACACTCTTATTATTGTTATAAGAATTACCATAACCATTACCATTATTAGAAGGATATGGCCTATAGTTGTTGTTACCATAATTATTCCTATAAGCATTGTTGTTGAAATTGTTACTCTTTATGAAATTCACATCAACATTTTCTTCTTGAGCAACTAATGAAGCTAAAGGAACATTATTAGGATCAATATGAGATCTACCATTTGCAAGCATAGACATAATAGCATCAATCTTATCACCCAAAGAAGAGGTTTATTCAACAGAATTTACCTTCTTACCTTGAGGAGTTCTTTCAGTGTGCCATTCAGAGTAATTGATCATCATATCATCAAGTAGTTTAGTCGCGGCGCCCAAGGTGATGGACATAAAAGTACCTCCAGCAGCTGAATCCAATAGGTTCCTTGAGGAAAAATTCAATCCTGCATAAAAGATTTGGATGATCATCCAAGTAGTCAGTCCATGGGTTGGGCAATTCTTTACCAAAGATTTCATTCTCTCCCATGCTTGAGCAACATGTTCATTATCAAATTGTTTAAAGTTCATAATGCTACTTCTCAAAGATATAATCTTAGCAGGAGGATAATATTTACTAATAAAAGCATCTTTACATTTAGTCCATGAATCAATACTATTTTTAGGCAAAGAAAGCAACCAATCTTTAGCTCTTCCTCTTAATGAGAAAGGAAACAATTTCAGTTTTATAATATCACCATCTATATCCTTATACTTTTGCATTTCCCAAAGTTCAACAAAATTATTAAGATGGGCAGCAGCATCATCAGTACTAACACCAGAAAATTGCTCTCTCATAACAAGATTCAGTAAAGCAGGTTTAATTTCATAGAATTCTGCTGTAGTAGCAGGTGGAGCAATAGGAGTACATATAAAATCATTATTATTTGTGCTAGTGAAATCACACAACTTAGTATTTTCAGGAGTACCCATTGTAACAGTAGTAAAGTAAACTAAGCAAATAAAGTAAAGACAAGTAACTAATTTTTTTTTGTTTTGATATAGAACTAGTAAATAAGACAATAAGTAAAGTAGCTAATTTTTTTGTGTTTTTAATATGTAGCAAACAAGACAGTAGATAAAATAAAGTAAAGCAAGACAAAAACAAAGTAAAGAGATTGGAAGTGGAGACTCCCCCTTGCAGCGTGTCTTGATCTCCCCGGCAACGGCGCCAGAAAAAGAGCTTGATAACGCGTGAAGCACACGTTCGTTGGGAACCCCAAGAGGAAGGTGTGATGCGTACAGCAGCAAGTTTTCCATCAGAAAGAAACCGAGGTTATCGAACCAGTAGGAGCCAAGAAGCACGTGAAGGTTGTTGGTGGAGGAGTGTAGTGCGGCGCAACACCAGTGAAACCGGCGCCAACGTGGAACCTGCACAACACAATCAAAGTACTTTGCCCCAACGTAACAGTGAGGTTGTCAATCTCACCGGCTTGCTGAAAACAAAGGATTAAACGTATCGAGTGGAAGATGGTGTTTGTTTGCAAAGAACAGTAAAAACAGTAGAATGTATTCAGATGTAAAAGAATGGACCGGGGTCCACAGTTCACTAGTGGTGTCTCTCCAATAAGATAACTAACATGCTGGGTGAACAAATTACATGCGGGCAATTGACAAATAAAGATTCAGTACATATCAATGATGATTACTATGTGATTTAATCAGGGCATTACGACAAAGTACATAGACCGCTATCCAGCATGCATCTATGCCTAAATAATCCACCTTCAGGTTATCATCTGAACCCCTTCCAGTATTAAGTTGTAAACAACAGATAATTGCATTAAGTATGGTGCGTAATGTAATCAACACAAATATCCTTAGACAAAGCATCGATGTTTTATCCCTAGTAGCAACAACACATCCACAACCTTAGAACCTATTGTCACAATCCCAGATTCAATGGAGGCATGAACCCACTATCGAGCATAATTACTCCCTCTTGGAGTTACAAGTATCAACTTGGCCAGAGCCTCTACTAGCAACGGAGAGCATGCAAGAACATAAACAACACATATATGATAGATTGATAATCAACTTAACATAGTATTCTATATTCATCGGATCCCGCCAAACACAACATGTAGCATTACAAATAGATGATCTTGATCATGTTAGGCAGCTCACAAGATCTAAACAATGATAGCACATGCGGAGAAGACAACCATCTAGCTACTGCTATGGACCAATAGTCCAAGGATGAACTACTCACGCATCAATCCGGAGGCGGGCATGATGATGTAGAGCCCCTCCGGTGATGATTCCCCTCTCCGGCAGGGTGCCGTAGGCGATCTCCTGAATCCCCCGAGATGGGATTCGCGGCGGCGGCGTCTCTGGAAGGTTTTCCGTATCGTGGCTCTCGGTACAGGGGGTTTCGCGACGAAGGCTATTTGTAGGCGGAAGGGTAAGTCAGGGGGCGACGCGAGGGGCCCAGACCACAGGGCCGTGCGGCCAGGGCCTGGGCCGCGCCGCCCTATGGTCTGGCCACCTCGTGGCCCCACTTCGTTATCCCTCCGGTCTTCTGGAAGCTTCGTGGAAAAATAGGACCCTGGGCGTTGATTTCGTCCAATTCCGAGAATATTTCCTTACTAGGATTTCTGAAACCAAAAACAGCAGAAAACAACTACTGGCACTTCGGCATCTTGTTAATAGGTTAGTGCCGGAAAATGTATAATAATGCTGTAAAGTATGTATAAAACATTCAAGTATTGTCATAAAAGTAGCATGGAACATAAGAAATTATAGATACGTTTGAGACGTATCATCCTTCCTCTCTGGTCGACAACAAGGCCTGCAGCTTGTGGTGACTCACTGGCCTATGTGTGCTGTTGAGCATGCACACTGCCTGGTGAGCAGTTTGGCTGTGTGTGTACCAAGTGCTTGGTACCTGTCTTGGTACTTGGCTGCGAGTAGATCAGCTCGGCAGAGCTGTGAGCATATCCTCTTTGTTGCCATTTTCTTTCTAACCTGCCAAGTGGCAATGCCACTTGGCATAATTGTTGCTTTGCTTTGTTGTGTGCAGGGAATCAAGATGATAATCAAGTGAAGATGAAGATCATCAGGATCAAGCATCTTATGAAAATAGACCTGTAGTTTAGGATAGGTCATTAATTGTAATCTTCTTTCTTTTTCTTTTTCTATCTTTTCCAATTCCTGTAATGTGTTGTAATATTCTTATATTTCATTTCTGGATATTGTAAAGACAATGTATCTTGTGTGTTAATCAATAAAGCTCAAAGTTTTCTCTAATAAGCTTTACTTATTATTTGTATTGTTCATATTGTTTATTATTTATAATTTACTTAATGAATTTCCTCACAATTGAATTATGAGATATTTATTTGATGTTTGAATTTGAAATTCAAATTCAACTTAGGTTTGAATTCAATCATGCAACTTAAGTTTGAATTCAATCATGCAACTTAAATTGTGATGCAATTTCTCCCCTCTCTTCTCAAAACCATAATTTAGTTGAATGAGAAACAAGTTTGTCGCACTCTCGGAACCCTAACCCTGTAAGGTGTCGAGAGAGAAACTTGTCCCCCTTCGATGCAGTTTTTGTTTAAAAGCGCGAAATTTTCCCAGAATTTACGATGCAATGCACATCCCTTTCTAAAATCTACCCCTCGATCGTCTCTAAACCTGGGACATTACAGTGCATCCGTGTAAAGACTCCATGAAGAATATTCTTTTTTTACACAAATAAGAATATTCTAATGGTAACAGATATCTTTGATTCTTAAGATTAAAATGTATAAGAGACTTTAGTGTCATGCTCTACTCGATTTTTCCGAAACTTAATTTGTACCAACAAAATATTATTTCCGGTAAATTCGAGTATGATGGAAGCTTAATTTTAAAAATTGTAGCAAAGATAAATTGATAGGAAAAACCCTACTCTAATCCTCAAAAAAAAAAATATAACGAAAAACTACGAAAGAAATAGGCCCTAGCGAAAATAAGCATATTGCATATGGCACAAAAAAGAGCAAACCACATGATTATACATTAGAACTCTATTTAAAAAAAAACATAATTTCCGTAGCAAGAATACACCAGAGATGCATAAACTACTTTTCTCCGTTATCGATCCCGTGCATCTGCGTTACTTCTAAAGGATTAGGTGAATTATGGACTCAAGGTAGCACCGCGCGTGGATATTCTAGATCTATGTTCTATATAATTATTATTTTTACATCAAGATAGCGGTGTCGGTGGTAAAACGTAGAATACCGCAACTATAAAATATAACATGTTTCTCCACATGTATTGTTAAAATTGTTGAAGTGTCATTAAAGTGACAGATATTGATAAACAATAAAAGGCTATGTCTCTAGAATAAATTAATATATTTCATGCTACACAATAATAAAATGCCCAACTTTCGAAAAAAAAGATGATGCCCTCGCGAGAGCCACCTTGCTAGTTTACCTAACAATTAAATATAATCATCGGCAATTTTGTCATCCAAACAATACAACTATCCACTCTCGCAATCAATTAGGTAAATTGTGATTGAATGATTAGAAGAGAAGGGCTGGCACAATTTATTAAAGTTCAAACTATAAGTTTAACGCTTTGGTGTTTTGTATAGATAAAATATTTTTTAGTAAAAGACGATATTATCGTCGATAGTGAAACGTTTATGGTAATTTCATCAATCCAAAGACCCAACGGTAATTTCATCAATCTGAAGACCCGATGAATTAGTTTATTAGACTCAATCTCCCGAAGGTAGAATATGCATCCGTCGTGCATAGAGGTGATGCATGTAAATAAGAGTTCAAAATTGAGAATTAATTTAATTTTGAAGTTTATAGTTTTAATAGCATGAGAAATACAGTGATTTAGTTTTCACTCCAATATTTTGCTAGAAGTTTGACAATGGCGAGCTGATCCTACACCTATTACATAAATTTAACCAATGTAATACATAATATATGGTGCAAATTAATGCAAAATATATAATAGGTTTATGCTTTCTAGTGATATATTTTTATGTTATATAATTTTTATTGTATTGGCCAAACTGATGATGATTTAGGAGTAGGCCTTACGGAAGAGTACCATGATGACCCTCTCAAATGAATAAAAAATATGATAGATAAAAAGCTTACAGTTACAAACTACTGACATACACAAGAGTACAAGACCACTCACATACTAACAGTTCCGCTGTTGCTGAGAAAACAAACACGTACACACGCGGTGATCACAGTAATGAACGTAACAAACGACCTCTCTCAAAAGGTGAGCAAGAGGGAGAAAACGAAGGGACCAACGAATGAAGAGAGGCAAACGCATGTGGACAGCGAAGACACGAGTGTGTGAGTCCTCACTGGTAACTCGCAGCCGGCGTTGGCGCCGCGCCGGCCCCGTGCTGCGACGAGACAACCGAGCTAAGGTGGTGCACTGCCTTGTCGTAGCTGACGAAGCCCATGAACCAGAAGTCGTGCGAGTCCACGGTAACGACGTGGACGTACCTCTCCGGCGGGTTCTCCTTGGCCGTCACGGGCTCCACCGTGGCGATCCTGGCCAGCGGGACCACGACCTTGTAGTAGCTCCAGGCGGTCTGCCCCGACGGAGCGGCGAAGGATAGCGGACGGTCGCTGCAGAAGGCCACGTTCATGTTGGTCAGGTAGAGCGTGCCAGCGACGGGGCCCGTTGCCGTGGAGAGGTAGCACGCGAACGTCTTCTTCAGGTGCTCGTCGGCGCTGGAGGAGAAAGTCTGCTTGTACAGTTTGTCAAAGCCGCCTCCGGTGATGGCCTTGGCGCCGAGGCTCAGCTTCCCCATCGCGGCGTCGGACATGGATGGCGCCGTCTTCACTGCAACAAGGGAATGGATGAAAACGATGTGAGTATACATATAAAGCAGAGCATCAATGTATCACATCAGGCAGGCCCCGAAGAACAGAGCATCCTTTCAATCAAGAACACAAGAACCAAATAATTCTAAGCTATCGAATCAAATAATTCTACCACGATTTTGTTTCTGACAAAAGAAGCAATTTAGCTAAGAGCAGGATCATCAGGAAGAGCTGTGATCTGTGCTTACAGTTTAGCCAGATGTTGGAGGAGAGCTCCTCGGCCTTGCGGCTCCAGGTGTTGAAGAAGTCGAGGATGTGCTCCATCGGGCGGTCCTTCTCCTTGTCTGTCCGTCGCGCCGGCGCTGGTTCCCCCGTGATGACATACGGCGGCAGCTCCTGGTCGCCGCGCGAGGCCGTCCACTGCGCGGCCTGCTGGTTCTCCGGGTGCGCCCCCGGCGCCGCCGGCGGGCCCATCTGGCGCGTTCCCCACTTTGCCCCCTCCCCCTCCGCGGGTGCCGCGGGCTGAGGCTCACCCGTCGGTGGCGCTGCCGCGGCGGCGTCCTTGCCCTCCATGGGTAGTTGCGTTGGGGGAGAGGAAGGCGGTGCTCCCGGCTGTTGCGCGCCGAGCGGTGCGGCGGTGGCGTCCTTGCCGTCCATGACTGGTCGTGCTACGGAACAGGAAAGCGTGGCACAGGGAGAAGAAGGAAAGGAAGGTGCTGGAATGGTGGCGAGCTGTGTGGAAGTAGTAATCGAAAGAGCGAGGCGATCGATTCTGATACTGAGGTGGACAAAGGCGGGCTGGGTTTTTATATAGGCTGGGCGGTGGCATGTCGACGAGAAGCTGCGAATTTGTGTGCCTATGCTTCATGACCAAGCACCTTCTTCCAGCTTTGGTCATTCGGGGGAGTACGTGGCAAACTCAGGCTTAGCCGCGGCGACAACGTGTCCTCTTGCTGGTTTCAAACCGTGTCAGATTTGGCCTTGCTGTCTTCTGAGAATTCGGCAGATGAGCTGCTCGATATATTAATAGAAAATTTAGCTCAGTTAATCAGAGAAATTGGGCCAAAAAACATACATAGCGGCCGAGTTTATGAGGAAAATCGGCCGAAAAACTCGCACAATAGTCGGGGCCTCATCGCCCACACGAAACCAGCCCGCCGACGACCAAACACACACCACCAAACCCGGAGCCGCTGCTCCGACGTCGACGTCTTGTAGCCCAAACTACCAAGGCGACCACCCGCAGACCACGAACGCCGCGCCAAAAGATCCGGGGCCGCCGCCCCGACTTGCTAGCCACACCGACCACCGCGTCGCGTAGGCCGGGCCAACGAGCTCGCTATCCACATAGCACCAACACGCCACCCATGCCTTGCTAGACCATGACCACACCCCATGGAGTCATCGCTGCAAGACCATCCGAGGCCGCCGCCTCGGCGGACGTCAACCGTCCGGGGCCGCCGGCCCGGCATCCACCACCCTCGACGACAAGGCAACCAAGCACAACTACCACACAACTACCACACCACGAGGAAACACGGACTCCAAAAGCGGCGCCTTCAAGAAGGTAACGACACAGTGTGTCGCCGCCGCCCGCTCCAAGGAGCAGAGGTTTTCACCCGGAGAACGCAAGAACTCGCGACGGCAGGAGACCAAGCTCCCCGATGAAGCCCTCAACAGGGAAAACGGTACCCAAGGGCACCGCCAACATCGGCACCAATGGTGCGAAGCTTTCGCCTGGAGTGTCAACGCTGTCATCAGGCCCATCGTAGGCCCTGGCAGAAGAGGTGACCCGCCGAGCAGGGTACCTTGTTGCCGTCCACCAAACGTCCACCACTCGCCGGAGAAACGCAAACTAGCCAGGCCACTGTAGGAGGCATCGGATCCGGCCGCCAGCCGCCGGTAGCTCAGGCCGCGATGACGTCGCCCGGGACACAGGCCCGCCGAAGCCCAGATCGGGCCCGGCTGCAGCAGCACCCGCGCCACAGGGCCCTCCCCCGCCAGACCGCGCCATGGCTGGCCGTCGACGGGCGGCGAACAGCAGGAGGCGGCATAGAGGCCGAGGGCGCGACACCACGACGAGAGGCGCAGGACGGCGACGACCTCCGGGGTCCGGCGCGGCGTCTTCCCTCCGAGGCGGCCGCGCGAGATCCCGAGAGGCATAGAGCCTCGCCGCCCCCTTCATCGGCGGCGGACGGCTTAGCCGCCGGCAGCCTCGGGAGACGACGAGGGAGAGGGCCGGGGTCTAGGTGGCGGCAGCGGTGGGGCTATGGTTTGGCTCCCCTGTCGCCTGGAGGAGGCGACCGAGGGGAGATTTGGCCTTGTTGTCGACCGAAACAATTTGTTCTCCTCTAAGAGCATCTCCACTGATCCTCTCCAAAAGCCTCCACGGCTCAACTTAGCATCCGGCGTCTCCTGGCCAAACCCAGTAGAAAAAGAGTCTAGCGGGGGTGCCGGCACACCGCGTGTTGGCGGGAAAGACGCGGGAAACGCCTGCATGGCCGTGGATCTGCCCCGTCAGCGTCCGTCGAGTCGTCTTCCTCATCGCCGCCCGTCGAGTCGCATCGGCGTTAATGTGCCCGCTCGTCTTCAGCGCACCTGCTCGTCTTCAGCGGCGGTCAAACGCTGCTCGCCCTGCTCGCCTTCCGCGTCGAGTCGCGTCGGCGTTAGTGCGCCCGCTCATCTTCTGCGCACCTGCTCGTCTTCAGCAACGGTCAAAGGTTGCTCGCCCAGCTCGTCTTCCGCGTCGGCGTTAATGCGCGCCTGCTCGGCTTCATTGCATCTGCCCGTCACTAAAATTGGATTTTTTCATGTGGTCTCAAACTTTTATCTTACACAAATATATTTTTTGTAAATTTTCAGGCACCTTCTATGCTTCGTTAGAATCTTTGGTGGAGAATAATTGAATTTCTTCTGTACTCTCAACCCTTTCCAGGGAGCCTTATAATGAATTTGTCAGAACCTTGGTGGATGAACAACTCATTTTGTGTACAAAACTGATGCAAACCTTCCGCCTCCATTGACTGCACAAGCGATAACGAAGATGATGGCAAGTAGCAGCAGTTGATGGATCAGAATTTGGAACATTACTTTTCGTAGTTTTATGATTTCAACTGGTTTTTATGCATAATCCCTACTTATAATGCTTCCTACTTACAATTTGCTCAGTTACCACCGTACTGATTTTTTGGTAGATTTTTCGGCAACAATAGTGTAGACATTTTTCAGAATTGCTGTCTTTGCTGTGCAAAGTTTTTAATACTCTGATTTGTTTAGTTATGTCATGTTCCTTTTCTTTTTTGTATTTGAATTATTAATTTTTAATTTTTTCCATCAGTTTGTAAATGTTTTGAATTTGTGGCTTTCTGCAAAAAACTTGCATGACCAAACTGGGTTCTGGGTGACATCAGGTTTGCGATCAACGAACGAGCGAACTAAGAGTATCTCCAGTCGCGTCCTTCAAACAACGTCCGGCGAAAGCGCCAGATTGGTCGTTTGGGGGCGTCCGGACCAAATTTGTGTTTGGAGGAGGTCCCTTTCCTAGCCACGTGCCCCAAACGTGATCTCCAAACAAAAAGTAAGTGTAAAAATCGTGTCCGGCGTCCTAGTAAAGCCTCTATATACACAAGAGATGGGCTAGAAACACCGAACAATATTTGAGTCACGTCCGAACCAAAGCGATTTTTGAGGCACGCGACTGAGATGCTTTGGGGAAGCGAGTGGAGAATGCTCTAACCAGCGCGAACGACCCAGCGAACGAACAACATCAGTTTTTCCCTGAGTCAACGAACGAACCGCCAGACTGAGCCCGTGAAGGAATGTGGAAAGGGAACGAACGAATCGAATGAAGCAGTAAATGGGACAGGCCCATAAGAGCGTCCGCGCGTCGAAGGGGTACGCGCGCCAGCGCTAACGGACGCTAAAAGCGCTCCCGAGCGAGTGGGGTGTCCCTATTCTCCGCTTTAAGCGGAGCTTCCGATTGGCTCCGCATGCCCCCGTCAACAAATGGGCTCGGCCCAGTAGTAGTTTCCGCGCGTGCGTGAGTGGACAGTGTTCGTTTTTCCATCGTTTATCCAATCTTTCCACGTTGTTCTCAAAACAAAAAAATTCAATCATTCCATGCGCTTAGCTCATTCTTTCCGCGTGGTTTTCACGTGACAGGTTTAGTTTTTTTTCGTGTGCTCTTTTACTCGTTTGGTTCGCCGTTCTTTTTTGTTTCCTCGCTGGAAAGTAGATCTTTATGAAGAAACAGTGTAATGGATCTTCACGACACATATTTTTCAAATGGATCAAACAAAAAAAACAGTACTATGTGTTGAAATCCAGAACCTGAACAACTCTGTTGATCTTCAAAAGAAATGAACGAACTCCATTTCGGATCGACACCTGTTTCGCGCGTACGAATGACTGTTTCGCGCGTAGGTTTGACCGTTCTGTTTTATTCTGTAGCTTTTCGCACATAACGTTTGAAGCTGCTTCTTTTTCCAAATTTTATTGCTTCGAGAACATTATGGAGAAAGTAGCAGTGCGAAATCAAAAAAGAACGAAAGTCAGTGTAGTATTAACTCTTAGGAACGAACCTTCACTAATTTTTAAAACAATCTGCTGATTGTTCTGAAGAAGCTGCCATTCAAACTTTCATTTCAGGAAAGTACCAATGCGAAAAAACGAAGTACAAAAGTCACAGTAATTTTCTTATGAAGAACATTAGTTGTCCGAATGGGCCTGCAGGAGGACAGTGTTTCATTTAAGCAAACTTTGCATAGTGAAAAATCAGAGTACTAGTGCCAAAAAATTATCCATTTAATTTATTTGCTGCCTTTCACATAGATAAAACTTTGTTGATTGCTGGAGTCTCATGACAAAAAATATCACCACTCCATTTCCCTTGTATCTTTACCATGCTGATTCACTATCAACTAGCATTGCATCCATGCTGAAAGAATATCAACTATGAAAATTCCTATTACATGAACGGTTTCATCCATTAACAATTTCCATCTTTGAACAAAATTGAAAATGTATGAAATCCCACGTTGAACATTTTTGAAAAAACGATAAGGATTACCAGCTCGAATAGTTCCTAACTTAAAAAAATTCTAAAAAACAATGAATTTTATTCCCAATGTTGGTTACATGAACGGATATCGATGATGAACAAAATTGCAAAAAGCATGAACGGTTTCCTTCTTTAAAAAATTTCGAGGATGAACGGATTTTCGAGGAAGAAAGTACTTGAAAATGTGCGAAGTCCCACATTGAACATTTTTCAACCTTGAGCATTCCTATTACATGAACGAATTACAACTACGAACGGTTTCCTCTTTGAACATTCCTATTTGCATGAACGAATTTCACCTATTAACGGTTTCCGTTTTGGAACAATTTTGAAAATGAACGCACTACCACCTCGGATTTTTTTTTTGAAAAATGAACGGATTACCACGTTGAACATTTTCCAACTCAATAATTTTGAAAAACATGAACGAATTTTCCAAAAAAGACATGAACAGATTTCCATGATGAACGGTTTTCTTCTTTAAACAATTTTCAACGGATGAACGGATTTCCAAGGTTTGGTTACATGAACGGATATATATTCTTCACCAAAAATTGCAAAAAGCATGAACAATTTCCTTCTTTAAACAATTTTCAATGATGAACGGAATTTCGAGGATGAACGGATTTGAAAATGTACGAAGTCCCATGTTGAACATTTTTGAACCTTGAACATTCCTATTATATGAACGAATTTCAACTACGAACGGTTTCCTCCTTGAACATTCCTATTACATGAACGAAATTCACCTATGAACGGTTTCCATTTTGGGACAATTTTGAAAAATGGACGCACTCCCACCTTAATTTTTTTTTGAAAAATGAACGGATTACCACGTTGAAATGGGCCGGCACAGAAATGACTGCCCTGTGCGGAGCGTCGTATGCCTCCGGCTATAAGCGGAGAATATGAATTTTCGCGCGAAAAAAGAACCTAATGTTGGGTCGCGGGGAGCCAAGGTTTTCGGCCGCGCGGGTTGTGGACTGGGAGGAGGAAGTCGGCATGATTTGGCCCACACCGCCGCATGGAATGGATGGCCGCACAACTCCAAAGCGGGCCGGATTACGCGTGTTGTTTTGTTCCCCATCGGAAAGAAGCAGCGGCTGCGCGGCTAGGTACTTCTATTTCACGCCTTAAGCCCATTTATCCGTCGCTGGCTTTTCCACGTGGGTGACTCGTGTGTCGCTGTCTGTAGCTTCGGTTTCCAAATATCTAAACAGAAATTAAATCGAACAAAAAGCAAAACTGAAAAGTGTTCAAAAGTAAAACATGTTCAAAATACGAAAAAGTTTACATTTGAAAAATTTAAAAAATAAAAATGTTCGAAGTTTGAAAAAGTTCAACAAACATTAAATATAAAAAGTTCAAAATCTACAAAATTTAAAACTGAAAGATGTTGAGAATTGAAAACTTTTCAAAAGTAAAAAAAAATCAAATTTTTAAAATGTTCAAAGAAAATAAAAGTTAAAAAATGACTGGAAAAAATAAAATTACCACCAGATCAAAGCAAAAAATAAAAACAGAAAACCCGGAGCAGAAATCATAGTGTAGAAGAAAAGCCACGTACAGAAAAACCGGATAAAAAAATCTCAACTCGAAACCAGCGCGGACCAACGGAAATAGCACGCACGATGCGTAAAGAAAAATGGGCCTGGCCCAACACATATCGCTTCAGGCGGGAGCGATCCTAACGCCCGCATTAAGCGGTGAATAGGATTTGCCGAGCGAGTGGGCGCTAGCGTGCGGGCGAGCGTGGCCAGGCGCCAAGGTGGGCCGACCGGCTGGAGGCCCAGTGCGGGGCAGAGCAGCGGCCTGGCTGGGCACGGGTGGTGGGCCGGCGGCTCGTTGCGGGCGCGGCCCAGGGAGGGGATGGAGCTGGGCCAAGCCGGCCTGGTGGCTGTTTGGTGCGGTGGAAAAAGGGGAAAAAGGAGGTTGGGCTGGAGGAGGAAGAACGGGCCGGCCGGTACTACCGGGCTGGTACTGGTCTGGTACCGGCTGGGCTCTAGGGGCTTGCAGAGATTCTGCCGGTACTTGGCCGAAACCCAGGCCGGTAGTACCGGCCCCTTTTTTTTACAAAATAAGAGGCAACGGTAAAATGCATGTCTTAAGCTAGAAAACTCCAAATGAGGTAAAATCAATTTTGCTGAAAAGAGGACGAAAAGAGCTACCTTCAAACATGGTGAAAATATGTAAAAGCGTGGAGGATGATTTTCTTATGGATTTAGAGGTGCAACCTCTCAATACGGTAAACCGAGAAAATCATCCAACTCGAACACGCAACATGAGATGCATGCGGAATCCATTTCCGATGAGCTAAAGCTTGTCATGAGAATGAACACAAGCTCTAAAACATATCATGGATAAGAACCAACAACAACCAAAAAAAATGGTGCAATGCATGCAAGGTTTGAGCTCTCTCCGATGATGCGACCAACTATCCTACCAAGCACAAACCTTGACCTTGCGCATTCCACTCGAGCCGGCAAGCTCCATCTTCATAACTCTTCAACATCGTACATGCCACCGTCTTCATCCAACATAAACGCCACCATCTTCATCCATCTTATAAGTCGTCTTCGTCCCTCTTCATTTTCTACACCGTCGTCATCCCTCTTCGACACCGTCTTCATCCGTCTTCTTCATTGCACTCGATCTTCTTCATCTTGCAACCTTGAGACCAACATATGACTCAAGCATTGCCTATGGACACGACCTAAGAGAGTGTCTCAATACAATCATTATTCCATAGAGATTTTCATCAATTACCAAAACCACACATGGGGGCTCCATGTCTTTTCAAAAGGAAAACTGGCTTTACGCAAAATAAACTCTACATAAAGCCTCGCATACCAGCTTTGCTAACAGGTTGTACTAAGTCTTGTTGGGTCCCTGTACTCAGCTTTGCATGCTTTGTATCAGAAGAAGTTGCACCAACAAATGGTGGTTCTAGGTCGACATCGACGAGCAGCTTGGGATTCCCAGGTGGCAGCCTGGAATCTATGGGTTGGGACATCGCCGTTATGCTCCTGGCCTCTTAGGCTTTTTTCCATCTTGCTATTTAGAATAGCATAACTTTGCTTCCGTTGATTGATGAAATGTCAGGTCAGTGACCTCTGCTTGTAATACTTTGGTTTTTCGCTCAGTGCTGAGCTTGTATTACGCTTTGAGTCATAGAGTCACTGTTATGTTGCCAATTCTCACCTCGTAGGCCCTAGAGATCTAAGTTACGCTTATGCCAGATGGAGATCTGGCCTCCGGGGTTGCCACAGTGGGCGGTGGGGGCACCACTAATAGCTGTTGACGGGCTTGATGAAGTGTCTTGATATTCCCCAGCAACTACGTCAAAAAGATATTGATACGTTGGGACTCCAAGTGCACAGTGTTGTATCAAGGAAGTATCTTACCCACAAGAGTGACTCGAGGGTTTATATCAAATCTCGGGAAACTGGAAGCAAGAGTGTACTCTTCTATCTTCTTCAAGCAAACCTACAAGTAAAATAAATGCCTTGTTTCCCCAACTCCACCGTGTGGTTGTCAAGCGCAAGGTTTCGCGTAAGTAAATAACACAAGTAGCAATCAAACAAGTAGAAACTAAACTAGATAAGATAACTAAATAAAAAAATGTAAAGAGGTTGATTGTTTTTGGTGTTTTGGATGCAAATAAGAAAAATAAATATTTTTATATTTTCGAATTAAAATAGTGCAGCAAATAGAAAACAATGTAAAAACAATATAAAGGTGTTTCTTATGATAAAAAGTGAACCGGAGTTCATGGGTTCACTTGACTATTCTCTCGTAAAGTTGTGGTGAACAAAAAATAATTCGTCAATGATATATGATGGTGCAGATAATATTATATGTAAGATTAGAATTAATATGGGCTTCACGTCCTAATATAGAGATGATGCAACACATCCCTCTTATACTCCACAAGAAATAAACTTCATCAATCTTGTATTGAGAATTAACAGAGCATAGAAATAAGTACTTTGACATGAAATTTGAATATCAAATGTTCTACCTTGAACAAACAAAATCACCATTGCTGTCACATGATGAACATAGCACATGCATTCACTTTATCCCTAGTGAGGTAGCAAAAGAAGGCGAAGCCATAATAGATCTTGAACATATTGTCACTATCCAATCTCTAAAATCATGCTACTCCATCTAACACACACATCACCCCACACACGCTCTTGCACAGATGTTGGATCAGAACATAAACTTAAGAACATGGTACATAATATGCATCTATCAATACATCTCACAATATAATAAGATCATACCTCATAAAACAATATCATAGAATAAGGATCCACCGCATAGGTATTACAAATATGACCATAATCATCATAGGCAACTCATATGGCACTAAGTACTATGAAGAACATGAGAGAAATAGATCAATCTACTGCCACAAACATGTAGTCCAGAGGTGGACTACTCCCTCTTGGTCATGGTGATGATGAAGACGTTGGAGAAGGTGGAGATCCTTCCAGCGGTGATCCTGGTGGAGTTCCCCCCCTCCAATCTTCTCTGCAGCGGCCTCCGTTTTGGTTTTCTGTCTTTCTGCGGCGCTCTCCTCCCGAGAACTCTTGAGGGCCATATATATAGTCGTTTTTAGGGCAAAATACGTCGGTTCATGAAAGTAACATGAATGATAAGTATTATGGATCGTATAGCATGCTTGGAAAGATCCTATCGAATTGTTGGAAGATTCTTTGTCTTTTTTCAGGAGTATTTCTTTTGACTCTTGAACACAAGAAAGTAATCAGGACATGTATGTGCTAAACCTCCAACAAAATAAAAAGTAGAGAGCATAAAACATGGTTTTGAGCTATGCAATTCATGTCAACAATAATAATAAGGATGGGGTACCAAGTATCTCATGTATGAAGATATCTATGTGTCATGAGTTTGACCTCTTATGAGTAAGTGTTGCCTCATTTTCTTGAATGCTAAGGACTACACCTTTCGTTTCACAACATCGGGTTACCAAGACCTTTCAACATACATGTTTCAACCAAGTGTCGCAATGAGGTACCTTCATGCCGCCTGTTCAAAGGACCAAAGGAGATGTGCATCTCAACTATAGACCATCCATACCGGGACAACATGAACAACACACTTTGAGCATCCTCTCTAACTCTCTCTCACTTTTTTCTCATACTCCTTTTTTTGTTTCTTTTCTTTTCTCACTCTTTTTTTCACAACTCTTTTTTCACTCTTCCTATTGAGGATGCTCGTTGCTGAAACTTCCACCATGATTAAGCATGGCTTCCGTTAGCGGCCCATTTCTCTTCTCTAACAATGCATGCCTACTTTCTTAAAATAACCTCCATTCATACCACGAGAGATAGCCATCAACAAAACAAAATAAATGATGATCAACGAAGGGTGAAATACCCCAAAAGTGCAATGTTGAAAGACTTCCCCAGTAAACATGGTTACGGTCTAGCTCATTACTCATAATCAGTCAAACCAACAACATGCATAGTGGTATTTCCTAATAAACCTTACTATTTTATGAGCTTTAAATTACACGAAAAGGAAATTTTGAAAAGGTTGGACGCAAAACACACACTTTATACTTGGAATAACAAGTGCAATGTAGGTAGATATGATAGACATTGGATTTGAGTTGAGATTGGAAAGAAGTCTATGCTTGTGTAAGAATTCAAATCTTTTGGCTAGCAAGGGGTCTAAAAGCATGCAATAGTATCCATAGACTATTCATTCATCATCAAACAATATCATTCATCATCAAACAATGATACTTAAAATTAAACATCTATGTATACTAGCAAGAAGTAACACTGAATAAGGCACATAACAGATCATCACTCAATAGAGCATGTGAAACTAGAAATACAATACACAAAATAACTTTCAGCTTTTAGGCATTCCTCCTTTTCTTTTTAAAATCATGCAACTTATGTTACTTTGAACATTCATAGATAAAGAGTTTGGTCCAGTAGATGATACATATGCATTATAAACTCTCAATATGATGTTCCTCTCACAAAACAAAACAAAACTGGACACAAATAAAACAAGGATGCTTCAAGTTTTTGCGAAAATTCTATGTTTCTCAAAAAACAGAGTTTAGAGGTGCTCAAACCAGGAATTTTTAAATGAGTACAGTGGGGTTGCATGGACATCCCCAAGATTATGATATTCATCATACTTGAATCATCTTAGTGTGATATTCCTCCATTCCCTGTGAAAAACTTTAACACAAACTTTTCTGCCCATTCTTTTCGATGGGTGATGTTAGAGGTACAAATAAATCATGATTGCACGATTTTACTCAAGAATAAAATTATATATTCATGAAAAAGAGACCACATAATGATCTAATCATTCTAGCATATCAAAAGATCCAAGTAAAAATCACATTGTCACTCAAAAGAATGGATTTAACAAAGCAAGACAAAATCTGTCCAGAATTTTCGCTGCAGCAAAACTTAATTTTTGCTCAACTTAGACACCACATAAAATTAAGAAAATTTACGTGAATATAGAGGATGAAAATTTAGAGCTACTATGATTTTATCAAGATTTTAGGAGTTACCAGAAAAATAAAAAATCATGCACTAAAAAGTGCAGCGCAGAAATCAACAACTCCATATTATGTTTGCAACTTTAAACATCCAAATGGATAAAAACTTGATACTTTATTTAAAACCCAAAGAGTAAATTAAAATAAAATTAACATGCTACATAAAGCATGGAAAAATTAAAAAACAAATAAAAACATCTCGGGTTGCCTCCCGTAAAGCGCCTTCTTTATAGCCATATAGCTAGGCTTACTTATTTGATTCAAGTGACATGGAAATTATGTGGTAGCATAAATGCTACCTCCTTCCTTGGAAAGTGTTCCATACACTTCTTATGAGGGAACTGAAACTTAACATTCCCTTCCTTCGAATCAATAATAGCTCATGTTGTTCTCAGAAAAGGTCTTCCAAGGCTAATAGGACTAGAGGTGTTTCTCCCCATGTCCATAACAGTGAAATCAATAGATACATATGTCATATGAAATTCAACCATTACATCTTTTGATTTTCCTATAGCCTTTTTGGTTGAATCATCAGCAGGTAATAAATCAATAGAGCATTGTTCCATATTTTTAAGATTTAGTAATTTATATAGCTCTTTAGATATGACAGAAACACTAGATCCTAGATCAAGAATGGCATGGTGTGTTTATTTGTCAATAGATATTAAAATATTGGGGATCCATACATCCCCAAGCTTAGATGGTATCATGGCCTCATTATTATACCTATGAATCTTTTCTTTAATAACATAGTTATCGATATAAGAACAAGCACTACAAGAAAAGTTGCCATGGCCGACGAAGTTGAAGTCGCGCCGTGGTTGCTGGTGTACCATGGCCGACGATTTTGGTCCCTCCGTGGTGCATGTCAAAACTTTTTTTTTTTCTCGTTTTTGAGGCCACCTAGCCCGACGAAAGCGGCCAAAACGTGGCGTATGGTGGCCCGGGACGTGGTGCATCTCGAAATCTCGGGTTCGCCGGCCGAGTCAACGCAAATCCGCACCGCCGAGGGATGTAGGGCCCAGATGGCAGCCTCTCTGGCATTGTTTTTTTTCTACATCGCGCCATCTCGTTCAACGTTCTCCGATCGAGCCGTTTACGATGCAGGATCATGGGTCCCGCATGTCATCCTCTATGAACCAAAATTCTTTCTATTCTTGGATTTTTTTTGACCCCCTGATTTCTGGCTACTTCCTTTTTCTTTTGATCCCTTGCCGCCTTGGAAACGTTGAGACCGCTGCTGCTAAATGGGACCCGCATGTCATCCTCTATGTGCAATCAACTTTCTTTTCTTGGAGTTTTTTTTGGCACCTCAAATTTGGTCACTTGCCTTTTTCTTTCGATCCCCTGCCGCCTCTCAAACGGTGATACCGCTGCTGCTAACTGGGACCCGCATGTCATCCTCTATGTACTATAAAACTTTCTTTTCATGGATTATTTTTGGCACCTCAAATTTGGTCACTTGCCTTTTTCTTTCGATCCCCTGCCGCCTCTCAAACGGTGATACCGCTGCTGCTAACTGGGACCCGCATGTCATCCTCTATGTACTATAAAACTTTCTTTTCATGGATTATTTTTGGCACCTCAAATTTGGTCACTTGCCTTTTTCTTTCGATCCCCTGCCGCCTCTCAAACGGTGATACCGCTGCTGCTAATCGGGACCCGCATGTCATCCTCTATGTACTATAAAACTTTCTTTTCCTGGATTATTTTTGGCACCTCAAATATGGTCACTTGCCTTTTTCTTTCGATCCCCCGCCGCCTCTCAAACGGTGATACCGCTGCTGCTAACTGGGACCCGCATGTCATCCTCTATGTACTATAAACCTTTCTTTTGTGGGATTATTTTTGGCACCTCAAATTTGGTCACTTGCCTTTTTCTTTCGATCCCCTGCCGCCTCTCAAACGGTGATACCGCTGCTGCTAACTGGGACCCGCATGTCATCCTCTATGTACTATAAAACTTTCTTTTCTTGAATTATTTTTGGCACCTCATATTTGGTCACTTACCTTTTTCTTTCGATCCCCGCCGCCTCTCAAACAGTGATACCGCTGCTGCTAAATGGGACCCGCATGTCATCCTCTATGTACTATAAAACTTTCTTTTCTTGGATTTTTTTGGCACCTCATATTTCGTCACTTGACTTTTTCTTTCGATCCTCGCTTGCCTCTCAAACAGTGATACCGCTGCTGCTAAATGGGACCCGCATGTCATCCTCTATGTACTATAAAACTTTCTTTTCTTGGATTTTTTTGGCTCCTCATATTTGGGCACTTGCCTTTTTCTTTCGATCCTCACGCCTCTCAAACAGTGATACCGTCGCTAAATGGGACCCGCATGTCATCCTCTATGTACTATTAAACTTTCTTTTCTTGAATTATTTTTGGCTCCTCATATTTGGGCACTTGCCTTTTTCTTTCGATCTCATGCCACGTTTGAAACGTTGAGGAACCTGCTGGCTCATGGGACCCGCATGTCATCCTCTATGTGCTATAAAAGTTTCCTTTGTTGGATTTTTTTTCACCCTCTCGATTTTTGGCTTGCCTTTTTCTTTTGATCCCCGCCCCCTTTGAAACGTTGAGTAAGCTGTTGGCTCAAGGGACCCGCATGTCATCCTCTATGTCCATCAACTTTCTTTTCTTAGATTTTTTCACCCCTAATTACTAGCTACTTTCTTTTTCTTTTGATCTCAAGCCGCATTACAAACATTGAGACCGCCGCTGCAAAAATGGGACCCACATGTCATCCTCTATGTACAATAAATCTTGGATTATTTTTGGCTCCGATATTTGGTCACTTGCCTTTTTCTTTCGATCTCATGCCGCCTTTGAAACGTTGAGTAAGCTGCTGGCTCATGGGTCCCGCATGTCATCCTCTACGAACAATAAAAGCTTCCTTTCTTTGAGTTATTTTTTAACCATAATTTCTCGGCTATTTGCCTTTTTCTTTTGATCCCCTGCCCCGTTGAAACGATGAGGACGTCATGGCAGGTCGGTCCCACATGTCATCCTCTATGAACAATAAAAGTTTCCTTTGGTGGATTTATTTTTGACCCCTAATTAATTTCTGGCTATTTCCTTTATTTTTCTTTTGATCCCCCGCCGCCTTGGAATTGTTGAGAATCTGCTGCCTCATTTTTCTTTTGGTCCCGTGCCGCCTTGGAAACGTTGAGACCGTTGCTACAAAATGGGACCCGCATGTCATCCTCTATGTACAATAAAGTTTCTTTTCTTGGATTATTTTTGGCTCCTGATATTATGTCACTTGCCTTTTTCTTTCGATCTCATGCCGACTTTGAAACGTTGAGGATGCTGCTGCCTCATGGGTCCCGCATGTCATCCTCTCAGAACGATAAATGTTTTGTTTTCTTGTATTTTTTTACCAACTGATTTTTGGCTTTTTTTATTTTCGATCCCCTGCCGCCTTTGAAACGTTGACTCCGCTGCTGGCTCATGGGTCCCCGATGTCAGCCTCCCCGTACAAGAAACATGTGATATTTTATTTTGCAGACAATAAACGTTGTATTTCGCTCTGAGCTATTGCAAACGGATAAATTAAATCTTTATATCTACATAAACAAACTTATATGTTGAATCTCCTTGTTTTTTGTTTTTGCGAAGCATAGGACTTTCCTGTTTTTTTTGAGAAAAATCCGACCTTTCCTGTTTTGGAGTGGGCTGAAATTGTACGAGTCAAAAGGCCCAAAGAAGATAGTTCGAAGGCCCGATGTCCAGATACAGCCCAATTAAAATCTTTCTTTTCTTGGATTTTTTTCACACCCGATTTACGGCTACTTCATTTTTCTTTCGGTCTGTGCCGCCTTGGAAGCGTTGAGACCGCTGCTACAAAATGGGACCCGCATGTCATCCTCTATGTACAATAAAGTTTCTTTTCTTGGATTATTTTTGGCTCCTGATATTATGTCACTTGACTTTTTCTTTCAATCTCATGCCGACTTTGAAACGTTGAGGAAGCTGCTGGCTCATGGGTCCCGCATGTCATCCTCTATGAACAATAAAAGTTTTCTTTGTTGGATTTATTTTTTTCCCCTAATTTCTGGCTATTTGTCTTTTTCTTTTGATCCCCTGCCCCCTTTGAAACGATGACGACGCAGCTGGCAAGTCGGTCCCACATGTCATCCTCTATGAACAATAAAAGTTTCCTTTGATGGATTTATTTTTTACCCTAATTAATTTCTGGCTATTTCCTTTTTTATTTTGATCCCCTGCCGCCTTGAAATAGTTGAGGATGCTGCTGCCTCATGGGTCCCGCATGTCATCCTCTCAGAAAGGTAAATGTTTCTTTTCTTGAATTTGTTTACCAACTGATTTTTGGCTTATTTTTTCTTTCGATCTCCTGCCACCTTTAAAACGTTGACGACGCTGCTGGCTCATGGGTCCCCAATGTCAGCCTCCCCATACTGCAAATCCTCTTTCTGCAAAGGTTGTATTTCTAGATAGATAAGGTGGATTCGAATCGCCATGGTTCAGCAGACTCAGGTAAGCCTTCTTGCACTAATTAATGGAAGTAGTGTATCGCAAGGTCAAGACATGTGGCTCAGTGTAATGAATCTATATGAATCATGTTGTGGGTTCAATCTGATAGTTCTCTAACAGGTCAGCCAAAATAGAAATTAAGTTTTTTTCTAAAAGGGAAATGCAAATTAAGATGAACACAAACATTAGTTATCATAATAGCTGATCATACATACATACTTGCTAAGAGCAAAAGCTTGCCAGAGTTTTACCACCCATACAATTAATTAGCGATTCGTATAAGATAACCTTATATAAGTATAACTACAAATGCATTTGCTAAGGGCTCATGGGACAACAGAACTAGACAACCGCGAACTTTATGACCAGCATGTCACAGCGGCATCGAAAGATCTTGACCTTCAACTTTGATCCAATGCAAAGTTTGGCACCGTCAATGAACTTTTTCCACCTGGAAGTAACTGCCAAGCGGCCATCTGTGGGACTGACAGAGTACCGTCCCTCCACGGTGAGACCTTCACTCTCCATGACGAGGGATATCTTGCCCCTTCGGCCGCATTGAGATCCTTGGAGATACTTTTAGGCAATTTCGATTCAAAGCAAGAGATACCACCAAAAATTAGTCAATGGCACCAATGCACTGAACCATGTGAGACTTTGAGCAGAGAAGACATCAAGATAAGAGCAGTTATGCTGTCATATACTCACGAACATAGCCTTCAGATGCGTCCTGGTCACCACACGGGTGGCCACAGCAATGAGCTGAGACCTCGGTGATCTGGCTGGGGCAGGTGCATGAGCCTGGGCTGGTACACGAGCTGGTGCTGATGCAGAGACTGCCGGGCAGGTGCGGTAAACGGTGCCTCTAGAGGAACCGGTGCTGATGCAGAGGACTGTTGGGCAGGTGCAGAACGGTGCGCAGCTAGAGGAACCAAAGGCCGATGCAGAGCTCACGGGCATGTGTAGTATATGGGGCCTCTACAGGAACCAATGCTGATGTAGGGGACTGCTGGGTAGATGCAAGAAACGGAGCTGGTACAGAACCGGTGCTGATGCGGGAGAGAGTGGGAAGCCGGTGCGGTCCGGTGTGGTTGCCCTTTGTGACATCCGCTCTGTTCCGTCGGGGATCTGCAGCTTTGATCATGTTAAACCCAGCAAGCTAGAACAGAGGGAATGGTTTAGAACAAGCTGCTCGTAATGCGGTTATCAAAAGATATGAGTAGAAAAAAGTTACATATTATATATTTGGAAGTGTCTCCAACTCGTAGCGATTACGTATATCTGCCCGTTTGAGTTTCGATCCTCGGCTCGTCGCCCTTCTTCGCACCGTAGTCAAAAGCAAACTTTCTCCAATCATGTCCATACAAATATGTGATGGCCTGCGTCTTGTAGACATACACCTCATAGACCGTGTAGGTGTTCATCAATTTGCCATTGCCATGCATAGTGAAAGATCCTTCATGCGGACACATCTGGTTAATCATTGGACGAAGTTCACAAGGTACGATCTGCATGTGAAAATTGATACAAATGTAAGAAGCAGGAAGACTAAAAACAAGACTTTACTATATGCCAATTCATGCTAAACCACTGAGAATACATACCTGTAACTCTGTGAAGGAGCTACTAGAAAGGTAGATAGAGCCATAGGAGGTGTTATATGCGGGGTATGTACATGGGCCCGCCATATTCCCGCAAGCTCGGCATCGGGATGGTGAAGGAAACATGGGAGGTACTACTGGTGCGTAGCGCTGAACGTAAGTGGAAGAATTAGGTTGTGTAAAGTGCATAGTTCAGAGCAATGCAAATGTTGACAAGCAAGTGCATAACACTATGTTACAAACTGAACAGTGAAAAATTAGTGTATGATGAATATAAGCATGCTAATTTGGTGTTTCCGAATTCCAAAAAGCATTAGACAGAGCCAGTGATAATATCAGACATAAATCATGGCATGTATATGTGGCTTAAGAAAATATACCCGAACCCTTGGATGGTTACGGCCCGGCTGATCCTTGGACTTGAGCTTATATAAGCATCCAGCAGGTGGGGCTGACCGTACCTAGGTGCCAGCCTCTGCAGATGCCTCATCCGCAGCAGTTGCAATCCTTTTGACCAATGAAGGCTTAGCAGTTTCAGTCTGCATATAAAAATTGAAGAGCAACAGACATCAGCAAAGTGATATATAAAATGAATCTATGAGACACCGATGCATATAGTGCCGGATGTAAGTGGAAGAATAGGTGTGTGTGTTTCGAACTATTGGTAAGCATTAGACAAAGCCGGCAATAAACAGACAAAAATCAAATCATGTATGAGGATTAAGAAAATATACCTCAAGCATCGAAAAGGGTACCACCCAAATGGCCCGTGGCCTTGTGCTTGAGGAGGTTTTCGAAGATGGTGGCAGCACCATCGTCTTCACAAGCAGCCTCATCGGGATCATTTTTATCCATTTGAGTAGAGGAACAGAAGTTTCATCCTGCATATGAATAGCAACAGAACTCATCATTGATATTTAATAAATCTATGAGATAGACTGATGCAAATAGTGCGGGGTGTAAGTGGAAGAATAGGGTTGTGCATAGAGAACAGTTGACAACAATGCAAATGATTACAAAAGAAGCCAATGGAAATCAACAGTTTATATACTGGATGAGACAGACTGAAAAGTGAAAAATTAGTGTATGATGATTGTAAGCAAACGCAGTGTTTCGAACTTTTGGTAAGCATTAGACAAAGCCAACGGTAATTAAACAGATAATAATGAAATCATGTATGTGGATTAAGAAAATATACCAGATTCATTAAAAGGTCACCACCCAGCTGGCCCATGGCCTCGTGCTTGTAGAGGTTTTCGGAAGATGGTGCCGGCACCATCGTCCTCACAGCAGCCTCATTAGCCCCATTTTGCATCCACTTGAGTAAAGGCGTTAAAGCAGTTTCAGCTGCATAAGAATGGGAACAGATCTCAAGACAGTGATATTGAATGACTACGAGACAGATCGATGCATATAGTGCTAGATGTAAGTGGAAGGGTATGGCCGTGTATGGACAACAGTTCACAACAATGCAAGGGTGTGTTCGGTTCTGAAACAGCGTGGAATGGAATGGAATGGTTCCATTTCAGAGGAATGGAATGGTTACATTTTTGTTCGGTTGGGAAAAATGGAGAGCAGAAGAGATCGAGGTTAAACTAACCAATTGTCTCAAAATTGTAATTAACAATTGCAAATGACATTTTAATCTCAAAGTCGTAATTAACAGCGCCTAATGGTGCTCTTTTAATCTAAAAATCGAAATTAACATCATTTTATGTTGGGTTAGGGGAACTGGAGTAGATGAACATTACTGTATGATGATTGTAAGCAAACGAATTTGGTGTTTCTAAACTTTTGGCTTCGAGATCTTATGGGTTTCAACTCTAGCCTACCCCAACTTGTTTGGGACTGAAAGGCTTGGTTGTTGTTGTTGTTGTTGTAAACTTTTGGCAAGCATAGAAAAAACCGACAATAAACAGAGAAAAATCAAGGCATGTTTTGTGGATTAAGAAAATATACCATATTCATTAAAAGATCACCACCCAGCTGGTGCGTGGCCTTGTGCTTGTAGAGGCATTTAGAAGATGGGGGCGGCATCAACATACTGGCAGCCTGATCAGCCGCAGTTTTGATCTTCCTTTTGAGTAAAGGCCCTAAAGTTTCAGTCTGCATATGAATAGCAAAACAAAAGGCAGACCTCAGCAGTGATATTGAATTACTGTATGAGATAGACTGATGCATATAGTGGATGCTCTTAGCCTTTTGCAGCGTGAACACTAGCTATGGACAGACAAAAAACTAGTTAACTCAGCTTTGTCTAGATATGAATGTACTACCACCATCCAAAAGCTTAAGCCTTATTTATTTTTGAGAAATCAAAACAAGCAAAGTTTGACCAAAATTTTAGAACATTCTATCAACAAATATAATACTGTGTAGATACCGTAGGAAAATATATTTTATTATCTATTTAATGATATTAATTTTGTATTTTGCATGTTACTGATTTTTGGTAAAAGCTTAGTCAAACATGGTATAGTTTGACTTTCTAAAAATAATATAAGCCCAAAGCTTTGGGATGGAGGCAGTAGTATCTAGAGCTAAAACACATCTAGATACATCCGTATCTATAGATAGTTGAGTCAATTAATTTGGATCTGAGGGAGTATCAGATTCAGACTACATCATGGTAAGTTGGTTAAAAAAAATTACCCCTGGGCGGTCCCTGCCCAGCTCGGCAGTGGCATTTCGCTTCTTGTGCTGCAGATCGGGCCATGCTCCTGCAGCAGGTGGGGCGCTATTCTCGTTCCCCATAGCCTCAGCACGGAACCTGGAGGTACCAACCTGATACAGAGAATATAGAGCATGGTGTCACAGAGGCTTTACGCACAAACAGCTGAAGACATGTGCTACTTTAAGCATATTCCAGAACAGGAACAGATTGAGGATGCAGAGACCAGAGAGACACTTAAAAGGTAAAGAGTGGATAAGCAAACGGAGTACACCGCTGCGGGGGCTGGGGACGCAGCTCAGGCTCAGCCAACTGCCCACATGCGTGGTGGCCTTACGCTCCATTGCCCCCACCGCCGAGGTCTTACCTTTCCTGTACAAGCTGACAAAAGATACAGTGAGGATCAGCAGAAACTACAAAGGTTGCAAATGTCGACAAATAAAGGAAGAACACCCCAATCCAAGCAAAGGTAGCCCCCGCCCCCCACCCCCATCAATCACTCCCAGCTCGAGGGTGACCAGAAAGACACCCCTTTGCCCAGAATAGGAAAGAGATGCGCAAGATATCGAGGAGAGGAAAAAAGAACCGATCTCGAGAAAGGAGAGAACATTACTAGTCCTACCTAATCCGCTTGGGCTAGATGCAGCTTGCCCCTCCAAGCTGGATGCCTGGACGGTGGAGGCGAAAGGAGGGGATCGAGCTAGCGGCTTGCATCCGTCGGCAATCGGCACTCGATCGGGAGAGAAGGGGTGCTACATAAAGGGGAGGGGTAACATATTTTATTACACAGTGAACTTACTGATGTGACTTGTCATTACATGTCTCACTGAAACTAGGGCCCATAGTGTGGCACCCCAAATTTACTTGAAGCTGCCGGCGGGACGCATTGGCGCGACAAGAAACCCCCGACTTGTAGCGGGGAAAGGACCCAGTTCACAAAACTTCGACAGTCAAGCACACCGCCACGCGCCAAGCACGCGGCTGTTCCTTCCACTTCCTCGGGACCGCCTCCCCTATCCGAAAACCCCAAATCCCAAGCTCAAACCAAAAAAAACAAAAACAAATCCCACGGCCGCCATGCATGTCCTCGTTAACCCATGGAGATCGTTCCGGACGATGCGGACCACCCGCCCGAGATCCAGAATTCCGTCCACCTCGAGGCACCGCGTGCTGTCTCAGCAGCGGCTTGAGGGCGCTGAAGAGGAAGTTCGCGGAAAGTGCTCATGGCAACCGTGCAAGCTCACCGGCGTGCTGTATCCCGAGAGGAACTGGTCAAAGCTTTGCTATTCGCCACACACAAAAAAATTGCGGGCCAAGATCTGGTCAAAGCTTCGTCGATGGCTTGCCGCGAGAGGCTTGGAGTCCAGAGTCAATAAACTAGCTGCTCGAGGACTTGGGCGGTTTACACGGATTCATATTAACTGACTCAAGTTTGTTAGTCTAGTTAACAAATGCATCTAGATACATCCATATCTAGACAGAATTGAGTCCATTAATATGAATCAGAGGGGAGTACCTGAAAGTGTTTCATGCTACCAACTAATGCGCTGGCAGGAATCGCTGTAGAAGTAATTGTGCTACTACTTGTACGATGAACTGATTGTGTGGGTGTCGAATTTTGCAACGCGATCATCCACTGAATGCTTAATCTAGCGCCAAAGGCGTACAAATCATAACATACTACAGCACCAGAACATAAGAGTACGAATCATAAAGTAGCTCAACATTTTGCATCAGGGCTGGGTGGTCCTGAGACTACCGGGACGCCCCTGATGATCTCCGGGTGTGCATCCTCTTCAACGCAAAGCTGTGTACTCGGTCCACGGCCTCCTTCTGTAGGCTGGATAATCTCAGGTGCAGGACCTTCGTCTATGAGAGGCTCGTCATCAGTACCATCCACAGGTGCATCAGGGCTGGGTGGTCTTGAGACTACCCGGACGCCCGTGATGATCTCCGGGGCGTGCATCCACTTCAACGCAAAGCTGTGTACTCGTCCACGGCCTCCTTCTGTAGACTGGATAATCTCAGGTGCAGGACCTTCGTCTATGAAAGGCTCGTCATCGGTACCATCCACGGGTGCATCAAACTGAGATTCATCTTCAAATCTCCCATCAAACTGAGAGACCTCTTTAACTCTATGCTTCTGCAATTAGTACATCAACCGATTAGACAAACATCTAAGGGATGCAACCTGAACAAATGCCGTTTTACATATTTACCTTCTCATCTGGCACAGCACATGTCCCAGAGCTGAAACCCGTTTCCTGAAGCAAGCGCTTTTTCTCTCCTTCCCGTCCATCCATCTGCAACAAGTTAAATTTGAGTACAGAACCTTGCACAGCAATGCAAACTATTGATTGAAACAGCGGCAGCATCAATATAAATAATTAACTACATATGCCAGCACACATACAGTGTGAGCAAGATCTGCTTCTCCTGCTAAAGGATCATTATATGGTTCACCATGCTAAACCCGCCTAACATATGTGCGGTCCATCCCAAAAATGTGTAAATGATCTCGCCACTACAGTGGTGAGGCCTCTTCTCACCATTCATACATGTGCAGCGCGGGCAATACACGTCCAGGTTGTGACCATCATGAGCTCTAATAAACCCCATAAAGGGTTGAACACCATTTATATATGAAGGGGAACATAAGTGTCCATGCAGTTTCCAAGTTCTGTCCATCTGTTTAATTATGAGATACAGTGGTTGGTGATTAATTTAAGGCGAAGTAGGAAATGTATATCCATCGAGTACAAAACTATACTACATGATTATGCATTTCAGCAATCATGTCGAGTACAAAACAAAAAATGCCCATCGACATTTTAGCAAACAGATCGTGTACAAAACTCTGCCATGGCATTTCAGCAAATTAACGGATCGAGTGCAGAACTGACTCTATATGCCCACGCAAATGAACAAATTGATCGATGACAAATCGAGCGGAAAACTATAAAGTGCCAATTAGTTCGAGCATACTGACGAATTTTTTTAGCAGCATCAAGAAAATATAAATCGTTAGGCTGTCTTGCCCGATACATGATTGAGCTAGAGATAGCAGCCCTACCGTGGATCAACTTGACCGCGGGTGCGTCTCGAGAAGAACGACGGGGAGGGGAAGCTTCTTCTTCGCACGGACGGGACGGGGAGGGGAAGCTCTTCGCACGGACGGGGATAAGTTGTGTACGGGTGGGTGGGGGGTCATGCGGCCGGGCCGCCGGGGTGATAATTAAGGTTGGTAGGTGGCGTTTAATGGAGTTGCGTGTGTAATTTGCCGTGCACAAGGTTGAGGAATAGGCGGTTCCCTTTGCCGCGCGCACAATTCAAACTATCCCGCCCATGTAGTTTAAATTCGCCATATTTTCGTTAAATCGACATAAAGTCATGTGAGTGGGGGAAAATTAGCAAAGTTGCTTGAAAAATAGTAAAACTCTGGAATTATCCTTTAAATATGCTCTACTTCGTGTGAAAATCGGGGTGTGGAAGCATGTTGAGCTGTTTTATTTGTACTTTCTTCATTAAAACTCCCATTTTATGCACTTTGGATGGAAAGAAATCATTTGTACATAAATTTTGACAACGCCATTTGCAAACACTAATTGTTTACATGCCAAGATGCACCCATCCACCAAATATATATGTGGCAAAAGTTTATCACAATCTAGCAGATATGCATAATTAGTGAGGGACCCCTTTTGATTTTGTGCAATTTCCACTAATTAGGTAGAGATCGAGAAGGGTTAATTAATTAGGCCATGTTAGGGGTTATGTGTTTTAATAGGTTGTGTGGATTCAAATACAACTTCTTTATTTGTGTGCTATGATTAATCAAAACTAGATCGATCGACTGCGCACACATTATTAGAGGCGCATGCCTTTGCGCACAAAGTGCATGTGTGTGTTGTTGGCCACCAACGAGAGAGAGAGAGAGAGAGAGAGAGAGAGAGAGATAGAGGTAGAGAGAGCTACATACGAGAGAGCGATTGAAATCCCCAAATTAAACACATATATATGCATGGCACATTTAATTTAATTAGAGGACCGCGAGGCACCCCTGGCCTGCTTGATGCATAATTAAGTGTCATTGGCCTATATATATAGGGTTTAATTAGGGTTTAGGGTTTAGGGTTAGGAGGTTAGGGTTTAGGGTTTAATGTTTATGGTGTTTAGGGTTTAGGGATTAGGGATTAGGGTTTATTTAGGGTTTAAGGTTTAGGGATCATCGATCGAGTGCGCACACACACATTATTAGAGGCACACGCGCCTTTGCGCATAAAGTGCATGCGTATATGTGTGTGTTTTTTGGCCACCAACGACATATAGATGATCGAGAGAGAGAGATTGAAATCCCCCAAGAATATGTTCAAATATATATTAAAATATATGCACGAATTAATGCATGCATGGTAGGCCATGCATGCACACTAATTATATATATATTATGAGGAAACTTAATCAAATGTGTTTTCATTCGAGAGAACTTGTCAAAATTCAAGTTAATTAATTTATCATCGATAATTATATAATTAATTAATGAATCTCGGGGAGATGTTATACAACATATGATCGATATATAGGCCATGTATATATTAATTGGTTTTAATCTACCGTTTTTGCTAGCTAGCCGCATGCTATATATAGAGCATGTTTTTATTAGATCGGGTTATAGCTAGTATAGTTTAGGGTTATGTGTTTTAATTAACTAGGGTTTGATTAGCTAGGGGTTAGTTATATATATATGGTTTAGGGTTAATGCATGTCACATTTAATTTAACTAGAGGACCGCGAGGCACCCCTAGCCTGCTTGATGCACAATTAAGTGTCGTTGGCCTATATATATAGGGTTTAATTAGGGTTTAGGGTTAGCTAGCTGGGTTTAGGGTTTAGTGTTTTGGGTGTTTAGCTAGGGTCTAGGGTTTAGGGTTTAGTGTTTCTTGTGTTTAGAGGGTCTAGGTTTAGTGTTTAGGGTGTTTAGGGTCTAGGGTTTAGGGTCTAGTGTTTAGGGTCTATGGTTTAGGGTTTAATTAGTGTTTAGGGTGTTTAGGGTTTAGGGTTTAGTGTTTACGGTGTTTAGGGTCTAGGGTTTAGGGTTTAGTGTTTAGGGTCTAGGGTTTAGGGTTTAATTAGTGTTTAGGGTGTTTATAGGGTTTAGGGTTTAGGGTTTAGGGTTTTAGGGTTTAGGGTTTAGGGTTTAGGGTTTATGGTTTAGGGTTTACGGTGTTTAGGGTCTAGGGTTTAGGGTTTAGTACATGTTTAGGGTGTTTAGGGTCTAGGGTTTAGTGTGTTTAGGGTGTTTAGGGTTTAGGATTAGGGATTAGGGTTTTAGGGTTGTTTAAGGTTTAGGGATCATCGATCGACTGCGCACACATTATTAGAGGCACACGCGCCTTTGCGCATAAAGTGCATGCGTATATGTGTGTGTTTTTTGGCCACCAACGACATATAGATGATCGAGAGAGAGAGATTGAAATCCCCCAAGAATATGTTCAAATATATATTAAAATATATGCACGAATTAATGCATGCATGGTAGGCCATGCATGCACACTAATTATATATATATTATGAGGAAACTTAATCAAATGTGTTTTCATTCGAGAGAACTTGTCAAAATTCAAGTTAATTAATTTATCATCGATAATTATATAATTAATTAATGAATCTCGGGGAGATGTTATACAACATATGATCGATATATAGGCCATGTATATATTAATTGGTTTTAATCTACCGTTTTTGCTAGCTAGCTGCATGCTATATATATAGAGCATGTTTTTATTAGATCGGGTTATAGCTAGTATAGTTTAGGGTTATGTGTTTTAATTAACTAGGGTTTGATTAGCTAGGGGTTAGTTATATATATATGGTTTAGGGTTAATGCATGTCACATTTAATTTAACTAGAGGACCGCGAGGCACCCCTGGCCTGCTTGATGCACAATTAAGTGTCGTTGGCCTATATATATAGGGTTTAATTAGGGTTTAGGGTTAGCTAGCTGGGTTTAGGGTTTAGTGTTTTGGGTGTTTAGCTAGGGTCTAGGGTTTAGGGTTTAGTGTTTACTGTGTTTAGAGGGTCTAGGGTTTAGTGTTTAGGGTGTTTAGGGTCTAGGGTTTAGGGTCTAGTGTTTAGGGTCTATGGTTTAGGGTTTAATTAGTGTTTAGGGTTTAGTGTTTACGGTGTTTAGGGTCTAGGGTTTAGGGTTTAGTGTTTAGGGTCTAGGGTTTAGGTTTTAATTAGTGTTTAGGGTGTTTATAGGGTTTAGGGTTTAGTGTTTAGGGTTTAGGGTTTTAGGGTTTAGGGTTTAGGGTTTAGGGTTTAGGGTTTATGGTTTAGGGTTTACGGTGTTTAGGGTCTAGGGTTTAGGGTTTAGTGTTTAGGGTGTTTAGGGTCTAGGGTTTAGTGTGTTTAGGGTGTTTAGGGTTTAGGGGATTAGGGATTAGGGTTTTAGGGTTGTTTAAGGTTTAGGGATCATCGATCGAGTGCGCACACACATTATTAGAGGCACACGCGCCTTTACGCATCAAGTGCATGCGTATATATGTGTGTTTTTTGGGCCACCAACGATATATAGATGATCGAGAGAGAGAGAGAGATCGATTGAAATCCCCAAGAATATGTTCAAATATACATTAAAATATATGCACGAATGCATTGTAGGCCATGCATGCACACTAATTATATATATATATTATGAGGCAACTTAATCAAATGTGTTTTCATTCGAGAGAACTTGTCAAAGTTCAAGTTAATTAATTTATCACGATAATTATATAATTAATTAATGATTCTCGTGGATATGTTATACAACATGATCGATATAGGCCATGTATATTTTAATTGGTGTTAATCTACGGTTTGCTAGCTAGCTAGCTGCTATATATAGAGCATGTTTTTATTAGATCGGGTTATAGCTAGCTAGTATAGTTTAGGGTTATGTGTGTTAATTAAGTAGGGTTGATTAGCTAGGGTTAGTTACATATATATGGTTTAGGGTTAATGCATGGCACATTTAATTTTATTAGAGGATCACGAGGCACCCATGACCCACTCGATCGATGCACAATTAAGTGTCGTTGGCCTATACATAGGGTTTAATTGGGGTTTAGGATTAGCTAGGGTTTAGGGTTAGGGTTAGGGTACGTTTAGGGTCTAGGGTTTAGGGTTTAGTGTTTAGGGTTTAGGGATTAGGGATTTAAGGTTTTAGGGTTGTTTAAGGTTTAGGGATCATCGATCGAGTGCGCACACACATTATTAGAGGCACCCGCGCCGTTACGCATAAATTGCATGCATATATATGTGTGTTTTTTGGGCCACCAACGATATATAGATGATCGAGAGAGAGAGATCGATTGAAATCCCCAAGAATATGTTCAAATATACATTAAAATATATGCACGAATGCATTGTAGGCCATGCATGCACACTAATTATATATATATTACGAGGCAACTTAATCAAATGTATTTTCATTCGAGAGAACTTGTCAAAGTTCAAGTTAATTAATTTATGACGATAATTATATAATTAATTAATGAATCTCAGGGATATGTTATGCAACATGATCGATATAGGCCATGTATATTTTAATTGGTGTTAATCTACGGTTTGCTAGCTAGCTGCTATATATAGAGCATGTTTTTATTAGATCGGGTTATAGCAGCTAGCTAGTATATATAGTTTAGGGTTATGTGTTTTAATTAAGTAGGGTTGATTAGCTAGGGTTAGTTACATATATATGGTTTAGGGTTAATGCACGACACATTTAATTTTATTAGAGGATCACGAGGCACCCATGACCCGCTCGATCGATGCACAATTAAGTGTCGTTGGCCTATACATAGGGTTTAATTGGGGTTTAGGATTAGCTAGGGTTTAGGGTTAGGGTTAGGGTTAGGGTTAGGGTATGTTTAGGGTCTAGGGTTTAGGGTTTAGTGTTTAGGGTGTTTAGGGTTTAGGGATTAGGGATTTTAAGGTTTTAGGGTTGTTTAAGGTTTAGGGATCATCGATCGAGTGCGCACACACATTATATTATTAGAGGCACCCGCGCCTTTACGCATAAATTGCATGCATATATATGTGTGTTTTTTGGGCCACCAACGATATATAGATGATCGAGAGAGAGAGAGAGATTGAAATCCCCAAGAATATGTTCAAATATACATTAAAATATATGCACGAATGCATTGTAGGCCATGCATGCACACTAATTATATATATATATTATGAGGCAACTTAATCAAATGTGTTTTCATTCGAGAGAACTTGTCAAAGTTCAAGTTAATTAATTTATCACGATAATTATATAATTAATTAATGAATCTCAGGGATATGTTATACAACATGATCGATATAGGCCATGTATATTTTAATTGGTGTTAATCTACGGTTTGCTAGCTAGCTGCTATATATAGAGCATGTTTTTATTAGATCGGGTTATATCTAGTATAGTTTAGGGTTATGTGTTTTAATTAAGTAGGGTTGATTAGCTAGGGTTAGTTACATATATATGGTTTATGGTTAATGCATGGCACATTTAATTTTATTAGAGGATCGCGAGGCACCCATGACCCGCTCGATCGATGCACAATTAAGTGTCGTTGGCATATACATAGGGTTTAATTGGGGTTTAGGATTAGCTAGGGTTTAGGGTTAGGGTTAGGGTACGTTTAGGGTCTAGGGTTTAGGGTTTAGTGTTTAGGGTGTTTAGGGTTTAGGGATTAGGGATTTAGGGGTTTTAGGGTTGTTTAAGGTTTAGGGATCATCGATCGAGTGCGCACACACATTATTAGAGGCACCGCGCCTTTACGCATAAATTGCATGCATATATATATATGTGTGTTTTTTGGCCACCAACGATATATAGATGATCGAGAGAGAGAGATTGAAATCCCCAAGAATATGTTCAAATATACATTAAAATATATGCACGAATGCATGGTAGGCCATGCATGCACACTAATTATATATATATATATTATGAGGCAACTTAATCAAATGTGTTTTCATTCGAGAGAACTTGTCAAAATTAAAGTTAATTAATTTATCACGATAATTATATAATTAATTAATGAATCTCAGGGATCTGTTATACAACATGATCGATATAGGCCATGTATATATTAATTGGTGTTAATCTACGGTTTGCTAGCTAGCTGCTATATATAGAGCATGTTTTTATTAGATCGGGTTATAGCAGCTAGCTAGTATAGTTTAGGGTTATGTGTTTTCATTAAGTAGGGTTGATTAGCTATGGTTAGTTACATATATATGGTTTAGGGTTAATGCATGGCACATTTAATTTAA
The DNA here is from genome assembly GCF_019359855.2 of Lolium perenne. Lineage (NCBI taxonomy): Eukaryota > Viridiplantae > Streptophyta > Magnoliopsida > Poales > Poaceae > Lolium > Lolium perenne. Next base: position 83,174,706 of record NC_067248.2, on the reverse strand, counting down.
TTAGAGGACCGCGAGGCACCCCTGGCCTGCTTGATGCACAATTAAGTGTCGTTGGCCTATATATAGGGTTTAATTAGGGTTTAGGGTTAGGGTTAGGGTTTAGGGTCTAGGGTTTAGTGTTTAGGGTTTAGGGATTAGGGATTAGGGTTTCAGGTTGTATAAGGTTTAGGGATCATCGATCGAGTGCGCACACACATTATTAGAGGCACCGCGCCTTTGCGCATAAAGTGCATGCGTATAGTTTAGGGTTATTTGTTTTAATTAAGTAGGGTTTGATCAGCTAGGGTTAGTTACATATATATGGTTTAGGGTTAATGCATGGCACATTACATATAGTTTAAATCTCAAGAATGTTTATACATGATAGGCCATATGTGCAAAGGAATTTTTTCCTTGTGAACTTGTCAAAATTCAAGTTTATCAGTGCCAATGGAAACTAGTCCAAAAAATTACATAGAGGACCAAAAGTACTAGACAATAACTAATAGAACCTGCAACTTTACAAAAGGACCCCAAAACATATAGAAGAAAATCAATCGAGTCCTTCCGGACCGCACATCGATCTCTGCTCCGCATCCTTTCCAAAGAACTCCGTCGCAGGGGACGCACCACTTGGGACGGTGTCGCCGGTAGTCGCCAGACGAAGGAGAAGAAGGGCCTCAGCAACGGCATATTGGCTCTGAGAAGGGTCGCTGAAAGTCCAAGATGTGCACGGGCAAGACGGATGACGCCGTCGTATGCCCCGAGCTTGTGAACTTTAGCAGCTTGACTTCCCCATTGGCCAGATCTGAAGCACTGACCAAAGCAAGCCTCACCGTTAGCGCCATCACATTGATGGCACCAGATCGGGGTTTGGCCGGCAAGATCCGCCAGATTCACCATAGGCCAGATCTGAAGCCGATGACGAGATCCCCGACTCCATTGCGCCATTCTGCTCATGGGAAACACTGGATCTAAGCTTACAACAACACTAACTCCCTCGGATCCAAATTAGCTGACTCAACTTTGCTTATCTAAATATGGATGTATCCACACATGTTTTTACTCTAGATACATACACGTCTAAGGAAAGTTGAATCAATTAATTTAGTTCGGAGGGTGTACAATATACAGAGAGAAGTCGGCCTCGTCTCCGGCCGGCGAGGCCGCCGGAGAGAAGGGGGAGAGGAGCCGGGGGAGTGGGAGAGACTCGAGAGAGAAAGAGAAGAGGAAGAAATGAGAGCTCCCTGGGGAAGAACATTATTTTTGTCGTTCTGCTCGTACTGTAGCTTGAAACTGAAAATTTCGGCCACGCGCCAAATCATCCCGCCGCATCCATTCGAAAATCCCGTGACCAGTTTTACCCTTTTAACCCTGGTCCGGAAGCTACAACCCACCGACCATGGAGGGCTCATTCGGTAACAATGAAATATCTTGCCTAGATCCCGAACCCTCCCCACAGGCCCACACCCACCCACCAACCATTCGCCCCATTAGCTCAAAAATACTCTCACAAGCCAAAGCTCTGACTCTCTACAGTACTAGATCTGCTTCGCCGCCGGCATACTCCTCCACAGCGTAGCCTTGATCGTGTTGGCTGTCCACCCACCAGATCCGCTCCCCCGCCGCCCTCGTCACCGACGGATCTGCTTCACCGCCGACCTCGCCACCGACGGATCTGCTTCACCGCCGACCTCGCCACCGACGGATCTGCTTCACCGCCGACCTCGCCACCGACTACCTCGCCGCAGCGGCTGTATCAACTTCACCGAATACCTTGCCAGCCAACCAGATCTGCTTCACTAACGCCCGCTTCTACTGAAACATGGTCGATTCATCGTCTCCCGCGTTCGCCGCCGCTGGAATGCAAGTTGCCGCCCCCGTCCACCCCGCCGCAGCTTGGTTAGTACGCTGGCCCGTTAGATCGCGGTGTTTCTTTAGCCATGTTTTGTGTAGTTATTTGCAGATCTCATATGCCGTTAACTTTCTTGATGTGTTGCTTCGCATGAAGTTTGTTTAAATGTTGTACAGTACAAAAGCATTATCCGGTCGCTACCATCCTGTTCATTCTACTGACACCTGTGTGCATCCACATATTTATAGCCTTGTACCCATTCATTTGCTGCCAACTGTTTTTGTACTGCATGCTATTGTCGCACTGCTTTTATAGTCGTGCTATGGGCATTTCCAATCTGCTTGTTCTTATACCACGTCATTAGCTCACCGCTAGCTGTTTTCTCGTGTCTGCTATTCTCACACTGCTTTTATAATCATGCTATGTGCATTTCCAATCTGCTTGCTCTTATACCTCGTCTTTAGCTTATATAGTTATTGCTGCGTGCATGTCTGGTCTTTGTATTATCGTAGACTGACTTGTCAATGTTATTTTTCCTTGGGATTGATCATGCGAACCACTTATTAGAACATCCAACATTAACAGCGGGGACGCTAGGTAAGGTTGGAATCTGAGTTCGTGGTTGGTAATTTTGGCAGTTTACTTCCGTTATTATCTATAACCTATATGCATTGTTCCTTATGCAAGAGATTAACACTTGGAACCCTGCCATAGCAATGCCATTCATGCTTTACTATGTTTCTGCCTATTTGATATGCTTGTCTTGGAGAAACTTCGAGGGTGATTTGAACCTGACATTTGGTCATTCTTAATGCCAGTTTACTTTATGTGTAAAACCTTGGCATTACCCTACTCTAAATCTGAATGTCTGAAATTCGTATCTCATGCAAAGCAACATCTAGTTGGTTTTAATTTGATATCTGGTAACTATTGGCTTATTCATTTGGCAGCTCAAGTTTTTTGTTATTTGAAACCAGCTGACTTGGTCTTAAATGTGATATCTAAACACAGATTAAGGACAATGGAGCAGGAGGATTAGCATTTCACTTGATGGCTGAACCTAAAATGATAGGCATGTTGACCACGACTAGTGCACGCAAGAGAAGGACCTGCAGTGAGCCAAAGATGTGCTTAGTACATGCATCTTATCTTATCTTGTGCTTATTTCTGCTACATGTCGTTATCTGATCTCTACATTGCGTAATACATGTTTGAATAGTTAATTGTTGTAACTATGTTTACAATGTTACCAGAATCTTTGTTTTAATGAAGCGAGTCATCATTAGAAGATAGTCGCCAAAAAGGATCTGTAGCGACCCTGTGCAACATTATGATGTAAGTTTGTGCTTAGTACAAGTTCCATACATGTCTTATTTATGCAACTTGTTATTATCTTATATCTACATTGCATAATAAATGTTTGCATAGTTCATCGTTTAACTCTTTTTGCATTATTATCAGAATGCAGTTGTGATGAAGCAATCTTCATTAACTGTGAGGCCCACAAAAAGTTCTGATCTTTCTTCTGATGCATCTTCTCATAGCCGTCAACCTAGACCATTTCTTTCATCAGACAGTAAATATCTCAAGGCTGTACTTTATAAAAGACATGGTATTGTCGCTTTAAGATCTCGTAGCTGATATGTTGACAAAGAGTACACAAGATTCAATCAAGGCGATTGCCAAATGTCAACCTCGTTATTGATGATGCTAATAGAAGTCCTCAATGATTCTATGTAATTTTTTTATTTGGGCACATTAATTGCCTTGTAATTTTCCTATTTGTTTTATTTGTGTATGTAATTGTGTGTATCATTGAAATCAGATTTTAGGCTCATGAAATTTAATGCAAGTTGACTAGTCAAACAAGTAGGGCCCTACAACAGATTGGGCCGGCCCACTTACGAGTGTGGGACCCACTTTCATTTTGGGCCGGCCCACTTCTTTAGTAGGCCGGTCTTGCCATACACGATAGTGGGCTCCACATGCTTATTGGGCCGGCCCACTTGCTCTATGGTGGTCCCACATGGTAAATGGGCCGGCCCTTTAATAGGAAGGTGGGACCCACCTGTGTTTTGACCCGGCCCACTATCTTGTTGGGCCGGCCCACTTTCTAGATGGTGGACCCCACATACCAAATGGGCCGCCACACGTTCTAGATGGCGGACCACACACACCAAATGGGCCGGCCCTTTAATAGGATGGTGGGACCCACCTGTGTTTTGGCCCGGCCCACTATCTCGTTGGGCCGGCCCACTTTCTACATGGTGGACCCCACATACCAAATGGGCCGGCCCATTAACAGGAATGTGGGACCCACATGTGTTTTTGGCCCGGCCCACTATCTTGTTGGGCCAGGCCACTTTCGATATTGTGGACCCCACATACTAAATGGGCCGGCCCTTTAACAGGAAGATGGGTCCCACCTGTGTTTTTGGCCCGGCCCACTATCTTGTTGGGCCGGCCCACTTGATATATGGTGGACCCCACACACTAAATGGGCCGGCCCTTTAACAGGAAAGTGGGACCCACCTGTGTTTTTGGCCCGGCCCACTAGCTTGTTGGGCCGGCCCACTTGCTATACGGTGGACCCCACACACTAAATGGGCCGGCCTTTTAACAGGCAAGTGGGACCCACCTGTGTTTTTGGCCCGGCCCACTTGCTTCTTGGGCCGGCCCAGTTGCTGTAAGGTGGACCCCACATGTTAAATGGGCCGGCCCATTTAACTTTTGACCAGTCAACATTAGAGGTTAGGCCCGGCCCACGTAACTAATGGACCGGCCCAGCTATATAGTTGACCGGTCAAACTATGTCATCTGGCCCGGCCCGCTTAAGACGTGGCAGGCCTCGTGTGGGCCTACCATCTACCACGGGGTTTCAGCCGGTTAACGCCGTTAATCGCGATTAACGGCGTCGCCACGTGTCGGTTGCATGACGTCAGCAGTCAACGGGCTCCCGAAAACACTTCCGCAACGGTCCGATTTTCCGTGGCGGAAGGGCGCCCAAGCGCGACGGACCGAAAAAATCGTCGTTGGACTTTGCCTGACGCAGTTTCCACAACGGAACCCATATCGTCGGGTTAGGCCCATAGGCGACGAAAAATACCCCTTAGCGGACGATTTTGAGACGTTGTCTATCAGAACTTTTCTTGTAGTGAAGAACTAGCTTGATTAACATTGATAGTGGGATCTGTAGCAAATTTCTAAAGTATAGCAATCATTTCATTCAAGATGCATTTATCAAGATCCAATAGTGGTTCTCTAGCTTCACTAAGCATTTTAACTTCTTCAATTTTATTTTCCCTATTATATAGTTCAAAAATTTCATGCCTATCATCAAAACCATCCTCAGGAACTTTGGCTTTTTCAAGACTTCCTATAGTTTTTACTTCTATGAGGAAACCATCTAGCATAACAAAAGTGTTTTGGGATATATTCATAAAGCTACCTCCACTTTGATTATCAAGATACATTTTACAGGTATTTCCCAAACCACTATAGAAGAAATATATTAGCATCCAATCCTTAAAACCAATTTCTGTTCCGTATGCAACCCTCTAAATCTTTCCCAAGCATTTACTAAAAGTTCATTTTTATTCTGCTTAAAGGAAGAAATGATTTCTCTAATATGGCTTACAATTTCACGTGATCAAAATCTTTCTACAAAGGAAGCTTTAAAATTAAACCAAGAACTAAAGTTTCCAGGTGGCCATTTTAAAATCCAATCTAAAGCTTTACCACCAAGAGAGTAAAGAAAAAGTTTAACTTTAATAATATTAATGTTTGTGTTCCTCACATTTAAGAGTTTTGCACTTGTCATTAAATCTTTTCAAATGTTCCATAGGGAAATCATAAGGGTCTTCCATAAAATCAATCTTCATAAATAAATCTGACTACTTTAGGATCAATTTCAAATGACTCAATAGGTATATCATTATCTCGAGGAAACTTCTTCACACTAAAGGGCCAATGAGTCCTTCTTTCCATGATTTTTAGAAGATAGTTGCTACTACTTTTTATGTGTTTTTAATTTTTTAAGAAAAAGAACTAACAAGCAAAAAATAAAAACAAGAAAACAAAGACTAAAAACAAGACAAATAAAATATGATGCAAAATCTAAAAGAGATAGGAGAGCTCACAGTGATGTTACCTCCACTATGATGCAATTCTTTTCAGTTCCCCGGCAACAGCGCCAAAAAATAGTTCTTGATAGCGGTTGATGAGCTTGATGAAGTGTCTTGATATTCCCCAGCTACTACACAAAAAAGATATTGATACGTTGGGACTCCAAGTGCATAGTGTTGTATCAAGCAAGTACATTCCCCACAAGGGTGACTCGAGGGTTTATATGGACCGTGTGGTAGTCAAGCACAAGGTTTCATGTAAGTAAATAACACAAGTAGCAATAAAACAAGTAGAAACTAAACTAGATAAGATAACTAAGCAAAAAATGTAAAGATGTTGATTGTTTTTGGTGTTTTGGATGCAAATAAGAAAAGTAAATATTTTTTTGTATTTTCGGATTAAACTAGTGCAACAAATAGAAAACAATGTAAACGCAATATAAAGGTGTTTCTTATGATATACCGTGGACTGGGGTTCATGGGTTCACTTGACTATTCTCTTGTAAAGTTGCGGTGGACAAAAAGCAATTCACCAATGAGATATGAAGGTGCAGATAATATTGTACGTAAGATCAGAATTAATATGGGCTTCACGTTCTAACATAGAGATGACGCAACACATCCCTCTTATACTCCATAAGAAAGAAACGTCATCAATCTTGTATTAAGAATTATCAGGGCATAGCAATAAGTACTTTGACATGAAGTTTGAATATCAAATATGCTACCTTGAACAAACAAGATCATCATTGCTGTCACATGATGAACATAGCACATGCATTTACTTTATCCTAGTGATGTAGCAAAAAAAGGCAAAGCCATAATAGATCTTGTACATATTGTCACTATCCAATCTTTAAAACCATGCTACTCCGTCTAACACACACATGACCCCACACACGCTCTTGCATAGATGTTCGATCAGAATATAAACTTAATAACGGGGTACATAATATGCATCTATCAATACATATCACAATATAATAAGATCATATCTCATAAAACAATATCATAGAATAAGGATCCACCACATAGGTATTACAAATATGACCATAATCATGATAGGCAGCTCATATAGCACTAAGTAACATGAAGAACATGAGAGAAATAGATCAAGCTACTACAACAAACCCGTAGTCCAGAGGTGGACTAATCCCTCTTGTTCATGGTGATGATGATGAAGACGTTGGAGAAGGTGGAGATTCCTCCGGCGATGATCCGGCGGAGTTCCCCCTCCAATCTTCTCTGCAGCATCCTCCGTTTTGCTGTTTCTGTCTTTCTACGGGGCTCTCCTCCCGAGAACTCTTCGCGACCATATATATAGTCATTTTTAGGAAAAAATACGACGGTTCGCGAAAGAATCAGCGCAAACGGGCGATCGACGGCTGAAAGAGGTTGGGTGGCGCGGCCAGGCTAGCTTCTTGGCCGTGCCACCTCGCCTCTTTTGGCACTCGGGCCTCTCCAGGTGAGCTTCCAGGACCCATGCTGTTCCTCCCGATGAAAAAATGACGCTCCAAAAATCTCACGTCAATTTGACTCCGTATATGACGAGGGAACACCTCGGCAATGCCTACGTATTGTAGACTAGGGTTTCGGGAGAGAGCAACGATGGAGATTCCGGGGGCGAGATTAGGCACACGACGTACCCAGCTTCGGGTCCCCTCGGTGGAGGATCCCTACGTGCTGCTAGCAATCCAGTATATGATCATAGATGTGTTTACAGGGTGCCGCCGTAGGCGGAGCTATGTTGTGTATCTGCTATCTATCTGTTGGCCTATCTCTTCCCCTCGCTATTTCGGGTGCCCTGGCTATATATGCAACCAGCCTAGGGTTTTACAAGAGTCCTAGTCGACTACTTCTTCGGGTTGCCTTGTTGGGCCTTCTCCATATTGGGTCTTCTCCATATTGGGCCGAGCCAGGTATACTAATAATGGGTACCCGAAGGGTATGCCCATGTCAGTAGCCCCCGAGTTTATAGGGAAGTCGAAGACTTGCGTAGAAACTCCAAGCATAACCATCTCCGAAGTCGAAGAAATACAAGGCGAGGTCCATATCGTAGATCATGTGTAGCGTAGATGATGTCGACGATTCTTGAAATTATCGGGTGCACGGCAGCGCTCCCGATGGGAGTAGCCCCCGAGTCTATGGGCAAGTGCTTGCACTTAGGCATAGACTCAAGTTGTACTACTCGATGAAGAACTTAACTATATTTCTGGAAGACTTGATGAAATCCATGTGCTCCCGATGGGAGTAGGCTCCACTCAAGTCGTAGAATAGTTGAGTCTACAAACCTGAATTGCCGTAGATGCTGTCGAAGTTATCTTTCTATCGGGTGCGCGACCAGCGCTCCCGATGGGAGTAGCCCCCGAGGCTACAGCCAAGTGTTTGCACTTGGGTGTAGGCTCAACTTGCTTGTAATTGACTCCACAATTTTTTCTCTTTCTTATATCTTATCGGGAGGGTGAATAATGCTCTCGATAAGAGTAGCCCCCGAGCCTATGGGCAAGTGCTTGCACTGGGCATAGACTCAAGTTGTACTACTCGATAAAGAACTTTACTAAATTTCTGGGTGCAGCCCCTCTTTTTATCGAGTCCAAGCCGTTGCTATCCATATTTATATTGTACAGGGATAATGGTAGTTGGGGCTAGTTCATCTGACGGATCAGGTACTAGTTAACTGCTCTAGTGGCAATCCGCAAAAACCTACTTCAAGATCACGTCCCTGGACATGACCTCGGGATACTGGTGTTAACTTCGACAGGTGCCGCTTAAGGTCTTACCATTCTGTCGAGTCCCAGTCATATTTTATCGGGTAACTAACGCGTCCGTTAGGATTTTTCTTCGTATCTGTTGATACGGAAAAAAGTAGCAAACCGCCGTCAGAGACGGTGCCACGCCGCTCAGAACGGATCCGGGGTCTTACCTTCGCAAAGTTTTGCGGCATTCAGAGATTATTCGCGACTTTTAGCGCTCTGAGAATATATTGTCGAGTGCCTTGTTCGGCTGATGCAATGACCCATTTTACGGGCTCTTCTATATTTTTCTTGGGCGTGATGAGACAGCCGAATATATTGGATTCTTCTATATTGTCGGGTTCATCACCGATGCTCTTGCTCGGAAGAATATGACGAGTCAATGGACCCGAAGATTTGTCCATCTCTCTTTTTTTTTCTTGATGAAAATTTCGTCGAGTTCTTTCTTGAAGAAAATTTCCTCGGGTCCTCCTTGAGGACAATTCTTCGGGTCCTTCTTGAAAATAATTCTTCGGGACCTTCTTGAAGATAATTTTTCGGGACCTTCTTGAAGATAATTTTTAGGGACCTTCTTGAAGATAATTTTTCGGGTCCTGTTCTTTCTTGAAGACAATTTCGTCGAGTTCTCCCTTTGGAAAATTTCATCAGGTTCTCTTTTGTAGACAATTTCCTCGGCTTTCTCCTGCATAAAGAAACAAACTTTTTCTATCTTTTCCTTGACTCTCTTTTTCGCATGCGGTGTCAGATGCTCAGATTCGATGATATGTAAAGTGAATATATGCCGCGCAGCCCCCAAGTGTCGGGTGCGACGAAAGTAAACGATAATCAACTTTGTGCAAAATAAAAGAACACTTAGCTTTTTGGACACGACGAAGTCGATGCATGATGAAGTCTTCAAGTGTAGATAAGAAATCTAGCCAAAGTAGAAACCACCAAATAGCGAAAATAAATACCGCCATATTGTTGATGAGGAAATAACCGAGCCCCCGAACGATGCTGAGGTGATGTCATAATTGTTGCTTAGACGCCGTGTCACAGTTGTTACTCGGGGCAAAGTCGTTGTCGAGCCCCTGAGTATTATCCGTGTCGCCGAAAGAAGGCCATTAAGGATGAAATACTGAAGATGGAGTCCGAGATGAAGTACTTGAGATGAATCCATATTAAAGAGTACACCATCAAATATGAAACATATATTGAAGATGAATCCGTCGATATCATAGAGGATGAATCCATTCATCCGAAGAATCCAGTAATAACCATAAAAGATGAATCCGTTGATATCATAGAGGATGAATCCATTGACCCGAAGAAAATAGTTCCAGTAATAACCATAGAAGATGAATCCATTGACCCGGAAACGCATCGGGTAATATTGTATAAGAATGAAGCAATAATAACCCGAAGAAAACCAATCCAGTAAGCCGAAGAAAATAATCCGCTGAGCCGAGGAAGATAAATCCACTAAGTCTAAGAAAATAATTCCACTAAGTCGAAGAAAATAATTCCACTGAACCGAAGAAAATAATTCCATTACGCCGGAGAAGATAATTCCACTGAGCCGGAGAAGATATATTTCAGAGAAGATAATTCCACTAAGCCGAAGAAAATAAATTCACTGAGCTGGGGAAGATAAATCCAGAGCCGAAGAAGATAAATCCACTAAGCCGAAGAAGATAATTCACCGAGTAACCGAGTATATTTGCGGTATCGATGTAATGTCGCGCCCTGAGTGTTGGGTGAACTTGCTATAATAATGTAATGGTGCAGCCTCCGAGTATTCGGGTGTAATGAAAGTAAATAACAATTGACTCTTGGAAGAGGGATACTTAGCTTTTTTATCAACTGCGGCGGAGCCGATGTGAAAATAGGTCGTGCGGCGGACACAGTCGGTGTAGTCGCATGGCGCCTGGCCAGAAGTAGTCGATGAAGAAGACGTAGTTGATGTGGCGGATCGGCGACGGTTGAGCGCCCGAATATGTCGGGTCCGCGACAGGCGAACCCCCAAGTACGACGAGTTCGCGATGGCGGATGCGGTCGACCGAGCAGAGTAGTCGAAGCTTATTCCCAATCTGTAGTGATATTAAGACGCAAAAGTTCTGTGCCCAAATAACAACACAAGCCACAAAAAATATTTGACTAAAATAAATTCAACGCGCCGTTTATGCTGGCGTCAACGCTGCTGGCGTTGAATCACAAATATGCCCGAGCACAAACTAAATCGTGGTAACTTCAAGAATCAATTGATGTACGTAGATGCATGCTTTTTCTTGGGACTTGATGCATACAAATAATATTAGCTCGTGTCAGGAGGCAACACACTGGCCGTAACGTGAGTAGCCCCACTTATGTGAATGAATCGAAGACAATTATAGTAGTAGTAGCTATCGTATGCATATAGGAAAAGTAGGAGTAGTAGGCACTTAGCTTTTCTCTTTGACGGAACTAATCAACCGACCAGATCTCGAAACATGTGAAGGATTCGTTGACTGTGCGTTGTGCATGATCCAGATGCGATTTGGCAAAGAATCCGAACTTCCTTTTCTCGTCTTCAAGCTTTGTCGACGATGTTCCTGATGCATCCGAAGAATCCCGCCCGGATGACAAAATCAGGTCGTCGCTATTTCCCACAGACGGCGGCAATTGACGAGGGAACACCTCGGCAATGCCTACGTATTGTAGACTAGGGTTTCGGGAGAGAGCGACGATGGAGATTCCGGGGGCGAGATTAGGCACACGACGTACCCAGCTTCGGGTCCCCTCGGTGGAGGATCCCTACGTGCTGCTAGCAATCCAGTATATGATCATAGATGTGTTTACAGGGTGCCGCCGTAGGCGGAGCTATGTTGTGTATCTGCTATCTATCTGTTGGCCTATCTCTTCCCCTCGCTATTTCGGGTGCCCTGGCTAGCTTTATATATGCAACCAGCCTAGGGTTTTACAAGAGTCCTAGTCGACTACTTCTTCGGGTTGCCTTGTTAGGCCTTCTCCATATTGGGTCTTCTCCATATTGGGCCGAGCCAGGTATACTAATAATGGGTACCCGAAGGGTATGCCCATGTCAGTATAGGTCTTTGAAAGTGAAAAATACGCGAAACAAGATTTTCCTGTTCTACTGCGTTATAAACCAAATAAAGGGGATCATTGGTAAATCCCCATAAATAAATGTAAAATCATGGTATTATCATCATATATGTTGCAAATATGTGGGAATTCAATATGATAAAGGACAAAGTTCATGTATGCATTTTACATGCATTAGCCACCACCTCTCTTTTTGGCCTCAGGCCCTCCCTCGTGAGGTCCAAGTGCTCCAGATGCTTCTCGTGGTGAAATATTGATGTCCTCGAAATCCTAGCTCAATTTTATTCCGTACAGGTCCCTGAAAGTGGAAAATACACAAAAACAGAGTTTTTCTGTTCTACAGAGTTATAACCCAGATAAAGAGGATCATTGGTAAATTCCCATAAATCAATATAAAACATGGATATAACATCATATATGTTGCAAATATTTGTCAATAAAGTACAAAGTTCATGTATGAATTTTACATCCATGAAGGCCCAGCCCAGTAGAAGATCAAACGACACCTCCTTTGCATGTTATTGCTGTGGGCAACTGGGCCATTTTGGTAAGGAATGTCAAAGGAAACAAATATGGAGAATTAAAACCCCTCCCACAATTCGAGAACAGATCAAATTAAGTGGTCAAAAAATGGGTTCTTAAGGGAAAAAAGGAGCTTATCCTTTTCACACAACAGCAAGCACCCTCTACTACCTCTTCGCCTCCTTCCTCCCCATCTACTGTACTTGTTGAAAACGTCGCCGTGCGCCATGGCAAACTTCCATGTCAATCCACTTGCATTCTTACCAGAAGGGATGACAATTGATCAAGGGCCGATAGATCGTAAGGTACTCACAAACTTGGTAGTTCCTGTAGTGTCCCATTTGCAAGCGGAAACAAATAGGTTCATCCCTATTCAGCACAGAGAGAAAATGAAGGAAGATTTGATGGATTTACTTGTTGAAGAAGGCCACATCATTCCTTACTATGACGATCTCCCCTTTGGTCATGTGGTTGCTGGGCTTACTTATGAGCTAGATGAAATCACTACTATCAACTTTGTTAAGCACAATGAGGCAAAAAAAATGATATTAACAATGTTTGGCAGGGAGACCTAGATTCTTTATTTAGGCTTCCCTCTTGATTACCAGACTACCCAATATATTCATAATGTTGTCAAAGATTTTGGGTTGTTGTCAATTTGGCACAATCCGAGGGGGAACAAGAAATTTGTTCTAGTCGAGGCTTGGATTGTTGATCGAAAGTTTGTGCTAAAAAAGTCTGGTCATGCATCAGCTAGGAGATGGAAGACACAGTTGGATTGTACCTCTTATTATGTTACGCAGCTCGAATTGAAATGCACATGAAGCATATGTACCCCCTCCACCAAAAGATCCCGAGCCAGGCAATGGAGATCCTCACCCTCTGTATGGCCTTGACTTTACTGCAGAACAAATTTATCAACAACAACTTTCTATTTGATGGCAGCAAAACCAGCAATCTCGAGGTGGTGGGCAACAGCAGCAAGGCCATCAGCATGCTCAACATGTCAATATACACCCTGTGCAAATGGATACAACTCTTCAACAAGTTTCACAAGGTCAAGATGGTCAGGACCACCAACCTCCTATTTTCAATTTTCTAGCAATGTTAGCTGAACAAGGAGCACATTTTACTGATGGCTTCCCCCCACCTGATACAAATGTCACTGATAGCCCTATACAAGCTTGGAATGATAGTATTACTGGCTCTTCCTATTCCATTTCTTCATTGGGTGACAACATGTTATTAGAAGTTCAAAGCAATATTGAAATAAATAATATTCTAGCCAATGAGGGATCTTTTGCAGATGTGCATGCTGAACTGTGGGCTAGGACAACTTTAGCAAGATCTGCCATGAATTATGTTACATATCCAAATATCCATGTGGAAAATTGCAGATTCATCTCCTTCAACATCCACGTGCCTGCCTCCATGCTACATGAACTTGTGGGAGAATTTTATTCTCTACATCAGAATAGACGGACAACCAGAAGAACCCTGAATGTTGACAGTCCTAACCACAATAGATTGCAGTTGATTTCATCTGATGAATCTCTATCTTTCCAGTTACCTTCACTTGATGGCTCTCTAAATTTCATGGCACAACTGTGGCTAGACAGAAGAGGAAAGGATTATCTTATATTGCCTATACTTCTAAAGTTCCTTTATGTACCAATCAGGTTATTAGAAGTGCTAAAAGTAATAGATATCAAGGTTTCAAGCCAAAGAATCTCTCCGAGACTAGATCTGTAGGATCCAAAGTGAAGCCCAGAGAAATTCGTGCAGTTGTGATCATGGAAGATGAGAATGATGTTGATCAGTCGGCTGCTATGGGTGAGAACATGGAAATTCCTGCTACTGATGTACCTGTTATTCAAGCCATTGGGTTAAATATCTGTGGAGTCCCCCCTGAAGAATTGTCCCCCAAGAAGCTTCTGGCTTCACTGCAGGAGAAGGATGAAGATTAATCTCTTCTTTCTCCCTTTCTGTCCTTTTTATCTATGAATTTTTTGAAGAAGTGGCTTGTATTATGTTGGAATATTCATGGTTTAAATTCAAAGACTAAGAAACTTTCCTAAAGAAATGTCATTGATGCAAGTGGATGCTGTGTAATTTGCTTACAAGAAACTAAGAAGGAGTCTTTTGATACGGCTTTCATTAAATCTTGTTGCCCACCTTGTTTTGATGATTTCTTGTACATTCCATCAAATGGTGCCTCTGGTGGTTTGGCTGTAATTTGGAAGAGTTCAATATTTATTGTAATAATTATGCATTGTGAAACTTTTGCCCTGTCTGTTCACTTTACATCAACTAGCTAGCTCGACACAATCCTGGACACTAATCAATATTTACGGACCTTGTATTGGTGAACTGAGAGATGACTTTGTAAAATTTCTTTTTGATCTAAATATTCTACCATATGAAGACTTGTTGCTAGTGGGAGATTTTAATTTTATTAGATCTCTTGATAATAGAAATAAACCTAGGGGCAATATTAATGATATGATGATTTTCAATGATTTTATCAAAGAGAAAAATCTAACTGAATTACCACTTAAGGGGAGAAAGTACACCTAGAGAAACATGCAAGAAAATCCTTTGCTAGAGCAACTAGAATGTTTTTTACCTCCCTTCACTAGACAACTGCTTATCCAGCAACTGAAGTCTTACCACAAGGGAAACCGACTTCTGGTCATATTCCATGCGTCATTACAATTACAAAAAATATCTGTGGTAGCAAAAAAATTCGATTTGAGAATTTCTGGACAACCCACCCAGGTTTTATGCAAAATTTTGCTGATAGTTGGAATAAGATCACTCATGAATCCAATAGTGCTGCCAACATCTGTACAAAGTTCAAGATATTAAGGTATGATCTCAAATTCTGGAGCAAATCAATCTCAAAATTGAAGATATGTATAGAGAACACCAACACAACTATATTTGAGTTAAATTCAATATAAGATTCAAGGTGGTTGACCGTCCCTAAAGCAAACTTCAGAAAAAATCTTAAAAAACACTTGGTCAGACTTCTGGAATATCAAAAACAATATTGAAAGAAAAGATGCACCACAAGGTGGACAAAGTTTGGAGATGAAAATTCCAAATTCTTTCATAACATGGCCATTGAGAGACATAGAAGAAATAATATCTCATCCCTAACTACCGATGATGGGTCTGTTATTATCGAACATTGTGACAAAAAGACAATTATATATCAACCTTACAAGGATAGATTGGGCACTACTTTTCAACTTCCTATGCTGTTTCATCTTACTTCTCTCATTCAGCCAGCAGCTAGTGTGGAAGAATTATCTGTCCCGTTCACAACACATGAAATTAATGAAGTTATTAGAACTATGGCAGTTGAAAAAGCACTAGGACCTGATGGGTTTAATGGATAGTTTCTGAAAATTTGTTTGCATATTATTAAAGAGGACATATACAAACTTTTTTTTTGACTTCTATGATGTAAACCTCAACCTTGAGAGTACGAACATGGCTCATATAACTCTGGTTCCTAAAGTGCAATCTCCTACTAGAATAAATGACTTTAGGCCTATTGATACGAGCGAAGCACACATCCGTTGGGAACCCCAAGTGGAAGGTATGATGCGTATAGAAGCAAGTTTCCCTCAGTATGAAACCAAGGTTATCGAACCAGTAGGAGCCAAGAAGCACGTGAAGGTTGTTGGTGGAGGAGTGTAGTGCGGCGCAACACCAGTGAAACCGGCGCCAACGTGGAACCTGCACAACACAATCAAAGTACTTTGCCCCAACGTAACAGTGAGGTTGTCAATCTCACCGGCTTGCTGAAAACAAAGGATTAAGTGTATCGAGTGGAAGATGGTGTTTGTTTGCAAAGAACAGTAAAAGCAGTAGAATGTATTCAGATGTAAAAGAATGGACCGGGGTCCACAGTTCACTAGTGGTGTCTCTCCAATAAGATAACTAGCATGCTGGGTGAACAAATTACAGGCGAGCACTTGACAAATAAAGATTCAATACATATCAACGATGATTACTATGTGATTTAATCAGGGCATTATGACAAAGTACATAGACCGCTATCCAGCATGCATCTATGCCTAAATAATCCACCTTCAGGTTATCATCCGAACCCCTTCCAGTATTAAGTTGCGAACAATAGATAATTGCATTAAGTATGGTGCGTAATGTAATCAACACAAATATCCTTAGACAAAGCATCAATGTTTTATCCCTAGTAGCAACAGCACATCCACAACCTCAGAACCTACTGTCACGATCCCAGATTTAATGGAGGCATGAACCCACTATCGAGCATAATTACTCCCTCTTGGAGTTACAAGTATCAACTTGGCCAGAGCCTCTACTAGCAACGGAGAGCATGCAAGAACATAAACAACACATATATGATAGATTGATAATCAACTTAACATAGTATTCTCTATTCATCGGATCTCACCAAACACAACATGTAGCATTACAAATAGATGATCTTGATCATGTTAGGCAGCTCACAAGATCTAATACAATGAAAGCACAAGCGGAGAAGACAACCATCTAGCTACTGCTATGGACCCATAGTCCAAGGATGAACTACTCACGCATCAATCCGGAGGCGGGCATGATGATGTAGAGCCCCTCCGGTGATGATTCCCCTCTCCGGCAGGGTGCCGGAGGCGATCTCCTGAATCCCCCGAGATGGGATTCGCGGCGGCGGCTGATGGCGTGTAACTCACACGTTCGTTGGGAACCCCAAGAGGAAGGTATGATGCGCACAGCAGCAAGTTTTCCCTCAGAAAGAAACCAAGGTTTATCGAACCAGGAGGAGCCAAGAAGCACGTTGAAGGTTGATGGTGGCGAAATGTGATGCGGCGCAACACCAGGGATTCCGGCGCCAACGTGGAACCTGCACAACACAACCAAAGTACTTTGCCCCAACGAAACAGTGAGGTTGTCAATCTCACCGGCTTGCTGTAACAAAGGATTAACCGTATTGTGTGGAAGATGATTGTTTGCAAAGAAAACAGTAAAACAAGTATTGCAGTAGATTGTATGCGATGTAAAGAATAGGACCGGGGTCCACAGTTCACTAGAGGTGTCTCTCCCATAAGATAAAAGCATGTTGGGTGAACAAGTTACAGTCGGGCAATTGACAAATAGAAAAGGGCATAACAATGCATATACATGATATGATAAATATAGTGAGATTTAATCAGGGCATTACGACAAAGTACATAGACCGCCATCCAACTGCATCTATGCCTAAAAACTCCACCTTCAGGTTATCATCCGAACCCCTTTCAGTATTAAGTTGCAGGCAACAGACAATTGCATTAAGTATGGTGCGTAATGTAATCAACAACTACATCCTTAGACATAGCATCAATGTTTTATCCCTAGTGGCAACAGCACATCCACAACCTTAGAACCTTCTGTCACGATCCCAGATATCAATGGAGGCATGAACCCACTATCGAGCATAAATACTCCCTCTTGGAGTTAAGAGCAAAAACTTGGCCAGAGCCTCTACTAATAACGGAGAGCATGCAAGATCATAAACAACACATAAGTAATAGATTGATAATCACCATAACATAGTATTCTCTATCCATCGGATCCCGACAAACACAACATATAGTATTACAGATAGATGATCTTGATCATGTTAGGCATCTCACAAGATCCAACAATGAAGCACAATTAGGAGAAGACGACCGTCTAGCTACTGCTATGGACCCATAGTCCAGGGGTGAACTACTCACTCATCACTCCGGAGGCGATCATGGCGATGAAGAGTCCTCCGGGGGATGATTCCCCTCTCCGGCAGGGTGCCGGAGGCGATCTCCTGAATCCCCCGAGATGGGATTCGCGGCGGCGGCGTCTCTGGAAGGTTTTCCGTATCGTGGCTCTCGGTACTGGGGGTTTCGCGACGGAGGCTTTAAGTAGGCGGAAGGGCAGGTAAAGAGGCGGCACGAGGGCCCCACACACCAGGGCGGCGCGGGCCCAGCCCTGGCCGCGCGGCCCTGGCGTGGCGGCGCCTCGTCGCCCCACTTCGTTATCCTTTCGGTCTTCTGGAAGCTTCGTGCAAAAATAGGACCCTGGGCGTTGATTTCGTCCAATTCCGAGAATATTTCCTTACTAGGATTTCTGAAACCAAAAACAGCAGAACAAAGAATCGGCTCTTCGGCATCTTGTTAATAGGTTAGTTCCAGAAAATGCGTAAATACGACATATAATGTGCATAAAACATGTAGATATCATCAATAATGTAGCATGGAACATAAGAAATTATCGATACGTCGGAGACGTATCAGCATCCCCAAGCTTAGTTCTGCTCGTCCCGAGCAAGCAAACGATAACAAGGATAATTTCTGGAGTGACATGCCATCATAATCTTGATCATACTATTGTAAACATATGTAATGAATGCAGCGATCAAAACAATGGTAATGACATGAGTAAACAAATGAATCATAAAGCAAAGACTTTTCATGAATAGTTCTTCAAGACAAGCATCAATAAGTCTTGCATAAGAGTTAACTCATAAAGCAATAAATCAAAGTAAAGGTATTGAAGCAACACAAAGGAAGATTAAGTTTCAGCGGTTGCTTTCAACTTATAACATGTATATCTCATGGATAGTGTCAATATAAAGTAATATAACAAGTGCAATATGCAAGTATGTAGGAATCAATGCACAGTTCACACAAGTGTTTGCTTCTTGAGGTGGAGAGAGATAGGTAAACTGACTCAACATAAAAGTAAAAGAAAGGTCCTTCAAAGAGGAAAGCATCGATTGCTGTATTTGTGCTAGAGCTTTTATTTTGAAAACATGAAACAATTTTGTCAACGGTAGTAATAAAGCATATGAGTTATGTAAATTATATCTTACAGGTTGCAAGCCTCATGCATAGTATACTAATAGTGTCCGCACCTCGTCCTACTTAGCTTGGACTACCGGATCTTTGCATGCCATGTTTCAACCAAGCGTCACAAAGGGGTACCTCCATGCCGCCTGTACAAAGGTCTAAGGAGAAAGCTCGCATTTTGGATTTCTCGCTTTTGATTATTCTCAACTTAGACATCCATACCGGGACAACATGGACAACAGATAATGGACTCCTCTTTAATGCATAAGCATGTGGCAACAATTAATGTTCTCATATGAGATTGAGGATATATGTCCAAAACTAAAACTTCCACCATGATTCATGGCTTTAGTTAGCGGCCCAATGTTCTTCTCTAACAATATGCATGCTCCAACCATTAGGGTGGTAGATCTCTCTTACTTCAGACAAGACGGACATGCATAGCAACTCACATGATATTCAATCAAAGAGTAGTTGATGGCGTCCCCAGAAGCATGGTTATCGCACAACAAGCAATACTACGATAGTTTTTAAGGCTATTTTGTCCCATGAGCTATATATTGCAAAGGTGAATGATGGAATTTTAAAGGTAGCACTCAAGCAATTTACTTTGGAATGGCGGAGAAATACCATGTAGTAGGTAGGTATGGTGGACACAAATTGCATAGTGGTTGGCTCAAGGATTTTGGATGCATGAGAAGTATTCCCTCTCGATACAAGGTTTAGGCTAGCAAGGTTATTTGAAGCAAACTCAAGGATGAACCGGTACAGCAAAACTCACATAAAAGACATATTGTAAACATTATAAGACTCTACACCGTCTTCCTTGTTGTTCAAAACTCAATACTAGAATTATCTAGACCTTAGAGAGACCAAATATGCAACTCAAATTTTAGCAAGCTCTATGTATTTCTTCATTAATGGGTGCAAAGTATATGATGCAAGAGCTTAAACATGAGCACAACAATTGTAAAGTATCACATTATCCAAGACATTTTACCAATTACTACATGTAGCATTTCCCAATTCCAACCATATAACAATTTAACGAAGAAGTTTCAACCTTCGCCTTGAATATTATGAGTAAAGCCTAAGGACATATTTGTCCATATGCAACAGCGGAGCGTGTCTCTCTCCCACAAAGTGAATGCTAGGATCCATTTTATTCAAACAAAAACAAAAACAAAAACAAACCGACGCTCCAAGTAAAGAACAAAAGATGTGACTGAATAAAAATATAGTTTCAGGGGAGGAACCTGATGATGTTGTCGATGAAGAAGGGGATGCCTTGGGCATCCCCAAGCTTAGACGCTTGAGTCTTCTTAAAATATGCAGGGATGAACCACGGGGGCATCCCCAAGCTTAGAGCTTTCACTCCTCTTGATCATAGTATATCATACTCCTCTCTTGACCCTTGAAAACTTCCTTCACACCAAACTTCAAGCAAACTCATTAGAGGGTTAGTGCACAATTAATAATTCACATATTTAGAGGTGACACAATCATTCTTAACACTTCTGGACATTGCACAAAGCTACTGGACATTAATGGATCAAAGAAATTCATCCAACATAGCAAATACGGCAATGCGAAATAAAAGGCAGAATCTGTCAAAAACAGAACAGTCCGTAAAGACGAACCTGAAAGGTGCACTAGACTTGCTCAAATGGAAAAACTCAAAACTAATGAAAGTTGCGTACACATCTGAGGATCGCGCTCGTAATTTTGCAGATTTTTTCTAATTTTCTACAGAGACTTATGCCAGAATTCGTGACAGACAGCAATGCTGTTTCTGCGCAGCGATCCCAAATATAACATCAACTTTAACATAGAAACTTTACTTGGCACAAAAACATGATAAGGAGAGGTTGCTACAGTAGTAAACAACTTCCAAGACTCAAATAAAACAAAAATTGCTGTAGTAAAAACATGGGTTGTCTCCCATAAGCGCTTTTCTTTAACGCCTTTCAGCTAGGCGCAGAAAGTGCAAATCAAGTAACATCAAGAGTAGAAGCATCAACATCATAACTTGTTCTAATAATAGAATCAAAAGGTAACTTCATTCTCTTTCTAGGGAAGTGTTCCATACCTTTCTTGAGAGGAAATTGATATCTAATATTACCTTCCTTCATATCAATGGTAGCACCAACGGTTCGAAGAAAAGGTCTTCCCAACACAATAGGACAAGATGCATTGCATTCGATATCCAAGACAACAAAATCAACGGGGACAAGGTTATTGTTAACCGTAATTCGCACATTATCAATCCTCCCCAAAGGTTTCTTTTTAACATTATCGGCAAGATTAACATCCAAATAACAATTCTTCAATGGTGGCAAGTCAAGCATATCATAAATCTTTTTAGGCATAACAGAAATACTTGCACCAAGATCACATAAAGCATTACATTCAAAGTCATTGAATTTCATTTTAATGATGGGCTCCCAACCATCTTCTAACTTTCTAGGAATAGAAGTTTCAAGTTTTAGTTTCTCTTCTCTAACTTTTATGAGAGCATTTGTAATATGTTTTGTAAAGGCTAAATTTATAGCACTAGCATTAGGACTTTTAGCAAGTTTTTGTAAGAACTTTATAACTTCAGAGATGTGGCAATCATCAAAATCTAAATCATTATGAGCTACAGCAATGGGATCATTGTCCCCAAGGTTAGAAAAAATTTCAGCAGTTTTATCACAAGCAGTTTCAGCAGTTTTAGCAATTTCAGGCAGTTTTGTACGCTTTGCACTAGGAGTAGAAACATTGCCAACACCAATTATTTTACCATTGATAGTAGGAGGTGCAGCAACATGTGAATCATTATCATTACTAATGGTGGTAATAGTCCAAACTTTAGCTACATTATTCTCTTTAGCTAGTTTTTCATTTTCTTCTCTATCCCACCTAGCACGCAATTCAGCCATTAATCTTATATTCTCATTAATTCTAACTTGGATGGCATTTGCTGTAGTAGTAATCTTATTATCAATATCATTATTAGGCATAACTTTCAATTTTAATAGATTAACGTCAGAGGCAAGTCTATCAACTCTAGAAGCAATAATATCAATTTTATCAAGCTTTTCCTCAACAGATTTGTTAAAAGCAGTTTGTGTACTAATAAATTCTTTAAGCATAGCTTCAAGACCAGAGGGTACACTCCTATTATTGTTGTAAGAATTCCCATAAGAATTACCATAACCATTACCATTAGCAGAAGGATATGGCCTATAGTTATTACCAGAGTTGTTCCTATAAGCATTGTTGTTGAAATTATTATTTTTAATGAAATTCACATCAACATTTTCTTCTTGAGCAACCAATGAAGCTAAAGGAACATTATTTGGATCTACATTAGATCTACCATTCACAAGCATAGACATAATCACATCAATCTTATCACTCAAGGAAGAGATTTCTTCAACAGAATTTACCTTCTTACCTTGTGGAGCTCTTTCCGTGTGCCATTCAGAGTAATTTATCATCATATCATCAAGAAGCTTTGTAGCCGCCCCCAAAGTGATGGACATAAAGGTACCTCCAGCAGCTGAATCCAATAAATTCCGCGAAGAAAAATTTAGTCCTGCATAGAAGGTTTGGATGATCATCCAAGTAGTCAGTCCATGGGTTGGGCAATTCTTTACCAAAGTTTTCATTCTCTCCCATGCTTGAGCAACATGTTCAGTATCTAATTGCTTAAAATTCATTATGCTACTTCTCAAAGATATAATTTTAGCGGGAGGATAATATCTACCAATAAAAGCATCCTTACATTTAGTCCATGAATCAATACTATTCTTAGGCAAAGATAGCAACCAATCTTTAGCTCTTCCTCTTAATGAGAAAGGAAACAATTTCAATTTAATAATATCACCATCTACATCCTTATATTTTTGCATTTCACAAAGTTCAACAAAATTATTAAGATGGGCAGCAGCATCATCAGAACTAACACCAGAAAATTGATCTCTCATAACAAGGTTTAGTAAAGCAGGTTTAATTTCAAAGAATTCTGCTGTAGTAGCAGGTGGAGCAATAGGTGTGCATAGAAAATCATTATTATTTGTGTTTGTGAAGTCACACAACTTAGTATTTTCAGGGGTATTCATTTTAGCAACAGTAAATAAAGCAAACTAGATAAAGTAAATGCAAGTAACTAATTTTTGTGTGTTTTTGATATAGAGAGCAAGACAGTAAATAAAGTAAAACTAGCAACTAATTTTTTTGTGTTTTGTTTAGGTGCAGCAAACAAAGTAGTAACTAAAATAAAGCAAGACAAAAACAAAGTAAAGAGATTGGGAAGTGGAGACTCCCCTTGCAGCGTGTCTTGATCTCCCCGGCAACGGCGCCAGAAAAAGAGCTTGATGGCGTGTAACTCACACGTTCGTTGGGAACCCCAAGAGGAAGGTATGATGCGCACAGCAGCAAGTTTTCCCTCAGAAAGAAACCAAGGTTTATCGAACCAGGAGGAGCCAAGAAGCACGTTGAAGGTTGATGGTGGCGAAATGTGATGCGGCGCAACACCAGGGATTCCGGCGCCAACGTGGAACCTGCACAACACAACCAAAGTACTTTGCCCCAACGAAACAGTGAGGTTGTCAATCTCACCGGCTTGCTGTAACAAAGGATTAACCGTATTGTGTGGAAGATGATTGTTTGCAAAGAAAACAGTAAAACAAGTATTGCAGTAGATTGTATGCGATGTAAAGAATAGGACCGGGGTCCACAGTTCACTAGAGGTGTCTCTCCCATAAGATAAAAGCATGTTGGGTGAACAAGTTACAGTCGGGCAATTGACAAATAGAAAAGGGCATAACAATGCATATACATGATATGATAAATATAGTGAGATTTAATCAGGGCATTACGACAAAGTACATAGACCGCCATCCAACTGCATCTATGCCTAAAAACTCCACGTTCAGGTTATCATCCGAACCCCTTTCAGTATTAAGTTGCAGGCAACAGACAATTGCATTAAGTATGGTGCGTAATGTAATCAACAACTACATCCTTAGACATAGCATCAATGTTTTATCCCTAGTGGCAACAGCACATCCACAACCTTAGAACCTTCTGTCACGATCCCAGATATCAATGGAGGCATGAACCCACTATCGAGCATAAATACTCCCTCTTGGAGTTAAGAGCAAAAACTTGGCCAGAGCCTCTACTAATAACGGAGAGCATGCAAGATCATAAACAACACATAAGTAATAGATTGATAATCACCATAACATAGTATTCTCTATCCATCGGATCCCGACAAACACAACATATAGTATTACAGATAGATGATCTTGATCATGTTAGGCAACTCACAAGATCTAACAATGAAGCACAATTAGGAGAAGACGACCATCTAGCTACTGCTATGGACCCATAGTCCAGGGGTGAACTACTCACTCATCACTCCGGAGGCGATCATGGCGATGAAGAGTCCTCCGGGGGATGATTCCCCTCTCCGGCAGGGTGCCGGAGGCGATCTACTGAATCCCCCGAGATGGGATTCGCGGCGGCGGCGTCTCTGGAAGGTTTTCCGTATCGTGGCTCTCGGTATTGGGGTTTTCGCGACGGAGGCTTTAAGTAGGCGGAAGGGCAGGTAAAGAGGCGGCACGAGGGCCCCACACACCAGGGCGGCGCGGGCCCAGCCCTGGCCGCGCGGCCCTGGCGTGGCGGCGCCTCGTCGCCCCACTTCGTTATCCTTTCGGTCTTCTGGAAGCTTCGTGCAAAAATAGGACCCTGGGCGTTGATTTCGTCCAATTCCGAGAATATTTCCTTACTAGGATTTCTGAAACCAAAAACAGCAGAACAAAGAATCGGCTCTTCGGCATCTTGTTAATAGGTTAGTTCCAGAAAATGCGTAAATACGACATATAATGTGCATAAAACATGTAGATATCATCAATAATGTAGCATGGAACATAAGAAATTATCGATACGTCGGAGACGTATCAGCGGCCTCTCAGTAATGTTTTCCGTATCGTGGCTCTCGGTACAGGGGGTTTCGCGACGGAGGCTTTAAGTAGGCGGAATGGTAGGTCAGGGGGCCACACGAGGTGGCGACACAACAGGCCGGCGCGGCCCAGGCCCAGGCCGCGCCGCCCTAGCGTGTCGTCGCCTCGTGGCCCCACTTCGTTTCCTCTTCGGAGTTCTGGAAGCTTCGTGCAAAAATAGGACCCTGGGTGTTGATTTCGTCCATTTCCGAGAATATTTCCTTACTAGGATTTCTGAAACCAAAAACAGCAGAAAAACAGCAACTGGCACTTCGGCATCTTGTTAATAGGTTAGTGCCGGAAAATGTAAAATAACGCTGTAAAGTATGTGTAAAACATTCAAGTATTGTAATAAAAGTAGCATGGAACATAAGAAATTATAGATACGTTTGCGACGTATCAAGCATCCCCAAGCTTAGTTCCTACTCGTCCTCGAGTAGGTAAACGATAACACAAATAATTTCTGAAGTGACATGCTACCAACATAATCTTGATCAACATTATTGTAAAGCATATGAGATGAATGGAGTGATCTGAACAAAAGATTGCTAACAAAGATAATGACTAAGCAAATGAATCATATAGCAAAACTTTTCATGAATAATACTTTCAAACAAGTATCAATAAGACTTGCATAAGAGTTAACTCATAAGCAATAAATTCATAGTAGAATGCATTGAAGCAACACAAAGGATGATTAAGTTTCAGCAATTGCTTTCAACTTGTAACATGTATATCTCATGGATATTTGTCAACATAGAGTAATATAACAAGTGCAATAAGTAAACATGTAAGAATCAATGCACACAGTTAACACAAGTGTTTGCTTCTAAGATAGAAGGGAATGGGTAAACTGACTCAACAATAAAGTAAAAGATTGGCCCTTCGCAGAGGGAAGCTTTGATTACTATTTTTGTGCTAGAGCTTTTGTTTTGAAAACATAGAAACAATTTTGTCAACGGTACTAATAATTCATATGTGCTATGCATAATACTTCCTACAAGTTGCATGCCTCATGCATAGAGTACTAATAGTGCTCGCACCTTGTCCTACTATCTCGGAAAACACGGATTCTCATCGCATAACATATGTTTCAACCAAGTGTCACAAAGGGGTACCTCTATGCCGCCTGTACAAGTGTCTAAGGAGAAAGCACGCATTGGATTTCTCGCTTTTGATTATTCTCAACTTAGACATCCATACCGGGACAACATAGACAACAGATAATGGACTCCTCTTTTTAATGCTTAAGCATTCAACAATAGTTAATATTCTCATAAGAGATTGAGGTTGTATGTCCAAACTGAAACTTCCACCATGATACATGGCTTTAGTTAGCGGCCTGATGGCGTGTAACTCACACGTTCGTTGGGAACCCCAAGAGGAAGGTATGATGCGCACAGTAGCAAGTTTTCCCTCAGAAAGAAACCAAGGTTTAATCGAACCAGGAGGAGCCAAGAAGCACGTTGAAGGTTGATGGTCGCGAAATGTGATGCGGCGCAACACCAGGGATTCCGGCGCCAACGCGGAACCTGCACAACACAACCAAAGTACTTTGCCCCAACGAAACAGTGAGGTTGTCAATCTCACCGGCTTGCTGTAACAAAGGATTAAACGTATCGAGTGGAAGATGTTTGCAAAGAAAACAGTAAACACAATTGCAGTAGATTGTATGCTATGTAAAGAATAGGACCGGGGTCCACAGTTCACTAGAGGTGTCTCTCCCATAAGATAAAAGCATGTTGGGTGAACAAATTACAGTCGGGCAATTGACAAATAGAGAAAGGCATAACAATGCATATACATGACATGATAAATATAGTGAGATTTAATTGGGCATTACGACAAAGTACATAGACCGCCATCCAACTGCATCTATGCCTAAAAAGTCCACCTTCAGGTTATCATCCGAACCCCCTCCAGTATTAAGTTGCAAAGCAACAGACAATTGCATTAAGTATGGTGCGTAATGTAATCAACAACTACATCCTTAGACATAGCATCAATGTTTTATCCCTAGTGGCAACAAAGACATCCACAACCTTAGAACTTTCTCACACTGTCCTGCATTCAATGGAGGCATGAACCCACTATCGAGCATAAATACTCCCTCTTGGAGTTAAGAGTAAAAACTTGGCCAGAGCCTCTACTAATAACGGAGAGCATGCAAGATCATAAACAACACATGAACAATAGATTGATAATCACCATAATCATAGTACTCTCTATCCATCGGATCCCGACAAACACAACATATAGAATTACATATAGATGATCTTGATCATGTTAGGCAGCTCACAAGATCCAACAATGAAGCACAACAAGGAGAAGACGACCATCTAGCTACTGCTATGGACCCATGGTCCAGGGGTGAACTACTCACTCATCACTCCGGAGGCGACCATGGCGGTGTAGAGTCCTCCGGGAGATGAATCCCCTCTCCGGCAGGGTGCCGGAGGCGATCTCCAGAATCCCCCGAGATGGGATTCGCGGCGGCGGCGTCTCTGTAAGGTTTTCCGTATCGTGGCTCTCGGTACTGGGGGTTTCGCGACGGAAGCTTTAAGTAGGCGGAGGGTCAACGCGGGGGCCACACGAGGGCCCAGGGGATAGGTCGGCGCGGCCAGGGCACGGGCCGCGCCGGCCACCCCCGGCCTCCTCGTGGCCCCACTTCGTTAGGTCTTCGGTCTTCTCGGAAGCTTCGTGCAAAAATAGGACCCTGGGCGAAAGTTTCGTCCAATTCCGAGAATATTTCTTTACTAGGATTTCTGAAACCAAAAACAGCAGAAAACAAAGAATCGGCTCTTCGGCATCTTGTTAATAGGTTAGTTCCAGAAAATGCATAAATATGACATATAATGTGCATAAAACATGTAGGTATCATCAATAAAGTAGCATGGAACATAAGAAATTATCGATACGTTGGAGACGTATCACGGCCCAATGTTCTTCTCTAACATATGCATACTCAAACCATTTGATCATGAAATCCACTACTTCAGACAAGACGAACATGCATAGCATCTCACATGATATCCAACAAAGATAAAGTTGATGGCGTCCCCAGAAAACATGGTTACCGCTCAACAAGCAACTTATAAAATTAAGACACATAACTACATATTCATCACCACAATAGTTTTTAAGCTATTTGTCCCATGAGCTATATATTGTAAAGGTAGAGGAATGAAATTTAAAGGTAGCACTCAAGTAATTTACTTTGGAATGGCAGAAAAATACCACATAATAGGTAGATATGGTGGACACAAATGGCATGGAGTTTGGCTCAAGGTGTTTGGATGCACAAGAAGCATTTCCTCTCAGTACAAGGTTTGGGCTAGCAAGGTTGTTTGAAGCAAACACAAGTATGAACAGGTACAGCAAAACTCACACAAGAACATATTGCAAGCATTATAAGGCTCTACACTGTCTTCCTTGTTGTTCAAACACTTTACCCGAAAATATCTAGACTTAGAGAGATCAATCATGCAAACCAAATTAAACAAGCTCTACAGTAGTTCTTCATTAATAGATTAAACTACATGATGCAAGAGCTTAAACATGATCTAAGAGATCTCAAACAATTGCCAAATTGTCAAACCATATGCATCATTTTCCAATTCCAACCAAATAGCAATTTAACGAAGCAATAAGCTTTCGCCATGAACATTAAAGCACAATTAAGAACACAAGTGTTCCATATGAAAAAGCGGAGCGTAATATCTCCAATATAAGGATGGCGAGATCCAACTTTATTCAAAACAAAACAAAAATAAAAACAAACCGACGCTCCAAGTAAAGAACATAAGAATGTGACGGAATAAAAATATAGTTTCACTAGAAGTGACCTGATAATGTTGTCGATGAAGAAGGGGATGCCTTGGGAATCCCCAAGCTTAGATGCTTGAGTCTTCTTAAAATATGCAGGGATGAACCACCGGGGCATCCCCAAGCTTAGACCTTTCGCTCTTCTTGATCATAGTATATCATCCTCTTCTCTTGACCCTTGAAAACTTCCTTCACACAAACTTCAAGCAAACTCATGAGAGGGTTAGTGCTTAACCACAAATTCATACATTCAGAGGTGACACAATCATTCTTAACACTTCTGGACATTGCACAAAGCTTCTTAAAGTTAATGGAACAAAGAAACTCATTCAACATTGCAAAAGCGGCAATGCGAAATAAAAGACAGAATCTGTCAAAAACAGAACAGTCCGTAAAGATGCTTCTGGACTGGGCACTTAACTTGCTCAAATGGCAAAAACTCAAAACTAATGAAAGTTGCGTACATATCTGAGGATCACGCTCGTAATTTTGCAGATTTTTTCGAATTTTTTACAGAGACTTATGCCAGAATTCGTGACAGACAGCAATGCTGTTTCTGCGCAGCGATCCCAAATATAACATCAACTTTAGCATAGAAACTTTACTTGGCACAAAAACATGATAAGGAGAGGTTGCTACAGTAGTAAACAACTTCCAATACTCAACAAGACAAAAATTGCTGTAGTAAAATAAACACATGGGTTATCTCCCAAGAAGTGCTTTTCTTTAAGGCCTTTCAGCTAGGCGCAGAAAGTGCATATCAAGTAACATCAAGAGATGAAGCATCAACATTATCTCCAAGGGCGTGGGAAGTATTTTCCACAATGCATGTTATCTTATCTATGTAAGTTTCAGAGGCTCCTTTTTCATTATTCTTAGGCTTGCTATTCTCATCAAACAAATTTTCAGGAACAAGCCAACCATAGTTATTTTCTAGAGCTTCATGCATTCCTAGGAGTTTACAAGGTATTGTTGTCTTAATCTCCCCACCATCATTAACATTATTAGTGTACTTTATTCTATCAATGTCCATCTTTTTAAGGGTACTAACAAAGTTGGTGTAAGAACCAAGCATTTTATATTTAGCAAAGAATTTTCTAGCCTCTCTTGCTACACCACCAAATTCTTTAAGAAGGGTTCCTAAAACAAAATCTTTCTTTTCTCCTTCCTCCATATCACCAAGTGTGAGAAACATGTGTTGGATAATAGGATTAAGATTAACAAATTTAGTTTCCAGCATGTGTATTAAAGAAGCAACAGCAATTTCATAAGTAGGAGCAAGCTCTGCCAAGTGTCTATCTTCAAAATCCTCAGCGGTACTAACATGAGTGAAAAAATCTTCTATATTATCTCTTCCAATTATAGACCCTCGGCCTACCGGTATGTCTTTTAGAGTGTGCTTCGGAGGAAACATGATGAAATAAGCAAAAAGTAAACTAGGAAAATAAAGTAAAGACAAGTAACTAATTTTTTTGTGTTTTGTTTAAGTGCAGCAAACAAAGTAGTAAATAAAATAAAGCAAGACAAAAACAAAGTAAAGAGATTGGAAGTGGAGACTCCCCTTCCAGCGTGTCTTGATCTCCCCGGCAACGGCGCCAGAAATTTAGCTTGATACGCGCGAAGCACACGTCCGTTGGGAACCCCAAGTGGAAGGTATGATGCGTATAGAAGCAAGTTTCCCTCAGTATGAAACCAAGGTTATCGAACCAGTAGGAGCCAAGAAGCACGTGAAGGTTGTTGGTGGAGGAGTGTAGTGCGGCGCAACACCAGTGAAACCGGCGCCAACGTGGAACCTGCACAACACAATCAAAGTACTTTGCCCCAACGTAACAGTGAGGTTGTCAATCTCACCGGCTTGCTGAAAACAAAGGATTAAGTGTATCGAGTGGAAGATGGTGTTTGTTTGCAAAGAACAGTAAAAACAGTAGAATGTATTCAGATGTAAACGAATGGACCGGGGTCCACAGTTCACTAGTGGTGTCTCTCCAATAAGATAACTAGCATGCTGGGTGAACAAATTACATGCGAGCAATTGACAAATAAAGATTCAATACATATCAACGATGATTACTATGTGATTTAATCAGGGCATTACGACAAAGTACATAGACCGCTATCCAGCATGCATCTATGCCTAAATAATCCACCTTCAGGTTATCATCTGAACCCCTTCCAGTATTAAGTTGCGAACAACAGATAATTGCGTTAAGTATGGTGCGTAATGTAATCAACACAAATATCCTTAGACAAAGCATCAATGTTTTATCCCTAGTAGCAACAGCACATCCACAACCTTAGAACCTACTGTCACGATCCTAGATTTAATGGAGGCATGAACCCACTATCGAGCATAATTACTCCCTCTTGGAGTTACAAGTATCAACTTGGCCAGAGCCTCTACTAGCAACGGAGAGCATGCAAGAACATAAACAACACATATATGATAGATTGATAATCAACTTAACATAGTATTCTCTATTCATCGGATCTCACCAAACACAACATGTAGCATTACAAATAGATGATCTTGATCATGTTAGGCAGCTCACAAGATCTAATACAATGAAAGCACAAGCGGAGAAGACAACCATCTAGCTACTGCTATGGACCCATAGTCCAAGGATGAACTACTCACGCATCAATCCGGAGGCGGGCATGATGATGTAGAGCCCCTCCGGTGATGATTCCCCTCTCCGGCAGGGTGCCGGAGGCGATCTCCTGAATCCCCCGAGATGGGATTCGCGGCGGCGGCCTCTCAGTAATGTTTTCCGTATCGTGGCTCTCAGTACAGGGGGTTTCACGACGGAGGCTTTAAGTAGGTGGAAGGGTAGGTCAGGGGGCCACACGTGGTGGCGACACAACAGGCCGGCGCGGCCCAGGCCCAGGCCGCGCCGCCCTAGCGTGTAGTCGCCTCGTGTCCCCACTTCGTTTCCTCTTCGGACTTCTGGAAGCTTCGTGCAAAAATAGGACCCTGGGCGTTGATTTCGTCCAATTCCGAGAATATTTCCTTACTAGGATTTCTGAAACCAAAAACAGCAGAAAAACAGCAACTGGCACTTCGGCATCTTGTTAATAGGTTAGTGCCGGAAAATGTAAAATAACGCTGTAAAGTATGTGTAAAACATTCAAGTATTGTAATAAAAGTAGCATGGAACATAAGAAATTATAGATACGTTTGCGACGTATCACCTATCACTTTGCTCAATTGTGTCCTTAAGATCTTGACAAAACTGCTAGCTAATAGACTGCAAAACATTGTCCTAAGAATTGTACACAAGAACCAATATGGATTTCTTAAAGTAAGGAATATATGGACTGCATTGCATGGGAATTTGAGTTTCTCTGTCAATGTTAGTCCTCCAAAAAGGAAATCATTTTATTAAAGCTTGAGTTTGCTAAAGCTTTTGATACAATTGATCACTCGGCTATGCTGAAAATTATGTCACACATGGGCTTTGATAGCAAATGGATGAAATGGATTGAGAGAATTTTTTTATTATGGAAAGTCTGCAGTATTGCTTAATGGAGTGCTTGGTTGGCAGTTTCATTATAAAAGGGGAGTTAGACAAGGAGATCCCCTCTCACCTCTTTTATTTGTGTTAGCTGCTGATCTCCTTCAGTTTGCAATAAATAAAGCATATATGAATAGGCTGCTTACTGCTCCTTTCTCCCCTGATTATGATATGGATTACCCAATTGTGCAGTATGCAGATGACACTTTGATAATCATACCAGCTAGCCCTGAGCAAGTTCTAACTATGAAAGACATTCTTGAGAAATATGCACAGTCCACAGGATTAAAAATAAGTTTCCACAAGTCATCCATGATCCCTATTAATCTTGATCCTATTACAACCAATAGCATTGCTACCCCTATTAGTTGTTCACATGCTTCAATGCCTTACACTTATCTTGGATTACCCCTGGGAACAACAAAGCCAACTGTTCATGACCTTATGCCATTGGTTGACAGAATTGAAAGGAAAGTTATGCTTCTTTTATGCTTATGTCATACACTGGAAGAGTGACATTGATCAACTCTTTACTTACCTCCATTGCCACCTTTTTGATGTGCTCTCTCCAGCTGAATCCTAAAATACTAGAACTCATGGAAAAAATCAGAAGGCACTGTTTATGGTTGGAGAAGGGAAAAAATGGTGAAGACAATTGCTTCATGGGACATGGTCCGCTGGCTTGCTATTTAAATATTTTCATTAATTCTATAAGAGATAAGATACTCCTTGGGTGACCCTTGTCTGGAACTCTTACTATTATGGCGAAATCCCACATGCTGATGGAAAATTTGGATCATTTTGGTGGAGATCTATATGCAAGCTCATGCCAATATTCAGATGGATTGCCTCCAGTAATATGAATGATGGTGCTACAACTATGTTTTGGAAAGATTCATGGTTGTCAACCATCACAAATGAGTCCTTTCCCAGAGCTTTTTCCTATGTGACCGATGAGGACATTTTAGTTCAATGTTTCCTTTCCTCAGAGAACTTCAAGCAAAAAACTGCCCATGTGACTTTCTTGCAACACCATGACACTTGGAGCTATGCACGGGGAACTAATAAATATACTGTGAGCCAATACTATAAATTTTATTTCAGGAATATTGTTCCCCATATAAATTTTTCCTGGCTATGTAAATGCAAATGTATACCCAAAAGGAACTTGCACAGAGCATCATCCTTGCTGCTACAAGGATCGTCGGAGGCCAAGGCATCATCACCATCATCATCAACCGCTGCATCTCAATCACCATCATCATCCCCATCTAGTTTACCTTCTTATTGATCTAGGCTACCAGAACCATATCACCCTCAATTGATGGACGCATGCTCTGAAGCCGGTGGTGCCGGCAAGGGTGGAGGCTGCGGCGGTGCCACCACACACCCATGGCTGCCAGCCAAGGTTGGGGCACATCCCAGAGCGTTGATTCCGCGACGTTTCTACGTCCAGCTCTCCGTGGATGACCTACACATGCTCGTCGTGCCACCGGCATTCCAGCAAGGGTTGTGGGACTGGATTAAGATCCCACTGCCATACAGTGTGAGATTGTCCGCCTATCGCTTCTGCTCCGAGTGGGTGCAAGTCACCTCCATGGTGGCCACGTAGTCTTGGGAGCAACTTGGCAGAGCTAGTCTTCAGGTACTAACTCGAGTACAACGACATCGTGGAGTTCAAGATCTAGACATTCGTTATCAAGACGAAGGTCTACATGAACAACATCTCCACCGCCAGGCTTTACACCTGCCCTAACCACGGCTAGGCGGTGGCCGACCAAGTTATATGTCTATGTAAGTGATGTCTATATATAGTTGTAGTGCTAGTAAGTATGGTGAACTGATGATGGTAAGACTTTGGTACTTGCTTTTGATTAATGGTGTTTAGATGGCTTCTATACTTTTGATTAGGGTGTTCGTGTGAACCCTAGATATGCTAATGATTTGTTCTGCTGTGCTACGATGTCAGTTATGATGTGTGGTGATGGTGTTCTGGTGTTCTTCGTAATAGCTAGTTAGGTGGTATGATCATCAACATGAAGAGCAAGTAACCACATCGCTGCTTTGCATATAACCAAATAGCCGATGCTTCCCTTACCAATCGTGGGCAACCAAACCATGTGGAGTATAAAACATTGTTAGCAACCAAACGTAATGCACAAACTAACCCAAACTTCAACGGACCATCCAACGGACCAAAAAACATAAATTTAGAATTTTGATGCGAGCAATTAATTACGCTTCAAATATCGCTCGGTGCTCTTTGGTGTTGTTGCCAAAAACTAATACAGTACTTCCTCCTTCCAAGAAATATAAGGGCTCCTTTGATTCAAAGGATTTGCATAGGAATTGTGTAGGATTTGGTTTCTATGGGAAAAATTCCTATACATGTTGTTTGATTCATAGGAACATATCCTATAGGAAAAATTCCTATAGGAATCTTGTAGTGTAATTCCTATAGAAAAAAAGCATGAGCTCATACCTCATGGAAAAATTCCTTTGCTACAATCAAACAAACTTCATCTTCCTATATGTTTCAAGTATACATGACATTCCAATCCTATACCTTTTCTATTCCTATGTTTTTTCTATCCTTTAAATCAAAGGAGCCCTAAGAGCATCTCCAGCCGCGTCCCCCAAAGCGTCCCCCAAACCGCGCCGGATTGAGCGTTTGGGGGACGTGTTTTGTTCGTGCCGCGTTTGGGGGACGTCGCTCCCCAGCCGCGTCCCCCAAACGCCGCTCCCAAACATTAAAAATATTTTTTTTAACACATAAACCATTTATATCAAATGTAGCATATGAAAAAAATGTTTTCGAGGATTGTTTTCAAATTAAATTACAACAGAAAATAAAACAAGTAATCAAATATAATAAAAAGGGCTAGATGATACATCAAGGTGCCACGGTATTTCCTTTGATCCTCCACAAATGCTCAACGAGATCAGCTTGAAGTTGCTCATGCACATTGCTGTCACGGATCTCTGCGTGCATGGCGAGAAAATCAGCAAAATCTGCAGGCAACTCATGATCAACCTCCGCGAGAGGGCCTTGACACTCATAGGGACCAACAAGTGACCTAACATGATTCTTGCGGTCATCCTCGATGATCATGTTGTGCATGATCACACAAGCCTGCATCACCTCCCACATTTGGTCGTGAGACCAGCTTAGAGCAGGGTACCGGACAATGGAAAATTGTGCTTGAAGCACACCAAATGCCCGCTCGACATCCTTCCTGCAAGCCTCCTGTCGTGTAGCAAAGTGAGAATTCTTCAGACCTGATGGATCCGAGATTGTTTTGACAAAAGTGGCCCATTTTGGATATATACCATCGGCTAGATAATAGCCTTTGGTATATTGGTGGCCATTGATCTCATAGTTGCATGGTGGAGCATGCCCTTCCACTAGTCTGCTGAACACCGGAGACCGCTGCAACACGTTGATGTCATTGTGTGATCCCGCCATGCCAAAGAAAGAATGCCAAATCCACAGGTCATAATCTGCCACAGCTTCAAGCACCACACTGCAATATCCATGACGCCCTTTGTATATACCTTGCCAAGCAAACGGGCAGTTCTTCCATGCCCAGTGCATGCAATCGATGCTTCCAAGCATTCCAGGAAATCCTCTGGCAGCATTTTGTGCCATGATCCTTGCAGTCTCTTCCTCAGTTGGCCCTCTCAAGTAGTATTTGCCAAACTTTTCCACCACAGCTCGGCAAAACTTGTACATGCACTCAATGGCAGTAGACTCACTCATGCGAAGGTAGTCGTCCTGTGTATCGGCAGGTGCTCCGTATGCAAGCATCCTCATGGTGGCGGTGCACTTCTGAATGGATGAGAACCCGAGAACGCCTACAGCGTCGACCTTGAGCTTGAAGTAGGGGTCGAACTCTCGAACGCCGTGGAGGATATTCATGAACAGGCCCTTGCTCATCCTGTACCGGCGCCGAAAATTGTCGGCATGTGTTGCCCCGTCCGCGAAGTAGTCGTTGTGCAGCATGGCATGCCCCTCCATCCTCTGTCGGGGCTTCGACTTCCTTCTTCCCGGCCTTGATCCTCCGCGGCGCGGCCTCTTCCTCTTCTCCGCCTCAGCGTCAAGCATGTCCTGGAGGGACGCGATGATCAGCAAATGCTCCCGCAGTTCGTCGTAGAACGCGTGCTCGTCCTCCGGCCACGGGGCAACCATCTCATCGTCGCTGTCCATGGCTAAAGCAAAATCAATGGTTAAAATTGCGCCGAGGCAGACGACGAAACAAACAACGGCCAATCGCGCCTACCTTGCAAGTCATCGAGCACCTTCTGTGCGCGGAGGTGGGGCGGATTTGACGGCGCGTTCTGGGACGCGCTGGCGACGCGGTGGCGGCGGCACGACCGGCGGGAGCCCCAGCCGCGACAACGGTGCCGACTCGCAGCACAGATCAGACGCCCAAACGGCCGGGAAATCCAGCGGCGGCGATGGGGTGGGAGGCGCGGGAAGGAAGGAAGTCGACGAGAAAAGAGGCGCGAACCAACGGTTTATGCAAA
Source organism: Lolium perenne (assembly GCF_019359855.2). NCBI lineage: Eukaryota > Viridiplantae > Streptophyta > Magnoliopsida > Poales > Poaceae > Lolium > Lolium perenne. The sequence continues at coordinate 83,137,678 of NC_067248.2, read as the reverse complement.
TAGTCGCCGACATGTGGGAGCCCGCCTCGCTTTTCGTTGTGTCCGGCGTCCCCGAGCGTCCCCTGTGGGACGGGGACGGCTCGGGGCGCCGGACACCGTATCGGACCGCGCCGGACAAAAATGGGCTTTGGGGGACACGGCTGAAACGCTTTTTTTGTCCGACGCGCCCCAAATCCCTTTGGGGGACGCGAGTGGAGATGCTCTAAGTGAGTTGAAATCGATCGTCTAAATTCGGATACATGGCATACGGAGAAGTAAAATCGACAGGACGCAGCAGGTGAAAGACGACGAGACCTCCCCAACTTGCCCCAATTCCCCTTGAACCCCGACATTCCCATGGGCGAGGGAGACACTCCGGAGCCCGGGCCCCCGCCCCCGCCGCCGCCGCACCCCGACAAGCGGCAGCGCCGCCCCAACGTCCGGCTTGCCGGCTCCGTAGCCTTACCGTCGCACCTCCCCCACCCACGCCGCGTCCCAGTTATCCCCGTCTCTAGGCCCCGCCACCACAACCCCTCGGCAAAAACCCCAAGCCCCCCAAAATCCTCAAGCCCAACCACCGCTCTCGATGACCTCGTCCTCGCGGCCGCCTTCCCCCGTAAGCCTAGGGTTCTGGAGCAGCAGCAGGAGGAGGTGGAGGTGCTCGACGTGGCGGAGTGGTTGTGGGGCCTGGGGATGGGGCGCTACGCCGCCGCGTTCCAGGCGCACGAGGTGGATGGCGAAGTGCTGCCCTGCCTCACCATGGACGACCTCCGCGACATGGGAATCGGCGCCGTCGGAGCACGGCGCAAGCTCTTCTGCGCCATCCAGAGGCTGCGGTATCCTCCGCCGCCTCCCAACCCAAGGAGGTGAAAACGTTCTGTCCTCCCTGTCTCTGAAGTGCTCGCTAGTTCCACCTAGGATGTGCGTGGGACAGGCCTCTCTGGATGTGTAAAAAATGTAAAATGAGAAGGTTTGATCCTTTCATCGTTGTGAAATGGTAGTATAATGGTAGTGTCACTAGTGTGTAAAAGAAACATGTTGGAAATGCTAACTCTCATGTTTGGCTTTTGGCTGATGCTTCTTAGAATTCATACAATGTTGTTTGCTCATGTCTAACTATCAGGGCTAATAAATGTGCTTAGGTTGGGATAGCAGCCGCATAACCCGCATATCCTGCATACAGGTTTTGATGGGCGACTGCATTACTCATGTACACCATGCTGGTAAGAGTGGCCAACCACGGGCAGACCAAAATACGTCCCACATGTACCCTGAGTTAGGGGTTTGTATTGAGTAAGAAAGGTCAAAGACCTAAGCATCCACCATATAAGGGCGTAAAAATATGCACCATATAAGGATGTCAAAGCATCCGCTATATAAAAATGCTGTGTATCTATGTTTGAGGGGAGACACACTGTTCTCTCATCCAATCCCTCACAGACACACCCTCTGGCTATTTTCTTACCATCTCGTTGTGAATCATGATTCAAGAGGGGCGAGGGCAGGATGAGTGTGCAGTACGGCGGTGGAGCCGAGGTGGATGGGGATTGTGTGATGATATCCCACTAAGAACCTTAGTTTTATGCCAGGCAGCTTTCTGAAACTTTAAACAACATAAGTCAAACTTCTAAAATATTTGTTTGCCAAGATCAGAATAGGTGTCAATTCAGAAATAAATCAGTACTATGAAATGATATATTGATGTGCAAATCCTTGGATCATGCCCATTTAGTTCAGCGTTATGAATTCTGTCAATTTTTCTTAATTGTGATTGATAATATTTTATTTTCTATGTAGATTAAATGTGTAGAGCAAACAGTATCTCCTTTTTTGTGTCACAAGTTAGTATTTATGTTTTCATGGTCAGTTTTATTATTTTAATTTGCAGATCACCTATCACGATGGTAATATTTATCTGTGTTCATGACAGCACGGGGCTCCTTTAAATTTGTGTTTTCAGTGCCACAAATCCTAAAACATTTCAAGTCTGAGCTATTGCTCTCCTGCTGGTCTCTTTTTGATGTTTCATTTTAATAGTTCGATCGTGACCCTATTGTTCTATTGCTGCATATTGCTTTTACTTTGTAGTTTTGAATGTCTCCACGAGTGTATAAACATTGTTTTGTTCTAAACTTCTAAATGTGCATAATTATTTAGGTTTGTTTCTTCTTTAAACAGGAAAGAATGCATTCTAAGGGTACATGTGCACTTTCAAGTTGTTTCGACTACCTGTGTGATGCTCTTTGGCACCTGTTTTGGTATTGTTTGTCATTAATTTGATATCATTGCGCTTCTTTGTTTTATTCCCTGATCTAGTTTGAACTGCAAATTATATCTTGTAACTGGTCCAAGTAAAATTATTACTGGGTGCAACCAAAATATGAAACATAATGTTGCAAAACTAGCATAAAGTTTTTTTTGCGAAAATTCCACCGATCCATTAATAATCATCAACAGCAGTATAAAAGGCGCCAAAAGTAATAGAAATTACAAATAGGTCTTTGGACCACCTGGCGATGACTACAAACACTAGTGCAAGCCGAAGGCGTGCCGCTGTCCTTGTCTCTCCATCATCGCAGCCGGGCAAAGCATGTCGTAGCAGAGGCAGAGCTTGTGTAGTAGACAAATGGGAAGTTGTCGTGCTAAGGCCCCAAAGGACCAGTGCACCAGAGCTGCAACCATCGCCAATGATGACAACCGTTGATCGGAAGAGAATGACCTGAAACCACACAAACGAACACGAAAACCGACCAGATCCCAAGAGATCCGCCGGACACACGACTCCACGCGCCCTGCGCTGGCGCTAGATGAACCACCGGAGCGAGGATAGGGCGGGGAGGACCTTATTCTGACTTGATGTAGCTGTTGCCTCACCATCCCGAAGAAGACAACGAAAAACAACCTAAACAAAGAATGGAAACCCTCCCGCCGGCGAGGGGCCATGGTCCGCCACACCTCCAAAGCCGCAAGGCCACCAGACGTGGGACGGACCGGCGGCGTCGCCGGCGAGGGGGACAAAACCCTAGATGAGCTTTAGGTACGCCTCCATCTCCATGATCGCCTCTCTCCTAACTAGTACCTGTTCGGGACGAAAGTAAAACTAGTGTAAAGTTAACATTCTAGCAGTCACAAAGTGTTCATACAATCATGGTTTGTTTCTTTCAACAAACTTTAGTGAAAAGACGTTACTAAAGCGATGTGGTGAGAGATGATTTCCCTAACTTACTCTGGTATGAAACAATAGCATATTGGTGTTAGCGCCCTGACGTCTTCGAAGGCTGAGTGAGTATTTGCAATTGTATCATCATTGCAGAAGACACAGAAAGCCAAGCATGGTGGGTATGTTCAGTTCTAACCGAAGTATTACCTTGCCAACTATTTGACTAGCCAAATATTGGTTGGCCTTTTGGTTGCCCATGAGTTGGCCAACATTTGCAAGCAAAATGAACAAGTGGCATAGCCAGGACTTAAATCTTGTGGGTCAGAGCAATAATTATTACATATTTTAGTAGTTTCTTGGATATTTTTGTAAGAAAAATACACAGGTATATGAAAGCTTTGCTAGAAAGCTGTGGGGTCAGTGATCCACAGTTCAACGTGGATCCGCCACTGAAATGAATAAGATTGGGCAAGGGTACATTGGCATTCCAAAATATTAACATCCATCCAAACAAAGACCAAATATTGGTAGGTGAGTTTTGGCCACCATCCAAACATACCCGACCTCTCCAGGGGTGTGGGAGACGACCGGAGGTATGGAGCTCCACAGGTCCAAGCGATTGAGTTCGCTGAATTAGGTCATAGCCTTTAGAGGGCTGGAGTCCAGGAAAGGAGGAGGTTTATTGTAGAGACGAGCAAAAAATTACCTGCAGAGATGACAAAGTTAGACGCTTTGTCGATGTGCATGGTATCGGTGTTCAGTTTCTTGGTCTTTTAATTCTTTTTTAGTGGTATATAGATTTCTAGATTTGTTGCCTTTATTGGGCTATGGCTAAGCCAGCTTGAAGAAGACAATGGGCTGTATAGGAGAGTGGCATGTACTCTTGTGCTGATCTGGGAGTGTGGCAGAGTGGGCTGGGCTAGTTATATTTGCGACATGCCTTTCTCACTTCTGGGCCAGACTATGCACAGCCAGGTTTGGTCGCGAAGCAGGAAATATTTCCAGTCTAGCCTACAGGCATGCCATCTGCCCATCTGTCGTTCCATGCCAGCTGAGGCAGGAGCTGCTACCATCCAAGAATTGTTGCACCATATCTATATATGCAGTTGTAGGCAGAATTGAATAAGAACGGGTTGGATATAAATTTTAAATTAACGAAAGAGCATTCTTTTAGAGATATGACTTTCTATACATTTGGGCTGGTCATGCTTCTTATATGATCCAGTGAGTCCTGCAGCTGATGTTTTTTCTGATGTCTGGAGTGCCATTTAACTTCTATGTTTAAAGTATAATTTCTTCTGATATGTTGCCATCTGGCATTAACATGATGCAGAAAATTTATTATACTTTTGTTAGTCTTGAACCGTATGTGTTTGGTTTGGAACAATACTTTAACCATGTGGACCACCTTTAGCATGTGGAACATAACAAAGCCTGAAAGTCACGGACTATATCAATGCCTGGGGAAGCCAAAAAGTGTATGATTGCCACACCATATTTGTATTGAAGTGCTTTATCACTTTCTGTACTGTGTTATACTGTTGTCAGTTGTCAGGTGATGGGTCATAAATGGGTGCACTAGGGTGATTACAGTTAACAGATTCATATCCTCACTACCTTATGTATAACTATATCCTTTTTCTCCAAACAAAGGGTGAACAAACACATGTTCTGTAAGTGATCCGGGAGTGCACACTCCGCTTAGTGCCAAGCTTTGTTCATTTTATGCCATCTCACTTTGCCTGGGAAGTGATCATAAATCCAAATGTTCATATAATATCCAAAAAAATTGTCAGAGAAGCTATTTGACGCTATTCTGGTGATACATACATTGTCTAGAATATATTCGCATGGTAAATATTTTCAATGTTTTGTTTTGTGTCACTTGCAAAGTTGCTGGCACAAGCCAAGCAGATGCACTGTCAAGTCAATCTGCCCTTTGTTGTTTCTTATAATATTCTTGTTGCATTTATGTAGTTTTTATACTTCTGGTGACAGCTACTTGGATGGAACTATTATGCTAGTACTTCGAAGTATCTTTTACTAAGTCCGTTGATTTAAAGCTTGCCTTTTGATCAGTTATGTGATTTTTCTGGTTATCAACTGTCGGTGCGCGCTCTAGTGGTTGCTACTCACTGGCGGTCTTGCTTTGTCTAGTGATAAAGGGGTCTCCTACCTCACTCTGCCTCTGCTTTGTCTTACTCATTTCTGGCATGCTACACTAGAAATTCTTAACTATGTTCTCTACCAACTATCATCAGTTAGCATCATATTTAAGTATATCCTCTGTCGGTGAGACTTCTGGTTTTTTAGTTTTGACTAATTGTAGTTGTTGTACTGTTCATGCTCCAGTTGATGCTACATGTCTGCAAGTCCTTTCTAGCTTCAGATGTAATTCTATCTTCAGGGATTTCTACATTCTTGTTACTCTTTTTCCTTTTTTCAGGCCATGCAACTGTTTTGGATACTCTACTAAATGCTTTGTCTGTATTCCTCTCAATTGATTCTTTACTTGTGAGTAATAGTTTGCACTTCTTTGTACTTGATGCTGACTTCCTAATTCCCGTTTCCACTCTCTCTCATTGATTCTGACTTGCCACCTGAACACTAGGGGATGCTACGTCATGGTGTTCCAACTCTGCTATATTGCAGTTGAAGGCATTATTAGGTCAATATGTGTAATTTTAATTTTTTCTCTCTCACTTGGAGCTGTTCTTATAGATGTATATACAAGGTGTCAACATTGTAATCATGCTGGATATCGTGCCTTCCTTATCTTTCCCTTTTTTAATTTTGTTTATGTTGACATTTTCTTACAGCTTGAAGATCATCTGCTGTTACGTACGGCCAATTTTTTTTTCATTTCAGTTTATGTATGAAAACGGAGCTTGTGAACAAAAAGTAATATATTTATACTAAAATAAATATGAAAGAATTGTTTCTCATAGTTTCCAAGTACACTTACATTTGAGTGTTACCTATAGTCTAGTATCTTTGGTGTACTACTATCTTTGTGAATTATGTGGTGAGGATTAGATGTTAGGAGATGGGAAAAAAGGGGGTATCAGTGACTGTGGGAAGTGAAGAACTAATTACAGTGTGAAAAAAGTAGCTGTATCTGTCGGTGTTCCCTTTCCAGGTGCTAGCTCCTGCCGTAATTCAATGTCATAACCTGGTTTGTGCTTGGCGAGCCAGGGGCTGGCAAAACCGCTGCAGCCTCTGCCGGCGGGGGGCGCCAAATGGTGTCGCGGACGTGATGCAGTGTCATCGCCGGGAGAAGGCGCTGACCTCGACAAGTGATCTCTAACTGCAGTTCATAAACAGATAGCTCATGTCAGTGCTGATTCACTGGGATGCCACTATGCTATACTTGTTGAAACAGACAAGGTAAAGTATCCTTTATGTGCTAGAAGATTTATGCATACTCAATCTATTAGGACTGACGCCATATGACATTTTATATATTGGCGATTCAAGCATTGCGAGTCTTGAGTGTAGTTGTGTAGATAATGGGATACTATCTGGTGATCCCATGTATTTGTTGCCTTCTTTATAATTCCTTTCTTTGCAACGTCTGTATTATCCATTTCATTGAATGGTCTGAATAGTCAGTTACATATAAACGGAATATCTGAACCCCAGCTGCTAAAAGGATTCTTAAATTAATCCACAATGTGGCACATGCTGGGACATCATTTTATTGCTGAGAAAACCCTGTGTTTTAATTATCTTTTTTTTGAAGAGGACTATTGGTATAACCGAAGAGCAAAAGTTACAACTCGATGGAGGATGTGCTCTCCATTTTTGTGGATGAAACTCGCACTGCTTTGGATGCAAACAAATGAACAAAAACTGAACTCTCGAATAGCCCTATGAAAGTCATATGCTTGTGTGTATTCATTCTTTTTGTAACAATGTCTTACCATTCATGCAGCCAAAATTTCACCTTTGATAAATTGGTTTCCAGCCATTGAAGAAGATTTGAAGAGAGTACAATGAAACTTGACTATATTGGATATGTCCCTTGAAAATTATAATGTAGATTTTTCTTTAAGAAATTTTCACTATTGTTCAATTTTCTAACACAAAATCAGAAAAATTAAGGTCCACACCGGAGGCAGCTGATATTCAAAACTGTACTATTTGTAGTGTGTACCAGAGGTCGAGGTTTTCAGTTTCTGACTTGCTGGACGCTGTAGTACTTTCTATTCCTAACAGTGGAAGTGCACAACTGGGATTATATACCGCGCGTGAAGAGACTAGCTAGAAACACCTGCAAATAGTGGAGAAGGAGTCGTCTAGTAAAGAACATCAGTGCCAACGGAGTACAGTATTAAAGATAAAGAAAAGGAAGTTTTCTTGTTGTCCGTTGAACCATTAGCGCAGGCTCTCGGAAAGCACCTGTGTTTCTATTTCCTTAAAGCTCATTCCTCCCATAGGTAGTGTGTGAGAAAAGGTGAGGGATCGAACCTCCAATCACTTATATTATTTTATACTATTATTCAAAGAAAGGCCTTACGTTTAGATTCATTTCCTTTATTGCCTAGGGCTTGGCTTATCAGAACTGATAGGATAATTCCTTGGGCTTGGTTATGTATGATTGATTCCCTCCAAATTGTGATTTGTTCCCAGTTTGTCGCTAATTTTTGACGAACTTTTTTTCCTTTGAGCTCGAAAGGAAGAAAGAAAAGTATACTATTTGAAAAAGCGAGGTGCAAATATACAAAGTATAAGTTGAGATTTTTTTGTTAAGAGTAACACATCGACCCAACTTTAGCAATATGTGATCATATCTTTGGTAGTTCCTTTGTTTACCTTTTAGATATTTCGACTGTATGCGGACTAAAATTAGTGAACATACACAGTAAAACCTGCCTACATACATGCATTAAAAAAAATTACTCCCTCTTATTCAAATTAACTGCCTAAACTTTGTTTAGATACGCATGTATCTAACCACTAAAACGAGTCCAGATTTATAGTATCTAGAAAAAATTAAGTCAATTAATTTGAATAAGAGGAAGTAAAATGTCTTACATCAGTGAAATAATGGAATAGCTTTATTAACGGTGTTCACGTGTTATTTCTGTAGTAGTAATAGGATGAGATGGGTAAAAAGCATTTGCCCACATGTTTCTGATTAATGCATTAATAATTATAAAACAGTTAAATTGATCCATTCCAAACATGTGGATTCTAAGTTATGCAACAATTAACAATCCCCATTACGAGAGGTGAAAAATCTCCTAATATTTTCTCATTTCAACAAGTCCATAATATTTTTCACGAACTCCTTCTAGTGAAGTAAAAAAAAAAGGACCCAGTGAAGCTCCTACGATAGGTGAAATTCCCTCTAGTGAAGTATATATGGTGATCAACTGAGAATTTGAGATAAGTGACGTGCACGCGATCTATCATGTTAAAAGTCCAGTGCTTAGAGCATCTCCAGCCGCGTCCCCCAAAGCGTCCCCCAAACCGCGCCGGATTGAGCGTTTGGGGGACGTGTTTTGTTCGTGCCGCATTTGGGGGACGTCGCTCCCCAGCCGCGTCCCCCAAACGCCACCCCCAAACATTTAAAATAAATTTTCTTGGCATTTTTATTTCAATTTCCACAAACTAATACATAATTGGGAACGTGGTTTACACGAAGACATAGTTTGAAACATGGTTTTCCACAAACTAATACATAGTTTGAACCATGGTGGACATATATAAATATAAAATATTGCAAAAAAACTAAACCTAACTAGGCCGTGCATCGAAGGTTTCCTGTGTTCGCTGCTAAGAAACAACACTCGAGGGCACACCCAGTCACCTAAACTGGAAAATCCAGCGGGAGGATGGTGCCCTTGTTGGTTCTACCGATGAGGCGAACAGGCAGAAACCTCCGTGCACGTATTCGCTGCGAAGAAACAACACTCAGTCGTCATCCTCGTCGGTGCTGTCGTCGTGGGAGTCCCTGTCGCCGTGGTAGTCCCGGCGGCAGCGCCTCTCGTCGAAGACCTTGACGCTCATGTCCCTGTTGCCGAAGTAGGAGAACACGAGGATGAAGCCGGCTTCGAGGCTGTGGTGGCGCGCGAACTTCTCCCAGCCGATGTTGAGGTACATCTTGCCGCGCGCGTCGTAGATCGCGTCGACGATCCACCGGCAGTAGCCGCACGAATGCTCCCGCAGATGCATCTTGCGCGGGCGTACGCCGCCGACGTACTCCGCGAAGGAGTCCGGCAGCCTCTGGATGCCGCGCGGGTCGCCCTTGAGGACGTGGACGAACTCGAACAGGACGTCTGGCTCCACGTCCATCTCCGACGATGAAGACGACGGCGTGGGAGGCGACGGCGAGCGTTCAGCTATGCCGCGGCCACGACCACGACCACGGCCGCGGCCGCGAGGTCGGCCTCCGCCTCTACCAGACATAACGTCGAGTCTTGTTGAGAGATGGTGGCGGCTAGGGTTTGGGAGAGAGGCGCTAGGGTTTGTGTGTGAGAGGGACGATGAGAGGCGCCCCTTTTTATAGGCCGGAGGGGGGCGGATGAGCGGTGGCGCTCATTAACGCCGGCACGCAGAGCTAGGCGCGACGGGACGCGTCGCTGCGCCCTCTGCGGGAACTGCACCGTCGCTGCGGGAACTGCACCATCGCTGCGCGCCAATAACTTCCGTCGCGAGGTAGGCGACGGTTAGGTTTAAATTAATTGTGCCGCTGACGGGTCGGCCCCGCCACTCCCCGCTTCGCTTTTCGTTGTGTCCGGCGTCCCCGGTGCGTCCCCTGTGGGACGGGGACGGGCTCGGGGCGCCGGACACCGTATAGGGGCGCGCCGGACAAAAAAGGGCTTTGGGGGACGTGGCTGGAACGCATTTTTGGTCCGGCGCGCCCCAAATCCCTTTGGGGGACGCGACTGGAGATGCTCTTAGCTTCCCGTAATATAAAGGTTTGTTTGGCTTCGCCGAACAAAAAACGGTTCACTTGCTAAGGCATCTTCAGCGGCTTGAGTGAGTAGCCTGACAAAAATTGAACGAGAAAATGCGGCTCAAATTTCAGGGCGAGATGCCGCCACCCCAAATATCGTATCCGCGCGGCAAAAAAGAAAACATGGCAGCGATGAACGCTCTCGCCGCCATGGAAGCTGAAGAAGCCACTGCAAATACCGCCCCACCCAGCCAAGAGGCCGCACCTATGGCGGGGTGAAAGCACGCCGCCTCCACCGACGTGATAAGAAGCTCAAGGTGCCGAAGAACATGTTGACTAAACATGAGAAGCTCGTCAAGGCCAAGAAGCGACGGGACCTGCGCGCCAATGCGCGTCTGAGGGAAGCCTGGCAAGCCGTCGGTGCCACCACGAGGGTGGCTGCCTTGATGGCCTTGGATATGCATGCCAAAGCCAACGCCTGTGTGAGGCTAGCGCCTGTCGTGGCGGATGCGATGCTCCTCATCAAGTAAGAGAGGATCGCCGGCCATGCTCCCCAGGCCTCGTCGGTGAGCTCTGTAAGTTCCCAACCAGCACGACCACATATGCAACCCCGACCATCAATTTTACCGCTGCAAACACCCTCCCTCGGTAAGCAGGTCCACGTGCCGTCCCGCTTCGCTGCCTCCGGCACGTCGTCAGCCAGACTGTACAAAGGGGCATGCTTCACGACCTTAGATCTAGACCTGTACCGCATGCCAGGAGGGGACTCGGGTCCAGGCCCTGTACGCAAGACTTGAGCGGTGCCGCTGGAGAATGTGTCGGCACCCTGCAACTTGTATGCTGAAATGGCACAGCCTCTCTCGACGATGGGCGACCCGGTACACACCCTCGATCTCGCTCGCGTGTCCTTTGTCAAGTACCGTATTTATCTGATGCCCAATGAGCCATAGGCCTACTGGGCCAATCACGGCGAAGAGTCCATGCAAGCGTTGTCTATGGCAGTGTCTTTGTTGACGACGGCTTCGAGACACAGGCGCAGACCTAGTACCCAGGGACTGACATCGATGGAGAGCCATTGTTCCATGCCTATACCCATGCAACCGAACAATCCACAACAGTGTGCAATCATGACAACGAGGGATTTGAGGAGGGCGAGGAAATCTTGGGGCCCGTGTCGCAGCTGATGAGGGTGGCGCCAACATTGGCAAGAGAAGGGGACCTCGTGCTCTGCAAATCTTGGCTGGCCACTAGCCAAGACTCTATATGTGGCACCTAGAAAGAATGCAAAGCATATTGACGGAAGGTGACCCAAGAATTTCATGAGAAACGACTACACAAGCCCTACCATATTTACATCACCCGCAACAAAGAGTCCATTGAAAAGAGGTGGAACTACATCAAAGAAGAGACCGACAAGTTTTACGCGGCGATCGACCATGTCGTTAGCCACCTAGAGAGTGGGGTAGGCAAGTTGTAAGGGCATTGGCGTCTTCATTCCATCAATGGGCATGCCTTGGCATACCCAAAAATCCGAACATTTTGCATTTGTAGGTGTCCTGGGCCTTGGAGTATTTCAAGGCAAAACATAAGAAGGGCTGCCACATGGTCCACTCTTAGAATGCATTGAAGGAGGGTCCCATGTGAAGGCTAGGCCGTGTGTCCTACATGGCCATCGTCAAGAATTGCACATCCGGGATCACGGTGGCCATCGATGGAGAAGACGAGGCTCCTGGCCAGAATGCGCTTCCATCTCGTCCAAGGGGCCACAAGTCCACCAACGCCGATCTCGCTCGTGAGGCTTTAGCCATTGCGTTGGGATCTTGAAGTTGATTTTGGCCGAGTCTTAGGACGACATGAACAAAAGGGACGAGCAGAAGTGCCGGGAGAAGGATCCGTCTGCTGCCATCTCCATCGACCTCAGCAAACATGCCATAGAGGTCCAAAGGCTTGAAGCCAAGGCCAAATTGCCTGACATCTAGGCCAAGTCTCGTGCAGAGAACATGCGGATCATGCTCGCCGACTTGAGTATCATATGGATGTGGATCAACCGACTTGGTTCAAAAAGAAGCAAGCTAAAATCCGGCAACAGGACGCCTGATCACTCATGTCTACATCAAGAGCACTATGGCCTCCTTCTACCTTTGCTACTCATCGCCCTCTTCTACCCCTTTTGGTACTCTACTTAGTAAACTTTGTTATGGACTGAATTAGGCGTATTGCCACGGTTTGAATGGACTAAATGTCTCTTCAATTTTCCCACATTTGTTTGCTTCAAACATACGTGGGATGGGCGGACAAGATGCATCGGACCGTTTTGGCTACCCCTGACGCAAATGTACAATCATGGTCGGGCAACTATTTGGTGTCTGTGACCCCACCCAAATGGACGCAGATGACCACTTTTGGTGTCTGTTTTGCTTTGGGCCACTAGGGCATCTCCAGGGGCGACACAAATGATCCTAGCATGTCCGAGTCGCTCCGCGCAGGCAGGAAGACCTGGCGTGAGTGGCGCGACCTATCCGTTCACCAAATTTGGGGAACGAATGCATCTACGTGGACCATGCGAGTGTTCTCCAGTCGACCCTTAGGGTCCCTTTGTAAGTGGAACATTGTACTAGTTAATTATTCATTAGGTTCAGACAACCAACCAGTTACAAAAAAGCACACATCTAATTAAACCGAAAAAATAAAGACCACCGGTACTATAGGCCGGTCTACGTCTACTCCTCGCCCTCGCTGAGGCCTTTGTTGCCGGCGTGTTTGGCGCTATCGATCGCTGCCCGCATAGCCCAGATAGCGCGCTGCTGGCGGCTTTCCATAGCTACCTCGGCCGCCTAGTGCTCCCTCCTCCATGACCCGCTCTGCATCTGCCGTCGTGAGCAGCTCCGTGTCACGCAACATCGCCATAGCGAGCTTCGTCGCCTTCCGCGTCGTTCTCCTGACAACCGCGGTCCCTTGTCGCGGACCTGCGATGCGTCCTGTGCACCTTCTATAGGTCCTCCCCAAGTCCAGGCATTGGCAACGTGCTTGGTCTGGCAGCGTGCGCCAGGCCGACCACCTCCTCTTCCTCCTCCTCCTTGTCCAGGAGGCCCGAAGCCATAGCCACGGCTGCCTCCTCCGCCACGTGGTCTTCCTCTGCTGCACTGTCGGTGGTGAAGTCGGTCTTCTCAGGCGCCACGGTTGCCCGGCGAAGCTCGCAAACGTCAATGGTGGTGGCCTACCGAAGTTCGTGCAGGCGATGCTGGCAGCCTCGCGCGCCACCGACTCCAACGTCACCATGGCCGCCTCGTGGAGAATCTCAGGCTGGGCTATGGCGGTAGCCTCCTTCGCCACCGCCTCCTTAACCGCGATGGCGTGAATCTCGCGCACCGCGACTTGGGAGGCCTCTTGCGCCTCTGCCTCGACCACCTCCTCCAGCGCCTGCTGAGCCACCTCGCCTTTGCACTACAAGCTGGCCACATCGTCCTTGTGGGCCATCTCCATGGCCATCATTTCAACCTTCTCGTCGGACTTCCGCGGAAAACAGGCTAGGCACATCTGCCCGACGGTGGTCCAGTTTGCGATCTTCCGGTGCGGCATATATGATTTTGTGTTCGGTGTTGTTTTGGTGGGGCTTCTCGCCGCGCCGATGTGCGTTCTTTACAAACCCTGGCCTGGGCGGGAAACAGCCGCGCGGGGACGCGATGTTTTTCGGCCGAGGTGAGAAACATCCATGGAGCTTACGCAGGAAGTAGGAGCCACCGAGGGCAGGATCATCTACGACATGCACGTGTGAAACATGAGCCACCAAGGGCAGCAATCATGCATGAAGCTCGCACGGGAAGACGGCGACGTCCCGTCACCATTAGAGGCAGAGCGTCAATCCTTTACAGTGGGCGTGTGCGGTCAACATGCTTTGGGCCGCTAGATACACCCCCGAACTAAACGGATCGCAACCTAAAGTATGTTCGTGGACCGATCCAAACAACACAGCGGGGCGACCCAAATGGTCATTGCGCATCCGAACCGGTCCGCACGGACAGACGGAACTGCAACACATGCTCTACCAGGGCGATCCAAACGGACCGCCTGTCCGGCACGACCCATCCGTTCGTCTGCGCGGACATCGCGCAGACCGCGCAAGTGTCCGTTCGTCGGCCGTTTGGCCCGGGTTGTGTCACGTTAGACAGCCAGTTAGAAAAAGGCTCACATATAATTTAATCAAAAATAAATGAAGACGATCGTGAGTACGTTGACCCCCTATGTCTACTCCTCCCCCCACCGAGGCCGCCTTTGCCGGCTGGTTCGTCTCTGTCGATGGCCGCCCGTGCACCAGATGGCATGTTCCTCCCGGCGTTGCACGGCGAGCCAATGCGGTGTTGATCTCGGCCGCCCAATGCTCCCTGCCCCTCCTCCTTTACACGTTCCTCCTCGTCTGCCGCGAGCAGCTCCACGTTGCGCCATGCAACGCTGCCGCAGACGCTTCGGCGTCATGCTCCGGACGGTCGCGGTCTCTTGCGGCGGACCTGCGTTGTGTCCGGTGCACCTTCCAAAGGTCATCCCTTTCCCCTCCCCCTCCCCTCCCGATCCTCTTCCTAATCCTCCTACCTTGTCCAAGAGGGCCCAAGCCATAAGTACGGCCGCACCTCTACCACAGGGTCCTCCACTGCATCATCGGCGGCGCGGTCCGCCTTATCGCGCATCGCCGCCGCCCTGCGCGCTGTCGTGATGCCCTGAAGCTCGCGCACGGCGTTGGCAGTGGCGTCGATCGCCGCCGACTCTAAAGCCGCCTCCGTCGCCTCCCTGCGTGCCACGGTGGTGCGTCGAAGCTCGCGCACGGCGATGGTGGCGGCCTCGCGCGCCACTGACTCAAGCGCCACGACGGCCTCCTTGGACACCGCCTCCTCCGCCTTTGCGAGCCCTTGCTCAGCCTATTGCATCGCCGCCTCGACCACCTCCGCTAGCGCCTGATGAGCCACCTCACCATCATGCTCGAAGGTGGGCACCTCGTCCTCAGTGTGCTTGCGGGCCAACTCCATGGCCATCATGTCGACCTCCTCACCGGGCCTCCAAGGGGGAAGCACGTTAGGCACATCTGGCTGACGGTGGTCTAGTTCCCGATCTTCTGGCGAGGCATAGATGGTTTAGTGTTCGGTGTCGATTGGGTGGGGTTCCTCGCCGCACTGGAGGTCATTCTTATGGACCGCGCTTGGGCGGGAAATGGTCGGCCGGGCACGCGGTGTTTTCGGCCGAGGCGGGAAACATGCGCGCAAGCGAGACAGGAGCCACCGAGGGCATGAACCAACCGGAAGCACAGGAATCATCCACGTCGCGCGCGAAGCTGGCGACGTGTTTGGCAACGTCCCGCTGCCATTAACGTTCCACCGCCGTTAGAAATAGAGCGCGAATCCTTGACATCAAGCGGGAGAGCGCAACAGGCGTCAAGCTGTTGGGGCCACCCCGACCTGAACGAACCTTTCCGAACCAAATGAATCACCGTTTTAGGTGGCCCCACCGATGCCCCTATCTTCTCACCGACAGCCATCCGATGCATTAAGATTCCATAATTCTTGTCGATTCATAAAATATGTTCAGATATATCGAAACTTGATCGAACAAGAATTACAGAATGGAGGGAGTAGCTAGATTTTTAATTTGGAATGTAACTTTATACTATATTTTAAACTAGGGATTTCTATTTTCGTGCCCTCGGGTCCTTAGTTGTGCTCAGTTTTTCCCAGCTCCTTAGTTTTTCCTCAGTTTTACCCAAGCCTTTGTCTGAAATCATCACACGTGATGTAACGGCCGGTTGCCCGACGGTTGACCGTTATCTTCTGACTAGTGGGGCCACGCAGAGCCTGCAAAGACACGTCAGACCATCCATCTTTGTTTGACCGTAAAAATCGCTGTATCCCTGACCAAAACGCGAACGAGTGGGGCTTCGGTATATCAAATGACAAGTGGGGCCATGATGCTGATACAAGGGGCAATACACGGGTAGGATTAGATTTTTAAACGGAGCTCTACAGCGATGGCACGGAGGAGGTGGCATGCGGGGTGCCGAGATGAGATTGACGTCCACAAAGAACTGCATGAGGCGAGACCAGACGCATTAGATAGGTATGAACTAGACGCGTTTAACCATGCAAAGAAGAGAAGAAATGGTCGACGACATCGACGACTACCTCAAAACTTTGACTGACTGTGTCGGACACGAACGCGAGCAATGTAGAGAAAACTAGTGTCTCTCCTTTCTGGCGTGTATAGGTGGGTGCTAGGAGAGTGTGGTGGCGAAGGGAAAGACCTCACGGTGGTCTGTGGTGTCCAGCATAGCGGGCCGGCGTGGCCGTGCCCACAGCGGCGTGCATGCATGTTTGGCATTGGCATCAGCATGTACGTTCGGCATTGGCCTCGGCGGTATCTCTGGTGACGTGGGCATTACCCTTCGGGTAACCGACATTGCCCTATCCTGTACGGCCCAACTGGAGGCCCATGAAGATACCTGATGGAAAGATGGGCCACTAAGACGGTGCTGGAGAAGATTCCTTGAAGTACAAGATGAAGAGCCGAACAAGGAAAGTTTAAGGCTAGGTCTTTTGTAAACCTAGTCGTACCCGGAAAGATCTCTTGAGACCTGGCCTCCTATATAAAGGCCAGGAGAGGGGCTGCCGAGGGACACAATCAATCTTAGCAACTTTAGCCACTAGAAGTCTAGAGCTGGGTCGCCGTAGCACTTAGCCTCTCGACGAGATCACAGCCGAAACCTTCGGCACCCCATTGTAACCCGATATTCTCATAATCAAGATCAGACAGGCAGGACGTAGGGGTGTTACCTCATCGAGGGCCCTGAACCTGGGTAAATCGCTCTCCCCGCTTGTCTGTTAACCGATGTCTCGTGTCAGCCTACAGGATTTCATCAACCCTAAGCCCCAATCGGAGGGCATTGTCGAGGAGCACCCTCGTCATCTGGTGTGTCAGTGATCGAATGAGGGGACGGGATTGAGGGTGCATCCCGACGTTGACCTAGCAGTGGCGGCGAGCATAGCCATTCTGACCATGCCGATATCGGCATCGGCATCGCTTGGAGGCTGTGGTGCTCGAATCAAGGTGGGATTTGTTTCTTGTAGGCCAAAATGAATTTGAAACAAGTTTCATGTTGAAGGTTAGGTAACGAAAGTTTGTAACTAAAAATTATACTAGCGCCATGGTGAGGTTCTTTTTGATAGAGCTATACGGTTGGGCAAACTTTTTTGACACTTTTTAGATAGGGTTCCTTGTTGTTACACGTGTGGCATCATGTATGGAAAATTTGGGGTCATTTGGAGATGTTCGAAAAAATCACTTTGCTTAAGCGCATGCCGTTTCGTCTCACTGAAACCAGCTTTTCTAACAAGGTGATTTTTTCTACCTTCTCTAAATAACCTCAAATTTCATACAGCTGATCTTCTATACATAGATAGATAGATTGTTTCGTTTTTACATTTTTCGAATTTTTTTATTTCTCTTTATAATACCCAATTGATTTTCAGGTCAAAACCTCGAAAAACAGCATCATGTATGGCATCATTTTTCACCCTAAATTTCAAATTTTGTGAAACTTTCCCTTTTAGATATTCCTTGTTGTTATAGGTATGGCATCATGTATGACAAACTTGGTTAGGTCTCACTGAAACCAGCTTTTGTAACAAATTAGGTTTTTTCTACCTTCTCTAAATGACCTCAAAAATCGTACAGACGATCTTCTATACAAAGACAGGTAGATTGTTTCGTTTTTACATTTTTTTGAAATTTTATTTCCCTTTATAATACCCATTTGATTTTTAGGTCAAAACCTCGAAAGTTAACATAAGTAGATGGTGAACCCTTCCAAACTTCAAATACAGAGATAGATAGATTGTTTCGTTTATCATTTTTACCGTGAATAGTAATGGTTACAAGAAATCGGTGATGGTTTATCATTTTTTGCGTAAAAAGTAATGGCTACAACAAATTGGTGATGGTTTATCATTTTTTGCGTGAAAATTAATGGCTACAACAAATCGGTGATGGTTTATCATTTTTTGTGTGAAAAGTAATGGCTCCAACAAATCGGTGATGGTTTATCATTTTTTTTGCGTGAAAAGTAATGGCTACAACAAATCGGTGATGGTTTATCATTTTTTTTGCGTGAAAAGTAATGGCTACAACAAATCGGTGATGGTTTATTATTTTTTGCGTGAAAAGTAATGCCTAAAAGAGTTTATAATTTTTAGCGCGTGAAAAATAATACAGAAAACCGCCCTTTAGCATACTTAGAGGGTGGAAGCTAACCGCCGACACAGAGAGAGAGAGAGAGAGAGAGGGGTTATCTTGCCCGTTAGATCATACAATCAACGGTTGGCGGGCACGATCCGCGTGACATGGGCTAGACCAATCAGGGCAATGTTGCATGTCTGCGAGAATTTGTGAAGGGAGAGGGCAAAACTGAGTAGTATCAAGAAACCAAGGGCACCTGAGTAGTAAACAGACTAAGGGATTCAAATTTGAGATTTTAAAGATGGAAAATGCGTGTTTTGTACAATGAAACCCATCTTGGCCTACCTCAAACTATTTGCAATATAAATATACATCAGTGTGAGAATTGTGGCCTCATTTAGACAAAGTATGTTTTGGGGAAAGCTGTTTCGGGAAGGGCTTAGGTATACCTGAGTATATCTAAATTTCCAGGGTTAGACTCGAGGACACGTGCAATTGTTGACGCGTAGACGCGGGTCGCGGTGTAGAAGTCGAAGACGTGCAATCGTGGACGCGTGTCACATTGCAGAAGTCCAAGACGTGCAGACGTGCAACTGTGGACGCGTAGGACGCGGGTCACATTAACCACCCCTCGCCTTTATAGACGCCTCCTCGCACTATCTCTGTCACTCTCACTCGCTCACCCAACGCCAACTCTCTCACGTCCCATCATCTTCTCCAAAGCAAAAAAACCCTCTCCCTCTCCCTCTCCCTCTGCCGGAGAGATGGACAAGGAGAATGCCAATCCCATCGTCCACGACGCCATCGGCTCCAAGCGCGACGCCTCCCTCTTCGACGCCATCCCCTCAACGGTCGTCGCCGGTGCATCGGAGGTTGCTGCCGCCGGTGGCGGATCCCGCCGGGATTTGACCCCTATGAGCCGGTGCCGTACGTCCCGCCCCCGAACCCCTACGACACCTCCACGGAGGACCCATGGAACGAGGTAACTACGATTAGCTTCTTTTTTTGTTCCTCATTTCTTTTTGAACCCTATTTTGCTGGTGTAGATGGATATGTAGATGGATGAGTATTGGGTTAATATTTGCGCCGATTTTATTCCATTTTGTTTTGATCACTTCTTGATTTCGTTTAAGATTTGGGGTTCGGCCGTTCGGTTAATTTATGCAAGTAATAATGAGATCTCAATCAGTTAATTTATGCAAGTAATCATGGGATCTCAATCAGTTATTTTATGCAGTAACCAAAAGATATAAACCGTTCAATTTTGCAAATAATCTGGAATGTGTTCAAGTTCAGATCTGGAATCTGTTTCTTTGCCTATGATGAATCGTTGGACACAAATTTTTACAGGGAGGGTTCAGCGAACCATTGCTGTATACAAATCTGTTGTGCATGAGCTTTGGTTCGCTAACACCTTCCATGTAGATATATAATCATGTCCACTCTAACTGAGACTGACTCTGTTTTTCCTAACTTCGTTATCATGCACGTTAGTCATCGTTGCAACTCATTCACTCATAGTTTCTGTTTGATATGGATCAGCTGTCTGGCAGCGACGTCGGTAGCGACGAAGAGGACCAGGACGTCAAGACTCGCCAGGTGCTGCGGAGGCTGCAGGTCGGCCTGTACATCTCCTACTTTGCCAAGGGTGTCTACAGGTGCCCCTTATGCACTAAGAGACTCGGCGGCACGGACTTCAACTGCCTCGTCACGCATGCCGAGAACATCAGTAACACCTTCCCAAGGTCGGCACGACGGTGAACGTCTACTCCTTCCGCGCCAAGCACAAGGCGCTCGGCATGCACCTCCGCAGCATGCAGCGGGTGGAGATCTTCGCCGGGCGCGTGCCTCCGCTCAAGCCCAAGGCTCCCAAGGGGAGCATGAGCAACAAGTGGAGGCAGAGCCAGATGGGGTAGGCGGAGTCCTGGACGTGTGCTGCTGCTGCCTCCTATTTTGTTGTTATCTAGGGATCCCTTGTTGTTATGTTGTTAGTATGATGGTGCTGTGAAGAACCTCGAACCTGTTACTATGTTGGCTGTTGTGTATGCAGCTTATTATCTAGGGAGGGATCCCTATTATCTATCCCTATTCTACTATATTTTGTTGGTCCTACTTTGTTTTCTCGATTTACTATGAATTTATCGTACATTACCTTGGAGATTTGCTTCTAGATTTAACTACATACATATGGACCAGAGGGAGTACTAGATTTGCTGCCATATTGGGCAAACAACGAGGGCCAAAAGGCACAAATAATTGAAGAAAGACAGAAATGCAAGCTTCTCTAGATTTGATACTAATTTGGTGAAAAGGACAGAGAGAAAGACGGGAAAAAGGTGCTCTTAATAATGCCAATTTGGGGCCGAGAGAGACAGAACCCAGCTCCTACTCACGTGCAACCAAACGCGGTCTCGTCCTGTCCCACGCGGTCCCTTTCTACCAGCCCCACGCGACGCGGCCCCACACGACGCGGCCCCACACGTCAGCACAAAATGGTCAACTAAACAGAAATCATGCCGTCTGAGCTGCTTCTGCGGGTTTCAAACAAGCGCTTGGGGAAAACTGAGGAAAAACTAAGAAGCTGAGGAAAACTGAGTACAACTAAAGACCTGAGGGCACGAAAATAGAAATCCCTTTAAACTATTGATCTATTCGTCATATTCCAGTTTCTAGATGCACGCTTCTGTGTTACCCAAATGGGTTTTAAAGCCAAAATTTTGTATTTTTTGATTATTTCATGAATTAATTTAATCTACACACCACATGTACATGGGATATTCCCCAGAATCATTTGCAAGAACAAGAGAAAAATACTCTTGGTAGGGTTTACTTTGGGCAAAGTGTCAAAATTTAATACACAGTACCTTCATGTTTACCCCATTTGACTACTTTTTCCCCATCAAAACACTTGGATCTCTGGAACACAACATGTGTGCAACGAGACAATATACTGCAAAAATCGACCTCGTATTCCATTGAATAATGGAAAATTGTATCTAGACAATTGTAGAACTAGAACCTAAAATATATAAACATATACTCTCTCATCCGCATAATCTCCAAATATAGATTATGTACTCTGGAGAAAAATATTTTGATTTTAAGGATCACATGTATGTATTACAGACTTTAATGAATTAATATATAAAAAATGAAAAATCATGGTTTGAGAAAAGAATCACTCATCTGGCAACGAGAAATGGACGATGTATGATCTTTGTAGACTTGAGAAAATTTCTTGTAATTATTTTCAATTATCTGTGATGTGGCACCCAATGTGTCAACCATGTGGTCTTGACAAGTGGGCCCAAAACGTAGCATAGAAAAACTACTCTCTTTGATCCATAATAAGTGTGGAGACTTTAGTTCAAATTTTGACTAAATTGAACTAAAGCCACAACACTTATTATAGATCAGAGGGAGTAGTTAAGTAGAGGTAAGTTATTAAATAGTTAAAAAGATGATTTCTTTTTAGAAAAGTTGGGCACGATCTATGTGATATTAGCTTACATAAGTTGTGAATGGTGGGTCTTACTAAAAAATCACTGAATGCTAAATTAACAGTTTTGTTAAATATGTAGGCTAGCTGTATGCACCTCCCATCTCCCATGCATGATTCCATGAATAACATGCATCATCACACCAATTACAAGAATATTTAAATTATTTAAATGACCGGGGCCATCATGATCAAAAACGGAAAAAGTACTATTCCCTTCGTTTTAGTTAGGCTTAGTCTAGATACACGCTTTATTGTGTACAGGTATACTGATTTTGAGAAAAAAAACTACGACAACTAATTTAGAAAGAGAGAGTAGCTTGTTGGGACATGATAACAATACGAATCATTTCCACGCATACCATGCCCCCGTGCATGCATATACATACGTTGCACGTGCATGCATGGTGCAATCGGGGTCACACGCGTGCACACACATCGATCGATTGGTCGATCTCACAGCATGCATACAAAAAAAAAAAACTTGCAACGCATCACGTCCCGATTAAATGCTGTTAGGTCTGACGTCCATTCGTCGGTGAAAGCTCCAACATGGCCACCGAGCTGCGCGGCCGTCGCTGCTGACAAACTATATTAGGCCCTGGTCATTATCTGCTGCAGTACCAACGAGTGATCTAGCTAGGCGCGACAAGTGACAATTATTTAATGAATTGCAATATCGATTTCGCTAATAGGTCAAGCAATTAAGCTGGGATGTCCACTTCATGGGACGTTGCTGTAGCAGGGGCTTATTTGTAGCTTACTCTGGTTTACAAGCTAGTGATCTGTAGCAGCGGGTAGCGAGCAACTGTACGAGAACGTACGTATTTGAGGCTCCAAGTCATGCACACCGCTTATTATTTTATGTTTTCTCCACATTATGCTTTTTAGAAGAGGATTAATAATATACACAATGTTTCACAAAAAATAAAAAATAAACACAATCCACATATGTTTACTATACCCTCCACTGCAAAATAATTTAAGTTCTAGTTTTGCCCTAACTCAAACTACTTTAACTTAATGAAGTTTGCAGAAAAATACTTCAACATTTAGAACTCCAATTCAGTTTTATGAAATTCATTGTACGGCATATTTTTGTACTATGTAGATAGGATATTGTCAATATTTTATTCTTTTTTTAATCTGGTCAAAAAAATTGAAATGTGCATATATCTAAATGAAATGTAATGCATACTAGGTATTTTCTTAGTTTCTTTCACATGAATGCACTCGATCTTATATTAGGTCTTACTCAATGCAATAGTCTAAGCGAAATTAATTCGACGGTATGTGTATTGTTATGATAAAATGCATGTCTTTGTTTAAAACAAATTTATATAGTGTATTTGGGCGATGCATATGATCATATAGTATTTCCTTATAGTGATATATTATTTTTCTACACTTTCTAAAACATTTACTTTAATACATTTCACTCATCCAGAGAAAAATCATGATTATACTATCTCAAGGATGAACTTCAATTTTAAATCTTAAATAACATAAAATTACTTATTTTCCGGGAAATTTGTAGGTAATTCTTACTTTTCTTTTGCTGGTTTTGTTTGTGCAATAGTGTATACATTAGCAGTTTAGCTGATAGCAATATTTTATTTATGAGATTCATCCATAAGAAAGCTTTGCTTAAAAGAATAATTTGTCTTTCTTAACAAATGTTGAATTTATTAAATTCTTCATGGTCTAATTAGTATGCCAAATAAAAATCAATATGTAGCAGTGCATGGGCCTAGGGCAAGGTCAACGAGTTCAGTTTTCTGAGCTAGGATGGCAGTTATTTTGTGGAAGTTAAGGATCAAACTATTATCCGTATATTTATGTCTAAATTTATTAGGATTTTGCAAAGTAGGGACATTTGTATTAAATATTTACATGTGTAATTTTTGTGAGGAAATAACTTGTAAGAGATCACGCTGATGAAAAATTTAGCCTGTTGCAACGCGCGGACACTTTGCTAGTTCTTATTTTTCTTTGCTGTATAATGAATGCGATTTGGGAGGCATAACTAAGGACTCAACAAATCCTTTGTAAGTCTTCATTAATAAACCATACAAATATTAAACATACGCTATGGTGTTAAATACAAATGATGAAGCCTCTACCTTCTTATAACCTACATCCGAGCTTTAGACAAGGAGAATTGTTACCATTGTGGGATAATCTAAAATAATACAGTTTGCGCAGGTATGGAACTCCTTTGTCCTAAGGGCATCTCAGCGGCCCGAAGAAAACGGACCGTTGCGGTTCGTTTGTGTCTGCGGATAAATCTTGGGCAAAATTCCAACTTAGCGGGCCGACACAAATATACCAACTTGTCCGCGACCATCCATTCGCGGCCCAAATTTTGGGTGGAAATTGCGTCATTGCAGACACGATTGTGACCGCCCGCGTGTCCGCATCCATTTCTTCGAGCCTGCCTGCCATCGTCCCGTCTCTACTTCGCCTTCTGCGTGTCAGCGTGCCCGGCGCTGCTGGTACGACCTTTTGCGCCACGTTGATGGTCCTTGCTTCGGCTTACACGTGCCAATGCTGGTGCACAACACATGGCTTCTGTGGAAGACATTGATGGCCATACCAGTTCTGTGGCTTTTTGAAGCCAAGCGTCCACGCCATTGCCATCTCCATTCCCCCTCGCCCGCAAACCAGGAACTGCCATGGGCAAGTCATGGTCATTCCGGAAGTCAAAGAATGACCACAAGGTTGGCTCCTCGCGTGGTGGCCGGAAGAAGGAGAGGGACCACCGATACATCCTTGTTAACGAAGCCCGCATGTTGTGGGAGGAGGGGCACCCGATGTCCTGCTCGGATGCCAACTTTCCTAGTGGTTGGCTCCTCAATTCCTGTTGGGTGTCGGTAGCGCCTGTTCCGCACGAGGGCCGAGCATGACGCGATGAGATCCACCACCGCCGGTTCATCCTCCCACTCGATCCGCGGGAGGACCCAAGATACGTGTTGGATAGTTCCAACTAGGACTCGTTCAACACATGGGAATTCGACCTGCGGTGGGTGAGGTACCTCAGCGACGTGCTCTTCTTCAACCATGAGCTAGGTGTCCACCTGTTAGACAACGGTGACGATGGGGGCAACGACGGTGGCCACCCCGATCCGCCTGTTGTCAACTAGGTCGTGCAACCGCTGAATCTAAACGAAGAGGAGGCCCTCGAGCTGTGCATAGCCAGAGCAAGCTCAACAAGCTCGCTAATTGGCAAGGACTTGCTGTCCTCCTACAGGAGTCCTCATTAGCGCATGGCACACCGGTCACCCTGAGCATGACGCGCTGCCACCACCACCCACACCAGCACCTGCGCCACCGCCACCAGCTCCTGCCCCAGTGCTAGCAGCTAGAGCTCCTCTGACGTTGTCCTGGCCCTAGCCATGGGAGCCACCGTTCTTCATCAACCTCGACGACGATGATTAGGCGGCCATGGAACGAACCCCAATTAATTAGTTAGGGTTTTAATTTTTAATTTTATGTTATTTCCCCTTTTAGTCTGTATTTAAATTAAATTTCTGTTGTTAGAAAGTTTGCAAAAATATATTTGCGTCGGCCTGCAGGGCAGCCCCGACCCAAACGGGCACACGCTCAGATTTGTGTTATTTTGTGTCCACGGCCCGACGTGAACGCACATATTTTGAGTCCAAAATGCATCGGGCCGCTTGAGATGTCCAGGCACGCACTGAGTTTTGAAAATAGATGCCTAAACCATGAACCTACAACAAAAGATGCCCCAAGATAAAACAAATGCCTATATATGCATGGCTCAACCACCACTCTAGAGTGATCAGTGTGGAGCGTATTAAAAGTGGTGGTGGGAGCAACCATGCACGATATCGACTGGACAAAACCAAATACAATATACTCCCTATGCCCCATGAAGCTTGTCTGAGATTTGTCAAAATTCAGATGTATCCGAAGTGGTGAGAGTATATCATGTAATTTTGCACAAAATTGTGGGAGATGAAAATTCACGATACAGTTCCATAAGTAAGAATCAGAACAAACAAAAAGGATGTTATGCTATTTATATGCATGGAAGCATATCCACAATAGAAAACTAATCATAACATATGTATTTTTTTTATAAGCAAAGAGTGGCTAGCAGCCTAGCACCGTCAGAGTCGGTTGTTCGGCTGGATGTCGGGGTGGCGCCGTCAGCGTTGGTGGTTCTTTAGC
Source organism: Lolium perenne (assembly GCF_019359855.2). NCBI lineage: Eukaryota > Viridiplantae > Streptophyta > Magnoliopsida > Poales > Poaceae > Lolium > Lolium perenne. The sequence goes on along the minus strand of NC_067248.2, from coordinate 83,111,728 downwards.
GCATCCTGGAGGAACGCAAGGGTTTGCAACCCTTGCGTGCATAATGGATTGTTATGCCTCTGTAGGCTGACGTTGTATGGCCGCTTGGCATTTCCGCTTCAATATAGCACCATGCTTGCAGCACGCATAGCAGCCAACCTGGGTTTGAATCGCCACATCTTGAAATGTGCTAAGGGACATCGCTGGCCTTAAATTTTTTTGACCTTCCGTTTGTAAAATTATGTTTAATACATTCACGACTCTTTATAAGCCACTTGTAATTGGCGTCCTCAAGTACAAATTTATACCTATTTAACGCTACATCATCTAGAATAACACCTTCAGCTGTAACTTAAGGCGTTATTCTAGGTAAACGCCATATATAGATAGATACTATCATATATAAGATCCTACACAAACGAATTTAAATTATATTGTCTTATTGTAGAAAATAAACCCATGTATTGTAAATTTATATTTTTACCCCCTAATTGTGACCATGTGAAAATGTTATTCCACATTTTACCCTCTAGTTGCAGCATTGTGATAGAATTAATAATCTTATGACAACTCATGTGTATCCCTTAGGGTTTATTGAACTATGTAAGATTTCATATTCTGTCAAATTTTGTGAATTTGTGTCTATTTTACAAATAGGTGTGGCTAGCTTCCCACATTGCTAGATCCTTTGCTATATTAGATGCACCCCTAACGAATGTGTGACCATATTGTCTACAAAGTCAGTTGCCGCATCATATGTGTCTGCCTTGTTTGATTGAAAAAAAAACAAATAAATAGGACGGACACGTCACAACTCACAAGGTGATGTATGTGCGTACTCCGGTGAAACACACAAGATTTATGATTAAGCAATGTCAACGCAAACCTATCTCATTCCGTTGCTGCAGGTGACGGCTCAAAGCTTGATTTTGGGATGAAAACCCTGATATTGGCATATGTTAGACTCTTCATCATCGGCACACACGACGAACCTGTTTTTAGGACTTCTCCAAAGATATGTACATTTTCTGTTCTGTTTGGGTCACTTCTCTTGGTGTTTGTGTTTTTTTTTCGAAATAGGCCGGGGTACCTGGCCTCTGCATCGGTCTTGGTGTTTGTGTTAGGTTGGTAGAGTTCATTTCAAAGCAGAGGCTGCGGTCTTTCCTTATTTTCTGAAAAAATATGGATATTGCTCTTTCCGGAGAAAAAACATATAGAGAGAGATGGAATCCGGAAAACAAATATATGGTCCTACTTGCATTAGAAAAGGTAGTATTACAAGAAAGTGTACACGCCAGTACACTATGTAGGGCTAAGGAATCATTAACCCTCTTGGTCTGGAATCACGCAGAAAGCACTTGCTGTAAAGTTTCTTCAAGCACTACAATAATGATTGTATTGAAAGCAAATAACACATGACACGATTGAAACGTGAGTGTCCGGCCAGTATGCATAAACTGTGTTTCACTAGATTCTTGGGTAAGTTCACATCCATTTCAGTAGTGTTGTTAAATATTTCTCAGTTAATTAGTTTCTCCACGACTCCACAGGTCCGTTGTTGCGTTGACGTTATGTTTGCAAATGCTTCTTCAACTAATTAATATCCACTCATTCAGCACCCACAATCTCGATATGCAATTTCTAGCGACCAGTTCTTTGGGCTTAGGGTTTCTAGTTAATCCTTCCTATGAATTGGTATTAAGTGGACGAGAAAATAATGGCAAACATATAAATTATCTTTCTTTCAATGAATTAGGACATTTACTATCAACTAGAAACTAGCAACTAATGTCTCTTATGTTCAATGTACATAAATTTAGGAACTTTATAATGGAGGTGAAAGCCAATGGAATTTACACAATTTTTTTTATGAAGGCCAAAAAAATCAAAAGTAATTTTCCCATATAAAAGTATTTAGTCTTTCAAAAGTCGAACTTTTTTTTTGTGAACCAAAAAATGGTTACTATGGTAAAAAATACTATCTCAGTATAGTTTCTCGTAGTTCACCATTCCAATATGCTGCAGAAATTAATTGAATTAGGGAGCCAAATTAGTGTAGCGCACAAATATCGTAGGGCTGCCGATTGCCGTCACCTTCCTATAAAAGGAAGATAGATACTGTTTTTATTTGCCTGCTGGAGGGCGGCTTGATGCATGCGAGGTCGACCCGAGATCGTCCGGTTGGGGGCCTGCAGCAAGCTAGAGAGCACTAATACTGATGGTGAGATCTTCCCCACAGACCCATGCACATCTATGCAACCTCTTGCTAGCTAGCAAGCTAGGTTACCAGTCATGGCATGGCAGGAAGGCATACCACAAGCAGAAGCAGACATTGTAGTGGTCGATAGGATGGTGCATGACTTTCATCGAATTAGGTGAGACATGCCCTCTTTTCTGGGACAGTAATATCTTCAAGTAAACTCAATACCCCTCACACACTTCGCTAATTTAAATTGTACAAAATTGCAGGTGCCGCAACATATGTGTTGCGTCCATTCTAAAATAAGGTTAGAACATCTCTAGCGAATACTGCAAACATGCGAACCACAAAACACGTATGCGGTAAACAACAACACAATATTTGCAGTGCGAAAATCATCACGGAAAAATAGACACTGAAAACGTGAAATATAAATTAGGAAATAAAGCAGTCACGCTAGATTTTTGAAACTAGTCTGGCTGAGTTCTTCCGAGTTCCGATTTCACACATAGTTTACATATCTAAAGATCCTCTTACGCATGCTCTCGCGCGTAGTATGCATGTCTGCATGTCCGTCTATAGTTCCATTCAAAACTTCATTTAATTATATTAATTTCAATTATATTTGATTAGTAGGGTCATTGAAAGAATATATACTAGTACTTTCGATTTATCTACCTAACTCGAGATTGTAAATAATTGGCCTTTTGGTTAAATCTGGTTGAGAAAAAATTGACGAGAAGTTACAAACCTGCCATCACTCATGGACTATACAATATAAACCCTAGGATCTTTGCCAGCCCGACATCTGGCAACCACCCCAACATTTTGGCGTTTTGCCCTCCCACGGGCGACATGTAAAACACCTAACTCAATTATGGTAGCTAGTGACGAGTTCCTATTGTTAAGGTCCATATCCAAGGTAGAGACGACTAAATTAAGCAGAGTATATGCACATAAGGAAATTAGCAAGCTTTAAGCATACAGCTACAAAAGCATGAACATGAGAGAGAGAGAGAGAGAGAGAGAGAGAGAGAGAGAGAGAGTCCTTAATCATGGGGTGGCACCATGATGTAACGCATGGACGGACACACCTCACCTACAACAGCAACAAAGACCTATGGGAATCCCGACGTCTAAACTACTGTCCGTAGCTCCAAAGCTCCTTTCACCTACCAATATTGGGGCTGCCACTTTGAACTGGCATACCAAGCAAATACAAGTGGTTAGATCTCTAGTGACATAGATGCTCTCGCATGGTTGCCTAGTTAGCTTTCTCACTCTCCAAACTTGTTCTCTAGTGCCTTGCTTTTTTCTGTTTTGCATATTAATGGCAAAAAAACAGAAAAAAGTTCAACCGCGAGGGAACTTTTTTAAATCTTTAGGGCTTACCCTGATACACTCTATGACCCAACTCAACCACTTCGATGTGGTACATGTAAAAACATATTTGTTGGTTTAAGGTTTGCTATATACTGTGTTTCTTTCGGAGCACGTGATGGCTGCACGGTTACAGCTATTCATATGTTTGGAGCCCACGGGACAAAACGTTGAGGTCATCTCAATTAACAAAGCTAACACCAGTTAATGGTTCAAACCCAATTCCTACGAGAACAGTAAAATCACTGTTCTGAAGTCAAGTAAATTACATGAATATAAGAAAATTAAGAACACAAGAAAGGGCGCAAAAAGAATCAAAAATCAAAGAAGAAATACAAGAATAGCACAAGGAAGATGAGACATGCATGTCATACCTGTGAATCGTCCTCAAGACCCAGCTTGTTAACCAGGTAGCTCATCACTACGCTAACTGTTATCCTCCCGTCTCTGCTTGCCAATACACACCACAGCAAGTCAATGTCGCATTCCCGCAAAAAAAAGTCAATGTCGCATGATCAAGGGCATCAAAATAATTATCAAGAACAAAATGTAGGTAAATTTACACAAATCAAGAATTGATTGCTAACACGTGTATTTTTAGTTCATGTTCATTTGGAGAAAGAAATTAATTAAGGCAAACTTTAGTTAGGAGCTGACCTAACCCTCAAGTAGCTCCTTGGTATCGGCGGCAATGGTGGCTCCCTCCTCCTGCATTGGATCAACGGCAACCACATGAGCTAACCACCCACATTGCCAAACGCCCACAATTTCGGCACGTAGACGTAGACATGCAGCGCGTACTCACTGGTTCTGCGCCGCATGGAGCACGAACCACGTGCCGGCCTCGTGCACGGGCGGAGGCGCCGCCGCGACCACCACACCCGACGCCACTGCCGCAGCGGCCGACGGCGACGAAGAACCTGCTGGGAACAGTGATAGCCCCAGCTCGGGCGGTGGAGCGGTCGGTTGTACGGACGTCGAGGGACCTGCTTCATAATCGTTTCTCGGCCGTTTCCGGCGTGCCGACGAAGACGGCGAAGGCGAGCCCGGGGACTGGCCGATCCCGAGCTTCAGCCAGGAGCTGGTGTCACTGCTGCTGCCGCTGCTACTGCTCGTACTGGGCTCCTGGACGTCGCGCGGCGGCGGAGATGGCGCTGGCGGCAGCTGCTGCGTTAGTTCTTGCTGCGACGTCGTGGGGGGTGTGTCGTGCTCCTTGCTTTGCCGGTGGGGGTGGGAGGGGTCCTGTGCCATGGACTTCAGGTTGCTGCCGCGGCAAGGGAGCAGCGACGAAGGCTGGTGGTGTTGGCTTCTCCTGAGGCGAACGTTGACGGCGGCCGGCCCATGGGCGTGAGGGAACGGCCGGAGGAACGTCACCATCCTCTCATGCCTTCTTCTCTCTCGTGGCGTTACGCCGCACCGCGGCCGACACCATGGGAGAGGAGGAGGCGCAACAGGTGGAGGAGAAGAATGTTCAAAGGGGAACGGTGCCTCTCATATAGGTAGAGAAGGCCAATGTACTGATGTACAATACACCTCTCTCTCCAAGTGCTGCAAAGTACAAACAAAGAGCGGAAGGGAGAGAGAAGGTAAGCTGTCAAGGGTGTTTACACAGCGCCCCACTTTGATCACTGGATGAATGGATGTACTACAAGACAGGAATATTTTTTTTCCCATTTCTTTATGGGAAAGGCATGATGACATCATCACATGCCATGCACTAAAGTAGTGGTGTGGTGTACTGGTGTGATGATGGCTAGCTTAATTATGGTTAGATTCTTAATTAGCTACATGTGTATTCATGCATGTGTGCTAATTGTGTGGCTTAATCTTCCCTGGCCTGCCTGGAAGTGCATGTGGACTGGCCATGCATTCCTTTCTTCTAGTTTTGTTTGTTTGTGATTATGGATGAGTGGATCACATGGGGCGAAAGAGTGCAAGGGGTCAATGTCTTGCATTTTCTGTTTTGTTCGAAGGGAAACATGGGCCTTGGTGCATCATTCCCGGGCCTGCTTCCGCTCATTTTTTTAATAACAAATTGTATATTGTAGAGATACATAAGCTGTTCCAGAGATTACAAAATAAAGCATAAAAGAAACAAGGAAATCTTGGGAACTCTTTCTTTTTTCATGACACGGTATTGTGCTTTTCTAAAGGTAACCAGATAAAAATAACATAGATACCAACCAAAAACCTAGAAAGAAGTGAGCCTAGCATTAGGGAAGTGGATGTACACCCCTGCCATCTAGGTTCAAGTCCCTAGGAAGGTAGATTTAGATTATTATTATTTCAAAAAAATCAATGTAGAGTTTTCCTTAACGTATCCAAAACCTGTAAATATCAATGAAGGTTCTCCCATAATTTAATTTAATCCGTTCCAAGGCTACATGCACACATGCAACTATTAAAATAATCAACCAACATCATCAAGAGTATCAAGCAACCGAGCAGCATGGTCGACGTCGCTGGGGGCAGGGAGTGCGAATCACACCATTGTCGAGGACGTAGCATCCGATACAGATATTGTGTAGACAATCCGCCTAATGGAAACCATTAAAAAAATCCAAATCGATCTAGCAAAGTAAGATCCGAAGATCCATACCTAGAGAAATTAATCTTCCAGCACCACCATTACTGCCGGGAAGGAGATCTATTCGTCGAACGCAAAGCTAAAGATAATTTATTGCAGACAATGTCATCTCCATTGATGCAGAGGTGAAAAGGAAGACGGCTACCAAAAACCTAATTTAATCTATTTTAAAACATACTTTTTTATTACAAACTCCACAAGTAGATTGGGTTCCCACTTCTCTCGATGCCAGTGAGACTGGCCGGAGGAGGGGAAACCAATCTACGAAGGGGCTTCCCCGTCTGACGTCAACACTGCTGCCCCTCCATTGATACTGAAAAGGCTTGGCATCATCCGCTTACTTACTATCCTCGGTCTCATCTTCGTTGCCTTGGTCGGCCTTGTTACCATCTTGCCCATTGGGCAGATTTTCCCGTCCGCCACGGCCTCGCCAGAAACCCCCCGGTATTCTTGATGGGGCAATTTATGGATAGGTGCTTTGGGTCACCACAAATCAAACATATGTAGTTCTTCCATCTTTCTTCCCATTCCTTCCTCCCCTTTTTTGTTAATGTATTCATCATGTGACATTCTTTCAGGTCATGGTTAGCTGGTTGGTGAATATTGCACCAAGTGCTCTGATCTGCGTCACCGGCTGCTACCCGTGCTCCCTTTGACTCGGGTTACTTGGCTAGGACCTACTTCACGGGGTCTTATTTTCGGCCTTTTTCTTGATTGGATCCTCAATCCTGGCTACGTCTGTCAGAGATCCTCCGACGGGTAGACACCCTCTTCAATGCAAACGCCTTTCTCTGCCAAGGCATATAACTCACCAACATCCTTGATCCTTCACGTAAACAACTTCCCCCGCATCATTAAATCTTGCACGTTGGCCGAGAACGATGAGATGATGGTATCTACTAAAAGTCTTATGCATGTAAATGCATACATGAACTTTGCACTTTATTAATAAATATTCCCACACATTTGCAACATATATGATGTTATTTCCATGCTTTATATCTATTTATGGAGATTTACCAATGATCCCCTTTATTTGGGTTATAACCCTATTTTGCATATTTTTCACTTTCAGGGACCTACATGTAGTCAAATTGAGCTAGGATTTCGGGGACGTAACTATTTCATCACGAGAAGCAGCTGGAGCACCTGTACCTCACCTGGAAGAGCTGGAGGCCCAAAAGAGCACAATTGGCGCGCCCACCGGGGGGTGGGGGTGCCACCATGCCTCTTTTCGCCATCGACACTACAACCAGTGGCTTTCACTGACGATTTTAATTCGTCAGCGAATGTCCAAAAACCATCACGGAGACGTGATGCTGACGGTTTAGAATTCCATGGGGAACCTCGCGTCACAGATGGCCAGGCTGACGGTTTCACAGATCCATGATTTTCGTGGCTAATCCCAAAGTCCACCCGACCCGGTCGATCGTGACGGGCTAAAGTCGTCATGTGAGCCGTCCCCCGTGTGGCCGACTGGCTTGTTACCTTTGTCAGGCTAATGATTGCACTGTCGCTACTGTAGAGTCGGAAGCCTTTTTCCGTCTAGCATGATGACCTCCACGTCGTGGCGTGTCGTGCTGCTTCCACAATGACCCATCCTAGAAAGACACGTCGCGACCTGTAGGAGTATTGTTAACCAATTATCTTCTGACATGTGGCATTCTTCTTCCATTATAGTCGAGTCTTGCATGGATGGCACATGTCGCCAATACAAGATGACCAGAGGAGAAACATGTGGCCCTAGATGCACTTTCGACAGGTGGCAAGTACGGACTATGTCCATGACGCCTTTTTTACTGGCCGGCTTGAACAACCCATTTTTAAAGGCCTGTTTAGCCCATTCATACCGGCCCATTGGGCAAGCTAGATAGCATGGACCATATTGGGCTATATACATACTGGACCTTATACAATAGGTTGGAACCTAGCAATGGACGAGCCGGGATTTATGTGGCGGACTACCTATCCCAAACCCATTGGGCTAATATTGTGCAGCTGTTAAAATTATGGGTTCCAGCCTGCTACTTATTCGGCGTTTGGTCCACGCGAGAATTCCAGATGATCGAATCTATACACATAAATAGTAAAGTTTTAATTACAGGCATACAATACATCAGGTACTCTTAACACGGTATCACAAATGAGGTACGATCAGAGGTTGCCGTGCACAATGGCGCCACCAAAATAAAAGTTTAGCATGACAGGTGAGCAAAATTAACAGTTCAACATCGCAGCATCAGACTAGCAGCTCATCATGTGATCTGGATTTCGAATTTCTACCTTTCAAGGGCAATCGTCCTACTCAACAAGTACAATCTTGATCCAGGTTATTTTGGTACTGCTTTGCTGCTTGTTCCATGCTGTATACCGTATCCAGTTCATGGCGCTGATGCACAATCGCTTCATTCTGAAGAACCCTTCATATTATTTTTCAAGTTAGATAACTACAGCCTACTGCTCGCCGCAGTAATAAACATGCAACACAACATTTTTGTTGAGATCTGCGAGACTAGAATCCCCTTACAAGGAAGTCCCATACTCCTAGTACTACCATTATCTACAAACAACGGAGACAGTAAAAGTGTGTTGTTGTCGTGAAACAAGACTAACCCAGATGCATGTAAGCACCTGGCAATACAACTTGCAAATGTAGTACAACATAAGGAGGATTCTGACACCAGGCTGTTTTACGTTGTTTAGAATCTCTGGTAACTCCTATGAGAATCCTTGTTTTGTATAAGATGGTAGGACGGGACAGAGGGAATAGCAACTTACTTGTGAATAGAGAAGAGGAGTTCTGGGCTTCTTGTCAAGTAAGGGCTCAAGAACTGGATCTCCATCGGTTGGCTGAGATGCTAAAATTCTCTTTTCTTGCTGCAGATTGTTCAGTATGTCAATTAGTGGACATATATTTGAAATCATATTGTTGCAATTCGTATTACTAGCCTGGTAAGTAAAGATAAAAATAGATCAATCAGTCGAGCATGAAAATAATTAATTTGCACTCGCAGTCAAAAAACACACCATATATACATAGTCACAACATGATGGAGGAACTAGCACTAGTTTTTGTGAGAGCAGGGGAGGTCTGAGGTACCTTATGATACAGGAGAATGATGCATGTAAAATGCATGCATGAACTTTGTAGTTTATTGTACTAAAATCCTTATTATATTGCAACTTTATTATATTTATTGGGACGAACCTACTTTGTAGTTTTAAATTTTGTTTTGTAGGAAATAGGCAAATATGGAAGGAAACCAGTCATTATGATGAAATCTGGAGTTTTCTGAAATCCGTCCCTGCAGGATACTTTTTAAAGATCGCCCAAAACAGACCTGAAGATGCCCTCAAATGGCCGAAATTTGATGCTTCATATCAATTTGTTCATATGGTTCATGACATCTCCTAGCACACTTATTTGCAATAGTGGTAAGTAAATTTTCCTTCACTCTGCTAGGATATGGAGGAGTTTCCACATGTTCTTCTATTATGACAGAGGATGCTTGTTTAACCTGCTTCTCAACTTTAGCAACATATGGAAAAAAATTATGAGGTTCAACATAAACTTTAAATCCCTTCTTAGGAACATTCAAATGGTTAGCAAAAGATTTAGTAACATCTACCAATACACGAGGATCAAGGCCAAACCTATTCTTTAGTTCTTCAAAAAATATAGTAGTAGAGTCTACACATGCATCTTCATATTCAAAACGAGATTGTTACCTTTATCAGGATCCCATGCAAAAGTATTATTACCAATAGTATCCAATAAATCCCTTGCTTCTTGTTGAGTTCTATTAGTAAAACTCCCCTCAGATGAATTATCTAAAAAGTCCCTATGATGCTGGAGTAGCCTCACATAGAAATTGATCAATATAATACTATCATGAATATTATGACAAGGAGTCTTAGGGATGAGTTAATTAAGCCTCCCCCAAGCTTGAGCAATAATTTCTCCAACATTAGGCCAAAAATTAGATATATGACAATAATCATCATAAGCTTCTTTAGGAGTATAGTATTAAAAATAAAAGGCTTCCCGCAGACATTTCCAATCAAGATAGCATTTATCATTCAGAGATCTAAACCATATGCGATCATCACCAGAAAGAGATACACATTAGTAATTTTCTCTTCACATCATCATGATGAATACTAGATAATCAATAGCATGTAAATGTCCCATAGTAGTTTGACTTCTTTCCCTTGTAAAAGTTAGTTTGATAGATCTTTTGGTAATACCAATAGGAATTTTATACGCCACTTTTGGTTCCGGGGGTTCTCAATATATTCATATAAAGTTAAGAACATAGCATCATGCACTACTGGGAAAAGGCTTATAGCCGGACTATTCGCATGCGCGAAAATGGAAGTCTGCCGGTGGTAAGCCGAACCACTAACGGTTAGAAAAAATATCGCTAGAGGTAGCTCGTGAACTGGTCTCCGCTACGCGTACTGGTGACACGCAAAACAAAAATCCTTTGTTGGTTATTCCCTTTGCACCCACTCCGGGGGCCTGAAAAAGTGTTGGCACTGCATTATTTTCGGGCGTCACATTATTTTCGGGCGTCACAGGTCTATTTGTGTCAATGTGCCGGCAAATTACTGACAATGTGATAGGAAAAGTCCGTCGGTTGTTCTTCTCGGAACCTAGAACCATATTTGTTTTGCTTGATTGTCACATGTTAGACATAGAATGCTGACGAGCTTGCATTATTTTCGTTGTTTTGGTTCTGACGATTAGTCGTGACATTTAGTATTGTCCAACGAGAAAGATGCCTACGTCGTAGGTACCTCGCACCCTCCATTTATTTTATACCGCACCGACGCTTCTTTCCTCGCTAGATCGCTTCTCTCCCCGTTTTTCTGCTCTTCATGCCAATGCCTTCATGCCGCGCTGGAGGAACAACCACAAGGCTGGATCTAGCCACGGCGTAGGAGTCGGCGCTCGCTAGCATCTCCGCACTAGGGAGGCATGCTTGCTCGCCGACCTCGGGATCATTGTGGCGCCAAACTCCATGCCAAACTGGGTGCTAAGACTTGGCGGCGTGCCCGTGTCGCCGATCCTCGCCACCGACTGCGACCACAACATCGAGGAGTACCGACACTGGTCGATGATGTCGCTAGAGGAGCGGCAGGAACCTTGGTACGCGCTCAAAAGCCCATGGTGGGATTACAAGCTCGTCAATGTAGTGTCCTCACCTTAAAAAGTGAGAGTCCATGTGCAATAGTGCTACTCTCGGATCAAACTGCTAGCACACACAGTTTAAAATGAAATACCAAGTAGCAAGGGTCATCATTACAACTTAATTATGATCTAGCGGAAATAAAATAGTTTAATCCAATTTGCATAGCTCTCAGGCTAGCATTAATTCAGAGTTCATAGCAGCAAAGTAAATCTTCAAGCATGGAGCCCCCTTCCTTCATGAAGCCACATGCAGAAAGGTTGGGCAAAGACTCGTGATCCTCATCCATCATTCTTCCGCTAGAATAGTATCCTGCAACATAAGTGTTGAAGGCCAAAGGTCAATATATTTTGGAATTGTATTGGCAAGATTACAGTTTGGTGGACACAAGTGGCAACCTAACACAAACGTGATCATTTCACTGGCAGAGCTCGGGCATAATTTGCATAAAGCCAGTTTTCTCCTATCATTTGTTAAATTATTTTCTTTAATACTAAACTTGAAAACCATCGGTAAAACCCCGATGAAATCATGGAAACTAGCGGTAAAACCCGGTGAATCCTGGAAACTACCCGTAAAACCCCGGTGAATTCTCTTACATATGAATCTGGAAACCATCAGTAAAACCTCGATGATATCCTGGAAACTACCGGTAAATCCTTCATGCTCACCTAACAAGTTGTATCAAATTTTATAATTAAGAAATCGGGATGAGGAGACTTTTGAACATGACCCTTCTCAGTTTACTCAAATTGTCTGTAACCGGGGACATAGCTAAGTACTTAGTTTGAACATTCTGCAGAGGTTGTAAAAATTTACCCACATGACCTAGTCTTTCTTCTTTCATTATGCACATTTTGCTCAAAGGAAATATGTCGACTAGGATGAGACTTTTCCGAAGTGATCACCCAGAACTTTCTCTATGGACCCGTTCCGACCTACATTCACCTACATCATCATGTCACGTAGGCCCCAGGTTCTCACAACATACTCTGTTAAGCCAGAGCCCATATTAGCATGTGGTTATACGGTAAGCTATTGAACAGGGTTGTCTACAATCTCTTTGTTCCTGGGTGGCCGTCCACAAGTGTGATACACACTTCGGTTCATAGACATGACCCCGGTGTAACCACTCAACATAAATCAATCAAGTCCCATTTCAACCCGGATAATTCATTAAACTTAGTTGTTTTTCTATAACTTACTAACAAAATCAATTTTATATAATGGCTAAGGAACAACGAAATTTAATGGCGACAAAGCAGTCAAGTGGAGGTAGCTAAACTACTAGGAGTGATTAGCAAGCATATACCCTATACATGTATACTGCAAAAAGACTAAATTGCATAGATAAAGCTGGGTCATTTGTGATTTGTGTGTCACTTGCCTTGATGAGGTGGAGAGTTGGCAAAATCTTCACAACCACGCACGTTGCAGTCGGCACAATCACAATCTACAAACAAATTACAATGCACCATAAACATGGTGACATACATTGACATGCACAAACATAAGACATGAATGCAATATGTATCTTAAACATGATCACACCACTTAGTTGTTCTCTAGTTGTCTACTACATGCATGATGCCATAGATGCAATATGTTTTGTATTCTGTTATTATCATATCCTCAAAACATTTCTCTGCCCAAGATTCAATTTTGTAAATGTCTGGTGCCAATAAGAATTTAATTAAGGTTTGCATAGTATTCCACATGGTTAAAGAAAGGCATTTGATCAATAGGTGCAATTAATATTTTATAGACAATGCAATATTATAACAGAGGCATCGCTACATGCTAAATTATTTAATAAAACTAATGCAAGAAAAGAATCACTTATTTTGAGAATGTAGATTTTATTTTATAGCCAAAGTATTCAAACTAGGAATTTAATATTAAATAATATCTCGACTTCTGTAAGTTCAAATTTTATTCTTCCAGGGTTTTCCTTATGATTCAACGAATACAACAATATAAAGTTTGTAATTTGTTGGACATGTAGAACTCTAGCTATGATTTTTATAATGTGCGGACTATTGAAAAATAATGTAAATGAAAACTAGGGTTCCTCCAAGAAGTGTGGTGCATTCCTATTGGTCAGTACCTCTGTCACGCGGATCAGCGTCCTAAGACATTGGATCTGCATCAAATTTACGATGGAGATCTAAGGGCTGGTCATAAGTTGACCCCACCTATGATGGAGTGGCGCTAAGGTGGCGATGACGAGGCGGTGGCGACAGAGGAACGACGGCGATGGCTCGGACGTGCTTCATGACTGCATTCCAGTGGTCCTACGGCTCGGGGAAGGCATGGACAAGGTGCAACTCGTCGAGGTGAAGGTGAAAGCGTGGTCGGCGTCGACTCCTACATCCTCATGTGGTGGTTCTTCCCTGCCGGAGTCACGGGCGCAGCGACGAGCTTCGGTTCATCTTCGTGGGGCACCTTCTACTGCGAAATGCAGAAGGGATTGTGAGATGAGGTGTGTGATGCGCGTAGATGTACACGTCCGTTGGGAACCCCAAGAGGAAGGTATGATGCGCACAGCGGCAAGTTTTCCCTCAGAAAGAAACCAAGGTTATCGAACCAGTAGGAGCCAAGAAGCACGTGAAGGTTGTTGGTGGAGGAGTGTAGTGCGGCGCAACACCAGTGAAACCGGCGCCAACGTGGAACCTGCACAACACAATCAAAGTACTTTGCCCCAACGTAACAGTGAGGTTGTCAATCTCACCGGCTTGCTGAAAACAAAGGATTAAACGTATCGAATGGAAGATGGTGTTTGTTTGCAAAGAACAGTAAAAACAGAGATTGCAGTAGAATGTATTCAGATGTAAAAGAATGGACCGGGGTCCACAGTTCACTAGAGGTGTCTGTCCAATAAGATAACTAACATGCTGGGTGAACAAATTACAGGCGGGCAATTGACAAATAAAGATTCAATACATATCAATGATGATTACTATGTGATTTAATCAGGCCATTACGACAAAGTACATAGACCGCTATCCAGCATGCATCTATGCCTAAATAATCCACCTTCAGGTTATCATCCGAACCCCATCTGGTATATTAAGTTGTAAACAACAGATAATTACATTAAGTATGGTGCGTAATGTAATCAACATAAATATCCTTAGACAAAGCATCAATGTTTTATCCCTAGTAGCAACAGCACATCCATAACCTTAGAACTTTCTGTCACTGTCCCAGATTCAATGGAGGCATGAACCCACTATCGAGCATAAATACTCCCTCTTGGAGTTACAAGTATCAACTTGGCCAGAGCCTCTACTAGCAACGGAGAGCATGCAAGAACATAAACAACACATATATGATAGATTGATAATCAACTTAACATAATATTCTATATTCATCGGATCCCGCCAAACACAACATGTAGCATTACAAATAGATGATCTTGATCATGTTAGGCAGCTCACAAGATCTAAACAATGATAGCACAAGCGGAGAAGACAACCATCTAGCTACTGCTATGGACCCATAGTCCAAGGATGAACTACTCACGCATCAATCCGGAGGCGGGCATGATGATGTAGAGCCCCTCCGATGATGATTCCCCTCTCCGGCAGGGTGCCGGAGGCGATCTCCTGAATCCCCCGAGATGGGATTCGCGACGGCGGCGTCTCTGGAAGGTTTTCCGTATCGTGGCTCTCGGTACAGGGGGTTTCGCGACGAAGGCTATTTGTAGGCGGAAGGGTAGGTCAGGGGGCCACATGAGGGCCCCACACAACAGGCCGGCGCGGCCCAGGCCCAGGCCGCGCCGCCGTAGTGTGGCGTCGCCTCGTGGCCCCACTTCCTTTCCCCCTCGGTCTTCTGGAAGCTTCGTGCAAAAATAGGACCCTGGGCGTTGATTTCGTCCAATTCCGAGAATATTTCCTTACTAGGATTTCTGAAACCAAAAACAGCAGAAAACAGCAACTGGCACTTCGGCATCTTGTTAATAGGTTAGTGCCGGAAAATGAATAATAATGTTGTAAAGTATGTATAAAACATTCAAGTATTGTCATAAAAGTAGCATGGAACATAAGAAATTATAGATACGTTTGAGACGTATCAAGCATCCCCAAGCTTAGTTCCTACTCGTCCTCGAGGAGGTAAACGATAACACAAATAATTTCTGAAGTGACATGCTACCAACATAATCTTGATCAACATTATTGTAAAGCATATGAGATGAATGGAGTGATCTGAACAAAAGATTGCTAACAAAGATAATGACTAAACAAATGAATCATATAGCAAAACTTTTCATGAATAGTACTTTCAAACAAGTATCAATAAGAGTTGCATAAGAGCTAACTCATAAGCAATAAATTCTAAGTAGAATGCATTGAAGCAACACAAAGGATGATTAAGTTTCAGCGAATGCTTTCAACTTGTAACATGTATATCTCATGGATATTTGTCAACATAGAGTAATATAACAGGTGCAATAAGTAAACATGTAAGAATCAATGCACACAGTTAACACAAGTGTTTGCTTCTAAGATAGAAAAAAGTGGGTAAACTGACTCAACATAAAGTAAAAGAATGGCCCTTCGCAGAGGGAAGCATGGATTACTATTTTTGTGCTAGAGCTTTTGTTTTGAAAACATAGAAACAATTTTGTTAACGGTAGTAATAATTCATATGTGCTATGCATAATACTTCCTACAAGTTGCGAGTCTCATGCATAGAGTACTAATAGTGCTCGCACCTTGTCCTACTTAGCTCAGAAGACACGGATTATCATCGCATAACATATGTTTCAACCAAGTGTCACAAAGGGGTACCTCTATGCCGCCTGTACAAGTGTCTAAGGAGAAAGCACGCATTGGATTTCTCGCTTTTGATTATTCTCAACTTAGACATCTATACCGGGACAACATAGACAACAGATAATGGACTCCTCTTTTAATGCTTAAGCATTCAACAACAATTAATATTCTCATAAGAGATTGAGGTTGTATGTCCAAACTGAAACTTCCACCATGATACATGGCTTTAGTTAGCGGCCCAATGTTCTTCTCTAACATATGCATACTCAAACCATTTGATCATGAAATCACACTTACTTCAGACAAGACGAACATGCATAGCATCTCACATGATATCCAACAAAGGTAAAGTTGATGGCGTCCCCAGAAACATGGTTACCGCTCAACAAGCAACTTATAAGAATTAAGACACATAACTACATATTCATCACCACAATAGTTTTTAAACTATTTGTCCCATGAGCTATATATTGTAAAGTTAAAGGAATGAAATTTTAAAGGTAGCACTCAAGTAATTTACTTTGGAATGGCAGAAAAATACCACATAGTAGGTAGATATGGTGGACACAAATGGCATGGATTTTGGCTCAAGGTGTTTGGATGCACGAGAAGCATTTCCTCTCAGTACAAGGTTTGGGATAGCAAGGTTGTTTGAAGCAAACACAAGTATGAACAGGTACAGCAAAACTCACACAAGAACATATTGCAAACATTATAAGGCTCTACACTGTCTTCCTTGTTGTTCAAACACTTTACCCGAAAATATCTAGACTTAGAGAGACCAATCATGCAAACCAAATTAAACAAGCTCTACGGTAGTTCTTCATTAATAGATTAAACTACATGATGCAAGAGCTTAAACATGATCTATGAGAGCTCAAACAATTGCCAAATTTACCAAATCATATGCAGCACTTTCCGATTCCAACCAAATAGCAATTTAACGAAGCAATTTCAGACTTCACCATGAACATTAAAGCACAAATAAGAACACAAGTGTTCCATATGAAAAAGCGGAGCGTAATATCTCCAATATAAGAATGGTGGGATCCAACTTTATTCAAAAAAAAAGCAAACCGACGCTCCAAGTAAAGAACATAGGATGTGATGGAATAAAAATATAGTTTAAGTAGAAGTGACCTGATAATGTTGTCGATGAAGAAGGGGATGCCTTGGGCATCCCCAAGCTTAGATGCTTGAGTCTTCTTAAAATATGCAGGGACGAACCACCGAGGCATCCCCAAGCTTAGACCTTTCACTCTTCTTGATCATAGTATATCATCCTCTTCTCTTGACCCTTGAAAACTTCCTTCACACAAACTTCAAGCAAACTCATTAGAGGCTTAGTGTATAACCAAAATTCACACATTCAGAGGTGACACAATCATTCTTAACACTTCTGGACATTGCACAAAGCTTCTGAAAGTTAATGGAACAAAGAAACTCATTCAACATAGCAAAAGCGGCAATGCGAAATAAAAGACAGAATCTGTCAAAAACAGAACAGTCCGTAAAGATGAACCTGGCAGCGGCACTTAACTTGCTCAAATGGAAAAACTCAAAACTAATGAAAGTTGCGTACATATATGAGGATCACGCTCGTAATTTTGCAGATTTTTTCGATTTTTTTACAGAGACTTCTGCGAGAATTCGTGACAGACAGCAATGCTGTTTCGGCGCAGCGATCCAAATCTATCATCAACTTTAACATAGAAACTTTACTTGGCACAAAAACATGATAAGGAGAGGTTGCTACAGTAGTAAACAACTTCCAAGACTCAACAATACAGTAAATAAAATGAAACTTGGGTTATCTCCCAAGAAGTGCTTTTCTTTAACGCCTTTCAGCTAGGCGCAGAAAGTGCAAATCAAGTAACATCAAGAGAAGGAGCATCAACATCATAGCTTGTTCTAATAATAGAATCAAAAGGCAACTTCATTCTCTTTATAGGGAAGTGTTCCATATCTTTCTTGAGAGGAAATTGATATTTAATATTACCTTCCTTCATATCAATAACAGCACCAACGGTTCGAAGAAAAGGTCTTCCCAGCACAATAGGACAAGATGCATTGCATTCGATATCCAAGACAACAAAATCAACGGGGATAAGGTTATTGTTAACCGTAATGCGCACATTATCAATCCTCCCCAACGGTTTCTTTTTAACATTATCGGCAAGATTAACATCTAAATAGCAATTCTTCAATGGTGGCAAGTCAAGCATATCATAAATCTTCTTAGGCATAACAGAAATACTTGCACCAAGATCACATAAAGCATTACACTCAAAGTAATTGAATTTCATTTTAATGATGGGCTCCCAACCATCCTCTAACTTCCTAGGAATAGAAGCTTCGAGTTTTAATTTCTCTTCCCTAGCTTTAATGAGAGCATTTGTAATGTGTTTTGTAAAGGCTAAATTTATAGCACTAGCGTTGGGACTTCTAGCAAGTTTTTGTAATAACTTTATAACTTCAGTAATATGACAATCATCAAAATCTAAACCATTATGTTCTACAGCAATGGAATCATTGTCACCAATATTTCGAAAAATTTCAGCAGTTTTATCACAAGCAGCAGTTTCAGCAGTTTCAGACAATTTTGTACGCTTTGCACTAGGAGTAGAAACATTGCCAACACCAATTATTTTACCATTGATAGTAGGAGGTGCAGCAACATGTGAAGAATCAACATTACTAGTGGTGGTAATAGTCCATACTTTAGCTACATTATTTTCTTTAGCTAGTTTTTCTTTTTCTTCTCTATCCCACCTAGCATGCAGTTCAGCCAACATTCTAATATTATCATTAATTCGAACTTGGATGGCATTTGTTTTAGAAAACCTAGCATCTTTAACTTCCTCAGGCATAACTTTCAATTTTAAAAGATCAACATCAAGAGCAAGACTATCAACCTTAGAAGCAAGAATATCAATTTTACCAAGCTTTTCTTCAACAGTTTTATTGAAAGCAGTTTGTGTACTAATAAATTCTTTAAGCATGACTTCAAGACCAGAGGGTACACTCTTATTATTGTTGTAAGAATTACCATAACCATTACCATTATTAGAAGGATATGGCCTATAGTTGTTGTTACCATAATTATTCCTATAAGCATTGTTGTTGAAATTATTGTTCTTAATGAAATTCACATCAACATTTTCTTCTTGAGCAACCAATGAAGCTAAAGGAACATTATTAGGATCAATATGAGATCTACCATTTGCAAGCATAGACATAATAGCATCAATCTTATCACCCAAAGAAGAGGTTTCTTCAACAGAATTTACCTTCTTACCTTGAGGAGTTCTTTCAGTGTGCCATTCAGAGTAATTGATCATCATATCATCAAGTAGTTTAGTTGCGGCGCCCAGGGTGATGGACATAAAAGTACCTCCAGCAGCTGAATCCAATAGGTTCCTCGAGGAAAAATTCAATCCTGCATAAAAGGTTTGGATGATCATCCAAGTAGTCAGTCCATGGGTTGGGAAATTCTTAACCAAAGATTTCATTCTCTCCCATGCTTAAGCAACATGTTCATTATCAAATTGTTTAAAATTCATTATGCTACTTCTCAAAGATATAATCTTAGCAGGAGGATAATATTTACTAATAAAAGCATATTTACACTTAGTCCATGAATCAATACTATTCTTAGGCAAAGATAGCAACCAATCTTTAGCTCTTCCTCTTAATGAGAAAGGAAACAATTTCAGTTTTATAATATCACAATCTATATCCTTATACTTTTGCATTTCACAAAGTTCAACAAAATTATTAAGATAGGCAGCAGCATCATCAGTACTAACACCAGAAAATTGCTCTCTCATAACAAGATTCAGTAAAGCAGGTTTAATTTCATAGAATTCTGCTGCAGTAGCAGGTGGAGCAATAGGAGTACATATAAAATCATTATTATTTGTGCTAGTGAAATCACACAACTTAGCATTTTCAGGAGTACCTATTATAACAGTAGTAAAGTAAACTAGGCAAATAAAGTAAAGACAAGTAACTAATTTTTTTGTGTTTTTAATATGAAGCAAACAAGACAGTAAATAAAATAAAGTAAAGCAAGACAAAAACAAAGTAAAGAGATTGGAAGTGGAGACTCCCCTTGCAGCGTGTCTTGATCTCCCCGGCAACGGCGCCAGAAAAAGTTGCTTGATGCGCGTAGATGTACACGTCCGTTGGGAACCCCAAGAGGAAGGTATGATGCGCACAGCGGCAAGTTTTCCCTCAGAAAGAAACCAAGGTTATCGAACCAGTAGGAGCCAAGAAGCACGTGAAGGTTGTTGGTGGAGGAGTGTAGTGCGGCGCAACACCAGTGAAACCGGCGCCAACGTGGAACCTGCACAACACAATCAAAGTACTTTGCCCCAACGTAACAGTGAGGTTGTCAATCTCACCGGCTTGCTGAAAACAAAGGATTAAACGTATCGAATGGAAGATGGTGTTTGTTTGCAAAGAACAGTAAAAATAGAAATTGCAGTAGAATGTATTCAGATGTAAAAGAATGGACCGGGGTCCACAGTTCACTAGAGATGTCTCTCCAATAAGATAACTAACATGCTGGGTGAACAAATTACAGGCGGGCAATTGACAAATAAAGATTCAATACATATCAATGATGATTACTATGTGATTTAATCATGGCATTACGACAAAGTACATAGACCGCTATCCAGCATGCATCTATGCCTAAATAATCCACCTTCAGGTTATCATCCGAACCCCTTCCGGTATTAAGTTGTAAACAACAGATAATTGCATTAAGTATGGTGCGTAATGTAATCAACACAAATATCCTTAGACAAAGCATCAATGTTTTATCCCTAGTAGCAACAGCACATCCACAACCTTAGAACTTTCTGTCACTGTCCCAGATTCAATTGAGGCATGAACCCACTATCGAGCATAAATACTCCCTCTTGGAGTTACAAGTATCAACTTGGCCAGAGCCTCTACTAGCAACGGAGAGCATGCAAGAACATAAACAACACATATATGATAGATTGATAATCAACTTAACATAATATTCTATATTCATCGGATCCCGCCAAACACAACATGTAGCATTACAAATAGATGATCTTGATCATGTTAGGCAGCTCACAAGATCTAAACAATGATAGCACAAGCGGAGAAGACAACCATCTAGCTACTGCTATGGACCCATAGTCGAAGGATGAACTACTCACGCATCAATCCGGAGGCGGGCATGATGATGTAGAGCCCCTCCGGTGATGATTCCCCTCTCCGGCAGGGTGCGGAGGCGATCTCCTGAATCCCCCGAGATGGGATTCGCGACGGCGGCGTCTCTGGAAGGTTTTCCGTATCGTGGCTCTCGGTACAGGGGGTTTCACGACGAAGGCTATTTGTAGGCGGAAGGGTAGGTCAGGGGTCCACACGAGGGCCCCACACAACATGTCGGCGCGACCCAGGCCCAGGCCGCGCCGCCCTAGTGTGGCGTCGCCTCGTGGCCCCACTTCCTTTCCCCCTCGGTCTTCTGGAAGCTTCGTGCAAAAATAGGACCCTGGGCGTTGATTTCGTCCAATTCCGAGAATATTTCCTTACTAGGATTTCTGAAACCAAAAACAGCAGAAAACAGCAACTGGCACTTCGGCATCTTGTTAATAGGTTAGTGCCGGAAAATGAATAATAATGCTGTAAAGTATGTATAAAACATTCAAGTATTGTCATAAAAGTAGCATGGAACATAAGAAATTATAGATACGTTTGAGACGTATCAGTGTGTCAGAGGCTGGGGAAAAGAGAGGGAAGGAGCTCAGGGGCGAGTACTCTCTGTAGTTGCTGCAATGGCCAACGGCATCGCGACTGACGACGAACTCCGGTGAGCAATTTCGGGGCAGCTTGGCGGTGTCAAGATGTAGGAGTGGGGAAAAAATGAATGGGGGTCTAGGGTATTTTGTAGAGGGTGCTCGTGCCTTTGGGAGAGGCATGAGAAAGTGGGGGAACACTACTAGGAAAACGCCTATAGCTTTAGGGATTAATGTCGGCGCACCAAGCTCTACACGCTCCGGTGCTAAATACCACCGGCGAAGCATCGATGTAGTATGCCGGAGAAATAAGAGCTACCGTCGGTGCACTGAGAGGATGGTGCGCCGGTGATAAAGGGTGGCCGCGGCTCCGTCCGGTCCGAGCCTACTCCACGAATTACTGCCGATGCACCGTCCAAGGGTGTGTGATGATATTTTATTATTGCCGGCGCGCCCTTGGCTTGGTGCGCCGACCATAATTCGTGGGCCAGGCAGGGGCCAGATACAACCGGCTACTCATATTACCGATGGCGCACCCTAACCTTGGTGCGCCAGCCGTAACCTGGGCACTATTCCCCTCTTTATCCCTCATCACTCTCTCCTACTCCACTCCTCCCACACTCAACCCGGTCCTTCTTCGAACCCAGCTCATTTTCCCATTTCTACCACTAATTTAGCTAATTTGACCAAACAAGTTGATTTTTTTTTAGCAAATCTTCCCGTTGTACATGCATCACACATCCTCTATGTAGATCTAGATCGATCTATCTCGCATTGACCACTCAATCTAGATCTAGATCTAGAAAATAAGAACCCATACGTCTCGGTCTTGCGTGCATCTCGATCTCGTCTACTTATATATCAACCAAATAGGTGATTAATGAACAAATTTCATATGAAATCACCTATGTGTATATATTGGAACTTTGAACAAAGCGTGGCATATGTTGTGTTTGTGTTTGTGACCGAATGATTTGATGAGATGAAAATGAGTTGCCAATATTGCGTTGAAATATTGATTTGTTAAGTTTTTTGTTTCGGCACATTTATGGCGCTTCCTAGGTCCTAATGTCTAGGAAGGTCATGCCGAAATTTTCCGTGAAAACCGACGGATGCATGATTTCTAATCAATTATCTTGCCGTGCAGGCGATAATGGTCATCAAGATGAGGGAAAGCATCGTGATGAGATATCTCAAACAGGCGATCGCCGACATGTATCGAAATAACCTGACATAGATATTGTGTTCATGTCGAAGATGCAAACTAGGGAAATGGCTTGGCCCCTTTTCAGGCAAACTGCAGGGCACCTGCTCTCGAGTGGTTTCATGAGGGGACACACTCAATGGATGAGTGATGATGATGATGACGTGGAGGCCAATGGGGTGACGACAACAAGTGGTGATGGCCAAGAAGAAGGACATCATGATACTGATGACGATGAAGAGTTTGCCGCACACGATGATGCAGATCAGTATCATGATGAACAAAATATTGAAGATGCAGACAATAACATTGAAGACGATGAAGAGGTGTCGCTAGCTTCAGCCACGCGGGACCCTCATCTTCAAGATCTCCTTCTAAAAAAGACGAAAAGCGCTAGGCGGAAATCAAAACTTGAGCAACTGGAGACAGACTCAAATACTCCGTTGTTCGACGCATGTCGCGGGGTGGACGAGTCCCACTTGAGAGTAGCGCTCGATGTTCTCCAGATGAAGGAAAAACACGGGTGGATGGACGAATGTACTATTTGCAAGGAGATGATATTTCCGCTTTATTATTATTATCCTGAATCAGAAATGGCAAAGAAAATAAACATAAAATGGGCAAAGCTAGATCTGGGCTAAGTCCCTAGGTATAGTCGCACCCAGCTTACTGTCGGCGCACCAGGGCCCTGGTGCGCCGGGTGTAACTTTGCCCCGGCGTACGAGGGCCCTGGTGCGCCCGCAGTAAGCTGGGCACTTGTACTTAGCTTTTTTTCTTCTCTTTTTTCACCCTGTGGACGCCAATTCCCCTCAATTTCCCAGCCTCTTGACCTAACCGCAACCGGCGATCGTCCCCTGCATCCACCGCACCCTCGAACCCTAACGCCGCTGTCCCCTATCGCAGTCGCTCGCGTCGCCGTCCCCTGCCGCACCCGCCGCTTGCGCCGCCATCCTCTGCCGCACCCTCCGCTGGTGCCGCCGTCCCCTACTGCACCCGCTGCCGCAGGACACCGGAGCAGGATGCCACTACAGGAGCAGGACCAAGACGCGTCCACGCCACCGCCACACATCCCGCCCTCGCGCTGGTGAGCATCTTCCCCTCTCCCCTCTCCCTTCCCCTCTCTGCAAGTTAATTTGATTTAATTTAGGGTTTAATTTAGCAGTAGAAATTAGTGGAACTAGAAATCGAAAATTTGGCACTATAATTAGGCACTATAATTTGGCAGTAGCAATTAGTGGAACTAGAAATTGAAAATTTGGCAACAGAAAAATGATTGTCAATTTTTAAAAAAATGAGAAAATTGATAATTTTACAAAATGATTGTGTGGTTGGTATAGTTGGCAGTATGTGTCTCTGGTATAGGACCTATATCAACCAAAAAATGATAAAACTGTTGATATGTTTGTTGCTAAAATGACCAATGATAAAATGGTTGGCTAGTTGGCCGTAGGATTTAAAATAAGCAATGATCAAAAAAATGATTATGCTGCTGGTGCTATGCTCCTGCTATATGGTTCATGTTCGTGTTGATGTTCATGTTTCTCTTTTTAAATAAAAATGATTGCTATATGGTTATGCTGCTGGTGCTTGCTATGTTGCTGCTTGCTATGCTGGTGGGAGTTGAGTTACAATTGAGTTTCTTGCAATGCTACTGGGAGTATCAAATATGAGGCATGCATAAATTTATTTTACAGGGATTGAGTTGCTATTGAGTTGCCGGAATGTTGATTCATTTCCGTTCCAGCAAATCGAGCACTCTGCATGACCATTTTTTAGCAAAGGTCATGCCGATTTTTACCATGAATTTTAGGTTTGCTAATAGCTTTCATCCTTGATTAGTGATAGCCACCATGTCGTCTTCCAGACACCCCAACGACGACGCTGAGTCTTCTCATCAAGATTCGGAGTTGCACTACCATCACTATTTCTTGAAGTCGTCGTCGTAACCTAGGCAAGATATTCCACCAGCTATAATCGACCGCGAGATCGAGGATGCCGCTGGGGGCAACGAGACAAGTGACACCACCGGGGTAGTGGCACCGAGACAAGTGGCGCAACGGGGTGGGGGCAACAAGACTACTGGCGCCACCGGGAGTAGTGGCACCAGGAAAAGTGGGGCTAAGCGTCCGTGGAAGGCAAGACACCCAAACACGGTCGCCACTTGCCCGGTGGACCCCAAAAGTGGTTTGCCGACATAGCCTAAGGACGTCGTGAGGGGGTACGACAACCAACTATCAGCAATCCTCTCAGAGTTCACCAATCTCAAGGAAACGGACCTCCGTTGGAAGATAAAAAATCATTTGCGAGTCCAACTCCTTGAGAACGAATGATACAAGTTCCTAGATAGTCTACCGGTATGGGGCTAATATAGACTATCAATAAGCAAACAAAGAGTGCATGCCACATACCAACAACCAATATAACCGAGCATGTCAGAATAAAATAACAGACTTACTACTGTCGAGTCCCATGCAGCTCACCTGGTTGCTACACTTGATGATGTACAATGTTGCCCTTATTTCTGAAGGGAGTTATTTGTTACTCTGCATTAAGACACGATTAGTCATAAATAGGAGTTTCAAGCATGATAAACAATATTATGTACTCCCTCCGCTCCGGTGGTATTCATGCATTGGACACCAAAAATAGTGAGCGATGTGGCATGAATCTCCCTAGAATATGTGTTCATGCATATATACACACATACATGCCTATACCAATATAAAAAGGTACATGTACTTGAACGAGAGCAGCAGTTACTAGCCTAGCTTACGACAAACAAGATAGATATAATAATTGTATCATTTGTAGTGTAGCAAAAGCAGACCAACATGTTCAGTTACTTCCAAATTGACATGAACTAATGAATAATAGCAGGCACTTACTTTTGTAATAAAGAATGAACCAGATATAAATTATAATGGCAACAACTATAGAGCAGGTAATACAAACTATTATGCTCAATTACATAAATTGACCATGAATTAAATTATAGCAGCATTTTACTATCATAGATAGTAATGAACCATTTAAGAATATAATCTGAATTTCATTGTGCATGGAATGCTAATCAACATGCTCAGGGACTTAAAATTCATAACAGGCAACACATAGAGGGTAGTGAATGAATTAATAGCATGTAGTTAATTTAGTAGCTCACGACGAACTAGGTACAAATAATAATAGTATCACTTGTACAGAGAATGCAGAGTAACATGTCCAGTGACTTCAAAATGGGCATGAACTAC
Organism: Lolium perenne; assembly: GCF_019359855.2. Lineage (NCBI taxonomy): Eukaryota > Viridiplantae > Streptophyta > Magnoliopsida > Poales > Poaceae > Lolium > Lolium perenne. The sequence continues at coordinate 83,085,383 of NC_067248.2, read as the reverse complement.
GTAATAGGAGGCTGTTACTTTTCTAACAGATAATGAGCCAAATATAAGTTACAATGGCAAAAGCTATATAGTAGGGAATGCATAATGAGCAACACGTAGAGGGTAGTTAATGTTGGAGCTTAGGATGGACCAGATAAAAAATATAGTGGGATCACCTATGAATTTGTAGAAGAGGGAATCCAAACCAACATGTTCAACATTCCATTTGTGAGCCAAGTAAGAGCAACAAGTTAATACTGCAGCTTTTGAAGAACCAGATGGCACACAAAATTATTATTGAACTAGCTAGTGTGACGAGTTTAAATAAATTTGTACTGGAGGATAGCCGAGCGATAACATGCACGCAGTTAATTTAGTAGCTTAGGAACAACCAGATAAAAATAGTAATGGTATCACTTATAGTACATAGAATGCAGAGTAACATGTTCAGTGACTTTAAAATTGGCATGAACTACGTAATAGCAACCTGCAATTTTTGTAACAAACTAACAAACAATGAGCCAGAAAGAAGTTACGATGGCAACAATTATAGAGCAGGGAATGCGAATCGACATGCTCAATTACCAAAAAACTGTAGCCCTCTAAAGCACATCCTGCAGCTGGTGATGTTCCTAAGCTTGCATCGGTTGGTCGTAAGTGAATCATGCGTGGCCAACGAGCATACTCATGCATCTAGCTGCTTGTTGGACAGCTTCATGCTCGCTCTACGGAGTGCGAAAGATCTAAAACTTTGGGAGTAGAGGATCGGTAAGCGGATCTGAAATGAGAAGATGAGACAGAGGGGCCATAAGAAGTACTATTTAAGGCGTAGGGTTATACTATGCACAAAACTCCTCTCTATCACATGTTCGTCCAGGAAAATCTTCCTTATTTGTGTGTGGTGGCGGGGTGGGGGCGGATGGGGGGAGCGAAAACAATGGGGAAATTCTTGTTTTTGCCACACTAGTTTTTGCCCCATGTGGGGTGAAACCAAAAGGAAAATGATGAGTTCTTGTTTTTTTTTTCATTTTGTTGTTGTTTTGGTTTTGCATTTGCCCTCAATGGGAGAGAATAACGCAAAAGAAAGACATCAAAATTTATAGTGGCAAAAGCAAAATGGGAAAATTCTAGCTAGTGTGGCAAAAACAGAATTTTCACAAGCAATAATATGTGCCTCACACGGCGCGGGAACCTATTCTAGAGTGAGGCAGGAGACATGCCTCACCTTTTTGGGTGATGCATGTTAATCCTAGCTCCTATTGACTATTGTTTGTGTAGAATCACTCATCTAAATTAATAGAGGTTGAAAACATACTTTCTCATCAATCGTGTTAGCAGCCGTCGGATAATTTATATTTTTATTTTTGTGCCTTCCCTCTTCTATGTGGATCTTAACTAAAAAAGCTAGAGACCATGCATGTGTGGTTTCTTCCTCCTAGATTGTCTTTTTGCAATGGAATTTCATGTTTGCCCCATATAATCTTATATACATGTGCATGTTAATTATGACACCATGTCACTACGCTTAGGAGATAAGTCGTCGGCTCTTTCAGCCCGACTTCCGAAGTTTTTGGGGTGACATTCCAACTTCTAATTAAGTTATTACCAACCATGCATCACCACATAGGAGACTATAGTGGCAAACCAAGGAGTCCACCAATATGTATATGTTCTAAAAACTGGCTAGCAACCTAATTAAGGTAGTCCATAAGGTTATCTATTTACGTACATAGTGGAGCTTGGCCATAAGGAAGGACATGTTTGGTAAATTGTGGCCTATAACAAAACACCCCTGAAATTTCCTTATGGTCTTGGGTGAGCATCACATATGTATGTGGTTGAAATTGACACAAGCTGGGACCCGCCGAATATTCTTGTGGAAAATAGATTTCACCATCATCTATATATGTTGCCAAAGCACACCTTAAGGTAGACCCCACGTGTTAGAAAAAAGTTGTCAATATAATTGCAATGAATAGTAGTATTTATCACTTTATATACTACACTTGTACAAGTACTCCCTCTTGACCAAAATATGTTGCATATAAACTTTGGTCAAAGTCAAACTTCTTAAAGTTTAATCATCTATATTGATAAAAATATAAACATGTAAAACAAAATAATAATATTTTTAGAATTGTTATGAAATATTTTTTCGTATTATATGCATTAGATCGACATGGTAGATCTTTGTATTATTATCTATATTCTAGGTCAAAGTTTGCACCGTTCGACTTCCATGGAAAATTATGGACAACATAAAATGGGCAGCAGGGAGTAGTATTACTCCTTCTGGTTCATATTAATATACTCTACACATACTTTGTCTATATTCGTATAAATCTAGACTTAATTTTTGGATTAGATGCATGTGTATCTAGATAAAGTTGAGTCGTTTAATATACATATATATATATATACTCTTGCCTATACTCCTTTGGATTAGATGCATGTGTTGATCCAGATCTTCATTTAAGCATGGAAAAGATGGAAATGAAATGGAATGAAAGCCTATACTCCTTTGTTTAGGAAACTATTCAGATTGATACCCGTGATGTCATGTATGGAAATGCTTCATTCCAAAATCAACAAGGAAACATATCAAATATTGCCTACTCTTGCCTCAAATAAAACACACTAATGGGTTAGACCCGGTTATTGTACTGAAATACCCGATGTCTCTTGTGCGATTTCTAAGGCGATCAAACAGCTCTTGGTTGTGGTGCCCAGACTCCTAGGTGCCCCAATTAGTTTAGGGTATAAGGTTTAGGATATAGGGTTAATGGCACATTTAGAGGACCGCGAGGCCCCCTGGCCTGCTTGACGCGCAATTAAGTGTCATTGGCCTATAGCTAGCTATATAGGGTTTATATATGGTTTGATTAGGGTTTAGGGGTTATTAGGGTTTAATTTAAACTTGTTGTGAATTAAAGTACAACTTTTTTATGTGTGTGCTATAGTTAACCAAAACTAGATCGATCGAATGCGCACACACATTATTAGAGGCACCCGCATTTGCGCATAAAGTGCATGCATGTGTGTTGTTGGCCACCAACGATAGAGAGAGAACAATCAAGAGAGCTAGAGAGAGAGATTGAAATCCCCAATAATGTTTATATATACATATATATATATATATATATATATATATATATATATATATGCATGCATGGTAGGGCATATATGCATGCATATTAGTTGTGTATATATATACTATATTGTGAGGAAAATTAAAGTTTGGTTTCATTCAAGAAAACTTGTCAAAATTCAAGTTAATTAATTTATCAGTGCTAATTATATAATTAATGAATCACAAGAATGTTCATACCTGATATGGGCCATATATATTAATTGGGGTTAATCTAGGATTTACTAGCTATAGAGCATGGTTTTATTAGCTAGATCGGGTTATTAGCCAGGGGTTATGTGTTTTAATTAGGCTTTAATTAGCTAGGGTTGGTTAATTATATATATATGGTTTAGGTTAATGAAAACTAGCTAGTGCACATTTAGAGGACCGCATGCCCCCGGCCTAATTAATTGATGCGTAATTAAGTGTTGTTGGCCTAGCTATATGGTTTAGGGGTTAGGGTTTTTTAGAGTTTGGGCCAGTTTAGAGTTTAGCTAGGGTTGATGTGCAAGTGTCATTGGCCTAGCTAGCTAGCTATAACTCCAAGAATTAATTAATGTTCGTATTTGAGAGAACACTTATCAAAATTCAAGTTTATCGGTGCTAATTAATCGAAAGTACGTAGCTAGCTAGTGCATGCATGTGCATTAATTAATCAGAGGACCCCCTTGTAATTTGCGCATGTGTTGGCCATCTATATATTTTAATTTCAACCCCAAAGAATGTTCATATAAACATGGTATATATCTATAGGCCATATATCAGGAAGCAAGTTTTTTCGAGAATTCAAGTTTACCTGTGATAAATGTAAACTAGTGCACATATTTATAGATGACCCCCTTGATGCGCAATTGTTGGACATCTAGTTTGAATCCCATGAATGTTCACACATGATAGGCCATATGCAAGTTTTTTTGAGAACTTTCAAAATTAAATACAACTTTATCGATGCTAATCGAAACTACTATTGCACACATTAGAGGACCCCGACCCTTGCGCAAGTGTGTTTTCCACCATCTATAGATTGAATCACAAGAATGTTTATAAACATGTCGTAGGCCATATTATATTGTGAAGCAAGTTTTTTTGAGAACTTGTAAAAATTCAAGTTTATCGGTGCTAATGGAATCTAGCTAGTGCACATTAATTAGAGGACCCTCTTGTGCAAGTATTGGGAATCTATATATAGTTTGAATCCCAATAATGTTCATACATGATAGGGCATATGTGTGAAGCAATTTTTTCCGAGAACTTGTCAAGATTCAAATTTATCGGTTCTAATGTAAACTAGTGCACATTAGAGGGGCCCTTGCACAAGTGTTGGTCATCTATGTATAGTTTTAATCCCAATAATATTCATACATGATAGGCCATATGTGAATCAATTTTTTCTTCCAAGAACTTGTCAAGATTCAAATTTATCGGTGCTAATGGAAACTAGTGCACACTAGACGAGCCCCCTTGCACAAGTGTTGGCCATTACATATAGTTTAAATCCCAATAATGAACATACATGATAGGCCATATGTGTGAAGAATTTTTTTTCCGTGAACTTGTCAAAATTCAAGTTTATCGGTGCCAATGAAAACTAGTCCAAAAAATTACATAGAGGTCCAAAAGAACTACACAATAATTAATAGGACCTGCAACTTTACAAAAATGACCCCAAAACATACAGAAGAAAAGCCATCGAGTCCTTCTCGACTGCACATCAGAGCTCTGCTCCGCATCCTAGCCAGCAACTCCGTCGCCGGGGACGCACCACTTGGGACGGTGTCGCCGGTAGTCGCCGGGACGAAGCAGAAGAAGGGCCTCAGCAACGACATATTGGCTCTGAGGAGGGCCGCTGAATGGCCAAGATGTGCACGGGCAAGACGGATGACGCTGTCGTATGCCCCGAGCTTGTGAACTCCTGGGAACGTCCGCAACTTGACTTCCCCATTGGCCAGATCTGAAGCACTGACCAAAGCAAGCCTCACCGATAGCACCATCACCTTGATGGCAGCAGATCGGGGTTTGGCCGGCAAGATCTGCCAGATCTGATCCGCCAGATTCCCCATTGGCTAGATCTGAAACCGATGACGAGATCCCCGACTGCATCACGCCATTCTCCACATGGGAAACACTAGATTTAAGCTTACAACAACAACTACTCCCTCGTATACAAATTAATTGATTCAACTTTGCTTATCTAAATATGGATGTATCCAGACATGTTTTTACTCTAGATACATACACGTCTAAGAAAAGTTGAATTAATTAATTTAGATCGGAGGGTGTACGATATACATAGAGAAGTTGTCCTCGTCTTCGACCGGCGAGGCCGCCTGAGAGAAGGGGGGAGGAGTCGGGGGCGTGGGAGAGACTCTCAAGGGGCGGGTTGGAGAGAGAGAGAGAGAGAGAGAAGAGGAAGAAATGAGAGCTCCCTGGGGAAGAACATTATTGTTGTCGTTCTACTCGTAGCTTGAAACTGAAAATTTCGGCCGCGCGCCCAAGCATCCCGCCGTATCCATTCAAAAATACCGTGACCAGTTTTACCCTTTTAACCCTGGTCCGGAAGCTACAACCCACCGACCATGGAGGGCCCATTCGGTAACAATGAAATATCTTGCCTAGATCCTGAACCCTCCCCACTGGCCCACATCCACCCACCAACCATTCGCCCCATTCGCTCAAAAATACTCTCACACACCAAAGCTCCGACTCTCTATAGTACTAGATCTGCTTCGCCGCCGGCATACTCCTCCACAGCATAGCCTTGATCGTGTTGGTTGTTGATGTCTACGGGTGCTTCTATTCTTGTAGACAGTGTTGGGCCTCCAAGAGCAGAGGTTTGTAGAACAGCAGCAAGTTTCCCTTAAGTGGATTACCCAAGGTTTATCGAACTCAGGGAGGAAGAGGTCAAAGATATCCCTCTCAAGCAACCCTGCAACCACAAAGCAAGAAGTCTCTTGTGTCCCCAACACACCTAATAGGTGTACTAGTTCGGCGAAGAGATAGTGAAATACAGGTGGTATGAATAAGTATGAGCAGTAGTATGGCGCCAGAAAATAGCTCGCTGGCGTGCAGTTGATGGTAGTAATATTGCGGGAAGTAAACATGCAGTAGTAACGCAGTAAAACAGTAACAAGCAGTGATAGCAGTATTTAGGAACAAGGCCTAGGGAATAGACTTTCACTAGTGGACACTCTCAACATTGATCACATGACAGAATAGATAAATGCATACTCTACACTTTTGTTGGATGATGAACACATTGCGTAGGATTACACGAACCCTCAATGCCGGAGTTAACAAGCTCCACAATTCAATGTTCATATTTAAGTAACCTTAGAGTGCATGAAAGATTGAAACGACTAAACCAAGTACTAACATAGCATGCACACTGTCACCTTCATGCTTATGTAGGAGGAATAATACACATCAATACTATCATAGCAATAGTTAACTTCGCAATCTACAAGAGATCATGATCATAGCATAAACCAAGTACTAACACGGATGCACACACTGTCACCATTACATCGTGCAGGAGGAATAAAACTACTTTAATAACATTGCTAGAGTAGCACATGGATAAATTGTGATACAAAACACATTGCAATCATAAAGAGATATAAATAAGCACTTCACTATGCCATTCATAACAGTGAATAAGTATTATGTGAAATATAGCCTAAGAGACCCACACGGTGCACACACTGTCACCTTTACACACGTGGGACAAGGAGTCTCCGGAGATCACATAAGTAAAACTCACTTGACTAGCATAATGACATCTAGATTACAAGCATCATCATATGAATCTCAATCATGTAAGGCAGCTCATGAGATTATTGTATTGAAGTACATAGGAGAGAGATGAACCACATAGCTACCGGTACAGCCCCGAGCCTCGATGGAGAACTACTCCCTCTTCATGGGAGCAGCAGCGGTGATGAAGATGGCGGTGGAGATGGCAGCGGTGTCGATGGAGAAGCCTTCCGGGGGCACTTCCCCGTCCGGCAGGGTGCCGGAACAGAGACTCCTGTCCCCCAGATCTTGGCTTCGCGATGGCGGCGGCTCTGGAAGGTTTCGCGTACCGTGGCTTCCTCCGTAAGGGTTTTCGATGCAGGGGCTTTATATAGGCGAAAGGGCAGCGTCAGAAGGTCGAAGGGGCGACGACACCATAGGCTGGCGCGGCCAGGGCCCAGGCCGCGCCACCCTATCATCTGGGGCCCACATGGCCCTCCTCTGGCGGCTCTCGGGTGTTACGGATGCTTAGGGCAAAATAGGAACCTGGGCGTTGATTTCGTCCAATTCCGAGAATATTTCGTTACTAGGATTTCTGAAACCAAAAACAGCAGAAAACAGGAACTGGCACTTCGGCATCTTGTTAATAGGTTAGTTCCAGAAAATGCACAAATATGACATAAAGTGTGCATAAAACATATAGGTATCATCAATAAAGTAGCATGGAACATAAGAAATTATCGATACGTTGGAGACGTATCAGCATCCCCAAGCTTAGTTCTGCTCGTCCCGAGCAGGTAAAACGATAACAAAGATAATTTCTGAAGTGACATGCCATCATAATCTTGATCATACTATTTGTAAACATATGTAATGAATGCAGCGATCAAAACAAAGGTAATGACATGAGTAAACAAGTGAATCATATGACAAAGACTTTTCATGAATAGTACTTCAAGACAAGCATCAATAAGTCTTGCATAAGAGTTAACTCATAAAGCAATAAATCAAAGTAAAGGTGTTGAAGCAACACAAAGGAAGATGAAGTTTCAGCGGTTGCTTTCAACTTATAACATGTATATCTCATGGATATTGTCAACATAAAGTAATATAACAAGTGCAATATGCAAGTATGTAGGAATCAATGCACAGTTCACACAAGTGTTTGCTTCTTGAGGTGGAGAGAAATAGGTGAACTGACTCAACATAAAAGTAAAAGAATGGTCCTTCAAAGAGGAAAGCATCGATTGCTATATTTGTGCTAGAGCTTTGATTTTGAAAACATCAAGAGAGCATAAAGTTTTGAGAGGTGTTTGTTGTTGTCAACGAATGGTAGCGGGTACTCTAACCCCCTTGCCAGACAAACCTTCAAAGAGCGGCTCCCATTTTATTTTATTTTTGAGTGGCACTCCTTCCAACCTTTCTTTCGCAAACCATGGCTAACCGAATCCTCGGGTGCCTGCCAACAATCTCATACCATGAAGGAGTGCCTTTTTATTTTAGTTTTATTATGATGACACTCCTCCCCACCTTTGCTTTCTCAAGCCATGGCTAACCGAATCCTTCGGGTGCCGTCCAACAATCACATACCATGGAGGAGTGTCTATTTTTGTTAATTAATTTGGGACTGGGAATCCCATTGCCAACTCTTTTTGCAAAGTTATTGGATAAGCGGATGAAGCCACTAGTCCATTGGTGAAAGTTGCCCAACAAGATTGAAAGATAAACACCACATACTTCCTCATGAGCTATAAAACATTGACACAAATAAGAGGTAATAACTTTTGAATTGTTTAAAGGTAGCACTCAAGCAATTTACTTTGGAATGGCGGAGAAATACCATGTAGTAGGTAGGTATGGTGGACACAAATGGCATAGTGGTTGGCTCAAGGATTTTGGATGCATGAGAAGTATTCCCTCTCGATACAAGGTTTAGGCTAGCAAGGTTATTTGAAGCAAACTCAAGGATGAACCGATGCAGCAAAACTCACATAAAAGACATATTGTAAACATTATAAGACTTTACACCGTCTTCCTTGTTGCTCAAACTCAATACTAGAAATTATCTAGACCTTAGAGAGACCAATTATGCAAACCAAATTTTAGCATGCTCTATGTATTTCTTCATTAATGGGTGCAAAGTATATGATGCAAGAGCTTAAACATGAGCACAACAATTGCCAAGTATCACATTATCCAAGACATTTTACCAATTACTACATGTAGCATTTTTCAATTCCAACCATATAACAATTTAACGAAGAGGAAACTTCGCCATGAATATTATGAGCTAAGAACACATGTGTTCATACGAACCAGCGGAGCGTCTCTCTCTCCCACACAAGGATGAACTTATTCAGAGAACTAAGATAACAAAACAAAAACAAAAATAAAAGCACACAGACGCTCCAAGTAAAATACATAAGATGTGACCGAATAAAAATATAGTTTCAGGAGAAGGAACCTGATACTTTGTCGATGAAGAAGGGGATGCCTTGGGCATCCCCAAGCTTAGACGCTTGAGTCTTCTTAAAATATGCAGGGATGAACCACGGGGGCATCCCCAAGCTTAGACCTTTCACTCTTCTCGATCACATTATATCACCCTCTTCTATTGACCCTTGAAAACTTCCTTCACACCAAACTTCAAGCAAACTCATTAGAGGGTTAGTGCATAATCAAAAATTCACATGTTCAGAGGTGACACAATCATTCTTTACACTTCTGGACATTGAATAAAGCTACTGGACATTAATGGATCAAAGAAATGAATCCAACATAGCAAAAGAGGCAATGCGAAATAAAAGGCAGAATCTGTCAAAAACAGAACAGTCCGTAAAGACGAATTTTAAGATGGCACCAGACTTGCTCAAATAGAAAAACTCAAAACTAATGAAAGTTGCGTACATATCTGAGGATCACGCTCGTAAATTGGCAGATTTTTTCGAATTTTCTACAGAGGCCTGTGCCCAGATTCGTGACAGACAGCAATGCTGTTTCTGCGCAGTGATCCCAAATATAACATCAACTTTAACATAGAAACTTTACTTGGCACAAAAACATGATAAGGAGAGGTTGCTACAGTAGTAAACAACTTCCAAGACACAAATATAAAACAAAGTATTATAGTAAAAAACACATGGGTTATCTCCCAAGAAGTTCTTTCTTTATAGCCATTAAGATGGGCTCAGCAGTTTTAATGATGCACTCGCAAGAAATAGAAGTTGAAGCAAAAGAGAGCATCAAGAGGCAAATTCAAAACAAATTTAAGTCTAACATGCTTCCTATGCATAGGAATCTTGTAAATAAACAAGTTCATGAAGAGCAAAGTAACAAGCATAGGAAGATAAAACAAGTGTAGCTTCAAAAATTTCAGCACATAGAGAGGTGTTTTAGTAACATGAAAATTTTTACAACCATATTTTCCTCTCTCATAATAACTTTCAGTAGCATCATGAGCAAACTCAACAATATAACTATCACATAAAGCATTCTTATCATGAGTCTCATGCATAAAATAATTACTACTCCCAACATAAGCATAGTCATTCTTATTAATTGTAGTGGGAGCAAATTCAACAAAGTAGCTATCAAATATAGGAGGTATATTGTAATCATAATCAAATTTATCCTCCATAACAGGTGGTAACAAAAGAATACTATCATTATAATCATCATAAATGGGAGGCAAAGTATCATCAAAGTAAATTTTCTCCTCAATGCTTGGGGGACTAAAAATATCATGCTCATCAAAGCCAGCTTCCCCAAGCTTAGAATTTTCCATAGCATTAGCAACAATAGTGTTCAAAGCATTCATATTAATATGTTCCATGGGTTTTTTAATTTTCGCATCAAACCATCCATGTCTTAAATCAGGAAATAGAATAAAAAGCTCTTTGTTGTCCATTATGCCTAACTAGTGTAAACAAGAAACCAAATGTCGCAATTGCAGAGTCTAAAGGAAATAGCTTCGAGCACAAACACAATAGCGCCAGAAAAGTACTGTTACCTGGAACCGGAGTATGAGTGCCTTTTACCTTTCCTCCACGGCAACGGCGCCAGAAAAGTGCTTGATGTCTACGGGTGCTTCTATTCTTGTAGACAGTGTTGGGCCTCCAAGAGCAGAGGTTTGTAGAACAGCAGCAAGTTTCCCTTAAGTGGATTACCCAAGGTTTAGCGAACTCAGGGAGGAAGAGGTCAAAGATATCCCTCTCAAGCAACCCTGCAACCACAAAGCAAGAAGTCTCTTGTGTCCCCAACACACCTAATAGGTGTACTAGTTCGGCGAAGAGATAGTGAAATACAGGTGGTATGAATAAGTATGAGCAGTAGTATGGCGCCAGAAAATAGCTCGGCAGCGTGCGATTGATGGTAGTAATATTGCGGGAAGTAAACATGCGAGTAACGCTTGATAAAACAGTAACAAGCAGTGATAGCAGTATTTAGGAACAAGGCCTAGGGAATAGACTTTCACTAGTGGACACTCTCAACATTGATCACATGACAGAATAGATAAATGCATACTCTACACTTTTGTTGGATGATGAACACATTGCGTAGGATTACACGAACCCTCAATGCCGGAGTTAACAAGCTCCACAATTCAATGTTCATATTTAAGTAACCTTAGAGTGCATGAAAGATTGAAACGACTAAACCAAGTACTAACATAGCATGCACACTGTCACCTTCATGCTTATGTAGGAGGAATAATACACATCAATACTATCATAGCAATAGTTAACTTCGCAATCTACAAGAGATCATGATCATAGCATAAACCAAGTACTAACACGGATGCACACACTGTCACCATTACATCGTGCAGGAGGAATAAAACTACTTTAATAACATTGCTAGAGTAGCACATGGATAAATTGTGATACAAAACACATTGCAATCATAAAGAGATATAAATAAGCACTTCACTATGTCATTCATAACAGTGAATAAGTATTCTGTGAAATATAGCCTAAGAGACCCACACGGTGCACACACTGTCACCTTTACACACGTGGGACAAGGAGTCTCCGGAGATCACATAAGTAAACCTCACTTGACTAGCATAATGACATCTAGATTACAAGCATCATCATATGAATCTCAATCATGTAAGGCAGCTCATGAGATTATTGTATTGAAGTACATAGGAGAGAGATGAACCACATAGCTACCGGTACAGCCCCGAGCCTCGATGGAGAACTACTCCCTCTTCATGGGAGCAGCAGCGGTGATGAAGATGGCGGTGGAGATGGCAGCGGTGTCGATGGAGAAGCCTTCCGGGGGCACTTCCCCGTCCGGCAGGGTGCCGGAACAGAGACTCCTGTCCCCCAGATCTTGGCTTCGCGATGGCGGCGGCTCTGGAAGGTTTCGCGTACCGTGGCTTCCTCCGTAAGGGTTTTCGATGCAGGGGCTTTATATAGGCGAAAGGGCAGCGTCAGAAGGTCGAAGGGGCGACGACACCATAGGCTGGCGCGGCCAGGGCCCAGGCCGCGCCACCCTATCATCTGGGGCCCACAGGGCCCTCCTCTGGCGGCTCTCGGGTGTTCTGGATGCTTCCGGGCAAAATAGGAACCTGGGCGTTGATTTCGTCCAATTCCGAGAATATTTCGTTACTAGGATTTCTGAAACCAAAAACAGCAGAAAACAGGAACTGGCACTTCGGCATCTTGTTAATAGGTTAGTTCCAGAAAATGCACAAATATGACATAAAGTGTGCATAAAACATATAGGTATCATCAATAAAGTAGCATGGAACATAAGAAATTATCGATACGTTGGAGACGTATCAGTTGTCCACCCACCGGATCCACTCCCCCGCCGCCCTCGCCACCGACGGATCTGCTTCACCGCCGGCCTCATCCACAACGTAGCAATCAATGCCTTTCCTATCGACGCACCGGATCCTCTCCAACGGAACCGGATCTACTTCACCCCCCTCCACAGAAGCCGATCTATCCCGCCGTCTACCTCGGCGTAGCGGTTGTATCAACTTCACCGTAGCCCTTGCTAGCCAACCAGATCTGCTTCACTAACACCCGCTTCTCCTGAAACAGGGTCGATTCATCGTCTCCCGCGTTTGCCGCCGCTGGAATGCAAGCTGCGGCCCCCGTCCACCCCGCCGCAGCTTGGTAAGTACTCTGGCCCGTTTGATCGCGGTGTTTCTTTAGTCATGTTTTGTATAGTTATTTGCAGATCTCATATGCCATTAACTTTCTTGATGTGTTGCTTCGCATGAAGTTCGTTTTAATATTGTACAAAAGCATTATCCGGTCGCTACCATCCTGTTCATTCTACTGACACATGTGTGCATCCACATATTGATAGCTATATACCCATTCATTTGCTGCCAACTGGTTTTTTACTGCATGCTATTGTCGTACTGCTTTTATAGTCATGTTATGGGCATTTTCAATCTGGTTGTTCTTATACCACGTCATTAGCTCACCGCTAGCTGCTAGCTGTTTTCTCCTGCCTGCTATTGTCACATTGTTTTTATAATCATGCTATGTGCATTTCCAATCTGCGTGCTCTTGTACCTCGTCATTAGCTTATAGCTATTTTTTCCATGAATGCTCGTGTCGCACATCTTGTATGGTTATTGTTGCGTGCATGCATGGTCTTTGTATTATCGTAGACTAACTTATCAATGTTATTTTTCCTAGAGATTGATCATGCGAACCGCTTATTAGAACATCCAACATTAACAGCGGCCCTAGGGAAATTTGAAATCTGAGTTCTTGGTTGGTAATTTTGACAGTTTACTTCTGTTATTATCTATAACTTATATGCATTGTTCCTTCTGCCAGAGATTAACACTTAGAACCCTGTCATATCTATGCCATTCACGCTTTAATATGTTTCTGCCTATTTGATATGCTTGTCTTGGAGCAACTGCGAAGGTGCTTCGAACCTGACATCTGGTCATTCTTAATGCCAATTTACTTTATGTGGAAAACATTGGCATTACAGTTATATTCATTCCCTACTCTAAATCTAAATATCTGAAATTCTTATCTCATCCAAAGCAACATCTAGTTGGTTTTAATCTGATATCTGGTAAATATTAGCTTATTCATTTGGCAGCTCAAGTTTTTTGTTCTTTGAAACCAGCTGACTTGGTCTTAAATATGATATCTAAACACAGATTAAGGACAATGGAGCAGGAGGATTAGCAATATTATCAGAATGCAGTTATAATGAAGCGCAATCATCACCAGGAGAGAGGCCCACAAAAAGTTCTGACCTTTCTTCTGATGCATCCTCCCATAGTCGTCAACCTAGACCATTCCTTTCATCAAATAGTAAATATCTCTAGGTTGTACTGTATGAAAGACATGGTGTTGCTGCTCTAAGATTTGTAGCTGATATGTTGGAAAAGAGTACACAAGATTCAATCAAGGCGATTGCCAAATATCAGCGTGTTATTGATGATGCTAATAGAAGCCCTCCATGATTATATGTAATTTTTTATTTGGGCACATTAATTGCCTTGTAACTTTCCTAATTATTTTATTTCTATATGTAATTGGGTATATCATTGATATCAACTTTTAGGCCCATGAAATTTAATGGGCCTTCTCATAAGCCTAACTGGGCCGGCCCAGAATGCAAGTTGATCGACTAGTTAAACGACTAGGGCCCTACCACTTACTTACTGGGCCGGCCCACTTACTGTAGTGTGGGTCCACTTTTATTTTGGGTTGGCCCACTGACTTATTGGGCCAACCCATTTGCTTTAAGGTGGACCCCACTTACTAACTGGGCCGGCCCGATAACAGGAAAGTGGGTCCCACGTGCTTATTGGGCCAGCCCACTTGCTTTAAGGTGGACCCCACTTACTAACTGGGCCGGCCCGATAACAGGAAAGTAGGCCCCAATTTTATTTTGGGTCGGCCCACTGGCTTATTGGGCCAGCCCACTTGCTTTAAGGTGGACCCCACTTACTAACTGGGACGGCCCGATAACAGGAAAGTGGGCCCCACATGCTTATTCGGCCGACACGTTTGCCTGTTGACCGGTCAAAAAAACATTTAGCCCGGCCCACATGCTTACTGGGCCGCCTCGGTTTGCCTGTTGACCGGTCAAACAAAGACATTCGGCCCGGCCCACATGACTATTGGGCCGACCCATTTATCATGTTGACCGGTTAAACGAAGACATTCGACCCGGCCCACCTTTTCAGTGGGCCCGCCCAGCTATCCTTTGACCGGTCAAATGAAGGCATTCGGCCCGGCTCACGTGCTTAGTGGGCCGGCCAATTTAAGTTTTGACCATTCAACCTTAGAGGTTAGGCCCGACCCACGTACCTAATAGACCAGACCAGTTATATAGTTGACCGGTCAAACTAAGTCAGCTGGCCCGGCCCGCAAACTAAATGGGCGGCCCGCTTAAGGCGTGGCAGGCTTTGTGTGGGCCTACCATCTACCACGGGGTTTCAGCCGGTTAACGACGTTAACTAACACTTAACAACGTCTACCACGTGTCAGTTTGCATGACGTCAGTAGTCAACGGCCTCCCGAAAATTCTTCTGCAACAGTCCGATTTTCCGTGGCCAAAGGGCACCCAAACGCGACGCACCAAAAAATCCGTGGAAGGCCTTTCCCTGACGCAGTTTGGACCACAAAACCCATATTGTCAGCTTAGGCCCATAGGCAACAAAAAAGGGGCCATACCTGACGAAAATTTGACGTTGAGGATCAGAACTTTTGTTGTAGTGGTATCTTTAGTTGACCAACCAATCTCTCGCTAGCCTTTAAACCATTGAGCCACCACTTAGAAAAAGAAAAAATAGAAAATAAATAAAAAAAAGAAAAATAGAAGAGAAGAGAAAATAAAGTAAAAAGGGAAAAAGAAAAAAAAATAGGAGAAAAAGAAGAAGAGTTAGAACACAATGAGCGGCCATTTTTATGATATCGAGGAAAGGTTCTAAAACTAAGAAGTCCCCGATGGCTAGCCAAGTGCTATTTTGTTCCAAAGGGGAAGAACCCCTGGCACTCATAAGGTGAAAAGCTAAGAAGCTAACACCTAACCCATTTCCACTCCACCATATGGTCAACTAAAGATACTAGCTACTTACTCATGTATGAGTCTTCTATGAGAGTTTGAATGTTAAAAGACTGGAAGGGTATGACATACTCCCATTATTTGGTTTTTCAATGTAAGGATAATGAAATTACTAGTCGACAAATGAAAGAATCAAAGTCCTCAAAAACCTTGCGAATGATTCAATCAAATGCGGTGCGAGAATGTAGTTTGTTGCCACTATTAATTAATCATGTCCAAGTAATATTGCCATATAGTACTTATTTTACACCATGCATATATAGAGGAACATGAACATAGTGCATATTTAGTAACACTTTGCCATTCATTTGTGAAGCTATGTATCGAATACTTGCCATGTTAAATTGTTTATGCATGCATAGAGCAAAGTTCTTGTCAAAGTTATTTTATCGCTTCTGCACTATGTTTGAGTTGTTTGAGGAAAAATAACGAGCTAAGATTGGGAGTTGATACATCTCGAATGTATCTACTTTTCGAAGCACTTTGCTCAAAGATTTTCTCCGAAATCTCACCATACTTGGATAAAAACTGCTGCATCTGACGTTGTTTTTAGCAAAGTCTCGTTTATGTCGTTTTCCTAGGAAATAAAATCGGGGAAAAATACCAGGGGAGTTTTTCATCAAAATAGAGGGCCTGCAGCTTTGGATCATGAGAGGGGAGCCACAAGGCCCAAAAGGGACAAATTGGAGCGCCCAGTACCTTAGGGTGCGCCACCCAGGGCCTTTTGGCCCTCGATCATCGCCTCTCCCCCTCCCCTCGCGTGGTGCTTTGTATACCTGAAAACCTACCCCTCTGGAAGGAAGAGACGTTTCGTGAAATAGAGCGCCGCCGAGACCACAATGTTCATTTCGAGGTCTGAGTGACATGATTTCAGTACTGAATCTATATTGCTTTGTCATATATATGGGGTTGGTATCTATTTTCAAGGGGTATTGCTTATTATTATGTTGACCCTGCGAATCCCTAAGGTGACAGATAGGAAAAACAAGGGAAATATGTGATAGTTCGAGGATATTGTGTGTTTATGAATCTTAATGCTTTGTTTCGTGCTATTCGAAAGGATAGACTTTAATGGCTTGAAGTTCTAAGTTGGCCCCGGTAAAATGGGCAAGCAGGATAAAAGATGTTATGCAAATTCTCTTTGTTAGTATGCATAGCTATATTTGGAGCACACACCTACACACAACTGAATTAGAGATGGATGCTATGTGTAAGGGTATTTCACCCTTATCCATTATTTTGGTAACGATGACACCGTGCTAAAGTATTTGGCCTAATGTGTTTATAAGGATAATCTCAGGTATTAGGCAATGAGGCGTAAATGGTGTATCAAAGAAACAAGAAGGCTAAAGGAGACCCCCCCCATTTCAACAACAATCAAAAGGGGGCTACAGGAGAAATCCGGTCACCAGCCCGGTCCAACCGGGCCAGCAACCGGCCAGTCCGGCGTGCTGGCCGGTCAACCGGGCGGCAACCGGGTTCCAATGGAGGAGCCAGCAGATCCGGTTTGCGACCGGTCAACCGGGCCCCTGACCGGCGGGTCCGGCGCTCCGTCCGGTCGACCGGGCGGCAACCGGGCAGCAACCGGACACCAACCGGAGAAGCACCAGGACGACGCAAAGGAGCTCCGGTCACTGATCCGGTCTGACCGGCCTCTGGACCGGGCTGTCCGGTCTGTGGCCCGGTCAACCGGGTTTGTCGAGGAAAAATGCTGAGGTGGCAAGTGGCAACGGCCATATTTCGAAGAACACTATAAATAGCCCTTCTCCTACCTCTAGACAGTTGGGCACTACACTACAAGCTGTTCTTGAGCTCCTTCTTCCATGCTCCATTGTTAGAAACACCAAAAGCCTCAGATCTCCCTCCTCCTCCACCCAAACTCAAATCCCTCCGGGGAAACGATAGAGGAGGACCCGATCTACCGTTCTACCAAGCCAAATCTTATTCCCCCTTGTATTCATCAAGAAGCTTGCTTCCTAGGGTTCCTTGGAAACCCTAGGTGGGCAAGAGGAGTCCGGAAGCATCCGGGCTGTGGATCTGCTCCGGGCAAGATTGTGAAGGTTTGGAGGCTACCTCAAAGTCTACCACAAGTGAGAGAGCTATTCCTTCGTGGGATAGGCTCCGGAGAATAGGGTGAGCCTTCGTGGCGCGGGGAATCCTTCGTGGGACCTCCACTCCTCCAAACGTGACGTACCTTGTTGCAAAGCAAGGGAACACGGGAATACATCCTCGTCTCCGCGTGCTATCGGCTATCTCTAACCGAACTCCTTACTTGTGATTTAACTGCCTGTGAGAGCCTTCGTGCTCGAGTTAGTTGTATCCTCATATAGGTTGCTTCACCTAGTTTGCATTAGGCTCACCTTTATATTCCGCAAAGCCTAATATTGCAAAGAAAGAATTAAAATCTGTAGAAACCTATTCACCCCCCCTCTAGGTTTACCATCTCTATACTTTCAATTGGTATCAGAGCCTGGACTCTTTTTTAAGGGCTTCACCGCCTTAAGAGTGAGATGGAAAAACTATTCGAGGGTCTAGATGATGACTCTAACCTTTCGGTTAAAGAAATGAAATCTAGACTCTTGGCATATGATGCCGAGAGGAAGAAAAAGGAGGATGAACTACAAAGCCAAATGGCAGAAATGTCTGCCATGCTTAAGAACCTAACTACTGGAGGAGCTTCTAGTGGGGCTTCGGGCTCTAAGGAATCCTACCATGAAGTTAACCATGACTATCCTAGAAACACTTCACCCATGCCTCATATAAACCATAGTGGGACCGTTCCCCATTTTGATGGAACTCACTTTCCACATTGGAAATCTTCTATGGAATCTCATATTCGCAGCTGCAGTGTGGAGCTATGGGAGATCATTCTTCATGGATACCGGGAGCCACAAGATCCTACTCGGTTGACCTCCACCGAGTTCTACAACCGTCAACTCAATGCATCCGCACGTGACAAGATTAGAAGTGGCATCAACCGCAAGCTTCTAGATCAAGTTGATGACATTGTCTCCGCTAAAGAGTTGTGGGATCGGATCGTAGTACTCCAAGAGGGAACCGATTTGATCCAATCATCTCTCTATGAGACCGCAAAGCAAGAGGCCTACCAGTTCATGATTCGAGATGGAGAATCCGTATTCGATGCCTATGCTAGGCTTGGTGCTCTGAAAGTAAGGATCAAGGGACTTGGTGCTGAGAAGTACAATGACGGATTCGAGATGAACGAAGCCTTCATAAAATCCAAGGTCATTGCTATGATTGTCGTCAAACAAGAAGACACCAACATTGGACTCAACTTGCAAATCATGACCAAGAGTGCCGATCTCAACTCCGATGATCTTGTCTCCTATGTGGCTGCCAATGAAAACATGGCCAAAGCCGGAAAGAGGCTCAAGGCAATGAACCGTGTTGATGAAGCCTCACACAACCATGAAGCGTCACACAACCTTGCTCTCAAGGCTAGAGCTGACCATGGAGGAGAAGAAGAATATGAAATTGAAGAAGATGAGGAGATGACTTCAACTAGTGACATCGTCACTGACTTTGCCTTCTTTGCCAAGAAGTACAAGGGAAAGTTGCCTATGCTTCTCAATGACAAGAAGAAGAAGAGAACTTGCTACAATTGTGATGAAGATAGCCACTTTGCAAATGAGTGCCCTTATGAGAAAAGGGTAGACAAGCCAAAGTTCATCAAAGGGGTCAAGCCAAGATTGAAGCCAAACCCAATCAATGACCGATACAAGAGGAACAAGGGAAGAGCATTTGTTGGGGCCGAGTACTTGTCCGATGAAGAAGAGGAAGATGAGGAGAAGGAGGCCGGAGTGGCCGGCTTGGCTTTCTCTAAGCCCGGGTCACTCTTCACATATGACTACTCCAAGGATTACTCCACGGAGAATGATGTTGGTTCTTCCTTTATGGCAAGAATAACTCAAGATGATGACTCCGACGACTCTTCCTCATCTACAACCATTGGCTCTTGTCTTATGGCAAGAGAAACCAAGGTAATGGAACCCCCACCTTCTTTGTCTAGTGTCCTTGACAATGAAGCTGAAAATCAAGATGAATTAACTGTGCTTAAGGAACTTTACAATGTTAGATGCACCCTTCGTGGTGAAGCTCTTGTCAAATTTGATTTCTTGATGGACTCTCTCAAAGAAAAGGATGAGTCCATTGAGGAATTAGAATATCATTTGAATGATAAGGAAAGGAGATTCAATCTCCTAAGACAAGAGCTAAAAACCGAAAGGTGCATATCTCAAGGTCTTAAGCAACAAATTGAAACTTATGAACTAGATAAAGTTAAAGATCTTGAAACTATTGAAAGGGCTCAATCATTGACCCAAGAGCTTAATGCATCAAAGGAGGAACTTGAAGTTGCTCATGCTTCTCTCACTAGGGATCTTGACCACCTTGAAAGAGCTAACAAGCTTGTCAAGGATGAGCTCAAGAAACTTGGAAAGAACCATGACCTACTCCAAGAATCCTACTCTAAAGCTCTTGAATCAATGAATGATTCTATTGTTGATAAAAATGTTGCTAGTTCCTCCACCACCTTTACTAGTGAGCATGCTAAGCTTGTTGCGGAACATGTTCGTTTACAAGAGGAACTATCGTTGCATGTTGAGACCAATACATATCTTGAATCTTTGGTAACCAAATATGGTCTCAACTATTATCCTAATGAATCGGCTTGTGAGCAAGCAACTACTCTTGAGGAAAATGTTAGGTTGAAGAAAGAACTTGCCAAGTTCACCACAACCAAGAGTAAGATGGGATTGGATGACCTTTTGAGTAAGCAAAGGTCAAACAATCAAAAGTATGGTCTTGGGTATGCTCCCAAGCCTTACAAGAAGAACAACTACAAGAAAGAGAAGCCCGCTCAAGAAAAGAACAAGAAGGTCACTAATGTTGGCAAAGCCCCAAAGGGCAAAGCCACTAGTGGTGACCGCACGGGGCCAAACAATCACTATGCTTTATTTGTTGATTATTATGGTGATGTTTATGCTAACTATGTTGGTCCTCGTAATGGCTATGCTTATAGAGGGTACTCGATTTGGGTACCAAAAGATCTTGTTGCCATGACTAGGGAACCCATTAATCAATGGGTTCCTAAATCCTCTGCTTGATTTTGTAGGGGTATTCCTCCGGTGGTCCGAAATGGGTGTTTTATAGTGGATGCACCAATCATATGACCGGAGGAAGAGGTGTGCTTGACCAATTCATTGAAGATATTAACAAGAAGTCAAGCATTACCTTTGGTGACAACTCAAAGGGAAAGGTACTTGGGTATGGCAAGGTGGCAATCTCTAAGGACTTGTGCCTTGAGACGGTCATGCTTGTTGAACACCTTGGTTATAACTTGCTTTCTATATATCATCTTGCCGATGCCGGTTACAATTCATATTTTACTAAGTATTATGTGCAAGTCTTTAGGAGTGACAATCTCAAATTGGTCCTTGTTGGATATGTGGAGAACAACCTTTACGTGGTTGACCTCTCGAAAGAGAGCCCATCTCCCTCCACATGTCTAATGGCGGCCAAGCATGACGAAGGTTGGTTGTGGCATCGCCGCCTTGGTCATGTTAACATGAGGAATCTTAAACAACTCCTAAAGGGTGAGCACATTGTTGGACTAACCGGCATTTCTTTTGAGAAAGATCGTGTATGCAGTGCATGTGTAGCGGGAAAACAACTCAAGAAGAAACATCCTATCAAGAGTATCGTCACCACATCTAGGCCTTTGGAGCTCCTTCATTTGGATCTCTTTGGGCCATCACATTATGATACTCTTGGTGGGAGCAAGTATGGACTTGTCATTGTTGATGATTACTCAAGATACTCTTGGGTCTTTCTCCTTAAGTCTAAGGATGAGACCCATAGGGAGTTCATCACCTTCGCCAAGAAAGCTCAACGTACATATGAATCCGAGATCAAGGCGATTAGGACCGACAATGGTACCGAGTTCAAGAACTATACTATGCAAGAGTTTGTTGATGATGAGGGCATCAAGCATGAGTTTTCAGCTCCATATACCCCTCAACAAAATGGTGTTGTTGAAAGGAAGAACCGGACTATCATTGAGATGGCAAGAACCATGTTGAGTGAATTCAACTCACCCCACAACTTTTGGGGAGAAGCCATCTCTACAGCTGTCCACTACTCCAACCGGCTCTTCCTCCGCCCCCTCCACAACAAAACTCCATATGAGCTTCTCACAGGTAACAAGCCTAATGTCACGTACATTCGTGTCTTTGGATGCAAATGTCTTGTTAAGAACAATAAAGGGAAGCTTGGTAAATTTGAAACTAGAACTATAGAGGGCATTTTTGTTGGATATGCGGAGAACTCTCACGCCTATAGATACTACAACCGGTCCACTGGGACTATTGAAGTATCTTGTGACGTGGTGTTCTTGGAGGATAATGGCTCCCAAGTGGAGCAAGTTGTTCCATGTGTTGCAGGTAATGATGATGATCCATCTAGTGCCATCAAGCATATGGGCATTGGACACATCCGGCCCGTGGAAGTACATAGCGATGATCAAGGTGATGGAATAGAAGTATCAAGCTCACCTCAAGTTGAGCCTAGCTCAACTCAAGTTGAACCATCAAGTGCAACCCAAGATGTATCCTCCACTCAAGATGAGCCACATCCCGAAAAACAAGAAGAAAGCCCTCAACCCACTGAGCAAGATCATGATGATGATCAAGAAACATCTTCAACTCATGTTCAAGCTCAAGTTGTCCCTCATGATCAAGTATTAGCAAGAGATGAATTCATTGATCATGAAGGAACCATTCGGAAGATCAAGGCGGCTACAAGGGCAAGTGACATGAAAGTGGATCTTGTCCTCGGTAGCATCTCAAAAGGAGTGGTAACTCGTAGACACCATGCATTACTTATGACTTATTGTCAACATCATGCGTTTGTTTCTAGTTTTGAGCCACTCAAGGTACATGAAGCCTTGGTTGATCCGGATTGGGTCATTGCCATGCAAGAAGAATTGGAGTGTTTCACCCGCAATGAAGTATGGTCTCTAGTTGAGAGACCCAAGGATCATCGCATCAATGTCATTGGGACCAAATGGGTGTTCAAGAACAAGCAAGATGAGGATGGCATAGTCATTAGAAATAAAGCAAGGTTAGTGGCGCAAGGGTTTGCCCAAATAGAAGGTATGGACTTTGAGGATACCTTTGCGCCGGTAGCCCGTCTTGAAGCTATTCGTCTTTTGCTTGCATTTGCATCTTTCCACAATTTCAAACTATACCAAATGGATGTGAAAAGTGCATTTTTGAATGGTCCTCTAAAAGAAACCGCATATGTAGCTCAACCCCCGGGTTTCGAAGACACATGCCGACCCAACCATGTGTATTTACTCCATAAGGCACTCTACGGTCTCAAGCAAGCTCCACGTGCTTGGTATGAGTTCCTTAGGGATTTTCTACTACAAGATGGGTTTTGCATGGGTACGGTCGATTCCACCCTTTTCACCAAGCGGGTTAAAGGGGGTGGCTTGTTTATATGTCAAATTTATGTTGATGATATTATATTTGATGGAACCAACCCCAATCATAACAAAGCTTTTGAGCAATTGATGAGTAGGAAATTTGAGATGTCCATGATGGGGGAGTTGAAGTTCTTCCTAGGCTTCCAAGTGAGGCAACTTGCAAAAGGCACCTTCATCTCTCAAGAAAAGTATGTGAAGGACATGCTCAAGAAGTTCAACATGACCAATGCAAGCCCAATGAAGACACCCATGCCCGTAAAGGGGCAACTTGGCTCATGTGACGGTGAGAAGGATGTGGACATAAAGGTATACCGTTCCATGATAGGATCCTTGCTCTACCTTTGTGCCTCTAGGCCGGATATCATGCTAAGTGTAGGGATGTGTGCTCGTTTTCAATCCGCTCCTAAGGAGAGCCATTTGATGGCGGTCAAACGGATTCTAAGATACCTTGTTCTCACTCCTACTCTCGGGCTATGGTATCCAAAGGGGTCAACCATTGAACTCATTGGCTACTCGGACTCCGATTGGGCCGGTGATAAGGTTGACCGGAAGTCTACCTCCGGGGCTTGCCAATTTATTGGCCGGTCATTGGTGAGTTGGTCATCCAAGAAACAAAACTCCACCGCTTTATCCACCGCCGAAGCCGAATATATATCCGCGGCATCTTGTTGCACTCAATTGTTATGGATGAAGCAAACCTTGAAAGACTATGGTGTGTCTCTTGGTACGGTGCCTCTTCTATGTGACAATGAAAGTGCAATAAAGATCGCCAATAACCCGGTTCAACATTGTCGCACCAAACATATTGACATTCGCCATCACTTCCTACGTGACCATGTTGCCAATAAGGATATTGATCTCACTCATGTGGGAACAACCTACCAATTGGCGGATATTTTCACTAAGCCTTTGGATGAAGCCCGGTTTGTGAACTTGAGAGGAGAACTTGGTATTCTTGATCCTAAAAACTTGGATTGAATCAACTTCTTGCACTATATTCTTGCATTTATCTAACTATCTAGCTTAGAGGCACAGCACATATGGGGATAGTCATCTTACCATGTCTTGGTATGATGCATACCCATGTGTGCAACATAAATAGACCCAATGTCATTATATGGACCCAAGCACGTCTCTTCGAGGTCACATGACATTTGCGCTTTCACATAGGGGGAGTAATCCCCCGCCCCTCATTTAGTCTAAATTGCAACTTGATTTGGATATACAAGGCTAAATGATTTTATTGCAAAAACCACTCCAAAATGACTTATGATTCTTGATATACACTTCGAATCATGCCCATTTTTGCTATTCACATCTTATTTGGATTTTCTCTCCAATGGGTATGCCTAGAGAACTTTGTGTTTCCTACCCCATGTCTATGCTCATCTCATCATCATCTATCTATCTATATGTACATGTCATCATTTGAGCACTCACACACATTTACACAAAGCATAGGGGCAAAAACGAGGCAAAATTAGAAAATTCTGGGCTGGGCCGGTCCCTGGCCCGGTTGGACCGGGTACCTGACCGGATGGTCCGGTTGACCGGATGGTCCGGTTGCCCGGACGGCAACCGGGGTCTGGGCCGGGTCAGCCGGTCACCAGTCCGGTCTGACCGGACTCCCGACCGGCCGCGCGGCCTGATATGTGTTTGAGGGGGTTACCCCTTGGGGTCATCTTCCTCATTCTTCCCCAACTCCCACACCACCATGGCCGGCGCCCTCAGCACCCCCACCAAGATCTAGGCACTTCCCACCACAAGAACTTCCCCAAACTCCACCACACCATAGATCGGGGCCCTTGGAACATCTCCACCGAAGGATTTGGTCCCTCTCCACCTAGTTTGGGAATTTTTGGAGTTCTTGGTTCTCAAGCCCTACCTTGTGTTCTTCTTGCTCCCTTGATCAAGGAGAACAATGTCTTCGGGTAATGTACTCTCCTTTTCTCCCTAACCTCTAGTCCTCCTCACACATTGCAAGTTCTTGCCAAAATTTGAGGAAATCTTAGGGTTAGGGTTAGGTTTTGTAAAGTCCTCATGCCTTTAGAGTGTCTCACACCACTATGCACTTCTTCACTATATTGCTATAGTCTATATTCAAGTTTATGAGCTTTTGCATGGTTTTGTGGTAGAAAATCTGGGCACAACATCACAACTCGACAGATCTGGTCACTCGCCCGGTCAACCGGCCGTTCAACCGGCCGGCCCGGTGCATGGCCCGGTCAACCGGCCGCTCCACCGGCCGACCCGGTGCTTGGCCCGGTCAACCGGTCGCAAACCGGCCAGTCCGGTCTGCTGCCCGGTTTGACCGGCCTGTGCGCCGAGCTGCCCAGTTTTTCGCACAACTTCATCACTACACTTGAATATATGCTATGCTCTTGTGACTTCTCTCTTATTGATGACATGTACGCTTACCCCACTACTATCCCGGCTCTCTTTTTCTCATTCACAGGTAGTTGGAGTGGTGAGAGTGAGACACGTGGCAATGTCTCCAAGCGAGGAAGGGCTAATCCTCCTCGCCGTGCTAGTAACCGCGTTCCCCCTCCAGCTCAGCAGGGTACTGGCGGTGGCAGCTCAGTTGGGGGTAGAACCAAGTCTGTTGCTACCAAGCACAAGGATAAGCATGTTGCCCAAGAGGATGATGAGGTAGTGCCAACCGTCAATGTTGGGGCTGCAAACCGCCTTGAGTGGAAGGCATGGAGGACAGTCAATCCGTATCGCTTTGCAAAGCCAACTTACACTCGTTCGGACAAGGCCTTCTGGACCAACACACAAGCAGTCCTCTGGGAGGGTTACTATGATTCTCATGAGTATATGAAGCATGGTAATATTGTATCACCCAAGGCCATCAATCCTGCCGAGCTTGCCTTGCATGAAGCCACAAAGTACCGTTTTGTGGTTCAAACCTTGAAGAATCTGGGAGTGTATGACCTTGTGTGCCTCAAGCCTGATGAGACCCAAGATGATCCTACCTATTGTCCACTCCTTGTCCGTCAATTTCACTGCACCGTCTTCTTCCATGATGATGAGGACCGCACCCTCACCTGGATGACCGGCAAGACAAAGTACTCATGCACCTACTCTCAGTTCCGTGCAGCCATGGGTTGTGGTGATGACAGTAATCCAGGGTACAAGATTCATTCACGGTCCAGGCTTACTAGGGGTGACATCTCTTTCTGCTACCCTGCGAACCCTACAGCTGGACCTCCCACTATCTCTGGGATGTACTACTCATACCTTGTCCTTGCCAAGCTGTTCCGAGAGAACCTCATCAGCAAGTCTGGCGACTCCAGTGAAGTCCGGAACTATCACCTCAACTTGATGTACTATTGTCATCCTGACAGGGTAAGGAAGATTGATGGCTGTGATCTTATCTACTGTGAACTGAAGAGATCAGTTATGGACCGTATGACTCCCAACTACGCCCAGTATGTTCAGCGGCTCATCAACTACATTGTTCCCGCTCCTCTGAACGTTATTGGTGAAAAAGTCATCATGGACGCCTTCAAGATCCCCACTCAGGAGGCCACTCGTCCGGATGTTCCCTCCATGATGCCCACTGCTGAGCGCCGTTCTAAGGAACGCCATGATCATGATGCTAGCTCCAGCTACTCTCGGCGCCCCAAGCATGGTGCCGCTCGCTTCTTCTCTAGCATGTGGCAAATGTGCAAGAACACTAATGATGTTGCACATCAGAGTCTTGCTTTGAACCAGGAGACCAGGAGGCGACAGAACGAGTTTATGGCTACTAGGAATGTCACAGTTCCTCCTCCTGGACCCGAGTTGGCACCTGTGGCTGCACCTCAGTGGGAGATGCCTTCCATCACCGATGAGATGATCCAGAACTTTGACTTCTCCATGTATGCTCATGGTGGTCTTCCTCCTAGGACTGTGATGGCGTGTAACTCACACGTTCGTTGGGAACCCCAAGAGGAAGGTATGATGCGCACAGTAGCAAGTTTTCCCTCAGAAAGAAACCAAGGTTTAATCGAACCAGTAGGAGCCAAGAAGCACGTTGAAGGTTGATGGTCGCGAAATGTGATGCGGCGCAACACCAGGGATTCCGGCGCCAACGCGGAACCTGCACAACACAACCCAAGTACTTTGTCCCAACTAAACAGTGAGGTTGTCAATCTCACCGGCTTGCTGTAACAAAGGATTAAACGTATCGAGTGGAAGATGTTTGCAAAGAAAACAGTAAAACAAGTAGATTGTATGCTATGTAAAGAATAGGACCGGGGTCCACAGTTCACTAGAGGTGTCTCTCCCATAAGATAAAGCATGTTGGGTGAACAAATTACAGTCGGGCAATTGACAAATAGAGAAAGGCATAACAATGCATATACATGATATGATAAATATAGTGATATTTAATCCGGGCATTACGACAAAGTACATAGACCGCCATCCAACTGCATCTATGCCTAAAAAGTCCACCTTCAGGTTATCATCCGAACCCCCTCCAGTATTAAGTTGCAAAGCAACAGACAATTGCATTAAGTATGGTGCGTAATGTAATCAACAACTACATCCTTAGACATAGCATCAATGTTTTATCCCTAGAGGCAACAGCACATCACAACCTTAGAACCTACTGTCACGATCCCAGATTCAATGAAGGCATGAACCCACTATCGAGCATAAATACCCCCTCTTGGAGTTAAGAGCAAAAACTTGGCCAGAGCCTCTACTAATAACGGAGAGCATGCAAGATCATAAACAACACATAAACAATAGATTGATAATCACCATAATCATAGCACTCTCTATCCATCGGATCCTGACAAACACAACATATAGTATTACAGATAGATGATCTTGATCATGTTAGGCAGCTCACAAGATCCAACAATGAAGCACAACAAGGAGAAGACGACCATCTAGCTACTGCTATGGACCCATGGTCCAGGGGTGAACTACTCACTCATCACTCCGGAGGCGACCATGGCGGTGTAGAGTCCTCCGGGAGATGAATCCCCTCTCCGGCAGGGTGCCGGAGGCGATCTCCAGAATCCCCCGAGATGGGATTCGCGGCGGCGGCGTCTCAGTAAGGTTTTCCGTATCGTGGCTCTCGGTACTGGGGGTTTCGCGACGGAGGCTTTAAGTAGGCGGAGGGTCAACGCGAGGGGCCACACGAGGGGCCCAGGGGGTAGGTCGGCGCGGCCAGGGTCTGGGCCGCGCCGGCCTCCCCTCTGGCCGCCTCGTGGCCCCACTTCGTTATCTCTTCGGTCTTCTGGAAGCTTCGTGCAAAAATAGGACCCTGGGCGAAAGTTTCGTCCAATTCCGAGAATATTTCTTTACTAGGATTTCTGAAACCAAAAACAGCAGAAAACAGCAACTGGCTCTTCGGCATCTTGTTAATAGGTTAGTTCCAGAAAATGCATAAATATGACATATAATGTGCATAAAACATGTAGGTATCATCAATAAAGTAGCATGGAACATAAGAAATTATCGATACGTTGGAGACGTATCAGCATCCCCAAGCTTAGTTCTGCTCGTCCCGAGCAGGTAAAACGATAACAAAGATAATTTCTGAAGTGACATGCCATCATAATCTTGATCATACTATTTGTAAACATATGTAATGAATGCAGCGATCAAAGCAAAGGTAATGACATGAGTAAACAAGTGAATCATAAAGCAATGACTTTTCATGAATAGTACTTCAAGACAAGCATCAATAAGTCTTGCATAAGAGTTAACTCATAAAGCAATAAATCAAAGTAAAGGTGTTGAAGCAACACATAGGAAGATTAAGTTTCAGCGGTTGCTTTCAACTTATAACATGTATATCTCATGGATATTGTCAATATAAAGTAATATAACAAGTGCAATATGCAAGTATGTAGGAATCAATGCACAGTTCACACAAGTGTTTGCTTCTTAGGTGGAAGGAGATAGGTAAACTGACTCAACAATAAAAATAAAAGAATGGTCCTTCAAAGAGGAAAGCATCGATTGCTGTATTTGTGCTAGAGCTTTTATTTTGAAAACATGAAACAATTTTGTCAACGGTAGTAATAAAGCATATGAGTTATGTAAATTATATCTTACAAGTTGCAAGCCTCATGCATAGTATACTAATAGTGCCCGCACCTCGTCCTACTTAGCTTGGTCTACCGGATCTTTGCATGCCATGTTTCAACCAAGTGTCACAAAGGGGTACCTCCATGCCGCCTGTACAAAGGTCTAAGGAGAAAGCTCGCATTTTGGATTTCTCGCTTTTGATTATTCTCAACTTAGACATCCATACCGGGACAACATGGACAACAGATAATGGACTCCTCTTAAATGCATAAGCATGTAGCAATGATTATTATTCTCATATGAGATTGAGGATATATGTCCAAAACTGAAACTTCAACCATGATTCATGGCTTTAGTTAGCGGCCCAATGTTCTTCTCTAACAATTTTGCATGCTCCAACCACTAAAATAATAGATCCTTCAGACAAGACGGACATGCATAGCAACTCACATGATATTCAACAATAGTTGATGGCGTTCCCCAGAAACATGGTTATCGCACAACAAGCAACTTAATAAAATATAAAGTGCATAAGTACATATTCAATACTACGATAGTTTTTAAGGCTATTTTGTCCCATGAGCTATATATTGCAAAGGTGAATGATGGAATTTTAAAGGTAGCACTCAAGCAATTTACTTTGGAATGGCGGAAAAATACCATGTAGTAGGTAGGTATGGTGGACACAAATGGCATAGTAGTTGGCTCAAGGATTTTGGATGCATGAGAAGTATTCCCTCTCGATACAAGGTTTAGGCTAGCAAGGTTATTTGAAGCAAACTCAAGGATGAACAAGTGCAGCAAAACTCACATAAAAGACATATTGTAAACATTATAAGACTCTACACCGTCTTCCTTGTTGTTCAAAACTCAATACTAGATATTATCTAGACCTTAGAGAGACCAAATATGCAAATCAAATTTTAGCAAGCTCTATGTATTTCTTCATTAATGGGTGCAAAGCATATGATGCAAGAGCTTAAACATGAGCACAACAATTGCAAAGTATCACATTATCCAAGACATTTTAGAATTACTACATGTAGCATTTTCCAATTCCAACCATATAACAATTTAACGAAGAAGAAACTTCGCCTTGAACATTATGAGTAAAGCCTAAGGACACATGTGTCCATATGCAACAGCGGAGCGTGTCTCTCTCCCACAAAGTGAATGCTAGGATCCATTTTATTCAAACAAAAACAAAAACAAAAAACAAACCGACGCTCCAAGTAAAGAACACAAGATGTGATTGAATAAAAATATAGTTTCAGGGGAGGAACCTGATGATGTTGTCGATGAAGAAGGGGATGCCTTGGGCATCCCCAAGCTTAGACGCTTGAGTCTTCTTAAAATATGCAGGGGTGAACCACGGGGGCATCCCCAAGCTTAGAGCTTTCACTCCTCTTGATCATAGTATATCATTCTCCTCTCTTGACCCTTGAAAACTTCCTTCACACCAAACTTCAAGCAAACTCATTAGAGGGTTAGTGCACAATTAATAATTCATATGTTCAGAGGTGGCACAATCATTCTTTACACCTCTGGACATTGCATAATGCTACTGGACATTAGTGGATCAAAGAAATAAATCCAACATAGCAAAAGAGGCAATGCGAAATAAAAGGCAGAATCTGTCAAAAACAGAACAGTCCGTAAAGACGAATTTAAAGCTGGCACCAGACTTGCTCAAATGGAAAAACTCAAAACTAATGAAAGTTGCGTACATATCTGAGGATCACGCTCGTAAATTGGCAGATTTTTTCGAATTTTCTACAGAGAACTGTGCCCAGATTCGTGACAGACAGCAATGCTGTTTCTGCGCAGCAATCCCAAATATAACATCAACTTTGACATAGAAACTTTACTTGGCACAAAAACATGATAAGGAGAGGTTGCTACAGTAGTAAACAACTTCCAAGACTCAATAAAACAAAAAATTGCTGTAGGTAAAAACATGGGTTGTCTCCCATAAGCGCTTTTCTTTAACGCCTTTCAGCTAGGCGCAGAAAGTGCAAATCAAGTAACATCGAGAGTAGAAGCATCAACATTATTATTTTTCATGCAAACACAACTTGTTGCAGAGGGTACTTTAGGTGTTCCATTATCTAAATTTTCTATGGTGGTGCTAGGGGTTTTAGCAATTTTAGGCCTATAGTAATTCTTTTGTTTAGGCACTTTAGAGGCGTACATGAATTTTTGCTCTTTACCCACATAAGCTTTTTCATTATAATTGAGAGAAGAAAAGGTTGAACCCAAGGTTCCCATAGCTTTTTCAAGTTCATCAATCCTATTGGTTTGATTATCATGGACAACACAAGTTCCTAGGACACTAATTCTTTCATCAATTCCTCCTAAGGATTTATCAAGTTCATAAGTTTTGTCAAACAACATTCCCAATTTAGTTTCAACACTTGGAAAATTTTTCTCTATGGTTTCCAATTTTTTCATAACATCTTCAAGAGAGATTTCAGTTTTAACTTCATTAACAGGTGGTATTCCAACTAGACTCTCAATGATGCAACTAGCTTCTAAAGCGGGAGTACCTAGGAAATTACCTCCCGAAAGAGTATCAAGAACATATCTATTCCAACTAGATAAACCAACATAAAAGTTCCTAAGAAGGATAGTGGTGGAGTGTTTCTTAATGCACCTATGATGAGCATTACTAATTCTATACCAAGCATCTTTAAAACTTTCTCCACCTTGTTGCTTAAAAGAACGAACTTCAACTTCAGGATTACTCATTTTGGTAGCAATAAAGTAAACTAGGCAGAGACAAGTAACTAATTTTTTTTGTGTTTTTGATATAGAGAGCAAGACAGTAAATAAAGTAAAACTAGCAACTAATTTTTTTGTGTTTTGATTTAGTGCAGCAAACAAAGTAGTAAATAAAATAAAGCAAGACAAAAACAAAGTAAAGAGATTGAGAAGTGGAGACTCCCCTTGCAGCGTGTCTTGATCTCCCCGGCAACGGCGCCAGAAAAAGAGCTTGATGGCGTGTAACTCACACGTTCGTTGGGAACCCCAAGAGGAAGGTATGATGCGCACAGTAGCAAGTTTTCCCTCAGAAAGAAACCAAGGTTTAATCGAACCAGTAGGAGCCAAGAAGCACGTTGAAGGTTGATGGTCGCGAAATGTGATGCGGCGCAACACCAGGGATTCCGGCG
Source organism: Lolium perenne (assembly GCF_019359855.2). Classification (NCBI taxonomy): domain Eukaryota; kingdom Viridiplantae; phylum Streptophyta; class Magnoliopsida; order Poales; family Poaceae; genus Lolium; species Lolium perenne. The sequence goes on along the minus strand of NC_067248.2, from coordinate 83,052,766 downwards.
CCAACGCGGAACCTGCACAACACAACCCAAGTACTTTGTCCCAACGAAACAGTGAGGTTGTCAATCTCACCGGCTTGCTGTAACAAAGGATTAAACGTATCGAGTGGAAGATGTTTGCAAAGAAAACAGTAAAACAAGTAGATTGTATGCTATGTAAAGAATAGGACCGGGGTCCACAGTTCACTAGAGGTGTCTCTCCCATAAGATAAAGCATGTTGGGTGAACAAATTACAGTCGGGCAATTGACAAATAGAGAAAGGCATAACAATGCATATACATGATATGATAAATATAGTGAGATTTAATCCGGGCATTACGACAAAGTACATAGACCGCCATCCAACTGCATCTATGCCTAAAAAGTCCACCTTCAGGTTATCATCCGAACCCCCTCCAGTATTAAGTTGCAAAGCAACAGACAATTGCATTAAGTATGGTGCGTAATGTAATCAACAACTAAATCCTTAGACATAGCATCAATGTTTTATCCCTAGTGGCAACAGCACATCACAACCTTAGAACCTACTGTCACGATCCTAGATTCAATGAAGGCATGAACCCACTATCGAGCATAAATACCCCCTCTTGGAGTTAAGAGCAAAAACTTGGCCAGAGCCTCTACTAATAACGGAGAGCATGCAAGATCATAAACAACACATAAACAATAGATTGATAATCACCATAATCATAGTACTCTCTATCCATCGGATCCCGACAAACACAACATATAGTATTACAGATAGATGATCTTGATCATGTTAGGCAGCTCACAAGATCCAACAATGAAGCACAACAAGGAGAAGACGACCATCTAGCTACTGCTATGGACCCATGGTCCAGGGGTGAACTACTCACTCATCACTCCGGAGGCGACCATGGCGGTGTAGAGTCCTCCGGGAGATGAATCCCCTCTCCGGCAGGGTGCCGGAGGCAATCTCCAGAATCCCCCGAGATGGGATTCGCGGCGGCGGCGTCTCAGTAAGGTTTTCCGTATCGTGGCTCTCGGTACTGGGGGTTTCGCGACGGAGGCTTTAAGTAGGCGGAGGGTCAACGCGAGGGGGCACACGAGGGGCCCAGGGGGTAGGTCGGCGCGGCCAGGGTCTGGGCCGCGCCGGCCTCCCCTCTGGCCGCCTCGTGGCCCCACTTCGTTATCTCTTCGGTCTTCTGGAAGCTTCGTGCAAAAATAGGACCCTGGGCGAAAGTTGCGCTCAATTCCGAGAATATTTCTTTACTAGGATTTCTGAAACCAAAAACAGCAGAAAATAGCAACTGGCTCTTCGGCATCTTGTTAATAGGTTAGTTCCAGAAAATGCATAAATATGACATATAATGTGCATAAAACATGTAGGTATCATCAATAAAGTAGCATGGAACATAAGAAATTATCGATACGTTGGAGACGTATCAGACTGCTCGTACTCCTACTCCTCCTCCTGCTGATGATGATGGTGATGAGGATGAAGTTGATTCGGCTGCCGGTGATGATGACGAGGGCTCCTACTCCACCGGGCATGAGTTCTATTGATGGGTGCGATAGCATCTCTACTTTTTCCTTCGCCTTTTTGGTGTTCCGATGCCAAAGGGGGAGAAGAGAGTAGAGTCTAGGGAACCACGGGGTTCTTTGATTATCACAAGCCATGGGAGTTGCTTTATTTGGATTTTATATGGCTTGTGCTTATTTGCTTTGATTTTTCAAGAACCATTTGCTATTTCCAATAATTCATGTATGGATGATTATGTGTGCTACTCTATGTTAGGATGATTATGTGTGCTATGCTTATATATCTTGATATGCACATCTCCATACCATGCTTGCTTCCTAAAGATATTGGGGGAGCTTCTCATGTTTCACAAATGGTGCACTTTGCATTCAAACGCAAATTCTCCAAGTGCACACATTATGGGGGAGCTTTCGTAATATCTTATATGGAATCAAGGTTTAGAGCTTATCATAATATCTATTTGTGACTCTAGCTCGGTTTGTCATCGTACACCAAAAAGGGGGAGATTGTAAGGGTATTTCACCCTTATCCATTATTTTGGTAACGATGACACCGTGCTAAAGTATTTGGCCTAATGTGTTTATAAGGATAATCTCAGGTATTAGGCAATGAGGCGTAAATGGTGTATCAAAGAAACAAGAAGGCTAAAGGAGACCCCCCCCCCATTTCAACAACAATCAAAAGGGGGCTACAGGAGAAATCCGGTCACCAGCCCGGTCCAACCGGGCCAGCAACCGGCCAGTCCGGCGTGCTGGCCGGTCAACCGGGCGGCAACCGGGTTCCAATGGAGGAGCCAGCAGATCCGGTTTGCGACCGGTCAACCGGGCCCCTGACCGGCGGGTCTGGCGCTCCGTCCGGTCGGCCGAGGCGGCAGCCGGGCAGCAACCGGACACCAACCGGAGAAGCACCAGGACGACGCAAAGGAGCTCCGGTCAGCGATCCGGTACGACCGGCCTACGGACCGGGCTGTCGATGCGTGGCCCGGTCAACCGGTTTTGTCGAGGAAAAATGCTGAGGTGGCAAGTGGCAACGGCCATATTTCGAAGAACACTATAAATAGCCCTTCTCCTACCTCTAGACAGTTGGGCACTACACTACAAGCTGTTCTTGAGCTCCTTCTTCCATGCTCCATTGTTAGAAACACCAAAAGCCTCAGATCTCCCTCCTCCTCCACCCAAACTCAAATCCCTCCGGGGAAACGATAGAGGAGGACCCGATCTACCGTTCTACCAAGCCAAATCTTATTCCCCCTTGTATTCATCAAGAAGCTTGCTTCCTAGGGTTCCTTGGAAACCCTAGGTGGGCAAGAGGAGTCCGGAAGCATCCGGGCTGTGGATCTGCTCCGGGCAAGATTGTGAAGGTTTGGAGGCTACCTCAAAGTCTACCACAAGTGAGAGAGCTATTCCTTCGTGGGATAGGCTCCGGAGAATAGGGTGAGCCTTCGTGGCGCGGGGAATCCTTCGTGGGACCTCCACTCCTCCAAACGTGACGTACCTTGTTGCAAAGCAAGGGAACACGGGAATACATCCTCGTCTCCGCGTGCTATCGGTTATCTCTAACCGAACTCCTTACTTGTGATTTAACTGCCTGTGAGAGCCTTCGTGCTCGAGTTAGTTGTATCCTCATATAGGTTGCTTCACCTAGTTTGCATTAGGCTCACCTTTATATTCCGCAAAGCCTAATATTGCAAAGAAAGAATTAAAATCTGTAGAAACCTATTCACCCCCCCCCCTCTAGGTTTACCATCTCTATACTTTCACTATGTTAGTTGGATTACATTATATGATCAATATCATTCATACAACACCCCACTACTACCTCATGCCTACGCTTTTAGCCACTGAAAGTTACATACTACTACTTCCGGTGAAAACTGGAAATTTGTTACTCCCTCCGTTCCTTTCTATAATGCCTATTGTTTTTTCGCATTTGTTTCAAAATATAAGAGTAAAGCTATGTTTTTTTGCAAAGAACCCTTTCCACCTATCAGGTCAAGTCCGGAATATCTGGAAACCGGTCTGGTCATGTATTTCTGAGATCTGTTTTCAGTTTCCTATTTTGTCTGTGATATCACTAGGAGGTTTTGTGTCAGAAAAGGTCCCGCGCTAATTTCCGTGCCAAAAAACAATAGGCACTATAGAAAGGAACGGAGGGAGTACTACTGTTTACTATTTGCTTTTTAATTATTTAAATTTACTGCTATAAAATCACCACTTGCTTTGTGAGTATATTTACATGTAGGTGCGGTTGAGAGTGAGTCTAAATTTCTTAAGTCGTATTGGTATTCTTGTTTTCCCCTTAAGTCGGACTATAAATTTGGGTAATACTCCCCATCGAAGATTTCGATGATCCCCTATACTTGTGGGCATCAAGGACTTAGTGTTGACCAAGGCAAGCCACCTCTTGATGCATACCTGACCCTAATATCTTATTCTTGCATTCTTTACAAGTTTTATAAATTGCATATCTATCTTGATTTATTCCGTGAGTGGTTATGCCGCTCAGAATTTTAGTCTTCCACCCTTACAGGATTTGTCCTTATTGATACCTAATGGACTATCCCCTTTAGTGATATGGTGCGTAACACCTTATCTTCTTTGTCGCCCCTTTTCTAAGAAAATTGTACTATAGGTTGGGAGCCCTGGGAAACATGAGTTTGAAAATGGTTTCAAATAAAAAGGAGTTCTTTGAAAATCTTGGAATGGGGCAACCCTGCCCAAGTGTTAGCTTTAGGAAAAGAAAGTTTTTTAAAAGGTGGACGCTGAAGAAACTGGAGGAAATCTGTTTTCGGAAAATTTAGCGACTACGTGCAACCACATTATCCTCTAGTGGGACGGAGCAGAGTAATTTGTTTGTCCTGGTACTTGCCGTGGCATATGTTAGTATGCAGAGATGATGTCCACACGATAGGTATCTGGATCTTGTGGGGAAAGTGTGCTACCTCTGCAGAGTGAAAACTATTCGAATAGTCGTGTCTACGGTTATGGATGGTTGGAAAGGTTGTTGCTTAGCCTGAAGAGTTTTGGTTTATAAAAGTGTTTTCCAAAAAAATTCGGAAAGATACTTGCGGGTATGAAAAGAGGAGTACCATGACGGTACGGAGGAAAGATGAAAGAAGGTTTTGGTCATACTGAGATGACCCGATGGAAAATGGGTTACCCTTACCTATTAGTCTACAAAGGAAAACTTGTATTCAAAATGTTTTTCAAGAAATATATAGCAATGCTATATCGACCAGAGGAAATCCTTATTTTTAAAACTCTTATTCCACAAAGATATAGAGATGCTATATCTACAAGAGAAACTATCTCTCTCTCACTTCGTAGCCCTAGATTAGAGCTTGTTTCCTTGCTACAACAATACATGCATATCATTTACTTCTCTCTAAGGTGGTTTTTTAGTACATTCAAACGTATTCACTGGCATTATTGTCCTGGCTATTTACTTGGTTAGAATTGGAGGAGCCTCGTACATGAAGAAAGAATTTGATGATGTCTATGCAAACTAGGAACGTTCTCCCAGTCAGTTGCATGTAGGGTTATGGCAAATGACATTGGATCTACGCTGCTTTTGTGAAGTGGTTCCGCTACTCTGATGTTTAGTTAGGCCCTTCGAGGCTATTATGTAAGTTATGGCCATGTGACCTATTTGTATTCAGTACTGTAATGGATGATGTAATTTGATACCGGTTCGGTTGTGCTTTCACGACGCACTGATCATAGGATCATGAATACGAATGCATAACAAGCTAGTCCAGAGCCCCACAAGAAAGTATGGAATGCGTCATCACAATATGACTTACAAATTGGGGATTAAAACATTAAGTGCTACCAGGGACATGGTCAGTACACGATGTACCCAGCTTCGGGCCCTCACTCTAGACGTAAATACCAACCGCTGCTTCTGTGATTATCGATGGTATATTGGTTACAAGGTTACTCGCCAACTTAGGTTATGCGATTAGCTCTAAGGTTAGTTGTGCTAGCTAGTTTTCGTCTCTCTCATATGGGACGTCTTGTACCTCCTTAGAAAGGGATATCATAGGGTTTTACATGGTACCCCGGGTCATTACGAACCTTGGAGTCTTATTACGACTAGACCTCTGCTACTTGTCTTCTATGGCACGTCTCCTTGGTGTCCTGGTCGATGACTCCCTTGAACCGACTTCGTGAGCACCGGGCCAAGTCTCCTCTTGTGCAAGCCGAACTAGGAGCGGCCATAAATAGTCAACATGACTCCCTTGTCTTCTAGGTCGTCTTCACTTTGAGATACATGTTTGGTATTTCCATGCCATGCATCTAGTTGAGGGGGGGTGTCAATCTTTCAATACGCTGACAATACAATTATCTTTATGGAGCATGATGTTGAATAGGTTCTGGATGTGAAAGCAATTGTATCATGACTTAAAATTAACAATCAGAATAGCCAAGTGTTTTCTTTTGGTAGAGTCAAAGAGGTGGAGGATTGGTACAAGAACCTATTTGGTATGAATCTGGATCTTTCCCGGTTAGATACATGGGAATTCTATTCATTTTTTAAAGTAAAAAATATGATAAGTGGAAGCCCGTGGAAAATCGTTTTGAGAAAAATCTAGAAAATTGGGTGGGCAAGGTTTTGTCTTACGGTGACCGTTTGATAATAATAAAATCAGTTTTAACAAGTCCCTCGATGTTCATACTTTATTTCTTTGAAATACCCAAAGAGGCACGCAAAAGATTGGACATTTTTTGGTCAATTTTTTTTTTGGCAAGGTGATGGTCGTAAGAGAAAGTATAAACTTACAAAATGGAACATCATCCTTGATCTTGGAGTTGATGTCTTAGATATAAAAAATAAATATTTATTAAGCAATTGGCTCTCTAAAATTTTAAATGAACAAGGTGTATGGCAAGAGAAAATATAAAACAAATACTTATACTCCAAACGGTGTCCCAAGTGAAAGCAAACCGACATGCTCCTCTTTTCTGTAATGGTCTCGTGAAAGTGAATAATGATTTATTTGTATCGATGTTTTTTCGCATGGAGAGAGAGCACTCTTTTTGGGAGGATATATGGCTAGGTGATACGCATTTGTCTCACCAATGTCCATCTTTATATAACATAGTGCAATGAAAATGGGTTTTTGTTGCTTCTATGATGTCTCAAGTACCTTTAAATATAACCTTCGGGAGGTCATCTATTTATATACTAAAAGCACAATACAGAGGTTTAAAATAGAGACACCACATTAATCCACATCATCAGAATTATTTTAGCCGTTAGATCTATAATTTTAATGGACAAGATTTAAAAAATTTACGTAACAGGTACAAGTACATATTTAATGAACATACGTGATATGTCACGTTTGACATGTACTGCGAGTACATTTTGAAGAAAAAACACCACACGATCACGTGAGAAAAAAAAACTAATCAATAGAGTTTACGTTCTACCAGGTTAGACGTGCCTCAATAGGACTCTAGCTACGTTTTGATAAATCTACGTGCAATAATAACTAGAACATGGTGGCAAGATAAAATATCATAACATTGATTAAAGTACAAACTATTATATACGAGTATCCTTTTTTATTTTAAAATAAGTATCTCAAATCTATCTATCTATTTATATACTACTAAAATCACAATATGGAGGTATAAAATAGAGAAATTATGTAAAGGTTCTGTTCACCAAGACTGTTTACGTGTTAAAGAAAAAAGTAAAAACGTGTAGATTCGCAATACTAGGAGAGCGTCCATATGTGTGCATCTGGCCGGAGATATTGCAAAAGAAAAAAAAAACATTTAAACTAGCGGCAATATATGTAAAAAGTTGGACGATAAAAATAGAAACGTGTAGAGTCGCTGCACCCAGGAGAGTTCATCCATGCACGTTCATCTGGCCAGAGATATGCCAAGAAAAAAACACATACCTGCACAACATGCAAAGGGTTGCACGGTAAAAATATAGCGACCAGTCTAATTAACAGATTTAGTTACTATGTACTTACCTACCAACACAAATTTGTCAATGTAATTTTTTATTGAAAGCATCAATGCTGCACCAACAAAATCCTATTTCAAAAGATAATAACAGCGCAGAACAAAATTGTACATAATAATAATTAAGCAATAACGATGTGATCCAGGATGATTACAACATTTTTTAAAGAGAGAAAGTCAAAACATCCGACCGTTGATTTGATACACTTTTTTTTGAATTAATATGTTATAACGGCTAGACTTTTATAACTTTGTTGAAAAGAGATATTAGACATTTGATTGGCTAAATCATTTTCTGTCTATCACACGCATTTTAGTGCCTTCCGCCAATCGTCTCACCCCTAGACTTATCATATTGTATTGTGACCGCCGCCATGAGAAAATCAGCTAGGCAACTATCCGTCATTATTCCTTCCGTTTCCATGGGCAAATTAGACGTCCACCGATAGAAAATCAGCAAACAAAATCAACCGGTCAATGATCTATTAGTATTTCTCCCGTAGTCATGGGAAATCAGCCAAACAAAACCTTGGACTCAGCGGCATAAATTCATTGGTTACTGTCAATGATGCTAATCAAAAGGCATTATTCTCATTGACTCCGCTACCAAGTAAATTGAATGGTGGTGGCTTGATTAAGCTATTGTTGAGCGAATCAGTAATCACAATAGTGAGGAGGCAAAGAAATCGGCACTTTGATATGGTTACGCTGGAAAATCTTTTCACCCTACATGCGAAGTTGATGTCTCCACGTGTTACATGATTAAAAAGAGCTGAAGTTCGGCACATCTAGGAATTATAAATTATGGCAGGAAACCTAAAGTACATGTGTGCCTAGACCGTTACATTTGAAGAGCTGAAGTTTGTGCGTATTCATTGAATATGAAGTTAGATGTTTCAAATAGACCCCGATGAATTTGTTTTCAAGTTTAGGTATTCGAAGCATGGATGCAATAAATAGATATACTACGATAATTAATTTTCTATGCTCATGTATTTGAAGCCACATTTTTCTGATAGGATGTAAGAAAAAATATGTTTATTACATGTCAATACAAATCTTCGCATTGGGTAATGTATCTCGGGAATTTAACCCCTCGAAGTAACAACAAGAAGACCTTCACATTGGGTAATGTATCTAAGTTAGTTATATTCCTCAGTGATTTGTCTATTCTATTTTAATATTTGCTTGAATTGGCTTCCTATTATTGCATTTTGGTTATATCTAATATGTATATATCAATTCGAAAAGTCCGCTAAATATTTAAGTAGTTCTCGATTTCTTTGGCCATTAGTACAAAATAATTTGATTGAATATTGAATATAGCTATATATAGATATACACTGTGATTTCTACTATGGTCCAAAACATCCACACAAAGTGTGGTGTCGAACATATCTATTTGGATTGCTAATTCAAAGATTTCTCATTTCTTCAATAAAAAGTTTTAATTATTTTCATAAGCATAGTTGCAATTGTTCAAAATATAAATTTCATCTACTTTTGAATGGGAGAAGTACTTTCGTTAATGCCAGTGGAAACATCAAAGTAACGATGGCAAGATCATGATGTCACTTTCCCTCTACTGTGACATTCAAAGTATCAAAACAATGAGAAATAAACAAACAATATCATGAGATTTTCTTTTTCGAGCAATCGATATCATAAGATTTTTTTGCTCAAATGATTGGTAATTCATTGCTTATTTCTTACTAATAAAATTATATACACAATTGTAAACAGTTTATCTTAAAAATATCTTCATATCGAATATGTTGTGTATTTTGTAATATAGAAGACAATAGAAAAAAAAAGGCAGCTTATAGATTTTTTTTGAATATTGTCATACTAAAGATGATGCCCTCGAATTTGCGAGGGCCACCTTGCTAGTTACGAAAACAAATGGTGAAGATGGCTTGGTTTATCTTACGCTGTGTTTAGATGCAATAAATTAAGCTTAGAATTGGAGAATTGGAATTTAGACCTCTAATTCTATTGTTTGGGTGCGAGTAGAATTAAAGCGTGGAAACGATGGCTAATTCCAGCGGCCACCCGCGCGGAAGCCTTTTCTTCACTGAACGATTCGGAGGTCTCACCCTCCGTATTGGCGTGGAATTTGGCTCCCGAACCGGTAGTCGCCCCAGCTCCTCTCGAGATCGCGATGGATCTCCCAGAACTCGCGAGTAAGGGCATCTCCAGCGGGGCGATGTAAATGGACGTTTTTCGTCCGCTTTGTGTCTGCGCGGACAAAAAACGCTCTCCAGCGGGGCGACGCAAAACGTCCGCAGTGTCCGTCCTGATGCAAACGTGGACCAAATATGCGCCAGGAATGCGTCTCTGCGGACGCGTCCGCGCGTCCGTTTGTGTCCGGTTGTGCTGCATGCAGTCCTCTCTCTCCTCCTTTAATCACGCATGCCCTTATTCCTAGCCACACAAACATAATCTTTCCCTCTCTCTCCTCTCTAATCACGCATGCGGTCAAATAAATGCATCCCTGACGCTGGAGCAGGGGCAGACACATGCGAACATGCGGACGTTTTTTGTGTTCGTGCCCGACGCAAACGGACATAAATATGCGTCGCCCCGCTGGAGATTCCCTAAGTCGTCGGCCTCCTCCCTCCTCTCTCTTTCCTCTCTCTTTTCTCCTCTCCCAATTCCGGCATACCATCCGCTCACCTCTCCCAGCCGATTTGCAGCGCCGCCGTCCGCCGCCATTACCATGCCCAAACACTAGGGTCGAGCTTGGGGTTGGGGAACGTCGCAGGATGCTCCCGTGGTGGCGCTCGCCCCGAGACGGACTCTCCCTTGCCGTGGTGACGCGGTCGCCCTCTCCACTGGTGTTGTATTGTGATCCAAATTCATATACTAAAGGGAGGCTAACTTCTGACGAGCGGAGCGAGGCCCGTCGCCGGAGGCTTGGTACGGTACGGATCGTTGGCACCGCCTATATATACATCTTGTAAGCCGCCGGCTAGGGTTCATCAGATTATAAGATAACCCACGACGTTTGTAAACACTCCCAGATATAGTGAAGTTTTGCTGGCTGGCGCCCGTGGTTTTTTCTCCTTCTGTGTTGGAAGGAGTTTTCCACGTTAAATCTCGTGTCTCCGCTGCGTATTCCTTTATCGTTCTTCGTTATTTGCTTGTCGCTTTTATAACAAGTGGTATCAGAGCCCGTGTTTCAATCTAGGGTTTTGCGACATGTCTTCCTTGAAGTTCGATCTACCGCAGCTGGATTACACCACGAGATTTTCTCTGTGGCAAGTGAAGATGAGGGTGATCCTCACCCAATCTTCTGATCTGGATGAAGCTCTTGATGGATTTGGCAAGAAAGATGCCAAGAACTGGACCGACGATGAAAAGAGGAAAGATCGTAAGGCTTTTTCTTTAATTCAGCTTCATCTATCCAACAATATCTTGCAGGAAGTGCTGGCCGAGAAATCCGCAGCGGCGCTGTGGTTGAAACTGGAATCGATCTGCATGTCCAAAGATCTAACCAGTAAGATGCACGTGAAGATGAAGTTGTTCTCGCACAAGCTGCAAGAAGGTGCGTCAATGATGAATCACCTATCGATCTTTAAGGAGATCGTTTCTGATTTGCTGTCCATGGAGGTAAAGTATGATGATGAGGATCTAGCTCTTATACTGTTAGTCTCGTTGCCTAATTCCTTTGCGAATTTTCGAGACACCTTATTATACAACCGTGATGAACTAACCCTTGCCGAGGTTTATGAGGCCCTCCAGCAGAGGGAAAAGATGAAATCTATGGTGCAGGCAGAGGGTTCGTCATCTAAGGCAGAAGCACTGCAGGTCCGAGGCAGGACCGAGAACAGAAACAACAACTACAACAACTACAACAGAGATAACAGCAAGACCGACAGAGGCCGCTCAAAGTCCAAGGGACGAGATGGTAAGTTCTGCAAGTACTGTAAGAAAACCAGCCATAATATTGATGATTGCTGGAAGTTGCAGAACAAAAAGAAAAGAAACGGTACTTACCAACCAAAAAACAAATCTGAGGGGGATGGTAAGGCTGCTGTTGTCTCCAGTGATAATTCTGAAGGCGATTGCCTAGCTGTGTTTGCTGGTTGTGTTTCTGGTAATGACGAGTGGATACTTGATTCTGCATGTTCGTTTCATATTTGTTGTAACAAAGACTGGTTCAGTTCTTATGAGTTTGTGCGGAGTGGAGATGTTGTGCGTATGGGAGATAACAACCCACGTGAGATCGTGGGCATTGGCTCCGTTCAGATCAAGATGCATGATGGCATGACACACACTCTGACAGATGTGAGACACATACCTGGCATGGCCAGAAATCTGATCTCTCTCAGTACCCTTGATGTTGATGGGTACAAACACTCCAGTTCTCGCGGAGTTCTAAAGGTATCAAAAGGTTCTCTCGTTCACATGATAGGTGATATGAATTCTGCGAAATTATATGTTCTTAGAGGTAGCACTTTGTCTGGTATTGCTGCTGCTGTTATTCCTGATGAACCTGGTAAAACTAATCTGTGGCATATGCGTCTTGGACATATGAGTGAACATGGCATGGCAGAATTGACAGGAGAGACCTGCTAGATGGCTGCAATTTGAGTAAGTTTGAGTTCTGTGAGCACTGCATTTTTGGTAAGCATAAAAGAGTTAAATTCAATGCTTCCGTTCTTACCACTAAAGGGATTCTAGATTATGTGCATGCTGATGTGTGGGGACCTTCCCGCAAGACTTCTCTTGGTGGTGCAAATTACATGCTTACTATCATAGATGATTACTCCAGAAAAGTGTGGCCTTTCTTTCTGAAACATAAATCTGATGTGTTTGATCCTTTTAGAAAGTGGAAAGTTATGGTAGAGAAGCAAACAGAAAACAAAGTTAAATTGCTTCGTACTGACAATGGCATGGAGTTTTGTTCTACTGTTTTCAATGATTACTGCAGCGACGAAGGCATTGTCAGGCACCACACCATCCCATATACTCCTCAGCAGAATGGTGTGGCAGAGAGGATGAACAGAACCATCATCTCCAAGGCTCGCTGCAAGTTGTCCAATGCTGGTATGCATAGACGTTTCTGGGCTGAAGCAGCCTCCACCGCTTGTTACTTGATAAACAGGTCACCTTGCATTCCGCTTGATAAGAAAACTCCTATTGAGGTATGGTCTGGTTCACCTGCTGATTATTCACAGTTGAGAGTTTTCGGTTGCACTGCTTATGCTCATGTTGATAATGGAAAGCTAGAGCCCAGGGCTGTTAAGTGTGTGTTTCTTGGTTATGGTTCAGGAGTTAAGGCATATAAGTTATGGAATCCTGAAACTAAGAAAGTTTTGCATAGCAGGAATGTAGTATTTAATGAGGCTGTCATGTTTTATAAGAATTCATCTACAGATGTTACTGATGCTGTTGATTTTTCTGATAATTCTGATGATGAACAACAGAGGATTAGCGTGCAGGTGGAGCACGTGGAGGAGAAAGAAAATGATGTTGCTGAAAATGATAACACTCTTGTTCAGCACTCACCACCTGTTTTGCAGCAAACAAATAGTTCCATTGCTGCTGATAGACCGAGGTGTAACAAAGGTCCACGTCCTCGTTTGATTGAAGAATGTAATCTTGTTCACCATGCTTTGAGTTGTGCTGAACAGGTGGAGCATGATACTGAACCTGCTACATATGCTGAGGCCGTTGCATCCGTTGACCGCGTGAAGTGGATTTTCGCTATGCAAGAGGAGATGCAATCGCTTGACAAGAATGGCACATGGGATGTTGTGCCCTTGCCTAAACAAAAGAAGGTTGTCCGATGTAAGTGGATATTTAAAAGAAAGGAAGGGTTGTCTCCTAATGAGCCTCCGAGGTTTAAGGCAAGGTTAGTAGCAAAAGGTTTCAGCCAAATTCCAGGTATTGATTATAATGATGTATTCTCTCCGGTTGTGAAGCATAGTTCCATTCGTGCATTCTTTGGTATTGTGGCTATGCATGATCTTGAGCTTGAGCAGCTAGATGTAAAGACTGCTTTTCTGCATGGTGAGCTTGAGGAGGAGATATACATGGACCAACCTGAAGGTTTTGTTGTGCCTGGTAAGGAGGATATTGTTTGCAAGTTGAAGAGATCCCTTTATGGTCTGAAACAGTCTCCAAGACAGTGGTACAAAAGGTTTGATTCATTTATGCTTGCAAATGAGTTTAAGAGATCTAAGTATGATAGTTGTGTTTATATCAAGTTTATTAATGGATCACCAATATACTTGCTATTATATGTTGATGATATGTTGATTGCTGCCAAGAGCAAGAAAGAGATCACTACTTTAAAGTCACAGTTAAGTAGTGAGTTTGAGATGAAGGATCTTGGTGCTGCTAAGAAAATACTAGGTATGGAAATTACAAGAGACAGAAAATATAGTGTGTTATTTCTTAGTCAGCAAAATTACATTCAGAAAGTTCTTCATCGTTTTAATATGCATGATGCAAAGTCTGTTAGTACACCTATTGCTCCTCACTTTAAGTTGTCAGCATTACAATGTCCTAGTGCTGATGAAGATTTTGAGTACATGTCGCGAGTTCCATATTCTAGTGCTGTTGGTTCCTTGATGTATGCCATGGTTTGTTCTCGTCCTAATTTGTCATACGCTATGAGTTTGGTCAGTCGATACATGGCTAATCCTGGTAAAGAACATTGGAAAGCTGTTCAGTGGATTTTCAGGTACCTTCGTGGCACATCCAAAGCTTGCTTGAAGTTTGGCAAGACCGGTGAGGCACTCGTAGGCTATGTGGATTCAGATTTTGCTGCCGATTTGGATAAGAGAAGATCCCTCACAGGTTATGTGTTCACTGTTGGTGGATGTGCTGTGAGTTGGAAGGCAACGTTACAAGCTGTTGTTGCCCAATCTACGACCGAAGCAGAATATATAGCAATTAATGAAGCTTGCAAAGAGTCTGTTTGGTTGAAAGGTTTGTATGCTGAGCTTTGTGGAGATGATTCTTGCATTAACTTGTTTTCTGATAGTCAAAGTGCAATATACCTTACTAAAGATCAAATGTTCCATGAGAGGACAAAGCACATTGATATCAAGTACCATTATGTCCGCGACATTGTTGCTCAAGGTAAACTGAAGGTATGCAAGATAAGTACTCATGATAATCCTGCTGATATGATGACAAAGCCAGTTCCTGTTTCCAAGTTTGAGCTTTGCTCGAGCTTGGTTGGTATAACTGTTTAGCCCAAGTGGCTGTTGATGCCAGCAAGTGTTTTTTCTTTGTTGTTCAGGAGATTGTTGAAGTTCATGCTACAAGATGGAATTTGTCTCAAGGTGGAGTTTGTTGTATTGTGATCCAAATTCATATACTAAAGGGAGGCTAACTTCTGACTACGCTACGCTTCGGCACCGCCTATATATACATCTTGTAAGCCGCCGGCTAGGGTTTATCAGATTATAAGATAACCCACGGCGTTTGTAAACACTCCCAGATATAGTGAAGTTTTGCTGGCTGACGCCCGTAGTTTTTTCTCCTTCTGTGTTGGAAGGAGTTTTCCACGTTAAATCTCGTGTCTCCGCTGCATATTCCTTTATCGTTCTTCGTTATTTGCTTGTCCCTTTTATAACAACTGGCACACACGCGGCCGGCCGGCCGGCCTCTCCCGTGGTAGATGCTCGCGCTGGCTGTGGTTGTAATTCAGTCTTGGACGCGCAGGCCGGCCGGACTCGCGTCGTGGATGCTCCGCTGCCACGCACGCACACGCACACGGCCGGACTCTCTGTTTTCTATTTCACTGTACTTCTCTGTATAATACGTGGTGCTTCTGGTTCTTATTTTCTTCGTTTTTCTGCAGAAATTAATAATGACTGAGTCCAAGTAAAGTTCTAAGTGAAGGTATATTCATAAGTTTATGTTGTCCAAACAAACAAAAAAAAACATCAAATTACATGATTTATACATCCAAACAGGAATTGGAATTGGGTACACCCTTTGATTTCAACACCAACTTTGAAGCGCATCCAAACGACAGAATTTAAATTTGAAACCAATTCATTTTCATCTTGGATTTAGAATTTTCAGTCTAATTCAATTCTAGATCCAATTCACTGCATCCAAACACATCGTTAGTGTTTCATGGATGTGTGCATATTTTTGCAGCCTGATGTGTTTGTCTGGAGACTAACAACATCATTCGGTCAAGTCAATGTATCTAGATTACATGAATGATCAAATAAGATTATTCCATAAATATATTTGAAAGATGAAAGTACCTCTAAAAGTTAAGATATTATTGTGGTTCTTATATCAAGAAGTGTTCTTGACAAAATATAATTTTGCCGGACATAATTGACGAGGGAGTACAAAATATTGTCTTTGTGATCAAGATGAAATAATTCAATATATTTTTATTTCATGTCTGCTAGCAAAAATTGTTCGGCGAATTTTTCATATGCCTTCACAGTCATACCTCCAAACAATATCACATAGTTCTTTGCGTATTGGTTGCGGGGTTGCAAAGAATGATAAAGTACAAATCCGAGTAGGAGTATGCCCTTTGTTATGTGTCATATGGAATACAAGAAATGAATATATTATTAACAATGAAAATTTGGTCTTTTATGCCAGTTATTGCTACGGCCACTCATTGGATCCATATGTGATCCTACCAATAGCCAACTGAGAAGCATGAGGATATTGGGTGCAACGAATTGAAGATGGTTGTGGAGAATATATACAGCCGATGTATCTAGCATTTTGATCCATGAATAACATGCTGATGCAGAGTATTTGGTGTTATCTTTTTTTAGATGGTTGATTCGTGTTGAGGCTTTTTGTGACTTGTGGATACACGTGTTATATAATAATGAACTGATTATAAAATAATAAAAAGTTGTATGTGTCAATCGGTGCAGAGACTTGGTCATCATTTTCCATTTCGAAGAGAAAAGTTCATTGCCATGTATGGTGCTCTTTTAATGTCTGTTTGGTACAGCCGATAGCTATTTGAATATCTTATTGTGCCTAGTATTTTTTCTGGTTTTCTCTAGACCATGTATAAATAAATGAATACTTCCAGCACTAAGCTCTGTTAGGTGCGACCAATGTTTTGATGTATCGAACAAGTATCAAGCACTTCCAGCGATAACCTTCAAACATTTCGTTTTCTCAGGTTGGCAATCCAAAATTGTTCAAGCAGGTAAACATCAAAAAATATTTCTCAACAACTTAGCCCTTTAAAACGAAATGGAAAAAAATAGTACTTCAGAAATAAACAAATGAAGTAACTGAAAGGTTTACTCTCTATTTCAGCAGGATGTAAAGATTTCTTATATGTTCCTGACCTGCAGGCTGCAGGGCTTGTCGTATTGCCATTTCTGTTACATGCATCATGTATCCTATTACACCATCTTAATCCAACTTTCCTATCAGGTACACGGCCTTTTTCTTGCATCGTGTAGTGGCTAATTCCAAATCACACCCATTGCTTGTACTTGTACGTACTATTTAAGTTGAGTGCCACGTAACCCCTACACATGTCAGTCTTAGGTTCGCCTAATGCGAATGTACTCTTGCCATAATTTAAGGCCTTATCACAGAGTCCCATCTGTCGGTGTGCAAACTGTGTCTTCGATTGCGGTCAGTACAAATTTGTTCATGTTCTAATGGTGGTTGGGATGCGCTTAAAGGCGCCTCCAAGTGCATCATCTGTTAATCAAGTACATGTTCAAATCCACATCTCCCTTTCAGGGCATGTCGCTGTTGCAGATACTCTGCTCTCCATTTTGGTTATGCCTCCATGGCTCTCTTGCAGGTACCTTGACTTGGCCGTAATACTTGCTTGCACCTCCTTTTCCATGACGCCGACCTCCTACTTTCCCTTTTCTTACTCTCTTTCCATGAGGCTGACCTGCTACTTGAACACTACCAGATGCTGCTTCAAGGCTTCTTGTGTGCCACATTGCAACATCCCTAGGTCAGCCTGAGCATAATATTATCATGTACTTGTTCGTGCCTTTGGAGCTCATGCTTGGTGAACAGTCTTCCACATAATCAGCGCATAGGCCTTACCTTTTTTTCCTTGTTTGGGTGGAAAATCGGTTACTTCATACTTGCTTGTGTCAACTGCAGTTGCTTCTCCGAACAATTGGACCTTTGCTGTACCTTTTTCCACAATATAAGTCAGCATGAGTAAGAGATGATAAACAATTAATAGTTACAAGTTTTTGTTCTGAAGACTTACGAGTTATAGGACTGAGTACAATGTTATTAGGGCATCTCCAGCGGCGCGACGCATTTCGGACGTCCAAACGTCGCGTCCGTTTGCGTCGGCCCAAATGGTTGAAATCGTCCGGGTGTCCGTTTGCGTCGGGGGTGGCTCCAGCGGCACGACGCATAATTTTCTTTCCATTCATGAAGCCATAATTTACATTAATAAAAAAACATAAAAAAGCCATAAAGGCGTGGTAAAAGTAGGTGCTGCCTACTGCTCGTCGTCGCTGATGAGGTCAATGAACTCCGGCGTTGGCCATGGAAGCTGGTACACCGGCGGTGGAGGAGGTACCGCCGCTTGCGCAGGAGGCTGTGGCCACGGATCCAACGCCGAAGTAGCAGGCAGAGTACGGTCGTTGGAACGCGTCGGCGTGACTGATACGTCTCAAACGTATCTATAATTTCTTATGTTCCATGCTATTTTTATTACAATACTTGAATGTTTTATACATACTTTACAGCGTTATTATACATTTTCCGGCACTAACCTATTAACAAGATGCCGAAGTGCCAGTTGCTGTTTTCTGCTGTTTTTGGTTTCAGAAATCCTAGTAAGGAAATATTCTCGGAATTGGACGAAATCAACGCCCAGGGGCCTATTTTTACACGAAGCTTCCAGAAGACCGAAAGGGAGACGAAGTGGGGCCACGAGGTGGCTACACACCAGGGCGGCGCGGCCTGGGCCCTGGCCGCGCGGCCCTAGTGTGTGGGCCCCTCGTGACGCCCCCTGACCTACCCTTCCGCCTACAAATAGCCTTCGTCGCGAAACCCCCTGTACCGAGAGCCACGATACGGAAAACCTTCCAGAGACGCTGATGTCTACGTTCCCCCTCCTTTCCTGTAGACAGTGTTGGGCCTCCAAGTGCAGAGGTTTGTAGAACAGCAGCAAGTTTTCCCTTAAGTGGATCACCCAAGGTTTATCGAACTCAGGGAGGAAGAGGTCAAAGATATCCCTCTCATGCAACCCTGCAACCACAAAGCAAGAAGTCTCTTGTGTCCCCAACACACCAAATAGGTGCACTAGTTCGGCGAAGAGATAGTGAAATACAGGTGGTATGAATATATATGAGCAGTAGTATGGCGCCAGAAAAGTGCTTGGCGCGTAGTTGATGGTGGTAGTATTGTAGGAAGTAAACATGCAGTAGTAACGCAGCAGTAGTAACGCAGTAAAACAGTAAACAAGCAGTAGTAACTCAGCAATATTTAGGAACAAGGCCTAGGGATTAGACTTTCACTAGTGGACACTCTCAACATTGATCACATAACAGAATAGATAAATGCATACTCTACACTTTTGTTGGATGATGAACACATTGCGTAGGATTACACGAACCCTCAATGCCGGAGTTAACAAGCTCCACAATAATGCTCATGTTTAAGTAACCTTAAGTGTAAGATAGATCAAAACGACTAAACCAAGTACTAGCATAGCATGCACACTGTCACCTTCATGCATATGTAGGAGGAATAGATCACATCAATATTATCATAGCAATAGTTAACTTCGCAATCTACAAGAGATCATGATCATAGCATAAACCAAGTACTAACACGGTGCACGCACTGTCACCTTTGCACACATGCAGGAGGAATAAAACTACTTTAATAACACATCACTAGAGTAGCACATAGATAGTAGTGATACAAAACTCATATGAATCTCAATCATGTAAAGCAGCTCATGAGATCATTGTATTGAGGTACATAGGAGAGAGATTAACCACATAGCTACCGGTACAGCCCCGAGCCTCGATGGAGAACTACTCCCTCTTCATGGGAGCAGCAGCGGTGATGAAGATGGCGGTGGAGATGGCAGCGGTGTCGATGGAGGAGCCTTCCGGGGGCACTTCCCCGCTCCGGCAGGGTGCCGGAACAGAGACTCCGTCCCCGGATCTTGGCTTCGCGACGACGGCGGCTCTGGAACTTTTCTCGTATCGTGGCTTCCTCCGTAAGGGTTTTCGATGCAGGGGCTTTAAATAGGCGAAGAGGCGGCGCAGGAGGGTCAACGAGGCGACGACACCATAGGGTGGCGCGGCCAGGGCCTGGGCCGCGCCACCATGTCATCTGGGCCCACCAGGCCCCCCCTCTGGCGGCTCTCGGGTGTTCTGGAAGCTTCGTGGAAAAATAGGAACCTGGGCGTTGATTTCGTCCAATTCCGAGAATATTTCGTTACTAGGATTTCTGAAACCAAAAACAGCAGAAAACAGGAACTGGCACTTCGGCATCTTGTTAATAGGTTAGTTTCAGAAAATGCATAAATATGACATATAATGTGTATAAAACATGTAGGTATCATCAATAAAGTGGCATGGAACATAAGAAATTATCGATACGTTGGAGACGTATCAGCATCCCCAAGCTTAGTTCTGCTCGTCCCGAGCAGGTAAAACGATAACAAAGATAATTTCTTAAGTGACATGCCATCATAATCTTGATCATACTATTGTAAGCATATGAGATGAATGCAGCGATCAAAACAATGGTAATGACATGAGTAAACAACTGAATCATAAAGCAAAGACTTTTCATGAATAGCACTTTCAAGACAGGCATCAATAAGTCTTGCATAAGAGTTAACTCATAAAGCAATAATTTAAAGTATAGACATTGAAGCAACATAATGGAAGATTAAGTTTCAGCGGTTGCTTTCAACTTGTAACATGTATATCTCATGGATAATTGTCAACATAAAGTAATATAACAAATGCAATATGCAAGTATGTAGGAATCAATGCACAGTTCACACAAGTGTTTGCTTCTTGAGGTGGAGAGAAATAGGTAAACTGACTCAACAATAAAAGTAAAAGAATGGTCCTTCAAAGAGGAAAGCATCGATTGCTATATTTGTGCTAGAGCTTTTATTTTGAAAACATATAGAGAGCATAAAAGTAAAGTTTTGAGAGGTGTTTGTTGTTGTCAACGAATGGTAGCGGGTACTCTAACCACCTCATCAACCAGACTTTCAAGAGCGGCTCCCATGAAGGACGTTATCTCTACCAGCAAGGTAGATCATCCCTCTTCTCTTTTGTTTACACATGTACTTTAGTTTAGTTTTTTTTTATTTATGGATGACACTCCTCCCAACCTTTTGCTTACACAAGCCATGGCTAACCGAATCCTCGGGTGCCTTCCAACATTCACATACCATGGAGGAGTGTCTATTTGCAAAATTAAGTTGCTTACTGATGAATCAGAGCAAAACATGTGAAGAGAATTATTAATGAAAGTTAATTAATTGAGGCTGGGAACCTCATTGCCAGCTCTTTTTGCAAAATTATTGGATAAGCGGATGAAGCCACTAGTCCATTGTGAAAGTCTGTCAAAAGTAAATGACAAGATCGAAAGATAAAACACCACATACTTCCTCATGAGCTATAAAACATTGACACAAATAAGAGGTAATAACTTTTGAATTGTTTAAAGGTAGCACTCAAGCAATTTACTTTGGAATGGCGGAGAAATACCATGTAGTAGGTAGGTATGGTGGACACAAATGGCATGAATATTGGCTCAAGGATTTTGGATGCATGAGAAGTATTCCCTCTCGATACAAGGTTTAGGCTAGCAAGGTTATTTGAAGCAAACTCAAGGATGAAACGGTGCAGCAAAACTCACATAAAAGACATATTGTAAACATTATAAGACTTTACACCGTCTTCCTTGTTGTTCAAAACTCAATACTAGAAATTATCTAGACCTTAGAGAGACCAATTATGCAAACCAAATTTTAGCATGCTCTATGTATTTCTTCATTAATAGGTGCAAAGTATATGATGCAAGAGCTTAAACATGAGCACAACAATTGCCAAGTATCACATTATCCAAGACATTTTAGAATTACTACATGTAGCATTTTCCAATTCCAACCATATAACAATTTAACGAAGAAGAAACTTCGCCATGAATATTATGAGCTAAGAACACATGTGTTCATACGAACCAGCGGAGCGTGTCTCTCTCCCACACAAGGATGAACTTATTCAGAGAACTAAGATAACAAAACAAAAACAAAAATAAAAGCACACAGACGCTCCAAGTAAAATACATAGGATGTGATGGAATAAAAATATAGTTTCACTAGAAGAAACCTGATAAGTTGTCGATGAAGAAGGGGATGCCTTGGGCATCCCCAAGCTTAGATGCTTGAGTCTTCTTAAAATATGCAGGGATGAACCACCGGGGCATCCCCAAGCTTAGACCTTTCACTCTTCTCGATCACATTATATCACCCTCTTCTATTGACCCTTGAAAACTTCCTTCACACCAAACTTCAAGCAAACTCATTAGAGGGTTAGTGCACAATCAAAATTCACATGTTCAGAGGTGACACAATCATTCTTAACACTTCTGGACATTGCACAAAACTTCTGAAAGTTAATGGAACAAAGAAACTCATTCAACTTAACAAAAGCGGCAATGCGAAATAAAAGGCAGAATCTGTCAAAAACAGAACAGTCCGTAAAGACGAATTTATAAATGGCACCAGACTTGCTCAAATGGAAAAACTCAAAACTAATGAAAGTTGCGTACATATCTGAGGATCACGCTCGTAAATTGGCAGATTTTTTCGAATTTTCTACAGAGAATTATGCCCAGATTCGTGACAGACAGCAATGCTGTTTCTGCGCAGCGATCCCAAATATAACATCAACTTTGACATAGAAACTTTACTTGGCACAACAAAACACAAAACTAAGATAAGGAGAGGTTGCTACAGTAGTAAACAACTTCCAAAACACAAATATAAAACAAAGTACTGTAGCAAAATAACGCATGGGTTATCTCCCAAGAAGTTCTTTCTTTATAGCCAGTAAGATGGGCTCAGCAGTTTTAATGATAATGCTCTCATAAGAAATAGTATTTGAAGCAAAAGAGAGCATCAAGAGGCAAATTCAAAACACATTTAAGTCTAACATGCTTCCTATGCATAGGAATCTTGTAAATAAACAAGTTCATGAAGAGCAAAGTAACAAGCATAGGAAGATAAAACAAGTGTAGCTTCAAAAATTTCAGCACATAGAGAGGTGTTTTAGTAACATGAAAATTTCTACAACCATATTTTCCTCTCTCATAATAACTTTCAGTAGCAACATGAGCAAACTCAACAATATAACTATCACATAAAGCATTCTTATCATGAGTCTCATGCATAAAATTATTACTCTCCACATAGGCATAATCAATTTTATTAGTTGTAGTGGGAGCAAATTCAACAAAGTAGCTATCAAATATAGGAGGTATATTGTAATCATAATCAAATTTATCCTCCATAACAGGTGGTAACAAAAGACTACTATCATTATAATCATCATAAATGGGAGGCAAAGTATCATCAAAGTAAATTTTCTCCTCAATGCTTGGGGGACTAAAAATATCATGCTCATCAAAGCCAGCTTCCCCAAGCTTAGAATTTTCCATAGCATTAGCAACAATGGTGTTCAAAGCATTCATACTAATAACATTCCCATTATCATGCATATAAAGTTCCATGGGTTTTTTAATTCTCTCTTCAAACACATCATGTCCTAATTCAAGATAAAGTTCATAAAGATCTCTCATATTTTTGTTGTTTTCCATTATGCCTAACTAGTGTAAACAAGAAACCAAATGTCGCAATTGCAGAGTCTAAAGGAAATAGCTTCGAGTACTTACAATGGCGCCGGGAAAATAGCTTAGTAGCCGAGATCCGGAGTGTGAGTACCTTTTACCTTTCCTCCCCGGCAACGGCGCCAGAAAAAGTGCTTGATGTCTACGTTCCCCCTCCTTTCCTGTAGACAGTGTTGGGCCTCCAAGTGCAGAGGTTTGTAGAACAGCAGCAAGTTTTCCCTTAATTGGATCACCCAAGGTTTATCGAACTCAGGGAGGAAGAGGTCAAAGATATCCCTCTCATGCAACCCTGCAACCACAAAGCAAGAAGTCTCTTGTGTCCCCAACACACCAAATAGGTGCACTAGTTCGGCGAAGAGATAGTGAAATACAGGTGGTATGAATATATATGAGCAGTAGTATGGCGCCAGAAAAGTGCTTGGCGCGTAGTTGATGGTGGTAGTATTGTAGGAAGTAAACATGCAGTAGTAACGCAGCAGTAGTAACGCAGTAAAACAGTAAACAAGCAGTAGTAACTCAGCAGTATTTAGGAACAAGGCCTAGGGATTAGACTTTCACTAGTGGACACTCTCAACATTGATCACATAACAGAATAGATAAATGCATACTCTACACTTTTGTTGGATGATGAACACATTGCGTAGGATTACACGAACCCTCAATGCCGGAGTTAACAAGCTCCACAATAATGCTCATGTTTAAGTAACCTTAAGTGTAAGATAGATCAAAACGACTAAACCAAGTACTAGCATAGCATGCACACTGTCACCTTCATGCATATGTAGGAGGAATAGATCACATCAATATTATCATAGCAATAGTTAACTTCGCAATCTACAAGAGATCATGATCATAGCATAAACCAAGTACTAACACGGTGCACGCACTGTCACCTTTGCACACATGCAGGAGGAATAAAACTACTTTAATAACACATCACTAGAGTAGCACATAGATAGTAGTGATACAAAACTCATATGAATCTCAATCATGTAAAGCAGCTCATGAGATCATTGTATTGAGGTACATAGGAGAGAGATTAACCACATAGCTACCGGTACAGCCCCGAGCCTCGATGGAGAACTACTCCCTCTTCATGGGAGCAGCAGCGGTGATGAAGATGGCGGTGGAGATGGCAGCGGTGTCGATGGAGGAGCCTTCCGGGGGCACTTCCCCGCTCCGGCAGGGTGCCGGAACAGAGACTCCTGTCCCCCAGATCTTGGCTTCGCGACGACGGCGGCTCTGGAACTTTTCTCGTATCGTGGCTTCCTCCGTAAGGGTTTTCGATGCAGGGGCTTTAAATAGGCGAAGAGGCGGCGCAGGAGGGTCAACGAGGCGACGACACCATAGGGTGGCGCGGCCAGGGCCTGGGCCGCGCCACCATGTCATCTGGGCCCACCAGGCCCCCCCTCTGGCGGCTCTCGGGTGTTCTGGAAGCTTCGTGGAAAAATAGGAACCTGGGCGTTGATTTCGTCCAATTCCGAGAATATTTCGTTACTAGGATTTCTGAAACCAAAAACAGCAGAAAACAGGAACTGGCACTTCGGCATCTTGTTAATAGGTTAGTTCCAGAAAATGCATAAATATGACATATAATGTGTATAAAACATGTAGGTATCATCAATAAAGTGGCATGGAACATAAGAAATTATCGATACGTTGGAGACGTATCAGACGCCGCCGTCGCGAATCCCATCTCGGGGGATTCAGGAGATCGCCTCCGGCACCCTGCCGGAGAGGGGAATCATCACCGGAGGGGCTCTACATCATCATGCCCACCTCCGGATTGATGCGTGAGTAGTTCATCCTTGGACTATGGGTCCATAGCAGTAGCTAGATGGTTGTCTTCTCCGCTTGTGCTATCATTGTTTAGATCTTGTGAGCTGCCTAACATGATCAAGATCATCTATTTGTAATGCTACATGTTGTGTTTGGCGGGATCCGATGAATATAGAATATTATGTTAAGTTGATTATCAATCTATCATATATGTGTTGTTTATGTTCTTGCATGCTCTCTGTTGCTAGTAGAGGCTCTGGCCAAGTTGATACTTGTAACTCCAAGAGGGAGTAATTATGCTCGATAGTGGGTTCATGCCTCCATTGAATCTGGGACAGTGACAGAAAGTTCTAAGGTTGTGGATGTGCTGTTGCTACTAGGGATAAAACATCGATGCTTTGTCTAAGGATATTTGTGTTGATTACATTACGCAACATACTTAATGCAATTATCTGTTGTTTACAACTTAATACTGGAAGGGGTTCGGATGATAACTTGAAGGTGGATTATTTAGGCATAGATGCATGCTGGATAGCGGTCTATGTACTTTGTCGTAATGCCCTGATTAAATCACATAGTAATCATCGTTGATATGTATTGAATCTTTATTTGTCAATTGCCCGCTTGTAATTTGTTCACCCAGCATGTTAGTTATCTTATTGGAGAGACACCGCTAGTGAACTGTGGACCCCGGTCCATTCTTTTACATCTGAATACATTCTACTGCAATCTCTGTTTTTACTGTTCTTTGCAAACAAACACCATCTTCCACTCGATACGTTTAATCTTTTGTTTTCAGCAAGCCGGTGAGATTGACAACCTCACTGTTACGTTGGGGCAAAGTACTTTGATTGTGTTGTGCAGGTTCCACGTTGGCGCCGGTTTCACTGGTGTTGCGCTGCACTACACTTCTCCACCAACAACCTTCACGTGCTTCTTGGCTCCTACTGGTTCGATAACCTTGGTTTCATACTGAGGGAAACTTGCTTCTATACGCATCATACCTTCCACTTGGGGTTCCCAACGGACGTGTGCATCTACGCGTATCAGTGACCGTAGGAGTCGCCGGCCTCCCCTACGCGAGCGCGGACTCGCGGAGCTGGATTGCGAGCTCGTCCCACAAAGCAAGCTCGTTGAGCTCGTCCTGCTCGCTGTTGGTCAGTGCCATGGCAATGGCCTCCTCCTCGGAAAGGTCCGGCGGCTGGGTCTCCGGATCCCACGCCGGCCCGCCTTCGTCGTGGTCGTAGTCTGCCATGTCGACGTCCTCGTCCGCGTCCTCCTGGTCGTTCTCTTCTTCTTCCGCGGCGATCTCGTGGTCGAAGTAGTCCATGTCGCCGAGGTAGCCAGCGCGGCGGCACGCGTCCAACTCCCACGTCCCGAATGAAATCCAGTTGTAGGAGTTCAGCGTGTACGCCTGATCCTCCTACAGATCCGGCGGCAAGATCGCTCGGCGGCGGCGCACCTCGTCTCGCCGCTCTCGGCCCTCGCGCGGCACGGGGGAGGGGGGGCGGCACGCGCTGCGAGTTCAGGTACCAGCCCCCTCCCGGCAAGTTCGCGCCCGGCCATGGTACCGGCCGGTTTTCCTCCCATAGCTGCCGCGCGAGGTCAACGCGGACGTACCGGCCGACCCGTGCCTTCTTGCCGGACCGCGAGCCGCTAGTCTCCTGGTCGTTCTTCGTCTTGCGGAACGGCCAGCATTTCTTCCCCATGGCGTCGGTGGGGTGGATAGTGTGGGATTTGGCAATGGTTTGGTCAGTGAAATGAGCGCCGGCAACGTTCCTTTAAGAGGCTCGGACGTCATCTCGCCTTCAATGGCCTGCCACTGCAACGCCTACTAGCTGCGCACGCTCACGGAAGCCAAGACGCGCCATTAATGCGGCCCTGTAAAGGCTGCAGCGCACCGCCCGGAAGTAATGCCGCGGAAGACAAAATAGTTGTGCCGCTGCCAGGCGGGCCCGTGCGAGGACTGAGCGGATACTTTGCGTGTCCGTAGAGACGCAAACCTAGCGCATATTTGGGCCAGGTTTGCGTCTCCGCGGATGACCCGGTCACTTTGCGTCGTGCCGCTGGAGGTGGTGCCAGACGCATTTTCGGTCACGACGGACACAAACGGTCGCTCAGCGTCCGTTTGCGTCGCGTCGCGCCGCTGGCCCTTAGGGTACGTAATTGGGGACTGGGAGCAACAGGTGAAGTGGATGTCGATTACAGGATGGGAAAGAACAAATCTGTGCAGAGAGCGCCCAGAAGGGCCGAACCTTCCATTAAAATAGCAGTGCAGGTCGACTAAATGTCATATCTTTGTTGTTAGCTATTTCCTTATAGTAGGACTCTTCATGATAGGCGCACTAACCCTAAGGCTATCTCCAACGGCCCCCTACATAAGAACCGAATGTGTCCGTCATGGTCCACGGAGGCTAGAAACGATGCCCAACGGCCGCCGCAAACGGACCGCGTGGTCGCCTGTGTCCACGTGAACCCCATTTCGGGTGCAAATATGTGATCGATTTACGGTGGCCGCGGATGGCACAAGCGTCCGCGCGCGTCCTATCGAGAAAGGAAACGGCCCACGCGTCAGCGGCCGAGGCAGACAAGGAGGGGCAGGCCCACGCGCACACGGTCTCATAATAAATGGAGACCAACGGTCTCTGTAGTCCTCATCCTCACTTCGCCCCCACTGTAAACCCTAGTCCCCCGACCTCCCAAACCCTAGCCAGCCGAGCTCTTCAAACTATGGCGAAAAAAGGCGGTGGCTGGTTCTGAGGAGGCCGCAACGACCACGAGGCATCCGGCTCGCGTTCTAGCGGCCAGCGCGGCGGCAATGGTGGCCACCAGACTACCGGTGCGGCCCGAGCTGGCGGACCACCACGTCCTCCTTCGCCTCCAAGCTCCGAGACGCAGGTCAACGTCGACATGGCGACGGCGCGCCTCTACGCCGAGCTCGGCATGCGACTCCCGTGGCCGGACACGCACTTGCCGCATGGGTGGCACCTGAACTAGGCGCGGGTGCCGGTGCCGGCGATCCCCAGGAGCGTCCCTGCGCGGCGCCGCGAGATCCTCCACCGTCGCGCCCACCTGTCGGCGGATCTATGGCAGGATTCGGCGTACGCAATGGACTCCCCGATGTGGGCACGGTGGTTTGAGGCCGAGCACGACGCTCCGTGGGAGATGATCGAGGCCCACCTCGAAGGCCTCAACAGCGATGATGTGGACTACGTGAAGGTTGAGGCGGGCACCTCCACCACCGTCGCCCGTGAAGGAGAAGGAGGAGGACGACGGGCTCCCGCTGTCCGGGTACACGTTCACCATGCTGCATGCGGGGCACAACCACTAGAGGCAGTACCAGGGAGCGTACACCCAGTACGTCAAGCCAATCCCTTAGGCGTCGGCGTTCCCGACGTACGTGTACAAGCAGACGGTAGCCGAGGACCCGCCTGAGGATGATGACGAGCTCAACTACCAGCCAATGGAGGAGGGCACCGACGAGCTAATGGAGGAGGAGGCCATCGCGCGCGCGAAGGCCATTTCCTTCGCGGAGGAACACACCAAATGACCCCTTCTCGAGAAGGTCATCCGAGCCTCCTAGGAGACCGCGGCGGCCGATGTGTGGCCTCCGCCGCAGGACTTCATCGACCTCGGTGACGAATACTAGGATGCGGTCGACATGCATCCCCGCAGCGGGGATTATCCTTTTTTTTCTTTTTTATATGTAAAAATGGGGGCTTTCGGGGCCCAAATACATGTAAATTAAATTCAGATCTAGGATTTGGACGTGTTGGGGCCACTGCCCCACGCAAACGGACCTCGGCATGTTTCTTGTCCATGGGCCACCGGGTGGAGATGACCTAATTCCCTAAACCAGACATGAGATCCAGTAGCCAAGCAGCCACTCCCTTTCGCAGTCTGTACGGCGACCACTCCCCTCCTCCGATATTGTCACATATTTTAGTATTGCACATATAGTAATATAATATATTACTGTTGTAATGCTAAATGTTGCTGAAATGCAGTTGTAATGCTCCTGGAAAGTTGTTGTAATGCTGACGAAATCCTCTAATGTTGTAATGAAGTTGTAATGCTGATATGCTGATGTATATAGTGTGTAGCTCCATGGATACCCTGGTACCCGACGCGTCCATTTTCATGTCCGTGGAAACCTTCACAGCCAGGCCACATGTAGACTGGTCGAGATGGGTATCGATTTGGATCTAATCTACCCGGCCAGAGCCGCCCCATTGCTTGCACACGTCTTGAAATCTATAGAAAAAGACCGCAACTCTTTTCGTACGTTATTTTCACACGTGACAAGTGACGCGTTGAGGTGTCAGAAAATTCTTGGGAAGTGGTCTTCCAGCTCGCCACATGTTGCGAGGGGAAGCAAAGTGAGGATACGGGAGGAGAGAGAAGGACAGGAGAGGATGGGTTGCCTCAGTTTTTTCTTTTTTATCTTTTAGATTTATTTTTTTAATGAAATATCTTGAGAACTGTAATTTTAAATTATGAACCGTTTTCATTTTTTAGGCCCTCTCGTCGAGATCTTTAAAACTAGATTCCATGTTGTCATGTTGATAGGTTTTGAGATACTTTTTCTGTACTTTCAATACTAGTATGGTTGTACTCGTGGTGTGTACCTAACTAATTGTACTCGTGTTTTAACTGATAAATACTTTTTTTTAGTATATTTTGTACAATTTTGTCCTTTACTCGGTAACTATACTTGTTCGTGTGCGCGACTGTACATGTACTTGCTCGTGTGCGCGACTGTACTTGTACTTGGTCGTGTGCGTAACTCTATTTCTGTACATGTACTTTGCTCGTATGCGCGACTGTACCTGTACTTGCTCGTGTGCACAAATGTACTTATGTACCTGTACTTGCTTGTGTGCGTGACTTACATGTACTTGCTCGTGTGCGCGACTGTATTTGTTCTCGCCTGTGTGTACAACTATACTTATACTCGCTCGTGTTTGCAGTTATCTCTACTATTAAGAGCAAACTGGTGAATGCCTGGTGTCACATTTTCAGGATGGACAATAATACCCCCACGTCCTCAATTCATATTTCCTCCCTCAAACCACCCGGTCCGCACTCCTCAAAAATAGCTAACCATCTTATCTTATCTTATCTTGCTAATAGGAACAACTACATTGATGGAGTTATCACAGTTTGACTCAATTTACCACACGCATATCATCATGGCAACCCATCGTTTCCGACTCTGGTGTGGCATCGCCGCACCGATGGGTGGGACTGCCAGGCGCAAATCTGAAAGGTGTAGCAGTGCGAGTCGGCTTTCCCATGGTGCGTGCACGTCGCGGCCGCCGGTAGCTCTTTGGATGAACGGGGCGACTGAATTTTTTCGGCTCTTTGGATGGAGGAGGGAGGGAGTAGATCGAGGCTTAAGCAGCGACCATGGCGTGTGGTCTATCGCGTACGCCTCATTTGCCGTGCGCAAGAGAAATTGAGAAAAGAGATGAGAATAGCTGGAGACATAGATTTGGCTTGTGTGTTTACTGCTGCTGCCGATCGCTAGCGCGTGTTTGCCTGCCAATTGCAAAGGTGTGTTTCCGCTTCGTCTTATTTTATCTCAGAATGAGCGCGTGTGCTTTCTTGTGTATGTCGCGGCTGCTAATTGCTATTGATGCTGCTTGCTAGCACGTACAGGAGTGTTAGATGCTGCTTTCCTGACTGTTGTAAAACTTTTTGTTTCCCAGCGCCTCAGGCCGGCAACCAGCGGGCCACGCCTCCATCCAACGGCACCGCGTTCAGGTTTTTTTGACATACGAAGTGGTGATCCTATTACTG
Organism: Lolium perenne; assembly: GCF_019359855.2. Lineage (NCBI taxonomy): Eukaryota > Viridiplantae > Streptophyta > Magnoliopsida > Poales > Poaceae > Lolium > Lolium perenne. The sequence continues at coordinate 83,021,853 of NC_067248.2, read as the reverse complement.
CTTTGTTGACTTCTGTCATATCTTTGGATACTTCACCGTTCAGATCATGTGGTGATCTTGCTTAGCTTATGTAAGTAATTAGGCTGAGATGTTTGATTTATTGAGATTGCAGATCCGATATTTTTTTCTCTCCCTTGAAGTCTCCGATCTGTTTATTTGTTCTATAATTGCTTTTGGATTCTGTATTTTCCTGTTTTTATTACCGATGTATTCATGGATCTTGGATCCCCCCAAAATCGGTTTTTCTTGTTTGTTAACATATGCAGAATCTATGATATATTCATGATAACCTGTGAACTGGAACATGATTGTAGCCTGATGTAAATTTCTGACGTGGAGAGGGCTCACGTTGGTCCATGCATCTTATTTATCTACTTAATGTTGCAGAAAATTCTTGTTCATATACTCCGTTATATTTATTGAGCCAATCGTTCTTGTTCAAACAGATTTTTTTGTTGAAGGGAATCTCAAGAATAAATGCTTCAGATCCAAATGTCAATGGATGGTTTGTTATGAATAAAACTTTTGTTTAATCTCCATATGTGTAAATCGTGTTGGAATTCTGTACCATTTTTTATGGGTAATATCGGAAATTAATTTCGTATCATATAAAAAATATGGCAATGTCAGAAATAAATTTCTATCATATGAATTTTTTTGTTGTGCCATGAGAATGGGAAAGAGCGGAGAAAAATGAACGGTAAAGTTTGTGTATTATAAACCAATTTTACGGTTCAAACTGATCTATTGAATGATTCTGGTTCATGCCATATTAATTTCCCACTTTATCCTGGACAGAACTACATCGAGGTCGACCTTGTTTTTGCTTATAGTCAGGTCACTGAAACTATCCATTTGTGGTAAAGAAATATTTCCAAAAATAGTAATAGTGGGCCTGATACGCGTAGATGCACACGTCCGTTGGGAACCCCAAGTGGAAGGTATGATGCGTATAGAAGCAAGTTTCCCTCAGTATGAAACCAAGGTTATCGAACCAGTAGGAGCCAAGAAGCACGTTGAAGGTTGATGGTGGCGAAATGTAGTGCGGCGCAACACCAGGGATTCCGACGCCAACGTGGAACCTGCACAACACAACCAAAGTACTTTGCCCCAACGAAACAGTGAGGTTGTCAATCTCACCGGCTTGCTGTAACAAAGGATTAACCGTATTGTGTGGAAGATGATTGTTTGCAAGAAAGCAGTAAAACAAGTATTGCAGTAGATTGTATGCGATGTAAAGAATAGGACCGGGGTCCACAGTTCACTAGAGGTGTCTCTCCCATAAGATAAAAGCCTGTTGGGTGAACAAATTACAGTCGGGCAATTGACAAAATAGAGAAGGGCATAACAATGCATATACATGATATGATAAATATAGTGAGATTTAATTGGGCATTACGACAAAGTACATAGACCGCCATCCAACTGCATCTATGCCTAAAAAGTCCACCTTCAGGTTATCGTCCGAACCCCATTCAGTATTAAGTTGCAAAGCAACAGACAATTGCATTAAGTATGGTGCGTAATGTAATCGACAACTACATCCTTAGACATAGAATCAATGTTTTATCCCTAGTGGCAACAGCACATCACAACCTTAGAACTTTCTGTCAAGCTAGCAACTAATTTTTTTTGTGTTTTGTTTAGGTGCAGCAAACAAAGTAGTAAATAAAATAAAGCAAGACAAAAACAAAGTAAAGAGATTGAGAAGTGGAGACTCCCCTTGCAGCGTGTCTTGATCTCCCCGGCAACGGCGCTAGAAATTTAGCTTGATACGCGTAGATGCACACGTCCGTTGGGAACTCCAAGTGGAAGATATGATGCGTATAGAAGCAAGTTTCCCTCAGTATGAAACCAAGGTTTATCGAACCAGTAGGAGCCAAGAAGCACGTTGAAGGTTGGTGGTGGCGAAATGTAGTGCGGCGCAACACCAGGGATTCCGGCGCCAACGTGGAACCTGCACAACACAACCAAAGTACTTTGCCCCAACGTAACAGTGAGGTTGTCAATCTCACCGGCTTGCTGTAACAAAGGATTAACCGTATTGTGTGGAAGATGATTGTTTGCAAGAAAGCAGTAAAACAAGTATTGCAGTAGATTGTATGCGATGTAAAGAATAGGACCGGGGTCCGTAGTTCACTAGAGGTGTCTCTCCCATAAGATAAAAGCATGTTGGGTGAACAAATTACAGTCGGGCAATTGACAAAATAGAGAAGGGCATAACAATGTATATACATGATATGATAAATATAGTGAGATTTAATTGGGCATTACGACAAAGTACATAGACCGCCATCCAACTGCATCTATGCCTAAAACGTCCACCTTCAGGTTATCGTCCGAACCCCATTCAGTATTAAGTTGCAAAGCAACAGACAATTGCATTAAGTATGGTGCGTAATGTAATCGACAACTACATCCTTAGACATAGAATAAATGTTTTATCCCTAGTGGCAACAGCACATCACAACCTTAGAACTTTCTCACACGTCCTGTGTCAATGAAGGCATGAACCCACTATTGAGCATAAATACTCCCTCTTGGAGTTAAGAGTAAAAACTTGGCCAGAGCCTCTACTAGTAACGGAGAGCATGCAAGATCATAAACAACACATAAGTAATAGATTGATAATCACCATAACATAGTATTCTCTATCCATCGGATCCCGACAAACACAACATATAGAATTACAGATAGATGATCTTGATCATGTTAGGCAGCTCACAAGATCCAACAATGAAGCACAATTAGGAGAAGACGACCATCTAGCTACTGCTATGGACCCATAGTCCAGGGGTGAACTACTCACTCATCACTCCGGAGGCGATCATGGCGATGAAGAGTCCTCCGGGAGATGATTCCCCTCTCCGGCAGGGTGCCGGAGGCGATCTCCTGAATCCCCCGAGATGGGATTCGCGGCGGCGGCGTCTCTGGAAGGTTTTCCGTATCGTGGCTCTCGGTACTGGGGGTTTCGCGACGGAGGCTTTAAGTAGGCGAAGGGCAGCCTCGGAAGGGGTCTGGTGGGGCCAGACACTAGGGCGGCGCGGCCAGGGCCTGGGCCGCGCCGCCACCATGTGTGGGCCCCACGTGGCCCCTCTCTGGCGGCTCTCGGGTGTTCTGGATGCTTCCGGGCAAAATAGGAACCTGGGCGTTGATTTCGTCCAATTCCGAGAATATTTCCTTACTAGGATTTCTGAAACCAAAAACAGCAGAAAACAGCAACTGGCTCTTCGGCATCTTGTTAATAGGTTAGTTCCAGAAAATGCGTAAATACGACATATAATGTGCATAAAACATGTAGATATCATCAATAATGTAGCATGGAACATAAGAAATTATCGATACGTTGGAGACGTATCAGGGCCCGCTTGGGAACCAAAGGAAAGCACGGGCAACTCTTCAACGGCGGAGTAACAACCGTGCGGCTGATGGAGGAGTGGTTTAGCTCCGGAGGGCGGGGAGGTCGGCAGCTTGAACCGTCCGCCGAATGGCAGGCCGGCAGCCGAAACCGTGCGCCGGGGGGTGTGGAGGCCGACGGTGAGTGGCTCGGCGCCGGAGGATGGGATGGACGTGAGAGAGCTAGCCGTGGACGGGCGCCAAACAGCGAGTGACCTTGGCGGCGTGTGTGGCCACAGGCGGCATGAGTAACCCATGCGGTGGTGTCGAGAGAATGTGAAATTGGGAAAAGTTTGTTATTTTAAAATTAAAATTGGGGAAATTTGGGTGAGGAAGAAAGCAGGATTGTCCGACTTTTCTCAGTACTCCAATACCAACAAGCACTGACATGTGGTTTTCTGTGGTTATCATTACAAAAAAAGTATTATCATCCTAATGACCAAGAGATAATAATATTTTCCATTTATTTGCAAAAAATTGTTTGGTTACTTAGTATTTTCTTTTATGCTTTCATGCGATAAATGATTTGTTCATCCAATTTGCACCGGGAGTACTTTATGTTCACATTCTTATATTTTTATGAAAATAAAACTTCATGCTAACTCGATAGATTGATTGTGCAGGATGGCTACGAGTTGACAAAGAGATTTTTGATACACATACTCAAGTACCTTGCTAATGCCATTGAAAATAACATACATGATGTTGTGCGAGCATATGTTATTCACGATCAAGAGAGCATGGATTTAATAAATAATATAAGAAATAATATGTCGGTCTCGTTGCCTTTTATAATTATTACACTAAATTATGTGATATGATCTTATGATATTTTTAATATTATGTGGTTATTTTCACTACAAGAAAAGTTGCCATGGCCGACGAAGTTGAAGTCGCGCCGTGGTTGCTGGTGCACCATGGCCGACGATTTTTGGTCCCTCCGTGGTGCATGTCAAAACTTTTTTTTCTCGTTTTTGAGGCCACCTAGCCCGACGAAAGCGGCCAAAACGTCGCGTATGGTGGCCCGGGACGTGGTGCATCGCGAATTCTCGGGTTCGCCGGCCGAGTCAACGCAAATCCGCACCGCCCAGGGATGTAGGGCCCACATGGCAGCCTCTCTAGCATTGTTTTTTTTTCTCGATCGCGCCATCTCGTTCAACGCTCTCCGATCGAGCCGTTTACGATGCAGGATCATGGGTCCCGCTTGTCATCCTCTATGAACCAAAATTCCTTCTTTTCTTGGATCTTTTTTTACCCCCTGATTTCTGGCTACTTGCCTTTTTCTTTCGATCCCCTGCCGCCTTGGAAACGTTGAGACCGCTGCAGCTAAATGGGACCCACATGTCATCCTCTATGAGCTATCAACTTTCTTTTCTTGGAGTTTTTTTTGGCACCTCATATTTGGTCACTTGCCTTTTTCTTTCGATCCCCTGCCGCCTCTCAAACGGTGATACCGCTGATGCTAAATGGGACCCGCATGTCATCCTCTATGTACTATAAAACTTTCTTTTCCTGGATTATTTTTGGCACCTCATATTTGGTCACTTGCCTTTTTCTTTCGATCCCCTGCCGCCTCTCAAACGGTGATACCGCTGATGCTAAATGGGACCCGCATGTCATCCTCTATGTACTATAAAACTTTCTTTTCCTGGATTATTTTTGGCACCTCATATTTGGTCACTTGCCTTTTTCTTTCGATCCCCTGCCGCCTCTCAAACGGTGATACCGCTGATGCTAAATGGGACCCGCATGTCATCCTCTATGTACTATAAAACTTTCTTTTCTTGGATTTTTTTTTGCACCTCATATTTGGTCACTTGACTTTTTCTTTCGATTCCCTGCTGCCTCTCAAACAGTGATACCGCTGCTGCTAAATGGGACCCGCATGTCATCCTCTATGTACTATAAAACTTTCTTTTCTTGGATTTTTTTTTGGCACCTCATATTTGGTCACTTGACTTTTTCTTTCGATCCCCTGCTGCCTCTCAAACAGTGATACCGCTGCTGCTAAATGGGACCCGCATGTCATCCTCTATGTACTATAAAACTTTCTTTTCTTGGATTTTTTTTTGGCACCTCATATTTGGTCACTTGACTTTTTCTTTCGATCCCCTGCTGCCTCTCAAACAGTGATACCGCTGCAGCTAAATGGGACCCGCATGTCATCCTCTATGTAAATCATGTTTCTTTTCTTGAATTATTTTTGGCTCCTGATATTTGGTCACTTGCCTTTTTCTTTCGATCTCATGCCACGTTTGAAACGTTGAGGAACCTGCTGGCTCATGGGACCCGCATGTCATCCTCTATGTGCTATAAAAGTTTCCTTTGTTGGATTTTTTTTCACCCTCTGATTTTTGGCTTGCCTTTTTCTTTTGATCCCCTGCCCCCTTTGAAACGTTGAGTAAGCTGCTGGCTCAAGGGACCCGCATGTCATCCTCTATGTCCATCAACTTTCTTTTCTTGGATTTTTTTGACCCCCTAATTACTAGCTACTTTCTTTTTCTTTTGATCTCAAGCCGCATTTCAAACATTGAGACCGTCTTTGCAAAATGGGACCCACGTGTCATCCTCTATGTACAATAAATCTTGGATTATTTTTGGCTCCTGATATTTGGTCACTTGCCTTTTTCTTTCGATCTCATGCCACGTTTGAAACGTTGAGGAACCTGCTGGCTCATGGGACCCGCATGTCATCCTCTATGTGCTATAAAACTTTCCTTTGTTGGATTTTTTTCACCCTCTGATTTTTGGCTTGCCTTTTTCTTTTGATCCCCTGCCCCCTTTGAAACGTTGAGTAAGCTGCTGGCTCAAGGGACCCGCATGTCATCCTCTATGTCCATCAACTTTCTTTTCTTGGATTTTTTTTTGACCCCCTAATTAGTAGGTACTTTCTTTTTCTTTTGATCTCAAGCCGCTTTCAAACATTGAGACCGCTGCTGCAAAATGGGACCCACATGTCATCCTCTATGTACAATAAATCTTGGATTATTTTTGGCTCCTGATATTTGGTCACTTGCCTTTTTCTTTCGATCTCATGCCACCTTTGAAACGTTGATGAACCTGCTGGCTCATGGGACCCGCATGTCATCCTCTATGTGCTATAAAACTTTCCTTTGTTGGATTTTTTTTCACCCTCTGATTTTTGGCTTGCCTTTTTCTTTTGATCCCCTGCCCTCTTTGAAACGTTGAGTAAGCTGCTGGCTCAAGGGACCCGCATGTCATCCTCTATGTCCATCAACTTTCTTTTCTTGGATTTTTTTTGACCCCCTAATTACTAGGTACTTTCTTTTTCTTTTGATCTCAAGCCGCATTTCAAACATTGAGACCGCTGCTGCAAAATGGGACCCACATGTCATCCTCTATGTCCATCAGCTTTCTTTTCTTGGATTTTTTTTACCCCCTAATTACTAGCTACTTTCTTTTTCTTTTGATCTCAAGCCGCATTTCAAACATTGAGACCGCTGCTGCAAAATGGGACCCACATGACATCCTCTATGTACACTAAATCTTGGATTATTTTTGGCTCCTGATATTTTGTCACTTGCCTTTTTCTTTCGATCTCATGCCGCCTTTGAAACGTTGAGTAAGCTGCTGGCTCATGGGTCCCGCATGTCATCCTCTACGACCAATAAAAGTTTCCTTTCTTGGATTTATTTTTGACCCCTAATTTCTGGCTATTTGCCTTTTTCTTTTCATCCCCTGCCCCCTTTGAAACGATGAGGACGCTGTTGGCAGGTCGGTCCCATATGTCATCATCTATGAACAATAAAATTTTCCTTTGGTGGATTTATTTTTGACCCCTAATTAATTTCTGGCTATTTCCTTTTTTTCTTTTGATCCCCTCGCGCCTTGGAATCGTTGAGGATGTTGCTGCCTCATGGGTCCCGCATGTCATCCTCTCAGAAAGGTTAATGTTTCTTTTCTTGGATTTTGTTTACCAACTGATTTTTGGCTTTTTTTTCTTCTTTCGATCTCCTGCCGCCTTTAAAACGTTGACGACGCTGCTGGCTCACGGGTCCCACATGTCAGCCTCTATAAACAATAAACGTTGAGGATGCTGCTGCCTCATGGGTCCCGCAGGTCATCCTCTCAGAAATGATAAATGTTTTCTTTTCTTGGATTTTTTTACCAACTTATTTTTGGTTTTTTTTTATTTTCGATCCCCTGCCGCCTTTGAAACGTTGACGACGCTGCTGGCTCATGGGTCCCCGATGTCAGCCTCCCCGTACAAGAAACATGTGATATCTTATTTTGCAGACAATAAACATTGTATTTCGCTCTGCGCTATTGCAAACTGATAAATTAAATCTTTATATTTACATAAACAAACTTATATGTTGAATCTCCTTGTTTTTTGTTTTTGCGAAGCATAGTAGGACTTTCCTGTTTTTTTTAGAAAAATCCAAACTTTCCTGTTTTGGAGTGGGCTGAAATTGTACGAGTCAAAAGGCCCAGAAAGATAGTTCGAAGGCCAGATGTCCAGATGCAGCCCAATTGAAATCTTTCTTTTCTTGGATTTTTTTCAACCCCTGATTTCTGGCTACTTCATTTTTCTTTTGGTCCTGTGCCGCCTTGGAAGCGTTGAGAGCGCTGCTACAAAATGGGACCCGCATGTCATCCACTATGTACTATAAAACTTTCTTTTCTTGGATTTTTTTTGGCACCTCATATTTGGTCACTTGCCTTTTTCTTTCGATCGCATGCCGCCTCTCAAACGTTGATACAGCTGCTGCTAAATGGGACCCGCATGTCATCCTCTATGTACATTCAAGTTTCTTTTCTTGGATTATTTTTGGCTCTTGATATTTGGTCACTTGCCTTTTTCTTTCGATCTCATGCCACGTTTGAAACGTTGAGGAACTTTCTTGCTAAATGGGACCCTCATGTCATCCTCTATGTCCATCAACTTTCTTTTCTTGGATTATTTTGAGCCCCTAATTTCTAGCTACTTTCTTTTTCTTTTGATCTCAAGACGCATTTGAAACATTGAGACCGCTGCTGCAAAATGGGACCCGCATGTCATCCTCTATGTACAATAAATCTTGGATTATTTTTGGCTCCTGATATTTGGTCACTTGCCTTTTTCTTTTGATCACCTGCCGCCTTTGAAACGTTGAGGATTCTGCTGGCTCATGGGTCCCGCATGTCATCCTCTACGAACAATAAAAGTTTCCTTTCTTGGAGTTATTTTTTACCCCTAATTTCTGGATATTTGCCTTTTTCTTTTGATCCCCTGCCCCCTTTGAAACGATGAGGACGCTGTTGGCAGGTCGGTCCCACATGTCATCCTCTATGAACAATAAAAGTTTCCTTTGGTGGATTTATTTTTGACCCCTAATTAATTTCTGGTTATTTCCTTTTTTTCTTTTGATCCCCTGCCGCTTCTCAAACGGTGATACCGCTGATGCTAAATGGGACCCGCATGTCATCCTCTATGTACTATAAAACTTTCTTTTCTTGGATTTTTTTTGGCACCTCATATTTGGTCACTTGCCTTTTTCTTTCGATCGCCTGCCGCCTCTCAAACGTTGATACAGCTGCTGCTAAATGGGACCCGCATGTCATCCTCTATGTATAATAAAGTTTCTTTTCTTGGATTATCTTTGGCTCCTGATATTTGGTCACTTGCCTTTTTCTTTCGATCTCATGCCGACTTTGAAACGTTGAGGCTGCTGGCTCATGGGTGCCGCATGTCATCCTCTATGAACAATAAAAGTTGGGGATGTCTATTTGTCAGCTGACTGATTTTCAATTCAGCGTAAGTCAGTTTTTCTTCAAATTATAAGACGGCACATGGCATAGGCAAAAATCAGTCAAGCCCATAAAAAAAGAATTTTACCAAGCCTTGTATGTGGGCTAAATCCCTATAATTAGCAACAGACAAACAAGTTGCAAACAGAAAAAAATCCATAATACATGATTTAAAGACCTTAAAACGTTGTTTGGCGAAAATTACATGTTTTGTATTATGTAAACATAGTTGTAATGGACTGTAAACTGTGAGATGGGGAAACTGAAAGAAAATCGTCTACATGATTTGAAAGTAAAATTACAGACTTGTTTGCCTAATTTTACATGTTCCAAATCATGTAAATACCAGTGTAATGGACTGTAATTCGTCATATACAAATTTACACAAAAAGTTCAGTAAATATCTATCCGCTGACTTAGTCATGCACGCGTTTTACATCCAAAACCTCCCCACACAAACGTGTGCAGCTATAGCAGATGGCTAAGGGCATGTACAATACGGTGATGTCAGCCTTCCCTTAGAGATGCCACGTCAGATTTTTTGCTTAGTTGGAGGAAAGAGAACGAAGAGAGAGAAGGTTGTCTTCCCTTAGCTAAGGGATCATCTCTTAGGAAATAAGGGAAGACTATTTTCTCCGTTGTATCACATATGTCTTCCCTTAGCAACAAATTTCCTACCAAAATTTAATTATTCGTATTAATTGCTAGAGATGGCTGTAAGAGATAATGCATTGTATGACTTATATCTAATGCCTTCTCTAGCTGATGTGGCGGGGTAAGGGAAGGCATGCCTTCTCTACCATTGTACATGCCCTAAGTACGGTACACAGTGGCTCAGAGAAACACGTGCAAGTCCATAATCGCGATGCCTAATTGGTTGGACAGAAATTCGACTGATGGCCAAAAAAGAATAAGTCGACTGTTTCTTAGCAAATCCTAAAAGTTTCCTTTGTTGGATTTATTTTTTACCCTCTGATTTTCGGCTATTTCCTTTTTCTTTTGATCCCCTACCGCCTTAGAATAGTTGAGGATGCTGCTGCCTCATGGGTCCCGCATGTCATCCCCTCAGAAAGGTAATTGTTTCTTTTCTTGGTTTTGTTTACCAACTGATTTTTGGCTTATTTTTTCTTTCGATCTCTGCCGCCTTTAAAACGTTGACGACGCTGCTGGCTCATGGGTCCCCAATGTCAGCCTCCCCGTACTGCAAATCCTCTTTATGCAAAGGTTGAGGATGCTGCTGCCTCAAGGGTCCCGCATGTCATCCTCTTAGAACGATAAATGTTTATTTTCTTGGATTTTTACCAACTGATTTTTGGTTTATTTTTTCTTTCGATCCCCTGCCGCCTTTAAAACGTTGACGACGCTGCTGGCTCATGGGTCCCTGATGTCAGCCTCCCCGTACAAGAAACATGTGATATCTTGATTATTTTGCAGACAATAAACGGTGTATTTCGCTCACGAGCTATTGCAAAGGGATAAATTAAATCTTTGTTTTTACATAAACAAACTTATATGTTGAATCTCCTTGTTTTTTGTTTTTGCCAAGCATAGGACTTTCCTGTTTTGGAGTGGGCTTAAATTGTACGAGTCAAAAGGCTTCCAGCACGATAGTTCGAAGGCCCAGATGTCCAGATGCAGCCCAATTGAAATCTTTCTTTTCATGGATTTTTTGACACCCTGATTTCTGGCTACTTCCTTTTTCTTTTGATCATGTGCCGCTTTGGAAACTATGAGACCGCTATTGCAAAATGGGACCCACATGTCATCCTCTATGTACAATAAAATTTTCTTTTCGTGGATTATTTTTGGCTCCTGATATTTGGTCACTTGCCTTTTTTCTTTCGATCCCGTGCAAAATGGGACCCGCATGTCGTCCTCTATTTACAAAAGAAGTTTCCTTTCTTGGAGTTATTTTTTACCCTAATTTGTGGCTACTTCATTTTTTTTTGATTCCCTGCCGCCTTTGAAACGTTGAGGACTCTGCTGGCTCATGGGCCCCACATGTCAGCCTCTGTGAACAATAAACCTTTCCTCTGTGAACACTAGCATTGACGAACTGAATGTGAACATGCGTTACAGGCTTTTTTTAGTAAATTTTGTCAAACAATTGCTAGCTTCTGTAAATATCACTAGTAGTACATACATCGCGAAAGCATTAGAATATTAGACCATGTTCACAAGAATAACATCAAGTCTGAACTACATTAACAGAGTGATAAAATATATTGTTCAGACCAGTACAAAATATAGGGAGTTAAACGAACACTATGCAGAAATTGGCCCTTCTCTTGCATATATCCCTCTAGCAAAGGGATCAGCCACTGACAAGTCATGTACCAACCAGCTAAGAACACCGTCCGAGCTGAACTTATCTAAGGATGGTAAATATCCAAACTGAAAATCAACATCTCTATAAGCGGTGTTCTTCAGGTCTAGCTGCTTGAACTGGGTATCCCACCAGATCTCCTTGTGATGATATCTTACACCAAAATTCATTACTTTGAGCATTCTAGTGTTCTGTATAAAGAACCTGGAGACAATAACATCATTTCTCCTTCCTCGGTAGTCAGAAATCGAAATTTCTTTGAGGTGGAGATCAAGGCATTCAATGGGACAGGCTGGCTCATTATGCAGCACATGAACCTTATTGCCGGTTCTATAAAACTGCAAAGAAGTCAAATTAAGTAGTCAGTACAATAACAAAGTACTTCATAGCTATCAACTAATGAATATCTCAGGTGAGTTGAATCATGTGTTAATTGAGGACCGTGGAACAACATAATCCCCTGACACGTTCCAATTTGATAGATGCACTTTTTTACATCTGTTATTGTCATTGTAAAGTTGGGGAAAGGTTACCAACATGGGAAACTCCAATCTGCAACTAGTTGCGGGTGCACCCCATTTTTCTTTTGACACTTCCAAGTTTCCAAAAAAATGTAAACTAAAAGTCTGGACATACATTGTGTTCTATCATGTGCTTCTGTGAAGTTTCATCCAAAAATATGATAATATGTGATCTACACAAAAAAAGAACAAATGATGTGTAAATAGTAAGTCACACTATTTACATATGTCTTCTCTTTTTTACACAGATCACATATTATCATGTGTTTATATGAAACTTCACAGATGCACAAGATACAACACATTGTATGACAAGAAGTTTAGTTTTGAACCAACATAATATAACTCCATTGTGGATGTTCTTCTAGTACAATTGTTCAACTGATCTAGGCTAATAAGTAATAACAGGTTAACTCCATGTAACTCTACAGTTTTTGCTCATAGTGGTAAACAGTTAACAACAACGAATTTACCTGGATATATAGCTTCTCCGTGCAGGGAAAGCATCTAAGAAATGCAAGTAGTTGATCCAGACGAGGGCCGTCAGATTTTAGAACCAAGTTCTTCACTGTGCACAGAGAATTTTCCAAGCTTATGGGCATCATCCTCTACAGGACAATGGTACATATGTCAAAAAAAATAACAAAAATGTGAGTTAATTCAACAAGAAGAAGGCTGTTCTACCAAAAAATTTATGCGTCCAATAACAAGTTGGCAGCCAGGGTACGACGCAAAGCCCAACACCATCAACTTTGGTGCGTTGGCGACCTGGATTACTAGTGGAACATCATCAACGCATATGACCAATCTCTCGAGGCAAGATGCATCCATAATTTGCACCGTGTCTAACTGAATAAGTTCGGTGGTGTTGCGTTTCCAATAGCTAGCCACACTAATTGTACGAAGATTTGGCATTTGAATGTTGAGTTGGGTGAACCCGTGGACCCCCTCAAGGTGAAGTGCCTCGAGCACAATACAGCGGGTGAACAGGCGGTCGATGTTCGTCGCCTTACAGATGTAGACGTCATAGAGCAAGAGCCTTTTGAGTTGGGGGAAAAGAAGCATGGAGTTGGCATGAATCTCGAGCAAATAGCAAGTAGAAATGCTGACAATGCGCAGCGTGGGCGCGCAGCGGAACGCGGACAGCGGGAAGGAGCGCATCACAGTTCCAGCATCGAATCTGAGGTTCTCGACGCAAGATATGGTGCTGGACCGGAACCAGCTGTCGAGCGTGGTGTCGACCTTGCAAGTGGTTCTGAAGGGGTCGATTGACACGCTTCTGGCGGGGCCAGGGTGAGCGGCGAGGATACTGGAGACCGCGGCGATGCGTTTGTGGTTTTGCTTGGCGAGTTCGTCGTCGATCTCGAGGTTAAGTGGGACGGAGTGCCAGAGGCGGCGCCACCGTTTGGAGACCAAGGTTGTGCTTACAGCGGATACAGTGGGCAGGTGGGAGATGATGATGTGGAGAATCTGGTCCGGTAGGCGGCTGATGAGGTCGTTGTCGCCGACGAGGAGGTTAAGTGGGACGGAGCGCCAGAGGTGGCGCCACCGTTTGGAGAGCAATGTTGTCCTTACAGCGGATATCATGGGCAGGAGGGAGATGATGATGTGCAGCATCTCGTCGGGGAGGCGGCTGATGAGGTCGAGGCTCGATGGAGGCTCTTCCCGATCTGGCTCGACCCGCCTTCGGGAGTTGAGCGGCTCCGCCTCCATCTGACACGGCGGCGACACACGCAACGCCGCAGTCGTCTGCTGGACAGGGTAATAGGCGCAGCGGCGGTGGTGAGGACAGAAAGGTACTCGGCGGTGGATTTAGGTGGATGGCGGATGCAAGTGCGCTGGGGGTTTTTGGAGGAGACGGCAAGCGCTATGCAAGGAACTATTGCGGCGGGCGGCCAGCCGGGGTGCCTGAGGAGAGAAAGGTATACTACTGTACTACTAATGATGCGGTGCGGCGTTTGCGTCTCCCTTCCCCACGCGTGCAGCCTTCACATTTCACAAGACGTGAGAGTTTTTCAACAGAGATTATCAAGTGGAGAGACTTTCCCAATGCAATTGTCTCTCCACTTGATAATCACTCTTCAAAACACCGAGAAGATGGCGGTGAAGAAGACGGAGAGGCAAGGAAAAAAACAATATGAATTGAAATCAAATATAATACGGGCGTTCCTTCTCTCTCTGGTCTCTGCTGCACTTACTGCACCTGTGGTGCAGGCGTGTGACCCGAGAAGAAGCTAATGTACTGTATAGCCGTCCCTTGCATGCCGTGTAGCTGTATTTTGTCTCGTCAAATCAGCTCGGGACAATTTCAGCAGAGAAAACATCATTTTTTCTTGCCATCATCATAATAGGCGAACATTACCACGGGCACACGGTAGTGCACATCCAACTTGTACTACTCAATCCTCCATATGCTGCACAAACCACCACTTTAACTTTTTCTTCGCAGTTTTCATGATTTTTAGCAGTTTCCACCATGTGGTGGTCTAATTTGTTGCAATTTTTACCACTTGGTCAGCTGATCAGTTATTTTGTCATGTCGACAGCAAAATCAACAAGTGGATGCCAACTTTTTTGAAGGGCTACTCTCTAAAACACAGTTTGCATTATGGCATGTTTGGTATTTTCCCTAGGTAGTACTACATCCTAAAAAAAATTGACTACATGCTTTTATTTGCCTATTTTAAGCACCTTTTACCATGATTTCAAATTTAGGTCAAACTCACGGGGGCCATAGGATGCACGGCATTTATTTGGCAATTGTTTCAGTATGGCCAACTAGTTAGGCCTCCTTTGGTTCATAGGAAATGGAAAGTATAGGAAAAGGAAAATCATAGAATTGGGATGTCATGTCTACTTCAATCCTATGGGAATCGTGCTCCTTTGATTCATATGATTGTCATAGGAATTATGTTGGATTCGGTTCTTATGGGAAAAATTCCTATACAAGTCATTTGATTCATAGGAACTATTCATATAGGAATCTTGTAGTGCAAATCTTATAGGAAAAAAACCATTAGCTAATACCTCATGGAAAAGTTCCTTTGCCACAATCAAAGACACATCATGTTCCTATAGGATTCAACTTGGCATAACATTCCAATCATGCACCTTTCATATTCCTACGCCCTCCATATTCCTTTGAATAAAAGGAGCCCGAAGTTTATTTGATTGTAGCAAAGGAATTTTCCATGTATCGACAGTTTGACATGGTATTTTAATAACCAATCAAGAAGGCATGCAAACGTACTTAAAAACACACATGGTGCCAAAATCGGTGAAAGGGAATATTCTCAAGAACATAGGTAGGTCATGTTTGGCATTGTTCCTAGGTATTTCATCACAAATGATGAATCCATGATAAATTACTAACATTCGGAAGTTTGCCATGGTTCTAGCATTAACCAACTCACCTCTCACTTCGGAAGAGAGCCATGCGAACTCCAAGATGGATTCTGTCAAAAAAAACTCCAACATGCATGGTGCCAAAATCTGGTAAGTTCTTCTAAAAAATATTTTGGTGTGCCATGTTTGGTATTTTGATATATATGTAGATTACTTACATCACAAACAACTACTCAATGCTTTCGTTTGCCATATGGGTGTTACGTACTTGGATGCAACGCATATGTTTGGTCATTTTTTGGGGGGTACCACACATTTAGTGCACATCACGTATATATAGTTTCCCCTTTTTTAATTGTACTTCGTGTACTTCGCGTTGAAATTTCAAATTATATGGAAATGAGCCCAGAACTAATTTAATATATGGTCACAAACCGAAATAATTCGTGAAATTTTGGAAATGTCCATCCTACCATATCAACCACATGAAAAAATTGCATTGGCGGCAATCTGCCACTACAAATTTTAACCATTTCACGCAAAACACTCATGTAGTAATTTGTTCCCTTCTAGCACTTCATAAATCTCCCCGGTCTTGTTTGAAAAGGAGCCCCCGTCCGAAGAGTCCCTGTTTATAACTAAAACTAATTATTTCAGTACCGCATAAATCGCAATTACCATTAGATAAACAAGATTAAGATAGAGCATGTACCACCTGTCAATTACCGGTTCACAATCTCCATATGCTCGCAATGATCGGTTCCACATTATACTTGGTCGAATTCAATTAAACATACAAGTACATCATGCCGAAGTTTTGTTCTAGGACATGGACACGTTCAAACTAATCACGGTAATAGATGATACAACATCGCACACATAAATAGACGACATGTCTAAAATCATACATTTTTTGAACACAGAAATGTCCCGAAGGACCTGGCGACACTGCTTTTATATTATGATGACGGTGGGATTACAGACTGCAAGCTAGGAGGACCCTCCAAGTAAAAGGAAACTACAGACAAGACATCCAAAAGTACAAAAAGAACTCTAGTTCTAGAAAAGGAAACTCCATCCGGTCCTTCTCCACCGAGCTCAGATTAGCCTCAAAGCGCGATCATCTTCTCCATCGAGACCGGCAAGATCAACCACCTACCGTCTCGTTGGCGCATGCGGGCACGTCGCCTCATGTTGAAAGTATTCGAGCAAGTCGCCGCTCATGTCGCAACCATCGTTGCTGCAATCCACCTTAAACAAGGAGGCAAATCTACTTAAATCCTCATCCTCTTCGTAGATGCCGTCGCAGTTCGGGCACACGAGACTGGGCAGGTTTCTTAAGCAGCTTCCGCATGCAATGTGATGTCCCTCCCCCATGCGAATGCACTGCTTAATACAAGGAAATTTACATGACTGTTGGCCCAAAGAAAAATACAGTTGGGTGGAACCTAGTGAAGAAAGTACTAACCCGTTATAGTGGACGTCGTGCGATTTGAGAGCACAAACCGCAGATGAACGTTCTTCTCACCACATTCTTTTCCATAACACATTCACGGGAAAAGTACATGCTTTCAGATGGAGGACTTTCACCTTGGAAGACGCCCTGGCATCCCGGGCACGCGCCACCGGGCAGGTTCCTAGCGCAGCTGTCGCATGCAACCTTCTTGCACGAACAGCACTGCTTAATACAAGGAAATTAACACGACTGTTAGCCCAAATTAAAATACATCTTGATGAACCTAGTGAAGAAAGTACTAACCCGCCAAAATGGAGGTTGTGCGGATTGAGAGCACAAACCGTAGGTGAGCAGTCTTCTCAAATTAGCATCGTCGACAAAAGCTCTAAAGCTACCAGGGGGAACCTCCATGCCCAACGATTCTAAATGGGAATATGAATTTAGAGGATATGAAGGAGATAGGGATAGAGGGTCGTAGTCTTCGACTTGTATAGTATATATAGGGGAGGGAATTGCAGATTCCACCAAGGAACGAGATCCAGTAACTTCACTGGCGACTTGTACGTGAGTCATTCGATCAAGATCCAACGCACATGGTTGATCCAAATTTTAAACTTAAAATTAAACTCAATTTTCAAATGAAGTAAAACTTTACCAGAATACTTAAGAAAGATATATATCTTACTGTAATGTTTTCGATTTTTTTCGAGCAACTTAAAATGTGACTACAAATTCTGGATCAACTGTGTCCGTTGGATCTTGATCCGATGGCTCATGTACGTAAAGTTGCATTTTGGAGTAAGTAAAGTCACTGGCCTCAAGTTCCACCACCTCATACTTCGTATGTTGCACAAAAACACCATTTGGAAGGATATTTTGCGGTTTTCACCATGTACTGCTCCAATCTGTTGTGATTTCACCACTTAATCTTCTAATCAACCAATTATCTTGGTAAATATTCTCTTACTTTGCATCTCAAACATTTCCACGACTTTGAGTCCCCGCGCGCTAGTACAATCAATAAAGACAGAGAGATGAGAGACGCTGAGGAGGACTTTGAGTTCTAGTACCTCACCTGCCCGGAATAAGTACGCGCGGCAGCCTGACCTGCCTAAGTACGTCCGGTCAAATCGATGCCTTGCCTTGCACGCCGTCTGCGCGCATCCATGTCTTCCCGATGAAATTGTCAGTCCAAAAAAATCGGAAATTTAATTCGGCTATTGGGCGGATATGCTACCTCGACCCAAAAAAACATATTTTTAATTTTCAAAAAATTCTAACAAAAAAATCCGCATGTACTTCTCGATAATCTATGTGTGTTCGTGTAGTTTCGTGAAAAGCCGATATTTTTTGTGGTTGATGTAAACAGCTTTATTTTTAGCAATAAATTTTATCTTTTTTACATAGCCCAAACGACAATTTAGTTTTTTATGGAAAGACTTTATGCGCTCTTAGCATGTGAAGATGAAAAGATTAATTTTTTGTTTGGATTTTTTTTACATTTCAAAATATATAGATGTTGCAGTTCAAACTAAAGGGAGCATACGCAACCAGGAGCCAAAACATCCTCCCCCAAAAAATATGATTTGTTTTCTATTTGCGACGCTTCCGCGATGCCTATCACATGTCTGTATAGCCGCAGCTAGCACCATCGAGCACGCCCCAATGCTCTGTGTGTTGTCTTGTCAATTCAATGGTCAAGGTAATCTGACCAAAAGATACGTCTTGGAGTACGCGTGCGCCTTATTCCTTGAAATGGAGGTAGTACTTTATATTTGGCCCAAATGCGAAAAGTGTTACTCCTCCTATTCTAGTATACCATACTACGTATTACTCAAAACAAGTTCGAAGTTATGTCAAGTATGACTAGTGCAAATAAACCCTCTGGCATTAAGAGTATGAGAAGTTCGGATCATGATGAATAAGTTAATCTTCAAAACGTACAGCTATGTCAAGTATGACTAGTGCAAATAAACCCTCTGGCATTAAGAGAAACATCAAATAGTACAAAACACCTGAAAAAAAACGAAATTACAACAAAATCCTTGAGATGCCCTTCGTCTTCAACCTCCAGACCATGTCGACGACACCATGGCCTACACTAATCCAACCCAGGAAGCCAGAATCCTAGGATAAGCAAGCTCGAAAGGTAGGTGGCCACGGAAGCTCTAGCACGTACCAATTCAGCACGCGCGAGGGCCCGCCCAGCATCTCAATCGGCACGGTGTGAAGCCAGTCCTCGTCTCGAGCTCTCTCGAAGCGTGAGAGCTCGCCGGATTCTCTGTCGAGAGCAAGAATGAAGTTTCCGAGCCCACCGAACACGTACCACTGGAAGAAACGGGCGTTGCACCCCACAAAGAGGATATCCGACCGGCCTGTGTGCGTGGCGTGGAGAGGCACGATGGCGCCGGAGGAGGTCCAAGCATGGCCACCAGGGCCAGGCGAGAACACGCAGGTCTTGCAGATGCCGTCATGATAGATCAGGCACGTCAACCTGTAATTTGACAGACTGATGCGCGCCGCAGCGTCCTCGCCATGGAGGGCGGCGCCAGGGAACAAGCTTACGAATGTTGTGTGCGAAACGGCAGGGGTGGAGGGACCGTCACGTACTGACCTGCCAGGGGATCGCAGACGACGAGACGTGAAGGCTGCTCGAAAGGCTTTCCGTGTTCGGTGTGGTCGAAGTCCGCAAGGAGTAGGAGGCCGCCCCGAGAGTCGGCGAGCTCCAAACTGAGGTCGCCGTTTGGCGCCCGTGGGAGGAAGTCGAGCGCGAGATTATTTGCGGCGACCCCGGCCCAACATGACGAGGAAGAGGGAACGAAGTGGGGCAGCAAGCCAGACGGCCGATAGTGACAATGGGAGAAGCTGATGTGGTAGTGGCCGGCGACTATGGAGGATGGCGCGCCGTGGCGAGCGGAGAGGACACGGAAGTCCTCCGCCGCGATGACCTTGCGCCAGCTCCTGCAGGCGAACGCGGCACGGACGAGATCCAGAGGCGAGGTGAGGCGCAGGAACACCAGCCCGAGAAGTTCATCCGGGATGGCGTCACCCTTGTCCTCCTGCCCGGACTTCCTCTGAGCATTCTTCCAGCGGGGGCGGCTGTTCCCCATCTCCGGCTGGACCTAGCTCGCGTACGGGGGCGAGGTGTGCTGTAGGGAGGAAGCTAGGGAAGTAGCGAGGCGGCCGGCTTGGTAGAGACTAGAGGAGTTAAGGAGGAGACTTATGTACTGAAAAAGTTCCGTGGAATCAAATTCCTATATTGGTTAATTACATGCAAGGATGAGCAGAGTAGTTGGTTGTGTAATTGAAACGAGATTACGAGCTTGATCCCCACACATGAACCACATCGTAAAGCTTCATGAAAGAAAAATAGGAAAACAACAAAATTGTGTGGCACAACAGTTGCTTTCTCCAAGTTCCTATAGAGGGAGTACTATGTACATATTCAAACTAGACAAATCATGTATCTACCCCCTAACCCCTAAAACTCAGTCTTATGAATTCTAGCATAAAGAGATCGAAGTCGTTTTGGGTTTCAAACATGGAAATTTCAAGAACATCCCAAAAGCTTCATTTTAGAGTGACTAAGAAGGATCCATGCTTACCTTTTCATTTTCATGTTTTAAACTTGTTTAAATCATGGTCAAACCTAGGATTTGACCAAGATTCAAATGGGCCTAAAAAATCAGAAAAAATCAAAAGAATGAAAAACCAAAGCACATATATAGCATTCTTATGTCATATATATAGTAAGCATTCAAGTTGATAAACAAGGTCTAGACATATATATTCAAACCAGAAAAATCATGTATATATCTACCCCTAAAACCCTAAACTCTGTCTTATGAAGTCAATCATGAAGAGAAGTGGTTTTGGGTTTCAAACATGGAAATTTCAAGAACCTCCCGAAAGCTTCATTTTAGAGTGACTAAGAAGGATCCAGGCTTATCTTTTCATTTCATGTTTTAAACTTGTTTAAATCCTGGTCAAACCTAGGATTTGATGAAGATACAAATGGGTGGGCACGTACAATATTCAAAAAAATCAGAAAAATGAAAAACCAAATCACATTGTCTTCTTATGTCATATCGTAAGCATTCAAGTTGATAAACAAGGTCTAGATATATCCAAACCAGACAAATCATGTATCTACCCCCTGTCGATCTTATGAAGTCTAGCATGAAGGGAAGTCGTTTTCGGTTTCAAACATGGTAATTTCAAGAACATCCCAAAAGCTTCCATTTTAGAGTGACTAAGAAGGATACAGACTTCCTTTTTATTTTCATGTTTTAAACTTGTTTAAATCTTGGTCAAACCAAGGATTTGACCAAGATTCAAATGGGCCTAAAAATTTAGAAAAAAATCAAAAGAGAATGAAAAACCAAAGCACATAGCATTCTTATGTCATATGTATAGTAAGCATTCAAGTTGATAAACAAGGGCTAGACATATTCAAACCAGAAAAATCATGTATATATCTACCCCTAAAACCCTAAACTCTGTCTTATGAAGTCAATCATGAAGAGAAGTGGTTTTGGGTTTGAAACATGGAAATTTCAAGAACCTCCCAAAAGATTTATGTTAGAGTGACTAATAAGGATCCATGCTTACCTTCATTTTCATAATTTAAACTTGTTTAAATCTTGGTCAAACCTAGGATTTGACCAAGATTCAAATGGGCATAAAATTAAAATAAAACAGAAAAATGAAAAACCAAAGCACATAGTCTTCTTATGTCATATAGTAAGCATTAAAATTGAGAAACAAGGTCTCTAGCTAGACATATTCAAACTATGCAAATCATGTATCTATGTACCACCTAACCCCTAAACTCTGTCTTATGAAGTCAAGCACGAAGAGATGTGGTTTTGGGTTTCAAACATGGAAATTTCAAAAACCACCCAAAAGCTTCATTTTAATTAGAGTGACAAAGAAGGATACAGGCTTCCCTTCTCATTTTCATGTTTTAAACTTGTTTAAATCTTGGTCAAACCTAGGATTCTACCAAGATTCAAATGGGCATAAAAATTCAGAAAAAATCAAAAGAATGAAAAAACAAAGCACACAGCATTCTTATGTCATATAGTAAGCATTCAAGTTGATAAACAGGGTCTAGACATATTCAAACCAGAAAAATCATGTATATATATATCTACCCCTATCCCTAAACTCTGTCTTATGAAGTCAAGCATGAAGAGAAGTGGTTTTGGGTTTCAAACATGGAAATTTCAAAAAAAAAAACCAAAAGCTTCATTTTAGGGAGACTAAGAAGGATCCATGCTTACCATTTTATTTTCACGTCTTAAACTTGTTTAAATCTTGGTCAAACCTAGGATTTGACCAAGATACAAATTGGCAGAAAATTTTAAAAAATCAAAAAAATTAAAAACCAAAGTACATAGTCTTCTTATGGCATATAGTAAGCATTCAAGTTGTTAAACAAGGTCTAGACATATTCAAACCAAACAAATCATGTATCTATACCCCTAACCCCTAATTAAACTCTATATATCTTATGAAGTCAAGCATGAAGAGACGTGGTTTTTGGTTTCAAACATGGAAATTTCAAAAACCTCCCAAAATCTTCATTTTAATTAGAGTGACTAAGAAGGATACATGCTTCCCTTCTCATTTTCATGTTTTAAACTTGTTTAAATCTTGGTCAAACCTAGAATTCGACCAAGATTCAAATGGGCATAAAAATTCAGAAAAAATCAAAAGAATGAAAAACCAAAGCACATAGCATTCTTATGTCATATATAGTAAGCTAGCAATCAAGTTGATAAACAAGGTCTAGACATATTCAAACCAGACAAATCATGTATATATCTACCCCTAACCCTAAACTATGTCTTATGAAGTCAAGCATGAAGAGAAGTGGTTTTTGGTTTCAAACATGGAAATTTCAAAAAAAAAACTTCATTTTCGGGAGACTAAGAAGGATCCATGCTTACCATTTTATTTTCATGTTTTAAACTTGTTTAAATCTTGGTCAAACCTAGGATTTGACCAAGATTCAAATGGGCAGAAAATTAAAAAAAGTGTGTTTGCCCGTCGAGTGAAACTCGGAGGAAGAGGGATCACTCGGAAGGAGAGAAGAAGGGAGAGAATTATGGTGTCTCCCCTTTTTCGGGTGATGATGTTGACTTTTGTGCAGGGTTTGTCAGTGAGCAGGAGGTGCGAGCGAGCGAGCGAGCGAGCGAGTCGAGCGAGGCCGAGAATGAGAGAGATTTGTTTTTTTTGTGAGAGGGACAACCGAAGGATCCAGAAGACCCACAGACTTCCAATACGCATCCTGATGCGTCTTCTCTTGACAAAGAAGATGGCTGGGAGTTTGCGTACCTATTGCACGTGACTTGTGCACACTGAAGTGTGGGACCTCACGCGTGGGCACCACACGTAAGTGACAGACCTGTTGGTGTAAAAACTCGGTTGATTATTATAGTGCATTAGAACAAAGTTTCCTATGGATTCAAGGGTAGGAAATCCAAGTTAACTCATTTACATGACATTATTTTTCTTATGTCATATAGTAAGCATTAAAGTTGATAAACAATGTCTAGACATATTCAAACCAGACAAATCATGTATCTATACCCCTAACCCCTAAACTCTGTCTTATGAAGTCAAGCATGTGAAGAGATGTGGTTTTGGGTTTCAAACATGGAAATTTCAAAAACCTCCCAAAAGCTTCATTTTAGAGTGCCTAAGAAGGATACATGCTTCCCTTTTCATTTTCATGTTTTATAAAACTTGTTTTAATTATCTTGGTCAAACCTAGGATTTGACGAAGATACAAATGGGTGGGCAAAAAATTAAAAAAATCAGAAAAATGGAAAACCAAATCACATAGTCTTCTTATGTCATATCGTAAGCAATCAAGTTGATAAACAAGGTCTAGATATATCCAAACCAGACAAATCATGTATCTACCCCCTTTCGATCTTATGAAGTCTAGCATGAAGGGAAGTCGTTTTGGGTTTCAAACATTGAAATTTCAAGAACATCCCAAAAGCTTCATTTTAGAGTGACTAAGAAGGATACAGACTTCCCTTTTCATTTTCATGTTTTAAACTTGTTTAAATCTTGGTCAAACCAAGGATTTGACCAAGATTCAAATGGCCCTAAAAATTCATAAAAAAATCAAAAGAATGAAAAACCAAAGCACATAGCATTCTTATGTCATATGTATAGTAAGCATTCAAGTTGATAAACAAGGTCTAGACATATATATTCAAACTAGAAAAATCATGTATATATCTACCCCTAAAACCCTAATTAAACTCAGTCAATCATGAAGAGAAGTGGTTTTGGGTTTCAAACATGGAAATTTCAAGAACCTCCCAAAAGCTTCATTTTAGAGTGACTAAGAAGGATCCAGGCTTACTTATTCGTTTTCACGTGTTAAACTTGTCTAAATCTTGGTCAAACCTAGGATTTGACCAAGATATGATTCAAATGCGCAGAAAATTAAAAAAAATCAGAAAAATGAAAAACCAAAGTACATAGTCTTCTTATGTCATATAGTAAGCATATTCAAGTTGATAAACAAGGTTTGGACATATTCAAACCATACAAATCATGTATCTATATATACCCCCTAACCCTAAACTTTGTCTTATGAAGTCAAGCATGAAGAGAAGTGGTTTTGGGTTTCAAACATGGAAATTTCAAAAACCTCCCAAAAACTTCATTTTAGAGTGACTGAGAAGGTTACATGCTTCCCTTTTCATTTTCATGTTTTAAACTTGTTTAAATTAGCTTCGTCAAACCTAGGATTTCATGAAGATACAAATGGGTGGGCACAATATTCAAAAAAATCAGAAAAATGAAAAACCAAATCACATAGTCTTCTTATGTCATATCGTAAGCAATCAAGTTGATAAACAAGGTCTAGATATATCCAAACCAGACAAATCATGTATCTACCCCCTTTTGATCTTATGAAGTCTAGCATGAAGGGAAGTCGTTTTGGGTTTCAAACATTGAAATTTCAAGAACATCCCAAAAGCTTCATTTTAGAGTGACTAAGAAGGATACAGACTTCCCTTTTCATTTTCATGTTTTAAACTTGTTTAAATCTTGGTCAAACCAAGGATTTGACCAAGATTCAAATGGCCCTAAAAATTCAGAAAAAAAATCAAAAGAATGAAAAACCAAAGCACATAGCATTCTTAGATATGTCATATGTATAGTAAGCATTCAAGTTGATAAACAAGGTCTAGACATATATATTCAAACCAGAAAAATCATGTATATATCTACCCCTAAAACCCTAATTAAACTCAGTCAATCATGAAGAGAAGTGGTTTTGGGTTTCAAACATGGAAATTTCAAGAACCTCCCAAAAGCTTCATTTTAGAGTGACTAAGAAGGATCCAGGCTTACTTATTCGTTTTCACGTGTTAAACTTGTCTAAATCTTGGTCAAACCTAGGATTTGACCAAGATATGATTCAAATGTGCAGAAAATTTAAAAAAATCAGAAAAATGAAAAACCAAAGTACATAGTCTTCTTATGTCATATAGTAAGCATATTCAAGTTGATAAACAAGGTTTGGACATATTCAAACCATACAAATCATGTATCTATACCCCCTAACCCTAAACTTTGTCTTATGAAGTCAAGCATGAAGAGAAGTGGTTTTGGGTTTCAAACATGGAAATTTCAAAAACCTCCCAAAAACTTCATTTTAGAGTGACTGAGAAGGTTACATGTTTCCCTTTTCGTTTTCATGTTTTAAACTTGTTTAAATTATCTTGGTAAAACCTAGGATTTCATGAAGATACAAATGGGTGGGCACAATATTCAAAAAAATCAGAAAATTGAAAAACCAAATCACATTGTCTTCTTATGTCATATCGTAAGCATTCAAGTTGATAAATAAGGTCTAGATATATCCAAACCAGACAAATCATGTATCTACCCCCTGTCGATCTTATGAAGTCTAGCATGAAGGGAAGTCGTTTTCGGTTTCAAACATGGAAATTTCAAGAACATCCCAAAAGCTTCTATTTTAGAGTTACTAAGAAGGATATATAGACTTCCTTTTTTCATTTTCATGTTTTAAACTTGTTTAAATCCTTGTCAAACCAAAGATTTTGACCAAGATTCAAATGGGCCTAAAAATTTAGAAAAAAAATCAAAAGAGAATGAAAAACCAAAGCACATAGCATTCTTATATATGTCATATGTATAGTAAGCATTCAAGTTGATAAACCAGGTCTAGACATATTCAAACCAGAAAAATCATGTATATATCTACCCCTAAAACCCTAAACTCTGTCTTATGAAGTCAATCATGAAGAGAAGTGGTTTTGGGTTTCAAACATGGAAATTTCAAGAACCTCTCAAAAGATTTATTTTAGAGTGACTAATAAGGATCCATGCTTATCTTTTCATTTTCACAATTTAAACTTGTTTAAATCTTTGTCAAACCTATGATTTGACCAAGATTCAAATATATGGGCTTAAAATTCAAAAAAAAATCAGAAAAATGAAAAACAAAAGCATATAGTCTTCTTATGTCATATAGTAAGTGATGCGCGTAGATGTACACGTCCGTTGGGAACCCCAAGAGGAAGGTATGATGCGCACAGTGGCAAGTTTTCCCTCAGAAAGAAACCAAGGTTGATCGAACCAGGAGGAGCCAAGAAGCACGTTGAAGGTTGATGGTCGCGAAATGTGATGCGGCGCAACACCAGGGATTCCGGCGCCAACGTGGAACCTGCACAACACAACCCAAGTACTTTGCCCCAACGAAACAGTGAGGTTGTCAATCTCACCGGCTTGCTGTAACAAAGGATAAACGTATCGAGTGGAGGATGTTTGCAAAGAAAACAGTAAACACAATTGCAGTAGATTGTATGCTATGTAAAGAATAGGACCGGGGTCCACAGTTCACTAGAGGTGTCTCTCCCATAAGATAAAAGCATGTTGGGTGAACAAATTACAGTCGGGCAATTGACAAATAGAGAAAGGCATAACAATGCATATACATGATATGATAAATATAGTGAGATTTAATCCGGGCATTACGACAAAGTACATAGACCGCCATCCAACTGCATCTATGCCTAAAAAGTCCACCTTCAGGTTATCATCCGAACCCCATTCAGTATTAAGTTGCTAAGCAACAGACAATTGCATTAAGTATGGTGCGTAATGTAATCAACAACTACATCCTTAGACATAGCATCAATGTTTTATCCCTAGTGGCAACAACACATCACAACCTTAGAACCTACTGTCACGATCCCAGGTGTCAATGAAGGCATGAACCCACTATCGAGCATAAATACTCCCTCTTGGAGTTAAGAGCAAAAACTTGGCCAGAGCCTCTACTAATAACGGAGAGCATGCAAGATCATAAACAACACATAAACAATAGATTGATAATCACCATAACATAGTATTCTCTATCCATCGGATCCCGACAAACACAACATATAGAATTACATATATATGATCTTGATCATGTTAGGCAGCTCACAAGATCCAACAATGAAGCACAACGAGGAGAAGACGACCATCTAGCTACTGCTATGGACCCATGGTCCAGGGGTGAACTACTCACTCATCACTCCGGAGGCGATCATGGCGATGAAGAGTCCTCCGGGAGATGAATCCCCTCTCCGGCAGGGTGCCGGAGGCGATCTCCTGAATCCCCCGAGATGGGATTCGCGGCGGCGGCGTCTCTGGAAGGTTTTCTGTATCGTGGCTCTCGGTACTCGGGTTTCCGCGACGGAGGCTTTAAGTAGGCGAAAGGGCAACGCGGGGGGCCACACGAGGGGCCCAGGGGACAGGGTGGCGCGGCCAGGGCCTGGGCCGCGCCGCCCTATCATCTGGCCGCCTCGTGGCCCCACTTCGTTATCTCTTCGGTCTTCTGGAAGCTTCGTGCAAAAATAGGAACCTGGGCGAAGATTTCGTCCAATTCCGAGAATATTTCCTTACTAGGATTTCTGAAACCAAAAACAGCAGAAACAAAGAATCGGCTCTTCGGCATCTTGTTAATAGGTTAGTTCCAGAAAATGCATAAATATGACATATAATGTGCATAAAACATGTAGGTATCATCAATAAAGTGGCATGGAACATAAGAAATTATCGATACGTTGGAGACGTATCAGTAAGCATTCAAGTTGATAAATTAACAAGGTTTGGACATATTCAAACCATACAAATCATGTATCTACCCCTAACCCTAAACTCGGTCGATCTTATGAAGTGTAGCATGAAGAGAGGTCGTTTTGGGTTTCAAACATGGAAATTTCAAGAACATCCCAAAATGCTTCATTTTAGAGTGACTAAGAAGGATCCAGGCTTACTTATTCGTTTTCACGTGTTAAACTTGTCTAATCTTGGTCAAACCTAGGATTTGACCAAGATTCAAATGCTTATGAGAAAATTTAAAAAATCAGAAAAATGAAAACCAAAGTACATAGTCTTCTTATGTCATATAGTAAGCATATTCAAGTTGATAAACAAGGTTTGAACCTTGATCTGTAGTACTGGGCAAAACCCTAGTTTAACCTATTTAATTATAGATTCGTAGGTTGATTTTCTACCTTTTTATTATTACTAACCTATTTAATTATAGATTCGTAGGTTGATTTTTCTATAACTTTTTATTATTACTATGCAGCACAAGTGTGTTTGCCCGTCGAGTGAAACTCGGAGGAAGAGGGATCACTCGGAAGGAGAGAAGAAGGGAGAGAATTATGGTGTCTCCCCTTTTTCGGGTGATGATGTTGACTTTTGTGCAGGGTTTGTCAGTGAGCAGGAGGTGCGAGCGAGCGAGCGAGCGAGCGAGTCGAGCGAGGCCGAGAATGAGAGAGATTTGTTTTTTTTGGTGAGAGGGACAACCGAAGGATCCAGAAGGACCCACAGACTTCCAATACGCATCCTGATGCGTCTTCTCTTGACAAAGAAGATGGCTGGGAGTTTGCGTACCTATTGCACGTGACTTGTGCTCACTGAAGTGTGGGACCTCACGCGTGGGCACCACACGTAAGTGACAGACCTGTTGGTGTAAAAACTCGGTTGATTATTATAGTGCATTAGAACAAAGTTTCCTATGGATTCAAGGGTAGGAAATCCAAGTTAACTCATTTACATGACATTATTTTTCTTATGTCATATAGTAAGCATTAAAGTTGATAACCAATGTCTAGACATATTCAAACCAGACAAATCATGTATCTATACCCCTAACCCCTAAACTCTGTCTTATGAAGTCAAGCATGTGAAGAGATGTGGTTTTGGGTTTCAAACATGGAAATTTCAAAAACCTCCCAAAAGCTTCATTTTAGAGTGCCTAAGAAGGATACATGCTTCCCTTTTCATTTTCATGTTTTATAAAACTTGTTTTAATTATCTTGGTCAAACCTAGGATTTGACAAAGATACAAATGGGTGGGCAAAAAATTAAAAAAAATCAGAAAAATGGAAAACCAAATCACATAGTCTTCTTATGTCATATCGTAAGCAATCAAGTTGATAAACAAGGTCTAGATATATCCAAACCAGACAAATCATGTATCTACCCCCTTTCGATCTTATGAAGTCTAGCATGAAGGGAAGTCGTTTTGGGTTTCAAACATTGAAATTTCAAGAACATCCCAAAAGCTTCATTTTAGAGTGACTAAGAAGGATACAGACTTCCCTTTTCATTTTCATGTTTTAAACTTGTTTAAATCTTGGTCAAACCAAGGATTTGACCAAGATTCAAATGGCCCTAAAAATTCAGAAAAAAAATCAAAAGAATGAAAAACCAAAGCACATAGCATTCTTATATATGTCATATGTATAGTAAGCATTCAAGTTGATAAACAAGGTCTAGACATATATATTCAAACCAGAAAAATCATGTATATATCTACCCCTAAAACCCTAATTAAACTCAGTCAATCATGAAGAGAAGTGGTTTTGGGTTTCAAACATGGAAATTTCAAGAACCTCCCAAAAGCTTCATTTTAGAGTGACTAAGAAGGATCCAGGCTTACTTATTCGTTTTCACGTGTTAAACTTGTCTAAATCTTGGTCAAACCTAGGATTTGACCAAGATATGATTCAAATGTGCAGAAAATTAAAAAAAAACCAGAAAAATGAAAAACCAAAGTACATAGTCTTCTTATGTCATATAGTAAGCATATTCAAGTTGATAAACAAGGTTTGGACATATTCAAACCATACAAATCATGTATCTATACCCCCTAACCCTAAACTTTGTCTTATGAAGTCAAGCATGAAGAGAAGTGGTTTTGGGTTTCAAACATGGAAATTTCAAAAACCTCCCAAAAACTTCATTTTAGATTGACTGAGAAGGTTACATGTTTCCCTTTTCGTTTTCATGTTTTAAACTTGTTTAAATTATCTTGGTAAAACCTAGGATTTCATGAAGATACAAATGGGTGGGCACAATATTCAAAAAAATCAGAAAATTGAAAAACCAAATCACATTGTCTTCTTATGTCATATCGTAAGCATTCAAGTTGATAAACAAGGTCTAGATATATCCAAACCAGACAAATCATGTATCTACCCCCTGTCGATCTTATGAAGTCTAGCATGAAGGGAAGTCGTTTTCGGTTTCAAACATGGAAATTTCAAGAACATCCCAAAAGCTTCCATTTTAGAGTTACTAAGCAGGATATACAGACTTCCCTTTTTCATTTTCATGTTTTAAACTTGTTTAAATCCTTGTCAAACCAAAGATTTTGACCAAGATTCAAATGGGCCTAAAAATTTAGAAAAAAAATCAAAAGAGAATGAAAAACCAAAGCACATAGCATTCTTATATATGTCATATGTATAGTAAGCATTCAAGTTGATAAACCAGGTCTAGACATATTCAAACCAGAAAAATCATGTATATATCTACCCCTAAAACCCTAAACTCTGTCTTATGAAGTCAATCATGAAGAGAAGTGGTTTTGGGTTTCAAACATGGAAATTTCAAGAACCTCCCAAAAGATTTATTTTAGAGTGACTAATAAGGATCCATGCTTACCTTTTTATTTTCACAATTTAAACTTGTTTAAATCTTTGTCAAACCTATGATTTGACCAAGATTCAAATATATGGGCATAAAATTCAAAAAAAAAATCAGAAAAATGAAAAACAAAAGCATATAGTCTTCTTATGTCATATAGTAAGCATTCAAGTTGATAAATTAACAAGGTTTGGACATATTCAAACCATACAAATCATGTATCTACCCCTAACCCTAAACTCGGTCGATCTTATGAAGTGTAGCATGAAGAGAGGTCGTTTTGGGTTTCAAACATGGAAATTTCAAGAACATCCCAAAATGCTTCATTTTAGAGTGACTAAGAAGGATCCAGGCTTACTTATTCATTTTCACGTGTTAAACTTGTCTAATCTTGGTCAAACCTAGGATTTGACCAAGATTCAAATGCGCAGAAAATTTAAAAAATCAGAAAAATGAAAACCAAAGTACATAGTCTTCTTATGTCATATAGTAAGCATATTCAAGTTGATAAACAAGGTTTGAACCTTGATCTGTAGTACTGGGCAAAACCCTAGTTTAACCTATTTAATTATAGATTCGTAGGTTGATTTTTCTACCTTTTTATTATTACTAACCTATTTAATTATAGATTCGTAGGTTGATTTTTCTATACCTTTTTATTATTACTATGCAGCACAAGTGTGTTTGCCCGTCGAGTGAAACTCGGAGGAAGAGGGATCACTCGGAAGGAGAGAAGAAGGGAGAGAATTATGGTGTCTCCCCTTTTTCGGGTGATGATGTTGACTTTTGTGCAGGGTTTGTCAGTGAGCAGGAGGTGCGAGCGAGCGAGCGAGCGAGCGAGTCGAGCGAGGCCGAGAATGAGAGAGATTTGTTTTTTTTGTGAGAGGGACAACCGAAGGATCCAGAAGGACCCACAGACTTCCAATACGCATCCTGATGCGTCTTCTCTTGACAAAGAAGATGGCTGGGAGTTTGCGTACCTATTGCACGTGACTTGTGCTCACTGAAGTGTGGGACCTCACGCGTGGGCACCACACGTAAGTGACAGACCTGTTGGTGTAAAAACTCGGTTGATTATTATAGTGCATTAGAACAAAGTTTCCTATGGATTCAAGGGTAGGAAATCCAAGTTAACTCATTTACATGACATTATTTTTCTTATGTCATATAGTAAGCATTAAAGTTGATAAACAATGTCTAGACATATTCAAACCAGACAAATCATGTATCTATACCCCTAACCCCTAAACTCTGTCTTATGAAGTCAAGCATGTGAAGAGATGTGGTTTTGGGTTTCAAACATGGAAATTTCAAAAAACTCCCAAAAGCTTCATTTTAGAGTGCCTAAGAAGGATACATGCTTCCCTTTTCATTTTCATGTTTTATAAAACTTGTTTTAATTATCTTGGTCAAACCTAGGATTTGACGAAGATACAAATGGGTGGGCAAAAAATTAAAAAAATCAGAAAAATGGAAAACCAAATCACATAGTCTTCTTATGTCATATCGTAAGCAATCAAGTTGATAAACAAGGTCTAGATATATCCAAACCAGATAAATCGTGTATCTACCCCCTTTCGATCTTATGAAGTCTAGCATGAAGGGAAGTCGTTTTGGGTTTCAAACATTGAAATTTCAAGAACATCCCAAAAGCTTCATTTTAGAGTGACTAAGAAGGATACAGACTTCCCTTTTCATTTTCATGTTTTAAACTTGTTTAAATCTTGGTCAAACCAAGGATTTGACCAAGATTCAAATGGCCCTAAAAATTCAGAAAAAAATCAAAAGAATGAAAAACCAAAGCACATAGCATTCTTATATATGTCATATGTATAGTAAGCATTCAAGTTGATAAACAAGGTCTAGACATATATATTCAAACCAGAAAAATCATGTATATATCTACCCCTAAAACCCTAATTAAACTCAGTCAATCATGAAGAGAAGTGGTTTTGGGTTTCAAACATGGAAATTTCAAGAACCTCCCAAAAGCTTCATTTTAGAGTGACTAAGAAGGATCCAGGCTTACTTATTCGTTTTCACGTGTTAAACTTGTCTAAATCTTGGTCAAACCTAGGATTTGACCAAGATATGATTCAAATGTGCAGAAAATTTAAAAAAATCAGAAAAATGAAAAACCAAAGTACATAGTCTTCTTATGTCATATAGTAAGCATATTCAAGTTGATAAACAAGGTTTGGACATATTCAAACCATACAAATCATGTATCTATACCCCCTAACCCTAAACTTTGTCTTATGAAGTCAAGCATGAAGAGAAGTGGTTTTGGGTTTCAAACATGGAAATTTCAAAAACCTCCCAAAAACTTCATTTTAGAGTGACTGAGAAGGTTACATGCTTCCCTTTTCGTTTTCATGTTTTAAACTTGTTTAAATTATCTTGGTAAAACCTAGGATTTCATGAAGATACAAATGGGTGGGCACAATATTCAAAAAAATCAGAAAATTGAAAAACCAAATCACATTGTCTTCTTATGTCATATCGTAAGCATTCAAGTTGATAAACAAGGTCTAGATATATCCAAACCAGACATATCATGTATCTACCCCCTGTCGATCTTATGAAGTCTAGCATGAAGGGAAGTCGTTTTCGGTTTCAAACATGGAAATTTCAAGAACATCCCAAAAGCTTCCATTTTAGAGTTACTAAGAAGGATATACAGACTTCCCTTTTTCATTTTCATGTTTTAAACTTGTTTAAATCCTTGTCAAACCAAAGATTTTGACCAAGATTCAAATGGGCATAAAAATTTAGAAAAAAAATCAAAAGAGAATGAAAAACCAAAGCACATAGCATTCTTATATATGTCATATGTATAGTAAGCATTAAAGTTGATAAACCAGGTCTAGACATATTCAAACCAGAAAAATCATGTATATATCTACCCCTAAAACCCTAAACTCTGTCTTATGAAGTCAATCATGAAGAGAAGTGGTTTTGGGTTTCAAACATGGAAATTTCAAGAACCCCCCAAAAGATTTATTTTAGAGTGACTAATAAGGATCCATGCTTACCTTTTCATTTTCACAATTTAAACTTGTTTAAATCTTTGTCAAACCTATGATTTGACCAAGATTCAAATATATGGGCATAAAATTCAAAAAAAAATCAGAAAAATGAAAAACAAAAGCATATAGTCTTCTTATGTCATATAGTAAGCATTCAAGTTGATAAATTAACAAGGTTTGGACATATTCAAACCATACAAATCATGTATCTACCCCTAACCCTAAACTCGGTCGATCTTATGAAGTGTAGCATGAAGAGAGGTCGTTTTGGGTTTCAAACATGGAAATTTCAAGAACATCCCAAAATGCTTCAATTTAGAGTGACTAAGAAGGATCCAGGCTTACTTATTCGTTTTCACGTGTTAAACTTGTCTAATCTTGGTCAAACCTAGGATTTGACCAAGATTCAAATGCGCAGAAAATTTAAAAAATCAGAAAAATGAAAACCAAAGTACATAGTCTTCTTATGTCATATAGTAAGCATATTCAAGTTGATAAACAAGGTTTGAACCTTGATCTGTAGTCTTGGGCAAAACCCTAGTTTAACCTATTTAATTATAGATTCGTAGGTTGATTTTTCTACCTTTTTATTATTACTAACCTATTTAATTATAGATTCGTAGGTTGATTTTTCTATACCTTTTTATTATTACTATGCAGCACAAGTGTGTTTGCCCGTCGAGTGAAACTCGGAGAAAGAGGGATCACTCGGAAGGAGAGAAGAAGGGAGAGAATTATGGTGTCTCCCCTTTTTCGGGTGATGATGTTGACTTTTGTGCAGGGTTTGTCAGTGAGCAGGAGGTGCGAGCGAGCGAGCGAGTCGAGCGAGGCCGAGAATGAGAGAGATTTGTTTTTTTTTGTGAGAGGAACAACCGAAGGATCCAGAAGGACCCACAGACTTCCAATACGCATCCTGATGCGTCTTCTCTTGACAAAGAAGATGGCTGGGAGTTTGCGTACCTATTGCACGTGACTTGTGCTCATCGAAGTGTGGGACCTCACGCGTGGGCACCACACGTAAGTGACAGACCTGTTGGTGTAAAAACTCGGTTGATTATTATAGTGCATTAGAACAAAGTTTCCTATGGATTCAAGGGTAGGAAATCCAAGTTAACTCATTTACATGACATTATTTTTCTTATGTCATATAGTAAGCATTAAAGTTGATAAACAATGTCTAGACATATTCAAACCAGACAAATCATGTATCTATACCCCTAACCCCTAAACTCTGTCTTATGAAGTCAAGCATGTGAAGAGATGTGGTTTTGGGTTTCAAACATGGAAATTTCAAAAACCTCCCAAAAGCTTCATTTTAGAGTGCCTAAGAAGGATACATGCTTCCCTTTTCATTTTCATGTTTTATAAAACTTGTTTTAATTATCTTGGTCAAACCTAGGATTTGACGAAGATACAAATGGGTGGGCAAAAAATTAAAAAAATCAGAAAAATGGAAAACCAAATCACATAGTCTTCTTATGTCATATCGTAAGCAATCAAGTTGATAAACAAGGTCTAGATATATCCAAACCAGACAAATCATGTATCTACCCCCTTTCGATCTTATGAAGTCTAGCATGAAGGGAAGTCGTTTTGGGTTTCAAACATTGAAATTTCAAGAACATCCCAAAAGCTTCATTTTAGAGTGACTAAGAAGGATACAGACTTCCCTTTTCATTTTCATGTTTTAAACTTGTTTAAATCTTGGTCAAACCAAGGATTTGACCAAGATTCAAATGGCCCTAAAAATTCATAAAAAAATCAAAAGAATGAAAAACCAAAGCACATAGCATTCTTATGTCATATGTGTAGTAAGCATTCAAGTTGATAAACAAGGTCTAGACATATATATTCAAACCAGAAAAATCATGTATATATCTACCCCTAAAACCCTAATTAAACTCAGTCAATCATGAAGAGAAGTGGTTTTGGGTTTCAAACATGGAAATTTCAAGAACCTCCCAAAAGCTTCATTTTAG
The DNA here is from genome assembly GCF_019359855.2 of Lolium perenne. Classification (NCBI taxonomy): domain Eukaryota; kingdom Viridiplantae; phylum Streptophyta; class Magnoliopsida; order Poales; family Poaceae; genus Lolium; species Lolium perenne. The sequence continues at coordinate 82,986,058 of NC_067248.2, read as the reverse complement.
AGTGACTAAGAAGGATCCAGGCTTACTTATTCGTTTTCACGTGTTAAACTTGTCTAAATCTTGGTCAAACCTAGGATTTGACCAAGATATGATTCAAATGTGCAGAAAATTTAAAAAAATCAGAAAAATGAAAAACCAAAGTACATAGTCTTCTTATGTCATATAGTAAGCATATTCAAGTTGATAAACAAGGTTTGGACATATTCAAACCATACAAATCATGTATCTATACCCCCTAACCCTAAACTTTGTCTTATGAAGTCAAGCATGAAGAGAAGTGGTTTTGGGTTTCAAACATGGAAATTTCAAAAACCTCCCAAAAACTTCATTTTAGAGTGACTGAGAAGGTTACATGTTTCCCTTTTCGTTTTCATGTTTTAAACTTGTTTAAATTATCTTGGTAAAACCTAGGATTTCATGAAGATACAAATGGGTGGGCACAATATTCAAAAAAATCAGAAAATTGAAAAACCAAATCACATTGTCTTCTTATGTCATATCGTAAGCATTCAAGTTGATAAACAAGGTCTAGATATATCCAAACCAGACAAATCATGTATCTACCCCCTGTCGATCTTATGAAGTCTAGCATGAAGGGAAGTCGTTTTCGGTTTCAAACATGGAAATTTCAAGAACATCCCAAAAGCTTCCATTATAGAGTTACTAAGAAGGATATACAGACTTCCCTTTTTCATTTTCATGTTTTAAACTTGTTTAAATCCTTGTCAAACCAAAGATTTTGACCAAGATTCAAATGGGCCTAAAAATTTAGAAAAAAAATCAAAAGAGAATGAAAAACCAAAGCACATAGCATTCTTATATATGTCATATGTATAGTAAGCATTCAAGTTGATAAACCAGGTCTAGACATATTCAAACCAGAAAAATCATGTATATATCTACCCCTAAAACCCTAAACTCTGTCTTATGAAGTCAATCATGAAGAGAAGTGGTTTTGGGTTTCAAACATGGAAATTTCAAGAACCTCCCAAAAGATTTATTTTAGAGTGACTAATAAGGATCCATGCTTACCTTTTCATTTTCACAATTTAAACTTGTTTAAATCTTTGTCAAACCTATGATTTGACCAAGATTCAAATATATGGGCATAAAATTCAAAAAAAATCAGAAAAATGAAAAACAAAAGCATATAGTCTTCTTATGTCATATAGTAAGCATTCAAGTTGATAAATTAACAAGGTTTGGACATATTCAAACCATACAAATCATGTATCTACCCCTAACCCAAAACTCGGTCGATCTTATGAAGTGTAGCATGAAGAGAGGTCGTTTTGGGTTTCAAACATGGAAATTTCAAGAACATCCCAAAATGCTTCATTTTAGAGTGACTAAGAAGGATCCAGGCTTACTTATTCGTTTTCACGTGTTAAACTTGTCTAATCTTGGTCAAACCTAGGATTTGACCAAGATTCAAATGCGCAGAAAATTTAAAAAATCAGAAAAATGAAAACCAAAGTACATAGTCTTCTTATGTCATATAGTAAGCATATTCAAGTTGATAAACAAGGTTTGAACCTTGATCTGTAGTACTGGGCAAAACCCTAGTTTAACCTATTTAATTATAGATTCGTAGGTTGATTTTTCTACCTTTTTATTATTACTAACCTATTTAATTATAGATTCGTAGGTTGATTTTTCTATACCTTTTTATTATTACTATGCAGCACAAGTGTGTTTGCCCGTCGAGTGAAACTCGGAGGAAGAGGGATCACTCGGAAGGAGAGAAGAAGGGAGAGAATTATGGTGTCTCCCCTTTTTCGGGTGATGATGTTGACTTTTGTGCAGGGTTTGTCAGTGAGTAGGAGGTGCGAGCGAGCGAGCGAGTCGAGCGAGGCCGAGAATGAGAGAGATTTGTTTTTTTGTGAGAGGGACAACCGAAGGATCCAGAAGGACCCACAGACTTCCAATACGCATCCTGATGCGTCTTCTCTTGACAAAGAAAATGGCTGGGAGTTTGCGTACCTATTGCACGTGACTTGTGCTCACTGAAGTGTGGGACCTCACGCATGGGCACCACACGTAAGTGACAGACCTGTTGGTGTAAAAACTCGGTTGATTATTATAGTGCATTAGAACAAAGTTTCCTATGGATTCAAGGGTAGGAAATCCAAGTTAACTCATTTACATGACATTATTTTTCTTATGTCATATAGTAAGCATTAAAGTTGATAAACAATGTCTAGACATATTCAAACCAGACAAATCATGTATCTATACCCCTAACCCCTAAACTCTGTCTTATGAAGTCAAGCATGTGAAGAGATGTGGTTTTGGGTTTCAAACATGGAAATTTCAAAAACCTCCCAAAAGCTTCATTTTAGAGTGCCTAAGAAGGATACATGCTTCCCTTTTCATTTTCATGTTTTATAAAACTTGTTTTAATTATCTTGGTCAAACCTAGGATTTGACGAAGATACAAATGGGTGGGCAAAAAATTAAAAAAATCAGAAAAATGGAAAACCAAATCACATAGTCTTCTTATGTCATATCGTAAGCAATCAAGTTGATAAACAAGGTCTAGATATATCCAAACCAGACAAATCGTGTATCTACCCCCTTTCGATCTTATGAAGTCTAGCATGAAGGGAAGTCGTTTTGGGTTTCAAACATTGAAATTTCAAGAACATCCCAAAAGCTTCATTTTAGAGTGACTAAGAAGGATACAGACTTCCCTTTTCATTTTCATGTTTTAAACTTGTTTAAATCTTGGTCAAACCAAGGATTTGACCAAGATTCAAATGGCCCTAAAAATTCAGAAAAAAATCAAAAGAATGAAAAACCAAAGCACATAGCATTCTTATATATGTCATATGTATAGTAAGCATTCAAGTTGATAAACAAGGTCTAGACATATATATTCAAACCAGAAAAATCATGTATATATCTACCCCTAAAACCCTAATTAAACTCAGTCAATCATGAAGAGAAGTGGTTTTGGGTTTCAAACATGGAAATTTCAAGAACCTCCCAAAAGCTTCATTTTAGAGTGACTAAGAAGGATCCAGGCTTACTTATTCGTTTTCACGTGTTAAACTTGTCTAAATCTTGGTCAAACCTAGGATTTGACCAAGATATGATTCAAATGCGCAGAAAATTAAAAAAAATCAGAAAAATGAAAAACCAAAGTACATAGTCTTCTTATGTCATATAGTAAGCATATTCAAGTTGATAAACAAGGTTTGGACATATTCAAACCATACAAATCATGTATCTATACCCCCTAACCCTAAACTTTGTCTTATGAAGTCAAGCATGAAGAGAAGTGGTTTTGGGTTTCAAACATGGAAAATTCAAAAACCTCCCAAAAACTTCATTTTAGAGTGACTGAGAAGGTTACATGTTTCCCTTTTCGTTTTCATGTTTTAAACTTGTTTAAATTATCTTGGTAAAACCTAGGATTTCATGAAGATACAAATGGGTGGGCACAATATTCAAAAAAATCAGAAAATTGAAAAACCAAATCACATTGTCTTCTTATGTCATATCGTAAGCATTCAAGTTGATAAACAAGGTCTAGATATATCCAAACCAGACAAATCATGTATCTACCCCCTGTCGATCTTATGAAGTCTAGCATGAAGGGAAGTCGTTTTCGGTTTCAAACATGGAAATTTCAAGAACATCCCAAAAGCTTCCATTTTAGAGTTACTAAGAAGGATATACAGACTTCCCTTTTTCATTTTCATGTTTTAAACTTGTTTAAATCCTTGTCAAACCAAAGATTTTGACCAAGATTCAAATGGGCATAAAAATTTAGAAAAAAAATCAAAAGAGAATGAAAAACCAAAGCACATAGCATTCTTATATATGTCATATGTATAGTAAGCATTAAAGTTGATAAACCAGGTCTAGACATATTCAAACCAGAAAAATCATGTATATATCTACCCCTAAAACCCTAAACTCTGTCTTATGAAGTCAATCATGAAGAGAAGTGGTTTTGGGTTTCAAACATGGAAATTTCAAGAACCCCCCAAAAGATTTATTTTAGAGTGACTAATAAGGATCCATGCTTACCTTTTCATTTTCACAATTTAAACTTGTTTAAATCTTTGTCAAACCTATGATTTGACCAAGATTCAAATATATGGGCATAAAATTCAAAAAAAATCAGAAAAATGAAAAACAAAAGCATATAGTCTTCTTATGTCATATAGTAAGCATTCAAGTTGATAAATTAACAAGGTTTGGACATATTCAAACCATACAAATCATGTATCTACCCCTAACCCTAAACTCGGTCGATCTTATGAAGTGTAGCATGAAGAGAGGTCGTTTTGGGTTTCAAACATGGAAATTTCAAGAACATCCCAAAATGCTTCAATTTAGAGTGACTAAGAAGGATCCAGGCTTACTTATTCGTTTTCACGTGTTAAACTTGTCTAATCTTGGTCAAACCTAGGATTTGACCAAGATTCAAATGCGCAAAAAATTTAAAAAATCAGAAAAATGAAAACCAAAGTACATAGTCTTCTTATGTCATATAGTAAGCATATTCAAGTTGATAAACAAGGTTTGAACCTTGATCTGTAGTACTGGGCAAAACCCTAGTTTAACCTATTTAATTATAGATTCGTAGGTTGATTTTTCTACCTTTTTATTATTACTAACCTATTTAATTATAGATTCGTAGGTTGATTTTTCTATACCTTTTTATTATTACTATGCAGCACAAGTGTGTTTGCCCGTCGAGTGAAACTCGGAGGAAGAGGGATCACTCGGAAGGAGAGAAGAAGGGAGAGAATTATGGTGTCTCCCCTTTTTCGGGTGATGATGTTGACTTTTGTGCAGGGTTTGTCAGTGAGCAGGAGGTGCGAGCGAGCGAGCGAGCGAGCGAGTCGAGCGAGGCCGAGAATGAGAGAGATTTGTTTTTTTTTGTGAGAGGGACAACCGAAGGATCCAGAAGGACCCACAGACTTCCAATACGCATCCTGATGCGTCTTCTCTTGACAAAGAAGATGGCTGGGAGTTTGCGTACCTATTGCACGTGACTTGTGATCACTGAAGTGTGGGACCTCACGCGTGGGCACCACACGTAAGTGACAGACCTGTTGGTGTAAAAACTCGGTTGATTATTATAGTGCATTAGAACAAAGTTTCCTATGGATTCAAGGGTAGGAAATCCAAGTTAACTCATTTACATGACATTATTTTTCTTATGTCATATAGTAAGCATTAAAGTTGATAAACAATGTCTAGACATATTCAAACCAGACAAATCATGTATCTATACCCCTAACCCCTAAACTCTGTCTTATGAAGTCAAGCATGTGAAGAGATGTGGTTTTGGGTTTCAAACATGGAAATTTCAAAAACCTCCCAAAAGCTTCATTTTAGAGTGCCTAAGAAGGATACATGCTTCCCTTTTCATTTTCATGTTTTATAAAACTTGTTTTAATTATCTTGGTCAAACCTAGGATTTGACGAAGATACAAATGGGTGGGCAAAAAATTAAAAAAATCAGAAAAATGGAAAACCAAATCACATAGTCTTCTTATGTCATATCGTAAGCAATCAAGTTGATAAACAAGGTCTAGATATATCCAAACCAGACAAATTGTGTATCTACCCCCTTTCGATCTTATGAAGTCTAGCATGAAGGGAAGTCGTTTTGGGTTTCAAACATTGAAATTTCAAGAACATCCCAAAAGCTTCATTTCAGAGTGACTAAGAAGGATACAGACTTCCCTTTTCATTTTCATGTTTTAAACTTGTTTAAATCTTGGTCAAACCAAGGATTTGACCAAGATTCAAATGGCCCTAAAAATTCAGAAAAAAATCAAAAGAATGAAAAACCAAAGCACATAGCATTCTTATGTCATATGTATAGTAAGCATTCAAGTTGATAAACAAGGTCTAGACATATATATTCAAACCAGAAAAATCATGTATATATCTACCCCTAAAACCCTAATTAAACTCAGTCAATCATGAAGAGAAGTGGTTTTGGGTTTCAAACATGGAAATTTCAAGAACCTCCCAAAAGCTTCATTTTAGAGTGACTAAGAAGGATCCAGGCTTACTTATTCGTTTTCACGTGTTAAACTTGTCTAAATCTTGGTCAAACCTAGGATTTGACCAAGATATGATTCAAATGCGCAGAAAATTAAAAAAAATCAGAAAAATGAAAAACCAAAGTACATAGTCTTCTTATGTCATATAGTAAGCATATTCAAGTTGATAAACAAGGTTTGGACATATTCAAACCATACAAATCATGTATCTATACCCCCTAACCCTAAACTTTGTCTTATGAAGTCAAGCATGAAGAGAAGTGGTTTTGGGTTTCAAACATGGAAATTTCAAAAACCTCCCAAAAACTTCATTTTAGAGTGACTGAGAAGGTTACATGCTTCCCTTTTCGTTTTCATGTTTTAAACTTGTTTAAATTATCTTGGTAAAACCTAGGATTTCATGAAGATACAAATGGGTGGGCACAATATTCAAAAAATTCAGAAAATTGAAAAACCAAATCACATTGTCTTCTTATGTCATATCGTAAGCATTCAAGTTGATAAACAAGGTCTAGATATATCCAAACCAGACAAATCATGTATCTACCCCCTGTCGATCTTATGAAGTCTAGCATGAAGGGAAGTCGTTTTCGGTTTCAAACATGGAAATTTCAAGAACATCCCAAAAGCTTCCATTTTAGAGTTACTAAGAAGGATATACAGACTTCCCTTTTTCATTTTCATGTTTTAAACTTGTTTAAATCCTTGTCAAACCATAGATTTTGACCAAGATTCAAATGGGCATAAAAATTTAGAAAAAAAATCAAAAGAGAATGAAAAACCAAAGCACATAGCATTCTTATATATGTCATATGTATAGTAAGCATTCAAGTTGATAAACCAGGTCTAGACATATTCAAACCAGAAAAATCATGTATATATCTACCCCTAAAACCCTAAACTCTGTCTTATGAAGTCAATCATGAAGAGAAGTGGTTTTGGGTTTCAAACATGGAAATTTCAAGAACCTCCCAAAAGATTAATTTAGAGTGACTAATAAGGATCCATGCTTACCTTTTCATTTTCACAATTTAAACTTGTTTAAATCTTTGTCAAACCTATGATTTGACCAAGATTCAAATATATGGGCATAAAATTCAAAAAAAAATCAGAAAAATGAAAAACAAAAGCATATAGTCTTCTTATGTCATATAGTAAGCATTCAAGTTGATAAATTAACAAGGTTTGGACATATTCAAACCATACAAATCATGTATCTACCCCTAACCCTAAACTCGGTCGATCTTATGAAGTGTAGCATGAAGAGAGGTCGTTTTGGGTTTCAAACATGGAAATTTCAAGAACATCCCAAAATGCTTCATTTTAGAGTGACTAAGAAGGATCCAGGCTTACTTATTCGTGTTCACGTGTTAAACTTGTCTAATCTTGGTCAAACCTAGGATTTGACCAAGATTCAAATGCGCAGAAAATTTAAAAAATCAGAAAAATGAAAACCAAAGTACATAGTCTTCTTATGTCATATAGTAAGCATATTCAAGTTGATAAACAAGGTTTGAACCTTGATCTGTAGTACTGGGCAAAACCCTAGTTTAACCTATTTAATTATAGATTCGTAGGTTGATTTTTCTACCTTTTTATTATTACTAACCTATTTAATTATAGATTCGTAGGTTGATTTTTCTATACCTTTTTATTATTACTATGCAGCACAAGTGTGTTTGCCCGTCGAGTGAAACTCGGAGAAAGAGGGATCACTCGGAAGGAGAGAAGAAGGGAGAGAATTATGGTGTCTCCCCTTTTTCGGGTGATGATGTTGACTTTTGTGCAGGGTTTGTCAGTGAGCAGGAGGTGCGAGCGAGCGAGCGAGTCGAGCGAGGCCGAGAATGAGAGAGATTTGTTTTTTTTTGTGAGAGGAACAACCGAAGGATCCAGAAGGACCCACAGACTTCCAATACGCATCCTGATGCGTCTTCTCTTGACAAAGAAGATGGCTGGGAGTTTGCGTACCTATTGCACGTGACTTGTGCTCACTGAAGTGTGGGACCTCACGCGTGGGCACCACACGTAAGTGACAGACCTGTTGGTGTAAAAACTCGGTTGATTATTATAGTGCATTAGAACAAAGTTTCCTATGGATTCAAGGGTAGGAAATCCAAGTTAACTCATTTACATGACATTATTTTTCTTATGTCATATAGTAAGCATTAAAGTTGATAAACAATGTCTAGACATATTCAAACCAGACAAATCATGTATCTATACCCCTAACCCCTAAACTCTGTCTTATGAAGTCAAGCATGTGAAGAGATGTGGTTTTGGGTTTCAAACATGGAAATTTCAAAAACCTCCCAAAAGCTTCATTTTAGAGTGCCTAAGAAGGATACATGCTTCTCTTTTCATTTTCATGTTTTATAAAACTTGTTTTAATTATCTTGGTCAAACCTAGGATTTGACGAAGATACAAATGGGTGGGCAAAAAATTAAAAAAAATCAGAAAAATGGAAAACCAAATCACATAGTCTTCTTATGTCATATCGTAAGCAATCAAGTTGATAAACAAGGTCTAGATATATCCAAACCAGACAAATCGTGTATCTACCCCCTTTCGATCTTATGAAGTCTAGCATGAAGGGAAGTCGTTTTGGGTTTCAAACATTGAAATTTCAAGAACATCCCAAAAGCTTCATTTTAGAGTGACTAAGAAGGATACAGACTTCCCTTTTCATTTTCATGTTTTAAACTTGTTTAAATCTTGGTCAAACCAAGGATTTGACCAAGATTCAAATGGCCCTAAAAATTCAGAAAAAAAATCAAAAGAATGAAAAACCAAAGCACATAGCATTCTTATGTCATATGTATAGTAAGCATTCAAGTTGATAAACAAGGTCTAGACATATATATTCAAACCAGAAAAATCATGTATATATCTACCCCTAAAACCCTAATTAAACTCAGTCAATCATGAAGAGAAGTGGTTTTGGGTTTCAAACATGGAAATTTCAAGAACCTCCCAAAAGCTTCATTTTAGAGTGACTAAGAAGGATCCAGGCTTACTTATTCGTTTTCACGTGTTAAACTTGTCTAAATCTTGGTCAAACCTAGGATTTGACCAAGATATGATTCAAATGCGCAGAAAATTAAAAAAAATCAGAAAAATGAAAAACCAAAGTACATAGTCTTCTTATGTCATATAGTAAGCATATTCAAGTTGATAAACAAGGTTTGGACATATTCAAACCATACAAATCATGTATCTATATATACCCCCTAACCCTAAACTTTGTCTTATGAAGTCAAGCATGAAGAGAAGTGGTTTTGGGTTTCAAACATGGAAATTTCAAAAACCTCCCAAAAACTTCATTTTAGAGTGACTGAGAAGGTTACATGCTTCCCTTTTCATTTTCATGTTTTAAACTTGTTTAAATTAGCTTCGTCAAACCTAGGATTTCATGAAGATACAAATGGGTGGGCACAATATTCAAAAAAATCAGAAAATGGAAAACCAAATCACATAGTCTTCTTATGTCATATCGTAAGCAATCAAGTTGATAAACAAGGTCTAGATATATCCAAACCAGACAAATCGTGTATCTACCCCCTTTCGATCTTATGAAGTCTAGCATGAAGGGAAGTCGTTTTGGGTTTCAAACATTGAAATTTCAAGAACATCCCAAAAGCTTCATTTTAGAGTGACTAAGAAGGATACAGACTTCCCTTTTCATTTTCATGTTTTAAACTTGTTTAAATCTTGGTCAAACCAAGGATTTGACCAAGATTCAAATGGCCCTAAAAATTCAGAAAAAAAATCAAAAGAATGAAAAACCAAAGCACATAGCATTCTTATATATGTCATATGTATAGTAAGCATTCAAGTTGATAAACAAGGTCTAGACATATATATTCAACCCAGAAAAATCATGTATATATCTACCCCTAAAACCCTAATTAAACTCAGTCAATCATGTAGAGAAGTGGTTTTGGGTTTCAAACATGGAAATTTCAAGAACCTCCCAAAAGCTTCATTTTAGAGTGACTAAGAAGGATCCAGGCTTACTTATTCGTTTTCACGTGTTAAACTTGTCTAAATCTTGGTCAAACCTAGGATTTGACCAAGATATGATTCAAATGTGCAGAAAATTTAAAAAAATCAGAAAAATGAAAAACCAAAGTACATAGTCTTCTTATGTCATATAGTAAGCATATTCAAGTTGATAAACAAGGTTTGGACATATTCAAACCATACAAATCATGTATCTATACCCCCTAACCCTAAACTTTGTCTTATGAAGTCAAGCATGAAGAGAAGTGGTTTTGGGTTTCAAACATGGAAATTTCAAAAACCTCCCAAAAACTTCATTTTAGAGTGACTGAGAAGGTTACATGTTTCCCTTTTCGTTTTCATGTTTTAAACTTGTTTAAATTATCTTGGTAAAACCTAGGATTTCATGAAGATACAAATGGGTGGGCACAATATTCAAAAAAATCAGAAAATTGAAAAACCAAATCACATTGTCTTCTTATGTCATATCGTAAGCATTCAAGTTGATAAACAAGGTCTAGATATATCCAAACCAGACAAATCATGTATCTACCCCCTGTCGATCTTATGAAGTCTAGCATGAAGGGAAGTCGTTTTCGGTTTCAAACATGGAAATTTCAAGAACATCCCAAAAGCTTCCATTTTAGTGTTACTAAGAAGGATATACAGACTTCCCTTTTTCATTTTCATGTTTTAAACTTGTTTAAATCCTTGTCAAACCAAAGATTTTGACCAAGATTCAAATGGGCATAAAAATTTAGAAAAAAAATCAAAAGAGAATGAAAAACCAAAGCACATAGCATTCTTATATATGTCATATGTATAGTTAGCATTCAAGTTGATAAACCAGGTCTAGACATATTCAAACCAGAAAAATCATGTATATATCTACCCCTAAAACCCTAAACTCTGTCTTATGAAGTCAATCATGAAGAGAAGTGGTTTTGGGTTTCAAACATGGAAATTTCAAGAACCTCCCAAAAGATTTAATTTAGAGTGACTAATAAGGATCCATGCTTACCTTTTCATTTTCACAATTTAAACTTGTTTAAATCTTTGTCAAACCTATGATTTGACCAAGATTCAAATATATGGGCATAAAATTCAAAAAAAAATCAGAAAAATGAAAAACAAAAGCATATAGTCTTCTTATGTCATATAGTAAGCATTCAAGTTGATAAATTAACAAGGTTTGGACATATTCAAACCATACAAATCATGTATCTACCCCTAACCCTAAACTCGGTCGATCTTATGAAGTGTAGCATGAAGAGAGGTCGTTTTGGGTTTCAAACATGGAAATTTCAAGAACATCCCAAAATGCTTCATTTTAGAGTGACTAAGAAGGATCCAGGCTTACTTATTCGTTTTCACGTGTTAAACTTGTCTAATCTTGGTCAAACCTAGGATTTGACCAAGATTCAAATGCGCAGAAAATTTAAAAAATCAGAAAAATGAAAACCAAAGTACATAGTCTTCTTATGTCATATAGTAAGCATATTCAAGTTGATAAACAAGGTTTGAACCTTGATCTGTAGTACTGGGCAAAACCCTAGTTTAACCTATTTAATTATAGATTCGTAGGTTGATTTTTCTACCTTTTTATTATTACTAACCTATTTAATTATAGATTCGTAGGTTGATTTTCTATACCTTTTTATTATTACTATGCAGCACAAGTGTGTTTGCCCGTCGAGTGAAACTCGGAGGAAGAGGGATCACTCGGAAGGAGAGAAGAAGGGAGAGAATTATGGTGTTTCCCCTTTTTCGGGTGATGATGTTGACTTTTGTGCAGGGTTTGTCAGTGAGCAGGAGGTGCGAGCGAGCAAGTCGAGCGAGGCCGAGAATGAGAGAGATTTGTTTTTTTTTGTGAGAGGGACAACCGAAGGATCCAGAAGGACCCACAGACTTCCAATACGCATCCTGATGCGTCTTCTCTTGACAAAGAAGATGGCTGGGAGTTTGCGTACCTATTGCACGTGACTTGTGCTCACTGAAGTGTGGGACCTCACGCGTGGGCACCACACGTAAGTGACAGACCTGTTGGTGTAAAAACTCGGTTGATTATTATAGTGCATTAGAACAAAGTTTCCTATGGATTCAAGGGTAGGAAATCCAAGTTAACTCATTTACATGACATTATTTTTCTTATGTCATATAGTAAGCATTAAAGTTGATAAACAATGTCTAGACATATTCAAACCAGACAAATCATGTATCTATACCCCTAACCCCTAAACTCTGTCTTATGAAGTCAAGCATGTGAAGAGATGTGGTTTTGGGTTTAAAACATGGAAATTTCAAAAACCTCCCAAAAGCTTCATTTTAGAGTGCCTAAGAAGGATACATGCTTCCCTTTTCATTTTCATGTTTTATAAAACTTGTTTTAATTATCTTGGTCAAACCTAGGATTTGACGAAGATACAAATGGGTGGGCAAAAAATTAAAAAAAATCAGAAAAATGGAAACTAATCTTTCGATCTTATGAAGTCAATCATGAAGAGAAGTGGTTTTGGGTTTCAAACATGGAAATTTCAAGAACCTCCCAAAAGCTTCATTTTAGAGTGACTAAGAAGGATCCAGGCTTACTTATTCGTTTTCACGTGTTAAACTTGTCTAAATCTTGGTCAAATTTAGGATTTGACCAAGATTCAAATGCTTGTGAGAAAATTAAAAAAATCAGAAAAATGAAAAACCAAAGTACATAGTCTTCTTATGTCATATAGTAAGCATATTCAAGTTGATAAACAAGGTCTAGACATATTCAAAGTTTCAAACTAGACAAACCATGTATCTACCCCCTAACCCCTAAACTCGGTCTTATGAAGTCAAGCATGAAGAGAAGTGGTTTTGGGTTTCAGACATGGAAATTTCAAAAACCTCCCAAAAACTTCATTTTAGAGTGACTAAGAAGGATACATGCTTCCCTTTTCATTTCCATGTTTTAAACTTGTTTAAATTATCTTGGTCAAACCTAGGATTTGACAAGATTCAAATGGGCATCAAAATTCAAAAAAAATCAGAAAAATGAAAAACCAAAGCAAATAGTTTTCTTATGTCATATAGTAAGAATTAAAGTTGATAAACAAGGTCTAGACATATTCAAACCAAACAAATCATGTATATATGTACCCCTAACCCTAAACTCTGTCTTATGAAGTCAAGCATGGAAATTTCAAGAACATCCCAAAAGCTTCATTTTAGAGTGACTAAGAAGGATCCATGCTTACCTTTTCATATATTTTAAACTTGTTTAAATCTTTGTCAAACCTAGGATTTGACCAAAAGATTCAAATGGGCATAAAATTCAAAAAAATCAGAAAAATGAAAAACACTACGAACAGTGAACAATACTGTTTCGCGTCCCTACAGTACACCATGTACAGTGTTGCGAGTGACCTGTGTCCTTCACGGATAGAGATCAGGTGACATGCACCTTTCGCATGTCACCTGGTGACATGCGGCTTAAATCTAAATTTAAATATTGCGTAAAAATCATGTCCCAACCTATAGCCCTCTCGAT